>NW_027507755.1:3442500-6115000 GCF_037356315.1 Lithobates pipiens | reverse complement strand
TGGGTATTTGTTTCAGCACCAATTGTGGTTTATTTATTTTTTGATGAGACGACTGGAGATATTCAGTTGCATTTAGCACTTGATTGTTAATTTTTCACTTTTGGGTCTGCACATATATTTATATGTTTTATTTATAGGTTAGCGCAATTCATTTTTTCCCATTCTGTTTTTGCGTATTTTTGGTGTACATTAGAGTTGCAGCTTCCGAGAGACCCTTTCTTTGGGTCGTTTGGTATCTTGTTTAATCCCGTAGCGCAGGTTGTTTCCCCTTTTTTTTATTTATAGCACAAAAAATAAAAAACCCATTAGTGATTAAATACCACCAAAAGAAAGCTCTATTTGTGTGAAAAAAAGGACGCAAGTTTCATATGGGTACAGTGTTTACATGACTGAGTAATTGTCATTCAAACTGTGAGAGCACTGAAAGCTGGTCTGGGCAGGAAGGGGCTGTAAGTGCACTGTATTGAGGTGGTTAATGATGAGCAGCTGGCAGAGAAAGGCTCTCAGAGTTGGTCAAAATGTACATACCAGAGCACCTGGGGTATCAGGCAGAAATAATAGGCTGACTAGCCTTCATTCACATACTTGGGGAAATGTCTCCAAATCAGGTTTGCATGAAATTAAAGTAAACAAAAAAACTATTTTATCTGCAATTTTCACACATTTTGCCTACTACCCTGTGAGTCTGAACTTGCCTAAGCCATTTCAATGATAATGATACCGTTGACGTTCAGGAAACCCATGGTGCCTGCATAAGATCAAGCCCAAACTCAGCATGTGTTTTTTCTTCTGGAACCCTTGTATGAGCCTTGGGAATTTGACAGCTGACAGTGAATAGGCAGAAAGGAAGTAAATGTGCTTCCTGAGCCAAGGACCCAAGGGGCTTGATTTGAAAACAAAGAAAAGTACCCAACAAAGCAAGCAGTGCCTAGATAGCAGCTCTAATAGGTAGAAACGAAATATAATCAGGCCTACCTCTTCATCAATCTTCTCCTCTTCGGCATCAATGTTTCGTTCTTTCAGAAAACGTTGTGTCTTCTCCAGCTGGAATTTTACCAGTTCTTCTATGGCATCCTTCTCTTCTTTGTCAACAAACTCCTGCACAGCCTCCCCCATTCCCCGCTCAGTGAGGAGAGACAGCTGAACATTCTGCAGAGAATACAAAGTACCCAATATAAGCAAAACAATTGCCACAATGCCATGTGCCTCACTGAGGACCAAATTAACTTTTAAAACACTTTCTGCTAATAACATATGTTATGTCTTTTGTGTGTCATTTACAGATACTAAAAGTGTAAGTGCATAACTACAGTGCCTTAAAAGTATTCATACCCCTTGAAATGCTTCACATTTTGTCAAATTACAACCAAGAGTTTACGTGTTAGACTGACACAAAGTGGCACATAATTGTGAAGTGGAAGGAAAATGATAAATCGGTTTCCAATTTTTTTCCAAATACAGTGCCTTGCGAAAGTATTCGGCCCCCTTGAACTTTTCAACCTTTTGCCACATTTCAGGCTTCAAACATAAAGATATACAATTTTAATTATTTGTGAAGAATCACCAACAAGTGGGACACAATTGTGAAGTGGAACGAAATCTATTGGATATTTTAAACTTTTTTAGCAAATAAAAAACTGAAAAGTGGTGCGTGCAAAATTATTCGGCCCCTTTACTTTCAGTGCAGCAAACTCACTCCAGAAGTTCAGCGAGGATCTCTGAATGATCCAATGTTGTCCTAAATGACTGATGGTGATAAATAGAATCCACCTGTGTGTAACCAAGTCTCTGTATAAATGCACCTGCTCTGTGATAGTCTCAGGGTTCTGTTGAAAGCTCAGAGAGCATCATGAAGACCAAGGAACACACCAGGTAGGTCCGTAATACTGTTGTGGAGAAGTTTAAAGCCGGATTTGGATACAAAAAGATTTCCCAAGCTTTAAACATCCCGAGGAGCACTGTGCAAGCGATCATTTTGAAATGGAAGGAGTATCAGACCACTGCAAATCTACCAAGACCTGGCCATCCCTCTAAACTTTCAGCTCAGACAAGGAGAAGACTGATCAGAGATGCAGCCAAGAGGCCCATGATCACTCTGGATGAACTGCAGAGAACTACAGCTGAGGTGGGAGAGTCTGTCCATAGGACAACAATCAGTCGTACACTGCACAAATCTGGCCTTTATGGAAGAGTGGCAAGAAGAAAGCCATTTCTCAAAGATATCCATAAAAAGTCTCGTCTAAAGTTTGCCACAAGCCACCTGGGAGACACACCAAACATGTGGAAGAAGGTGCTCTGGTCAGATGAAACCAAAATCGAACTTTTTGCCCACAATGCAAAACGATATGTTTGGCGTAAAAGCAACACAGCTCATCACCCTCAACACACCATCCCCACTGTCAAACATGGTGGTGGCAGCATCATGGTTTGGGCCTGCTTTTCTTCAGCAGGGACAGGGAAGATGGTTAAAATTGAGGGGAAGATGGATGCAGCCAAATACAGGACCATTCTGGATGAAAACCTGTTGGAGTCTGCAAAAGACCTGAAACTGGGACGGAGATTTATCTTCCAACAAGACAATGATCCCAAACATACAGCAAAATCTACAAAGGAATGGTTCACAAATAAACGTATCCAGGTGTTAGAATGGCCAAGTCAAAGTCCAGACCTGAATCCAATCGAGAATCTGTGGAAAGAGCTGAAAACTGCTGTTCACAAACGCTCTCCATCCAACCTCACTGAGCTCGAGCTGTTTTGCAAGGAATAATGTGCAAGAATTTCAGTCTCTCGATGTGCAAAACTGATAGAGACATACCCCAAGCGACTTGCAGCTGTAATCGCAGCAAAAGGTGGCTCTACAAAGTATTAACGCAAGGGGGCCGAATAATTTTGCACACCCCACTTTTTATTTTTTTATTAGTTAAAAAAGTTTAAAAAATCCAATAGATTTCATTCCACTTCACAATTGTGTCCCACTTGTTGGTGATTCTTCACAAAAAATAAAAGTTTTATATCTTTATGTGTGAAGCCTGAAATGTGGCAAAAGGTTAAAAAGTTCAAGGGGGCCGAATACTTTCGCAAGGCACTGTAAATATCTGAAGTGTGGCGTGCATTTGTATTCAGCCCCCTTTACTCAGATACCCAAAATATAATGAAACCAAATGCCTTCAGAGGTCACCTAATTAGTAAATTGAGTGCACCTTTGTGTAATTTATTCTCAGAATAAGTACAGTTATTCTGTGAAGCCCTCAGAGGTTTGTTAGAGAGCCTTAGTGAACAAACAGCATTATAAAGGCCAAGGGTCACACTGGACAGGTCAGGGATAAAGTTGTGGAGAAGCTTAAAGTAGGATTAGGTTATAAAAAAATATCCCAAGTTTTAAACATCTCACAGAGCACTGTTCAATACATCATTCAAAATGGAAAGAGTATGGCACAACTGCAAACCTACCAAGACCTGGCCGTCCACCTAAACTGACAGGCTGGACATCAGAGAAGCAGCCAAGAGGCCCATGGTAACTCCACAGCTCAGATGGGAGACTCTGTTGAGAGGACAACTATTAGTCGTGTATGCCACAAATCTGACCTTTAAGGAAGAGTGGCAAGAAGCAATGCATTGTTCAAAGAAAGCTATAGGAAGTCCCATTTGCAGTTTTGCGAGAAGCCATGTGGGGGACATAGCAACCATAAAGAAGAAGGTGCTCTGGTCAGATGAGACCAAAATGTATCTTTTTGGCCTAAAAGAAAAACACTATGTGTGGCGGAAAACTAACACTGCACATCACCCTGAACACACCATCTCCACTGTGAAACATGGTGGTGGCAACATCATGTTGTGGGCATGCTTTCCTTCAGCATGACAGGAAAGCTGGTCAGAGTTGATGGAAAGATGGATAGAGCCAAATACAGGGCAATCTTAGAAGAAAACATGTTAAAGTCTGCAAGACTTGAGACTGGGGCAGAGGTTCACCCTCCAGCAGGACAAAGACCCTAAACATACATACAGAGCTACAATGCAATGGTTTAGATCAAAGCATATTCATGTGTTAGAATGGCCCAGTCAAAGACCTAAATCCAATTGAGAATCTGTGGCAAGACTTGAAAACTGTGGTTCAAAGATTCTTTCTGTCCAATCTTACAGAGCTTGAGCTATTTTGCAAAGAAGAATGGGCAAATATTTCACTCTCTAGATGTGCAAAGCTGGTAGAGACATCCCCCAAAAGACTTGCAGCTGTAATCACAGCAAAAGGAGGTTCTACAAAGTATTGGCTCAGGGGTCTAAATACAAATGCACACCACACTTTTCAGATATTTATTTTGTTTTTGGTTGTAACATGACAAATGTGGAACATTTCAAGGGGTAAGAATATTTTTTCAAGGCATTGTAATTAAAAGCATGTCAGCATATACAGTAGGTTGCATCCATTTTTTCATATAATCAAAGGGTATCTTACCCAAGAGTTACCCAATTCCTCTCCATGATACACATTGCCTAGCCTTCATGATGTGCAGACACTATAGTAGTATCATGAACACAGGTGATTAGAAATTCTGGTATATGGGTACCTCTGTATAATCAGTTTTCTTCTTGTTTTGTTTTTGTTTCCCTGTTTTTCATTGTTCTTTTTTTTTTTTTTGATAGGATAGTATGTAGGTGGGCTGTCATCTTCCATACACTTTGTCTGAAGTAACACAGGTGCTATTAGCTTGGTGATTAATTAACAAAAATGAACAGGCAAATTTCATAAGCAAAGGCTGCTAGGAGCCAAGTATTGCATTATGGTGAACCGTTATTTTGTTCCTGTTGGACTTCTGATAGTATTACAGAACTATGTATGAGTATGCAGAGACACGTTTTCAGACAAGAATGATGCCTAATGAGTTTAGCTTTGTATTTACAGTGAAGATATCTGGTTTAGAGCACAATTTATTCTCCAAATCATGACAGTGTCAGAGTATTGTACCATGTAAGCCATCAACACTAGTAGCAAAATATAGACCCATAATAATGCAATCAACAGCTTTGCTCAGAGACTGAGAGTGCTGGATTAGAAGGGTATTTTTACCCTTGCTGTAGGACTTTGCAGTGTAAAAAGTAAAGTAGAACCCTACTGACTACTGCATATGCAACCTGGCTACATTACAGAAATAAATAACAAGGGTTTAAATGGGCTTTAAATATTTGCAGAACTGAATCCAGTTTTCAAGCACGAAGGTGTAAAACCTATCCACAGGCTCACTTTAAATACTTCCACCACAGCAAAATATGATCACCTATCATTCTGTTCAGCCTTCAGGAGCTGGGAAAGACAGCTCTGTGTAAGCTCAGAATCACTGCTCATAGTTTACACTGGGCTAAGGACTCTCGCCTCCCACGTGTTATCACATGCAGTGCTATGCTCCTCCATACACAAAAATACCTGATGTTTTCTTCACTCCTGTTGGTTTCACAGACAGGGAAAAGGGCAGATTCTATGGACCACTAGGTCTTTTTCTGCTGTCACTCTTCTACGTTTCTAAGTTGAAATGTATGGAAATGAAAGGTGGTTATATGCTTCTAGGGATGGATGGGTCATTAAAGTGTACGTTAAGCCATAACTGGGTTTTTCTTCGTTTTGGATAATGTGTGGATGTTCTATCGGGGGTCAGCAACCAGTAGATCTCAGCCAGGTGATTGGTAGATCGCAGTCTGGGCTTTTCGACCCGCCATCTTACAGCTTATAACAAACGCTTTCAGAGAGTGTACCACACCTGCAGGATATAACAGAAGTCTATGGCAAAGCGCAGCGAACCCAGGAATGTCGCAGATGCACTGCGCTGTATTAGTGTGAAGGCAACCTTATAGGGGGCTCAGAACAGTAAGTGTTAATTTAAGATTGTAGTTTGGAAGGTGGTAAAAGCCCATAGATAAAATGTGTTTTTACCTGATGTGTCATTAGTTTGGAAATAAAAATCCAGCTCTCTAGTGACATTAGTCAGCATTTCTCTATATTGTAGGAGGCTCTCATTCAGCCTCCACATCTTAGTCTTTGATGTGAGGGCATCGGTGAGTGTGTAGAACAAGGTCACAGGGGCATGGTCTGACCATGTAATCGAACCTATAGAGGAATCCCATACTGCGTGCAATTGGCTGCGAAGGATAAGAAAGTAGTCTACACATGAGTATAGTTTATGAGGCAAACAATAGAATGTGTAGTCCCTTGTCTGATTGCAGAAGGCACCAAACATTCACCAGTTGGGCCCTATGCAAGGATTGTGCAATACTTTTGCGGGAGCCAGGAAAAAACCCTGAAAAGGTGTCCTTGGAAGGGAATTACGGGGACGTTAAAGTCACCTCTGCAAATCAGTGGGCCCTCAGCAAACTCAAGGAATTTTTCAAGATTTTTGCATATGAAGAGGTCCTGATGACTACTGAGGACATAGAAATTAGCCAATGTCATCCTGATGCCGCCAATCATGCCCTTTAAGAACAGAAAACGTCCATTGGGATCTGTGATGGTGTCCAGACACGTCCATGGTACTTTACTCAATATAAAAATAGAAACTCCCGTGACTTAGCTGCTGAGTTGGTAGAATATGTCATCGGGAACAACCTGTTCTTGAGTATGGGTAATTTGTCATCTCTGAAATGGGTTTCTTGAAAAAAAGCGACACCCGTCTTAAGTGCAAATCCTGTAATAACATCCATCTTTTTTCAGGGACATCAAGTCCTTTAGCATTAAGCGAGAGCACTCTGATAACATCCATAATCAGGTGGGGGGAGGGTTAGGCGATAGGATATGGGGAAGGCAGTAAAGTGCGGGGAAGAAAGAGGGATAGGGAAAAGGTAGGAAAGTATAGAAACAGAAGGAATACAGCAGAAAAGTACCAGAAAGTAGGTGAATAACAAAGAGAGGTTTCCATTATAGATTACAATCCCTGAGGGCTAAAACGTTAGAAAAATATTGCTATCACGCTCACCAGTACATGACTGGGGATGAAACGCAGGTTTATGCGGGAGTGTGGTTGGAGAAAGCCAGGAAAAGAACTCCCAACCGGCCCTTCCCACCCCAACCATGTTGATCATTGAAGAAATAAAATACAGTAAAGTAAAGTAACTTGCATGCAATAACACAAATCAGTTTGTAAACCAACACAAGATAAATGGAACAAATATTCAGGGATATGTCCCCCTGAGGATTATCAGGGCTATAAGCTGATCAGTATATGGGTCCTAGGGGTGGTGTGAATGTAGATCTTGAGACAAGACAACTCCCATATAAATAGAAAAGGGGTGCCCACCAGAACCTGTAAAATCTCCCTCCCTCCACATAACCAGGCAGGCCAGGAAGCATGCCACACTATGCCACTTTTCTCAGCAGGAGGCACGCATCGCAGTGATTGTGGATGGCGCGTGTCCCTCGGACATAGCCCATCCGCGATCAGGGTAAACAGCCAATCACCACCAGCAGTACCGCCACACAGGTCTACCATCAGTGACCTGTCAGTACCACCAGCAGTACCATCAAACAGGGCAGCCATCAGTACTGTCACACAGGCCCGCCATTTGTATAGTCACACAGGTCCACCATCAGTGATCTGTCAGTACCACCATCAGTACCGCCACACAGGCCCACCATCAGTGACCTGTCAGTACCACCAGCAGTAGCAGCATACAAACCCACCATCAGTATCATCACACAGGCCCGCCATCATGGCCAAAAGAGTTTACACACCTGAGGAGGCATATACTATGCTTACTATGTCAGATAATGAGAGCAGCAGGGAGCTCCCATCATCCGATTCTGGTTCAGAATACGAGTCAGTAGAGGGTAGTGGATTGCAGTGGAAAGCGTCCCTTCTAAAAGAATAAGGAGATTAGGATCAAGATCAGAAGACCTGCCTACCACCAGCAGCGCCAGACCCCAGGAAGAGGAGCCCAGTACCAGTACTGGAACTACACATCCAACCCAAAGAACCTGGGTCCACTCCTATCTTCCCGATGCCCTGGCAAACCCCTTATGGTTGCCTGCCAGCTCAGGATCCGCTATAATCCCCCCTTTACCGCTAGGTGTAAAGCCCAATACTACAAATTTTTTCCAATTAGATTATTTTTATTTATTTTTATCAGAAGATATGTTGCAGAATATGACGGACCAAACAAATCTCTATGCAAAACAATTTATTGCCACCAACCCCAATTCGTCCTCTGCCCATATCTTCCATTGGTGACGTCTCACACTAGACGAATTAAAATGTTTTATGGACCTTACAAAGAACAGCAAACTGCATGCCTACTGGTCCCCATCCACCACATGCCGATATATTCTGCTGTCATGTCCAGGACACGCTATGACATGATTCTGTGTTTCCTACATTTTAACGACAATTCCCAGTGCCCTTCCGAGATCACCCTAACCATGACAAATTGTACAAAATATGCCCCCTAATAAATTATTTTTCCCAGAGATTTCCTGAAGTGTTTATACCAGACCAAAGTATCTGTGTGGACGAATCCCTTATCCACTTTACTGGCCGGCTGCAGTTCAAGCAGTATATTCCCTGTAAGAGAGCCAGGTACAGGTTAAAAATAAACAAACTTTGTGATCGAGCCACTGGATACGTGTACACTTTCTGTATTTATGAAGGCAAAGACTCCCAGCTCCAGCCCCTTGAGTGCCCCACATACATCGTAACCAGAGGGAATTTTTTCTGGGAGTTGGCATACCCCCTGTTCAAAAAAGTATACAATTTATATGTGGACAATTATTATACTAGCTTGCCCCTTTATTGTTACCTTTAACATAAAAAAAACTATCCCGCAGGTACCTTAAACAAAAAAAAAAAATTTTTAAAACAGGAAGGGCTTCCCACAAAATTTATTGACAAAAAAGCTACAAAACCAGGATTCTGCTTTTATGAGAAATGACAAAGTGTTGGCCATGAAGTGGAGGGACAAGAAAGATGTTCACATCCTCACTACCATGCACGATGACAGCTTGGTGGAGATTCAGAGAAGACGCTGCCCCGTTGTAAAGCCTGAATGTGCCCACAACTATAATCTGTTTAAGGTGGATTTAAATGATCAGATGCTACAACCATATTTGTCAACCCGGAAGTCCTGTTACTGGTATAAAAAAAGTTGCATTTAATCTCTTTCATTTGCCCATGTTTAACTTGTTTGTCTGCTACCAGAAAGCAACTGAAAACCAACAAATCACCTACCTCAAATATATTGAAGACATTGTCACTGCCCTGATTTACCAGCAAGGACCAGCCCCAGGAAGCATTCGTTCTGACAGTGTGAGTCAACTTCATGAGCAACATTTTCCCTATAACATTCCCCCCACAGAATCCGTAAGAAGACGCCAAAAGAGATGTTGTGTATGCAGCAGAGGAGGAGTTAGAAGAAAAGTTATAATGTCCCTCTCAACCTGGCCTGTGTATCGGAGATTGCTTCAGAAGTATATCACACATCCATTACATATTAATTCCCCTCATTTTTAACAGACTGCCATTTTCTGTTTCAAATATCTGTGTGGATCATTTGCTTCCTACCATGTTTCTACCTTTGACGTTAACTGGCCCTGGCCTGTTTACCGACAATGTCTTTGCCTGCTGTTTTAAACCATGTTTCTGACTTCCACGTGCACCAACCTCGGCCTTTTAATCGACCACTGTTGTTACCTGCTACTTGGATTGATTATTAAAATTACTGCTTCCGAAAAAACGTCTGTTTTTAAAACGTTTGTTTTGCATTGATCTATGTCCCCTGGGGCAGGACCCAGGTCCCCAAACACTTTTTAAGACAATACCATGCATATAAGCCTTAAAAATTAGCACTTTTGATTTCTTCCATGGTTTTAATAAGGGTGTTCCGTGGCTTTCAAATTTGCCGCAAACATCCCAAATATTTCGCTATTTGGCAAACAGGCGAACACCCGATGTTCGTGTCCAACTTACATTCGACTCGAACATCAGGCTCAACCATATATAACAGTGTAAATATGCTGTCCCATGAAATAACTTAACACACAGCCATTAATGTCTAACCTGCTGGCAACAAAAGTGAATACACCCCTAAGTGAAAATGTCCAAATTGGGCCCAATTATCAATTTTCCCTCAACAGTGTCATGTGACTCATTAGTGTTACAAGGTCTCAGGTGTACATGGGGTGCAGGTGTGTCAAATTTGGTGTTTTCGCTCTCACCCTCTCATTCTGGTCACATGGCACCTTATGGCAAAAAACTCTCTGGGGATCTTAAAAAAAAAAAAGAATTGCTGCGCTAAATAAAGATGGCCTAGGCTATAAGAAGATTCCAAAGCCCCAGAAACTGAGTTGCAGCACAGTGGCCAAGACCATGCAGCAGTTTAACAGGACAAGTTCCACTCAGAATGGGTCTCGCCATGATCAGCCAAAGAAGTTGAGTGCACATGCTCAGCGTCATATCCAGAGATTGTCTTTGGGAAATAGACGTATGAATGGCACCAGCATTTCTGCAGAGGTTGAAGGGGTGGGGGGTCAGCCTTTCAGTGCTCAGACCATACGCTGCACACTGCATAAAATTGGTCTGCATTAGGGGTGCAACGGATCAAAAAACTCACGGATCGGATCGTTCCTCGGATCAGAGTCATGGATCGGATCATTTTTCGGATCAGCAAATAATAATAGAATTTACAAAAACCTGTGAAAATGCCACCACCATATAGTCCCCACTGTAATATACATCTCCCCCACTGTAATATCCACGTCATCTCCCCCAGTGTAATATTGGCTGAGCATGGATGGGTATGGCTGGGTATTGGCAGCGTAAGTATTGGCAGAGTATTGCAGAATATTGGCAGGATAAGTATTGGCAGGGTATTGCAGATTATTGCTAGGGCATTGCTGGGTATTGCAGAGTATTAGCAGGGTAAGTATTGCAGAGTATTGTCAGGGTAAGTATTGCAAAGTATTGGCAGGGTATTGCAGGGTAAGTATTGCAGAGTAAGTATTTGCAGGGTATTGCAGAGTAGGTATTGGCAGGGTAAGTATTGGCGAGTATTGGCAGGGTAAGTATTGCAGAGTATTGGCAAGGTAAGTATTGGCGAGTATTGGCAGGGTAAGTATTGGCGAGTATTGGCAGGGTAAGTATTGGCGAGTATTGGCAGGGTAAGTATTGCAGAGTATTGGCAGGGTATGTATTGCAGAGTATTGGCAGGGTATGTATTGCAGAGTATTGGCAAGGTATGTATTGCAGAGTATTGGCAGGGTAAGTATTGCAGGGTATTGCTCAGATGGCTGTGGCTGCCATCCGATTTCTCCCCTCCACTGTACAGATCAGTACACAGAGGGGAGAGAGGAACCGGTGTCATCATGATGCCGGTTTGTTTACAGGTGATCGCTCCGTGACGGAGCGATCACATTGTAAACACCGACGCATGTACCAAGATGGCTGCCACTTCGGAACTAGGCCGAAGCCGTGGCCTTTCCTAAGGCCAAGACGTGGTGCCGATCCGAGTGGGGTGACCCGTTCGGATCGCGGATTGGTGCCGATCCGTTGCACCCCTAGTCTGCATGGCTGTTGCCCCAGAAGGAAGCCTCTTCTAAAGATGATGCACACAAACAGTTTTATGAAGACAAGCAGACTAAGGACATGGATTACTGGAACCATGTTCTATGTTCTGATGAGACCAAGATGAACTTATTTGGTTCAGATGGTGTCAAGCACGTGTGGCAGCAACCAGGTAAGGAGCACAGAGACAAGTGTGTCTTGCCTACAGTCAAGCATGGTGGTGGGAGTGTCATGGTGGTCTGGGGCTGCATGGGTGCTACCAGCACTGAGGAGCTAAAGTTCATTGAGGGAACCATGAATGCCAACATGTACTGTAACATACTGAAGCAGAGCATGATCCCCTCCCTTCTGAGACTGGGCCACAGGGCAGTATTCCAACATAACGACCCCAAACACACCTCCAAGATGACCACTGCCTTGCTAAATAAGCTGAAGGTAAAGGTAAGGGACTGGTCAAGCATGTCTCCAGACCTAAACCCTGTTGATCATCTGCGGGGCATCCTCAAACAGAAGGTGGAGGAGCGCAAGGTCTCTAACATCCACCAGCTCCATGATGTCATCACAAAGGAGTGGAAGAGGACTCCAATGGCAAAATGTGAAGCTCTGGTGAACTCCATGCCCAAGAGGGTTGAGGCAGTGCTGGAAAATAATGGTGACCACACAAAATATTACACTTTGGGCCCAATGTTGACTTTTTCAAGTAGGGGTGTACTCACTTTTTTTTGCCAGTGGTTTAGACATTAATGGCTGTGTGTTCAGATGTTTTGAGGGGACAGAAAATTTGCACTCTTATACAAGCAGTACACTCACTACTTTACATTGTAGCAAAGTGTAATTTCTTCAGTATTGTCACATGAAAATATATAATAAAATATTTACAAAAATGTGAGGGGTGTACTCACTTTTGTGATATATATATATATATATATATATCTTTTTTTTCTTTAAGTAAGCATGTAAATTGATGTCTTAGATAATGGTTCCATTATTTCTAGAACATCTTTTACATATAAACATGTATTGCACTTTACATCCATAACTAATTTCGTAACGCAAAAGAAAGCACTTACACATTGCAGCTTTTAAGTGGTTGTAAACCCTCAGATACAAGGTAAGCTTATCAGATACTACATAACACAGGCAGCTGATCGCTGCCTGTGAAAGTGCACTTACTTGTGTAGTTATGATATAAATCATCTTTTTAATGTTCATGACGTCATGCGCGATTGCGCAGTATGCACTTTCAACGGCGGCATTTATATAATGCCATTTGTTTCTTTCCTGCTTGCCTAGAATTTACTGTGCGTGAGATTCTCCTCTGAATGGCACAGAGGAGAAGTCTCGCGATGCTGTAATTATTCTGGTCTTCCTGATATTCCCCCTTGTGACTGAACAATGCTCTGTTGCTGTAGTAACGGCAATTGAGAACGAGGCTTGGTTACGATGCTACAGCGCACGCGCGAGATTTCGGCAGGGATACGAACTAAGGGCGGAAGTGACGTCCGCATCGGCTTCTTAAAACAGCACAAAGAATGGCGCGGACGATACCCGGAAGATACAAAAAAATAAAACTACTAAAAAAGGTACTTCCAGCGCTCGTTTTGGAGTTATTAATATATCTTTTGCTTGGATATGTTAATAAACATAGAAATATTTTAAAAATAGCATTTTTTTTGTGGGGTTTACTTCCTCTTTAAGGGTGCCTCTGTAGACTGACTTATTATTGTACTGCTCATTTGTCACAGTCTAAATGGGTCCTAAATCTAGTTATTATGTGATGCGCAGTCTAAAAGTAAGAAAAAACTTTCACTAAACACAAAACAAATTGTACACCATACAAGAAAAAAATGATCAACAACCCGGGTATAGAGGACCCTTAATCACTGTGACAGAAGTGGCTTCACTAGGAAACCAATTACAAAGTTTTATTAATACAAATTATTAGTACTATCTTTTTCTCAAATTTCTTACGTTATTAAAAAAATCAAACTTAAAGAGGAGGTAAACCCTGATGGGTTTACTTCCTCTTTGATTCCCTGCAAAGGTAAAGCATAATGGACTACTATGCATCGCATAGTAGTCCATTATGTGTCACTTACCTGACACAAGAGCCAGCGAAGTCACCGCTGTCCCCTGTAGTCCGGCGCATCCATCTTCTCAGTGGGCACTGCGGCTCCGCCGCTGTCATTCGGCGAAACCGTGATGACGTCACTCCCGCGCATGCGCACGGGAGCCGCCATGCGCGACATATCGCCGTTGACATGTGCTGCGCTCAGTGTGCCTGCGCGCTGCTGTCTATGGCGCATGCGCCGTAGACAGCGGTGCCTGTCTTTCTGCAAATATCTCCTAAACCGTGTAGGTTTAGGAGATATTTCTTGGACCTACAGGTAAGCCTTAATCTAGGCTTACCTGTAGGTCAAAGTGTGTTGTAAGGGTTTACAACCACTTTAACCACAATGCTCCATGCACTGCCCCTTCGGGAAACTGCAGCTCACAGTGGAAGGGTTTCAGCTCTCAATTCAGAAAGTAGAGGGCAGGGTTAAGACCCCATTCACACCTGAGCGTTTTGTAGCTTGACGCCTGAAGCTACAAAACGCTGGAGGGGAAAAAATCCATTATTCTCAATGGAGATGGTTCACATCTCCACTCCAAGTCACCTGAAGCCCTACGCCTGAAGCTCAAACAAGTTCCGGACCCTTTTTTGTCACGCGAATCGGGCTGGTTTGGGCGTTTTTCTTCTTTCAACATTGGTGACCTTTTGCCCTGCACAAATTCGCAGCAAATTGCGGTAAAAAACGCAGCAAAAAACGCTTGAAAATGCTACGCTCAGGTGTGAATGCAGCCTAAGTGAAGCCAGCTACAGGTTGACAGTCTACAAGCTTGTGAATCAGCTGTGAGGATGCTGATAGCCAAGCCTCCTGCAACATCTTCTGATCCCCTGTCAGAACACAATAACTCCGAAGGGGAGATCAGTTTACTAACATCGGATAGTTCGTGCAGCTTCTCCTCCCGAGCTCTCCAGTTTTCTCTTTCGTTTAGCCTGCTGGGTTGAATGAATAAAAAATTGTTAGGGCACTTTCCCACTGAGGTGCTTTTCAGGAGTTTCAGAACTAAAAATAGCGCCTGTAAAACGGTTCTCATGCCTCCCCAGCGTGAAAGCCCAAGTGCTTCTTTGGGGTGGCTTGGAAGCGGTGTATACACTGCTCCCAAAACACCCTGCCCATTGAAATGAATGAGCGTTTCTGACCCTCTCTTTGGCCGCTAGTGGGGGTTAAAAGTGCCCCACTAGCGATCGAAAAGCGCTGCTAAAACTGCGCTTTACCGCTAATGCTTTCAGTGTGAAAGTAGCCCCATACACATGGCTGGATTTTTTGCCGGAAAATGTTCGATGGGAGCCTTTTGTCGGAAATTTCGACCGTGTGTAGACTCCATTGGACATTTTCCATCGGCATTTCCGGCGCACAAAATTTGAGATCCTGACAACAAAATCCGATCGTGTGTACACAATTCCGGCACACAAAGTGTTACACATGCTCAGAATCAAGCAGAAGAGCAGCACTGGCTATAGAACTTAATTTTTCTCGGCTGGTTGTACGTATTGTACGCCACCGCGTTCTTGACGTTTGGAATTTCCGACCAACTTTGTGTGACCCGTGTGTATGCAAGACAAGTTTGAGCCAACAGTCGTCAGAAAAAAAACATGGAGTTTGTTTTCGGAATGTCAGATCGTGTGTACAGGGCATTAGTGTGTACCAGGCTTAAGACTTCAAAAGTCATGACATAAGAGAGTGGCAACAAAAGATTAAGTTGCCTCGAGTGAAGTTTCTAATCATTAGTCTTTATTTCTAAAAAAAAAAAAAGATGCCATGGTGATGGTGGTTTAAGGTACATTGTTTTTAGGTTTTAGATTTTTTATTTTTTTTGTATAGGATTAAACTACTACTACTAAGAATTTCATCCTCTGTAATTGTCCCGTGTACAGTGATCATTGAATGAAGTAAAAAAAAAAAATCCCAAATTTTGGGTTGTCTCCAGAAAACTAAAAGAGAGAAAATATTACAATGGGTACACCAGCTCTGGGGATCCCAAAGAAATTCCCTTAATTTGCAGGGATTTTCTTTCACTTCCTGTTTAGCTATGGGACAGGGAGTAAAGTGAAATTTCCGCAATGAAACAGAGATAGCGAAAAAAAATCGGACAGGGGTTATATTCCTCTCTTACTCTATCCAAAATGAAAAAAAAAAAAGTTTCACCCATAGTTCTACTTTAAGACTAGAAGTGATAAAATTATCTTTCTAAAAGATGCCACATCCAAATAACTAGAAAAAGAGCCACGAGAAATGTACAGAGCATGATGGACTTTAAAGGCACGTGTGACATACGCCTTCTATGTAAAAAAACAATCAATACTTTATTGCAAAAATAGTTCAAATAGATCTATTTAGCTATGTTCACAGTAAAGTATTTTTTTTGTTTGTTTTTTTTTTTTTACATATAGGGGAATATATACATCTCACGATGAGACTTTATATTCCATTATTCTCTGTACAAGTTTATTGGTGGCTCCTTTTCCATTTTATATGTAGCATTTCATATTAGTTTGATTAAAAGGAAACAAACACATTTTTAAAAATGTTACTTTTAATATCAAGATTAACAAAGAAATTATATGTAAAGCCACTATACATTCTCCTTTAAAAAGTGGGAGGATAACGGGCACAGAAAGGTGAAGAATCCCAAGGGGATTAAAGGGTCATTAACCACTTGCTTACTGGGCACTTAAACCCCCCTCAGTCCCAGACCAATTTTCAGCTTTCAGCGCTGATGCACTTTGAGTGACAATTACGCGGTCATACAACACTGTACCCAAATGAAATTTTTATCATTTTTTTCCCAGCTTTCTTTTGGTGGTATTTAGTTACAGCTCGGAGTTTTATTTTTTGCTAAACAAACAAAAAAAGATGCAAAAAAAAAAAAAAAATCATGTTTTAATAGTTTGTTATAAAATTTTGCAAACGGGTCATTTTTCTCCTTCATTGAAGTGCGCTGATTAGGCGGCACTGATAGGCTGCATTGGTGGGCACTGATGGGCTGCATTGGTGGGCACTGATGGGCTGCACCGGTGGGCACTAATAGGCATAGTTAAGGCGGCACTAATAGGCACAGATAAGGCGGCACCGATGGGCACAGATAAGGCGGCACTGATGGGCAAAGATGGGCACAGATAAGATGGCACGGATGGGTGGCACGGATAAGTGGCACGGATGGGTGGCACGGATGGGCACTGATAGGTACCACAGATAGATGGGACTGATGGGCACTGATAGGTGGCACTGATAGGTGGCTCTGATAGGTGGCACTGCTGGGCACTGATGGGCACTGATGGGCGGCACTGATGGGCGGCACTGGGGTGCAGCACCTTTGAGGCAGATTGGGTGGCACTGTGGGGTGGCACTGTGGGGTGGCACTGTGGGCACTATGGGCACTGACGGGGGGCACTTACTTTTGCTTTTATTTTACTTCAGGATGGCACTGCGGGAGGCAGGTGGGCACAGGCAGGTGGCAGGTGGTCCCTTGTATTGATGGCCGTGATCGGGACTGATGTCCCGATCACGGCCGCCGGTGATCGGCTTTTTTTTTCTCTCCTCGCGCTGTCAGCGCGAGGAGGAATAATAGCCGATTACCGGCTCCGTTCTATCACATGATCAGCTGTCATTGGCTGACAGCTGATCACGTGATAAGGGGTCGGGATCGACCCCTTACACGGATCGGTGATCAGGCGAGTCTCACGGACTCGCCGATCACAGAGCGCGCCGCACGCGCCCCTCAGGGGGCGCGCAGGCCGCTCGTAACCGGGACGACGTCAATAGACGTAGTCCCGGAAATGTAGGTCCGCGCTAATGCCGTCATTTGGCAATAGCGCGGATCTGAAGTGGTTAAACAGAAAAACAAAAAACAAACATGTTGCAGGCAGAAATATGAATTTGGCCTTTTTAACCAGCCTTAAAATTGAACAAGAGAGAGAGTAATGCTGCAGCTTTAGCAGCCCAAGGAAACAAATGATTCTCCATCTGTGATGCAAATTAGAGTATATCTGTGCGTACAATATGGCAGAAAGAGACAACAAATTAACACAATGACAGGCAAGTAGGAATTTTGAAAATACTGCCAAAATAGTTCAGGCATTGCATGCACAGCATTGGTGATGTAAAATAAAAAATATTTGGAAAATAAATAGGCAATATGGAGATCATAGCAGAAGTTCAGTATGAGAAAGGCACAGAAGAAAATGCATATTGACAAGGGGTGCGTAGAGGTGGGCGGGGAGTCTACTGACATCACGACTTCACCCACCGATCTCCAGACAACAGACCCGCCCACAGAATATGCAGGTTTTTTTTTTCGGGTCTCATAGCAGACAGAGGGGAGACATTTGACAGGTAAAGATACATGCAGGAGGCATCTATATCCTTATAGATAACCCCTATGGCAGTAGTTTAGAAAGGATGACATTGGGTTTACATCCAGTTTAAGGCCCCTTTCACACATACGGACCGGTTGTCTGTTTTTAATTCATCCATTGACCGAAAAAACAGACATCAATACATTCCAATGGAAAATCGGATGATCATCTATTTCTATCCATTTTCATCCGCTTCGGTCAACATCCGTTTTTTTTTTTTTTTTTTTTTTTTTTTACAGATGAAAGCCCTGTTTTTCATCCATCAAAAAAACGGATTGGATGAAAAACGGATGTAAACTGACAAATGGTCAGTTTTTCATCTGTTTTTGCATTGGTTGTTAGGGGCAAACTATTTGGGGGGATGTTGAGGCAGAGGGAGGCAGGAGATCAGTTATACACAGTGAGGGGGCAGCCTGTATGTATGTAGCGCACTACTCCCTTGGGAGCTGCAAAGTCGTTCATTACCTTTGTGTTAGCTGGTTCCATTCCACCCATGCAAAGATCCACAAACATCAGACAGAATTTATCTTTTATAAGGCTTTATTGCTTGAACTTGAGTGAATGTTACATGCTGAATAAAGGATATGAGTTGCCTTTGGTAATACTGGTTCCTGAATCTGATCATGTGCACTTTCCTTTTATGAACTGACTAGCACAACTCTGAAAAATGCTTTGGGGTGTAGATTTCAAAGTCCCAGGCCTCACCGCCTACCTTGACTCTTGTAAATCCGCCCAATGTCATTTCTGGAAAGTGTCCCCTACTAGGTCCTCGAACACATAGTGAGTTGACGGATAAGCACTGCTGGGTTGCACTCCTTTTGCTCACCTCCCATCAACAGTCCATGATTGCCACAGAAGGTCAATCCCAGTTTCCTCCGTCCGCTTTTCATCTACTTCCTCCTGCGCATGGTCTGGTGCATCCCAGGCTGGGACACCCGGTTTCTCCTCTGCATTACCTTGCGACTATTCAGATTATCCAGCGCTGAGGTCTCTGAACCCTCAGGCCTTCAAACCCGCTCCTGCTATCCAGCACTGGGGTCGCTGAACCCTCATGCCTTCAAGCCTGCTCCTGATGCACACTACAACTTGGGTTCTCTCCTCTCCTCTTTCCCCCTCTTCCTCTTTCTCCTGGCCTCCTCCAGGAAGCATGTGACCCCCAGCTTATATGCAAGTCCAGTCCCTGCCAACACAAATTAATGATTGGTCCAGAACTATCCACATAAGCTGCCTGCCACTCCAGTCCCAAGTCCTGCCTCCCTTCCAGAACATTTTACTGAAAGGCTAAGGGGATCTCTCTGAGCCAGAGTGTAGGTGGCCACACACCCCTCTATTCTAGCACTCCCACCTCCCAAATAAACAACCAGGCCTAGAAAAGTGAAAGGCCCTGGCTAAATGGGGTGGGCGCTACATGTACATATAGTGAGGGGCAGTCTGTACAGACAGGCTCGCTCTCTTGCCAACACTGACTGTCATTGTCAGCTTTTAAATCTAATTGTGGGCTCTTTTTTTTCTATAAACAGTGCAGAGCCAGAGCTGTCCAAAAAAAAAAAAATGGATATTCCCCAGCGCAGAGAGATAATGAAGAGATGCAATGTATCTCTTGGTTCTTAAATCAAAGGAATGAACTTCGGTCTGTAGATGAGGGCAGTTTAACCACTTAAAGACTAAACCTTTTTCTGACTCTTGTTGGTTACTAGTTAAAAATCAGTATTTTTTGCTAGAAAATGGCTGTTGTTGCAATATTTTATGTTCCACGGTATTTGTGCAGAGGTTTTTCCCCAAAAATGTTTGAGAAAAAATACACTTACATGAATTAAAAAAAACAAAAAAAAAACAGTAAAGTTAACCTAATTTTTTTGTATAATGTGAAAGATGACCTCACACTGCGAGAATTATGAGAAGACCATAATCTTTATTCTAAGCAAAAAAATAGTGATTCTCATTTTATCCAGAATTGTGCAGCTCTAATGTAACCCTAAAATTTGACTCAAGTGGTTAAGTGGCTGCAAAGAACTGATGTAAAAACTGAGGTAAACTGATGTAAACTGATCTGTTTTTTCTTTGAAAAAACGTGACTGAACTGATGAAACAAACTGAAGGCATGCTTGAAATGTCTAGACAAATAATAATTACTGTCCACCCAGTTCTCTGTATTGTTGCCAATTATTTTTACAGCTGCAAGAGCATAATAAGGATCTTTTTTCTCTTTTTTTTTTTTAAAGCTGAACTCCAAGCAGCAGTCAATGCAGTTAAGAAGTCTTAAAAAATTTAGTGTAAATTAAATTAAGGATACATTCACTTTTTTTTTTTTTTTTATAATACATGCACATTTTTTTTGCAGGAAAAAAAAGTGCATTTACTATTTTTTTTCTAGGAGCCTGGAAAGCACTGCAGACTGCCTGAGTAAACTTGCTGCCCTAAAAAAATGGGTAGAGCATGTAACATGTACACAAAGGTGAACTTATCCTTGAACTCTACTGTAAAATGCAGCTAATAGAAGTACCAGAATTCGACTTGTTGGCACCCTCTCGTAATCCCCTGTACAACAGAACACAGATGGCAAGAGAGAAGGGCAGAACTGCATGGCAATCATGTGTGCTGCATTGACAAGAAACTTGCTAACAGGAGGAAAAGGCAGAGTGTGCATAGGGATGAGCAAATCAGTGTGATGCAGCCCTTTTATTGGCCAGACACGGGCTCTGGGTATGGAAATGATCAGGCTGTATGAAAATGTAAATTTAAAATTTATTTTCAAACTCTCTGCATTTTTAAAAAGAAAAAGCCAGACTGTGGCAGACCTTGTTCGGCAGGAGTAGTTAGCAGGTAAAAGCAGCCTAAGCTTGATTCATCCAGGCCAAGTCCCCAAATGTTTCACCCCACCCTATGGGCCTAATCACAGACCATGAACTAACCTCTCCCAAGCCTGGCACCCCAACTAGGCAGCAGCATCCATCTTACTGGACCTTGTCAACCTGAGCGGGGGGCCCATAAATATTTATCGTGGGTCTTTACATTTTTAGCATTGAGACCACAGTCTGAAACACAGTGTGCGTGGTGACGTCAGCGCATGTAGCTCCACCCTACACGTTTTTTCACATAACATCATCAGTGAGATCGACACTATGCCCATAATGATGTCACATGTGATGAAATGCGTAGAGGTGGTACACAAGCTGACGTCATCATGCACTGTCTGGCACACCAGGGTCTCCATGCTGTAGTCTTTATACATAAAAGCGCTGTTTGTTCACATAAATGTGAATTTTACATTTTTCTTATTTTAAAAAAATTTTGTACCCTGGTTTACACTATTGGGAGTGCTCTCCTCTTTTTGCATGATTCATGTGTAATGTTGGTGATTAACCAGTTCGGGACCAGCCGCCGCAGTTTCACTGTGGCAGGTTGGCCTGGCTGCGCAAAATCACGTTACTATATGTTTCGCACGCGCACCTCCTCGCCGGCTGTGGCGATCAGATTCGATCAGGAACTGATCAATCCCCAGGCCCAGGACAACAAAATCTGGCCTGGACCTGGTGATCGCTTCTGGTGAATGAGATCCTTCCCCTGCATGTGTAAGTGTAAACATGCCTGTCGATCCCATAGTGCCCTTCCTGCTGTATTCGCCAATCCTAATTGGGAACCCACCACTTCTACAGCACCCGTACTTTCCCTATTCACTGGCCAACCCGGAATTCAGGTGGAAACAGTTCATTTTACGTCACTTGATTTTTATTCGCTGTTTTTCACAGAAGATCCGTATAGATCTAATGTGGACCAAAGCAATTTGTATGCTGGTCAATTCATCACTGCTAATCCCCAGCTGACCCTTGCCAGAGATTGGAAACCAATTACGGTTTCCCAATTTAAGACCTTTCTGGGCCTATCCCTCCTCATGGGCATAACTAAAAAGAGTGAATTGAGGTTATATTGGTCCACTGACCCAATTCACCATATGCCCATGTTCTCTGCCTCCATAGCCAGATCTTGCAGTTCATGCACTTCAATAACAATTAACTCTGTCGTCCTCGGGGTGACCCTGAATTTGATTGGCTCTACAAAATTTGGCCCCTCATAAACCACTTGAACCAATGTTTTGCATCCTTGTTTACTCCCCATCAAGTTGTCTGCGCTAAGTCCCTGATTACGTTTTCTGGCTGCTTGTCTATCAAACAGTATCTTCCCAGCAAGTGTGCCAGATACAGGGTCAAGATGTATAAGCTCTGTGACAGGGCACCAGGCTATACATATAGTTTTATGGTTTACGAGGGAAGATATAGTCATGTAGAGCCGGAGAACTGCCCAGACTACATAGGGAGCGCTGGTAAGATAGTGTGGGACTTGGTGTCACCCTTATTCAGAAAGGGGTACCATTTGTACATGGACAATTATTACATGAGCGTGCGACTTTTTAGCCACCTTTCTGATTATGGAATTGGCACATGTGGAACAATGCAATCTAATCTCCAGGGCTTCCCCCAACGGCTTGTAGAATTCAGACTAAGATGAGGGGAGAGAGCCTGCTTAAGGTGCAATAATTTGTTAGCAGTGAAGTGGAGGGATTCAAGGAATGTTTTTGTTCTTTCCTCGCTTTAGGCAGACACGGCAGTCCAAATTCCTACAGCGACTGGTATTGTGGAGAAAACCCTCTGTGTCCACGAATACAACCTTAACATGGGAGGGGTGAACCTCAATGACGTTGTTGGCGCCATACCAATTTGCCCGTAAGGCCAGACGCTGGTAAAAAAAAAAATGTGTCTGTTTATTTCAATTGGCTTTGCTGATCGATTTTCTGCTATACAAAGCTTCAGGACGGACTGGAAGAGATCGTCAGAACCCTTCTGTTTCCAAACGGTGCTCTTGCCCATCTTCCCAATCCAAATGCAGTGAGCCAGCTGCATGAGAGGCATTTTCCTTTTGTTCTCCCTGGTATCCCTACTCAAAGAAACCCCCAAAAAAGATGTGTCTGCAGCAAACGCAGATTTAGGTGTGACACCTGCTTTTTTTGTCCCTCCTGTCCTGACCAACCTGGTCTCTGCATTGGTGAATGCTTCAAATGCTACCGCACACTATTGGAGTTTTAGCGTAGGGTACAGCACCACACAGTCCTAGGCACACTAACACAGGGTCTTGGAGTCTCGAAAGATGCGATGGCCATCACATTTTGAGAGACCCTAATCTGCAACGTTCAGTTTATATTTTTTTTTACAGTTTTTATAAAAGTGAAAAAAAAAACACAAAAATAGTTGTGGTTGTATTTTTCTCCAGTGCTGTCAGAGGTGATTTCACCACCACAGTTAAAAAAAAAAAAAAAAAAAAGGAGCATATAAGCCAAAGCATGGGGGCAGGGGTGGAAGAGCGAATTGCTCCTAAAATTAGGGACGGATTGCCTCCATTGTTCGGCATATATTTTTTTTAGGCACAAATTGCAATGTTTTATTTTTACTATGTTTTATTGTATTTGCTTTGCAGGTATGGCAAGTCTTACTGTTATACTGTAATATCTCAACAGTGAAGCTCAAGACTGCTCAATGTTACATAAAAAGTAAAAATTGAATACATTGACTTACATGCCAAAAATAAACATATATGCAATGTCACCAATTAGTGTAAACATAGCCATATTAGGGCCGGTTCACACAGCGAGGCGCGGCGAGGCGTCTCCGACTTACCTCGCCGCGACCTGCGGGGAGCTCAGCGGCGACTTGCAGAGGACTTCTGTATAGAAGTCAATGCAAGTCGCCCCCGAAGTCGCCCCGAAGTAGTACAGGAACCTTTTTTCTGAGTCGGAGCGACTCGAGTCGCTCCTCTCAGAACGGTTCCATTGTACAGAACGGGGGCGACTTGCGGGAGCGAGGCGAGGCGAGCCGTGTCGCCTCGCCTCGCTGTGTGAACCGGCCCTTAACATAAACACTAGATCTCAGTGATACTGGTGCCCAAAAAGGGGACATACAGAAAAAAACTTTCAAAAGAAACAAATGACATAAATAATTGGTGCATCAATATTATAAAGTGCTTGTGAATAAACTGAAAAAACACCACGTGTCCAAGGTGACTGTCCAATCTCAAAACCTATGTTGACGTGAAGCAAATTAAGGTGCACCACCACCATACGGATAACAATGGCTCCTTACCAGATGCCCCAGTAAGGAGTGCTTTATCTTAAAATCAGGTCAGGAAATACGTCAATCTTGAGTCATCCAAGACAGAAAACCCTTTGGAGCAGGACTCGAATGTATTCCAACGGAAAAGCAAAAGGTCCACCGTAGGAAGGAAGAACACTCCAAATATTTTTATATACATTATTTGGAGTGTTCTTCCTTCCTACGGTGGACCTTTTGCTTTTCCGTTGGAATACATTCGAGTCCTGCTCCAAAGGGTTTTCTGTCTTGGATGACTCAAGATTGACGTATTTCCTGACCTGATTTTAAGATAAAGCGCTCCTTACTGGGGCATCTGGTAAGGAGCCATTGTTATCCGTATGGTGGTGGTGCACCTTAATTTGCTTCACGTCAACATAGGTTTTGAGATTGGACAGTCACCTTGGACACGTGGTGTTTTTTCAGTTTATTCACAAGGACTTTATAATATTGATGCACCAATTATTTATGTAATTTGTTTCTTTTGAAAGTTTTCTTCTGTATGTCCCCTTTTTGGGCACCAGTATCACTGAGATCTAGTGTTTATGTTAATATGGCTATGTTTACACTAATTGGTGACATTGCATATATGTTTATTTTTGGCATGTAGTCAATGTATTCAATTTTTACTTTTTATGTAACATTGAGCAGTCTTGAGCTTCACTGTTGAGATATTTATATCCTAATATGAAATATTAGGGATTGCGCAGTTCTCTTTTTCTTTTTCTAATTTACACGTATATAGCATTTTTTGGTATATATTTGAATTGCTGCATCACATATAATTTTGGGTTTTTTTTCACTGTAGCGCAGATTTTCTTCCTTTTTTTCCTGTTATACTGTAATGTTAATTTGTTTTATTGTTAACTATCATTTCCTTAGCAGGTACGAGATTCAGATGCAGCACATGTTTATTTATCCTGACAGCAGCAGCTTTTGCGGCCACGTAAAGCCGTGACTCCAGTGCTGTCAGAGGTGATTTCACCACCACAGTTAAAAAAATAAATGGTGCAAGGGCGGTATTTTAATGGTGGGCATACCCACCGATCAATCTCTTTTTTTTGTTCAGCCCACAGGCTGCATGAAAAAAAGAATACTACAATGTGGACTTGTGGTTATACAAGAATGATGCCTGCAGGTTTAGGTATCATGTTGGTATCATTCTTTTCAGCCAGAGGTCGGCTTTCATATAAAAGCAATCCTAGTGGCTAATTAGCTATTAGATTGCTTTTATAAGTAGTGGGAGGGAATGTCCCTCCCCCTCCCACCATCTTCCATGGTTTTCTTGGGCTCTCCTGTCCCAACAGGGAACCCGAGAATGCAGCTGGTGGTTCCGCCAGCTGACCATAGAGCTGATCAGAGACCAGAACGGCTCCAATCATCTCTATGGCCTAAGAAACCAGAAGCTACAAGCATTTGCAAAACATTTTTTTACACTGAACTTCGTGTGGTCAGATGCTTTGAGGGCAGAGGCAAGATCTAGGGTCTAATAGACCCCAATTTTTTCTAAAAGAGTACCTGTAACTACATATTGCTATTGTAGGGGATATTTACATTTCCTGAGATAACAATAAAAATGATAAAAAAGAAAAATGAAAGGAACAGTTTAAAAATAATAAAAAAGCAAAAAAAAAAAAAATAATTATTAAAAGAAAGGCACCCCTCTCCCCCCGTGCCCATGCGCAAAGGCAAACGCAAGTGTTGGTCAGGTGTCATATGTAAACAGCAATTGCACCATGCATGTGAGGTATCACCGTGAAGGTCAGATCGAGGGCAGTAATTTTAGTAGTAGATCTCCTTTGTAGATCTAAAATGGTTAACTGTAAAGGCTTTTAAAGGCTTTAAAAAATGTAGTTTGTCGCCGCTGCACGTTTGTGCGCAATTTTAAAGCATATTATGTTTGGTATCCATGTACTCAGCATAAGATCATCTTTTTTATTTCATCAAACATTTGAGCAATATAGTGTGTTTTAGTGCATCAAAATTAAAAAAATGTTTTTTTTCAAAAAAATTGCGTTTGAAAAATCACTGCACAAATACCATGTGAAAAAACAATTGGTTTTGGGGTCCTGTGCACGATTAGACTGCCAAAAAGTTCCACACATGTGGTATCCCTGTACTCAGGAGAAACAGCAGAATGTATTTTGGTGTAATTCCACATATAACCATGCCATGTTTGAACAATATATCATTTAGTGACAACGTTGTGTAAAAAAATATATATTTCATGCCCTCCTGTGAAAGGTAGTGAGGAAGTGAAATCGCCATTTTACGCCCTTAGAAAGCCTGAAGGCGGTGATTGGGTTTCGGGACCCTGTACGCTGCTACTGCTAGACTCCCAAAAAGTCTCACATGCGGTATCCCCGTACTCAGGAGAAGCAGCAGAATGTATTTTGGGGTGTAATTTCACATATGCCCATGGCATGTTTGAGCAATAGATTATTTAGTGACAACTTTGTGCAAAAAAAAAAAAAAAAAAATTGAATTTTCCTGCAACTTGTGGCAAAATATAAAAGGTTCCATGGACTCAAAATGCCTCTCATCAAATAGCTTGGGGTCTCTACGTTCCAAAATGGGGTCATTAGGGGAGGGGTGTTGTGCTATCTTACCATTTTATGGCCTTCAAAATTGTGATCGGTAGTGAGGAGTGAAATCAAAAATTCACACCCTTAGAAATACTGAAGGCGGTGATTGGGTTTTGGGGTAATGTGCGCGGCTAGGCTCCCAAAAAGTCTCACACATGATGTATCCCGTACTCAGAAGAAGCAGCAGAATGTATTTTGGGGTGTAATTCCACATATAACCATGCCATGTGTGAGCAATATATCATTTAGTGACAACTTTGAAAAATTACCAAAAAAAAAAAAAATTACACAATCACTTGTGACAAAAAAATAAAATATTTAATGGGCTCAACATGCCTCACAGCAATTTCCTTGGGGTGTCTGCTTTCCAAAATAGAGTAATTTGGGGGGGGGGGTGTTTTCAGTGCCCTGCCATTTTAGAACCTCAAGAAATGAGATAGGCAGTCATAAACTAAAAGCTGCGTAAATTCCAGAAAATGTACTCTAGTTTGTAGACGCTATAACTTTTGCACAAACCAATAAATATAGGCTGATTGACTTTTTTTTTTACTAAAGATGTATGGCTGAATATATTTTGGTCTAAATGTATAACTAAAATTATGTTTATTAATTGAATTTTATAACAAAAAGTAAAAAATATTTTTTTTTCAAAATTTATGGTCTTTTTTTGTTTATTTCGCAAAGAATAAAAATCGCAGAGGCAATCAAATACCATCAAAAGAAAGCTCTATTTGTGGGAAAAAAAGGAGGCACATTTCGTTTGGGTACAACATTGCATGACCGCGCAATTACCAGTTAAAGCAGCGCAGTGCCAAATTGTAAAAAGCCCTCCGGTCATTGAGCTGCCAAATCTTCCGGGGCTGAAGTGGTTAAGAGAAACTTGAAGATCCCTGTGTATTATCCCAGTCATTATGTCCACTCAGATAATGGGGGTCATTGCCTTCGGGTAAGCAGCCATTTGATATTTATTGGTGGTGTGATCCTCATGGCAAAGTTTTTGGTTGGAAGAATCGGTTTTCTTTATTTGCACTGATACTTTTTAGATTGGACTAGTCTCATTTCATAATCTGTCCCAGCTTTGGGTTATCATTGATTTTATTGTGTATTGGATTGTTTACAATGTTGTTTGCACATTACTTTCGAATTGGACCTTATAGTGTTTTGTAGTATGCACTTTATTCATTATCTAGGCACTTTATATCCAAGACTATTACTTATCATGTATCAGGATATAGTGTAAGCAGCTTTTCAGAGTGAAAGATACATTGCTTGAGTGTAGATCTATAAACATTTTACTTCCACAGTTAAAGGATGACAAAGCTGTGTCTCAATCTCCCAACTGTGTTCCTAGGTTTTCATGCTGCCACACAGGCATCTGATGGAGACTTGCAAGCAGCCAACACACATTATTCATGTATAGTCCACTGTTGTCACAATTGGAACCCCCTTCACATGAGAATACCTGCACAACACACAGCCCCCTGCATAACACACAACCCCCTGCATAATATACAAACCCCCTGCACAACATACAGCCCACTGCACAACACACAGCCCCCTGCATAATAGACAGCCCCCTGTACAACACACAGCCCCCTAGCATAATACACAGGCTCCATGCACAACACACAACCCCCTGCATAATACACAAACCCCCTGCACAACATACAGCCCACTGCACAACACACAGCCCCCTGCATAATAGACAGCCCCCTGCACAACACACCGCCCCCTAGCATAATACACAGGCTCCATGCACAACACACAGCCCCCTGCATAATACACAGTCCCCCTGCATAATAAACAGACCCCCTGCACAATACACAGCCCCCCTGGCATAAGACACAAACTCCCTGCACAACACACAGCACCCTGCATAATACAAAGCCCCTTGCATAATACACAGCCCCCTGCACAACACAGAGCCCCCTGCACAACACAGAGCCCCCTGCACAACACAGAGCCCCCTGCACAACACAGAGCCCCCTGCACAACACAGAGCCCCCTGCACAACACAGAGCCCCCTGCACAACACAGAGCCCCCTGCATAATACACAGCCTCCTGCATAATACACAGAATCCCCTGCACAACACACAACCTCCTGCATAATAAACAGAGCCCCTGCATAACACACAGCCCCCTTGGCATAATACACCGACTCTCTGCACAACACACAGCCCCCTGCATAATACACAAGCCCCTTGCGCAACACACAACTCCCTGCATAGGACACATCACCCTGCACAACACACAGCCCACTGCCTAATACACAGACCCCCTCCACAACACTCAGCCCCCTCCATAGTACACAGGCCCTTGCGCAACACACGGGCCCCTTGCGCAACACACGGGACCCTTGCACAACACACGGGACCCTTGCGCAACACACGGCCCCTGGCGCAACACACGGGACCCTTGCGCAACACACAGGCCCCTTGAGCAACACACAGGCCCCTTGAGCAACACACAGGCCCCTTGAGCAACACACAGGCCCCTTGAGCAACACACAGACCCCTTGAACAACACACAGACACCTTGCACAACACACAGACCCCTTGCACAACACACAGACCCCTTGCACAACACACAGACCCCCCTGCACAACACACATCTCTCTGCGTGCATAGGGGAGTGTAAAAAATAAGCATAGTTTCTTATATCTAGAGGCTACAATATCTTCCATAATGCCCAGCAGCGCCAGGCGAGGGTAAAGTTGTAGAGACCAGTCGCAGAGCTTATTCAGATCTGCAATCACAGATTCCCAGTACAAACGGATAACTGGGCATTCCCACACCATGTGAAAAAAGGTTCCAGTAGAGGGCGAACAGCATGTACAGGTAGAGCTAATACACAAGTAAATGCGCAAAAACAGGGTCAAAGATTTTTCCCAATGTCCACCAGTCTCTCACCAATTGAAACCAAAAATCCAATTATATGAATGAGAGTCCATATTATTTTAAGATCCGTATGATTATAAATATAAAAGCTACTGTCCAGTAGAACAAAGAAAAGCATTTAAAACCAGGAGCTCCATATCCAGGGCTGATCAGATGACCACATCCATGTTCAGCTTTTAAAGTGACTGAATGCTCATAGATCATATCCAAAATGTTAGTTGCATGTATTAAATACGTTTTTATAATTAAAGTGTATGTTATCTCTACACCCAGAGGCGCCTGTTCCTTTGCTTTTTTTCACAGGTAGAGCTAAGCTGTGGGTAAATAACTGCCAACATCCGAGTCTAATAAACCCTGTGGAGGAACTTTAACTGTATAAAACGATCCCTGACTGAAATCATTGTCTGTATATAAGAGTCTACACAGTTCTCCCAGTCATCAGTAGTAAACTCTGGTATATCCATTTTCCACCTGTCAAATGTTTTACTAGCGGTTTGGATATATGAGTCTGTCAAATTAAGATATAAGGAGGATAGGGGCTTGTCCATCAGTCTTGACATCAACAGTCTCTCAATCCTATCAGTCTCTAAAGTGATAGGTTCCCGAAACTGAGCCCGAAGTGTGTGACGTAACTGAAAATATTGGAAGGACACACTTAGTCCCTCAGTGCAGCAAATTAGGAGATTCTCCCCTCTTTGATAACATTAACAAAACCCTTAGTCGCTCATAATTGATGTTCCGGGATCTGAGTAAGGTTTCTCAATTGGGGATGACCCCATGACAGAGGTTATGGGGAGAAAAAGTAACCTCTGTCCTATATATACCTCTAGCTTGGACTCACACATGAAGCGTAGTGTGCATAGCTCAGTGATAAACTAGATTAGTCAACGCATCGTAGCAGCCTAGCAGTGCTGCCTCAAGTGTAGTTGCCGGGTTTTGGGTGGATTGGCTGAACCACCAGTAAACCGTTACTAGCACCGCAGCCCAGTAGTACATCTGCAGGTTGGGGAGGACGAGATCTCCCCAGGAGAGGCAATTGGAGAGTTGTTATAGCCAATCAAGGGACCTTTATACAAATGAAGTAATGACACCATCCAGTCGGACAAAAGTCGCCATAGACACTGGGACCGGGATGTTCCTAAATAAAGAAAGACATTTTGGTACATCAAGCATTTTAAATAAATTAACTCTACCCACAAGCGACAACGGTAGAGTACGCCAGGTCTGATAATTACGTGCACTAAATTATCCTCTAGATAGGTATCCAACGTACTGCGCACTTTTATCCCCAGATACATGAATTCCTCCACCCACTGTAATGGCGTATGAGTAAAACCGAGGGGTTAAGGGCAAAAAGGACCGATTTTCCCCAATTGATACAGACCCCCGAGAACCTACCGAATCTATCTAGAACATATAATAGTACGTCATCTGCATATAATGATAGTTTTTCATGCAAGGGGCCTACCTGTATAGCCTTCACCCCAGGGTCACACCACAGAAGAATCACCAAGGGTTCAATGGCCAGAGCAAATAACCCAGAGGAGACTGGGCATTCTTGCCTTGCCCTCTAGAGAGCGGGAAGGGAGATGATAGCCCATTAACCCTCACTTTAGCCACGGAACTGCGGTATAGCTGTTTTATCCATCTATGAACTTGGTCCCAAACCCAAAACACTCCAATACTTTCCAGAGGTATTACCATTCGACAGAATCAAATGCTTTTTCAGTATCGAGCGAGGCGACTACCCCAAGGGAATCCCCTTTGACATATCCATATGAGTGAATAATCGTCTAATATTTATGTTAGTCCCCCTACCCGGCATAAAGCCAGACTGATCAGAGTGTACTAGGGCGGTGATGAGCGTATTCAATCGTTGGGCCAGAATTATGAGTAACTTGGCATCCACATTAAATAATGAGATAGGATGATATGAGGCGCATAGTTCTAAGTCTTTTCCCAGTTTAGGTACTACCACGACCACTGCATCCGACAGTCACAGGCAAACAGTCGTCCCTCAGTGAATGCACCAACATTGAGTGTAACCTGGGAGCTAACTCTTCCATGTATTTCTTAAAGAATTCCACTGGAAAACCATCCGGTCCCGTTTTTTTCCCAGTCTGGAGGGAGGAAATGGCAATTTGAACCTCTTTAAGGGTGATCGGGGAATCCAAGTGAGCTTTATATTCGTCAGTCAGGACCAAGCAGTCAACGGAAGTTAAGTACATGTCTAGGTTGTCCTGGGAGTAATTAAATTTTGAGGTATACAGTTCAGCATAAAAGGCCACGAAGCAATCTGTAATGGGTCCCGAGTCTGTAAGTATCTCACCAGTAGAGGTCTTTATACGAGGGACATTCATGGCCGGAGAATGTTCACATGGTAGCCAGCCCAAAAGCATCCCCATGCATTCACCCTATTCAAAGATTCTCTGTGATTGCTGAACCTCATTCATGCTCCATCCCTGGCTCATCCACCCATCCACCCCTGGCTCATCCATCCACATTCATGCACATCCATGCTCCATCCCTGGCCCATCTACCCATCCACCCCTGGCTCATCCATCCACATTCATGCTCATCCATGCTCCATCCCTGGTTCATGCATCCACATTCATGCTCATCCATGCTCTATCCCTGGCACATCCATCCACATTCATGCTCCATCCCTGGCTCATCCACCCCTGGCTCATGCATCCACAATCATGCTCATCCATGCTCCATCCATCCTCGTTCATGCTCCACACCTGGTTAATCCATCCATCCACATTCATGCTCCATCCCTGGCTCATCCATGTTCCATCCATGGCTCATCCATGCCACATCAGTGATCATCCGTACCACATCAGTGCTCATCCGTGCCACATTCATACATTAATGCTCATTCGTGCCACATTCATACATCTGTGCTCATCCATGCCACTACAGTGCTCATCCATGTCACTACAGTGATCATCAAAAGTGTAATAGGTAGTCAAATTAGATTTGAAATGTATGTGCTCCCTGCATGTTGGTCCTCTGTATGTGCCTAGGCTGTGTAAAAGTCTCATGCGTGGTACCGCCATACTCCGGAAGAGTAGCAGAATATATTTGGGGGTGTAATTTTTGCTATGTACATGCTATGTGCTAGAAATATCTTATAAATGGACAACTTTTTTTCCAAAAACTTGTGCAAAAAAAATGACATGTTAAAAGACTCACTATGCCTCATAGAATATACGTTGGGGTGTTTACTTTCCAAAATGGGTGTGAGTTTCCATTGTCCTGGTGCTCCAAGGCCTTCAAAAGTGTAAGAGGTAGTCTAGAAATTAAATGTGTAATATATGCTCCTAGAACGCCTGATGGTGCTTCTTGCATGTTGGCCATCTGTATGTGGCTAGGCTGTGTAAAAGTCTCCCACATGTGGTATCACCATACTCAGGAGAAGTAGTAGAATATATTTTAGGGTGTAATTTGTGGCATACATATGCTGTGTGTAAGAAATAACTTTGTCAAAAAAATTAATAAAATAAAAATCTTAATTTTGCAAAGAATTGTGGGAAAAAATCACCACTTCAAAAAACTCACCATGCCTCTTACTACATACCTTGGAATGTTTGCTTTCTAAAATGGGGTCATTTGGGGGGGGGGGGTATTTGTACTGTCCTGGCTTGTTAGGGTCTCAAGAAATGAGCTTGTAGACTCTATAACTTTCACAAAGACCAAATAATATGCACTTATTTGGGTTATTTTTACAAAAGATATGTAGCAGTATAAATTTTGGCAAAAATTTATGAAGAAAAATTACTAATTTGCTAAATTGTATAACAGAAATTAAGAAAAATTCATTTTTTTTTTACAAAATTTTCGGTCATTTTTCATTTACAGCGCAAAAAATAAAAAACCCAGCAGGGATTAAATATCAGCAAAAGACATCTCTATTTTTGTGAAAAAAGGGACAAACTGTCATATGGGTACAGTGTTGCATGACTAATTGTCATTCACAATGTGAGAACACTGAAAGCAGAAAATTAGTCTGGTTAGGAAGGGGGTTTAAGTGCTCAGAGGCCAAGTGGTTAAAAACTATCTTCAGTGTAAAGAATGAGGAGTCCTGGAAGTGATGGTTTGGCCCCCACAGAGCCCTGATCTCAACATCATTGAGTCTGTCTGGGATTGCATGGAGACAGAAAGATCTGAGGCAGCCTTCATCCACAGAAGATCCGTGGTTAGTTCTCCAAGAGGTTTGGAACAACCTACATGCCGAGTTCCTTCAAAAACTGTGTACAAGTGTACCTAGAAGAACTGATGCTGTTTTGAAGGACAGATATTGATTTAATTTGGATTTTTCTTCTATTCATTTACTTTCCATTTTGTGAACTGATAAAAAATAATCAACACTTCTATTTCTGAAAGCATTCTTGTCTTGCAGTATTTTTTCACACCTGCCTAAAAAGTTGTGTATATATAAAATACATCACATTTACCTTCTCAGCTGTCTGAAAATATTGTTTTACCAGATCTTCCACCCTCAGTGTAGCGACTTCTGAGGACTGCCTGCCTTCAAATTTCCCAAAATTTATTTCAATGTTATCTGCAAAGAAAATTGAGACGTTTATGACATAAAAAAAAAAGCACAGAATGTGTTAACATCCCAGCTAGACATAGAGTCATTGAAAACAACACTTTGCCTGAGCTCCATTTATCAAGGGGATAGGGATATTACATGTGCTAAGGAGACGCAGAGCTAATGTCGCATCAAACAGCTACAATCCATACATCAAAACAACACCTGGCGCCCACACGCACATGCAAAGCAATATCATTCAGCGGATTTTATGTTTCAATTATAAATAATTTGAAAACACCAAGAAACCAGGAAATACATACAACTGAAAACATATCCAGGAGATGAATAAAAACTGAAAACAATTGCAAGGTCAAACAAAGAGATACGATATTACAAAAGCACCTTCAGGGAATTATTTAAAAAACAAAACAGTATTCTTTTCAAGGATTGGGCTTTTGCATTTCATTGTGTGACCAGTTTTAATACCCAATTCCAGGGTTGTGTTACTTTAGTCTAGGGCCGAAACAACTAATCAGTTAATCGACAACTAATTGATTATGAAAATAGTTAACTATTTTCATAATCGATTTATTGGCCAGGAGATTAGTTGGCCTGCATACAGAATGCATTATTTGTTTACACTTTTTTTTTTTTTTTACATACTGTCACCAGTGCAGTACAGCATTTTTTTGTAACACACTGTGACCAGAGCAATACAGTGTTACCATAGTAAAAGGTAGGGAAGTGATCAGGATTTTTTTATTTTATTTTTTACACTTTATTACTGCTTATACCAATGAATTTCACTGGTAAAAAAAAAAAAACATTTTTACTGTATATAATTTATTCATTTAGTATTTACTATTGTGGTTAGCTGTGATTGGTCACATCTAATCACATGGTACATATGGGCTGTGATTGGCCCTGTATCATGTAATCACTGTGGCCAATCACAGAGATCAACACAATAGTACACAATGTATGACAGGAATGAAAGCCGTCCATTGTGTACAATTGTCATGTGATTTGCTGTGATTGGTCGCAGTGATCACATGGTACCGGCAGCAGCTGATACCCTGATCAGCCATCCTCTGTGTCCAGTGTACACAGCGGGTGACTGATCATGCTGCAGCGTGGCCCCTGAGACATGCACAAGGTGCCTTCCGGGAGGGTGTCATAGGACGTCCACCTGGCTATCATTTTCCTAAAGGCCAGGCGGGAAGTGGTTAAATAGTTAATTTGGCAAAGCTGGGCCAAACAAACTGCTTCTTTCACTAAAAGAATGTGCTAGCTGTCAGCGCTGTATAGCATCAACTACATACAGTATTACAGCTCTGTGTTCTGGATACAGGAACTCCCTGTCGCATTCCCAGAACACAATTGTGTCAGAAGATGGAAGCCTCTGCATCGCTGACAGGAGGGCTTAATTTCAAGGTAAGTCTCTTCAATATCAAGGGAAGCCAAAACCATGGAAATCTGGGTAGACATTCAACAAGATTATGGGATGTGTCTGTGGAAATTTGTGGCCATTCTGCCAAACGAGCAACTGTAACAAAGTACTGATGATGAAGGAGAAGACAAGGCTCGCAGCTGGCATTTCAAATTCATCCCCAAGGTGTTCAGTAGGCTTTGGTTCAGGGTCCTCTGCAATCCACTTAAGTATCTCCACAGCAAACTCATCAAACCATGTCTTTATGGAGCTGCCTTTGTGAATAGGGACACAGTCACGATGAAACAGAAAAGCCCCTTTACCAAACTGTTACCACAGCACTGGAAGGGCACATTGTCTAAAATGTCTTCATATAGCTGCATTAGGCTTAGAGATCAGCTATCTACAAGAGAACCTAACCTTAACGTGGTGTTCCACCCCAAAAAATTGCATGAATGTGCCTAAAAAAAAAGAAAAAAAAACATTTGGAAATTTTTTTTTTTTTTACTTACCTCGAAATGGCTGTTGCTAGGGGGTCCCTTGTAGTCTGCCTCCTTCAGTGCCTGGGCTCTTGACGTCAATTCCCCTCACGCGCAAGAAGGGCTCAACTCTGCTCCCTCCCTCTTGTCAATCATCTGGGACACGTGAAAGGTCCAAGATGATTGCGCAGCCAATCACGGCGCAGAGCACTACACGCGTAAGCGCAGTGGGTGCACGGCTGTAAAGCCACAGCCGGGTGCCCACGACTATAAGGCCCTTGCCGTCGAACGGAGGGCAAGACAAGCAGGGCTTCAATCCCCCGCATCGCTGGACCCTGGGACAGGTCAGTGTCCGATTATTAAAAGTCAGCAGCTGCGGTATTTTTTTTTTTTATAATGGGAACACCTCTTTAATTTCAACCAAACGTCAGAGCAACAGAATCAGGAGTTGTTGTAGGTGGAGTATTTGTTAATACAAGAATATCGAAAGCGGTTTTTACTTACAGTGCCTTGCGAAAGTATTCGGCCCCCTTGAACTTTTCAACCTTTTGCCACATTTCAGGCTTCAAACATAAAGATATAAAAATTTAATTTTTTGTGAAGAATCACCAACAAGTGGGACACAATTGTGAAGTGGAACGAAATCTATTGGATATTTTAAACTTTTTTAGCAAATAAAAAACTGAAAAGTGGTGCGTGCAAAATTATTCAGCCCCTTTACTTTCAGTGCAGCAAACTCACTCCAGAAGTTCAGCGAGGATCTCTGAATGATCCAATGTTGTCCTAAATGACTGATGGTGATAAATAGAATCCACCTGTGTGTAATCAAGTCTCTGTATAAATGCACCTGCTCTGTGATAGTCTCAGGGTTCTGTTGAAAGCGCAGAGAGCATCATGAAGACCAAGGAACACACCAGGCAGGTCCGTAATACTGTTGTGGAGAAGTTTAAAGCCGGATTTGGGTACAAAAAGATTTCCCAAGCTTTAAACATCCCAAGGAGCACTGTGCAAGCAATCATTTTGAAATGGAAGGAGTATCAGACCACTGCAAATCTACCAAGAACTGGCCGTCCCTCTAAACTTTCAGCTCAGAAAAGGAGAAGACTGATCAGAGATGCAGCCAAGCCATGATCACTCTGGATGAACTGCAGAGAACTACAGCTGAGGTGGGAGAGTGTCCATAGGACAACAATCAGTCGTACACTGCACAAATCTGGCCTTTATGGAAGAGTGGCAAGAAGAAAGCCATTTCTTAAAGATATCCATAAAAAGTCTCGTCTAAAGTTTGCCACAAGCCACCTGGGAGACACACCAAACATGTGGAAGAAGGTGCTCTGGTCAGATGAAACCAAAATCGAACTTTTTGCCCACAATGCAAAACGATATGTTTGGCGTAAAAGCAACACAGCTCATCACCCTCAACACACCATCCCCACTGTCAAACATGGTGGTGGCAGCATCATGGTTTGGGCCTGCTTTTCTTCAGCAGGGACAGGGAAGATGGTTAAAATTGAGGGGAAGATGGATGCAGCCAAATACAGGACCATTCTGGATGAAAACCTGTTGGAGTCTGCAAAAGACCTGAAACTGGGACGGAGATTTATCTTCCAACAAGACAATGATCCCAAACATACAGCAAAATCTACAAAGGAATGGTTCACAAATAAACGTATCCAGGTGTTAGAATGGCCAAGTCAAAGTCCAGACCTGAATCCAATCGAGAATCTGTGGAAAGAGCTGAAAACTGCTGTTCACAAACACTCTCCATCCAACCTCACTGAGCTCGAGCTGTTTTGCAAGGAAGAATGGGCAAGAATTTCAGTCTCTCGATGTGCAAAACTGATAGAGACATACCCCAAGCGACTTGCAGCTGTATTCGGAGCAAAAGGTGGCTCTACAAAGTATTAACGCAAGGGGGCCGAATAATTTTGCACGTCCCACTTTTCATTTTTTTATTAGTTAAAAAAGTTTCAAAAATCCAATAGATTTCATTCCACTTCACAATTGTGTCCCACTTGTTGGTGATTCTTCACAAAAAATAAAAATGTTATATCTTTATGTTTGAAGCCTGAAATGTGGCAAAAGGTTGAAAAGTTCAAGGGGGCCAAAATACTTTCGCAAGGCACTGTACAAATCAATAATCGGACAAATAAACTGACCTTTCTTATCTTTCTGCTCCTTGTGTCTGAAGAAATGTATTATATCTTTAGGATTGGCTGTCCTGTCCACAAAATTCTGGCTAAAACGAAGAGTATTGAACGGTTCAAATCCACCAGTGTAATCCACCTGGAAAGGAAAGTGGAGCTTTTAGTAACTTTACAAGTCTGCACTAATAATTTCCAGACATGTCACAATATACAGCAAAAATTTTAATTTGTGGGTGACTTTTCCTAGCGTGAGATGATGTCATCAGTCTGCTATAGGCAGGGGGAAGGATCTCCACTCCCCAAGTAATCACAAAAGCAGACCATAGATTCTGTGATTATTTTTCCTGTAATAAACCACTCGATTCCCCCATCAACAGACTCCCAACAGAGCCACTGTAATTTCCCAATGGGGGGGAGCTGTCCCTGCCAGGAGAACAAAGTGAATACAGCTAGCGGCTATAGACACTGGCAATAATTGCAAGCAAAAAAACTCACATGCTGGTTGTACCAAAATCAATTGATGGATCAACTTGGATACAATCAGCTGGCCCATAGATTGATAGAATGTTGGGAGGTCCCTACTGAAACGTAGACATTACAAACAGATGGCACCCATTCCAAACTATAATTGGCCTTTGCAGCAAGGAGCATAAGCAAGGGCAATGTACATTAAAAAAATAAATAAAAAATTCCCAGCTCACTTACCAGTCACAAAATCAGATTGACCCTGTCTAACAGTTCAAGTTAAAAACAAGGGGTTTAGTCGCACACATTTGCACATATGCAGTATGTGTAAACTGCTTAAAGCAGTGGTAAGCGTTTGCACCAAAAAACAAAAAAAAAACACTCCTGCAATGCAATATAATGTGCTAATATGCACTACATATTCGCACATTATGAGAGACTTACCTTGAAACAAAGCCCTCCAGCATAACGCAGTAACTGCTGCAGAGGCTTCCATCTTCGCTCGGTCTTCCTTTCTTGGTTTGCGGGTTGCCATTGCTTGAATGGCAGAGCTACAATGTCGTCACTCCCAAGCATGCATGTGGGAGGTTTGGGCATGGCACACAGCTCTGAAGGAACAGCACGGGTATGCCATTCCTTCAGAGTGCCACTGGCTACTGCTCACTAGAATATTACCTAAACAATGCATGTTTAGGAGATATTAATTTTACCTAAAGGTAAGCTTTATTTTAAGATTACCTGTAGGTAAAAATAAATAGCATTTACTACCACTTTAGGACTTTACACTAACTTGTAGCAAGCCACAAGGTGAGAGCATGCACAGTAGGGGTTTAGCCTATTAGCCAGGGGGCTAAATATGTTATGGACCAACAAGGAGGTGCTGGCGGTAGGACATGTCATTAATAGGATCGAAAAGAGAGTTGCACTTTGTTTCACTACAAAACCCCACACAAAAGCTTTACAAAGAGGGCATTAGAAGTCTCAACATTGTCTCCTCTCAACTCCAAATCTCTCTTCCAACAGACTTTGGTGGCCTGTACATCGACCCTAATAATATAGATAACTTAGCACCGACCCAGCACACCAGTACCTGGGAGTCAAAAGTCAACTGCGGATTTAAGGGGACTTCAACTTTAGTCTTTTCTATGCAACACTACACTTACACTAATCTATTTAAAAACTTAGCTCAGTAACAAAACATAGACAAAGGTAAATGACATTTCTAGGTCCTCAATTCCTATGTGGTTTCTGCAAAAAGGTCTCCTATGTTCTCCCAAAGCTTCCCTCCAAATGCTATTTTTTAACCACAATCCAAAAACATGCGAGAAGAATAAATAGGCCCCCCTTGGAAAATACAAAACTCTTTATGCTTATTCACAGAGGGAGACTCAGCTATAACTCGCCATGAAATCCAACAGCTGTGTCAAGCTGACATCTTATCAGTCATCAGCGGTACTCTGGCAGATTAGATGTGAGATGAGGATAAGTTAGTATAACAGTATGTAGGTGGTCACAGTAATCAGAACCCGCTAAAAAAAAGTAAAGAGTTTAAAGCTGGTCTCAAGACAAATATAACATTTATTACTTAAAGAGATCTTTCTTCCCTCTTTAATAATGTGTTTTGTTCACCAGGGCACAAAGTACATGTACTGCAGTACTTCGTATCTCCTATGTGCTGTCTAAGGAGGACAGAGCACACCGACTCCCTCCATGGTTGTCCTAAAACACAGCTAGCAAGGAGACGGCTGCTTTGACAAATGGTACTTTTCTCTGTCTCCAAGCATTGCCTGAAGGAAAGCGTCTCACAAGGAATGCAGGGGAACAGCTAAAATGTTCCAGACCAGTTACCTAGTCTAGTTATAAAAAGGCACAAGCCCATCCAGTTCAACCAATAGAAGGGGGGAAAAAATGTATGCAATCCTATACACACAATCCTATACCCACAGTTAATCCAGAGGAAGGCAAAAAAACAAAACAAAGCATGAGCCAATTTGCTCCAGCAGGGGAATAAAATATTTCCTGATTACCCAAGAGGCAGTCAAATGTTCCCGGGATCAACTTTACCTATAAATGTTAGTATCCAGTAGGCAAATACCTAGAGATGGAGAAAGTGTCACCTGTCAAAGCAGCCATCTCCTTTGTTGTGAAACAGCTGTGGAGGGAGGACTGTCCTGTCTGCAGTCAAAGCTAACCTTAACCACTTCACTTAACCGCCGCACGCCGATATACGTCCCTACTTTGAGGACGGATAGCTAGTTGCCATAACACCGGTATCGCCATGTTCAGCTGGGAGTCAAGTACAAGATAAAAGTGGTCTCTGCGGCGGATTTGCAGCAAGATTACTTTAATCGGTGGCGGGAGAAGGCCCCCCCTCCCACCGCAATCCGGTGCCTTCCGCCGCTTACCAGATCCGTCTGCAGCGGCAGGGGAAATCTGATCTAGTGGAACCAATTGCCTTCAGAAGTCACCTAATTTGTAAATAGAGTCCACCTGTGTGCAATTTAATCTCAGTATAAATACAGCTGTTCTGTGAAGCCCCTCAGAGGTTTGTTAGAGAACCTTAGTCAATAAACAGCATCATAAAGGCCAAGGAACACACCAGAGAAGTCAGGGATAAAGTTGTGGAGAAGTTTAAAGCAGGGCTAGGTTATAAAAAAAAATATCCCAAGCAATGAACATCTTACGAATCGATCAATCCATCATCTGAAAATAGCTAAATACAAATGCACGCCACGCTTTTCACATATTTATGAGTAAAAAAGTTTGAAAACCATGCATCATTATTCTTTCACTTTACAATTATGTGCCACTTTTTGTTGGTCTATCACATACAAGCTCAAAAAAAAAAATACATTTATGTTTTTGATTGTAACATGACAATATGCGCAAAATTTTAAGGGGTATGAATACTTTTTTCAAGGACAGTGAAGTGAATAGCCTCAGATTAGAGCTGCACGATTAATTATTAAACAATCATGATCTCAATTCAACCCCCCTCCCGATTTGAATCCGGCATTTCCACGTTCTCTGTCAAAAGAAAAAGCCGGTAAATGTTTATCAACATTGGTCAGCGCCGAGAGATAGAGAAATTCTAAGCAAAATCGTGATTCTCATTTTACCTTGAATTGTGCAGGTCTACCTCAGATGATACACAGAGGTGAAACAAATACTCCTACATACGTTTTTCTTGTTTATCTACAGTCTTCGCTTTACTACACCCCTTTAAAAGATCACAACTGTGATTAAATCTTTCCATATTTGTGAGTAGTATAGAGGAGGGGATGGAGAGCTGCAGATAAGAGCTCCTATACACTGTGTGCAAGCTGATGGGGAAAAAGGGGACCCCAGAGGAATGAAGGAACATGCAGAGCTGTGTTCTGAATAGACAACCTGTGTGCTTATCTCCCTCCTCGTCACAAATTTTATCTCATGTGGTGGGAAAACTTCTCAGATGTGACTCATGCTGCAGAGGAAGGAAGTGCCAAAGAGAAAATACACTTAGAGCTTTGGAGAGAGACAAGTAAACACTACAGATATATGTGCTTAGTTCAGATTTCATGACTGGGGTTTACAACTATTTTAAGCCGGCCACAGACGGTTTGAATCTCAGCCAGTTCAGCAGGAACCAGCCGAGATTTGAACTGGGTATGGGCAAGCCGAATGTACCAAGTTGATCCATTGATCAACTTAGGTAGAACCATCCTGCTGGATTTTATTTGTGATTATCATTAGTAGCTTCTATAGCCACTAGCAATAATCACTGTCTTCTCAGAATACAATGCCTTGGCAGGAGGGATTCCCTTGTCAGCACTGTCTGTGCTGATAAGGGAAAGAAATTTGCAGTCTATGGCTGGCCTTAGGACACATGAAGATGAGACAAAGTACTTCATGTACTTTGTCCCTTGGGGAACACAAAACAATATACCGTAATAATAAAAATGAAAGAGACTTCTTTTTAAGCTTTTTTATTTATTATATAATATCAATAAACAGTATAAGTATCTGTAATATGTTTTTGTATTGGCTTCCTGTAATTAATTGCACAGCAGGGCTCAGAGTTTACCTGGCCACAGATGGGCAGATGTCACTACGGGAATAACAGGTGGTGTGATACACTCACCAGCCATTTTAGGTACACCTTGCTAGTACCAAGTTTTGCCTTCAGAACTGCATTAATTCTTTGTGGCAGAGATTCAACAAGGTGTTGGAAACATTCCTCAGAGATTTTGGTCCATAGTGCACCATGCAGTTGCTGCAGATTTGCACCACATCCCAAAGGTGCTTTATTGGATTGAGATCTGGTGAGTGTGGAGGCCATTGGAGTACAGCAACCTCCTTGTCATGTTCAAGAACCCAGTGGTGAGATGATTGGAGCTTTGTGACATGGTGCATTATCCTGCTGGAAGGAGCCATCAGAAGATGAGTACACTGTAGTCATAAAGGGATGGACATGGCCAGCAACAATAAACACCACAGCCTATCTGAGTAAACGATGCTCAATTGGTACTAAGGGGCCCAAAGTGTGCCAAGAAAAAATCCCCCACACCATTGCACAACCACCACGTAACTGTTGATACATGGCAGGATGGATCCATGCTTTCATGTTGTTTACACCAAATTCTGACCCTACCATCTGAATGTTGAAGCTGAAATCGAGACTCTTCAGACCAATGTTTTTCCAATCTTCTATTGTCCAAATTTGATAAGCATGTGTGAACTGTAGCCTCAGTTTCCTGTTCTTAGCTGACAGGAGTGGCACTTGGTGTGGTCTTCTGCTACTGTGTGTTGTGTATTCAGAGATGGTATTCTGCATCCCTTGGTTGTAATGAGTTATTTGAGTTACCGTTATAAAACTATATAATGAGGCGCTACCTGTAAGGGGTGAATTTATAGACAGATAGTCATGGATTATTAGAACGCTCTAGGCTATTAGTAGCTCCTAGTTGCTAGTATTCCATAAATGAGAAAAAGGAGAAAACTGCCACATAACAGTGCCTACAAGCAGAGGTGGTCACTCTATATGTATAAATGGGCCAGGATAGGGGTTCCTATATTACTATTCTATGCTCTCAGGCCTAGTTAGGTTGTCTACTGCTCTCTACTCAGTATGTAGGCCAGCATACCTCTCTAGATATACGAATAAGGTTAAAGAGATCAGGCTCCATGTATTATCACATATAGAGCCATGATCAAAAACTGCCACCCATTGAAAACCGAATGTAAAACCAAACTCAAAAAACACCAATATAAGGAAGTAATCAAAAATAAGAAATAAAAGATATATAAAGATGTATAAATATCTAGTTAGATAGTGACGCCTATCAACATTTAGCCTTGTGAATTGTGAAGGGCCCTATCTAGACAGAGATGCTCCAGTACAATATCAGTGTATCATCTAGACAGTTGTGCAATATGTGGAAGATGTACACCTACGATTATGGTACACTAAGGAAGACCAAATGTGCAAAATGCAAAAAATGTATTAAATAATGTGCAAAAATAAGCATGTGCAAAATAATACAATAGTGCAAAAACTAAGATAAGTGTACCACATGTGTGACCAAAATACAAAAGAACAGGTGAGGATATATGTGCTGAAAAAAAAATAATAATAATAGTAGTGTTTAGCCGATACAAATAGTACCGAAAAAATAGTACCGAAAAAAGAAATAAAAAATACAGGAAGGTCCAAAGTGTATATGTTGTATATAAAAAATACTCAAAAAATTTGTGAAAAAATCCTACAAAATGCAAAGGATGACAAAAAAGGTGCAAAAGTACAATAACTCCAAATTACACATAAAAACACTACATGTCATATGTGACTTTGGCTTGAAGGGGTTATACCAGGGTGATGCCTGCAGTACTCTTTTTTTAGAGCGAGCAGTCGGCTCTTTAGGGATAACTACCGATGCAGCTAAAAGACGCTCGGCTGTTATCCAAAAGGAGCGGGAGGGGACACACCCCCCCCCCACCACCACCTTCTGTTGCTCTTCACGGGCCTCCAATCACACCGGGAGACCCGATCCACGATCTGGCACCTCCGCCGGCTAGGTTGAGACCGGAACAAAGCCGTAAGTGGCTTTGTTTCAGTCTCCTATGTAAAAACACAGAAGCGGCGCCACGTCGTCCCTTCCGGTTTACGATCTGAATACTTTGAAGTACAAAGGAGAGATTTGGGGTCTTTTAGACCCCGGATCCCACCATAAAGAGTATCTGTCACCACCTATTACTGTTACAAGGGATGTTTACAAAAAAAATTAATAATTAAAGCGCCCGTCTCCGTGATCTTGCACAGCAAAGAAACCACGTGTAATTTGGCGCCCGCATGTGTAAACTGTGTTCACATCACACATGTTCAAGAGCAATAATTCTAGTAAAAGACCTCCTCTGTATCTCTAACCTGGTAACTGTTACGTTCTTTAACACGTTGCCTATGCAGATTTTTAGGTATCGTAATTTGTCGCCATTATACTAGTGTGCGCAATTTAAAAGCATGACAAGTAAGGTATCTATTTACTTGGCGTAACGAAAACTTTACTGTTTATTTTATTTTTTATTAAAAAAATTGCGTTTGAAAGACCGCTGAGCAAATACCACGTGACATAAAATATTGCAACTATCACCATTTTAATCTCTAGGGTCTCTGCTAATAATATATAGAATGTTTGGGGGTTCAATGTCATTTGTAAGCAACAAATAGGCTTAGGCATGAAAGGATTACATTAAAGGCAAAAGCTTTATGTTAATAATAAATTAATAATAATTTTACTTCTCTATCATATTTCACAGCTGGAAAAATCCTCTCTGGAGGAAATGTAAACAAGAAGAGAATTTATAGTAAAGCCCAACACACTTGTGGTCCATTACCTCTAAAGTAGCCGCTGGCCATTTTTATGGCTCCTCAGGCAACACTGCAGGGCTCTAGTTATCAGTGAGAATGACGTCAGCATTAGGAGTCAGAGCTCTGCATCTTCTCCCCGGGAGACTGCTCACATCAGCATTCACCCTGAATTTCCTATTATCCTTCAAGCAGAAAGCTATAACAGAGAGCAATGATCTTCTATAGAGCCGTAGACTCAGGATAAATGGCAGCTAAAACTGCCTATGTTTTCAAGAGAAGTAGCCACCTTCAAATGCCAAAAGATTAAAAGCAGAGCTCAAACTGGGAGAGAAAGCCCCAAGAGCCAAACAGTTGAGTTGAAATGTACAGAACAGAGAGAGAGCAGAATGACAGAGAGATGAATTCATCAGTCAACCCCCCTCCCCCTTCACAGTCCAGTTACAAGATGGGGTGGGTAACAAATCTGAAAGAGCCTATTCACACTTTTCTGTCCCTCGGCATTGCATAACATACATGCGTCAAGTCAGACATCAAATTGAGTTGCCATAAATCAGGTATACTTTGGCATCACGTGCATTAGCTTGTTGCATTGCCATTTATTTTGGATGGCACTCCAATGCACTAGGGCATTGTTTCTCAACATCAGTCCTCAAAGTGTCCCAACAGGTCATGTTTTCAGGATTGCCCTCAGATGAAACAGCTGTGGTAATCGCTAAGGCAGAGAAACTGATCAAATCACCTGTGCAAAATAATGGAGAGACTGAAAACATGACCTGTTGGGGCACCTTGAGGATTGGAGTTGAGAAGCACTGCACTAGGGCAATGTAATTCTCACTCACATGCACTGCAGCACACCATGACGCATGGTATCACGGTACTGAGCGTTCGCACATGCTGTGTCAAACAAAATGCTGCATGTCTGCTTTTGGTCCATTCTGCTGCGTTGACAGTAGGGTTGTACCCATATCGTTTTTTTTTAATCAGAAAGTATGAGTAGTGATAATAGAAAAGCACTGAAATTTTGGCCAAAAATGGTGATATATATGCATTTTTCCAATAAGAGAAAAAGGTGCCAATAATGGCACTGAAACGCACGTGATTTAGCCATCATTTTCCTGTGCTTATGGTGTGTTTTTCATAGGTCACGTGATTCAAAGACGGCATAAAAAACGTAACATGGGTGCGTTATTGATGCATTCTTGCTGCATTTTCAATGCCTTTTTAACAAGGAGGTGTGTGTTTTTTTTTTTTTTATATGACCAAAAATGCAGCAAGCATGGTTTTTATTTATTTATTTTTTTGTAAATTTCTATTTTATTAGTATTTTTGCAAAAGGTTGATTAACAAGCAGGATTTTTAACACTGCAACAGAAGCGCAACAGACCAGTGTGAAGACATACATAAAATTAAAAGTGGTTCTTTATTCTTGAGCTTTTCTTCCACTAAAGGTGCCGATAATGAACGACAATAAATTCATATTCATTAAAATTTATGACATTAATTAAAAAGTCGAATATAATACAATTATATACATTTTTTAAAAGCTATTATTTTCCGTTTCGGTTTTCATACGGTGCACCTCTAACTGATGTGTGGTTAAGTACTCGCCAATAACGATTACTGATACTTTTGTGGGGTGAAGAATCTCATGCAGTTTAAAAAGGAATGCAGTGCAATTCCTATCCAAATCGCATGTGGTTTCCCGCACAGTTCCTGTGTGAACCCAGAGCAGTGGGGAAAACTGCATTTTATTCAGACAGGAATCACTGCATTCCTGTTGAAATCACATGCAATTCTTTGTAGTGTGATTTTGGGTTCATTAAGTTTGTATGGGTTTAAATCGCACCACAAAGTTATTTGCTTTTAAGGTATCGCAGCATGTGCATGAGTACTCATGTATATGCTTAGTATCGTCACCAATACTGATATCAGTGCAACCCTAATTGACAGCACATTGAAAATGAATGTCAATTTAATATAAACCCTTATACGGTTATGCTCATAAATTTGCAGAATTTATAATTTCTTGCCCATTTTTCAGAGAATATGAATGACAACATAAAAACATTTCTTTCACTCATGGTTAGTGTTTGGCTGAAGCCATTTATTATCAATCAACTGTGTTTACTCTTTAAATCATAATGACAACAGAAACTAATGACCCTGATCAACAGTTTATATACCCCAGTTCTTAATACTGTGTATTGCCCCCTTTAACATCAATGACAGCTTGAAGTTATTTGTGGATGAGGCTCTTTATCTTCTCAGATGGTAAAGCTGCCCATTCCTCTTGGCAAAAAGCCTCCAGTTCCTGTGAATTCTTGGGCGTCTTGTATGAACTGAACGTTTGAAATCTCCCCAGAGTGGCTCAATGATATTGAGGTCAGGAGACTGAGATGGCCACTCCAGAACCTTCACTTTATGCTGTTGTAGCCAATGACAGGTCGACTTGGTCTTGTGTTTTGGATCATTGTCATGTTGGAATGTCCAGTACGCCCAATGCGCAGCTTCCTGGCTGATGAATGCAAATTTTCCTCCAGTATTTTTTGATACCATACTGCATTCATCTTGCCATCAATTTTGACCAAGTTTCCTGTGCCTTTGTAGCTCACACATCCACAAAACATCAACAACCCACCTCCGTGTTTCACAGTAGGAATGGTGTACCTTTCATCATAAGCCTTGTTGACTCCTCTCCAAATATAGCGTTTATGGTTGTGGGCAAAAAGCTCAATTCTGGTCTCATCACTCCAAATGACTTTGTGCCAGAAGGTTTGAGGCTTGTCTCTGTTCCGTTTGGCATATTATAAGTGGGATACTTTGTGGCATTTGCATAGTAATGGCTTTCTTCTGGCGACTCGACCATGCAGCCCATCTTTCTTCAAGTGCCTTCTTATTGTGCATCTTGAAACAGCCGCACCGCATGTTTTCAAAGAGTCCTGTATTTCATCTGAAGTTATTTGTGGGTTTTTCTTTGCATCCCGAATAATTTTCCCGGCAGCTGAAATTTTAGTTGGTCTACCCGACTGTGGTTTGGTTTCAACAGAATCCCTCATTTTCCACTTCTTGATAAAAATTTGATGATTGGTATTCTCAATTCCTTAGATATCTTTTTTTTATCCCTTTCCTGTTTTATACAGTCCAACTACCTTTTCCCGTAGGTCCTTTGACAATTATTTTGCTTTCTCCATGACTCAGAATACAGAAACTTCAGTGCAGCACTGGATGAAAGATGCAAGGGTCTGTCAGGAGTCCTGAAATGCATTGACCTTGTATACACTAATTACAAGCAAACAGATCAGGTGAGGATGGTTATCTTTAATGGAAATAGGAGAATGCCCCAACGGATAGTAGGGACAAGAGACCATGAACAGGATAGTCAGAAAAATACAAAAAGTATAAAAATATATAAATATATTGGATATGTAACAATATGGACATCTAAAAGCATAAAGTGGAACTGAGATATCAATATAGAAATACAGTTTGCTCAATAATGCAGTGTACAATGCATAATTGGACTTTAACCACTTCAGCCCCGGACCATTTTGCTGGCCAAAGACCAGACCACTTTTTGCGATTCGGCACTGCGTCGCTTTAACTGACAATTGCGCGGTCGTGCGACGTGGCTCCCAAACAAAATTGACGTCCTTTTTTTCCCCACAAATAGAGCTTTCTTTTGGTGGTTTTTGATCACCCCTGCGGTTTTTATTTTTTGCGCTATAAACAAAAATAGAGTGTCAATTTTTAAAAAAAATGCATTATTTTTTACTTTTTGTTATAATAAATATCCCCCAAAAATATATAAAAAAAAAAATTTTTCCCTCAGTTTAGCCCGATACGTATTCTTCTACATATTTTTGGTAAAAAAAAATCGCAATAAGCGATTATTGATTGGTTTGCGCAAAAGTTATAGCGTTTATAAATTAGGGGATAGTTTTATGGCATTTTTATAAAAAAAAATTTTACTAGTAATGGCGGCGATTAGTGATTTTTATTGTGACTGCAACATTATGGCGGACACATCGGAAATTTTTGACACATTTTTGGGACCATTGTTATTTATACAGCAATCACTGCTATACAAATGCACTGATTCCTGTGTAAATGACACTGGCAGTGATGGGGTTAACCAGTGGGTGGCAATGTAGGGGTTAAGTGTTCCTAGGGGTGTGTTACTAACTGTTAAGGGCTGGGCTTTCATTTAGTGAACACTGATCTCTGCTCCAATCACATGGAGCAGAGATCAGCGTCGCTTGTTGCTAGGCAGAACGGGGAGATGCTGTTTACAATGGCATCTCTCCGTTCAGCCGCCCCGTGAGACTATTGCGGGTACGCCCGCGGCGATCGAGTCCGCGGGACCCGCGACCGGACTCACGGGGGTCCCGACCAGCAGGCGAGCGCACCGCCGCCGGCGCGCTCACGATGGCAGGGCGACATTAAAGATTGGACGTACCTGTACGCCAATATGCCTGCCCGTGTCATTCTGCCGACGTACATCGGTGTGCGCTGGTCAGGAACTGGTTAAATCAAAAGAATTATTACACTGTAAATAATGCAGAAAAAAAACTTCTCTCTTCTGATAAAGTGACAGGGTGTTAAAAAAATATATAGAGAGCAAAGTCGCCAGAGCAGTGCAGTTTTCACGATGGTGATATGACACTGCTGTGACTTGTGATCAGAGACACTGGCTGGCTGCACTGGCATACAGTGTCATCAGTGCAGCCAGCCAGTGTCTATGATCACTGGGCACAGCAATACGTTAGCATAATGATACTGCACTGCTCAGTGGGGTGTGATTATGTTCACTACAACATCAGGCACATTAGGAAACTCTCTGTTCAAAGGTTTAGAGGCTGCATCATGCAGCCTTTTTTTGCAAGTGTCATTGCTGTCACTGGTCCAATGAAATTGGCCCTGCACCCCGATCTGTGATCCACTGTGAGTGCACACGAGCAGCAAATGCAAGAGGATATATGAGGCACATCCACCCGTACCCAGGAAGCACCTGTCTTGCTGATTATGTGCAACAGCCAGACAAGAAGTGGTTAAAGAGGAATTTTACTGCATCCCTCCTCTACTCTGAGATGGTACTTTTACTAATTTCCACAGCACATCCAGTGTTGTATTGCAGTGATCTGCTGTTCAGGTATGACAGCCAGTGCCCCATGTGTTGGAATCAGACAGGAATTATTATTATACATCTACACCGCTGTTTGTACAGCCGAACTCAGCCATGTTGATGTTTGCATGACACATGTTTAGAATGTGTAGAGGAATGTGGCAGAATCTGCATATCAAAGGAGTTACCTTCAGCCCAAATGGTGCACACAAGCTTCAAAGAGATTGATGACAAAGACGGCCCAGGGCACATCAGATGGGACTGGCCACAAAGCCAAATATGGCAGAACAGTCAGTAATATTAGGAGGGCTGTCATGTGAACACTGATTGGTCCAAACCAAATGGGACTGGCAGTAGGGTGTGGTATGGCTGAGGTATGTTTGACAAAAAGGGTTGTGACCTGAGCTCTCTCTCTGTCCCTCTGTATTCCATCAGGAGACCCAGTCATGAGGTGTGGCTGCGAAGGTCGGATAAGTATGGCCTAGATTGCACTGTGATTGTATGCTATGTATATTATTGTAACTTTTATTGATACTTGATGCACATTTTCCTTATTTCCTTGGGAAATAAATGAGATTTAATTGACCTTAAATATGTATTGATTTCATAGCCACGGGTGGTAGCATTGTGATAGTAACAATAACATGTGCTTGGCATATTGATTGATAGCTAAACTATAGGGACTAAACAAAGGAATACATAACTGATAATAATAAGAATAGAGTGTATTGATCAGTTACTTCATTTGGCACCCCAGAAGGCGTGTAAAACGTATTTTTACACAGAATCCACAAAAATCTAAGGTATTTTTGTTTGAGTCCCTGTAAGCACAGATGCTCAAAGCCACCCAGAACTGGAAGTCATCTTTAGTGTGGACAAGATTAGCGCTGGCTCGCGAATTCTGAAACCACGCTTGGATGAGCAGGAGGATTCTGGGAGATATTCCACTGGTAGAACAGACGCGTAAAACCTGGTGAGAATTGTGACTGATATATATATATATATATATATATACGTTATTGTTGTGTTTGCTGCAGAAACTGTAACCAGAGGGCAAATTGGCGCACTGGCGAGATAAGGGACTGATCATCCCTGGTTATGTGATATAACCGCAGATTGACAGGATAAATCATACAATTTTGAGGGAAAAGTGGAAATATCCACGTGATTGTGAAAAAGCGGTCTGTCCCAATAGAAATTCCCTATGACCTGCTATCGGGTAGAAGAGCATTGAATAAGAGTGTGTTCTCCTACAGAAATTCGTGGGTAAACGGATTTGTATTTGTTGTTGTTGTTTTTTTTTTTTTGGAGTGGGACTACAGGTCAAAGCTAGCTTCTAAACAGCTTCCTCTATGTCGTTGTGTGCTTGGTATCTGATTGTTTAGTGTATTGCTAATGCACAGTGTTGGTTAGAGAGTGGCAGGAATTACCATACATCTTTGAGGAAAAAGTGGGAGAAGTATAGGTTTTTATTTCTACACACGTGAGAGTGAAATAGCTCTGGTCCAAGACCAAGGCATTGATTAAGAGTGTGCCTTGTGTCTTGTATGCTGTAGAACCACAAGTCAATGGAAATTTAAACGGTTCGTATTTTTTTTTTTTTTTGTTGTCCATTTGTTATCTGTTTTCTTTTGTCTAAGCAAGATTGCTCAACCAGTTGGTTTGGATAGGCTAATTAGCATATCAATGGAAGCCATTGAAGGTTTCGTTAGCAAGCATGGTGGGATTAGATTTCAAATTACTCACAAAGGTAAATTAACATATCAGTTTAACGAACTTTTAAAACAATGTGATGCACATAACAGTCGCATATTTAATACATCAAAAAAAGGCAGGAAACAGAGAATGGCCAATGCCTTATGCATGTTAATGAGAATGAAAGAAATTGCGGAACAAAAGAATTAGAATGGTTTGCTGATAGAGAAAAAGTGATGGAACAGGTAAGTGATATATCAATCAGGATTGAAAAGGCTGATGCGGATGCTTGTAGTCGGATTAAACAATTAGTGGCTGAGAAATGTGTATTGCAACAGAGATTAGATGAATTAGAACAAACGTGTAAATTGAGAGAAAGTTGCATTGCCTCTTTGAATCAAAGGGAGGCTGAGAATTTGCAGGTTATCACAAGGCTTAAGGCACAAGCAGCCATAATGGAATTATCCTCCAAGTGTGCAATAGTGGAGGTACCCTCCACACATGCTCAGTGTATAGAAAAGCTAGAAGTGAAACATGAAGAAAACCCGTATGCTATTATCACTGCAAATGATAGTAATGTGATGGGAATCGATGTGGAAGAAGCAAATAAAGGTGGGATAACTGCACTTGAAATTGACTCAGGAGTTGACACTTCGGATGACTCCTCAGACAACGAAAGTGTAAAGTCTGTGCATTCCAATCGCAGTAATATTATCCAGCAATGTGGATTTCCAGCGCCATATGCTAAAAAAATGGCCTATGCAGGGAAACCAGAACTAAAATGTTTTTTGTGTAAAAGGGGGGGTCACACTTCAAAATATTGTCGGGCGGCGAATAATGATATCAAAAGGAAATTATACCCGAAAACGACCCCAAGGCATCATGTGTGTTATTCAGCCAGGTGGGGTAGCCATCCACAGCACGGAACCAATAGTAATCAAACCCATTTCCTGTGTAAAACGCAAATGCGGGGTCTAGAAACTAAAAAGCAATATGTAGGACAGTTGTGTAGAGTCAAAATGGAGATAGACGCATGGTTACTCAAATATAGCACTGGGGGAAACAATGTTAGCAGAACTTAGTGAGCTGCAAGCATGGTAAGAATATTCTGGTCAATGTTTCCCGGCTATGAAAAAGGTTTGATGTAAGTTTCAAGTTCAGAATATGATAGAGGACCTGGATATATATATACATTTTTTTTTGTTTTGTACTTTTAGGGATAAACCCCTGAATTGGTATTGTGGTTTTTCTTTTGTGTGGTTAAAAGATGTTTCTGTTATGAGTTTTTTAATCTTGTGTTTCTTTACTCTTCTCTTATTTGTCAGTCTTTGTAAACTTTTCCTGAGTATCCAATACTGCTGATTAACATAAGAATTGTGTGTAATCACTTGTGTGTTCCTTTTTCCAGAGACCAGGAAGGAGTTAAACTGGTTCGTATACAGACATTTGCATTTGTTTGCAGGTCTCTCAAAGTGAGAACAATGGGAAAATATAGCAGAACATGGGTTAGGTTATTGTAAATGCATAATCGATTATCACATGGTACCATGAGCTCATTAGTTAGTAATTGTTTGCAAACAATGAAAAATAAATAGTACTAAAAAGAGTTACAAATGAAGCTAAAATGTTGTGATGATACATATGCTTTGTTTTTGTTTTCCCCATTAACTAATTGTATTTCAGATTGGAATAAGCACTCTTTGCAGGAGAAAAGTCCATGGATGGTGTTAACTAAAAGTTGAGTGTTTGTCATTGTTTTATGATGGTTGTCATGTCATGTTGTTTGTGTGATCATGGCCAGATTTTTAATTTTTTTTAAAAAAAAAAAAATATTTTTACTTTCATTTTTATTTTATTTTTTTATTTTATTTTTTTATTTATTTTTCTTCTAAAAAAATTTTTTGTTGATATTGATTTAGTCCTCTATGTTAGTTATATTTTTATTCAGGTGGAAAAGTAGTAGGTCTAATCCACCTGAAAGGGGGGGAATTGACAATGCCCTCAGTTAGAACCAGTCACCTGAAAAGGGGTAGCGCATACATCGTAAAGGTACAGATAGATGCATTGTTTTTAATTTTTAAAATTTGAAGTTTTTGAGAAGCAACACTGACGTTCAGTTTTAAAAGTTTTGATCATACCATGGGGATCCATTTTACAGTGGGTGTAGCCTAAAGAGGTCATGGTTGTTTGGATAGTTTGGTCAGAGTTGCAGAAGCCAGGAATACTGAGGTCCTGGGCTCCAAGGAGGGAACTATAAGTAAACATGGTAAGCGATCAGATATTGTGGATAAGAATTTGATACTGCTCTTGTTTTTCACTTCCAGAATCCAAGTGGAGCGAGAATTGGAGAGGCTTCTGGAAGATGGATGACAGATGATCATCTGGTTGGCAGTTTGTCTGTGCCACACCATACCATAAATTAGTTCCAATACACATCAGGAGAGAAGGAAAACTGAAAGATTCAGATTAATACCTGTTTTTTTTCGTATGGACAATTTGGTGCTAATGCTGAATCTGAAAGACTGTGCCTAGCAAGAGAACTTGTGAAATATTTTTGCTGAAGTCTCTCCTGATGAATGCAAACATGTTATTTATACATGTGCAATGGGTTGGAGGTTGGGGAAGAATTGACACATCCAATCCGTCAAAACATGAAAATGTAAAATATGTGTTGTTTTTGTTGGAAGGAGGAATTGAAAGAAGAAAGGTTTTAATGTATTACATGTATTGGTGTAACGGAGTTAATATGGTGCAGGTACCCAGGAGGCATACTGGCGCTTATGCATAATAAGGTAGCTGTGGATCAGACTAAAGGGTGCCAGGTGACACATCAATGGGGGAAAACTTCCTCGTAGGGGTGGTGTCTCAATCCTAGCGGTCCTAGAGAGAAGCTTTCGGTTACAGGACATGCGGGACACCAGAACTAGACATGAGGAAGATACTCCCGGTTGGTGTCTCACCTGAGAGGTTGAAACCCTGCACAGATAATGCCAGTAAATACGCATAGGAGCATGCTCCGTTAAAATAAAGGGAACAAACGCTGGCTACCAGGGTACCGTAGGACTTCACCACATGGTGCTGCAACATCTCATGGTGGTTGACAAAAACCTATCACCCTATATGTGCTGAGTATACACTGAATCAGGTGCGGTTATTGTACCAGTGACTTACTCCCAAAGATGAGAATGAGGTCCATGCAGAATGCTTATTTCTGAGGAGTAACCCGAAAGAGGAGGGATGTATTCAGCACTATATTGGGGGGGAACAATAGCTGGGATGGGTGTTGTTAATGGAGGGGACATCAGCCTCCTGAGGAACAAACTCACAGCCATAGCTTCAGAGAAGGAGCGTGACTTTGTTACCCCGGGAGATTGGTGGTATCCTTGATAACATTCAATGAAATCACAGAAGCACTCAGGTCAGAGTGGCTCCGGATTTTGTCAACCATGTTAAGAGGTTGGTAGGGAGGACAGAAACCTGTCATTGGCTCTGGCGCGCACTCTGTGGCAGGTGGAAATATCAGCCAACATCAAGCTGATTGTACTGTCTCTGTATGAGGGGCAGTGGCCTGATGAGTTAGCGTCACCGCTCAGTAAGATTTTGCCAAAATACGTTGCTTACACTAATCCAAAATAGTGGTCGAATGCCTGTATGGGTGGTACTAAGTTGGATTGTGAAAGGAGTTATGCTGTATGTTCTCATATACAGAAGAGCAGACTTGGTCTGTATATTTGGTGGCAGCAATGGGCTTACTGACTGGGGACTCTATCTTGTTGCATTTGAGGCTATATCACACATGTGATCAGAGAAGATGAACGCTGGAGGCAGGTTGATATTTCCCTTTGTCGGAAGCATGACCATGATGTCCTTGGTAGGCCAGGTCAATACATGGGGATGAACGAATAATGTTGGGAAGTTATTTCTCTCTGTATTCTGGATGGAGAGGTCATTGCTGGGAAGAAGGCACCCAGGTATTATTTAGGACATAGGCGAGTTTTTGTTTCTTTGTCCTAAAGAATACCGGTGTAGTGTTAGTCATGGGACTCAAGGGTTCCTTGAACCTAACCGTAGGTAGAGGTGCATGGTACATAATGGGCGTGATCTCTGAAATCCAGGTACAGGGGTGGAATTGTGTGGGTTTGGTAATTGTTGTAAACTTATATGTGTAGTTAAGCGATATTTATCTAGAAGGGTCTCCCAGTTGTCTATGCAAGTTGAGGGACGATTTGACAGTGAGCTCTCTGTGTACAAATTGGAGACGTTGCTGCCAAGTCAGAGCCCTGCAACGCCGCTGCGAGCAAGCCTGCCTAATCCCGACCCGTATTTACAGTAAAAGGTTATAGGAGGTTGGGAGCGGGGTGCGTAATACATATTTAAGTATATATTATGGTAATAAGTTGGTTTATGTTTGTGGTAGAGTATGACCTATGGGTATTGTAGGCTAGTAATATGGGCAAGAAGGCCCTCCTCAAGACTCTGGGTCTGAAAGCTGGGTGATATGTTGCTCTGAATGGGTGCTGGTGAATGGTGAATGAATGGGCACCCCTTGCCTGTACTGCCGTCCTGAAGATACCCAAGATACAGAATGGTGACATGGAAGCTGTCGCTGAAGAATGGTGGAGATGTGTCACTCAGTGGCAAAGCGGCACGTGTTGGGAAACATCACGTGGTAAAACAATTATGGACTGCTCCATAGGACCTGTTTCTGCACACGTTGAAAACACAACGTGGTAAGACACTTGTGTACTGTTCCATAAGAGATGTCTCTGGAGCGCTCGTTGGAAACAACCACGCGTTACACAAGCTAAGGACTGTGCCACAGGTGCTGGTTCGGAAGCACATGTTGGGGAACCACACACGTTAAGACAGTTATGGACTGTTCAAAAGGAGCCGTGTCTGAAGAAGGGTGGTATGCGCCTTTTAGGCGCAAAGCGGCATATGTTGGAATCAGACAGGAATTATTATTATACATCTACACCGCTGTTTGTACAGCCGAACTCAGCCATGTTGATGTTTGCATGACACATGTTTAGAATGTGTAGAGGAATGTGGCAGAATCTGCATATCAAAGGAGTTACCTTCAGCCCAAATGGTGCACACAAGCTTCAAAGAGATTGATGACAAAGACGGCCCAGGGCACATCAGATGGGACTGGCCACAAAGCCAAATATGGCAGAACAGTCAGTAATATTAGGAGGGCTGTCATGTGAACACTGATTGGTCCAAACCAAATGGGACTGGCAGTAGGGTGTGGTATGGCTGAGGTATGTTTGACAAAAAGGGTTGTGACCTGAGCTCTCTCTCTGTCCCTCTGTATTCCATCAGGAGACCCAGTCATGAGGTGTGGCTGCGAAGGTCGGATAAGTATGGCCTAGATTGCACTGTGATTGTATGCTATGTATATTATTGTAACTTTTATTGATACTTGATGCACATTTTCCTTATTTCCTTGGGAAATAAATGAGATTTAATTGACCTTAAATATGTATTGATTTCATAGCCACGGGTGGTAGCATTGTGATAGTAACAATAACATGTGCTTGGCATATTGATTGATAGCTAAACTATAGGGACTAAACAAAGGAATACATAACTGATAATAATAAGAATAGAGTGTATTGATCAGTTACTTCACCATGCCATCATTATGGTCCTCTTCAGCCAGCTGCCTCTTCCTTGTTCAAGCAGCCCTCCCAATGACTTGTGAAGCTCTGCTCCCGGTCTCTCTGTGGATGATCTCCCAAGGCCTCCTTGGATATGCAAAGATATTATTATAGGGGGCTGCTGAAGCATGACACGCCATCCTGGCCTAGGCCAGAATGGCAGTGAGGGTTGGGGCTGCATAAAAAAAACTAAACACTAAAAGCTAAAACAGAAATACCCCCCCTTCCACCAAATTAAATTACCCACTTTTATAATGGTTAAGAATCTCTGGTACATTCCACCTAATCTATGTGATTAACTGCTTGCCCACCAGCCACCATCATTATACTGTGGCAGGTCAGCACGATTCCGCTACGACGGCTCGCGGGATCGGATTTGGGATAGCAGGTGCATGCACACTGCACTGTGGGGGTGCCGATGCTCATGGTCGACAGTCGCGAGGACCTCTGGCAACGAGTGATCGTTGGCAAGAGAGGCAGAACAGAAAAGTGTGAGTGTAAACACACAAATCCCTGTTCTGTTAGGAGTGACAGATTGTGAGTTTCTACTAGCTAGAAACCTCTAGGTCAGTCCCTCCCCCTACAGTTAGAAACATACACAGGTTACACAGTGAACCCCTTGATCAGCCCCTAGTGTAAACCCCTTCCCTGCCAGTGACATTTTTACAGTAATCAGTGCATTTTTATAGCACTGATCGCTGTATAAATGCCAATGGTCCCAAAAATTTGTCAAAATTGTCCAATGGGTCCGCCATAATGTCACAGTTCCAATAAAAATTGCAGATCACCGCCATTACTAGTAAAAAAAAATAATAATAAAGATGCTATAAATCTATCCCCTATTTTGTAGACACTATAACTTTTGCGCAAACAAATTAATATACGGGTATTGCGATTTTTTTACCAAAAATATGTAGAAGAATACATATCGCCTAAACTGAGAAAAAATTAGCTTTTTTTTTTTAAAAAAAAATTAGATATTTATTATAGCAAAAAGTACAAAATATTGTGTTTTTTTTAATTTTTTTTTAATTGTTGCTTTTTTTGTTTATAACACGGAAAATAAAAACCGCAGAGGTGATCAAATACCATCAAAAGAAAGCTCTATTTGTGGGAAAAAAAGGATGTCAATTTTGTCTGGCTGCAGCACTGCACAACTGCACAATTGTCAGTTAAAGCGGCGCAGTGTCGTATCGCAAAAAATGGCCTGGTCATTCAGCAGCCAAATCTTCCAGGGCTGAAGTGGTTAATTAGTACATTATTTGATGTGAAATGTTTGATATCTCTTCATAATTTTATTCATCTTTCTACCTGTATCCGGGGTGAATGTTCATCTGCTTGCAATTCTTTGGCCACCACTTTGAGAGAACCACCAGTTAGTTACTCTTGTTGGACCAGATGCTGTGTTATTAGTTATCTCATTAAGGTTAGTGGGCTCCAAACCACGCAGTTCTATCCTGCTTGCTTTATAGTATTATGTCTTTAACTTTGTCTCCTTTGTTGGCAGACTACTCCTGCTTCAACAAATCTTGTACTTTTATATGAAAATTTAATAAATATACATTTAAAAAAGAAAAAAAAAGAATCTCTGGTATACCCCTGCAAGGTCAAATGATATTTCTAAACAAATACCAAAGTCTCTTTCTTCAGCAGAATTCCATCGGTAATGTAAATGGCTTCTTCAATAAATAAATCACAATGCATTCTATAGCTGTTACCAGGCTAAAGAACTGTAACAAAATAATCTGATTTTTTTTTTTTTTTGGGGGGGGGGGACCAGTTTTATTAAATATTCACATATACAGGTACAATCCACATTTTTGTGTATTCAACACCAACATCACAACAATACATTTAGTATATGCTTTTAAGCCCGATGGCCACATAAATCCAGAGACGGGTATCTATCTTGAAGTGCAGTCGTGATTGCATGTCCATGGTTACTCTTTTCTCTTTAAGACCTTGTAATATTCCTGGGACATAGATTGCCCACACAAAGTTTTAAGTTACAATACATTTTTGCCAGTTACTATGTGCATGTTTCTCCATCTCCCAGCCATCTTCCCCATACTTTAAGACAGGGCTCGACAAAACCCCGGCGCCAGCAACTAGAATTAGCGACCTGACGCCTGGGGCAGCACAGCTGGGGGTATCCCGTCTCCGTGGACCCCCCCGGCGTGATCACGTCAGGCTGTTCCGCCAGTCCTATGATTCCTTCTGGAATCTGGTGCCCTCTTGTGGTGGCCGTTGGTATGACAACCAGCAATGCTAATGGAGCTTCCCCTGCCTGTTTTTATTGCCTTATTATCTCCTTCCCTTTATTTAGAACCCCTAAACATTATATATATATTTTTTTATTCCAACACCCTAGAGAATAAAATGGTGGTCATTGCAATACTGTCTGCCACACCGTATTTACGCAGTGGACTTACAAGCGCACTTTTTTTGGGTAAAATCATTTATTTAATAAAAGACAACAGTAAAGTTAGCCATTTTTTTTATAATCTGAAAGATAATGTTACGCCGAGTAAATTGATACCCAACATGTCATGCTTCAAAATTGCACCTGCTCATGGAATGGCGAGAAACTTTTACCCTGTAAAATCTCCATAGGCAACGTTTAAAAATTCTACTACAGGTTGCACGTTTTGAGTTACAGAGGAGGTCTAGGGCTAGAATTATTGCTCTCGCTCTACCAATCACGGCGATACCTCACATGTGTGGTTTGAACACCGCTTTCATAAGCGGGTGGGACAGGGCGCGTTTAAATTTTTATTTTTTTTTTCTTATTTTAACTTTTATTTTTATGTTTTTCACTGTTCTTCCCCTCACTCGTCTCCATGTCAGGCCAAGGACAGGTCCGGATCGCCGTTGCCAACCTGGCTCCTAACTTTTTTTAGCTGGCTCCTAGATTCCAAGCAAATTTGTCAAGACCTGCTTTAAGTTATTTGTGCGTGCAACCCCTATTCCTATATATCAGTTTTTTGTATGGGAGGGTGTTATTTACGTCTTTTTTCCAATCTGTGACAGTCGGGGGATGCCCTCTCATCCATGTGCGGGCCACAGCCCTTCTGGCTAAGAAAATAGTTTCATGTAGGAAGGTAGCTTGGTGTATACAGTGGTGTGAAAAAGTGTTTGCCCCCTTCCTCATTTCCTGTTCCTTTGCATGTTTGTCACACTTAAGTGTTTCGGAACATCAAACCAATTTAAACAATAGTCAAGGACAACACAAGTAAACACAAAATGTAATTTGTAAATGAAGGTGTTTATTATTAAAGGTGAAAAAAAATCCAAACCATCATGGCCCTGTGTGAAAAAGTGATTGCCCCCTAAACCTAATAACTGGTTGGGCCACCCTTAGCAGCAACAACTGCAACCAAGCGTTTGCGATAACGTGCAATGAGGCTTTTACAGAGTCCTGGAGGAATTTTGGCCCACTCATCTTTGCAGAATTGTCCTAATTCAGTTACATTAGAGGGTTTTTGAGCATGAACGGCCTTTTTAAGGTCATACCACAACATCTCAATAGGATTCAGGTCAGGACTTTGGCTAGGCCACTCCAAAGTCTTCATTTTGTTTTTCTTCAGCCATTCGGTGGTGGACTTGCTGGTGTGTTTAGGATCATTGTCCTGCTGCAGAACCCAAGTTGGTTTCAGCTTGAGTACACGAACAGATGGTCGGACATTCTCCTTCAGGATCTCTTGGTAGACAGCAGAATTCATAGTTCCTTTTATCACGGCAAGTCTTCCAGGTCCTGAAGCAGCAAAACAGCCCCAGACCATCACACTACCACCACCATATTTTACTGTTGGTATAATGTTCTTTTTCTGAAATGCAGTGTTCCTTCTACGCCAGATATACTTGAACACACACCTTCCAAAGAGTTCCACTTTTGTCTCATCGGTCCACAGAATGTTGTCCCAAAAGTCTTGGGGATCATCAAGATGTGTTGTGGAGAAATTGAGACGAGCTTTGATGTTCTTTTTGCTCAGCAGTGGTTTTCTCCTTGGAACTCTGCCATGCAGGCCATTTTTGCCCAGTCTTTTCCTGATGGTGGAGGCATGAACGCTGACCTTAACTGAGGCAAGTGAGGCCTGCAGTTCCTTGGACGTTGTTGTGGGGTCTTTTGTGACCTCTTGGATGAGTCGTCGCTGCGCTCTTGGGGTAATTTTGGGCGGCCGGCCACTCCTGGGAAGGTTCACCACTGTTCCATGTCTTCGCCATTTGTGGATAATGGCTCTCACTGTGGTTCGCTGGATTCCCAAAGCTTTGGAAATGGCTTTATAACCCTTTCCAGACTGATAGATCTCAATTACTTTCTTTCTCAATTGTTCCTGAATTTCTTTGGGTCTCGGCATGATGTGTAGCTTTTAAGGATCTTCTGGTGGACCTTACTGTGTCAAGCAGCTCCTATTTAAGTGATGCCTTGATTGTGAACAGGTGTGGCAATAATCAGGCCTGGGTGTGGCTAGAGAAATTGAACTCAGGTGTGGACAACCACAGTTATAGTATGTTTTAACAAGGGGGGCAATCACTTTTTCACACAGGGCCATGATGGTTTGGATTTTTTTTCACCTTTAATAATAAACACCTTCATTTACAAATTGCATTTTGTGTTTACTTGTGTTGTCCTTGACTATTGTTTAAATTGGTTTGATGTTCCGAAACACTTAAGTGTGACAAACATGCAAAGGAACAGGAAATGAGGAAGGGGGCAAACACTTTTTCACACCACTGTATCTATATCTGTGTCAGGGAGTAAACCCAGAAAACACAGTTTCGGGTCTAGTGTCACTGTGTCAGGAATCAAATTACTTGTAGCCAGTATGTTTGCAGACTAGGGCACTCCCTAACCAGGTGGTAAAATGTGCCTGAATCTTGATCACACAGGGGGTACCTTGAAGTATGCGATGCCTGGAACTTGGCCAGCCTCTTAGGTGTCAGGTATGCCTGGTGGACTATATAGAGCTGCGTCATCCTATCTGAAAGCTTAGGTGACGATCGTTTGACATTCTCTAATATCTCGTCCCAGTCTGGTTCAGTGATGTCCCCTAGGTCTTTTTCCCAACCCTCTCTGGCTTTTTTGATCACCATTATCGTCTTGGGGAGTCTGATGATGGAATACAGGCTAGATAATAAATTTTGAGATTCTGTTCCTAGAATTACATCTAGAATCTGTGGTCAGTCTAGTGTAGTCCCAATGTTTCTGAACTAGGTTCTTAACGCATGACGTAACTGTAGGTACCTAAACCGCAGATGGTTAGGAATTGCAAAGTCGTCTTTGAGGGATTGGAACGTCCTGAGTCCTGTATCAGTCAAGACTGGGTGCAGGTAAATTATCCCATAGGAGGCTCAAACACCCGGGTCAGGTACGCTCTGCAGCTCTGGCAAGTGATTGTTAGCCCATAGGGGAGTGTGGGAGTGAATGTGCCCTAGTTTTCGTTTTTTAAGAGCCGTTTCTCAGATTTTTTGGTGATGCATAAGCATACCATCATTGTATTTGCGAGGTCTTCTCTAAATATGGCTTGTGTTGGGGATACTATCGGGTTTCCTGGGTTCTCTCCTACTAGTGCCCTGTACCGTTGTTCTTCAATAGTGTTAAAGTAGTGTATGTGGGATAATTGTGCTGCAAGGTAGTACTCCTGTAAGTCAGGAAGAGAGGTACACCCCCATGGAGTTTTTAAGAGAAAGCCAGGCTAGTTTATGTCTTCCACGTCCCCAGACAAATGTGTTTAATATGACTTCCATTTTTTTTTTTATATTCTCAGGGGGATATATAATAATCTGATGTTTAGCTAGTGTCAGAACATATGATTGAAAATCACTGCAAACTACTTCAAAATCTGTTCAATAACCACACACAGCTTTATTTAGAACAGATTACACATTTTACACAATAGTCCCAAGGTCAGGTCACAAGTTTAAGTACAGTTACTTCAAGTGCCATTTCAATACAAACTCACTGCAATGTGTCATATAAAGATATGATCGAAAAAGGTCATCTGTGCATGACAATACACTCAGCGTGAAATCATAATACAGTAGGTGAAAATTATTGAATGCTACAAGAATATGGATTCAAATATTAGATGGCATATACTGTTATATAAAGATAATAAAAGATAAAAAAATCTATCACATAGAAAACTATACATTTTGCAACTAAAGACTACAAGCTCCTTATTTCTATTGGGTTCTACCTGTATGGAATTAACTGTTACCCTGTTAATATTGTTAAAGAATAAAAACATTATAGTTTTATGGTGACCTAGTAAATCTAAGCTACATCACAATAATGCAGTTCGTGAAACGTAGTGATCCATGCGTGTTTCCCGCACCACATTTAAATCGCACTGCCCTTGAGATTTGCTGCGGGAGTCAGTGCAATCTCAACAACACCCCAAACGCAGGTGCCAGAAAGGATGGCATGGTACTTTTGTACTGGTTGCAGTGCGGTTCTAAATATGCTGCATGTGCAACATAGTGCACTGCTACCGGGACGTCATAACTGGGAAGTGGTTAATATTGTGTGCTTTACTCATCAGTATTACAAAAAAAAGGGATCAGCTCAACTCCAGCCTCCTTAAAGCAGAGCTCCGACGATTTTTTTTTAAAAGTCAGCAGCTACAAATAGTGCAGCTGCTGACTGTTAAAATAAGGACACTTACCTGTCCAGGGCGCCCGCGATGTCGGCACCCAAAGCAGATCTGTCCCTCTGTTCTGGCGTGCTGCCGCCGCCATCTTGGGTAAGGGAATCAGGAAGTGAAGCCTTACGGCTTCACTTCCTGGTTCCCTACTGCGCATGCGCGACTCGCGCTGCACGTTTCCACTGGTCCCTGCTGTCTTCTGGGACCTCTGTGTCACCCAGAAGACGTGGGGGGGGGGTAGCGGGAAAGGCGCCGTACATGGCATAGATATCTATGCCTGGAAGAGGGAGCAAATACCTGGATTATACAGGTATTTGTGCCCTCCCCCCCCCCCCCCCCCGAAAGGTGCCAAATGTGACAGGGGGGGGGGGGGGGTAACCGTAAAGCAGAAGTTACATTTTTGGGTGGAACTCCGCTTTAAAGTGGTTCTAAAGCCAAAACATTTTTTACTTTAATGCATTAATCGCATTACAGGTAAAACAAAATTTTATATGTTTCTGTCCTCCCCCTTCCCTGTGTGAAGGAGAAGAAGAGATCCAGCGCTGCGTGCAGCTGCATCTCTTCTCCCTTTGCTTCCTCTTCACACAGGGACTCGAGCAGCAGCAGGATTCATTGGCTGTTGCTGCTGTCAATCAAAAGCAGTGAGAAAGAAGCAGGAGGGGGTGCTAAGACACACACAGCTCAGAAGCAAGCACAGAATGTGTGTCGCCATAACAAGCGGCTTGCTATGGGGGCACACAAAAAGAGAGGAGGAGCCAAGATCATTGGCTGTGGAACTCCAGAAGAGGAGGATCGGGGCCACTCTGTGCAATAACACTGCACAGTAACATTTTACTAAGGCAGAAATATGATTTTTATACTTGTCATGAAATCCTTTTCATAGAGTCCTTAGAGGGACACAGGAAATCTTAAACCTTCTGGTTATACTGATACTAGCAGGAGGATTGGACATTGCCTAACAAAACTCTAGACCAGCCCAGGATAACTCTCCCACTACCAGCATGCCTCCGTTTTCTAGCAAAGCAGTACTATGGGCATGATCATAAACATAGAGGGGCAGAATCCCTCAATAGCCTTCTAGAAAAGGATTTTACCTTTAAAAAGATCCTATTTTATTTATTGTCCATTGAGGGACACAGAAAGTCTTTCCTCTTCAGGATGTCCAAAATCAGTCCAGCTTAGGGGTAGACAACAGTAATGCTAATAGAGCTGCACGAGATAGAACCCAGTTTACCGCTCCTCCACCGCTGATCCCCATTGAAATCAATGGGACAATGCTGTAATACCGCCGGCAAAACGCAGATATTGCGGCGTATTGCCGGGGGTTTTAACCCTTTCTCGACCACTAGTGGGGGGCAAAAACATCCCGCTAGCGGCCAAAATGTGCTACAAATCGGACAGTAAAACACAGCTAAAAATAGCGGCGTTTTACCGCCGACGCTATGGGCGGCGTGGTGTGAAAGGGGTCTTAAAATCCTGTACATACTTTATAAATGTCAATGGAATATGAGCCAGAATTATTGTTCCTCACTGTAAGCTACCATGATGGAATAAAGAAAAAAATTTGAATATATAGGAATCCCGCCTCATTTAAGGTGTAGCACTTACCGATTATTATCGCGGGGTGTAATCAATAACAGTAGTACATCCAAAGCAAAAAAAAAATAAAAAAAATAATAATATATATATATATATATATATATATATATATATATATATATGATAATATACACACCCTGAAGAGTAAAACTACATAAATGTATTAGCTATATATAGCAAGTTACAAAATAGTGATCTAAAATCCCCTAGACCCTTACAAAACAACAACAAGGGAAGTTGCAAAGATAGTAAATGACTTCCGCTTGTTTTATATCCTCCCCCCAAAAAACATTTAAACCAGACCATCCATATAATCCATCCTATCCACAATGGAGATGGAGATATGCATTCAGGGAATTCCTCCCTCCCTTTGATAAAGAGCACTCCCCAAAAACACCCGTTATTAACCCCGACTACCACAGGCAAGGACTGGACTGTGAGTTTTCCTGGAAAGAGCAGTGTAATACCGTTCTACAGAGTTATTTACACTGCTCAATACGTAATGGTACAAATAAAGCAGCCTAAAACCTGTGCACAGATATATAACCAGAATGTCAGAAGTCAAAGTATCAAAAGAACCGTCATTAAAAAAAAGATGGAAAAAGAAACATCAAAGGTGTGTTGTAAACGTTCAGTACATTTCTTATAAAAAGAAGGAGATACTTTTCTCTCAATGTATACTTATGTCCTTTTTGATAATTGTGCTTCTTGCCGTTTTTTCTCTCTGCATAAATGGTAGGTGACAAACACTCAATTGTTTTGATATACACTGCAATCCGGATTAATCAGATGAACAAACTCCTGCTAAAAATGAGAAATCTACAACTCATGATACATTAGTGTGATGGTCAGTGGGAAGAATGGTCCTTACACTTGTGGTCATTGGGAAGAATTACCTCCTTACAGATAGTTAAAAAGATCAATGGTGTCAGTGGGAACTTGTCTGAAAAGCAGAAATTGCCCAATGCTGAAGGAACCTCTGGCAACCTCTGGAGGAACCTTGGTTGAGAATCGCTGCTCTAGACTATTGAAGTCATGGTTAATCATACACAAAGCTTATTTATTTACTTACTGATCGCTGTTTTTTCCGAGCGACTCTTCAGAGTGTAGTGAGAATCGTTTTGTCGGTCATATACTTACCGATTTATCCAGCTAGATGCTTGTTCTATCAGATTTTAGTCCATGTTCCATGCAGTGTGTCAACATATCCAAAGGATGGCAGTCCAAAGACTAATATTCAAATCTTTGTAGTGTCCTCACTGGAAAATGGTTTACCATGTGCCGGTTGCATAAATTGATCATTCCATAGTTTTCCAACAGGTATCAATCCACAAAGTCCTCAATGCCATATGCAGGAGTGTTGGCAGGGGTCCATGAGTAGTGGGGGTGCTTCACCCAGCATGAAAAGCTTACATGTTTCGTTCCATACAGAGCGAAACTTCGTCAGGGGTTGGGGGTCAGTCAGTCATCATTTGTTTAAATAAGGGGCTACAAACCTCCTTAATTGATAAAATTAAAAGCAGGTGCTACTCACCTGTCAGCTTAAAGTAACTGATATATATGTGCCTGAACTTTAAAAAAATCCCTGCTGCAGTGGGCTACCCCGCACTCCGGTATTGAAAAAAATAAATAAAATGTTTACAACACATTACAACACACTTTTGATGTTTCTTTTTCCCATCTTTGTTATGATGGTTCTTTTGATACTTTGTGACTGACCTTTGACATTCAGGTTATTTATCTGTGCACAGGTTTTAGACTTTATTTGTACCATTCTGTATTGAGCAGAGTAAATAACTCTGTAGAACGGTATTACACTGCTCTTTACAGGAAAACTCACAGTCCAGTCCTTGCCTGTGGTAGTCGGGGTTAATAACGGGTGTTTTGTGGAGTGCTCTTTATCAAAGGGAGGGAGGAATTCACTGAATGCATATCTCCATCTCCATTGTGGATAAGATGGATTATATGGATGGCCTGGTTTAAATGCTTTTTGGAGGAGGATATAAAACAAGCGGAAGTCATTTACTATCTTTGCAACTTCCCTTGTTGTTATTGTGTAAGAGATTAGGGGATTTTAGATCACTATTTTGTAACTTTTATTTATTTTTTGCTTTGGATGTACCATGATGGAATGCTTGCATCATATTTAGCTATTTTAGGGAGGGCAGAAATGCTAGTCAAAGAAATAGAGCAGAAGGAGAAGTGATGTTTGCTCCCTGAGGGTGCAGTGCCTTGAAAAAGTATTCATCGCTTCTGAAAAGTGTGGCGTGCATTTGTACTCAGCCCCCTTTACTCTAACACCTCTAACTGAAATCTAGTGGAACCAACTGTCTTCAGAAGTCACCTAATTAGTAAATAGAGTTCACCTGTTAATAATTTAATCTCAGTATAAATACAGCTGTTCTGTGATGCCCTCAGAGGTTTGTTAGAGAACCTTAGTGAACAAACAGCATCATGAAGGCCAAGGAACACATCAGACAGGTCAGAGATAAAGTTGTGGAGAAGTTTAAAACAGGGTTAGGTTGGGGGGCGTGGCCAACGAGCGGAGCGGATGGACGTGTGAGTGAGAAGCTCCGTTGTACCCTGAGCTAAAAAGGCGAATAACAGCGTTCCCAGCCCTCGTTTTCGGCCGAAATTGGTGCCAGTACCTGCGGGCAACCTCCCTGATGCCATCGAGAAAAAGAAAAGGACATACCAAACCGAGCAAAATGCTGGATATCTTTGTCCAGCAGAGGCAGAGGCCCGTCCAAGATGGCGGCGGCGCACGAGGCCAGCAGTCACAGCGGGAATGGACGGCCCGTCACACAGAACATGGCGTTCAACAAGCAGCGATACAGGCTTTACACTCTGCCTCCTCCTCTGCATCCACCAGCCCGGCGAAAAGCAAGCAGAGAACAGAGGAGCGCTTGAATGACACAGGGGAGGTGAGTGCTCTTAATTCTTCCTTGGAGGATACCAGAGAGTTACAGGACTCTATTACTGAATTTCCCACATTAAATCAACCTGTGCTGGATACTACTCTAAAGGACATGTTAGTTTCACTAAGGTCCACCTTGCATGCGGATATAATGGCTATCACTCAGCAGTTTAAATCTGAAGTGCATGCAGTAACTAGCAGAGTGTCCCATGTTGAAACGAAAATGGGGGAATTTGCCCAAACCTTTAATGAGCTTGTGGATGCCCACAATGATAGAGAAGAGGACATGGCGGCCATTAAGGCTAAATTAGCGGACCTCGAGGACCGCTCACGGCACAATAATATCAGAATCCGTGGGATACCAGAAACTGTGCAGCTTCAGAAGTTGCGGGAGTTTTTTTATCAATTTAATGAAAGCTGCGCTTCCAGACATTCCTGTGGAAGAATTAGTGGTGGACCGCATTCATAGGTTGCCCAGACCTAAGAGCATTCCCTCGCACCTGCCCAGAGATACGATAGTGAGGATTCACTTCTATCATATCAAAGAGAATTTCGTCCGAGTGACAAGAAAACGGGAGGAACTACCTCCGGAATTCAAAGAACTGTCTTTTTTCGCCGACTTTTCGGCGTACACTATGCAACGGCGTAAACAACTGGTCACCATAACGAAACCTCTAAATAACCATCGAATCCCATACAGATGGATATATCCGGCCAAGCTGCTAATCACATTTGAAGGGAAGTCGCATGTCGTGGCCAAGGTCGCAGAGGGCATCCGCCTCCTGGAAGAGTGGCAACTTCTATCACCACAAACCGCTGGTCCACCGAGAACGGAATCGCCTCTCTCTACTCGAACAAGTTCAGATGCTGAAACCGGCTGAAAGCATACTTTAACGGTAATACTTCATTCGCCTTTACGCTCAGGAATTGTTCTAAAGAGTTTAAACTTTGTTTTGTTGTTTTTTTGGCTGTTCGTTTTTTTTTTTTTTTTTTGAAGAGTGTTATCTCTCCACCGATCGGTTGTCGTCACAGACATCCTCCTTTACCCCCAAGATCTAGCGGCTTTTCGCCAGCACAGATTCCATAGGGAATCGCTACTTTTTATTTTCTTTCTTTTCTATTCCTTTTTTGCATTTTTTTCTTTTTTTCTTTTTTCTTATTCAGTGCCTAACCTTTTCCAGAATACTGCTGAAGGTATTATTTGCGCATATCATCGAAGGCAAAGTTCTGATCTGATTTGCTTACCTTTTTTTTTTACTTTCCTTGAAGAGACGTGGCCTAACCTACTTACAGGAGCAATTACGCTGATCCATTAGGTGTTGGAGTCTGGTCCTGATCCCATTCAATATGGCTTTTACCATTTCTTTGCTTAATGTTAAAGGGCTTAATAGCCCCTTCAAACGCCAAATGGCGTGGAAGGAGGCGGACAAACTGCACAGTGACATAATTTGTTTTCAGGAATCTAATTTCAAGACAGGAAACCACCCCTCATTTTCTAATCGCAAGTTTCCACAGGTGTTCTTAGCGAATGGCCCCAAGAAGAAAGCTGGAGTGATCATAGCAGTTAAGAACACTATTCCTTTTCGTCTTATGGACTCTCACCTGGATGGGTCGGGTCGCTTCATTATTCTTATTTGCGAGATTGCCCGAGTGACTTACACTCTAGTAAATGTATATCTCCCGAATTCCAACCAGGGGGGATTCCTACAAAAAATTTTGAAAAAAGTATCAACCATGAAAAAAGGTCATGTAATTATGTGTGGGGATTTTAATGCTGTTATGCACAGTGAAATGGATGTTTCTAACCCGCACATCCACAAATCACGCAGGCCAACTCTCTCAAAGACTTTTTCATCTGGGGATCTCTTTGACGTGTGGCGGTGCCAACACGCGTCCGAAAAGGACTATACGTTTTTTTCAAGTGTACACCATTCATATTCACGCATTGACAGGTTTCATGTTGACAAATTCTTACTGCAAAAAGTTGTTAAATCTGAGATACATACAATAACTTGGTCAGACCATGCGCCAATTTCAATTAGGGTGGGGGAACGTGGCGTCACGACGAGAGCTAACAGGTGGCGAAATGAGGTATCTGTCATTTCCCAACCTGAGAATGCAAACTACTTAAAGATGGCATTGGCAGAATTTTTCCAGATAAATGCTCCGTCGGTGTCGGATCCCTTTTCCCTTTGGAATACGCACAAGGTGTATATGAGGGGACTATTGATTCAGTTGAGTGCTAAGGTTAGGAGGCAGCGGACAGAAAGGCTTGATGGTCTACTAGAGAAAATAGAGGCTTTGGAGACTTTAAACAAACAAACCTCAACACCAAAACTTAGGGAAGAACTGTTTGCAGTGCGACAAGAATTGCGTGCGTAGCTGGTCTCGCAGCAGGAGAACCGCCTTCGTTTTTTCAAAGCTCATAGCTACAGATATGGCAACAAGGCGGGGAAACTGCTAGCGAACCAGCTTCGAGAGGGGTTAGTACAGCAAAAAATTGGCTGCATGGTTAACCCCGTTACGAAGCGTACAGTGCACAACCCTAAGGAAATCGCGGACGCTTTTAGCGACTATTATGAATCTCTTTATAATCTTAAGGATGACCCGGATACGTTCCAGCCATCCGAGCGATCGATTACGGATTTTCTGAGTTGACTAAATTTACCCAAGATCTCTCAAAGTGATTTAGAGGCGTTGAACGCGCCTTGTACGATTACAGAAATTCTAAAAATCATTGGCAGTATGCCACACAATAAAGCGCCGGGCCCGGATGGTTACTCGGCTGAGTACTATCAACTATTCCAAGGTGAATTATCTCCATATATGCAACAGATCTTTGGGGCCGCAATGTCCGCTGCCTCATTTCCGAGCGAGATGCTTACAGCTTCCATTATTACGTTACCAAAAGAAGGTAAGGATCCCACACTTCCACAAAGTTACAGACCGATATCTTTATTAAACGTAGATATCAAAATCTATGCGAAGCTCATTGCTGGTAGGTTGGCGAGATTACTACCGGGTCTTGTCAACCATGATCAGGTAGGCTTTCTAGGCCGACAGGCTAATGACGCAACTAGAAGATTGATAAATCTAATTTATTTGGCTGAAAAGTCGGGAAGGCCTTCTCTGCTCCTCTCCTTGGATGCAGAGAAGGCCTTCGATAGAATACATTGGGGTTATCTAGCTGAAGTTCTGAAAAAGTTTGGATTGACGGGAAACATTCACCAGGCCATACTAGCTTTATACTCCCCATCTGCCTATGTGTACACTGAAGGTATGTTTTCCAAAAAATTCATTATCTCAAACGGCACTAGGCAAGGTTGCCCGTTATCCCCCATTATTTTTGCTTTAGTAATGGAACCCTTTGCCGAAACCATTAGGAAACAGATGGCAGTGCAGGGCATTATCTCCCAGACAACTCACCACAAACTTTCATTGTTTGCGGATGACGTAATTTTGACTCTATCCGATCCCCTTAACTCTATCACGGCAGCGCATAACATTATCGTACAGTTTGGGGAGGCCTCATATTATAAAATAAACGAAAACAAGTCCTGCATTTTAGGCATTGGTGTAGATGATCACGTGAAATCTCAAATTCAAGCAGCCCTCCCATACCCATGGGCCTCCAATTCCATTAAGTACCTGGGCACAAATCTTACTCCTTCAACCAAACAGCTATTTCAAGCTAATTTTCCCCCCTTATTTGAATCACTGCAAATGGATATGAATAGAATTAAGAAACATTATATTAGATGGCATGGAAGACTAGCGGCTTACAAAATGTTGCTCCTCCCAAAATTGACATATTTATTTAGGGCTCTTCCTATCCTCATACCTGACCAATTTTTTAAAGCTTTACAAAAACAAATGTTAACATTTATTTGGGCGGGGAAGAGAGCTAGATTTTCTACCACGGTACAGGGCAAGAAGAAATGGGCTGGGGGCCTGGGTGTACCCATATTAAAGGACTACGCTATGGCGGCGGTTCTAGATCAGCTCCGGGGGTGGTTCTCCTCCCGGGAGCTGAAGCCCTGGGGCCAATTGGAACAGGCAGAGATTCGTTATGGGTCACTCCGCTCCCTCCTAATAGCATATAACATTGAACAATTTCACGTTAATAGTGATCTCCCAACTGTGCAGGCTTCCCTTGGGGCTTGGAGGACCCTCCTTGCATCGTACCAAGCCACAAACACATTTACACGGGCTCCTATTCCCGTGGAGTCACTTCTGTGGTTGATCCCGAACTTATCACTGGTCGGGTGGCAACAGAGTGGGATCTCTACGGTTCAGGATCTTATGGTAAATAACCGTCCCATGGACTTCCCGACACTTCAAACCAAGTTTCGGCTACCTCGGAATGCATTTCTGCCGTATTGCCAAGTTGTGTCTTGGCTACAAAATAAGAAAACCTCAGGTACTCAATTTATTACGGAAGTGTGGGATTTCTTGACCTCGCCTTTTTCAAAAAATAAGGGTATTTCATTAATGTACGATTTATTAGGTGCGAAATCTCACTTTTTCAGATTCGGTCACCTGGAGAAATGGGAAAAAGACCTAGGTCAGAAATTTACTGAGCTACAATGGTTGCAGGCCTTTAGGACTAATGTTAGTTTTTCGAGATGTGCAAACTATGAGGAACTGGCTGCGAAGATTACGGCAAGATGGCACCTTACCCCTTATATCATAGCCAAATTTTCAGGTGACAGTTCTAGCGAGTGTTGGAGGGGATGTGGCCAGGTGGGGACATTACTACACATGTGGTGGAGATGTCCACACCTGCGGAGCTTCTGGAATGAGGTATTTAAACTGACTGCCCGTATCACCGGCGTTCTAATTAAGCCCTCCCCAGAAAAAGCCCTACTCAGTATTGGTATGTCGTCTTATCCAGTCCACAAGAGAACAATAGCAATGCATGTTATCTTCGTGGCCAGAACACTGATAGTATATAACTGGAAAACGAAAGACACCCCTAACATATCAGAATTGATTAGGAAAGTGAACATCATCTCAGAATTCGAGAAAATTTTAGCGTATAGAGATGGGTCAATTAAGAAATATCTAAATAACTGGTTTGCTTGGAATGCCTCTGCTAAGAATAGGGCTATGTAAAAGTCTAATATAAGCTGGGCCGTCTCTCAGTATCCTAGATTCTCTTCTCCTTTTGTCTTTACTATTCTATTCTATTTTCTATTATTCTTTTTTCTGCTTTATTCCCATTCTGATTAACTCTTGCTTACAGTGGTCAGTAATAATAATGTACATGCCTAGGCTGGAGAGTAGTAGATTGTATGAGGCATACTATGCATGTAAGTGATAGATGGGCAGTGGAGACTCTTGTATAGCTCCGTACATATGTATGATATGCCTTGGATACTTGTATATATATTGTTACTATATCTGATGTGTTTTTATATACTGTTGCCTGGTGTGGGCATGTACTTAATTTTGTTCTGCTTTTTCTTTCTTACAAAATTCTAATAAAAATCATTTAAATAAAACAGGGTTAGGTTATAAAAAATATCCAAAGCTTTTAACATCTCATGGAACATTGTTCAATCTATCATCCGAAAAAAGGATGGCACAACTGCAAACCTACCAAGACATGGCCATCCACCTTAACTTAAAGTGGTTGTAAACCCTAGATTAAGGCTTACCTGTAGGTCCAAGAAATATCTCCAAAACCTACACAGTTTAGGAGATATTTACTAAAAGACAGTGACAGCTGTGTACGGCGCATGCACTAACGGCGTGCAGGTGCACTTTCGCCGTTAGCGGCATGCCAATATATATTTCTTTTTTAGAAAAATAAACATGTCAAATTGACATGCTCTGTACATAGGTATTGCACAGAGCAGCCCCTGTCTTCCTCTTCCCTGGACCCCCGCCAGCGCTCTGGGGTCCTCCCCATTCGCGAGTGCCCCCATAGCAAGCCGCTTGCTTGGGGGCACTCATGTCAACTCCACAGCCGGCTCTCTGTGTCCATAAGACACAGAGACCGTGGCTCATCCCTGACCCCCAACTCAATGGCTGTGACTGACAGCGGCAGAAGCCAATGGCCATTACATCTCAGCCAATGAGGAGTGAGGGACCCACACTGAAGGTTTATTTTTACCTTCATGCATAGTATGCTTTATCTTTATGCACACAGAAGGTTTTTTTACCTCTATGCATTGAATGCATGAAGGTAAAACATCTTTAGCCTTTACAACCACTTTAAGCCTAACAAATGATTTCTAAGTAATCCTTATAAGCATCTTGCCTGTATAATTCACAATACTTCCAATGTACATGAAGCAGGAAACATAACCTATGGTAAGCTCAAAAGCCATTACTGGAAACTACTAAGTGCAAAAAAGTGCCCAGGTCTATATAGAACATGGCAAATAAGGTTTGCTAATTATTCTCTACAAAGGCCAAGTCGAGTGTTGAAGTTGTGTACTTTCAAGAGGCACTTCTTGGAAATTCAAGTAATAAAAATGCATTAAACAAGAACAACGAAAAAAAAACTGAGCGTCATAACACACTCTTGCTCATATAAGGTGTTGAAAAAAAGGTTAAATAAAGTACAAGGTGGAATAATTATAAATGTCCACAAATGAAGGCTACAAAACTGTGTAGTGCCATTTAGTGCCATGTATCACAAATAGAACAATAACTAGCACTTCTTCAACTCACTGTGTGAAACAATGTATATCATGTTCATACTTCCTGATATACAAATTCCAATAAAAAAGTTAATGATAAAAAAAAAAATATATATATATATATATATATATATATATATATATAAAGCCTTAACCACTTCAGCCCCAGACCAATTAACAGCCTAAGGACCAGAGGTCTTTTTACAATTTCGCACTGCACTGGTTTAACTGGTAATTGTGCAGTCATGCAATGTTGTACCCAAACGAAATTTGCATCCTTTTCTTCCCACAAATAGAGCTTTCTTTTGGTGGTATTTGATTGCCTCTGCGATTTTTAATTTTTGCGATATAAATGGAAAAAGACCGAAAATTTTGAGAAAAAAAAGATATTTTCTACTTTTTCTTATAAGAAAAATCGAATAAACTAAATTTTAGTCATACATTTAGGGCAAAATGTATTCAGCCACATGTCTTTAGTAAAAAAAATGTCAATAAGCGTATATTTTTGTGTTTGCGCAAAAGTTATAGCGTCTACAAACTAGAGTACATTTTCTGGAATTTACACAGCTTTTCAATTTATGACTGCCTATCTCATTTCTTGAAGTGCTAAAATGGCAGGGCAGTACAACCCCCCCCTCCAAATGACCTCATTTTGGAAAGTAGACACCCCAATGAAATTTCTGAGAGGCATGTTGAGCCCATTGAAAAAAAAATTTTCTGTCCCAAGTGATTGAATAATGACACACAAAAAAAAAAAGTTTACAAAAAGTTGTGACTAAATGATATATTTCTCACACATGCCATAGTTATATGTGGAATTGCACCCCAAAATATATTCTGTTGCTTCTCCTGAGTACGGGGATACCACATATGTGGGACTTTTTGGGAGTCTAGCCGCGTACGGCACCCCAAAAACCAATCACTGCCTTCAGGGTTTCTAAGGATGCAAATTTTTGATTTCACTCCTCACTACCTATCACAGTTTCGAAGGCCATAAAATGCCAAAATAACACAAACCCCCCCCCCCCCCAAATGACCCCATTTTGAAAAGTAGACACCCCAAGCTATTTACTGAGAGGCATGTTGAGTCCATGAAATATTTTATATTTTGCCACAAGTTGCAGGAATATTACATTTTTTATTTTTTTTTGCACAAAGTTGTCACTAAATGATATATTGCTCACACATGATATGGGCATAAGTCAAATTACACCCCAAACTAAATTCTGCTGCTTCTCCCGAGTATGGGGATACCACATGTGGGGGACTTTTTGGGAGCCTAGCCACGTACTGGACCCCGAAAACAAAGCACTGCCTTCCGGATTTAAATATAAAACGCTACCAAAAAAAACTTAGCGATCGCAGGGATCAGGCCTGACTCTGCGATCGCTGTAGTTATGTGTTTAGTGTTTTGTAAGTGACAGTGATCGATTGATACTGCACTTGGGTGGGCTGGGTGGAGGGGCAAAACGCAGGTGCTAGCAGGTATCTGGGCTGATCCCGCTAACAATGCGTTTTTTTGGAACCCTAAACTGCTGGGGACACTAGTATAGATCTGATCAGATGTTGATCTGTTCAGATTCTATACCACTACGGGAGGTTTATGCTTTGCGTGTGGGTGTTAGCGGTACTGGCACTAACCTGGCGCTGCCTGGGGCGACGCAGACCCTGACCCTAAAACCTAATTGATATCACCCGCCGGGTGATCAGGGGGTTAAACCTTTATTGAGTAATAAATGGTGGGTGCCCTGATGCTATAAAAAGCAAACTAACCAGAGTCACCCGTAACACTTATACGGTGATCACTGGTGAAAGGGTTAACTAGGGGCAATCAGGGGGTTCAAATTTTTATTAGGTAGTATATGGGGGTCCCTGACGCTATATAAAAACCTGACAGGGAACCTAAATAACTAACTGGCTAACCAGCGTCACCAGTGACACCTATACTGTGATCGCTGGTGAAAGGGTTAACTAGGGGCAATCAGGGGGTTAAAACCATTATTGGGTAGTATATGGGGGTACCTAGCGCTATAAAAACCTGGCGGTGAACCTAAAAAATAACTAGCTACCTAGCGACACTAGTGACACTAATGCAGCGATCAGAAAAATGATCGCTTAGTGACACTGGCAAAAGGGGGTGAAAGGGTTAACTAGGGGCAATCAGGGGGATAAAACCGTTATTGGGTAGTATATCGGGGTACCTAGCGCTATAAAAACCTGGCGGTGAACCTAAAAAAATAACTAGCTGCCTAGCGACACTAATGCAGTGATCAGAAAAATGATCGCTTAGTGCCACTGGCAAAAGGGGGTGAAAGGGTTAATTAGGGGCAATCAGGGGGTTAAAACCATTATTGGGTAGTATATCGGGGTACCTAGCGCTATAAAAACCTGGCGGTGAACCTAAAAAAATAACTAGCGACACTAATGCAGCGATCAGAAAAATGATCGCTTAGTGACACTGGCAAAAGGGGGTGAAAGGGTTAACTCTAAGGGCAATCAGGGGGTTAAATCTTTATTGGGGGGTGGTAGGGGGCTACCCTGGACCTAACACTAATTGCCCTGACAGTTTTTACTTTTACAACTGACACTGAATGCAGTGATCAGTAAATAAATGATCACTGCAATCAGTGACACTGTGACTGGGGGGGGGACATCGGGGGGGTGATCGGGGGGAACGGACATGGGGGGGGGTGATCGGGGGGGGGGGGTTTGTGTGCCTGTGTGTTATTTAGTGTCAGTGTAGTGTTTGGTGCAGACTTACTGTGTCTTCTCCTCGTAATCCGGTCAATAAGACCGCCCCGAGGAGAATGACATCACTTCCTCTCTGCCTGTGTATACAATACACAGTGGGAGGAAGCTTCTCATTCGCCAGGAGCGATCGAGAGGGGATGGCCAGAAACCAACGGCCATCCCCTCATCCCGGATCGCTCCTGAAGCGAACCGGACCGTCGCATCCAGCGGGAGGGGGTCCGATCGGACCCCCCACCCGCTGGAAGGCAAGCACGTAAATGTACGTGCTTGTGCCTGTACATGCCATTGTAATGACGTACATTGGCATGCGGCGGTTCTTAAGTGGTTAAGCATATAAATGCAGCACAAATATAACTAATGGGGAACTTAACTGTACCCGAGCACCGCAAACTTAAAATGCTATTTGATTCATTTTTAATATTCAAAGCAAGCTCACACACTTATCTGTGTCTCCATCCTTTACTTTGTTAAGAAATCACTTTGAAAAACACCCCCTAGCATTTCTAGCTGCAGCCATCTTGTGTAAGGGCAGATGATTCATATAGCATTTACTGCCTGGAATCCACCTGCCCATGAATTTAGGCATGCAGGCACTCAGCTAAGAAAGCCACCCCCTCCCCACCACCTGAAAAATTAAAGCAAAAAAATTGAAATAAGGTTAAAAAAAGTACATATAATATACCTTCAGATCTATTTACTAAGTCTAGTAGTATAAAGATTAAAAATAGTTAATGTTGACCAGGGTAATTTAGTCTGCTTTAATAGAAAAAATAAAACAAAGGTAATAGTGTAATAAAAAGCAGAGGACAAGGCCAAAAAAGATGGTCAGCTGAACAATGTAAAACACTGTTGTCTAAAATAAGGTACTAAAAAAATAAAATAAAAAAGGTTACGCATAGTACAAGGTGGAAATTTTATATCTCATATTCATATGTTCCATAGTGAATGAAGGCTACAATGCTGTGGAATATAAAAAGCAGCTGCAGCTCTTCGCTCATGGCCATGAACCACCATGAGGGCAATAACTAAAAATCAAAAATAAAGTCTAAAGCAAGCAAATGCAGCACAAATTGAATAAGCAGAAACAGACTGAATTTAAAAGAAAATAGCAGAAAATTATCACAAGGAATACAAAAGATAACTTAAAGGTCATTTGAAAGGCTCAATAGTAATTAGCTTCACTATAATATTTCAGATCCATTTGCAAGCTATGGCGGAGACATACAGTATCTCACAGAATCACCCAATAGATGTCAGATTGTTTTTTATTTCTTAGCTAAATGTATACTTTAGCTGGATTTTTTCATTACAAAACTAAACAGTGTATTAACCAGTTCAGCCCGGACCATTTTGCTGGTCAAAGACCAGACCACTTTTTGCGATTCGGCACTGCGTCGCTTTAACTAACAATTGCGCAGTCATGCAACATGGCTCCCAAACAAAATTGACATTCTTTTTTTCCCACAAATAGAGCTTTCTTTTGGTGGTATTTGATCACCCCTGCGGGTTTTATTTTTTGCGCTATAAACAAAAATAGAGCGGCAATTTTGAAAAAAACGCACAATTTTTTACTTTTTGTTATAATAAATATGCCCCAAAAATATTTAAAAAAAACATTTTTTTCCCTCAGTTTAGGCCGATATGTATTCTTCTACATATTTTTGGTAAAAAAAATCGCAATAAGCGATTATTGACTGGTTTGCGCAAAAGTTATAGCGTTTACAAAATAGGGGATAGTTTTATGGCATTTTTATTAATAATTTTTTTTTTTACTAGTAATGGCGGCGATCACCGATTTTTATTGTGACTGCGACATTATGGCGGACACTTCGGACATTTTTGACACATTTTTGTGACCATTGTCATTTATACAGCAATCACTGCTATATAAATGCAGTGATTCCTGTGTAAATGACACTGGCAGGGAAGGGGTTAACCAGTGGGTGGCAGTGTAGGGGTTAAGTGTTCCTAGGGGCGTGTTACTATCTGTGGGGGGCTGGGCTTTCACTTAGTGAACACTGATCTCCGCTCCAATCACATGGAGCAGAGATCAGCGTCACTAGTTGCTAGGCAGAACGGCGAAATGCTGTTTACAACGGCATTTCTCCGTTCAGCCGCCCTGTGAGACGATCACGGGTATGCCCACGCAGATCAAGACCGCGGGACCCGTGACCGGACTCCCGGGAGACCCGGCCGGCACACAAGCGTGCCTCCGCCGGCAGGGCAGCAAATTTATTTGCCTGCCCGTGCCATTCTGCCGACGTACATCGGCGTGCGCCGGTCGGGAACCAGTTAATGTTGTATGTCTGCACAGTACCATGAATTATAGAGAAATGCATGCTTCACATATACTTTCAAAGATGGTCAAGCACTTATTTAACTGAATCTTATAAAACACGTGCTTATTGATAATATAGGTGAAAACAAAAAACATGCTTTTAAGCCTATTATCAGCAGGACATACAAACCCAAACTTTCAGAAAAGAGAAAGCTTAAACGAGAACACGAAGGCTTTATAAGGGAAATGCAGACTCTAATGCCTCGTACACATGATCGCACATTCCGACAACAAAATCCATGTTTTTTTTCCGACGGATGTTTGCTCAAACTTGTCTTGCATACACACGTTGACATGAAGTTGGTCGGAATTTGCGAATGTCAAGAACGAGATGGCGTACAGTACGACGGCACTAAAAAGACGTAGTTCAATACCAAGTGTGCCACCCTTTGGGCTCCTTCCGCTAATCTCATGTTAGAAGTTTGGTAACGCTTTTCAGCCTCCTGCTTTTCCGATCGTTCAGTTTGTGCTTGTGGGTTGGTATTTCTATTATTTATTTGATCTTCAGGGCGTTCTTGATCACTCGTATCTGATTTTCAACTCTGGCCTTTGTTTTTCAGTGCTGTTAGTTTGTTATGACCAGCCGGCTGTTTTGAAGCTATGAGGACCCTCACCCCGGACCAGAGGGTTTATAACTGGCCAGAGCCAGAAGAATGGTGGAGAACGCTTTTGAAATAATGGCCAGCCGGTTCCGCCTATTCCTTACAGCAATCAACATGGCGGAATATAAACTTAACCACACAATCCTTGCATGCTGCATTCTACACAAGTATTTAGGAAGAAATGAATTATGTGGCCTCAGTTGGGCCTGAGGCCGGACTTCAACAAAAAAAAAACCCTGACGGCGCTTAAAGCTGGCCATCCTGGCTTGCCCCCCCAAAGCGCCCACGAAGAAAGACAGAAGTATGTCTAACACTCTGCGGGTGGGGGGCCATTGATATGCCAGAAAATGTTTAAGAAGCATTTTATCCTAAAAAAATTTAACTTAAACTAAAAGAAGATTTCCTTTGATTTACTGCCTGGGTATCTTTTAGCTGTCTCCTAGGTTCTCCAATGGGCTATTCTTTTTGGACATTTTCTTCAATAGTGCAAATGTAATTTACTTGATACATGAGGTGACAATCTTTTTTTCAGCAAACTATTATTATGATATGGGTCTGCTACACACTGCCGGGCCTGTGCTTCCTGATGGCGGGCCTGTGTTTGTACCACGGCCTCCTGATGGCGGGTCTGTGCTTGTACCAAGGCCTCCTGATGGCGGGTCTGTGCTTGTACCAGGGCCTCCTGATGGCGGGCCTGAGCCTCCTGATGGCAGGTCTGCGCTTGTGTATTAGCCAGTACCAGCTGCTTAACCACATCCTCCATGGTTCGTTCAGAAGATTTCACTGTCTGCGCAGCTTTAACCCAGGACATGGGATTAGACTGGACCCCTCAAACTGCCCGATGCATGCTCCACCAATTGTAGGGGATCAAAGGGGTGAAGAGCTGGCTCAGAGGCAGTCCAGTAAAATAAAATTGGCTTTTATTCAGCAAAACAAAACATAAGACCAGACCGACTTGTCTTATCACACTGGTGCGCACCCAGGTACAGCTCACAGTTCATCAGCCCACAGGCTTAGAGGTAACAGTTCATGGCTCCAAACACAACTAAAGTATTTTTGTGGTTTAAGCTCACCCAGCAGGTACACCTTCCAGCAATAGACGTTTCCACACAGCGTGCTGCTGTGTCTCTCTCCTACTCAACAACTCCCCCACTGACACTTCCAGCACACCTGATAATAAGCAGGTCTGAAGGGGAAGTACCTGCCTTCTTCAATTAACCCCCTCTTAACCCTGCCCCAGGCTGACCCTCTACATATCCCCCCCTCTGTTCCAGGCCAGGGGTCTGGACACCATGACTCCAGTGGCAGTAGACCCGGGAAAGGGCATCCGCATTCTGATGTACCTTTCCCGGTCTATGTACCACTACAAACCTGAAGTCCTGTAGAGCAAGGAACCACCAGGTGATTCTGGAGTTTTTGTCTTTTTTTTGGGCCATCCACTTAAGAGGCGCATGATCTGAAACTAACTTGAAGGGTCGGCCCAACAAGTAGTAGCGGAGTGTCTCCAAAGCATATTTTATTGCGAGACACTCCCTTTTCACAATGGAATAGTTCCTCTCAGCTGGTGTGAGCTTCCGGCTCAAGTACACAACAGGGTGCTCATCGCCCCCAATCATCTGGCACAGTACTGCACCCAGACCCAATTTTGAGGCATCTGTTTGTACCAGGAACTCTTTTTGGAAGTCGGGAGCTACCAACACTGGTTCCTGGCACAAAGCTTGCTTCAATCGGTAGAACGCTGCTTCTGCACTCCATTGAACAACAGTTGCATTGTTTCCCTTGGTGAGATCAGTCAGAGGTGCTGCTAGACTGGCAAAGTTGGGGACAAACCTCCTATAATAGCCCACAATGCCGAAGAAAGAACGCACTTGTTTCTTTGTGAGTGGACGGGGCCATTTCTGAATAGCCTCCACCTTCTTTAGTTGGGGCTTAACCACTTGCCGACCGCCGCACGCCGATGTACGTCGGCAGAATGGCACGGGCAGGCATAAGCACATACATGTACGTCCTTTGCCTCCCGCGGGTCGGGGGCCCGATCGGGCCCCCGCCCGGTGCCTGCGGCGGTCGGTTTTCGTTCGGGAGCGATCCCGGACGAGGGGACGGCCATTCATTCATGGCCACCCCCTCGCGATCGCTCCCGACGAATGGAAATCCCCGGTGACATCACTTCCTCTCCTGTAATGTAAACACAGGAGAGGAAGTGATGTATTCTCTCCTCCGTGTCGGTATTTTTCGTTCCGACACGGAGGAGAGCGGATCAGTGAGTTGCACCAACACATCCCACACACAGTAGAACATGCCAGGCACACTCACACCCCCCCTTTACCCCCCGATCACCCCCCCAATTACCCCTGCCCCCCAGTCACAGTGACACCAATGTCATTTTTTTTTTTTTTTTTTGCATTGGTGTCATTTGTGACTGTAATAACTGTTAGGGCAGTTAGGGTTAGCCCCCTTTAGTTCTAATGTACCCCCCTAACCCCCCCAATAAAGGTTTAACCCCGTGATCACCCCCCGTCGCCAGTGTCACTAAGGCTGGGTTCACATTGCAGCGGTTTATGAGAACGAATGTGATTCGCACCGCACTGCAGTGCAAATCACATCCGATCTCTGTGCGATTCGAGTTCAGCCATTCGCCGCACCCGCCGCACCCGCCACACCCGCCGCACCCGCCGCAAATTCGCACGGGACCCTTTTTTTGGCCCGCAGCAGAATCGGATCGCATGGGTGTTCACACCATGCGATCCGAGTTTGCAGATCGCACTGCGATATGCGAACTGATCTGGGGGTGTCAGTAACATTTCACTGACACTCCCAGCAGTTCGCATAGGGCAGTGTGAACTGCCGCCGGGAGGCATGCGATGCGGGAACCCGCCGCGGATTCGCGGCGTTTCCGCATCGCTCCAGTGTGAACCCAGCCTAATAAGCGATCATTTTTCTGATCGCCGTATTAGTGTCACAGGTGACGCTAGTTAGGCAGGTAGGTATTTAGGTTCGCCGCAGCTTTTTATAGCGCTAGGGACCCCCATATACTACCGCATAAAGCCCCCTGATTGCCCCCTAGTTAACCCTTTCACCAGTGATCACCATATAACTGTTACAGGTGACGCTGGTTGGTTAGTTATTTTTTTATAGTTTCAGGGCACCCGCCATTTATTACCTAATAAAGGTTTAACCCCCTGATCACCCGGCAGGTGTCATTTGTGACTAATAACTGTTAGGGCAGTTAGGGTTAGCCCCCTTTAGTTCTAAGGTACCCCCCTAACCCCCCCAATAAAGGTTTAACCCCGTGATCACCCCCCGTCGCCAGTGTCACTAAGGCTGGGTTCACATTGCAGCGGTTTATGAGAACGGATGTGATTCGCACCGCACTGCAGTGCAAATCACATCCGATCTCTGTGCGATTCGAGTTCAGCTATACAGATAGTATGGCTGAATTCGTGTCGCACCCGCCGCAAACTCGCACGGGACCCTTTTTTTGGTCCGCAGCAGAATCGGATCGCATGGGTGTTCACACCATGCGATCCAAGTTTGCAGATCGCACTGCGATATGCGAACTGATCTGGGGGTGTCATTAACATTTCACTGACACTCCCAGCAGTTCGCATAGGGCAGTGTGAACTGCCGCCGGGAGGCATGCGATGCGGGAACCCGCCGCGCATTCGTGGCGTTCCCGCATCGCTCCAGTGTGAACCCAGCCTAATAAGCGATCGTTTTTCTGATCGCTGTATTAGTGTCACAGGTGACGCTAGTTAGGCAGGTAGGTATTTAGGTTCGCCGCAGCTTTTTATAGCGCCAGGGACCCCCATATACTACCGCATAAAGCCCCCTGATTGCCCCCTAGTTAACCCTTTCACCAGTGATCACCATATAACTGTTACAGGTGACGCTGGTTGGTTAGTTATTTTTTTATAGTTTCAGGGCACCCGCCATTTATTACCTAGTCTCACTAGTGTACCCCTAAATTTAGGGGTGTCTACTTTCTAAAATGGGGTCATTTGGGGGGGGGGGGGGGTTTGTGCCATCTTGGCATTTTATGGCCTTCAAAACTGTAACGCCCTTAGAAAGCCTGAAGGCGGTGCTTGGTTTTTGGGGCCCCGTACGCGGCTAGGCTCCCAAAAAGTCCCACATATGTGGTATCCCCGTACTCAGGAGAAGCAGCAGAATTTATTTTGGGGTGTCATTTCACATATGCCCATGGCATGCGTGAGCAATATATCATTTAGTGACAACTTTGTGAAAAAAAAAAAAAGTTTGTAATTTTCCCGCAACTTGTGGCAAAATATAAAATATTCCATGGACTCAACATGCCTCTCAGCAAATAGCTTGGGGTGTCTACTTTCTAAAATGGGGTCATTTGTGGGGGTTTTGTGCCATCTTGGCATTTTATGGCCTTCAAAACTGTAATAGGTAGTGAGGCGTGAAATCAAAAATTTACGCCCTTAGAAAGCCTGAAGGCGGTGCTTGGTTTTCGGGGCCCTGTACGCGGCTAGGCTCCCAAAAAGTCCCACATATGTGGTATCCCCGTACTCAGGAGAAGCAGCAGAATTTATTTTGGGGTGTCATTTCACATACGCCCATAGCATGTGTGAGCAATATATCATTTAGTGACAACTTTGTGTAAAAAAAAAAAAAAAATTTTTTTTTTGTCATTATTCAATCGCTTGAGGCAAAAAAATAAAATATTCAATGGGCTCAACATGCCTCTTATCAATTTCCTTAGGGGGTCTACTTTCCAAAATGGGGTCATTTGGGGGGGTTTTGTACTGCCCTGTCATTTTAGCACCTCAAGAAATGAGATAGGCAGTCGTAAACTAAAAGCTGCGTAAATTCCAGAAAACGTACCTTAGTTTGTAGATGTGACAACTTTTGCGCAAACCAATAAATATACAATTATTGACTTTTTTTTTACCAAAGACATGTGGCTGAATACATTTTGGCCTAAATGTATGACTAAAATTGAGTTTATTGGATTTTTCTAATAACAAAAAGTAGAAAATATCATTTTTTTTCAAAATTTGCGGTCTTTTTACGTTTATATCGCAAAAAATAAAAATCGCAGAGGCAATCAAATACCATCAAAAGAAAGCTCTATTTGTGGGAAGAAAAGGACGCAAATTTTGTTTGGGTACAACATTGCATGACCGCGCAATTACCAGTTAAAGCAGCGCAGTGCCAAAGTGTAAAAAGACCTCTGGTCATTTACCAGCAAAATGGGCCGGTCTGAAAGTGGTTAATCACACCCCTGCCTACAACATACCCCAGGTAGCGGGCCTCCTCCAACCCAACCTTGTCAATGTCATCAAGATAGCCTCCTGAGAAATCCTTATGAGGTCTCAGGACGAAGTCCATGGCCCTCTGGAAAGTGGATGGGGCCCCATGCAACCCAAATGGCATTCGGACATACTGCCACAAGCCCTAGGGTGTGGCAAATGCAGTTTTTTCTTTAGCCTCTGGGGAAGGTGGGATCTGCCAGTATCCCTTGGTCAAGTCAAGAGTGGTGAAGTGCCGGACCGGTCCCAATCTCTCGATTAATTCATCAACCCGGGGCATGGGATACGCATCTGGCTTGGAGACTTCATTTAACTTATGAAAGTCATTGCAGAACCGCCAGGTTCCATTCGGCTTGGGTACAAGGACTATAGGGCTAGACCAGCTACTTGAAGACTCCTCAATGACCCTAAGGTCCAACATTCTCTTAAGCTCAGCCGAGACAATATTCCGGCGAGCTTCGGGTATGCGGTAGGGTTTGAGGTTTACTCGAACGCCAGGGTCTGTAATGACATTATGTTCAATTACCGAGGTTAGGCCCGGTAGGTTTGAAAAAAAATTCTTGATTCCTCTGCAAAGATTCCTGGGACTCCTGTTTTTGAGAAGGGGAGAGAGCCTCTGCAATCCCTACCTTCTTAATCTGAGCATCAGGCTCTTCTGGGACTTTCAGACCGACTGTCAAAACCTGTCTATCTTTCCATGGTTTGATCAAGTTGACGTGGTAAATCTGGTAGGGTTTACGTTTGGTGGGCTGATGGACTTTATAGTTGACCTTGCCCACCCTCTCAACTATCTCAAAGGGTCCTTCCCACTTGGCTAGAAACTTAGTCTCGATGGTAGGCACTAAGACCAGCACCCGATCCCCAGGTTTAAACTCTCTAATCTTGGCAGATCGGTTGATTACCAGACTCTGGGCGTTTTGCGCAGCCTGCAAATGTTCCCGTAATATGGGCATAACTTTTGTTATCCGGTCCTGCATTTGAGACACGTGTTCGACCACACTCTGATACGGGGAAGCTTCTTGTTCCCACGTCTCTTTCATTATATCCAGTAGTCCACGGGGGTGTCTCCCATAAACCAGCTCAAAGGGGGAGAACCCCGTGGAGGCCTGGGGTACCTCTCTTATGGCAAACAACAAGGGAGGCAACAAGCAATCCCAATTCCGACCATCCTCCTCAACTGCTTTCTTTAGCATTCCCTTTAAGGTTTTGTTGAACCGCTCCACTAACCCATCAGTCTGTGGGTGATACACTGAAGTCCGCAAGTGTTTAATTTTAAACAGGTTACAGAGTTCCTTCATCACTTTTGACATGAACGGGGTATCTTGGTCTGTCAAGATCTCGGATGGGAGCCCTGTTCTCATGAACATCTGAAACAACTCCCGTGCGATGACCTTGGATGAGCAATTTCTTAAAGGGACCGCTTCCGGATACCTGGTGGCATAGTCAAGGACAACTAAAATGTATTGGTGTCCCCTAGCTGACTTAGGTAAGGGGCCCACCAAGTCCATGGCTATGCAATCAAAGGGAACCTCGATAATTGGAAGCGGTACCAGCGGACTGCGAAAATGGGATATTGGAGCGGTTCTTTGACAGGTAGGACAGGACTCACAGTAGTCCTTAATTTCTCAATATACACTGGGCCAAAAAAAATGCTGTAAAACCCATTCCTGAGTTTTAGCCGCCCCAGGTGACCCCCAAGTACATGACTATGAGCCAAATGCAATACCTTAGACCTAAAAGGTTTGGGTACCACCAGTTGTTCCAACACTTATTGATTGACCTTAGTTACTCAGTACAACAAGTCCTGATTCACAGCAAAATGGGGGAACTTCAAGTCCGCCCCAGGGTGCTGTGGTTCACCGTTTAAGACTGTGGCCTGTTCCCTGGCGGGGATCAAAGTGGGGTCTCTCATCTGAGCACTAAGGAAATCTTGCCAGGAGCCCCCGAGATCTGACATGTCTGGCTCAGAGGAGGTACTTTCCACTTCCAATCCCACAAACACCTCCAGGGGACTTGGAGCAATCTGTTATTGATCCTTAGTAACAACCTCCTGCAACACAGTATTATTCACCACCTCTGTGGGTTCTTGCTTTTTGGGGGAAACCCCCGAACCTTTGAGCTTTTGCTCATACAAGTCCCAAAACATGGGGCAGTCTCGCCCGATTAGTAAATCATGAGGTAGTCCTGGGACCACCCCCACTTTTAGTTTAGCCGTTCCTGCTGGGGTACACAGGGTAACACGGGCCACCGGATAGTTTTTAACATCACCATGCACACAGATGACCCCAACCTGTTCCCTTGGTACCAGCTTTCTTGGCAACCCATCCGATCGGAGCAGGGTAATGACACTCCCAGAGTCAAGGAATGCTATCATGTCCTGTCCATTGACCCATACCACACACTAATGCGGATTTAGGTTGGTTGCAGCACATAAAGCATGGATATACATGGAGCGACGGCGACCCATGTCGCACTCCATTGGTTCTTCCCGACTTGGGCACTGGGCCGCCAGATGACCCAGTTGATGGCAGGACCAACAGCGAACCTCATGGGATTCCCCCTGTCGGTTCCCTGGAAGCTTAGGTCCTGTGGTGCTCTTGGTAGTTGTATTATCCCTCCGAGCAGCCACTATGCGATCACCGGAAGGGACACTGGTGCTGGAACGCACTTCTTTGAAATGGGCCAGCTCTCTTGTGACAGAGGGACTCTCCTTGAACTTTTCTGCAAAACTGTAGCGCTCAACAGCTGTAGCCATCTCATCCAGTGACTGAGGCTCGGACTGAGCCACCCATCGGTGGAGCTCCCTGGATAGTCCATGCTGGAAACGATCGAGTGCGACGCTTTCCACAATCTAAGTGGGTGTTTTTTCCTCAGGTCTCAGCCAATCTTGGAACAAATGCATGAGGTGGTAGAGTTGCGCACAGGCAGGCTTAGCCTTGTCAAAGCGCCAGCTATGGAAACTGTTCGCCCTTAAAGCGACAGTCACTCCCAGCCTTGCTAGGATTTCTGCTTTCAGGAGTTTATAATCGCGTGCTGATTCCGGGGCCAAGTCACAGTACGCCTGTTGGGGGTCTGCGGTCAGGAAAGGAGCCAGTACACCTGCCCAGTCTTTATCAGGCAGACCCTCCCTTGCTGCAAGCCGCTCAAACATAGCTAGGTATGCTTCCACATTGTCTAAGGCCGTCATCTTTTGCAGGGTCCGCTGCACTGCCTTCCGGGGGTCACTCTCTACAGCGGGGTCATCTTTCGTCATTTCAGCCTGCTGGGTCACCATCTTTTGTAATCCCGCTATCTTGTTCACTCAGCAAGCGATTTGTTTCCTGTTGTACAGCGACTGTCTGCACCAGGATCTGCTCCTGTCGGGCCTGTGCTTCCTGATGGCGGGCCTGTGTTTGTACCACGGCCTCCTGATGGCGGGCCTGTGCTTGTACCATGGCCTCCTGATGGCGGGTCTGTGCTTGTACCAGGGCCTCCTGATGGCGGGCCTGAGCCTCCTGATGGCAGGCATGCGCTTGTGTATTAGCCAGTACCAGCTGCTTAACCACATCCTCCATGGTTTGTTCAGAAGATTTCACTGTCTGCGCAGCTTTAACCCAGGACATGGGATTAGACTGGACCCCTCAAACTGCCCGATGCACGCTCCACCAATTGTAGGGGATCAAAGGGGTGAAGAGCTGTCTCAGAGGCAGTCCAGTAAAATAAAATTGGCTTTTATTCAGCAAAACAAAACATAAGACCAGACCGACTTGTCTTATCACACTGGTGTGCACCCAGGTACAGCTCACAGTTCATCAGCCCACAGGCTTAGAGGTAACAGTTCATGGCTCCAAACACAACTAAAGTCTTTTTGTGGTTTAAGCTCACCCAGCAGGTACACCTTCCAGCAATGGACATTTCCACACAGCGTGCTGCTGTGTCTCTCTCTCTCCTACTCAACAACTCCACCACTGACACTTTCAGCACACCTGATAATAAGCAGGGCTGAAGGGGAAGTACTGCCTTCTTCAATTAACCCCCTCTTAACCCTGCCCCAGGCTGAGCCTCTACAGTATGTAATGCATTACTGACAAAAATATTCATAATTTTCAGCACCATGAATGAATTTTGTGGAGTCACAAAAATGGCAGGATTGTGGCAAATTAGAAAGCACTGTGGGTGTTAATTACTAAATGGAATTCCACTTTGCACTCCAAGTGCACTTAAAAGTGCACATGACACTGCACTTGTAGTGCAAAGTGGATTTGCCTTTAATAACTAACCCCCATTGTCACTGTAAACACCAACTACAAAAATTGCTATTGAGCATTGAAAGGAGAAGCCACACATTGTCGAGTAGAAAACATTTTACTCAAAGCACATTCACACGACTTAGAAAAGGGTTTTTAAACAAACCAACATCTTTGGTGTATATTTCGTTTTTTATTCACATTGTAAATATCCTTTATTTGGTTAAACAGGCACGTTTCAAAGCAAAATATACACAACTCAGGAACTTACAAAGTTCAACTTTGATAGATTGAAGGCAATATCAGACATGTGTTGATATTGCCTTCATCAGATGGGGTGCTGTTACCCCTGTAAAAGACAAATTTTGAAGATGCACACAAATTAGGATTAAAACTAGGGATTTCCCTCCCAGTCCCATGCGATGCCTAATGTCAACATGTACTAGCTCCCATCATGGAGGATCAATGGACGTGTCTTGGGGGTTTCCCATCATAGATGGCCCTCGTCAAGATGTCCACCATCTTTATAAAGGACATATTTGAGGCCTCATCTCCTCCGGGATCGTGACGTTTGTGGCTCTGGTCTTTCGTCATTGCTGCTCTCTGAATGCACATGTGCTCTCCCACTGCGCCGAAATAGAAGGGGTGGGGAATATGCTAGAAAGAACATCAGGGGCGGGCGGAGTTTCACGCATGCGCAGCGTACATGAAGCGGAACATGCATGCATCGTACGTACAATCTGTGAGCGGAGGACAAGGTAATGGAGGCGACGATCGATATAACGAAGGTACAATTTTAACTTGGTGCATCAGTGGCCTATACTGAGGCCTATATTGGGTCAAGATCAGGAGATTTTCACCTGACATTAGGGTTTGTCTTGTGTTGTGTCATGCAAAGGCTTCGCAAATCTCACCAGTTTCTCAATCGTTGCCTTCCTCTTTATTTTGTTATAACCCATATTAAATGGCTATTTCTTTTTCAGAAATACTTGGCTATGTGTTTTACTTCAAAAAGGACAGTTTGTTTGTGAGTAGGCAGGTAAATTTCAAAAATACAAGGTCAAATTAACAAGGGACACCAACACCAACCAACCTCCTTGAGGTTAAAAAATACAAGACAATGGTGTTGTGGTAACTTGACACACAAAACTACTAATATTATGGAGAGCACTAGAAAAAAAAGATCTTGATAAAAAACAAAAAAACTAAAAAAAAACTATACACATTATTATGGAGGTCTGATGAAAAACAAAATTATTATTATTCATGAGATCACAAGAAATAATAAAGAAACCAGTTTGTGAGAGCTCTGTGTGAATATGAGCAGCAAAACTACTTCATTCTTCTAGCATTATAAAGAAGAAGAGAATGCGCTGCATTAAACTATTTAAAAAATTGCAGAGTGACGAATGTGCTATCTCCATTATGAAAGCTAGTTTTACCAGACCAAGCGCTTCTGTCTCGTAATTTATTCTGAGCATGCATGGCACTTTGTGTGTCTGAATTGTGTACACACAATCAGAATTTACACAAATGGATTTTGTTGTCGGAAAATTTGAGAACCAGATCTCAAATTTTGTGCGATGGAAATTCCGATGGAAACTGTCCGATGGAGCCTACACACGGTCGGAATTTCTGACAAAAGGCTCCCATTGAACATTTTCCTTCGGAAAATCTGTGTGTACGAGGCATAAGAGTAATTTGTTTTTGTTTTTTAACACTTAAAGAGGAAGTAAACCCTGATGGGTTTTACTTTCTCTGTTGTTCATTGCAAAGTAAAAGGATAATGGGCTAGTATGCATCGCATGGCACTCGCTTGGAAAGAAACGGCATGGAGGACAGTTTCTTCATAGCTCATGCGCCTATGACATCATCAGTGCACAACACAGTAAATATCTCCTAAACGGCGCATGTTTATGAGATATTAACAGTACCTATAGGTAAGCCTTTTTTATAGGCTTACCTATAGGTACAAGTTCCATAAAGGGGTTTGCAGCCACTTTAAGTGCACTTTCCTTTTCAAACTACCGTATTTTTCCGTGTATAAGACGCTACTTTATCCTTAAATTGTTAGACTGAAATTCGAGCAGCGTCTTATACACGGTCAGTCAGCCTGGGAGAGAGCCGCGCGGGTGCGTAGATGGTCATAGCTTACGAACGGCTTCCTCCAATCACGAGCCGTAGGTTAGTGACGTCAGCTGGAGGTAGAGGCGGAGGTGGAGAGTGCGCAGATGCAGAGAGCGGAGCGTTTTGAGCCCAAGATGTCACCGAATAATAAAAGTAAGAGACTGTCTTATTCTGCAAAATTCAAACTCAGTGTAGTTAGCTATTCAAAAGAGCATGGGAATAGAGCTGCAGAGAGACAGTTTGGACCTCCCCCCACTGAGAGTATGATCAGACAGTGGAGAAAACAGGAAGAGCAACTCCTTAAGATGCCAAAAAAAAAGAAGGCCTTAAGGGGAAAACCAGCAAAATGGCCAAATTTGGAGCAGAGGCTTAAAACTTGGATTTTGGAGCAGCGCCAGAGTGGCTTATGTGTGTCAACCAAACTTATTCAATGTCAGGCAAGTATGTTTGCAGGCAAAATTAACATTGTTGATTTTACAGGAAAGGCAAAATGGTGCTTCAATTTCATGAGGAGAGAAGGGCTGGCCATGAGAACACGAACAAAGTTAGCTCAGAAAATGCCACCAGTTTACGAGGATAAAATCCAACAGTTTCACTCCTATGTCATAAAACTTCGTCAGATTGCAAACATGGATGAGGTCCCTCTCAATTTTGATGTGCCTTCCAACAAAACTGTGGATGTGAAAGGAATCAAAACAGTGCCAATAAAAACAAGTGGCCATGAAAAGACACACTATACTGCTGTGCTTTCATGCTGTGCAGATGGTACTAAACTGCCTCCTATGCTTATTTTCAAGAGGAAAACCTATCCTAAAGAGACCATACCACCTGGCATTATTGTGCAAGTTCAAGAGAAGGGATGGATGAATGAAGACATTATGGCCATTTGATTTGCAAAGGTTTGGTCCAGAAGACCTGGAGGGCTCTTAAAGAAGCCAGCTCTGCTTGTCTTTGATCAATTCCGAGCACATTTAACAGAAAAGACTAAAAGGGTTGCATCAGATTTGCGAACACACCTAGCAGTTATTCCTGGTGGACTTACAGGTCAGCTACAGCCACTAGATGTTTCAATCAACAAGCTATTTAAGGTCCTGATGAGAGAAGAATGGAGAAGATGGATGCAAAAAGCAGGTGATAACTTGACCCCGGCAGGAAGAGTGAAAAAACCAACCATTACCGAGGTCTGCAATTGGGTCCTAAACTCATGGCATGGCGTCAAACAAGAAGTGATTGTGAAGTCCTTCAAGAAATGTGGAATCAGCAATGAAATGGACGGAACTGAGGATGATCTCACATATTTAGACAGTGACTCAGAAGACAGCAGTGATGCAAAAGAAGTTGAAGAAATTCTGTCTGGAACTAGTGATGAAGAAGAGAACATTGATGCAACAGAGGTTGAATAAAGTGATATGATGCATAATATACTGGTATGTAAACTTTAATTACTAAATAAAACTGTGTTCTGTTTTACCTGTTTAAAATATGGATTTCTTAATTCTGGGTTGCAAAAGTGGGGGGCGTCTTATACACGGAAAAATACGGTAAAATACATATACAGTTGTGTTCAAAATAATAGCAGTCCAACGTCACTAACCAGATCAATCACTATTTTTTGTATAAATTATACAGTACATAATGGATAAAATCACCAAAAATCCAAAGAAAGAAAGACATCACCCACACATAAATGCATAGTCCACCTTTTGCAAAAATGTAATAAAGGCACCCACACTAATAAAATAGAAAATGTGCTTTTATTTCATTTTTGTATTGAAGTCTGCAGAACATTGCAACCATGATCAATGCTTTGTAGATGCAATGACCAGGCACTTGCACAGTTTATATTCCAGCCCCAGATATGTATAGAAGTATGGACTTATGGGAACAAGGGAAGAAAAATTGGACTACGTATACAGTGATGTCACTCTGTTATGGTGGCAGATGAAACTTGCTGTCCTCAAATTCGCAGATCCCTGTGAATGGGTCTGTGAATGGATGATGTGGCAGTGCAGACAGAGCTATGCACAGCTGTGCTAAAGTCAAACAGGACCCTCCAGGGAGTACTACCCAGTTGCTCAGCAGTTGCTAAATGAGTCTCAGCATCTAGGAGCATCACACAGCATCCACAAAACAGGAGGTTCTAGTATTACTCCATTCTAGAATTCTGATGCTAGCAGGGCTAATTTAGGCCTAGGTGACCTTCAGGCACAATGCCTGCACAGAATGTCACTCACTCTAGACCAGGGGTCTTAAATTGGGGGCCCGACAGCTGTTGCAAAACTACAAGTCCCATGAGGCTTTGCAAGAATGACAGTTACAAGCATGACTCCCACAGGCAGAGGCATGATGGGACTTGTAGTTTTGCAACAGCTAGAGGGATGCCAGTTTAAGACCCCTGCTCTAGACCTAGGCTCATGACCTGGGATCTCTTTTCAGGTACTGCCTACACACAGGGAGCTTTTCCACAACAGAGGTTCTCCCAGAGAAACGAGGGCTAACACAAGACTCTTCCTCTCCCCAAAGATAAGAACTGAAGGAGCTCTTCCAAGGAAAGGGGGCTTTCACAGGCCCTTCCCAAACAGTGCCTACCTGTTTTGTAAGACCTTAGCCCAACCACTGCCACTGATGACAAGCTCACCAGGAGTTGGCCAACTGACGAAACAGAAATAACTCTCTGTAACCAACCCAGACACAGAATTCTCACACCGCCTCTGCAGAACCCAGTAGGTGATGCAGAGTGCCCACAAAAGGCTTTGCAAGAATGCAAAACAAACACTACTACAACAAGGCTGACAGGGGACACATCTCTATATTTATATGGTCTAGCAGACTCCCTGTTGGAACAAATTACATTTTCTCTGGGTGGTCAGAATCAAGAACATGAACACAAGTTTACACAGGTACAATAAATCCATTGTATACACTGGCTTGTCATAAAATGATAAAGGATCACATTGAATTTTCTATTACCATAAATTAGTTGAAATAAACATTTTCATGCAGGTCATCAGTGCACTCAATTCTATTAGCAGAATTCAATATATAAAAACACTAGAAAAAACACTTTATTGTCAGGTCTGCTTTGATGAACCAATTTTCTCCTGGCATATGCAAACTCTCTAAAAGACTTTTTCTATAAGGTAAAAATGCAGGTGTTATAACCTTTTGAATACTGACTTAATATATCCCTACTACCAATCACTTGTTTACGATGGTAATGAAAAGATGAAGTGCAATGATGAGCAGTATTCTGTAAAATGATCATATTCTATTTTTCAGTGAACCAAGGCCATAGTAAGAAGAAAGGTGTTTAATTAGCCTGAAACAACCCCTCAAAAGCCGTGTTGTGTTCAAATGCCAACATAAAGCTCAAAGATAGATAAATAGAAATTTATCAAAATGTTGAAATACATCTGAATCCTGAAACAATTGCTGCTTTGTGTACCCTCAAGTGCTGGTCAAATGAGCAAAAGCCTAGGATTTCAGTCAAGTGATCTCTGCTGATAAAAGTCTGGGTTCACACTAGTGCAATCTCAGAGATCGCATGTGATTTGCACCCGACTGCAGGTGCCAATCAAATGCTAAACTTGCATTGGATTTGCACAGAAAAGGGACTTGTTTTTCCCCGCTCTAGAATCGGATCGCACGGGTGTGCTCACCAATGCAATCCGATTCCTGTGCGATCTGTGAACTAAACTGGGGGTGTCATTAAGTTTGTTAATGATACCTGCAGCGGTTCGCACAAGGCAGTGTGAACTGCCTTCGGGAGAAGAGTGATGCGGGAACCGACGCTGTAATCGTGCTGGTTCCCACATCACATCAGTGTGAACCCAGGGTCAAAGAGCAAATTTGTATCTGCAGCTCTTCTTTTAATCTTTATTCATCCATCACAGCAAGACCATTTAATTACAGTTTTAGAATAAATATGCTTATAAAGTGCAAAGATATTAAAAATCCAATAGCAATAGATGTAATTAAACCAAATGAAAATGAAAAGTCAGACTAATAAAAGCAGATATGATTACTTAATGCAGTAAATGATCTGTATCTATCTTACCCGAAGTCGAATCAAAGGTTTGTCTGGCTGGCGAGTATTTCCGAGACGCTCCCTTTCAGCTATATCCAGCATTGATTCTATCTGTAAGAAATAAACCAATACAAATTCTTACATTGAATGTTAACATTTACTAACAGTGTAACATACAAAATTGAATTAATGGGGCAGACCAAAAAAAAGATACGGCACCTCTAACACAAAGGTAAATAAAGTCAACATGCGCCCCACTACCCACATCTTTAGGATATAATGCTCCCTAATCGTTGTCTGGATCCAGTGAGCTCCTTCTGAGGGATGGACCGTTTTTAATGTCATCTGATAGGTGTGACTACTTCAAACCCTGAGAAAGATTTATATTGAAACACATCAAACATGGAGTCATATGCTTTTTTTTTTTTATAATACATACTGAACTATTATCCATACCTTGAGATAATGGAGTGGTTAGAGAAAGGGTTGACAAATTTGCTTTGAATTTAGGAGCCAGTTAAAAAAGTAAGGGCCGGTTCACACAGCGGGGGATGCGAGGCGACACGACTCGCCTCGCCTCGCTCCCGCAAGTCGCCCCCGTTCTGTACAATGGAACCGTTCTGAGAGGAGCGACTCGAGTCGCTCCGACTCAGAAAAAAGGTTCCTGTACTACTTCTGGGCGACTTCGGGGGCGACTTGCATTGACTTCTATACAGAAGTCCTCTGCAAGTCTCCGCTGAGGTCGCCGCAGGTCGCGGCGAGGCAAGTCGGAGACGCCTCGCCGCGCCTGCAGTGTGAACCGGCCATTAGGAGCCAGTTTTTTATTTTTTTATTTTTTTTAGAGTGGTATGGATTGTCAGCTCCTGGGGTAAGGCCACTCATTTTCACCCCCTATCCCTAACTCACAATGGAGCACCCAGTCAATAACTCCATTGAAACGCTGTTACATCAGGGTTATGGGCTGACCAGAAAGAGTAAGGCTGGCAACAGCTGGAACTGGCTGGCACGGGCAGGTGACACTGGTTGGAACTGGCAGGTGACACTGGTTTGGAACTGGCAGGTGACACTGGTTTGGAACTGGCAGGTGGCACTATTAGCACTGGCAGGTGGCACTGGCTTGGAAGTGGCAGGTGGCCCTGGTTGGTGATGGCAGGTGGCCCTGGTTGGCGGTGCACTAGTTATCACTGGCAGATGGCACTGATTGGTGGTGGCACTGGTTGGTGTTGGCAGGTGGCACTGGTTGGCGGTGGCACTAGTTGGCACTGATTGGTGGTGGCACTGGCAGGTGGCACTGATTGGCAATGGCACTGGTTGGCACTGATTGGCGGTGGCAGGTGGCACTGATTGGCGGTGGCAGGTGGCACTGGCTGGCACTGGCAGGCACGTGGAACTGCCAGATGGCATTGGCAGGTGACACTGGTTGGCATTGACAGGTGACACTGGTTTGGAACTGGCAGGTGGCACTATTGGCACTGGCAGATGGCACTGGTAGTGGCACTGATTGGCAGGTGGCACTGGTTTGGAAGTGGCATGTGGCCCTGGTTGGCGGTGGCACTAGTTGTCACTGGCAGATGGCACTGATTGGCGGTGGCACTGGTTGGTGTTGGCACTAGTTGGCACTGATTGGCGGTGGCACTGGCAGGTGGCACTGATTGGTGGTGGCAGGTGGCACTGGTTGGTGGTGGCAGGTTGCACTGGTAGTGGCAGGTGGCACTGGTTGGCACTGGCAGGTGGCACTGGTTGGCGGTGGCACTGATTGGCAGTGGCAGGTAGCACTGATTGGCGGTGGCAGATGGCACTGGCAGGTGGCACTGATTGGTAGTGGCAGGTGGCACTGATTGTCACTGGCAGGTGGCACTGGTAGGTGGTGGCAGGTGGCACTGGTTGGTGGTTGCAGGTGGTATTGATTGGCGGTGGCACTGGTTGGCACTAGCAGGTGGCACTGATTGGTGGTGGCAGGTGGCACTGATTGGCGATGGCACTGGTTGGCACTGGCAGATGACACTGGTTGGCGCTGGCAGGTGGCACTGGCAGGTTTCACACGGAGCACTCTGTTACTAAAATGTAACAGAGGAGCTGTCAGAATTGAGCTTAATGTCGGAATGGGCGGTACCCAGCCGGGGTGTGAAACTGACAAGTAACAGAGAGGCGGATATGTCAGATTTGAGCTTGTTGTTGGGGTGGGCGGGACTCAGCAGCTATCAAACACCGGCCAACGATTGGGCTGCTTAAGAAAAGGGGCGGGGCCACATACACGTAGCGGCCCACCCAGATTCCATTGGCTGGTGTTTGATAGCTGCCAGGTCCCTCCCACCCCGGCCGGTTTCCGCTCACACCGGCATCAAGCTGAAATCTGACAGATCCTCCTCTCTCCATTGCTTGTCAGTTTCACACACTTAGCGCGGCGCCGCTGAGTGTGGAGGAGGGAGGAGGACAGAAGTCAGTGTTAATGCTGCTGCATGTCTGGGGCATCAATAGTGAGTGGGCTGGTGGCAGCTTAGGCGCCAGGTTGCGATTTCTGGTCGCATTGGCGACCTGGCGCCTGGGGTTTGTCGAGCCCTGGGTTAGAGGATATGATTGTATAAATGAGGGTTATAATGCAGTATATGTTTTGTTAGCTATGTTCCTTTTACTAGCGGTATTTGATATGTTTTTGGGAATAAATTTAGGCCTGGTTCATACCTATGCATTTCTTAGTGAGTTTTCAGTTTTGCAGAAACACACTACAGTCCATTTAACATGGTTTCCTATGGGTCACGTTTCCCATGGGTCACATCTTTGCATTTTATGGAAAGAGCCAGGGATTTTTTTCTGGTTCCATAGACTTCAATGGATCAAAAACGTGTTTTGAAAAATGCAAAATGCACCTGGAATATGTAAACTGCAACCTGCATAGGTGTGAACCAGGTCTTAATTGGGATTGGAGGGATTTGTATGCGTATGGCAGGAATTGATCTGTCAAACTCAAATAAAAACATGAACAAAAAACACCTAATAAAGCACGGTAAAACCAGCGCAGCTGACGCCTTATGATGGAAGGCCCAAGAAGCAACAAGAAACCCAACCCATGATAGAATAGACCAGAGTCATAGTCTGTCTGAGCCATCTAGAAAGGTCGCAGAAGAAGCAGACAGCCCCTTTTTGACCCGTCCGTGCTCACAGAGAGTCTGATCTTCGAAAAGGCCCTGTGACTGCCAAATAAACCCAAATCGCCTGAACACATCCAGGGCATGTAAGGTAAATCCCTTAGGACATTTTGACCTGGGACACAGGGAAGGCAATACAACGTCCTTAATCAAAACGAACCAGAGGAGGGAACCACGGACAAGGGCGAAGAACCACTTCATCTTTGCGGATCACCAGGTAAGGAGTATGAGATGGTAACATCTATAGTTCCGACATTCTGCGAGCAGAGGTGATAGCAACCAAAAAAGCCACCTTCGCTCCTGTGGAACCAAACACACCAAGAGTAAATCCCACGGCAGAAGAAGTGACCGCACCGGTGGAGGCAGATGTCGAACCCCTTGATTAAGAGTATGCACCATGGAGTGCAAGACCATGGGACGCCAAAGAAAACTGCCAAGGCTGACACCTGGCCTTTGATGGTACTCAAGGCCAAGTTCTGCTCAACCCCATGTGAAGGAAGGTCAAAATCTGAGCCACCAAGAAAGAACAAGGGGAAATGGAAAGCGCCTCACTCCAGGATATGTATGCATATCCATATCCGGTGGTAAATCTTCAGCAGTGTCAACTTCCGCACCTGGCTCATAACAGCCAGGCCTCCAAAACCAGAGACTGAAGGAGGATGGAAGATCGGCCCTTGGGACAGTAGAACCTCCCTGAGAGGCATTCGCCAAGGGACGTCAGCGACCATGCGCACCAGGTCAGCTTACCAAGACCAACAAGACGATCCAGGCCCACTAGAATGACTAGAATCTCTTTGGCCTCGATCCTGCGCAAAAGCCACGGCAGAATCTTGAGGAGAGATGTCGATTCGACTATACCGGCCCCACGGGGGCATCACTGAAACCCCTCACAGGGGGCACTGGCTGAGACCCCGCACAGGGGGTGCCTACTGATGCCCCACACCATTGGGCTGTACAGCTTGTATAACCGTGTAAATTTGCTGTCCCCTCAAAATGAATCCGTCCCATCAGGGAGCCTGGGACTGAAGCTGGCTTAGCATAGGAATCCCCGAGGACCAGAGGTTCCCTTGTTCATCTCTATGGTCTAAGACACCGAAAGCGACAAAGACTGAGTCACTTCAGTTTTGCTCAGAAGTAAGCAAGCCATTACTGGTTTGTGAATGCATCTTATAAAACTTTTCTTGGCTTTGATCAGATGATTTTAAGGGCAGAGGAGAGATCTGGGGTCTAATAGATGTCCACCAGATGTCTCGGTAAAGAGAACCTGTCACTTCTCATGATATCACAAAGGTGAATGCATATATAGGTGCCATACACATAAGTAAGATGTCACCACAAACATCAGAGTGAGAGCAATAATTCTAATGCCAGACCTCCTGTATAACTCTAACTGGTAACCTGGAAAGGTTTCTAAAGCATCACCTATGGAGATTTTTAACGTATCATAGTTTGGTGCTGTTCCATGAGCATATGTAATTTTAAAGCATGACATTTGAAGTGTCTATTTACTCAGTGAAACATCATCTTTCATATTCTACCCCAAAAATGTATATTATATTGTGTTTGTGTGAATTAAACTTCAGTAAAGGGTATTTTTTTTCCCCTTAATAGTTTTCTAGCGGGGGCGTGGCCTGGAGCGGCATGAGATAGGACGCAAGTGAGCTGAGCTCCGCCGGCTGAAAATCCTGAGCGAACATCCTGAGACCCAGACTGCAGATTCTCACCGCAATAGCTGCCCCCCAGACCGGGAAACCTCTGGACACATGTCGCCATCGAGAAGGAACACAGCAGCGGCCGCTAAACTGGCTCAATTCAGGCATGATGAGGCATACCCAGCAGACCAAGTTGGCGCCGCCATGCAGGGGGAGGAGAGCATGCAGAGCACAGACACAGCCAGACTCCTAGATGCTATAACAGCATGTCAAGAAGCTGTTACAACCTGCCAGACCAACCTCACAGCAAGGATTGAAGAGGTAAAAGTAGATATCTCTCTGGTTAGACAAGACTTTCAAAAACTAAGGGAGAGAGTTACAGAGGCAGAGACCCACCTGAGCAATGTGGAGGACCCCCCCCCCCCCCCCAGTAGATCTCCTCAGAGGCTATGCAGAATCAAGTGAACCAAATACTGCAGAAACAGGATCATATTGACAACAGGCTCCGCATGTGCAACCTACGCTTCATAGGCCTGCCAGAGGGGGTAGAGGGAAGGGACCCCCCAACTTTTCTAGAGACGCTTCTATCCGATACATATGGAAGGGAATCGTTCTCCCCCACGTTTGTAGTGGAGCAAGCTCACAGAATGTCGGGCAAACCACCGCAGCCGAGAGCACCTCCTCGCACCTTCATAGCCAAATTCCTGAATTTCAGAGACAGGGATGCTATCCTCCGCCTCAGCAGGGAAAAGGGCAACATCTTATTTGGCAACAAAACCATAGCAATCTTCCCTGACTTTTCTGCTGAGGTTGAGAGAAAACGCAAAAAACTTCATGGAGGTGAAGCGGCGCCTGCGGATAAAGAACATAAAGTACGCCATGCTGTTTCCAGCCTGTCGGCATGTGGAAGACGCCGACCGAGCCCACTTCTTCGAAGATCCTGAGACAGCCTTGACTTGGCTTGAACACCGAGATGTCAACAGATGAGTATATATGTAAAGATACATCCACCCTCAATATCTGCGCACTTGAGTATCCTTCTCTCGACCCCCCCCCCCCGCCAATCTATTTCCCCTGTCTAATATACCTGGATCCATTTCCCCAGTCTGAGGTGGGATCCTCATCTCTTACAGCCAGAGAGTGGTTTGGAAAATGCATAATAACATTGCTCATTGTCTCCACCACCCCCTGGCCCAAAAGTTTTGGGACGCCATGTCCGACAGCGTCCTCTTAACCTCATATTTTCACAAGCCTCCAACAGCTCCTGTGCACCTAATGCTGATGCTTTCTGTGGTAATATATGTGGTGAAATGTCATCTGACTGCATACTGACATTGCTCACTGACCCAGATAGCCACCCACGATTAAGGAGGCTGTACTCTCTATGCTTTAGGATGTCACGCTTCACCAGGAACACTCCCCTAAGATTGAGACAGCTCCTTTCACAGAATGTTTGGATGAGTTGCCCGATGACAATATCGCCATACCCTACCCTAAGCCACATGCCAAATGCTATACCCCTGCTACCATATTCACCCATGATAGGGTCGAGAAATTTTGATGTTTCCCCCTGGAATATTCTGAAAGGTCCCTCCTTGCCGGCGGAGGGAATCACCTTACCAGTAAGCTCGCTTAGATCAGTGAGCACAGTCCTATAGTGTGTCACGTAATACAGCGAAGTTTCGCCCAGTGCCTTACTATGCACAACCTGTGCTGGAACAAATGGCAAAACACTGAGCTACCATACAATGATATTCACATGCATATTTTATTGATACATTGCCATTCTTTCACAGGTTGAATAATGTTTATGCCCTGTTGGCAGTTTGATTATAATGCCCGCACTAGATGGGGACAGTGCAGGGTGGGGTGGGGGGTGGGGGGGGGTATAAGGTTTGCATTGTTAAAAATTTTCTATTTATTTCAGAACATATGTATTTTTCTTGGTACCGTACATCTGTGATAGTACAGTCTGAGTCCCTCCCCGGCTGGGGAGGGGTACCTACTCTACCTACCTACTGACCCGTGGCCACATTAAAATTCCTCACGTGGAATGTGAGGGGAATGAGAGACCCCATCAAAAAAGATCTGCAGTTTTTGGACAACTTAAAAAGATGAAACTGTGAGATGTGGTGGCCCTAGTGGAAACACATGCCGAGGGCCCTATGCTGAGGGCACTCCAGCGACCTTGGATAGGATGGGCGTATCACTCTGTCCACATCACACACTCCAGAGGAGCATCTCTATTAATTGCTAAAAACACACATTTTGTACTCCAGGACTCGGTAATAGACCCTTTGGGTAGATTTGTATTTATAAAAGCAAAACTACAAGGGGACATGATCCTTATACTAGCATTCTATGTACCTCCGCCCCTTCCAATTTGGTATACTGATGGAGGAATTCAACTACATGGCACTTCACCCCGCTGTTCCGGCAGTAAGGATGGGGGATTTTAATAATGTGATGGACAAATCATTAGACAGGATGATCAGGCCCACAAAACCTTTAAAATGCACCCAACTGACGAGATTTGCCCAACTTCTCAATGATTTCCACCTGGTGGATACATGGAGAACTAGGCACCCTACACAACAGGCTTACTCCTGCTTCTCCACCTCCCACCAATCTATGTCCCGAATAGATCTCATACTCTTCTCCAAATCACTCCTACCTAGGCTCACAGATGCAGGCTTCTTGCCCAGGTCATTGTCTGATCACTGTCCATTCTGGGCTAAACTCTCCTCACTGCATACACACCCCCCGATAACATGGAGCCTGAATCCCTTTTGGTTAAGCCTCCTACCAGAGCATAATGACCTAGAGTCGGGCTGGGAGAAATTTTTTGAGACCAACAAAGGGTCAGCACAACCACAAATAGTCTGGGAAGCGTTCAAGATACATGCCAGAATGACTCTTAAGACCCAAATTAACAGAGTGAGGCACTCTTCCACAACAAACATAGATGCGGCGACACATAACTTACAGACTGCGGAGAGTGAATTCATTAACAACCCCACAGCAGAGAAGGTGGGTAGCCTCAAACTATGCTACAGAGTACTGGACCACTTCATTTATGAAAAATCCAAACAAAAACTTTTCTTCCTCGGGCAGAGGTCATTTGAGCATGGTGAACGAGTGGGGAAGCTGCTAGCTTATCTAGTTCATAGTGAGGAGAGGCCCCCGGTGGTGATCTCCCTACGCTCTGCAAATTATACGCTCGAGACTGACCCTGCACAGGTCACGATGATGTTTCGAAATTTCTTCACCGCTCTCTATACAACCAGTGTCTCGGATGACCTCTTCCAGATGGAGTCCTTTTTGACGGGGTTACATTTTCCGCAATTGACTGAGGAACAAATCCAAGAACTAGAGGAGCCCCTAACAAAAGAAGAAATCTCTACAGCCATAGCTGAATTCTCATCATCTAAAGCCCCAGGCTCAGATGGCCTACCTGTGAAATTCTACTCCACGTACCTAGATCTACTGGCCCTCAGACTGCTAGCATTATACAATTCTATTTTTGAAAATTCATAACTCCTGGCGTCCATGAGGGAAGCAACTATAGTGCTTATCCCCAAACCTGGGAAGGACCCACACCTTCCGGAATCTTACCACCTAATTTCTCTGTTGCAGGTGGATGTCAAGATACTTGCAAAAGTCCTTGCCATCCGCCTCAACAAAGTGATCCTCTCGCTGATCCATGGAGATCAAGCAGGATTTATGCCAGGCAGGAACACGTCGTTTAATCTTGGGAGACTATTCATTAACCTTCAGGCCCCCCACAACAGCACTGGTTCCAGGATAATAGTTGCCTTGGACAATGCCAAGGCATTCGAGTCTGTTGAGTGGCAATACTTATGAACCTGTCTGACTAAGTTCGGACTAGGGCCAAAATTTATTAAATGGGTCCAGTTACTCTATCAGACCCGGTGACTAGAGTACTAGTGAACGGTTGGCCCTCAGAACAATTTCCCCTTTCTAGAGGTACCAGACAGAGGTGCCCCCTGTCGCCACTGCTTTATGCTTTGGCGTCGGAGCCATTGCCCATAGCGATTCACACGCATAAGGGAATAGTGGGTTTGTGCGGGGCGGGGTCACAGAGAAAATCAGCACATATACAGATAATACACTTCTATATTTAGACAACTCACTACCAACAGCCCTAGCCCTGATAGAAAGATTTGGCACATTTTCTGGCCTAAAAATTAACTGGGACAAGTCCCAAATTCCCCCCCTGGACAGCTTCCCACCATCCAGACACAGAGTCCTGCATCCAGAGACAGACCATCCAGAGACAGAGCCCTGCTCCCTCTGCAGAGGGTTGACAATATTAAATATCTCAGAATCGGGACTACCAGAACCCCGTCAGACTATGTCCTACTTAACATTACCCCTCTAATAGATATGATCAAGCAGAAGACACAGATATGGACACGCCTTTCACTAGGGGTTATGGGTCGCACCTTATTAAGATGGTCCTGCTCCCGAAAATGTTGTACATGATTTGGCATGCCCCTGTATACTTGGTGCTCAAACACTTTAAAGTGATGGAAGCCCTCCTAAAACCATTCGTATGGGGCAATAACAGGCACAAACTTCCCTGGCATAAACTTAAACAACCCACTGACCTCGCAGGACTGGCCCTACCTGACTTCAACTTGTACTACCTTGCAGCCCAATTATCGCAAATGTTTCATATAGACAAAGCGGATAAAGACAGGTTCTTAAGCTTCCTATGCCCACAATGGACCAGACTAACTCTTGACTCCATGGTGGCGATTACTGGGGGAACAGAGAACGAGGGAAGGACAACGGACAGAAAGTCACTTGACTACCAGTATAGGAGTGTATGGAACATAGCCTCTGCAAAGCTACGTCTCCCCTCCTGCAAGAATACACCCCCCTGGGGCATAATAGGACCCTCCCCGAATTTCAACGGATCACGAACAGCGGGATGTGGAGTAAAAAGGGCATCTTCTATCTATTGCATATAACCTCTGGTGGTAAATTAAAGTCTTTTCACAACCTGCAATCTGAATATGAGCTCCCCAATAGTTATTATTATAGATACTTACAGCTTTGCCATGCGTACTGTGCACAATTTCCACTAGATGACCTTTCCGTAGATAATAATCCACTGATGGAAGGCATTAAAAACCCATATCCCAAAAAACTCATCTCACAATTTTATGGTATGCTGTCACTCCCTCCAATGACCTTGGCAGCCTACGCACTAAAGAATAGATGGGTGGGGGAGATAGGACCTATAGAAGATGATGAATGGAGTGATGCCCTAGACACATGTAAACTAGTATCACCCAAACTATCCGATCGACTGACTCAAGTCTTCATAACACATAGAGCATACCTCACACCACTTAAAATTTCAAAATATAAAAACACTTACTCTAGTACTTGCCCTATGTGTACCCAAGAAACTGTTACCTTTTTTCATCTTCTGTGGAAATGCCCCAAAATCCAAACGTTCTGGTCACAGGTGGTGAGATTCCTACATGACACGATGGGCTCCCCCATAACACTTCAGCCAAAAACGTGCGTCTTCTGGGAATCTTTCCAGACCCTGACTCTAATAAAGTTACTAAAATATTTTTACATGAAACGCTATTCTCTGCACGGAAAGTTATTGCCAGAGTGTAGATGAGACCAAATCCCCCAACCAACTCACACTGGATTACGGAGGTTAATACAGTACTGCCATACAAGAAACTCATATACACCTATAGAGGTTGTTCCTCCAAATATGAAAACATTTGGGACAGATGGCTCAAGAATTCTGCAAAATGTACGGTATATAGTTGGACAGATTCTTGATGGGCATTGAAATGTACCCTGGGTGGACCTGTAGAGATGAATCGAGACCCTGCATGATGTGACAGGTGTCCTCGCGGGATTGTTTGTATACGTCTGGTACCAACTAGGATACTTTGCACTTATATATATATATATATACACCTTTGTAAAAGTCACGGAATAATTCTGTGTAAGAGACAGTATGCAGCATACATATGTTACAGGTTTAAGGTAAAAAGGTAGTGGTGCGCGGTACTATGGTGAAGAATCTAGTTAAAACAGGTTTAATATATTCAATAGGTACTCAAAAGATTAGAAGATAAATGTAATATCGTCTCCACTACAGGTAATAAATGGAACGTAGAAAAAGAAAAGACAATATATGTATATAAAAAATATAAAAAATATATATATATGTATATATAGTGAGGGACCCTCACTCCTATGCGTAGTAGTATTTTGAGTGGTAGACAAATGGATAAGAAAAACAATTAATGATAAATAAGACTGGTGGTCCCAATGCGATTTTTTAGGCAGCAGAGTTGCATAAAGTGGCAGTGCTGAATATAAAGAAGGTCCGTGAAAATAACTACTACTGTATTTGTTTCAGTGACTAAAGTACTATACATAAAATAGTGGACGAAATAAAAAATATATAAAGTGAATCACCATGCGATTTGTTAAAAATGACGAAAAACGCATACAAAGTGCTAGTGTTGAACAATAAATAGATCTGAAAAGAAAATCTGCTAAGTCAAAGTATATGTGTAACAGTGTACAAAAGTAATCATTAGCTAGATAAGGCAAAAGATGTAAGTAATGCTTGCCTTGTGACTAAAGAAATCGCATATGGTGTTAAAGCCAAGGGAGGGTTAGGCAAAGTGACTCTGTGCGGGTGTCTTTATACCATAGACTTAAATATCGGTGCAGTGCACTAAATTGAATCATACAATCAAAGAAAATAAATCAAATTGTTGAATCAAAACAAAAACGCATAAACGATCCAAGTGTTGGTGAGAGGGAAACAACCCTCTGGGAATAATCCAAAACAGAAGGAAAAAGGTGCACAGTGTTTGAAGCTATAAAAAATATAAAAAAAACAACAATGGAACAGTAATCCTAGTTAAAATTGTCCATTCAGCTGGTGCAACAACAAGTGGCGATTAGCCCAAAATCGCATGTAACAAGACAGTCGCCTGCAATGCTGGTGCTTAAAATATATGTGCACTATAAGGTAGAGATTTAAACAGTGATAATGGTGATGGTGGATATCTCCCACGTGGTCCTGTGTAATCAGAATATGGGTGTCCCCTTACCTTACAGCTGTAAGGTAACCGCATATGGTATATGTATCCTCAGGGTTCCTGGTGGTCCTTATCCCTCGAGGTCCTATTCACGTGTCCCCGGGTCCTGGCGTCTCCTGCCTACTGTGCCGTATTGGGCTCTGTAAGTGGTCCCTCAGCGGTACTTCAGCGTGGGGGGGGAATTGGTGGTATACCTCGGCGGTTTTATGCAAGGGGTTAAACAGATAAGGAGGAAGGGAGCCCCATAGTATAGTATTTTTTAACAGTATTGAAATTTATTTATAAAAACAGCTTTGGTACTCACAAACAGACAGAGTTTTTGTATGGTGTATAAACGAGCCTCGAGCTCGATTGCGTCACTTCCGGTAGCGTCCCGACTAGTGTTCATCACGGTCACGTGACTTCATCAGGGGGTTGTTTCCCTCTCACCAACACTTGGATCGTTTATGCGTTTTTGTTTTGATTCAACAATTTGATTTATTTTCTTTGATTGTATGATTCAATTTAGTGCACTGCACCGATATTTAAGTCTATGGTATAAAGACACCCGCACAGAGTCACTTTGCTTAACCCTCCCTTGGCTTTAACACCATATGCGATTTCTTTAGTCACAAGGCAAGCATTACTTACATCTTTTGCCTTATCTAGCTAATGATTACTTTTGTACACTGTTACACATATACTTTGACTTAGCAGATTTTCTTTTCAGATCTATTTATTGTTCAGCACTAGCACTTTGTATGCGTTTTTCGTCATTTTTAACAAATCGCATGGTGATTCACTTTATATATTTTTTATTTCGTCCACTATTTTATGTATAGTACTTTAGTCACTGAAACAAATACAGTAGTAGTTATTTTCACGGACCTTCTTTATATTCAGCACTGCCACTTTATGCAACTCTGCTACCTAAAAAATCGCATTGGGACCACCAGTCTTATTTATCATTAATTGTTTTTCTTATCCATTTGTCTACCACTCAAAATACTACTACGCATAGGAGTGAGGGTCCCTCACTATATATACATATATTTTTTATATTTTTTATATACATATATTGTCTTTTCTTTTTCTACGTTCCATTTATTACCTGTAGTGGAGACGATATTACATTTATCTTCTAATCTTTTGAGTACCTATTGAATATATTAAACCTGTTTTAACTAGATTCTTCACCATAGTACCGCGCACCACTACCTTTTTACCTTTTGTCTTCTCCAATTGGGGTTCAAGTACCCCATTTCAGTGTGTGCAGCGGTGCAACAATTAGATTACTCTTTGATTAGGCGCAGGAATGTTCTCTTTTATATGTTACAGATTTGATACCCTTTATTTTTGTATGTGTTATAATTTTTTCAATAAAAAGAACTCATGTTAAAAAAAATTGTTTTCTAGCAAAAAAAAAAAAAAATAATAATAATATATATATATATATATATATATATATATATATATATATATATATATATATATATATATATATATTGTTATACATACACACACATTTTTACATATAGGAGAGAAATGTCAGAACTGGCCTGTGTGAGAAGTGGTTAAAATGTTTTAAAAATGTGTGTGCGTGTGTATATATCTATATATCTATATATCTATATATATATATATATATATATATATATATATAAAAATTCAGTCACAAACACAAACCATTAAACAAAATGTTTAAATATGTGAAAAAGTAGGTTGAACCCAAAAACCCAACAAATAAACTTCAAAATGATATACGCTGGCCACAAAGAAGCAATCTCCAGTAAATATTCTGAAATGATTTCTATAATTGAACCTCCCTAAAATGAACCAGTTGCCTTTGGTAGTAATAACCGGCGATGCTTGATGTTACCAAGGATTCTGCATTCCTGAACGCATAGGGCCCCAAACGAGGGTACAACTTGGTAAAGCATTCAGCTCCGCCAAGCTGCAGCCTGCCATAGTTTTTTAAAGGACTGCAGGCAGTAGGGCTGGGACTTGTCCCTCCCAGGTGCACTAAAACACCAGGAGAGATGCCCTGCCCCTAGACAGCCCTCACATGCAAAGGGCCGTATTGTACCTACTAGGACTCTGTGTATAAGACAACTGCACATTTTGTTAGATTACATTGGATAGTTATTACGTGTCCCAGATACCACCAGTTTTATAAATTATTTTTAATTTTCAATGTTTCTACTAAAGCCTAGACATAAACATTTTGACAAATGTTATATTCAGAATTATTACAAACAGCACTGAATATTCTGTATACTGAAAGTAAATTACACATTACAAGTCACCATGAGGGGATTTGTAATTCACAGTGAGGCTTAGTGTAACATGGGTCAAATTTCAAAATAATTTTCTTTACCTTATCTAAGAATTTTCGTTTGAATTTCACACCATTAGTGTGCTGCAGCAACAGCCAATTTTTGTGCCACCATTGAATTTGAGCAATTGGCCATATTGGAAATTGATGAAAAACAAACTATTTTCTAATCAATGATGGGAGAATCGTGCAAGAAATGTAATCGAAAAAAGAAATGCGCATGTGCAAGAAAAGAAAATTCCTGGACAGAAAAGAAGATTCCCAGCCATGAAAATTATTTTCTGTAGTAACAGGAGGTGAAATTGAAGGCTTGGTTGGTTGAATTTCAAAATCAAATGGTGGCATCTTAGGATCACAAAACGCACAAAATTTCTGATTTTCAAAAGAAAATTCTTTCGAAATACAACCATGTATGTATGGCCAGCCTACCTTTAACACCAGGAATTATTATTATACAGAGTAACATTTTAAGACAATGTTGTAGTAGTGTATTACCGTATGCGAATAAAATCGAACCATCAGTTGAAATTCTCATGCGATCTCAAGCCTCCGGGAAGCGGGATACAAAGGAATGATTTCTTTGTTTTTGTTTCTAATGGAGATTTTTGGCACCTTTTTTTTTTATTTATTTGGGGATGGAGGCTGTCAAAGTATGCTTGCATTTTTCTGTAAAATCTATTTTAACCCCTTTAAGTCGAAGGGTAAAACAAATTTAAAAGCCTAAGACCAACTTTACCATTTTGACATGTCTTAGTTAAACTATACATACCACCACAACTACTTTGTGCATTCAGGTGGATTATAACAAGTGTTTTCTAGGACAAATTGAGCTTTCATTTGGTAGTAAATGGCTATGGATGTCTCCAGATTTTTTTTATTATCAAAAAAAAACTGCCCCAAAATAGACCAAAAAGAAAAAAAGAAAAAAATAGGATTTTTTGTACTCACCGTAAAATCCTTTTCTCTGTAATTCACAGACCGACACAGCTCCTCTCTTAGCCATTGGTTGTTATGCCCTATTACTAGAAGATACTAGGCATTAGTGGTAATGCAACACTCAGAACTCTTTAGATTCGCCCAGGGGGCGGTCCCTTGGGCAACAACCCTCCAGCCTGCCATGCAGCCATCAGTACGTCAACAAGCAGTATAACGTAAAGAGAAAAAGGAGGGGCGGGTGCTGTGTCGGTCGGCGAATTACAGAGAAAAGGATTTTATGGCGAGCACAAAAAATCCTATTTTCTCTTATATTCACTGACCGACAAAGCTCCTCTCTTAGCCATTGGGACGTCCCCAAGCAGTGCCAAACGAAGGGTGGGAAACAGAATAGAAACTTCATCCACCATGGCAAGTGGGAACTAGTGAAACTTTACCCACAAAAAGCAACAGTGCGTGGAGAAATTCATCACAAAACCAGGGTACCCTCAACAGGAGTGACTACCCACAACCGCACCATGAATTGCGGAATGTAATGCAACAGCGCATTAACTTAACGGTACTACGTTTTTATGCAAAAAACAGGAAAAATAAAATATATTGCATATTCAATTGCAACTATACGGCCACCTGCAAAACTTTGTGGCCAAAACAGGCATCAGCCTATGCACTGACTTCTACCTTGTAGAACTTGGTAAACGCATGGACAGATGACCAGGTCGCCGCTTTACACACCGGCGCGACAGATGCTTGGTATCGGAAGGCCCAAGACGTTCCCTATGGCCCTTGTGGAGTGGGCCGTGGCCGGAAAGGGGGGCACCTGCCTCTTCAAGGCGTAGGCTTGTACTACAATCTGTCTGATCCACCTGGAAATGGTGGCCGACGAGACCGCCATGCCTTTCTTTGGGCCAGCCACCGAAACAAACAGTGAGTCTGACTTCCGAAAGGGAGCAGTGGCAGACGAATACACCTTAAGAGCCCAAATCACGTCCAGAGTGTGAAAGGCCATCTCCTTAGGGTGTTTCGGCTTAGGACACAGAGATGATAACACAATGTCCTCATTGATATAAAAAGCCGAGACCACTTTTGTCAGAAAAGACGGTTACGGACGCAGCACCACCTTATCCTTGTGGACAACCACATAAGGCAACTTGCAGGACAAAGTGTGATGGCCACTAGAAAGATCACTTTCTGGGAAAGAGTCAACAGGGGAATCCCTGATATTTTCAAACGGCAGATTTTGAAGCGCTGATAACACCAGGTTCAAATCCCACAGGGGTAACGGTGGATGCACCGGAGGGACTAAATGTCGCACCCCCCTGAACAAAGGTACTCATTCATGAGTGAGACGCCAGGGGTTGCTGAAAAAAAGACAGTCAAGGCTGAAATTTGCCCCTTAATGGTGCTTAACGCCAATTTCTGGTCTACTCCCTGCTGAAGAAACAGCAGGATCCTGGACATGGAAAAGGAACGCGGGTGCCATCCTTTCTCCTCACACATGGAGATGTAGGCCTTCCAGGTACGATGATATATCTTCCGAGAAGATTTCCCTGCCCTCAACATAGTTGGAATCACTGAGTCCAATAGACCCCGGTTCCTCAACACCTGGCTCTCAATAGCCATGCCGTTAAAGCCAGCGATGCTAAAGCAGGAGAATCGGACCTTGAGACAGAAGGTCCTCTTGTAACGGCAGTCACCATGGGGCGTCCGCCACCAGGCCTGCGTACCAAGGACGCTGAGGCCAATCTGGGGCAATCAGTATTACTCGGATCCCCTCGACTTCCACTCTGCGAAGCAGATGTGGCAACAGTTTTAGTGGAGGAAAGGCATAGATCAGCTGGTAATGATCCTACGGAACAATCTTATCTTGTTTTCTATAATGATCCTATGGAGCCACCAGCACCTCTGACGCATCTGCCCACGGATCTCTTGTCCTGGACACGAATCCCGACACCTTCTGATTGAGAAGGGAGGCCAGAAGATCTATGTCTGGTGTATCCCACCTCAGGCACAGTAACCTGAATACCTCCGGATGCAACGCCCATTCTCCTGGATCCAGCATCTGGCGACTCAGATAGTCCGCCTGCCAGTTCTCCACTCCCGGGATGTAAATGGCCGACAGGGCCGGTATGTGTTTCTCTGCCCACCAAAGTATGTGAGCCACCTCCCGCGCAGCAGCTGAGCTTTTAGTTCCCCCTCAGTGATTGACATATGCCACAGCCGTGGCCCACTGGATCCTGATCGGACGCCCCTGAAGTCTCATCGACCATGTAGAGAGGCACAGCCTGTTCGCTTAGCTAGAGCAGATTGATCGGCAACTTGGATTCTTCTGCCGACCAGAGGCCCTGAGCCAACTGAACCCTCATCACTCCACCCCAGCTGGATAGGCTGGCGTCCGTTGTGATCACTGTCCACTTCAGAGGTAGGAACGACTTCCCGGACTGAAGCACTAGGGACCTCAGCCACCAGATCAGTGAGTCTCTGACTGACTGGCTCACCTGGATCTGTCCCATTTTGACAAAATCTCCTTCTGCAGGACTCTGGTGTGGAACTGGACATATGGTACTGGCTCGAAGGAGGCTACCATGAGCCCCAGGACTCGCATGCAGAAACGGAGCGACGACCACTTGTGGTTCATCAGCAGTTTTACTGCGGATCTGAGTGTCTGCAGTTTGTCTGAAGAGAGAAACACTCTCGCTTCCCTGGAGTCCAGCAGCAAGCCCAAGGAGTCCAGCAGCAAGCCCAAGTACCCAAGACGCTGGGTCTGTACAATCACCGACTTCTTTAGGTTCAACAGCCCCCCAAATTCTTGCATAGTCTGCAAAGGTGATCGCCACATCCTCCTCTAATTCTGAGGCGGAAGATGCCCTCAGGAGGAGATTGTCTAGGTATCCCACGATCGTGATCCCACATTGCCGCAGCAACGCCAAATCTGGAGCCAATACCTTGGTAAAGACTCGGGGGGGCTGATGCGAAACCAAAAGGGAGAGCCACAAACTGGTAGTGGGCTTCCCCAATTGCAAATCGCAGAAACTTTTGATGCCGAAGGCATATGGGTATGTGCAGGTACGCATCCTGATGTCTAAGGACACCAGGGAGTCCCATTGATGGAGTGCAGCGACTACTGAGCGAACTGATTCCATTCTAAACCTCTGCACTTTCACAAAGTGATTGAAGGCTTTTAGGTCCAAGATTGGACATACCCCTTCCTTCTTGGGAACTACAAAGAGATTTGAGTAGAATACCTGGAAACTTTCCGATTCCGGAACCGGTACATCCACCCCATGACTCAGCAGGTCCCTTACTGCCCCCAAGATGGACTCCTGGCGAGCCGGAGATACGGGTATGCTGGAGGGGAAGAATCTGTTTGGCGGCCAAGAGAGGAACTCTATCTTGTAGCCGGAGGAAATCAGATCGCAGAACCCATTGGGCGGATAGTTCCATTTCTTGAGAAGGCTTTCCTCAAAAGGGTAACGCACTGCCAGGGATTTGGGGACCGAAAAGGTTAGTTGCGGGCGATCCCATTCCTTGTAAATGAACTTGTCAAAATAAGTCAGATACGGGAACACCTTATGTGAACATGCTGGCTTGTGGGACCCAAAGGGGACCGCTACATCAACAGAGGGATCTGCTGGCTCCTGAATCTTCAGGGTATCACGCACAGCTATGATAAGTGCTCCAACAAGTGCTTTGTCACGCACGGACCCGGACGGGGACTCATCCTCATTGCCCGAACGGTCCTGGTCAGCGTCATCTGACAAGACAGAGCAGGGGTCACTGGCCTCAGCAGGACCCAAGTTTGCGTCAGAGCTCTCCCCAGAGGACCGGGGGGGGGGGGGGGCAGGGGCCATTTTTAGCACCTTTCTTCCCACGCACCATCTCTACCTTGGCAACAAACTAATTGAGGACCGCCGTAAGGGTGGCCATAGGGAGCGTGCCGTCCGCAGGTGACCCGGTTACAATTGCCTAGATTTCGGGGGAAGAAATACCAGTTTCTGAAGCCATGCTGACCCTACCCTGTCTGCCACCCGAAGGGGACTTAGGACAGTGACAATCCCACCCTCCTTACTGCCGCTGGCTGGGTGGCTCTTTCCCGCTGGACTCACCACCCTGAGGAGTTCTGCGCTATTAAGCAGGTAGTGCCCAAAGTCCCTGTTCGCTCCCAGGTGCAGAGGAAACAGTGCTGTGTTGCGGCTGCAAATGACGCTAAAAGCCGATCTGAAGTGTGCTCAGGCTTCAAGAAAATGCCTGCCCAGCATCCAGCACAAGGACATAAAACACAGGGAAAATGGCTGTGAGGGCACAGGAGCACATGCTGCCTGCCGGTAGAGAACACTAAAAAAAGTGTTCAGGCTACAAAAAATATGGCCGCCGGCGTTCTGAATAGGAATCACAAGGAAAATGGCCGCTGAAGCCCAGGAGAGCATGCTGCCTTGCCCCACCTAAAATGGGCACCGAAAGCAGCTCCATGAGGTACAGGGAGAAATCAATGGCGGTGAGCACAGCGCTGCACAGGACATCAGCATGGCCTCACAGACACCTTCCAGGGGCATGAAGAACAGGACCCAGGACACAGCTAGCTAGCGCAACCCCCCCCCCCCCCAGGTGAGAGCCCCCCCGGAGAGCCCCTGCATAGAGACACACCGCTCAGCAGCCACATGCAGCATCCCCCATAGGGAGGGGGGAATATAGGGACAGGGAGAGAAGAGAGGGAGGTAAGGGACCCCCGAAATGGACCTCCCAGGGAATGCCCAGCTGCTCAGCCCCGCCGAGGCAGGGAGAGCTGTACTTAACAGTCCTGAAGCGCTGGGAGACATTCCATCACAGACCCACTCACTGATCAGTACAGGGTGGCTGCTGGCCCGGCATACTGTGACGCAGACATCAGTAGCCCAGTCATATGTATGCCCCGGAGCATAAAAGCTCACCGACCACCTCTGGAGCTGAGGATTTGTAGTGGCCTGCCTAGCACGTAGCTGCGACCTGCACACGCTCGATGGCTGGACTGGGGGGACTACAAAGATAAGAGTATCCAGCCTGTCATCCAGCCGGCTGTTGATAGTAGATCACAGGATCAATCATCTTGAGCAAAAAGCCACGCTTCTGCAGAAAAAAGCATCGGTCCTTCTCCTTCACTAGGCAAAATAAAACTGATGGCTGCATGGCAGGCTGGAGGGTTGTTGCCCAAGTGACCGCTCCCTGGGCAGAACTAAAGAGTTCTGAGTGTTGTATTACAACTAATGCCTAGTATTTCCGTGTAATAGTGCATAACAACCAATGGCTAAGAGAGGAGTTGTGTCGGTCGGTGAATATAAGAGAAAATGCATTATGCAAGTGTATAGTAATGTAGATCTCATCTATACCGTATTTGCCCGCGTATAAGGCGGCTGGGCATATAAGACAACCCCCTACTTTTCAAAGTTGGTTTTGTGCTGTACTCCCTGTACTGTATAAGACGACCCCCTTGTGCGGGAATTCCGTATGTTCAGAAACGAAGTTGGCGCCGGGTAACATGCTGTCTCACAGTATACATATAGTATACCACCCTGAGCCAATCACGGCAAGCTATGCATTCTATTATTGCATACAATGCCTGCTCGGATTGGCAGAGGCTGTTACATCATCAGCTCTGACTCTTACAGCCAATCCGAGCAGGCTGCAGAGGTTGTTACTCCAATCTGAGCAGGCGCTGTATTCATTAATAGAATACATCGCTCGCCGGGATTGGCTCAGCGGTGTATATTGAATGTATACAGTATTACCGCACACTCAGCGAGTATCCGGAGGGCTTAACATCCAGTGGACGGCTGGCATATGATAACCCCAGCTTTATATCCGGCGTATAAGACGACTCCCGCTTTTTGCTCATTTTTTTTACTGTAAAAGGTCGTCTTATACGCCGGCAAATACGGCATCTAGAAAAATGAATAAAGTCGAACCTAGACAGAAATCCTATGATATGTCCATCTGGTTATTTGAATAACATGCATGAAGCACAAACAAATATCTGAAATATCAGGTATATGGGTATGGCTTTATACCTACACTGAAGGCAAACATTTTTTTTTTAACTAAACCACCCTGTATTATGTTTGACGGTACATCACCCCACGCCATTTAGCACCATTTGGTCCTTGTAGTCAACTTTAAAGTCAATGTCTCCCGAGACTGAAGTGAGCCACTCCGCCCATATTTTCTCAATTTTTTTGGGGCATCCCCTAGAGGCGTATGTTAGTTTTTACAGCAGTAATGCTTTATTGCTTAAGTCTACCCAAAATTAAACAGATGGAGGTATATTGTGTTTTTTCCATTTGAACGCCAAAGCTTTTTTGGCATGGAAGAACACTATTCTCAGTAGGGTATTTTTAGAACTAGTCAGGTCCTCTTCTCCAAAGTCCCCCAACAGACATTGCACTGGAGAACAGATATTTGGAATGGCCAACCTTTCCTCTAAAAACCAAAATTGTTCAACACAGGGGCACAACCAAATCATATGAAAATAGTCACCCACTGCAGCATGGTAGCGGTGACATTTTGGTGAATCTACCCTACCCATCTTATACAGACATGCTGGGGTATAGTAAATTTGGTGTAAGAAGTGAAATTGAGTTTATATTTTAATATACTCCAGCATATGCGATTTTTTGCTGTGTCTCCTTTCCTCGATCATTTGGCTGTTATTTCTTGTTTCCCAGTTTCACTGAGGTCTTCATTGTTGGGTTCCCTAGGGAATTCTCCCTCCAATGATTTGCATTTTATATTGGGGGAAGTTCCAGTCACAGACCAGAACGCTGCTAATTCCATTTATTTTCAGGTGCAGATACATGGGGTTTTGATGTTCATTAAAAGATGCAGCCACAATTGGCCTCTGCACTGGAACACTCCCATAATAACAAAGCTCCGGGGGTTGATGGCCTTCCATCCGAGGTATACATGCGATACGGCAGTGTTCTACTGCCCACTCTTTTGAGAGTATTTAACAATGCCCTAGAGACAGAGGTTCTGCCTGCTTCTATGAACGAAGCAATCATAATTGTACTCCTAAAACCGGGCAAGGTAGCGACATCACCGGACGCATACAGGCCCATCTCCTTGCTCACAACGGACGTTAAACTATTGGCTCGGGTATTGGCAATGAGATTGTCCCTGGTAATACATAAACTGATCCATAGGGATCAATCAGGGTTTATTCCCACACGTTCGACTGCCCAAAATATTTGCCGTTTATTTCTAAACCTACAGGTCCCTGTAGATAACCCCGGTAATCAGGCCATCCTCTCACTGGACGCAGCTAAGGCCTTTGATAGCGTTGAGTGGCCTTATTTGTGGAAGGTGATGGAGAGGATGGGGTTAGGCAATACCTTTATCCGCTGGGTTCAACTACTATATGCTAGGCCTATGGCTAGAATTAGAGCTAACGCAGAACTTTCCGAACCATTCATGCTGTATAGAGGCACGAGACAGGGGTGCCCTTTGTCGCCCCTGCTCTTTGCCATGGTGCTTGAACCACTGGCAGCAAGAATGAGGTCGGCTCCGGACATTGTTGGATTTTGCAGGCCCACTGGGACGGATGTGGTATCACTATACGCGGATGACACACTTTTTTACCTAGGGGACACACAGGGTTCCCTGACAGCGACTATGCACTTGATTAACCTATTTGGTACATGATCCGGTTTCACAATAAATTGGGACAAGTCTGTATTACTGCCCTTATCCCCTTTAACGGCACCTCTCCCCCCATGCGCAAACATGATACAGACGGTCGCGTCCTTTAAATACCTGGGGGTACAGGTATCCCCTGAGGTGACGAACTACGCCAATCTGAATCTTTTACCTCTATTACTTAAATTCAGGGAGAAATGTAAAACTTGGTGCAAACTACCGCTATCGGTAGTGGGAAGGGTGAATCTTATAAAAATGGTGTGGGCTCCACAATTGCTCTACGTTTGTCATAACTCGCCGACCTGGATCCCGAAACGTTGGTTCGATAAAATTCACTCTCAGTTTAGGGAATTAATATGGTGTAGGAAGACGGCCAGGCTTAGCTTACTTACCCTGCAATACAAAAGGGACGAGGGGGGGTTGGCACTACCACATGCTAGATTGTATTTCTTGGCTTCACAACTACAACACCTGGGTGGTTGGGGGTCGGATGATCCCCTGGACCCGATACGTAGGCTACTTGATGACTTTGACGCCCCGGACACGGCATTGTCCAGGTTGGAAGCTGGCTTCCCTCATATGGACAGGAGTTCCCCAACTATTATCTTACTGAATACTTTATGGTCCCATGTTAAACGACTGCTACAAATACGTGGTTTTCTTGGTCTCACCCCTATCTGGCGGAATGCTAACTATGGCGAGCTCTTTAAGCTCAAGGGATTTGGCAATTGGAGAAGGAGCGGCCTCCGGTACCTCTCACAGCTGTATAGTGGACAGGTGCTGAAGTCCTTCATGGAACTACAGGCTGAGTTTGGCATACCGCGTAGGGACTTTTTTAAATACTTACAGTTACGACAAGCGCTACAGGCGCAATCCCGATGTGTGCAGCTTTGCCTGACGGACCATGCTGTAGTACATGGGATATTAATGCAAACTGAACGAAAGGGTATGATATCTAGAGGGTATGACATGCTTCTTGATGCAATGCAAGACCGGGCACATCTCCCATGTCGGCAGAAGTGGGAGGCGGACCTGGGGCCTATGGACGCGGAGACCTGGAACCTTTGCTTGTCCTCCGCTCCCTTGGTGTCGGTCTCGGCCTCCCATAAACTCTCCCATCTATATCTACTGCATAGGGTTTATAGAACGCCAGTTAAACTGCACAGCTGGGGTGTTAGGGAATCCCCCTTTGCCCAAAATGTAGGTGGGACCATGGTGATCTCCTGCATATGTTCTGGAGGTGCCCAAAACTAAAAAGGTATTGGGGTGAGATCCTCGACACTATCTCTTCTGTATTCTCTGTTAGTATTCTGCGGTGTCCGTTGATCTGCCTGTTGGGAGCCCTAGACGAAGAATCGCTAACGCCTTCGGCTCATACAGCCATTATTCGGTTATTATATGTAGCCAGGAAATTAATAGCACGATTGTGGATAACACACAGGGTTCCCACCAGGCAGCAATGGACGGACCAAGTGTGCAATGTTTTGCAATAAAAACTTATTTGATTAAAAAAAAAAAAGATGCAGCCACCTGTTCAAATAGTTTCCTACATTAGCACAAAAAAAAAAACGTGACTTATTTATTACAGGTATTTATACGGCACTGCGAAAAATGCAACAAACAGACCCAAGGCACTCAACCATAGAATGAGTATGCAGTTAAATGTGGTATGTGGTTATAATCCACTGGAGTAATGGAGATATCCAGGTTATCAGTGCAGAGCATATAGCTCTGTGTTTCTGATACAGCGCTGACAATTTATGCAGCACATTACACATTTTGTACACATCCATTTTCGCCCTTTTAATGCTTAGAATCTAAGGTCCCTATTCCACATCACATGCATAAATACACTTATTATGGCCAATTTAGAGAGGGTCACATTTAACCACTTGCCTACAGGGCACTTACACCCCCCCCCCCCCCCCCTTCCTGCCCAAGCCATTTTTCAGCTTTCAGTGCTGTCACACTTTGAATGTCAATTGCACGGTCATGCTACACTGTACCAAACCAAATTATTTATCATTTTCTTCACACAAATAGAGCTTTCTTTTGGTGGTATTTAATCAATGCTGTTTTTTTTCTTTTTTTTTTTTATATTTTACTTAGCGTCTGTGTTTCTTTGTAACTAAGTACAAGGAGGAGGGGGGACAAGAAAGGTGGGACTTTGTAACTAAGTAATTTTTCTCCTTCACTGATGTACGCTGATGAGGTGGCACGGAAAGGCTGCACTGGTGGGCATCGATGCAGTGGCACTTATGGGCACTGATAGGTGGTACTGATAGGCACTAATGGGCACTGATGGGTGGCACGGATGGGCATTGATCCACAGCAGTGATGGGCAGCACTGAAAGGCAGGACTACCTGGCATCACTAATGGGCACTGATAGGTGGCACTTTTGGGCAGTGGTGGGTACTGATTGCTGCCACTGGTGGGCACTGATTGGTGACACTGTTGGCACTATATTGTAATCAGGGCACTGATGATCAGTGCCCTGATCACATGTGTAGATGTCTCCCTGAGTGGAGCTGCCGCTGATCAACTCTCCTTGCCACACAATCTGTCAGTGTGAGGCGAGGAGCAACGATTACCGGCATCTCCGCATTTACATGTGACCGGCTGTGATTGAACACAGCCGACCACATGATTAAAGAGAGGTGGATGTCGCTCTTCACAAAGATTGGGGGTCGCACCGTGTCCTAGCAACATGGGACGGCCGCGCTTACTGCATTGCGTGCAAGAGAGGCCATTCTTGGACGCCATCATATGACGTCATCCCAGAATGAAAGCCGAACAGCCCCGCCGTCATTTGACCAACCGGCATGTTTTTTGGGTGTGGGAGAAAACCACAATACCCAGAGGAAATCCATGTAATCACAGTCAGAACATGCAAACTTTGAATCAATGACCCTAGTGCTGCAAAGCAGAAGTGGTAACTAATAAGCCCAATGTGCTGTATGCTGTATTTAAAATCAGTGAAATGTGTCTAGTATGTGAAAACCAGTATCACTGCAGGCTTAGGTCCGGCAATATCACGTGCCATTCAATTTGATCAATACTAGGTAAGGAGCCCTGGCTGTAGTGGTATACAAACTAGTATTTTGCTACCATAATAATATAAAAGCTCTACATATGTTTCTTTAAAAATCTCACCAACATCTTTCAGATTCTGCATATGTTTCTTATCTGGTTTGTCATTGCTGAACATAAAGAAGCATACATGCTCTACTATATCTGAAATTTTTAAAGCTGAACTTCTTTCAGGCAAAACATCACAAAGAGTACATCTCTTTCATGAACACATAATTCAACATATTTTAAAATGCAACTAGTTTAAGTACCTGGAATTGTCCTGATCTGTAAAGGAGACAAGAGTTTAACAAGCAGAGAGACAACATTGTCATTGTGCTGCAGCTACATTGTGGTGTCCAATCAGCAAGCCGATGGGCTTATTTAACCCAGTGTGCCTGTCCAAGCTGTTCTAGTCCTGCAGTAAGGGATGAGAACCTGGCTGTTGCTTGCTGGCCTTTCAACTTGTACTCTGCAAATACAGTTGCTCCAGAGCTTAGCAAATGAGAAGCTCTGCTGATTTCCATCATCCAATCATGTTCAAGAAAAAATGTTTTTTTCTTTTTTTTTACTTTCCTTGCATGTGATTGGGTATTCTTTGCCAAGCAAAGCCTTGCCTCATTTACTGGAGCAACTTGACTTGAAGAGGGCAACTGCAAAGTGCACAGTTTATTTGCCTTTAGTAAACCAACCCCATCGTTTTCCATCTTCTGAGTATGAAGTGTGCAAAGTTTGGAAGTTGACAAGTAGTAGGTTCCTGATTTCAGATAACCTACCTCACACTCCAGCTAGAGCAGCAGACTTAGCTAAAGAAAATAAGATTCAGTTTTTACTAAATGGAATCAGAAATTCACAAGTTGATTATATTTAATGCTTGAAAGCACCCTTCAAAAAATGTTTTTTGTTATACTAGCCAGAGGTTTTTCTAGCGTCTATGCAGTATTTCCCAACTTGTTTTCAAACAGAATACAACATTTTATGATTTTGATTCTCTCTGTATCTCCACATATGCTTCAGTACTTGTGTAGGCTTGTCACATCAACCCCTTGTCAGTAAACAACCTTTGTAGGTTGTAACAAAGAAAAACAAGCATTCCTAAATGTTCCACCAACAATAAAATATATTCTGTACACACAGGAATGCCAAGGTCTGCAAATAAGGTATGTATACAGCAACATAAGTCAGGGAGATGGCAGAATGGTAAACAAAGAATCAACTAAAATAATATCAAACTACCTTCTCTACGCAGAAGTTTTCAATGTCTTGTGTCACTTTAGGATTGTCAGGGTTGAATATGTCTGGGTAATCAGCCAAAACAAGGTCTTCGATGTAGAACTGTCGCACGGTTTGCAGAGGGATTTTCTGCATGTTCATTTTCTTATTTTTGATCCGTAATAAACCTACATGTCTAGAAAATGAAAGGAAAGAGACTGTTGGGAGTTCCAAAAAGTATAAATAAAAATGTTTTATCAAAAACATAAGACTTGTTAAAGTAACCCTGTTGTTATCCCATCTAACAGTATCCGTGAATAGAGGCTGTTCTAAGCTCTTTCCTGCTCTATCTCTCATGTCACAGCTATCATAGCGATTCTTAAAAAGCAGCTGAAACTCTAAAAATCTGCTTTATTTATTTGAATTTTCCTTTCCTTAAAGCGGGAGTCCGCCGGGACTCCGAGTTTTTTTTTTTTTTTTTTTTTTAAAAGCCAGCAGCTACAAATACTGCAGCTGCTGACTTTTAAAATAGTGACACTTACCTGTCCAGCGCGCCCGCGATGTCGGCACCCGAAGCCGATCTCTAGATCGTCTCTCGGGTCCTGCCACCACCATCTTGGGTATGGGAATCAGGAAATGGAGCCTTTCGGCTTCATTTCCCGGTTCCCTACTGCGCATGCGCGAGTCGCGCTGCTCAATAAGGATGGTCCCGCTGCCTCTGGGATCTGTGTGTTTCCCAGCAGGCAGCGGGGCACTTGCGGAAAGGGGCGTAATCTACGCCCCTTTCCGCAGAGAGCTATCCCGGAAGTGGGTGCAGATACCTGTACTGTACAGGTATCTGCACCCCCCTCCCCCCTGAAAGGTGCCAATTGTGGCGCCGGAGGGGGGGGGTTCCGATGAGCGGAAGGTCCACTTTAGGGTGGACCTCCGCTTTAAGCTTCCCTTTACCCATTAGTCATTTATTCAGCAAATATATAAAAAAAAACAGCCAATAGAGAAAGGGAGTATAATCTGTATTAACCAGTTAAGGACCAGGCCACCAGGCCTTTTTCTGATATTTGTTGTTTACAAGTTTAAATTAGTATTTTTTGCTAGAAAATAACTGAGAACCCCAAACATTATTTTATATATATATATATATATATATATATATATATATATATATATATATTACTTTTAGCAGAGACCCTAGAGAATAAAATGGTGGTTGTTACAATATTTTATGTCATGCTGTATTTGCGCCGCTGTGTTTCAAACGCAATTTGTTTGGAAAAAAAAGACACTTCCAAGAGCTAAAAAATAACAAAACAGTAATTTTTTTTTGGGATAATGTGAAAGATGACGTTACGCCGAGTGAAGAGATACTGAACACATCATGCTTCAAAATGCCACATGCTCATGGAATGGCGACAAACTACAGTACTTAAAAATCTCAATAAGCAACGCTTTAAAAAAAATTACACGTTACCCATAGAGTTACAGAGTGAGTCTAGTGCTAGAATTCTTGTTCTCGGTCTAATGATTGGGCGACACCTAACGTGTGATTTGAACACAGTTTACATAAGTGAGCAAGACTTACTTATGCATTCGATTTTCCTCATGCGAGCTCGGAGATACAGGGCACTTAAAAAATAAATGTTTTTCTTATATATTTTACTTTTTTTTTTTTTTTTTACACTGTACCTTTAAAAAAAAAAAATTACTTTTATTCCCATTACAAGGAATATAATCACCCCTTGTAATAAAAATAAGCATGACAGGACCTTTTTTTTTTTTTTTTTTTGTATGTTTTGCGAGATCTGGGGTCAAAGACCTCAGATCTCACATTTACACTTAAAAGCAAAAAAAAATTTAAAACAAATGTAGTTTTACATTTACTTAAAAAAAAAAAAAACCCTTTAAGGCTGTTAGGCAGAAGTGACGTCAGATGTCACTCCGGTCCTCCAAGGGCATAGAGGGGGCCATCTTGCCCTCACTCAACTTCCTGCCCATGGTTCGAGGGAGACAAATGCCCGGTTTGCAGTCGGGGAAGCCCACTACCAGTTTGTGGCTCTCCCTTTTGGTTTGGCATCAGCCCCCTGAGTCTTTACCAAGGTATTGGCTCCAGTCTTGGCGTTGCTGCGGGATCGCGATCGTGGGATACCTAGACAATCTCCTCCTGAGAGCATCTTCCGCCTCAGAATTAGAAGACCCTGCAAGAATATGGGTGGCTGTTGAACCTAAAAAAGTCGATGGTAGTACCAACTCAGCGTCTGGAGTACCTAGGCTTGCTGCTGGACTCCAGGGAGGCGAGAATGTTTCTCCCTTCAGACAAGCTGCAGGCTCTCAGAGCCACGGTAAAACTGCTGATGAACCGCAAGTGGTCGTGGTCATCGCTTCGCTTCTGCATGCGAGTCCTGGGACTCATGTTGGTCTCCTTCGAGGCAGTACCATATGCCCAATTCCACACCAGTCCTGCAGAGAGAGATTTTGACAAAGTGGAACAAATCTCCGTTGTCCCTATATCGACAGATCCAGGTGAGCCAGTTAGTCAGGGATTCCCTGACCTGATGGCTGAGGTCCCCGGTGCTTTAGTCCGGGAAGTCGCTCCTGCTTCTGAAATGGACGGTGATCACAACGGACGCCAGCCTATCCGGCTGGGGTGGAGTGCTGGGGGTTCAGTCGGCTCAGGGCCTCTGGTCGATGGAGGAATCCAAGTTGCCGGTCAATCTGCTCGAACTAAGAGCAATCAGGCTATGCCTCTCCACATGGTCGATGAGACTGCAAGGGCGTCCGATCAGGATCCAGTCAGACAACGCCACTGCAGTGGCATACGTCAATCACCAAGGAGAAACAAGAAGCTCAGCTGCCGCACGGGAGGTCGCTCACATACTTCGGTGGGCAGAGCGACATGTATCAGCCCTGTCGGCCATTTACATCCCGGGAGTGAAGAACTGGCAGGCAGACTATCTAAGTCGCCAGATGCTGGACCCAGGAGAATGGGCGTTGCATCTGGGGGTATTTAGGCTACTGTCCAAAGAAAGGCATGGCGGTCTCGTCGGCCACCATTTCCAGGTGGATTTGACAGGATTTTGAAATCTAGAAGATGGCTGCCGGTGTCCAGTGTAAGGACAAATCACAAGGAAAATGTCAGCCAAAGCACAGGAAAGCATGCCTAAGATGGCCACTGACACTGAAACCATGAGGGACAGAGCTAAAAAATGGCGGTGATGAGCGCAGCAAAGATCACAGGCACCCCCAGGGACATGACAAACAGGACTCAGGGCACAGCCAGCCAGCGCAGCCCCCCAGAGGTGAGGGCCCCCCTCTGGAGAGCCCCTGCACATGACACACACACTGCTAGTCAGCCACGCACTTCATCCCCCACGGGGGGAGATAAGATAGGGACAGGGAGAGAAGAGAGGGAGGCGAGGGACCCCCGAATCGACCTCCCAGGTAATGCCCAGCTGCTCAGCCCCACCGAGGCTGGGAGAGCTGTACTTACCAGTCCTGAAGAGCTGGGAGACATTCCATTACAGACCCACTCTCTGATCAGTACAGGGTGGCTGCTGGCCTCAGCACACTGTGATGCAGACATCAGTAGCCCGGTCATATGTGTGCCCGGAGCATTACAGCTCACCGACCACCTCTGGAGCTGAGGTTCGTCGTGGCCAACACAGCGCGGAGCTCTGGTCTGCACACGCTCGATGGCCAGGCTGGGGAAACTACAGAGATAAGGATATCCAGCCTGTTACCCAGCCGGCTGTTGATAGCAGATCACAGGATCTATCGTCTTACGCAAAAAGCAAAGCTTCTGCAGAAAAAAAGATGGACTGATGTGTCCGTCAGGGTTCCTAGGTCCTTCTCCTTCACTAGGCAAAATAAAACTGGTGACTGCATGGCAGGCTGGGGGGTTGTTACCTAAGGGACCGTCCCTTGGGTGGAACTGGAAAGTTCTGTGTTTTACATAACATGTAATGCCTAGTATTCTCCTAAAGGTGGCGTAACAACCCAATGGCTAAGAGAGGAGCTGTGTCAGTCGGTGAATATAGGAGAAATACAATTTGATATTGACAAACACATGCACACACACACACCACAGGTTGAACTGGATGGACTGGTGTCTATTTTGCAACCTTACCAACTAAGTAACTACAGGCAGTCCCCTAGTTACAAACATCCAACTTACAAACTCCTACTTACAAACAGAGGGAGACAACAGGAAGTGAGAGGAAATCTATCCCTAGTAAGGGAAATTCTCTCCTGTAAGAGTTATTATGGGAAAAAGGTGTCTCCACTGAAGCTTTATCACCAAGGCTTGTTTCAACAACAACCCAACATTTTCAAAATCCAAGTGAGGTGAAATCTTCTGAATAGGGGCACAGACAGCAAAACAAATGTTACAGGGGTGTTCAAAAAGCTTAAAAATAGTTTCTTTGGCTGGAGATACACTTAAAAAAGGTACCTGTTCTGGCTTACAAACAGATACAACTTAAGAACAAACCTAAGACCCTATCTTGTTTGTAACCCGGGGACCGCCTGTATGTAACCAATGCAGCTCTATTGAAAAACGGGATGCTCATTCATTTACATCTGTGTACATCCACTTCTGTCAACATTCATTTTTTGGAACGAATCAAAGCCTCATTTTTCTTCTGTTTAAAAAAACAAAAACAGATTGAATGAAAAACTGATGTGAATGGACAAATAGCCAATTTTTGCATGAAAAAATGGCTTCAGGGCTCAAGTGGTTAAGGACTCTAGCTAGTGGATATAAAAAAAAATGATGTACACTTCATCCATTTTTTTTCTTTGACTGTGACTGCACTGATTAAACAAACAGTCCACATGTGTGAAAGGGGTCCCACTCCTATAAGGCCCCTTTCACACATGCAGACCCACTTGTCTGTTTTTCATCCATCTGTTGACAGATGAAAAACGGACATCAATGCATCTCTATGGAAAAACTGATGTAAATGGATGATCATTTATTTACATCTGCTTCTGTCAACATCTGTTTTTTGGAATGGATCAAAATCCTATTTTTCTTCCGCTCAAAAATCAAATCAGATGAAAAAAAACGATGTAAACAGACTGAGTTGTCAGACAGAGTTTGTTTTTGCCCAAAAAATGCCTCTGGGACTCAAGTGGTTAAGGACACTAGCTGGCAGATGTACAAAACTGATGGAAAAACAGATGAAAAACTGAAGACAAACTTATAAAAAACTGATGTAAACTTAAAACTTTATCTTTGAAAAAACGTGACTGAACTGACTAAATGGTCCGCATGTGTAAAAGGGGCCTAAAAGATTTTTCACAGCTGCTATTTAGTTTTTTTTTGCAGAACTGTAACATATGGAGAGGGTTTATTAAAACTGGTCCAGCAGTGCACAGAAACCAATCTTGCTTCAAAATTGTGCTCCAAACTCCCAACTTCAGCTTTTTCAGTTAAGCTTTAGCAATAAAACCTGGACGTTAGGGGGCGTGACCGGAAGTCGACCCGGATGGCAGCCTAAGTCCCCTGCTCTCCCACCAGCCTCAGCTATATCGCACCAAAGGGGAGAATCCAGCTCCATCCGATGGGGAAATCTAGGGCCACACGGTCCTCCAGCTCCAAGGGACCTCCCGCACCGTCGCTGGGTACTGCCACGGACCTCCGGTCCTTTTTTTCCACAACGGAGCTCCCGACCGCCAGGCCTCCCAAAATGGCGCCGGCGGCCGCAGCCGCGCCGGCGCGGGCTCCTTCTCCAGCCTGCAGGGCCCATCCGCACATCCAGCACGGACCGAGGGATCGAGGACCACCGCAGATGACGTCCCCGGGCCCGGAGGCCTTCGGTGCGGTGAGTCAAACCCCGGTCCCGCCCGCCTCCGAGGCCGCCCAGCTAGGCCTGCGGCCTACCACGCCGCCGCCGGGGCACAAGACTAGGCCCTCCCTGGGACCCTCTCCAACCCCATGCTGCACAGCACCGCAGTCCCCCCACCGCACGTCCGCGGCTTTAGACACCGGCGAGGAGTTTCTGAGCGGGGCTGGACAGATCGGGGAGGGGGGTGGACTAGGCCTGGGGCCCTCTGGCAGTAGGTCCCCCCCACCTCCGGACACTCAGTGCTCACTGGCCTTGCCCAGGCTGCTCCGGACGCCCCCGGACTCCAGTGCTGGGTCCGAGGGGTCCCCCCTCTCTTTTGCAGCCGAGGACTTTCCTGCCCTCCCCCCCCCTGAGGAGCCCCTGATCTGGACGTACCGGGGGCCCGGGGGAATGGACGGACCCCTGCTGAACCATGACTCGGGGTCGCCCCCACCTAAGTCCCAGAAGCTGGGCACCTCGGGGCACCCCTCCCCCACACGTGATTGCGGGGAACGACCAGGGATGACGGCTTATCCGGGGGGGTCCGCAGCCCTTCCACCCCAGGATACCAGGGGACGACACCAGCCACCTCCCTTGGCCTGTGCTTCAGAGTGGCCGGGGGTCTGGGATTCTCTCCCTGAGCATGCCCCCCCCTCACGTACTGCAGGCCCCGCGGACCCTAGACCACTGCCGCCACGTCATCACACAGACCGGGACGACCCGGGAGACATGACCACAACACCACCGTATCCTCAGTGGCAACAATACTTACAAGCGATCCCTACTAAAGAGGATTTTAAACAACTGATTGAAGATGTCAAATCCACGTGTCGGGCGGAAATACAAACGCTCCACTCGGGCCTTAAGCACCTTGCGGACAGGGTGGAGATGGCTGAAGAGGAGATACAAGAAACCAAAATTGCGGTCCACAAAACCCAAACGCAAGGGGCTGAACACCACTTGCTCCTGAGAGATATGCAGCGCCATGTGGAGGATTTGGACAATAGGGGGCGCCGGCACAACATCAGAGTACGTGGGGTTCCGGAGTCGGAGGGCCCAGAGGACGCTCAGATTATCTTGCAGGAGCTATTCAACACTCTCCTCGGAGAACCCCCCACTAAATTTATTGAGATGGACAGAGCTCATAGGGCCCTACGCCCCAAAAATGCTACTTCTGGCCCCAGGGACTTTATTTGCAGAGTCAACTCATTCCACCTCAAGGAGGATATCCTGCGACAAGCCCGTTTAGCCCGAGAGGTGTCTTTCCGGAACCACCCAGTGCAACTCTTCCCGGACCTCTCCTGGATTACGCTGCAAAAACGTAGACTTCTCCAACCCTTGCTCCGTACCCTGCAAGAAGCCCAGATCCAGTACCGCTGGGGTTTTCCATTTAGCCTCACTGCCAAACATCAGGGTAAATCGGCCTCCCTGAGATACCCTGAAGATCTGCCGACTTTTTGCGAGGACCTGGGCATCCGCCCACCCAGGCTTCCCGATTGGGACCTCATCGCTACTCAACCCACCCCTCCGAAGTTGTGGCAAAAGGTCCCCCCACGCCAACGACCCAGAAACCGGGACACGCAAAACAAACCTAAGAGGCAAGGCCCTGGCTGAAGATCCCGGCCCTTCATCCCCCTTTTTCTCTTTTCCAAGTGACTTTTAACTTTTTTCATCACGGCCTAGTTGGCCCTCCGCGACCTGTTGCCGGTGGAGATGAAGAATTGCAGCGTCCCGGACCGCTTAGCGGCGTAGAGATCAGACGTTGTTTTGCCCTAGTTCTAGTTGCACTCATTACCCTTTCCCCTTTGGTGCCTTTTCAACAATCAACCGCACTTAGGCTGCTGGCTGGGAGATTCGGGAGAGTGGGTTCCCCCTTGCTCTCACGACCCTCCCTCTAACCCCCTTTTTTTTTTGGGGTTGCTTTTCATTTTTAGTTACTTTATTCATATTATCTATACTTTAGTGACTCTGTTCCTGTTCAAGTTTTTACACACATTAAGCTCCTCTACTCCTCCTTAGGACCTGAATGAGGAGACCTGGACTCCTATGCGGCCGCCAGGCCCAGGCCTTGTGCCCTGGGTCTGGTGGCCCCCTGGGAATCCGCGTAGTCCCGGATAACTTTTTTACCCGGGGCCGTATATTGCCTTTTGTTTGGTCCGGTTATGGGCCCATGTTTTCAATGCAATGCCTCTTTTGTGGTACTAATGTTTTTCTCCCTTCTCTCACTTTCTACTTCCCCCTCTTTTCTCTCCTCTGTCATCCTTCCGCTGCCTGCAGGGATCGGACACGTAGTGGCGGGGCCCTACGACCGGAAAGCGTCTGCTCCTGGCTCCTGGCGGCCCATCCTGGACGTGGTGGTCGGGTAAGATTTACTAAACACAGACCGCTCCCCTACCCCCCCCCACCCCCCCCGGACTTGACTGATGGCTAAGATTCTATCTATGAATGTTCACGGTTTAAATTCAAACAGGAAACGGCATCTGGCACTAAGGGAGTTTAAACAGTCGGGAGCGGATATTATCCTGGTTCAGGAAACGCACTTTGACAAAGGGGGATCTTTTGCCTTCGCCTCCAGGAGCTTTCCGCTGGTGTATCTATCCTCGGGATCCCACAAGAGAGCGGGGGTGGCTGTCCTGATCCGACAAGGAGCACCCTTTACCTATGTTGATCACTACAGCGATCCTCGGGGGGGTTTCCTGATACTTAAGGGTACATGGCAGTCACGGCCGATCACCCTGTGCACGCTATACGCCCCTAATGTCCATCAGCATAGCTTCCTCTCCAGGGTTTTTGCGCGACTATTTAAGGAAGACCACGGTTATTTGGTGGTGGGAGGAGACTTTAACTTGGCTCACTCGGCCACGGCTGATCGGCAGACAGCGCCCACCCGCGTCCCCCCGCCTAGAGCCCTTCGGGATTCGAGGCTTTTTCGGCAACTCACTCGCCGCTATGCATTGTTCGACGCGTGGCGGGCTCTCCGGCCCGGGGATCGGCAGTACACATACTACTCAGCCCCTCACCACATGCACTCTCGAATTGACTATTTTTTCACTAATAATGCTACATTGAGAGTGACGCGTGCCGCATCTATCCTGCCGATCTCCTGGTCGGACCATGCCCCGATCTTACTTACCCTAGATATAGGCCCCCCGATAACCCGGCCATACAATTGGAAGCTGAACACCTTCCTACTTCAGCACCTTCCCTCTCAATCGGAATTAACCACGACCCTGCGTCAATATTTTGCTGAGAATTTGACCCCAGACGTCCCCCTCTCCACTGTGTGGGAAGCCCATAAGGCGGTGATGCGGGGTAGATGCATTGCGCTTTCCTCGGCCTTGAAGCGAGACGTCGCGGCCACCAAGCTTAACACCGAGAAGGAACTTAGACAGTTAGAGCAGAACCTGCAGGCCTCACCGACGGTACCACTCCTTAGGAAAATTGTTAATTTGCGTACGGCGCTGGCGGACCTGGCGCTTCGCCGCGTCGAGAAGGCCCTTCTGAGGATCAAACAGACATACTACGACAGGGGCAATAAGGCACACTCCCTTCTAGCGCGGAAGCTCAAAGACAAAACCCTTCTCTCTGCCCCACACCAGATAAAAACTAGATCTAATGCGGTTGTCTCCCACCCCAAAGACATAGTTGATACGTTTGCGGGCTTTTACGCAGAGCTCTATAATAGTCCTGACATCCCTAGCACCCCAGTGTCGCTGGAGGTCTCACAGCGTATACAGCAGTATTTGTCCGACAGCGCCATTCCCAAAATTAGAGATTCGGACTTGCTCATTTTGAACAAGCCCGTCACGGAAGACGAAGTGGGAGAGACCATTCAATCCCTCCCCGCACATAAGTCCCCAGGCCCAGACGGGCTGCCCTACGAATATTACAAAGCATTTTCTCCCCTCTTAGCCCCGCATATGAGCAGACTCTTTAATGCTTTTCTACAGAAAACACCCGTCCCCCCAGATATGCAACGTTCCTTCCTTACCTTAATCCCCAAACCAGATAAGGACCCCATCCACTGTGCGAATTATAGACCCATTGCGCTGCTGAACGCGGACCTAAAAATTTTTACTAAATTGCTATCTATGCGCCTTAACAAGGTCCTACCCTCTTTGATCCATAAGGACCAGGTGGGCTTTGTCCCCCTCCGACAAGCGGGGGACAACACCCGGAAGGTGATAGACCTGGTCGAGGTGGCGAACAGGGAGGAAGTGCCGTCCCTGCTCCTGAGCTTGGACGCAGAAAAAGCATTTGATAGACTGGGTTGGCCCTTCCTCTTCGCCACCCTGACCCACATAGGGATGGAGGGACCTTTTCTGCGAGCCATACAACATCTTTACACCGACCCGTCTTCTCAAGTGAAGACTCCCTTTGCCACCTCTTCCCCCTTCTCCATCTCCAACGGCACGCGTCAGGGATGCCCGCTGTCACCCCTACTATTTGCCCTCTGTATTGAACCCCTGGCGGCGTCTATCAGGCGGAACCAGGCTATAAGAGGGATTCCGGTGCGAGGCCAGGAGTTTAAGGTATCACTATTTGCGGACGACGTAATTCTCACTCTTACCCAACCCAGAATATCCCTGCCCAACCTGCACATGGAGCTGGACCGTTACAGTGAGCTATCGGGTTACAAACTTAATGCGTCGAAATCTGAAGCCCTTCCGATTAACATTCCACCGTTGGAGGTGGAACACTTACGATCCAACTTCCCCTACCATTGGAGGTCCACCTCCCTTCGATACCTGGGGGTAAACATCACCCCAACCTATACCTCCCTTTATCAGGCAAACTACCCATCACTCTATGGAGATATTAGGCGTCTCGTGCTAAAATGGCGGAAACACCAGATATCTCTGCTTGGTAGAATAGCCTCTGTGAAGATGGTCATCCTCCCGAAACTCCTCTACCTTTTTCAGACCCTCCCCATTCCAGTCCCCTCCTCTCACCTGAAAAAATTGCAAAGGGACCTACTTCGATTTGTATGGAATTATAAAAGGCACAGGATACCTCGTTCGGTCATGACAGCCTCCAAATCGGATGGGGGGTTAGCGTTCCCGGACCTAGTCAGATATTATCAGGCTGCCCAACTCCGCGCGGTCGCCTCCTGGACTACCCAGAGGCCCCACAATCGTTGGTCGGAAATTGAATCCCGGTGGTTGGCCCCTACACACCCTAATAGTATGCTCTGGAGTGCGGCGGCAGCGATCCCTCAGTCCCAATTGTTGGGCCCTATGTCCCACCTGCAGAACCTATGGCGTCGATCTTCCAAGGCATTTGCCCTGACCTCAGCTAAATCGCTCCTGACCTCTTTTATATCCAACCCTCTAGTGCCAGATAGCCTGTCTCGCCAGATGCAACACCCCTGGTCCTCCCGGAACCTTTTCCAGCTGAGATCTCTGGTGGATCCCAGAACTAGGAGACTACTGACTTACACTGAACTCCAATCCCGGTTTGACCTCCCCCGGCAGAGCTTCTATAGTTACTTGCAAATCCGTCACTTTGCCCAGACCATATCCTCTGACCTCCGTTTCTCCCCGCCTACCATGTTTGAAATAGTAATCTCATCAGGTACGGCACAGAAGGGGATGATATCGGATATTTATAAAATAATTAACGCCTTTCCTATGGGCCCTAACGGCAAACATGCATACATGCTTAAATGGGAGGAGGCTCTGGGTGAAGTGTTCACGGAGGAGCAATGGCGGATGATTTGGTCGCAGGCATCCAAGAGCTCCATGTGTACGCTCTACAGGGAGAACGCATACAAAATACTGTTCTTCTGGTACATGACCCCGGACGTCCTGCACGCTATTTACCCTTCTACAACAGACCGGTGCTGGCGATGTGTGGGACATAAGGGCACCCTCTTGCATATATACTGGCAATGCCCTCGTATAGTCCCTTTCTGGACGGAAGTCCGTACGCTCTTGGCCAGTATCCTGGACCAACCCCTGGACTTACACCCAAAGCACTTTTTACTGGGTGTCCCTTTCCCCAAACTGTCCAAATCCCTACAGAAACTATCCCGCCACATCCTGACCGCAGCGAGGTGTCTGGTTGCCCTCCACTGGAAAAAAACACACCCCCCTACCCCGGACGCATTATACGCCTGCATCAGAGATGTGGAGCTTATGGAGCGGATGACCGCCAGGATACAGGACCGGCTGGAAGCACACGACGCAGTCTGGAACCACTGGAATCTTAAGGACGATCGACCCTGACAGGCAAGCGGAAGTTTTCGGATGACTACCCACCCATACCCCCTCCCTTTCCTCCCTATCTTTCTTTCTATCCTTAGGTACCCCTTTCCTCTCTCTTTCTATCCATCTTCTTTCTTTTTCCCTTCTTCCTTTTTCCTATGCCATTTATTCTTCCAGACCCCCCCCCCTCGAGGGGGGGTGTTTGTTTGGATTAAAGTGTATTATAAGTGTCTTATATTATTCGCTACCACACGTATCCTCGGATTGCAACCCTGGTTTGGCGGTTAAGTCTGGAGGATAGATCTATTGCTGGATGGACTGTATCCCTGTTTTACATGTATTGCAGAACAAGCTGTCTGTGAATAGCTATACCTGGCCTGGCTGGTACCTGCTCCAGGTGGCTGTATTATGTAGGCCAATATGCTTTTGTGGTATGTTCTCCCCTGTAATTTTTCTGATCCCCTTTTTTTTCCGCTCCCCCAATGCTGAACTGAAGTGTTTGACGTGTAATGTTTCACTTTAAAATAATAAAAAGTTATTTGACAAAAAAAAAAACCTGGACGTTAATTGATTACTAAACACAAATTCTGTGTGCTCCAGTTTTAGTAACCCCCCAAACATAATGTGCTTACACCACCCTCTACACACCAGTACTTTTGGAATAGCATGGGTCACTTTAATGAAAGTCCAATTAAATAACCAGCAGGCAGTTTAAACAACTGACACATGTAAAAGTCAAGGCATACAACCAACACTATGATCTTCTCCTTCGCAATGAAAGAGCAGTGATTCTGCTGCCCAATATTCAATGCTATCATAAATGCAGAGTCTGTGCCCACTTCTTACACTGCAATAGGCTGACACCACAGCTTGGCCTAAGCAGAATTTTTCTTTGTTTTTTAAATTGGCCCTCAGCACATGTTGTGGATCTCCTGAGGACACAAGAAAAGAAAACTACATAAAGTGGTGTTCTACACAAACAAAAAAGATTAAAATTCCTAATAAAATGTAAAAAAAAATTGGATTTTTTTTTAACTCACCTCTAAATGCCTGTTGCTGGGGGGTCCCTCGTAGTCTGCCTCATTCAGTGCCTGGGCTGGTGACATCACTTCCCCTCAGCGCAGGAAGGGCTCAGCTCTGCCCCCTCCCTCCTGTCAGTCATCTGGGACACGTGACAGGTCCCAGATGACTGCGTGGCCAATCACAGCGCCGCTCGCGTATGCGCAGTGGGTGCCCGGCTGTGAAGTTACACAGTTGCAATGCCGGCGCCGCCGAGCGGAGGGGGGGGGGGGCGAGCGGGGCTTCGTTCCCCCGCATCGCTGGACCCTGGGACAGGCAAGTGTCCGATTATTAAAAGTCAGCAGCTGCAGTATACTTCAGTATACCATGAAGTAGACCATGGCGTGTACTGAGTAGGAAATACTGATGTGTATATATAATAGAATGAGGGGTGCACAGTGGAAATGTGGAGTATATCATGATTATTGTGGTGCAGAGTATGACCAAGCAGCTGCTGACAGCAAGAACAGCAGGAAGGAAAGGAGAAGGAAACTGTTAACCCAAACTGAGTTTCCTTGCATTCCTAATTTCTGAGACTAAACTCAACAAAAAAGTGTTTTGATGATAAAATGTACAGCCACATTTAGGAATACATGTGCATGCTGAAACTGTTTGAGAACTTCTGTTCTATAAATGGTGTAAAAGGCTTCTCAGCTGGCTGACTTTTTCAGATCTCATCACAGCAAATTTTCAGTTATATTATCCAATTTTGTTACATTTTCTGTGTACTGTTCTACCTAGGTAACAATCCATTACAGTCACCTCCCTGTCACATCAGGTTTGGCATAGCGCATAAAGTGTGATGACTCTATGAGTTCTATTTTGAAATTCATGTTTTTGGATGGAAGAAACTTGTAAATACTGCTTTTACTCTGTAAATTTAGATTGTTGCTGCTCAAACAAATCAAGATAATGAGTGGTTATGCAGTTTTTCTTAGCACATACTATATATTTTTTAGCAATATGCTAATCCAATTCGAAGCTTTGCTTCTGTTCAGGAGCTTCCTGTGATAAAGACCAGTCAATGCTGCTCTGTCCCCTTGTGCAGGGTGACTGGTCTTGTCTCCACCCCCTTCCCTCTACAAGGAGTCTGTAATGGGTGGGGCCTGCCCCCCAGCTCTACTCTCTGCACAGCCTATGCACAACACAATGAGAATGTCACCACTACTTTTGCATGGTAATAACTGATTAAAAAGGCTTTCATATGGGTTTACATCCTTTGTGGCTAATAACACCTTCCAGTCCAGCCCTGGCATCCTTTTAAATGGGTCTTTACTGCCTGGTCACATGACCACAGTGATTGACTTTCAACAGGGGTCACATGATCAGAAGTCCATCCTGACAGCTTCCAATCATTACCACAGACTGCGGCATGTCTACTGTGCTGGGAGTGTGCAGTAATCGCTTCCTCAGCACAGAAACCTCAGCTGCCCATTGATACATATGTGCAATGTGAGAACGTAAAGCCCATCCTCTCTGCCACCACACATATGTATTATGTGGGTGGCAAGAGGTTAAAGCAGAACTAAACTCTCTAAATCAACAATCAATCAATAATGCTGCTAGCATTAGAATATAAATAGCAAAGCATGTCATAATGTATTTACTTGTCTTAACCACTTCAGCCCCGGATATTTTCTTATTTTTTGCTATAATAAATAAGCCCAAAAAATATATATGTAGCGCATTTTTGCTGTGTAATGCTATTAATAGGACCATGTTAATAGATTGGTATTTGGCTCCCTCTACTGGTACGCAATGGAAAAAAAGACTTGTTTAAAGCGGAGGTCCACCCTAAAGTGGACCTTCCGCTCATTGGAATCCCCCCCCCCTCCGGCGCCACGATCGGCACCTTTCAGGGGGGAGGGGGGTGCAGTTACCTGGATAATCCAGGTAACTGCACCCACTTCCGGGATAGCTCTCTGCGGAAAGGGGCGTAGATCTACGCCCCTTTCCGAAAGTCCCCCGCTGCCTGCTGGGAAACACACAGATCCCAGAGGCAGCGGGTCCATCCTTATTGCGCAGCGCGATTCGCTCATGCGCAGTAGGGAACCGGGAAATGAAGCCGAAAGGCTCCACTTCCTGATTCCCATACCCAAGATGGCGGCGGCAGCACTCGAGTGACGATCGAGAGATGGGCTTCGGGTGCCGACATCGCGGGCGCGCTGGGCGGGTAAGTGTCCTTATTTTAAAAGTCAGCAGCTGCTGTATTTGTAGCTGCTGGCTTTTAAAAAAAAAAAAAAACGGCGGACTCCCGTTTTAACTTACACATAACAGCTAAGCAGGAAGTGACTTAATTGTTTTACTTTGTGAAAGGACTTACTTACCCACAATGCCCACTCACCTACCCATGAACGCTGAGTTGCTGAACTGCATGCTGGGTATGAAATAAAAGGCCTAGCACGGCCATTTTCTTTCTCTTCTGGACGTGTGGCCTGCCTACAGGGATCTGTGAGGGAGTGTTCCAGAGAGCTCAGTCTGCATTGAAGGAAAGGAACAGCAACCACTGAGCTATGTGATCGGGTCTGATGATCCAGAACATCTGATGTAGCCAAACGAGGGTCCAGTCATCTTGTAGAGCAAAGCAGCATAACGGTGCTGACCGGCAACAGGACTGAGACTCCCGGAGCGGAGGCATCCAGCTTTTCCAGGCCTGGTGTGGTGAGGGGGCTGCTGCCCAGAAGTTATATACAAGACTTCACACACTTAGACTAACCACGCAGTGTCGCTGAGACCTGCAGTTCCACAGCAAAGGTCTTATTTAAGTGGACTGAGTCCAAGCAAGCCTCAAAGCTTATATTCCACTAGGTACCGACTGACAGCCTGAGTGTGCTTTCATTGGAGACAGTTACACGTGTGTTCCATAACCGGAATTGCTGTCATCATTCACTTTATGTCACTTTATTACCTATCAAACCTTTGAATTACAAACACTACAGTATAAAAGCTAGCAGAAGAAAGAAGACCAGAGACTATATCTTCACTGGGGGACTTGGTGTCACAGTCACATGAAAAAAAACTGCATTATACCTCAGGGAGAGCTCTTGAGCAATTATACTGTGCTGTGTTTAACCCTCCTGACAGTCTTCCTGAGGCCGCGTACACACGGGCGGATTGTCTGCCCAACTAAGTTCGTCAGACAATCCGACAGACAGTCCGTTCAAAATTTGCATGAACGGACTTGACCACACACGATGAGCAGACAGTCCGCTGAAAGCGTGCGTGATGACATGTACAGCACGTACGACGGGACTAGAAAAACGGCGTCCTATACACTGCAATGCAACCTTCGGCCGTGTAAATCCTTTCTGAGCATGCGCCATACTTAGTCCGTCCAACTTGCCTACACACGAGCGGACTGTCCGTTGAAACCAAGTTTGGACGGACAAAACCAAGTTTGAACGGACTGTCTTACAGAAATTCCGTAAAAGACTTTGTTCGTCAGATTGTCCGCTGAAAAAGTCAGCTGAAGCCCACACACCAGCGGATTGTCCGCTGAAACACGGTTCAGCGGACTAAGTTGGACAGACAATCCGCCTGTGTGTACGCGGCCTGAGTCTGGCTCGGGGTGGAATTTTTGTACCATTAGCGGTAACCCCGAGCCAGACTCGGGACTGCATCGCTGGATCCAGGAGGACGCTTACTTACCTTCTCCCTCGGATCCAGCGTTGTCTCCCCGCTGTACGAGCGAGCCTTGTCTCGCTCGATCTATCACGGAGCCGATCTCCGTTCCCTGCGAGCGTTGCGACGCACGGGGACGGAGATCGGCGCCAAATTCAAAAAGTGAAACACACTGTATACATACAGTATAATGTAATCTTACAGAATACATTGCTGTATGTAAATATTTCACATCCCCTTTGTCCCTAGTGGTCTGTCCAGTGTCCTGCATGCAGTTTTATATTATAAAAACTGTTCTTTATGCCTGGAAACTGGAGATTGTCCATAGCAACCAAAACTGTCCCTTTACATCAAAAATGGTTTTAGACCAGCTAGAAAATAGCGATAATAAATTGGAATCACTCACAGAATTGAGCGACAGCGATTTGTGGGGAGATCCATCATCAAATATTGAAAAGTAATGACAGTGACAATTCTGCAACTGAGCAAATTTCAGTGTTTTTGATTTGATTACATTATTGAATAATTTTTATTATTGTTATATTATTATTTGGTACAATTATTTATAGTTATTTATTATATTATAATTTATGATTTCATTTTTCAAACTTTATTATACCCAGGATGTCTGCTAGACTCTAGTTTGGACAGATTTAAGAGAGTTATTCCTAAGAATTACAGGACTACAATATAAAACGCCAAATTTTCATGCAAAATAATTGTACCGCTTTTAGCACCTAAAATCCGAAATAATCATACCGCCAGGGAGGTTAATAACCTTGCATAGTATGTCTAGTGTGGCCGTATTGGAAGTGGGAAGGTGACCAGGGTCAAGGCTTTATCACCCTGAGCACTAGTCCCACTTGGAGACGCGTCTGCAGGGGGCATTTAAGGAATCTTTGTAGTGCTAACAATTTACAATTATCCATTGCATTATTGGGTTAAGTTTGTGTGTTAATACAGTTATTGTAAGAACTGTTTAAGCCAGTTTCAGTAAACTTGCACTCTGGTTAAGTTACAATTGGTGTGAGGCTTATTGATTCTCCTAACAGGTGGAGCAACGGATGCCCAGTTAACGACAAAGGCAGGGGTTGACAAATTTGCTTGGAATCTAGGAGCCAGCTAAAAAAGTTAGGAGCCAGGTCCGTGACGGCGATCTGGACCTGTCCCTGGCCTGACATGGAGACGAGTGAGGGGAAGATAGCCCCCAGCCCCCCACCTGTCTCCAAGTCATTGCCCATAGCTCTTAGAGGGACATTTTATTTTTTTTATTTTTTTCAAATGACGATTTTTTTTTTAAATTGCATTTTGTGTAAATATGAGATGTGAGGTCTCTCTGACCCCAGATCTCATATATAAGAGGACCTGTCATGCTTTTTTCTATTACAAGGGATTTTTACATTCCTTGTAATAGGAATAAAAGTGACACACATTTTTTTTTTTTAAAAGAACAGTGAAAAAAAATAAAAATAAAAGTTAAAATAAGAAGAAAAAAAAAATGTTAAATGCGTCCTGTCCCGCCAAGCTTGCGTGCAGAAGCGAACGCATATATGAAAGCGATGTTCAAACCACACATGTGAGGTATCGCTGCGATCGGTAGAGTAAGAGCAATAATTCTAGCCCTAGACCTTCTCTGTAACTCAAAACTTGCAAACTGTAGAATTTTTTAAACGTCGCCTATGGAGATTTTAAAGGGTAAAAGTTTGTCGCCATTCCATGGGCGGGTGCAATTTTGAAGCATGACATGTTTGGTATCAATTTACTCGACGTAACATTATCTTTCATAATATAAAAAAAAATTGGGCTAACTTTACTGTTGTCTTATTTTTTTTATTAAATAAATTATTTTTTCCTCAAAAAAAGTGCGCTTGTAAGTACGCTGTGCAAATATGGTGTGACAGACATTATTGCAACGACCACCATTTTACTCTCTAGGGTGTTAGAATAAAAAAGAAAAAAAAAGTGTGTGTAATATATATATATATATATATAATGTGTATGTGTATATATATATATATATATATATATATATATGTATGTGTATATATATATATATATATATATATATATATATATATATGTATGTAATGTTTAGGTGTTCTAAGTAAATGGAAGGAAATCCATTAGCATTAATGGTTGTAATTCCAACGGCCACCACAAGAGGGCGCCAGATTCCAGAAGGAATAGGATCACAGAAGGGAATAGCATCACAGAAGGCCTCAAAGCCGGGGGCTCAATTACCGACGCAATCACGCTGGGGGGGTCCACGGAGACAGGATACCCCCAGCTGTGCTGCTAATTCTAGTCGCCAATGCGACCTGGCGCCCGGGTTTTGTCGAGCCCTGGACAAAGGTATATTATAGCATATTGTTATTGTGGGATTGTTCCTTGTTGTTAAGCTTTGCACCAACACTGTTATACAGCTGCGTCAAGACAATTCTTAGGGCGGAACAGCAGAGTACAGGCTCAATTAATTACTAGCTTTATGACATTTTTATTATCATTTTTTTTATTAGCGATATGCAATTTTTATCGTGACTGCGACATTATGGCAGACACATCGGACACTTTTGACACTATTTTGGGACCATTGTCATTTATACAGCGGTCAGTGCTGTATAAATGACACTGGCAGGGAAGGGGTTAACCACTAGGGGGCGATCAAGGGGTTAAGTGTGTCCTAGGGAGTGATTCTAACTGTGGGGGGGTAGGCTACCTAGGACATGACAGAGATCACTGCTCCCGATAACAGGGAGCAGTAGATCTCTGTCTTGTCACTAGGCAGAACAGGGAAATGTTGCATCTCCCCGTTTTGCCGCTCTGTGACACGATCACGAAACACCGGCGGACATAGAGTCCGCGGGTCCCGCAGGCATGGTCACGGAGCATGCGGCGGGCCCACATTGTCGCTTCTTAAACAGGACATACTTGTACACCCATTTGCGCATCCGTGCCATTGTACCTACCTATATTGTCGTGCACTGGTCGGCAAGCGGTTAAACAATTTGTATACATTTCTTCAGTTACTTCCTGGTTTCTGGGCCTAGATAAATAATGTCATACATTCCAGGAGACTTTAGAAGGGGAAGAGCAGAGAAGAGGAGAAGGGATTTTCTAAGTTAAAGCAGTAGTACGCTGCAAAAAAAAAAAAAAAAACTTTCCCTGTAAGTTAAGAGCATAAAGTGCCAGTATGCTACATGAGTCACTGATGACATGGCACAGATGGACACTGATGAGGAGGCACTAGTATGAAGCACTGATGGGTGGCACTGAAACGCATCAGTGCAGGGCATTGTTGGGGCTGCACTGATAATCAGGGCACTGCGCGCTGGCAAGAGTGGGACGCCGTCGTCCCAGAACGAGAGAGCCGCCGCCTGCCTATTTAATTCACAATACGGCAAGCATGAGGTGGTTAAATAGCATTTTCAGTTAGTGGTGCTCAGATGCAGTTTATTCTTCTTTAAGAAATACATATCAAGATTTTGTGCTCAAAGTTCTGTTTAAAAAAAAAAAAAATGGGAAAGGGAATATTTTAAAGGCACTTACATCAATCAGCAAGAGTGAGGAAGCCGGAAACGACTGCATGGCTCACATATTACAATATAAACGTGCCCTATTTGTGAACTACATAAGCAGTGCTCCCTATTATTATGACACTACAGGAACCATGCTGTGTCTATGCCTTGCAAACAGAACAAATTGCAGCCAGTGAGGTGGAGGCCTCCTTTATGAAACCAATGAGCCACCATTCATAGCAACACTTAGCTGCAACCTTTCATTGTTCTGACTGCTATGAAATGATGAAATCTGCTAAAAAGGTTTCTGCACTTTGTATGCAGCCAAGTTTCTTTTTTTTACAGCTATTGTATTATAAATGTGATAGTGCCTAATTTGTCTAATGGTCAGGCTGGAGGCTTTAAATGTTTTATTAACATGACTGAGGTTAGTTACCAAGAGCATTTCCTAATGAATCTGTCTACTGTGCTTAGCAAACTTTGCTTTACAGCAGCAAATCACAATAATTACACCAGCTAGCCTAACAACATATTAGGACCTTCAGCGAGTATGTCTGCTCACACCTCTCATAACCACTAAGTCATTTTGGCATTTTAATAGTGACCCTTAATGGCATTATTAACACCAGTGCTTGCACATGTAAGTTTTCCAATTAGACTTTGAGAACTTTTACAGAACTGGCGGCACAGAAATGGCCTCCTAACACTGTTGTCATAATTTACCAGCAGGAGCCGATCTTAACTCACAGGAATGCAATAGATTCTCTATTTCTATAAGTCTTTAGGGATACATTTTTCATCAGTCCCTGTCCCTGTGTACTTTATAATCTAATAAAAATGTTTCTCAATAGCAGGCCTCAAGTGCATACATTCCACAAACTGAGGCTGTAACACAATTTTGTTAATCAGTAAGTGTTCAGTCACACTATCTGCACTGCCCAACGCCAGCGTACATGACTTGACTTAAGTTAGACGTGAGTCACCTGTTTTAGGACTTGCGACTTGCTTGGCTGAATTCAATAAATGACTCGACTTGACTTTGACTTGTCACTACTGACTTGCGACTTGACTTTGATTTGGGCAATATGACAATGACTTGGAAAGTTGGCATCATAACACTACCACCACTAACACACACTACCCCTAACCATAACCACCACTAACACACTAACCGCAAGCCGCCGTCTGCCTACCTGATCAGCGTGTCATGCAGACAGACGGCGGACATTGCAATGTTCAAAAGCCTCGCCTTCTCGTTTGTGATAGGCAGAACACTCAATTTTACAGCAGGCAGTGTTCAGCCTATCATCCTCATCTGTGTTATGAGCGCCGCCGATCAGGTACACGGCTGCCTGACCATAAAGTTTATAATATAATATACTGTATAATTGTATGTATATATATATATATATATATATATATATATAGTAATTTAATATATAATAATATATATAAAACTAGGGAGAAGTAATTCAATATATATTCAGGCTTGTTGGCCATTGAATTGCTGAGTGTTCTGCTCCTTGTCTGCTGTTTGGGCATTCAACGTGTTTCTTTAATATGCCAAGAAAAAAGTAAAAAGCAGTTTTGTTAATATTGAAAACAAAACAAAACCTTTCCTGAACACTGACTTTTAACCCATTTAAAGGTGGGAATGGGGTAGATCAGTATTTTGACTTGATTTGTGACTTGACCAAAATAAATGACTTGACTTGCTTGATTTCTAGCAGGGACTCGACTTGACTTGCTTGCTTTTCGTCACAGTAAATTGGGACTTGCTTGAGACTAAGGCCTCATGCACACGGACGTTTTTACAGCCACTTTTTTGAGCTTTTTTTGCAGCTTAAAAACGACTGTCCATGTTAGTCTATGGCTTCATGCCCACCTAGGCGTTTTTGAGCTGCAAATGGCATAGGCGTTTTTAAGCTGTAAAAAAAACCCAGGACCAGTGCGTTCCGTGGCGTGGAGCTAGAGCTGTAAAAACGCGAATCGCGGGAAAACGCGCAAAAACGCGCAAAACCGCCAATGCAAAACGCGTTAAAAATCAAGTTTTTAACAACAATTTTTCCAGGCATCGAAGCTAGCTTTGCAGCCAGTTTTTTAAAACGTCCGTGTGCATGAGCACTTAAAGGTTAAGACTTGAAACTTGCTTGTGACTTGCACATGTGTCCCTTACTCCCATGTCTGCCACAATCCATGGATCTCTTAGTGTAATACCGATGCTAGTGAGAGCTACACAGTAATTAGATCAGAGACATAAACAGGCAGACAAACAATTACCAGAGCTCACCATGCAGCAATTTATATCATTTGCACTTAAATATTTGTACTGCAACACAGAGAAAATGGCAAGACATGGACTGAACGCTGTGTGGCCAAGGACAAGAAGCTGCATCTAAATTTAGCAAACAGGGACAAGCTAGGTGAATGAATACATGGACATAAGGGGATCGGTCAGCCATGACACTACAAACTGCAACCATAACATGTGAGCCCAAGGTAAGGACAAGGTACGGCAAATAAACACAGGAAATAGAACTACATTAACACCTAGTAAAACAACAATCTTTCATATGTGTGTGTGTAGAAAAAGAATTTCCCATATACCTGTATATTGCTTTCGCTAATAGACATGTCCAAGAGTCTTTTAACCACTTGACCACTGCGCACTTAAACCCCCTTCCTAACCAGACCAATTTTCAGCTTTTGGTGCTATCACACTTTGAACGACAATTACTCAGTCATGCAACACTGTACCTATATGAAATGTTTGTCCTTTTTTCACACAAATAGAGCTTTCTTTTGGTGGTATTTAATCAAAAAAGACTGAAAATTTGATAAAAAAAAATAATTCTTTGTTTCTGTTAAAATGTATTGCAGAGTATTGGCAGCGTATTGCAGTGTTGCAGAGTATTGCACAGTATTGGCAGAGTATTGCACAGTATGGGGAGAGTATTGGCACAGAGCATCGCTGCTGCCATCTCTCCGCCTCTCCCCTTGCACTGTACCGATTGGTACAGAAAGGGGAGGGAGGGAGGGAGGGAGGGAGGAACTGGCATCATGACATGATGCCGGTTTGATTACATGTGATCGCTCCGTCATTTGACGGAGCAATCACATTGTAAATGCCCGCTACAAGCGGCTGTTTACCGTGATCCGTGATGTGCCTTGGTCACGGATGTTTTCGGGGGCGTGCGAGAGCAACATTCTGGGAGGACGTCCACCCAGAAAAACACGACCGCGCTGTATCCTTCTTTCAGCTGTTGTTGCGGTCGGCAAGTGGTCAAAACTATGCATATTTCCTGCCAACACCACGGATTCCTGAAAAAGTTTCACTTCCTTACCTGACAATAAAAAAAAACCTACACCACTTAAAGTGGTTGTAAACCCTTACAACCAACTTTGACCTACAGGTAAGCCTAGATTAAGGCTTACCTGTAGGTCCAAGAAATATCTCCAAAACCTACATGGTTTGAGAGATATTTGCTGAAAGACAGGCATGCGCCGTAGACAGTGGCGCGCAGGCGCACTGAGCGCCGCGGTCAACGGCGATATGCTGCGAGTGGCGGCTCCCGTGCGTAGGAGTGACGTCATCGCGGCTTCGCCGAATGACAGCGGCGGAGCGGCGAGACCCACCGAGAAGATGGATGCACCGGACTACAGGGGACAGCGGAGACATCGCTGGCTCCTGTATCAGGTAAGTGACACATAATGGACTACTATGCGATGCATAGTAGTCCATTATGCTTTACCTTTGCAGGGAATGAAAGAGGAAGTAAACCCACCAGGGTTTACTTCCTCTTTAAGGTTAAACTGCTTTCTCTTCCAGTCTAATCGTGTGGTCCCATGTCTTCCTATACTCCCTGGGACTGAAAAGTTTCATCCATTGAGATATTTGTATATCGCTATCTTATCTCCTCTCAAGCTTCTCTTCTCTGAGGAGAATACATTTAGCACTTGTAGTCTTTCCTCATAATTGAGGTCCTCCAGCCCCCATATTAATTTAGTTGCACTTCTCTGGATTCTCTTCAGCTCCAGCACTTACTTTCTGAGGACTGGGGACCAGAACTGGACGCTCCAGATGCGGCCAAACCAAAGTTTTATAAAGTGTCAGAATAATCGTTGTATCTCTAAAGTTATTTCCCTTTTTAAAGCATGCTAATATTCTGCTGGCTTTGGTAGCTGCAGATTCACACTGCATGCTATTGCTCAGTCTGACTTCTACCAGGATCCCTAGATCCTTCTCTATCCTGGAAACTACTAATGAGTAACTTGCCTTTATATTTGTACTCCCAAGTGCATTACCTAACATTTTTCAATGTTAAACTTAATTTGCCATGCAGTAGCCCACTCCATTAATTTATTCACGTCCTAAAACCTGAATAAAGGCATAAGAGTCATGGAGGAGCTCAGCTATGAGGAAGGATTAGACAAAATTAATTTATTCTCTCAAGAAGAGATTAAGGGGGATATGATCACCATGTACAAATACATAAGGGGTCCATATAGTGAACTTGGTGTTGAGTTATTCACTTTACAGTCCACACTGAGGACAAGGGGGCACTCTTTACGGCTAGAGGAAAAGAGATTTTGGCTCCAAATACGGAAAGGTTTCTTCACAGTAAGAGCTGTGAAAATGTGGATTAGACTCCCTCCAGAGGTGGTTCTGGCCAGCTCAGTAGATTGCTTTAAGAAGGGCCTGGATTCTTTCCTAAATGTACATAATATAACTGGATACTAACATTTATAGGCAAAGTTGATCCAGGAAAAATCCAATTAACTTTTGGGGATCAAGAAAGATATTTTTTCCCCTGCTGGAGCTAATTGGATCATGCTTTGCTGGGTTTTTCGCCTTCTTTTGGATCAATTGTGGGTATAGGCTTGGGTATATGAGATTGTAGGATATAATTTATTTCATTATTCTTTATTTTTATAGTCGAACTAGATCAGTGATGGTGAACCTTGGCCCCTCAGATGTTTTAGAACTATATTTCCCATGATGCTAATGCACTCTGCAGTATAGTTGAGCATCATGGGAAATGTAGTTCCGAAACATCTGGGGTGCCAAGGTTCACCATCACTGAACTAGATGGACTTGTGTGTTTTTTCAAACTAACTATGTAACCAAGTATTTTCATGAATACTTGGTGGTGCACTGATAACAAAAATCGGCATCAATGCAACCCTAGTTTGGGGACTCTTTTACAAACTCTGAAAGCTGTACGGGAAAAATAAATAAGCAAATGATAAATTGCAAAAATGATCTGTCCACATGAGTTTCAGAGTGGAGCGCAGGGCCTAGCAGGAAAAGGGTTAAAGCTGTCTACAGTGCTGAAGCAGGCACACATTCTGTTTCCATGGAGCTGTCCATAGTGCTGAAACAAATGCAGGCTATTTAACATTGAACTGTCTACAGTGCTGAATTAGGAGTGGAATATATTTTCGATGGAACTGTCAGAGGTGCTGACACACAGAACTGTCACCTGGTGCTGCGGAAAGGGTCATCGTTTCGATTCGCACTGTTGATTGGAGGAAATGAGAAAGGCTTCAAGCCCATTTTAACTTTTTTAAACCTTTTATTAGTTTACAAGTTTTTAAACTGACAGTTTTGTTTATTTGTAATTATAGTAAAGCCGAATTCCAGGCGGATAAAAAAAGGATGCAAATTAATGCAATTTTGTATTTCTTAATAATGCTGTAAATTTTTTATTGCAAGTGGTTTTAGGGCTCATTCACATGAGGCATACATAACCCTATGTTCTGTGGAGGGCTGTGTTCATGGACAGAGCCGCTGCTCTCAATGTGATATCTGTGCAGGTGCACCGCCCCTTTTACACATTCAGTGCCATGCACCCAAGCCATCCTTCATGTCACATTGGGAGCAATGCAACTGCTGCATCCCAACTGACATAAATTGGGACTACCTGCATGGACAGCTATGCAATCCTTGCAAATAAGTATGTAAGCGCTTATATACACCCCATGTGAACGTGACCTACATGTACCTGAATGTCACTTGGTATCAGCTTTTTGTCATTTCCTATACAACACTGTACTGAGTGAGATCGGGATGGACATTCTGATAGAAGGAGAGAGCAGAGTGGGCAGGGGGATTACCTCATCAGTCGGTTGCTGTTCTTTTCAGTCCAGACAAAATGCTGGGGGTTGGAGAGAACTCATCACTAAATTCCCCTTAGGTGCAAGTGGCCATTGTCAAGCATATAGTCTCCTCCAATGTCAAAGTGAAAAGAAAAAAAGGCTCCTCTAAGTGCATAAGTAAAACTTTATATTTCCCAAAAGGGTTACAACCACTTACAAAAGGGTGGGTGGGTGGGAGCACATCATATTAGTAATATGGCAGGTGGTCCGGCGTTCTATTAGTCCCAAAGAGTCTCAGGGATATCCGGAGGTGTAATTCTATGGCAGCATATTCTGAAGTGGCCGGCATATGGAAGCCATAACTCTCCTGGATACTGGGAAGACAGCTAGGCTGTCGGAGACCGCATGGAAGCCGAATCCAGGAAGTGACGTCAGCGGAAAGGGACCAGCAACCAGCGTGGATAGCAAACCGGAAGTGATGTCATCAACATGCAACGCATTTTGGAAAACAGCTAATTGGTTCCTTCTTCAAGCAATGACCCAGACATTGCTTGAAGAAGGAACCAATTAGCTTTTCCGAAACGCGTCGTTGACTCTGTCATTGCTTGACGAACTAACCAAATAGCTGTTCCAAAAGCATTGCATGTTGATGACATCACTTTCCACTTGCTGTCCACGCTGGTTGTTGGTCCCTTCCTGCTGACATCACTTCCTGGATTCGGCTTCCATGCCATCTCAGACAGCCTAGCTGTCTTCCCAGTATCCAGGAGAGTTGTGGCTTCCATCTGCCAGCCACTTCAGAATATGCTGCCATAGAATTACACCTTTGGATATCCCTGAGACACTTTGGGACTAATAGAATGCCGGATCAACTGCCATATTACTAATATGATGTGCTCCTAACCATCTACCCTTTTTTGAAAGTGGTTTTAACCCTTTTGGTAAATATAAAGTTTTACTTCTGCACTTAGAGGCACTATTTTTTCTTTTAATTTTACTTCCAGAGTTTGCTTCTCTCTTCAAGTGTTGCCGGAAGTGCATGAAGACCCTCTTCTACTTCTACATATACTGATATCTGCTTGGTCTGTTGCTCAGAGTGCCCTTATCCACTTCCAGACTGCTGAACGCCGATACACGTCCTAACTTTCAAGAGGGATATCTTTGTTATGACAGCAGCTAGCTGCCATAACTTGTATCCTCTTCTTCGGCGGGCAGTCCGGTTTCCGATCATAGTGGTCTCTGTGGTGGATTCATCCTTCTTCCAGTGCCCTCTGCCCTCCAGTGCCCTCCTTACTGGAGGCAACGGCGGAGGTAATCGGATACTTCTTCCTGCTAGGCATGGAGATGAGTGAAGGGAAGATGGCCCCCCACCCATCTCCATATGATTGCAGGCAGGGTGGGAGCGACATCAGAACGTTACTTCCGGCCCTTGGCTCTTAACCACTACAATACAGGGCACTTTCGGCCCCTTCCTTCCCAGCTCAATTTTCAGTTTTCAGCACTCTTGCACTTTCAATGACAATTGCCCGGTCATGCTACGATGTATCCAAATGAAATTTTTATCATTTTGTTCTCACAAATAGAGCTTTATTTTGTGGTATTTATTCACGACTCTGTTTTTATTTTTTGCGATACAAGCGCAAAAAGAGCGGAAATTTGGAAAAGCTCATACTCACTGATCACCAGCCGGCTGCAGCGATCTGCTCTCCTCTCCTCAGCGACGACTTCGGTGTGAGGAGAGGAGAGCCGATTGCCTAGCAACCGGCTGTTTGTTTACATCACATGACGGCTGTGATTGGACACGGGCATCATGTGATCAGGAGGGCCAATCACAGAGCCCTCCTGCCGATCCGAGATGCGCCATGTCCGGGTGACACGAGCGCATCGGGATCGCGCTGCTGCGCGGGCATGCACACGCGTAATCCCCCTCCTTCTGAAGGACATTCCTGAATGTCCTATCAGAAGGAGGAGGCTCCCATCTGGCTGTTTATATACATTGGCCGGGTGGGAAGTAGTTAAAGGGCCTTTTTTATTTTTTTTCAAATTACACTTTTTTTTGCATTTTAGTGTAAATATGAGATCTGAGGTCTTTTTGACCCCAGATCTCATATTTAAGAGGTCCCGTTGTGCTTTTTTTTTTAAAGAACAGTGTCAAAATAAAAAATAAAAGGCAAAATAAATAAGAAAAAAATGTAACATTTTAAATATGCCCCGTCCCGCCAAGCTTGCCTGCAGAAGCGAACACATACGTGAGTAGCGTCCGCATATCAAAATGTTGGTCAAACCACACATGTGAGGTATCACCGCAATCGGTATAGCATGAGCAATAATTCTAGCCCTTGACCTCCTCTGTAACTCAAAACATGCAACCTGTAGAATTTTTTAAATGTCGCCTATGGAGATTTTTAAGGGTAAAAGTTTGTCGCAATTCCACGTGCGGGCGCAATTTTGAAGCTTGACATGTTGGGTATCAATTTACTCGGCGTAACATTATCTTTGACAATATAAAAAAAAAAACGGTTTACCAACTGTCTTATTTTTTAATTTTAAAACTTGTATTTTTTCCAAAAAAAGTAAGACCGCTGCACAAATATGGTGTGGCAAAGTATTGCAACAGCCGCCATTTTATTCTTTAGTGTGTTAGAAAAAAAAAATGTATAATGTTTGGGGGTTCCAAGTAATTTTCTAGCAAAAAAAATATTTTTAACTTGTAAACAACAAATCTCAGAAAGAGGATCGGTCCTTAGGTGATTATACACACTTTTATCTAATATGAAAGTGCCCATTGCTAAGCCCTAAGGCCGCGTACACACGCGGGGACTGTTCGCTCAACTTTGTCCGTCAAACAGTTTCAGCGGACAGTCCGCTCAAAATTAGCATGGACGGACTTGCCCACACACGACGAACGAACAGTCAGCTGAAACCGTGCGCGATGACGTGAACGGCACGTACGACGGGACGAAAAATACGACGTCCTATACACTGCAATGCAAACTTCGGCGTGTAAATCCTTTCTGAGCATGCGCGGAACTTAGTTTGACGAACAAGCCTACACACGAGGGGACTGTTCGCTGAAACAGAGTTTCAGCGGACAGTTTTTCGGAATTTCCGAAAAACTTTGTTCAGCAGACTGTCCGCTGAAACTGTCCGCTGAAAGCCCACACACGAGCGGACTGTCCGCCGAAACACTGTTCAGCGGACAAAGTTGAGCGAACAGTCCCCGCGTGTGTACGCGGTCTAACACTCACATGAGAGGGCGTGTCATCATTGCTCTCCCCATTTTCTGATACCAACCACCAATTGGGATTTTGGAGCCTAGTGCAACAGAGGAAGAAGCAACACAGAAGTGCTGGCAAGAAGATTATCACTTTGTTGTGGGGGGGCTGTGCTGGAGTATAGGTTTGCACCAAGACCCTTTTTTTTTTTAACCGGCAAGTATGAGTACCAATACTTTAGGTCAAGTACTCGCCGATGCTGAGTACCGATACTTCTATGGTGCCATTTGAGCCCATTTCGAAAAAATGGGCTCAAATCGCACTGCAAAGAATCACATCTGATTTGAACAGGAATGCCCACTCTTGTGTGAACGCGGGCTGAAATCACTATGACAAGCCTGGGTACACACAGGAGCAGTGCAGGAAACCGCATGTGATTTGGAAAGAGAATGCACCGCATTCCTGTTCAAATTGCATGCAATTCTGCGATTTGAGCCCATCCATTTTGAATGGGCTCAAATCGTACTGCAAAGGTTTTGTGTTTGGGTATCAGAGCATTTTTCACGAGTATTCATGAAACAACTCTGTATCGACACCAGTGCAAGCTTAATGGACTCCTTTACATGGACATCATCAATGCAGGAATATTGTTTCCTCCCACTCATACCACCAATGCAGGGACAATTTTCTCCTTCCAGTGACACAAATGACATTTGCATTCTTCCTCAGCCTGTTAGCCCTATATTTTCTGAGCAGCCAACATGTGCACAGCTATTAAACTCTTCAATTTACTGCAGTGTCCAAAGTAAGCTGCAAAAATTGTCACGCCATTGCACACTGTGCACACCGCAACTATTCTTTCTCATTTGGACACAGGGTTCTGCAAGCACCACTGAAATTATAACTCCATAACACCTTTCGCACCCCCAGTCCCAGGCCCACCGATTTCCAAAAGTTCCCAGGTATGCTTACAACCAAGGATGCTGGATCGCTGGATCATAACAACACAGGAAGGTGAGCAGAAGGAGAGCATACATAACATTGCCTCCGTGGCACCTAATCACTAAGCCAGGTGGCCCCAGTGAGAAAAGAAGAAATGAGGTTGGAGAGGAGAGGAAAAGAAAAGGAGGAGAAGCACACAAATGAATACGTGAGAGTGCAATAGAGAAAGAGTAGGAGGCACTCAGTGTATTGAAAGAACAGAGTACAGGCGGCAGGTCACACACACTGGAGAGGGAATGGGGCTCAGAAATACTGCTGCACTCCCATACTGACCAGTACAGATGTCTGTCCTTCAGCTCATTAAATACAGTTCCTGGGCTGCTTTTAGCCCCACCCTCTAATGCGTTTGTTGGGAGGTACATTTTATGTAACTGGGAAAGGGGTTGGCAAGTGAAAGTACACCAAGGGGTGCACAAGTGGTCAAGGTAGCCAAGTACATCAAATACACTAGTGGCTAAGTACACCAAGGGGGTTGAGAACCAATGGTCTAGAGTAGTGGTCTCCAACCTGTGGCCCGAGAGCCAGATGTTGCCCTTTGCTTGCTGTTACCTGGTCCTTAGGGCAATATTTCATTCACTGACACAAACAATGGTGCACTATTCCTATCAATTACATCAACGATGGGGCACTGTTCTTTTAACCACTTAAGGTCCGGGAGATTTTTCCCCCACAAATAGAGCTTTCTTTTGGCGATATTTGATCACCTCTGTGGTTTTTATTTTTTGCACCATAAACAAAAAAAGAGCAACAATTTTGTCCATCCCGGTTTACACACACATCCCCGTTCTGGCTCTCGTTCTCACGACCACCGCCTTCCGGTGGTGCACCTGCTATAACTGTTCAAAGGGCTGACGTACAGCTACAGCAATTTGCGGGATCTTTCTGACTTGCCGCCGTATAATGACGGCGGCTGTTCAGCAAGTGGTTAATGAAACCAACAATGGGGTCCAATGACACCAACGATGGGACATTTTGTACTCCCGATGCCCCCCTAAAGTCTGGACAGTAAACCAGCCCTTTGTTTAAAAACTTTGGAGCACCCTGGTCTAGAGCAGTGGTTCCCAATTATATAACAAAAAATAAATGTAGATTATTAGTCAAAATACATAATGTTCATAATAATAAAGACAATAGTCAGTCTTCAATCCCCATCATGGACAAAGTGCCATAAATCCTCAGCAATCAATAGCTCCCACTGCTGTCTCTGCCAATGTGGAGGGAGTGTCCCCAGAGAGCTGAGGCTCTTGTGCACATCGCTGGATCAACATGAAGCTCAGGTAAGTATGGGGGGGGCTGCAGCACACAAAAGTTTTTTTTACCTTCATGCATGAAGGTAAAAAAAAACCTGAGCTTTTATAACCACTTGAAGCCGTGTACCCCAATTTAGCCTCCAAAACTTTAATGCCCTTTAGATTTAACAGCCATAGAAGGAAGAGGCCTCCAGCCTTCTTCAGACTCAAAAGCACTCACAATCCCACAAGGAAATATACAGGAAAAAAGAAACTAACAGTGCTCTCTGTGTGTGATATTAATAATCAAGAAATAATAAATTACACTTACAATATGTAAACAATCACCAACATCAAAAAAGTGCCATAAATCTTCAACAGCATAATGAAACGAACAGTGCCAAATGTGTATCCACCACCACCAACATGAAGCTGCTCACCTCCCTGTTAGCCCTTGTACACACGGTCGGAGATTCCGACGGAATGTGTCCGATCGGACCGTTTTGTCGGATATTCTGACTGTGTGTGGTCTACATCGGACTGTTTCCGTCGGAGTATCCGATGGACCAAGTTTTCCAACTTGTTGGTAAAATTTTCCGACAAAATGCTCCGATCGGACATACTCGGATCATGTGTAGAGAATCCCGATCGGACAAAGTGCCACGCATGCTCAGATCAAATTGCTACACCAAAGCTATTGGCTACTAGCCTGAACGTAGTCCCATCGTAACGAAATAACGTCATCACGTTGGATTTTCCAACAACTTTGTTCGACCGTGTGTATGCAACAGTTTCGGACAAAATCCGTCGGATTTGGTTGTCGGAATCTCCGACCGTGTGTACAAGGGCTTAGACCTCATAAAGATCAAAAAGTGCTCTATCCCCTTCAGGGTTAAATGCCAAGACAGGACAACGTCACAGGTTATGACCGCCAAACTCCTCCACACTGAGGATACCAATAAAACTGAGAATAAATTGCACTTGCAATGTATAAAAGATTCTTAATACATTATAAGTGCATTTTATTGTCAAATTTTATATATATATATATATATATTATATACTATACTATATACACTTATATATATATATATATATTCTATATAGAGAGAGCACTATTATCTTCTTCTTGCTTCCTCATGTACCATGTGATTGTGAGTTGTTTTCATTGGTGGTGTAGTAAAATGGCAAACCGTAGTCACAGCACACTATAACGCACTTGGCAGGCACCCACCTTTCTCCTCAAGTCTGTACAATACCACACACCAAGGCCATGTTGTGCACTGAGGTACTCTACACAGCATTGGCCCGACACACTACAGGACTCTGAGGTGGGCCCTGCGGGAAACAAGCCTCATGGTGCTTGAGTGCCAATTGCCTCTACTGACACACCACTGTGTGACTGCTGCCCTGCCACACTATTCTGCCTGGTGCCCAAAGCCAGACACCAAGTGCCCTTCCAAAAGCACCATTCTGACCCGATACACCCCGGGCTTAGGAGAGTCTGGAGGCTGATGAAGAGCTGTAGAAATCCTGGAGAGGAACCAGAATGCGTTCCTGCTGGAGTGACATCACACGGTCAATCTGTGATTGAAGGCAATAAATTACCTAATTATTGTACTACTTTTTAATTCCATTACTGGGGCCTATATTTACAGTTACAAAATATATATGTGAAATAACAGCAACAATGACTATATTCATGACAAACATTTTGTTACTACGAAGGGTACAATTTATGGAAATTAGCTGCCAAGGGGAACAATTTATGGAAAGGAGTAAAAAAAAAAAAAGATGGGAACCACCGCACTAAAGTAATAAGCAATGCTCCAATGAGAAATTACAGTTTCAAGCAAGTAACATTGACCTAGGGATACATGAAAAAGTATATAAAGAAAGCCTGGATTAAATGGATTTACAGCCATAACCAATAACAAGAAGCACCTAGGAACATCTACAGAGACTCCTGTGGAGTAAACCCTTGCAAAACACACAACTAGCAAATGTATGCACATAATGTACAAAAATCATACAGGGGGCATTGCATATCATGTGCACCTGAGGTAAGCAATCTACACTTCATGTTTTCTGTATAATCTAATTTGCCTCTGGGGAGATTTTAAATTTGAACATCAATTCATATAAAAAAAATAAAAATCGAACCACTATTGCAAATCACAAGCAAATATAAAACAGCTGTGTAAAAAGGAATATGGCAGTAGATTGTAGGAAAATATATATAATTAGAAAATGTTTGCCCACATTTAATACAATTACAAGTAATTAATATAAACAATTGTGCAGAAATTAACCACTTAAGCCCCGGAGCAATTTGCAGCCAAAGGACCAAGCCCCCTTTTTGCGATTCGGCACTGCGTCGCTTTAACTGACAATTGCGCGGTCATGCGACGTGGCTCCCAAACAAAATTGGTGTCCTTTTTTCCCCACAAATAGAGCTTTCTTTTGGTGGTATTTGATCAACTCTGTGGTTTTTATTTTTTGCGCTATAAACAAAAATAGGAGCGACAATTTTGAAAAAAATTCAAAATTTTTTACTTTTTGCTATAATAAATATCCCCCAAAAATATATAAAAAAAAATTTTTTTTTCCTCAGTTTAGGCCGATATGTATTCTTCTACATATTTTTGGTAAAAAAAAAAAATCGCAATTAGCGATTATTGATTGGTTTGCACAAAAGTTATAGTGTTTACAAAATAGGGGATAGTTTTATAGCATTTTTATAAATTTTTTTTTTTTTACCAGTAATGGCGGCGATCAGTGATTTTTATTGTGACTGCAACATTATTGCGGACACATCGGACATTTTTGACACATTTTTGGGACCATTGTCATTTATATAGCAATCAGTGGTATTTAAAGTGGTTGTAAACCCTTACAAACCACTTTGACCTACAGGTAAGCCTAGATTAAGGCTTACCTGTAGGTCCAAGCAATATCTCCTAAACCTATATGGTTTAGGAGATATTTGCCCGAAAACGGGCACCGCTGTCTACGGCGCATGCGCTGTAGACAGCGGCGCGCAGGCGCACTGAGCGCGGCATTTCCAAAAATGGAGCTGCCGCGCGTGTCGACTCCCGTGCGCATGCGCGGGAGTGACGTCATCGCGGCTTCGCCGAATGACAGCGGCGGAGCTGCGAGACGCCACCAGCAAGATGGATGCGGCGGACTACAGGGGACAGCGGCGACTTCGCTGGCTCCTGTGTCAGGTAAGTGACACATAATAGGCTACTATGCGATGCAAAGTAGTCCATTATGCTTTGCCTTTGCAGGGAATTAAAGAGGAAGTAAACCCATCAGGGTTTACTTCCTCTTTAAATGCACTGATTCCTGTCTAAATGACACTGGCAGTGAAGGAGTTAACCACTAGGGGGCAGTGTAGGTGTTATGTACGACGTTATGTGTTTTTTTATTGTAGGGGCGTGCCCTGGCATGTGACGTCACTGATCATACTTCACTATAAAAAGGAACAGACAATTGGTGACAGCCACAGTAGGAAGCATGGGGAGAGGTTTGTTTACACAGACCTCGCCTCGTTCTTCAGCTCTGTGACCCGATCGCGGGACACCAGTGGCGATCAGGTCCGCTGGTCCCGCGGCCACGGAGCTCAGGACCAGGTCGGGAGCGCACTGGCGGCGGCGCGCTCCCGACCCACGGCTGGGCACTTAAAAAGCAACGTACAGGTACATGCTTGTGCCCAGCCGTGTCATTCTGCCAACGTATATGTGCAGAAGGCGGTCCTTAAGTGGTTAAGATAAACGATGTATACTGCAGTCTGGAGGATAATCTAAATGTACCTAAAAGCAGTAAACAGTACTATTCTAAAGTTATGACAAACACCCCAAAACCGTACATACTAGCAAATGACATTCAGCTTAAAAGCGTTATGCATATTGTGCTTAAAAAATGGAATTACGTACCGGTAATGTCCTTTTCCAGGAGTCTTTCAGGACAGCCACCTTAGAGAGACACCGGCTCCTCCCCTCTGAGGAAACACCGCCTTCAATTTCATAATTTAAGCCTCCTCCTCCCTTCGTTCCTCAGTTCTTCCAGAGTACCTCCGGCCAAACTGGGGAGACACAAGAACACGTCAAACAAATAAACTTTTTAAGTCTTACCTGACGGTCTCATGTAATGAGTTCCCGATGATCTGCAACAATTTGGGTGGGAACCGGTGCTGTCCTGAAAGACTCCTGGAAAAGGACATTACCGGTACGTAATTCCATTTTTCCCCAATCGTCTTTCAGGACAGCCACCTTAGAGAGGATAAGCGAGTATATTACCTTAGGGTGGGACTACTGCCTGTAGCACCTTACGACCAAAGGCTTGGTCTTTGGCTGACAGAAGATCCAGTCTATAGTGTCTCACAAACGTAGAAAAACTGGACCACGTTGCAGCTCTACAGATCTGTTCCGGAGATGCACCAGCCCACTCTGCCTGAGAAGTTGCCACGGCCCTGGTTGAGTGTGCTCTAATGCCAGCTGGAGGATCTAATCCCCCTGCCACGTATGCCTGCCCAATGGCTAACCTTAACCATCTAGCTATGGTACGTCTAGAGGCTTTGGAACCCTTCCTGGCCCCTGAAAATAAAACAAAAAGTGAATCAGTCTTTCTGAACTGACTTGTGCAGTCTAAATAATAAAGAACACATCTTCTAACATCTAGTCTGTGAAACATGTGTTCCTGTTCTCTAACTGGATTTGAACAAAATGTAGGTAGCACAATCTCCTGCATCCTGTGGAAACTAGAGGCTACCTTAGGCAAAAAGGCCGGATCTATCTTCAAAACCAGACGATCCGGAAAAACCTGAAAAAAGGGAGCCCTGACAGAAAGGGCTTCGAGTTCACTTACTCTTCTTGCTGTAGTGATCGCCACCAAAAACACCGTTTTGAGAGTGATCAGCTTTAATGAGCAAGATTCTAACGGCTCAAAAGGTTCCCCTGTGAGAACCTGTAAAACTAAAGAAAGATCCCAAACTGGGAAGGGGGAGCTTGAAGCTGGCCTTTGCCTACCTAGGGCCCTGAAGAACCTTACGACCCAAGGATCTGACGCTAGATGTTTCTCTAAAAACACGCTCAAAGCGGAAACCTGAGCTTTTAGTGTTCCAAGCGCTAACCCCTTATCCGCCCCTGCCTGTAGGAACTCTAGAACGGCTACAGGGCTATGCACGTTGAAGGAACCCTCTGAACACCAGCTGTTAAACCGTTTCCATACCTTTAAGTAAATGGACTGGGTTTCCTTTTTCCTACAGTTTAGAAGAGTGGCTACCAACCGGTCTGAGAAGCCCTTGGCTTTCAGCAATTCTTCCTCAGAAGCCACGCTGCCAGGTTCCATCGTCCTACCTGAGGGCAGAACACCGGACCTTGAGACAGGAGATCCTCCTGCCCTGGGAGAATCCAGGGGGGTTCTACAGACAGGCCCTTCAGGATCGAGAACCACGGCCCCCTGGGCCAGTGAGGTGCAATTAGAATGAGGGTAGTGTTCTCCACTTGAAATTTCCTTAATACTGCTGGAATGAGCACTGGAGGGGGGAAAGCATAGCACCTGGAGAAACCCCAACTCTGTGCTAGTGTGTCCACCGCCAATGCCCCGTCCCCCCTGTTTATGGAGAAGAACGTTGCTACCTTCGCGTTTTCCCTTGCGGCAAAGAGATCTATTGCAGGAATCCCCCATCTCCGGGTGATCATTTCGAATATTTCCTGCTTGAGAACCCAATTGCCTTCTCTCAGAGTTCTCCTGCTGAGAAAATCTGCCACCTGATTTTGTTCTCCCTTCAAGTGGATTGCTGAAAGGGACAGGATATTTGCTTCGGCCCATCTGAGGATGGCTTCCGCTAGGGCCCATAAGGACTTGCTCCTGGTGCCCCCCTGTCTGTTGATGTAAGCTACCACCGAGGAGTTGTCCGACCTTACCCTTACGTGATTCCCCCGGAGCTCCTTCTGAAAGGTTATGAGAGCTAGATCTACTGCCCTCAGCTCCCTCCAATTCGAGGATCTCCTCGAGTCCCTCTTTTCCCAAATACCCTGTATTAATCGGGAGTCTAGGTGTGCCCCCCAACCTGAGCTGCTTGCATCGGTCGTGACCACCCTGGAGGTTGGCATGACCCACTCTAGACCTTGGGACAAATTTGCTCCCTTCCTCCACCACCAGAGGGACCTCTTTACCTGATCTGGAATCGAAACCAGAGAATCCAAAGATTCCTGGCTGTGATCCCAAACCTTCAGCACAAATAATTGTAGAAGGCGGTAATGTAACCCTGCCCACTGAACCGCTGGAAGAGCGGATGTCAGCAACCCTAGCGCTGACATGATCTTCCTTATGGAGATCTGGTGGTTGCCCTGAAGAAACAACAGAGCCCTGTCTATCTTTTGAATTTTTTCCAAAGGAAGAAAGACCCTTTGTACTGTTGAGTCCAACTCGTACCCTAGGAAAGTGACCCTCTGGGAAGAGATTAAGTTGGATTTCTCCAGGTTCAGGAGCCAACCCAGGCTTACTAACAGGTTTCTTGTGACCTGTAAATCCTGAATTAACTGTGCTGGGGAAGGGGCAAACAGAAGGAGATCGTCGAGATATGCGATCACCGAGATTCCCCTGAGACGCAGAAATGCCAGAACTTCTGCCATCACTTTGGTGAAGATTCGGGGGGAAGAGGATAGTCCGAAAGGAAGCGCTCTGAACTGAAGGTGTAGTACTTCCATTGGAGTTCTCACTGCCAGTCTGAGAAAACGCTGGTGGGACTCTGCGATTGGAATATGCAGGTATGCATCTTTCAGATCTATTGATGCCATGAAGCAGTTCGGAGGTAGGAGTGCTTTTACTGAGTAAACCGAATCCATCCGAAACCTTCTGTAGGTAACTGAGACATTCAGGGGCTTCAGGTTCAGGATGAGCCTGAACTTTCCCGAAGGCTTGCGAATCACGAAGACGTGAGAGTAGAAGCCTCTGCTTGTCTCTCCTACTGGAACCCGTACTACCACCTCCTGTTCTTCCAACTCCTGAAGAGAGGAAAGAAGGGCAGATGATTTTTCTGCGCATTTTGGCAGCTCGGTGACAAGGAACCTCAGAGGAGGGAGTTCCGAAAACTCCAAATGGTAACCTCCTCTGACGATCCCCAAGACAAACTGATTGGAGGAAATCATTTCCCACTGTGGGAGGAAGGCCCCCAATCTTCCTCCCACCGTGACCCTGTCACTGAGATTTTTTGGGCTGTTCAGGAGGGCGACAAATTGCTCCCCCGGGGCCCTTGCTTTTGAGTCCCCAACTTTTCTTCTGCTGAACCGTACGGGGTGGTACAACCCTTTTCTGGGGACGAGTCTTTCTTTTGGCTTGTTCCCCAAATTTCCTTTTAACAGGAAAGGCCTTTCTTTTGTCTGCTGTGCGATCTAGCACTGTTTCAAGACCTGGTCCAAACAGTAGATCTCCTGTAAAGGGGATTCCACAAAGTTTAAGTTTGGATGCATTGTCTCCAGGCCAGGTCTTCAGCCATAAGGCTCTCCTGGCAGAGTTGGTCAGGGCCAAGGACCTTGCCGACATTCTCACGGATTCCGCCGAAGCGTCCGCTATGTAGGCTATCCCTTTAAGAAGCATGGGAAAGGAGGATAGAATAGTCTCCTTTGCTGTCCCTGCTTCAATGTGTGCGCTAATCTGGGTGAGCCAATACTCCATGTTGCGGGCCACCACCGTGGTTGCCATGGCTGGCTTAAGATTTCCCTGTGATGAATCCCAGGCCTTCTTAAGAAGGTAATCCATCCTTCGATCCATAGGGTTAGAAAGTACCCCCATATCCTCAAAGGATAGATCAGTGTGTCTGGACACCTGGGAAAAAGCAGCGTCTAGTCTGGGAGATTTATTCCAGACGAGAGTCTCTTCCTCCGAAAAAGGAAACCTACGTCTTAATGCCCCAGAAAAGAAAGGTTTCCTTTCGGGATCCCGCCATTCCTTCTTGATGGTATCGATCAAGACGTTATGCACTGGGAACACCCGCTTCTTTTGTTCCCCCATGCCCTTGTACATCCGATCATGGAGTGACAATGTCTTAGTTTCTTCTTGAATGCCTAAAGTGGTATGAATCGCTCCCAAGAGCTCATCCACATCCTCCAGGGAAAGCTTATACCGCGAGATTCTGCTGGATTCCCCATCCAACACCTCGGCGTCAGACTCCCCCTGGGAGTCTGAAACGACACTGTCAATTTCCTCCTCAGCTTCCTCCCTGGGACCCTCTGAATTCTCTCCCCTTGCAGGAGGAACATCCACAGGGCTGGATGGTACACTCTGCTGCGCTGGTGTAGGAGTGCTCGGAGGCTGGGGCCACTGAAAACTGGAAAAAAAGTTTTGGAAGGACTGAAAGGTACCAGAGAGTTCCTTCATAGAAGCTACCAGATCTGCACCCTGCTCTACTGCCTGTTCCTTAAGTAAATCCTCAATACATTGTTTGCAAATAGCTTTAGACCAAGAGTCTCCCATAGACGTTCTACATGAAGGGCACTTCTTCTTAGAACCATGGGGGGACTTGCTCGTGGCTTTCTGAAAGACACAAAACACAGGAAGGGGCAGCATGAGCCTAAAAAACAGCAACACCAGCGCTACATAGAGGACCACCGGGAGTGCCCCCCCTGGATCAACCATCACCAGGATCCCAGACACACTACCCTTCCCCCCGACCACCAAGGAGGAACACCAGTGGAGCTACTGGATACAAGTAAGGGAACACCTCCCCAGGTTTCCTCTTACCTTCGAGTGGATGGTGCTGTTATCTCCAGGAGTTTTTGAAGCCTCTGCCTCGGACATTCTCCCGTTGAGGAAGCGTGGTACGAACGCGCCTCTAACAGCTACCTGTGCAACTGTGAAAAGAGAGGCTGCACCAGCCGAACGCTAGGTTCCCCTTCACGTGCCGCGTCCGGAACCGGAAGACGCGGATCGAACGAAGGGGTCCGCCCCCACCGGAACTGACGTCGCCCGCCTACCGGTCCGGCTTCCAGCTCCCAGCCGGCTGCGTACACAGGGGGACCCTGGACGCCTTCGTTCAGCACCCCACTGGGCGAAATGCAGGGATGAACCTCTCCAAAGACTTCCTGCTTTCCCCAAGCGAAGATTGGAGTGCGTGTAAAGGTCAGTCGAGTATTCAGCTTCCCCAGCCGACTGGACTGTTTGTTCCGTTGAAACACCCGCGGGTGAACGAACGGACGACCCCATAAACTTCCTGCTTTCCCCAAGCGAAGTTTAGGGTATATGGACAGTACGAACACTTCAGCTCCCCGCTGATAGGACTGTCCTGGACCGACCGATGAACGGTCGGATAGCCGAACGGGGCCAGGGCTCCGCTCGGATGGCTTCAGTTTCACCAACCGAATTTAGCCTTAAGGTTCCTTGGCGGTGTCTCCCCGCCGGAGGAAACACCATAACTGAGGAACGAAGGGAGGAGGAGGCTTAAATTATGAAATTGAAGGTGGTGTTTCCTCAGAGGGGAGGAGCCGGTGTCTCTCTAAGGTGGCTGTCCTAGTGTTATTACTCTGATGTGCACGATGACACCTCAAATATACAGCGCATTTGGTGTGTGTGTGTGTGTGCGTGTGCGTGTGCGTGTGCGTGTGTGTTATATTGATCTGATTGGAGCATACCTTTAAACGTAACTTTAACCTTTGATAACGAAATGCGAAAAAAATATCAGGTTAAGTGTTTTGAGTTTTTATAAAGCTTTTACTGACATGAAGTGAAACTGAACTAAGAGTTCTGTTCCTTGAGTAATTAACTTAAGGAACAGTCTGCGTCTATTTTTACTCCATGCTATGCAAGCTCTGCATACAATATTACTTATATTAATATCAAAAGTTGTTGGAATTTCATACTCCGTGATTTCAGTGAATGCTTTTTCATTCTTTTTACGTCCAGTTCTTTGCCTGGAGCCAAATGGCAATATAAATCTTTAGTTTTAGTCCTCCACACCGTTGGAGTAAATGGATTTCGGATGCAATGGGCTATTTTGTTAAAAGCTTGAAAATCTCTGCTTGTACTTTTCCATGTAGATTGCTTAGCACTTTATTAATAATTAAACAACAAGGGCGGAATGTAAGAGAACATTTCGAATCCCATGCAATGCCTCAGAGACCATACACAGACCGATTTTTGTTTCAGGTCTAGTCAGTTAGAGAAACAAAATTGACCAATATCTGTGTAGTAAGAAGGTCTGCATGTACAATGTAATTTGAGTGGACTGATTAAGTGGTCTCTTACACGTGAGGGTATGTTCTTACCAAGCTGTGCTCTCTGAAAAACCATCTGCATTGAGATCGCTTTTCGTAGTGCATGTGACGCCCGGTGAGCAGTTGTTGTATTGCTTTCTCACCGCCTGCTTTAAACCCCTAAAACCCACACTAGTGCGCCGCAACTGCATGCATTTCATGCGGTTGCAGGACCCTTGCAGAGCAGCCCCTTTCACCTGCACGAATCATGTTCGGCAGGTGCTACAAACCTGTGTAAACAAAGTAAATCTTGCATGAACACCCCTAACCACTGCCTCTGCAGCTAAAGGGGGTTGCAGTTGGAAGATGGGGGCAGAAAAAAAGCACAGCTCAACCCCCCCCCCCCCCCCAACAACTAGTGAATGAGTCCTAGATATTTTTTTCCAGCTTTTACTGGATCTGACAGATCTAAAAAAAAATCTGATGTAGCTTTACCAAAGTCCCCTTATAGCAAACATGTCAATGGGTGTTTTTTGGTCGAATGCAAACCTAGATGGTGCACGAGCTTAAGCACTGAAGGATTGGTGGACTGTCACGTTCTTTCTGAGCAGTTTGTTTGGAGCAGCTTTACTTTTCACCGCATGGATTGATTATATGATCACAGCTTTTTGGAATTTTTATTGCACTGATTTCTTGTATGGTCTTTGTACCATTCGCACATTTTGCACTTTTATGATTATTGCTGCTATTTGGACACTGTATCGCACTAATCATTTGTGTGGATTTCATGGACTACACTGCACTCTGTTTTTATATTTATATTTTTAATTGTTCATTATGCACTTTGAATTTTATTGTATTTATCACTTTTCATAGTCAATTTATTGTTTGCTGATTTGCACATTTTTTTTTCTGCATCAGGGTTATTGTTTTATTATTATTTTGGATTTTTGAGGAAGTGGGGTAGCGCTGCATATTTTTGTATATATTATTCAGTGTGGTGTGGAGATCACTTTTTATGCTGGCTGCTTCCCCTTAGTCATATTTTCTTACTAGCACTAGTGAGTTTCCTAGCATATTTATTTTATCATCATTTAGTCATACGGGTTGTGCGCACTAGTATTTTATTTTGTATTATCAACCCCCCCAACAACTAGTGAATGAGCCCTAGATGTTTTTTTCCAGCTTTTACTGGATCTGACAGATCTAAAAAAAAAATCTGATGTAGCTTTACCAAAGTCTTCTTATAGCAATGGGTGTTTTTTGGTCGAATGCAAACCTCTGACTCCTACCTTGCAGCCTTCAATCAGTATAGTATATTTGAGGGTAAACATTATTTTTTTGCGCTCTTTTAACCACTTTCAGACCGGACCATTTTGCTGGTAAATGACCAGAGGTCTTTTTACACTTTGGCACTGCGCTGCTTTAACTGGTAATTGCGCGGTCATGCAATGTTGTACCCAAACGAAATTTGCGTCCTTTTCTTCCCACAAATAGAGCTTTCTTTTAAAGGTATTTGACTGACTCTGCGATTTTTATTTTTTGTGATATAAACGTAAAAAGACCGCAAATTTTGAAAAAAAATGATATTTTCTACTTTTTGTTATTAGAAAAATCCAATAAACTCAATTTTAGTCATACATTTAGGCCAAAATGTATTCAGCCACATGTCTTTGGTAAAAAAAAAAGTCAATAACTGTATATTTATTGGTTTGCGCAAAAGTTGTCACATCTACAAACTAAGGTACGTTTTCTGGAATTTACGCAGCTTTTAGTTTACGACTGCCTATCTCATTTCTTGAGGTGCTAAAATGGCAGGGCAGTACAAAACCCCCCCAAATGACCCCATTTTGGAAAGTAGACCCCCTAAGGAAATTGATAAGTGGCATGTTGAGCCCATTGAATATTTTATTTTTTTGCCTCAAGCGATTGAATAATGACAAAAAAATTTTTTTTTTTTTTTTACACAAAGTTGTCATTAAATGATATATTGCTCACACATGCTATGGGCATATGTGAAATGACACCCCAAAATAAATTCTGCTGCTTCTCCTGAGTACGGGGATACCACATATGTGGGACTTTTTGGGAGCCTAGCCGCGTACGGGGCCCCGAAAACCAAGCACCGCCATCAGGCTTTCTAAGGGCGTAATTTTTTGATTTCACTTCTCACTACCTATTACAGTTTTGAAGGCCATAAAATGCCAAGATGGCACAAAACCCCCACAAATGACCCCATTTTAGAAAGTAGACACCCCAAGCTATTTGCTGAGAGGCATGTTGAGTCCATGGAATATTTTATATTTTGCCACAAGTTGCGGGAAAATTACAAACTTTTTTTTTTTTTTTTTTTACACAAAGTTGTCACTAAATGATATATTGCTCACGCATGCCATGGGCATATGTGAAATGACACCCCAAAATAAATTCTGCTGCTTCTCCTGAGTACGGGGATACCACATATGTGGGACTTTTTGGGAGCCTAGCCGCGTACGGGGCCCCGAAACCCAAGCACCGCCTTCAGGCTTTCTAAGGGCGTTACAGTTTTGAAGGCCATAAAATGCCAAGATGGCACAAACCCCTCCCAAATGACCTCATTTTGGAAAGTAGACACCCCTAAATTTACGGGTACACTAGTGAGACTAGGTAATAAATGGCGGGTGCCCTGAAACTATAAAAAAAATAACTAACCAACCAGCGTCACCTGTAACAGTTATATGGTGATCACTGGTGAAAGGGTTAACTAGGGGGCAATCAGGGGGCTTTATGCGGTAGTATATGGGGGTCCCTGGTGCTATAAAAAGCTGCGGCGAACCTAAATACCTACCTGCCTAACTAGCGTCACCTGTGACACTAATACAGCGATCAGAAAAACGATCGCTTATTAGGCTGGGTTCACACTGGAGCGATGCGGGAACGCCACGAATCCGCGGGGGGGTCCCGCATCGCATGCCTCCCGGCGGCAGTTCACACTGCCCTATGCGAACTGCTGGGAGTGTCAGTGAAATGTTAATGACACCCCCAGATCAGTTCGCATATCGCAGTGCGATCTGCAAACTCGGATCGCATGGTGTGAACACCCATGTGATCCGATTCTGCTGCGGACCAAAAAAAGGGTCCCGTGCGAATTTGCGGCGGGTGCGGCGAATGGCTGAACTCGAATCGCACAGAGATCGGATGTGATTTGCACTGCAGTGCGGTGCGAATCACATCCGTTCTCATAAACCGCTGCAATGTGAACCCAGCCTTAGTGACACTGGCGACGGGGGGTGATCACGGGGTTAAACCTTTATTGGGGGGGGTTAGGGGGGTACATTAGAACTAAAGGGGGCTAACCCTAACTGCCCTAACAGTTATTACAGTCACAAATGACACCAATGCAAAAAAAATAAATAAAATAAAATGCATTGGTGTCACTGTGACTGGGGGGGCAGGGGTAATTGGGGGGGTGATCGGGGGGTAAAGGGGGGGTGCGAGTGTGCCTGGCATGTTCTACTGTGTAGTGTAGTGCTTGTGCAACTCACCGATGCTCTCTCCTCGGTGCCGGAACGAAAAATACCGACACGGAGGAGAGATTACATCACTTCCTCTCCTGTGTTTACATTACAGGAGAGGAAGTGATGCAATGCTTCACTCCCATTCGTCAGGAGCGATCGCGAGGGGGTGGCCATGAATGAATGGCCGCCTCCTCATCACCGATCGCTCCTGCACGGATACCGATCGGGCCCCCGACCCGCGGGAAGGCAGGGACGTACATGTACGCCCATATGCCTGCCCGTGCCATGCTGTCGACGTACATCGTTGTGCGGCGGTCGGGAAGTGGTTAAACAGGAACCCCTTTAAGGTTTTTATTGCCGTTTGTCCCTCAGTACTATGGCCTGTGCTGGAAGAACCTTATTCCATTATCTCTTCTGACAGCAAGGAGAGCACAGCACTGCAGGCTCCTAGCTGTGAGACTGCATTGACACACACAGCTTCTGATATCCAATAATGATCGGGAACCACTTTGATGAGTTCTCGATCGTTAGACATACAGCTTTGTTGATAAACAGCGGAGAGAGGGACACTAATGCTGTGTACACACGATCAAACAGTCTGGTGAACTCGAGTGCGCCGGACAATCCCCCCTTGTGTCGGCTCCGGCTGACTTCTTTTACCCAAATGTCCAGCGGACTAAGAAAGTAGTTTTGCACCAAAATATGTCCGCCGGACTCGCAGTCCGGCAGACAATACAGCCGTGTGTGTGCCAGTCCGCCATACTTTTAAAATTAACTGACTTTTTCCGCACAGAGAAAAGTCTGTTCATTTTGAGCGTGGCTCCAGGTAGCCGGGACCAGCGAATGAGGCGTCCCTGGCCCCCGTCACCTGGTATGGAGTTAAAGGGGAAGCCCTACGCCGAAGAAACGGCGTGGGGATCCCCCCCTAGGTCCATATCAGACCCTTATCCGAGCACGCAACCCGGCTGGTCAGGAAAGGGGGTGGGGACGAGCGAGCGACCCCCCCCCCATCCTGAGCCATACCAGGCCGCGTGCCCTCAACATGGGGGTGCTTTGGGGAAGGGGGGGCCACGTGGCGACAGCAGTGATAGAAGACTTGGCCACCGCTTGTAAAAGACCTAGAAGAAGGCGCGGAGGCCCGGCAAGAAGAACCAAAGAGGGGGATAAGACCCCCGAAGTCGGAAGAAGAGAGCAGCGATGAAGAAGAAAGCCGGGCTCCTCTGCTAGTAAAAGAACTAGCAAAAGAGCAGAAAATAGCGGAGGAGTCCGGCGAGAAGACCCCCGAAGACAGAAGAAGACCCCCGGAGCTGTGCAATAAACTATTTTTAACCCTTGTGTGTTGTGTTTTTTTTACATTTTTTTCACAGGTGAATGGGTAGGGGTACATTGTACCCCATACTCATTCACATAAGGTGGGGGGCCGGGATCCAGGGGCACCTTATTATAGGGGGCTCACGGATTCCGATAAGCCCCCTGCCCGCAGACCCCGACAACCAACGGCCAGGGTTGATGGGGAGAGGCCCTTGTACTCATCAACATGGGGACAAGGTGCTTTGGGGTGGGGAGGCCGCTTGGATAATCTTCTGCTCAGTGGTAACCCCACTCTCTCCTGATCTCCTGCTTAGTAGTAATCCCCAGCTCTGCTTTCCCCCCCACTCAGTAGTGACCGCCAGCTCTGCTTACCCCACCCCAACTCAGTAGTGACCCCCAACTCTGCTGATCCTCTGGTTTGCCAATCTTCCTCTCTCTACCATACCCGCTCACATCCCACTATATTTCTTCCATGCTGTGCACCACATGTGGCATCTGCTAGCTTCTCCTGCCCTGGTCCCCAACTTTGTTGCTCAGTCCTCACTCTCCGGCCCCCACTCACCTTCCACTATAGCATTCCCAGGTTGCACACATTTGCCACCTGCTAGCTGTTCCACTACAGTCTGGACCATACTCACCTTCCTTCTGCTCAAAAGCTGCAGGTGCTATTAGCGAGCGTGGTCATAGAGGAGGCTTTGAAGCACCAAAAAAGCGACATGGGGTATCATTTTTGAAGCAAAGCAATTGCAATTTGTGAACATGACTGTAAGCCCACCATTTTAATTACTGACACGTGCTTTGATTGGCATTCTGAGTGTCCAGTGCCATATTTTGAAGCAAGTGTAAAAGAGTCTTAAATGTGCATAGAGGAAAAAATATGTTCTTGTTCTGTTGTCAGCCTACAATAATACATCTGATACCTAATACATTTGAATGGGGTATTTGATAAAACATTGTATATAAAATAATAAAAGCCTTATAGTCCACGCTGTTAAAAAATATTTTGACTGTGAAAATTGTTCAAATAAAAGGGAAAGCTGTGACAGTACCAATATGACAGCTACCATTGCTGACTTACTTAAAGGTACAGGCTCTTGGGCTGGAACTGGAGTTACAACGTTTCACTGGCTGTATACTTTATCCATCCCAGTGATTTAGGGAGACCAGGAGAATGATGGCCATTTTGGAGCCTGCAACTTGAAAAGTTTGGTTCACCTTTACCAAAATACTGCCTATGCAGTTAAGGGGCCCCTATAGAGAAAAACAAACTGTGCAGCTTTGAATACAGTTGAATAATGCCCTTGCTATTGGTGTAGGCCATGTATTTATCTCTTGAAGCCTGGCCAAAAATTTCCCAGAGATGGCATCATTCCATCCGGCCTTGTTGCTAGGATGTTGCTAAGGCACTAACAGCTGTAAGTGCTCACCCCCACCATCACAGGAGCGAGTTCTCAACCCTCCCGCACATGTGGTCAATCATCTGTGCAGAGAGTTCTCTCAGCTGGAAAAAAAAATCCAGGCAGCCTGCCAAGTTTTATCACAACAGGAGGTAATAATTAGTAACCAAGGAAAGAACTTTGGCATGTAAATGAGGTTGGTTTAACCATTTAAAGACCAAACCTTTTCTGACATTTGTTGCTTACAAAAAATCATTATTTTCTGCTAGAAAATTACTTGGAACCCCCAAACATGGTATATATATATTTTTTTTTACAGAGACCCTAGAGAATAAAATGGTGTTTGTTGCAATATTTTATGTCACACCATATTTGCACGTAAAAAATACACTTTAATTAATTTGAAAACAAAACAGTAAAGTTAGCCCAACAGTAAAGTTTTGGTATAATGTGAAAGACGATCTTTACACCGCAAGAATCGTGATCTTTACTCTAAGCAAATAAATTGTGATTCTCATTTTAGCAAAAATCGTGCAGCTCTATCTACACCCATAGCAAGCATTTTAAATTTGGTCAAACCTACAGTTTGTTCTCATCTACAGGCATAGGAAGTTCTTTACTAAGCGTACAACCCATCTAAAACATCAGCAGTAACAGCTACTATGTTTGTATAGTCATAGACTCCCCTAGAATTACATTGCAAAATAATACTTCCAGCACATTTGAATTATTTAAAAGCAATCTTATAGACTAGGATTCTTCTTTAAACATAAAAGTGATTTCATACAACATCCATAAACCTACTTCTTCTCTGCCTCTCCAGGGGAGAGCGAGGTGGCCACAGAACTTCCCGGTTGCGACACGTAGAAAAGCTGCTGTTCGTTCCTGGTCGGAGCAATCTTACACTCATGCTCATGGCCCCAAATAACCAGATCCAAAAACTCATCCAGAAATTGCTCGGGGATATAATTGGTGGCTCCGTGTTTACTCCTAAAGAACAAACAGCAAAAGAGGCTTAAACCAATACCAGAAAATAATGTTTATTGCCTTTGATAATTTCCTTGTCAAAACTTATAGAAGAACCTCGATTGAGGCACCTTTGTATAAAAATATGTTATACTTACCCTACACCACCTAAAACTGCAAACTCTCATTTTGCCTGCAGCTCCACAAATAAAAAAAGGTAATGGTTTATTCTGATTTGACAGGGTGGAGAGTATGACATCATCCCACCTCTGCACCTCATCCAATTAAAGAAAATTTTTGCATTCATTCAGAAAATGCTAAACAAACATTCACTGAATGAGCGGCCGATCTCCTGTGTTCAGAATGCAACAGGGCAGCAGCCACACGGCGTGTAACCCAGAAGCAAGTCGAGATTACTAGAGTAGCAGTGTCTACTCTAGTGGTTTCCAGCTTCCAGGTAAAGCAGCCTGGTAGGGTAAAATAAATGATTTATATACACACAGATATATATAGATATATATCCTAATATTACATAGATATATAGAAATAAAAGAAGGAAGTGCAGAGCTAAAAAACAGTAGGTGGTAGATGGAGCCCCTGAGGACGCGTGCAGGAAATGTGTTGGGTCGAGCTCTACAGACAAACGTCATGCCACTGGCTCTGTTTCTCAGAACAGCGGCCATTGGAGTAAGTTTTGGCATTTCTTTGTCTATTATCCACGTGGATTTATTTATATTACCTTTATGGATGTGCTGGAATACCAATAAAATACTACACTATATACCAATTTTCTGGCTCCAGGTGCTGAGCATTTCCTTAACAGGACAGATGTTTGGAAGGACTTTATATTGAGTGGAGCGGACACCACAGAGTCCTTGGTAAGGTGAATTATTACTACAGGTTAAGATCTGTTGGTCTTATGGTGAGTGTAATGTAGCGGAGGATGAGTGGACACATAACACACCTTTCCCCTTCTTCATACTGCACTGTGTGGTTGACAACTGGGAGAGGTAACTACCTTCTTGGGATTGCTAAATTTGGAACTATTCTAAGAACTACCTGTAGCACTTTTTGAACACTTTTAAGCCATCATATGTCTTTTTATTTGGATATTTATATATTTTTGTGCATAGATGCGGTATATATTTCCAGCACTTGTTTGACACACATGCCTTTTATACATAATATCTTTTATGAGGTATAATACATGTCTTTTAGCACTGCACTTCCTTCTTTGATTCATCGTTTGTTAGGGTGGTCACGTTTTTAATGCAAGCTGCTTTTTGTTTCTTTGTTTTTGAGCACTCACTGTTTCTTTTTTTTAAACTGGACCAATATAATTATTTATAAAATATCCATACTTGGAATTCTTAAATCTAGTTAGTTCTATTTCAATTTGAGGTGGAGGGTGCACATGGTTGGAAGATGTATTTAAATATAAAAAGTACTTTATTTTACAAAACAGGAGGATTATAAATTATTCTTTGAATTTGGAATATTAGCTATTTCCAGATGTATCGAGAATTAGCATTATGTTGATGTTTTTGATTATATTGAGGGTTTTTTTTCTGGTGGTGTGGTGATGGGATATTAAATTGGTATATATTAAGGCACTACAATTTTTAGAAGTAGTTTTGCACATTTGCATCATGAGGGTTTGACACAGGCTTATATGGCAGCTGGGAATTTATGCAAATATGGGTAATTGAACAAAGGGAGGCAGGAACTTTGTCAGGGCTGGGCTCAACCTTTCCTTCTCTGAGTTGACCACTCAGCTGTCGGCTAATTGCCAGCTCCCATCTCTCCACAGTTACTCAGTTGTTGATGATAGCCTGCTCGTCAGTCCTGCCTACTTAAGCCGTCCAGCCCAGAGGATCTCTGCCTTCACTTTGGACAACATCGCAGAGACTATCTCCTGCGTTCCTGTTTAAAGACTTGCTTTGCTTATATCCCTACTGGCTCCAGATCCTGCTTGCTCTGTTCCACTACATTGATCCCCGACTTTCTGGCTTGGCTGACTAGCTGTTCCGGTTACCGAACTTTGGCTATGTTTTTGACTACGTTTGTTGTATTTACTTATATTATTAAACAAGTGTGATTTAACTGTACTTCTGTCTCAGTCTGATTTCATGGTTTCTGACAAACTTTTTATTTTGTTAAATTGTTTAGGACCACCTTGGAATGTCCACTTTCAAAAACTTTTGGAGTTATTCGTAATGTCCTGGCATTATTTATTTGACACATTTTATACTAGAGGGTAAAGGCCTGTACACATGATCAGAAAATCATACAAAAAATACCGCTTTCCAAGTAACCGTACAATAATCTGATAGTTAAAACACAGCTTTTGAGAGACGTTCACAAGGGTTTATCCGATCGGACAAAAACGATGAATGATTTTCGTTAAGTCAGTACAGTTGTCGTGAGGTTGAAAATACAATACAAATATACTACAACACATGACATCAATTCCGAATTTTTATTCCATACAAGAATTTTCTTAACTTTAGTAAACTTCTTTTTCGATATGAGACTAGCATGCAAAAAAAAAAAAAAAAAACGGACAGTCATTTGTCTGAAAATCTCATTGTGTGTAACAGGCATAAGGGAAACTTTCTATTTGCAAAGTTTCAAATAAAAGCTCAGTGATGAATAAATGTCACCAAAATTCATTTGGGTACAGTGTTGCATGATTATAATAAGGTAGTTATTCCTGCACTGCCACTATTGGGTAACGGATTGAGGAACTGCTGCATTCACCGGGATGGATCAAACCATATCCAATTAATTGTAACAAGAGGGTGAGTTGGTGACGCGCTGTTCTAATTTAGAATACTGATTAAAAGAGGTTAAATCCCTATCTTCCTGGCTCATAGGCGGGATGGTATAGAGCAAGAAAGTATATAATCCCTTATCAATGTTATAGAGATGTCTAAAATATTTTTGGGTCTACTGGTAAGTTATACATCTATTCACATGTGGAATGAAAATACAGTTGTGTAAAGTGCCGGCTGGATAACGAAATGGTAATGTAAGAACAAAAAAATAAAAAAAACACAGAGAATATAAAATAAAAATAAAATTGAAGTGAAAAAACGGTAAACGCACTAGAGGTGTCTTCACCTAGACTACAAGCGTGGATAATAGGGCTTCTTAAGGAAACTGTACGCTGAGTATGATCGTGATCCAGAAATAGGACTAATACAGTCAAGAAAATGTAAAAGTAAACGCACTACAGAGTCAACTGTGGCTTAAGTTATATAAGTAAACTAGATAATGTAAACAAGATATAAAGTGTGGACACATCCAACACCATCACTTTTAGACCTGCAAAGGTCAGTGCGAACAAAAAAGTGCCAAGTGCTTGAAGGAATAAATATAAATAAATGACAGTAGCAAAAAGTATAAAATTAGTTTAAAATTAGTGTTCAATCAAGTGACTACACTCAATAAATAAACGTGACTTCATAAGTAGTAGCATTCAAAAAAAACAAAATATTTTCATATAAAATCAACTAATAAAATATAGTGTAAAAAATAATAATAAATAACCCTACAGAGCCTTTTCATCAAATGCATAAAATATAGCTCGTGAGTGCAAACAGTACAATTAGAAAAGTGATGAGTGCAGTATATATATATAAATGAGATTGCAAAGAAATATTGCAAAAAAAAATTTCAAACAGTATATCCAGTTGCCGACCGCCGCACGCCGATGTACGTCGGTAGAATGGCACGGGCAGGCATAAGGACATACATGTACGTCCCTTGCCTCCCGCGGGTCGGGGGCCCGATCGGGCCCCCGCCCGGTGCCTGCGGCGGTCGGTTTTCGTCCGGGAGCGATCCGGGACGAGGGGGCGGCCATTCATTCATGGCCACCCCCTCGCGATCGCTCCCGACGAATAGAAATCCCTGGTGACATCACTTCCTCTCCTGTAATGTTAACACAGGAGAGGAAGTGATGTATTCTCTCCTCCGTGTCGGTATTTTTCGTTCCGACACGGAGGAGAGCGGATCAGTGAGTTGCACCAACACTCTACACACACAGTAGAACATGCCAGGCACACTCACACCCCCCCTTTACCCCCCGATCACCCCCGCCCCCCAGTCACAGTGACACCAATGTCATTTTTTTTTTTGCATTGGTGTCATTTGTGACTGTAATAACTGTTAGGGCAGTTAGAGTTAGCCCCCTTTAGTTCTAATGTACCCCCCTAACCCCCCCAATAAAGGTTTAACCCCGTGATCACCCCCCCTCGCCAGTGTCACTAAGGCTGGGTTCACATTGCAGCGGTTTATGAGAACGAATGTGATTCGCACCGCACTGCAGTGCAAATCACATCCGATCTCTGTGCGATTCGAGTTCAGCCATTCGCCGCACCCGCCGCACCCGCCGCACCCGCCGCAAATTCGCACGGGACCCTTTTTTTGGCCCGCAGCAGAATCGGATCGCATGGGTGTTCACACCATGCGATCCGAGTTTGCAGATCGCACTGCGATATGCGAACTGATCTGGGGGTGTCAGTAACATTTCACTGACACTCCCAGCAGTTCGCATAGGGCAGTGTGAACTGCCGCCGGGAGGCATGCGATGCGGGAACCCGCCGCGGATTCGCGGCGTTTCCGCATCGCTCCAGTGTGAACCCAGCCTAATAAGCGATCATTTTTCTGATCGCCGTATTAGTGTCACAGGTGACGCTAGTTAGGCAGGTAGGTATTTAGGTTCGCCGCAGCTTTTTATAGCGCCAGGGACCCCCATATACTACCGCATAAAGCCCCCTAATTGCCCCCTAGTTAACCCTTTCACCAGTGATCACCATATAACTGTTACAGGTGACGCTGGTTGGTTAGTTATTTTTTTATAGTTTCAGGGCACCCGCCATTTATTACCTAATAAAGGTTTAACCCCCTGATCACCCGGCGGGTGTCATTTGTGACTAATAACTGTTAGGGCAGTTAGGGTTAGCCCCCTTTAGTTCTAAGGTACCCCCCTAACCCCCCCAATAAAGGTTTAACCCCGTGATCACCCCCCGTCGCCAGTGTCACTAAGGCTGGGTTCACATTGCAGCGGTTTATGAGAACGGATGTGATTCGCACCGCACTGCAGTGCAAATCACATCCGATCTCTGTGCGATTCGAGTTCAGCCATTCGCCGCACCCGCCACACCTGCCGCAAATTCGCACGGGACCCTTTTTTTGGCCCGCAGCAGAATCGGATCGCATGGGTGTTCACACCATGCGATCCGAGTTTGCAGATCGCACTGCGATATGCGAACTGATCTGGGGGTGTCAGTAACATTTCACTGACACTCCCAGCAGTTCGCATAGGGCAGTGTGAACTGCCGCCGGGAGGCATGCGATGCGGGAACCCGCCGCGCATTCGTGGCGTTCCCGCATCGCTCCAGTGTGAACCCAGCCTAATAAGCGATCGTTTTTCTGATCGCTGTATTAGTGTCACAGGTGACGCTAGTTAGGCAGGTAGGTATTTAGGTTCGCTGCAGCTTTTTATAGCGCCAGGGACCCCCATATACTACCGCATAAAGCCCCCTAATTGCCCCCTAGTTAACCCTTTCACCAGTGATCACCATATAACTGTTACAGGTGACGCTGGTTGGTTAGTTATTTTTTATAGTTTCAGGGCACCCGCCATTTATTACCTAGTCTCACTAGTGTACCCCTAAATTTAGGGGTGTCTACTTTCCAAAATGGGGTCATTTGGGGGGGGTTTGTGCCATCTTGGCATTTTATGGCCTTCAAAACTGTAACGCCCTTAGAAAGCCTGAAGGCGGTGCTTGGTTTTCGGGGCCCCGTACGCGGCTAGGCTCCCAAAAAGTCCCACATATGTGGTATCCCCGTACTCAGGAGAAGCAGCAGAATTTATTTTGGGGTGTCATTTCACATATGCCCATGGCATGCGTGAGCAATATATCATTTAGTGACAACTTTGTGAAAAAAAAAAAAAAAAAAAAAAAGTTTGTCATTTTCCCGCAACTTGTGGCAAAATATAAAATATTCCATGGACTCAACATGCCTCTCAGCAAATAGCTTGGGGTGTCTACTTTCTAAAATGGGGTCATTTGTGGGGGTTTTGTGCCATCTTGGCATTTTATGGCCTTCAAAACTGTAATAGGTAGTGAGAAGTGAACTCAAAAATTTACGCCCTTAGAAAGCCTGAAGGCGGTGCTTGGTTTTCGGGGCCCCGTACGCGGCTAGGCTCCCAAAAAGTCCCACATATGTGGTATCCCCGTACTCAGGAGAAGCAGCAGAATTTATTTTGGGGTGTCATTTCACATACGCCCATAGCATGTGTGAGCAATATATCATTTAGTGACAACTTTGTGTAAAAAAAAAAAAAAATTTTTTTTTTGTCATTATTCAATCGCTTGAGGCAAAAAAATAAAATATTCAATGGGCTCAACATGCCTCTTATCAGTTTCCTTGGGGTGTCTACTTTCCAAAATGGGGTCATTTGGGGGGGTTTTGTACTGCCCTGCCATTTTAGCACCTCAAGAAATGAGATAGGCAGTCGTAAACTAAAAGCTGCGTAAATTCCAGAAAACGTACCTTAGTTTGTAGATGTGACAACTTTTGCGCAAACCAATAAATATACAATTATTGACTTTTTTTTTACCAAAGACATGTGGCTGAATACATTTTGGCCTAAATGTATGACTAAAATTGAGTTTATTGGATTTTTCTAATAACAAAAAGTAGAAAATATTTTTTTTCAAAATTTGCGGTCTTTTTACGTTTATATCGCAAAAAATAAAAATCGCAGAGGCAATCAAATACCATCAAAAGAAAGCTCTATTTGTGGGAAGAAAAGGACGCAAATTTTGTTTGGGTACAACATTGCATGACCGCGCAATTACCAGTTAAAGCAGCGCAGTGCCAAAGTGTAAAAAGACCTCTGGTCATTTACCAGCAAAATGGTCCGGTCTGAAAGTGGATATATAAAAACAAAAAAACACGCAAAAGTGCATATTTTCAAATTATGATGTACAATAAATATACGTCCTGCAGGGCTTATATCATATGTGCGTTAAACCACAGACAGATCACTTGAGCGTTGTGTCCGTTTAACTACTTTCTGACCGCCGGCAGTCAAATGACAGCCAGGCGGCGCACCTATTGTGGCGAGAGGCCGTCATATGATGGCCTCCCATTTAAACAGGGAATGCGCGCCCGAGTATCTGTCCCAGCCCATCAGAGTACCCGAGTACCTGTCACGGCACATCAGAGTACCCGAGTACCTGTCACGGCACATCAGAGTACCCGAGTACCTGTCACGGTCCATCAGAGTACCCGAGTACCTGTCACAGCCCATCAAAGTACCCGAGTACCTGTCACAGCAAATCAAAGTACCCGAGTAGCTGTCACAGCCCATCAAAGTACTCGAGTACCTGTCACGGTTCATCCGAGTACCCGGGTACCTGTCACAGCCAATCAGAGTACCCGAGTACCTGTCACAGCCCATCTGAGTATCCGAGTACCTGTCCCCGTCCATCTGAGTACCCGAGTACCTGTCACAGTTCATCCGAGTACCTGAGTACCTGTCACAGCCCATCAGAGTACCCGAGTACCTGTCGCAGCCCATCTGAGTACCCGAGTACCTGTCCCCGTCCATCTGAGTACCCGAGTACCTGTCACAGTTCATCTGAGTACCTGAGTACCTGTCCCAGTCCATCTGAGTACCTGTCACAGTTCATCTGAGTACCTGAGTACCTGTCACAGTTCATCTGAGTACCTAAGTACCCGTCACCGCCCTTCAGAGTACCCAAATACCAGTGACCAAGCCATCAGAGTACCTGTCACCAGGCCATCAGAGTACCCGAGTACCTGAAACCAGCCCATCAGAGTACCCGAGTACCTGTCACAGCCCATCTGAGTGCCCGAGTACCTGTCACAGTTCATCTGAGTACCTGAGTACCTGTCCCAGTTCATCTTAGTACCCGTCACAGTTCATCTGAGTACCCGAGTACCTGTCACAGTCCATATGAGTACCCAAATACCAGTGACCAAGCCATCAGAGTACCCGAGTACCTGTCACCAGGCCATCAGAGTACCCGAGTACCTGTCACCAGGCCATCAGAGTACCGGAGTACCTGCCACCAGGCCATCAGAGTACGCAAGTACCTGTCACCAGGCCATCAGAGTACCCGAGTACCTGTCACCAGGCCATCAGAGTACCCGAGTACCTGTCACCAGGCCATCAGAGTACCCGAGTATCTATCTCCAGCCCATCAGAGTACCCGAGTACCTATTTGCAGCCCATGTCTCATAGAATATACGTTGAGGTGTTTGCTTTCCAAAATGGGGTCATTTTGTGGGTAATTTCACTGTCCTGGTGGTCCAGGACCTTCAAAAGTGTGATGGGTAGGAATGAAATGAGATGTGTCATTTATGCTCCTAGAACGCCTGAACGTACTACTTCAATGTTCGGCCTCTCTATGTGGCCAGGCTGTGTAAAAATCCTACACATGTGGTATCGCCATACCCGGGAGGAGTAGCAGAATGTGTTTTGGGGTGTCATTTTTGCTATATACATGCTATGTGTTAGAAATATCTTATAAATTGACAATTTTGTGTAAAAAAAAAATGTCTTTTAATTTTTTTCCACATATTCCAAAAACTTCTGGAAAAAAATTAACCGTTCAAAAGACTCATTATGCCTCACAGATTATACGTTGGGGTGTTTGCTTTCCAAAATGGGGTCATTTTATGGGAAATTCCATTGCCCTGGTACTCCAGGGCCTTCAAAAGTGTAATAGGTGGTTGAGAAATTAGAATTTGCTCGTAGAACGTCTGAAGGTACTACATCAATGTTGGTGCTATGTATGTGGCCAGACTGTGTAAAAGTCTCACACATGTGGTATCGCCGTACTCGGGAAGAGTAGCAGAATGTATTTTGGGGTGTAATTTGTTGTATGCATATGCTGTGTGTGAGAAATAACTTGATAATATGACAATTTTGTAAAAAATAAAAATAAAAATAAAAATCTTCCTTTTGCAAAGAATTGTAGGAAAAAAATGGCAACTTAAAAAAACTCACCATGCTACTTAATACCTTGGAATGTCTACTTTGTAAAAGGGGTCATTTGTACTTTCCTGACTTGTCAAGAAATGAGATACACCTGATGTACTGAAGGCCATGTTCAGTGATTGGCACCATAGTTTGAAGACTCTATAACTTTCACAAAGACCAAATAATATACACGAATGTGGGTTATTTTTACCAAAGATATGCAGCAGTATAAATTTTGGCCAAAATGTATGAAGAAAAATTACTAATTAGCAAAAATTTATGACAGAAACAAAGAAAAAGGCATTTTTTTCACAAAATTTACGTTTTATTTTATTTATAGCATAAAAAATAAAAACCCCACTAGTGATTAAATACCACTAAAAGAAAGCTCTATTTGTGTGGAAAAAAGGACGCAAGTTTCATATGGATACAGTGTTGCATGACTGAGTAATTGTCATTCAAACTGTGAGAGCGCTGAAAGCTGGTCTGGTCAGGAAGGGGGTGTAAGTGCACTGTATTGAGGTGGTTAAGCAAAATAATTCAAAACAGTGAGTGAAAGGGAAGGTGGGAGGGATTTTTATATATATATATATATATCTATATATATATATATATATATATATATAGTCTCTTTAAAAAGTGCTCATGTTTTTTTCTTCTGACTATAGGTGTCTAGGCAATCCAATTGAATCACCACTTCCCAGTGTTCTTTTCTTCGTGACCATACACTCAGGTGGGCAATGGCCCCTTACCTTAGGAGAGAAGCGCTTATAACTGGAGGTCTCTTTAAGGTTCTTCCCACCAAGTTAGAAAACTTCTCCTTTTAGAGTTTAGATTCAAAACTTCTCCACCTAGGTTTCAGCTGGTGGGGCTTCTGGTGTGGAATTCTCTGTGGCACTGATATGGTTCTCGGTTTTGGTTTTGTTAGGTTGAACGCTTTCACTTCCGGTACTTTTGATGATTTCACTGGAGTAGAACCGGTTACTGACTTACTTTCAAAGCCATCTATTAAATTCAGCACTTCAGGCTGCCAGCGTATCGATCACTGTCGCCTGCTGATAAACGATCTATTTCTGATTGGAACCCCTGAACAATTATCCTGCACTCCTGGAGCGGTTTTCAGGTTGGAGCAATGCCTTCTGGGTAATGAGGTCCTGAGCACGGCCGGCCTCTCTTCAACCTAATGATGGAACTGGTAGGACGGAACTAACTTTCCCATTAACTTTCACTCCAGGAGTGCAGGATAATTGTTCAGGGGTTCCAATCAGAAATAAATCGTTTATCAACAGGCGACAGTGAAGTGCTGGATTTTTTTTTATTTTTTTTTTGAAAATGTTTTATTTGGTTTTACAAATAAAAGGTTACAAAAGATAACTGTACAGAATAAAAGTATACAGATACAACCACTTATGTAGTGAGTAGAAAAGAACCAATGGCAGTATAGCCCCAGGGTCGGGGCAAACAGACCCGAGTGGGTCTCAATAGCCTATATAATCCGAATACACCAGAGATTAGAGGTCGACCGATATGGGTTTTTCTCTGGCCGATGCCGATGCCGATATTTAGAAATCATGGCGGCCGATAGCCGATATATGATGCCGATTTTTTTGGGCCGATATGTTAGGCCGATTTTATTTTATTTATTTATTTTTAATCCCCCTTGATCTAACACACCTTTCCCACTGGGGCGTTTTTTAAGGCGCTTTTGGGCTAAAAATAGCGCCTGTAAAGTGCCTGCAAAATGGCTCCCCTGCAGTCTGTGTGAAAGACCGAGTGCTTTCACACTGAGGCGATGCGCTGGCAGGACCTTAAAAAAAAAAAAGTCCTGCAAGCAGCACGTTTGGAGTGGTGTATACCGCTCCTCCACCACTCCTGCCCATTGATATGAATGGGCACCACTGCCGAAGCGCATGCAATGCGATTTGGCAACGGTGCTTCATGGGCGCATTTAACCTCTTCCTTGGCCGCTAGCTGGGTTATATGTGCCCCACTAGCAGCCAAATAGCACCGCTAAAATGATGGTAAAGAGCCGCTAAAACTTGCGTTTTACCATCAACGCCTGCCCGCTCCAGTGTGAAAGCAGTCTTCATAAGTGATACAGAAAATGTCTTACACTTAAAGCGGAGGTCCACCCTAAAATCGACCTTCCGCTCATCGGAACCATCCCCCCCCTCCGGCGCCACAATTGGCACCTTTCAGGGGGGAGGGGGGTGCAGTTACCTGGATAATCCAGGTAACTGCACCCACTTCCGGGCTAGCTCTCTGCGGAAAGGGGCGTACATTACGCCCCTTTCCGCAAGTGCCCGCCCCCTTCCGCAAGTGCCCCGCTGCCTGCTGGGAAACACACAGATCCCAGAGGCAGCGGGGACCGTCCTCATTGCGCAGCGCGGCTCACGCATGCGCAGTAGGGAACCGGGAAATTAAGCCGAAAGGCTCCATTTCCTGATTCCCATACCCAAGATGGTGGCGGCGGCGGCAGCACTCGAGTGTCGATCTAGAGATCGGCTTCGTGTGCCGACATCACGGGCGCGTTGGACAGGTAAGTGTCATTATTTTAAAAGTCAGCAGCTGCAGTATTTGTAGCTGCTGGCTTTTAAAAAAAAAAAAAAAAAAAACGCGGAGTCCCGGTGGACTCCCGCTTTAAACATTTATTAAACAAAACAAACCTCCAATCAGTTTACTTGTATGTATGATCTAGATTAAAAAAAACAAAAAACCTATATATTAAATAAAAACAGGTAGTCAAAACTTTTGGACAAAAAAAAAAAAAAATGGGCTAACTTTACTGTTTTTATTTTATTTTTATTTTTTAAATGGTGTATTTTTTTCCCAAAAAATGCATTTGAAAGACCTCTGTGCAAATGCCGTGTGACATAAAATATTGCAACAACCGCTATTTTATTCCCTAGGATCTCTGCTAAAAAAATATATATATTTTTTGGGGGGTCTAAGTGATTTTCTGGCAGAAAATACAGGATTTTTACTTGTAAGCAACAAGTGTCAGAAAAGATTTAGTCTTTAAATAGTTAAACTGAGAACTTCTACACAGAGATGACTTCATTCATTCAGAAGTGTAAACATTGTATCATTTAGTTCCTTTCTTGGCAGTCTGCCCAGAGTGGAGGAAAGTGTTTCTATGACTCAGACAACTCACACTGACTTCTTACAGAAGTCATTTCAAAGTCCCGCTGTAGAATCGGCTTTTTATTAACACAATCGGCCGATGCCGATTATTTAAAAAACGGCAAATATCGGCCGATATATCGGTCGACCTCTACCAGAGATATGAATAAAATCGGTAGCCTCAGGGTCACAACCTCTAGAATAAAGAAAAGACGAGGAAACACACAGTTATGATGAGAAATGCACATCTTAGGGTCAGAATGTCAAGGTGGCCTATAGGCCGCAGGATCTCCCCGGGGAGATAGTTTAAGTCTACCCAAAGAGCCAGCCAGATCCTTTTGGAGATACCAAGCCGTAAATCGGAATGGATGCATTGCTGTCTGAATGTCAGCGTGAGTTAAAGTGACCTCCATATAGTTACGCCATCTCGCAAAGAAACGGTGTGTAGGACGAGGAGTTCTGGTGATGGCGTCCAGACGTTCCATATAGAAAAGTGATTTGATAGCCTTTTGTACCGCTAGCAACGTGGGGGGATGTTTGGATATCCAAGATTGCAGAATCGTCCTAAGAGCAACAAGAAGTGCCAGTTGTGCCCAGTGAGAAACAGACGTCGGAATCCCGTCTCCCGCTGGGGGAGTTTGAAGTGCCCATCCAAATATGCAAAGCATAACATCTTTCGGAATCCGCTGTTTAGAAACAGATTCAACGTAGGTAGTTACTGTGTCCCAGTAGCTTGCTATGGCAGGGCAGTCCCATAGACGATGGAGTAGAGTGGGGCGAGGTGAAGAGCACCATGGACATATTTTCAAGTTCATATTGCTGTTATCATTGTACATGGGGTAGTAGGCCCTGTGAATTATCTTAAATTGTGTTTCACGCCACGTTTCGGAGAGTGTGAGTTTACGTATTTGCCGGTAGCCATCCATAATTTTAGTAGGGAGATCATCATCCCCTAGTAGGGTCGCCCATTTCTGGAAAGGTGTGAGATGGTATTTATCCGAATGGTATTGAATGAGGCAAGAGTAAAGGTTGGAAATGGAATATTCCCCCGAGTTCAACACAGTGTCAATGAAGGACTGCTGGAAAGGATTCGTCTGGGGCCCATATTGCGAGCTCAAGTAGTCAATTAGCTGGTTATAGTAGAAAACATGGGTCGGAGGTAGCGAGAATTCCTGAGACAGGGTCTCAAACGACTTAAACTCACGATGATCTGCTTGATATAAAGCTTTCGTGGAGATGAGTCCCTTGAGTTTCCATTGTGAGTATGTGCCGTGCAAAGTGGAAGGGATGAACATAGGGTTTCCTTGAATGGGCAGAAAACTCGAGATGGTTGTTGGTAGTCCTAATAACTTGCGTATTTCTCTCCATGCAATGTTGGTGTCTCTGATAAGCAGATTAGATTTAAGATGAGGCGGCAGAGTATGTAGGTTGGAGTGAAGGACTGCTGCCAATGTGTAAGGAGAAGCCATAGCCCCCTCCAAATGTACATTACAATACCTAGAGGTGCCCGAAAGCCAGTCTAGACCCTGCCTTAACAAACATGCAAGGTTATAAAAACGAACACTGGGCAAACCCGCACCCCCCTCAGCCTTCGGGAGGCATAATTTAGGTAAAGCTATGCGCGCTCTCTTACCCGACCATATAAAGGTAGACAGTGCCCTGTATAGTTTCTGGATATCTGCGTGTTTAGCAGGAGGGGTATGGTCTGCAAGGGGTACAACAGTCTGGCAAAAGATATCATTTTAAACAAATAGCATCTCCCAAAGAGTGAGATAGGCAGGGTCGCCCATAGTTCCAGTTCCCTAACAATCCTAGACAAAAGCGGGGGGTAGTTAAGCCCATACAATGAAGCCGGTTCACGACCTATGTGTATCCCTAGATACGTGATATGGCTTTTGGCCAATGTGAATGGGGACCGGTGTATCCATTTGGGAACCAGTCTAGGATTCAAAGATAGGATCTCACTTTTGTCAAAGTTTATCCGAAAACCTGAGCACCCGTGAAAGGCATTAAAAATTTCCTGCAACTTGGTAAAGTCGGACATGGGGTCAGTGGTAAACAACAATATGTCGTCCGCAAATAACGCTGAGCGTAAAGTCTGCGGTCCTATCGGTAAGCCACTGATCCCATCTCGCGAATTCAGCAGCCCGGAGAGGGGTTCGATCACCAGGTTGAATAATAAGGGCGAGAGCGGGCAGCCCTGCCTATTCCCTTTAGATAAGGGTATCGAGTCTGAAATAAAATCAGGTGTAACCAAGCGAGCTGTGGGAGACAGGTACATCTGTTTGAGAAATTGTAAAAAGGGGCCTTGAAAGCCAAACTGTGCCAATACTCTAAACAGCCAAGATAAACTCACATTATCGAAGGCTTTTTCTGCGTCTAAGGAAATTATTGCTACATCTTGAGTGGGGTGGGTTTTGGCATAGTGAAGGGCTAGGAGCACTTTACGTATATTAAGTGTAGCTGAGCGCCCAGTGACAAAGCCTGATTGTGCGGGGTGAAGTATGGCGGGGAGTATAGTGGCCAATCTAGAAGCAATTATTTTAGATAAAATTTTAGAGTCCACATTGATTAGGGAAATAGGGCGATAGGAACCCGGCATAGTGGGATCCTTACCTTTCTTTGAAATAAGTTTTATAAAGGCTTGTGAACCCGTAGGCATATAGGGTCCCCCCTTCCACATGTCTGCATAAACAAGGTGAAGAGTGTCCGGTATATAATCTAATGTGGATTTATAAAATTCCGCAGTATAACCATCCGGCCCCGGTGCTTTAGCGGTGGACAGCAATGTGATGGTACGTTTAACATCATCTAGGGTAATGGGGGCATTAAGCATTGCAAGTTGTTCCTCCCGTAGCGTTGGTAGTTGCATCTTAGACAAGAAAGCGTCCGCTTTAGTAATGTCAGTGGGGTCAGCGTCATATAGAGTCTTATAATAAGTGGTGAGAATGGCATTGATCTTGTCTTTGTCAGAGGTCACGGATCCATCCGAGTCTCTCATAGTAAGAATGCGAGTGGGTCGTCTAGGCCCAGCGCATAGTTTAGCCAAAAGTTTGCCCGCTTTATTTCCGAACCTATGGAAATATAACTTAGAATAGGCCAGTCGTGCCGTTTCTTGTTGCTCTGCCCAGAGGTCAAACGCCCTCTTAGCTTGAGTCCAGCTTCGGATGTTTTCGGTTGTACGACTCACAAGCAGACGCTCGTGGGCCATACGAAGCGCATGGCTGGCATTAGTATATTGGCTCCTATGGTGTTTTCTCAGTTGTGTAGTATAAGAAATAATCTTTCCTCGCAAAAAGGCTTTACCCGTTTCCCAAAACAAGGTAGGATTAGAGATATGGGCATTATTAGTGGTGGCATAGTCAGTCCAGGCAGTCCGCAGCATGTCTTGAAAGTCAGGGTTGTCAGCTAGGTAGGAAGGAAATCTCCATGTCTTTGGTGCAGATGGGGACATTGTCCGTGATAGATTTATCACTATAGGGCTGTGGTCCAAGATCCTAGTATCTAGGATTTCCGAGTCAGGTAGAGAGGGTATCAGGGAGGGGGAAGCAAAGAAGTAATCTATACGTGAAAATGATTGATGCAGCGGGGAGAAAAAGGTGTATTCCTGGCTAGTCGGGTGTTGTAACCTCCACACATCAGTAAAATGAATGGACGACATGGCTTGAGCCAGTGGGGTGGGTTTGGGGGTTGAGGTAGTGCAGGGTGGCGCGCAGTGAGAACTAGTCTTAGAACGATCAGTTACGGTGGACATTACAGAGTTAAAGTCCCCCCCGACCAGGTGCCTAGATTCAGGGGCTGCGAGTATCCAACAGATCACATCTTGAAAGAAGGGGGTACCCGGCGAATTGGGGGCATAAACGTTAGTGATGGCCATGGGGTTAGAGTCTACCATTATCTGTATAGTCACCATGCGGCCCTCATTGTCTGCTTTTACCGCCGTAAATTAATGGTGTAAGGTTTTATGCAATAATATGGCAACTCCAGCCTTGCGTCCAACTGCTGGGGAGCCATATACCGCACCCACCCACAACTTATTAACAATCTTTGCAGATCATCCGCCATGAGGTGCGTCTCCTGCAACAGAGCTACGTCTGCTCGGAGGCGTTTCAGGTGTCTCAGAACAGCCATACGTTTACATGGCGATCTAAGCCCCTTGACATTCCAGGAGATAACGTTTAAGTGACGCCCACTACCTGCAGAAGCCATTTAAAAGTTAGATAAATGTAAATCATTGTGGGTGTAATAGGGGTGACCCTGTTGTGATGCAAGGTTCGCATGCAACAGTGCTCCCTAATAGAGACTGCAATCCCCAGGGGTGCTACAACTACTATACTTAAGAAGAACAGTAACTGGTATATGGTCATATAGGCTACAAATCTTAACACAACTAAAGTACAGAACATAAGAAACAATATGTCCACAATTAGGGACTTTCCTTTTTTCCACATGAGGCACAGACTTTAGTCTCGGCTATCAGCCCTGTCCCGCCCCTCCCCTAAAGGCTGATGGTGGGCCAAAGGGGGAGGCAAAAAAAAAAAAAAAAGAGTATGTGAGGACGGGTAGAAACAAGTGTCCCATCGAGGAGATAGTAATGAAACCAATAGAGGGACGAGTAATAGCATCCCCGGTTCCAGAGAGGTCCCATGCATCAGTGATAGACGTCCATCACGGTGAGAAAAAATACAGGGTATGAAAGCTGAGTTGAAGGCCGTAGCCAAGGCAACATTAACCTCAAGTAACATATTATAAAGAACTAATACGAAAACCTTACGTAGCAGTTAATAGCTACAAAGTGTACCAGAAGGGCAGGCCCAACGGATCATAACGGGACATGTACAGTCAAACTATCAGCTACCAGCAGTACCATGGTAGGTCATCCGACCCCAAGGAAGCTGGAGGGAGAAGGAGGGAAATTCAAAAGAAAATGAAAACTGCTGTCCCTCATTCCCTGACAAACTAAACCAAGGTAAGTACACCATGATGAATCAGCGGTGTCCTGAGCGATCGTCCTTGGGTGTAACTCTGATGCGTTTAGATGGTGGGTTAGTGGGGCTGCGTTGATGTTTAGGAGGTACAGCAGCTCTATTTGCAGACTGAGGAGATGCGCTGTCAGCCGCGTGAGAGTGTTCCATGTCCGTGCCCATGGAATCAACACATTTTTCTGCTTCCTCTGGTGTAGTAAAAGTGAGCTGTTCCCCAGTCGGTGTTTGGAGGCGCAGTGTGGCCAGATAGGACAAGGAGAATTTAATGTGAGTATTGTAGAGTGCTGTGCAGACTCGAGAGAAGGCTTTGCGTCGGTTCATTACCTCCACCGAGTAGTCAGCAAATAACAGTAGCTTTGCCCCATCTACTGTCAGGGAACGAGAGCTGCGATATTTCTGCATAATGGCTGTTTTGTCAGCATAGTTCAAGTACTTAACTATGACATGTCGAGGTTTGGCACATGTATCCGACGGTTGGCCAATACGATGGGCCCGTCTGTTCGGGGATTAGCTTGGCACAGATAGTGGGGAGTTGAGCGGAGTTTACCGATTCTGGGAGACCAATGATACGAACGTTATTTCTTCTCGATCGGTTTTCCAAATCGTCGATCTTTTCCCACATCTCTTTATGCGTGTGGAGGATCCTGGCAATCATTGCCGAAGATCCGGCCGTTTCATCCTCGAGCGCTGAGATACGTTCTTCCGTATGTTGCAGCCTTTGTCCCTGGGCCCGCACTTCCAGATGAAGCTGTTCCAGCCCTCTGTGTACCGCAGCGTCCACGGTAGCTGTGAGTGTGGGTCCCAACAAGAGAACCACAGCTTGTGCTATCCCCTCCGGGGATGTAGGGTCAGCTTGGGTGGGCGTTGGTGGAGTCAGGGATCCCTGAATCTGTGAGGCCTGCTCGTGTGAGGGCGGCCCGCCTGCCATGTTGGCAGCGTGTGTCTCCGCCGCTGAAGGGATGCCCGCCGAAGCCGCCTTGGCGTACGACCGCTCCACATAGCGATCCATGATGGCTCACCCGTCCTCCGAGATTACGGTGAGCCTCCCCGGTGCCTGAGCCGGCGTTTTAGGCAGATTAGGCGAGGAGGGACGCGGGAGCTAATGGCGATCACCTCCTCCTCATGTGGCGCCGGAACCGGAAGTTGTGCTGGATTTAATAGATGGCTTTAAAAGTAAGTCAGTAACCGATTCTACTCCAGTGAAATCATCAAAAGTAACGGAAGTGAAAGCGTTCAACCTAACAAAACCAAAACAAAATATTTCGTTTTTTTGGATGCTACTACTTATGAAGTCACGTTTATTTATTGAGTGTAGTCACTTGATTGAACACGAATTTTAAACTAATTTTATACTTTTTGCTACTGTCATTTATTTATATTTATTCCTTCAATTACTTGGCACTTTTTTGTTCGCACTGACCTTTGCAGGTCTAAAGGTGATGGTGTTGGATGTGTCCACACTTTATATTTTGTTTACATTATCTAGTTTACTTATATAACTTAAGCCACAGTTGACGCTGTAGTGCGTTTATTTTTACATTTTCTTGACTGTATTAGTCCTATTTCTGGATCACGATCATACTCAGCGTACAGTTTCCTTAAGAAGCACTATTATCCATGCTTGTAGTCTAGGTGAAGACACCTCTGTAGTGCAATTACCATTTTTTCACTTCAATTTTATTTTGATTTTATATTCTCTGTGTTTTTTTATTTTTTGATACATTTTTTTTATAAATTTTTTTTGTTCTTACATTACCATTTCGTTATCCAGCCGGCACTTTACACAACTGTATTTTCATTCCACATGTGAATAGATGTATAACTTACCAGTAGACCCAAAAATATTTTAGACATCTCTATAACATTGATAAGGGATTATATACTTTCTTGCTCTATACCATCCCGCCTATGAGCCAGGAAGATAGGGATTTAACTTCTTTTAATCAGTGTTGCATGATTGTGTAATTGTTAGTCAAAGTATCACAGCATTACAAACTGAAAAATTACCTAAACAAGACCATAACTCCAACACATATTTGTGGCATATATATATATATGCGCTATTGGCCGTGGCAGTTTACACTTTAATAGCACACTCTGCACGCTCTCAGCACAAAGACCGCGTTCTCGGTCTGGGTTAAAGATTGGTAACTGCCAGAACCAGCATCCAATCATGTGGCTACCGTGACAATGGTCAATAAATTCCGATCCTTCCAACCCCCGGGCATTTCAAACTGTTTAAATGGACATGTCTGAGGGTGGGTGTCATCAATTGGCTAAAAAAAAACAATCACTAGCCTTCTTTATATAATGGCTTTTAGAAAACATTACTGCAAACCCCATTAACCTTCTGCTTACTATAACGTAAACCCTCTTATTATAGGGCTACTAACATTTTTTTATTTTTTTTTTATTTTTCAAGATGAAAGACAAATGAAAAATTCTATATAGTGGATGTGATCAGCACTTACATACTATATATTATAATCTAGCAATATATTCATGTTCCTTCAGTGCTCTCAGGCCTTCAGGGTTGTTTTGAACAGCCTCAATGAAAAATGTGTTACTTTTTAAAGGTCACTGTAGTACCCAATATGATTTAGTATGCTACACAAGTGTATAAATTACACTTTCTGTCTCATCGCAGCCAGATACCTTGAACCTTTTGTTCAATGACATCCTTTTGTTCCAGCAGGGAGATAAGTCTCCAGCAAATGCTTCTAGGAAACAGTTCTTGGTACATTAAAAGCAGTATTTTAAAGTCCGCTTTTTTTAGAAAAAAGTTTTGATTGCCAAATACAGGTGATACGCAGCATTACATATACATTTCAAGGTGATATAATGATCCAGAAAAAGTATGCATTATCACACAGCCAGAAAATTACAGTATACATTTTAGGTCTCATGCACAAAGAGCGTAAAAAACGCCACTGTTACAGGAGTTTAGGCCCCTTTCACACGAAGGCGGTTTTCAGGTGCTATAGCGCTAAAAAGAGCGCCTGAAAAAAACCGGCCCCTTTAAGACCCCATTCACACCTGAGCGTTTTGTAGCTTGACGCCTGAAGCTACAAAACGCTGGAGGGGAAAAAATCCATTATTCTTAATGGAGATGGTTCACATCTCCACTCCAAGTCGCCTGAAGCCCTACGCCTGAAGCTCAAACAAGTTCCGGACCCTTTTTTGTCACGCGAATCGGGCTGATTTGGGCGTTTTTCTTCTTTTAACATTGGTGACCTTTTGCCCTGCACAAATTCGCGGGCAAATCACAGTAAAAAACGCAGTAAAAAACGCTGCGAATCGCGGTAAAAAACGCCGCAAAAAACGCTTGAAAAAGCTACGCTCAGGTGTGAATGCAGCGTCATTCCGGTGTGAAAGCCGGAGGGCTTTCACAATGGAGCGGTGCGCTAGCAGGACGGTGAAAAAAACCCTGCTAGCAGCATCTTTGGAGCGGTGAAGAAGCGGTGTATTCACCTCTCATTAACCGCTCCTATCCATTGAAATCAATGGGGCAGCGCAGCTATATGGCGCTTTGCGGCCGGTTTTAACCCTTTTTCGGCCGCTAGCAGGGGTTAAAACCGTCCCGCTAGCGGCCGAATACTGCCACTAAAAATAGTGCCACTTTGCCGCCGACGCCAGCACATTATTCAGCCCATAAAAATGTATTAATGCTCAAACGCTAGATGTGCCTAAATGCACCTAAACGTGCCTTTTACCGCATGTTTTAAGAAGATTTTTCCTGCAAGGAGTTCTGCCATTCAGAGGGGCTTAAACAGGTGTCCTGTGTGCATGAGGCCTTAATACTTATATATTTACAATTTTCTTATCTGTATACAGCTATTTTTTGGTGTGGCATACAACCGAACAATTTTAACTAAACAAATAAATATATAAGAAAAAAATGCAAATCGAAGTGACTTGTATCCTTTCCTAATGCATTGCACTGACCTTTTTACTTTATGTTCATTCATAGTATATTGCATCTAAACTGTCTGGTCCGCCATCACTATTCCTCCCAGAAGAACTTACTAAAGTTTGATTTTGGTTTTACACAGACAATGTTTCAGACAATTCTTTTCATCTAAACCAGGGGTCTACAAAATTTCTAAACAAAGGACCAGTTTACTGTCCCTCAGATTTTAGGGAGGCCAAACAGTGGTCATTGGAAGTAGAAAAATTTCAAGTGTTGGTGGGAAAAAAACAATGCTCCATCTTTGTTGTCAGTGGGAGGAATAGTGTGCCATCTTTGTTGTCAGTGGGAAGAATAGTGTGCCATCTTTGGTTTCAGTGGGAGGAATTATTCCCCATCTTTGGTGTCATTGAAAGAACTTGTGCCCCATTATTGGTATCATTAGAACCCATTGTTGATGTCACTGGGATAAATTGTGCCCCATTGTTGGTGTCAGTTGGAGGAATAGTGCTTCGTCATTGGTGTCAGTACATAAAAGTGTGCCACAAGGGCCAGATAAAAGAAAGCACAGGGCAGCATCTGGCCCCCGGGCCACAGTTTGAAGACCACTGATCTAAACCAAATATTGGTAATATTTTCATCTTCTAGCCTCATTTGCCATTCTATTTAAAGAAATATCAGTATTGATCAGGTTTTTCCAAGGTCCTAAACTGATAGTATCAGCAGGGCCGCTGGTAGGGCAGTACAGCCAGCCCTCCTGTACTGGGCCTAGGCCCATCAGTTCAAAAGGGAATCCCAGGCACCTGCTGAGCAGAAGGGCCAGCTGTACTACCTTAATGCAGACACTGATCCTCTTCTGCCTTGCGCTGACAGCTTCTCTTTTGCTCCCTCCCACTGGCTGTGCAGCAGGTGAATCAGTTCTAGAATCCGTGCCCCCATCCTTCTGCTTTCTAGGCCCCCCTGTGCACCCCTTTTCCCCACAGCTTGGCTGGCTTCCATCCTCTCCTGCCGGCAGCTTCTGTGGGCACACGAGATGTTAGTGTATTTTTAGCAAAAACATAATTAGATATTTTCAGGGTGGTGGGGGGGCGGGAGCAGGGCCCTGTCAGGTAGAGATGAGCTCAGGCGTGTTTGCACGCTCCACGTGCAGAACCCACCAGGAATTCGGAGCAGCGCTGCGCTAATCATAGGCAGTGAGACATTGCCCGATCTCTGCAGCCGCACATCGGGGGAATGTCTCACTGCCTGTGATTAGTGCAGCGCTGCGCGACTTCCTGGTGGGCTCTGCATGTGGAGCATGCAAACACGCCTGAGCTCATCCTTACTGTCAGGTAGGTATTATGGGGCCTAATGATTTATAACAGCAGCCCTGAGTATCAATATTTATCCACTGCAGCCTAACATAGAAGAGAAGTCGTCTCAGAAATGTCCTAGTGGCAATATTTACTAATTCATCAAGGATTACATACAATTGGAACGTCAAAATTACCAGCTATGAACTCAGTTACTGGTGACCATAATGGTCTAATCTTACATTTATGACATAGGGCACATCTCTTTTTCCCTATTTTAAAACAAATACGTGGGGAGTAATACATTTGGAGTAAATAACTTATCCATATCATTTTATGTTTGGAGGATATTACTGTATCCTGATAAGTACTACTAATAAGATTTCTTCCATCAGCTCAGGTAGAAAAGCAATTAATTAATGTTGCTGGTTAGTTAAAAAAAATTGCACACAGCACAGAAAAGGCACATAGATGCTAAAAATGAGAGGTTCTAATTATTATTCTACTTGAACAACTCAACCGCCTAACTTCTTTATCCCCTACCTCTTCAACAGGTTTCCTACACAATGACAAGTACAACGTCTGTCTTCTTATTCTGGGCAGAAATCAGCACGATATCTCATATTTGTGAATCTAATGCCTTCTTTCTATCAAATATGAGTGAGCAAAGCAGCATAATCTGCTACTCAAGATAATAAGCCAAAGTCAAATGAACACTTTCCTCAAAGCAATATAACAGCTTGGCTGAAGATTTCAGGTTAATGGAAGTGGATGTCAGAGGCAATTATGGTAGCAGGATGCTTTTAATGATGGCAACAGATCGGTGTTAACAATTTAGACGTGGCTCTCAGCAGGCAAAGAACAGAACACAACGCTTCACAAGTTCAGAAATAAATGTTTTGGATAGTGCTAACAACATAAAACAGATGTCCAGGGCACCCCCAGAGGGACCTTACCTGTTCTGATGAATTACAAATAGGTTAAACCAGCTGGATTCATCCTCACGAGGCCGCAACATGGTGACTTGTTTGTTAACAAACATTCGGTAGAGTCTTTCATCGGGGATGGACCCTGAGGCAAAACAAAATGGAGGGGCAATTGACTAAAAACAGCAACAGTGGCACTTGAGTACATGCATAACCGGCTTGGAGGCTAGGCTGAGAGGGAAAGTAAACCTGGAGATGCCTGTTGTAAGCTATTGCCAGTCTTCTCTCTCACAATAGAAATGTAAATGAGAGAGCTCATTACACCCCGCAGAAACTTTATTACATGGGGAAAGTCCATATCTTCATTGTGTCCCTGATGTAATTCAGCCAACGGGTCTCTCCTCAACATGTTATGGTGATGTCCCAAACTTCAACGCTACTGGGAAAAGGTGTTTCCAACTTTGAACTCCTCATGTTCAATAAGAGTGACAATGGGTCCCAAACTTGCACTTCTGGGGGTGATCACAATAGATTTACTTCCAGAGGAAATGCACAATATATGGACAAGACCCTTTATTTAGTGCAAAAGCTTATATTAAAAAAAAGTGGGATTCACCCCCCTTACTTAAACAGGGGTGTGATGTTCTTATTTTTACATTGCACAAGGAAAAATTAACTTACAAGCATAGGTGATGTCCTAGGGAATTTCAAAAGCTATGGTCCTGGTGGGTAGACTCTAATAATTAATTTTTTGATGCCCCCTCTCGCAATGCAGAGGATAATAATTAAAACTGAAAGAATAGATCTCCGGTGGCTATGGATATAGGGGTAAGCAGTGAAAAGGTCTAAGGCGGATGGAGAGTAAGGTCATAAGGGAGGTCTCGGGGGTTTGAGATGCAAAACTCCATACCCTGCATGTGTTGACAATATACAAGGTCATTGATAACTGTTTTTTGCAAAACAGTGAGTCCATGCGATTGTACACGTTTTTATGATATATATATGGGTATTTGCCATTAATAACTTTAGTTAGTCTGTGAAATGCTATGTCTGAATTTTTTTCTTTTTTTTTATTGTTTTGTTAACATAAATTTTGCTTTGTCATACCCCTCAGCCTTTGACAATAAAAATTACTGTACTCGATTCAAAAAAGAAAAGAGAATACTGGGGTTACCATTAGAAATTAGCCTAACACCCCCCAGTTCGGTTCGGACCAGAACATACCCAACAGCCATTAAAGTCTATGGGACACGAACATGAAAAATCAAAAGTGCTCATTTTAAAGGCTTATATGCTAGTTATTGTCATAAAAAGTGTTTGAGGACCCAGGTCCTGCCCCAGGAGACATGTATCAATGTAAAAAATGTTTTTTTTAAATGGCTGTTTTTTCGAGAGCAGTGATTTTTTTAATGCTTAAAGTGAAACAATAAAAATGAAATATTCCTTTAAATATTATGCATGGGGGGTGTCTATAGTATGCCTGTAAAGTGGCACATTTTTCCTGTTTTTAGAACAGTACCACAGCAAAATTATACTTCTAAAGCCAAAATTGTCATTTAAAACAGATTGCGGTCGTAATGAATTGTCGGGTCTCGGCAATATAGATAAAACTCATTGAAAAAACGGCATGGGTCCCCCCAGTCCATTACCAGGCCCTTTGGGTCTGGTATGAATATTAAGGGAAACTCTGAACTAAAATAAACAAATGTAAAAAATTGCGTGGGGGTCCCCCTAAAATCCATACCAGGCCCTTCAGGTCTGATATGAAAATTAAGGGAAACCCTGTGCCAAATTCGAAAAAAAAAAATGGGGTAGGGGCCCCCCCCAAAATACATACCAGACCCTTATCTGAGCATGCAACCTGGCAGGCAGGAGAAAAAGGGGGGGCGAGAGAGCGGGCCCCCCGAACCATACCAGGCCACATGTCTTCAACATGGGGAGGGTGCTTTGGAGTAGCCCCCCAAAGCACCTTGTCCCCATGTTGATGGGGACAAGGGCCTCATCCCCACAACCCTTGCCCGGTGGTTGTGGGGGTCTGTGGGCGGGGGGCTTATCGGAATCTTGAAGCCCCCATTAACAAATTTGCATGACCGCACAATTGTCATTCAAAGTGTAACAGCGATGAAAGCTGAAAATTGCCCTGGGCAGAAAGGGGGTAAAAGTGCCCAGTAGGCAATTAGATAAAAAAAAGTACATGAGCTTCTTCTGGGCCAGGGCCGTATGTCTTGCCTCACTAGTCTTCAAGGGTAGTGCCTGAACAAACGCAATAAAAATGTATGTTTTTTGTGCAGTTTCTTGCCTATAAACCAGCTTGCCATTGGCTAAAAAAAAAAATCAAATAAAAAAACACCCAAAAAGCAGCAAAAGACACAGCTGATTGTGGATGTGTTAGACCTGCCATTTAGCATCAGCTTTGCAATAATAGGAGTGAGAACCATGCCCCAAATGCACCTCCTCAATGGCACCAATTTGTTCGTCTCAGCTTCTTGCAGGTGTGCTGCTTTTGGCCACCTTAATTGGAAGTGGAAGATGATGTAATTGCCGTCCATGTGCACGCATTAACACCGGCACTGAAGTGTGCCAAAAATATGTACTGAGCTACGGATGTGCTGCTCAGTGTACATTCTAAAGAAGATTGGGAACAGGCAGGTAAGTTTGCTTTATTGCAGAAGAGACAATGCATTAGTCTTCTGCAATAAACAGCCAACCTGCTCACAATGTTTTATGTTTTACACTTTAATTCCACTTTAAGCACCCATCTCTGGAGAGCCTAAGATTTAATGATTGAAGGTCACCTGATGACTGAAAGATGCTGCCCTGACATCTGTCTGACCTCATATCCTGTCTTCCAATATCCGAGAATACATAAAGACATCATAAGAGGGAGCCCAATAATTAAGAAGGCTCTTACTGACGTACTTTAATTATTGACTACAGCACTCATTTATATCCAATGACAGTTTATTTTTTTATGGAGCTTTCCTCAAGGCATAATCATTTACAAACTATTCACCATCTTTACAATTCTTTTTTTAGCATTGAATTAACTGGTGTTATAAATCATATTTACATTTTTAATGCACATAAAAAAAAACAATGACTTGACATTTGAAAGTAAATTATTTTAAATGTATTCATCACTTGGAACATAGAAAGCGCCATAAAGAATATCACTTTGTTAAAGAGGGATGGAGCAGAAAGGTGTTCTTTTTATAGCTTTAAGCACTTTCATGTAGGCATTTAATGTCCAGAAGGGTCACACACCACAGGACACCACACCTCACATACAGATTAGTGCTGCCTTGAAGGTCAATGCCGTCACAAAATCATAGCTTTGCTTAGGTGAACTCCTTTGTGTATGCGTGGTTAAAAACAAAATGTGTACAAATTAACGAACAACTTCAACCAAAACTTTTTTCAGAGAGAAAAAGAGTAAGAAACCACTTTATTTCCCCCACTGCATGCTGTGGTTCCTCTACTATGTACGTCCCTAAATTATGTATAAGCCAATCGAAGAAAACAGAATCTTGGAGCAAGGGGACAGACTATCCACAAACCTGGGAAGTATTAATGCCTGCAGCAGCCAGCAAATCAGCGAGGAAGTGGCGTTATAACAATCAGGACCCAGGAAAGGCAAGTACAGTGTATTTTCTTGAAACAGGTATGCAAAAGCGACCTTGTAATGACAGGGCCACTTAAAAGAGAAGTATGTGTTTTTTGTTTTTTTTTTGCTAATCATACTTACCTCAATGGATGGGGCATCAGACCAATGCTGCAGCTGTCCCCCAGCATCTCTGCCCCGAGACCCGGGCCACCAAACACCGCCGATGGCTCAGTTCTCACTCCTCCCCAAGAAGAGCGATGCTGACTATCAGTCAGCATAACTCCTGTTCTGCTTCTCCACGCTCATTGGAGCGATGAGCCGTGGAGGGGAAGGGAGAAGCCATCTCAGCCACTCGCTGAGACTGCCATCAATCAAGGCAGATGGCAGATGGCAGATCCAGACTTGGGAAGTCGGGATGATGCGGTGCCTCGACTGATAGCAGTGACATCAGCGGAGAGTAGACTTCAGACCGCTTTTCAATGAAAACGGGTCACAGGAGTACAAAATGAATTGTACTCCTGTGACCCTTGGGAGAAGACCAGTCAAACAAGCTCAGGCTGGACTTCTCTTTTAAAATGGTTGTAAACCTCAGACATGAAGTCCATCTAGTTCATCCAAAAACATACAATTCCAGAAACAGAATCCTTCACCCACAGTTGATCCAGAGGAAGGCAAAAAAAAAAAAACAGCAAAGCATGAACCAATTTGCTACAGCAGGGGAAAAAATTCCTTCCTGATCCCCCAAGAGGCAATAGGATACCTATAAATGTCAGTACCCAGTTATATTATGTACATTTAGGAAATAATCCAGGCCTTTTTTAAAGCAATCTACTAAACTAGCCAGAACAATCTCTGGAGAGAATCTATTCCACATTTTCACAGCTCTTACTGTGAAGAAACCTTTCCATATTTGGAGATGAAATCTATTTTCCTCCAGATGTAAAGAGTGCCCCCTTGTCCTCTGTGATGACCTTAAAGTGAATAACTCAACACAAAGTTCACTATTTGGACCCCTTATATATTTGTTGTTGATCATATCCCCCTTAATCTCCTAATCTCCTCTTCTCAGGAGAAAAGAAATTCAGTTCCTCTAATCTGAGCTCCTCCATGCCTCTTATCAGTTTGGTTTCCCTTCTCTGAACTTTCTCCAGTTCCCCGATATCCTGGTGTCCAAAACTGAACTGCATATTTCAGATGAGGTCTTACTAATGAGTTGTACAGGGGCAAAATGATATCTCTCTCTCTGGAGTCCATACCTCTCAATACAAAAGAAAGGACTCCAGGCTGCAAACTGCAACCAGAGATGTGTGAACCTTCAGCGTTATTTGTGTTTTGAATTGGTGTGCCATGTGGGAATGGTGCAGATTGTGGCCATCGGTTGCAGAAACGCGAGTGATCGTGCTTCTGCAACTGATGCATTGAGTTGAAAAACCTCTTGCAGTGCAGTATCTAGTGACTACAGTCAGTACAGTTGCGCAAGTATCGTACGGCATAAATGTTTGCAACTACACCCATTCCACAGGTCCTCTAATTTCAGAAAATATGTAAATATTTTGGGGGTATTCAGTGATTGTCAGGCCTAATATGTATGTTTTAACGTGTGGAAAAAATGAGGGTTAAATCATTTCCTACTCTTGTAATAACTAAGAAAAATTGGCTATTCATAGATTTTAGTTTGGGGGCTGCTAAAAGAAGAAAGGGAAGTATCCACCAAGTGAAGTGGAGGGATCCTTTAAAGCTGTTAGTACATACTGTGACAGACACTCACCTAGTCCATACAGAGCAATCTTGGTTCCCCCTTTCTGTAACAATACCGGGCTGATGTCTATCTTTTCTACAGATGCGGATCGTCCAAAATGGTTCACAAGTCCAGCACAGCTCAATAAATCGAGAGCACAGAGAGCATCTGCCTGTAAAGAAAAAGCAGCTATAGTGAGGACAGACCAAGGTCTAATAGAAGCCTCAAGAACCATTTTCCCACAGCTACGGAAACTGATGAGCAAATTACTGGAGATATCGCTTATTCACCAATGTTATTATTTCTCATTGTTTTTTTTATATACTGCATAGAAGTAGATAACTATTTATTTCTTTTTCATAAGTCATTGCGTTTTATGTACGTATTAGCTTCTTATTTGGTTATTTTTTTTTGTTTTGTTTATTCTGTTATTACAAGCTGACAAATGCACAAATATTAGACAAATACATTTTCTTTGTTATTTAACATAAGGCTTAATGTACACAGGATGTTTTAAAACCTCTCCTGAACGATTTAACTTGACAGATAGTAAGCGATGTTTAAAAACGTCCGTTTTGCCACGTTTACGTTTAGAAGCATTTTAAAAAATATATACAGTGCCTTGCAAAAGTATTCACCCCTTGGCATTTTTCGTGTTTTTGTTGCCTCACAACCTGGAATTAACATGGATTGATTGAGGATTTGCATCATTTAATTTACAGGACATGTCCACAACTTTGAAGATTTTTTTTCATTATTGTGCAGCAAACAACAAATAGGACAAAATAACAGAAAAGGTCAATGTCGATAACTATTCACCCCTCTAAAGTCAATACTTTGTAGAGCCACCATTTTCAGCTATCACAGCTCCAAGTCACTTTGGATAAGTCTCTATAAGCTTGCTACATCTTACCACTGGGATTTTTACCCATTCCTCCTTGCAAAACTGCTCCAGCTCCTTAAAGTTGGATGGTTTGCGCTTGTGAACAGCAATCTTTAAGTCTGACCACAGATTTTCTATTGGATTGAGGTCTGGGCTTTGACTAGGCCATTCCAACACATTTACATGTTTCCCCTTAAACCACTCAAGTGTTGCTTTATCAGTGTGTTTGGGGTCATTGTCCTGCTGGAAGGTGAACCTCCGTCCTAGCCTCAAATCACACACAGAGTGGTACAGGTTTTGCTCAAGAATATCCCTGTATTTAGCACCATCCATCTTTCCCTCAACCCTGACCAGTTTCCCAGTCCTGACTGCTGAAAAACGGATGGTGATCTTTGGGTGATGCACCAGACATAGCATTTTCTTTGATGGCCAAAAAGTTCAATTTTAGTCTCATCAGACCAGAGCACCTTCCTCCATACATTTTGGGGTTCTCCCACATGCCTTTTCGCAAACTCAATACGTGCCATTTTGTTTTTTGCTGAAAGTAATGGCCTTTTTCTGGTCACTCTGCCATAAAATCCAACTATATGGAGCGTACGGCTTATTGTCGTCCTATGTACAGATACTCCAGTCTCTGTACAAAGTCTCTGCTGTGGAACTTTGCAGCTCCTCCAGGGTTACCTTAGATCTCTGTGCTTCCTCTCCGATTAATGCCCTCCATGCCCCGTCTGTGAGTTTTGGTGTGTGGCCATCTCTTGGCAGGTTTGCTGTTGTGCCATGTTCTTTCCATTTGGTTATGATAGATTTGATGGTGCCCCTAGGGATCATCACAGATTTGGATATTTTTTTATAACCTAACCCTGACTTGTACTTCTCATTAACATTGTCCCTTACTTGTTTGGAGAGTTCCTTGGTCTTCATGGCAGTGTTTGGTTAGTGGTACCCCTTGCTTAGGTGTTGCAGCCTCTGGGGCCTTTCAAAAAGGTGTGTATATGTAATGACAGATCATTTGACACTCAGATTGCACACAGGTGGAAATCATTTCACTAATTATGTGACTTCTTAAAGTAATTGGTTGTACCAGAGCTTTTTATGGGCTTCATAAAAAGAGGGTGAATACATACGCAAATGCCAATTATCAATTTTTAATTTCTGAAAAATAGTTGTATGTATATATTTTTCTAATTTTACTTCGCCAACTTACACTATTGGGTTCTGATCCATCACATCTAATTCAGATTAAAAAAAACATTGAACTAAAGGCTGTAATGTAAAAAAACAAAAAAAAAGTAAAAAGCCAAGGGGGGTGAATACTTTTGCAAGGCGCTGTATATACATATATTTTTAGTTTTGTTTGCAAATAGCCAAAAATGAAAAAACACCTGTAACCGAAATGTGGCTAAACTTGAGTTTACCGCGTTTACAGGCTGTTACAGGAATTTGGTCGATTCAAATGCCTCTCAACATCTGTCCTGAATGCATTTTTTTTTTTGCTTTCCAAAAAATGCTTCTGAACTCAGCTGCCTAGAAACTACTATAAGCAACCCTGTGTACATGTACTGATAAGATAACATAGAGGAGAGTTCAGGGGCAGCTGAAAAAACAACGTCCAACTCCTACTAAACGTCCATTTACCAGCAGCAGTATACACGAGGCCTAACCCTTTTTAAAGTTATTACTGCGTCTGCTTACATCAATATTTCTTGTCTTATTTATCCAGGGACCACAAATCTACTGTACATCATAATACACATGAGACATTTGTGCTTGGCTGGGTAAGAAATACATACTTTTTGGTTTTTAAAAAGGATATTTCTCATACCATGAGATATTGAAGCATTATTAACACACACATAATGCTTCAAAATCACAGAGCAACAAAGTATGGAGACTAGAAGTGCACCGAATGGAAATTTTGGTGGCGAAACACAGCACACCATAAGCACAGTAAGATTTTGGTAAAATCGTGGCAAAATCATGTGATTTTTCAGTGTCATTATTGGTACTTATTTCTATATCGACGAAATGGCGAAAACACAATTTTTGGCCATAATGTTTCAGCCACCAAAATTTTGGTGTAACTCTAATGGTGACTTATAGCTACAGATCCCTTTGTTCTGGCCAATCAAAACTGTTGAATGTTCAACTGTAATGGGCTCCTATGGGTTCCTGCATATGGCTGATCTGTGATGATAATAATAAGAAGAATAAATCCTTACATGCGTAATCATTTTTTTTTCTGATTTGCCTATTATACAAGTTCTGAGTACCCAGCAATGACACAAGCATCAGAATAATTACCCCTGTTGGGTCGTCATGATTTCCATGCACACTGAACACTGGTATAGAAACATTTAGGTTGTCATCTTGGTAATTTACCCAGGGGAATCTATAAAAGAAAGCACGCATTATCATACATGTATATTCATATTATCAGAGAAATCACAATATTCATACTATATATGAGGGGAATATGAGTGGCCCTAGCGATCATCCTTAAGGCTAGGTTCACATCTCTGTGGCTGCGACTGATGCATTTTTCAGGCACATTTTGCAGTGCGTTTTACATTTCTAAACCCTAATTTTTATGCAGGCAGTTTTCATGCAATTTGTGTTTTCTTTTTTTTATCTTTAACCACTTCAGCCCCAGGAAGGATTTACCCTCTTAATGACCAGGCCATTGTTTGCGATACGGCACTGCGGCACTTTAACTGACAATTGCGCAGTCATGCGACGCTGTACCCAAACAATATTGATGTCCTTTTTTCCCCCTACAAACAGAGCTTTCTTTTGGTGGTACTTGATCACCACTTTAAAAAAAAAAAATATATATCCCAAAAAAAATGTAAAAAAATACCGTATATACTCGAGTATAGGCCGACCCGAATATAAGCCGAGGCCCCCAATTTACCCCCAAAAAACTGGAAACTTATTGACTCGTGTATAAGCCGAGGGTGAGACATGGCTGTCCATCCCTGTGTGTCCGTCCATCCCTGTGTGTGTGTCCGTCCATCCATCCCTGTGTGTGTGTCCATCCATCCATCCATCCCTGTGTGTCCGTCCATCCATCCCTGTGTGTGTATCCATCCATCCCTGTGTGTGTGTGTGTGTGTGTGTGTATTCATCCATCCATCCATCCCTGTGTGTGTGTGTGTGTGTGTGTGTATCCATCTATCCATCCATCCATCCTTGTGTGTGTGTGTGTGTGTGTGTATCCATCCATCCATCCATCCATCCCTGTGTGTGTGTGTGTGTGTGTGTGTGTGTGTGTGTGTGTGTGTGTGTGTGTGTGTGTGTGTCCGTGCAGCCTTGTGTGTGTGTCCAGCCTACCTGTGTCCCAAGCCTCCGTCCCGAGCCGCCGTCGTCCCGAGCCTCCTCTGTCCCGTGCCTCCTCTGTCCCGTGCCTCCTCTGTCCCGTGCCTTCCGGTGTCCCGTGCCTCCTCTGTCCCGTGCCTCCTCCGTCCCGTGTCGTGCCGATGGATCGCCGCTCTTCTCGGCGGCCATTCTACGATTCAAAAGCTGCGCCTCCGTCCTCCGCCTGTGATAGGCGGAACACTCAATTTCCCAGCAGCCTGTGTTCCGCCTATCACGGACATCCTCTCATACTCGTCCGTAGTATGAGAATGAACGGATGTCCGTGATAGGCGGAACACTGACTGCTGGGAAATTCAGTGTTCCGCCTATCACAGGCGGAGGCGGAGAAGGAGGCGCGGCTTTTGAATTTTAATGTCCGCCGTCTGTCTGCTCGATACGCTGATCGAGCAGTCAGACAGCGGTGACTCGAGTATAAGCCGAGGGGGCACTTTCAGCCTCAAAAAAGAGGCTGAAAATCTCGGCTTATACTCGAGTATATACGGTACTTTTTTTCATCAGTTTAAGCCAATATGTATTTTACATGTTCTTAGTAAACAAAACAAAAAAATCACAATAAGAGTATATTGATTGGTTTGCACAAAAGTTATAGCAGCTACAAAATAGGGGAAAGATTTATTGCATTTTTATTATTTTTACTAGTAATGGCGGCGATCAGCAATTTTTAGTGGAACTGCGACATTGTGGCGGACAGATCAGACACTATTAACACTTTTCTGGGACCAGTGACATTTATACAGTTATCAGTGCTATAAAAATGCACTGATTACTGTATAAATTACACTGGCAGGGAAGGAGATAACACTAGGTGGCGATCAAGGGGTTAAGTGGGTCCTTGGGAGGTGTTTCTAACTGTGGGGGGATGGACTGACAGGGAGTACAGAGAGATCACTGTTTCTGATCACTAGGAACAGACTATCTCTCTGTACACCCCTGACAGAATGTGGATCTGCTTGTTTACATTGATAGATCCCCGTTCTGCCTCTCTGTGGAACAATCGCGGGTGGTCGGGGACATCACGGCTGCCAGCCACGCGCATCTGCTCCGACACCCTCTATATCTATTACTCAAAGCACTGGTAACGGTACAACAATTCGCGCAATAGAGCCAACCTGCCGTCGTATATCGGCTGCAGCTGGTCGGCAAGTGGTTAAACACACTGTACATTGCTGGTTGCTAAGGAGGAGACTAGGGAAGCTGGTCGCTGCGTCCTTAACAACCGATGAGTCATCAGTTGTCAGAGGGGTGACAGTGACATCTGAATGTAAAAAAAAAAAAAAAAAATCGAAAGCTAGGAAAAAATAAATAAAATCAAGAAAAAAATGGCATCCCCCACCCTCCTATCTGGATAATATCATATTGGTTTAGGAAGGTTAAATCGCTCTTCCGAGAACTGATATGGCGGAAAAAACTATTGTATAAAATTAACTAGCTTAATGTTAGCTAAATATGCAGGAGGACTTGCCATTCCACATGTTAAAAGTTATTTCTTAGCCTCGCAACGACAACAATTTATTGGTTGGACGGAAGTGGCGGAGCCTGATCCTATACAGGATCTGCTATTACCATTATGTAGAGAATATACATTGATCTGCGAGGGAATCGTTTTTGACAGGTAAACGTTTTGATAAAGTATGGCAAGTAATGAAAATTATAACTAATATTAGTGTTGTTATACATATTATACCCCAATATGGAAGATTGAAAACTGTGAGGAATTGCAGAAACTGGAAGGGTTCGAGTTACGGCAAGAACATGGGTTAAGATATCTGGAGCAGTTGTTTCAGAACGATAGTTTAAAATCCTTTATTATTATTTTCAAAAGAAAAATCTTTTACTCAAATAATGGATGAATATGGAATTCCAAAGCAGAGGTTTTTTCAATATCTTCAACTCAGACCAGACTACCAGACTACAGAATTAGGCCCATTCCTTTGAATTTAAACTTAATCACTCTATAATAATAACCTTATTAGAGGCTAAAGGGCATAAGCAAGGTCTTCTATCTTGACTATATTGTGTACTATATTTTAAATTTCAAGAGTCTGTAGATATTTCCTCTGTAGATATTTCCTCAGGGGCTCAGTGGGAATGAGATCTGGGAACGTTGACAGATGACCATTGGACAATGGCTCTGTCTGCGGTCCCTAATGTATCGCTGTCCACTACGCAAAAATGAACACAATTATTCATCTTACATAGGTATTATATATTATACAGGGGGTCCCCTACTTACAAACATCCGACTTACAAACGACTCCTACGGAGAGAGATAACAGGAAGTGAGAGGGAAATCTACCTCTAGGAAGGGAAATTCTCTCCTGTAAGAGTTAATATGGGAAAAAGGTGTCTCCACTGATGCTTTATCACCAATCCTTGTTGCCCTAAGCCCTTGTACACACGGTCGGAGATTCCGACAACCAAACCCGTCGGAGTAATTCCGGAAGAGGTCCAGAAGTGATGTTGCATACACACGGTCGGACTAAGTTGTCGGAAAATCCGATTGTACATAACGTGATGACGTTATTTTGTTACAACGGGACTACGTTCAGGCTAGTAGCCAATAGCTTTGGTCTAGGAATTTGATCTGAGCATGCGTGGCACTTTGTCCGTCGGAGTAGGCTACACATGATCAGAGTATGTCCGATCGGAGCATTGTGTCGGAAAATTTTAACGACAAGTTGGAAAAGTTGGTCCGTCGGATATTCCGACGGAAACAGTCCAATGTAGACCACACACAGTCGGAATATCCGACAAAACGGTCCGATAGGAAACATTCCGACGGAATCTCCCACCGTGTATACAAGGGCTTACAGTCCAAAATTTTCAAAATCCAATTATCATTGGGAAAGAAAGTGAGGTGAAATCTTTTGTACAGGGGCACAGACAGCTAAACAAATGTTACAAGGGTGATAACCCTTCCCTATGTTATCCAAAAAGCTTAAAAATTGATTTTTTTGCTGGATACTTAAAAAATGTACCTGTTCCGACTTACAAACAGATTCAACTTAAGAACAAACCTACAGTCCCTATCTTGTTTGTAACCCGGGGACCCCCTGTACTCCTGAGAAACTATTTAAAAGGAAACGTAGAGATTCCCCTTTATGTCCTTGATGTAGGAGAGGACCTGCAAATGTAATACACAGGTTATGGAGATGTCCAAAACTTCACAGATATTGGCAGGGTATAATCAATACTATTAATAGTCTGTTTGGAATAAAATTGCCATTAGACCCTGCCATCTGTTTGTTAAATATAATAAAGGACTCTAGTATCCCAGTCTGTGCTTATATTACAATTGTAAGAAGTCTGTTTCAAGCTCGTAAGTTAATAGCACAACAATGGATCTCAGTACACCCATCGACAGTAGAGGAATGGAGAATGCAAAGAAAGAAAACCTTGCTAAAAGAGATATATATTTTTCTACATCAAGGTTGTCAAGGGAAATTTGAGACTACATGGAGAAACTGGATGGAGGATTCAGGCCCTGAATTGGAAGGAGCCATATAGTATGATACGGGATATAGAGAGAGAGGATTCAGAGGGGAGAGGGGTTGCTTTTGGGGAGGGGGGGACTTTGGTTGTTTGTTTTTTTTTGGTTTGCTTTTGGGTTATTCAATGTTATGTGGACAGTATGTATATATTTTGCTTTAAATTTCTCTGTTCATTGTATTACAAAGGAAAAAATTTCAATATAAATTTACTGGATTAAAAAGAGATGCTGCTTGCAGGACTTTTCCAAATGTCCTGCAAGCGCACTGCCCCAGGATGAAAAAACACACTAAAATGAATGTTAGGCGGTTTTCAGGAGCTATATATAGCCTATTTCTAGCACTAAAACACCTGAAAACCATGTAAAAGGGGTCTAAGAGGTTGCAGTGCTTCAAACGGAGGGAATGCAACAGACACAAGCTTCAGCAGTGGTAAGTATAAAAGCCCAATCTTTTACAGGGAATTGCTTTGAGGAATTATTTAAAGTAATGAAAGTACTTTAAAGCATTGAGCCCTATTAGATATTAATTAGTGGAAATATGATCACAAGACTGCTGTCGTTCAATACATGATAAAGTGATAGATCAAAGTCCAATGATCCTACATAGAAATCATCTAATTCAATTTTTACTAAGAAAACTGAAATTTCACTGTAAATCAATGTCCAGTCCATTCCCATCTATCCTGTACAGCAGGGGTGCCTAACCAGTGGCCCGCGGAGCCCTGTGATGTGGCCCTCGACCTCCTGCTCTCTGATGGCAGGTTGGCAAGCCCAGATTGTGGGTTGCTGACCCACCATTCCAGAGCATCAGTGTTGTTAATGGAGCAGGCGGTAGAGAAAGCAAGTGGCTACAGAGCCGCATAAAATGATGCTTCCTATATAGCGCTGCCTCCTGGTACGGGCAGAGTGATACCAAATGCACTCTGCCTGGGACATCAACAGCCAGCGACACTTGAATTGAAGATTGTTATTAAAGGTAAGTTTATTACTAAAATCATAGTGTATATACGAGCATATCTCTTCTGCAGTGGTTACTGGGCTGCTTTCAAACTGATCCGTAGGTGCAGGGAAGAACACCTGTGGGTTACCTGCATTGAGCCATAGACTTCTGTTATTACCTACAGGTGTGGTGAGCTTTCAGAAAGTGCATCACACCTGCAGGATATAATAGAAGTCTAAGTGCAGCTCACCCACAGGAAAGCCACAGGTGTACTGCACAGCACTTGCAGTACAGGCAAACCACAGCACAGCAGTGTAAAAGCAGCATTAGGCCCCTTTGGCATGATCGGTCTGACCCAATCGGACCCTCCGTTCCCCTCTATTGAGCCACAGATGTAAACAGACTTGTGACCGTATACACCCACCTATCTCCAATCCTGTCCCATTCCATCATGGTAGATCAGATCGGAAAGCCTATAGAGTAGAGTGAGCCATGTCCATGTCTGCTCTGCATATGCAGGGTAGACACAGACCTGTCATCCGCTCGCTCCACTCATTGCGGCCCGTGACTGGTTACTAAGTTGCTTAAGTGGCCCTCGCTCTTTAAAAGGTCGGACACCCCTGCTGTACAGCAAAGTTCAAGAGCATCAAAATAGCATCTGACTATTGTAATCAGGGTACATAGTTACATAGTAAGGTTGAATAAAGACACCAGTCCATCAAGTTCAACCTAAGTGAGTGTTGGTGTGTGTCTACAATTGTCCCTATCCCTGTACATTGTGCATCGCTAAGATGCTCATCTATTATATTATTTTTTTTTTTTTTAAGTTTAAGGTAGCCATATAGCCCCGTCAATTTACACATACATCACACACTCACATCGGTCCCTACCCTCAAGGAGCCCACAATCCATGGTCCCCAAATCACATTCATATACTAGAGTTAATTTTGGGCAGAAGCCAATTAACCTAGCAGCATGTCCTTGGAGTGTGGAAGGAAACTGGAGTACCCTTAGGAAACCCACACAGGCACAGGGAGAACATAGAAACTCCAGACAGGTAGTGCCGTGGTTGGTATTTGAACCCGTGACCCTTTTTACTGCTAGACGAGAGTGCTACCCACTACACCACTAAGCCGCCTAATCAGGTGTTCTGAAGTTCATAATTATTGAGCTTACAAGGAAACAGAATGTTCCTGAGTAGGTTAAGGATACAAGTCAGAACAGAAGAGCACTCCAATAAATTAAAATTAGACTATATCCATTTACGGAGAGGAAAGAGAGCTTTGCAAAGATGTTCACATACAACCTACTCAGCCATTTTTTAATCATTAAGTTTTTGTTGATTTTTTTTAGGAACAAACAGTAAGCAACAGCATACAACGTAATTACAGTGTGAAACACATAGCTCGAAATAGTAAATGAACAGTGTTATAGTATACAGAGAACATAATATGAGCATTGCAGACAGTTATACAGGGTGAGAAGGTTGTTTGCTGACCCATATTCTCCATGATTTGGAGAATTCAGAGTATTTAAGGGCATTAAATGCTATAAGACGCTCTAACGTGTAATTGGAGTTGACCAAATTTACAACATCTGAAACATTAGGGGATAAATTTGATTTACAGAGTCTGAGAATGTTCAACTTTGCTGCTAATAGGATATGGGTGACAACTGGTCTATAGGTAGCAGGACAGAGGTCAATACCAATATTGAATAAGGCTAGGGCAGGCTGGGGTTTGTTTAGTATGCCAGTGCAGGTGGCTACCAGTTGGAATACCCTTGACCAGAAACTGGTAAGGCTAAGGTAGCCCCATAGGACATGCATACGTTTGCCTACTAGCCCACACTCCCTCCAACAGAGTTGGGAGACTGAGGACGAGAATCTGGACAGCCTGTATGGCATATAGTACCATCTATTGGCTGATTTTAATTGTCATTTCATGGTGGCTTGTGTAGTGGGAGGCTTTGGCTATGGAACTAAAGGCAGTGTGCAACTGTGCAGAAGAGAAGGCGGTGACGAGGTCAGATTCCCACATTAGCAATGGGCTAGATTTACAAAATATGCACTTATCATGCAAAACATAGTAGGAAAGGGAAATCTCCTTGAGTCTACATGAAGGGTGGGTAAAGAAATCCCAGGTATTGGGGGGAATAGAGAGTGTAGGAAGGGGATATTTGGCTATGAACTGCGTAATGCGCATAAATGTGAATTGATGCTTTGCGTGAATTTGATAGGTTTCATTTAACTCTTTCAAGGAGAGCGGAGCACCACCTGAAAAGATGGCATTTACATCATGAATACCATAAGATTGTAGTGCTTTGACTGACGGTGAGGAAATTAGGGCCTTAAAAATCTGAAGGGGGAATGAGATCTGATATGGGGGACCTAGCACTCAATGGCATAGAGGTGAGATGTCTCCAAGCCATTAGCGAAGCTTGCATGGGTGCAGTCAGGGTTTTGAGATCCCATGGTTTCCCATATCACTTAGCAATAGCAAGTAGAGGTTTGGAGTGGGGGCAAAGGCTGACTCAATGTCGGTCTATAACAGGGGTTCTACTGAGGAGAACCAATGTTTGATTTACTCTAAGTGGGTATCCCAGTAAAAGTCTCTAATGTCAGCAAAATCTGCCCCACCAAGTGACCTATGTTTCACCAAGCACAAGTGAGAGCATCTTGCTCTACGACCCTGCCATACGAAAGGTTTCAGGGATTGAGCTAGAGATAAGATGTAGTGTAGAGGGATAGCAAGGGATCTGAATATGTTGTTAATAAAGGGGAAGATGTTCATCATCATTGCTGCTAATCTACCGTATCAGGATAGTTCAGATTTGGCAAGGTTTTGGAGTTCTTTGTTAACTTTAGAAAACATGGGCTTAAGGTTGGGATCCCCTAATTTAGTAGCAAATGCAGTCAGTGTAATGCCTAGGTATGGGATCCATTCTGCACTCCACTTGAAGGGGAATCGGTGCCTTAAGAATCCGCTTGGTGGAAGCCTGGACTCCTAGGTCTAGGATTAGGGACTTAGAGGCATTCACTTTGTAATATGCGATGTTGCTAAACTGGGAGATGACTTGAAACACTAAGGGTAGTGAGGTTTTAGGATTGGTCAAAAGCAAAATTATATAATCTATGAAGAGGTTTATTTTGTGTACTGAGTTACAAAGATGAAAGTCAGTTATGCCCGGATGTGAGCGGATTGCCTCCACCAGGAGGTTCGATCACTAGGTTAAAATGGATGGGGACAGTGGACAACCTTGTCTGGTACCGTTGGAAATGGTGAAGGGTTTTAAAAGCAGACCAGATGCATTCACTTGTGCAGAAGGAGTTGAGTATAAGGCCATAATGGCAGATAGGATATTACTCTGTAGGCCAAATTTTTCCAGTACGTTAAACATATATAACCAGTGTACTCTGTCAAACACCTTCTCTTCGTCAACGGACAACAGAAGGGAAGACGTTGGGTTTTTCTCAGCAAAGTGTATAGGATTGACAGTTCATCTTGTCACGTCTGAGGTCTATCTCCCAGGAACAAACCCCATTTGATCCTTCTTGATCAGGGTAGGAAAGACACACATCAGACGTTTTGCTAAGATTTTGGCATAAAACTTGTCAACATGTCTGTGTTCAGTAGTGAGATTGGACGGAAGTTGGCAGGCATAGTGGGGTCCTTGTCTGGTTTGGGTAAAGTAACCACTTGTGCTTTCAGCATCTCTGGAGGGAAGGAGGTGGTGTGCATGGCCTTGGTAAGAATTGGATTTAGGGGCGGAGTCAGGGTAGCAGCAAACAACTTATAGTACTTGTTTGGTAGACCATCTGGACCAGGGGATTTACCAGATGGCAGGGACTGTATAACATTAGAAATCTCCAGGTCTGAGAAGGGGTTGTTGGGTGCTTGAAGCTGCTCATTAGAAAGAGAGAAGGAAGTTGTAGGAAGCCTTGGAAATCAGCCAATGAGGGTTGGGGGGTATTAGTGTCCTCCCGGAGGTTGTATAGGGCACTACAATAATTGACAAATTCCTCGGCTATGGCTTGGGGATAAGTTATTTTACCGTTAAACGTTGGGTGCTGTGGGTGAGGGATTATAGTTCTCTCTTGAATGGGTTTTAATCTATTGGCCAGGTATTTCCCGGCTTTGTTGGCACTGGTGTAGTAGGCGAGTTTGAGGTAGCGGATGTGCCGATCATATTTCTCTGCCAGGAGGGTTCTTAGCTCACCTGTATCGGACACTAAAGGCTGAGGTAGATGGGGTTGGGGATGTTTTGTTTTGGGGCTCAAGCGAATGGATATATCGGAAAGTAGGTTGGATATTCTTGTATTGAATTGCTTCTTGACCCTGGCCCCTTGTATACAGATACTTCATATGTAGGCCTTGTGGGCGTTTCAGAGGACATAAGGATCTGATACAGATTGTTGGTTATTAAAGTAATCCCAGAGATGCTGAGACACAACCTGAGACACAGTAGTATCTTGCAACAGTTTGATATTACAATGCCAGAGTGATGGCCTCCATTACTAAGGAAATAGCCATGTGGTCTGACCAGGTGATGTCATGTATAGAGGAGGAGGAAACCCTCTGCAGAAGCCATTTGTCAGTGAGAAACAAGTCTATACGGGAATAAGAGTGATGTCTGGAGGAAAAATATGTGTAATCTCGTTTGTCAGCACGTTGACACCAGACATCGTTGACACCAGACATCATACACCCCCTGTCTGTGGAAAAGATCCAATGGACATAGGTTCTTTCCTTTGGTAGTAGCGCTAGAGTCAAGGTAAGGGTCCACAATCATGTTGAAGTCCCCGCACATCAGTAGGTGGCCATGCTTGACAGAAGAGATGAGTTTGAAGACCTTTCATAGAAATCTTAGGTGGTTAGGAGTATAGACAGAAACAATGGTATATATTTTGGAAATTAGGTCCCCTGTGAGCACGATACATCTCCCCTTATCATCCAGTAGCAAGCTTTTTTAGGTGGAAGGAGACAGATTTGCTAATAGCCAGAAGGATTTCCCTCTTTTTTTTCTGGGGCACTGGCCAGAATGATGTGGGGTAGTCTCTATGCGTACAGTTGGGAGTAGCATTTTTTTGGGAAATTAAGTCTCTTGTACACAGAGAATGTCAACTTTGGCCTTAAGAGCTCCATTCACATTAATGGAAAGACAATTCAGCTGCATCGCATAACTCTAACAAACAACTGACAATGGGCCTGGTGTTGCCTGAAGAAATCTCATAAAAGCAGGGGTGTCATAGATGGGTAAAAGGTGGACAATAGTAGGTATTTGGCTGGAGAACTGTGTTCGCACTGAGAAACCAAGGGATGTACATGATCTGGTGACTGTGTAACTGGGCAAACGCCCTGTGTGCAGAGACTTAGAGAACTGCATTAACAAAAAACGGGGAAAAGAAGAAAGGAAGATCTTCTAAGATCCGGGGAAATAAACTATGTGGTAGATGAGACATTCAGGAACCTCCAGCAGAATTCTTCTTTTGAGATCTTTTGTGGGAAACCACTTGCCAATTGGGTTACAGAGAGCCAGATATTGCGGATAGGAGTTCGGATGGTGGAGGGTCTGGCAGGAATACCACACTACCTCAATGCTTGCATACCTTCCTCCAGGGTGTTGAGGCAGACTGTCACTCCATTGTGACAGACAGGGTTGCTGGGTATTTACATTTTTGTGGAATCTTACGGTTGCGTAGTTCTTTGGTCACTGTCGCCAAATTCTTCGGGTGGTGAAGGGTGTGTTGTGATAGGTCCAGGAGCAGATGTACCATTGAATAAAGTGCTGGGGGATTGATCATCTGTTGGGAGGCAGTTAAAATCTTCTCTTTAACATGAAAGAAGTGGATCCAGAGCAGCACATCCCTGGGCACCTCCCGAGGGGGAAAGGTAGTCTTTGGAAGCCTGTGAATTCTGTCAATCAAGAGGTCTGCGGAGGTCAGAGAAGGCACCAAAGACAAGAAGAGGGTCTGAGCAATTTGTTATAGTTGATCCGGCAGACTCCGGAACCCCTCTTTAATTTAATGTTGTTCCTCCTGGATCTATCCTCTAGGTCGGCCACCTTATTTTTTAGCCAAAGGCTATCATCTGAGTGGGCCGCATGAGCATCCACCATTGTATTAAAGGACACAGTGACTTCAGACATGGATGTTTCCACTCTACCCTCTTTTCCAGGCCTTGGATGTCAGCTTTAAATTGATGTATGCAGGAAAGCATGTCAGCATGCAGGGACAATCTCGAGGACAGCAGCATGTCTTTCAACATGGTATCTGAGACCTGCTGGTCTGAGGTGGGAAAGGCAGCTATAGTCAGGCAGGGATGATGACAAAGAGGATTAAGGCACATTTACCTCCATAGGGCCTGTTGGAGTGATGCTGCTGGGAGATTCCCTGCTCGGCTTAGATTTAGCCAGGCTGTGGATTGATGGAGCGGAGTTCCATGAGGAGACCCGCTGCTATTGCAGGAGGTGGAGAGACCGTCTGTGCCCGTAGCGTGGCTAGAGAGCTGGTCTCCTTGCTGTAATCACGGGCCAGTGCCATTTTGTTGTAGCCAGCAGCTCACTGACAAAAAGAAGCCGGATATTTTGCAGAGCCACGATGGGTCCTTCCTTCGGTGTGTCATGCTGCAGGGCTGGAGAGAAGTCGGGGCAGTGCTGGATGGCGGCTCAGCGGATGGAGGGACCCAATGTGGCTGGTATTCCCCAAAGGCTGAGTGGAGCTTCACCTAGATGTGGCCATACTGGATCGCATCACCACGCTCCCCCCATTTAGATCATTCTTAATATTTAAAGTGGTTGTAAACCCTTACAAACCACTTTGACCTACAGGTAAGCCTAGATTAAGGCTTACCTGTAGGTCCAAAAAATTTCTCCTAAACCGAGATCGTCATCGGGGCTCAGTCGAATGACAGCACCGGAGCAGCGAGACCCACCAAGAAGATGGAGACTCAGTACACAAGGGGACAGCGGTGACTTCGCTGGCTCCTGTGTCAGGTAAGTGACACATAATGGACTACTATGTGATGCATAGTAGTCCATTATGCTTTACCTTTGCAGGGAATCAAAAAGGAAGTAAACCCATCAGGGTTTACTTCCCCTTTAAAGCAAACGCATCCCATCGATCCATGTCTCCATGCTTTATATTGTTGAAAAATCATTTCAACCACCTGACCTCCAGAAGATTTAACCCCCTTCATGACCAGGCTATTTTTTGTTTTTTTTAGCACTGCGTTACTTTAACTGACAATTGCACAGTCATGCAACACTGTACCCAAAAGAAATGTATATAATTTTTCCCTACAAATTGAGCTTTCTTTTGGTGGTGGGGGTTTTAGATTTTTTTGTGCTAAGACCAACAATTCTGAAAAAAGTACTGCTAGTTGTTTTACTAGATCCCCTGTCACTGAACACAGCTCTGTGCTGTTTAGACTCAGAGAGCTGTGTTCTGTGAAACTCGGAGCCGATAACCATGTGTATACAGTATCTCACAAAAGTGAGTACACCCCCCCCCCCCCTCATTTTTGAAAATATTTTATTATATCTTTTCATGTGACAACACTGAAGAAATGATCCTTTGCTACAATGTAAAGTACTGAGTGTACAGCTTGTATAAGAGCCAGTTCACACAGGGGCAACTTGTCAGGCTACTTAGCTGCCTGACAAGTCACGTCCCGTTCTGTACTATGGAACCGCTGTAATAGGAGCGACTCAAGTCGCTCTGACATAGAAAAACTTTCCTGTATTTGGGACAAGTTCAGGTGACTTGCATTGACTTCTATACAGTCATTTTGCAGGCCGCAGTTAAAGTCATGTGCAGGTCGCCTAAGGCAGTCGCGCTGCAAGTCATGCTGTCCCTGGGTGAACCAGCTCTAACAGTGTACATTTTCTGCCCCATCAATAACTCAACACACAGCCATTACTGTCTAAACCACTGGTAACAAAAAGAAGTACGCCCCTAAGTGAAAATGTCCAAATTGGGCACAATTAGCCATTTTCCCTCTCCAGTGTCACGTAACCCATTAGTGTTACAAGGTCTCAGGTGTGAATGGTGAGAAGGTGTGTTAAATTTGGTATTATCACTCTCACTCACTCTAGTCACTGGAAGTTCAACATGGCACCTCATTAGCAAAGAGCTCTCGAAGGATCTGAAAAAAAAGAATTGCTGCTCTACATAAAGATGGCCTAGGCTCTAAGAAGATTGCCAAGACACTAAAACTGAGCTGCAGCATGGTGGCCAAGACCATACAACGATTTAACAGGACAGGTTCCACTCATAACAGGTTTCGCCATGGTTGGCCAAAGAAGTTGAGTGCATGTGCTCAGCATCATATCCAGAAATTGTCTTTGGGAAATAGATGTATGAGTGCTGCCAGCATTGCTGTACAGGTCGCAGGGGTGGGGGGGTCAGACTGTCAGTGCTCAAACCATATGCCGCACACTGCATCAAATTGATCTGAATGGCTGTTGTCCCAGAAGGAAGCCTCTTCTAATGATGATGCACAAGAAAGCCTGCAAACAGTTTGCTGAAGATAGACTAAAAACATGGATTACTGGAACCATGTCCTGTGGTCTGATGAGACCAAGTTAAACATATTTGGTTCAGATGGTGTCAAGCCTGTGTGGCAGCAACCAGATTAGGAGTACAAAGACAAGTGTGCCTTGCCTACAGTCAAGCACGGTGGTGGGAGTGTCATGGTCTGGGGCTGCATGAGTGCTGCTGGCACTGGGGAGCTACAGTTCATTAAGGGAACCATGAATGCCAACATGTACTGTGATATACTGAAGCTGAGCATGATCCCCTCCCCTTGGAGACTGGGCCACAGAGCAGTATTCCAACAGGATAGTGACCCCCAAACATACCTCCAAGAAGATAGCTGCCTCACTAAACAAGCTGAAGGTAAAGAAGATACAATGGCCAAGCATCTCTCCAGGCCTAAAACCTATTGCGCATCTGTGGGACATCTTCAAACGGAAGGTGGAGGAGCGCAAGGTCTCTAACATCCACCAGCTCCGTGATGTCGTCATGCAGTAGTGGAAGAGGACTCCAGTGGCAACCTGTGAAGCTCTGGTGAACTCCATGCCCAAGAGGGTTAAGGTAGTCATGGAAAATAATGGTGGCCACACAATATATTGACATTTTGGGCCCAATTTGGACATTTTCACTTAGGGGTGTACTCACTTTTGTTGCCAGCGGTTTAGACAATAATGGCTGTTGTATTTTGAGGGGACAGCAAATTTACACTGTTATACAAGCTGTACACTCACTACTTTACATTGTAGCAAAGTGTCATTTCTTCAGTGTTGTCGCATGAAAAGATATAATAAAATATTTAAAAAAATGTGAGGGGTGTACTCACTTTTGTGAGATACTGTACCTACGTTCTGTGTGCTAATGGTCAATCACTGGCCGGGACCCTGCTGATCAGCATTTGCTCTGAAGAATAACAGCACGGGCGGATGGGTGCCCCTTACCTAGAAATGCAGAATCACATATATACGTAATGCTGCACAGTCAGCCCACATTGGTGCACTATATGTACAGTAGGTGGTCGGCAAGCACTTAAAAAACACCCCCAGCATTTCCATGTGTTTCATCTTGAGTAAGGGCAGATTATTCATGTAGCATGGATAATCTTTCTGGAATCCATTTTTGCTCAAGTATGTAGGCAGAAGGGCATGCTTAGCTGAGAAAACAATGCTCATGAAGACTCCTGGGATATATGACATTATTTTAGCCTAGACCAGAAACCAGGAAGCAACTGTAAAAATGTAACAAAACGTTTAAAACAAGTTAATATAATATACCTTCCTTTCTATTTACTAACACTAGCAGTATAAGGATTAAAGATGTTCATTGAGAAAGTGCAGTTCCCCTTTACAGTACATTTATTATAAAACAAATACAGGGCCTGCTGTTTTATATTGTACAAAGCTAATATGCCGACTAGCTAGGTTTAAAAGAGTTGTAAAAGCAGAAGATTTTTTTATCTTAATCACTTTATTTACCTCCTTCCTGACCAGAGCACTTTTTACAATTTGGCACTGTGCTGTTTAACTGCTACTGGCACTGTCATGCAATGCTGTACCCAAACAAAATGTGCGTCCTTTTTTTACCACAAATAGAGCTTTCTTTTGGTGGTATTTGATCACCTGTGCGATTTTTTTTTTTTTGCAATATAAAGGAAAAAAACTGTAATTTTCTACCTTTTGCTATTAAAAAAATACAATAAACTCAATTTTAGTCATAAATTTAAGCCAAAAAGCATTTGGCCACGTCTCGGGTAAAAATACATTCAATAAGCGTATTTATTGGTTTGCGCAAACGTTATAGTGTCTACAAACTGGTATATTTTCTGGAATATACGCAGCTTTTCGTTTATGACTGGCTATCTCAATTCTTGAGGCGCTAAAATGGCAGGGCAGTACAACCCCCCCCCCCCCCCCCAAATTACCCAATTTTGGAAAGTAGACACCCCAAGGAATTTGCTGAGAGGCTTGTTGAGCACAGTGAATATTTCATTTTTTTGTCACAAGTGACTGAAATTACATATTGCTCAAACATGCCATGGTATATGTGGAACTACACCCCAAAATACATTCTGCTGCTTCTCCTGAGTACAGGGATACCACAATCCTAACTGGGAGCCCACCACTTCTGCAGCACTCATATTTTCCCCATTCACTGGCCAACCCAGAATTCAGGTGTTAACAGTTGATTTTACGTCACTTGATTTTTATTTGCTGTTTTTCACGGAAGATCTCTATAGATCTATTGTGGACCAAAGCAATTTGTATGCTGGTCAATTCATCTAAACAAATTAGACCGCCACAGGCACAGGGGGCGTGCACGTGCACCTCCCTGCCTGCGGGAGCGAGGGATGTACAGGTATGCCCATTTGCTCACCCATGCTGTTCTCCAGCGATGTCCACGAATGTCTAAGCCGTCTGGGACAGTCCTCATAATTGGCTGAGACACAGCAGCGGTGCCAGTGGTTACCGCGGCTGTAAAAGTCAGTCAGGGCGGGGCTCCGTGTCTGAATAGACACATATGACTCGGCTTGGGTGCCCCCATAGGAAGCTGCTGACTGTGACAGCACTCGATAGGGGGAGGGGCCAGGGACCCAAGAAGAAGAAGATCCAGGCTTGCTCTGTGCAAAACCACTGCACAGAGGAGGCAAGTAAAACATGTTTGTTATTTTTATTTTTATTTTTATTTTTTGCAAAACAAGTTTATTGGTACATGGTACAGTAACAAGTTACATTTTTAGTACATGCAGTAACTAAGAGTAATAACAGGCAGAAGTAGCTCCATAGCCAAAAGGAGAAGAACACTCAGGTCAAGTCTATGAACACCATATCATTAAACACATAAAATCACTAAGACTGTATTACAGAAAGGAAAACAACAAAAAAAAGGAAGGGAAAAAAACCTCAATTATACAGTGGTACAATTCATCCGGGAAAATCAGGACATTACAGTATGGCTAGCCTACACAAGTGTCCGGGTCATTGAGCCAACGATCCCAGATCTTATTGAATTTAGTTGGGCAGCCCCTATGTGCATAGATAACTTTCTTCAATGGCAAAGTTAGGTTAACCTCCGCTCCCCAATCTCTGAGCGTCGGAGTCTCCGGTCGCATCCATAGCCGGGCAAGCAATTTCCGAGCACAAAATAAGGTTTCTTGAACAAAAGCAGCATTCGAGGGGCCCGCCGGGACGTCTAGTTCAAGGCCTAAGAGACAAGCCTTGGGGTCCACTTGAAGGGGGGAGCCCATGTGATCGTGGAGAAATTGAACCACCTGTAGCCAAAAGGCCTGAACGTCTGGGCACGACCACACCAAATGATAGAAAGAGCACGGGAGACATCCACAGTGCGGACACCCTGGTTCCAGGGAGGGTTTGTATTTGCGAATTCTGGCCGGGTAAGATATGATTTGTGTATGATGTACAGTTGAGTCAGCCTGTCCGTTATTCTGGGGGAAACTAACTTGACCCCATCTAAGATCTCATCCCATGCCTCACTCTCAAGCGGACCCACATCTTCCTCCCACCGATATCTCGCCACCTCCGCAAGTCTGGCTACAGTCCGTCTCCTAAGATAGTCATAGAGGGTGGAAATTAATTTTGTGGGCTCCTCCCCAATTATCACACCCACTACTGACAGTTCCTGGGGATCCGGGAATCCCCCCACAAATTGGGCCCGGAGGGCATGGGATAGCTGAGCAAAATAAAAGGCCATGCACTGAGGAATCTCAAACTCACCCCGCAGCGCCTGGAAGCTACGTACCCCCAACGGGGTGACGACCTGATACAGGTACACCACCCCCTTGGAGGCCCACAGACCCGCCCCCGGCAATCCCCTAAGTTCCTCCAACTGAGAATTAAACCACAGGGGGGTATGGGAATGCACCCAATCCGCCCCCAACATCCTCTGCGCAATTTCCCATATCCGCCTATGCTGAAGCAGCAAAGGGGCACATCTCCGCGCCCTCCTGTCGGGCCCCTTCCCCCGAAACAGAACCTGAAGGGGGGAGTGGGTGCAACTATGAGGCATGCCACATAGCAGTGCTTGGTATCTGGAAGCGTCTGTTTTATGTAGGTGAAAGAAGTGAGAGAGCTGGGCAGCGATGTAATATGCGTGGAAATCGGGGAGCGCAGCTCCTCCCATATTGGTGGGATTCTTTAGTATGTTCCATGCCAATTTATGCCTGCCAGAGCCCCAGATAAAGGAATTAAGGATAGTATCTATTGTTTTAAAACATTTGAGGGGGATAAGAGCAGGCGCCTGCCAGAATTTGTAGAGGAACTTGGGCAGAAGAATCATTTTGGTTAAGTTTATTCTACCCATTACCCCGAGGGGAAGTCTGGCCCAGGACTGAGTTTTAGTTTTCAAGTATAGAATCAGGGGTTCGATGTTTTGGACTATGTAGTCATAGGGTTTTCTGGTGATCTGGACTCCCAGGTATTGGATGGAAGACACCCTGCACAGGGGGAGTGAGGCCGCGTCACGTTCCGGTGGAGATAGGTCAATGGGGAGGATTAGTGATTTCGCCCAATTAATAGTAAGGCCCGAGTGTTTACCAAATTCTGTAATGGTATGAAGGGCAGCTCTCAACAAGGGCCCTTCATCCTCCAGATAGAGGAGCATATCATCGGCGTACATGCTCACCGTCTCCGTGATGGGCCCCGCACGAAGGCCCCTGACAAGGGTATTAGACCTAAGGGATATAGCCACCGGTTCCACCGCTAGGGCATATAGAAGCGGGCATAGGGGGCATCCCTGCCTGGTCCCCCGCCCCAAGGGAAGAGGACCAGACAGGCAACCGTTTACCGCCACACGCGCCTCCGGGGAAAAGTAAAGGATCTTGACCCATTTCAAAAAATTTGGCCCAAACCCAAACCGGCCAAGGCATTCCCACAAATACCCCCACTCCACAGAGTCAAATGCCTTGGCCGCGTCTAATGCCACCACAACCCTAGAACCCCCATTGTCATGGGAAGCCTGTAAGTTCATGTGAAGCCTACGGATATTCATTGCCGTATTTTTACCGGGCATGAAACCCGTTTGGTCAGGGTGGACAAGGGACAAGATACGGGGACATAACCGGGATGCTAAAATTTTTGCTAAGATTTTTATGTCCGCTTGTAGCAGTGATATCGGGCGATACGAGTCGGGTCGGTTGGGATCTGGGATACCTGGTTTGGGAATAACTATAATTGTCGCTTGTCGTAGGGTGTCTGGGAGGGATTCTGACTCAAAAAGGTAATTATATAGATTTAGTAGCTCGGGGGCCAATACCTCAGAATAGGCCGCATAGAAATCTAGCGGCAAACCGTCGTGCCCAGGTGCCTTGGACGTTGCCAAGGACGAGAGCGCCAGCTCAATCTCCTCCAGTGGGATCGGAGCCTCCAGATCCGCGATCTGGGCCACCGAAAGTTGGGGAAAGAGAACAGCCTGCAAAAAGTCCCGGGTCTCCTGAGGCGTGACCTCCACACGAGAGGCGTAGAGATCAGCGTAGTAGGACCTGAACATCTCAGCAAAGCTCTCCGGGTCAGAGACAATAGTTCCCCGCTCATCCAGCAGCGACACCACTACCGGCGGCCTCGCATCCTGATGAGCGAGATACGCCAACAATTTACCCGCTCTCTCACCCTGCTCAAATATCCGTTGTCGCGTAAAAAAATGTTTTCTCCTGGCCTGTTCAAAGTGTAATTGATCTAAAACACGAGTTTGGAGCCTGAGAGCCGAGGCGTTCTCCGCACTAGGGTGCAGTACAAACTCCCGGGTAACAACCTCCAAGCGCTCTTCTGCCTGACTAAGTGTAAGTTTAGAGGAGCTTTTTAATCTGTTAATGCGCCTGATCAGAGTGGAACATGCATGGATCTTAAATGCCTCCCAGACACTACCACCAGTCGCCGTTCCCCTATTAGTCGTAAAGAAATGAGTCCATTCTTCCGACAGGTCCTCCTGTTCCCCCAGCGCCTTCAGCCAAAAGGGATTGAGGCGCCAGACCCGAGGTCCAGCCTGCTGGGCCAGCGTAAAGGTAGCCCAGCACGGAGCATGATCCGAAAGGGATCTCGCACAGAACCCCGCGTCTTCCAAATAAGGGAGGAGAACGCTGGACGTCAAAATGTAATCTATGCGGGACATGGTAGAGTGCGTGGCCGAGAAGCATGTGAACGCCTGAGTCGTGGGGTATCTGTGACGCCACACATCAGTTAATGAAAACTCCCTGAGGGTGCGGCATAACCTAGACTCCGTCTGGGCCGGAGGCGCGGAACCACCCGGCAGTCTATCCATGTGCGGGTTAAGGGCTACATTAAAATCCCCAAGCCATATGGCAGGGATATTCGGGTGCTGAGCCATATATGAGAGTCCCTCAGACACAATAGTGACAGAGTAGGGAGGTGGTATGTATATTGCCAGAAGTAGGTAACGTCTGCCTTGTATAGTGCATTGTAGAAAAACAAACTGGCCCTGGGGATCTGTTCGTAAGTCAATCAACTGAAAATGCACGGTTTTCGCTATGAGCAAGGACACGCCCCGGGAATAGGAGGTGTGGGTCGCATGGTACGCCCAGCCAACCCACGGCCTCCTAAGTGCCAGCTGAAGCCGGCCCGTAAGATGAGTTTCCACAAGCACTATAACATCAGCTCTGTAAGATTTAAGGCAAGTAAAAACGGCCGTACGTTTAAGCTTATCCCTGATACCCCGGACGTTCCACGTCAGAAACTTGATCGGAGCCATAAGAGATTAGTGCTTAGTCCAGGTAGCAGTCGGGGCAGACCGGACCCCAGAATTGGGTCCACTCCTCGCCCTCCCCCCACCAACCACCCGCCCATCTGTAAACATAGAAATACATTGCACTGTACCATATATGCAGTAATCAACCAAAAAATAAACATAAACTCAAACCCCAAACACAACCCCCCTCCCCCCACCCAGCTCTCAGCCCCCCCAACTGGGTTGGAGCATACATCCCTAAATTGCCAAACTATAGTCTGTACCCCCTGCATCGAAGGCTTCCAGCGCAACCTCCTCCCCTCGCCTGGATTATTCGATTCCGCAGGGGGATAGACCAGGCATGTAACTATACACGGGGCGGTCACTCGCTGCATAAGGTTCAGGGAGCAGGCCGCCGGACAGGGCCGTAGAACAAGGGACACGGCCTCCGCCCCCGGTATCTATGTAGAAAGAAAATATTAGAGAAGAAGGGGAAAAGAAACATTCCAAACAAAGCACGGTAATCAACTATGGCCATAAGAAGGTGAACACAAGAGGGAAAGATGGGAGAAGGAGAAAGGGAACAAAGACAAGTAAAAGAACAGAGGGAGAGCCTGCTTCTGGCCTAGGTACAGTTATAGCACCAGGCCTGTTGGCCGTTGGGAGGCAAAGAGACACAGCACCGGGTCCGCCAGGTTCACATAGATAGTCCCAGAGGAGAGGAAAGTAGGCAGACATCCGGATATCCGATTGAACTGGGACAGTCTCAGTTTATACAATGTGACCCGGCACACAAGGCGAAACGGTATGTAGTGGTGGGTAAAGCCAAACAGGTCCGCAGGCGTCAGCAGGTTGGCGTACGAGAACAATTAGTGTAGCTCGGGTACCAGACGGTGAAGCCGTACTCCCAACGGCAGGGATATAGTCTTGGGAAGAAAACCAGAAGCAGTGGCATAAGGTAGAACAGCTTACCACCACGAGACAGCATGTCAAATTATCCGCTAGGCCCGGCGATTCCTATCAGCCTCCCTCCTCTCCAGCCACTCCACTGCCTGCGTCGGGTCATCAAAGAAGTGCGCTCGGTCTTCTCCCAGGACTCGAAGTCTTGCCGGGTACATCATCGCGTATTTGAGGTGGTGAGTGCGCAGTCGCCTCTTGACCTCGGCGAAACGAGCACGTTGTTTCTGGACTTCTGCGGAAAAGTCCGGGAAAGCCATGACATGACTTGCTTGGTAGGGGATGTTGCCCTTTTCTCTACTCAGTCTCAGAACAGCGTCTCTGTCACAGTAGTTGAGTAACTTGGCAATGAGTGTGCGAGGCGGTGCGCCTTCCGGCGGGCGCCTCGCGGGCATTCGATGTGACCTCTCCACTATGAAGGTGGTGGAAAAGGCTTCCCGTCCGTAAGTTTTGATCAGGAGTCTCTCAACAAAAGTAGGTGGATCGGGTCCCTCCGCACCCTCTGGCAGGCCTATGAAACGAATGTTCGACCTGCGTGATCTATTTTCGAGATCGTCTTGTTTTTAGGCAAGAAGCTGAAGTTGGCGCCTCACATCTTCATGGGAATGTTGAAGTGGGTGCAGCACATCTTCCGTCCGGCTGATCCTTTCCTCCGTCTCCTTCACCCGGTCCTTAAGTTTAGACATGTCCTGTCTAATGAGGGATAGGTCGACTCTGACCTCCTCAATTTTTGTGGTAAGGGAGGACTGGCAGGCAGAGATAGCTTCCAATACTTTGTCGGTGTCATTCGCCGCTGGTTGAGAAGCGGAGGGCAAGGCGGTGCCATCTTGGGCAGAGTCTCTGTCTTGCCTGCGGTATTTATCCAGAGATGCCACCGCCGCGCTGTGTTTTTTCATAGGCGACATGTCAGGATAGGAGACAGGGTCTCAATCCACCGATCCCCGTTAGTTTCAGGCTGCTACCGAAACACAGGATAACTGTACAGGATAGACCGGGAGCGGAGCAGTCCTCACGTGCGACCTACTCCATCGCCGTCCAGGCCACGCCCCATTTTTATTTATTTTTTAAAACAAGACTTTACAATCACTTTATACTTTCTTAGTTGTATCTTATTTTTATGTTAATATTTATTACTAGTGATGCACCAAAATATAAAAATATGGTTTTCAGTTTTGTAACGAAAGCAAAAAAGATGCCAATAACGGCTGGTGAAAACGCTTGTGACTTTAACATGATTTACCTTGCTTATGGTGTGTTATTCTGTCATGTGACTCAAAAATGCATCAAAAATACAACACACCCGCATTTTTGATACGTTCTTGCTGCGTTTTCAATACATTTCAATGGGGAGGTGCTGACCTAATATGAACCAAAAATTCAACAAGCAGGATTTTTTTTTGGGGTTAAACACGTATTGTTTATTGAACAGTATTTCATAGAGTACAATCACAGTGGCAAACACCGAACAATCAAAAGGTGTTGCGTCAGAACCATAACAGTAAATAAAGAAACATTTCTCCGTTGCAATAGACAGTTTGGATCACAGCTAAACAAAGTCATAGCACATACATGTCATTTACTTCAACATTACATCAAAGTTCCTGATCACACGTGGCAGCCTCTTGCAACCACCTATCCCAAATTTTATTGTATTTAGCTGGGCATCCCCTTTTTTTATATATGAATTTTTTATATGGGAGCGTGGAATTAACTTCCCGTTTCCAGTCCTCCACCCTGGGCGGAAGTGGTCTCATCCACTGTCTAGCTATCACTTTTCGAGCAGAAAACAAGGTTTCCTGCAGAAAAGTTTTGGTAAATTTATCCAATACTTCGGGAAATATCCCTAGGAGACAGGGTTTGGGGTCGAGGGCCAAGGCGAGCCCATAACATCATGTAGAAATGATACTACTTGTATCCAAAGTTCCTGCAATTTGGGGCAAGACCAGATAAGGTGGAAAAATGTTCCAGTCTCAACAGTACATATTGGGCAGAACACAGATTGATTCGTATTATATTTGGCGGTCCTAAGGGGGGTGAGGTACGCTCTATGCACCATGTAAATTTGGGAAAGCCTGTCTTGGAGCCTAGGGGACACCAGCTTGCACGTCTCGAGGGCCTCCTCCCATTCCTCATCCGTCAGCTCACCTACATCACCCTCCCAGCGGGACTTTAGAGCATAGGCCAGTCTCGCCGAGATGGGGGCCGCAAGCATACCATAGAAGCACGAGATAAGCTTTTTGGGATCTGTATCCTTCACTATGGCGACAATAGGGTTGGGAGCAGGCTGAGGCAATGACTGCGGAAATTGTGCCCTAAGTGCATGCTGAACCTGAAGGTACTGAAACAGCATAGTGTTTGGAATACCAAATTCCTCCTGCAGCATCTGGAATGTTTTAATAGTGCCATGGTGAAGCAGGTGATGCATGTAGTATATACCCCTCGATACCCATAACTGAACACTCTGGATCTTTTGAAGTTCTGGCAATTGTTTATTATGCCAAAGTGGTGTATAGTCATTTGGGGACATAACATTCAATTTAGCGGATGCCAGATCCCAGATCCTTCTGTAGTGAAAAAGCATGGAGTGTTTACCTGGCTCTAGTGCAGAGCTCCCAGCCCCCGTCGAGACAGCAGCTATCGGATCATCTGCAATTTGAGCCCAAGTGGGACAGAGAAGGGTAAGAAACCGTTGTTTATCAGTCTTGTCCACATGAAAAAGTTGAGACAGTTGTGAGGCAACATAGTAGTGATTTAGATCTGGAAGAGCCATGCCTCCCATATCAGTCAGGCTTTTCAAAGCCTGCCAAGCAAGCTTGTGCCTGTTATTCCCCCATACAAAGGGTCTAAGAAGACTTTCAAGGGATTTAAATATTTTAGCGGTAAGTATACCGGGGCGTGCCACAACACATACAGTATTTTAGGTAATAAAACCATTTTAATAAGATTAACGCGCCCCCAAACTCCAAGGGGGAGACGAGACCAGGCTTGTAGCTTGGTGCGCACTAGGGAGAATAAAGGTTCTATATTCAGTGCAATATAGTCTGCCGGAGTCCTAGAGATATATACACCCAGATATTTAATAGTTCCCACTCGCTGAAGAGGCAGGCTGGCCTGAGATTCTGACTGTGGAAAACTGTCAATAGGTAAGATTTGGGATTTTTCCCAGTTTATACGAAGACCGGAAAAACTACCAAACCACTTTATCATGTGCAGGGCCTTTGCGAGGGAAGGGCCAGAGTCTGCCAAGTATAACAGCGTGTCATCAGCGTATTGACTGATTTTCTCCGTTAGTTGACCCACCGACAGTCCCCTGATCTCAGGGTCTGTACGGATCGACACCGCTAAAGGTTCGGCAGCCAAGGCATAAAGTAGTGGGGACAGTGGGCACCCCTGCCTGGTACCCCTACTGAGGTCAAACGCCCGGGAGGACCACCCATTTGCCACCACCCTAGCCGTTGGGTGGTGATACAATAGTTTCACCCACCGAATAAAGTTAGGGCCAAAGCCGTATCCTTCGAGACACCTCCACAAATACCCCCATTCCACAGAGTCAAATGCCTTGGCCGTGTCAAGTGACACCACCACCCGTTCACCCACCGCCTCATGCGTTGCCTGCAAATTAATATAGAGCCTGCGTAGATTGAACGACGTATTCCGACCTGGCATAAAGCCCGCTTGATCAGCCTGGATCAGGGTAAGGATCACTCCGTTCAATCGAGTAGCAAGTAGCTTAGCTAAAATCTTAATATCAACCTGCAATAGGGAGATTGGGCGGTAGGATTCTGGGAAACCTGGATCTTTTCCAGGCTTGGGTATTAAAACTATCGTTGCCTCCCTCATGGACGGAGGCAGTGTCAGTGTATCAAAAAGACTCCTGTAGAGGGCGAGAAGCCGAGGCGCCAGTATTTCTTGGTAACAGGAGTAAAATTCAATGGGAAGACCATCTGACCCCGGTGACTTGGATCTTGCAAATTCCGCAATAGCACACACTATTTCATCAGTGGTCAGGGGGGCCTCCAAAGCCTGCACCTGTTCCTCAGTGACTTGGGGTAGGGAAACCTGAGCTAGAAAGCTGTCCATCTGAGTGGTGTCGTTGGATACTGTAGTGGTGTATAAGTCCGCAAAAAAGTCCCGAAATCTAGCCGCTACCTCAGAAGGGTCCGTGATCATTGTATCTCCTTGTCCACGCAAAGAGATAACAATCGGGGGTCTGTCTTCCTTATGCACTAAGTATGCTAGCAACTTACCAGCTCTTTCCCCAGATTCAAAATATTTTGTTTGGTAAAAAAAAGTTTCTGTCGGGCCCTGTCATCGTGTAGCTGGGAAACCACTCTCGACTGTAGTCTAAGTGCATCGGCGTTTGCCGTAGACGGGACGTTTATGTAGTATGTATGTGTTCCATGGAGCTCAAATCCGCCTCAGCCTCAGCAATGGCAGTAGCCGAATCAGCCTTGAGCCTATTAATGTGGGTAGTCAGTACCGAACGAGCATGTAATTTAAATGCATCCCACACGGCCGGATCCGAGGCCGTGTGGTCATTGTCCTCAAAAAATCTTATCCACTCCGCCTCAATAGTGCCATCGTCGGGTAATAATGTCAGCCAGAACGGGTTTAACCGCCACGCCCGCGGAGGCCTACCCAGGGGTACATCAAGCACTATATAGTAGGGGCTGTGGTCCGAAAGCAGTCTGGGGCAAAACAATGCTTCCCTGAGTCTGGGAGTGAGTTGTTGAGATATTAATATAAAGTCAATACGTGATAGAGAACCATGTGTGGGTGAGAAGCATGAATACTCTTTCTTTTGAGGGAATTTGTGTCTCCAAGTGTCCACAAGATGAATGGTGGCTAAGAGCCTGGACAGCCTAGTGGTCCCAGCTTGTCCCACCATCAACTCGGGGGGTTTGAGCCTATCCAGGGAAGGGTTAAGCGTAGTGTTGAAATCCCCCAGCCAGATAACAGGAACCGCCGGGTGTCTGGACATAAAAGACAGTCCCTCAACAACCAACGCCATGTTAAATGGAGGGGGGATATAAAAGGCCATAATAAGGTAGGGTTCCCCATACAATTTAGCATGCAGAAAAACAAACCTGCCCTGCGGGTCAGTAAGAACTTCGCAAAGTTCAAATTGGACAGACTTAGCTACAAGTACCGAAACTCCTCTCGAGTGAGACGTGTAGGTGGAATGAAATGCCCACCCAATCCAAGGGCGCTTAAGGGCCATTTGCAGTCCACCCTCCACATGTGTCTCAACCAACACCATCACCTCCTCCCTTTGCTTCTTGAGGAACGTGAAGGCCGCGGCGCGCTTAATTTTATCACGCAGGCCCCTCACGTTTCAAACAAAAAATCGTATAGATGCCATATAGAGTCATATACAATAATGAGTGCGTTCAGCTTTCCCCCTAACAGTCCTCCTGTAAGCGCACCCCAATACAATTGTGCTTGATCGAGCCCATACAGGGATTGCTTAGTCAGTAGTTGCAAAAAACAGTCGTCAAAGGCAACACACAATCCAGTTACATACTCTAGCTTGTTCATATTATTCTTCTGTATGTAAACCCAAACCAATCCACCCCCCTCCCCCCACCCTACCCTGCACCTGCCCCAACTTGTGCGGGTATATTCCCTCAAAAACCAAACATGCCTGGCTGGGAAAACCAGTTTCAGTGAATTAGAAAGAAAACCCAGAACAATAAATCTGAAAAAGGGTCGTGGCCACCGGCACCAGAAGGCCAGGTAAAGTAGAGCACCCTGCATAACAGCACACAGCGGTGACCTGGGTAGAGAGGCAAAAGTGTCAGTTGCTGTCCAGTCCCAGTGACCAACGCCCCCATGGCAATAAAAAGTCCCAGCAGACAATAGAGCAGTTTTCCGCTGCACCCTGCAATCAGTCCGTAGGACTAACATGTCTCCCCTTGCTCCGGGAGAAAAAAGAAAAAGAAAATCCTCAAAATTGTTGAAATAAACTAACAGGCATGTAGTGCAGAAAAAGTCCCTCAATAGGGACACGAAGAAAAAAAGGAAAAAATTTGTTCCATGAACGTTGACACCATCAGCAGGCGAAAAAGTTCTTCCCCCATTAGTTCCAGAATTGGAAAGTTCAGCATATCTCGAAGTAGAAAAGGCATAAGAGTATCAGACGCCACAGATGCAGGCATCCTAGCGATGCTGGAGCAGGATAAAGAGATCAGGTAGCATGCCATATTTCCAGGACACCAGGGGAAAAGTAAAAAAGTTTTTAGCTCACCCGTCCCACAGGTTCTCAGACAGCTCTATCCCGAGGCGCTCTGCGTTCCAACCATGCCATGACCTCCCTGGGTTGTTCAAAGAAGAGTGCCCGGTCCCCTGCCTCCACCCTGAGGCGCGCTGGAAATAGCATAGAGTACTTCACTTGTTGTGCACGTAGCAATCTTTTAGCCTCCAGGAAACTCTGTCGGCGTTTCTGGACGTCAGCAGAAAAATCAGGAAAGATTGCAACTTTAGCATTTCCTATAGGGATGTTACCCTTTTCCCGAGCCATGCGCAGGGCAGCATCTCTATCCTTATAGTTCAGGAGTTTTGCAATGAATGTGCGCGGAGGTGCACCCTGAGGTGGAGGCCTGGCAGGCATACGATGCGCGCGTTCAACCGTCAACACGGGGGAAAAAGACTCCCGGCCATAGGTAGTTATCAGCAATTGTTCCAGAAAAGTTGTGGGGTCTTTACCTTCAGCCCCTTCCGGAAGACCAATCAGTCGGATATTGCATCTGCGTATACGATTTTCCATTTCGCCCTGCTTAGCAAGCAGGAGGTCTATTTGTTTCTGCATGTGGTCAGCATCATTTTGCAGTGGCGGGAGAGCGTCCTCCATATTGCTAATACGGGTCTCAGTTTCCTGCACTCGATCACGCAGCTTCTGAAAATCCTGCCTTATTAAAGAGATGTCCATTTGCACTTCTTCAATTTGGGATGTAAGGGACGTGCGGCACAATGTAATGGCTTCAAGAAGCCTGTCCGTGTCTCCCGCTGCACGCGGCCCTCCCGTCTCCTCCGCGCCGCCATTTTCCTCCCCCTCCTCACTCACATGTCGGCGGTATTGAGACAGCCGTGCTGCCGCCGATCGCTGGGATTTCGAGGGAGACATGTCCACCGGGATGGAGGGAAGCCTTCCAGACGTGTTCAGGTAAGTATTTGTGCTGTGGTGTCACAGGATCAGCGTGGGAGACAGGATTATTCGGCGGAGCTCCGGAGACACACGTCCTACTCCATGCAAGGTCAGGCCACGCCCCCAACAAGCAGGATTTTTAACACCACTTCAAAAGGTGCCAAAAATGGGCAACAATAAATTCACATTCATTAGAATTCATGATATTAACTAAAAAGTCAGTGATTTCAGGAGTTAGGTTTAGGCTGGAATTCTACTTTAAGCCAAACTCTAGACAGTTAAACAAAAAAATGAAAATTGCCCCCTTTGCCACCATCACCATGCTTAATGCCTTACAGTACATCACTACGCACCTGTTATGACAAGTCAGTAGAATCTTTATTCCTATTGTGGTCAGAGCAATGCAAAAACACACAAGAGAAGTCAGTCCAATGAAGTTCTGTGTCTTTATAGCCTCATACACACTATCGGACTTTTGTACAAAGGGCGTTGGCCCTGAACTTGTATTGCATACACACGGCAGGACTTTTTCAGCCAACTTTCACCAAGTCACGTGTTTTTTCTGCTCTTTACCGCCACCTTTGGTCAACTTCTGTATTGTTGTCTGATCTTTTGCATTGGTTCTGACCATGTGTGTTTGTACTTTGTACAAAAGTCCTATGGTTTTCTGTACACACGATCGGACTTTGCTCCATCAGACTTTTGTTACCGGAAAGTTTGTCCATTCGCACAGCCAACAAAAGTCCGATGAAAACTGAAAAAGTTTGTCCGATGGAGCGTACACACGGTCGGATGTTGCCTTAAAACAGCTAATTTGCATGTTTGTTGTCAAAAAGTCTGATCGTGTGTATGGGCCTTATCAGTCATATGAATAATGTCATGGCAAAAGCTGCTTCAACAAAGCTGGGGCAAAACAATTTCATTGAGAAACGGCACTACTGGATGGTTAGCTTTTGGGTCATTTACTTGGCATTCGTGTAGGACAGTTTGGTGGGGAGAACGATATTGTAATAAATTCACCATAATATCAAACTGGGCAGAGTGTTACCAGGAAGACCTAGTGACCCTGATTTCATAATAAATTAGGTGAAACATCATTTTGCAAAGAGTACCAATCATGTGGCCAGAAAACTTGAAGTCAGCACAATTTCACCTTTTTCGATTAGCTAAGTGAAAATTCCTTTTGTAGAGAGAATTGTGTTTTTTGTTTTTTTACATTTCCTTGCATTATTAGGTATTCTTTGCAAAGTAAATTTTCACTTTGTGCACAAGGTACAGTGCCTTGAGAAAGTATTCGGCCCCCTTGAACTTTTCAACCTTTTGCTACATTTCAGGCTTCAAACATAAAGATATAAAAAAAATTTTTTTGTGAAGAATCACCAACAAGTGGGACACAATTGTGAAGTGGAACGAAATCTATTGGATTTTTGAAACTTTTTTAACTAATAAAAAAATGAAAAGTGGGGCGTGAAAAATTATTCGGCCCCCTTGCGTTAATACTTTGTAGAGCCACCTTTTGCTGCGATTACAGCTGCAAGTCGCTTGGGGTATGTCTCTATCAGTTTTGCACATCGAGAGACTGAAATTCTTGCCCATTCTTCCTTACAAAACAGCTCGAGCTCAGCGAGGTTGGATGGAGAGCGTTTGTGAACAGCAGTTTTCAGCTCTTTCCACAGATTCTCGACTGGATTCAGGTCTGGACTTTGACTTGGCCATTCTAACACCTGGATACATTTATTTGTGAACCATTCCTTTGTAGATTTTGCTGTATGTTTGGGATCATTGTCTTGTTGGAAGATAAATCTCCGTCCCAGTTTCAGGTCTTTTGCAGACTCCAACAGGTTTTCATCCAGAATGGTCCTGTATTTGGCTGCATCCATCTTCCCCTCAATTTTAACCATCTTCCCTGTCCCTGCTGAAGAAAAGCAGGCCCAAACCATGATGCTGCCACCACCATGTTTGACAGTGGGGATGGTGTGTTGAGGGTGATAAGCTGTGTTGCTTTTACGCCAAACATATCGTTTTGCATTGTGGGCAAAAAGTTTGATTCTGGTTTCATCTGACCAGAGCACCTTCTTCCACATGTTTGGTGTGTCTCCCAGGTGGCTTGTGGCAAACTTTAGACGAGACTTTTTATGGATATCTTTGAGAAATGGCTTTCTCCTTGCCACTCTTCCATAAAGGCCAGATTTGTGCAGTGTACAACTGATTGTTGTCCTATGGACAGACTCTCCCACCTCAGCTGTAGTTCTCTGCAGTTCATCCAGAGTGATCATGGGCCTCTTGGCTGCATCTCTGATCAGTCTTCTCCTTGTCTGAGCTGAAAGTTTAGAGGGACGGCCAGTTCTTGGTAGATTTGCAGTGGTCTGATACTCCTTCCATTTCAAAATGATCGCTTGCACAGTGCTCCTTGGGATGTTTAAAGCTTGGGAAATCTTTTTGTATTCAAATCCGGCTTTAAACTTCTCCACAAAAGTATTACAGACCTGCCTGGTGTGTTCCTTGGTCTTCATGATGCTCTCTGCGCTTTCAACAGAACCCTGAGACTATCTGAGACTATCACAGAGCAGGTGCATTTATACAGAGACTTGATTACACACAAGTGGATTCTATTTATCACCATCAGTCATTTAGGACAACATTGGATCATTCAGAGATCCTCGCTGAACTTCTGGAGTGAGTTTGCTGCACTGAAAGTAAAGGGGCCGAATAATTTTGCACGCACCACTTTTCAGTTTTTTATTTGCTAAAAAAGTTTAAAATATCCAATAGATTTCGTTCCACTTCACAATTGTGTCCCACTTGTTGGTGATTCTTCACAAAAAATTTAAATTTTATATCTTTATGTTTGAAGCCTGAAATGTGGCAAAAGGTTGAAAAGTTCAAGGGGGCCGAATACTTTCGCAAGGCACTGTATCATTCACTAAGGTAAGTTAAAACTCCCTTGAGTTTCCGGAAGGTTTTATCCCCTTTACAACCAGGCCATTTTTTGCTATTTAGCATCGTACTAATTTAAGTGACAATTGCAGAGTCATGCAACACTGTACCCAAACAAAATTTATATAATTTTTTTTCACACAAATATAGCTGGTATTTGATCAACGCTGTTATTTATTTTTTTTATTTAATTTTTTTGTGATATTAACGAAAAAAGACAAAACCAATTGGGAAAAAAAAAAAAAGCATTTTTTTACTTTCTGATACAATACATATCCAATACATTTTTTTAAATAAAATTTCTTAATAAATTTTGGCCATGAATTCTTCTACATGTCTGATAAATGGAACTGCAATACTGCAGCAGGCAGTCTAAAAAGAACTGCCACTGACATCACCAGTGACTAAGGCCAGCCATACGCGTTTCGAATCGCGGCTGGTGCCTGAGAGTTGAACCGTGTGTAAGCAGGCTGAATCGATCAACTTGGGTACAACCAGCCTGCAGGATTCGATTCTGACTATCGCAAGCAGCTGCAATAGCCACTATCAATAATCACTGTCTCCCCCCCCTCCCCCACCTCACCAGAAGATGACTGCTTAGCAGGGTGGATTGCCCTGTCAACACGGTCTGTGCTGATGGAATAGTGTGGATTTCTTTCCTGCAACCCATGGTTAAAGCTCACACTGTACTAATGACACTGGTTGGGAAGGAGTTCACATCTAGGGTGAAGGGGTTAAATGTGTGCCTAACAATGTGTAATGTGTGCTGCTTTTTTACTACATATCTCTGTGTTTCTTGTCCCTGCTTTGTAGAGATAAGAAACACAGAGATCCTTCCCTCTGTACAGAGCCCTGTGTTGATTTTCGACATAAGAGCTCTGTGCTGTGATTGCAGACAGCTGGTCAGCAGGTCCCAGTCATGAATCATTGGCTGGAACTTGCTGCTTGTGTGAGCCCTAAACCCGGAAGTAGGCAGTAATGTATTGGTACGTCCCTTTGCCTGTGCAGGCAACCCGTCTGCAGTACATTGTGTACATTGCGGGTGGGCAATCGGCAAGTGGTTAACTTTGGCAGGCTCAAACTTGCAGTAAATGTGGTCCTTTCCCAGCTGTGGGATGAGAGTATAGAATATATGAAATGTTGTGCTTAATTGCCACAACATTTGAACCTCTGTGTAGTTAATCTTTTTACTGCAGCATTTCTGTTACTAAGGGACCACAAACACTAGGCAGCGGAATAAAATATATATATATTTTTTTTACGTCTCATATTACACAGGCAGTTACGTGCATTTGCGTTTCAAAAACGTGTTACTGATGGGTTGTTTTTTTCAGTCTGTAAACGCCCCAAATGTGCATGGACACATACAGTGCACCCGGAAAGTATTCACAACACTTCACTTTTCCACATTTTGTTATTTTACAGCCTTATTACAAAATTCATTACATTCATTATTTTCCTCAAAATTCTACAAACAATACCCCATAATGACAACAAAGAAGTTTGTTTGAAATCGTTGCAAATTTATTAAAAAACGAAAATCGAAAAAAGACCATGTACATAAGTATTCACTGCCTTTGCTCAATACTTTGTTGAAGCACCTTTGGCACCAATTACAGCCTTTTTGAGTATGATGCTACAAGCTTGGCACACCTATTTTTGAGAAATTCCTCCCATTTTCCTTTGCAGAACCCCTTAAGCTCCATCAGGTTAGATGGGGAGCGTCGGTGCAAAGCCATTTACAGATCTCTCCAGAGATGGTCAATTGGGTTAAAGTCTGGGTCACTCAAGGACATTCAAAGAATTGCCTCGTAGCCACTCCTCTGTTATCTTGGCTGTGTGCTTAGGGTCGTTGTCGTGTTGGAAGATGAATCTTCACCTCAGTCTGAGGTCCAGAGCGCTCTGGAGCAAATTTTCATCAAGGATATCACTGTACATTGCTGAATTCATCTTTCTCTCTATCCTGACTAGTCTCCCAGTATCTGCCACTGAAAAACATCCCCACAGCTTGATGTTGCCACTACCATGCTTCACTGTAAGGATGGTATTGTCCAGATGATGAGCGGTGCCTGGTTTCCTCCAGACATGACACTTGCCATTCAGGCCAAAGAGTGCAATCTTTGTTTCATCAGACCAGAGAATTTTGTTTCTCATGGTCCGAGAGTCCTTCAGGTACCTTTTGGCAAACTCCAGGTGGGCTGTCATGTACCTTACTGAGGAGTGACTTCCATCTGGCCACCCGATTGGTGGAGTGCTGCAGAGATGGTTGTTCTTCTGGAAGGTTCTCCTCTCTCCAAAGAGAAATGCTGGAGTTTTGTCAGAGTAACTATCGGGTTCTTGGTCACTTGACTAAGGACCTACTCCCCCGATCACTCAGTTTGCCCTAGTGGTTCCAAACTTCTTCAATTTAAGGATGATTGAGGCCAATGTGCTCATTGGGACCTTCAATGCTGCAGACATTTTTCTGTACTCTTCCCCAGATATGTGCCTTCAATCCTGTCTCAGAAGTCTACAGACAATTCCTTGGAGTTCATGGCTTGGTTTGTGCTCTGACATGCACTGGTGACTGTGAGACCTTATATAGACAGGTTTAGAATTCATCACAAGTGGACTCCAATCAAGTTGTAGAAACATCTCAAGGATGATCAGTGGAAACAAGATGCGCTTGAGCTCAATTTTGAGTGCCATGGCAAAGTCTGTGAATACTTATGTACATGTGATTTTTTTTGTTTTTTATTTTTAATAAATTTGCAAAGATCTCAAACAAACTATTTCATGTTGTCATCATGGGGTATTGTTTGTAGAATTCTGACAAAAATAATTAATTGAATCCATTTTGGAATAAGGCTATAACATAAAATGTGGAAAACTTAAAGCGTTGTGAATACTTTCTGGATGCACTATAGGCTACAATTATTCTACAGGCTGAAATTTATACCAAGTTTCTGTATAACCCCTCCCCGCCAAGAATACGCAGATGCGTGTACTCAGGTTTTGGGGCTTATACCGGGATGATGCCCGCAGCTGCAGGCATCATTCTGGTACCATTGTTTAGAGCAGGCGATCTGCTTTCCAGGTATAACAACCGATGCAGCTAAAAGCCGCTCGGCTGTTATACCGAAGGAGCATACCCCCCTTCCGCCACTCTTCCCGAGCCTCCCATCCTACCGGAAAGGCCCGATCGAACACCCGCCGCTTCCGGTGGCTAGTGACAGACTGGAATGAAGCCGGAAACGGCTTTGTTCCAGTCTCCTGGATGTATACGCGTCACAACGTCACAACGACACGGCTGCCAATGGCGCCAGATTTTAAAAAATATACAGTATTCAGATACACTGTTTTCAGTGATCTGAATACTTTGAAGTGCAAAGGAGGGATTGGAGGTCTTTTAGACCCACGATCCCTCCATAAAGAGTACCTGTCACGCCTATTACTGTCACAAAGTCTGTTTACATTCCTTGTGATAGCAATAAAAGTGATCAATTTTTAAAAAAAAACACAACTTAATAATATAAAAATAAATAAAATAAATAAGAAAAAAAAAAATTCAAAGCGCCCCTGTCACCGTGAGCTCGTGCAGCAAAGAAAATGCATACGCAAGTCGCGCATGCATATGTAAACGGTGTTCAAATCACACATGTGAGGTGTCGCCACAATCATCAGAGCGAGAGCAATAATTCTAGCATTAGACCTCCTCTGTACCCCTAACCTGGTAACCGTGAAAAAAATGTTTGTCGCCATTCCATGAGCCAATGGCTCCCGCTGCTGTCAATCTGTCCAATGAGGAGAGAGACAGTGGCTGGAGCCACTGCGCTCGTGCACATCGCTGGATCGAGGCTTGAGCCTTGCACATTTTATTATTTTCTTACTGGTTTTGTAGTAATAGTTGTACTACACTTTATTTTGTATTTTTTGTTTATTTTTTTTATTGTTTAAACCCTTCACACCTACGTAACACATGTATGCGGCTTCAAAGTACTAGGCTTTTTACATGGGGCTGCATATAAGTGTTTCCCCCTTTGTGCTGGGAGCATGGGGACTCACCGAGGGCCCCAGGCCCCGTACTAACGATTGGGACCCAGATCTCCCAATTCCAGGTAACCTTTTCGCAGTGGTAGCCTCTGATTGGCTACTACAGTGATTGGTCACTATGAAGCCCGTCACTGTGTTTGTTTTGTTTTTTCAGTGAATTAAGGAGGATACAATGTATCTTTCTCGTTCCTTGTAGAAAGAAAAAAAAATCTGGTAGCTATCCATAACTATTTACTACCAAATGTAAGCTTAATTTGTCCTGAAAAAAACATGATATAACCTACCTGGATGCACAAAGTAGTTGTGATGATATGTATGGTTTTACTAACAAATGTCAAAATTATGCTTAGGCATTTAGATTTGTTTTTCCTTAGGTGTGAAGGGGTTAAAGTGATTGTAAAAATTATTGTTTTTTTTTCTATATAAAATAACAAACTGTTATACTTACCTGCTCTGTTGCAGTGTATTTGCAAAGAGCAGCCCCGATCCGCCTCTTCTCAGGTCCCTCTTCTGTGCTCCTGGGCCCTCCCTCCTGTCAAATGTCCCCACAGCAAGCAGCTTGCTATGGGAGCGCCCAAGCCGAGTCACAGCCCCCTGTGTCCATTCAGACTTGGAGCTGACGCCCGTTCTTGCCCCCTCTCTCTCCTGATTGGCTGACTGACATCAGCAGAAGCCAATGGCACCGCTGCTGTGTCTCAGCCAATCACAAGGGAGAGTCTCTGAAGGCCGATAAACTGGTGGACATCGCTGGACAGAGGTGGCGCTCAGATAAGTATTAGGGGGGCTGCTGCACACAGAAGGCTTTTTAACTTAATGCATCAAGATAAAAAAAAACTTCTGACTTAACAACCACTTTAATTTACATTTGGGCAGTGGCCCTGGCATGGGTACAAATCCCTTATTGTGTGTTTTTTTTTTTTTTTGTACAACTTTTGCAAAAAAGTCAAAGACAAAAACAAATAAAAAAATAAAAAAGATATTCAAAATTGTTGTGGCTAGAGTTCAGCTTTAAAGCCAAACTTCAGATAAGCAACAAGGGGCTACAAGGTGCTTGTATACTCTTCCTTGAATCTTGGTGTCCTTTCCATTTTTTCTTCCAGATCTGTGAAAAAAAATCCAGTATGTAACTTTCCCTCTGTGTAGGAGCTTCCTGTAATAAAGACTGGTCACTGCTGCTCTCTCTCCTTGTGCAGAGTGACTGGTCTTGTCTCCACCACCTCCTGTCGTTTTCTGCAGGCAGCCTGTTGTGGGTGGATCCTCCCACAGCTCTGCTGTTCTCATAGGCTTCATGTACAACATAGTAATGATATCAGTGCTACTTTCACAAGGTAATATCCACGGCTGTAAAGGCATTTTGGGCATACAAGATGAAGCTATAACTACTAAGGAAATTTTTTTTTTTTTGTGTGTGTGTACCTGGAGTTCAACTTTAAAGAAGAAGTATAGCCTAAACTCGTTTGGCTGTACTTCTCCTATGGGTCACGCGATGCAATTTGTTTTGCACTGCTGTGACCCGTTTTCAGCAGAGAGCAGATTGATGTTCACTCTATGCTGATGTCACCAATATCAGTCCAGGCACCGCGTCATCCATGACAATGACAATGGGAGTCTGGATCCGCCAGGTGCCTGGACTGACACCCAGCTCAGCCTCTCATCTCAGCGAGCCGCTGACAGCCTGAGATGGTCGCTCCGCCCCCTCCACAGCCCAGCGATCCAATGAGTGAGGAAGGAGAAGAGCAGAGAGCTGTGACTGACAGTCTAAAGCTCTCTGCTCATGGAGTTGTGAAAACCGAGTGACTGGCGGTATATTATTACTCGGTTCTGTGTAGAGACGCAGAGGGACAGATACAGCATTGGACCCATGCAATTTCTACCTAGGTAAGTATGAATGTGCAACAATAAAAAAAAAAAAAAAAAACTTTACTTCTCTTTTAACTACTTCCCACCCGCACTATAGCCAAATGATGGCTACAGCACAAGCCTTAATTGCTTCGAGGGCATCGATCGACATCCTCCCATGCATGAGCTGCCTGCGGGCGGGCCCTGTGATCACAGAGTCAATGAGACTCGGCTGATCACAGATCAAAGTAAAAAGCCGATTCCGGCCCCTACCCACATGATCAGCTGTCAGCCAATGACAGCTGATCACATGATGTAAACAAAATATCACTTACAGGGTGAGCATAAAAAAAAAAGCCGATCGCCAGCTTCTGTCAAAGGGACAGCGGTCCCAAACAGTGAGAGCCACTAACGCCTCATCTGTGCCCACCAGTGCCACCTGTCAGTGCATATCAGTGCCGCTAATCAGTGCCAACCAGTGCTACCAATCAATGCCCACCAGTGCCACCAATTAGTGCCTCATCAGTGCTGCCAATCAGTGCCTCATCCTCAGTGCCACCTACCAGTGCCTATCAGTGTCACTTATCAATGCCCTTCAGTGCCACCCATCAATGCCCATCAGTGCCAGCCATCAGTGCCAGCTATGAGTGCCCATCAGTGCCGCCTTATCAATGCCCATCAGTGCAGCCTGGCAGTGGCCATCAGTGCAGCCTCATCAGCTCACATCAATGAAGGAGAAAAATTACCTGTTTGCAAAAATTTATAACAAACTATGAAACAGTTTTGTTTGTTTTTTCAAAATTGTTGGTCATTTTTAATTTCTTTAGCAAAAAAAATTAAAAAAAACCCAGCAATGATTAAATACCACCAAAAGAAAGCTCTATTTGTGGGGGAAAAAAATGAATAAAACGTCATTTGAGAACAGCGTTGCATGATCGTGCAATTGTCAATCAAAGTGAGACAGCGCTGAAAGCTGAAAATTGGTCTGGGCAGGAAGGGGGTTTAAGTGCCCAGTAAGCAAGTGGTTAAGAATAGTAAGAGCCATGCACTGACTCACATGCTTTATCCCTGAACTCAGTCCAAGCTGAAGTGTAGCTGAGTGGATTATTATGTTTATTCACGTCCCTGGCAGGCTCCTTTCTTGAAACTACCCACAGCAAGTGCTCATTACTGTATGTATAAAATTTGGCACAGCCGTCTGAAGTATCATGACGTCTCTGGCAACTTCTTTTGTTCTGATTTATTCGTGGCTCTCTCCTGATTTGGAGAACATTCTCTGTTGAAATTGACTTTTTTTGTATGAGATCCTGCAAGCTGCCCAATACCTATTGTATAACAAGAATCAAATCAGATCCCTGAATATTCCATAACAAGCTGAAAAGAAATAATAATAAAAAATGTACAGCTACGTTTCCTAAGACAAAGATTAACACTAAAATCATGAATCAGATGATTTATATTTGTTTAATAATCGAATGGAATGGAAATAAATAAAATAAATGAATATGTAATAATACATGAATAAATAACCCCAAACTTAAAAAAATAAAAAATAAGTTATTATTAGGATTATTATTATTAGTATTAATAATAATAATAAAATAACAATAAACACTCAAACCAAAAAAAAATTAATAATAATTTATTTATTTTGTGTTAGGGGGTTTAATTATTTATTATTTAATTTTTTAAGGGGTGGGGGTTAATCATTAATTTGTTACTTAGTATTAATCACTTAAAGACCACCCGCCGCATATATACTGTGGCAGGGTGGCTCTATTGCACAAAACAACATACCTGTACGTTGTTTCATGCATGAGATACTGTGGGTGCGCGCACGCGCTGCATGCTGGGGCAGCATGCACATGGGTCCCGCAAACTCGATGTCTGCCGGCCACCCGCAAATCGCTCCACAGAGAGGCAGAACGGGGATCTGCCTAGGTAAACAAGGCGGATCCCTGTTCTGACAGGGAACAACACTGAGATTGTCTGTTTCTAGTAATCAGGAACAGTGATGTCACTTGGGTCAGATTTGTATGCTGCAATGTCGCAGTCCCGCTAAAAATCGTAGATTGCCACCATTACCAGTAAAAACAATAAAAAAATTTAAAAAAAATTGAAGACCCTAAATCTATCCCCTGCTTTGTAGACGCAATAACTTTTCCCCAAACCAATCAATATACACTTACTGGGATTTTTTTCCTCCAAAACATGTAGCAGAATACATATTGGCCTAAATTGATGAAGAAATTCTTTTTGTTTACTTTTTTTTGGATATGTATTATAGCAGAAAGTAAAAAATATTGTGATTAAATACCAGCAAAAGAAAGCTCTATTTGTGGGGAAAAAAGGACATCAATTTTATTTGGGTACAACTCCACAGGACCGTGCAATTGTCAATTAAAGTAACGCAGTGCCGTAATTAGAGGGTAAATCCTGCCGGGCTGAAGTGGTCAATTTACTGAATGTAGTAGTAACATCCTAACAAAAAAAATTACAATAATAACCCTAACTCCTAATCCTAACCTAACAATTGTTTTTTTAATAATAATATAAAAAAAAAAAAGAAATAAAAGCTAAAAAAAAAAAAAAAAAGCAAAAAATGATGCAACACATAATAGTTTTCTTTATTGGCTAACAAAAAAAAAGTCAAAGCTTAAAAACGCTGTATAAAAATGCACCAAAACGGCGCACATAAACGCACGAAAAAACGCTGGAAAAGCGTTCAATTACATAATGCTCAGGGTTGAATGCAGCCTGAAGGTGCCTACAGTTATTGAAGAACATTTGCCCATTAATGCCATTGCTGGTGAGATCAGAATCAAGGAATGCCTGTACGCCAGTAGGAGTTTTACCATTCCCCATGGCCAAGCCTGCTTCTGGGAAGGGATGCCTGTATTATTTTTACCATTCGATCGCTATTGTTGGACACTGTCAAACAGAGGAAAGCTGCAGGGACATCCCCCTGAATGAACCCTCCCACTCCCAGCTAGCCTCTGTTTTGTAGCAAGCAATAGGGAGATCATAAGTATAGAGGTAAGGGACCTGTGTTGCATCCAGTAATACAAGAAAGGTTTTACTGGTAAGGATTGGGCAACATAGCAAACAGCACCAGCAGCCCTGCTGTAAAATATGATTATTTTCTGGTATCTCATAACCTTGCAGAAAAACCTGGTTTTAGTGAGGTGAGAACCGTTCCAATTAAAAGCCCTTTCACACGCACAGTATTAGCGGCACTTTTCGGATGCTAGCGCGGAGCTTTTAACCCCCTCTAGCGATCCAAGAAAGAGTTAAATGCACCCAAAAAGCACTGCTGCCAAAGTGCTTTGCAGATGCTTCAACAGCAGTGCCCATTAATTTCAATGGGTAGGGGCGGTGGAGCAGTGGTGTATATGGTGCTCCCAAACCACTCCAAAGATGTTGCTTGCAGGACTTGGGAGGGATTTTTCAGGCGCTACTTTTAGCCCTTTAGTGCCTGTAAAAAACGCCTCCAGTGTGAAAGGGGTCTATAACTATAACTTTTGCATAAACTAATCAATATATGCTGATTGTGATTTTTTTTTTTTTACCAAAAATGTGTAGCAGAATATATATTGGCCTAAATTTATGAAGAAATTTCATTTTTTTGTAATTTTTCTTTTGAATAAGTTTTATAGCAGAAAGAAAATTAATATTATTTTATATTTGTTTTGTTTTTGATTGTTGGACTTTTTTGTTTATAGCGCAAAAAATTAAAACCGCAGAGGTGATCAAATACCACAAAAAGAAAGCTCAATTTGTGGGAAAAAAATTATATAAATTTTATTTGGCTACAGTGTTGCATGACCGTGCAATTGTCAGTTAACCCCTTGACCAGCGCACGACAATGCACAATGGCATGGCTGGGCAAATGGGCATACAGGTACATCCTCTTTAAATCACGGCATAGTGGGCGCACACCTGCGAGCACCCACCATCTACTCCGCGAGTGTGCCCGTGGACTCCATGTCCGCTGGGTGCCCACGAATGTGTCACGGAGCTGCAGAACGGAGAGATGCCTATGTAAACAAGACGCTTCCCTGTTCTGCCTAGCAACATGACAGAGCTTAACTGCTCCCTGTCATCGGGAACAGTGATCTCTGTCATGTTCTAGTGAGGCAATCACCTGTAAAGTTAGAATCACTCCCTAGGACACACTTAACCCCTTGATTGCCCCCTAGTGTTTAACCCATTCCCTGCCCCCTGCTGTTATTTACACAGTAATCAGTGTATTTTTATAGCACTGATCGCTGTATAAATGACAATGGTCCCAAAAAAGTGTCAAAAATGTCCACCATAATGTCGCAATCCCGATAAAAATAGCAGATCACCGTCATTACTAATAAAAATAAATAAAATTAATAATAAAATTGCCATAAATCTATCCCTTATTTCATAGATGCTATAACTTTTGCGCAAACCAATCAAGATACGCTTATTGCGATTTTTTTGTTACCAAAAACATGTAGAAGAATACATATCAGCCTAAACTGAGAAAGAAATTTGTTTTTTTATATATTTTTTGGGGGATATTTATTATAACAAAAAGTAAAAAATATAGCTTTTTTTCAAAATTGGTTTGTAGCGCAAAAAATAAAAACCACAGAGGTGATCAAATACCACCAAAAGAAAGCTCTATTTGTGAGGAAAAAAAGATGTCAATTTTGTTTGGGTGCAACATCGAACCACCACACAATTGTCAGTTAAAGCGACGCAGTGCCGAATCGCAAAAAGTGCTCTGGTCAGGAAGGGGGTAGATTCTTCTGGGGCTGAAGCAGTTAAAATAATGAAGTGCCATATCGCAAAAAATGGTCTGGTCATGAAGGGGGGTAAACCTTCCGGAGGTCAAGTGGTTAACAACAGGATATAAAACAATGTCAAAAAGTATAGTTATGTTGTTGAGATTAAGGTTTTTTTTGTTTCTTGTAGCGCAGGGTTCCTCAAACTTTTTACTTTGGAGGAACCCTTGGCAAAAATTTGAGATCTTGAGGAACCCCAGAAATAATGTTCAAATCTACAGCTCATAGAACATTGGAATAATCAGCAAGCTGTCAATATCATTTCTGCTGACTCTTTGTTGCCCTTGTCATCTGATAAGTGATCTCTGTTGTTAAAAATCTAGAGGCGATCCCCAAGTATAGGTTCATTGAAAATTCGCTATAGTTTGCCTGTAGACAGTTAAAACTCCCATTGGTAACAACAGCTGAAAACATGGGAGAAAATATTGCAGTGTTGTTGCAAGATCAAAATGAGAAGGCAAATTGAAGTATGATATTCCACAGCAGGAAATTAAATGCTGTTCTGAGAAATAAATGTCAACAGAAGATAAAAAACTAATCTGAGACAAGGGGTTTGTGAAGGGATGTCTTAATAAAAAGTTGGACTGGCGGGATTGGCGTCATAAAAATATTTTTCTGTTGATTTTATAGGTTAAAAAAAGTAAATGAAATATAAAAAAATATTAGTTTAACCACTTGCTTACTGGGCACTTAAACACCCTTCCTGCCCAGACCAATTTTCAGCTTTCGGTGCTCTCACACTTTGAATGACAATTACTCAGTCATGCAACACTGTACCTAAATGAATTTTTTGTCTTTTTTTTCCCACAAATAGAGCTTTCTTTTGGTGGTATTTGATCACCTCTGGGGTTTTTATTTTTTGCGCTATAAATGAAAAAAGACCGAAAATTTTGAAAAAAAAAACGCATATTTCTTTGTTTCTGTGACAGAATTATGCAAATTATTAATTTTTCTTCATAAATTTTGGCCACAATTTATACTGCTACATATCTTTGGTAAAAATAACCCAAATTAGTGGATATTATTTGGTCTTTGTGAAGGTTAGAGAGTCTACAAGCTGTGGTGCGAATCGCACAAAATTTATCACATCTGATGTACTGGTGGTCTATCTCGCTTCTTGTGACCCGAACAAGTCAGGAAAGTACAAATACCCCCCAAATGACCCCTTTTTGGAAAGTAGACATTCCAAGGTATTTAGTAAGAGGCATGGTGAGCTTTTTGATGTTGTCATTTTTTTCCCACAATTCTTTGCAAAATTAAGATTTTTCATTTTTTTTATTTTTCTCCACAAAATTGTCATTGTAATAGGTTATTTCTCTCACGTGGCATGTGTATACCACAAATGACAACCCCAAAAAAATTCTGCTACTCCTCCTGAGTATTAAAATACCATGTGTGGAACTTTTTCACAGCCTGGCCACATAGAGAGGCCCAACATGCAAGGAGCACCGTCACGTGTTCTAGGAACATAAATTACACATCTAACTTGTTGACTACTTATTACACTTTTGAAGCACCAGGACAATGACACGTGACACTGATGACAGATGGCACTGATACGTGGCACTGATGACAGGTGGCACTTATACGTGGCACTAATACGTGGCACTGAAGACACGTGGCACTAATATGTGAAACTGATGACAGATGGCACTAATACGTGCCACTGACAACAGATGGCACGTGACACTGACAGGTGGCACTGATGACAGATGGCACTGATACGTGGCACTGATGACAGATGGCACCAATACGTGGCACTGATGACAGATGGCACCAATACGTGGCACTGATGACAGATGGCACTATGTGGCACTGATGACAGATGGCACTGATGACAGATGGCACTTATACGTGGCACTGATGACAGATGGCACTGGGGACAGATAGCACTAACAGGTGGCACTGGGGGCAAGTGGCACTGGGGTGGATGGCACTGGGGCAGGATGGCACTTTTTTTTTACTTTTTTTTTTTTTTACATTGACGGCCGCTGCAGCTGTTCATCTCTCCCCTCTCACACTCTGTGTGAGGAGGGAGAGCGGCGCTGAGAGATGATCTCATATGTTTACATATGAGATCATCTCCCATTGGACACGCCGATCACGCTGTAAACAGCCGCTGTGATTGGCCGTTTACAGCGATCTGTGTTTGCCTGTCCCCGGGGGACACGGCAAACACATAACTTCCCCGATGCGCGCCTACGGCGGCGCGCATTGCGGAAGTAAACATTAGGACGTCCAGGGACGGCCACCCGGACGAAAGCGCCTGCTCTACGGCCGTCATTCGGCTATAGGGCGGGCGTGAGGAGGTTAATTAATCATTTAAAAAATACTGTAACAGTAAATACAAACAAATCGATTTATTCTGCAATTTGTCAAACGTTCAATGACACTACTGCTTTTAAAGTAGAACTGTGGCCAGGGTAGTGCCTTGTGATCGCTGTGATGGCCAATCACAAGGATTCACAAATGTAAACGGTGCTACCTGTGAGAGTAAAAAGGCCACTGACCACTAATGTGATGGAATTATTTGGGGGGGGGGGGGGGGGGCAGGGAGTTAAAGTGTCAATGACCAGCAATGATGGGAGGAGAGGATTGTAAAAATGTCGCTGGCCGATGTTTATTTTTTTTATTTTTTTTTGAGGGGGGGGGGCTTTAACATGTTTTGGGTTTATCCATTTCTTTTTTTTGGGGGGGGGATATAAAATGTTTTGGGAATATCCATATCACCTAGCCATTGCACACATTGCAACACACACAGAACACTTGCACTTGGCTTCAGTGGGAGCCTAAGCACAACTAAATGTCCATAAATAAAATAATAGTGCGCTAATCCAATATATACACCTATGACATGCTAATACTCACACAATTATATTATGTAAAGTGTAGAAAAACCTATTGTGCAAAAAATTGTGCTAAACAAATAACAAATAATAGCAGTCCAAATAAAGTCCCAAATATATAGGTACAATCACTTATGTGATATTTCACTGCAAATCAGTGCCACACATCGATGTAATAGTGTGTAATTTAAAAGATTACCACAGCCACCTCTAAGCGCAATGCCTGATCACCTCACCCCAGGGGTCAAAACACGCCTTGAATATATGGATCTTGGATCATCCAAAATGGAAAAAGCCATCAGCTGTGTCCTGGATCCTACGTGTTCCTATTTGCACACCAAGGAGAGGGAGCCCTCTGGATGTTACTCAAAGCAAAAGAGAAATTCATAGCACACAATTGCTGACATGAATGCATTTTTATTTAATATAAAACTTTTTTTTTTTTTTTTTGCTTTTTATATTTAATGAAACCGATGTGTAGCACAGATTTGGAGTGAAATATTATCACAGAAGCGATTGCACCTATATATTCTGGACTTTATTTGGACTGCTATTATTTGTTTAGCAAGTTTTTTTGCACAATATGTTTTATAACACTTTGCATAATATAATTGTATGAGTATTAGCATTTCATATGTGTATATATTGGATTAGCGCACTATTTTACCTATTTACATTTTATTTATTAGTGTGAGATCACTACTGAATAGTCGCAGCTGCTACTCTTTTATACACACAATTTCTACATAACAGCGCTTTGGTATTTTATATATACACTTAAATGTCCACTTTAAAAAAAAAAAAAAAAAAAAAGGGTAATTTCAGCTTTTTTTTTTGTAACATACTGCTATTTTTACTTGATATGTTTTATTATGGAAATGGAAACTGTTTTCAAAATGTTCAGTCTTTTTTCTTTATATAGTAATTTCAGCCCAGAAAGATTGTACCCCCTTGCTGACCAGAGCACTTTTTGCGATTCGCACTGCTTTGCTTTATTTGCACCCAAATAGAATGAACGTCCTTTTTTGCTCACAAATAGAGCTTTCTTTTGGTAGTATTTGATTGAATGTACGTTTTTTTATTTATTACGCTATAAACAAAAAAAGAGCGCAGATTTTCAAAAAAACGCAATATGTTTTACTTTTAGCACCCAAAAATATATAGAAAAAATGTGTTTTCCTCAGTTTAGGCTGATATGTATTCTTCTACATATTTTTGGTAAAAAAAAAAAAAACGTAATAAGCGTATATTGATTGGTTTGCGTAAAAGTTATAGCATCTACAAAATAGGGGATAGTTTTATGGCTTTTATATTATTCTATTTTTTTTTTACTAGTAATGGCGGCGATCTGTGATTTTTATTGGGACTGCGACATTATAGCGGACACGTCAGACAATTTTGCCACATTTTTGGGACCATTGCCATTTTTACAGAGATCAGTGCTATGAAAATGCATCGATTACTGTAAAAATGTCACTGGCAGTGAAGGGGTTAACACCAGGGGGTGGTGAAATGGTTGTGTTCCCTAGTGTATGTTCTAACTGCGCAGTAGGGAACCGGGAAGTGAAGCCGATTCGCTTCACTTCCTGATTCCCTCACCTAGAATGGTGGCGGCAGCAGCCGAGAGCCGAGCGATCGATCAGCCTCGGCTTCCGGCATCGCTGGAACCCGGGACAGGTGAGTGTCCATTTATTAAAAGTCAGCAGCTGTAGTATTTATAGCTGCTGGCTTTTAATATTTTTTTTGTAGGTGGAATCCCTCTTTAAGTAAAGCTATGTCTGTCTACAAAAAAATAAAATAAAATTATTTGGTTACTTTGCTGCATGACCAAGTAAAATTCAATCAAACTATCCCGCCACTGAAAAATGGCCTCGAAGGAAAGGGGATGTGACATGCCGGTATTGAGGTAGTTAAAGAATAACTAAAGCCTTTTCTTTTTTTTTTTTTTTAGTTTAGGACAGAGTGGAGAGGGATTAGAACACCTGTCAGTGTTTATTGCTGTCTGTGCCCCTATTAAGGACAATCATCCTCTCTATTTCTCTTGCTTCTCTTGATTATCATTGACAGTGAAAGTAAAAGAAAATCCCAAATTTTGGGTTGTCCCCAGAAAAGTAATATAAGGGAAATCTTCCACCGGTTCCAATTAGTTCTGGTGACCTGGGGTCACCAAGAAATTCACTTAATTTGCAGGGATTTTCTCCCATTTTCTGGAAGTGAAGGGAAATCTCTGCAATGGGACACAGATGGTGGAAGAAAATCTGACAGGAGTTATAACCCTCCCTTACTCTATCCAAAATGAAAAAAATAAGTTTTGCCTATAGTTCTACTTTAACTTATATACCCTATCCCTGTTTCCAAAGGCAGTGCCTAAGCGAGTAGTTTTTGGGGCAAATTCCATGAATGCATAGTAGCTCAAATCACATGTTAATGCATTGTAGTGTAGCATCATCTCACGGGATTTGGGCTACTCGGTATTCCCCAGGATATTGCCGTAGGATGCTGATGGAAACCTCTACAAAATGGAACCCATGGCAAAGGTAAGTATTTTAACCAACTACTCCCACTCCCATTTTTTTAATAGTCGTTTAAAACTGTACAGAAAACTAAAATATACTGTTTATGCAGTCGTGCTGCCTTACAGCAATAAAGATCCAATTGGGTTTTAATCTCTCCAAGTGTGGGAAAGCAACTGTGAATTCCAAGGAGGTATCAGATATGGCTGGTCAGTCTGCTGCTCTAATTGATTGTCCAATTTACATTTTCTAATCCGTACACTTGAGTACAAGATCAGAAACAGTCAGAATCAGTCATCTGTGTTAGTATTTTACAGTCCTAGATACATGAAAATCAGACAGCTTGGATCCAACAAGGCAAAACATTGATTTTTTTTTTTTTTTTTTTTTTTTTTACATAAAATTTTTATTAGCTTTATAAAGAGCAATCCAAGGAGTGTGAACATGTTTAGTTACAGTAAGTATGTTATGGTTAACAGCAACCGTAAATTTATAAGTAAAATAGTAAACCATCATACGGTACAAGATCTTGCAGTGAAATACCTTTGTATAGTGTCCTTTGATCCATCTACCCCAAGGCAAACAAGGCAAACCATTTAAAGAGGAAGTAAACCCTGATGGTTTTACTTCCTCTTTCATTCCTTGCAAAGGCAAAGCATAATGGACTACTATGCATTCATTTTCCTGAAGTCCAGAGAGACACAGGATATCTTTCTTTGAGTTATAAACCTACCACCTACAGGATTGGCAAAAAAACAAAAAAATTGTAGCCCAGCCCAGACCAGGATGATGGTATCACCGGGATAAAAGAAAGAGTATTCCTCAAACAAAGACAGGAATTCCCCAAACAAGGACTTAAGCAAGAAAGAGTGTGTTAACATTCGTAAAAAACATATAGAATAATTTACATCTACATTAGGTAGAGCTAAACCATAGCTCAACCTTTCTGACATATGGGGAATCCACACCTAATACAAAGCCCCATAATATACCTTTCTAGAATATCCTTTCTATCCTCAAGAATCGAAAGATTTAGGGATGCTCTCAACTCCCTAAATCCAATGATAGGTTCGAGTCGAAGCAGCAATAGTCAGAAACCACTGGCAAAGTGCATACACCAGGGTCAATCCGGAACAGGGAAGATGACCAAAAGGTCCTCCATCTCAAGCCTGGGAAGCAGACGAGGGAGAAGTGTCATTAGAGGACAGGCCTAGATCCAGATGATTAGATCTCATGAAGTCAACAGAACATCCACTGATACTTATAGAGAATTTCTGCATCTGGAGACTAACCTGTCTGGAATGCACTTGGGTGTATGGACCAATCCCCCATGTCCTGGCACTGGTTGGGGAAAATAGCCTATCAATTGATCATACCTGACATGATCATAGTGAACAAGACTAGAACATGAAGTTCTGCCCAGATCAGGTTCAGAACCACGACATTGGCAGAGAAATGAGAGAGGTCTCTGCTTTAGTATAGTCCAGCAGGATCTGGATCAGGTGACCTGACAAGCAGATGGTCGAGTGATGTAGAAACAATGTCATCTCCTGAAACTTAAAAGGGAAGTAAACCCTTCCAAACAACTTGGACCTATAGGTAAGCCTAGATTAAGACTTACCTGTAGGTCCAAGCAATATCTCCTAAACCTATATGGTTTAGGAGATATTTGCCCGAAAATGGGCACCGCTGTCTACGGCGCATGCGCCGTAGACAGCGGCGCGCATGCGCACTAAATGCGGCAAGTCCAAGAATGGATTTGCCAAATTTGTCGACTCCCGTGCGCATGCGCGGGAGTGACGTCATCGCGGCCTCGCCGTATGACAGCGGCGGAGCTGCGAGGCGCGACTCCCGTGCGCATGCGCGGGAGTGACGTCATCGCGGCTTCGCCGCTGTCATTGGTCGGAGCTGCGAGACGCCACCAGCAAGATGGACGCGGCGGACTACAGGGATCAGCGGCGACTTCGCTGGCTCCTGTGTCAGGTAAGTGACACATAATGAGCTACTATGCGATGCATAGTAGTCCATTATGCTTTACCTTTGCAGGGAAAAAAAGAGGAAGTAAACCCATCAGGGTTTACTTCCTCTTTAAGAATGTGGACAGGGAGACAAAAATCTCCAACAATTCGGCCCCATGCTCTGCCAGGCTGACATATGATGAGATCTTCCAGAGAGTGGAAAGGAAGGACTTCTCTGACTCCAGAGCTGGAAGACTGATCCTTGGGGCAGACAAATTGGTCTGCATAGTAATTTAGTCAAAATTTTCCATGATGGCAGTGTATGGTTCTGGGACAGTCTAGTATGAGAATGAAGCAGAGGGGCTTATTCTTTTTATAGGCCCACAATTCTCATACTGAGAGGAGTGCAAGTCCCAGACAATGAAAGCAGACAGACTGAAGAATTTTCTGAAGATACATTCTGGTCTGAGTTGTTTATACACCAATTTCTGAAGATACACAATCTAACTGAACAGTAAGATATGTGGAAAATCAGACAGACACTGTCCAAAAGAATTTAAGCTGAAGGTTCCCTTCACAGGAAGTCGCCAAAATATCCCACAGCGCAGCAGCTGGTGTGCAATGCAGTCTGGCAGGATCACTGCAATGCCGATGTGCCGACCTTGGTGCATCGCACTAATCAATTTTGTTTTTAACCGCTTGCTGACTGCCTTACGCCGATATACGTCGGCAGAAGGGCTCGAACAGGCAAAGAAACGTACCTGTGCGCGCGCCTGTGGCAAGCTCCGTGAGTCGGGTCGCGGGTCCCGCAGACTCGATCACCGCGGGGATACCCGCGATCGCCTCACGGAGAGGAAGAACGGTGAGATGCTAACGTAAACAAGCATCTTCCCGTTCTGCCTAGTGACAGTGTTACTGATCTCTGCTCCCTGTGATTGGGAGCAGAGATCAGTGACGTGCCACACATAGCCACGCCCCCACAGTTAGAAACACTCCCCAGGACACACTTAACCCCTTCAATGCCAGTGTCATTTACACAGGAGTCGGTGCATTTGTATAGCACTGATCGCTGTATAAATGACAATGGTCCCAAAATGTGTCAGAAATGTCCGATGTGTCCGCCATAATGTCGCAGTTATGATAAAAAACGCTGATCGTCATTACTAGTAAAAAAAATAATTAATAAAGTTAATAACAATGCCATAAAACTATCCCCTATATTGTAAACGCTATAACTTTTGCGCAAACCAATCAATAAACGGTTATTGCGATTTTTTTTTAACCAAAAATATGTAGAAGAATACATATTGGCCTAAACTGAGGAAAGAAAAATTTATACATTTTTGGGGAATATTTATTACAGCAAAATGTAAAAAATAATGCTTTTTTTCAAAATTGTCGCTCTTTTTTTGTTTATAGCGCAAACAATAAAACCTGCAGGGGTGATCAAATACCACCAAAAGAAAGCTCTATTTGTGGGAAAAAAGCATGTTAATTTTGTTTGGGAGTCATGTCGCATGACTGCGCATTTGTCAGTTAAAGTGACGCAGTGCCGAATCGCAAAAAGTGCTCTGGTCAAGGAGGGGGTAAATTCTTCCGGGGCTGAAGTGGTTAAACAAACTTTAATGAAATGTCACACAAACATTTCATTAAGTTCAATTGGCCACCACGCGTTCCACTTCTCCCCTAGACAAAACAAGCAGCAAACCCTTGCAGTGTGGGCACAGCCCAACTGCAAGGGATCATTTTATTGTTTCCCAAAGTTGGGTGTTTAACAGCCTTTTATTTGGGAGTACAGTATTAAAAACGATACAATCAACATTTTTAAAATGTTAAACGCTAAAAGCATTATCGACTGAAAATTTTCAAACATGTCCAAAAAAAAAACTACAAAAAAAAAAACAAACATTAACCACCTTCAGACCGGACCATTTTGCTGGTAAATGACCAGAGGTCTTTTTACAATTTGGCACTGCGCTGCTTTAACTGGTAATTGCGCGGTCATGCAATGTTATACCCAAACAAAATTTGCGTCCTTTTCTTCCCACAAATAGAGCTTTCTTTTGATGGTATTTGATTGCCTCTGCGATTTTTATTTTTTGCGATATAAACGTAAAAAGACCGCAAATTTTGAAAAAAAATGATATTTTCTACTTTTTGTTATTAGAAAAATCCAATAATCTCAATTTTAGTCATACATTTAGGCCAAAATGTATTCAGCCACATGTCTTTGGTAAAAAAAAAAGTCAATAATTGTATATTTATTGGTTTGCGCAAAAGTTGTCACATCTACAAACTAAGGTACGTTTTCTGGAATTTACGCAGCTTTTAGTTTACGACTGCCTATCTCATTTCTTGAGGTGCTAAAATGGCAGGGCAGTACAAAACCCCCCCAAATGACCCCATTTTGGAAAGTAGACACCCTAAGGAAATTGATAAGTGGCATGTTGAGCCCATTGAATATTTTATTTTTTTGCCTCAAGCGATTGAATAATGACAAAAAATAATTTTTTTTTTTTTTTTTTTACACAAAGTTGTCACTAAATGATATATTGCTCACACATGCTATGGGCATATGTGAAATGACACCCCAAAATAAATTCTGCTGCTTCTCCTGAGTACGGGGATACCACATATGTGGGACTTTTTGGGAGCCTAGCCGCATACGGGGCCCCGAAAACCAAGCACCGCCTTCAGGCTTTCTAAGGGCGTAAATTTTTGATTTCACTTCTCACTACCTATTACAGTTTTGAAGGCCATAAAATGCCAAGATGGCACAAAACCCCCACAAATGACCCCATTTTAGAAAGTAGACACCCCAAGCTATTTGCTGAGAGGCATGTTGAGTCCATGGAATATTTTATATTTTGCCACAAGTTGCGGGAAAATTACAAACTTTTTTTTTTTTTTTCACAAAGTTGTCACTAAATGATATATTGCTCACGCATGCCATGGGCATATGTGAAATGACACCCCAAAATAAATTCTGCTGCTTCTCCTGAGTACGGGGATACCACATATGTGGGACTTTTTGGGAGCCTAGCCGCGTACGGGGCCCCGAAAACCAAGCACCGCCTTCAGGCTTTCTAAGGGCGTTACAGTTTTGAAGGCCATAAAATGCCAAGATGGCACAAACCCCCCCCCAAATGACCCCATTTTGGAAAGTAGACACCCCTAAATTTAGGGGTACACTAGTGAGACTAGGTAATAAATGGCGGGTGCCCTGAAACTATAAAAAAAATAACTAACCAACCAGCGTCACCTGTAACAGTTACAGTGGTGTGAAAAAGTGTTTGCCCCCTTCCTCATTTCCTGTTCCTTTGCATGTTTGTCACACTTAAGTGTTTCGGAACATCAAACCAATTTAAACAATAGTCAAGGACAACACAAGTAAACACAAAATGCAATTTGTAAATGAAGGTGTTTATTATTAAAGGTGAAAAAAAATCCAAACCATCATGGCCCTGTGTGAAAAAGTGATTGCCCCCCTTGTTAAAACATACTATAACTGTGGTTGTCCACACCTGAGTTCAATTTCTATAGCCACACCCAGGCCTGATTATTGCCACACCTGTTCACAATCAAGGCATCACTTAAATAGGAGAGTGAGAAGATCCTTAAAAGCTACACATCATGCCGAGACCCAAAGAAATTCAGGAACAATTGAGAAAGAAAGTAATTGAGATCTATCAGTCTGGAAAGGGTTATAAAGCCATTTCCAAAGCTTTGGGAATCCAACGAACCACAGTGAGAGCCATTATCCACAAATGGCGAAGACATGGAACAGTGGTGAACCTTCCCAGGAGTGGCCAGCCGCCCAAAATTACCCCAAGAGCGCAGCGACGACTCATCCAAGAGGTCACAAAAGACCCCACAACAACGTCCAAGGAACTGCAGGCCTCACTTGCCTCAGTTAAGGTCAGCGTTCATGCCTCCACCATCAGGAAAAGACTGGGCAAAAATGGCCTGCATGGCAGAGTTCCAAGGAGAAAACCACTGCTGAGCAAAAAGAACATCAAAGCTCGTCTCAATTTCTCCACAACACATCTTGATGATCCCCAAGACTTTTGGGACAACATTCTGTGGACCGATGAGACAAAAGTGGAACTCTTTGGAAGGTGTGTGTCCAAGTATATCTGGCGTAGAAGGAACACTGCATTTCATAAAAAGAACATTATACCAACAGTAAAATATGGTGGTGGTAGTGTGATGGTCTGGGGCTGTTTTGCTGCTTCAGGACCTGGAAGACTTGCCGTGATAAAAGGAACTATGAATTCTGCTGTCTACCAAGAGATCCTGAAGGAGAATGTCCGACCATCTGTTCGTGTACTCAAGCTGAAACGAACTTGGGTTCTGCAACAGGACAATGATCCTAAACACACCAGCAAGTCCACCACCGAATGGCTGAAGAAAAACAAAATGAATACTTTGGAGTGGCCTAGGCAAAGTCCTGACCTGAATCCTATTGAGATGTTGTGGTATGACCTTAAAAAGGCCGTCCATGCTCAAAAACCCTCTAATGTAACTGAATTAGGACAATTCTGCAAAGATGAGTGGGCCAAAATTCCTCCAGGACGCTGTAAAAGCCTCATTACACGTTATCGCAAACGCTTGGTTGCAGTTGTTGCTGCTAAGGGTGGCCCAACCAGTTATTAGGTTTAGGGGGCAATCACTTTTTCACACAGGGCCATGATGGTTTGGATTTTTTTTCACCTTTAATAATAAACACCTTCATTTACAAATTGCATTTTGTATTTACTTGTGTTGTCCTTGACTATTGTTTAAATTGGTTTGATGTTCCGAAACACTTAAGTGTGACAAACATGCAAAGGAACAGGAAATGAGGAAGGGGGCAAACACTTTTTCACACCACTGTATATGGTGATCACTGGTGAAAGGGTTAACTAGGGGGCAATCAGGGGGCTTTATGCGGTAGTATATGGGGGTCCCTGGCGCTATAAAAAGCTGCGGCGAACCTAAATACCTACCTGCCTAACTAGCGTCACCTGTGACACTAATACAGCGATCAGAAAAACGATCGCTTATTAGGCTGGGTTCACACTGGAGCGATGTGGGAACGCCACGAATGCGCGGCGGGTTCCCGCATCACATGCCTCCCGGCGGCAGTTCACACTGCCCTATGCGAACTGCTGGGAGTGTCAGTGAAATGTTAATGACACCCCCAGATCAGTTCGCATATCGCAGTGCGATCTGCAAACTCGGATCGCATGGTGTGAACACCCATGCGATCCGATTCTGCTGCGGACCAAAAAAAGGGTCCCGTGTGAGTTTGCGGCGGGTGCGGCGGGTGCGACACGAATTCAGCCATACTATCTGTATGGCTGAACTCGAATCGCACAGAGATCGGATGTGATTTGCACTGCAGTGCGGTGCGAATCACATCCGTTCTCATAAACCGCTGCAATGTGAACCCAGCCTTAGTGACACTGGCGACGGGGGGTGATCACGGGGTTAAACCTTTATTGGGGGGGTTAGGGGGGTACCTTAGAACTAAAGGGGGCTAACCCTAACTGCCCTAACAGTTATTACAGTCACAAATGACACCCGCCGGGTGATCAGGGGGTTAAACCTTTATTAGGTAATAAATGGCGGGTGTCCTGAAACTATAAAAAAATAACTAACCAACCAGCGTCACCTGTAACAGTTATATGGTGATCACTGGTGAAAGGGTTAACTAGGGGGAAATCAGGGGGCTTTATGCGGTAGTATATGGGGGTCCCTGGCGCTATAAAAAGCTGCGGCGAACCTAAATACCTACCTGCCTAACTAGCGTCACCTGTGACACTAATACAGCGATCAGAAAAATGATCGCTTATTAGGCTGGGTTCACACTGGAGCGATGCGGGAACGCCATGAATCCGCGGCGGGTTCCCGCATCGCATGCCTCCCGGCGGCAGTTCACACTACCCTATGCGAACTGCTGGGAGTGTCAGTGAAATGTTAATGACACCCCCAGATCAGTTCGCATATCGCAGTGCGATCTGCAAACTCGGATCGCATGGTGTGAACACCCATGCGATCCGATTCTGCTGCGGGCCAAAAAAAGGGTCCCGTGCGAATTTGCGGCGGGTGCGACACGAATTCAGCCATACTATCTGTATGGCTGAACTCGAATCGCACAGAGATCGGATGTGATTTGCACTGCAGTGCGAATCACATTCGTTCTCATAAACCGCTGCAATGTGAACCCAGCCTTAGTGACACTGGCGAGGGGGGGTGATCACGGGGTTAAACCTTTATTGGGGGGGTTAGGGGGGCACATTAGAACTAAAGGGGGCTAACCCTAACTGCCCTAACAGTTATTACAGTCACAAATGACACCAATGCAAAAAAAAAAAAAAAAAAAAAAAAAAAAGCAATTGGTGTCACTGTGACTGGGGGGGCAGGGGTAATTGGGGGGTGATCGGGGGGTAAAGGGGGGGTGTGAGTGTGCCTGGCATGTTCTACTGTGTAGTGTAGTGCTTGTGCAACTCACCGATGCTCTCTCCTCGGTACCGGAACGAAAAATACCGACACGGAGGAGAGAATACATCACTTCCTCTCCTGTGTTTACATTACAGGAGAGGAAGTGATGTCACGGGACATTTTCATTCGTCGGGAGCGATCGCGAGGGGGTGGCCATGAATGAATGGCCGTCCCCTCGTCCGGGATCGCTCCCGAACGAATACCGACCGCCGCAGGCACCGGGCGGGGGCCCGATCGGGCCCCCGACCTGCGGGCAGGCAAGGACGTACATGTAAGCCCTTATGCCTGCCCGTGCCATTCTGTCGACGTACATCGTCGTGCGGCGGTCGGCAAGTGGTTAAGAAAGCTATATACTGAATATGTTGTGATACCCCAGCTACAAGTTCAAGACTTTAAGGTATACAAAATCCTACATACTCTTTTTCAACAAACAATTCTCGATTTATAACCTTTCATCATCACAAACTCAATTTACATTTATGATGCAGGTTTTGATGGCTGCAAAAGAAATGGCAGCAAAGGCTCACTGCCACAATACATATCTAAGAGGTTTAATTGAGATTGTAAAGGATAATGTTAAAGCGGAGGTCAGAACCCTCCCCCCCTCCGGCGCCACAATTGGCACCTTTCAGGGGGGAGGGGGGTGCAGATACCTGTACAGTACAGGTATCTGCACCAACTTCCGGGATAGCTCTCTGCGGAAAGGGGCGTAGATTACGCCCCTTTCCGCAAGTGCCCACCCCTTTCCGCAAGTGCCCCGCTGCCTGCTGGGAAACACACAGATCCCAGAGGCAGCGGGGACCGTCCTTATTGCGCAGCGCGACTCGCGCATGCGCAGTAGGGAACCGGGAAATGAAGCTGAAAGGCTCCATTTCCTGATTCCCATACCCAAGATGGTGGCGGCAGGACCCGAGAGACGATCTAGAGATCGGCTTCGTGTGCCGACATCGCGGGCCTCGCTGGACAGGTAAGTGTCACTATTTTAAAAGTCAGCAGCTGCAGTATTTGTAGCTGCTGGCTTTTAAAAAAAAAAAAAACGTGGAGTCCCGGCGGACTCCCGCTTTAAATAAGAAAATGACCTGCAAGCTGCAGGATGCAATCGCAAAATTTTGAAAGATTTGGGACCCATGGGTCACTCATTTCCTGCCTGCAGACTTTGGCCATCGTCTTCTAGAACCTTAACAGATATGTCCCCTTTGACATTTCTTTGTGCCCTTGTTGCTGTGAGTTCTCCCCAGCCATACTCCTTTAACCACCCTTGTCTCTCCCCTCCAAATTACTTTACTCTTCTCTTTTCTGGATCCTTCTCTAGTCTATTCTTCCTACTTCTTTGAAAAAAAAAAAACCTATAGGACAGCTATGTCTGCTTGGATACAGCTACTCAACTTGTTTGATGATCTGTCTAGACGTATTGTTGACTTTGGTATGCACCTTTCCTATATCTTTCGAAAACTTAAATTCTATAATAAAAAATATTGAACAAGAAAAGCTATATATTCCCATATAATCTTTTCATCGCTTTACATTCTAAAGGTGTCACGTCTTTTCCATCTAAATTTATAAGGACACAAGTCTGATTTACTGTGCTCCCTGCTTGATAAATGCCCTTCATTCAATTGAAATCTACAGATATATGACCAAGTTCTAGGTAGACAAATTAAAGTCTGCTAGGCAATTTTCCCTGATCAGCAAAACAGCAAACAAGAAGAGAACTGTTCAAATCAGAATAAAACTGCAGCAGCAATGCTTCTAACAAAATTCAAAACATTGTGGATCTTTAACTGAATTGAATGAATAATGTAAACAAGTATAGTCAGCCATAAGTCAGGCAAGGAATATATTATTATACAGTGAGGGAAAAAAAGTATTTGATCCCCTGCTGATTTTGTATTTTTGCCCACTGACAAAGAAATGATCAGTCTATAATTTTAATGGTAGGTTTATTTTAACAGTGAGAGACAGAATGACAACAATATCCAGAAAAAAGCATTTCAAAACAGCTATAAATTGATTTGCATTTTAATAAAAGAAATAAGTATTGAATCTTTTATCAATCAGCAAGACTCTCCTAAAGGGAGTGCTCCTAATCCCCGCTTGTTACCTGTATAAAAGACACCTGTCCACAGAAGCAATCATTTAATCAGATTCTAATCTCTCCACAATGGCAAATACCAAAGATATGTCAAAGGATATCAGGGACAAGATTGTAGACCTACACAAACTGGAATGGGCTACAAGATCATCACCAAACAACTTGGTGAGAGGGTGACAACAGTTGGTGTGATCATTCGCAAATGGAATCACCCAGTGAATATAATTCAAAATGCTAACCACAACATACAAAGCCATTCACAACTCTGCCCTGAGCTACATCACCAATCTTGTCTCCAAATATCACCCAAATCGTCCTCTCCGCTCTTCTCAAGACCTCCTACTCTCAAGCTCTCTCGCCTCCTCCTCTCATGCTCGCCTCCAGGATTTCTCCAGAGCTTCTCCCATCCTCTGGAACTCGCTACCTCCGCCTGTCCGGCTATTCCCTACTCTTGCTACATTCAGGCGATCCATGATAATTAATCTCTTCAGGAAAGCCTATCACGTCTCCAACTAATCTACCACTTCCATCAGCTCATTCCCCACAGTTACAAACTTTTGTACCACCTGCCCCACTCTATTAGATTGTAAGCCCATCTGAGCATAGGCCTCTTAATCCTCTTGCATTTTGTTGTATTAGAACTGTGTCGTCTCCCTTTCATACTGTAAAGCGCTGCATAAACTGTTGGCGCTATATAAATCCTGTATAATAAATGGAAGAAACACAAATAACGGTCAATCTCCCTCGGTCTGGGGGTCCAAGCAAGATCTCACCTCGTGGAGTTTCAATGATCATAAGAACAATGAGGAATCAGCCCAAAACTACACGCAAGGTCCCCCTGCTCAAGAAAGCACATGTATAGGCCCATCTGAAGTTTGCTAACTTTAACATCTGAATGATTCAGAGGAGAACTGGGTCAAAGTGTTGTGGTCAGATGAGACAAAAATCAAGCTCTTTGGCATCAACTCAACTCGCTGTGTTTGGAGTAGAAGGAATGCTGCCTATGACCCCAAAAACACAATTTTCACCATCAAACATGGAGGTGGAAACATCTTTGAGGGTGTTTTTCTGCTATGGGGACATGACAACTTCACCCTTCCTTCCCTTAGCCAGGGCATTGAAAATGGGTCGTAGATGGGTATTCCAGCATGACAATGACCCAAAACACATGGCCAAGGCAACAAAAGAGTGGCTCAATAAGAAGCACATAAAGGTCGTGGAGTGGCCTAGCCAGTCTCCAGACTTTAATCCCATAGAAAATATGTGGAGGGAGCTGAAGGTTGGAGTTACCAAACATCAACCTTCGAAAAGCTTAATGGCTTGGAGAGGATCTGCAAAGAGGAGTGGGACAAAATCCCTCCTGAGATGTGTGTAAAGCTGGTCGTCAACTACAAGAAACGTCTGACCTCTGTGATTGCCAACAAGAGTTTGCCACCAAGTACTAAGTTATGTTTCGCAAACGGGTCAGATGCTTATTTCACGCATTAAAATTAAAATCAATGTATAACTTATTTGAAATGCGGTTTTCTGGATTTTTTTTTTTTTTGTTGTTATTCTGTCTCTCACTGTTAAAATAATCCTACCACTAAAATTATAGACTGACCATTTTTCTGTCAGTAGGCAAACATACAAAATCAGCAGTGGATCAAATACTTTTTGGCACGGTGTTGGAATCACTAAATATATATGTTTTTTTTAGATACAATTTTATCACTTATGCTGGACTGTTTTGGTGTCATATTTTGGTATATGTGCTAGTACATATGATGCACTCACTAATGATTGGGTGATTTCATGTTCAGATATAGATTTATAAGGTTTTGCGCCCAATTTTTCTATTATTTTATGGTTTGTGTTCACTAATTTTTGATGCGGCATTACAATATTGGTTGCTTTGTATTTTTGCCACCGTTGATCATTTAATTTTTTTCACTAATGCTTTAGTTATTGTCTGTTTCGCAGCCATCATAAGCTGTATGAATAGCTTGAATTGTTTACAAGTCATGTAATCGGGTTTTATATTTAAAAGGGCAATTTCTGGATCTGGTACTATTGTTATTTCAAATATTTCTGAAGCGAGTAAAAAAAAAAAAAAAAAAAAAAAAAAATTTCCAGACTTTTTTTTTTTTTTTTTTATAATAGAACAATTCCACCACATGTGTATATATGTTCCTTGTTCTGAAGAGCCACAAAAGCAGAGACCTGAGTAATCAGGAGCAAATTTAGCTATTGTAGCAGGAACCAGATACCAGTGTGAGAGTACCTTGTAGGTGGTTTCAACATCTGTCACAGAAAAAGATTTGAAATTGGACCAGATTGCAGACAATTCTGTTTTATCTATAGTTTTTATCAAGATCTTTTTCCCATTTCACCACATGAAATGGTAATTTAACATCTGATGTAACTAGCAATGTGGAGTATATTGTTGATATGAGACCTCTGGCATGAGGGTTTTTCATGCATATATTTTCAAACTTAGTAAAATCATCTACAAAGTCGTCAATGATTAGGAAAGGAATACAGAAGTTCTTAATTTGAAGGTAACAAAATATTTCTGATTGGGGGAGCCCAAAAGACATGCAAGTCTGGGAAGGGACGGATTGTTGTATTTAGGATCATGTGATGTAAACATGTTATACCTGCTTTGGACCAAGCCTGAAAAGATCTGGGATAAGTCAATGCTGGATAGAAAGCTGTTTTTTTGAGAAAATAAGAAGTGGATATATAGAAGTGGATTATGTTTGGAATGCAGACCATAAGAGATTTTGAGTCTATCCCAGATAGCTAGAGAATGTTTAGTGATTGTTTTTTTTAAGTTTTACAATCTATGGGACGTAACCATAAAATATTGTGTATAGGGAGAGGGTCACAATCTATTGCTTCTATGGTAACCCACAAGGAATCTCAGTTTTGGAGTGATATTTTATGGATTTTGCTAGTTGAGCGGCTTTATAATATAATGACATGTTTGGAATTCCTCGGCCACCATGTATTTTGGGAAGGAATAAGGTTTCTCTAGATATTTGTGGTTTGAGTTTCCCCCAAGTAAATTTTATATATTTTTGTTGTATTATTCTAAGGAAATAAAGTGGGATGTGTATTGGAAGAACTCTGAAAAGATGCAGGAAGTATGGCCAAATTTATTTTCCCAACCCATGAAGTCGGTATAGATGACCATTTTAAAAGCAAGTTTGTAGTTAATATTAGTAAATAAGGATAGTTGGCAGAAAAAAAAATCCAAGTGGTTGGCAGTGAGCTAGATACCCAAATAAGGAATGCTATGTGTAGCCCATTGAAAGGGTAATGATTCTTGTACAATACCTTTTTCTGCAGGGGTTACGAGATGTTCAGAGCTTTGAGGTGAAGATAAAATTAGAAGGATGTCATCCGCAAATAAACATATCTTGTGGTGACAACCTCTAATTTCTATGCCTGTTATAGAAGGTTCCATTCTTATTCTTTGTGCTAAAGGCTCAATAAGCAAAGCAAACAATAAAAGGTGAGAGCGGCATCCTTGACATGTGCCCCTTTCTATGTTGAATGTTTCAGATTCGTAACCTGCGTATTTACTGTATGCTTTAGGTTTGCAGTAAAGTGCTGAGATCCATTGTAAGACGTGGGGGGCGAATTCCCAATTACTAGTATAGTATAGTGCATCTAGACCATGAAATGGAATCAATTGTCTTTTTTAGATCTAATGAGAGGAAACAGGCTGGGATGCAGCGTAATTTTGCAGCATGTGATAGAAGGGTGGCACGTCTGATAATAGGATTTTTATAAAAGCTTACCTGTAAAATCCTTTTCTTGGGAGTACATCACAGGACATAGAGCCATAGTAGTTACTATGTGGGTTATAGGCCACCTGAAGGTGATGGACACTGGCACACCCTAAGACAAGACGTTGACTCCCTATATAAACCCCCCCCCCCCCCCCACTACTGGGAGTACCTCTGTTTTTGTAGCAGAGCAAAATACATGTATTAGAGGAGGGGAGGGACCTCTGTGTCCTATGATGTACTCCAAGAAAAGGATTTTACAGGTAAGCTGTTATAAAAATCCTATTTTCCTTATCATACATCACGGGACATAGAGCCATAGTAGTTACTGTGGGATGTTCCAGAGCAATGCCAACTGAGGGGAGGGAGACACAACAAAAGTAGGGCACCATGAGACTAGAGGCCTTATACTGCTGCCTGCAGCACACTATACCCAAAGGCAATATCCTCACGCCTTTTTACATCCACCAGATAGAATCTGGTAAATGTATGGACTGAAGACCAAGTTGCAGCCTTGCAGATTTGAGCCATGGAGGCTTGATGATGCACTGCCCATGAAGCACTAACAGCCCCTGTGGAGTGCACTTTGATTTGAGCGGGTGGAATCTTCCTCTTCAAACCATACGCTTGAACTACTTGCCTGTCCTCTTTTAGGACCTTCAGGCAACACAAACAAAACATCAGTTTTTCGAATCCTAGCAGTCGCCTTCAAGTACACTTTGCTCTCACCACATCCAGAGAATGTAATGAGTTCTCTTCCGTAGAACAGGGTTCTGGAAAAAAATTAAGGCAGAATAATGATCTGGTTTAAATGAAAACCTGACACTACCTTCGGTAGAAAATTAGGATGAAGATGTAATACTTAAATATGGCTCTTTACAAGAAAGAGTAGCCAATTCTGATACCCTTCTTGCAGAAGATATGGCTACCAGAAAAATTTGTTTCCTTGTCAAAAGGACCAAGGGAATATTCCGTATCGGCTCAAAAAGCTGTTTCTGCAATGCCAACAGAACTAAATTCAAGTCCTAAGGGTTCAGGGGTGACCTAACCGGGGGATTAAGCCATGTCACCCCCCTGAATAAAACTATGAACAAAAGAATGCAGATAAGGCTGAGAACTGGCCTTAGATAGTACTCATTTAGTATTTTGTTTTGTAGCTTTCCTCCCCCAGAACTTCTTTTGTCCCTGGGGTTGACCCTGAGGTTTACCTCTTGAACCTGACAGTAGAGGCCATCGTGACTGCCTGGAGGCTGATGCCCCTGGCACTGGAGAAGGAGCTTGTTTAAATGAAACATGTTTACTCCTCTTCCTAACTGGCAAAAGAGTACTTTTTCCACCAGAAATTCTTTGGATGTATTTATGCAAATCATCCCCAAACAGCCATTCACTATGAAAAGGAAAACTAGCCAGGAGCTTTTTGCATGGCGCCTCGGCTGACCAATTTTTCAACCATAAGATTCTACACATATGCACCAGCCCAAGCGTAAGATCTGAAGAGTAAAATCTCTCATGGTGGCTATTGCAAAACATAATGCCCCTGGTAGTTCAGCTAAATCCTGTGCCTGCTGATCAGGAATAACCTTGAGCACCCGTTTAAACTGGTCTCTCAAGCATTGACAATTTCTGCCAGCGCAGGCTGAGTCACTGAACTTGCCAGGGAAAAAGTGTTTTTTAATAGGAATTCCAACTTTTTGTCCATTGGAACCCTAAGCATTTGAGCATTGTCTACCGGACAAGTCAAACTTTTATTCACAGAGAACATAGCAGCATCAATTGCTGGTGTCTCCCACTTTTTAATGAATTTCTCCTCCATAGGATAAAGTGTTGAAAACCTTTTAGGAGGAAAAAAATGTATCTGGGTGATCCCACTCAGAATACAAAATCTTTTCCAGCAATGGATGGACAGGAAAGGCATACACAGCTTCAGGAGGCTTTAGCAAACCCAAACAAGAAGTGGGCTTATCAACCGACTGAGTTAAGGGTATCAAAAATGTGGAACGGACCATCTCAGTATGAGATTGCACCAACAATCTATCAGATTGTGAAGCTGATCTTTCCACATTTGACCCCTCAGAAGAGGAGTCATCAGCCTCTTCATGGTCCCCTGAGGGAAATTCATCTTTCTCCACCCCGAGATCCTCAGATTGTCCCACAGTGGGATGTTTCCAAACCTATCATGGCTGCAGAAAAAAAACTCATCAGTAATATAGACAGGGGCTGCAGTGTTGGAAACAGTTGCAACATTTGATGGCCCTGATGGCTCACTCTGAACAGCCACCTCAGATCTCTCAGGGGAGGATGCCATTGTAGAGATGAGTTTAGACATTTTAGAGCTTGAAGGAGTCCCTCTTGAGCCCTTTTTCTGGGGTGTTTCTACATCCCCTTCTGACGATAGCCCGATGCACAAATGTATAGGTACTACCAGAAGAAATTGCACCCACTGCTTGAGCAAATAGTCCAGTAACTGCCGCTATTAGTGCTCCGCCTGGTGCTTTAGTAAATGTGCCAAGGGAATGCCTGTGTCACCATTTATATGCTCCCTTTTTGCTTGTGTCCTTCCGATAGTTGCAGTCAGCAAAATTGAGCTTTTTAAAAGTACTCCCGCGCTGGATGTTGCCGCACGCCAACGACGCACTAAGCAGCGCCCCCCCTCCGTATTCCCACCGCACCCCCTCCTCTCTTTTAAAAAGATGTTTCCTGCGCGAACACGGGCCTCCAATCCGGCAGGATCAGCATGTGTGGGGGGTGTGATTACAGAGAGATCTGAGGAAAGCATGAAAGGTACATGCTCTATACACCTCCCAGTGATGACTTTTAGGCATGACAACATTCACTTTTTAAAGGAAACAATTCATAAGAAAATGTTAAATTCCTTAGAAATCTCTACTTACCTTTCCCACCGCAGGGATTCTGTAGTAAAACCACCTCTCACGGTGGGCTCTGTTAAAAAAACCTTCAGGAACGGGGGGCCTCTTTTTATCGGGGGAAAACTTTATGGCTGAAAAAACCAAAGCACTGGATCCCGGGGTCCAGCTCTATAAAAAGAGAAGCATTACAGGCTAAATCCCGCCACCGGGCCTGGGTACCATTCAATTCAGCCTGAAAAGACACTTTGAATGGATCCGGTTGCATAGCAAGGAATATTCCAGTGGAGCTCAGCACAGCAAATCTTTACCCGTGACCAACAACTAAGACACTGGAGAAAAAAACTGAGGTACTCCCAGTAGCGGGAGGGGTTATATGGGGAGTGGACTTCTTGTCTTAGGGTGTGCCAGTGTCCATCACCTGAAGGTGGCCTATAACCCATAGTAACTACTATGGCTCTGTGTCCCATGATGTACGATAAAGAAATTATCCCTTGCTTGTCGGATAGGGATAAATCCTGCTTGGTCTTTATGTATTATTTTACCAATGAATGTAATAAGTCTAGTAGCAAGGATTTGGGCTAATATTGTAATAGCTACATTTAGTAAAGAGATAGGACGATAGTTTAAAGGGATTCTATAGTCCGAGTTTGGTTTGGGACGCATACAAATAATTGCTCTTAATGTTTCCTGTCTAAATGAGTGACTTGATAGTATAGAATTGAAGGCATCAGTTCGGGTACTAACATTTATAGGTAAAGTTGATCCAGGGAAAATCCAATTGCCTCTTGGGGCATCTCACTTCCGAGGGCACTTTCAGTGCAAAGTGGAGTTACCTTTAGTAAATAAACCCCATTGTGTAGATAGACCTGCCTCCAGAAGGAGGGGGGGGGGGGGGGGGGGTGATAGAAAAATATAGAAAAGGAAAGGGTAGAAGATTTAATAATAAAACATAAATATTCTTCATTTTGAATAGTAAATAAAACATATATAATCTCATAAAACGTCCGTTGGGGCAGTAAAAAAAACTCCCCCCATGTGTACATTGGCCAATGTCGATTGTCCACTATATCAATGAACTAACCGAGAGTAGCAAAAAGGGAGCGCAAGACACATTCTCGAAAGAACAACAAAGCCTACTAGTAGCAAGTTTCCATAAGTATATAAGTAACAAGAATATTTTAGCACTAGCAGGAACTAGGGGCCAAATAATGGAAAAGAAACATGGATATTGAAAACTGATCTATTTTGACTATTAAGCCATTTATCTTGGATCTGGAGTAAAGCAGTTGTTACAATATGTTATATTAAGAACTTAAGACCGTTAAAATATTTCCTTGAGGCGATAAACGACAAAAAAAAGATAATAAGGATAATAGGATTGTTTAGCTGTCTTATTAATCAAGAGATTGATGAAGAACGGATCCTAGAAGTATGAAGTTATGAAAATGGAAAAGATAGCTAATTTTCACATTATCATAACCGAGTGTGTCTATATATAAGAAGAATTAATTTGATGCAAAAATCTGAAATAGACAGTAAGGATTGGTGAGTTATCCATCAAGTAGAGAGAAAAATATGAGTATATAGTAATCTTCATAGAGTCAGCATCGGGTCAGAGAAATGAGCGTTGTTAAAGTCAAGTAAAAACAAAGGTACTATTCAAGTATCAAATATGCAAAAAGGGACTACCACCTAGTATATAGCTGAGGATAAAAGCGGGCTAGAATGCTGCAGAGGGGTCTGAATGAGTAAAAAACATAAAAAGATATTTGTACTCATGAAAAAAGTTGCTGAACATCAAAAAGACATGGAAGAATTCACTGCAGTTATAGCCACAGCGCAGGCCCAGGTGGATTTGCTGTGCATTAATGTGTTGAACAAAGCCCGACAGCGTGACATATTAGGTATCTATTTACTCGGGGTAACATAATCTTTCATATTTTACAAAAAAATTAGGTTATACATTTTGTGTGTGTTTTTTATATTTCATTAAAAATTGCGTTTGAAAAACTGCTGCTCAGATACCGTGTGATATAAAAAATTCAACATTCTGCATTTTATTCCATTGGGTCTTTGCTAAAAAAATATATGATGTTTGGGGGTTATAAGTAATTTTCTAGCAAAAAACAAAGAGTTTCAGAAAAGAAAGCTGTAAATCACTGTATAGCCACTTGAAGAGTTCCAGAAAAACTCAAGTGGCTATACAGTGATTTACAGCTAACCAAGAGAATTATCTGCCTGAAAGTAAGACAGATATTCCTCAAGCGCTATGTTTTGGGGTTCCAGTCATTCTGGTGGCACCAGCCTGGCCCAGAAGGCCCTGGTTCCCTGAGATTGTGAGACTGACAATAGATAGGACATGGGCGCTTCCAGGTCACCCCGATCTACTGTCTCAAGGTCCTATATTCCACCCCAATCTAGTCTCTAAATTTGAAGGCATGGCTATTGAAGGGTTAAAGGACGGTGGCATCTCGTTACCAGCAGCGTCTACTCTAGTGAATGCTAGAAAAGCCGTCACTAGGAAGATTTATCATAAGGTCTGGAAGACTTATATTGCTTGGTGTGAAGCCAGAAAATGGCATCCTCGTAAATATGTGATTGGGAGAATTTTCTCTTTGTTGCAGTCAGCTGTGGAAATCAAATTGGCTTTGAGTCCAATCAAAGGTCATGTTTCGGCCCTATCAATATTCTTCCAAAGGCCCTTAGCCTCCTATTCACTGATCCAAACCTTTATGCATGGGGCAAACTCGCTTGCTTCCCCCCATTGGTTTTCAATGGCATAGTTCACACTAGTGCTTGCAGTTCCAGTGCGTTCTAGTAAAAAAGTAGAACATGCTGCATTTTTCCTGCACTGGAACACTGTAAAATGCATCAAAAATGTCCACACATGTTCTTATTAAAGGTAAGGAGAAAAGAGAGGGGGGAGCACTGGACTGCATCAAAAACACACCAAAAAAGCGCACGCAGAACAGCATCTGGAACACATCTGGACTGTGTTTCTATGGTGTAAACTGGCGCTAAGGCTCAGTTCACATTGGTGAGATGCAGGAAACCCTGCAAATCCAGTAGGGGTTCCCGCATCGCACCTGACTCGCGAACCACTGCAGGTGTCAATACAAAGTTAATGACACCCTCAGATCGGTTCGCAGATCGCAGTGTGAACTGCGAATTCGGACAGGAATCAGATTACATGGGTGTGAACACCCATGTGATCCAATTCTGGTGCAGACAAAAAAAGGGTCATGCACGAGTTTGGTCCAAATGAGATGCAAATTCAGCCAGTTTGTATGGCTGAATTAGATCGCACAGACTTCGCATGTGATCTGCACAGCAATGCGGTGTGAATCACATGCGATGTCTGGCATCACACCAGTGTAAACTGGCCCTAAAACCGAAAAGTGGATTGGTTACTATGCACAGCTGCACCATATTCTGGGCACCAGTATTAGCAGATCTCTCCCAGTAAAGAAGTTCTAGTAAACAAGGTGTATGCTTGTTCTGATGATGCATCCAAGCAAGCCTTTCAAGTCAACAGCTGCCAAATACAAATTCTTATTTGTATAATGACACACTACCTCCACCAGGGGGGTTTTCCTATCTCTATGTGGAATCCAGATGTTATGCGACAATACAACAAATATTCTGGGTTTAATCTCCTACCATCATTTTGGAATCCAACTTTTGGCAAACCCACAACCCTAATGATGAATTTCAGTAATGAAATGTTTACAACTTGGACCAATATAACTACATATACATTATATATACACACACACACACACACACACACACACACACACACACACACACACACACACACACACACACCTGTGGGAACTCCCTGGAAGCTGTAAATCACTGTATAGCCACTTGAGTTTTTCTGGAACTCTTCAAGTGGCTATACAGTGATTTACAGCTTTCTTTTCTGAAACTCTTTGTTTACAAGTTTAAATCTGTATTTTTTTGCTAGAAAATTACTTATAACCCCCAAACATCATATATTTTTTTAGCAAAGACCCAAGGGAATAAAATGCAGAATGTTGAATTTTTTATATCACACGGTATCTGAGCAGCAGTTTTTCAAACGCAATTTTTAATGAAATATAAAAAACACACACAAAATGTATAACCTAATTTTTTTGTAAAATATGAAAGATTATGTTACCCCGAGTAAATAGATACCTAATATGTCACGCTTTAAAATTGCTTGTGGAATGGCAACAAACTACAGTACTTAAAAATCTCCATAGATGATGCTTTAAAATTTTTACAGGTTACCAGTTTAGATTTACAAAGGAGGTCTAGTGCTAGAATTATTGCTCTCAGTCTAACATTTGTAGCGATACCGCACGTGTGGTGCGATTACTGTTTACATATGCGGGCACGACTTGTGTATGCGTTCACTTCTGCACGTGAGCATGGAGGGGTGGGAGTCCTCTTTTTTGTTTCATTATTTATTTTATTTTTTATCTTTACGCTGTCTCTCATTTTTTTTTTGGATCACTTTTATTCCTATTACAAGGGATGTAAACATCCCTTGTAATAGAAATAAGGGTGACAGGTCCGCTTTAATTAGATATCAGAAATCAAAAAGACCTCAAATCTCTTCTTGAAAGTAAAAGATTAAAAAAAAAAAAGTTTATTTCCGCCCTAGACTGGAAGTGACATCATGACATCACTCCTGTCCTCCAAGGCCATAGAGGCAATCAGAGACGATATGGTACCTGTTCACCTCTGTGACCAGCCGGCCGCACCGTTGGATTGTTTCTTGGGCGCACCCTCCAGCTGCTTGCCAGTGCTTCTCGAGCTTAATGAGCCGCTTGGACTGATTTCATGAAAAAACAAATGCTGGGGTTATGACTGATAGCTTCAGTCTTAACCCCAGTAAACGACTTGCAAACCGCAATGTATATATACGTATTACGGGAAGTGGATAGACACCACTGCTACAGTGATCACTAGCTTCCAGATTATTATACAGGATTTATACAGCAGCAACAGTTTACATAGCGCTATACCATGCTAAGTGGCTGCCCTGCTGCATTGTGTACACAGGAGGTCACTCACAAAGCACCATTCAGAGATCGTGATCATGTGAGGTGGAGCATTCGGACAGTGACGTTACATTAACCCCATCCCGACCAGCCGCCACAGTTATACTGAGACAGGTTGGCTCCTCTGGGTGAACCGAATAAGCTGTATGTTGGTTCGCCTTTTGACCAATAGGAGGGTGCTCCTGCGATACCTCCACGCAGAGACAGAACGGAGACAGATCTCCATGCTGTCAGGGGTGAGGAGAGCGTTCTGTTGTTCATACTAAGTATGAGCAACGATCGCTCTCCTCACCCAGGCAGTCCGATCCCCCTACAGTTAGAATCACTCCCTAGGAAACACAGTTAACCCCTTGATCGCCCTACTGTTAACCCCTTCCCTGCCAGTGACATTTACACAGTAATCAGCGCATATTATTGGGGGCCAATGGTCCCAAAAATGTGTCAAAAATGTCCGATGTATCCGCCATAATGTTGCAGTCCCAATAAAAATTGCAGATCATCGCCATTACTAGTAAAAAAAAAAAAACAATAATAAAAATGCCATAAAGCTTTCCCCTATTTTGTAGACTCTATAACTGTTGCACAAGCCAATCAATAGATGCTTATTGCGATTTTTATTACCAAAAATATGTAGAAGAATACATATCAACCTAAACTAAGGAAAAAAATTGGGGATATTTATTAAGTACAAAATATTGTGTTTTTTTTCAAAATTGTCAGGTTTTTTTTTCAAGCGCAAAAAATAAAAACCACAGAGATTATTAAATACCACCAAAAGAAGGCTCTATTTGTGAGAAAAAAAAAGGACGTCAATTTTGTTTGGATACAACGTCGTGCGCAATTGTCAGTTAAAGCGACACAGTGCCTTATCGCAAAAAAATGGCCTGGTCATTGAACAGTCAAATCTTCCGGGGCTGAAGTGGTTAACTGAGAAAAGGCAAAGCGGTCTCTGAATGGCACCATGCTGAGCGGGCAACCTCATGTGTTTAGTAAGCAGCAAGTAAACCAATCAGCACAGCGAGTGAAGATAACTGTAGCAGTGATGCCTACTACAGTGATTTCCAGTTTCCAGGGAGATCAGGCAGGTATGGCACATGCATGGTTACATTGGTCCAAGATGGTCCAACGTAACTGTAAACAAATATACTTTACCTAAAATTCTTCTTTGATCTATTCTAAATAACAAAGGAAACATGCTAAATAACAAACAGCCTGCATTCTTCCATAATTATCAGAAAAAGGTATTGGTCAATGTAGTGGTGCACAGAGAGACTCTGATGTATACTATGCACTAAGCCTCAATCAACAATCTGCCATCACCTTACTGTAGTCTTGTTAGTCTAATTAGTTGCTATGGTTCTCTGCACTTTGAAAGTTGCCCTTTACCTTGATGAATAACATTAATTTCACACATAAAATAAAATGTATACTGGCATTGCTATTATAAATAGTAATCACATCCCCAGGTCCCCCGATAACCTGTTCACTTCAATAGCCGTGACTCCCTGCCTGCAACCCATTTAAAAAATAATCAGCATTGCATGCTAATGTTTCTACAAGCTATTTAAACATTTTATTTAAATGATTTTGTCACTGGCTGCAACATATAAAAAAAAAAGTCAGCCTATGAGCGTATGAAAAAATAAAGTTTATAAGTCTCAACTAGCAATTAGGGTATCATTTTCTAGAACATGAGAGGTTAGAAAGTGCAGGCCACAGGGACCTCAGATTTTGGTGACTTGTGTGTCAAGCCAATCCACAGACTACAAAGCCTTTAACTATGCTAATAGAATGAAGTTTTAATGAAGGCGCGATGGGCTATACTGCACGTTATTAATTTCGGTGACAGGTGTTTTTTTTTTTTGTTTTTTGTACGTATTGTTTTGTTTTTCATCAAGGTAGTTTAACCACTTGCCTACTGGGCAATTTCACCCCCTTCCTGCCCAGGCCAATTTTCAGCACTGTCACACTTTGAATGACAATTGCGTGATCAGGCAGCACTGTACCCAAATGACATTTTTATCATTTTTTTCCACAAGTAGAGCTTTCTTTTGGTGGTAACGAATCGTTTTTTGTGGGGTTTTTTTTTTTTGAAAAACAAAACGGAAAAATACAAAAATATAACATTTTAAAAACAATAGGATTTTTATAACAGCTTACCTGTAAAATCCTTTTCTTGGAGTACATCGTGGGACACAGAGCCATAGTTAACCACTATGTGGGGTATATAGGCACCTTCAGGTGATGGACACTGGTATACCCAATCCAGGAAGTTCACTCCCCTATATAACCCCTCCTCCTTCCAAGAGCACATCAGTTTTTGTAGCAAAGCAATATACTTAAACCCCAAAAAGAGGGGAGGGACCTCTGTGTCCCATGAAGTACTCCAAGAAAAGGATTTTTCAGAGTTTTCACCAGCGTCTCATGTGCATGAAGACTTACAGGTAAGCTGTTATAAAAATCCTATTTTCTTTATTGTAAATCATGGGACACAAAGCCTTAAGTAATAACTTAATGGGACGTCCCATAGCAATGCTATTTGAGGGGAGGGAGACACAACCCTCCAACTTGAGGACCTATACTGCTGCCTGCAGCACACCATGCCCAAAGGCAATATCCTTACACCTCCTTACATCCACTTGATAAAACTTGGTGAATGTATGCACTGAAGACCACGTTGCGGCTTTACAGATCTGAGCCATGGAGGCCTGGTGACTCACTGCCCAAGAAGCACTAACCGCCCTGGTAGAGTGCGCTTTGACTTGAAAAGGGGGAATCTCCCTTGCATCACCCCTTGCATAAAACCCCGGACTGACGAATGTGCAGTAAGCGGTCTTTGAAATAAGACAGATAAAGCTGAGACTTGGCCTTTAATAGTACTTAAGGCCAACTTCATCTCTACCCCTAATTGTAGACTGGCAAGAATTCTGCCTACGATATATCTCGAAGGGTGCCAACCTTGGGATTCACACCAGGGAACATGCCCTCCAGACCAGTGTTAATTTAGTCGACTAAATGATTATTATTTTAGTCTACTAAAATATGACTAAAACTAAAAAAACAGAAATGACTAAACTACGACTAAAACTAAAATGGGACTAAAACTAAAATGCCATTTTATTCAAAAGACTAAAACTAAATTGAAATTTGACTTAAAAATTAACACTGGTCTGTAGTGCATGTTCATACCTCAATGTAATAATAAATAACATATTATATTTTTCACTCCCGCAGTATATGAGTTTGCAAATTGTAGAGAACTGTTAACTAATGCATTACAACTGAATTACACCCATTCAATTTTAGATGACTAAAATGAGTTTTAGTAGACTAAAATATACTGGAGATTTCAGTCGACTAAAACGTAGGACATTTTAGTCAACTAAAATGGGACTAAAACTAAATCTAAATGAAAAATTCTTGCCAAAATTAACACTGCTCCAGACCCTATAATATATAGTTCTGGAAGCTGGCTTCCTTGTATTAATCAGAGTAGAGATAACTGTATAACCATGCTGGTGCTACCAGAATTACCGGCTTTCTTTCCAGCTTGATCCTACAAAGAAGTTCAGGCAGCAATTGAATAGGGGGAAATGCATAGATCAGTGAGAACTGATCCCACGGGGTCACCAACGCATCTGTTCCGCATGCGAGTGGATACCTTGTCCTGAACACGAAGTTGACTAACTTCATGTTGAATCTGGACGCCAGAAGATCTATGTACGGAGTCCCCCATCTTTGACAAACAGCCCAAAAGATGTCGGGGTGAAGGGACCATTCCCCCAGGAATAACTGCTGGCGACTCAAGTAGTCCGCCTGCCAATTCTCTACTCCCAGAATGAAGATTGCCAATAGACATGGAACATTCCTTTCTGCCCAAGTTAGAATATGGTTCACCTCTGTCTGCGAGACTCTTGGTGCCCCCTTGGTGATTGATATAGGCCACAGCTGTGGCATTGTTGGATTGGATCCTAATAGGACAATCCTGAAAGTCTATGACCAGCCCCAAGTACTCCAGCCTTTTTAGCGCTATTAAGGAAGACTTCTCTAGGTTGAGAATCCAACCCAGACTTTGCAGGTAACTGGTTGTAATGCGCACGCTTTGCTCCAAACGAGCCACCAACTGGTCTATTAGCAATAGATTGTCTAGGTACGCCAAGACTGAAAAAAGCTACTGTTGTACCTACCTTTCCCCAGGGGGGAAATGTTCTGGATGAGGAATCCTCCCTAGCTTGCTGAGACCACACACATGCTGTTTAGCTGAGACTTCTAAGCTGACTGGGAAGCCCTGTACTAAGGTATGTATTTACTCCCTCTAGTGGAGACTTTAGGCATGACAAGATTTTACATATGGAAGAAAAAAGCATTGGTGGACTTTTTAAAGTTCCTAGGCTTCTTCCCTTACCTTTTCCTCACTGCAGGATACTGCTGTAACAGACAGATCCGAACTTCACCCATCAAGGCAGGCTCCCTATTTTAGGGGTTCCACTACCTTGGACCTGTATAGCACCCCTCAGGAAAAACTTTAGGTAATGTAGCATGACCAAAAATTCCTGGGTCCTGGGGTCCAGCCCTGCAAAGAGAGGCGTTACAGGCAAAACCCTGTGCTTCATATATACGAGGCCCGGGTACCATCCACCTTGGTCTCAGTGGCACTTTGGATGGATCTGGTCTATGGAGGCTGTTTAAATCCAGCAGAGATAGCTGCAGCTTTGGAGCTCTTTAGAGCACATCTTCACTCGTGACCAACACCTTCGTCAACGAAATTAACACTTCTCCTGAAGAAGTATTTCAAAAATGCATCAAGTCCACATGTGAATTATGTTTGTAATCTATTCCTATTGTGAACCTCTAACTGGAGAGAATTTTAGTGTCTTTGTCAAACTTTTAATGGAATAAAAATAAAATTGCTTTAATAATACTCCATTGTTTTCAATCTATGTTTGTCCACAGAAAATCTATGACTACAAATTTTGTTTCTGGAATGATATAATTTATGGCTGTGTTGTGAACCCTGGACAGGTGAGACTTCCATGATGGTGGGTTGGGGTGTAATTCTGAACTTTAGTAAGAAAAGCCTGAAAGCGTCCCAAAGCTATAATATAAGGCAGTACACAATGCAAACCACATTCACCTACTCAAAATGAAATGTTTTCTGGAGAGGATGGACAATTTACCTCAAGAAAAGAGCCCTCGGGTACTAGAACAGAGCCCTCAGGTACAGAGCAGCGCAGATACAGCATACATTTTTCCTCAACAGACTAGAGCTGTACTGAATTCTCTGTTTCTATGACCTGCGGCCTTGGCTGTGGAGAACAGAAATGAATGAAAATTCACTCTGACATTTAAAAAAACGTAAAAAAAGGGGAAAAAATGGTAAACAGTGACCTGCACCAACAAAAAAATTGGTCATTAAAAAAATAATAAAAAAAATGCCCCTTTAACCGATTCAACCCCGGAATATATTACCCCCTTCCGGACCTGAGCATTTTTTGCGTTATTTTAACTGAAAATTGCGCGGTCGTGCAACGTGGCTCCCAAACAAAATTTACGTCCTTTTTTCCCACAAATAGAGCTTTCTTTTGGTGGTATTTGATCACCCCTGCGGTTTTTATTTTTTGCGCTATAAACAAAAAAAGAGCGACAATTTTGAAAAAAACTATTTTTTTTTACATTTTGCTATAATAAATATCCCCCAAAAATATCCCAACATTTTTTTTTCCCTCAGTTTAGGCCGATACGTATTCTTCTACATATCTTTGGTTAAAAAAAATATACTGCTGTAACAGACAGATCCGAACTTCACCCATCAAGGCAGGCTCCCTATTTTAGGGGTTCCACTACCTTGGACCTGTATAGCACCCCGCAGGAAAAACTTTAGGTAATGTAGCATGACCAAAAATTCCTGGGTCCTGGGGTCCAGCCCTGCAAAGAGAGGCGTTACAGGCAAAACCCTGTGCTTCATATATACGAGGCCCGGGTACCATCCACCTTGGTCTCAGTGGCACTTTGGATGGATCTGGTCTATGGAGGCTGTTTAAATCCAGCAGAGATAGCTGCAGCTTTGGAGCTCTTTAGAGCACATCTTCACTCGTGACCAACACCTTAGACACTGGCGAAAAAACTGAGGCCTTGGCTGTGGAGAACAGAAATGAATGAAAATTCACTCTGACATTTATAAAAAAACGTAAAAAAAGGGGGAAAAAAATGGTAAACAGTGACCTGCACCAACAAAAAAATTGGTCATTAAAAAAATGCCCCTTTAACCGATTCAACCCCGGAATATATTACCCCCTTCCGGACCTGAGCATTTTTTGCGTTATTTTAACTGAAAATTGCGCGGTCGTGCAACGTGGCTCCCAAACAAAATTTACGTCCTTTTTTCCCACAAATAGAGTTGATCACCCCTGCGGTTTTTATTTTTTGCGCTATAAACAAAAAAAGAGTGACAATTTTGAAAAAAACTAATTTTTTTACATTTTGCTATAATAAATATCCCCCAAAAATATCCCAAAAAAATGTTTTCCTCAGTTTAGGCCGATACGTATTCTTCTACATATCTTTGGTTAAAAAAAATCGTAATAAGCGTTTATTGATTTGCGCAAAATATAAAGCATTTACAAAATAAAGGATAGTTTGGTGGCATTTTTATTAATAACTCACGAAGGACCCCACCGGCGCGTGCGCGTAATGGCATGGCGGCAAATTTAAAGGGACGTACAGGTACGCCTGTCCATGCCATTCTGCCGACGTACATCGGCGTGTGCCGGTTGGGACCGGGAACATTTTGACATCGCTTCCGTCCTGCATTGTTATGGAGACTGTTGAGGGCCATCTTCCCCTCACTCGTCATCATGCCCAGCCAGGGTGATGATCCAATCACCTTCGCAGCTTCCGGCGGATCTGGTAAGCGGAAGAGGGCCCTCTTCCGCCACTGATAAAAGTGATCTTGCGTCAAATTCACCGCAGAGACCACTCTCTTGTCAGAAACTGGACCGCCCACCGAACAAGAGGATACTGGGGTTATGGCAGCTAGGTTAACCACTTGCCAACCACGCATTGTAGTTTTACTGCTAAAGTGCGGGCCGGCTGCGAAGAATCACTATATATGAACACATCACTATTTCCCTAAGCATTCTGTCCAGATAATGTGCAGTTCATTTATGACCTTTCCATTTAACCCTGTGTTATCCAAACTCTGTTCAATGAAAAGTGTAAACTCACCACATAAACACTCTATATACAAAAAAATAAAGATAAGAACACGATGTTCACATTTGCATGGAAGCACAATTGAATGAATGCTGATTATTCATTAAGAATTACCATATTTATGTTTATTGAGGATTGTTTTTTTTATGTACTAACAGTTAAGCTTCATATACACAATACGAAAATTGGATGAAAAATACCACATTTGAAGTGTTCATGAATATGAGCGTATCATTTTTTTTTTTGATGGGGGAGTGGATCTTGGGTGGGAGTTCCCACACTTTTTTCCCCAGGACCATACCCCTGTATACGGGCAATTCTACATTTTTAGGTAGGGGGAACGCGCCCGCCCTCCTATGCTGTCACTGTTTTCCCGCCAGTTATGACCGGGTCCTGCCGATCACTGGTTTTCGTGACAAGACAGAGCTTTGTGTATGTAAACAACACAAAGCTCTCTTCTGACAGCGGTGATATTTTCTTCTATGCCGACACCATGCAATGAGCTGGTTGTTATTGCAGCACCCTCTTGCTCCAGGCTTTGTCAAGAAAGGAGTGTGATAGGAATGTAAACTAGTTATTTAAAGGCTAAGTTCACTTTTTAAACATAATACATGTTACACCCGTATTTATAGTGTGACATGTAATATGTTTAGCAGGACCCCTCGTCCCACATGTGAGACAGTTCTGTGCATGTACATCTATAAAAAAAAATTTTTAAAGGTGAACTTATCCTTTAACTCTGAGTCTTACAATTGCAAACACAAAACCCAAATTAAAGAGAAAGTAAAGGCAGGATGAAACATGACACAATAATAATCATTTTATTTTTTCCCCTCTTAAAGCAAACAGTTAAATACACAAATGAAATACATACCTGTATATAGAGGATCCATTTTACCTACCAGAGGAAAGAGTTAAAGCAGGCAGTTTTTTTTTTGGTCACTTCAGTCCCATAGACATAAACTTAAATAAGAGGAAACATTTCCATAGTGTGGGAAATTTTCTCTCGTATAGTTGTCACCAGGAACAAGTATCCCCATTGCTCAATTTTCCCCTCCAGTTCTGGTGAGAACTCAAGAATGTTCATTTGTCCCTCATTTAGAGTCCTACTGACAATGGTTAGCAGGATAAAAAGAGAGGTGACTCTCCCAATGGGAACACACAAAGCAATGAAAACCTACTGGAACTAGACTCCCCGATGCCACTAGGTCTGTCATCTGTATGCCTCCTATATTGCAAAGTAGATGTAGAAAACTTTCAATATATATAAGCTTTAAAATATTCAACAGTAGGACCATGGAGAACGAACAATGAAATTAAAGTGATTCTAAAGGCATTCCATGCATTAAGGTAAAAAAAAATTCACTGTCTGTGTGCCCTCCTTCTCTCCCAAAACATTTACCCAATACCACTCTTAGTCCAGCACTGTCCCTGCCACCAGCCCAACTTGGCTTTATCTTCTTGCATTCACAGGCTTGCCTGAGAGCAGCCACAGCCATTGGCTCGGATTGCTGTCAGTCAGATCATGTGAGGAGGAGTGTGGGGGGGGGGGGGGTGTCGAGCCATGCTGTGTGTGTCATTAGATGCAAGCAGACTGGCTCCAAACGAAGCCCACACAAGTGCCCTGATAGCAAGTGGCTTGCTATGGGTGCATTTGGAGAAGAGGAGAAGCACATGTGGGGGACCCCAGAATAGGAGGTTTGGAGCCGCTGTGTGCAATACTATTGCACAGAGCAGGTAAGTATAACAGGTTTGTTATTCTAAAAAAAAAAAAAATTCAATCACTTTAAGATTTTTTTTTCCTTTAAATAAAGAGTTTATCGTCACTACATTTTAAAAGGTGGAAAAACAAATACAAATATTGTAGAAACGTATGGGGCAGTCATTATAACACCACTGCCAATACCGACGGTCTCTAGTACACTACAACCACTGTTTCTGGGTGACCTGCAATTTCCTATTTTACCAGCAGTTGGCACTACAAAAAAAAAACTTGCAATTACACCTTTAGGTGGCAAGAAAATCATGGGCTATAGAAAGGAAGGCACCAGTGTTACTACAGAGAACAGGCAGTGTCACTTTGCTCTTCACATGCACCAACCACACTTACTTGCTGTAGCTAAAATTAACAGACTGGTCACTGAGAACCTCAAACTGGACAGGGCGGTCTCCCATACAATATTTCCTCATAAGCTCCATACAGGTGTGTAGAGTCTTCCTGGAAGGTTTGTTGTCGTGAAAAAGATCTCCACCAAGCAGCAAAAAATCGACCTGTGGAGAGATATAAAAATGTATACAGTCACTTCTTTTAAGGGACTCAATCGAATAGACTTCTAAGAGCCTCCCATTGTTTAAGACTAAGTTCACACTTGTATACAGTGCATCCGGAAAGTATTCACAGCTCCACATTTTGTTACATTACAACCTTATTCCACAATGGATTCAATTATTTTCCTCAAAATTCTACACCCCATAATGACATGAAAGAAGTTTGTCTGAAATCTTTTGAGAATATATAAATACATTTATAAAAGATCAAAAAATGAAAAGAATCACATGTATATAAGTATTCACAGCCTTTGCCATTACACTCAAAATTGAGCTCAGGTGCCTCCTGTTTCCACCGATCATCCTTGAGATGTTTCTACAACTTGATTGGATTCCACCTGTGATAAATTCAGTTGATCAGACATGATTTGGAAAGGCACACACCTGTCTATATAAAGTCCTACAGTTAACAGTGCATTTGTCAGAGGACAAACCAAGCCATGAAGTCCAAGGAATTGTCTGTAGACCTCCGAGATAGGATTGTATTGATATCTGGGGGAAGGGTACAGAAACATTTCTGCAGCATTGAAGGTTTCCGATGAGCACAGAGGCCTTCATTATTTGTAAATGGAAGACGTTTGTAACCACCAGGACTCTCCTTAGAGCGGGGCAGCCAGATATTGGGGGAGAAGGGCCTTAGTTTGGGAGGTGACCAAGAACCCGATGGTCACTCTGATAGAACTCCAGTGTTTTTCTGTGGAGAGAGGAGAACATTCCAGAAGAACAGCCATCTCTGCAGCACTCCACTAATCAGGCCTGTATGGTAGAGTGGCCAGACGGAAGCCATTTTTCATTAAAAGGCAAATCACAGCCCACTTGGAGTTTGCTAAAAAGGCACCCGAAGGACTCTCAGACCATGAGAAACAAAATTCTCTGGTCTGACTCTTGGGTCTGAATGGCAAGCGTCATGTCTGGGGAAAAAAACAGGCACCGCTCACTACCTGGCCAATACCCACATTTACTTCTATGGGTGACTCCTGTCTCTGAAATCAGGTACCGGTCTGCAGCACTATTTTCCAGCTCTCCTCCCCGCCAGCATCAGCTCCGATCCTGACACATACTGCTGTGCTTCCCACTTACTTCTGTTACTGCAAGCAAGGTGACATCGCCAGACAACCGCAGTTTCTCCTCCGCACCCTGTCACCTCAGTGTAACAGACAAGGGCAGCTTTCCCTAGGCTCCTCTTTGGCTCAGTTTTGTCTCCTCTCAGATCACTACAATGAAGGGCCTGGGAGGGAGAACATCTCCAGCCTAGATAGAGCCGTGCTATGTCTGAGGTCTGTGTTGGGGGGGGCAGAAGGATTTTGAATGTACTGGAAGGGGAAGAGGGTTTATACTGGTAGGGGGAATAAGGGGGGCTCGTTTGATAAGACCATGCACTCCCAATCTCTGCACACCACGTACTCCTGATCTTGGCACTCTGCACACCGCACACTCTGCCAGTGGTAGATGGTTTGTCTCAACCCTCTAACTGCTAAATCTGCAGGACAGCTTGTTCTGTTAAAAAACATCAGAATTACTGGCGGAATAACCAAGTAAAAATAAAGTAAAGAAAGTCTAAAAAAAGAAAACAAATGCAGCCATCGCATCTAATAATTGTAATTTGCAATAAAATAAATGTTTGTTTTTGAGTTTAATACCACTCGAAACTCTATTAACCATGCTCCTTTAAGCCACCTCAATATTCAGTGCATTTTTGCCATGCTGCACTCCGCATGTCTTTTCCATCTCTAGGTGTCCCTCAGTCACAAGTTCCAAGTTTGAGCGGTATGAATCTTCATCATTCTTCTGTCACCTTACACCCCCTGGCCACCTCCTCCCCACACTAGCAGAAGAAAGTGGGGATAGGGATCTGTTAAGCAAACCCTGCAAAGTCCTGGTCTGACAGAGCAACCGGTAAACCAGTAGCACTGTTACGGTAAACCGTTTGTGGGCTTTCTTGTGCATCATCTTTAGAAGAGGCTTCCTTCTGGGATGACAGCCATGCAGACCAATTTGATGCAGTGTGCGGCGTATGGTCTGAGCACTGACAGGCTGACCACCCCACCCCTTCAACCCCGACAGCAATGCTGGCTCCACTCATACATCTATATTGCAAAGACAACCTCTGGATATGGCGCTGAGCATATGCATTCAACTTCATTGGACGACCATGGAGAGGCCTGTTTTGAGTGGAACCAGTCCTGTTAAACCGCTGTATGGTCTTGGCCACCGTGCGGCAGCTCAGTTTCAGGGTTTGGCAATCTTCTTATAGCCTAGGCCAGAGATGGCGAACCTTGGCACCCCAGACGTTTTGGAACTAAATTTCCCATGATGCTTCACTACACTGCAGAGTGCATGAGCATCATTGAAAATGAAGTTTCAAAACATCTGGGGTGCCAAGGTTTGCCATTACTGGCCTAGGTCATCTTTATGTAGAGCAACATTTTTTTTTCAGATCCTCGGAGAGTTATTTGCCATGAGATGCTGTTAAACTTCCAGTGACCAATATGTGAGAGTAATAACACCAAATTTAACACACCTGCTTCCCCATTCACACCTGAGACAAGTCAAATGACACCGGGGAGGGAAAATGGCTAGTTGGGCCCAATTTGGACAGTTTCACTTAGGAGTGTACTCACTTTTGTTGCCAATTTAGACATTAATGGCTGTGTGTTGAGCTATTTTGAGGGGACAGCAAATTTACACTGTTATACAAGCTGTGTATATATATATATATATATATATATATATATATATATATATATATATATATATACACACACACACACACACACAGACACTGAAAGAACTTGAGGACTTTAGTATATCACTGCCAGGCTTCAAAAAGATAGTGTGCGATTATATTATTGCGTGTGATTTTTATAAACCATACAGCAAAACAACAAAAGAAAAGGAAAAATAAATAAAAAGTTTTCAGAAAATTGTTTTTTTTTTCATTTCAATTGAAATGATAATGTACTGCTCTGTTCTGCAAAGATTATGCCCAAAAGAATGCAATAATTACCCAAATTGCAGGACTATTTACTTTCTGAAGAAGGATCACTTTTGTATTTTCTTAGTGGTGCATTATGAGAAGTACAGGCGGTAATTGCAATTTTTGTAGTGCCCACTCTCAAGGAAATTAGGTTTACCAGAAGTAATTATAGGGATTGTAAAATCGTCTTGTTTTTTTTTTTTGTTTTGTTTTTTTTAAATGTTATACTTACCTCCTCTGTGCAGTTGGTTTTGCACAGAACAGCCCGATCCTCTTCTTCTCGGGTCCCCGTTTGCTGATCCTGGCCACTTCCGATGGGGGCACTGGAACCGAGTCATAGCTCCGTGTGTCCACTCAGATATGGAGCCCCAACCCAGCCCGCCCCCTCTCCCCCCTGATTGGCTGACTTTGATTGACAGCTGCGGGAGCCAATGGTGCCACTGCTGTGTCTCAGCCAATTTGCTCCAGTGGGGGAAAAAATAATTCCTTCCTGATGCCCAGAAGGCAACTAATATTGCCTGGATCAATAATCACTGGCGTTATTACCTACAAATGTTCAAGTGGTTGTAAAAGGAGAATACTTACTAGAGCCTGATCTCGATCTAGCATGAAAGCAAAGGCTATCTCCTCAATTGTTGGAATACAGAAGCATTGCCTACTACTGCTGTTAAATACAGCCAGCGATGAGGGATTGGGGCTGAGCCCTGTTCTGTGTGTCTTATGAACAGTGGGGCTAGGGAGTGAGCATGCATTCTGCTATGAGGGCACTCGAGGGGGGATGGGGGGAGCCACAAGCACTGGCGGAGGAGCCAAGAAAAGCAGGATCAGGGCTGCTCTTTGCAAAACCAGAGAGCAAGTAAGTATGACAGTTCTTTTTTTTTTTTTTTTATCTACTGAAAATGCCAGAACTAGTTCTTGAGAGAGTTTAGCTTGCATTTTAACAGCTTTACCTGTGAAGAAGCCTTTCCTTAAGTGGAGGTTAAGGGTCGGTTCACACCATGCCATCGTACAGAAATGCGCTTTGCGTTTCTGTGCCATTCACATCGCATTCAAAACGCAGTCCATTTGCGATCTTTAGATGGTGTCAATAACGAAACCTCAAAACGCAGTGTGTGTGCCCACACTGGACTGCTTGGTACAGATGAAATTTAGAAGCATATTATGTTTTCATGTTTTTTTAATTCAGGTAAATATATTGGTGTTAGGCTTCATGTACACGGGACATTTCTCAACCTCTCCTGAACACTGGAACAGAACAGCCAGTAACCCGTTTAAAAGCGTGTGTTCAGCAGCGTTTACAAGCCGGTTTAGCCATGTTTGCATTCAAAAGCGTTTACTAAAGATAACCTCAGGAGACCCTCCCAAATGATTAGAAAGCACTAAAAACAAGTATTTATCAACTATTTCAGCCATTATGTGAGAGAACAGTGTGAGTAGCAGCTGAGAAAGCAGTGTGCTTGTAGATAGATGTTATTTTTTGGTTGGTTTGTTAATGTGGATCCCATGACGAGCCCAACTGCTCCTAAACGTCCGTTTGCCAGCAGCAGCGTACATGAGGCCTTAATCAGCAGGTATTATATCTTGGGTCAAATCTTTTTCAAGACTAATTTTATCGGTTTTCATTTTTTTTTCACTAAAGGTTTACAATTCAGGTAAACATCTCTGATGCTGTTGGAGATCCTGTTTCCTAGGTATTTTGTTTCTTGGGTTATGTTTAAATTGGTAGTGAGAAGATAGAGATTTCCATTTCTCATTAGTAACATTAATATTAAACAGTTCTGACTTTGTATAATTGACTTTGAAGTCGACGCTGTACTAAAAATGTTTATGTTTTGCATATTATTCAGAAGAGAGATCAATGGTTCTGTGATAAACATAAGAAGGTCAACTGCAAATGCTGAAACTTTATAGTGCTTACTGTCATTGATTAAAGTCACGCTAAGTTCAAACAAAAATGAAGCCTGAAAACAACAGTAGGAGATTTAAAAAGAAAAAAAAAAAAAAAAGTGGCTTGGTATACTTGAAATTTTGTAAGCATTGATGTAAAAATGTGAGTTTAGTATCACATTAAACCTCTAATGCTCCCACTGGCTTAGCTTATGTAAAATCATTTTGATTGCAACAAAGAGGATTGGGGAGAGTTGACAACGGGTTCTGTTTTTAATCTGAATTTTTATTCCAATCAATCCATCGATTTTAATTCTTGCACTTGGGTGAAGCATAGGAGGTGGCAATAATCCTGCTACTTCGGGAGCTCAAAACCGCGTCTGTGGACCACGGCTTCTCCATATCCTCAAACGGCGTGGCAGCCAGCCCAGCCTGCAGGCTCTTGGAGACTGGCTTGTCACTTTCCGCACACCGTGGCTTCTTCTCCTCTCCACCAGAATGCCACCCAGCCAGCCCAGAAAGCACTTGTGAGAGGGTCCATTGTCCGTTTTTGGGTGCCTCCTATGCTTCATCATTCCATCTATGGATGCCGTCAGCCACTCACTGCCCCGGGGACCTTGAGTGATATTGTAAGCACTTTCCAATTTGATGTGATTTTACTTTATACTTCCCCTTATATTTATTACCCTATGACTGGTATTTTGATTCGGTTTCTGTAAGATCATTTATCATTAAACTTGGAATTTTTTACCACTGTCACTGAGGGATTCACCTGGCATTCCTTTGACCCATGCAGCGCTGACTTCTTTTTGATTTTGAATACTAGCAAAGTGATAACTTCTTCCAAGTTTTGCTTTTAAGTGGAGGCATAATAACATTCCTAAAATATTCTTCAGTTTTGTTACATTTCTCTTTTTGTTCTGCTAAGGTTATATTACCAATAGGTTAAAGAAAGAAAGGAAAACTTCCCAAGACCACGCACCCTGGACCTACAAATAAATAACAATATTAAATAAATATATAGTGAATACAAAATACAAAAATAGTGATAGAATTCAAAAATCAGTACAAATATACAGTTGTGCTCATAAGTTTACATGCCCTGGCAGAATGTATGATTTCTTGGCCATTTTTCAGAGAACATGAATGACAACACAAAAACTTTTCTGTCACTCATGGTTAGTGTTTGGCTGAAGCTATTTATTATCAATCAACTGTGTTTACTCTTTTATTAATCATAATGGCAACAAAAACTACCCAAATGACCCTGTTCAAATGTTTGCATACCCCGGTTCTTAATACCATGTATTGTCCCCTTTAACATGAATGACAGCTTGAAGTCTTATGTGGTAATTGTGGACGAAGCTCTTTATCTTCTCAGATGGTAAAGCTGCCCATTAATTTTGTCAAAAAAGCCTCCAGTTCCTGTAAATTCTTGGGCTATCTTGCATGAACTGCATGTTTGAGATCTCCCTAGAGCCTTCACTTTATTCTACTGTAGCCAATGACAGATCAACTTGGAATTGTGTTTTGGATCATTGTCGTGTTGGAATGTCCAAGTACGCCCCATGCGCAGCTTCCTGGCTGATGAATGCAGAATGCAGTATTTTTTTAAAACATGCTGCATTTAGCTCACACATCCCCAAAACATCTGCGATCCACCTCTGTACCTTTCATCATAGGCCTTATTAAATCCTCTCCAAATGTAGCATTTATGGTTGTGGCCAAAAAGTTCAATTTTGGTCTCATTACTCCAAATGACTTTGTGCCAGAAGGTTTGAGGCTTGTCTCTGTGCTGTTTGGCGTATTATAAGCAGGATACTTTGTGGCAATTGCATAGTAATGGCTTTCTTCTGGTGACTCGACCATGCAGCCCATCTTTCTTCAAGTGCCTCCTTATTGTGCATTGAAACAGCCACACCACATGTTTTTAGAGTGTCCTGTATTTCACCTGAAGTTATTTGTGGGTTTTTCTTTGCATCCCGAAAAATTCATCAGTCCAAAATCACCAGGGTATGTAAACTTTTGATCAGGGTCTTTTGGGTAGTTTATGTTGCCATTATTATTTAAAAGGAGTAAAAACAGTTGATTGATAATACATGGCTTCAGCCAAACACTAACCATGAGTGAAATAAATGTTTTTGTTATAATTCATATTCTCTGAAAAATGGCCAAGAAATCATAAATTCTGCCAGGGTGTGTAAACTTATGAGCACAACTGTAGTATAAATTGAAAGCTGCTCGTAATGGGACCCTAAGGTCTAAAAATGAAAAAGAAATAAACTAAATTTCCATACCGCACTTACACCTAAATAATGAAAACATAAATTAATTATATTAAAGTCCGTAAACTGCCACAAGTAAACTCCACTCAAGTGAAGTAAATATTCTTTGATAATGTGAACAAGCACAGCACAAAAAATATTCACTTCACTTGAGTGTAGAATATTGGTGACAGTTTAAGGACTTTAATACTGATTCATTTATGTTATTCATTATTTAAGTGGAAGCATGGTATGGAAATTAAGTTGATAATATTAAAAAGAAATATAGATAATATTATAAAAAATGTTGATGATATAAAAAAAAAAAAGAAGTAGGGTACACACTAAGAAAATCGAGGAATGATCATTCGATTTTCTTTCTTTTCCAAGGATTTTATTGGAGTTTCTTAGCAGTTTCCAAAGAAAAAATCCACATGACGAATATATTAAAGTAAGGTGATTATGTCATACATGGCAGATAAAGTATCGTAAAGATAAAAGATAAACAGTCATATAATAAGAGGCAGGGTGGCAGACACGGGTCAAGAAGAAGGCATATTCTAAATGTTAGTTCTGTTAATACATTTATACTTTGCATTATATATACCCTTCACATACAGTAATGTGCAGCTGGGTTGGCAAAAGATCACAGACAAATTTGGAGTGGGGGGGGGTTGGAGTTTGGGAGTGAAGAGTATGGTTGTAAATTACATATGTGCTCGGGTTACAAACAGAAAACCAGAAATGGAAATGACCATCATCAAAAGGGCAGGGTGAGGTCTTGTCATAACTGGGAAGTGTGGAAATTATTATACATAGAAATGGGAGAAGGCCTCACTGTTTCCATCTCGGGTCAACGCGTTTAGGGGATCTGTCTGGTGAGAACTGTGGTATAACAGCACATAGTGAGCCTTGAAAGTCAAGCCAGCATGCCCACATGCAGGTGAATTTGTAAGGATCATCGCACGCTACACTGATGGTATTGGAGCCCCAATGAGGGGAAATGCATCTTCTGCCAGCAATTACAACAAGGTGCAGGGCTAGGTATTTGAGATAAGTGGATGTTGGCAAAGAGGAGTGGTGCAATAAGTATTAAGCAGTGGTGAAATCAAGCTTGTACCTGGTTATTTTTACTATGTCTGGGTGTATCGCAGACCAAAATGATTGTAGTTTTGTGCATTATCACTAAGTGTAAAAAAGGGGCAGGTGCAGACTCACATCTCCAGCATAGAGAAAAGACTGAGGATGAAAATTTGTTAAGTAAAGGTGTCCTTTACCACCCCTGAAAATCGTATTCTGCTTCCTGGATCGTTATGTTTATTGACAGTGGTAAAGAATCCTGTCCAAATCTTCCCCTGTGAGGTTAAGATCAAATTGGTATTCCCAGTTTTGACACATTCTACTGGCCTTTGGGGAGCTGTCTGAAAAAAGGAGAGCGTATAGCATAGATAGTACGTGGATTGTGGTGTGTATCTGAAGCATATAGCCGTGTGCGGGCGAGACCAGTCTGGAGAAGTTTTCGGGTAATTAAAGAAGTGCCGCAATTGGTGGAAAGTCCAGAAGGGGATAGAGGAGGTGCGCATCTAAGCTTTCAGGGCATTGGAAGATAGAAAGGTGCCTCTATGAAAGAAGTGTTCTGCAGAAATCTGCTCATGAGGCCAAATCTCTTTTAGGAATTGAGGGGACAAGCCTGGGGAGAAGTCAGGATTATATCGAAAAGGAGTAAGGGGAGAGAGAGAGATGAAGAGAGGGTGAAAGATTTGCATGCCAGTCTAAAGTAGAGCAAGGATGTTCCTAACATTGGGTGATCTACACAGTCTTGAGGAGTATGTTGCTTGGGTAGCCAGGGGATCAGGTGTAGGGGGACTCTTGAATTTGCCTGCTCTAGGCGGACCCATACTTTCAAGTTTTGGCGCAAGTTCCAGTCAACTATTCTTGTGAGATGACTGGCCAAGTAATATTTGTAGATGTCTGGCAAACCTAAGCCTCTTTTCAGTTTTTGTAGCGTAAGTATGTCATAACTAATTCTGGGACGTTTCCGGCCCATACAAAAAGAGTACAAGCTCTGCGGTAAGCTAGAAAGAATGCTTTAGGCAAAAGAATAGGGATTGTTTGCAAGACATACAAGACACATGGAAATACATTCATCTTCATGATGGCTGTCCATTCAAACCAAGAGAAAAGCCCCTTGTGCCAGGCTTGGAAGTCAAGTTGGATGTCACGGAGTAAAAGCAGATAGTTAAGTGTGTAGAGGTCAGATACGGAGGATGGGAGCTGGATCCCGAGGTATGTGATAGATCGCCTTTTCCATGAGAAGGGAAAGCTAGATTGGCATGCAATCTCCTCAGATTTTCGGCAATGTCACATTCAAGGCAAAACAATTTGGAGAAGTTGATTTGCAAGTTAGACAGGGTGTTATAGTGTGAAAAACATTGAGTAGATTAGGGATTGTAAATTTTAGGTTAGAGAGGAAGAGTAAAATGTCCTTAGCAAATGCTATTTTATAGGTACGTCCCAAAACATCAATCCCTGTGATATTGGGATTATCTAAGAACAAATATAAGTGGCAAAAGAGGGCATCCATGCTTGGTGCCATTGGATCGATTTTCGTATAGTGTGTACACAACTTTCAAAATCCGATTCAGACTTTCCAAATTAAAATTTCCAAAGGGACAAACTCCAAAAATGTTCCTATATGTAAACAGAATGAATGACGTTCATTTAATGTGTACTGTTTTCTTATCGCTTTCGTATGACAAAAATCGTATACGAAAAACTATGGACGATCAGCAACAAACAAAAAAAAGACTTAATTGTTTGAGAATTTTCGTGAAATTAGTACCATCCCTGGTTTGGACCTGCTGTGAAGCATCGAGGAAAACAAGACGATCGTTCACCCAATTTTCTTGTAGTGTGTGAGGCCATCACTCTACCAAAGGACTTCTTACATTAATCTGTTCATGGTTTTAGTGATTATAGTGTGTGGAACATTTAATTGTCCTGGTAAATAATGTTACTTTTAATTTAGTAATAATTGTTTATGTGTTTCAATTGAGAGCTTTCTTTTTTGGATCTGTTCCAGTTTTGCTATTTCTTCTGGTAGTGAATTATTTTCTCTTTCATTTTGTTTTTCAGTTCAGGGTGCTACCTGGGTATTTCTATCACTTTACCTAGTAGAATGGATTTATGAACGTCTCATAAAATTGCTGGGGAAGATACCGAGTGTTTATTGTTATCAAAATAGTCTTCTATTGTTAAACTTATTTTTCTCTATTGTTTATTAAAGTACCATTTAATTACCAGATGTATGTTGAGCTGTTCCGTTGTTGCAATGAAGTTTCGAGTAAATTGGTGTTTGGTCTGATAAATTGAACTGGCCTACATGAACCGCTGCAATTCATTTAACAAAGGCTTGAGAGATAAGGAAGTAATATATTCTAGAATATGAAATCAGGTAGTCTTTCGTATTTGGATTATTCACTCTCCAGGCATATGTAACTTAGTTTATATAAAATCTATTTAATCTTCTTTAGAGCTCTAAAATAAACCAGTGAGGTAGCCTGTGAGGAAGAGTCTTGATGTGGTTCAATACACAGTTAAATTTTCCTGCTGTTAATAATATTCCCTCCGTAAAGCTGGATACTTTCTCTTTTAGTTTATTATAAATTTGTCTCTTAGGGCTTGTTCACACTTGCTCAAAATACTGACGCTTATCAAATAGAAACTTGCACCACCTTAAATAACAAAAAAGAGAAGATAGAATCCCTGTCAATCAAGCTCCAACAGGCTGAGAGTAGACTCAGATGATCTAGAGAAGGTCAGGAAGCGTTAGTGGGCCAGATTCAAAATACTCAGGCCTTATATGAAGAGTCCAGTCACCTATTGAAAAAACTGCAAGAGAAAAATCAAAAATGTAAACAAGAAATAGAACATTACAAACAAGAGAGAAAAGGCCCCATTGAAGCAAACTCTGCTGCTGGAGATAAAGAGTAAAGCAGGAATTAAGAGACTCAAATTCGAGGAGAGAGTAATGGAGAAACGGGCAGAGAAATTAACATCCCAGTTAGACTATGACTCCATGAGGAACTGGAAATGGAAAGATGTAAATATTCATATTTCCATGGGAAACAGGTCACGATGAGACAGGGTCAGAATACAGGTTACCCCATAAGCTTCAAAAATAGTCCCCAGAGTGTACAGAGAAGGAAGTAGAAAGGGCTTCATATGGGCAGAAAAGGAAGCCTAGCACCCCAGTTAAAAAGTATGACACTCCAAAATGATAAAATTCTTAAAACAAAATGTTCCCATTTTTTACAAGAAAGGATCCCCAACCATCACTGACCATCTAGGAACATAAGAACGTACCTTAAAAAATCTTAGACATTCAGGACGATCGTACTAAAACTGAGTTACTACCATGGATATTTGAAGAAAAGTACAGTCAATTCTTTGAATCATTACAGGCCCTGTATGGTCAGTCATGGAGGGAGATTAAACATAGGTGTCAAATGGAGTTCGGACCCTACAAAACTGTCACCGCTGCCAAAGCCTCGGCCTACAATTTAAAATCTGGCCCTAATCAGTGTCCCACATAATTTCTGGACGTATTGACGTATTGAGAAGCACTTACTTTCTGGCTGAAAAAGACCCCAATCTGGGCCAGCCAGAATTCAAGACTCTATTTTATGAAGCATTACCTGCTTATATAATATTGGGGCTGGCAAGGGATTTTAAAAAGGGATGTGCCCTGGATTGGTTAGTCAGAGAGAGTGATCATCTATACTCACTCAATCTAGCGAAGGTGGGGTGAAAGGAGAAGCGAAACCCAACCCTAAAACCGTAGCAGCCACTACTGTGACCCCCTCAACCTCTCAGTCTGCAAACAGAGAGAAAATGATATGCTGAGGCAGTCCAAGATGGGAAACCCATGGGACCTCCTGGAGTTATGCCCCAGCCTACAGATGATGGGGGACACACAGAGGTTGCAAGGTTATGGTAGTGAGGATGAAAGGGGCACCGGGCACACAAAGAGCCAGAGGGTATATCCGCAGGGGTCCCAGAACAACCAACATTCAAATCTGAATTCAGATCACAATTTTAATAGGTACCCCTACTTTAACAGGAACCCTAACTTTGACAGAAACCCTAATTTTAAGAGAGACCCCAACTTCCAATTGTACACCAGTTATTACAGAAACTCCAGCTTTAACCGAGACCCCAACTTCATAAGAGACCGTAATTTTAATGAAAATCCTGATAATCACAGGTCATTTCCCAATCAGGAACACGTCACTAACCCCAGGGTTGGTGTAGCTCCCCTAATTCCCCAAAATCTAAGGGAACCACAGGAACTCCTGAGAGAAAGGACACAGCATCAAGACCAGAGGAGTGCTGATGAGTCTGATGCATCTCTGCAGTCCCGTTCTGAATATAACCAGGTCAGGCAAAATAGGGCAAATCGCCAAAGTGCCATGGGCCAGCGAACTGAACAGGTAGAGACTCAGATTAATTGAATGTGCAAACAAATGACACACCTGATTAACCGCCAATCTGCTAACCCATCTTTTTTAGGGGCCTCTCCTGTGACTAACCCAGTGTCACAGAATGCGTAAAACCCCAGACTGTCCTCCAGCAGAGGACAACCCTGAGTGCGATGACAGGAGACACACACCATACCCCTGACATTTTTCAGTATCATTCTAACTACTCTAATGTAGCTGAGCCGCTGAGAGTCAGGGAAATCAGTGTTGGATTGTTAATTCTGCTGCTGTTTTTCAGTATCCTTCTATCCCCGCTAATGTAGCTGAGCCACTGAGAGTTGTTGTAAATGACCAATCGGGCAGGATGCCTCCTACTCCTTGTGCTTGCAGTTCGAGTAGGCCTCGCAGGCCATCCGGCGGGAATCAGAAGCGTAAAGAAGCTGTGACATGCGGTGAGATAAATGCCAACTGTAAATTATTGGAAAGCCCACAGATCCTCAACCGCACTAATTTCATGTGCGAGTTGACTGAATCTGATGGAAGACATTTCAGTACAGAAAAGGCACATGAGGCCGGTGATCACCCCATTTCATGTTTACTTGACACGGGATCCCAAGCCACTATCCTGTTGCAGGAACAATTTAATGAAGTAGTAAATTCAATGCCCAACAAACCAAAACTTAGGAGCTTTGACTGCTCCTTAATCGGGGTGGTGGGAGAGGTACTGCGTGGCTTAAACTTAAATTAGGTAATAAGGAAATTAGGCACCCTATTATTATTGCAAATCTACCACACCATCATATGATAATTGGAATGGATCTCCTTAATCGATCCATTCCACAATTATTGACTGTGTGAACTGAGTAATGTGGTCACATTCAACTCCCTGATTAAATATGAGAGACTTAAAACTCCCCGTTCCCGGCAACACTGCCACCTGGTGGAAGAAAGGCCTGGTTCCCTAGAAATTTCAGGAACAGTCAGTTCCCCCGATGTTACAGTAATCCAACCTGACAATCATGGCCTGGGAGTAGGAGATGAGGACCATATTTTTAAAAATTCCCTGTGATAAAATAAAAGAGATCTCCCTCCAAGATAACGTACTGACCATATCCTTTCATTAGGAAAATAAAACTAAGAAAGGAGGAAATCACGGCCAGTTCCCCACAGAAGTGGAAAGGGTTAGCAGCGACCTATTTATTCCTATCCGGATAAATGGTCTTAATAGCGCAAAATATGCCAAAACTGATTTAAAGCAAGAGCATAGTTTTGTGAGCCATGGGCTTGTTAAGCACCTTTGTAAAATGTAAATGATCCGATTGCCTGCACAAGCGCCAGCACGGCAATTTATGTGTGTAAACACACAAATCCCAGTGCTGTCAGGGAAGAGGAGCCATATTGTTTGTTCCTAAGTAGGAAAAACAACATGTCTCCTCTTCTAGTCAATTCTATCCCCATACGGTTAGAACACACTGAGGAAACACACAATTAACCCCTTGATTGCCCCCCCTAGTGTTAACCCCTTCCCTGCCAGTGACATTTACACAGTAATCAGTGCATTTATATAGCACTGATCACTGTATAATTACCAATGGTCCCAAAAAAAGTGTCAAAAGTGTCCAATCTGTCCGTCGCAATGTCGAAGTAGAGCTAAAAATCGCAGGTAATTACTAGTAAAAAAAAAAAAAAATAATGATAAAAATGTCATAAATCTTTCCCATAGTTTGTAGATACTATAACGTTTGTAGAAACCAATCAATATATGCTTATTGCGATTTTTGTTACCAAAAATATGTAGAAGAATATATATTGGTCTAAACTGATAAAGACATTACATTTTTTTAATTTTTAATTTTTCATTTGGGGGATAATTATTATAGCAAAAAGTAAAAAATAGTTTTTTGTTTTTTATTTCAAAATGTATGCTTTTTTTTGTTTATAGTGCAAAAAATAGAAACCGCAGAGGTGATCAAATACCACCAAAAGAAAGCTCTATTTGTGGGGAAAAAAAGGAAGCAAATTTTGTTTGGGTATAGCGAACGACTGCACAATTGTCAGTTAAAGTGATGCAGTGCCAAATTGTAAAAAGAGGTGGCCACCGAAGGGCTGTTGAGCAGCCATTATCTCCGCCCCAGGTGGGGTGAATTAAGGAGGGGAAGGATTACACACCGGCAAGTGATAAACAAACTAATTACAAGGTATTTAAAGGTGCACTTGTCAGTAGATCTACTCAGTCGATTCCTGACAAGAGCACAATAATACATACACCACAAGGACAGGGTAAGGATAGCAGCCCACTGTGGGATTTCTGCAAACGTTTATAACTTACCGTAATTACCATTAGTAAACAGCCCATACTAAGGTATTTTCTTTTCACATAGATGTGGTATCGTCTTTAATGCTTTGTGATTCAAAAATACAGGCATTGCACACTAACTTTTAGACCCCAGCATCCTAATTATCCTCAACTATAACTAACAGGTATAGTTTGTTCTATATGTCTATAAATGTATCGCTTTCACATCAAGCACTTTTATATGTCTTTTTTATATATTCTTTACGGCACTTCCCTTCTAGATGCATGTCATAATGATAACATTTCTTTTTCACCTACTTTCATTCATCCTTTACTCTTTCACATCATCAATAACAGCATGTTTGCAGTGTTTTTACATCACATACATGCTCATTAAAACGCTCTTCTTCTACTGTGTTCTCACTTCACTTCATGTACACGCACCATGTTTAGTGTTTCACATATTTCTGACCATCTGAGGTATGCTGAAATATGCATTCAGCACCCCTCTTTGTGTGGTTTTAATTTTTTTGTATCCCATTTTATACATTCGTAATTTTAGCATTTTATAAAATATTGAACTATCAATTAAATCATGATGCTAACTGGGTTACTCATTGTGCCCTTATGGGAGATGTAGAGGCGTGTTCTTATCTATTAATTATATATTGACTGTTCCAATCCTTGTTGTAACTGTTTAAAAATCACTAAATACTATATGTAGCATGCTAACTTATACTACCTCATGAATTTATAGGTGTTCCGTTGCCCACGCTTCCCCCACGTGCCTTTGTGTGGGGAGGGACACGATTCAGTGATCACCTGCAAGCCTCTCGGACTGCCCTGCTGCTTGGAGGCGAGGATTAGGGGGTCAGTTCCCCAGGAAGATTTGGGATTCTCTCTTGGGGGGGGGGGGGAATCTTCTACTCTATTCTTTTACATTTTAAACAAAGTCTCTGGAGGATGCAAATTAACTGAATGGAAGGGGTAAATATATTGTGATTATTAAGTTGCATACATGACTGTATGTCATGAAATGTGCCCATGTGTCACTAAATATTGTAATTTGTACATTTGATGTTTTTATAGAAATGTAAGCACCCCCTGAAGAAGACTAGAATCTCTAAAGTTGAAATGCATTGGGGTTTTTCTATACATTGGATGGTATAATCCACTATTACGGGCTAACACCCGTTAATAAAATCAGTGATTTTTTAATGAACTTTTTCGATTGATTTTTGCTGCTAAAAAGCCCCATGGGGAAATTTCCATTCCTTTCAAATATTTGTTTTGGGGTGCACAGCCTCATCAGACTCCCATTTATGTGTCGCTTTATGCTATAAAGTGCTCTGGTCAGGAAGGGGGTAAAATCTTCTGGGGCGGAAGTGGTTAATAAAGATTTTGGATGTATTCAACGATCCATGGTGTGCTGCCGAAAATGTGCATTTGACCTGCAATGTCTCCAGTTCCAGCTGGTTGTTGCTTCAGCACCCACTGCTCCTAAGCCTTATTTAGGAAGGTGTGCAATGGGGATATTGGCACTGCTTTGGTTGACCATACGCACAGATGGAGGGAGCCTGCTGCAGTGAGGAATAAGGTAAGTATTACACCTTATTCCTCTATCCTTAGACTTAACAAGCAGGTAACCCTTCCAATGCATGTGTTTTACTCAAACTTAAAAAGTATTATATAATGAAAGTAAATTGTTCACTGCAAAGGTTATCATTTTCCTCCTTTTCATTTTACTGAACGATCAGTAGCAAGGACAATAGTGTTAGGTTAGGGGTTTGTGGCATTACCACTTACAGCAGCTTACTGTGCATTAAGTCCGATTAGTCATGTAATAACAGTAAACTATTTAATGGCCACTTGTGCGGCTGGAGCATAAAGACCCTGCCATTACTTCCTGCAAGGGTCCTTTGAGGCAAATTATATTGAAATGAACAGCAGAACAATGAAGACTGACAATGAATAGGACCTTGCTCTTCCGTGTTAGTCTCATTCATATGAGAAGCCATTACACAGAATGACTCCACACTTACCTCATTATCTCTTGTCAGTCGCAGGATCTCATCAAAAGTCACAAAAGTATCATTCCCTCGTACCGCATCTTTCTCCATATAGCCCAGGTGGATGTCAGTGGCCACCAGGATCTTAAATGTGTCTTCATCATCTCTATAGACAAAGAAGATGGGTGAAATTGTAATTCACAGTGGCACTGACCTGAGATTGAGAGTTATTATTTCATAATACAAAGGACTGCGCGTTCCTTATCCAGTTCCCAAAAGGCGCACGCCGATGTACGTCGGCAGAATGGCATGGGCAGGCAAATGGGCGTACCTGTACGTCCCTTTAAATTTGCCGCCCTGCCAACGCGAGCGCCCACGGGACCACAGTGAGTCTGGTCACGGGTCCTGCAGACTCGATCACCGCAGGCATACCCGCGATCGTCTCACAGGGCAGCTGAATGGAGAGATGCCTTTGTAAACAGCATCTCCCCGTTCTGCTTAGCAACTAGGGACGCTGATCTCTGCTCCATGTGATTGGAGCCGAGATCAGTGTTCACTAAATTAAAGCCCAGCCCCCAACAGTTAGTAACACACCCCTAGGAACACTTAACCCCTACACTGCCACCCACTGGTTAACCTCTTCACTGCCAGTGTCATTTACACAGGAATCACTGCATTTTTTTTACAGCAGCGACTGCTGTATAAATGACAATGGTCCCAAAAATGTGTCAAAAATGTCCGATGTGTCCGCCATAATGTCGCAGTCACAATAAAAATCGCTGATCGCCGCCATTACTAGTAAAAAAAAAAAATTATTAATAAAAATGCCATAAAACTATCCCCTATTTTGTAAACGCTATAACTTTTGCGCAAACCAATCAATAACTCGCTTATTGTGATTTTTTTTTTACCAAAAATATGTAGAAGAATACATATCGGCCTAAACTGAGGGGAAAAAAATGTTTTATCTATTTTTGGGGGATATTTATTATAACAAAAAGTTAAAAATTTGTTTTTTTCAAAATTGTCGCTCTATTTTTGTTTATAGCGCAAAAAATAAAAACCGCAGGGGTGATTAAATACCACCAAAAGAAAGCTCTATTTGTGGGGAAAATAAAGGACGTCAATTTTGTTTGGGAGTCACGTCACATGACCGAGCAATTGTCAGTTAAAGCGACACAGCGCCGAATCGCAAAAAGTGGTCTGGTCTTTGGCCAGCAAAATGGTCCGGGGCTGAAGTGGTTAAATAATAAACATGAATGCTGCGTTCTAAAATCCTTTTCTCTGAAGTTGATTGACGGACACAGCACCTTTAATCTTGACCTTAGGGTTATATCGCCCCCTTCAGGAGAGGACTAGGCAAAACATGTAAGAGCCTCTGAGAGTCAGGGGGATTAGTGTTGGATTGTTAATTCTGCTGCTGTTTTTCAGTATCCTTCTATCCCCTCTAATTTAGCTGAGCCACTGAGAGTTGACCAATTTACCGGTTCAAGACCGGTTCGAGTAGGTCTCACAGGCCATCCCGCGGGAATCATAAGCGTAAAGAAGCTGTGACATGCGGTAATATAAATGCCAACTGTAAATTATTGGAAAGCCCACAGATCCTCAACCACACTAATTTCATGTGTGAGTTGACTGAATCTGATGGAAGACATTTCACTACAGTAAAGGTACTTGAGACCGGTGATCAACCCATTTCATGTTTACTTGACACGGGATCCCAAAGGGCAGGAGACCTTAGCCACCAGAGAAGGGAATCCCTGACTAGCTGGCTCACCCGAATTTGACAATCCAGGGATGATGAAGAAAAGTCCCATTTGGACAGGATCTCTTTCTGCAAGACTCGAGTGTGGAATTGAGCATATTGTACTGCCTCGAAAGTTGCTACCATGAGACCCAGGACTCGCATTCAAAAATGCAGTGATGACCACCTGTGGGGGACACCAACAACTTCACCGCAGCTTAAAGAGTCTGCAGCTTGTCTGAAGGGAGAAAGACTTTCGCCTCTGAGGAGTCCAGAATCAAGCCCAGGGACTCCAGACGTTGAGACGGCACCAACACCGACTTCTGGAGGTTCAGTACCCAACCAAACTCCCGAAGAGTCTGTATGGTGATCACCACATCCTCCCTTAATTCTTAGGGGTGAGCTGCTCTCAGAAGGAAGTCATCCAGGTAACGCGCGTTTGCGATCCCTTATTGCCTTAGCAACGCCAGAATCGGGGCTAGCACCTTGGTGCAGATGCTAGGCCAAAAGGGAGAGCTACAAATTGGCAAATCACAGAAACCTCTGATTCCGGATGCATATGGCAACATGCAAGTATGCGTCCTTGGTGTCCAAGGATGACAGGAAATGCCCCTGATGGAGTGCAGCAACCAGAAAGTGAACTGATTTCATCCTGAACCTTTGTACTTTCACAAAGCAGGTGAGGGCCTTTAGATCCAGGACCGGATGGACCCCTTCCTTCTTTGGAAGTACAAACAGATTGGAGTAGAATCCCTGAAACCTTTCCGGCGTTGGCACAGGTACTATCACCCCACGCAGCAGCAGGTCCTGTACTGCCCCGAACAGGGCTTCTCGACGTGCCGGAAGAAGGTTGAAGGGAAAAAATCTGTTTGGTAGACAAGAAAGAAACGATCTTGTATCCTGATGAAACCAGTTCGGAGGCCCACTGGTCGGAAAGTAGGGCGGTCCACCGGGCTGCAAACTCCCGAAGGCGATCACCCACCCGAGAGTCGGGCGGGGGCAAACCTTTATGCGGCAACAGATTTGCTCACAGGTTTGTTTGGCTTGCGAAACCAGGGACACTTTTGTCCCTCAGCAGGCACCTTGTCAGATTGGGAGCATTTACCTGCTTCTGAGCAGAAAAGGAGGGCCCTTGCCTACAGCGTGGCTCTTTACCCTTCCTGGACTGTGGGAGTAAAGTACTCTTTCCCCCAGTAACATTCTTAATAATGTCATTCAGCGAGCCTCCCGCCCGGAAGGGCAAATCCGCCAGTGCTTTCTTAGATGCCTGGTCCGCAGACCAGCATTTTATCCCAAATAGGCAACGTAGCACCACAGCTGATACTGAGACTCTAGAAAGCAAAGGGGCCATATCTAAGGCCGCATCACAGACATACCCCTCAGGCCCTGCACCAACTGGTCTGCCAGCTGCACGCAGACCGAGGAAACCTGTCAGGACCCAGAGCCCCCCCCGAGGACCCCCGGCCAGGTACGTGCACCGCACTCCCTATGCCCAGTCAAACAGCGGCCCATAGCATGGGGAGGAGGGAAAGAGACAGGGACAGAAGAAAGGGAGAGTGAGAGACCCCCTAGTTGACATCCCAGGGAATGCCCAGCTGCTCCATCCTGCAGAGACAGGTGGAACCATACTTATTCCTCCTGCAGAGACTGCTGGACGCATTCTACGGACAGACCCATCACACGAGCAGTACAGGGAGATTGTCGGCCACAGCACACTGTGACACAGACAGCAGTAGTCCGGTCATATGTGTGCCCCAGAGCATATAGCTCACCGGCCGCCCCTGGATCAGACGGGGCATGTCGTGGCCGACCCAGAGCATAGCTAAAGTCTGCTAACACTCGACAGGCTGGGGAGACTACCATGTTCTATATTATCCAGCCTGTCACCCAGCCCGACCGTTGATTGTAGATCACAGGAATCCAAAAGCAGAAATAATTCCCAGGACCAATGGTCCCCACCGGGAGCAAGGTCCTTCTCATATACTAGGCATAAAAAAACTGAGCTGCTGGAAGCAGAGTGAGGGGTTATAGAAAGTAGGACAGCTCTCTGGGCAGTAATGTGCAGTTTTGCTGTTTTTACATGTTCTGCCTAGTCCCCTCCTGAAGGTGGCGATATTACCCTAAGGTCAAGATTAAAGGTGCTGTGTCTGTCAATAAACAAAAAAGAGAGAGCAATTTCCACACTATACAGTACATTTATAAGAAGAATTATTATCATTATCAAATTATACCTGTGGCTATTGCTGACTTTTTAAACATTTTTAAACAGGCACACATTAAGTCTTGATTCAAATAGTGTCTACACATAAAGATGATATCATTTTATACAAATTACACATGTCATTGGCATGGTGAGTTCATTTTTAGTATCTAAATTAACTAAACTGATATTTGACATATGGAAAAAAACATTTTTTAATTGACTTGTATATTTGATATCCTAGGAGTACAGAACAAGACAAACACTGGATATTCATAGACCCTGGGTTATTTCTGGTCATGCCCATTTGGGGGAACCCCTGTCTTCAGGTGATTCGACAATGGCAAAGCTTTTCATCACACGCCTTTGGGCTTTACTCATATAACCTTACCCCACTCTCTAAAACCTCAGAGTAACAGAGGAGAGGGTGTCATGAGTCCTATCCTGTACTCAAAAATGCAGGAGTTTACGGGAAAGTCAATTGACAGCCACCAAGAAGACCAATCTGCACCACCCAAAGGGAGTTCTCTAATGGATCCCAAAGGTGGTTTCAGCAGGGAAGAGGAAACCAAATTGAGTTCCCAAGGAAGCACAGGGAGCTGTAATGGGGGTCTGATCCATAAGACACCTTGAATGAAGGTTTTTACAAGTGAAAGTAAAGCTAGAGGTTTCTAGAATAGAATGAACAAGAAACCTGTTTCTTAATGTAGTTGTAAACCCCATTCATGAAATTTGATCTAAGCACATATATCTGTAGTGTTTACTTATCCCTCTCCAAAGCTCTAAGTGCTGTTTCTCACTGGTACTCCATTCCTCTGTTATCAGCAGAGTCACTTCTGACAATCTCTGACACGCGATAACATCAGCTGAAAATTTGTGTCGGGGAGGGTGCTTAGAGGGAAATGAGCAGGGAGCTTTTCTATTCATAATACAGCTGTGCATGTTCCTTTGCTCCTCTGCCTATGTGGAGGGGAGGGGGTGCCTTTCCTCCAATCAGCTCTCACAGTGTAAGTGCAGACTCCCCATCCACTGCTAAAAGAGAAAGAAAGATTTCTAACACGATCTTTTCAAAGAGTGTAGAAAGGGGAAGACAGTAGATATACATTAAAACGTATGTAGAATGATTTGTTTCATCTGTGGGTATCATCTGAGGCTATTTACTTCACTGGGTATATCTAAAGGATTTACAACCAATTTAAGAGTTATGTTTTGGTCAAGTTCCGACTACAGGAAGGCAAAAATGCAAGTTAACAAGTAACTCTGTGTTTAAAATGATTGTGTGCACACCAGTTGAAAAGGGATTTCCAGGTAGTATAGTAGATGTTTCTATAAGTGGCCTTTGAGTAAAGTAGCAATGACAAAGTCAGCTATACTTCAGTCTTTCAAAATCTAGGTTTCAGCAGTCATGCTGAGTAGCAAGACAGGACAGGTGCCCTGAGGCAGCCAACCTAGCCTGTTTGGAGGAGGCCAGAGGTTGTCCCCTAGGAATTTGAGCATGTCTGTGTACCAGGTTCTTCTGGGTCAGTTTGGTATAATGAGAAACACTGATTTATTTTCTTCCTCTATTATGCAGAGCAGTCAAGGAAAAATCTGCACTGAAGGGAAGGCATATACTGTACTGACTTAACTTAAGTTCAGGGAAATAGCAGGGCATTCAATGCCATTGGAAGAGGGCATTCATTTGGTCCTGGCAACAAACAGGAGTAACTTGTTGAACCTGAAGGTCAGGATGTCTACATCTGGGGTCCCCCATTTCTGACACATGAAGATGTTGAGATAAAGGGTTCATTCCCCTTTGTTCAGGCAGTGATGACTGGGGAAATCCACCAACCAATTATCCACTCCCAGGACGTGAACAGCAGAGACTGCTGGACAGTATATTTCTGCACAGGAGATGATCAGACTTACTTCCTTCAAGTCTGCCTGACTCCTAGTAACCCTTCTGATCATTTACATAAGCTACAGAAAATAACTGTACCCTAAATGACTTTCCCTGAAGAAAAGGGGGTCCAGTGGTGCAGATTATTGCTTTGAACTCTAAGATGCTGATGGGAAGCTTTACTTCCCTGGGTGATTAGGTTCCCTGAATTTTGAGAGACTGGAATACTCCTCCCCAGCCTCCAAGGCTGGCATCTGTTGTTACCACCTTCCGAACGTGTGGGAGAAACAACTTTCCTATTTCAATAGCTGGATTGGAAATCCAGCAAGCTACAAAGTTTTTTGCTTGATTAGAGAGAAGCATAGTGAAGTAAAGAGATGGGTGTTTTTGTTCCAGGCCAACAGAGTGTTGTGTTTGAAAGGCTGTAAGTGGAACTGAGCAAAGGTAACCATGAGGCCCAGGACTCTCACGGAGAATGCAAGGGATGTGTTTTGGATTTTAAAGTAAGAGAAGCTTCATAAAGGATATGAGATTCAATACTTGAAGCAGAACTCCAGGCAAAAACTTGTTTTCATAGTTTTAATGCTGCTTTTTTACCTTTCTAGAATATGATGTCCATCTTCTGATTGCCTCTGTAGTTTCTAAGAAACAGCTTGTGCATTATTTAAATAATGAGGTTGATTCCCTGTTGTTTCTGTTTGCAAGATTACAGGTTGCTGTGCCTTGCATTACACTGGCCTTGTCACGTCCCTCCTGTAGTTTAGTTCAGCCAGCATTTCCTGCTCGCTGCAGTGGGTGGACCAGAAAGTATGAGATACCCAGTTTGAATCTCCCACAGAGGCAGCGCTCCCCTCCTCCCATCACAAGCCCAGTTGGAGCTGAAAAGTTCCCGCAAACCATTTAACCCCATACATGCTGGGCAATCGCACAGGTAGGCAGGGGGTACAGATCTCGCTAGTGACATTAAGAAGGCACTGTGACAGCCCAGACATCGGAGATCAGTATTAACTATCCTGATCACTGGAGACACACAGGGGAGAGATAAAGAGTTTTATAGACTTTCTGTATAAGCAGAGGAGCATGGGGGAAGGAACTGGGTGGCTGTACAGACTTAAAGCGGGAGTCCACCGGGACTCCGCGTTTTTTTTTTTTTTTTTTAAAAGCCAGCAGCTACAAATACTGCAGCTGCTGACTTTTAAATAGTGACACTTACCTGTCCAGCGCGCCCGCGATGTCGGCACCCGAAGCCGATCGCTCGCTCGGCTGCCGGGTCCCGCCGCCATCTTGGGTATGGGAATCAGGAAATGGAGCCTTTCGGCTTCATTTCCCGGTTCCCTACTGCGCATGCGCGAGCCGCGCGGCGCAATCCGGACGGTCCCCGCTGCCTCTGGGAGCTGTGTGTTTCCCAGCAGGCAGCGGGGCACTTGCTGAAGGGGGCGGGGCATTGCGGAACGGGGGCGTAACCTACGCTCGTTCCGCAGACAGCTAGCCCGGAAGTGGGTGCAGTTACCTGGATTATCCAGGTAACTGCACCCCCCTCCCCCCTGAAAGGTGCCGATTGTGGCGCCGGAGGGGGGGAGGGATCAGATGAGCAGAGGTCCATTTTAGGGTGGACCTCCGCTTTAATCTCATAGCTCCTGGGGAGTGCGTGCCATTCACTTGGCATGATGTTCACATTTAACATGTGTAGGCCTAGTGTACCCTCCTACATTCACTGCAATTCCCAAAACATGATGGGAAGTGTAGTTTCATTATAGTGTAGAGAGTGAGGAGAGGATATGATGCAATCCCTGGTGTAACAGCTCCTCCTTGGCAGAATAGATGTTGCATTTTTATGAATTACAGAGATGATTTCCTGAAAATTCAATTAGACTTTTCTGTTCAATGGTAAGGAATTTCACAAATATATTAACAGTTTAGTGTTTTATGTAGGGGTGTACTAATGGGGGAGTTTTTTTGCCGTTCCCAGAGTTCTGCTTTAAGAAAACTAGCAACAACAGGTCTCGCGTGCCTGTTTTTGCGGCTGTGACTAGGAGGCCGACTTTCTACATTGCTTTTGGGCGTGCCCAATGGTCCAGGATTTCTGGAAAGAAGTGGGTGCTTTCACCTCACTGGTGTTGGGTCTCCCAAATGTACTCCACCCCAAGAATTGCCTTTTAGGCGTCTTTGGTGATCCACCCATATCGTCCCATGCCAAGAGACTGCTCCGTATACTCCATTTTTATGCTAAAAAAACGATTCTAATGTCCTGGAAGGGTGCACAGATCCCTCTGAAATCCTTCTGGATAAACCTTATTAAGGACTCTATCCCACTTTATAAACTGACTTTTGAACTCAGGAAAAGGAACAAAACCTTTCACAAAATTTGGGGTGGATGGTTGGCTAGCCCGCTAACCCTATCCCAGCGCTGATTATACCAACCTCAGTTGTCTATTGATGTGCCGTGCCCCAAAGATGTCTATTAATTGGTTACACTCTCTTGCTCTGACTTGGCAACATATTTGCACTTTATACCATTATGCCCATGTTAAATCTTTTGGACTGATGTCTGTATAAATTACTATGATTGAGTATACTGCCTAAAGTTGTATACCCTCTGTATGACCAGACTGTCTGGCACTATTGCTGTTTTTTTTGTATTTTGTGGTTTGTGTATTTCTGTTTGTTGGTTTGTCTAAAACCTAATAAAAAATAACGTAAAAAAACAAACAAACAATAGGTCTCACGTAGTGGAATAGTGATAAAGGAGTATGTCCAATGTCCAATAACCTGAAGGTATTTTCCAGAGTCACAGCCTTTGACTTGTACTGTACAATTAGGATAATAAGTACACCCCCTACATTTAACATTCACTTCAAATCTATTAAATCAGCATCAGATTACATGGCAGTGATTATAATAAGCAGGTGGAATCTGGTTAAAGACAATGAAAAAACCCAGAAGAAAAATAATAAAAATGACCACATCTAAGGACGATTAAGCTTTATTATAATACATTTTTCTGAAATTTAGATACAATTTCATTGTAGAAATGGCCTTAACAATTTACTTACAGAGACCCCCCAGATGAACTCATTTCTACTCTTTAAGTGACTGCAAAGAACCAGTTGGAATAAAAGTTCGCCTACAAAAATAAGAAAAGAAAAAAATAATAAATAAAAGTAAGCATGTAGCAGTGTGTAATTCTTCCATTAAATATCACATACATTGGTCATTTATGATACATGAGGATTTAGAAATGTGTGCAGCACAAAACAGGCACTAGTTACCATTTTATAGGGCAGGTCTAAAAATGTAACTGAATTTCTTGTTAAAAAAAAAAAATTAAACTGAATAAAACATTTGAGCCTGATGTATATGTGTTCGTGGAACAAGCATGAGAAAGATTTTTAGACTGAATTGAGAATTAGAACCTCTGTCATGTTTTGCATTCTGTCTGTGTCACCATTAGTGAGTTTTCCATTTCATTTTAGTCCTGAAGACACAGCAGGAAGTGGAGGAAATTTCACCAGAACAGGTATATCAAGATTTACCCTCTGCCCCTGTTCTAGCAACAACTACGCAAGTCCTGGGCTGGCCATACATTATTCAATTTCATTTAGATTTACCTTCAATTATGCCATGCAAGGGCCTCTGCCTGATTGCATACAGATTGAAAGTGTTTAGGTTTGACCTCAAATTATATGGTTTTGGTAAATCTAAAGGAACATTGTACAAGAAAATTATATAATGTATGGCTACCCTCAGAATTCCCCTCACTTCAAAAACACATTCACCCCTGTGAATGGGCCCAACACATGGAATAACCTCAGCTCCAGGAAGCAGCTCCATTGAGAATAGGAATGGGCTCGGGCATGTCTGGATCGAATCTGCCAGGAACCCGTCTGCACACCTATCATAGGCAGCATGTGTATGTGCAGCTGCTGGTTGGGAAATGCCTCACTGCCACTATGATTGGTGGTGTGCAGTGATGGCTTCCTGGTGGGTTCGATCTGAACACGCCCGAGTCCATCATAATTGAGAGTAATGGCAGGCTCCCGGATCCCACAGGAAATCACGTCCACTCGCAAGTTATCGCTCATACAGTGATCACCTGTGAATGATCATATCTGGACACAAACAGGCTTATCTGTCTTCAATTGGAGCTAATCAAGTGAAAATTGTGCTCCATTAGTTTATTCCCTGACCACAACGGATGGGAAAATGACAACAGAAACTAGCATAGGTGTCTTACACTCATTCTAGATAGGGGGTGGGCCGCGGGTGGGACAGCGAAGCTCGGAAATCGTGGCAGGGGGAGTGGAACACTCATGGAAAGCGATCGAGCAGCTGTACATCTGCTCGATTGCTTTCATTAGGAAGCCGACATGAGGCTTATGAAGAGTTTGTAACCCCCCCCCCCAGCCATCACTGTAAGCCTTTTGGTGATAAAAGGGTTAAAGGATAACGCCACTTTTGTGGGGGGGAAAAAAACGAATGAAAGAAAAAAAGAATAAAGCACATACAACAGCTACACAAGCCATGTCGTAATTTATGGGGTAACTTCACTTTTGTGGAAAAAAATAATAAGCAACAAAAAAAAAACAATATAGCATATACAATTGCGACAAGTCATTCTGTAACTGAATGTTATTAAAAAAGACCTTTCCTTTTCAATCTGAAGAACTATCATTTTATATAGAATGTAATGCAATATGGTTACCTGGAGGAATTCTGTACACAGATGGTATACAGAATGCAGCTCTCCAGAAATCTAATTTCCTGCTTGTGTGATTGGCTTACTGATTTTCCCAGAAAGCTTCACTAAGATACAAGTCAGATTTTGCACATCTCCTGCAACAAAAATGTAATTTTTGGTAAGATACTCCCAAAGGGAAATCATGTCTAAAAGGATGCAGACCCTGCCACTTTCTTCATTAGCCACTTCAGCCCCAGAAGAATCTACCCCCTTCCTGACCAGAGCACTTTTTTACGATTCGGCACTGCGTCGCTTTAAATCGGTTGTATAGTCAATTTGATAACTTTTACCTACAGGTAAGCCTATAAGGCCAACCCTAGATTCAATCTGCAAAGGACATGGTTAACTACAATATATACATTGGCCGGGTGGGAGCTCTCTCCTTCTGACTGGACGTTCAGGAACGTCCTTCAGAAGGAGGGGGATCGTGCGCGCTTGCCTGCGCAGAGGCGCAATCCCAATGCGCTCGTGTCACCCGGACATGGCGCATCTCGGATCGGCAGGAGGGCTCTGTGATTGGCCCTCCTGATCACATGACGGCCGTGTCCAATCACAGCCGTCATGTGATGTAAACAAACAGCCAGTTGTTAGGCAATCGGCTCTCCACTCCTCACACGGAAGTTGCCGCTGAGGAGAGCAGATCGCTACAGCCGGCTGGTGATCAGTGATTATGAGCTGTTTTTTACAGCTTTTACTCTCTGATCATCAGTCTAGTGTAAAACACACAACACACCACACAGTGTAAACACACATGTCCCCAAATAATAAAAACACGTCCCCCACATATGTCCCACTAAAATCACATGCCCCAATGATTATATGCACACATATGTCCGTGATCACCTGCACACATCTGTACATGATCATTTGCGTACACATGTCCGTGATAACACAAACCAATTATTATACACTTAAGGAAAAAAAAATTACCAAAAAAATAGCAGAATACATTTTGGCTTAAAGTGGTTGTAAACCCTTACAACCAACTTTGACCTACAGGTAAGCCTAGATTAAGGCTTACCTGTAGGTCCGAGAAATATATCCTAAACCTACACGGTTTAGGAGATATTTGCCGAAAGACAGGCACCGTTGTCTACGGCGAATGCGCCGTAGACAGCGGCACGCAGGTGCACTGAGCACGCCGCGGTCAACGGCGATATGCCGCGAGTGGCGGCTCCCGTGCACATGCGCGGGAGTGACGCCATCGCGGCTTCACCGAATGACAGCGGCGGAGCAGTGAGACCCATCGAGAAGATGGATGTGCCGGACTACAGGGGACAGCGGTGACTTCGCTGTTTCCTGTGTCAGGTAAGTGACACATAATGGACTACTATGCGATGCATAGTAGTCCATTATGCTTTACCTTTGCAGGGAATGAAAGAGGAAGTAAACTCATCAGGGTTTACTTCCTCTTTAAATTTACAACAAAATTTGATTTTATTTGATTTCTTTTAAAATAGAAAGAAGAAAATAAAGTTTTTTTTCAAATTTCTGCTATTTTTTCACTTACATCGCAAAAAAAAAAACAAATAAATACCACCAAAATAAAGCTCTATTTGTGCGAACAAAATGATAAAAATTTCATTTGGGTACAGCTTAAGATGACCGCGCAATTGTCATTGAAAGGCTGGGAAGGAAGGGGGCGAAAGTGCCCTGTATTGTAGTGGTTAAACAAACAGCTATTTCTTCACAACAAAAGGTAGGAATGTGCTACAACGTTTGTTAAAAAAAAAAAAAAAAAAAACTCTGCAATGTACATTGATAAACCTGGAGGTGATTTCTTTTTTTTTTCAATAAAAGTGGAGTAATTTAAAAAAAAATAACAAAAAAACAAACGGCACAGAAAGATTATAAAAAAAATAGGAAGGATATATTTCTTTTTTTGGGGGGGGTGTTACAGGCCACTTAAAGTGGTCTGAAATCGTTCGATTGCCTCTACCAGACTCAAACTTGGGGCCAAAGATACATACAATCCAATTAACGTACCAGTCTGTTGTGGGAAGAATGCCGAACACCCACACAAACACAGAGAGAACACAACCACTCAATATATAAATAAACAAGTGCATTCATTATACTGACACAAAAAAAGCAATGACCATAGAAGAAAATGAACTGATCCAGAGATTTCATAATGTAATAAATCTACCAAACAATAAAAAAAAAAAAAAAGAAACAAACAAGCAGCAAACTCCTTTGTGCTGGGATTAGGCTGAAAGAATAAGATATGTGGTTACATGATTAACGGAGGCACAGGGGTATCTGAAACAGGGAGGCCAGAAAAATAAATTGTCTGCATTGCTTTGCTTTTACACTACATAGTTGAATTATTCAATATCACAGACGGTATAAATCATTTGAAGATCCAACTAGGTCGAAAGGAAATTATTCATCAAAGTAGGGGACGTTAAAGAAGCTCTACTGAAAAAAAAAAAAAACAGGCCACATAAGCCTTTATATACTGAAAAAAACAAGCATGCCTTCAAGAGAGATCCCACTCTAGTCAAGGAGGGGAGCACGGACTAGGACACTGAGGCTTGTTAAAGGCGGGATCTTCATCTAGTCTTGCTACTTGACAACATGCCTGGTTGACCTGTCAACCACAAGATATTCTAGACATTCCAGATGGAACACACTGCACATTTTTAGTTAACCCTTAATTTGGCATCTTCCAGCAATGATAATAAGGGCATACCACCAGACAACCAATTAACCATTTGCCTTGGACACCTGTTGCCTGGGGTACCCGAGCACTGATCATTGGCTTTTGTAATAGCTCCCTGCCTGACTGTTCACAAGAGCAATGGACCTGCATGGCTGATAAATCCTTGAAAAAAATGGATTATAGGAGAACATCTACCAAAGTATGATCCAGATTGTCACTATATTTCAATAATGAAATTTGTTTAACTGCCACACTGTCCTTCACACTTATCTGCATTTTCCTGTGTAGAAGTTCTCCAACCCCAACTTATCCATCAAGATCAAAAGCACAACCATCAGTCCCTTTCCTCATGCTAGGGTAAAATATGTCATTTTGGACTCTGACGTCTCCTTTTGGCCCCATGTCCAATCTACATCCAAATCTCTGTAACATTGCCAAAATTTGCCCCTTCTCAACCAATGACTATTAATTAGTTTGTTATCTCTCACCGACTGCTGCAACTTCCTCCTCATGTGCCTACCTCTACCCACAAAGTGTCAGAAACCATGAATTAGACTGAGACAGAAGTACAATCAAATCACACTTGTTTATTAATAAAAATAAAAAGGTAAATAGAAAAATCGTAGTCAAGCATAGCCAGAGTCCAGTAACCAGATCGGGTAGTCAGCCAGTCCAAAGTTCATTAACCAGATCGGTAATCAGCCAGGCCTAAAGGCAGGGATCCAAGAAGAGCAACTGCAAGCAGGATAAGGAGCCAGGAGGGATGTCAGCAAGCCAGTCTTGAAACAAACAGCAGGGGATGGTTCCTTGTGATGTGACCAACGCGAAGGCAGAGGAGAAGTGAGCTGGAAGGCTTTAAATAGGCAGGTCAGACGAGCATCATCAGGAACAGCTGGTAACTGTGGAGAGAGAAGAGAGCTGGCAATTAGCCAACAGCTGAGTGGCCAGCCCAGAGGAGGAAGGGCTAAGCCAAATCTGACAGTACCCCCTCCTCAATGACCCCTCTCCCTCGGAGGGCCACCGGGCTTGAGGGGAAACAGTCTATGGAACTCGCGGAGGAGAACAGGGGCTTGTATGTCAGAGGATGAAACCTAGGAGCGTTCCTCCGGACCGTACCCCTTCCAATGCACCAGGTACTGTATGCGCCCACGGAACCTACGGGAGTCAACACTGGATTGTACCTCATACTCCTTATGGTTCTCAACCTGAATAGGGTGAGGACGTGACACCGAGGTGGTAAATCGGTTACAGACCAATGGTTTCAATAAGGAGACATGAAACACATTTGAGACGCGTAAGCTACTGGGTTAATCCTGCGAAGGATACAGAAAGGCCCAATAAACCGAGGTGCAAACTTCAGTGAGGGAACACGAAGCCAGAGGTTGCGAGATGACAGCCAGACCATGTCCCCAACCTGGTAGGAAGGCGCAGGCAGGCGTCTGCGGTCAGCATGGAGTCTGTACCTATCATTAGCATGACGCAAAGCCTCCTGGACTTGTACCCAAGTGGAACGAAGACCACGGAGATGCTCCTCTAATGCAGGAATACTCTGCGGAACAAAAGAGTCAGGCAACATGGAAGGTTGGAAACCATAATTCGCCATAAATGGAGACAATCGGGAGGCAGAATTCAAGGCACTGTTGTGAGCAAACTCTGCCCAAGGTAATAGGTCAGACCAGTTGTTATGATGGTCAGAAATATAGCAACGTAGGAATTGCTCCAAGGACTGATTGGCTCGTTCTGCGGCCCAATTAGACTGCGGGTGATACGCAGAAGAGAACGCAAGCTGGATTCCCAACTGTGCACAAAAGGCTCGCCAGAACCGGGAGACAAACTGACTGCCCCTGTCCGAGACAATCACCTTGGGTAGCCCATGTAAGCGAAAGATCTCCTGAGCAAAAATGGAAGCCAGCTCCTTAGAGGTGGGAAACTTCTTAAGTGGAATACAATGACACATCTTTGAGAACCGGTCAATCACCATAAGGATAACGGTGCTGCCTTGGGAGTTGGGCAATTCCACAATGAAATCCATAGACAGGTGGGTCCAGGGCCTCTCTCCATTGGGTATGGGTTGTAGGAGGCCCACTGGAAGGTGTCATGGAGTCTTACTCTGAGCACACACAGGACAGGCAGCTACGAAGGCAGTAACATCAGCCCGTAGACTAGGCCACCAGAATTGGGAGATGGCCCAAATGAGTTGATTCTTCCCAGGATGGCCAGCTGCCTTGGGAGAATGGTAAGTCTGGAGCACTGCAGTACGGAGACTCTCTGGAACAAAGCAGCGGTCACAAGGTTTATCAGGAGGAGCATAGACCTGAGCAGCAAGAATTTTGTCACCCAAAGGAGAAGACTGGTGCGAACCGTAGCCAAGATACGATCAGGAGGAATCATAGGAACCGGAACCGACTCCGACTTGGAAGTGGAGGAAAATTGTCGTGACAAGGCATCAGCCCTTACATTCTTAGTACCGGATAAGAATGAGACAATGTAATTAAAGCTTGACAAGAAAAGAACCCATCGTGCCCTTCTGGGAGAGAGTCGCTTAGCCTCAGACAAGAATGTAAGATTCTTATGGTCAGTAAGAATAAGAACGGGCACAGTGGTACCTTCAAGGAGATGTCTCCATTCTTTCAGGGCTAAAATGATCGCCAACAGCCCTCTGTCACCAATCTCATAATTGCACTCAGCAGGTGACAATTTCTTGGAAAAGTAGCCACACGGATGCATAGTGCTCTCTGAGTTAGGACGTTGAGACAGAAGGGCTCCAACTCCAGTGTCAGAAGCATCAACTTCTAGGATAAAAGGCAACGTAGGATCAGGATGTGCCAACACAGGAGTAGAAACAAAGGCAGCCTTGAGAGTCTCAAAGGCCTTAATGGACTCGGGAGACCAACTCTGTGGGTTACCGTCCTTTCTGGTCATATCAGTCAGAGGCTTGACCAGAGACGAGAAGTTACGAATAAACCTACGATAGTAGTTGGCAAAGCCCAGGAAACACTGCAGAGGACGTAAACCCACGGGTCGAGGCCACTGTAGGGCCCAGAGAAACTTTCGGCAGTCCATCGAAAAAGCAGCAGTGGAAATGGCATAGCCCAGGAACATAACCTGTTCACGATGGAACTCGCACTTCTCCAGTTTACAATAGAGATTGTTCTCTCTTAGTTTTGAGAAGCACACGACAGACATCTGTGTGGTCGTTCTCCAGGGACTTGGAAAATATGAGGATATCGAGATAAACCACCACACACAATTGCAACAAATCTCGGAGGATATCCTTAATAAATTCCTGGAAAACAGCCAGGGCGTTACAAAGGCCAAAAGGCATTACCAGGTATTTATAATGGCCTGTTCTGGTATTAAACGCAGTTTTCCCACTCGTCGCCCTCCTTAATGCGCACAAGATTGTATGCCCCTCTCAAGTCAAGCTTCGTGAAAACTGTTGCTCCCTTGAGGCGGTCAAATAACTCTGTAATCAATGGAATCGGTTAGGCATTCTTAATCGTGACACAATTGAGACCCCTATAATCTATACAAGGTCTCAGTTCACCGCTCTTCTTTTTCACAAAGAAGAAACCAGCACCAGCAGGAGACGAGGATTTGCGGATGAAACCTCGAGAAAGTGCGTTAGCAACATACTCCTCCATGGCCTTATCTTCCAAGACTGACAAAGGGTAAACCCGGCCATGAGGAGGTATGGCACCAGGTTGAAGGTCAATTGGGCAATCATAAGACCTGTGTGGAGGCAAACTACCGGCTTGACCTTTATCAAAGACATCGCCAAAATCACGATACTCCTCCGGCAGGGAGGGGAGTGAAGCGGTGCACGGGACCTTGGATACCTTCAGGAAGCATGTCTCACTGCATTGTGGTGACCAGGAGAGAACTTCAGCACGGAGCCAATCAAAAGAGGGGTTGTGCCTCTGTAACCAAGGATAACCAATAACCAATAACCAGCGGAAACCTGGGTGAGGAAATAACTTGGAATTGGATTATCTCATGGTGAAGAGCCCTTACGGCCATGGACAACGGAACCGTCTCATGAGTTACATGGGCAGGCTGTAAAGGTCTCCCGTCAAGAGCCTCAATGGCAAGTGGAGTGTCACGCAGCTGCAGCGGAATCGAGTGCTGCGAAACAAATGCAGCATCAATGAACAGGCCTGCAGCCCCAGAGTCGATTAGAGCCTGTATCTCGATGGACGACTCAGCCCAAGAAAGGGTGACCAAAACCAGGGGCTTATCCTTCTGGATAACTGGGAACGAAACAACGCCACCTAAGGTCTGTCCATGACAGGACCTCAAGGTTCGGGCGTTCCCTGGATGGGTAGGATAAGACTTCAAAAAGTGACCTGCCTGGCCACAATAAAGGCACAATCTCTCCCTCCTCCTAAAGGCTCTCTCATCCGCAGAGAGACGTGTGAAGCCCAGGTGCATGGGTTCATCTTCACTGACCAACTCGGTACCAGGAGGCATGGGAGGTGAGGGAGGCATGGGTAGGACTACAAAGCTCGGAGGCAAATGTACAGGAGGCTTCCGCAAGCTCTCCTTAAGAGAAAATCTTTCTCTGAGTCTGGAGTCAATGAGGATGGCAAACGAGATCAAACTCTCCAGCTCAGTGGGTATATCTCGGGCTGCTATCTCATCCTTGATGGAATCGGAGAGACCATGAGAAAAAGCAGCCACGAGGGCCTCATTGTTCCAAGCACCCTCTGCTGCCAGAGTACGGAATTCAATAGCGTAGTCGGCAACAGTTCTCATACTCTGTTTGATGGACATGAGGCACTTGGCAGCAGAAGCGGAGCGTGCGGGAACGTCAAAAACCCTTTTAAAGGAGGCCACAAACTGAGGGTAACTCAAGACAACAGGTTTTTGTGTCTCCCATAGAGGGTTAGGTCAGGCCAAGACTCTCTCAGAAAGCAAAGATATCATGAAACCTACTTTGTTTCTGTCCATGGGAAACGCCTGGGGCAGCATTTCGAAGTATATCTCAACCTGAGTGAGAAACCCGCTGCATTGAACTGGATCGCCCCCAAATCACTGGGGAAGCGGAGCAGAACCAGACATACCTCTTAGGCCGCGTACACACGCGGGGACTGTTCGCCCAACTTTGTCCGTCCAACAGTTTCGGCAAACAGTCCGCTCAAACTTAGCATGGACGGACATGGCCACACACGACGGACGAACAGTTTGCTGAAACCGTGCGCGATGACGTGAACGGCACGCACGACGGGACAAAAAATACGACGTCCTATACACTGCATTATAGCTTTCGGCGTGAAAATCCTTTCTGAGCATGCGCGCAACTTTGTTTGACGAACAAGCCTACACACGAGCGGACTGTTCGCTGAAACAAGGTTTCAGCGGACAGTTTTACGGAATTTCCGAAAAACCTTGTCCGTCCAACTGTCCACTGAAACTGTCCGCTGAAAGCCCACACACGAGCGGACTGTCCGCCCAAACACTGTTCAGCGGACAAAGTTGGGCGAACAGTCCGCGCGTGTGTACGTGGCCTTATAGAGGTAATACTTGAGGCGGGTGCCTGCACAGAGACTGGCACAGCAGCAGGGACGGCCTGCGACTCAGGTTGTATCGGATCAGCCACTGTGGGGATTCCAGGTGAGCCGTGCGATTCAGGAGCATTTGTAACGCCAAGGCAAACTGATTCATGCGGTGATCTTGCTCATCCAAACTGGAAAAAATATTACCAACAAGTGGATTGACTGTATCTTCTGAATTCATGGCCTTTGCGTACTGTCAGAAACCATGAATCAGACTGAGACAGAAGTACAATCAAATCACACTTGTTTATTAATAAAAATAAAAAGGTAAATAGAAAAATCGTAGTCAAGCATAGCCAGAGTCCAGTAACCAGATCGGGTAGTCAGCCAATCCAAAGTTCATTAACCAGATCGGGTAATCAGCCAGGCCTGAAGTCAGGGATCCAAGGAGAGCAACTGCAAGCAGGATAAGGAGCCAGAAGGGATGTCAGCAAGCCAGTCTTGAAACAAACAGCAGGAGATGGTTCCTTGTGATGTGACCAACGCGAAGGCAGAGGAGAAGTGAGCTGGAAGGCTTTAAATAGGCAGGTCAGATGAGAATCATCTGGAACAGCTGGTAACTGTGGAGAGAGAAGAGAGCTGGCAATTAGCCGACAGCTGAGTGGCCAGCCCAGAGGAGGAAGGGCTAAGCCAGCCTTGACACAAAGTGTCCCACCTTCAGCCAATCATAAATGCTGCTACTACCAGACTCATCCGCTTTGCTGAACAAGCAGTTCACAAACAATTAAAGAATTAGTACACCTTAAAGTGGATATAAAAATGAGTCATGAAATTTAAGCTTGGCACATATATCTGCAGTGTTTTCTTATCTCTCTTCAAAGCACTATGTCCCATAGCTTTCTCCTGTTCCGTTCTTCTATTATCAACCTGAGAACTTCTGACAAGTTCTCCGTCAACTGAAATAAAAGCAGCCAGAGTTTTGTGTTGGAAAAGATGCTATAAATAGATTAGCAGAATGCTGAACTGTTCAACGAACAGCTCTGAAAGTCTCTACCTATGAGAAGAGTGTGTGTGTGCCTTTCCTCCAATCAGCTCTCTCGGCTGTATGCCCAGGCCTCACTGTAGTGCTGAACAGGAACAGAAAATCTTCTAGCATGATCTGAACTATCTAAAGAATATATAAAAAACTGAAGACAGCAAATATACATGTAAAACTTATGTAGGGAGATTTGTTTCATCTCCGTGTATAACCTGAGGATATGGAGGGTTTATATCCACTTTAACAAAAAAAACTGCCTATGCATGTAAGGGCTCCTTCACATGGACATGTTCATGTACGGAGCCCGCTCTGCTCAGCAGGAGATCGCTCCGTCGATCCCCGCTGAGCAGGAAGATGACACACTGTGCAGGGACGGACCTGTCAGAGCGCCGCTCTCCCCTATGGGTGATCGGATGACGACGCCACCCGATCCAATCACGGATTGAAAAATAGGTTTTTCCTCTATCACACTTTTTCGGATCGGAGCGGGTCGGATGTCAGCGGACATGTCATCGCTGTCATCTGTCCCTCCATAGACCTCTATGGAGTGTCCATTCAGGTCCGCCTAAAAAACCGACAGCTCGCCATGTGAAAGGGGCCTAAGGGTTCCTGTAGATAAGATCAAATTGTGCAGCTTTGACTTAAGTTGGATAGTGCCCTTGCTTCAGGTTTAGGCAATTTACGAATATATCCCAAGACCTGACAGAAATACTCCCACCATGCTTTGTTTCTAGGAAATTGTGAAGAAACTGAAAACTGTCACTGCTTACCCTCACAAGAGCAAGTTCTCAAACCCCAACATGTGTGGTCAACTAACTCCTCCATCACAATATTTCTGAGCTCAGTGCTACTGTGACAGGGGACAGAAAGTGCATGCAAGGGGATTTGAATTGGCTCAGAGTGGCCTAGCAATGTCCAAGCAACAGGGCAGTGCAAGGTGACACCATTTCTGGGAGTTTTCCAGCACTCCTTACTTACATAGGTTTTTTGGGAAGATGAACTAACCCTTGAAAGCTCAGGACTAACTGCCCAGATTTCAGTCCCACAATATTAAGCCCTGACGAAGGGGGAATTGTTCATACATCTGAAACACATTGGCTTTCAACCAGGGATTCTCATGCATCTGAACCTATCCCAATGGCTTGGCACTCTCATCCTTTTACTGCATACAGGTTATTATGACTGTCATTGTTGTACTGTGCCAGTGATACTCCCTCCCCTGTCAGACAATCATGGCAACAAATATATTCTGAAGGTGACCAAAAATGACAGCCGCATACTCCATGACAAGTTTGCTTTGAAGATATAAACAGGGTTAAGAGTCTTCTCAGCTTTTTATTCTTTGTTTATGTACGGATATGGCAGTGAAAGTGTTAAAGAGTGGACGTGAATAATGGCTATATGCACTGCTGTACCCAAACTATAAATCCCATTAAGGCCTTGCACTGACATTGCTGCTGTGCATGCATTTGGTAGCTACAGTATTCATGCAGGTCAGTGCTATGGACACTATGGGCAGTCCAAACTTTTTTTTTGCATGCCAGTGCTGCCTACATGGACACTTACAATTGTAGTCCATGTCGGGAAGAGAGGCCAGCTTGGATGTCCTCCAGACTCATCTCTCACCCAAACACTGAAGTCCTGCTTTTTTGTACTCCAATTAGCTGTATGCCGGGTCATTCCCCAGAGCAACGTGCATGATGGTAACCAATGTGCACTGCTCCTTCCAAACACACAGAAGTCAAAGGGAAAATGAGAGGTTCGGTAGTTCACGAAGGACATTACAAGGAGGCAGAAAAATAGATTACATGGCCATTAAAGAGGAAGAAAACGTCTATAGCTAAATTTTACCTATAGGTAAGCCTATAATACGGCTTACCAATAGGTAGTGTAAAGCTCTACTTAACGTGCGCAGTTCAAGGCAGTGTTTCTCAAAAAAAATTGTCGTCGGTGCACAAAAAAAGACCTAAAAAAATTTGCGGCACACCTGAAAAGATTTGCAATGCAGCCTCACCAGTAGGATGAGCTCAGGTGTGTTCGCATGGAACACGTGCAGAGCCCGCCAGGAAGTCGGTACAGCGCTGCACTAATCACAGGCAGTGAGACATTGCCCCGATGCGCAGCTGCAGAGATCGGGCAATGTCTCACTGCCTGTGATTAGCTCAGCGCTGCACTGACTTCCTGGCAGGCTATGCACGTGTTCCATGCGAACACACCTGAGCTCATCCCTACTCACCAGTATCCATCAATTCAGACAATGATTTTGGCTGAAGTCAGCTGATTGGCTGTGGCCAATCACACACATAGTTCTGCGTTTTCAAAAACACCCAGAACTCTGTGTACTGTGAACAACAATCTGGCTGAAAAAACAGACAGATAGTAAAGTAAAAGTAGCACACATTACATGTTGTTAGGTACACAGTTAACCCTTTGATTGCCCCAGATGTTTATACCTTCCCAGCCAGTGTCATTAGTACAATGACAGTGTACAATTACAGTATTAGCACTGATCACTGGATTGGCATCATTAGTGATGTCAGTTAGAGACCCTCCCAGCCAGCATCAGTTAGTGCCAGAGTGCCCGCTACATTATCACAGTCCCACTATAAGGCCCCTTTCACACGGGCGCCTCCGTTTTTTGGGATCCACTTGCTCAGCGGGGGGGGTCGCTGCGCTGATCTCCGATGAGCAGGCGGACAACAGGTCCATCTCCACTCACTGTGCAGAGCGGAGACCGACCCAATCCTGCTCTCCTCTATGAGGTGATCAGGTAAAAATGGACCGCCTGTCTGTTCTTATCCTATCCAACCTGCCAGACAGATGGAAAATAGGACACCCATCTGTCTTGTTTTTGTGGACAGGATCAGATCGGATAGGGGCGGGTGTCAGCAGACATATCATCGCTCCATAGGAGTGAATAGAGGGTCCCATCAGCTCTGCCTGAAAAACTGACTGGAGGACCTGATCGGACAGCCCATGTGAATGAGTCTTAAGTCTGTTATCACCACTATTATTAGTATAGTGTCATACAATTATATTTATTTAATTTCTTTTTACCCAAAACATGTAGCAGAATACATTTTGGCCTACATTTATGAATAAATTAGATTTTTTTTTATTTGATATATTTTTTTCATTTTTCATAATTTTCTTTTTTTTCCGTTTATATGGCGAAAAAAAAAAACCCCAGTGGTGATCAAATACCACCAAAAGAAAGCTCTATTTGTGTAAACAAAATGATAAAAAATGTAATTTGGGTACAGTGTTGCTTGACCGTGCAAAACGTTAAAGTAGCTCAGTGCTGAATAGCAAAAAATGGCTTGGTCATGAAGGTGGTAAAACCTTCCGGAGCTCAAGACTAAAGTTGCGCTCTTTCTCCTCCTCCTTTACATTTGCCCCTTTCACATGATAAGCACACTTAGATTCACCTGTCCGTTTTTCAGGCAGATCCAAATGGGCCACCCATTGACTCCTATGGGCAGGCGGATGCCAGCGGGGATGTCTGCTGACACCCATCTGCCATCCGATCCACTCAAAACAGACGTATGGTGGATCAGATTGGATGAGATCTGATGAAAACGGTCACGCTGTCCGTTTTCGTCCAATTACCCCCATATAAATCAGTGGGGCTCTGACAGATCCCCCCCGCTCGGTGAGCAGAGACGGACCTGTCATCCGTCGGCTCAGCAGAGCCTTCCCCCGTTGAGTGGAACCGCTCTGTGTGAAAGGGGCCAAAGGGCTCCTTACAATTGCGGATGAAATGGCTTTTTTGACATCCACCAAAACCGGCCCTCCCCCCTTTAAGCTGCAATAGGCAGTAGACTGAGCGCTTTACTCGCCTTGGCTGTGATGTTTTGCAGCTGCAAAAAAGTTAGCACAGGATTCATATCTCAGCAATGCTGCGATGGAGGAGGTAGTGGACCACATATTGTACAGGGGAGGATGACACCTCGCTCCCGTGATGATGGATAAGGATGAGCTCAGGCGTGTTTGCAAACAGCACATGCAGAGCCCGCCAGGAAGTTGGCAATTTCCTGATCTCTACAGCCGCGCATCAGGACAACGTCTCACTGCTTGTGATTAGCGCTCCGCAGTGCCGACTTCCTGGCGGGCTCTGCCCATTCTGTTTGCGAACACGCCTGAGCTCACCCGTAATGGTAGAGACTGGGAGTGTCGTAGCAACATCCTAGCAACAAGACAACATGGGAGGATGCCATCTCTGGGAGTTTTTCGGCCAGTACATAAATGGCCAACACCTATAGTAAGGGCATTACCTAACTTTATTAAAAGTCACAGTTTGTTTTCATCTACAGGCACCTCTTACGCCTCCATAGGCAGCTTGTCAGTGAAGTGAGGTGAAATAACCCTTTTTAACTGCCTGTTGAGGTCAGTTCTATGTCTATGATGAACATTGACATGCATCAGAGGTATCTATACCAAAGTCAGTCAGCTTATAATGTGCATTCACATATGTGCTCATGCATTTTGTTGGGGGGGGGGGGGGGATTTGCACCTAGCCGGGCAGCTGACATGGCAGAGCAGGCAGTGGTAATGTATAGATATCTAGAGGAAGAATGAAGCAAGTCCTGGCACAGCGCACAGAAGAAGCGCCTTGCAGCAATACCCACCTCACCTCACTCTGCAAAATCCCGGGAAAATGTGAGCATGCTGGGAGGAGCCGACTAAACTACCACTCCCAGCATGCTCTGCTCTAACCTCACCGCACAGCCTCACACACACCCAGTATCTGTCCCTCACTACTTCACAACATCCCACCTGACACAAGAAACACTCTTTACACTCAAAAGTGCATATTTTACAATTCTTCGTACGTATTTTATAGAAGTGTTTTAAAGAAGCCTTTACAAAAGAATGTCTCCAATTTCTCCGCTGTATAACTCTCCCTGGCTTCCATTTTCTCAAAGACCACGTTTCCCTAACTGCCTAACCAGGGGACCTACACAAAATGGCCACCAAACGGAGACACTTAGAGCTGCCTCTGGCGAGTGAATGTTAGAACGATAATGAGAAAGCAAGTGGTTGCTGTGGGAGACTAAGAAGTGCGGTGAAGCATCCTGGGAAGTGTAGTTTTCCTACCATGTACACAGAAGGGACTCTGAGCAGTCTGCAAGGTGAGGAGGGGGATGCAATGTTTTTGTAATATCTCCCCACATAGGACTTTGAATGCAAGGTTTGCATGTGCTAAGCTTTTGTTGGGGATCATAGTGTGTCTGATTAATAATGAGGATTGTAGATGGCACACTCTGTCTGCATCTTATTATTATATAACATGTATCAGGGACAGGCTGTATGGGGCCAGCAGTCTCTTCATGTGCTGACATCTGGTAGAGGAGGAAAACCTGCAAACCTTGTGTCTGTCAGCATTCCCTTTGTACTGCGATCCCTCGGTGTCTCTTTTCTAAATGGCTTTTCATCATTGCCACCCAAGTCATACAGATCTCTGAGGATCAGCTACTAAAATGGTTGCATTCCTCTTCTGTCATTCCTACCTGTAACCAGAAACAATCTATGACCCATCTCTGTCCAACACCAATAAAGGATCATTATAGGTCACATATTGGTTTCCCTCTGGGATGTATTGTTCCTTTCTGTCATTGTTTAAAAAACTGGGCGCATGCACACGCAGTATGAAAATCTGGCATCTAGTACAGGGCTTGCAGCAAGATCTTGCATTTAAAGTGCACCGCATGCAAACATTTACATGCATACAGTATTACAGGTAAATGGCCCTGCTGCTAGGATGCAGGCAGGTTCACAAGGAAGCACCCTTCGTTTCTAGGACACGCACGCCTTCTAGCATCGTCTGTTGCTAGGTCACAAGTGTCTTCTGAAGGTCGACCTCCAGCTATCCCCATTGCTAGAATGGAGGCAACTTTTAAAGGTAGTCTCCTAGCATCCTTAATTGCTATGTGGCAGGCAACTTGTGAAGGAAGCCTTCTGTCATCCTCTGTTGCTAGGTCATCTGTGAATTTTAAGGATGGGAGTAGACGTGGAACAATTATAACTCCACGGAGGCTCCGTCCTTAAGACCTCTTTCACAATACCGATCCGTTCAGGTCCCCTGTCAGTTTTTCAGGCGGGCCTGAACGGATGCTCCATAGAGTTCTATGGAGGGACGGATGTCAGAGGTGACATGTCCGCTGACATCCGACCCGCTCCAATCCAAAAAAGTGTGACGGAGGAAAAACCTACTTTTCCATCCGCCATCGCATCCGGTGACAACGGACTCTGTGGTCCGTCGTCATCCGATCTCCCATAGGGGAGAGCGCTCTGACAGGTCCGTCCCTACGCAGTGTGCAGAGACAGACATGTCATCTTCCTGCTGATCGACGGTGTGATCCCCGCTGAGCAAGCGGATATCCACAGGGTGGATCATCACTGATCCGCCCCACGTGAAAGGACCCTAAATGTTAAAAGAAGCCTCCTAAAGTTCTCCGTTGCTAGGACACAGGGGACTTCTAATGCACCAGAATAAAGGAAAGGGGTGGTCGGCACTCAGGATGACATCCAAAATAGTATTTCTTTATTAAATGTATGTTCAAAGCTGTAAAACAGCCTACGCGTTTCAGATGTTAGTCCTTAGTCATGGCTATGGAATAAGGACTAATGTCTGAAATGCGTAGGCTGTTTTATAGCTTTGTACATGCATTTAAAGAGGAAGTAAAACCCTGATGGGTTTTACTTCCTCTTTGTTCCCCTGCAAAGTAAAAGCATAATGGGCTAGTATGCACAGCTGGTTGAATTGCTTGCTATTTACCTTTTTTGACGCCTATTAGAGCCTATGGTGCCCGAATAGGGGGCCATGGATAGATTCATGCAATGCACAAATCTATCTATTGGTTATAGAGGGGGTGGCTGGAGAGAGGGTGTGGCAGCCGTGCGCCCTTATGAATGCACTGCCACTGGTTGGGGTGAAGCCAGTTATGAATATTAACCAGCTGGGATGCCAGATAGTAGAGGTAGATGTTGGGGGAGGCCAAGCCAGCCAGGTGGGATGGGAGGCATAGTGTTTCCAGTGCAACTCTAGGAGGTCGTCCCTTCCAGAGGAACGCAATACAAATAGAGTCGATACTTTTAAAAATAGATTTGGGAATCCTAGAGTCCTCGGTTGCTAGAATGCAGGAGACTTCTCAAGAATGCTGCCCAGTGCCCTCCATTGTTAGGAAGTAGGTGACTTCTAAAGGAAGCCTTCTAGGGTTCTCTGTTGCTAGGACACTGAAGCAGGGGACTTCTAAAGGATGCCACCCAGTGCCCTCTATTATTAGGACATTGGTGATGTCTTAAAGAAGTCTCTTATCACCTACCGTTGTTAGGACACAGATGACTTCTGAAGAAAGCCTCTGTTGCTAGGACGCAGATGACTTCTGAAGGAAGCCTCTGTTGCTAGGACGCAGATGACTTCTGAAGGAAGCCTCTGTTGCTAGGACGCAGATGACTTCTGAAGGAAGCCCCCTAGCATCCTCTGTTGCTAGAATGCAGGTGACTTCCGAAGGAAACATAAACACATCAATAACACAACTGGTGTAGCTTACAGGGAGGGTGGCACCATCATGTCAAAGATGTATCTCTGCGTTTGTCTAAGGAAAGGCAAAGTAGAAGCACCACATCAAAAATTTAACACAGGGTGAAATTTGCAGTCTTAACCAATTTTTTTGGATGTGTGACTTCTGATGGAAGCCTCCTAGCTGCCCGCTGTTTCTAGGAAGCAGGCAATTTTCAAATAAAGCTGCACAGTGCCCTCCATTGCTAGGATGCAGGCGATGAAAGCCACCTAGCATTATTCTGTTGCTAGGATGCAGGTAACTTCTGAAGGCAGCCTGGTAGCACCCTCTGTTGGTAGGATAAAGACGACTTCTGAAAGAAGCTGCCCAATGCTCTTTGTTGCCATAAGTGATGAAAGCCTCCTAGCATCCTTCTGTTGCTAGAACGCAGGCGACTTTTGAAGGAAGCAGCCTAGCTTCTTCCATTGCTACGTTTTAGGCATTTTTTTAAAGGAAGCAACACTGTGCCCTCTTTTGCTAGGACGCTTGTGATGAAAGCCAATTAGCATCCTTCTATTGTTAGGACACAGACAGCACTTGGACTCCAAAAGAGTACATTTGCGCTGTACACATGTAAATGTTGGCAGAAACATGTGTAGAGTTTAAAATACTGGCTATACCCAAAAGCTCAGACACAGAGTTGTGTTTTATTTTATTTTTTTATCCTTATACACCGTGTGCATGGGCGCATAGAAAACTATACATCTGCATTTAGACACGTTTAAAGAAAAACTAAAAGTTACTGATAAAACTGCTGAGTTTTATCCTCCGCTTTTATTTTTTTTTGTTCTTGTAGCAGCTCCACCCCTGCCACAATTCTCACCAATGTGCAAATGATTTATCCATTTCTCCCACAGCATCCTGAGATATCCCTGTCACACCCATAGGGTACGATGGGGCTCCATGGGACCCTGCAAGGCATCAGGGCTTCCCTCAAGATGGAAGTAAGATACATTTCTAGGGCAGAATCCAAAGAAGTGACTGGTTGCAAGCAGAAAACAAACAAGCAAACATTGTAAGCCTAAAGCCCCATACACACTATCAGATTTGGTGCAGATTTTTGTCTTCAGATTTACCAAAACCATGTAGTAGAAGGGCCTGCCTGATTGCATACAAACAGAAACTCCTAAGGTTTGACCTCATATTATATGGTTTTGGTAAATCTGAAGAAAAAAATCAGCAGAAAATCTGATAGTGTATATGGGGCTTTAAGCTTCGTACACACGATCGGATTTTCCAACGGGAATTGTATGATGACAGGCTGTTGGCAGAAAATCCGACCGTTTATGTGCTCCATCGGACAATTGTTGTTGGATGCCAGGTTTTTAAAATTTTCCGCAGACAAATGTCTGTTATTGGATTTTCCGAGCGTGTGTATGTACACAAGTCCATTGGACAAAAGTCCAAAGTACAAACACGCATGCTCGGAAGCAAGGACTAGCGTTCGTAATGGAGAATTAACATTCATGACGTGGCAAATTATGAAATCTCCAAATGCAGCGCACATTTTCTTCTTCTTTAATGGGATAATAATGAATCTGCTTTGCTGGTGATACTGATGGAGTTTTTGCAAACACATTTTGAAAGGCTTTTTTTTTTCTTCTGATATCAAGAATAATATTATTATGTTTTATTTATTTATTTATTTTTTGGGAAAGTTGCCACAACAACATTATGCCAAGAGTTGGTGAAAGCAGGGGTCATCCGGAGATAATTCCGAAAATCATCCGGATTATTCTCCTGGAGCTCCTGGAGCAACGGCATATGACATAATTGGTCATGATTAATAAAGAAACCAATTTTTGGTCCAAGAAGTCCTCCATCTCCTGTTCCTGGACTGGGTTTGGGTCAAAGCAATAACTCCAATGCCAATAATAAATAACACGTTATCTCCTCCGATTCTGCAACATGGCTGGTTGACGAATGGCCATTCAGAAACAGCCTGAAAAGCGCTAAATAAAAAGCAAGAAATGAAAAGCACAAATCAACACTCCCCAAACTTCTACTAACACAAAATTAGCAGAAGGAGCCCAAAGGGTGGCGCTAAAGAGCTGAAAAACCATGTAGTACGTCACTACATTTGTCTTTGTTGGCTGAAAATTCCTAGCCGCTTGTATGCAAGACAAAATCCAGGCACACGCCTTCGGACAAAAGTCTGAGGTTTTTGTCTGAGGAAAATCCGATCGTGTGTATGAGGCTTAAGACTTACAATATGTGCCACTTGTTCTGTTATTAAAGTTTTTTTACTTTGCTGATCTTCTGTGCACTGACCCCACATTCCATTTCAGGATGGCACCTTCCCCATGCAGGGTCCTATGGAGCCACCCTTGCATGCACACTCCTGGGGAGGACTACAGGATGCAGAGCTTTCACATGAATAATGCATTTAAATTCCAGACACACATCTGCCGTGGTGCTCTGCAAGATGGGACATATTCTCTTTTGTATCTACCCCCTCCCTTTTACAAAAATGGGAAGTGGGAGGGGAATGTATTATAATTTGTACCTTATGGTGCTGCAAGGCAGCACTTCCTACAATGTGGCCTAAGATGGACCCCACTGCCTCCTGGCATTGCTACGTCACAATATCCCAGAAGGCTGCTGTTGAGCTCCATCCAGGATGAAAGGCATTGCCAACTAATGCATAACCACCCCAAATGTATTTCACTTCTGGGTGGTGCATAATCCTAGATTAAGCTTCACCTGGGAGTGAAACATGTTGGGTTGATTGTGCCTGGTGGATTTGTCTGTGCATCGGCGTGTTTCAATAAACCTATCCTTGGCTTTTATGGGGAATTTTATTGCATTCAAGTGTAAATGTAAGATCTGAGGTCTTCTTGACCCCAGATCTCACATTTAAAGCGGGATTCCACCCTAAAGTGGAACCTCCGCTGATCGGAACCCCCCCCTCCGGTGTCACAATTGACACCTTTCAGGGGGGTGGAGATACCTGTAAAAGACAGGTATTTTCACCCACTTCCGGGCATAGACTCCCACGGGAGTCTATGCCCTTTCCTGCCCTGCCGCGCTGTCTGCTGGGACACACACAGGTCCCAGTGACTGCGCGGAGATTTCCTATTGCGCGGCTCGCGCATGCGCAGTAGGGAACCGGGAAGTGAAGCCGATTCGCTTTACTTCCTGATTCCCTCACCTCGAATGGCGGCGGCAGCAGCCGAGGCCCGAGCGGTCGATCGGCCTCGGCTGCCGGCATCGCTGGAACCCGGGACAGGTGAGTGTCCATTTATTAAAAGTCAGCAGCTGTAGTATTTATAGCTGCTGGCTTTTAATATTTTTTTTTTTGGGCGGAATCCCTCTTTAAGAGGTCCTGTCATGCTTTTTTTGTTTACATTCCTTGCAATAGGAATAAAAGTGATCCAAATTTTTTTTTAAAAGGACAGTGTGAAAATTAAAAATTGAAATAAATAAGAATTTTTTTTTTTTTTTTAAAGCGCCCAGTACCACCGAGGTAACGCGCAGAAGTGAACGCATACATAAGCCACGCCTTCATATGAAAACGATGTTCAAATCACACATGTGAGGTATCACCGCGATCGTCAGTGTGAGAGCAATCATTTTAGTCCTATAACTCCTCTGTAACTCAAAACTGGTCACCTATAGAGATTTTTAAGGGTCAAAATTTGTCACCATTTCACGAGCAGGCGCTATTTTGAAGCATGACATGTTGGGTATCAATTTACTCAGCGTAACATTATCTTTCACAGTATAAAAACAAATTGGGCTAACTTTACTGTTGTCTTTTTATTCAAAAAGTGTATTTTTTCCAAACAAATTGCACTTGTATGCGCTTGTATAAGTTTAATTTATTCTTATTTATTTTAATTTATTCTCTATGGTGTCTGAAAATAAATAGATATATGTATGTGTGTGTGTGTGTGTGTGTGTGTGTGTGTCTATATATATATATATATATATATATATATATATATATGTATGTATGTATGTATGTTTGGCGGTTCTAAGTAATTTTCTAGCAAAAAAATATACATATATATATATTTTAACTTGTAAACACCAAGTCTGAAAAATAGACTCGGTCCTTAACTAGATATAATACTGTGTCTTCCTTACTCTGGCTGCCTGGGGTGAGAAGGGGCAGGATAATGAAATGGCTAAGGGATAGAAAGACAAGAAAGAGCAGAGAAGGAATATAAGAAAAGCACATCAACAGGCAAACAAGACATGAACTTCACTGGAGAAGGATCAATTCTTCTTTTGTATGCCTGAAAGGGGGTCACAGAGATGACTTTCCAGAACAAAGGTTGTTCCTGTGACCTTAGGAAGTCTTTGTACTCCATACTAGAGTAGAAAATTAATAGAACTAGACCAGCGGTCTCCAAACTGCGGCCCAAGGGCCTGTGGCCCTTTGCTTGCTTTTTTCTGGCCCTATTCCTTCCACTGATACGAGACACTATTCTGCCACCTGATACCAACAATGGGGCACCGTTTCTCTCGCTGACACAAAAAATGGGCACTATTCCTCCCTATGATACCAGCACTGGGGCACTATCCCCCCCCCCCAATACCAAATGGGGCTATGCTTACTCCTATTATTGCCAGGAAGATTTCCACTCCCGCTGGCCAAAGTTCAGGCCCTGCTAGAGTGAAGGACAATAAACCAGCCCTTTTTTTAGAATGTTTGGAGACCCCTGAATTGGACCATCCAAATTGTCCCATAGATATATGGAATTCCTCTGTAGAGTTTTGCTAATTCCAATGCTATACTGGTTACGATACCACGTGATAGTGGTGGATTACATGTAATGTCTTTCTTTTAACTTCATTATTATAGGATTTGGAGCTTCTGGTCCCTGAGATTTTTAAAGTAGTATTAAACCCTCTGTGTTATTTTTATTTTTTTTATATATCACCCTGAGCACAATAACATAAACTTTCCCCAATAAAATATTTGTTAAAATTTTCCCATCACTTGCAGTTTGCCACGTTCAGTGTGCTTCACGTGCTTCCCTGAACTTCCAGTCTTGTACGGGAATGAGTGGACCTAGCAGCCTCCAGTCAGTCTGTGAGCTTGGAGGAGGAAGGAGGGGTGAGGAGTATAAACGTACCTTTCCTTCTTAGGCTATTGGGCTGTGTGCTTCTATTGATGCACAACAGGAAACCTAGGGCAGTGGTCATGGCACCAGCTTAAAGCGTTTGTAACCCTAGGAAAAAAATAAAAATTGGATCTTGTTCCTTTGAAGCCCTTTCATATTTAGCCATTGGTGCATCACTTTGCCGTCGTTTTAGCGGCACTGTTTGGCCATAAGCATTGGTTTTTAACCCCCGCTAATGGCCAAAGATAGGGTTAAATGTGCACAAAAAGCACCGCTGCAAAAACGATTTGCAGGTGCTTCGGCAGCGGTGCCCATTCATTTCAATGGACAGGGCGGGGGAGGAGCTCCTCCACCGCTCCAAAGATGCTGTTTGCAGGACTTTTTCTAACGTCCTGCAAGCACACTGCTCCAGTAGGAAGGCACTTCTACTGCAGCTGCAGGGGAGGAATATTTCAGGTGCTATTTTTAGGCCTTTAGCATTGTGAAAAGGGTCTAAAAGCATGTTATACAGCACAGTGCTTGTGCTGTGCAATTTGGCCCCACTGTACCACCGGAAAAACCTGGCTGATCCTGCCCGGTTCTGCCCTCCCCCTGTAAACTGACCACATTTTATCATGGCTGCTGAGCCCTGATACCATGGTCACCTTACGCACCTCCGTCATCCACAGCTCTTCTCTGTCCTCTCTCCTTGCCTGTCAGCTCTTACCAGTGCCCGCCCCTCCCCTCCTGCTGCTGAAATAACTGTGTAAAGTGCACACAATCCCCTCTGTTAGAAAACCTCCTATGCTGCCGTGTATATTCTTTGTAAAAAAATAAATAAATATGCCCATTACTGCCTTTTCATTTCATTTCAGTGCGCCACTTGGCGCCCACTTGACTCCTTACTGCTCTCCTCCCCGGCTGACGTCTTGGCTCTATCCTCCTCTCCTCCCTTCCTCCCGACTGATGTCAGTGGGGGATTCTTGGCTTCTCTCGCTGTAGCTGTCAGATCAGGAGAAGGAGCAGGAGTCAGTCATCTGTGCGCCCAGTGGCACTGTGAAATAAGGTAGAAATGGGCATATTTTTTACAAAGCCTAGACGCTGGAGCATAGGACGTTCTCTATCCAAGGGGATTGTGTGTGCTTTACAAAGTGGCTTTACAACCACTTTAAACTGGAACATACTAAACAAATGATTAAATCAGCTGCTGAAAGTTGTTCTAAAGCCAGGACAGTCTTTACCTTAATGCATTCCCTGCATTAAGAGCTATTAAGAGGTAAACAATGTCCAGTTATTTCATAACACCAAGCCCCCCCCGCTCTCCGATACTTACCTGAGTCCTCCCTCGATCCAGTGGTGTATGGTCTGCCCATCTCTAGCGGCTCTCTCCTCGCTCCACATTGACAGGGCTGAGAGGCAGGAGCCATTGGCTCCTGCTGTCAATCAAATCCTATGAACAGGGAGGGGCCAAGCCACACTGCATATGTCCGAAGCAAGCCCACACATGCAGCCAAGAGCGGGGGGCCTCAGAAAAGGAGGTTCAGGGCTGCTCTGTGCAATAACCTTGCACAGAGCAGGTAAGTATAATATGATTGTTATTTTAACAAAAATATATATTAGCCTTTACAATCACTTTAAAAAACTGAGGGTTTATTATTACTTGAATAATGTAGGCTTGTTTGCTCCTGTTTAATCAGGCAGTATTGTATTTTTCAACCACTTGTTTGAACAAGAGTAAATTCACAGGGCCCAAAACTGCATTTTAATAATGATAAAGATAATCAGTTAAGGATGTAGTATATGGTTATGTGCTGACATCTAGAGGGTGGCATTGTTCCTACATACAATGGGAACATGGAGAAAGAACGTAGCCACTCTCTAAGGCCGCGTACACACGCGGGGACTGTTCGCCCAACTTTGTCCGCTGAACAGTGTTTCGGCGGACAGTCCGCTCGTGTGTGGGCTTTCAGCAGACAGTTTCAGCAAACAGTCCGCTGAACAAGGTTTTTCGGAAATTCCGAAAAACTGTCCGCTGAAACTTTGTTTCAGCGAACAGTCCCCTTGTGTGTAGGCTTGTTCGTCAAACTAAGTTCCGCGCATGCTCAGAAAGGATTTACACGCCGAAGGTTGCATTGCAGTGTATAGGACGTCGTTTTCTAGTCCCGTCGTACGTGCCGTTCACGTCATCGCGCACGGTTTCAGCAAACTGTTCGTTCGTCGTGTGTGGCCATGTCCGTCCATGCTAATTTTGAGCGGACTGTTTGCTGAAACTGTTTGACGGACAAAGTTGGGCGAACAGTCCCCGCGTGTGTACGCGGCCTAACAGTTGCTGCTTACTGTCCAGCACTGTTTAGTGGCTCTTGTTGTGTGTAAGGCCCCTTTCACACTTGTGCGACCTGAAAGTCGTACAATTTTTGCGGCAATTGTTTTTGCAGCGATTTGAAGCAATGGCTGTAATCTTGAGGTCTATGGACCTGAAGTCGCATCAAAATCAGACCAAAGTAGTGCAGGGACTACTTTGAAGTTGCACTGATATGATAGGGCCTGCAAATATTTGTTAAATTTACAGTGTAGCCCTCAAACTGAACAGTTTGGAGACCCCTGCTGTATATTTGTTAGTCACACCTTATAATCCAACTGTACAGTCCCAAATGCATTTACAGATGACTGTTTTGTCGTGCAAAATTAAGCAGTTTGTTCAATTTATGTCCAGTCAAGGTAAACCTACACACTACATCAGTGTTTCTCAACTCCAATCCTCAAGGCGCCCCAACAGGTCATATTTTCAGGCTTACCATTATTTTGCACAGGTGATTTGACCAGTTTCACTGCCTTAGTAATTACCACAGCCGTTTCACCTGAGGGAAATCCTGAAAACATGACCTGTTGGGGCTCCTTGAGGACATTGCACTACATCACTCTGTACACCTTTAGATTGCAAAGTGTGGGGCCAGCTTCCAAGTAGAAACATATTAAAAATTCTCGTTTTGCTGTGGCTTTCAGATGACTAGTTTTCAGGAGGACACTTCCATCTCCATCCAGGACAAGATCACAGAGAGTCCAGAGGACGACCTCGAAGCCCAAGAGAAACTCGATCACTTTCCTGATGACTTCAATCAGCTGGAACTTCTGGAAACCCACAGACATTTGATTCCAACTGGAACCCAGAGCCAGTGGCCTGGAGAGTCTGATGACGATGATGAGGAGAAGTCTGAGGAATGGTACGAGACGCAGGAGGCCCAGCTACAGCATAGTCCTAGAGATTTGCTGCTGTTCGCTGCAGAAAATAACAGGGTATGAAAAAATGTTCACATTTGTCGTTTCTTAAATGTATAACACACTTTTGTATCTCTCCCTGCACGAAGTATATGTTTTGCTATTTTATTTTTGGCCACGTTAAAATGGAGCTAACTCTGAACCAGGCATGTACTGGCCATTGGGACTACAGGGAGTTTCCCGGTGGGCCGATGGCTCAGTGGGCCGGTCAGGTGCAGTCCTGGAGCCGCTCCTCTCCAACAGTGAGTGATCGCGATTTCATTTCTGTTAGGTGGAGCCCTGCTCTGAACCCACAGTTAGCTCCAGTATTGTACATGCAAAGCCTCCCCAGAAATAGTTGTGTGACCCCAATACACATTACTCTGCCTGTGGATACTGCTCTCCAATTGAGAACAGTGGCAAGGCGGCCATGCTGGTCATCATGGTTCCTTCTGCCTGAAAACCAGCCAAATCACTATGGAGATCTCCCTTGGGGGCTTTATACTGTCATTTTATGATGTGCTTTCCCCTACCTGATTGCGACATTGAAGAAATGTGAGTCTACAGCACCCTTAGTTTCTATTCTTTACAGTTGGTGGAAAGTGTAGATGAAAACTTGACCTGCAGCACCATCTTTCTTCCTTGTGGTAGCACTAATTAAATCCACAAGACAGTTCTTGGTCTCACTTGTCTTTGGGGAAACCTATACCAAGTGTTTTTTTTCTTACATAGTCATCCTCCCAGTCCACAACATGTTTCCAAAATTGCTATGAGGCTCTTATTCCCTGCAAGTAAAATAAGTTGGCAAATCCATACAAATATGTTCACAATACTGATAGCTTTGCGTAAACAGTACTTAAACCTCTAAAATAGTGGAATAAATAATGGCGCTAAAATGAAACTACTAGTAAACCAGCAAAATTTTGAAGAATAATATACAATAATTAAATTGTAAATATACTAGCGATATCAACAAATATTGGTGACACCTAAGTGATCAGTGACTAAATGAATATAAAAATATATTTCATAACACATTGCAAAAAAGGGTGCTGATAAATAGTCCATAAAACTGTGCGGTGTGGCTATACGGCAAGCATCTGAAGCGTGACGGAGGACGTTGTGACACGCTGCATCGGATAGTGGAAGCTTGGGGTGAGGAGTGGGTGAGACTAGTAATAGCTACCGCACTACCCTGGGTCCGCCGCGACCGATTTGTAGATCGATTCACCAGTACATGGATTTTCTTGTTGTGATAACCTTTGGCTTGTTTTAAATTTGACACATGTGAGTGCAATGGTGTGGGATTTTTTTCAATTTTTAATAAATTGGTTTGTACTATATCACACTATTGGAGGATTTTTTTCATTTTTATGTGGAACAATCATTTCTTGACGAAAAAAGGAATTGTGCCATACACGCTTGGAGTTTGGAAATCAATTTTAACCCCTATATGTGTTGGTTGAGGCAAGTTGTGCCAATTAATCGATTACTATTTTCATAATCGATTAATCGTCCAGTAACATATTGGGGTTAAAAAAAAAACTAAAATGAGCCCTTTATAGTACAAAAATATAATCACTACTGTAAATATTACTTTCACTGTTCTACAGTAAAAAAATGAACCCCTTCCAGTAATTATATGCTTTTTTTTGTACTTTTATAAAGGGCTAATTTTAGTCTTTTTAACCCCATTATGTTACTAAACGTCTTGGCCTGGTTCACATCTATATGTTTATTGGTGCTTTTTGAAGAAACAAGTTTATTTACATGGTTTCCTATGGGACACGTTCATATCTGTGCTTTTTTCAGCCGCTGCATATTTGGAAAGGGTCAGGGACTTTTAACGCAAAACGGTGCTTTTTTGGTTCAATATACTTCAATGGAGAAGCTGCAGAAAAGAATGTAATGCATTTTTGCAGCAATTTGTGTTTTTAAAGCGGGGTTCCACCCTAAAGTGGAACTTCCGCTGATCGGAACCCTGCCCCCCTCCAGTGTCAAAATTGGCACCTTTCAGGGGGGAGGGGGGTGCAGATACCTGTCAAAGACAGGTATTTACACCCACTTCCGGGCATAGACTCCCACGGGAGTATATGCCTCTTCCTGTCCCTGCGCGCTGTCTGCTGGGACACATACCGGTCCCAGAGACAGCGCAGACAATTCCTATTGCGCTGCACGACTCGCGCATGCGCAGTAGGGAACCAGGAAGTGAAGCCGCTTCGCTTCACTTCCTGATTCCCTCACCTAGAATGGTGGCGGCAGCAGCCGAGAGCCAAGCGATCGATCGGCCTCGGCTGCCGGCTTCGCTGGACCCCGGGACAGGTGAGTGTCCATTTATTAAAAGTCAGCAGCTGCAGTATTTGTAGCTGCTGGCTTTTAATATTTTTTTCCGCAGTGCAGTCCCGCTTTAAATCTGCTCAAAAAAAATCCAAAAAAACACAAATTGCAGTAAAATCACATGCGCAAAAATCAAACAGCACTGCAGAAACAGATCAAAAGCAAAAACTGCATAGGTGTGTACCGAGCCTTATGCTGGCCTCACGGATCAATTTTCAAGTGAGAATATTCAGATGAAAAATCTTTGTACATTCGCTGAATGAAAGAATTTTTTTGAAATTTTTACTTAATTTCTGAACAAAAAACACGTGCACTGTCTGAAAATTCCTTTGACCGAGAAGTTTTCTATGATTTCCAAATTTTCCTATCACTGTGGTTGAAAATGAACGTCAATTTGACCCACTTTTTTTTTTTTTTTTTTAAGGTTATTAACCGATTAATCAAAACAATAATCGGCCAACTAATCGATTATGAAAATAATCGTTAGTTGCAGCCCTATTTGATTTTACACCATTCATCAGATTATTTAGAGTTTTATGGACTATTTATCAGTACTCTAGCAATAGAGACTGAAATATTTCACACTTGTCACAGAGTGTTTTTTGGAAATGTGTTATGAAATATATGTTTATATTCATTTATTAATATTTTTTTCACTGACCAATATTTGTTGATATAACTAGTAATTTAACATTTTAATTATTGTGTATTATTTTTCAAAATTTTGCTGGTTTACATTTTAACGCCATTATTTATTCCACTATTTTATTCCACTATTTTAAGTACTGTTTACACATTTGTTCTATTTAAGTGGCAGCTGTAGTTTTTTTTTTTTTTATACATATAATTTTTTGCACTTATCCAAGAGCGCAGTGGTGGTAACACAGGTGTGAGGGCAGTATACTCGTGGACCATCAGTTTTGTAATACTGATAGCTTGTCTAGCACAAAATGTACAAGATAATTTTGTTGTTTAGAGCACAGATGGTACTCTGAGGGGGGCAAGTCCAGGTGACTACAGAAGGTGATCAAACTATTTAAACTGAAACTCATGGATGGCAACTTTGGTAGCTACTGAGGAACACCCATTTGGTCAATGATGTTTATAATTGTCTTTTGAATTCTGAGAACATTTTCCCAGTTTGCTGGTATATTCTGCCACAGTGGTGTTTTGGACTCTCCCAATATATCACAACCTCCTCCACATCTAAGAAAATGGTTGTAAAATAATGCACCTAGGAAAGGATAATCCCTTGAGAGAGTACAATATTGGGGGCACAGTGTTGGCCAGCACTACAGAGGAAAAAGATTTGGGGGTACTTATTTCAGACGATTGCAAAATGAGTAGACACTGTGTCCAGGCAGTGGGAAAAACGAATAGAATTAAAGAATGCATCACCAGCAGGAGGAAGGAGGTCCTGATTCCCCTATATAGATCCTTAGTGAGACCTCATTTAGAATACTTTGTCCAGTTCTGGAGACCTCACTTACACAAAGGAGCTCTGAAGTTCTGGCACAATACGCCAGATCTCCAGAGCGCATGCATCGCTGACGTCAGCGCCTGCATGCAGGGTGAAAATCTCCATGCAGCTACAATGGAATGGTTTAGATGAAAGCTTATTCCTTAGTCCGCCGTACTTTTGAAATGAACGGACTCGCCCACACACACGGAGGAAAGTCCGCTCATTTTGAGCACGTCTCCAGGTAACTGGGACCAGCGAAGGAGGCGTCGTTGGCCCCGTCACCTATTATGGACATAAAGGGGAATGCCTACGCCGAAAAAACGGAGTTGGGGTCCCCTCCTAGGTCCATATAAGACCCTTATCCGAGCATGCTACCCGGCCGGCCAGGAAAGAGGGTGGGGACGAGCGAGCGCCCACCCCCCCTACCGTGCGGCCCCCCCACCCCAAAGCACCTTGTCCCCATGTCGATGAGGACAAGGGCCTCTTCCCGACAATCCTGGCCGTTGGTTGTCGGGGGGTCTGTGGGCGGGGGGCGATGGGTAGGGGTACATTGTACCCCATAATCATTCACATAGGGTGGGGGCCGGGATCCGGGGGCCCCCTTATTAAAAGGGGCTCACGAATTCCGATAAGTCCCCCGCCCACAGACCCCCTGACAACCAACGGCCAGGGTTGTCGGGAAGAGGCTCTTGTCCTCATCGACATGGGGACAAGGTGCTTTGTGGTGGGGAGTCCGCGCGCCCTTCCCCAAGGCACCCCCCCATGTTGAGGGCACGCGGCCTGGTACGGCTCAGGAGGGGGGTCACTCGCTCGTCCCCACCCCCTTTCCTGGCCCAGCGTGCTCGGATAAGGGTCTGATATGAACCTGGGGGGGACCCCCACGCCGTTTGTTCGGCATAGGCATTCCCCTTTAAGTCCATACCAGGTGACGGGGCCAGCGACGCTTCCTTTGCCGGTCCTGGCTACCTGGAGCTGCGCTCAAAATAAGCGGACTTTTCTCTGGGCGGGAAAAGTCCGTTCATTTCAAAAGTACGGCGGACTGGCACACACACGGCCGTACTGTCCGCCGAAATGCGAGTCCGGCGGGCAGATTGGTGTGCAAAACTCCAATCTTAGTCCGCTGGACTTTTTGGTAAAAAAAAGTCAGCCGGAGCCTACACACGGGCGGATTGGACTTTTCCCCAGATTGTTTGATCGCGTGTATGCGGCATTAGAATGGCCCAGTCAAAGTCCAGACCTAAATCCAATTGAGAATCTGTGGCAAGACTTGAAAATTGCTGATCACAGACGCTCTCCATCCAATCTAACAGAGCTTGACTTATTTCGCAAAGATGAATGGGCAAAAATGTCACTCTCTAGATGTGCAAAGCTGGTAGAGACATCCCCAAAAAGACTTGTAGCTGTAATTGTAGTGAAAGGCGGTTCTACAAAGTATTGGCTCAGGGGGGCTGAATACAAATGCACGCTACACTTTTCACATATTTATTTGTAAAAAAATAAATTAAAAAGCATTTATCGTTTTCCTTCCACTTCACAATTATGTGCCACGTTGTGTTGGTAACAGCATATCTAACTGAAGTAACGGCATGGCATGCCACTGTTTCAGTGCGCGTGTGCCAATCACTTCGGCACATGCAGACACAGGGGAATATCTCCTAAACAGTACATGTTTAGGAGATATCCAGGGTAGCTACAGGTAAGCCTTAAAGAGGAAGTAAACCCCTTCAAACCACTTTGACCTACAGGTAAGCCTAGATTAAGGCTTACCTGTAGGTCCAAGCAATATCTCCTAAACCTATATGGTTTAGGAGATATTTGCCCGAAAATGGGCACCGCTGTCTACGGCGCATGCGCCGTAGACAGCGGCGCGCAGGCGCACTAAATGCGTCAAGTCCAAGAATGGATTTGCCTAATTTGTCGACTCCCGTGCGCATGCGCGGGAGTGACGTCATCGCGGCTTCGCCGCTGTCATTGGTCGGAGCTGCGAGACGCCACCAGCAAGATGGATGCGGCGGACTACAGGGATCAGCGGCGACTTCGCTGGCTCCTCTGTCAGGTAAGTGACACATAATGAGCTACTATGCGATGCATAGTAGTCCATTATGCTTTACCTTTGCAGGGAAAAAAAGAGGAAGTAAACCCATCAGGGTTTACTTCCTCTTTAATATAGGCTTACCTGTAGCATAAATTTATAAAAATGGGTTTATAACCACTTTAAGCCCACTTACTGCATCAAAGTCCCCCATTATCAATGGTTTAGAGAAGCGGGATCTTTCATTCTATGGATAGCGTAGGACCCATTGATAATGGGGTAAGTGGGCTTAAGCATTATATAGCCATATGGTGTGACTAAATCCCCATTTTTTTTTTTGAAAATGTTCAGGTGTTTTAAATAGCCAGGTAAATGTGTGTGTTGTTTTATTTGTATGGTCTTATGGCTGCACCATCTTTAACCGCTTCGCGCCCGCCCTATAGCCGAAATACGGCTGCAGAGCGGACGCTAACTGCCGGGAGGCCGTTCCTGAACGGCCTCCTGTTTACTTCCGCAATGCGCACTCCCTCGAGCGCGCATCGGGGAAGTTCCGTGCTGGCCGTGTCCCTCGGACACAGCCAGTCACAGATCGCTGTAAACGGCCAATCACAGCGGCCGTTTACAGCGCGATCGGTGTGTCCATATGTAAACATATGAGATCATCTCTCAGCGCCGCTCTCCCTCCTCACACAGACAGCGCGTGAGAAGGGAGAGATCAACGGCTGCAGCGGCCGTAAGTAAAAAAAAAAGGGAAAAAAAGTGCCATCCTCCCCCAGTGCCATCCGTCCCAGTGCCATCCTCGCCCAGTGCCATCCTCCCTAGTGCCACCTGTTAGTGTTATCTGTTCCCAGTGCCACCTGTTAGTGCCATCTGTCATCAGTGCCACATATTAGTGCCATCTGTCATCAGTGCCACGTATCAATGCCATTTGTCATCAGTGCCACCTGTCAGTGTCACGTGCCATCTGTTGTCAGTGTCACGTGTAATCAAGGCCACTTATCAGTGCCATCTGTCATCAGTGTCACGCGTCATCGGTGCCATGTATTAGTGCCATCTGTCATCAGTGCCACGTGTCATCAGTGCCACATATTAGTGCCATCTGTCATCAGTGCCATGTGTCATCAGTGTCACGTATCAGTGCCATCTGTCATCAGTGATAGGTAGTCAACAAGTTAGATGTGTAATTTATGCTCCTAGAACATGTGACGGTGCTCCCTGCATGTTGGGCCTCTCTATGTGGCCAGGCTGTGAAAAAGTCCCACACATGTGGTATCGTAATACTCAGGAGGAGTAGCAGAATTTTTTTGGGGGTGTCATTTGTGGTATACACATGCCACGTGAGAGAATTAACCTATTACAATGACAATTTTGTGGAAAAAAATAAAAAATAAATAAAATCTTAATTTTGCAAAGAATTGTGGGAAAAAATGACAACATCAAAAAGCTCACCATGCCTCTTACTAAATACCTTGGAATGTCTACTTTCCAAAAAGGGGTCATTTGGGGGGTATTTGTACTTTCCAGACTTGTTCGGGTCGCAAGAAGTGAGATAGTCCACCAGTACATCAGATGTGATCAATTTTGTGCCATTCGCACCACAGCTTGTAGACTCTCTAACTTTCTCAAAGATCAAATAATATCCACTAATTTGGGTTATTTTTACCAAAGACATGTAGCAGTATAAATAGCGGCCAAAATTTATGACAAAAAATTAATAATTTGCGCCCTGAGCAGGGATTGTTGATATGAAAATGAATGTCTATGGGTTTTTTCCCTATCGACATTAGTTGGCCTATTATTGTCTGGCCCCCCCATCCATTGTTTTGACTCTTTCTTACCCTATGCATGTAGGAACCAGGGGACAATCTTGAGTCTGTACCGATTTATTTACTCTTACAATGCTTAGGTAACAGCGTATATGATTATCTTTTGTCGCTATTTCTGTTGTAAATTGTTCTGTCTATTTTATTGTACCCTGTCTGACTCTTCAATAAAAAATTTGAAAAGAAAAAATTTATAATTTGCATAATTTTGTCACAGAAACAAAGAAATATGCAGGGTTTTTTTTCAAAATTTTCGGTCTTTTTTCATTTATAGCGCAAAAAATAAAAATCCAAAAGGTGATTAAATACCAGCAAAAGAAAGCTCTATTTGTGGGAAAAAAAGGACAAAAAAATGATTTGGGTACAGTGTTGCATGACTGAGTAATTGTCATTCAAAGTGTGAGAGCACCGAAAGCTGAAAATTGGTCTGGGCAGGAGGGGTGTTTAAGTGCCTAGTAGGCAAGTGGTTAATGCATCTTTTAGGGTGTGCCCCCCAAATATTTGTGTTAATCTATCACATTAAATCCCAATAAAATACATTTAAGTTGGTTGTAACATGACAAAATGTGGAAAATGTCGATGGGTGTCAATATTTTTTTCAATGCACTGTAAATGAAGCTATTTGTAGATAAATGTAATATGCCCTGAAGAGAGGGTTTCATAAAGGTACAAGCAACCTAGAGATGTGTGCTATATACAGGTGAAATTGGACCTGTGTTGATGGGCCACAGTGGGCAAGCGCAGCGTACTTTTCACATCTGTTTGAGATGCTTCAGAAATGAATGACAATTCATGCAATTACAAAGCATAAAGGGGCTTTTTGCCCTCCCGTAGAGGTCTATGGGGGGGAGAAGTAGTCCTAAAGCAAACAAATGCCTGTTGACACTGGCCCCTTTAATTTGATGAAGTTTATGAGTCAGTTAGATCCCTTATTATAGTTCTAGGTAGAGATCCTCTTGATTCATTTGCCATCAGTATAGATAACTATATAGAAAATGAATTGAAAATCAGATCTGCCGTTTGTTAAAAATCCAGGTTTTTCCACGACTTGCATGTCTCTTATTCATATATGTTAATTCTGTTCTCTAGTTGGGAACCGTCCAGAGAGTTCTTGCAACACACCCAGATTTTGTGAATGTAACTGATGAAGATCTCTATACACCGCTGCACAGAGCCTCCTACAACGGTCACCTAGATGTAGTACGGGAGCTGATTTTGAAGGGGGCAAACATACATGCTGTCACACTAGATGGATGGACCCCACTGCACAGCGCCTGCAAATGGAACAACACCGCTATTGCATCTTTCCTACTCCAGCATGGAGCGGATATCAATGCACAAACTGAAGGTTCCCTTACCCCTTTACACCTGGCCGCAGCCAACAGAGATAGCCGCCAGATCCTGGAGCTTCTTCTCATGAACCGTTACCTCAACCCTCATCTGACTAACAAAGTGGGAGAAACTGCTCAGGAGATTGCCCGGCGGACCGACGTGTTTCATTACCTCTTTGAAATGACAGAATATTGGACTTAATCTTTCTTTGGATCGTATTTGGTGATATTTATATTTCAACTGATGATAAGTTTGGTGAAAATTGTAAATATTTGTGTATTCATTGAAGGGATTTTCCCCACATTTTTATGTGTGCATTGTTTTCCCTGCCAAAAGTTTTGTCAGTGTGCCAAGTCAGAGCTGATCCTGCCAGACAGCACAGAATAGTTAAAGTGGAATTCCACCCAAAAAAAAACAAAAAAAACTGTAATTTCTATGTATTAAAAAAATAAAATAAAACATTTGGAGAATTTTTTTTTTTACTTACTTCTAAATGCCTGTTGCTAGGGGATCCCTCATAGTCTGCCTCCTTCAGTCCTCCTCCTCCTGGGCTCTTGATGTCACTTCCCTCAGCACAGGAAGGGATCTCATCTCTCCCCCCTCTCTTGTCAATCATCTGGGACATGTCACAGGTCCCAGATGACTGCGGGCCCAATCGCGGCGTGTGGCGCCGCTCACCGCTGCGTAGTGGGTCCCCGGCTGTGAAGCCAGAGCCGGGCACCCACAGTTACTATGCCGGCGCCGCTGAGCGGAGGGGGAGACGAGTGGGGCTTCGATCCCCCGAATTGCTGGACCCTGGGACAGCTAAGTGTCCGATTATTAAAAGTCAGCAGCTGCAGTATTTGTAGCTGCTGACTTTTAATTTTATGTTTCTAAGCGGAACACCGCTTTAAGTTAAAGTGCTCCTGCGGCTGTCAAAGTCAGTTAACCAAACGGGAGAGAGGGCCCGGGTCCGGAACCCGTGCCTGAATGGACACACAGAGCTGTGACACGGCTCAGGTGTCCCTATAGCAATCTGCTTGCTGTGGGGGCACTGGACAGGAAGGAGGGGCCAGAAGCGGAGAAGAGAGACCCGGGAAGCAGGCAAGTTACATAAAAAATGCACAAAAAAACAACAAAAGTTCCAATGTGAATAGTTCTTGGTTTAGCAGGTGACTTTCGTGCTCCCCCTCTTAGTTCCCCACTCACCAGCTCATTTAACCCCTACAGGGGTATTTCGCATATAGACTCAGATCCTGATGGCTTTGAATGATTGATCCTCCAAATCGCAGCATCTACAGGTTCTTGGTTATAATTTGATATCCAGGTATTTTTCAGCTGTAGATACACTCTTGTATGCTCCTCATAAAAAAAGAGATAATGGATCCCACGGTGTAGTACCAAAAAAATATTATATTAAAAAAGTTTAAAATAAGTTTTAAAACAGTTCCATACAGCATAGGTGTTAATACTTGGCAAAAACAACACTGGTGGATAGCAGAGTAAACCAGAGCCAGAGATTCACAGCATGCGCTCCAGCTGCGTTCTACCCGACAGCTCTCATTAACCGGAAGTGACGTTATGTGCGTGGCTCCGCCGTACGCATTTTGTCATTGATGTTGTCTGAGGCAGTCAATTGAATGGCAATGTTTACATGAAAACATTGCCATTTACAACTACAATTTCTATTCCCATAATGGAAATTGTAGTTTCACCAACTGGTGCCACACAGAGTGGAAAGCCACCATAATGCTGCCTCCAGGTTCCATGTCAGACCTGCATTAATGAAAGCAATGACGTTGCAGATTTTGCAAAGGTAAATTTATACTAAAGAGACAGATTTACTGTAAAGGTTCATAGGCTTAAAGAGGAAGTAAACCCTGATGGGTTTACTTCCTCTTTCATTCCCTGCAAAGGCAAAGCATAATGGACTACTATGCATCGCATAGTAGCCCATTATGTGTCACTTACCTGACACAGGAGCCAGCGAAGTCGCCGCTGTCCCCTGTAGTCCGCCGCATCCATCTTGCTGGTGGCGTCTCGCAGCTCCGCCGCTGTCATGCGCTGGCATGCGCACGGGAGTCGACACGCGTGGCAGCTCCATTCTTGGAAATGCTGCGCTCAGTGCGCCTGCGCGCCGCTGTCTACGGCGCATGCGCCGTAGACAGCGGTGCCCGTTTTCGGGCAAATATCTCCTAAACCATATAGGTTTAGGAGATATTGCTTGGACCTACAGGTAAGCCTTAATCTAGGCTTATCTGTAGGTCAAAGTGGTTTGTAAGGGTTTACAACCACTTTAAAGTGGTTATAAAAGCAGACTTTTTTTTATCTTATGGCATCCAGACTGCCCCCTCTGACATCCAGACTGCCCCCTCTGACATCCAGACTGCCCCCTCTGACATCCAGACTGGCCCCCCAACATCTAGACTGCCCCCTCTGACAACCAGACTGCCCCTTCTGACAACCAGACTGCCCCTTCTGACAACCAGACTGCCCCCTTCTGACATCCAGACTGCCCCCTTCTGACATCCAGACTGCCCCCTTCTGACATCCAGACTGCCCCCTTCTGACATCCAGACTGCCCCCTTCTGACATCCAGACTGCCCCCCCCCCCGGCATCCAGACTGCCCCCCCCCCCGGCATCCAGACTGCCCCCCCCCCCGACATCCAGACTGCCCCCCCCGACATGCAGACTGCCTCCCCCCCGACATCCAGACTGCCCCCCCCGACATCCAGACTGCCCCCCCCCGACATCCAGACTGCCCCCCCCGACATCCAGACTGCCCCCCCCAACATCCAGACTGCCCCCCCCCCGACATCCAGACTAGCCCCCTTCAGACATCCAGACTGCCCCCTCTGACAGACTGCCCCCCTCTGATTTTGCAAAGGTAAATTTATACTAAAGAAACAGATTTACTGTAAAGGTTCATAGGCTTAAAGTGGTTATAAAAGCAGACTTTTTTTATCTTATGGCATCCAGACTGCCCCCTCTGACATCCAGACTGCCCCCCTCTGACATCCAGACTGCCCCCCTCTGACATCCAGACTGCCCCCCTCTGACATCCAGACTGCCCCCCTCTAACAGACTGACCCCCAAAATCCAGACTGCCCCTTTTGACATTCAGATTACCCCTTCTGACATCCATACTGCCCCCTCTGACATCCATACTGCCCCCTCTGACATCCATAATGCCTCCTCTGACATCCAGACTGCCCCCTCTGACATCCAGACTGCCCCCTCTGACATCCAGACTGCCCCCTCTGACATCCAGACTGCCCCCTCTGACATCCAGACTGCCCCCTCTGACATCCAGACTGGCCCTCCTCTGACATCTAGACTGCCCCCCGACATCCAGACTAGCTCCCCCTCTGACATCCAGACTGGCCCCAGACATCCAGACTGCTCCCTCTGACAAACTGGCCTCCGACATCCAGACCGTCATTGCCGCACGGAAAGAGATTGAACTGTGGCGCCGCCCACCTTCCGCCCCTTTCCATTACAGTTCACAGACACTGGCAGCGGGGTAGGGGTGGGCGGCGCCACAGCATCTCTATTGTAGCCATCCGCCATGCCTTCTGGTCATCCAAATGGCGGACCTCTAGCGGCCGGCGGCGAAAATCGCGAATAACCGGATTTCCCGGGACATTTCCCGGAAAACAATTAAATCGGGAAAAGGGTCCTAATCCCGGGAATGTCCCGGGAAATTCAGGACAGTTGGCCACTATGGGCTTTATTATTTGTGCCTGCCTTGGGTGTAAACCAATTTACTGAGGAACTACAAGAGCCAGCATGCCTGGCTTGTACTAAAATGGCATCTCATCCAGCATAGACACCATTAAGGTACAGTAAGTTGTTTGTAGAACTACAAGAACCAGCATGACTTGTTTGCTATATAATGACATTGCATCACCCAGCATGGTCTGGTCTCTAGAACTACAAGAGCCAGCATGCACTAGGGTACTTGGTATGATTACAGCATTTACAGATAACTAGGCTGAGGAACTACAAGAACCAGCATGCCTTGTTTGCTGCATAATGACATAGCATCATCAAGATCATATGATCTGGGGTCACTGATACTAGTAACACCAGGAGACATGTTGTCTGTAGAACTACAAGTGCCAGCATTCACTCGGGTACTTGGTAAACGTTGCCACATTTACAGATATCTAGTCTATACAACTACAAGAGCCAGCATTCACCGGGGTACTTGGTATGTTGGTATGATTGCAGCATTTACAGATGAGGCTGAATAACTACAAGAGCCAGGATGGGTTGTTTGCTATATAAAGACATTACACCATTCAGCATATCTGATCTGTAGAACTACAAGAGCCAGCATGACTTGTTTGCTACATAATGGCATTGCATCATCCAGCATGGTTGTACCACACAGCATGCTGCCTCTTGTAGTTCTACAGACCACTTATCTTCTGTTGTCACTTACCAAGGACCCTAGACCACGTTGTATGATGCAATGTTAGTGTATAGCAAGCAGGGTGGGCTGGCTCTTGTAGTTCTATAGCCAACGTATCTGTAAATGATGTAACTTGCATTAGGTACCCCAGTGATACTGGTTCTTCTTATTCTGTTGATTGTTTATCACATGCCACCACTTCTCCCAGGTACCCCAGTGCATGCTGGCTCTTGCAGTTCTTTATCCCATTTATCTCCTGCTGTCAACTGTACCATGGACCATAGACCATACTGGGTAATGCAATGTCATTATAAAGCAAACAGGGCATGCTGGCTCTTGTAGTTTATCACCCTGGTTTGTACCAAGTACTCCAGTACATGCTGGATCTTGTAGTTCTACAGACCACTAATCTGCTGGTGTCACTAGTATCAGGGGCCCCAGACCATGCTGAGTGATGCAAAGTCATTATATAACAAACAAGGCATGCTGGCTTTTGTAGTTCTTCAGCCTAGTTATCTGTACATGCTCCAATTATACCAAGTACCCTAATGCATTCTGGTTCTTGTAGTTCTATAGACTAGTTTTCTTTGGATGCTGTCTCTTATACCAAGAACCCTAAGTCATGCTGGTTCTTGTAGTTCTATAGACTAGATATCTGTAAATGTTGCAACGTTTACTAAGTATCCCAGTGAATGCTGGCTCTTGTCATTCTACAGACAACATGTCTCCTGGTGTTACTAGTATCAGGGACCCAGACCATGTTGGATGATGCAATGTCATTACGTAGCAAACAAGGCATGCTGGCTCTTGTAGTTCTACAGATCAGTCCTATGCCTACATACATTTGCTAGTAGGTGTCCCTCATTCCCATCTTAAAATGTTGGGAGGTATGCTATGTAGCTTAACCTCTTGGTGTCCGCGCTATAGCCGAATGATGGTCACAGCGTGGATCTGAATTCCCGGGAGGGCGTCATATAACGTCCTCCCCTGTGCACACGCCGTGATCACTGAGTCACTGAGGCTCGGGTGATCACCGATCTGAGTGACAGCTGATCACAAAATCAAAACAAAAGCTTGTGATCTTTTTTTTTTTCCTCCTTACGCTGACAGCATGAGGAGAAAAAAAAGCAGATCACTGGCTCATCTGCCAGGGACATCGGTCCCAAAGAGGAAGAGGCAATTATGCCTCATCTGTGCCACCTATCAATGCCCACGAGTGGTGACAATCGGTGCTGCCTAGTGGGTATTGTAGGGTGGGTAGTGGGTGTTGTAGTGTAGTGGGTGGTGTAGTATAGTGGGTATTGTAGAGTAGTGGACAGGTAGGTCACTATACTGGTCAGTATCGGCAAGGTCAGTGTAGTGGAGAGGTAGGTGGGTGTAATGGTCAGTCTAGGAATCATGTAGGTCAGTGTAGAGGTCAGTACTATTGTAGGAAGGGAAGGTACTCAGAGAGTGCTAAAAGTCTGTAGGTTAGGGGGTGCAAATTTCTTGCCTTGCACCAGGTGCTGACAACCCACGCTACGATGCACACACCTGATGCAAGGAGGGACTCTGCTGGGGGCACCTGATGGTATCTGGTGGCAGGTGACACACTGGGGGGCCCCACTGATTGTGCATTATGCTGAGCTGAATGATTACATTTTATATTACAATGTAATAATAGAAATAATGCGCTTCAATCATCCTGACACCATAACAACCATGGTGTCAGGTTGATTGAAACACTAACACCAGGTGTTTGGTGTATCTTTATCTATTGATTGTTAAACAATGGAATACACATATTTCTACTGTGGTGTAGGATCTGGGGCTGCTGTCCCTCCATCCCTCTCCCCCCTTGATCACTTATTCATCTCAGACTCTAACCACACCCCTTTGAGCCACGCCCACTATTTAGCGTAACCACGCACGTTGCCCTATCTGGTTATCCACAAGGATAAGGTGGTGTTGTGTCCGCAACCGTCTTTTCTACCGAAAGTGGTCTTGAGGATATTGTATTGCCATCTCTGTGTCCTAAGCCGAAGCACCCTAAGGAGGTGGCCCTTCACACTCTAGATGTGGTTCGGGCTCTTAAGGTGTATTTGTCTGCCACGGCTCCCTTTCAGAAGTCAGACTCACTATTTGTTTCGGTGGCTGGTCCAAAGAAAGGCATGGCAGTCTCGTTGGCCACCATTTCCAGGTGGATCAGACAGATTGTAGTACAAGCCCATGCCTTGAAGGGGCAGGTGCCCATGCCTTGAAGGGGCAGGTGCCCACTCCACAAGGGCAATCGGAATGTCTTGGGCCTTCCGACACCAAGCGTCTGCCACTCAGGTGTTTAGCGGTGACCTGGTCGTCTGTCCACAGGTTTACCAAGTTCTACAAGGTAGACGTCAGTGCATCGGCTGATGCCTGTTTTGGCCGAAAGTTTTGCAGGCAGCCGTATAGTTGCAATTGAATATGCAATATATATTTTCTGTTTTTCAATAAAAACACAGTACTGTTATGTTAATGCATAACTTCTGCAGTTTGGTGCGGTTTTGGGTGATCACTCCTGTTGAGGATACCCGTTTTTTGTGGTGTTTTTTTCCACACACTGTTGTTTTTGTGGGTAAAGTTTCACTAGTTCCCACTTGCCATGGTGGATGAAGTTTTGTTTTGTTTTCCCACCCCTCGTTTGGCACTGCTTGGGAAGTCCCATTTGTTACAGAGAGGAGCTGTGACAGTCAGTGAATATAAGAGAAAATAGGATTTTTTGTACTCACCGTAAAATCCTTTTCTCTGTAATTCACCGACCGACACAGCACCCACCCCTCCTTTTATCTTTACGTTATACTGCTTGTTGACGTACTGAGGTCTGTCTACAGACGGGAGGGTTGTTACCCAAGGGACCGCCCCCCTTGGCGGAACTAAGGGTTCTGAGTGTTGTATTACAACTATGCCTAGTATTCTCCTAGTGATAAGGCTATCGACCCATTTGTTACAGAGAGGAGCTGTGTCGGTCGGTGAATTACAGAGTAAAGGATTTTACGGTGAGTACAAAAAATCCTATATTTCCGACGGAAATCCGCTCAAGCTTGGCTTGCATACACACAGTCACACAAAAGTTCGCTGAACTTTCGACCGTCAAGTACACAGTGACATACAACACTACGACGAGCCGAGAAAATTAAGTTCAATGCTTCTGAGCATTCGTTGAATTGTTTCCGAGCATGCGTAGGAATTTTGTGCGTCGGAATTGCTACAGGCGATCAGAATTCTCAAACAGAACTTTTTCCAACTGAGAACATGCTCTCAATCTTTTGCTGGCTGGAATTCGGCCAACAAAAGTCCGATGGAGCATACACACAGTTTCAGACCAAAAGCTCTCATCGGTCTTTTGCTGGCCGAATTTCCAATCATGTGTACGCGGCATTAGGCCCTTTTTCCACTATTGCAACCCCAAAGTCACGCGATTTACAGTGTGCGATTTTACAATGCGATTTTTGATGCAATGTCATGCAACTGGTGAAAACCATGTGAGAACAAGTCAAACCGAACTCGTAACAAAGTAGTGCAATTAGAACGAGGACTATTGAAATACAAGTCGCACAACAACTCGCAGTAGAGGTAACAGAGCCTAAATCTTACATGTAAAGAAAATCTAATAAACAGTATTTCTATTGTAGCGCCGGCTCTTTACGAGCACGTGCTATTTGTTTTTGAAGATGAATATTCCTGAAACCACAGTTGGGTTTTGGCTAACTATGCTAAATTATGGTTTCAATACCAGTCTAGCTGGATTGCACTGGGTTCTCCTTGGCCGCAGGTGTTGCTGTCATCGGCGGCGAGTATGAGAACGCAGTTTAGCTGGGCGTATTGAATGCCATTCTTCTCTCTGAACCAACCCAGTGGGAGTGTTCTCCTCCTGCACATTCTGGGAGATGGTATTTAAGGTACTGACATCACGTGTTTTGGGGTTCTGGTCCAGAAGATATTTTCTGTCTGTTTGGTCCTGGTCCTCCTGACCAGCCCCCATGGCCCTCCTGGCCTGGGGTGCGGATCCATGCAATTCCAAGGCTCGGGGCTGGATAGCCTGAGGCGAAACAACTGCAGGGACAGGCCTGAATGGATATAGGGGTCTAAGGATTCAAAGGTGGTCCGGTGCCGTCTCAGCTAAGGAGAGGCCCAGCAACTGGAGGAGCATCCAGGGGAGGACTCTTCAGGAGAAGGCCATGCACAAGGCTGGCTTCTCTGAAGGAGCCTGGAGGCTCAGTTGAAGGACACTACATGGATCTACACTCATACGGTATTGCCGGACTGGCTGAGAGATACTGGTACCGTATGATAGCTCTTTAAATTTGTCTACGTCCCTCAGTTCTACATCCAAGTCTGTGGCAGAGACTTTTCTTTTACTTAACACCCTACCGGCTGCTAGGCCTAGTGAGAGGAGGTCTATCCGGGGGTTGTGACAATCCAGCTGTGAAACATTTTTTCTCTGGATTTATTCTATGAGAGACTTTCCTACTCTTGCAGTTCAAAAGTGCCTGAGCTTTCCCTTAACCCTCTACCCTCAATTGAGAGACTGTTTTATCTTTCAAATAAATAACCCAAAAGAAGATTCTGTGTGTCAGTTTCTACATTACTTTAGGCCATCTACCACGAGAAACCCTAGACGGAGACAAGGTCAAGAAGGTAGCGGTAAGCCCAATAAAACCAGCAGCTCCTTCGGGGGTCAGTGCTACCCTATTATTAAACCTTAGTTAACCCTAATCAGTCCTGCATAGTTATTTCTTCCCCTTCATCCCATAGCTACTGTTTTTCTGCAGATTTTTTTTTTTCACCTTCTATTTTATTTAGTATTAACATTTACATTTTTTTAATTTTCATGTTTTTTATTTATTTATCATTATTGTTTTTGCAGTAAATATTTAATTATACCACTTAACCTGAAAATCAAAGGCCCCTTTATCCCAAAAATATGCATATATTGTAAAGGAAGATAAAGATGTCTTTATTGTACAGTATGCAAATACTGTTAATTCATTCAAGTGATTGTAAAGTCTATTTTTTTTTTTCAATAAAAATAACAAACATGTTATACTTACCTGCTCTGTTGCAGTGGATTTGCACAGAGCAGCCCGGATCCTCCTCTTCTCAGGTCCCTCTTCTTTGCTCCTGGTCCCTCCTTCCTGTTGAGTGCCCCCTCAGCAAGCAGTTTGCTATGGTTTCACCCGAGCCAAGTCACAGCTCCCTGTGTCCAGTGCCCTGCCCCCTCTTCCTCCTGATTAACTGACTGACTTTGATTGACAGCAGCGGGAGCCAATGCCGCCGCTGCTGTGTCTCAGCCAATCAAGAGGGAGAAAATAAGGTAATAGTAGGGGCGCTGAAAAAATTATAAATATAAATGTCAATTACAAATGTGAAAATTAATAATCATAGAACACCTCAAGTAATAGACAACCTATCACCATGAATTAAAAAACAAATAGTTGCAAAGAAATGGATAATATAGACAATAGAAAATAATAAATAATTTATTTTCTATTATTTTTTATTTATTATTTTATTTATTATTTTCTATTGTCTATATTATCAATTTCTTTGCAACTATTTGTTTTTTAATTCATGGTGATAGGTTGTCTATTACTTGAGGTGTTCTATGATTATTAATTTTCACATTTGTAATTGACATTTATATTTATAATTTTTTCAGCGCCCCTACTATTACCTTATTTTCAGCACGACAAGTTTTTTTCTCTTGTTTCTAGGGAGCAGCTATTAGTGTTTCATTTAGTTTATTTGATTCACTGACTATTAGTTTATTTCTCTTTTTACATTTGTATAAGTGGCGCAGAGTTTATTAGCTGCTGTTTTTCAGCTATATTTTCACAATCAAGAGGGAGAGTCTCGGACAGTCGTGACACTCGTGTACATCGCTGGACAGAGGTGGGGCTCAGGTAAGCATTACGGGGGTTGAGGGCTGCTGCTGAACACAGAAGGCTTTTTATCTTAATACATCGAATGCATTAAGATAAAAAACCTTCTGACTTTACAATACCTTGAAAACCAACAAGAGATATCCAAATATGAATGTTAGAATGTTGACAAATGATCTTCGCTCAACATAATTCGCCAAACTGCTTCTTCAGGAGTAACACTGATCCTCCTCCCAGCCAATTGGGAAGCAGAACTGACACCCATCACCCAATTGGCTGAAAGGACAGGCAATCCTATTGGATGCCTAGGAGGAGGGGAGGAGACTCACAGCGGAAGCGAGGAGGAGAAGAGCCGTCCAGTCCCCGCTGATGCCTGGTTCGTGCCGCCGCTGCATGGATGTCCGATCCCCACCGCCGCTCTACGGCTGCCGATCCCCGCTGCATAGATGGGGTAACTGCCTAGACCGACGGACAGCGGGGGGGTTGGTTGTTTTCTGCTCCCCCAAACAAAATAACACCAGCCGCCACTGAACTACACCAATATTGTTCTTTGCTTTTGGGATAAAGGTTTTACATAACTAAATAAAATCTGATCATTGCAAGCACCCCTGTCAGTGATCAATGGTTTGTCTCATCCCTGTAACTGATACATCTGCCTGAAAAAGTTAATGAATGCAGCCACCACATCTAAGCTGTATTATACTTGAAGCACCCTGATGTTTAGGCAGGGTTGCTAGTAAATTTACCTGTCAGGTATGGTTGCTTTGGCCAATTGATAGGACATCAATTAATTCCACACTAATTCTGGAATTGCTGCCATTCTCTCTTCTGTTACTAGATGGCCGGGTATCTGGTGGCACTGGATAAAACAAGGGCATTGCAAGGACAGATTAGGAATAGATGGGGTATCTCAGCCAATGGGCAAGGATATTCTTGGGTCCCTAGGCCTGCTGGGAGAGCCTGTTTATTTTGTTGAGGTCAGGTGATCGGCAGGGTTCTGTGCCACTGGGGTGGTGCGGGCGTCAGCGGTAAAGCGCTGCTATTTTTAGCAGCGCTTTACCGTAGTTTTAGTGGCCGAAAAAAACCTGCTAGCGGCCGAAAAGAGTTAAAACCGCCCGCAAAGCGCCGCTGCAGCGGCACTTTGCCGGGGATGTAGCCGCGCTGCCCCATTGATTTCAATCCTTCACTGCTCCAAAGATGCGGCTAGCAGGACTTTTTTCACCGTCCTGCTAATGCACCGCTCCAGTGTGAAAGCCCTCCGGCTGTAGCGCTTGAAAACCACCTCGGTGTGAAAGGAGCATAAGGGACCATCCACCTTGTTACTAGGAACCACCATAAGTAGCTGAAGCAAGTACCAGAGCAGTATTCTCCCCAACCGGAGACGGTGAAGAATCGGGAAACTTCAGCAGATGTCAAGCCAGCGACCCAGCCAGCGGAGGTGACGCTTGCAGCGCAGTCTTGTGTGCCAAGCCAGGGACCGAGCAGGCCAGTGAGGTGACGTTTGAGGAGTATCTGTGAGTGCCAAGCTAGGGACCCAGCAGGGACATGGGGGGTGATGCTTGAGGAAGATACTCAGTGAGAATATTTGAGGAGCACAGGAGATCCGGTGGCAGTGGATGAGTGGGTCTAGGTGATAGACTGGGAGCTCAGTTGAGTGAAGATCTAAAAAGGATATTGTGGGGGAAGTGAAAGCGTTCATTTCAACTTGTGATAGAAACTGTTCAAGTTTGTTGCCATAGAAGACAGCGTGTCTACGCATGCAGATGTGGTGTCCGGCTGGGAGCCTTTCCCTGCATGGCTGTCTACCTATAGAAGTCTTGGAGCCTGCTAATTAACATTGCAACCACTAAAGGGTGTCCTGGCCCTAACCCTCTCTCCCACAGTTCTGTTCAAGAGAAAATAAACCTCTTTGCATTCAAAAGTGTCTGGCACCCATGAATCTACTTAGCACTACACCTACCATGCCTCCTAACCCACTCTACATAAAAGGATGTCAGCTGTCCCTAACTCTGGAGGTCACCATTATGCCTCTGGGACCTCGCTACATACTAAATGTTTGCTATGCGTTTAATAATGCTTAAGCCCTGTGGCTTTGAAATCACGTTACTTCGCTATACTTCAGATATGGAATTTCATGCAATGTTCACGTCTATAATAAATGAGGCACAGGTAATGGTCATATACCACCAACCTTGCCAGATGAGAGGATATTCCTTTAAAAGAAATCTGTACATGTAATGTAATGTAATGTAGTTCCTGAGGGTTTCCTGAAGTCTGGCTATGACAACCTTGGTCTGTTACTGAATAGCCTGTCTGTGCAGTCTATGGAAGAGTTAACGGCAATCCTGCTCAAGTGTCATCAGGTGTCCTGTACTCCATACACTCCTAATATAAGAGTCCAGGTAGGATATCCTTTAGCTTAAAGTGAGGTGTTAGGATGAAGGGAGCCATGTCTCTGAGGGTCCTGGTCAGTGCATATTGTGCAATTACTGGGGTTTTTAGCGTTTTGGCTGTACAAGATGAAGACCTGGATGTGCAATGTGGTATGGAGAATATGCAAGTTGTCATTCCAAGACATATAAAGCATGATGCCAAACTGAAGGTTCTACGTAAGTTTCCTTTAATAACAAACTGATATGTTGTATATTTCATGGTTGGATATTCCTTTATTTCAAGGAAAATTTGTGTGTGTGTGTGTGTGTGTGTGTGTGTGTGTGTGTGTTGGTTTGTGTTATATTTTTATTTTTTTTTTGCTGAAAAATTATCCACTATGTAACTCTTGGTGGGCTTTGTGCAACCCATTCAATTGAATGTAGAAGTGTTGCAAATGCCCTGGTTGCTGTTATACAAAAAGATGGCAACCAACCACCCCAATTTATAACTCGCCTTTGCAGTGAAGTGCACACGGGAGGGCAATGCACAATACAAAAAGTTCCTGACGTTTACCAGCTAGGCTGTAAAATTGCTAAATTGGCCCTGTCTTTCAACTTCTGTTTGAAACCAATGGCTTAGTTGTGCGCTTTTGCAAATATGTCAAGGCTCCTCAGTATGCTGTGGTCCTTTTTAGATTGTTATTGTTATTATTATTCACACTGCGTCCCTAATAATGATGTGAATGTAGCTTTGTGCTATATTGAGTGCAGAGAATGCTTTAGCTCAAAACCTTCTGCCTTTACAATCAGTTTGAATTTTAATTCCTTTTGATCGGCTTGCCTGTTTAAGGTTAGTAATTCAAAAGTAGAGATGCCAGAAACTGTTGAGCAACCAGTCTTACTGGCTAGCCGAGATCCCCTGTACAGTATTCCTCTTATACCTCTCTGGTTTCTGTCTGCATCCCTCCCTTGACATATTCTTTCCCTAAATGAGTAAAAAACTATCCAACAAGGACTCCAATCTCCTGTAAAAGCTTGACAGAGGTTATATTCCCCTCCACTCCAAATCTGTTCGTGTAGCTCAAAACCTGCTGGACACTGTGCTATATACCAAGTAGCAGATTTGGTGTGAGAGGTATCTGGATATGGATAGCTTTTTGTGTGTGCATGAGGCCCTAGAGGAATTTCACTTTTTTTTTTTATTTATTTTTTGTGAAGTTCTGCTTTAATGAACTGGACTGTCTATTTACCAAAGCTTTTTTAGGTGACCTTAAACTGAATGGCATCTGGAATTTGCGCTGTGTGATCTGTCATTTTTAGCAGATTGATTTGGACTCCCTGGCAGAATCATGGCAATTCTGCCCACAACTCAAATGCCCAGGTGTGAATGCAGCCTAAGAGAAGGCTACTATTGCCAGATTAAAAACCTGGTATAATTACTGCTTCCCTTCAAACTTCATAGAAGCAGTAATTATACCAGGTTTTTAATCCGGTAATAGTAGCTTTCTCTTAGGCTGCATTCACACCTGGGCATTTGAATTGTGGGCAGAATTATTTTGGACGCCGTTAAAAATAGCGGTGCTTTACTGCCAACGCCCGCCCCAGTGTGACAGTAGCTGTACTCCAGCTCGTCTATGGTGTCACACATGGGTCTCAACCCATGTTTGCCACCATGGACGAGCTGGAGTAAGGTTACTTTCACACTGGGATGGGCATCGGTGGTAAAGCACTGCTATTTTTAGTGGTGCTATTCGGCCACTAGCATGGCACTTTTAACCCCCGCTAGCAGCTGAAAAAGGGTTAAACACTGCTGTGGTGGTGCCCCATTGACTTCTATGGGCAGGGGTGTTCTAGGAGCAGTGTATACACCACTCCTACAGTACTGCAAAGATGCTGCTTGCACTTTTTTATCATACTGCAAGCGCACCGCTCCAGTGTAAAAGTACTAAGTGCTCAGGCTTTCACACTGGAGAGACAGGAGAGGCTCTTGACAGGCGATATGCAGGCTTTTTTTTCTTTGCACTGTAGTGCCTGTAAAGCATCTCAGTGTGAAAGTAGCTGAAAGGAAAATTGATCTATGTAATAGAACTAAAGGTATAAGGTATTCTCGCGCCAAACTACGTGCCCTAAAGTAAAAATAAAGACTATGGTTGCAGCAAAACACCGGTAGGGGTGATAACCCCCTCCCCAAAATAAGTGATAAGTAATAGTTGGTGTTGCGCTCCAAATAGACAGAAAGAGATACCAATATAGTAAAATAAACTAGCTATAGTGCCTAAACATCAGTAAATGGTAAATAAACGACGTGCCTTAATAAACTCAAACAGTGTATATATCCACTCTGGTGCAGTACATCAGACTGTGCACCTAACCCAGTGCTAACAGTAACAGATCAAGTGTTATGTGTAAAATCCATAATCAAAAAATTTACAAATAGAAGTAAAACAGCGTGTAGCATAGATAAAATAAAAAATATAAAAAATAATGAAAATAAAAATAAAAATGAGAATAAATAAAATTAAAATAAAATGAATATAAAAAGGGGTATAAAAATAAAAAAGTTAATACTCAAAATATACAAAAGGATAGGACTTGTAAAAACTTAATAGTGCAACTTAGTATAGTGCAATAACATCCAGTGTATCTTAATCAAAGTGCATATAGTGCTGAAGATGATGATCAAAATCCAAACGCACATCCAGAATGTGCTCTAAAGTATAAACGTCCAGAAGGTGCTCTAAAATATCTCATCAAATAATGGTAATCTATAGTCATGCAAAATGTGGGTCCATTCAGTGGTAGATAAATCAGTATGCTGCGTGACCAAAAAAAAGGGGGCTGATTCCACCGGTGCTCCTGTGAATCTTGTGTTCACACACTAGGTGCAATAACTACCTTACCTTACTGCTGTAAGGTAAACGGCATTCCAAAAAGCACTTGCTATCCGCTCGTGTGGGTTCAGTAAATGGTTTACTCTGGACACTCAGTCACCATGTATATGTAGTCATCATAAAGGAAAGAAAGGGGAACACTCCAATGGTGAAGTATGTATTCAAAGTTTCGATTTATTCAATAGGAAAAGTCTTGGGTACTCACATTTAAAAGACATAAAATGCACAGTTTCAAAACCCGAACGAGCACCGCGCTCGTACTCCGGACGTCACTTCCGGTGTCCTCACTCTCCAATAGCGTTCCTACGCGTATCGTCATGTGACTTCATCAGGGAATCCCGGACGTCCGGAGTACGAGCGCGGTGCTCGTTCGTGTATTGAAACTGTGCATTTTATGTCTTTTAAATGTGAGTACCCAAGACTTTTCCTATTGAATAAATCGAAACTTTGAATACATACTTCACCATTGGAGTGTTCCCCTTTCTTCCCTTTATGATGACTACATATACATGGTGACTGAGTGTCCAGAGTAAACCATTTACTGAACCCACACCAGCGGATAGCAAGTGCTTTTTGGAATGCTGTTTACCTTACAGCAGTAAGGTAGTTATTGCACCTAGTGTGTGAACACAAGATTCACAGGAGCACCGGTGGAATCAGCCCCCTTTTTTTTGGTCACGCAGCATACTGATTTATCTACCACTGAATGGACCCACACTTTGCATGACTATAGATTACCATTATTTGATGTGATATTTTAGAGCACATTCTGGATGTGCGTTTGGATTTTGATTATCTTCAGCACTATATGCACTTTGATTAAGTTGCACTATTAAGTTTTTACAAGTCCTATCCTTTTGTATATTTTGAGTATTAACTTTTTTTTTTATTTTATTTATTCTCATTTTTATTTTCATTTTTTATATTTATTTTTATCTATGCTACACGCTGTTTTACTTCTATTTGTATCTTTTTTGATTATGGATTTTACACATAACACTTGATCGGCTACTGTTGGCACTGGGTTAGGTGCACAGTCTGATGTACTGCACCAGAGTGGATATATACACTATTTGAGTTTATTTACCATTTACTGACGTTTAGGCACTATAGCTAGTTTATTTTACTATATTGGTATCTCTTTCTGTTTATTTGGAGCGCAACACCAACTATTACTTATCATCACTTATGTAATAGAACTATTCTGTTGTAACAAGCTTTTCATGACAATGTCTGTATTCTGTATAGTGGGTCTCAAGAGTATTATTTTTTTTTTCAGATAAAAGTGGAAAAATGGACATCTTGCAAACTTACACTTCCTGCAGCCTTTGGGTGACCCAGAAACCAGATGGCTCTGTGATTGTTGGAACTGCTTACAAAGGCTGTTATGTCACTCAAACTGTAAGATCCATCAAGACAGAAATTGTATAGGGTGGTATATTACATTTTTCTCATACTGGCTTAATAGAAATGTGAACTTGCCAACGTACTTGCAGGCATATGTAAATCATTCTGGAGAGGTTGTGGGGAGGGGGGGGGGCACAGGAGGAGGAATGGTTTGGTTTAATAGTATGTGTAGTGCAATCCCGCCCCCGCCCAAGGGCCTCCAATTTTATTTTTTTATTTTTTTAACAAAATAATGCAATGACAGTCAGGTACATGGCAAGAGTCCATAAACTGTTTAGGGGATGGTTTTTGTTTTTCATGTATTCCTTAATGAATCTGGAGAGTGTGTAGGGTGGAATGGGATGCTGTGAGAACACTACATAGTTCCAGAAAGACACTACACTGGTTACACTTCTCTGAACAGTCCTTGCACCAAGAACAAATAAAGATAATCTTAAGCCTTGTGAGGGCTACCTCAGCCAGAATCACCACTGGCACTCTCACCCAAAGGACACCAGCACTCAGTCACTAGGGCCAGAATTTTCAGGTCTAATCTCAATGTCACAGGATAGCCAGAAGCCTCTTTCCGGTATCCACCAGACACTCCTCAGTGAGGGAGAAGTTATTGCCCAAAGTGCCTCAGGATTAGGGATGGCCGAACGGTTCGCCCGGCGGTCGTTTCGCGGCGAATTTTGGCTGTTTGCGGTCTGCCTAATCGGGGGCGGGGGGGGGGGGGGTACAGGACAGCCAATTGAGACATTACAGCACATGGACACTTGGACATTCCCCCTAACTTATAAATAGACCCGATCCGGCGGCCATTTTACATTCTTTCTACTGTCACTATAGGGAGAGGTTGCTGTGTGGAGCAGGGAGAGACTGCAGTGACCCAAATCACTAGCTATTAGGTCCACAAAAGTTCTTTTCAGGACTGGTATGGTATAGGTGTTAGGTGTAGTTCAGGATATAGGTTTGAGGCACTGCTGTGCTAGTGATTGTTGCAGCAGCCTGTCTTTTGTCAGTGTAGAGAGAGGGACAGGACGCTGTATGCAGCAGGGACAGTCACTTTAATCATTAGCTGTTACTATTAGGTCCACAAAAGTCCTTTTCAGGACTGGTATGGTAAAGTAGTACAGGTTATAGTTTTGAGTGCTATTCAAGTTATTGTTCCAGCAGCCTATGTTTTGTCAGTTTAAATAGGGACAGGCAGGAAGCTGTGTGGCAGTGAGGGACAGTCAGTTTAATCAGTAGCTGTTACTATTGGGTCCACAAAGGTTCTTTTCAGGACTGCTATGGTAATAGGCTTGTACACGTATAATATTCTTTCTTCCAAATATAGAAAGAATATTATACTTGACTGCTGCCCTTCTGCTGCAGTAGTCCTTTATCAGTATAGGGACTGAGGTACAGTCTGCTAATCATTCACAACCTACTTGGTCCACAAAGGTCCTTATAAGGACTGGTAAGGTATAGGGTACTACAGTACATAGGGTTGAGTGAGGTACAGTCTGCTATTCCTTAAGGACTGGTATAGGTCCACAATATATAGGGTTGAGGTGCACTACTGCTGACTGCTTCCCTTTACTGCAGCAGTCTTTTATCAGTATAGGGACTGAGTTTTGTCACAGGGTCATTTAAAAAATGACAGGCAGAGGAAGAGGCAGGCCTTTCCGCAGGGGTGGTAGGGGTAGGGCAGGAGCCAAAGTGGGAAGTTGCAGAAGGTGCGTTCAATTACTTTAAAGGAAGCACCAGACTTGGTTGAGTGGCTCACTCAGCCTTACTCTTCTGCACCCTCCTCATCCTCTCGATCTGAACCCTCTTCTAGACTCTCTGCTATGTGCACCCCCAAAGACACTACCACCAACACCGCCACATACCTTCTACTTGAGTCACAGGAATTATTTTCCGATCCATATCAAGACATTTCTGATGCGCAGCCACTCTTGGTATTGGATCAGGAAGAGGCGGTAGCAACAACTGCCACTCAGCAGTCTGACGACATTACCCAGATCCAACCAAGGAGGAGGTTGGTCCCCGGTGTTGCTGCCTACTCCGAGATCTCTACTTATAGCGGTGGGGAAGGTGACGTTGATGGTGACGTGTCTAGTGATGTCATGTGGGTGCCCACAAGAGGAAGAGGGGAGTTCAGAGGGAGATATGGACCAGCAGATGAGGAGGAGAAGCAGGAATAACTTGCATGGCACAGGAGGGACAAAGCAGACTGCTAATGTATCAGGAGCGAGTCATCAACCATGTACGGTCACATCGGCGCTCCCAGGACGCCGGCACATGGCTCCGCAGTGTGGGCTTTTTTAACGTGTCCACTGCTGAAAAATAGTGTTGCCATCTGCAATCTTCGCAGTCAACGCATTAGTTGCGGTAAGCCCAACACTCACCTAGGGACGACCGCCTTAAGAAGGCACATGAGCAGCCATCACCGAGCCCAGTGGGAGCAACGGAACACACAAAGCCACACTCCAGGCTCTCACCGTCCAGCCTAGTCTTCTAATTCTCCTTCTCCTCTCTCCTCACAATTATCCTCCACTCCACCTTCCATCACGCCAAGCTCACGTTTTTCTGCAAAAAAGGCAGGCTTCCGTGGGCCTAATGTTCGAGCGTAAAAAAATGATGCCGGATAACCCTCTTGCCCAACTGTGACAGCTGGCTTGTCAGAACTGATAGCCTGCCAACTACTGCCATATAAACTGGTGGACTCTGAGGCCTTTCGCAAATTTGTGGCCATTGGAACACCACAATGGAATGTCCCAGGAAGGAAGTATTTTTCACAGAAGGGCATCCCAGAGCTATATGGACATGTTCAGCGGCAAGTGAATGTATCTCTGGCACAGTGTCGGTGCCAAGATACATCTGACCAGACACGTGGTCTAGCAAACACGGGCAGGGAAGGTATATCACTTTTACTGCCCACTGGGTGAACCTTCTGACGGCCGTCAAGCATGTAACCCATGGCACCCATGTAGATTTGGTTTTTACCGCCACGGATTGCATGCAGGCCTGGCTCTTCTTCTCCTCCATCCTCCATCCTCCTCCCTCTCCTCCTCAGCTGACTCCTCCTTTTCCGCTGCTAGCATCTCTACTGCTGCTCCGCCCAAGCTCCCCAGAACCTATTCGACATGTCAGGTGAGACGTTGCCATGCCGTGTTGTGCCTGGAAGCCAAGAGCCACACTGGCCCGGCACTCCTTTCAGCTTTGCATTCACAGGCAGATCAGTGGCTAACACCGCTCAATTTGACAGTTGGTAAAGTGGTGTGTGACAACGGTGCCAATCTGCTTAGCACACTGAAACAGGGCAAAATTACACACGTGCCATGCATGGCACACGTCTTAAACTTGGTCGTGCAGCGTTTTGTTGTCAAATACCCTGGGGTCCAGGACATCTTGCGGCAGGCAAGGAAAATCTCGGCCCATTTCAGAAGATCTTACACGGCCATGGCTCGCCTTGCTGACATTCAGCGGCGACACAATCTGCAGGTCAGACGTCTTATTTGCGATTGCCTGACGCGATGGAACTCAACCTTCTATATGCTTGATAACTGCACGTTTCTGCTGGAGCAGCCTAACGTCTACCTGTATGAACTCTGCGGCAGAATAGGTTCTGGGGAGCTGTTTTTTTTTTTTTTTTTTTTTTTCAGTGGCTGCTCATGCGCGATGCATGCAGACTTCTGCGGCTATTTGAGGAGATCACCAAACTGGTCAGTCGCAGCCATGGCACCATCAGTGACATGGTACCTTATGCCTTCTTTATGGAGCGTGCATTGCGTTGTCATTGATCAAGCTGTGGAGGAGCAGGAGCGGGAAGATGAGGAAGTAGCAATGCTGGATGAATTCCCAGGGGGGCTACTCTGAGACAAGTGAACAGGAGTCTGAAGAAGAGTCAGAGGAGGATGGTGCCGGGGCAGATGAGGAGGAGCAAGAAGAGCATGCTTTAAACCTTTCTGGGATCCCTGTTGTGCATGTATGGGGAGAGGAGAATGAAGAGGACGACATTATCCTGGATGAGCAGGAGCCAGGCCACCACACCGCTTCCAGTTCAGTGCAAATGGGGGGCCTTCATGCTCCAGTGTTTTAATAGGGACCCCTGTATAAAAAGCACAAGGGTCAAGGACCAGTACTGGGTGGCAACGTACTTAGACCCCCGGTACAAACACAAAATGGCGGAAATGTTACCGCCGTCAGAGGGCTGTCAGAATGGAGCACTTCCAGGCCTTGCTTCGAGAAATGCTGCATTCTGCTTTTGCGTGTGCGCTGGCAGAGGAGCAATTCCCACTCTCAGAGAAGGAGTTGCGGGTACCAATCCAACAGCGCCTGCAAGAAGAGGCCGGTTTGAAGATGTGTTGGTGACTTCGGATATGAGGTCATTCTTTCAGCCGACCCATCGACAGGTGTCATCCGGATCCAGCATCAGGGAACGCCTAGACCATCAGGTGTCCGACTACATCGGGTTAATGGCCGATGTGAACGCTCTGAGGAGTGATGAACCCCTGGACTACTGGGTGGGCAGGCTTGACCTCTGGCCAGAGCTTGCCCAATTTGCAATCGAACTGTTGGCTTGCCCCTCATCCAGTGTCCTGTCCGAAAGGACGTTCAGCGCAGCAGGGGGGGATCGTGACTGATGAGCGTACTCGCCTAGCTCACCAGTGTTAACCATCTCCCATTTCTAAAAATGAATGAGGCATGGATCTTGGAGGAATTCAACACATGTGACCAGTAGACCATGTATATGTCTAGAAACGTGTGTGTTTTTTCATTTCTTCATTTTGGCTCACTTCCTTGTCCAAAAAAAGCACACCGTACTACCGTATATACTCGAGTATAGGCCGACCCGAATATAAGCCGAGGCCCCCAATTTACCCCCAAAAAAACTGGCAAACTTATTGACTCGTGTATAAGCCGAGGGTGAGACATGCCTGTCCATCCCTGTGTGTGTGTCCGTCCATCCCTGTGTGTGTGTGTCCGTCCATCCCTGTGTGTCCGTCCATCCATCCCTGTGTGTGTGTGTGTCCATCCATCCATCCATCCCTGTGTGTGTGTGTCTCCATCCATCCATCCATCCATCCATCCCTGTGTGTGTGTCTCCATCCATCCATCCATCCCTGTGTGTGTCTCCATCCGTGTGTGTGTGTGTGTGTGTGTCCAGCCTACCTTTGTCCCGAGCCTCCGTCCCGTGCCTTGCCTCCTTGCCTCCGTCCCGTGCCGTGACTTGCCTCCTTGCATCCGTGCCGTGCCTTGCCGCCGCCGTCCCGTCCCGTGCCGTGCCTTCCCTTGCCTCCGTCCCGTGCCCTCTTCGTCGGCGGCCATTGTAAAGTTCAAAAGCTGCGCCGCCGCCTTCGCCTGTGATAGGCGGAACACTGAATTTCCCAGCAGCCTGTGTTCCGCCTATCACAGACGTCGTATCATCCTCGTCCGTAGTACGAGGATGATACGATGTCCGTGATAGGCGGAACACAGGCTGCTGGGAAATTCAGTGTTCCGCCTATCGCAGGCGAAGGCGGAGCCGGAGGCGCGGCTTTTGAATAGAATGGCCGCTGTCTGTCTGCTCGACACGCTGATCGAGCGGGCAGACAGCGATGACTCGAGTATAAGCCGAGGGGGGCACTTTCAGCCTCAAAAAAGAGGCTGAAAATCTCGGCTTATACTCGAGTATATACGGTATATGCCCGTACCCTCCTCTTTGAAGAGGTTGAGCCGTGTCCTATTTTTCTACTGGGGCTGCTTATTATGAGGGGCTCCCACCATCCCTGTGCTATGCTGACTTCCTCCTGGGGCTGCTTACGCTGCTGGTGTCAGTGCTGTCTATCACGCTGCTGGTGATCATCTCCTGCACCCTCTTCTTGGCCTACCCTGACCTTCCCTCTCCTCCATTGCCTTCATGCGCTCCACAGTCCTGAATTGTCATAATTTCACATATAAAAAAGAGTGCTTGTAGTTGTCGATCCCAGATTCACCTCATACATGTGTTATGTCATTGGCCATGTGGTGGGACTATGTGTGCACAGCTAGTAATTATATTGTGGCTGCAAATTTGACCTGTAAGTTTGCAAAGTTCGCCTCCCATTGAAGTCAATGGGGCCCGCCGCGAACGTTACGGTTTGCGAACTATCGGCCGCATTCGCGGTCCGCGAAACGTCCCGTCGGAAGTTCATCCATCACTACTCAGGATAGCTAGACCCTTTTCAACCTCCACCAGGCATTCTTCAGTGAGCTCTTAAAACCAGATCTTCTTTCCAAGAAGATTTAGAAATGGGCCCCCATCTGACACAGGACCTCAAAAATCAGCTTGAACCAGTAGAACTACCGTAAGTTGGGGTAGAGCATGGAATCCCTCCAACTGGAAGGCCCTGCTGTCAACATCAACAAAAAATAAATAAATGCACAACTGTGCTGTGCGGCGGGCCTAGGTGAAAATGTGTACTTCCATTAGGTGCTTAATGGATGGCTTCTGCACGCCCCACTGCCTTAGCCAACTAGGGGGAGAACTAAAACAAGGAAAGAGCCACGTGGCCTAGTGCATTATCCTTGTTAAAACGTTTATTAAAAAGCAGACGGAGTACTCACATTTGGTATCTGGAATAACATTGTCATGAGGCATGTCATGCTCAAGCTGTTGCAGAACTACAAGTCCCATGAGGCATTGCAAGACTGACAGCCACAAGCATGACACCCAGAGGCATGATGGGACTTGTAGTTTTGCAACAACTGGAGGTCCGCTAATTGCATATCCCTGCTCTAAGAGGTTTTAAAACAATACTCATATCTCGTAGGATAGTAAGATGGAGTGATCGTCTGATGGGTTTCTCTTCCTCTGAACCTTTTGAAACCAAGTCTGGTCTGCATATTTGTGTAGCGCTTGTATTTTTGCCTGTTGGTACTATGTAATGTTAAGCTATGGACAATGTTATAAATTTGGTACTTGCCACCATCTAGTGGCCTAAATGTAGAAGGGACTTATTATTATTTATTATTTATTATTATTATTTGGCCATTTTCTCTTTGGGACGCGTGGCCTGCCTACAAGGACCTGTGGGGAGGCCTTCCGGAGAGCACAGCCTCCAGCAACTGTGGAGCGGAGCAACCAGCGACTCTGCTTCATAACTGTGTGCTAAAGAGACAGTGTGACCAGATCAGGAAGGATCCAGAGACGCCTGAGTCATCTGAGGGCCCTGTGTCTTGCGCAAGAGAAACAGCGTGACGACGCTGGCTTAAAGCAGGACTGAGACAACCAGAGCAGAGGTTTCCTATTCTTCCAGGCCTGGTTTGGTGAGAGGGCTGTTGCCCATAATTCTTAACAGTTAGACTAATACCACAGTGCTGCTGGGACTGGTAGTCCCGCAGAGGAGGTGACACACTATTAGACTGAGTTCAAGCAGGCCTCAAGCCTATGCTCCACTAGGACCCGATACTGTGCGGTTTGGAGACACCGGAGGCAGTTATAAGCAAGCTACATCATAAGAACCGTTTCTATGTTCATTCTACACTATTCTTTATTTGTTTAAACCTTTTTGGATTACAATTTCTTCAATACAATAGTTGGCAAAAGACCAACTTTAATTGCAAGGCCTTGCATTCTTTCACTATAAGAAAGGACTGCATTATAAAGCAGGGGGAGCTCCCTAGCAATTGTATTGTACAGTGTTGATGGCTTTGCATTTCTGTGTCTATTACAGCATGCTGGAAGTGGGAAGGTGAACTGAGTTGAGGCATTGTCCCACTTGGAGACACGCATGCAGGGGTTACCCAAGAATTCTTTAATTGTTAGTACAGTGGGTATTCTCAACAATCCTATCGCATTAAGTTTGTGTGACAGTGTAGTTATTGTAATTACTGTTATACCAGTTCCAGTAAAAATATATGTTCTGGTTATTTACAATTGGTGTGAGGCTTTGTTCCTTTTTTTCCTACAGGTGGAGCAACAGATACCTAGGTAATGGTACACAATTGTTGTATTTGTACATTGTGGGGTCATCCTCTGTTAGCTTCACAACACTGCACCACAGTTGTGTCAAGCGGCTTGAGCCAGGTTATTGGGGGTGTAATAGCAGAGTGCAGGCACAATCAAATACCAGCAGCTCCTTCTGGGGTAAGTGCTACATGTGTAGTGGACTGGATGGATGGTATATCCTTGGAGAAGTCCTCCTTTGAAGATGGAATAGTCTTGATTTCATCACAGCACACCAATAAATGGTGATGGCATGGCCCTTCTACCAGATCCTGACCCGTTGGGCTGAACATGCAGTGCCTTGGGGTCCCTTGGTGTCAGGGAACTCACCGTACGTATGCCCGTCCCCGTATAGCAGCAGTTCCCCTTTAGAGGCGTACGAGTTCCGGGACGAACGGACGTATGCTAATCCGAACACTTGGACGTACGCCAATCCGAACACGCGGAGACACCCGTGCAAACTGAACAGATGTACGTATTCACGCACGGACGGCCATTTCCACCAATCCTGGCTCACTTCCCTCTATATAAACAGGATCCTGGCCTGACACCAGTGCTGGATCGTCTTCAGCTACTCCTGAAAGACCTGATCGTTGCTCCTGTGACCTTGTTCCTGTGACCTTACTCCCCGTGATCCTTGTTCCTGTGACCTTGTTCCTGATACCCATTCCTTGGATACCCCTTGTTGCGCTCTCCTGGACTACCACTGACCTCGGCTTGGACTTTCGACTTTTTTGGCTTGCTTCCTGATTCTGTACCTTATTTGCTAGCACGTTACCAGACCTTTGCTCGTCCTTGACTACGCACCTGCCTCTTGTTCCTGTACCGCATTGCCCGCCAGTTGCCGACCTTGCCTGTTACAGACACGCAGTGCTTCCTGCATACCTGCTGAACTTCCGCTGCCTACCTCCGTGACCAGTCTACGCCTCTTCTACCGTGAGGACCCAGCGTCTCCAAGGTCTTCAACTTCCACCTGCAGGCACCTACACCCTTTCGTTGTCCTCATGCTCCCTGTTCCCATCTCCAGGGGCGTGGAGACTGGAACCGTGCGAGAGGCCACCCTCAACAGTCTGACTCCGCTGTAAGGTACGTGACACCTGGACAGATGTTGGACAGATGTTCAAGTGGTAAGGTTCCTGGAGAGACGAGTCCTGTGCATAAAGGCTGTACAGTGCCAGATCTCCCTCTCCCGTCTGCTCATTTGACTTTCATACTCGCTGTTCCAGAAGCCTCTAGAATGTTTACACACACCTCTACAATCAAACCTGCAGCCTTTGAGATCCAGAACAGCCCAAAGTGATCAATAGGTGCTCCAATGATTGGAGAAGCCAACAAAAATGTAATTTACCTAGCAACCTATCTAGGAGGATGCTACAAGTCTTTCAATCTCAATCAACCACATGTGTGGTTAATACTTTCAAAATTGTCAGCTGTCTTGTCTTTATCAGCAGAATCAAATGCTATTTTAATTTGATAATTCATTGTATAAAATGGGACTTTACACCAGTTTTCATTGGGGGCAAGGATCTTTACATACTCTTAACCTTTTGTGTATACTGCTAACTACAAGAGGTTTGGACACGTTGCAGACTAAAAGGGACCAGCTCCTAGTGGCTATATGGTGTTGCAGGGGTGGGCAACTGTAACCCTCCAGCTGTTGCAGGACTACAGGTTCCATCATGCCTCTGGGAGCCATGTCTAACAGTCTTTTACAATGCCTCATGGGACATGTAGTTTATCAACATCTGGAGGGTGACAGTTGCTCTTGATGCCTACTTGCAAGAATAAGGTAGTACTTGACCCTTGACTTCCTTTTTGCCCATGGTTGTCTATTCCATTTTAATATGCACAAAGTACCACTTTCCTGTGTAGGGATTGCCACCCTCTGAATGTGTATAAAGCATTTGTTTACCATACTTTGCTTATAGATGGGTATTGCCTCTGCTTGCTAGCTGGGTCAAAAATTTCAATTTGAGGACTACTTTGTATAAAGGTAAGTAGCCACAGAACTAAGCTATATGACCTTCCACACAAGCAGCTCCTGTGTTTCACCCAGACCAGAAGGAGACTATTCAAGTATTACTATGCTTTAATAGTTTCACTGTCTCGGCCATAACTTCTTGATCTGAACCTTAGTGACGGAGTCTCTGTTCTATTCTCTCACATGCACAGTGCCAGATATCTGTGTGTGTGTGGGGGGGGGGGTGTTGATATGCAGCTCCTGCTATTTTAGTTAATGCGGTCCCTTCTGGTCTGGGATTCTATAGCTAGTTTTGGCTTGGGGCACTAGAGCCAGGTTAGGCGTTTGATAGTCACTTGGTAGTTGAGTTCTAGTTGCGTGGCAGATTATAACATATTAGGGACTAAGATGTAGAGTAGATGAGCCAACTGAGTTCCAGCGGTCCCTGCTGGTGAGAAGCTGCATTTCCGCTGGTTGGACAACAGCTGGAGGATCTATTGCTCTTGTCAGGTCTTCAACCCCAAGACGGACACAATCAGGATCCTCCTCAGGGGTCAGTGCAACTGAACCTTGCTGCAACATTCATCTGTAGGTTTGACACATTTTGCCATCTTCAGTCTTCCAGATCAAATAACTAGGCATGATTCAGTGAGTGCCAGTTGTGTGGCTGAATATGCCTTGTTGATCTCAGTAGTGAATGGGCAGATGGGTTGTAATGAGTGGTTATTGGTGTTACTGTTGCCTTTCTATCATCTCTAACCAAAGTATGCAGAATACCATCTATGAATGCACAACTCTTTGAAACCTTGAAGCAGATGGGCTACAGCAGCAGACCAGACCCAGCACCACTCCTGTCAGCTAAGAATAAGAAACTGAGGCTACAATTTACACAGGCTCACCAATAGATTGGAAAAACAGTGCCTTGTCTGAGTTGTGATTTCAGCTGTGACATTCAGATGGTAGGGTCAAAATTTGACAGACCTGTAAGCATGGCTTCATCCTGCCTGAGGGTGATGGTGTGAGGGGATATTTTCTTGGCACACTTTGGGCCACTTGGTCTCAAATGAGCATCATTTAAATGGCACACCCTAGCTGAGTATTGCTGACCATGTCCATCCCTTTATGACTACACTGTACCCATCTTCTGATGGCTCCTTCTAACAGGATAATGCACCATGCTACAGCTCAATCTCAAACTGGTTTCTTGAACATGACAACAAGGTCACTACACCAATGACCTCCAGTCACCAGATCTCGGTCCAGTAGAGCACCTTTGGGATGTGGTGGAATGGGAGATTTACATAGGATAGCATCAAGCAGTTGCTGCATATTTGTCGGATGCACATCTATCAATATGGCCTAAAATCTGAATAATCCTTCCAACACCTTATTGAATCTATGCCACAGGGGATTAAGGCAGTTCTGAAGACCAAAGGGGGTCCAACCCAGTACTAGCAAGATGTAACCTAATCATGTATGTGTATTTATATTTTGGGGGTTTCGTTTAATTTTCTAGCAACAATGCTCCCCTTTTTTTTTTTTTTTTTTTTTTTTTTTTTTGGGGGGGCTACGCTATTGTGGAAATGTATTAGATGCAGGGACCCCCATTAACAGTACGTAATGAGTAGATGGTCACTTTTCAATGACAATTAGTAATGTGACTATTAGATTTGGATCCAAAGCACTTCTGGTTAATAACTTCTCCTCCTTTAGGGCAGAAACTTTGTAATGACTATCGGCTTTCCAACAAAACAAGATGGTGGGAAGAAAGTAATTTTAAGGAAAGAGCTTAAGTGTTCTATGGAGTCATGTAAGTATCTAAGCTGATGTAAATTGGCCCATTACTGTTCTAGGAAATTGTTGTAGAAATCTAAAAAAAAGGGGCATCAAAGCTCAAAACACTTGGTGACTGAATAGGAAAGGAGTCACAAGAAATGGTTGTAGTTTCAGATGTTTGTTTTTTGTTGGGTGCTAAATTTTTGCAATTTGAAAAGCGGGAAATGAAAGGTCTTTTAAGTCTTTATGTAGTCTGCCATAACTCATTGTAGTTTTTAAAAGGTGGCACTGGGTCATGTCAACCAACTGCCAAACCAATGTATCTAAAGCAAAAAGTCTCCTACTCCTTGTTGGTCAAATACTCTTACCTGATGAAAAATGCTGTGACTTCTTCTATTAAGTTGGCCCTGGTTTTTCCTGACTTTAAAAAAAAAAAAAGACCACCCTATACATTACTTTACTTTACATGCAGGAGTGGCAATCGAATCTAAAGTGTTTCTGGTACCTTCCAGGATTGTAAGTCTTTCTTTCTTCTGATCTTCAGATGATGATGATCCAAGTCCAGACCAATGTGCTGCAGTCTCTAAACCTGACAGACTGAGCTGTCCTAGTTTGCTAGACTCGTGTATAAGTCTAGGTTGCTGCTATGAACCTTCAGACCAGACAACGCCATGTTACTTTGGCAATAAAGGTAACCTTTTAAATCCAACTTATTTATTTTGGATGATTCTAGCAGAAATTGTCTTATATGGTATTGGCAAATTTGATTGCCTTTTTCAGAGAACACTGAACAATTCACAAATATAGCCTCCTGTCACTTGCATAAACATAACTCTAGAGTTGGAAGTCAGCATTAAAAGCTTGGAAGTAAATTTCTGCTCCAGTGCGCTTAAAGCGGTTTGGTACCTAAAAATTTTATTTCAGATGTTTGTGCTGACTTCCGGGTTGTCCTCCCATGGGAGTAGGCGTGGTTATCGTCCTTGCAATGGTCCCTGGGAAATTTCTAAGCTATTTCCCAAGAATCCATGGGGAGACAATGAAATTGCCAAATCTTGCGAGATTTCACTAGGACGCCGGTCACGTGATGAGGGCGTGTCCGAATTTGCCATTTTTAAAGTGGGCAGGCAGCTGTATCTGCCATTACCACTGCTATCACGGAGCATGCTGGGAGCCGAGCGTCATCGATATACAGGAAGTAAATGCCTGTGGACTTCAGACGCCCACACTTAAAATGGGAAAACACCAGAGCACTTTTTTAAGTCATCCCGAGGAAAAGAATCGTCGCGCCGGGGGTCAAAAAAACGCCGGACATGAATGCTAAGCGAAGGTAGCAGTCGCCCACCTGTGACACAGGTAAGGAAAAAAGAGCGGAATCCCGCTTTAAGCCACTTTGCTCAACAAGCTTCAGTAAGCTATAGCACTTAAATATAGGATCAATCGGCGTAAAACGTATCCCTATGGAGCAGTTGTAACGCTCAAGATCAATATATTAAATCCTCAATGGAAATTCACGAATGGTGCAACTCTAATATTAAAATAAGTCGTGTCTAATTCATAAAATGCAATCTAAAAGGTAATGGTCCAAAATAGAGTCCATACATCAACAGTGCTGTAAAAAAGTCAGGGAATGGATAGAAAGATATGACATGTGATCACTGTGCTTGGACATCTCAGCTGTGTATCCATAAGACCTCCGCCACAGGCAATAAAAGCTGCTCACCTCACTGCATGGACCTTCTGAGCCAACAGATGGGTCAAACAAGCCTTCCCATAAAGGGTTAAGAGATGACTGGTGCAGTTGCAGGACTACACCGCTACAGATCGCCAGCCAGACCTCAGTCAATGGGGACCAGATAAAATCGTTGCACCATGTAAAATTTATGCTTCAGGAGCAGGCCAGGTAAAGAATGTGTGATTGTAAAAACCAAACTCTCCCAGTGCCCGCAACAGCCTGATTCTGAAGCATGCATTTATACATTTTACATGGTGCAACAATTTTATCTGGTCCCCATTGACTGACTGAGATCTGGCTGGCGATCTGGAGCAGTGGAATCCCTGCAGAGGTGCCAGTTGTTTCTTATCGCTTGTTTGACCTGTTGGCTCAGAAGGTCCATGCAGTGAGGTGAGTGGCTTGTATTGCCTGGTGGAGGTCTTATCACAGATGCACAGCTGAGATGTCTGTCTAGGCAGCTGAGGATATCTTTCTATCCATTCCCTGTTCCTACTGCTTTTTTCTTCACTGTTGTATGTACTTATCTCAGATTTTGGACCATTATCTTTTAGACTGCATTTTGAGTTGTACACATGTATTTTAATAGTGCAGTGCTAATATCATCTTTGCAGCTATAGCGCTTGTCACATATTACAAAAATTAAGAGACATGGGAGTGCAAGATTAACCACTAATACATCGATGGTGATTAATAATTGAATCACTTACCCCTTAGGGCGTTGTTGCCGTAACCAATTGGCATATAGGAAAGGGGGTGTACATGCCGGTGTTCTGGCGTATAGAGTCCGGGCATCATAGTGTCCACTCCGTACTGCGCATGCGCAGTACGGAGCAGACGAAGCTTCGGAAAATCTCCGAAGCTGAACGGCGCCTGCGCCGTGAGTGGAGGTGGTAGCCCCACCATCCAAGCGGACATAGGGTTGTGAATTTTAGAGGGCCCCTCGCGGGGGCGAGCTTCGCTCGCCACGCTTCGGGCTCGGCCTCGCTGCGTTCGGCTCTTTTTTTTTATTCTAACTCTATGTCCACTTGGATAGTGGGGATAGAACCTGGACTCATGGCACAGGCGCCGTTCATGCTCAGCAATTTTCGGAATCTGTGTTCCTGTGTACTGCACATGCGCAGTACGCAGGGGACACTATCTGATGGAGGACGCTATTTGACAAGACACCGGCAGACCCAGCATGTAAAGAGGTTACCACTGACAACAATAAATGGTTCAAAATCTTTTTAATAAAGCAATAGTATATTTTATTTCAAAAATTTATTTTAATGTAAACTATCAATTAAAGCCAAGTGCAGTTCATGAAAGTTACCCACATAAAATCCAATTTCACAGACCAGACTCGCAGGACATGCATAACACACATGCACGAATAAACGCTCATCGCAGGTCCGGACCAGTTGCTGTAAGCCACTAACCATCATTTGATCTAATAAAATTGGGTTTTAATTATGGTTAAGTATCATGCAAACAATTGTTCTAGAAGTCAAATTGACCACTAGATGGGTTAAACAGTAGTTTAGAGCAGACAAGGGAAGGGGGTTTGGCGAGCGGAATTGAAGTAGATAATTTAAATAGCAACTTTAATAATCTCTGATGTGTTAACGTAATAATTACTAGTGAAAGTACCAAGTCAATACTAAATATCTGCGACAGCTTGCTGTAAAATATGCTCCGATCACTGATTTTTATGAACTCCTTATCTGTCAGCCTTATTTATAGAAGGCACTGTAATCTCTTAGGTAGCGGCAGCTGATAAAGATACACCTTTATTGATCATTTACCACAGATCAAATTGCAACAGATTTTCAGAGGTTATAAGTCTATCAGACCCCGTTGAGATTAGAGCCACACATTCTTGGCAGGTAACTTAAAGTCTTTCCATACTTTACCACTGCCATATATGTATTAGCGCCTGGATGATCAAAGCAGTCTATCAATGTTTCAGCGGTATCCTGGTTCTGCTGCTTTATGGCCCTGTGTCAAGCAGTGGACCCAGTGGAAGCAGAGTGTCTAATAGCGGTTTCAATATTCAGCAGATACTGCTAATGAAAGCTGAATCACCCGCCACTACATAATGGCGAGTTCAAAGGGAACATAGCTGTAAACCCGATCAGTCTTTCTCGTGTTTTCTCTTTCGTCCTTTTATTATCGGTATGTTGTAATTGGTAACCAATAAGAATTTAATCATAACATCTCTTATCCTGTTTTCAAAGTAACCCGTCTGGCAGGCTAGCCTGTTAAATACACCACTAGCTTATCTGTAATTGGGATATATTTAGGTTGACACCGCTAAATGGTAACTGAGCAGGACTTGGCGGAATGCAAGGAAACATACCCTTCGTTAGTGGATACTCCGACGTCGCGTCAGGCTCTTTCACAAATTCAGAGCGAATCGACGTATCGCCCAGACTTCTGGCTCATCGGCCCACAAGTTTGGGAGAATCACCCACTATAGCACTTGTCACATGCCTGGTTTATGCAGAGGAAGGCTTCTCTTGCACCTCTGATTCGGGCCCCTGGTAGGGTAAACAGGTGGCGCAGGAGTGCAGAGTCGCGAGTGACGGTAGACATGGTTGCTGCTGATCCACTAATCCACCAAATGGCAGCAGATCTGTGTGGGCAGCAACAGGCTGGCAGCAGGTCCCAGAGGTAGCTTGAAAGGTGCTAGCAACTTGGTGGCTCCTGGAGGGGCTGGAACGTAAACGGGCAAATATGCACAATATCTGTAGTGTTTGGTGCTTCTGTAACAAGTGACTCCCTCCCCCTTGGTGTCCCCACTTGCCAGAAGTATTAGATCCTCAGCTTTGCAGTCTGGGATCAAAAAGGCAGTGATCTGATATGCCGGATGCTTCCTCAGCAAACCCTTCCAAGAAGATATTTTATAACAGGAAGGATATACCACACTACACTCCAGGGGTGTTGCTAGGTGGCAAAAAGACCAGGGGCTTCGGCCTGAAGTCAGAGCCTGGTTCCGGGGGGGTTGGTGTCAGGGGTGGTGTTGCCTACCTGACATACACTCACCTGGTACCATCTTAATCTTTTCTGTCAAACTCCCAGCCCCCTCAGCTGTAATTCTAGCCTCCTGCTGGCCGCTTAACATAGCATGACTCTAGAGGGCGAAGGGTGTCACTGTGCTGGCTCCATACAAGGAGAAATGGAGCACCACCGCTGTTCTCCTGATGCTTTCCTCAGTCTGGACGGCATAACTGTGCAGTGAGCAGTGCTGTAATGGGAGAATTGCGAAGAAGGTAAAATGTGGCTGCCACCACTGCTGTCTGTCCATTCTTTGCCTCTTTCTCTACAGTGACTGCTGGACCCGCTTAGACACACTGGGCTATTGGCCCCACATTCAAGGCTCCAGCCTCAATAATCACCTGTTAATTATGCATATGCCACACTCCATAAATGGTGAATACAGAACTCTTAGTGAAATACCGTTCAGCATGAGTTATCAAGAGCACTAAATGCGCAACTTACAGGATATCTGGCAAAGACTGGCATCGATTAAAAAAAAAAATCTGTGTGTGCGCTCCAGAGGCTGAAATTGCATCACTGGTTAGCACAAACCAGAAGTATGTTGACCCCCCCCTACAATCTACAATGGGGAGGACGGGAGGACAAGGCGACCAATCACGGTCAGTGTGAAAAACACACTAACTTCCTCCTTACATTTGCTGTTGCCAAATAAAAACTTTAATCTAATTGGAAGCCCAAACAGACAAAATTACATGTTCGGCTATAAATCTACAATACAACACATAATGTGATGGACATAAGCAAAAGATTTCCAATAACTGATCTTAACGTATGACAATTAAGAAAGTATAGCATGAGAATTAAAACACAAAATTAAAAATAAGGGGGGAAAAAAATAGATTTATACATAAAATTAAAAGAAGAAAAATGACACGCAACAATCCATTAGAAAAAAGGGCACTTCTCAAATATTACCAGTTGGACAAATAATTGCTCTAGCTCAATGTTAAGGCCATGAAGATTAGCCTTTTTTTTTTTTTTTTTTTTTTTGGGCAGACAGAGCTTCATGTCTTGCCTGTATAGTCCAGGTTTAGTTACACTACTTTTTTTTTTCTTGTTGTAAATTATCAGTTATTGGTAATCCTTTGCTTGGGTCTACTGCATTTTGTGCTGTATTGTAGTTTTTTTATTTTATTTCTATAGCCAAACGGGTAACTTTGTTTTTGGGCTTCTGTATAATATATATTTTTTGAAGTGGATGGAGCTAATGGCCATTAGCCAAGACTTGGTAGCATGTTGTCTATACATACGTTTTTATCCTACTGCAGCATAAAGATTGGAACAGCCCCTATTAAGGGGAAGTTGGACCTGTGTGTTGCAACAAATGTTGGGAAAACTGCAGTGTAAAATGGCTTTACAATTTGCCTGAAGTTGGCTTTCATTCTCTTACAATATTCCTAATGTCCCTTTGGAAGTCAAAGAAATGCACATACATTTTACATATAGCATTTGTGCAGGGTGTTGAAATGCACTGTGCAGTCTAATGGACACCAGGTTTGACCCAGTGTACTCTGTCATTCCCTTCCTTATGCGGTAAGTCTTAGCCCTTGTACACACGGTCAGAGAATCTGCCGGAATGAGTCTTATCGGACCGTGTCGTCAGATAATCCGACTGTGTGTGGTATGCATCGGACTGATTCCGTCCGAATCTCTCCGTCCAACCCAATTTTCCAACATGTTGGAAATATTTCCCCACCAACTGGGCCGGTCGGACCTAATCCGATCATGTGTAGAGCATTTTCTTCGGACCAAGTGCCACGCATGCTCAGATCAAATTCCTACATCAAAGCTATTGGCTACTAGCCTGAATGTAGTCCCATTGTAACGAAATTAAGTCATCACGTTCTGAAAGATCGCATTTTTCGCCAACTTGGCCCGACCGTATGTATGCAACAGTTTCAGACACAATCCGTCGGACTAAATCCGGGCAAAATCCGACGGATTTGGTTGGCAAAATCTCCAACCGTGTGTACGTGGGCTTAGAACCAAGCAGAAGAAAAGAGCTGCACCAATTAAAAAAAAAAAAGAGCGCTTATAATAAAACAGCACCACATTCATCAAAGTCCTGGACTTGTTAGATTAATAAAAGTCCATAGCGAGAAAATCTTTGGTTTTGAAGCCAAGCGATTCTCCTTCACCACAGTGATTCCACACATCTATCACTAATGTGCCCAGCTACCGACAAAAGATTGCGCTTACCAGATGGTAGAGCGTAAGGAGAGTTATGGTAAAAAGCCAGTCGCACCTCTCGCCTACACCAAATTTCATACAATTCAGGGGCAACGCTTCATGTATTGTAGATCTTTATGATGCTCCACACTCCCATTCACACAACAATGAATATGCACGTTGAGACTCTTTTGGACCCGCCATAAGAACTGTTGTAAATTCCTGTGTTTTAGCTTAAGAGGTCTTAAGCTAAACACAGAGGAATTTACAACAGTTCTGGCTCTAGCTCCCATATCATTACCCCCTACGTGTAAGGGCAATACATCCGGGGTCCTGTCCAGCCGGGAAAACCTGTGAACGTCTCCCAGTACCCTGCTCCATCTCATGCCTGATCCACCGGACCTGTGCCTCCTGTCCTGGATATACGCAGCTGTCTGCTGTTCGGCCGAACGTCGGCTTTCCTGGGCCCCCCAGTAGACGTATGAATGGCCAAGTATCCACACCATGCCAACTTCCTGACCTGTGAACAACAAATAACACATGTAATGCAATACCACCATGACTTAACAACACAAATATTTGTGAGCCCCCTGCTATACCAACAGCTGTGGGCAAACCTGTCAGAATCCTACCTGCCAATACGCTTGACCACCTCCTGACCCAAACATGCCCTGGACACCTCTGTAGCAGCCCCTATACGGCACGAATGTGAGGGGGAAAAAAATCATTGGATCAAACCCGGCAAAGGTGAGACCCTTCCGAAATACTGCAACAAATTGGAATCGTGAGAGGCAGGACCCATCCTCGTGGATGAGCAAGGAACCTGCGACCTGTGGCGTATCTCCCAGAAACTCCTTGCCACCAAATGCTGGACTCCGCGATCCTGCTGACTTCTAATTGACACCCCCTCCCACTCTGATCGGTCTTTGATCTCCTGATCCATATTCTGAGATGCTCTTGACCAACTTCAACATCACCCACCATCAGACCCCCTTGTACCCTTTTCAACAGACTTGCCAACTCACCCATGCTTAACGCCCAAAAAAAGCCATCGCGCTGCTCTGAACAAAGCTTGCTTGTAACCAGAGTTGCAGACCTTGTCCACTGCCGTACACAAAACCTGAAGCATGTCGAATGAGACAGGGCACCTACCATCACTCCTCTTATGTGCCTTCCTGTACCCCTTCACTGCTTGTTTAACCCAAAAATCTTTCTAGTCCCAGTGCCCTTGCCCCTTAAATAGAAATACCAAACCTGCTAGTTTCCTATCAATAGCCGCAGGTGAGACAGCTGTCTCCAACCCTGCACCAATTAAAAAAAAAAAAAAAAAACGCCGCAATAGGGCACACCCGGATCATCACTGGACATGCCGATCCTAGTCAGGCACTCAAACCAATCGCTCCATACCTTAGAGTAGGTATGCCATGTGGCCGTACTCACGGATTGCTTGACCCACTTTGCCACTGTCCCAATGCTATGCTCCATATCCAGTTGACGGATGACCCCGTGTTGCTCTGCCTCTGGTGCCAACTGCCAGAACCTGTCCCACTGAAAACAAGACAAAGCATCAGCCAAAGTGTTCTCAACCCCCGGCAAGTGCACAGCATAAATTGAATGCATTCACCTGCAAGCAGGGCTCAAGTCCTGCGGGAACGCATTGGAACGGAGTTCCTGTACTTTTTCCACAACAGGAACTCAGTTCCCATTAGCAGCCGTGTCCTGCAAGACTTTGAAGTATGCAATCTGTGTGGCAGGTGCTACACCAGCAGCCGCCGACACAGCTTGCAATAGTGAGTGCCGCACACCTAAACATTCAGGCATTGCCAGTAGGGGGCCCCATGACAGCTTCCGCTTCGATCTACCCGTCAATCACAGCCAGCTGTAGATCAGGTCCCTGCTGCTAAGAGATTGTATTTAATCAGACCTCTAGTGATGCGCTCCTCCCCGCTGGCCCCTCCTGATTTCCCATCTCCTCATCTTCCACCCTCCAGTCTCCTGCATACTTGCTTTGTGCGTCCCGCTGAATCCCCCCCTCCTCTATCTTCAGTGCCATATTATGAGAGAACCCAGAGGAGGAGCACAGCTATTTTGCTTACAGGACATGCAGGGAGAGAGGTGAGCTGAGAGAGGAACATCAGTTTGGGGTGGTAAGCTATCCAATACCTGGCAAAGTTTAATGGAGGGAAGTTTATGTGGAAATATGTGAAGGGTTGGAATAGCAGCGAGTGTGTGTTGGAGCCCTGCAGAGTTTGCAGCCCCCCCAAGCTAACATACATCTCCTAAGAAGGAACACATCCCTATCTCCCCAAGCATTCTGTCCAGATAATGTGCAGTTAATTTATGACCCTTCCGTTTAACCCTGTGTTATCCAAACTCTGTTCAAAGAAAAGTGTAAACTCGCCACATAAGCACTCTATATACAAAATAAAATTCCCCAATAAAGATCAGAACATGATGTTCACATTTGCACGGAAGCACAATTGAATGAATGCTGATTATTCAGAGAATTACCGTATTTATGTTTATTGAGGATTTTTTTTTATGTACTAACAGTTAAGCTTCATACACATAATACGAAAATTGGATGAAAAATACCACTTTTGAAGTGTTCGTGCATATGAGTGTATCTTTTTTTTTTTTTTTGGTGGGCGAGTGGATCTTGGGTGGGAGTTCCCACACTTTTTTTCCCCAGGACTTGACCCCTGCCTGCAAGCAACGCAGTACCAAATGTCGTAATAGTCTAACCACCGGCACTGATGCTGCCATCGGCCTGTTGACCACTTGTACCACCCCCCCATGTCGCAGTTGAATCTCACCTTCAGGCTGCGGAATGATTCCCCCCCCCCCCAAATCTCCATTGCCACCACATTTTGGAAATGGCTCCAACAGTACCAGGTTCTTTAGTACCCACTCCTGTGGCCATTGAGCCTCACACCACTGTCCTTTTGCAGAAGGCCCCGAACCCCGTAGAGCCCGCTGCATCAGTGAAGAGCTCCGGTTCGCAGTTGCTGACTGGGCCTGATATCCACAGGGTGTGCCCATTGAGAGACTCTAGGAAGTCTTGTCATACCGTAAGTCCTCCCTGTGCTCTTTAGACTCAAAGTGTGGACGACTGAACTCCTGCAGTTGCCGAGGACAACCGGCGGCAGAAGACCCTTCCCATTGGCATAATACGGCAGGCAAAGTTCAGTTTCCCTAGCAACGATTGAAGTTGACGCAGTTTTCCCCTGGTCCCCCAAACCTCCTCCTGAAGCTTGTCCCTCGGCAATTGGCATTCAATCTTCACTGAGTCTTTCTATGCCTAGGAATGTGGTGGTCGCTGTAGGACCCTCCATCTTCTCCGGAGCCGGAGGGACCCCAAACCGCTCTGCCAGGTGTTGCAACGTTCCCAGTAGGACTGCTCAGGTATTGGAGCCTGCCGGGCCAAAACATAAATCCTCCAAATCATGAATGACCGAATTGCCCACTCCAAAAAGGAGCTGAACTTTCAAAATGAGCACATGAAATGGAATAACCCATCGGAAGGCACCTGTCCACGTAGTATCCTCCCTCCCATGTGCAGCCCAGTAGCTGAAAGCTATCCGGGTGAACTGTTAGCAGGCGGAACGCTGACTCGATGTCTGACTTGACTGTACCCAGGCGACCGCCGCATCAAAGGAGGTGTATGTTACTGCACACTCCTCGGGGGGGGGGGGGGGGGGGGGGATGGCATCGTTGACAGACTCCCCTTTCGGAAATGAAAGGTGATGGATCAACCTGAATTTGGTGTGTTTTTGGCACAACTCCTCCCAGCGGAGAAACTACAAGGTCTGGAAGCAGTGCTTCTTGAAAGGGACCTGCCATGTGCCCTAAAGCAACCTCTTTGCCCAATTTTTTGGAGACCATTGCAGGGTGCAGCAGGGCTCACCATAAATTCCTAGCCACCGGGGTAACTATCGCTAATGAGCAAGGGACCTTGAAACCGGCGGCGAAACCCAATTCTAGTAACTTTGCTGCCTGGTCGGGGTATCTACTGAGGAAAGTAAGCATCCTTTCCACCCGCACTGTAGACTCCCCAGGACATCCCTTCCCTCTCAAAACGCTTGGACAGAGCGTGATTTCCACCGCAGTCGCAACACGTGTTTAAAACAGCAGTTCGCCCCAAATTTGCACATGCTGTCATTAAACTGCCAGCAAAAACCCCATTGTCTTTCGGTCGAATGTCCTGAGGCTGTGGAAGCTCCGACCCTCTGCCTGAAAAAACTGGTTGGGAGCCCGCGTTGCCGTCATCGGCACCATCCACAGGCTGATATCCTTGTGGTCTCAGTGCAGAGGGATGCACCGCCAATCGTTGACAAAATTGCTTGTCATATCTAAGCCATGCTACCTCACCGTACGTCCTTTGTGCCTCTTATTTTTATTATTTTTTTCTCCCTATGACTCCTGCCATGGTAAACACTTGAAGCCAATTGGTGAACGTACGAGGAAACAACCAGTACAGTCTTTTCTCCTCCTTACTTCTAGCTTCAACCTGTCCAGGTTGAACTTCTCCAACGGCAGCAAAGTGAATATTTATACATATTCACCCTTCCAGATTTTGTCTCGGACTTGAGCTTTCAAATGTGCTCCTAAGGGGCCCTCGAAGCAGACCTATTCTTCGCTGCATCCGCCAGCCTGATGGACTAAGACCACTTTTCTTCCGGGTGGTGTTTTTTTTTTTTCCTCCCCCCCCCCCCCCGGCCCTCTGGAGCCGCAACCCCTTTCTGAACCCTGGACAGCTCACTTACCTCTTTTTCTGGTCCAGCCACCATCGCAGGCGCCTCCCCGCAATCCTCTGTCACCACCACTGTACCTGTTAGTGCCTGAGCTGGTGCCTGAGCTGGCCAGGCACTTTTTTTCCTCCCCCCCGGCCCTCTGGAGCCGCAACCCCTTTCTGAACCCTGGACAGCTCACTTACCTCTTTTTCTGGTCCAGCCACCATCGCAGGCGCCTCCCCGCAATCCTCTGTCACCACCACTGTACCTGTTAGTGCCTGAGCTGGCCCCCCAACGCGTTTGGTTCAAAACGTTTAACCAGCTCCTTGAGCCCCAAAAGCAGGCCGCCTAACCCATGCACTGAATTCGCACTAGTCTCTTTTTGAAGCCAGGGGCATCGCATTGCTTCCCCCAACCACTACTGCCCCCCCCCCCCTTGTGCCGCTGGCCCTGTGACTACCCTGACCCAACAAGGTATGCAATAATGAAGCAATAGACAAGGATTGCACTCGCCAGGCTGCCCAGGACTGGGCCCAATATCCGCTGCGCTCGGACCCACTGCTGTCTGGCTGACCTCCTCACCACCTTCTGACTCTGACAGTTCTCCCTCCGATCTGTCGCTGCTGACTTCTGGCTGACACACCGTGGCTTGCGTTCCGCATGGACCTGCACCGTCCGTGAAGGGTCTGCAGTGCCGCTCCTGTACCAGTCTGACTCAGCCCGCTCCGTTCCTCTCGTGACTGGCTCCTCTGCCTGTGGCTCCAATGCCTGTCTGCCGGCTGCATCTCAACCTTGCTGTGCTTCTCCTGGGCCTGGACTCCATGTGCCTAGGACTGGGGGCCATGCCAACCAACATGCCCCCCACCTGCTGCTCACTGGGCCCCTGCTGCGTGCCTTGGGTGTCCCTGCATGTTCTCTCTGCTCCTGCTGACCGTCCTAGGCATTTCCTCTGGGCCGGGGGAGCAGAGCCATGTACAAGAACACCCCCCCCCATCCTCTCCTATTCTGCATGCCCCTCCCCGCTCCAGCGGTGGGGGTGAGGTTCTTGTTTGCTGCCTGATGTGGCCCTGCAGGGCCTGCATCGGGGCTAAATCTCAGGTGGCCAGGATCATCTTGCCACTCCCACTGTAATGGCCGCTATCTGGTCCCTGAGCCACTCGGCGCCCTGACTAGTGATTGCCGCCTTCAGATGTGCCACGAGGCTGTTCGTCGCCATTGCAGAGTAGAGCAGAGCGGTGAGGATGTGAATCTTTCCCCCCCCCCCCCCCCTCAAGACTGACATCACTTCCTCCTTCCTTCACTATGTTAAAGCTGACGTGCCATATCTTAAAGTGGCGACTGTGCATTCCCAGCACTGTCATGCAGTCCCTCCTCCTATGTCTGTCTCTTGCTCCGGGACTCTGTACTTGCAAGGCCTTATGATCCTTAGCTGCCACTGGACCCTCTTCCACACAACCTATTTTTTTTTTTTTTTTCTCCAGACCTTAGGGAAGCTATGGCTGGGACCTCTGCCCTCCAAACAGTGTCTCCAGAGCCCAGAATGTTACAGGATCACCAGTGTTAAATGGTTGACTGCCTTCTTGGCCAGTTGGATAATCTCTGTGGGGTCTCCGTATTGCCAAAGGTCTGATGGATGCCATCTCCATGGGCCCCGACAACTGGACTTTGCTGTAAAATTCTTCTCAAGTTACTGTATCTCTCTAGTAATGACTATATATACCAGGGTATATGTGCACAATTCTACCAGCACTCCTATTGGGCTCTTTACTGATAATACCTGTTTGTACATTAAAGGTATCGTCTTCGTCGTCGTCCTCGTCCACAATCCTGTGTGTGGTCAATGTTATATGCTGATTGCAGTAGTTCTTCTCCTCCTCCAATTACTTTACATGGATTACTGATTCCATTCCCAGGAATGGAATCCCCCTCTGTTCAGATGCCCTGTCCTGGGATTTATTTATTTTTTTCCGCACCCAGTGCAGGCTCCTATATTTACCTACAGGTTTGGTGCAATATCCAGTTTGGGGAGGGCTGTTTATCATACCCCCCTCCCCAAAAGAGGGCTACAACTTTTATCATTAAAGTATACTTAATGCAAGAATGTTTTAGCTTTATGTTAATGAGACGTTTCTTATTCAACTTCAACCTTTCCTCCCCAGTTACTGCTAGCTGCACGCCAGATGGCCTTTTCTCAATTGCTGTTCCCAGCACCCTGACTGCACCAATGCTGAACCTGAACTCTGTTCACTTACTTGGCAGTGGTGCCGAATGTGACCCAGTGGCCAGAAATGATGCATTCCTGCTGTATACGTTCCCTTTTTCTTCCTGTGGGACAACATTCAAGGTAAGGGTACTAAAATCAAACATTTTACTGCAAATTATGCTATGAGAAATATATACCAGAACATTTATTGGAATTCAATATTTAAAATTAAATCAATAACGTGAGGTATATTCTCTAACAATTGGACATATGGCATGTGAAGTTCTCTGGAAACAATGGTAGTGGTGGATTGAATCTATATTTTCTGTGGGCATTTTTATTTTTTTACCTCGCCCTCCTACCTAGAATGCGGTACACACCACCTGTAAAGGGAGAAACTCCTCTGCCATATTGTACTCTCTAAATCCCCAGGGGAGATGAGTGCTAATCCCAGTGAAAACAAATCTTGTCCTGCAGTAAGAGCCTCCACTGCAGGCCTGGTTCCACTTAACAGATATGCAGGTTCTCCTTTTCTTTAGGTCCATGTTTGCATTCATTCTCCTTTTCACTATAGAAGTCAGAGTTGGCCATCTTATTTAAAACTGTCCCTTGTGTAGCCTTGGCTTATGTCAATGGTTTGTGCATTTAAATAGAATGGAAGTGGGGGTGTTTAAGACTTAATAATTTTTGATTTTTTTTTTTGTATAAAATCGTTTTATCTTGACTATCTTTTGAATGATGTTATGAATGTAAGGTGTGTAATCCTAGGTGGTTGGAGATCAGGCAGTGTATGAGAATGAGCTGCTTGCCACAGAAACTGTACAGACATGGAAAGGAATATCTATTACCAGAGAAACCACATTCAGGTAAATGGTGGGTGTGTGGGGATTTTTTTTATTTTTCGGTAAGGGATTCACTTTTCCCATTATGCTTTCAACGGTTTTGGCAAGCAAGAAAACTGACATAAATTTAAAACTGCACAAGTAGGCAATTATTACTAACCTAGTGTGCCCCCCCCTCCATCAAAAACGCATGGAAAGTAGGCCATATGGGTTCCAATGGCATAGTTCACACCCGTGCAGTGTGTTTCAGTTCCAGAAACAAAAGTACAACATGCTGTGTGAAGTGTTTTGTGTAGGATGCACTATAACCCACATGCTTTGGCCAATTATGGATCAGGGGGTAAAAGGGGTGTTTAGCATTAAAAAATAAAATAAAAATGCTAGTCACTATATAAGGCCACCTGCATGTCCGCCCTGTGTAGTGTGTTGCTGGTGTTGACCGAGTGTCATTTCATTTAGATTGAGCAGGCAATAATATAAGATCTAGCTACAGTAGATATAGATAGGACTGCAGGCTGTTCCTGGTGTACTTTTTTCTAATATGCCATCAGGTAGGCAAGTGATTCAGTGAGCTACAGTGCATAATTAATCTCTAATCTCCTTTCCCTGCCAAAGTGGCCTATTACATCAGCTCAATGTCATCAGTCACTCCTTCCCTAGCCCCATCATTGTGCACGGAGGAGTCCTCCGAACTGTTCGACCAGTGTCGGGTACGTGCTGCAGGAGGATGCGCAGCGTTTTGAAGGATCTGATGATGGTACCCAGGTTGAGGAAGGCAGTAACATGAGCCCAGAGAGGGGGTGCCCAAGAAGGACAAACTGGCAGTCATGTTTCCCCAGCTGCAGTGTACTGCCAGGTTTGCTCCAATGACAAGAAGGGAGGGGCTGATGAGGTCACTGACTTTACGTGGGTGCCTGATAGGAGGGAGGGGGGAGGCACATCTCCGAGGCAGGATGCCCTCCAGGGGCCAGCTTAAGGGCAGCCACCCATCTGCGTCACACCACAGAGCCCTGCACATGTGCGGGGCGCTACTGAGTCCCCACGTATTTTGAAAAGTTCTTTGGTGTGGGACTTTTTGATACATGTGCAGCAGACCGCACCACATGCTTGACCAGACATGTTGACCTCCCATGCAGTCCATTGGCAACAGTACTTAAAGACCTACACCAAAGAACAAGGCGGACCTCTCCTTGCTCCTCATCAGCTGGGATCTCCAACCCCACTATATTTTCAGTCCTTTCAAACTTGCACTGAGAGGTGTAAGATTTAGGTGTGCCAAGTACTTGCGGGCAATCTTCTATTGCTACACTAACATTGTAGCAGGCAAATTTCCCTACCCCATCTGCTAAACTTGAAAAATTCAGTCCCAGCCATCCTCATGCTCAGCGGCTGAATGCTAGCTTGGCTAAATTGCTAGCACTCCAACTGCTGCCTTTTCAGCTGTGGACTCTGCCCCCTTTAGTGAATTTGTGGAATATGTGGTACCTCAGTGGCAGGTGCCCAAACGCCACTTTCTTTTCACGGAAGGCCATTTCAGCTCTCTACCGGCATGTGGAAGGCAATGTCTTGGCCTCATTGGACAGGGTGGTCAGCACTAAGGAACATATTACCGCTGACTTGTGGTCCAGCAGGCATGGACAGGGACATTGCCTTTCTTTCACAGCACAACTCTGCTGGCAGCTGGGAAGGATGCAGGACAGGGTGCAGTATTGGAGCGTGTTCTGCCACCACGCCTCCAAATTGCTAGTAGTGGTGATTCTGCCACACCTCTTCTCCACACCCTCTTCTTCTTCTTCCTCTTCAGTTTTCTCCTGATCCATAGTCAGTCATTCAAGGGGCTACTCAGGCAAAAATATGCCATGCGGTGTATGAGTTGGTCTGCTTAGGGGACAGGAGCCACACTAGGGCAGATATTGTCTGCTCTGCAGGGGCAGACTCAGAGGTGGTTGATGCCAGCTTCCGCCAGGAACGGTGGGTTGCAACAATGGCACCAACCTCTCCGACAGGGACACTTGACCCATGTTCCCTATTTGGCTTAATTTGAGTGGTTCTTGTGCAGGTAGGTACCCGGGTTTTCAGGATCTCCTGAGGCAGGCCAGGAAAGTCTGGGCATTTTTGCCAGTCATATGCTAGGGCTCGGCTGGCTGACTTTCATAGGAAATGCAACCTGCCCAAGAACCACCTCATTTGTGACATGCCCACCAGGTGGAACTCTATGTTGGCAATGCTGCAGCGGCTGCACACGCAGCAGAGGGCCATCAATGATTACCTGTGAGTATGGCACCAGGGCAGGGTCAGCTTGGGTGTGTGTGCTTCTTCTTTTTTTTTTTTTCTTCTCCTGACAGTGGTTACTAATCAAGGATGTGTGCGCTGTCGCCATTTGCGGAGGCCACAAGGATGTTGACAGTGCATGCATCAGTGATACTGTCTCTTGGCTTTGTGGGATAATGGACAGGGCACTTGAGGCAGAACAGAGGGAGGAAGAGGAGGACTTCCTTGCCTCTCAAAGCCCCCTTTTATCCAGACAGTGTTCCTGCGGGCCTGCCAATCGCACAGGAAGAGGATAGGATAAGGATTGTCAGCATGGAGGTGGAGCCTAGCACTCGGCATCGGCAGCAGTCTTAAAGGGATAGTTTTCAGTCCCCAGGACCCCATGCACTTGATCCACAGACACCTCCATCCCCCCCCCAGCCACGTACATGTCATCCTTGGTGACCCAGAGGACTCCGGATGAAATGCCTCAGCAAACCTTCACTTCAATGCCTCCCTGTTCCTGCAAAGCCTGCAAAAGGACCCTTGGATTCATGGTATCAAGGAGAGGGATCATTACTGGCTGGCAACACTCCTTGATCCACATTACAAGGGTAAGGTTGCGAAATTTATCCAGCTTCTGCAGAGGATGAAACCTCTTTGGGAGGCCTTGCAGAAAGGTTTGTGCAATGCGTTTCCAGAGCCTGGGAGGTTACAATTTCATGGTCCTCCTGGGCAACGTGTTGCTGAGGCTTCAGTCAGTCATAGAAGAAGCGGTGGAGAAGGTGGCTGTCTAACCGATGCGTTCAGACAATTAAGTCCACAGCCCCAAGGTCTGATCGGTTCCAGCAACCATTGCTAGCGTCTGATTTACATGGTGCAGGAATACCTAGGGGCAAGATCAGACCTGGAGACCTTTTCAACTGAAAATCCACTAGGTCACTGGGTCTTGAGGATGGGTTATTTCTGAATGCACATTCAGTGCTGCTGCAGGCTTTGTAACCGATCAGAATGTGCCTGTCCACAGACTCGGTTTATCGGCTCACCTTTCGATAAAATAAAATAAAATTAATCAGTCTTCGATCACCAGCTACCAAGCACCTGATGCTGATTTGGGCGGCACAGTGGTGTAGTGGTTGGCACTTTTGCCTAGCAGTAAAAAGTGACTCAAATCCCAACCACAACACTACCTGCATGGAGTTTGCATCTTCTCCCTGTGCCTGCGTGGGTTTCCTCCCACACTCGAAAGACATGCTTGTAGGTAAATTGGCCCTAGTATATGAATGGGGACCTCAGATTGTGGGCTCCTTGAGGGTGTAGGGACCAATGTGAGTGTGCAATTGCAGGGATAGGGACAATTGTAGACACTCAGGTTGAACTGGATGGACTAGTGTCTTTATTCAACATTACTAACTATGTAACCGATTTTACATTTTTTTTTTTTTTTTTTTTATGCATGTGGGATCCCTTGAAGACTGCCTATGCTGAGACTATCCTATTCCTCCTCCATGTTCATAGCTAATAAGAACATTTTTTTTTTTTTTTTTTTTTTTTTTCCCTTTTCAAGGCACCAGTGCCTAAGGCACAATTTTTCTGCCCCTGTTTAACAGGGGCACGTAATTACAATTTTTGATCTAATATTTCACAGCAGGGCCCGTCCTGGTTTCACCAGCACCTAAGGCCTAATTTTCCGCAAAGTATAAAGGGCAGGCCGTATAGTCGGGGCTGTCTTTAAGGCAGGGCAAAAGGGGCAGCTGCCCTGGGCCTTGTCATTGTTGTGGGGCCCAAAGCAGCTGCCTCGTACTTGCCAACTATCTCAGTTTAAATTCCCTTGTCCCTTGAGGTTCTAGTCCTGTGCTGTGTCCCAATATCTGTGTGAAGTGTTGGTACTAATGCTGCCCATCTCTGCCCTATTGTGTACAGAGGACTCAGCTGCAGACCTGTGTTTACATGTAAATAGCGGCGGCATTACTAAGCAAATGGCTGTGGCCGTCAGCATTGATATGTAAATAAAGGCGGCATTCATATGTACAGTATAAGTATATCATCCCCCCCCCCCCCCTGCAGTGAGATGTGCTGTAACCTAGCAACCAATCAGTGAGCAGCTTTACTGTACAGTAATTTCTAGCAACCAGTCACTAAGCAGTAATGATATGCTGTAACCACTGGCAACCAATCGCTGCTTGATCTGATACAGTAAACAGAGTTTAAGTCTAGCTGCTATTTATTGTATGTCTCAGAGCAGTTGGAGGGTGAAAATGGGGGGGCAAGAAAATGTTTTGCCCATGGTCCAATCAATGTTAAAGAGGGCCCTGCAGGGTTCTCCTTAATATCCATACAAGACCCAAAGGGCCTGGTAATGGGTGGGGGGGTTACCCATTCTTTCTTTTCTTTCCATTTTCATCCATATTGCTGGGACCCTACATTAGTTGCCAGCAGTTTTTTTAAATGACTTTTATTCCTTTAGAAATGTCATGTTGTGCAGGGACTGTTTTAAATACATCGAAAAATGTGCCACTTTACAGGCATACTATAGTCCCCCCGTGCGATATTTAAAGGAATAGTTCACTTTTATTTTTACACTATTAAAATCACTGCTCTCAACCTTTTATTTTTTTGCATTGATGCATGTCCCCTGGGGCAGGTCCCCAAACACTTTAGGACATTAACGTGCATATTAGCCTTTACAATTTGCCCTTTTGAATTTTCACTTTCAGGTCCCATAGAATTTAACGGCGTTCGAATGTTCGCGCCAACTTTCGTTCTGCCTCAAACCGAACCAGGGGTGTTCAGCTCTTCCCTAGTTTTGACATTTACAAATGCAGCAATTTAGTCTTTGGATGAAAAGGCTTGGTGCTGGTAAACACCACCTTTTTTGAATGTCAAATAGTTCATTTTATATACAACTATATAAATCGGATCACAAATGAGGAAAGGAAGAGGGGGACATTGCTCCTAATTGGACAGTTGGGAGCTATGCATACTGATTTATAGGTTCTTGTCTGATTCCCTTACCCTACTTTAATTGGGTTTTTCTTCAGCTAGCACATTCACATAGGAAGCTTAGTTATTTGTCTACGGGGACAAAGTCCCACCCCTTACATGCATTCCATTTAATGCTACTACGAACCTTTTAAAGAATGTCCATTTAACTGTGTTTAATGCTGGACACGATAACTGTAACCAATATATCTTTGTGCTTTTGTCTATAAAACACTGTTAATGTTATCGCTGTCATTTACTAAGTTTGTATGTGCTTTTGCCAAATCTATAAAAAAAAAAATCTGGAGGAAGTTTTTGTGGTGTACACAGGTACTGGAGGCAGGTAACTAGCATTTTCTCGAGGCCTTCAAATAAAAAAATTGACCTTTTTTAGTCTAATGCCTTTTACACAATAAGGGATGCTCTACAGCCTTTTGGCCCAATTTCTTTAGAGTAGCTGAGGCCCTGATTTTGTGATTGGTGAGAATCTAAGAATTTTTAGCTGTTGGAATTTCATGTGGAACTATATATTGCAGTGTTTACACCATTTTGGGACTTCTGCTAGCCTGTGGGTAACAGACAATTGAAGGTCTACCTTACAGGTATTCTATGGTCAAGCTTATGCCCAATCCTCAGGACACAATGGTTTTTCTGTAAAATTGCAAGCCAGAACAGTGTTCCTCATCTTCAATAAGGTAGTGTCTGGTGCTTGGAGAAAAAAAAAATGGTAGCCACAGAAATAAAAGGAAAGAACCTAATGTCGTAAATGGGTACATTTTGAAAAATTTAAATGGTGTGTTTTTTTTACATCTGAAGGGCTGCAAATGACCTTTTTGGTATATGCACTCATACAATGCTTGTGTAGAGCATGGCTGTCTCCCATGCAGAGAAGATCATGGTGGCTCTAGATTCTGAGCCCGATCCTATATCCTTTTGAGGGACTTCAGAATGGCAAGTGGAAAGTGCACTTGTGGACACCCATTTAGTAGGTTTATGGTGGTATGTTGAAAGGTGTAACATGGATTTTTAAAAGGTTCCAAACAAAGCTGAGTACAAGCAAGATGTCGCTTTTAAATGTGTAGTTTTTGTTTTTAAATTACCAATGTCACATCTCAGATTATAGGTGTAACATAAATTCCAAAATATTTCTACAATTCAACCTCCATCCCAACATGCAGCTGTTCACTCTGTCAAAGATCCAACTCTTGAAACTATTTCTATCTTCACCCATCTATTCGCCCCCCCCCCCCCCCCCCCAAAAAAAAAAACTTGAGCATTTGAATCTATATTCTGGGGGAAACTTGCTTTAAAATGTATATTTTGCCATTTAAAGAACTGGAAAAAAAAACTGTTGGTCATACCTATAATCACCAATTACGATACACTATATTTCCAAGTCTTTAGTCCGTAGAGTTCAATAGTGAGTTGGTCCACCCATTGCAGCTATAACAGCTTCAACTCTTCTGGGAAGGCTGTTCACAAGGTTTAGGAGTGTCTGGTCAAAAACCTTCCCATATTCTTCCAGAAGCACATTTGTGAGGTCAGGCACTGATGGAGAAGGCCTGGGTTGCAATCTCTGCTCTAATTCATCCAAAAGGTGTTTTATGGGGTTAAAGTCAGGACTCCAGCAAGACAATGCGAGATGGTACTGGGACCTGATGCCAGAAGTGATGCAACAAGACGTTGCATCAGCACTGGTCATAGCAAGTGCGTTTCACTGCCAGAATGCACTGTAGGGGTGGAGGAGGATGTCGGGCCAGTCAAGTACCTCCAGCCCAAACTCTTCCATGTCTTTATGGACCTGCACTTGCGCCAACTCAATATTGAACCCTACTGATGAAGACTGGGATGCTATTAAAGCTTGCATGTGTAAAGGCAGGTGTACCAATACTTTTGGTAATATAGTTGTAACGCTTGCCCCCGAAGGAGGGGCTGAAATTGATTCGGGGCCTGCACTCTGCTAATGAACCCCCCCCCCCCCCCCCCCCGAATTTACTCGGTCCCCTTGACACAGTTGTGGTGCAACATAATACAGTACAATATAATGTAATGCAATATACCTGTATTGGATACTCTGGCTTCACCTGCTGGGAGAAACACTCCACAAAAGCTTGATACTTAACCAGATATATTTTACTGTAAATATATTTCAAAGGTGGTTACAGTAATTGTGCTGTCACCCCAACATAGGACAACAGTACAATGAATTTCAACATAAATGATTGCATTATAATATAATGTATCTGGGAGCTCCCCCCTACTTTTAAAGCTATGCCTGAGATCTCACTTAAAGTACTTGGTCGTTGATCTTGTCTTCGCTAGCTAAAGTAACTCTTTAATCCAAAAGGTTATAGTAAGTTGAGGTAAAGGTTCTCCTGGTGTAGCTTCAGTATCTGTTACAACACTTATCTACGTCAGAATAGATAGGCCTCAAACCTGCTCAGTGTCAGTTACTCAGCTCCTCCTTTGTGGAACTATAAATCCCAGGTGAGACCTGTGTAAATAAAAAAAAAAAAAAAAAAAAAAACTGACCCGCTCACGATCAGAACTCCATAGCGTAGCTTCAGTCCGGTGACTGTAGCTTGCTCTTCTGTCAACTGACTCCATTCCGCTAGGCTGAGTGAACCCGATCTTCTGATGCTCAAACGAGTCTCTGGATGTCTCCAGTCAGGTCACTCACACATGCTGTAGAAGTTGCGATCTGTGATGGCTGTGGGCCCCTTGTAATGGGAGGCCTCCACACAGATCCTCACAGGCTGGCCACGTGATCCCAAGAGCTAAAATGGCCGCTTGGGGTCCTTTATGTCCTACCCAGCATGCACTGCTAGAGAAGTGTTCATGGGTAGGTTAGTAGCCTCTTCCTGTATTGTGTTCAACCATAGTTATCACAGTCCACTTCCTGTATTTGACTACTAGCTGGTGCCAAATACTAAGCCATAGAATTGTCCATAGGCTTTCATTTTAGAGTATTTGCATCACAGTAACCACTTCTCGATGGCACGCGACTATGTACGTCGGCAGAATGGCACGGGCAGGCAAACTACTGTACAGGTACGTCCAGTTGAAATTGCCACCCTGCCATCGCGTGCGTGAGTGCCGGTTGGGACCCCCGTGAGTCCGGTCATGGGTCCCACGGACTCTCCACGGGGATACCTGCGATCGTCTCACGGGGAGGCTGAACAGGGAGATGCAGAAATAAACAGCATCTCCCTGTTCTGCCTAGCAACAAGTGACGCTGATCTCTGCTCCCTGTGATTGGAGCAGAGATCAGTGTTCACTAACACAGCCCAGCCACCCACAGTTAGTAACACGCCCCTAGGACACACTTAACCCCTACACTGCCACCCCCTGGTTAACTCCTTCACTGCCAGTGTCATTTACACAGGAATCGGTGCATTTGTATAGCAATGATTGCTGTATAAATGACAATGGTCCCCAAAAATGTGTCAAATGTCCGATGTGTCCACCATAATGTTGCAGTCACAATAAAAATTGCTAATCGCCACCATTACCAGTGAAAAAAAAATTACTAAAAATGCAATAAAACTATGCCCCACTTTGTAATTTTATGTAAAGTTTGTGCAAACCAATCGCTTATTGGGTTTTTAATTTTCCAAAAATATGTAGGATATGTATCGGCCTAAACTGAGGAAAAAGTTGTATATTTTTGGGGGCTATGTATTATAGCAAAAATTTAAAGAGTGTGTTTTTTTTTTTTTTTTTTTTTTTTTTTTTTTTTGTGTAAAAAAATAAACCGTAGGGGTGATCGAATACCACCAAAACTCCGTTTGTGGAAAAAAGACATTCATTTTGTTTGGGAGCCACGTCACACGACCGTGCAATTTCAGTTAAAGCGATGCAGTGCCGAATCGCAAAAAGTGGTCTGGTCTTAAGCCAGCAAAATGGTCCAGTCTGAAAGTGGTTAATAGGCAAAAAATGTGTCGGCGCTACATGGTGTACATGAAAACTATACATACAGTATTACTCCGTTACTCAGAACTAGACCACCATTCTGAAACTAAAGTGCTCCTAAATAAAAATTTAAAAAAAGCACTACCACCGCACACAGGAAAACGCATTGTGTTCTCGTGTGGGTGTGTTTTTTTTTATTTATTTTCCTTTTAGGATCTGTTGCACCTTTTTGCTGGAGAACTGATTTTTAGTAAAGCAAAGTGGGTTGTTTTTGGGTATTGCCCAGAGAATGTAAGATTACCTAAGGTGACTATCCAGAAAAATGAGACCTCCAGTGTTCCACACTGTACAAAGTTTCCATCTCAGTAATGGATACTAATATCACATTGATGCCCTTCAGATTGACATTTTGAATGGTAAAAGTTGAAAAGTATCCCTCCCAGGGGCCTCAATTCCTCATAGAAGTGTTGCCCTAAGGCTTCCAAAAAAATGGCTATACATACAGGTTTCATTGTGTCTTAGCTCATTGTGCACTTGCCTTCTTTACAGGTTGCTGATTCGTTGCAGTTTTGCAGTCACTGGTTTCCTAGCACTGAAGGTACAAGTTATAACTTTTCCACCCCCGCCACCAGTATCCAGTGAAGGGCCAATGGAGTTTGACATGAGGATTGGTGTAGGTATGAATCTTTTATTATACACCCATGTTTAAAACTAGAATATAAAGTCCTAATTGAATCTTGCTTCGTGTTCACTTTTTACAGAACATTTGTAAAGGTGGCCTTACACCAGACCCAGTCCCCACTGTACTTGCCTCCTGTGATCCAGAGCTGTCAAAGCTCCTGCGAAGGTTTGGGGATTTGAAATCCTCATTGCTTTCTCTCCTCTCCATACAAGTACAGACTAGACAAGTTCTAATTTGTCAGCGCTGTCCATGTTTAAAAATTTCTGCTGGCTAAAATTCTTTTGCATGCTTTTTTTAAATCGTGGCCACAGTGGAATATGCCTGTGCAGTAGCTTTTATTTTGGTAATTCAGCTTCTGTAGCATTAGGCCTGCAGAAGCGCCACCCAACACGCAAGACAATATAAATTGGTGGATCTTCACCTCTCCACGGCCTCCCTTTATCTGGCTGATCAGGGCTCTCTCCTCAGAAGGCCAGTACTGGTTTGGGGTCCTGCTCCTTGGCATCCCCCGCTGGGGGGTCCACCAACAGCTGTCATACCTCCCGCCATCTGCACAAAGTATCTCTTCTCCCCCCCCCCCCCCCATTCTCACACAAGAGGGATCCTAGGGGACAGGCTAGACCGGCTGAGTCCCAGGGCGGCAGGTGGAGGAAGCGGGTGCTGCGTAGAAATGCCTGGGACATGCCACCTCAGAGGTGCAGGGGGGTGGGGGGAGCAATAGGCCAAAGCACACTTGGGATAGCGTAGGAATCCTTTTTCGCCGCTCTAAACGTTGTGCTCAGGATTAGTGCACCGCACTACACCTCTGCATATAGTGCTCACCCCCAGGGGGCTGCTGGAAAGAACCCAGTTATCCCTCACCTGTTCAGAGGCTGCCAGCCCAGGTACTAGCTCCAGAGCACACCAACAATTTTAGACAACATTGGTGACCTAACAGATCCATTCAACACTAAAACTTTTCCGTTGTGCACTTGCATAGCAACTTCTTCCTAATCCAGGCTCCTTTAGGCCCTTTGCCCCTAGGAGGCAGATTGAGTTACTGAAAAGCTGTTATCAGCATTATGCTTGGCTAAGGCCCCATAAAAACTCTGAACAGGCCCTCCCAAACACTTAACTTCTCCCCAGCTATACCTCCCAGGGATTAGAGGAGGCTCAATTTAAAATATTCGTAGCCCAAAAGATGGCCTCCTATTCTAATTCTGGAGGCTTCTGCAACTGAGGTAAAGAATGTGTCATGAGAAGGTGGTTACTGGAAATGGTGGGGTGGGTGCTGGTGAGTGTTTAGCCTCATACACACGATAGGACTTTGTACAAACTTTCCCTTGGATTTTTGTACAAAGGGCGTCGGCCCTGAACTTGTATTGCATACACACAGCAGGACTTTTTCAGCCAACTTTCACCAAATCATGTGTTTTTTTTTTTTTTTTTCTGCTCTTTACTGCCACCTTTGGTCAACTTCTGTATTGTTGTCTGATCTTTTGCATTGGTTCTGAGCATGCCTGTTTGTACTTTGTACAAAAGTCCTATGGTTTTCTATACACACAATCAGACTTTGCTCCATCGGACTTTTGTTGCCAGAAAGTTTGTCCGTGCGCACAGCCAACAAAAGTCCGATGATAACCAAAAAAGTTTGTCCGATGGAGCGTACACACAGTTGGATGTTGCTCCAAAACAGCTAATTTGCATGTTTGTTGTCAAAGTCTGATCGTGTGTATGGGCCTTTAGAGTTTCAAAGCTCTTTCTGGAGATGAGTGGACTCCCAATGATTGTAGGCATAATTTTTGCCCCTGCCTGTTTCCCCCTCAAAGCTCTTGAAAAACAAAACACGATATATTTTTGGGATTTCTAAAATATTTTAATTGCTGTCCCTTCCCTGGTTTGCTTGACCTGGGCAGGCCAGGGCTTATGAGGAAAGGGCCACCAGTAGGGTTCTTTTTTTCTTAAAAATTCTCCAGGGTTTCTCCTTGTGAGATAATGGCAGAGGAGTTGGAGGATAGAGGGCAACCATACCAAAAAATATAAGGTAAGAAGAACCTATATGCATATAACAAAATTACAAAAATTTGCAGCTGGGAATGTTACTCTGGGGCAATCCAGGGCATGAAATTTCGACTAGACTATGAGGGATTGAGGTGCCAAGAGTTTTATACAGAGTGGGGCTCAGATTACTGTGCTACAGGTGATATAGTTGCATGTGTGTATCTTTTGCTACTACCTCTTTTGGCCCATCCTTGCTCTTCCAGCTACGTTCCATTTTATTTTTTTATTTGTTTTGTTCAGATTCACAGTACAGTAACTACTATGAAGACCAGGACTATCCAGTGGTAAAGGTACTGCGGGAACCAGTGTATGCTGAGGTTCGGTTACTTGGAAAGAATGACTCAAACCTTAGCCTTGTGCTTCACCAGTGCTGGGCTACACCAACCGCAGATGCATTATATGAGATGCAATGGCCAATACTTGTTAATGGGTAATTGAAGATATTATATTATATATATTTTTTTTTTTTTCTGTAGAGGAGCTCTTGTACATCGTAAAAAAACGAATCAGTAGCTCCAAAACGGTAGCTGCTGACTTTTAATAAACGTACTCCCCTGTCCCAGGATCTCACGCTGTGCTCATCCAAGCCCTTTTTCTCTACCAGTCTTTGGTCTCCGGCGCCAGCATCTTAACTGTGGGCACCCTGTACATTGTGCATTCTCCAGGGGTCTTCTGGGACCTGTGCCAGAAGACTATGGGGAAGAAGAGGGAGAGGAGAACTTTTTTGGCTGGTACCTGTTTCCGCTTGGATCACCTAGGTGACATTTCTGAAAGGGGAGTGGGGGAGGAGGCCTTAAAGGGGAGCTCCACCCAAAAGGGGAAGTTTCACTTTTAACAGTAAGCGTAGGCAAAGAACGTTTTCCAGTAAAGTGTTTGTTACAATACCTGATGGGAAGTGAAGTGAGAATCTCTCCAAAAGGAAGGAAATGCCATCTTGGACAAGTGACAAAAGTGCCTAATCAGAAGATTTTTAGCTCAAAGAAAGGAAAAAAAAGTTGGCTTTTATGCCTTACGCCAGTGGTCAGCAGAGCAGAAAGAATGAATCTCTGCCTGGAAAGCAGATTGCAATAAAAACTTGCCAAGAGTTCTAACCTAACAAAATGTAGTGTTTGCTTTAGATTCACTGAACTTTATTTTATGATTTTGTAATTTTTTATTTTTTTTCACCATATGCAGTGATTGGTCTGGTTTCTGACGAGTTTATCTTTATATATATATATATATATATATATATATATATATATATATATATATATATTTATTATTTTTTAAAGCAGCTTTATGTAATTGCAGATGCCCATTCACTGGTGACAATTACATCTCTGAGCTGATGCCAATTGATGGCACCTCCACAATTCTGTTCCCGACCCATTACTCCCGCTTCAGTCTGAAGACCTTTCTGTTTATTGATGAGAACACTGGTCAACCACTCAGAGGACAGGTAGGCCAAGCTATGGGCTTTGTCTTTGCGATTGGGATGCTGTATAGGCAAGGCCAAAATTCACAATGCATACCGGGTCCAATCCTATAGCTGCAGAGGCATCGTCTCATGTGGTGGCCATTATAATATTTATATTTAAAGCAGTCCTATTTCAACTTTTTTGCAAGCCCCCTGCCCTCCCAGCACAAATGTCTTTGTTTGCAAATGTTTTTATTAGGGTTAAACATGGGGGGGGGGGGGGGGGGTGGAAGAGGGAGAAACCGTGTATAAGCATCAAAAGAACATTCTGTATAGTTATATGTAAGGGTAAATCTGCTGACATGTACATCTCTCGCTTAGGCTATGAACAAGGTAATGGAACAAGAAGTCAACCCAATAATTAGGGAGACAAGAAAACATAAAAGTAATAAAAATAAAGGGAGATCTAGAATTCTTGCTGTATAAGAATACAGTACAAGCACAGGCTATAACCTTTCATTGCACTGTAATTAACTGCAGCTTAATATGACTGTCTGGTTTGGCTACCTCCTATATTTATCTTGTAAGTCATTCCAAGCAGCCAAGTCCAACTGGGCAGTGATTGCAGAGATCTAGGGGTCTTCGAGTCCTGGGCTATGTAGGTGGGCAGTCCACATGTTCAATTTACGGTCAAAAATATGCATGGAGTCCAAGAGTATGGTGAATTCTTTCCATCAGTCTAATGGACACCATGCGGAGGAGCACCTGTGACCATGGTACTGAGGGACCTTTCCAGTTTAGTGTGATTGGCCATTGAATGGCACTGAAGAGTGTATGAATTAACTTCTGTTGTGGAAGGATATCTCCTGGGAGTTCTGCGTATAATATGCACATTTGGTAGGATAGAGTAAGAGAGGCTCCAGTTTCGTGATCAGAATGGCAGTTTTGTTACAGATAGATTCTAATACCTTGCAACGCCAGAACTTATGCAGGAGTGTGCCCCTGTCCCGACAACCTCTAAAGCATGTGTCGGGAACCAGTAGCAACATCCTGTGCAAGCGATTCAGGGGTGTAATACCACCAGGTATGTAGTTTGAGAACCGTTTCTTTGGATATGGAGCGTGTGCATATTGGTAATGTCTTCCTCTTGGAACTCCAAGCTGTCTCGGCCTCACAACCCAGCATTGCTGCAGATTCAGAAGTGTTGTAGTCATTAAGGTATCTGTATAGGGTTGAAAGGCCATATCTCATATCTCATAACACAGATACTCAAATGGTGTTTTGGACAAATCTATTGCTCCTCTCAATTTGAGTAAAAGTGCCTTATCTGTAGATATTGGTAAAAACTGACCGGTCAAGGGCAAAAGCTTGCTGTAAGTGTGCAAATGAGCAAAAGCAAATGTCCTGTAGCAGAGATTCCAAGCTTACAGTCCACATTCTGTCCATTCATGAAATAATGCATCTGTGTTAAAGGCCAGGGGGAATAAAGGTTCACCTATAAAGGAAGATGGGAGTGGAACTCTGGGCTTTAATTGGAATCTCTTCCAGTAGAGAGTGGCCCACAACGCAATTTAATGGAGTGATATCCTTCTGGGTAATTGAGCTCAAACAAGGAAGACCCAGGAGGTAATATGGAGCAACCGATACTCGCTCGAACTGCACCTACGGTATGGAAGCGGGAGAAGCATGCCAGCTCGATAAGGCGGGATGCCAGAAAGTATTTCCATAGGTCTGGGAATCCCAAACCACCTCTTCGGGCTCTACACAACATCAGGTGACTCAGTCGGGACTTCTTACTTTCCCATATAAATTTGATTAAGTTCGATTGGATTTTTTTGTACTGTAGAGTGGGATACATAGAGGCAGGGATCTGAAAGGAACAGGAGCTTTGAGAGGATAGACATTTTTACAGCTTGAATGCGGCCTAAGCATGATATACAGTAAGAGGACCATTGGTTTAGAAGGTTTTTGATAGTGGAAAAGGCTTGTGGGTAATTCAGTGAGTACACCTGCTTGAGGGGGCTAGTTTAATACTTCCACCAACTCCCTCCAGCTGAACCAATCAAAGACAGAGCTTCTTATCTTACACCCAAATCATAATCCCGCAACCAAAACCTCCTGGTCTCCACCAACCGTCTTTGGGCAGACTATCTCCCCAAAGACCAAAGCGAAGAGTCTCGGGGTTATTTTAGACGCACAAATGTCAATGGATGCGCAAATAGGATCTGTAGTCAGTCGATCTCACAATCTGCTACGCATGCTTCGCAGACTCATCCCTTTTATCCCAAAGAATGACAAAGCAGTGGTCGTTGGAACAATCATTAATTCACGACTGGACTACGCAAACTCGCTTTACATAGGATTACGACAATATCAACTTGCGCGATTACAACTAATCCAAAACATGGCGGCAAGGCTGATAACAGGAAAAAAACCCTGGGAATCCATTTCTCCTTCACTGAGGAGCTTACATTGGCTAACCGTAAAAAATCGGATCACGTTCAAGACCTTTTGCCTCACCCACAAATGCGTGCATAGAGAAGCTCCGCAATACCTAATGGAGAAAATAAATCATTACACACCAAACCGCAGTCTTCGATCAGCCAACAAAAACCTCCTCCTCGTGCCCAAAGCCCAGTATAAATCCAAGGGTGATCGGAGATTCACTGTCCAAGGGCCTCGGCTATGGAATGCTCTACCAATCAACATCCGCCTGGAAGAAAATCACCTGGCTTTTAGGAAAAAACTCAAGACCTTCCTCTTTTAGCAGATGATCAAAGCTCGCCACAGCGCCTAGAGGCGATTCAGTTCGCATTGTGCGCTATATAAGTATTTCATTCATTCATTCAATACTTAAATATTGCAGTGAATTATGGCTCCAGGAGAATTTTTAGATTTGTCTTTAAGGGTGATCATTAATGGTTGGGGGAGGTGGGTAGGCAATGCTGTGCATTTAGATGGGTTCACTCCTAATCCTGTGAGTTGATAGAAGGAATCTAGAGACCTAAACAGGTTAGGGAGGGGGTCTGAGATGAATAGGAGGACATCATCTGCGTATAAGCTGATTTTTGAATTCTTGATCACCTTTTTGTATATCCTTTATGTTGGCGATGATGCTAGCCAGGGGCTCCATGGCAAGGGCAAATAAGAGGGGCATCCCTGTCTGGTACCACGGCTTAGGGGCCAGTATGAGAAGTTACAACCTGGGATTTTAATACTTGTATGGGGATGGTGGTGGTACAGGGCTTTAAATACATGAATAAATTCACCACTGAAACCGAATTTAGATGGTGTCCTTTGGCCCTACTTAGAAATAGTACTATCAAAGGCTTTATTAATATCCAGGCTCGGGAGTAAGGCTTTCTTGGAATTGGTGTCAGCATCCTGGATAATGTTTGTTTGCCAGTCGATTGTTATTGATTTGTTCAGATGGTATAAAGGCCGTTTGATCGGGGGATATCAAGGTGGTAATGACTGAGGCTAGATGGTCTAAGGTGTCCAAAGATTAAGTTGTTATGACAGATGTGGGGTGAAAATTTTGGGGTAGGGTATGGGCTTTCCCCGGTTTGGGTATAAGGGATATATTCGCCAATGGCATTAATTCAGGGTAGTGTTTCTTTTCTTGCATCGGGGAACACAGAGCCATAGTATTTACTAAGGGCCACTGATAGGTGATGGACACTAGCACACCCTAAGGCAAGAAGTGTACTTGCTATATAACCCCTCCCACTACTGGGAGTCCTTGGAGTTTTTTTTTTTTTTTTTTTTTTTTTTTTTCCCTTCTCGCCAGTGTCTATAAGGTTTTGGTCACAAGTAAAGATGTGCTGTGCTCCACTGGAAGCTTTCCTGCTGGGGCTAGCCATGCTGACCAGATCCATTTTGATGTCCTTTCAGGGGCTAAACTAATAGTACCCGGTCCTAGTGTCTGAAGAAACAAGGTTTTGCTTGCGAGCACTTCTTAGAGAGCCTGACCCTGGGATCTGGTACTTTTTGGTAGTAAGGCCATAAAGGTGTGTGTGTGTGTGTGTTGTTTTTATTTTTTTTCCCCTTACTGGCAGGGTGCTGTCACAGGTCCAGGATTGTGGGTAACCTAAGATTTTGGAGCCCACTGTGAAGGGTGAAGATTGGGTTTTATCTCAGATAACCCTGCTGCGAGCAAAGGTAAGGGAGATTTTCTCAGGAATTTCTCCTCTGTCATGCCTATGTGTCATCACTGAGGGCTGTATTGAGCACTCATCGACCTGATGCTGGAAATGGCAAATGAAGCCTTCATTTCTCATCTTCTCCGGCCACAAACGGATCCTCTGATAAGAAAGGGGGGGGGGGTCTGGATCTCCTCCTGTGCCCCCAATGATGGTTTTGTTTTCCCCCTCGGGATTGATATGCCAAAGCGGTTTCCTTTTTTTTTTTTTTTAAAACCGACCACGCCGGCCGCTCAGCAGAGGATTTACCCCCCCCATGTCTGCTGTTTCACTGGACGCCGCTCGCTCGGAACACTTTCCTTTGAAAGGAAAGGGGGGGGGGGGTTAATTCTTGTGGGGAGCATGGCTAATGGTGTCAGATGCTGGCCACATGTGCAGGAAGTTGTTAAAGCACTCTGTAGCTGCTGCTTGCTGTGGAGGGACAGGGCAGGAGGATGGCTTGTTTCAGGTTTGTGACACAGGCTTTCCCTTTGACACATACGTTACCAGGCTAGGATTAATAATGGCTATTAGCGCTGGAATATAACGTAGCAGTGCACATTCTTTTGCTGGTAGTGCCTCTGCTTTATGCTTCAGGCTATGAGTGATAATGGGACCAGGAGCTCTTCCTAAGGGTTCTAAAGGGGTTAATGGTTTCACAATAAACTAAATCAATTTCCAAAAGAATGTCGTCCTCTTCTGAGAGGGATGCGGCTAGTCAGATTGAGCTGTCAGGGGGAACTGTTGTAGCTGTGCTAGACACTTCAGTCCCTGTATATATCACACAAGGTTTTTATTTTCCACCATTTGTAATGTGGAAAGGAGATTGATGCTATATCTCCATAGTGGGGCCAAACATGGAAGATTCCCATCTAGTTCTCAGGGCCCTGTTATTGAGGCACAGGAGGTTGGGGATCGGGTAGATATTCCCAAAGTTTTGGAAGATACTTTTTTACCCTCTTCCGAGGATCCTAATATAGGAGTAACCTCACAAGACAGGTTGCTTGTGCACTCACTTAACAAATTGGTTCGTTCAACCTTTTTTGCTGCCTGTATTCTGCATGGGAACAATATTATCTTCCTAAGAAATTCTCCACACTTATTGGTGTATCCCAGTCCATTAGGGAACAGGTTGTGGAGATACTTAAAGTTCTGCCTGATCAGCAGGCCCAGCAATGAAATGGTGCATCAGATGCATGATGTTTCACAGTAGATTCTATGAAAGATTCCATCATTTAAGCCTCACGGCTTATGCTTGGACTAGTGCACTATGGACTATGGCTGAAAAAACTAGTCAGCTGAAGCACCCTGTAAAAAGCTCCTAGCCAGTTTCCCCTTTTTTTTCATGGTGAATGGCTATTTGGAAACTATCTGGATAAAATGCATCCAAAGGATCTCTAATGGGAAAAGCTTTTACCAGTAAAGGCGTTCAAATATTTCTCTAGGCATGCTGCCTCTCCTGTGCCAGGGGCATCAGCCTCTAGGCAGTCTCGATGGCCTCAACCGTCGGCTTCAAGGAGAAGACCTCAAGGGCAGCACCAAGGTCAGAAGAGATCTTGGCGCAGAAGGCCCACAAAGCAGGATGCTAAAGCCTCCTCATGAAGGGGTGCCCCAGCTCGCTTGGGTGGGGGGGGGGGTAGGCTCCTGCAAGTCTCAGAGGAACAATGTCAAGACAGGTGGATGGTTTCTCTTAGTTAGTTTTGCTAGTGTGTGTGTGTGTGTGTGTGTGTGTGTGTGTGTGTGTGTGTCTTTTTTGACCCAAGAAGAAAGGGTTCCCAAGGATCCAGAGTCTTTCTGGCATTGGATCATTTATTATCCCAGTCGGGGTTATCGGAGGTTCCCTTAGTGGAACAGGGCACAGGTTTTGATTCAAACCTTTTCACAGTTCCAAAACCAAACAGAGGGAAGACCTCTTCTAGATCTCAAGTCTGAATCTGCACTTGTACATCCGATCCTTTTTTTTTGCATGGAGTCAATCCAATCAGTTTTGTCCATCCTGCAAGGAGGAGAGTTTTTGGCTTCAGTCGATATGCATCTGATATCTCCACGTGCCAATATTTCCTGCTCACCAGAAATTTCTGCACTTTGAAATGGAAAATCATAATTTTCAGTTGTGGCCCTGCCATTTGATTTAGCAACAGCAGCACAGGTGTTCTCAAAGATTCTGGCACCTCCTTTAGCCAGATTAAGGGCTCAAGGCATAACAGTCCTAGCCTATTTAGACGATCTACATTTAATAGATCATTCCGTCTCAGGTCTAAACCGGAGTCTGATCACAGCTGTAAACTACCTGGAATGTCTGGGTTGGATACTCAACCTAGAATCCTCCTTAAAACCATCAAGGCTATTACAGTACTTGGGGTTGGCTATAAATACCGTACAGAAGAATGTATTCTTACCCCAGACAAGAATCTGTTCCATTGTAGGACAAATTCTTCCATTCGGATGTGTATGAGATCATTGGGGGAAATAATGGCCTCCTTCAAGGCCACCCCTTATATGCAGCTTTTTATTTAAGACTGCTTCAAAACACCATCCTGTCAGTCTAATAAAGATTCAGGCCTTTGTTTTTTTTTTCCCAATACGCTTGGCTCCCAATGTACGGTAAGTCAGAGCCTAAATTGGTGGTTATCCAGCAAAAGGGAAAATCTTTTTTTCTCTAGTCTGTCCAGGACTGCACTAGAGATATGGGCTCCACCTCCAGAGGCAGGAAACATATAATCCAGATCTTTAAAGGGCGGCCTCTGTCCCTTCCCCTTCAGTCTGTTTCCTCCACCGGAGGAGGAGGCTGGATCGGAGCTCTCCTTCCCCTGACGGTGGGAGAGCCCATAAGATGGGGAAGGAGGTCTGTGTACCTGTGAGGTAACGGACATCTGAGGTCCTCCGGTCGGGTTGATGGCAGCTACAAACCAACGTTCTCATTCTGAAAGCCCGGGGATGGCTGGTGTCCCCCCCCCCCCCCCCCCCCTTGGCAATTGGGTTCGGATTTGGCACGAGTCAGGTGGGAGGTGGGCACAGGCATAGAGTTCTGGCCTGTGGAATGCAGGCGGGGTACAGGATTTCAGGCAATCCACTTCCAGTTCCGGGTCGCACGGCGAGTGTGGACGACCAGAACTTTGGCGGCTATTTTAAAAAGCCCCAGCCACATAACGAACGTTCTGCATCACAAGCGAAGGAAAGCCTCCAGGCGGTCAAAAGATTCCGAACGGACATGGATGCAGTGGAAAGTGGCAGTGAAGACAAACACAGGTGTCTTTGTACCTACGGGGCTGGGAGAGGGGGGAGTGATGGATTAATCAATGCAAAGGCATTATGAAATGGTCCAGGTGTGGTTCTCCCTAAAACAGGATCCGGACTAGCGTGTCTTGCGAATCCGGTTGGCAGGGTGCACATAGACGTTTGAAGGCATCCTATTTTTGCTAAAGGTTTCACTGATGTTGGCTTGTCTGTTTTCCCTTTCTTTCCTTCTGTTGTCTTAGGCTTTGCCCAAAGAACCAGAGAGGTCAGGGAGGAAGAGGGTGTCCATGTATGAACAAATTAAAACAATGGGTTAAACCCTGCATAGACAAATTGGTCTATAAGGAGGCTACAGGGGCTTGTAAGGATCTGATTTGTGGGGTACAGAAAAATGCAATCCATCATGACAATGCTAGCGAACCTTGAGACCCCAAAACCAGCCGCAGTCCCCCCTGCTTCCACCCCAGAGGGTGACTAATTGGTAAGAGGAATTTGATTCTCTGGATGGACTAAGTGAGACGGCATCATCCAGAGATATTCCAACTCAAGGGACAAGCTCTCCCAGATACAGGCTCACTCAAGGAGGTTGATTTATGATGCTCAAAATTAAAGGGGAGCAGGTCTCCCTGTCCTTGATCGGATGTATCAAACCTTAAAGAAAGATTCAGCCAGGGTTTTTCTGGTTCATAGCACACTGGTAGATTCTATTAAAGCCCTTTTTCCCTAAAAGGGTGAAGCGGAGATTCCGCCTTCAGTGAGGACCCCACTTGCCTCTGGAACAAGGTCCCTAAGCCTTTTCCCAGAATGCCAAATCAACTTACCTCACCTTTGAGGACTTGGGTGTCCTCAAGGAACCTATGGATAAAAGGTGGAGGTACTGCTGAAAGTCATGGGAAGTAACCATGACCAATTTAAAACCTGCAATGACCACAACAATAGTGGCTCGTAATGTGGAGGTCTGGCTGGAACAGTTGCAAACGCATTTGGAAGGAGGAACCTCCAGGAAGGAAATCCTGGATTCCCTTCCTATGCTGCATAAAGCAGCAGGCTACATGGCAGACGCCTCTGTGGAGTCAGTCAAATTGTCAGCTAGGACCGCTGCCCTCGTAAACGCATCTTGCAGGGCACTTTGGTTGAAGTCTTGGTCAGGGGACCCAGCTTCAAAAGTGAGGTTATGTGGCATTCCCTTTGAAGGAGACCTCTTGTTTGGGCAGGATCTTGAGAAGGTCCTGGACTGTACTGCAGACAAGAAGGCCTTTCCTGTTAAAACCAAAAAGGCACCAGGTAATTTTTATTTTAATTTTTTTTTCTTTCTGTTCACAGGGACAGTCACAAGGACGGACCTCTAAGGAGTTGGTTCCTGTGGGGGGGGGGGGGGGGGGGCAGGGGACTGGGGCAGTTCCTCCCACAATGGGGGGAAAAAACTACCCCAAATACTTTCATTCTGAAGATCATCGGGAGGGTTACAAAATACAGTTCAAACACACCCCACCTACAATGATGTGTCTGACCAAGCCTCCCAAGGATCCTCAGAAAGCGACGGCCTTGCTGTCGCAAATTGGCGATGTAATGGATCAGAGGGTTCTAGTGTCAGTCCCAACACAGGAGGTAAACCATGGTTTCTACTCGCATGTGTTTGTAGTGAAGAAACAATCAGGAAAATTTTTGGTTAATTTTGAATCTAAAGTTACTAAACAATTGGGTAACGTACAAAATTGTGGATGGAAACAATTTTACAGTAAGGTCAATACTTCCTCAATTTTCATGGCCTCCCTCGATCTGAGTGACTCCTACCTACACATCCCCATTCCCGAAAACTCTCAAATATTTGAGAATAGCAATTCAATGGGGAAGGCAGGCCTGATACTTCCAGTTGAGGGCCCTGCCATTCAGTCTTGTTCCCCCAGGATATTTACCAAGGTTCTGGCGGAAGCATTGGCTCCCCTGAGACTGAAAGGGGTCACGGTCATACCATACTTGGACGACCTTTTTATTCTTCGCCCCCTCAAAACTCCGACTGCAGGGAGACCTGAGAGTAGCCATCTCCTGTCTAAAGACTGGGGTGGTTAATAAATGAAGAGAAGTCGCACTTGACAATGACACAGGCCATATAGTATCTGGGTTTCCTGGTAGATTCGGTGACTGTCTTCCTCAGAGGAAAAAGTAGAAAAGGTGAAGGCGACAGGCTATTTCCCTCCGCTCAACTATGTTGGGATTGGGCAAGGAACAATCCCTGCAGTTCCTTGGGCAAGGGCCCATTTCAGGCACCTTAAGGGCCAACATCCTGAGCAGCTGGGACGGAGCACAAGAATCCCTGGACAGGATTATCCAACTATCATCGAAGACCAGAAGGTCTCTGTGGTGAAGGAAAGAGGAGAACCTAGTACTGGGTCTATGGTGGTCTCCTCCAGTGTGTTTGCATCACTATGGATGCCAGTGCTTGGGGGGGGGGGGGGGGGGGCATTTTGGGTCGAAATTGGCCCAAGGGCGGTGGGGAAAGGCACAGTCCCAGAGGTCGGCCAAGTGGAGAGTTGCAGGCAATCCTGGGAAGCATTAAGGGCGTTTGCCAGGGATCTGAGGGGCCACCACATACAGGTCCTCTAGGACAGCGTGGTGGTGGTTTCCTACCTAAACTGGGAGGAACAAGATGCCCGTCCTTGATCAGGCTGAGGAAAACCTAGAGTTGGTCCAGGGGAGATGGTCCAGGTTGGAGGACCTTGCCTATCAACATTTTGGAAGATTCAAGCAGTACGTCTGGCCCTAGAATCTTGGATGGTCAGATTATGGGACTGTCCTGTCAGGATTTGGTCTGACAAGGCCACTGCTGTGGCTTACATCGATCACTGGGGGGGTACAAGAAGTCATGCAGCCCAAAAAGAGGTGACTACTGTTCTAGCTTGGGCAGAACACAACATTCCTTGCCTATCGGCAATTTACCTTCTAGGAATAGAGAATTGGCAGGCGGACTACTTGAGTCTCCACCAATTTCTGGGAGAATGGTCTCTTCACCTTGACGTCTTCCTAGCGATATCAGAGATGGGGTATTCCGGACATGAACCTATTTGCGTCCAGATTCAACAACAAAGTCGACAAGTTTGTGTAGAGAACAAGGGATCCATTAGCAGGCGGAACAGATGCATTAGTCTTCCCGTGGGTTCAGTTTTTTACTGATCTATGCCTTTCCTCCAGTTCTTCTACTTCCACAGGAACAAAAGGAGGTGATTCTGGAGGCCCCAGCAGGCCATTATAGCCAGACCTTCTTGCACAAGGTCCAGTATTCCATCCTACCTTACAGACAAAAATTTAACAGGTTTGACTGTTCCCACTTTATAAGGGATCATGGGTGATCTCCTTCGATGGTGTCTACTTTGATTAATGCCAGGAAGCCAGCTTCCAGAATCATTTACTATAGAGTCTGGAAGGCTTATGTTTCTTGGTGTGGATCCAGGGGTTGGCACCCCAGGAAGTATGTGATGGGCAGGATCCCTGATTTCCTGCAAATGGGATCTGAAATGAAGCTGGCCTTGACTTCTATCAAGGGCCAGATCCCAGCCTTGTCAGTAGTGTGCCCCCCCCCCCCCCATGGCCTCTTGCTTCCCAATCTTGGTGCATAACTTATTCAGGGGTTAACATTGATCCCCCTATCAAGGCACCTCTAAATCTTTGGGATTTAAACGTGGTCTTATCGGCTTTGCTGTATCAACCATTTGAGCTTCTACAAGAGAGCGATCAGCCTATTTATTATTTTTTTTTTTTTTTAAGGCGACGCTCAGGTTTGCAAAACGCATCTTTTGTTTGTACTGCCAGAGGGTCCAAAATGTGGACAGGTGGTGTCAAAATCCACCATTTTCCAAATGGATTAGTCAAGTCATTGTTCAAGCTTTGACTTAAAGAAAATTCTTCCTTTTTCATGTTGGAGCACACTCATCCATGACGATTGGTGCCTCTTGGGTGGTGTATCAGACCTCTATGGCTCAGATCTGTAAGGCCACGACTTGGTCTTCGGTTCATACATTTATCAGATTTTATCAAATCTATAAAGTCATGAGGATATTGCCTTTAGGTGCAGTATATTGCAGGCTACAGTAAGAGTCCTCTGGCCTCCTTTTTTTTTTTTTTTTTGGTGTCCCTTCAGTTGCCATTGCGATGGGACATCCCACATAGTTATTACTATGGCTCTGTGTCCCCTGGTGTAAAAAGAAAACCGGATTTTTATAACCGCTTGCCTGTAAAATCCTTTTCTTTGATGTACATTCGGACACAGGTCCCTCCCTTCTTGGTATACACTTCTATTGCTTGCAGGGGCAGACTGACAACTCGTGGTGCTACCTGGGCAATAAAGGATCCTGGGGCCCCCTGTCCCCGCCCATGTGCTCACTCAAGCCACACCCACACAAATCCCCCCACCTATATATATTGCACTGCGCACACTACATGTGTTTGTCATAGAATTTCTCTGCGCTATGTTCAAAATGTTTGTTATAGAATATAAAGGGAAATAAACTTGCGTTAAAAGTGCAACAGCGGTACATTTCCAAAATTAAAGGCTCGTTATGTATTTTTTATTTATTTTTTTTATTTTTTTTATTTTTTTTTTTAAACATACTTGCCTCCACTTTGCAGCTCGTTTTGCACAGAGTGGCCTCCGATCCTTGACCTCCGGGGTCCCCCGGTGGCTATCGTCTCCCCCTCCCCCCACATCAGATAACCCCCCCCCCCCCAGGAGAAACGCGCTTCGGGTGGGGGCTACAGTTGTCATGGCATCGGGTGCCTGTATATGGCAACGCTGTGGCACTCTGCCGTAGACGTTCTCGCGCTGATCACCGATCCTCCCCTATGTGAGGAGGGATGTGTTCTGTCATATGGGCGTGTTTCGCCCTTGGTGATTGATTTGAGATGGACATTATTTTTTATGATGTTCCCCTGTGATAGTAAAGCGGTAGGTGGTTCTGATTGGGGGTTCGCTCCGCCCCTCCCTTTTAGCCCGCTTTGATTGGGTCCATGTTTATCCCTCCCCTTGATTGGTTTTGAGTGGGAGGGACAGAAGCTAGGTGTGATACTGCCCCTTCACTGATAGGTTTATCCCCTGTCAGTGTCAGCAAAGGTGTGTAGGAGTAACTCCTTTTTTGTATTAGTTTTGCCGCCCCAGTCTTTGAACAACAGCTGATGTTAGTTTTGTGGTGGTGATAGAGTAGTATTTGAGCGTGGGATTTCACAGCAGGTTATGCCCCAGTTGAAGCAAGTTATTGCGAAACATGTTGGGTACATAGCCCGCAGGTGAGATTCTCCACGCTTTTTTATTGATATCTGTATTTTTGTACCCTTTCTTCACTGAGGGCTTGTACATGCATGTATCTTGGTTTTTTAATTTTAATAAAATTTATTTATTTATTTTATCGGATTAATCTGCTCTATGAAGAGGTGTTTTGTTGTTTTTTTTTTTCCCCTCCTTTTTTTTTTTTTTTTTTTGTATTGTTTTTTACGCACCTTTTTTGGGGTGTGATTGTGCCTTTTACCTCCTTGGAGTCGAAAAACGTCCCGGATTGGATGGTTTATTGGCACAGCTGAGGTTTACATCACCTGGATGGAGGAATTGCTGTCTATCGCAATTTGATGTCTGACTCATCACCAAGGTGTGTGTGGTCACACCTTCGGGTAAGCGTACCCATTACCTTTCTTGTTTATAACGTGATATCTGTATGAAGGGTGACATCCAGCTGCTGGTTTCTTCATTGTCTTCACCTCCTGGGTATTTGATGTGTGGTATTGCAACAGATCCTGGCTACTCTGCACCGTGAAGTGACCATCTAGGATTAGAGACTATTTTTTTTTCGTATATAGGGTCTTGGTATTGCCCCAGGCCATTTGGTACGTCCATTACTAGAATTTTTTTTTCTTTCTTTTTTTTTTTTTTTGTCACGAGTCACAAGAACTTTTCACATTTGTGTAGTTCTATTAAGTGCACTTGCCTTTATTTGGTGTAGCTTGGCTACGCTATTTTCTACATTTATAATTTTTGTGTGTTATAATAACACTTCTCTCCACGAGGTTTTTTTTTTTTAAGCGCTAAATTTTTTTGGTTTCTGTTTTATGCAATTGTATTATTAATGTTGGCTGCTTGTATTTTGTTTTAAATTTTTGGTAGCACAGTTGTATTTTATTTTAGGAGTTTAAATTTTAAAACTTTCAGCAATGCACACCTATACGGGGCGGGGGGGGGGGGGGTAAACATTGCCAGGGAGGGTTTATCATAACAGTGAGTCTACAGGCAGTGTATAAAGACAGCAGTGGCTGCTGGTGTTCAAAATTTTTGGAGGAGTGCAAACTGAAAAAAAACCAAACGCAGCTACTGTGCCCATCAAGGATGGATGGGCTCCGGTGTGTTCGCAAAGCCCACGTGCAGAGCCTGCCAGGAAGTCGGTGCTGCACTAATCACAGGCAGGGAGACATTTCCTGATCTCTGCAGCCGCGCATCGGGACAATGTCTTGCTGCCTGTGATTGGCGCAGTGCCGACTTGCTGGCAGGCCCTGCAAATGGGCTTTGCAAACATGCTGGAGCTCATCCATGGTGCCCATCAAGTGCGGCCACGGTGCAGATCAATTGCCACTGAATTAGGATAAAGACCTGGGGTTTTAGAGGGGATTATTGTGGCTATTTCCTCTGTTGTGCATGGGGTGTTGAGGATTTGTAACTGCTCCTCAGAGCTGGGGGGGAAGCGGGAGGTCAGAAGCTAGGGGCAAAAAATGGCTTCTGAGAAGAGAAAATGTTCAGAATGTCTCTCAGGTGAGTGGTAAGATTACCATCATTGTCTAATTTGTAGAGGCGTGTCAGTTGGGTGTTTTTGTTTTAGCTTGTGTGCAAACCATAGTGGAGGCTGAATTGCTGTGGAGGAGGAAGCGAGCCTTAGCCCATTTGAGACACTTCTGTGTGTTCTGAAAGTAAGGTATCAAGGACCCTTCCCTTTTTTTTTTTTTTTTTTCTCATTAATTTGGAGTAGGAAGTCTTGTGAATGCCCAGAGGGATGTGGGGGATATGTCATCTGTCATTGTGTCTGAAATATTCTATAATGCGTTCAGACAGTTGGGAACTCACTATGGGGTCTATGTAATGAGTTTCCATGTTCTAGTAGCATAAGGGAGACCTATACAGGAGAGATGGCTGGATACTATGTAATGATCCGACCAAGGGCAGACATGTATGTTTGTGTTTGCTGAGGTGGAATTTGCGAGCAGGGAGGGTGTACAGAATATGTAATCTAGGCAAGAGTAGCTATCATGAGGATAGGAGTAGAAGGTGCATTCTCTGGAGCCAACATTGTGAACCTCCCAGGCGTCAATCAGTTGATGAGACTTTAGGGCAAGTTGGAGAGACTTGGGGAAAGGCATTAGAAGTGGGACCTATACGGGTCCTGTCCAACACAGTGGGCCACGAAGTTAAAATCCCCCCCCCCCCCCCCCATGAGCATATGGGGTGAGTGAAATCTTTCTAGAACCTGGAAAGAGCTTTTTAAAAAGAAGCCCGAGATGCATTGGGGGCATATTCTGAGGCTAAAGTTATTAATTTGTCCTGTATTGAACCTATGACTGTGGGTCTGTAGAAGTCTGCTGAACTTGAAATATAAAATTTTTAATGCTAGCTGCCCCTCTAGATCAGGACTCAAAGGTGGTAAAGTAACAACATCGTTTGAATGATTTATCTAAATAGGATGGGTGGAGAAATGCATCTCCTGCAGAAAGATGTCGGCACCTAAAGATTTGTATGCATTTAAAGGCTTTCTATTGTGAGGGGAATTAAATGTTGTAGGCTTGGAGCTGCAGGGCAGTTTCAGAAAGATTCTTGCTCCCTTTTGAGATCTGAGTAGACCAGGGCAAGCTCATCGGGTTTGGTTTCCAGAAAGTCAGTTCTGCTGACGGGGCTGCTATCTCCAGGGTTGTGCAGCTCAGATTGGAACTTTTGGGCTATTATCATTAATGTGAGACTCTCATCTAAGTCTGCTTTTGTGAGTTGTAGAGAATACTCAGTCTCCCAGGGAGCACACTGGTGAGGAGGCAGCAGCATGTGGAAGTGTATATGCTTCGTCTGGGCGCCATCTTGGGACATCATGCTCTGTTCCCTTACACTCAAGTAGGTAGTTGGGGCCTTTTGGGCCGGTGCGCTGTGTCCTGCCAGGGGTGCGTAGATGAATCGGGAGAAAACACTGTTTATAGCCCTGGGGAAGTGCCGTTTGTCTCCGGATCACAGAGCTCTCAGCCTGTGCTTCCTTCCTGGTTCACGTCTCGCATGTGCCCCCAGCGCAAATGTCTTTTGAGCGATTTGAAAATAGACCACCCAAAAATACTTGGCTAAAGCTCCGAACACTTGCAGATGGCACAGATGAGATGATGCCTCCCAGGCAGTCCTTGATGGTGTGTGTAAATGTATCTAATGTACACACCCTGCCATTATTCATCGTGGAACCCTCTTAGCCAATATTGATTGGAAGCTTGCATTCCCATAGCATGACATCCCAGGAAAATGCATGCTTGCGATGGAGTGCTGGGGGGGGGGGGGGACATGTCAACGTCACCTGGAAGCATCAGAAGTTTGTGTGTCTGTGGGGGGGTTTGCATTGTTCTTAGCTGGTTAAAAAGCCGTGGTTCTCAACCCTTTACAATTACCCCAACAGGCCATGTTTTGGGAATTTCTCTTGGATAAAATAGCTGTCCAAATACCAAGCCATTGACTGTTTTTAAAGCACCTGTGAACATGGCCTGTTGGGGGTACTTGAGGACAATGTTGAAATCCACTGGTTTAAATGGCAATAGAACCACACCCTTTTCATTATGGACAATAGAAGGGCAGGGTTCTGTCTTGTTGCCCATGCCCTGAAACTAAAGGTTTAGGTAGTGTTGCCTTACTATGACTGAAAATTGCCCGTAGAATCTGTAGGTGGGGGGAACAAATGCAGTCTTTACATCTAAGGCTTGGGGGTAGATCCGCTTTTAAAATTCCAGTGTTTAGGGGATGTGAAAAGCCTCTGCCTTCAGTATTTGTGGTGCTTGTGACGTATAGAACTTGTTGACAGTCCTATTACTACAGTACTTCCCTACAGCAAAGACATTCACCACATATTTGACTGTTCCAGGTGTATATACACTGCAGTGTTTCAGCATGTATTCCCAGCCTTGAAGAGACCTGCACAACATGTTCTAGAAGTAAGTTTGTGTGTTTGTGTGTGTGTGTGTGTGTGTGTGTTCGTTCTTCCAAATTTGCTAAAATTCCATTTGCCCCAAAGGTTCCTCGTACATTTAGATTGTTTTTGGTAATTAAGAGCTGCTAGACCAGCATTGGGGGACCATATTTGGAGAGCTGCTATGTAAGCTCTTGTCACCCAAATGTGGGGGTAACTCCCTCAGATCCCACCTCATGTAGGTGGCACTGTAACGCAACCCTGCCTCCCGATAAAACTGCTTGAGATCTGTCAGAATGAGCTCCTACAGATTGCAGAAATAAAAATGGTTTTGAAAAAATTGTTCTGAGAAAATATTGATCAACCCTCCCTGCAAATGCAAATTGCTTTAGATTATTTCCTGGTTAGCAGAATAGAACAGATTAGCATAACAGCCAGACATTGCATGTGTATGTAAAATTTTTATGTTTTTCATTCTACAGGGAAAAGGTCAAACAGCCTTATGAATAATGGTAAGACTGTTCTGGTCTCCTTGAATACCCCCGTGTACTTTGAGGTCTTCCTGCAAAATATGCAAAAAGTCCCAAGTAAGTGACTGTGTAAAGTTTTTTTTCACACTGTGTATACTAACTGGGTAATGGTTGTCCCAAACTGATGCCATTATAGTGTATCTACAGTGTTGTGCTAAAAGTTGTAGGCAGGTGTGAGAAAATGCTGTAAATTTTAAAGTAAGAGTGCTTTCAGAAATCGTGTTAATAGTTCGTTTTTTCCAATTAACAATGGAATGTAGATGAACAAGGGAAATCCAATATTTTGTTGACCATCCTTTGGCTTCAGGGCTACATCAATTCTTCAGATGAGTGTCTGCAGGCATCAGTGAAGCATGGTGGAGGTTCTTGCAAGTTTAGGGCTGCATTTCTGCAAATGGAGTTGGAGGTTTGGTCAGGTGTCAACGCTAAGAAATATCAGCAGATACTTATCCAGTCACGGTTTGACTCCCACAGAGCCCTGATTTCAACAGTCTGTCTGGGAACATAGGAAGAGATAGCAGATTGAAGGCTCTCGGGCAGCCCACAACCTAAGTTCCTTCAAAAACTGTGTGAAAGTATACTTAGAATTGATGCTTGTTTTGAAGGTGGTTACACCAAATATTGATTTGAACTTACTTTCCATTTTGTTAATTGCTAAAAATTTTACCTTTTTCTATTTCTGAAAGCTTTTTTTCCCACTTGCCTAAAACCTTTGCACAGCACTGTGTGTAAAATGGTGTAGTCCGTTACTAGTATCACAGATGTACTTGGTTTGGCATCCTACCTGTAACTTTGTTTTATTGCATGTTGTACCCAAGGAATCCATTGTATTCCCCAGGGTGACAACACTGTTCAAAAGCTGGTGAAATCTGACACGCATTGTCACCCGTAGGACTGTGTATTCAGTCATGTGGGCTTGAGACCTGTAGTCCATGAATAGGACTCCATCTGGGACTATGGGAAGTGGTTTGAGCAGCCAGTTGCTGTGTGCAGGCAGCTCATTCAAGTTAACAATCTGATTTCACAATCCCCTTTATATCTACCAGCAACTATGCAGGGCAAGGGACTGCCTAATTGGATAGACTAAATCCTCATTACATAAATTCAGAATTGGTTGTGACCTGGATCATGGTGACTTTTGAAACCTATAGTTTTAAATATACTTTTAAAAATCCAACAATTAACATTACTAAAGTTGACCCTTGTAAACACTCCCACTGTTGGGGGGGGGGGGGGGGGTGTGTGTGTGTATCATGCTGTTCATCTGCCTTGCCTCCATTCACCGAAGGCCGTATTTTCACACAATGCAAAAAGTTTGCGACTGGATGCATGTCAAACTGAAAGCCTTCACCATTAGTGGTGATGGTAAACCCATGCAAAGCCAGAAGTTCACTGCAGTGAGGAGGCTCTGATTGCTCTAAAAATGGCAGCAGGACATAGGCTACATTTCATTAGAAGCATGTCCTGTCCCTGGTGCTGGAATTAACTTTTTTGTAATTGTCAACTTCAATAAACCATATATGATGTAGACCGAAAGTGACCAATCCTAATTTTGTAATTCACTAACTTGTGTGGGGTGTTTTTTTTATTTAGAAGTCTATGGAGTTGAAAGACTGTCTTTGCCGCAGGATCAGATGAACATTGCATTGGTGACATTAGGGATGTTGGGAGTTTTGCTATTGACTCTTTCTATCTGGGCCTTTAACAGACAGCGCAAATCTAGGTCTTTGCTCATCGGCAAACCTCTAAGAAAACATCCATCCATACATATCGGAACTGTATCCAGTGAACTGGTAATGTCTTGAAATAAAGTGATGTGTTGTGTGGTTTTTGTGTTTGCTGTGGGTTTTTTATTTTTTTGGTCCGTGGCTTTTGACTTGTGCAGTGAAAAGGTGCTGGGGAAAATGGGATCCTGCCATCCTAGAAATTGGTGATCTTAGTTTTTGTACACATGACCGGTTTTGTCATTCTTTTAATGATTTGAAGTGAGTCACTGATCTGATCTAGAATGATGCCATCGGGGTGGGCCGGGCCCTGGCAGGCTCCCCCCCCCCCCCCCCCCCCCCCCCCATATCATATTTTCTGTGATAATCCAGCTTTTTTCCATGAAATGTACAAGCCTAGTCCATATGATAAAAAAAATGGTGTGGCCACAAATTTTAGTTCTAGAGCAGGTGAAATAGTTTATAACTTGGACTACTTAAAGCTAATCATGTTGTCTGTAAAACTATTAACCACTTAAGCCCTGGACCATTTTGCTGGCCAAAGACCAGAGCACTTTTTATTTTTTGTGCTATAAACAAAGAGCAACAATTTTGAAGAGAAATTTTTTTGCTATAATAAATATCCCCCAAATTTTTTTTCTCAGTTTAGGCCGATATGTATTCTTAAAATTTCTGGTAAAAAAAAATTGCAATAAGCGTTTGTAAATGTGTCTGCCAGTAAAGGGGTTAAGTGTGTCCTGGAGTGTTTCTAACTGTAGGGGGTATGGACTAGCTGTGCACCTCACTGATCATAGCGCCCAATCACAGGGAGCTGTGATCGGTGTCACTAGGCAGAATGGGGAAATGCTTGTTTTACATTAGCCTCTCCCTGTTATTCCTCTCCGTGAGACAATTGTGGGTATCCCCGTGGACATAGTCCACAGGACTCGCAACCCGACTCAAGGAGCTGCCGGTGGCACGTACGCAATGGCACGGCGCTAAATTCAAAGGGACGTACAGGTACACCCATTTGCGCAGCTGTGCCATTCGGCCGATGTACATCACCAGTTGGGAACCGGTTAAAGGAGATATGATTTTTTAATTTATTTTTTTTTCAATCCTATGGTCTTTCAGCAAAAGATTCTTGCTGAGCATATCCAAGATATGAAACGTACAGTGCAATGTGACATGGAGTTGGGAGCATGAACCTCAATTTATCAACTGAATATTTCAAAACTTCCACGATTTGGAGGACTCCCTTACCACTCTACAGTAAAATAAGCAAATTTAAAGTTAAAACGCAATACATTTTCCTCCAGGCAGTGCAAATTAAAGAAATGTATATGTACTGTTTGAGGCACTAGCTTGGATACAATTTTGTGATTAGTTTAAACACAACCAATAATTGATTGCAAAAAGTCCTAAAATTCAAGTATGAATTGGTGCAAAGCTGAACTCATCTAATGCCTTTTTTCTTTCACCCACGTGCATTAGTGATGCATGCTCTTCTTAAATGTGCTCTGCCACCTAATATATGGGGGCCGCTCGCCAGGACCTTCAACCGCAAATTAAAAAAAGTAGAATCTTAAAATCATTGGATGGAAGTGAGTTCAAAATTAAAAGATTAATCACTTGCACCACTAAATGTTGCTTACTAACTTGCCTGTGTGGTATAAGTTTAAGATATGTGGGTAGGACCACTAGATGTCCATATAAACATCATTTAAAATGCAACCTGATAGGACCGCATAGCTATTAAACCCCGAGAGGGTGTATGTATGTGTGTGCCCTCTCAGGGTTTAGTAGCTACGTGGTCCTATCAGGTTGTGGAGGCGGAGCCACAACTCATAGGTGTATGCTGCCATGAAGATGCGACAGGTAAGGAAATGGCTTTAAGACTACCTTGTCTGGGTAGATGGTTAGGTATGGTTCCTTTGCCAGTAGGGTCTACATCTCCAAGACTTTTTAGCCTATCTAATTGCTATTAGGGAGGTGACCTTGAGAGTTGGGTTCCACAGCTGCCCTCCATCAGAAAGAACTGTTCATGGAATAAGGCCTCTAGCACTACCAAAAGGTCCCATGTCGGGAAGCAAGGTTTTCTAGGTGCCCTCAACTTTAGGCAGGCCTTTTGGAATTGAATGACAAGGGGCTTCTGTGCCCATTTCACTCCTGTCATGGTGGACAGGGCTGACACGTGTACCTTCAGGGTACTAGACCAAGGCCTTTATCTAAGCCTAGCTGGAGAAACTCAAGGATCTCAGTGACTGTTGGAGATGATGGGTTCCAGGATTGCTGTTGTGTGACTGAGAGGAACTTGTCCCAGACCCTTTTTATAGGTATTGCTGGTGCATTTTATGGCTTGAAGAGCATCTACCACTTTCTGGGAGCAACCTTGGACTAAAAACCTAGCCCTTTCAATCTCCAGGCTCTAAGGTGCTGCCTTTCCGGGAATGGGTGAAGGCGTTGAACCTGTGTGAGTAGATCCATTGTCATCGGGAGCAGCAATGGCTTTGCTGTGTTCGGTTGGAGTGTTGTGAACCATGGCTGTCTCGGCCAAAAGGGGAGGACTGCTATCACTGTAGACTCTGACCTCTTGAGTCCGAGTAGAAATCTTCGAATAAGGGGCATCGGTGGAAAGATGTAGCCCAGGTGGAAGTTCCAGTCGTGCTGCAGACAGTCTGTGCCCTCCGCCGATGGGAACTCTCGCCAGATAGCTCTGGCACTTCGTGTTGGTTGGTGTTGCTGCCAGGTCCATATCCAGTATCCCCCCCCCCCCCCCCCACATTTTGGTTATGAGGGAAAAGGCTTGGTGTCTTAAAGCTCATTCGTTGTTGGATACAAAATTCTGGCTTTGAGTCGGCCAGTTGGTTTTGAACTCCTGGGACATGCATTGCTGTTAGTCTGACAGGTTTAGCTGTGCCCACTCTAACTGGGCAGACTTCCTGCATCATGGAGTGCCTCCTTGCCTGTTGATATAGGCAACTGCCACCCTGTTGTCCAATTTTAACAGGACTTATTTTCCCTTGAGGGGGGGCTGAAGGCTAGCAGAGCTTGGATGCAGCCTTTCATGCTGGCATCTGAAGTGACACCTCATTCCACTGTCTTAAAAGTGATGTCTGAAGAGGTCTTGTGTTCCACTGGACCATCAGGATGGTTGCTGAGAATGATCCCAATATGCTGAGGTACTCTGGCTGAAAGAGTGTGGTAGATGCAAGTAGCATTTTTGCTTTTTGGATCAGACTGGGAATTTCCCCTGAGGGAGATCTATTTTGTTGAGACAGGTATCCATTTCCACCCCCAGGAAGATCATTCTCGGGGTGGGGTGTAAGTTTCTTTCCCCCAGTTTATAATCCAGCCAAACATTTGCAGGGTAGTGATCAGAATAAATTGATGCAGTAGGAGGGAATCTCGATTTGTCGGGCAAGCAGGAGGAGATCGGCCAGGTAATGATGGACTCTTAAGCCTTGCTCCCTGTAAGGCTATCTCTGGCAGCAAGACTTTGAACGTTGTTGGGGTGGTGGAGATCCCGAACGGGAGACATTGGAACTGGTGATGACCTACGGCAAAACGTGACCTTTTTTTTTTAAGTATGAATGGTAATGTGCAGCTAGGCGTCCTGTATATTGACGGAAAGCATCCATTCCCTGATGTTCATGGCCTGAAGAATTGACTGCAGGCTTTCTATCTTGAATGTCTTCACTAAGGTTGACCGAGTGAGATTTTTCAAGTCCAGAATGGGGTGCAGGTCCCTTGTGTTTTTTTCCTTCACCAAGAATAACTGAGTAAAACCCTGTTTGGGATGGTGGAACTTTCACTATGGCCTCCTTCTGGATCAGACCTTCAACGTATTGTGTTAGTAGCATCTTCCGCTCTCGAGATGCCGGTAGTCCTGGTTGTACAGAATTGGTCTCTTGGTGACGGTCTCTTGAATCTCCATTTGTGCCCGGACTGGACAGTAACCACTGTCCACGGGGTCCTTGTTTCCACCCAGACCTGTTTGTACTCCATGAGCCTGGCCCCTACTATAGCTGGTGGGCAGATGCACCTTCAAAAAGACTTTTGATCCCCTGTGGTAAGGGTCTTGGATTTTTGGAGCTTGAGGAAAGATGACTGGGGGTTCTTCTGGTTCCTCCTATTCTCTTAACCGGGCCTGTGAGATTTTGCCTCCCTGGGGTTTTTTTTTTCCCCGGGAGATTTCTCCTAGAGGCAGGGTTCTGGGCCTTCTGTCTGAAGGGCTAAGTCCCGACTTTCCGCCGGTAACTTTGGAAATATCTGGGTCCAGCTTTTCTCCGAAAAGGTTTGCCATCAAAAGTGATTTTACTCCTGTTGGACTTTGAGGCGGGATCTGCCGACCAGACTTTCAGCCAAAGCGCCCTTCTGGCCATCGCTGAACTTAAAATCTGTTTCAAGAGCAATGTTATTGTATCCACGGAGGCTTCTGCGACAGTCTCCTGCAAGGCTAAGCTCCCGGAGGGCTGAAATTACCCTTTTCCTGTTCCACCCCTTCTGTCACCAGCTTCTTGGCATTTAAAGGACTAGCTAGAGATGGCCCTACCCACAGCTGCCAGTGTCACTGCTCTACAAGCGCCACCTGCAGACAAGTAGGTTTTTTTGAGATCCAAGTCTGTCTTTCTTTTCTATCCAACACGTCTTTAAATGTGACTGCGTCTTGTATTGGGAGTGTTGCGGGCCTAGTGAGGCGCATCAGAGAGTAGTCTAGTCTACCACTGGCGGTAATACTAGTGGGTTAACATTGGGTTAGCAAAGCTCTATCCGCTTAAAGAACCTATTACTGAGACGGTCATTTTATTTAGTTTTCTCTGGCTTTTGCCACTCATCCATGATTAGATCTTCAAGTTTGTTCATGAATGGGAAGGTCTCCAGGTCTTTAAGGTTTGGAAAGTATTTCCTCAATTTTTGAGTTTGGGTGGAAGGAAAAAAAACCCAAAAAAAAAAACACCCAATCGATTTTGCTTCCTTCACTGATTTCACGAATGGTCCAATTAGTGAAAGATCAATGCTGGTGGAAGTCTCTAGATCATCATCATCAGATAGGGGATCCAATTTATTTATTTTCTTTTGAGGGAGTAGCAGAAGAGGTGCCTTGTACAGGCCTGGTGACTTTGGACCTACTTGATTTCGAGGGGTGATTCTCTAGCCGACTACTTTTTGTCTAGCTCTTTGTCTCTGGTTGCTTTGTTTGAAGCACATGCGCCAAGCTAGCTTGTCCAGAAGTGCAGTGGTGCCGCAAATCCAGCAGGAGTTCCTGGATGGACAGGGATGCTGCGTGGGAGGGGAGTGGCTGCGTGTAGGAGATTTCCTATGATAGGCGTGGCTATGCCGTGAATAGGATTTGGAACAGCTTCTCCTGCACCTTGAGCGACTTCTGCCGCAATCTGAGCTGCTTTGCCTGTGGCTTGAGCGGCTCCTTGAGGGCTCCCTTCTTGAATATGATGATTTGGAAAACCGGGTAGGGCTGTTCAATTGGACAGCATTAGTGGCAGTCGTTATCATGAAACCTCGTCATCATTCACCCATGATTATCATTCACCCACAATTAATCGTGGGTGAATCACCCACAATTATCATGACTCGCCCACAATTATCGGTGAATCATAATTGTAGGTGATTCACCCGCAATTATCACGATTCACCCACAATTGTCACGATTCACCCATGATGCACCCATAATTGTCATGCACCCACAATTATCAATTGTGGGTGATTCGCCCACGATTATCATGATTCGCCCACGATTATCATGATTCGCCCACGATTATCATGATTCGCCCACGATTATCATGATTCGCCCACGATTATCATGATTCGCCCACAATTTCATGATTCACCCACAATTGTCATGATTCACCCATGATTCACCCACAATTTCATGATTCACCCATGATTCCCCCATAATTATCACGCCGCACCCACAATTATCATGATTCACCCATGACGCACCCACAATTTCATGATTCACCCATGACGCACCCACAATTTCATGATTCGCCCACAATTTCATGATTCGCCCACAATTTCATGATTCGCCCACAATTATCATGATAATTGTGGGTGAATCATGATTCACCCATGGGTGAATCGTGATGATTGTGGGTGAATAATAATTCTGGATGAATCATAATTGTGGGTGATTCATGATTCCCCCATGAGTGAATTATGATTCACCCACGACTTTCATGATTCAACGATTGATTCACTGATCATTGGTGAATCATCATCATCATCATTATCGGTGAATCAGTGGTGAATCATCATCGGTGAAGCATTGGTGAATCGTCCTCATCGATGAATCAACATCCATATATCAAAGGCAGAATGAAACTGAGGAAAATAAGGCTATGGAGCTGATATGGAGGATAGAGAGAGTGCAGAGTAACAGACCAGATGATCCAGCAGTATGTAGATCGTTTCTCCCCTTTGCAGAGCTCAGGGAAGAAACAGCATTTTTTTTAATTGTCGCGGTGGTGATGTCACGTTTGCACATGCGCACTAGCGCTCCGTAGTGTCCGGTGCCATCTTGAAAGCTGGAAAGGGGATGAAATGGGCAAAATTCTGTTGTCTGCACATGCGCAGAAAAGTTGAGACACTCGGCCCTATGCATAGGACTACAGGGCTCAAAGGTTTTAAAGTGTGTGTTGTGGGGTTTTTTCCTCTCAGAAGGAAAGGCTGGAGGCTGCTGCAGGCAATAAACCTATTTAAGGTTTGTAAAGTGCTTTAACATACTCCTGAGACCATCAGAGTGGGGCCCTTCTGTTTAGCTAATTTAGAGGCTGTACAGGTATGGACTTCCACCCAGGAGAGGCTTGAACCTGGCTGGGGCGAGAGCGGTAAGGAATGCATGTTCGGTCCTTGACAGGTGAGGGGGGGGGAAGAATACTTGGGCGGGTGTCCTCTCAGGGTTTAATGGCTAAGAGGGTCTATCGGGTTGCGGAGATGGGGCCACAACCCATAGGTGTATGCTGCCATGATGTGGCAGGAAAAGAGGATATAGACGACACAGAGGTGTGGGGGTGTTTTTTTTTTGTGCACTTGGAATTGCAGTCGTTGCAGATCTGAGTGAGACATGCAAAGAAAATCAGCATTTTTGCTTGTACCTGATTGGATGATAAAATCGGCAGATTTCAGATCGTACCCTCAGCCCCATTTTCATCATATTCTGAGTATGGTGTTTTGAGGCACAAAATCATGTGATCAAAGGGCAAAAGGTGACAAGTGTAAAAACACCCAAATCTGCCCGATACGATCCACCAAAAAAGTCCAGAACTTGTTTGAGCTTCAGGCAACTTGGAGTGGAGATGTGAACCATCTCCATCGAGAATAATACAATTTTTTATTTTTTTTATTTTTTTTTTCTCTCCAGCGTTTTGTAGTTTCAGGCTTCAAGCTACAAAATGCTCAGGTGTGAATGGGGCCTCAGATTTGCAGCATCCGGGCTTGCAGTGAAGAGTGGATTTAGTAAATCAACCCCAACTACTTTAGACAAATGCATAATAGAGATTCATTAAATTCTATGGTATAGAGTAAACCACTTTTGACATTGATTTAAATTGCTCCAAGAAAAACTTATTTTTGCTTTGCAATATTTCATACTTTGTTTTAGGACTTTTTGCTTTTATTTTAATTTTTTTGTAATCTGTTATTGTTTGAACTAATCACATGTATATGGTTAGAATAGGGAAAGCTCATAAGAGTCCCTGGGGCTGCACAACCCAAAAGTATATGTAGCACTGACCCCCGAAGGAGCTGCTGGTTTGAATTGGGCCTGCACTCGACCTAGAAACCCCACTAACTTGATCCCCTTGGCACAGCTGTGGTGCAATGTAATACAGTACAATATATAGCAATGCAAAGTACTTGTATTATACCCTCAGGATCCACTGGCTCCACCTGGTGGGGAAAAAACATACGCCACACAACCAGATACTTAACCAGAAATATTGTTTACTGTAAATTATTTAGACAGGTGGTTACAGTAATTGTGCTGTCATCCCAACATAGGACGACAGCACAATATATTATAATATAAAATATGTATTTAAACCCGGGAGCTCCCCTTGCTTTAAAGGCTATACGTGAGGCCTCACTTACAGTACTTTATCCGGGGTCTTCTTTTCTACGCTAGCTAAAGTCACTCCTTTTTTTTTATTTGTAATCCAAAGGTCATGGAGGATTAAGCTGAAATGCTCCTGGCGTAACTTCAGTAACTTATTTACAAACGCTGAGGCGCCAAAGTAGATGGGCCTCAAGCCTGCTCAATGTCGGTTGCTTTGCTACGGCTCCGTGGAACTACAGGTTCCAGTGAGGCCTGTATGTGAGTCTAACTGCGTGCAAAAGTTAAAAAACGGTAGGCCGCATCCCGCTCACCAACTGGATCAGAGTTCCACGTGATCACATTGGTCTGGTGACTGTAGCTTGCCTTTCCGTCAGCTGGGCCAGATGCTCTGTATCAATCCAATTCTCTGCTGAGTGTCTTTGGACCTTCTCAATCCAGCTACCGTCTTTCAGGTCACCTCACAAAAACAAACAGGCTCACACCCTGCAATAGCTGTCAGCTACTCTCTCTCGGGGAAACCTCTCCACAGATCTGCACAGGCAGGCAGCGTGGTCCCAGGAGACCTAAAATGGTCACTCGGGTCCCTTTTTTTTTTTTTTTTTTTTTTTTTTTTTTTTTTATCCCCTACCTAGCATCCACTGCGTAAGTGTTCATGGGTAGGTCACACGGACTCCTGGGTAACAAGGTCAACCTCCAGAATCCAAAACAAACAGTCACTTCCTGTACAAGTCTTTGGACTGTTCTGAGGTCATAATAAACAGGTGCGTTACCCATATTTGGTCACTAGTGGTATGAAACCACAGTAATGTCCATGTACCTTACATTAAAGCATGCATAATCACATCAATAATCAAAGATGTCAGCGCTACATATGGAAAAATTTCCCCAGGATATTTTTAGGCAGCAAAAGATTAATTATGTTAAAGTCTTGATTAGATAAAAAAAAAAAAGATGATAAATATACAATGAATTTGATTTTAAAAGACAAGCCCTGATTTTCGACAAACAAACATAAAACATTGCTCATGCCAAAAAACACCCAAAGGGAAACATGATTTGCCAGTTACATTTACCATATTACTATCCACATGAATACCCTAATGCATTTCAACCCTTTTTTTGTTTCTGGTCTTCTTCAGGGGGATTTCAATTCTAGGAAAATATATCAAAGTTCTAATTAAGACATTTAAAAGTATACAAAACATTGTTACAACATTTCAAATTATGCAAAAGGTATATCTCCACACACAGGTATATTTACCACTGGGCAGATGAAAGCGTGCAGGATGTTTCGCACAAACCAGATTGCTAAAAAAACTGTGATAACATAATCTCTGCACATCCCCCTCCATGACCTCCAGGTGAATCCACAGTCCCCTGGGCTTGCAAGGGGCCACGCTCTTGTACCTGGGGAGAGGGCGGGTGGTAAAGCACCTGCAATGGGATATTCAGAAATCTCACTAGATAGTCCTCAAATGTTCTGTCAGTGTCAAGTACTGCTTTGCGACTCTAGACTGGCTGGTACTAAATCAAATATGAAATCCATGTTTGTTTGAGTTGCCTATTTATTTTATTACATAGTTTATTAATTTAATTCATTTGTGAAATTGGTTTTAATTGACATTAGAAAAATATAATAAATTATAAATTAGAATGAAAAGGAAAATTGGGTACTGTTACCCAATTAATAAAAATATAAAGTGGATGTGCATGAGGTAAGATGGTGTAAGTGATGATGAAAAGGTGTTGGTGTGGGAATGTGATCAAGGCGTGATGCAAAACACTAGAAAACTGGTGTTAAAAAGAATATATAATGAATACTGAAAATGTTTGAAACTTTAATAGTGGGCATATGGTGCATAAGGTAGTGAAAAAGGCCATTTGTTCAGTGAACAAAAATATGGAGTACCAAACCAACAATAGGTGTGTGTGTGTGTGTGTGTCACTATATACAAATAAGTGTTTAGGGGTGAAACCTTATCTATATTAAATTAACAGTATTTGTAAAAAAAAAAATCCCAAAATAGGAAATATGAGTAAATGAAGTGATCATATGGAGTGTCAAACAAGCATGAAGTGTATGACACTAAATGGGAAAATTCAAAGTATTTGCAAAGTAATATACTCTTTTAAATTCCATATACCTAATGGCTTTACTCTCAAACAACCCCAAAATGGCAAATGTAAGTGAATGAAAAATACAAAAATCAGCCGGTCTGGTGTGTTCAAAACACTGCTTACTTGGTACTCCATTCTTATTAGGCATATTAGCAGCACTCCAGAGATGTGGTGAGAAAGGGGTCTTACTTGCCCCTTGCTTGCAAGTGCTCAACCCCCCTCCACTCCTCCTGCACTTTTTGTAAGACAATAAGTTTGCTTCTTAGTGATTTATCCGTTATGGACCATCATGTCCTGCTCTGTCCCTTTCATTAGGGCCACTGTGGGTAGCCTCTTGTGCCGGTGGTGTCCCTTGATCACAGCTGGACTGTCAGTGACGTCACGTATGCGCGGGTTCCCCAATTGCAACGGAGGTGACAGCAATTGCCGTGGCTCGCGTCTTCCGGAACACCGAGGGGACCACGCGGACGCTGGAAGGGCTGGCAGGGGAGGGGTTGAGCAGCTGCTAGCAATGGGCAATATAGCATAGATAATATATAAATTTACAGCTCCCAGGCGATCTTGATGTGATGTCTAGAGTGCTGCTAATATACCTATTAATGATGGAGTACCAAGTAAAGGCAGCGTTTTGAACACACCAGACTGGCTGATATTTGTATCCTGTGATATTTGTAATTTTTAATTTACTTATATTTCCCATTTTGGGGTTGTTTACAAAGTATTATACTATTTTAATTCCATATACCGTATTTATCAGCATATAACACGCACTTTTTTTTCCCCCTAAAATCAGGGGCAAATTGGGGGGTGCGTGTTATATGCTGATCCCCCCCCCCGCTGCTTCTATCTCTTTCTGCCGCTTCCAGGTATTTTCGGCCGCACTCTGCGGCTTTCGGAATGCCGCTGAGACCGACCGAGTGTGTCCAAAAATAGCCGATAACGACCGAGCGGCGCTGAGATACACAGGACATCCGCTCTGTATCTTGGTGGCGCCATTTTAAAAGGCAAAGACAAGGCTGCAATGGAAGGCTGCAAATGACTGACAAGGCTGCATTGATGGGCATTTAAATGTAACTTTTTTTTCCTTTAAACTTCCCTCCTAAAAGTTTTTTTTTTTTCTTCTTTTAAATTCCCTCCTAAACTTGGGGTGCGTGTTATACGCTGATAAATACGGTAGATATGGCTTTACTCTCAAGTACTTTGCATTTTCCCATTTAGTGTCATTCACTTCATGCTTTGTTTGGCACTCCATATGATCACTTCATTTACTCACGTTTCCTATTTTGGGATTTTTTACAAATGTACTGTTAATTTAATATAGATAAGGTTTCATCCCTAAACACTTTTAATATTTGTATATAGGGTTACACACCTATGGAGTGCCAAACAAAAAACGACAATTTTTCGTTACCTTATGCACCCTATGCCCACTATTAATATTTCAAACATTTTAAAGTATTTATTATATATTCTTTTTAACACCAGTTTTCTAGTGTTTTGCATCACGCCTTGATCACATTCCCACACCCTAACATCTTTTCATCATCCCTTACCTCATCCACTTTATATTTTTATTAATTGGGTAACAATACCCAATTTTCCATTTCATTCTAATTTATTATATTTTTCTAATGTCAATTACAACTAATTTACAAATTCATTTAATTATGAGTTGCCCATTTTATTAAACTAACATGAATTTCATATTTGATCTAGTACCAGCCAGTCTGGAGTCGCAAAGCAGTATTTTACACTCATAGAACACTTGACGACTATCTAGTGAGATGTCTGAATATCCCATTGCAAGTGCTTTGCCACCCATCATCTCCAAGTCCAAGAGCATGGCCCCTTGCAACCCCAGTAGACCGTGGATTCACCTGGAGGTGGCGTACGGAGACAATGGTATCGCTGAACGCAAATGTTTAGATTTCTAAAAAAGTTTGTGCGATACATCCTCACTCTTTCATCTGCCCCATGGTAAATATACCTTTATGTGTATGGAGATATATCTTTTGCACAATTTGAAATGTTGTAACAATGTTTCGTATACTGTTAAATGGCTTAACCACTTGCTGACTGCCTCAGGATGATATACGACGGCAGAATGGCACAGTAAAGTACCGGTACGTTACTTGCCTCCTGTGGGCAGAGGGTGCGTCTTGCCCCCCCCCCCCCCCCCGGGGTGCCAGAGGCGGTTGGCATCGTTCCACTGATTCATAGCCACCCCCTTGCAATCATTCCCGGCGAATGAGAATCTTTCTCTGTTGCTGTACTGTAAGTAGAGGAAGTGATGTAATCTCTCCTTGAGTCGGTCTTTTCCTTCCGGCGCCGAAGAGAGAAGACATCCACGCGAGTTGCACCGACACTACACATACAGTAGAACACGCAGGCACATTTTGCACCCTCTGTCACAGTGACACCAATAGCAGTTTTTTTTTTTTTTCCTGATTACTGCATTGGTGCATTGTGACAGTTATAAGTGGTAGGGCAGTTAGGGTTGGCCCCCTTTTAGGTCTAGGGTACCCCCACCTAATAAAGGGTTAACCCCGTGATCAACCCCCTGTCGCCAGTGTCACTAAGCGATTGTTTTCTGAACACTGTATTAGTCACAGGTGTCGCTAGTTAGGGGCAGGTAAGTGTTTAGGTTCGCTGTCAGCTTTTTATAGGTACCCCCATATACTACCTAATAATAAAGTTTTTAACCCCCTGATTGCCCCCTAGTTAACCCTTTCACCAGTGATCACTGTATAACTGTTACAGGTGATACTGGTGAGTTTGTTTCTTAGTGTCGGCGCCCACTGTTTATTACCTAATAAAGGTTTAACCACTGATCACCTGGTGGGTGATATAAGTTAGGTTTTAGGGTCTGCGTTGCCCCAGGCAGTGTCAGGTTGGTGCTAGTACCGCTAACACCCACGTACACAGCATACACCTCCCTTAGTAGTATAGTATCTGAACGGATCGATGTCAGATCTATACTAGCGTCCCCAGCTGTTTAGGGTTCACAAAAATGCAGTGTTAGCGGGATCAACCCAGATACCCGCTAGCACCTGCGTTTTTCCCACCCCACCCAAGTGCAGTATTGATCGATCGCTGTCCCTTACAAAACACTAAACACACAACTGCAGCGTTAGCAGGGATCGGGCCTGACTCTGCAAAGTTTTTTTGGTAGCATTTTGATACAGTCGCTAACAGTCAGGAGCTTTTTTTTTTTTTTTTTTTTTTTTTTTTTTTTTTTTTTTAACCTGCGAGTCTCACTAGTGTACCACTAACTTTAGAGCCCAAAATGGCAAATCGAAGGTACACTAGTGAAGAGGCCTACACATTTCTGAGCATGGCAGATAATGAAGAGAAGGTCACTTATCTGTCAGATTCAGGCTTGGAATAAGATCCTGTACACAACAGCATCTTCATGACAGATGGCTCTGCCAATGGAGTTGTGGTCCCTGCCAAAGTCAGGCGTACCAGACCCCGATCTTCTTCTGTTGTTGAGGTGCAAGAACCACAGGTCCCTCGTATGGAGCAGAGCAGCACTAGTGCCGCTCATCCTTCTGGTGAACTGGCAAGCACCATCGGCCTAGTACACCCTGGTCGTAGTCAAACCAGCAATGCAGTATCACGTGGTGATGGGGCGAGTCCCATAAGTTCAAGCTGGTGAGGTGGCAAGCACAAGTAGTGTCCCGCTGCCACCAAGAAGACAAACACAGGCCCGTTGTGCCCTTCCTGCTGCATTTGCCAATCCTAATTGGGAACCCACCACTTCTGCAGAACCCATTACTTGCATACTTCCCCATTCACTGGCCAACCCGGAATTCAGGTGGAAACAGTTGATTTTACGTCACTTGATTTTATATTTGCTGTTTTTCCCTGAAGAACTCTATAGATCTATTGTGGACCAAATCAATTTGTACGCTGGTTCAACACATTGCCACTATTCCCCAGTCCTCCCTTGCCAGAGATTGGAAACAAATTATGGTTTCTGGGCCTTTCCCTCAACATAACTAAAAAGAGTGAGTTGTGGTCATATTGGTCCACTGACCCAAATCACCATATGCTCTTGTTCTCTGCTTCCATGACCAGGGCATGATGCAAGCAGATCTTGCTGTTCATGTATTTCAATGATAATGAACTCTGTCGTCCTAGTGGAGGCTCTACAAAATTCGGGCCCTTGTAAACCACTTCAACCAACGTTTTGCAGATTTGTTTACTCCCCATCAAGTTGTCGGCATTGATGAGTCCCTGATTACGTTTTCTTTTTTTTTTTTGTACTAATTTCTCTTTATTAAATTTTTAAAGGATTTACAATAGCTTTCACAATTCACAAGAACTCATCATCTCATGCATATATAATAAAGCCAAAGCCATATACAACACTCAAGTTACCATAGGCATAACGGCATAAATATCCCCCAACCCCCCACCCTACCCGCCCCCCACCTTGAACACACGCTGCACGCCCCAGCCACCTCAATCATGGTTGGCTGGTTGGAAGATTATGGACGCCGTCGGGGTCAAAAGAAAAAAAGAAGGAAAAGAGGGAGGGATGCACCCATAGGGCAATCCATCGAGGGGGGTGCAGAAGAGAACCCCCCCCCCGACCCGACCATGAGCCGGGCCAACGGATACCAAATCTATCCCTTAGCAACCCCACTCAGGGGGTAACCCATATCCCTCAGCCAAGGATTCCATAGCTCCCTGAATTTCATTAAATTATTTTGCTTTATAAGCTTCACACGTTCACACCAGATTGTAGAATTAATTGCGTTTACCCATGATTCTAGTACAGGGGGGATTTTAGCTTGCCAATTTATTGCTATTAGTCGCCTAGCCTGGTACAGGCACCTTAATATGGATGTCCTTATTAGGGAGGGAATTCTACCTTCCTCTAAGATCCCCAATAGGCAGGTCTTGGCTTCTGGTTTCAGAGTGGTCTTAAAAACCCTATTTATTCTGTGTACAATTTCTATCCAGTACCTGTACAGTTTTGGGCATTTCCACACCATATGGAGGAGATCACCTGATGCCCCACATCTGGGGCAATCATCACTGGGTTTCCTACCCATTTTCCACATCTTTTGGGGGGTATAATATGCCCTATGGATAAGAAACAAGTGAGACACTCGCTGTGATGGAGATATAGATACTAAACTCCCCTGTTCAAGTGTCTCCTCCCATTGCTCCTGAGTTATCGGTCCTACATCCCCCACCCATCCCCGCCTACTCTTATCTGGTCCCTCCCCCTTCAAAATTTAGTCCCTAAGTTTTATAGATAGCCTAGAGATCTGGCCTTTTACTTGTCTACGGTCGATGAGTCCCTGGAACAAAGGAGTTTCAGTCCTCTCAATAACTAGTGACCCGTACTGTGCTTGAATTCCATGCCTCAATTGCAAATATTTATAAAACGTCTTATTAGAAATACCAAATTCCTGCCTAAGGTCTTCAAATGATTTCATAAGATTCCCTTCATATAGTTGCACTAGCCTGCTAATACCCTGCCTCTCCCATTCCAAGGATCTATCTATGCCATTTAATTCAGCCAGGTTTCCATTATTCCATAGCGGGGTATAATCGGTCACTCCCACGTATCCCATGAGTTGCTTTACTGTCTGCCACACTTTCCTCACTAATACATTGGTAGGGCACCTATGGGCAAATGAATTGGCTTCCAAAACTCCAACCAAGGATTTATGGGGTGCTTTGTCAATCATCAGTTTGTGGTTTGGGCACCCTCCACTTTGGAGCCCGGCCCCAGCTAAATGCTGGAGCTGGGCTGACAAAAAGTATGATCTAGGATGAGGTATCGCCACTCCTCCTCTCCCAACGGGGAGCTGCATTGTCTGCAGCCTAATCCGGGCTTGCCCTTTCTTCCAAATTAGGTCGCGAAACAATGATTCCAGTTTCTTGAACCATTTCTGGTTGATCCAGACTGGAGAGTTATGCAAGATATATAAAATTTGTGGCTGCCAGATCATTTTAATTAAGTTGCAGCGCCCCGCCACGGAGAGAGGGAGGCAACACCAGTTGTTAACCTTCTGTTTCAATTTCATCAATAGTGGTGCTAGATTCTCGTTGACGTACTGATTTACTTCTCCAGTGATCCAGACACCCAAGTACTTCAACTTAGACACCACCTCTAAACACCTAATAATAGGCGGTAATAAATCCCCAGGTCTGATCATAGGCAGAAGGGCTGATTTGCTCCAGTTAATTACCAGGCCTGATTGTTGCCCAAACTCACCCATCATCTGCACTACATTATTCAAAGTAGCATTTATGTCCCCAATAAAGAACAAAACATCATCCGCGTATAGGGCGATTTTGTCTTCCAATCCACGTCGGAATCCCTGAATGTCCGGGCATAATCTCGTCAGGACAGCCAGGGGTTCCATAGCCAGTACAAACAGGAGGGGAGACAGTGGACATCCCTGTCTCGTCCCCCTCTCCAACTGGAACGCTTCAGAAAATGCAGCTCCCATCTTAATTTTTGCCCTAGGTCCATTATACAGTAATTTTACCCATCGAATGAATAAAGGGCCAAAACCGAAACGCTCCAGCACTCCCCATAAATAACCCCATTCCAGGCTGTCAAAGGCCTTGGTGGCATCTAGGGCTAATATAGCTCCAGGTCCATCATTGTCCCTGGGTGTTTGTATATTAAGAAAAACCCTCCTAATATTGGTGCTGGTTGTCCTGCCCGGGATAAACCCGGACTGGTCTGGGTGTATTAATTTATGGATACAGTTATTTAAACGGGTCGCTAAGGCCTTAGCTAATATTTTAACATCGGAGCATAACAAAGATATTGGCCGATATGATGAAACTTCCTGTTGATCCTTCCCCTCCTTAAGTATTAAGGTGATATTGGCCTCCAGCATGGAAGCGGGGAGTTCAACCACTTCCAATGCATGGTTTAGCATTTCCAGGAGTTCCGGCAGCAGCAATTCGCCATAGCGTTTGTAAATTTCTATTGGAAGCCCGTCTGGGCCTGGGGATTTATAGTTAGGCATTTCGACCACTGCGTTTTTTAACTCTTCTAGCGTTAGTGGTGATTCAAGGCTCATTTTGTCATATTCTGATAGAGTTGGGATTGCTGTTTGATGTAAAAAGTCGATAGGATGGCCCTGCGCAGCTGATTTATATAAATTTTTATAATAGTCACCAAGTACCTTCATAATAGCCGAAGGGCTGGAGACCAGGTCGCCATTCGGCGTTTTAATCACTTGTATTGCTGTAGAGGAATTATTAGTTTGGACCAAAAGGGAAAGTGCACGACCCACCCTCTCCCCCTCGCCAAAATAATGTTGGCGTTGAAATATGCGTCTATTCTCTGCCTTCTTCAGAAGTGCCATTTTATATACTTGTTGGCTATCCACCCATACCTTCTGCCTATCAATCGATGGATCCTCTATATACTCTCTCTCCGCCTGAGTGACATTGTTTCTTATTACATTCTCCTGTTCTCGGGTTTCCCTCTTGATTGTCGCAATTTGCTGTATTAGTATACCTCTAATATAGGCTTTTAAGGAGTCCCAAACTATTCCAGGTGCCGCTGAGCCCTTATTAATTTGGAGGAATTCCCTGATCCTATCCGCTGGGTAACTAGATCTGCCAAACAATTCCAGCCAACCAGGGTTTACCCTCCACTCTCCTGGGCCCCTTCTATCTCCCATACACACAGTAATAGACAATGGGGAATGATCTGAGATCCCCCTTACACCATACTCTATGTCCTGTACCAACCCTGATGCTTCCTTATTCCCGAGAACCATATCTATTCTTGATAGGGTATGGTGAGTATTAGAAAAACAGGAGTACTGCTTCTCCTGGGGATGTCGCATTCGCCAAAGGTCACTCAGTCCTACTTCTGATAGGAATCCCTGCAGTCGGCCTACTCTATTCCTATCAGGACAAGGGAATCTATCCAAACTCCTATCCAATGTTTCGTTGAAATCCCCTAATATTACCCACGGGACACCTAGTTTATCCAGGCTAAACGCAAATAATTTATACATAACCTCCAGCTTAAAGGGAGGAGGTATGTAGATATTAGCTAGGATATAATGTTGTCTACCAATCAAGCAATACAGGAAGACAAACCTGCCCTCCTCATCTATAGAAGACTCTTTACATAAAAAGTCCGTTCCCCTCCTTACTAAGACACTCACTCCCCTAGAGTATGAAGAATGGAAGGAGTGATAGTATGCCTGAAATTTCCGGTTGTTTAGCTGCAAAGCTGTATTTGGGGTTAAATGCGTCTCCTGTAAGAAGAGCAAACCAGGTCCCCTCCCCTCTGTTTCTAGCATGACCGCCGCCCTCTTATTTGGGTCTCCCAAACCCCTCACATTCCATGAAATAATACTCACTCTACTCATTGAAGTCGGTAATTGCTAGACCAAAAGCGATAAATGGCGGGGGGAAGAGGGCTGCCCCCCTCCCCCGGAGACACCCCCTCATGCCCCCGCGTCCACCACTCTCCCAATACGTACAGCGTGTGTTCAAAGACCTACCCACCCAACCCTGCCCATCAAGGCGTCCCCTAGGGGTCTCCATTGTGGCCCTCTTACTCAAAACACAACCAAAGCCCAAGGTGCCCCACCAACCCCCCACGACCAACCCCTAAGCCTACCCTCCCTGACTCTAAGGAAGATGTCATGAACTTATTGTGGCATAAAAAATGGACCCTTCTCTTCCCTCAATGGGTAAGGAGGGGAATGGAGAGAGAGGGAGAGGGAGAGGGAAAACACACCCACTCCCCATACTTCACTCCTAACGATCAAGTACAATGTTATTTATGTATTATTTATACTATAGTAGTATCCACATTTTGTGCCCCCCCCCACCCCATAATAAGTGCCAAATAGTAATATAGCACACTTTGTCATATCTATTCACCTCCGAAAAACAGTGCTAATACTTAGTGCATCCCTCTTCTTAAAAAGAAGGGGGGAAAAAAATAAATAAATAAATTAATAGAAAAAAGAGAAGGGGGGGGGGGCAACAGCTCCCCACCATTACCTTCCTAATAATCCTATCTAATAATATTTATGCTATAATAGTGTCCTCATTTTGTTCCCCCCACCCCCCCTCTCCAACAATAAGTGTCAGTTAATAGCATAACACCCTTTATCTAGTTAGTTGCATCTATATATAAATACAATATTGCAAATTAGTGCAAATTAATACAAATTAGTGCTTCATTTTGTACAAATTTCATCACAAGAAGGAAAAAAAAAAAAAAACCTGTAATTTTTTAACCCCCGGAGTTAGGGGGAGCAATCCCTCACCCTCCTCAATCCATTCCTCAACCCAATCTCCTCCCTCCCTTAAAATTAAACTTATAAACATAACAGTCCTAAATAACTCTACAAATCCCCCTTATGTTCCTCCAACCACCTTTCGACCTCAAGTGGAGTATTAAAAAAAAAAAGTTGACCCCAAGGCAGTCATTCGTAGTCGGGCAGGATATAGTAGTGCGTAAGTTATCTTGTATTTTTGAAGAATACGTTTGATAGGGATAAACTCGGCCCTCTGCTTCTGCAGGTCCGGTGAAAAATCCGGATAAAATGATACTCTAGTCCCCTTATAAAAAAATATCCCTCAATTCTCTAGTTCTTCGCAGCAGGGTCATTCGATCGTTGTAGTTGACAAATTTCAATATTAGTGGTCGAGCACGTTCCTCCGATGATCGGGCTCTCGAGGGGACTCTGTGAGCCCTTTCTAAAGCAAAAAGTGGAGAGAAAGAAGTGTCCCCTAAAAGCTCCCTAAACCAACTCTCCAAAAAAGCTATGGGATTAGAGCCCTCACTTCCCTCTGGAAGGCCAATCAGGCGCACATTGTTCCTGCGATTTCTGTTGTCCATTTCATCTATTTTTGATGTTTGTGTAGCTATTTGTTTCTGTAGTCCAGTTATTTTTTGTTGTAATGGGAGGAGCTCATCCTCCACCACACTTAATCTTCCCTCAAGTACAGTCGTTCTTTCAATAGTGCTGCTTAGTAATTGACCCATAGAGTGTAATTCGTTTTTTATGTTACTCAGCTGTTTATCAAGTCCAGAAATACAATCCTTACATTCATTAACCGCTTGCAATATATCTCGCAGTGTGGGTTCGCCTTCCCCCAACACAGGGGGTTCTAATGAGTCTACTGAGCTATATATTGCCTTGCCCTCCTCTGGGGTTAGGTTATTCCCCTTTCCTCCTACAGTTTGGAAAGGAGAAGCACTAGCCACCTCGCCCCAAATCCAGCTATTCAAAGTTGTCCCCTGTGGCTTTGTTTGTCCAGCTGGCTGATGATGTCCTCTCCTACTTGGGGAGGTTACATGGGCATAGCGTTCAAGTTTTGTGGCTGCTGCTGCCGCAGAGGCCTGATTTAGTTTTTCTCTGGCCGCTCGGGTTTTATGGTTCCCCTCGCCATACGGCGTATCCTCCATAGCCCTTTTACTAAGCATGGTCTACGCCCTGGTATTGATGTAAACTTAACCAGCAGTGTGACAGGGCCCAAAAAAAAAAGGGGGGGGGGGAGGAGAAGAGGGGGACACTATCAGCGGTGGCGAAAAAGGAGCCGAGCACTCTATCGAAAAGGAGGAGGGGGGGACACAATGCAACACAATGCAATGGCAGTCTCTCTTCAATTCTGCTCAGTTTATCCTCCCTATAGTCAATAGAGTCAATATATCATAATGTCCACAATCCAGGGATCCAGCAATCCGGCTACTTAGAGTAAGAGAGGGAGAGAAGGGATTTCACCGGGGGAGAGGGGTTTATTAAATCATCTCTCAGCGCTCAGACCTTCCAACTTCTGACAGCAACATCAAAAAGTATCCACAATCCTATGTCCACAGTCTAATCCCAGCCTTTTCTCTCTCTCCCCCCTCCTCACTCTCACTCTCCTATAGTACCGTTTAACTAAGCCGTTACCTTAGGGCTATTCAAGTGCTCCTCTATTCCTGGATCAGGCAGGGCTCAATGCAAGGGCTGAAATCCACACTGACCTAGACTCCGTAAAGGTGGCTTCCTTTGGCTTGCTTCAGGCGTCCCCACGCCGCTTACTATGCTGCTATACCTCTCGGGATCTCGCGATAGCCCAAGCCGGCAGCGAGATCTCCTTCGGCCGCACCAGCTGGTTCCGAGGCGATGGACGCTGCTCTCCCGACCTCCGCTGCCAAACACCACTCGGGATCCCGCAATCACCCGAGGTGCCCTCAAGCACCGCCCCGGCTTCTTCCGCGGGGATGAACAGCGCTCTCTCAAGCCACCACCCGGCCCAGAGTTCTCAAACCTCAGCAAAAGAAGAGGGTAAGGTGGTCAGGATACGGAGAGACAATTGCTGAGTTCAACACACATTTCTCAGCAGCTTTTCTCATCAGGGAGGCGGAGGGAGGCACAGGTGGAGCACCTGAACATTCTCACACTCACTCACACACCATTACGGCCACCCCCCCCCCCCCCCCGATTACGTTTTCTAGCTGCTTGTCATTCAAACAGTACCTTCCCAGCAAGCGTGCCAGATAAGGGGTCAAGATGTATAAGCTCTGTGACAGGGCCACAGGCTATACATGTAGTTTTATGGTTTGAGGGCAAAGATGGTCACGTAGAGCTGACAAACTGCCCTGACTACATAAGAAGTGATGTAGCAATCTGGCTATATGCTATGCACACAGCCACATCTACTGTGCTCATATAAGCACCCGTTTCCATCTTAATGATATAATTCTTTAGCTTACCTTCAAACCCACTCATCCAAGTATTCAAACATGACACGCATTCCTACATCCTCATCTCAGCCTGACTGCTCCTCAGCCAGGCCCCCCTGGTTCCCCATTAAAGAGACATCACCAGAATTCTTACATTCTCCAAATGGTCGGCATGTCTGTGCTCTCTGACCTCGACCAATCTTTTATTTACCTTTCCACAGGAAGCCACACCCTGGATGGTTTGCCTCCAACCAGCTGAACACCTCCTACAAAGGTTGTGACCTCACAGCAGCAACACAGGATGTGAATGTCCATATAAGGACAATACAATGCAATACAATACAATACAGTAGAAAGTACCAATCACAGACATGTATACATTCAAATAGTCAGTGAGGCAAACTGACTAAATGCTTTCAATGATGGAAACCATACAAAACCAATGAATGAGGACTACATTTCCATTGATAGAAATCCTTAATATACATTGTTCCAGAGAACAATGTATAGCTAGATTATTCTATACCTCCTTGTGGATGGAAGGTTATCCACAGATGTGCACTGCCCATCTCCATGTGCTGATCAGACACAACAGAGACAATGAGTGCACATCCGCACACAACCAATCCTTGCAGAGCAAGCACATGCCCCCAGACGATCGTCTGTACAGTGTACAGGGGCCCTTTTGCTGGCGGACATACCCCCACTCCACAAACACCTCTTTCCAATCCCAGGAAGTTATCCACTACCTAACGGATCTCAACCAGCATCAGTCGGCTCTTTTAGAGCGGGCTAGGGGAGAAAGAACACAGGGGGACTCTTATGACAATACTTATAAAAATACATCTAAAATTTTCCACAACAGAAGTGCTGCCATGATTGTGTGGAACTTGGTGTCACTCTTATTCGGAAAGGGGTACCACTTGTACGTGGACATTTATTACACGAGTGTGCCACTTTTTAGTCACTTGTTTGATCATCAGATTGGAGCATGTGGCACCATGCGATTTAATCGCCAGGGCTTTCCGCAGTGGCTTGTAGTTTCCTGTCTTAGGCTGGGGGAGAGAGCCTGCTTGAAGTGTAATAACTTGCTTGCTATGAAGTGGAGGCATAATAATGTTTTCGTTCTTACCTTCCTTCATGCAGGCATGACGGCCCAAATTACTACAGCGACTGGTGTTGTGGAGAAACCCCTCTGTGTCCACGAATATAACCAAAATATGGGAGGGGTAGACCTCAACGACCAGTTGTTGGCACCATACCTAGTTACCCGTAAGGCCAGATGCTGGTCCAAGAGTGTCTGTATACTTATTTCAATTGCCTTTGCTGAACGCTCATGTGCTATACAGAGCTTCAGGACAGACTGGATCCTTCCTTAAATTCCAGGAAGAGATCGTCAGAGCCCTTCTGTTTCCAGACGGTGATCCACCTCACCTTCCCCAACCAAATGCAGTAAGCCAGCTGCATGAGAGGCATTTCCTGTATGTCCTCCTGAGTACCCCTACTGAAGCGAAACCCACCCCCGCCCCCCCAAAAAAGATGTTGTGACTGCAGCAATCGTGGATATAGGCGTGACGCTTGCTATTTTTGTCCCTCCTGTCCTGACAATCCTGGTCTTTGCATTGGTGAATGTTTTGAACACTACCACACACTAGTTGAGTTTTAGCGTAGGGTACAGCACTGCACAGACTAGGCACACTTTCACAGGGTCTCCCGAGATGCCATTGCATTTTGAGACCCAAACTGCTGGAACCATTACAAGTGTCAAAAAAAAAAATAGTTTTGTTTTATTGTCCCTTTTTTCTTCTCTTTTATGTTTTTATTAACTATTTTTTGTTTTCAGGTATGCCATTCAGCTGCAGAGTGGATTTATTTATCTTGTCACATTTTCCTATTGCAGCAAGCGAGAGAAAGAAGCGATAATGTCGCCTCTCTACTAATAAAACCGGCATGGGTTCATACCAGGGCCTTACGTCTGGTATGGACTTTAAGGGGAACCCCTACGCTGAAAAATCGCGCATGGGGTCCCCCCAAAATTCATACCAGACCCTTATCCGAGCACGCAGCCTGGCTGGTTAGGAAAGCCCCCCCCCTCCCCCCGAACCATACCAGGCCCCATGCCTATATAAGTTGTTGCGCACCTCGCACATGGTATTACAGCGGGAGAAGAGGGAAGAAGGACCGAGAAGACCAGGCCAACGCTAGTAAAAGAGCTGGAAGAAGATCACGGAGGAGCCTGGCAGAAGAAACAGAGAATGTGGGGAAGAGGCCGGAGAGAGCGGAGAAGAACCGCAGAATGGGACAAGAGGCCGGAGAGTGCGAAGGAGTCAGAAGAGACCCCCGCAGCTGCCTAATAAATTACTTTAAAAACCTGTCTAGTGTGTTTTTTCTTATTGACACCTTTTTTCCCCAGGTGAATGGGTAGGGGTATGATGTACCCCATACTCATTCACATAGGGTGGGGATCTGGGGGCCCCCTTATTAAAATTACCCTCAGATTTACAGCGACTGCACTTCCAAGTGCACTTGCAGTGCAATTTCAATTGTAGTTAGCACTTGTATTGCAAAATGAATGTGCCTTTTGTAAATAACCCCCATGGTCTTTTGACATGTACCTGCCTACTCACAAACAAACTGTGGTTTTGGAATAAAAACACATATTACATTATTTGTGGAAAATGAAATGTCCATTTATTCTGGATAAAACAAAATAAAGAGGAAGGCAACACTGGAGACACCTTTGGAGCTTGTAAAGCCTTTTGTCCCCCAGGGCACACATTAAGTCACTGGCCAACAAAATTGGGATTGTGCTTAGTCAATAAAATACAGAGCACAAAATGGTCTAGGAATCCCACAGACCATAGGGCTTCCCCTTTAAGTCAATACCAGGTGACGGGGCCAGCGAGGTGTCAATCTCGCCAATGGAGGTGGCGACATTGACTTCCTGTGCTAGTCCCCTCTACCTGGAGCCACGTTCAAAATTAACTGACTTCTCCGTGTGTGGGCAAGTCCGTTCATTTCAGAAGTGCGGCGGACTCCCGCCATAGTCTGGCAGTTTGTCCGCCGGAAAAGTCCGGTCGTGTGTGGGCAGGTCCGCTCATTCGGAAAGTCCGGCGGACCTCCGCTGCAAAGTCCAGCAGGTTTTTCGCCGGACTAGGTCCACCGTACTAAGTCCACGGATAGTCCGATTGTGTGTACGTGGCATAAGTCTCCTTATTTACACAGGAACAAGGTGGTTCTCCATTTGTGTCTTCGAAGGAGGTATCCACTTTCACCTGAATGAGGACATTTGTACTTCCATTCCTGTGTCTGCACCCTTCACCTCCTAAGGAGTTTGAGCTGCAATGTTTGGATGTGGCCCAAGCAGTTTGTGCATACATGTCTGCTGCTATAGCCTCTGAATTCTTTTGCAATTGCAGACTGCCCATGAAAGAGCCTGGCGACCTGCTCTGCCACTATTTCTCAATGGATCCGGCAGATGGATGTCCAGGCTTAGGCCACTGTGGCACACTATACAGTACCAGGGTGATTTAGTACCTCCTGGCCGTTCTAAAAGGCATATATGTGCAAGGTGGCTACCTGGTCATCTGTACACACCTTATTACCATGTTTTTTTACAAAGCTGATATTTTGTCATCTTCAAATGTGTATTTTGGCCACAAGATTTTGCAAGTGGATTTTTTAGGTTTCTTGTTCCTCTTTGTGTGTGTGTGTGTTTAATATGGAAAGTAGTGTCCATCAAACTCAGAGAAAGGGATCTTACGGAGTACAAAAATCCAATTTTTCAAAGCATTTGCAAAATGTAAATCTCTACTACGTTCATGTCTATGTGGTCAACTTGCTTGATAAAGCCCCCATTTTAAACACACTCTTGCAAATTTTTCCTTTTACTGTTTATATTTTCTCTGTTTGTTTTCGAGATTGCTTTTGGTTTCAAAAGAAAGCGCCACCTTCACATATCACTGAATTGACAGCGAGAGAGAAATACTGACTTTATACTGCCATCTGGTGGAGAAATAGCAGTTGACATGTACTAGTGTATTGGGAAGAATGAAAAACAAAAGGATTTTTTTTGGGGGGGGGGGGGGGGGGGTGTTAATGTGTATAAGTAAAATATTTGTTTGTGTTTTCTTTAATCTGCTAACAATTTTTCACGCGATGGGCTCTCTTCTTGTCGAGCTTTAATTACATTGTCTCATTCTTACCCGGTACTAAGAATGTAAGGGTTGATGCCTTGTCACAACAATTTTACTCCACTTCCAAGTCGTAGCCTGTTCTGGTTCCTATGATTCCTCCTGATCGTATCTTGGCTACGGTTCACACCAGTCTTACTTCTCCTTTGGGTGACAAAATTCTTGCTGCTCAGGTCCATGTTCCTCTTGATAAACCTTGTGCCCGCTGCTTTGTCCCAGAGAGTCTCCGTACTGCAGTGCTCCAGACTTACGATTCTCCCAAGGCAGCTGGCCATCCTGGGAAGAATCAACTCATTTGGGCCATCTCCCAACAATTCTGGTGGCCCAGTCTATCGGCTAATGTTACTGCTTTCGTAGCTGCCTGTCCCGTGTGTGCTCAGAGTAAGACTCCACGACACCTTCCAGTGGGCCTCCTACAACCCATACTCAATGGAGAGAGGCCCTGGACTCCCCTGTCTATGGATTTCATTGAAGAATTGCCAAACTCCCAAGGAAACACTGTTATCCTTATGGTGGCGGACCGGTTCTCAAAGATGTGTCATTGTATTCCACTTAAGAAGTTGCCTACCTCTAAAGAACTGGCTTCCATTTTTGCTCGGGAGATCTTTCGCTTACATGGGCTACCCAAGGTGATTGTCTTGGATAGTGGCAGTCAGTTTGTCTCCCGGTTCTGGTGAGCCTTTTGTGCACAGTTGGGAATCCAGCTTGTGTTCTCTTCTGTGTATCACCCGCAGTCTAATGGGGCCGCAGAACGAGCCAATCAGTCCTTGGAGCAATTCCTACGTTGCTATATTTCTGACCATCATAACAACTGGTCTGACCTATTACCTTGGGCAGAGTTTGCTCACAGCAGTGCCTTGAATTCTGCCTCCCAATTGTCTCCATTTATGGTGAATTATGGTTTCCAACCTTCCATGTTGCCTGACTCGTTTGTTCCGCAGAGTATTCCTGTGTTAGAGGAGCATCTCTGTGGTCTTCGTTCTACTTGGGTACTAGTCCAGGAGGCTTTGCATCATGCTAATGATAGGTACAGACTTCATGCTGACCGCAGACACCTGCCTGCGCTTTCCTACCAGGTTGGGGACAGGGTCTGGCTGTCATCTCGCAACCTCTGGCTTCGTGTTTCCTCACTGAAGTTTGTACTTCAGTTTATTGGACCTTTCCGTATCCTTCGCAGGATTAACCCAGTAGCTTATGCGTTGGACCTTCCTCCGAGTATGCGCATCTCAAATGTGTTTCATGTCTCCTTATTGAAACCGTTGGTCTGTAACCGATTTACCACCTCGGTGCCACGTCCTCACCCTATTCTGGTTGAGAACCATGAGGAGTATGAGGTAAAATCCATTGTTGACTCCCGTAGGTGCAAACAGTACCTGGTGCATTGGAAGGGATACGGTCCGGAGGAACGCTCCTGGGTTTCATCCTCTGACGTACATGCCCCTGTCCTCCTCCGCAAGTTCCATAGACGGTTTCCCCTCAAGCCCGGTGGCCCTTCGAGGGAGAGGGGTCATTGAGGGGGGTGTACTGTCAGGGCTGGCTTAGCCCTTCCTCCTCTGGGCTGGCCGCTCAGCTGTTGGCTAATTGCCAGCTCTCTTCTGTTTCCACAGTTACCAGCTGTTCCCGATGATGCTCATCTGACCTGCCCATTTAAAGCCTTCCAGCTCACTTTAAACTTTGCCTTCGCATTGGTCACATCACAAGGAACCATCTCCTGCTGTTTGTTTCAAGACTGGCTTGCTGACATCTCTCCTGGCTTCTTATCCTGCTTGCAGTTGCTCTCCTTGGATCCCTGGCTTCTGGCCTGGCTGATTACCTGATCTGGTTAATGAACTTTGGACTGGCTGACTGCCCGATTTGGCTACTGGACTCTGGCTATGCTTGACTACGCTTTTTTTCTATTTACCTTTTTATTTTTTATTAATAAACAAGTGTGATTTGATTGTACTTCTGTCTCAGTCTGTTTCATGGTTTCTGACAAATAAGCTATATAGGGATGAGAGAAGGTGCCTGGGCGTTTCCTGAAGGGAACACAGATCTTCAAAACCAGTATATGTATGGTGTATTTGGGAGGAGGAGTGTAAATGTTTGGTGTATGTAGACATATTTAGGGCAGTGAGTCAGTCACTAGGACCCTCCGGAGGAACCGGAGTCCCCTGTGAGAGGTGTACAAAGGAGTAAGCTTGAGGCCATTCAGAGCATTTGAAGGAACCCAGGGTTGATGCTCCTACCCCCTGTGGAAACGTGGGATTGTCAAAAAGAGAAGTCAAGGGACCAAGGTCACAAGAAAGAGTGGTGTGAAGGCCCCTATTGTACCAGAGTTTAAGGGAGGCCAAGGTTAATAGGCAGAGGGAGGGCAAGCGAGTATAGTCATGTTTATAACCCCAGAGAAGGGCCCGGAGGTCAACAGGGGAAAGGTCTTGCTCTATTGATACTGAAGCCTTCTGAAATGGGTGAGGAAACCACTCCAGGACACATGCCATATGGGCAGCTTTATGATACATCTCAAAATCGGGGAGGCCTGCCCCACTCTGAATCTTCGGGAGAGTGAGTAGATTAAACTTAACTCTTGGGGGGACAAGAGTGTGGCCAGAACTTTTGCAAACAGCTTAAGATCAATGTTAAGTAAGGAGATGGGCTGATAGCTACTACATTGGGATGGGTCTTTGCCTGGCTTAGGTATAATGGAAATATTGGCCGATAGAAGTCCTTTAGAGGGGAGGTTGGAGTTTTCAACCGAGTTAAAAGCTTTCATTAGAAGGGGTGCCAATTGGGGGGCAAAAGTTTTTATAAAACCGGGGTGTATATCCGTCAGGCCCAGGGCATTTGCCTATTTTCAGCTCTTTAATGGCTTGTAAGAATTCAGAGGTAGATAGGAGCTTATCGAGCTCTAGAGCGTCTGATGTGTCAATGGATGGTAGTGCTGTCTCTGCGATGTAGTCCCGCATGGGGTCGCCAGGGGCGGAGGGCTGAATGTCCGGGGCTGCGCAATAAAGGGGATGGAATGACGAGGCAGTCTAGGTGTATAGTCCTCACCAGGTGTTTACCGCATTTGTTTGCCAATGTATAATAGTGATTGCCAGTGATGTAAGTAACTCAGTTAAAATAAACCGAGTTACTTAACGCAGTTACTTTAGAGGGTAACAAGTAATCTAACTGATTACTCTTCCCCTCATGGTAACTCAGTTGCCATTACTTGTGCAGCCTTACCGCAATTACATCTACCGCCCGGGAGGCCCACCGTAGCCACACTGCCTGGCCGTTTGTTCCACCGCGGGGAGGGGGTCTTTCGACTGCTGAGCTGAAAAGAGGCTGAGGCTCAGAGAGACTGTCTGGACCGCCCCATCCCACCCCGCCTATCCAGAGAGAGAGGATGTAGGGAGGTGGGGCAGACACTGAAAAATGAAGTCAGCTGACCAGCTGCCACCAATCGATTGAAGGGGAGTGTCTCACTCTATCCCCATGAGGAAAGGCATTCCTGGAGGCATTCAAGTAAGTGACTGTCTGACGATTCGAATTGCAGTGCATTCGAACCATTCCCAAGTCCTCCACCACCTCTGCTTCTTACTGATCCCATCCCTACCCACCCACCATCACTTCTACAACAGAGGAGATGGGGGGGGATAGGGTAGCGATGAGATCAGTGGTGGCGGGGGATGGGATCAGTAAGAGGCAGAGGTGGTGGTGAAAGAGGATGGCACCACCACCGCTGCCACCCCCCCCAAGTACCACCGCTGCCTGCCACCCCCCAAGTACACCACCGCTGCCACCCCCCAAGTACCACTGCTGCCCCCCCAAGTACTGTACACCACCACCATTGCCACCCTCCCAAGTAGACCACCAGCACTGCCACCCCCCCAAGTACCACCGCTGCCACCCCCTCAAGTACCACTGCCACCACCCCTGTCACAGTTACTTTGCTGAATAACTAATTACTTTTCCAATGTAGTAACCAAGTTACTAACTCAATTACTTTTTGGGAGAAGTAATTTGACCAACACTGGTGATTGCGCGCTTTATCTCTAGCAATCAAAGAGTGCGAGTCTAGAAGTTGGAGTAGGTCTCTACGGCATTAGAGAGCTGGATGAAAGTAGCAGAGTCCAGGTCTCGTTTGTGAATGGGTTTGAGCTCTGCAATCATGGCAAGGAGTCTGCGTATGTCGTCAGCTCTAATTTTCTTGAGGCGAGAGCCATGTTTTATGAGAATTTCCCGTGTCACGCATTTCAATGTTTCCCATTGGTTGAGGGGGGAGGTTGTGTCCGAAGAGTGATCAACTATGACATTTTTAATGGCTTTAGAGACTTCGGCGACGCATACGGAGTCCCGTAGTAAATTTTCGTCTCCAATTCGTTCCCCTGCGAATCACAGGAGGGCGGGCCGAGGTCAGGTAGACTGGGGCATGGTCTGACCAAAGTATGTGACCGATCGACACTTGGAGGGGGTGTCCAGTAAGGATTGTGAGATGAGAAAGTGATTTAATCTACTGTAGGAGTTGTGTGCAATAGAGAAGTAACTGTAGTCCCTCTCTGTGGGATGCTGGACCCGCCAGACATCCACCAGATGGGCAGGGGCGGATCCAGGGGGGGGCAACGGGTCAATTGCCCCCCCCGAGAATACCGGCAGGCTGGTTCCGCGGGTCCAATCGCGGCCGGTTCCGCGGGTACCAGCGGGCCGGTTCTGCGGGTCCAATCGCGGCCGGTTCCGCGGGTACCCGCGCGGCCGGTTCCGCGGGTACCCACGCTGAGTGGACGGTGAGGGGGGGGGGGCAGCTGGGCGGCTTTGGAGGGCTGCTGGCCAATCAGGAAGCCAGCAGGCAGGGGAGCAGGGAGATGACATCATCTCTCACTGCCCTGCATCCCTCCAGTTCCGCCCTCACTGTGTAGGAAGCTGTGTGCAGCAGAGAGATTGCAGAAAAGTGACACAGTAGGTGACAATCCGCAATGTGTGGCAGGCTACGTGGCAAGTGGCAATCCGCAATGTGTGGCAGACTACGTGGCAAGTGGCAATCCGCAATGTGTGGCAGGCTACGTGAGAAGTGGCAATCCGCAATGTGTGGCAGGCAACGTGGCAAGTGACAATCCGCAATGTGTGGCAGGTGATGTGGCAAGTGGCAATCCGCAATGTGTGGCAGGCTACGTGGCAAGTGGCAATCCGCAATGTGTGGCAGGCAACGTGGCAAGTGACAATCCGCAATGTGTGGCAGGTGACGTGGCAAGTGGCTATCCGCAATGTGTGGCAGGCTACGTGGCAAGTGGCAATCCGCAATGTGTGGCAGGCAACATGGCAAGTGGCAACGTGGCAAGTGACAATCCGCAATGTGTGGCAGGTGACGTGGCAAGTGGCAATCCGCAATGTGTGGCAGGCTATGTGGCAAGTGGCAATCCGCAATGTGTGGCAGGCAACGTGGCAAGTGACAATCCGCAATGTGTGGCAGGTGACGTGGCAAGTGGCAATCCGCAATGTGTGGCAGGCTACGTGGCAATCCGCATCTGGTGGCAGGCGACGTGGCAAGTGACAATCCGCAATGTGTGGCAGGCTACGTTGCAAGTGACAATCCGCAATGTGTGGCAGGCAACGTGGCAAGTGTCAATCCGCAATGTGTGGCAGGTGACGTGGCAAGTGGCAATCCGCAATGTGTGGCAGGCGACGTGGCAAGTGGCAATCCGCAATGTGTGGCAGGCAACGTGGCAATTGACAATCTGCAATGTGTGGCAGGTGACGTGGCAAGTAGCAATCCGCAATGTGTGGCAGGCAACGTGGCAAGTGACAATCCGCAATGTGTGGCAGGTGACGTGGCAAGTGACAATCCGCAATGTGTGGCAGGCTACGTTGCAAGTGGCAATCCGCAATGTGTGGCAGGCAACGTGGCAAGTGACAATCCGCAATGTGTGGCAGGTGACGTGGCAAGTAACAATCCGCATTTGGTGACAAGTGACGTGGCAAGTGACAATACACATTCGGTGGCAGGCGACATGGCAAGTGACATCCTCAGGGTTCCCACTGATTCTGCAGTATGGTGAGTTGAACCATTTAATTTTATATTACAATGCATTAATAGAAATAATGCGCTTCAATCATCCTGACACCATAACAACCATGGTGCCGTAATGATTGAAGCGCAAATACCAGCCATTTCCCATATAAATTGCCCCCAAAAAAACATATTTTATAGCAGTGCCCCTCCCGAGATTAGACTCTGGATCCGCCCCTGCAGATGGGAGGAGTGTAACAGTGATTTTATACATGTCAGTGTTGAGTAGGGAACAGAGGACTTACCCGAGGATGTGTCTGCGGACGGGGACAATGTGACATTAAGATCTCCGCTAATGATGAAGGATGGATCCTTGAAGGAGGACAGTCTGGTGAGGACAGAGGAGAGGAACCGGGCCTGGGCTAGGAACATAGATGTTAGCCACTGTGAAAAGAAAATTGTTTAGTTTCAGTTTCAAAAATATGTAACGACCTGCATCATCTATGAGGGAATCTAGTACCTCTGGGTTAAAAGATGTATGAAAGTCAACAGTTATCCCTTTGGATTTAGGCTGGGGATTAGTACTATGAAACCATTGTGGGTAATACCTATTGCACAGGAGTGGTATAGCACCTGGACGAAAATGCATTTCTTGCAGAAGCTAAATTTTAGAACGCATTTTATGAAAGTGATAGAGTGTCTGGCTCCGCTTCTCAGGCGTATTAAAATCCCTACAATTAAAGGGTGCTAAGGCTATTGGTCTGTCATTCACCATAGGGAGTCTAAGGGGGTGTGGAACGGCACCTGTATGGCGGATGGGTCAGGAAACAGATTCTCTTGAGGAGGGGGACAGAGATAATCTGTATTCAAGGAGGGGGGGGAAGGGGGGGAGAGGACAGGGGGATGTAGGTAAAGTAAAAAGGCAGATGAGGAATGAAAAAAGAAGAGTGAAAAAGGGCAGATGACAGAATGGCCTTATATATGTAGTACAGATAATAGCAAGCATGGCCACATTTCCTCACTTCAGAAATCAAAGAAGCAAACAATGTGAAGTTTACATGTAGTGTCTGTGGGGAATGACATGACGTAATTACGTCACTAGTCAGGGCGCATGTGTACATTGATAGACCCTTGGATTGGCCCTTGTGCTGCTGGCCACGCCCAGTGGCGTGTGACGCTGTCCATGTGGGAAGTTGGCGCCAGATTGAAAGGCTCTTCCTTCTTCCACATCTCACACGCCCCCTTCTGTTTATTTAGTCTCTGCACGAATACGCAATATGTGACGCTCGTATGCACACGCCCCACTTCGCCGGCATGCACCTATAGGCGTTCATTAAAGTTTGCTGTGTTCTGCAGCATGGAACGCATAATAATGAGTAATTTGGCGCCAAGCTTTGAAAGATACCTCCTCCTCACACTTTTGCCCAATGATATGCAAATATACACGCCCCTACTTCACAGACTTGAGCTTTTCTCAACCACTCCCACATCTAACCACATGACACACGCACTTAGTGATTGGTTCAGTCCTTTCTGTGTCATCTCATGTTATGACAGTTTAGATTATCTGATCTAAACTTTACTAAACTGATCATCACGTATCAAGTTTCACCATGATTACTTATACACATCTCCAGGTCACACATTGCTGGCATAACAAGTAAGAGACATTTAATGATAGAGCTCTATTAGATATCACCGCTGAGAATTTCATAGCTCTGTTTTTGTTATAATATATACAAATCAGCTTGCTCTTGGGTTGGTATAGTGCAGCTTATGTACAATTGACAGTGCAGATCTGATCGTTTGTACCATGACTGGATGTGTTTTTTTGTATGCGCTCTGTATGAGCACTAGGGCTGTTTGCAATTCATAAGTCTGATGAGACTGTGAACTATGCAAATACAAACTGACAGTCTCTGGTAAATGTTTAATGTATTTCATGTATACTAACAATGCAGGTGTTACCTTTATGTATTATTGCTTGATGTGTCCCTTGCATATGCTTCATAAGTGATTAGTATTATGTTGCATCCATATATCTGATTAAGCTATGAATAATGTAATCTATTTAGTGTTATCCATGCGTGAGCATGGTTGCTTATTTTTATATTTTTTATTTATTTTTTAGATTTTATTGTCATCAATACCCAGCTAACATTCTGCATGTGTGGTATTTTGAGATGTTATTTGCATTTGCTTATAGTGTCTGAATTGGTATACTTTGGTTTGACTGAATTGTATACTGTCGCTTTAAGAGGTTGTCTGAGATTGGATGTCCCGCCTCTTGATAGGCGGAACCTCTCTCTCATTCTCTATATATTTGTTAGCAATGTGGTGGGTTCCAACATGCCCCAGTTGAAGACACATATGTCGAAACGCGTCGGGCGAGCTGTTGGTACCCCACATTGCTTTTAAGTTCATTTTGTTTTTTTATGTGATCACTAAGTCATTTGTTACCTCTTGACTTCAATAAACCAACGTTTTTATATCGTTTGACCCGCACCATGTGGAGCCTTTTTTTCTTTTCCCTTCTTTCTATGGTTTTGGTTTAAAACCTCACAAACACCCCCCTCCCCATTCGGGGGAGGCTGGAGTATTGGTCCAACGGGCTGCGTTTGAGCTTGACCATTTCGACCTTTGATGTTCCATCTGAAAGGACCCATCTTTGAGTCTACAACCGCCTGGAGCTCCATCACCAGCTCAACTGACCTCTCTCTTCACACTCTTTGGTCCTTGACTGTGACCCCAAGCCTTCTAGACTCAGCCGTCATATGATTGCGTGAGTCCAACTGTTCCGGTAAGAAGTATTTATCTACTATTGTTACAATCAAGTCTACCTGCATGAACATATTCGTCTAGCACACCATTCTCCTTCCATGTGACGGTTTGGCCACTCCTATGCCATCAACATAGTGGAATGAGTGCCTTATGTTGGACTTTTACTTTCAGGCATCTAGTTCTGTGCGATTCTTTGTCCTGTTATTTTTTTAATTTGTGTTGATTACACTTATTATTATTGAAGCGCTACACTGTTTTTATTATTCCATCTGTTGAACTTTGTTTGTTATTAGTGTTGGCGGCTGTTTTGGCTGTTGTGGCCACTTTTTACAAACCATAGCGCAGTGTTTTCCCCTTTTCTACTTACCTTTGTGACTTATTATCCACTGCAGCTTCTTTTCGTTTTCAGTTTTGTTGCTCTCTATATAATTTTTGGCAATATTGTTTTTCGTACACAATGGATATCTTTGAATATAGGACCTCTAGATCCTTCAACACTGATGGTGTGTTTACATCTAACTCCACTAATACTGAAGTTAGTGGTCTCTTCACCAGACTCAAGAACGTGATGGTCTCAGAAGTTCACCTTCAATGGGACATCGCCTTCTTGAGGCAATATATTAAAGAGAAAATGGTCCCTCGTGGTTTACGTTGGGACATACATCCTCAACAGGGGGAGGTTGAGTTTGATGCCTGGTTCATCTTCTTCAATGAGATGGGTATTAAATTGTTAAATTTCTTGATAGATAAGAAGCAGGCCAGGCTACCCCTCATTGACAAAGAAATCAAAGATATCAAAGAAAAACTTATACCAGCATTGGGTACACCAGAGTATAATACGTTATCCTCCAATCTAAGAAACCATCTGGAGAAAGAGGAAAAAGATCAACGTACTAAAAAACAAAAAAAGTATAATCGTGATGTTAACGATTATAAATCCAATGCTGTTTTTAATTGGCAGAAAAAAATTGGTTCAGAACCGGGTAATGATCCGCCATCAGATATTATGCAACCCGAGGCTATGGAGACCGAAAGAAGGTTAACATATGAACCTCCCCCACCCCCGCCTAGGCCCAGCGGACCTCCTAGAACAAATAACTATGCATATAGATCCCCTGCCCAAGCCCAATACCCCAACCTCCAAGGGAAAGGCTCTAAACCTTGGCATAAGGGTAAAGGGAGAAATAATCAGGGTTATGGCCCAGATAGACATCATGGAAATAACAATGGTGGTCACCAATACACTTCCCGTGAATATAGTAGAAATCGGAGGGATGACAATTATGGCCACAGTAGGGAGGACTACTCACATAGTACTCCAATTCGCACTTATAATCGTTATCTACCCCTTAGGGAAGAGGACCATTTTGATTCTCAACGCGACCCTCCTCCTTACATGACTTACAATGATGAACCTCCGTTTAGACCCCCATATAACCGCAACCATCCATCAGGGCCCCCTTATTATCAGGATTTTCACAGGGATACCCCCATACGTGGAGGAAACCAAAAACCAAACGAGGCACCAGAGGGGGGAGGCGCATCCAGCACAAAAAGAAAAAGGACACAGTAGGTGCGGGCATTTTTAATTTAAGCACAGCAATATTATCAGCAAGTGAAAAAAGTATTCTAGATAAGGGCCTTAAATTCGTCCCACCTAGAAAACTCAACAAATTTAACACATTCATTGATGTGCATAAGTTCATCCGTAAGCTACACATCCAGAGACACTTTTTGTCCCTTCCAAGTGTAACCAATAAAATTTCTCATCCTACATCAGTTAGACACTCTGGTTTGAGCAATCCATCTTTGTTCAACCCAGGTATCTTACCTCCATCTATTAATGTTTTTAAAAATCTCGTTTTAAACGATTTAGACCAGTTACCCATAAAAAGGACACATCAAGACCCTTCTATAGCACAGGGCCTTAAATCTTTATGTGAAAGGAAAAATCTCATCATTCGCCCTGCAGACAAAGGGGGGGGTATAGTGGTCTTAGACAAATCTCGTTACATAGGGGAAATGAATAGATTATTGAGCGATGTCACTACTTATAGCCCTCTACCAGGTGACCCTACCCTTAAATACAAAAAAACACTTATACAGATCATAGATGAAGGTTTTTCTCTGAATATTCTAAATAAGAAAGAAAGAGAATTTATGATCCCACTGGCTCCACGCATTCCGACAATATACCAACTTCCTAAGATACATAAGGACTCTGCCAATCCACCTGGCCGCCCTATTGTGAGTGGTATAAATTCCATCACCTCGCGAATAGGGAAATATATAGATTCCTATTTACAGCCCCTAGTAAGGAATATACCTTCCTACTTACAGGATACATGTGATACTATTCGACTACTTGAGAATATTGAGTACCATGATGATCTTATTCTTGTTACAGCAGATGTTTCTGCACTATATACTTGTATTCCACAAGATTTAGGCCTTAGAGCTGCTGAATTGTTTCTTTCCAGGGATTCTACACTTCCTGTGATACACAGGAATTTCCTTATGCAGCTATTAGAGTTCGCTATGTCTCATAATTATTTCTGGTTCCAGGGTACCTTTTATACCCAGAACAGAGGGGTTGCCATGGGGGCCAAATATGCACCCAGCCTGGCCAATCTGTTTATGGCCCAGTGGGAGGAGGATGTCGTCTATGCCCTTAACAGGCCTGAACTGGTGCTGTGGGCTAGGTATATAGACGACATCCTCCTCCTATGGAGGGGCAGCCGGCCCTCTCTTGACTCCTTCATGGCAACCCTCAATGCCAATGATCGTGGCATTCAGCTGACCTTTGAGGCCAGTACAACTAACATCCACTTTCTTGACTTAGAGGTTACTATAGTGCAGAAACGCCTGGTCCTGAAGACTTTCTTCAAACCAACGGATCGGAATGGTTATATTCCTGTTGACAGCTGCCATCATCGTCAATGGCTTAATTCCATCCCACGCAGTCAGTTTCTCAGGCTCAGGCGCAACTGCACAAATGTCAGTGACTATATTTCCCAATCTTACACCATCCGTAAGAGGTTCTTGGACAAGGGTTATGATCCACGTACTCTTGATGTCGAGATCCAGGCAGCTTTACACACCGACAGGGCCTCTCTTACACAGAAAAAAGTCAAAACAGTAACAAGTGATAAATATAAATGGTCTTTCTTTACAACTTTCTCCACACAACACAATGACATAAAGCGAATTATTAACAGGCACTGGAAGGTACTACAAAGTGACAAAATTTTGGGTGGAATGATTCCAAATAAAGCTGGAACTATCTACAGGGGAGCTCGATCCATACAAAATGATATCGCTCCTAATGTAATAGATATCCCTAAATCAATACAATTTTTCCCCCAGAGTAAGGGTTACTTTCCCTGCAGAAAATGCAATGTCTGCCTACATAATATGCTGGGTAAGGGCAAAAGTGACTCCTTTACATCTTCATCCACTGCACGTAGATACCTCATGAAACACTTTACCACTTGTGTCACGAGGTACATTGTTTATTTGATCACCTGTCCTTGCAACCAACAATATGTTGGCCGCACTATTCGTAATTTCTCCATTAGAGTCAACGAACATCTTAGTAAAATCAAAAAAGGGTGCGATAAACACCCTGTTCCGAGACATTATCTTGAAAAACACAACAGAGATCCTACGGGCACCCGTTTTCAAATCATTGACAAATTTGTCCCAAACTGGAGGGGAGACTCATGCCTGAGGGGGGTTTCGCGTCTCGAGACATTTTGGATCTATGAATTGAGGTGTTACTCCCCCTTTGGCATGAACACAGATTGGGACATTAATAGCTTTATTAATCAGGCCTAATCCATCTTATTATGGATCACTAGTGCCATATATTATCATTTTTATCATTGATTTGTTTTATACTCCTAACTACTCCTTTAGTCCTCCTTTTCCTCGGTATTATACACCAATGTACTTATTATCCATTCATCGGGCACTTTACTTTTCACTTTCACTTCCTAAATCCGCGCTCTCTGTGACACAGTTCTCAATTCACTGTACACACCTTGCGTCCCCATCATATATTTTTTCTTACAAAAAATTTTTTTCTTTCACATATCTCCCTTTCAGATCTCTGCTTGAATCTGGTTATATGCGTTTATTACGCATTTTTCTAGATCATGTGGGATCTGGGATCGAGTTCCTATCACATTCTCACTTTTATGTCCAACTTCACTTTTGGCATTAGTTGAGAATATGCCATTTTCATTATATTTTAAGGTCCTTCTTTTTGGGTTTCTGGTACCTCAAAATTTAAATTTATATCTTTCAGGTCAATATGTGCGCAATTTGGGCGCTTTACATCTGACCCATGCGATTATTCCCAATTTTCCACTTCACATAACCTTTGGCTATTAGTGGCAAAATTTTCACAGTAAGAAGTATAATCTGACTGTTTAGTGATATTTTCCTTTTTTTTATATTTGTGTACTTGCGTTCCGTTATTTGCGGTATTCTTTTGCCTTTAAAAGCGGTGACACTTCCGTGGTTACCACGGTTACGTCGGGCTCTATTATTGGATGTGACGTGATATCGTCACATCTCCCATAGTCCCCGGGATCATCTCGTTGCCCCCACCCTTGATCCATCACTGCGCATGACATGACGTAATTACGTCACTAGTCAGGGCGCATGTGTACATTGATAGACCCTTGGATTGGCCCTTGTGCTGCTGGCCACGCCCAGTGGCGTGTGACGCTGTCCATGTGGGAAGTTGGCGCCAGATTGAAAGGCTCTTCCTTCTTCCACATCTCACACGCCCCCTTCTGTTTATTTAGTCTCTGCACGAATACGCAATATGTGACGCTCGTATGCACACGCCCCACTTCGCCGGCATGCACCTATAGGCGTTCATTAAAGTTTGCTGTGTTCTGCAGCATGGAACGCATAATAATGAGTAATTTGGCGCCAAGCTTTGAAAGATACCTCCTCCTCACACTTTTGCCCAATGATATGCAAATATACACGCCCCTACTTCACAGACTTGAGCTTTTCTCAACCACTCCCACATCTAACCACATGACACACGCACTTAGTGATTGGTTCAGTCCTTTCTGTGTCATCTCATGTTATGACAGTTTAGATTATCTGATCTAAACTTTACTAAACTGATCATCACGTATCAAGTTTCACCATGATTACTTATACACATCTCCAGGTCACACATTGCTGGCATAACAAGTAAGAGACATTTAATGATAGAGCTCTATTAGATATCACCGCTGAGAATTTCATAGCTCTGTTTTTGTTATAATATATACAAATCAGCTTGCTCTTGGGTTGGTATAGTGCAGCTTATGTACAATTGACAGTGCAGATCTGATCGTTTGTACCATGACTGGATGTGTTTTTTTGTATGCGCTCTGTATGAGCACTAGGGCTGTTTGCAATTCATAAGTCTGATGAGACTGTGAACTATGCAAATACAAACTGACAGTCTCTGGTAAATGTTTAATGTATTTCATGTATACTAACAATGCAGGTGTTACCTTTATGTATTATTGCTTGATGTGTCCCTTGCATATGCTTCATAAGTGATTAGTATTATGTTGCATCCATATATCTGATTAAGCTATGAATAATGTAATCTATTTAGTGTTATCCATGCGTGAGCATGGTTGCTTATTTTTATATTTTTTATTTATTTTTTAGATTTTATTGTCATCAATACCCAGCTAACATTCTGCATGTGTGGTATTTTGAGATGTTATTTGCATTTGCTTATAGTGTCTGAATTGGTATACTTTGGTTTGACTGAATTGTATACTGTCGCTTTAAGAGGTTGTCTGAGATTGGATGTCCCGCCTCTTGATAGGCGGAACCTCTCTCTCATTCTCTATATATTTGTTAGCAATGTGGTGGGTTCCAACATGCCCCAGTTGAAGACACATATGTCGAAACGCGTCGGGCGAGCTGTTGGTACCCCACATTGCTTTTAAGTTCATTTTGTTTTTTTATGTGATCACTAAGTCATTTGTTACCTCTTGACTTCAATAAACCAACGTTTTTATATCGTTTGACCCGCACCATGTGGAGCCTTTTTTTCTTTTCCCTTCTTTCTATGGTTTTGGTTTAAAACCTCACAAACACCCCCCTCCCCATTCGGGGGAGGCTGGAGTATTGGTCCAACGGGCTGCGTTTGAGCTTGACCATTTCGACCTTTGATGTTCCATCTGAAAGGACCCATCTTTGAGTCTACAACCGCCTGGAGCTCCATCACCAGCTCAACTGACCTCTCTCTTCACACTCTTTGGTCCTTGACTGTGACCCCAAGCCTTCTAGACTCAGCCGTCATATGATTGCGTGAGTCCAACTGTTCCGGTAAGAAGTATTTATCTACTATTGTTACAATCAAGTCTACCTGCATGAACATATTCGTCTAGCACACCATTCTCCTTCCATGTGACGGTTTGGCCACTCCTATGCCATCAACATAGTGGAATGAGTGCCTTATGTTGGACTTTTACTTTCAGGCATCTAGTTCTGTGCGATTCTTTGTCCTGTTATTTTTTTAATTTGTGTTGATTACACTTATTATTATTGAAGCGCTACACTGTTTTTATTATTCCATCTGTTGAACTTTGTTTGTTATTAGTGTTGGCGGCTGTTTTGGCTGTTGTGGCCACTTTTTACAAACCATAGCGCAGTGTTTTCCCCTTTTCTACTTACCTCTGTGGGGAATGGGCCCAGCAGGTCAGGTAGGAAAAGAAAAGAACCATAACAAAAAAGGCCACTAGGTGGCTCTAAAGGATCAATAGTAAGGAATAAAAAAAAACCTTCCATCGAGGTAAACATCAGTGTACTCCACAGTGACCATTATGGCACTGAGGAAGCAAAACCACAGAACAGAGCAGCCCCTTGCACCCCGGCTCCACAGGGAATCAAAAAGTTAGTCATGACCTTCTAGAGAACAAAGTAGCAGTAATATCAGATTAAACATTAAAGGTCATAAGAGGTATATAGTAAAACGAGCAAAATGGATAACATATAATCAAGCTTGGGGTTATTATTATGCATTAGGCCCCAAGGGGAAGATCTGACTGAGCATATCAACAACTTTCAAACCTTTATGAGAACAAAATAAAAGGACCATTGCAAAAGAGTGTGTGAAATCAAATTCTGGAACATATGGATGTACAGTAGAACATAAGGAATTATGAAGTCACACGCCATCTGTAATGAAAAAATAAAAAAAAGAACACAACAATACCAAAAAATAAAAAGAAGAGGAGTAATCAGTAGTCAGTCAGACGCTCACAGGTCTAGGCATGGCTCGGGGGGGGCTGGGGTCCCTGGTAGAGAAAAAAGAAAAATAGGGCAAAATAGCCCTCTTAGATAGTTCAATCATTAGGATCCTGTTGCTGGGAGGATCTGGAGTTACATTTGTGGCCTTGTTTCTGCCATTGCGGGGTAAAGGGCAGACACGGGGTGGTCGGTGAGAATGGCCAATCTGGTAGTGCGACTTGAGGAAGTTCCAGTGTGCTGAGGAAAGAAGGTAGGTCTCCCATCGTACGAAAGATTGCGGTTTTACCCTCATGGTGTACTCGCAGGTGGAACGGAAATCACCATTGGTACTTAAAATCTGTTTCGATTGAAGGAGTTGTGTAAGAGGCTTCAAAGCTTTCCTCATTGCCAGTGTTTAGAGGGAGAGATCAGGAAGAAGCATAACAGGTGCGTCATTAAAAAGGATTGTGTGCTGTGTACTGGCAGCCCTAATAATGTTCTCCGTTATCTTGTAAAAGTGGATCTGGCGCAATGTATCACGCACTGTTGGCAAGAGAGCTGCTGCAGCATGACCGTGTGGGTGTTAAGGATTCAGTCATGCGTCTGCACAGAGTCATGCAGGCCATCTGCAATGCCCTCAATGTCTTCAAAGCATGTCCCCATGTCCTTTTCTAGGTCAGAAATCTCTTTCTTGTAAGTTTTCTCAATCCTGTGTACACAGTGCTCAAAGTCTGCTTTAGCTGGCAGGGACCTAATGTAGCTGTGGAAGGATCTAATCTGAGCCTCCATATCCCAGCCTTCCCCTGATCCCAGTGTAGCACTGACCCTGTCCCCTTGGCACAGCTGTGGTGCAATAATAATACAATACAGTGTAAACAATATAATGTACCTGTGTCTATCCCTCAGGATCCTCTGGCTCCACCTGGTGGGGAAAGACAGTAAACCACACACTTGTACTCTTAAACAGGAATACTTTCACTAAAAATATAGCAAATAGGTGGTTACAGAGTTTGCACTGTCGTTCCAACGTAGAACGTCAGCACAGCATAAATCAACAGTCAAATATAAAATAAACAGCATGCAGGTATGTTACTATCTAGACCTGGGAGCTCCCCTTATTTAAAGTTTAGCGTGAGGCCTCACTTAATGTATTTCTTTCTTTGCAAGCTTAAATAGTTTCTCAAATAATTATAATCCAAAGGGGGTATGCAGAGAAAGTTAACTTAGAACACTCCAGGTGTAACTCCAGAAACTTGTAATCACACTTAGATACCAAAGTGTAATGGGCCTTGGGCCTACTAAGTGTCAGTTGCTCAGTTGCACTTCCGTGAAACAACAGGTTCCAGCAAGGCCTATTAGTAAGTCTAAGTACATGTAATAGATTAAACGGTGGGCCGCAACCCGCTCACTAATCGGATTAGAGTTCTGAGTGATGGCTTGAGTCCTGTAGCTTGCTTCCGCTGACTAGGCCAGATTCTCTGTGTCACTCCACCGACTGGATCCAGCTCTTCGCTGCTCCAACAAGCATCTCCGATCCCTGTCGTCTGTTAACCAGCTCTTGGCTCCGACCAGTCACCCAGCAAACAGTCCGGTTTGCACTCCGCGGTGACTATCTACCAATGCGGCCAAGAACCTTACACACAGTTCCACACAGGCAGGCAACGTGGATCCAAGAGACCTAAAATGGCCGCTGCAGTCCCTTTTATACCCTACCCAGCACTGCATATCAAAGTGTTCATGGGTAGGTTACACAGACTCCTGGGTAAATGAGGTCAGATGACCAAAGTAAACACAGTCACTTGCTGTTATCTTTCAACACCATAGAAAAGAAAAATAGCTAAGCGTATCCTTCCCCATTAGTCCGTTTTTGGCTGGTTTACTGGCCGTTATGAGATCCGTGGAGCTGAGGGAGCCAGGAGCTGTGTGCAAGCATGTCTCACCTCTCCATGCGTCAGGCCACGCCCCTCTGGTACTCCTGTTTAGTACTGGGTTCATAGACAGGTACTGGGTTTTTCTTTGGTCCGACTCTCCGCTCTGTATGCTAAAAAAAGAGACAAGGGCTCGGATCCTCAGGGGGAACTCGCATACACAGGGAGGGATGCTCTGCCTGATGCCCTTGCGGGAGTCTGGATGGCCTGTGTCCTGCCTGAGTTAATTTCCATATATGGACTCAACCAATATTCGACTTTTGCTTGAACAGGTATACTGGGGAAACTACAAGCCTGTAGTTGGGGACTAGGGATGTTAGGGGGAATGTTTGCACTTTAGCTTGGACTGTCGATTTTCGTCATCATGTTAATTTATTTATTTATTTTCTGTATGTCTACACGTATGTTTATATGATGAAATGATGACGCGTTTTTTGTTTTTTTTTCTGTGGAAGGTATAATATCACAAGTTAGGGGTCAGGAGGAGGTCTAATTTTTTATAGATTTTTTATTTTTCCCCTTTGCTTCCATTCTCAAAGTTTGTGGAAGGTATATTATCACATGTTAGGGGTTAGGATGAGGGTTTTTTTTTTATTGCATGTTTATATGTATGTTCAGATGATGATATGGGGTGCTGCCTTTTTTTTTCTCCTCTTTTCTTTTATCTCTCCCCGTCCTCCACCTCTCCCCTCCGTTTAACATGTTAGATATAATAGGGGAGGTAAATATAGAAGGAAGAAGAAACACTAGAAGAGGGGAAGCACGTACTAGAAGGTAACTTGTAAAAATTTACCCGGGCGGGGAGATACCAAGATCAGGGGGTGGGGGTAGGGAAGAAGAGAGGGGAAGGAAAATGATAATTTACTCAATTAGGATAGGTCCGATATATAGGACTGGGACTCTCCGAGGCTGCAGAAGGGGGGAGAGGTCGAGGAGGGGAGTTTTTTCTCCTTATGGACGACTCCCTCAATGGGTAGATAACCCAGATGGAAACACCGGGTTGTGGGAAGGGGTGGGTGGGGTGGATATTTGGGATCTTTTTTCCTTTTTTTTTCTCCTCTCTTTTCCTCCCACCCCCCTTTTTTTTTTTTTCCTTTCTCCCGCCCCCTCTTCACCTCCGTCGCCACATTTATGGAGTTATGTAAAGAGATATGGCAGGATCCATTAACGTAGTATCGTATAATGGAAGAGGCCTGAATTCAGCAAAGAAGAGAAGTAGGCTCTGGTTAGAACTATGCCAATATGCAGCTGATGTGATTTTTATACAGGAAACACACTTTAGGGAGGGAGACATACCAAACTTGCCTCTATATGTATTCAATCAATGGTTCCATGCATCATCACCGATTAGAAGACCAAGAGGGGTGACAATAGCATTTAGAAAGGCATGCCAAATCAAGGTTGTATCCTCCCAGGCGGACCCCGAATGACGATATATTTTTGTAAAAGTAAGATTGAATGGCTATTGCTATACTTTTGCATCAGTTTACGCGCCGAATACAGGAACAGTGAACTTTTTGATAAAGACTTTGAAACTACTGGAGGGTTATAGAGCGGGATTCCTGATTTTGGGGAGAGATTTTAATTTAGTATTGAATCCAAATATGGACAGGTCGACAGGTAAAACCCCCATATCCTTCAAAGCTCTAAATCATTTAAAACAGCTTTTACAATCCCTCCATCTGCTAGATGGATGGCATGCAACACATAATGAAATAAGGGACTATAGCTACTACTCTACAATACATAATATGTATTCTCGTTTAGATCTCTTTATGGTGGACCAATTCTACTTGGAAAGGATCAGACAATGTACGATAGAGTCAATAACAATTTCAGACCATGCTCCCATAACTATGACCATATACCCAGTTTCAAAAGATTATTTAGAGCGAACATGGCGGTTAAACGAAAATCTGCTAGACGATAGGCATACAATCGAAGCAATAACACTTAAAATGAAAACATATTTTGAACTGAATGTGCCTGGAGAAACCTCTGAACAGGCGGTGTGGGAAGCCCACAAATCTGTGATTAGGGGAGACTTGATAGCTCTAGGGTCTAGGACTAAAAAAGAAAAACAGAAAGAAATCACATATTTGTTGGAAGAAATTAATGATTTAGAGACAAAACATAAAAGATCTCTAGGCTTAGTAGATGCTGAAAGACTGATAATTCTGCAAGAAAGACTGACACAATATATGGACTGTAAAATTCAGAATAAGTCTAGATTTTATGCCCATCGGTTCTATGAACAGGGTAATAAGTGTGGACACCTATTAGCCAGACAGCTTAAAAAACAACAGGACTCCAGGCACGTTCATAGTTTAATAGTACAAAATAGGAAAATTATGGAAACCCAAGCTATAGCGACAGAGTTTCATAGATTTTATGAATCTCTTTATAATATCCAGTCTAGTTTACTGAACGTCACCGAGGAACAACGATCAATGGAGATTATATTATGTCTTCAGGAATACCCTCCTTATCAACGGAAGTAAATGAGGAAATAAATAGGCCAATTACGGTTAAAGAGGTGAATGGTGTAATAGCGAACCTGGCAATGGGGAAAAGCCCAGGACCAGACGGCTTCACAAACTTATATTATAAGAAGTTTGTGTCAGTTCTGGGTGCTCCAACGTGTAAATACTTTAATGCAATTAACACATCAAATACATTACACCCTGAAGCCCTATTGGCCTATATTACAGTGCTTCCAAAAGCAGGAAAAGATCCACAACATTGTTCCAACTATAGACCAATATCCCTGCTAAATTCGGATACCAAAGTTCTGGCAAAGATTTTTGCACAGAGGTTACAAGACCATGTTGCAAGACTAGTTCACCCTGATCAAACAGGTTTCATGAAGGGCCGGGAGGACTGAGACAATACTATAAGGGCCTTAAATAGTCTTTCATGGATGGAAAATGGACCGGATAAAACATCCAAAGTAATAATTTCAATGGACACCGAAAAGGCATTTGACAGGGTGAGCTGGGGTTTTATGACTGAAGTCTTGAAACTAATGAGGGTGGGGGAGCGTATGATGGGCTGGATATTGGCATTGTATGTAGCACCAAGAGCCACAGTTAAAGTAAATGGTACCTTGTCAAAACACTTTCAGATACATAACGGAATGAGACAGGGGTGTCCCCTGTCCCCATAATTATTTGATATGATATTAGAACCTTTCTTATGTAAAATAAGAAGAAATTTAGAAATACGAGGGACATTTATACAAGAGCATAAGGTATCGGCATATAAGATTGACTTATTATTCTATCTGTCCTCACCACAGGCCTCTTTAACAGCATTAATGGTAGAAGTGACTAAGTTTGGAGCATTATCTAATTTGAAGATTAATTTTGAAAATTCGGTAATCCTGAGAAGTCGTGTGCCTTTTGACATGACCAGGACTTTGCAGAATTCCTACCCTTTTGTATGGAACAAAAAGTCTTTGATGTACCTGGGAATACATATCTCAGCAGATCCTAAGCTCTTGTATGATCTGAATTACAATACTTTAATGGAAGGGGTAATAGAGGAACTGAATGGATGGAAAGGACAGTTTCTAACTTGGTTCGGAAGGGTGAACGCAATAAAAATGAATATATTGCCCAAAATAATCTACACTTTATATACAGTGCCAATACAACTCCCACTGAGTTTTTTTCAAAAATATAAGGAGGGCCTTTGTTTCTTTTGTATGGAATAATAAACGACCAAGACTCACATACAAAATGATATGCAAAGGGAGGCCGGAAGGTGGTATGAGATTACCTGATATTAGGTCAGACTACAGGGCAATGGCCTTAGTTCATATTTTAAATTGGTATCATGATCAACCTAATAAAATTTGGATAACATTAGAACAAATAATGGCAGGAAGGAAATGGACAGGACTACCCTGGATTCCGAAGCCAAATCGAGGGCTTTCAAAATGGACGTCAGCATTAACTCAAAATACATTAATTTTTTTTTGATAAACTTAACCAATCAGGAGAATACGCCCCTTGGATATCCCCCTTTGCCCCATTGGAAGGGATCCCTTGGTTTATGCCGGGGGAAGGTGAGGGATCAATGGGTCCATGGGGGAAAGATGAATATACGTTATGGGGCAAATTTGCCCTATACGGAACATTATTGCCATTAGAAGTACTAGTACAGAAGGTAGGACCAAGACCAATGGCTGAATGGAGGTATCAACTGGTATGTTTTTATAATAAAATTAAAGACATGATAATGCCTATGAACACGCTGACTATATTTGAATCAAGATGTGTGAAGATAGTCAGGGCTGGCCATCTACTATCACAAATGCATACACTAGTACTTGGGACCAAGAAAAATATAAAATTATACTACATTAGAGAATGGGAAAATTAATTAAATTGCAGTTTCACTCCGAGCCAAGTTAGAAATCTTATTGAATCCACATATAAAACATCCATAAGTTCACAAATCCAGGAAATGTAATATAAATTTCTAACTAGGTGGTATAGAACCCCAGTAAGAATGGCACAGATCTATCCAACAGTATGGTGGCTGTGCCCTTTGGTCAAGGGCTTCTGGCAGGAAATTGCCCCTTGGGTAGAGAAATTATCCCCTGGAAGAATTGAACTAACGCCCTTAAACTTTCTATTCCATGGGACAATGACATCAGCTAGAACATACAAGGAGAGTATAAAACCACACTTATTAAATGCTGCAAACCTACTAATACCCAGATTATGGAGACAGATTATACGACCAACTTTGATAGAATGGAAGAAAGAAGTCGATAGGATAAAGGAGGCTGAAAGATGGAGATATACGGTACAAAATAGAAAGGAGGAATTTAATGGACAAAATGGGAGCTCTACTCACTAGAGATTGATTAAAGTGAGTTTCCTTCTTTTCCTTTGGAGTGGGTGTGGAGGAGAGGGGGTGGGGGGGAGTGACGGGAATGGAGGAGATGAGTATTTTAATTTTTTTGGGGGGGAAGATATAATATGGTATATGTAAATGAAAAGCTGGAAACGGTATATTGTTTTGAATTTTGTTTGTTTTAAAAAATTAATAAAAAATTTGTATTATAAAAAAATAATACACCACTATATACCCGCTACACCAAGGAGACATTAAATCGGCTTCTGGTGAGTCTGGGTGTAAAATCAGGGTCCTCAGGGAGTGAGAATTGGCTGTGTGAGCTCACCTGACTGTGTAGAGCTGATTCAGAGCGCGCTGGGGACGGCGGGGACGGCGCCATGTTGGATTCTGGCCAGCGCTGTGAAGAGGATCTAAAACGTCCAAAATAATCATCTAAATCACTCCCCCCCGGACGGTGTCCGCCACTGCCTTGAACTTATCCTTCCCCATTAGTCCATTTTCGGCTGGTTTATTGGCAGTTATGAGATCCATGGAGCCGAGGGAGCCGAGGGAGCCAGGAGCTGTGTGCAAGCAAGTCTCACCTCTCCATGCGTCAGGCCACGCCCCTCTGGTACTCCTCTTAGTACTGGGCTTGTAGGCAGGTACTGGGTTTTTCTTTGGTCCGACTCTCCAGTCTGTATGCTAAAAAAAAAAAGGACAAGGGCTCGGATCCTCAGGGGGAACTCACATACTCAGGGAGGGATGCTCTGCCTGATGCCCTTGCCGAAGTCTGGATGGCCTGTGTCCTGCCTGAGCTAATTTCCATATATGGACTCAACCAATATTCGACTTTTGCTTGAACAGGTATGCTGGGGCAACTACAAGCCTGTAGTTAGGGACTAGGGATGTTAGGGGGAATGTTTGCACTTTATCTTGGACTGTCGATTTTCGTCATCATGTTAATTTATTAACAAAGTAAAGCTTTTGAAACATTGCCTTTGCCTAGTCTGAAGTTACTAAATGGGATGCAATGCAAATAACCAGTATATACACAGTGGAGAAAATAATTGTTTGATCCCCTGCAGATTTTGTAAGTTTGCACACTTACAAAGAAATGAAGGCCACTCCCCAAACTTGGATACCCTACCGTAGCATGCACCACTGGAAAGAACTTCCTAGTGATAGCCGAAGAGGACATAAATGCTCAATAGCACAAGCTTGTGATACCTCCCATAATGATTGCACTAAATGCCAGTGCCACCCAGTGGCAGCAGTAGGGAACTGCAACAATCCTAAACATGGGGGAGAAACCAAATAATAAAAAATACAAATTGCCCTGAGCAAACTACTGACCAAGAGAGCTATATTTATTGGACAACACTGAAGACAGGGTGGCTACATAAGGGATTGTTTAAAATCTCTGGCAGGCTATTATTACTGTCTTCCTGTCCAAACGACAACCCCTCCTCCTGATTTCTTTCTCTTGCTGTCACAGGGATAGGAAGTGAGGTGAAATCTCCACAACTTAAAAGAAGAGAAAATGGGGTGGAGTTGGAACTTAAGGTTAGTGTGTAGATAAATAATTGTGAGATGCAAAAATGTATTTTCCATGGTGGTTTTCTGCTGATGCAGCACCACTTCTTGGTGCCTAGGTTCACGCATTTAAAATGCGTTGCCCTTTAGCAGATACACAGGGATGACATGCATTCTTAATGACACCCCCACGCATCAGTAAATGAAGTGTGTTCTGTGTGACTGCCCTGCGGATGCATTTCAGGAAAAGGGTCTGTAACCTTTTCCCTGCGTTTCCCGCAGGTAAAGAAGCCCATTCAACTGAATGGGCTGCTGTGCCCACATATAGATGCACCTGCACAAAATGAGGATTTGTGAACCTAGACTTATGGAGACTGAAACTGGTCTCCCCCACAGCACCACCTCTGCTTGTAGAAAATTCAGGACTCCAGCCTTATTGGTCCATAATATTTACCTGTCATCATGGCAGTATTGCTAGGCTTAAAATCGAACTCCTGGCACCCTAGACCTGGCTCGTCCTGCCATGTGCATCATTTAACTGGCGCAAAAGAAAGTGTATACATAACTGTAGCTCCGGCTCCTGACAAGCACGTGCTATATGTTTTTGAAAATTAATATTCCTCAAACCACAGTTGGGTTTTAGGGCACATTTTGCTAAATTATGGTTTCAGTGCCAGTCTAGCTAGATAGTTCTCCTTGGCTGCAGGTGTCGCTGTCACCGCTGGCAAGTCGAGAATGCAGTTTGGCTGGGCGTATTGAATGCCATTCTTCTCTCGAAGCCAGCCCAGTGGGAGTGTACTCCTGCTGTGCCTTCTGGGAGGGGTTATTTAAGGTACTGACATCACGTGTTTTGGGGCTCCGGTCCAGAAGATATTTTCTGTCTGTTTGGTCCTGGTCCTCCTGACCAGCCCTCATGGCCCTCCTGGCCTGGGGTGCGGATCCATGCAATTCCAAGCCTCGGGCGGGATAGCCCATGGCGAAGCAACTGCAGGGACAGGCCTGAATGGATATCGGGCCTAAGGATTCAAGAGTGGTTCGGTGCTGCCTCATCTAAGGAGAGGCCCAGCATTCTTGCAGTCCAAAAGTACCTGAACTTTCCCTTAACCCTCTACCCTCAATTGGGAGATTGTTTTATCTTTCAAATATATAACCCAAAAGAAGATTCTTAGATTAGATCAGAGCACTCCAACCACATGTACCAGATTCCAATATCATCTGCTAATTATTCCATGAATGTATTATGGCTCTAAAAATATTTTCCTGTAATGTTAAGGGCTTGAATTCCTTAAGAAAACGCTGGCTAGCCCTGCGGGAATTCAAATCCTCAGGGGCTGATGTGATAATGGTTCAGGAGACGCACTTCCGCCCGGAGGGCTCATTTAAATTTGCCTCCAAGCCGTACCCTACTGTTTTTATGGCCTCCAGCCCATCTGGGAAGGCTGGAGTAGCCATTTTGATTAAACGTTCATGCCCTATACGGATCCTTGCTTCGATCCTAGATCCCCAAGGTCGGTTTATACTCCTGAACTGTTCTCACCTGAACACCTCCTTTACCTTAACTAATATTTATGCCCCTAATACGGGACAAATTGGCTTCCTCCCTAGAGTATTGGATCGGCTGCGCTCCTTCTCTCAGCCTTTCGCAATCATAGGCGGGGATTTCAACATGTGTATGTCCCCTGGTAGGGATAGATTAGCACTCTCTCAACAAACCCCGTCCCTCCAAACTCTTAAACTGTCCACCTCCTTTCGCAAACTAATCCGCTCCCACAATCTCTTTGATGCATGGAGAGTGAAACATCCCACCCATCGCCAATACACCTTTTTATCCCCCCCACATAAATTGTATTCCCGACTGGACCACTTTCTAATAACTGCACCCTTGCTACCCAATGTGGTATCTTCTGAAATAGAGCCTATCACGTGGTCTGATCACGCTCCCATCACTCTCAATGTGACGCTCCATAACGCATCACCTAAAACTTGCCACTGGAGACTGAATGAGTCTCTATTGCGACATGCTGAAACCAAAGATAGACTGCTCAAGAGATTGGAGGAGTTTTTCCATCTCAATGTAGGCTCCATTTCAGATATATCTACTGTGTGGGAGGCCCACAAGGCAGTTTTTAGGGGGGAGTGCATCTCAGCTGGCTCACGTCTGAAGCGGGACTCTGTTAGGCTGAGGGTGGAGCTTGTGGCCCAGCTGCAGGTCGCGGAGGCGCGGTTACTCCGCTCCCCTACGGTGGATCGCTTGCGTGCAGTGACTACTATTCGCAACCACATTAAGGCTATAGACGCAAAAGACATTTCAAAATCAATGTTATGGTCTAAGCGAAAGTTCTATGAGTTTGCAGACAAACCACATAGGATGCTTGTCCACAAACTTAAGCCCCGGCCCTTTTTATCCATTCCTGATTATATAATGCAATCTGACGGTACACCAACGCACTGCCCTCAGACCATGTCCGGAGTATTCAGAGAATATTATAACAAACTTTACAACTGCCTGGACACGGGCACACAGGATCAGTTCCCACAAGACAGGTTGGACTCCTTCCTATCATCTATTCACCTCCCAAAACTCTCACCAGAGCAACGCTCCTCCTTAAACCAACCTATCTCCAATGACGAACTAGTTGACGTAATTAAACATCTCCCCACACATAAGGCCCCAGGACCAGATGGCCTTCCATACTCCTATTATAAGACGTTTCTAGAATCCCTGTCCCCACACCTGCTGACCCTATTCTCCTCACTGCTCCAGGGCACAATACCACACCCCTCGTTCCTACATGCAGTCATAACCACTATCCCTAAACCAGATAAGGATCCTTCCCTCCCTGACAATTATCGTCCCATAGCCTTATTGAACTCTGATTACAAAATCTTTACCAAGATTCTAGCGAACAGGCTCTCTCTACTGCTGCCAGCGTTGATCCATAGAGATCAGGTGGGTTTCGTTCCCACAAGACATGCGGGGGACAATACCCGCCGCACAATTGACCTTATAGACCTGCTTACTAAAACTAAAAACCCCGCTTTGATACTCAGTTTAGATGCCCAAAAGGCATTTGACCGCCTTAGCTGGCCATTTATGTTTGCGATACTAAACCACTTTGGATTTTCAGGCCCCTTTATTCACGCCCTCCAAGCCCTATACTCGAAGCCCACCTCCCAGGTACAACTCTCCTCCCATCTGTCCCGTCCGTTTTCCCTTAGCAACGGTACGAGACAGGGTTGCCCTCTATCGCCATTGCTCTTTATCCTCAGTCTGGAACCCCTAGCTGCGGCTATACGGGAATGTTCAGATATTAAAGGAGTCTGCCTCCGCAACGCAGAATATAAAATATCCTTATTCGCGGACGATGTCCTCCTAACTCTCACCCACCCGCACACATCCCTACCACACCTTCACCACCTACTATCCACTTTTGGTAGCCTCTCGGGTTTCAAAATTAATGATACTAAAACCGAAGCATTACCTGTAAACATAACCCCGTCCCTCTTATCTTCGCTTCAAAGTAAGTATAATTACCACTGGTGTCCTCACTCACTTAAATACCTGGGGGTTCGCATTACTGCTTCCTATGATACTTTATATAAGGCCAATTTCCCCCCCTGTTCTCAGAAATTAATCGCTTGCTGACATACTGGACATCTCTCCCCCTATCCCTGTTGGGCCGAATTAATGTCCTTAAAATGTCTATCCTCCCTAAGTTATTATATTTGTTTGAAACTCTACCTGTGGCTATCCCTATGTCACAGTTGAAATCCCTTCAAAGGAGAAGCCTCCGTTTTGTTTGGAATAACGCTTCCCACAGGTTAGCGGGGACAGTGGTCCTGGCTCGGAGGAATAGGGGGGGGCTCGGAGGCCCAGATTTCATTAAATACTATTATGCCACACACCTGAGAGTTCTTACCTCCTCGACCTCCCGGAAGGCCCCAAATAGATGGTCAGAAATAGAAATGAGTGTTACAGCCCCGGTACATCCTTGCTATATGCTTTGGCCTTCTACTGCCCTTCATATGCCCCAATTACGACACATATGCCTAGCTCCCATGTTGTTCACGTTGAATATCTGGAAAAGGTGCAATGACCGCTTTTCCCTATCCTCACCGTGTCCACCGCTTTTAAATATCCTATTTAACCCAGACATCCCAGATAGCCTGTCCTATGATCGTATGCTACCATGGACCCAAGCGGGACTCTTTCAACTCCGACACTTTGTTAACCCGGCGACACGCCATTTATTGACTTTTCCCACCTTGCAAAAGCAACACCAGATCCCCAAAGGCTTCTACATTCATACTTAAAGATCAGACACTTTTTCTCTATCAGGTCCCCCTCTCTGACTCTGGACAAACCCACAGACTTTGAGAGCCTATGTGCTAAGGGTTCTTACGAACCCAGACTGATCTCTACTATTTACACGATATTACATGACGCCATACCTATGACGGTGAACACCCACCACTACATGAGGAAATGGTCTCAGATTCTACAACACGATATTTCCCTGGTGGACTGGGGGAACATATGGGAGCACACTTCCAGAATATCTCGATGTGTGACCCACAAGGAAACTGCTTACAAAGTTCTAATGCACTGGTATAGGACTCCAGATATTCTACATGCCCGTAACAGGTTAATTTCGAAACAATGCTGGAGATGTGGTGGGGAAGTCGGCTCTCACTACCATATTTTTTGGGACTGCCCCCTAGTCCACCAGTTCTGGCTCCAAGTCCAAAATCTGTTAGAAACACTGGCTGGCACTCCTATTCCCCTGACGCCCATGCATTATCTGCTAGGCCTCCCTTTCTCTGGTATTTCTAAGGCCTTGCGCAGATTTTTGTCCTTTATCTTATTGGCTGCTAAAAGGGTCATACCCAGGTTATGGTTGTCCACCTCTCCACCTACACTTCCGCAATTGATCACCACTGTAGCTGACATACGCAGAATGGAACACTTGACGGCCGTAGTGGAGGATAAGATGCAGAAATTTTCTAAAATTTGGTCAACATGGGATGAGTCTACATATGATAAACCTGGATACATACATGTCCCCGAGAGAAGGTCTGAAATCTATTTTTTATTTTTTCCTTAAAGCTCTCTTTGATGTTACATAGTCTGTTTACAGATTCTGTCTATAACCCCCTTAAAGATACGGTGGAAGATCACTACTTTAATCACATCGCTATGCCTCTATATGTTTAGATTTTGTATGCCTTGTAATCAAAGTATACCTGCATTCTTGATACGTTAATATTCATATCTCATGTATATTTTCTTCTGTATGATGTTGAAAATTTAAAATAAACAATTACAAAAAAAAGAAGATTCAGTGTATCAGTTTCTACATTACTTTGGGCCATCTACCACGGGAAACCCTACATGGAGACAAGGTCAAGATGGTAAGCATAATAAAACCAGCAGCTCCTTCGGGGGTCAGTGCTTTTTTCTAGGCATGTGTGGTTCAGTCATTTGGTGTCCTGGATATCGTTCACCATCTTCTGCCTGTGGCTGGATTCTGAATGCTGCAGAAAGCAGCATAATGATGGGGGACACTCTGCAGAATTCTCTTGTGAATCTTGGATGGGAGCAGCTCCTTGACAAGCTCTGGGCTCACATGAAGTGGTTGGAATGATGCTGGGTGTTACTCAAATCAGAAGAGGAGCAGCAGAGCATCGCTGGATCAGCAAGTCTACAGGAGACTGTGACAGACAGAAGGCGATTGTTTAAAGCCCATCTCCAGGCAACTAAAATATATCCCTTGAAGTGTGGGTGCACCTCCACTGCAGGTGTTAATTGCTTGCTTATGTCTAGGGCAGTGATGACGAACCTTGGCACCCCAGAAGTTTTGGAACTACATTTTCCATGATGCTCAACTAAACTGAAGAGTGCATGAGCATAATGGGAAATGTAGTTCCAAAACATCTGGGGTGCCAAGGTTCATCATCACTGATCTAGGGGAGCAATAAAAGCAGATTTACTAGCCCCATCATCCATTCCTCCCTACAGTAGACCAGTTCCCGTAGTTTCTTCTACCCTATGTTCTAGCAATCTTATGTCTTGATGTCATCAAGACCAAAGCATTAAGAAGTAATGACAAACAGAAGAGGGCACCTCCACCTAAATGCAGAATGTAATAGAAAATATCATAATAAATAAAAGTTTTGTACTCACTGGTACACAGATGGTAGTTTGCATATCATCCTCAGAAGTGTGGGTATCAGAGGAGCTGCAGAGATTGGCAGGTAAGCAGCTGGAGTTGGCAGAATAATGTTAGAAAGCGGCTGGGTGGTAGAGCCTGAAGAACGCTTAAATGCTACATGATGGAGCGTCAAGTAGGCTGAGAGGTCCCGGAAGCCACCACACAGCTGAATAGCTTGCGTTCCATCATCTAGCATCCAAGTGGTCTTCAGGCTCTTCCATTTAGCCGCAGACTGACTGACATCTAGCTGCTTCCTACTGCTCAACTACCAATCTCTGCAACTTATCTGGTACCCAAATGTCTGAGAATGATATGCACACTACCATTGATTGCAATACTTTTATTTATAATGACATTTTCTATAACATTCTGCATTTATGTGGAGGTACCCTCTCCTGTTTGTTTTCTTTATGTGTATTAGGCAGGGCTTTTTTTTTCTCAGAGAATATGTGCAGGAACTCCACCTTGCTGAATCAATTCCTGTCTCTGCCCCATCTCCGAGCACCGTTTCTTGATTCCACCCCCCATCCACTTCTCAGTATTGCTCCTTTTAGAGAATACAGAACAAAGTATCATTTTGTGGTGCTAAGTAATTTGTATGGAATTCGTTAATATTAATAAAAGCAGTAAAATAGATCCTCAGCAGCAATAGACCCTCCCCAGCAACAACAGATCTTGCAGCAGCCAGCATCAATGGACCCTTCCCTCAACAGCAGATCTTTTTCAGCAACAATTGACCCCCGGGCAACATAAGCCACCCCCCCCCCCAACAAACCAGCAACAATAGGTCTCTCCAGCAACAATAGATCCCCCAGCAGCAATAGACCTTGCAGAACACCTCAGCACCCCTTGCCATTACATACAGTGCTGGAGGGGCCTGCGTTCCCGCTGAAAAAAAAGCCTTGGTATTAAGTACTCGGGACCTGTTTTGGGAAGCGGCCATCTAACTTATCTTACATTCCTTATACACTAATTCACACTTCCTTACCATCAATTGGCTGTCATTAGGTTTTCCTGTAGCACCATTGTTTTTTCAATTTCTTTCATTGGACATGATGATGCCAAGGGATAGTCCACCACCGGGGGCGGGGCGCTATCTGTCAGAGGAGTGGAGGATCAGGTAAGTAAAAAATTTTCTCTTCTCCCTTTGCAGTTTGGGCGCAGGATGTTTTTTTATAGTTGCCCAGATTTGGGCTTTGAGCTAGAGTAGCATTTTCATCTTTTTAATTTTTAGGTTTTTACTAATCTTATGCCCTGTACACACGGTCGGAGAATCCGTCGGAATGCGTCTTATCGGACCGTGTCATCAGATAATCCGACTGTGTGTGGTATGCATCGGACTGATTCCATCCGAATCTCCGTCGGACCCAATTTTCCAACATGTTGGAAATATTTCCCGACCAACTGGGCCGGACGGGCCTAATCCGATTATGTGTAGAGCATTTTGATCGGACCAAGTGCCACGCATGCTCAGATCAAATTCCTACATCAAAGCTATTGGCTACTAGCCTGAATGTAGTCCCATCGTAACGAAATTACGTCATCACGTTCTGAAAGATCGGATTTTTCGCCAACTTGGACCGACCGTGTGTATGCAACAGTTTCGGACACAATCCGTCGGACTAAATGCGACGGACAAAATCTGACGGATTTGGTTGGCAAAATCTCCGACCGTGTGTACGTGGGCTTAGAGTTAGGCTTTAAACTAAAGCTTTGAAACCTAACTTTAGCCACTCTAATTTTGATTAGAGCGGGGAAGGTTTTACCCTAACTTCCTGTCCCGGAGACAAAAAATAGGGGGATGAACAGAATACAGCTGGTGCACTTATCTCTTCTAGCCTCAGCCTTCATAGATTTATTTTTGGTGCTATGGTACAGGTGTGCTTTAAAAGGAGGAGTGGTGGCGGTAGCAGACACATGGGACTGTTGTTACAGGATTAGTGAAGTGACTTGGAAACATAATTTAGAATAAAGGTTCCCCTGCATAGGGGAATTGTACATGAGACTGTGCCAATGTGTCTGCTCCACCCAGCTTTGTTGCCAGTGTCTATAGAAACCACAGTGATCTGATCTTATGGCACAGCAGAAGGAGCAAACCAAGCATAATTCACCACATCGCATTGCTTCTCATCAGGTATGAGTTCAGGAATCTCTATCAGTCTCTTAAAGAGCATCAGTTTCAACTAGGCTTATGCAAAGGTCTGAATATTCAGCCATCTGTTAGAACAGACTTTCACCGTAGAGTTTGACTATTCAGCTCAAGAGTCTGACAGGTGCTGCCTGGCCCCACACCAGGGGCGGACTGACCATTGGGCCACTCGGGCACTGCCCGAGGGCCCCATGCCACTAGTGGGCCCCAGCAGCCTCAGTAAAACCAGGGACAGTATGTAAAAATTGGTGTTTTTTTTTTTTTTACATCTGTCTCTGAAATGTCCCTTACCGCCATCCTTTTGGTCTAAAAATCCTGAGATTATAGCTGTCCCACCTCTCCAGTACCTTCTCAGCCAATAGAAACATGTCTGTGTATACTGTGTGATTGTATACTGTGTGATTGTATACTGTGTGTGTGTGTTTGTTTGTGTCTACTGTGTTGCCCCATAATCTCTGATTGCCTGGGGGCCCCATAATCTCCTATTGCCCGGGGGGCCCCATGAGTTGTCAGTCCGCCCCTGCCCCACACACTGGGGTTGAATTACTAAAGGCAAATGGGCTTTTTACTTTGTTAGGGAATTTACACTTTGCAAGGGAATTATTCTCACAACTTAGTGAATATGGTGAAGCTCTGCTACCGTCTATCATCCAAATATGTGCAGGCATGTGTTTATTTTCCTTGGATGTGATTGGGTATTCTTTGCAAAGTGACATTTTAATACATCCACTGAGTACAGGGGAAATTATCTTTCAAAGTGCAACTTACCTTGCAAACCGAATAGCTTATTTACCTTTAGTAAATTAACCCCAGAGTCTCCACTCCTGAGAGTATGCAGTGGTGTCAAACAAGAGTCCCACAATGAGGAGGAGGAGTTGAAGGAACTCTAGAGATTTGTTATTTGATGTAGTTATGACATCTGAGAAGCTGGAAGCCAGTATGTGGTCAGGCAGTTGACAAGGTAGCTAATGCTAATTTTAGGTGTTGCTTGGTCCACATTTGGGAATACACAGATTTCTTAAGAGACAGAATCACACAAAGCAACCAATCAAAATTGAGTTCATGCCAGTCCAAGCTGATTCTGATTGCTTGCTGTGGGGTACTACACCGAGCAATTGCATTTAAAGCTGAAATTATGTAAATTTTTACATATCTACATCCAGATTGGACCAATGTAAGTATATATATTCCATACCTCTGGGATGCCTGTGAAGGCTGGAATTACTGTAATAGGCACCATTACTACAGCAATCGCCACTAACTTTCAGGTCTCAACGTGAGCTGCTGCCTTGCTGTTTACTGAACGCAGGAGATCTTTCACTTGGTATGGGCGCCATTCAGAGAACAGATTGCATTTTCTCAATGAATGCAAAGTGTTCTCTGACTGGACGAGGTGGAAATTGGGATGTCACCGCGTGTAAAACCACCGATTATAATAACATACATAAATAATTTATATTTGTGAATTTTGGGCGTATCTCTTACATTATTGTAATTGCTCTTAAATTTGTTAATTTGTGGAATCTTCTAATTATTAGTTTTACTTGCTGGCAGGTGTGAAATTATACTCCTTTATATGGAAGAGCCCTGAGGCCATCCTAAAAAAAAACGATTTTTTTACAGAATTCTAAGTTTGAAAGTCAGAATTCTGAGAATTAAAAGTCAGTTTCAAACTCAGAATTTTGACTTTTAATCTCAGAATTGTGTTTAATAAATGTTAGCATGGCCCAAACCTGGAATCTCAGAATTCTGACATTCAAACTCAGGATTCTGTAAAAAAAATAAATAAAAAATAATTAGTATGGCCCCAGAGTCATCCTAAAAAATCATTTTTTTTACAGAATTCTGAGTTAGAATTTCTCTGAAATTAAAAGTCCGAATTCTAAGATTGAAAGTCTGAATTCTGACCTTTAATCTCAGAATTGCATTTATTAAATTTTAGCATAACCCAAACCTGGAATCTCAAGCCGCGTACACACGGGCGGACTGTCTGGCCAACTTAGTCCGTCAGACAATCCGACGGACAGTCCGTCATACTTTCGAATGAACGGACTTGACCACACACACCACTTTTTGAGCGGACTAATACGGCGTACTAAGTCCGCCATACTATCCCCCCTACTTTTGAAATGAACGGACTCGCCCACACACGCAGAGGAAAGTCCGCTCATTTCGAGCACGTCTCCAGGTAGGTGGGGCCCACGAAGGAGACGTCGCTGACCCCGCCGCCTGGTATGGACTTAAAGGGGAACCCCAACGCCGAAAAAAATCGGCGTGGGGGTCCCCCCCAAGTCCACAACAGACCCTTGTCCGAGCACGCTACCCGGCCGGCCAGGAAAGTGGGGCGAGCGAGCGCCCCCCCCTCCTAAACCGTACCAGGCCACGTGCCCTCAACATGGGGGGGTACCCTGGGGAAGGGGGGGGCCGCGCGGCCCCCCCACCCCAAAGCACCTTGTCCCCATGTTGATGAGGACAAGGGCCTCTTCCTGACAACCCTGGCCGTTGGTTGTCGGGGTCTGCGGGCGGGGGGCTTATCGGAATCCGGGAGCCCCTTTAATAAGGGGGCCCCCGGATACCGGCCCCCCACCCTATGTGAATGAGTATGGGGTACAATGTACTCCTACCCATTGACCTGTAAAATAAAAGTACCAAAAAAAACACAACACACGAGATAAAATACTTTATTGCACAGCTCCGGGGGTCTTCCGTCTTCGGGGGTCTTCTCGCCGGACTCCTCCGCTATCTTCTTGTAGCTCTTTTGCTAGCGGAGGAGTCCGGCTTTCTTCCTCGCCGCCGGCCTCTTCTCCGGACTTCGTGGGTCTTGTCCCCCTCTTCGGTTCTTCTGCCGGGCCACCGCGCCTTCTTATAGCTCTTTTACAGGCGGTGGCCCGGTCTTCTGTCGCCGCCGCCTTCCGTTCTTCTTCTTCTTCTTCTTCTTCTTCTTCTTCTTCTTCTTCTTCGTCTTCTTCTCCAGGAGATGTTGCCTCGACGATCTCTCCGGCCGGAATGCCAGGGACGCACTGCGCGGCCACTTATATAGGGACAAGGGGCGGTGTCACATGGCTTTATGTCACATGGGTTGGTGTCACATGGTGACCCCGCCCCCTTAAGGTGTCATAGTCCTCATGTGACATCAACCCATGTGACCAACCCATGTGACATAAAGCCATGTGACACCGCCCCTTGTCCCTATATAAGTGGCCGCGCAGTGCGTCCCTGGCATTCCGGCCGGAGAGATCGTCGAGGCAACATCTCCTGGAGAAGAAGAAGAAGAAGAAGAAGAAGAAGAACGAAAGGCGGCGGCGGTGACAGAAGACCGGGCCACCGCCTGTAAAAGAGCTATAAGAAGGCGCGGTGGCCCGGCAGAAGAACCGAAGAGGGGGACAAGACCCCCGAAGTCGGGAGAAGAGGCCGGCGGTGAGGAAGAAAGCCGGACTCCTCCGCTAGCAAAAGAGCTACAAGAAGATAGCGGAGGAGTCCGGCGAGAAGACCCCCGAAGACGGAAGACCCCCGGAGCTGTGCAATAAAGTATTTTATCTCGTGTGTTGTGTTTTTTTTGGTACTTTTATTTTACAGGTGAATGGGTAGGGGTACATTGTACCCCATACTCATTCACATAGGGTGGGGGGCCGGTATCCGGGGGCCCCCTTATTAAAGGGGGCTCCCGGATTCCGATAAGCCCCCCGCCCGCAGACCCCGACAACCAACGGCCAGGGTTGTCGGGAAGAGGCCCTTGTCCTCATCAACATGGGGACAAGGTGCTTTGGGGTGGGGGGGCCGCACCCCCCCATGTTGAGGGCACGCGGCCTGGTACGGCTCAGGAGGGGTGGGCGCTCGCTCGCCCCCCTTTCCTGGCCGGCCGGGTAGCGTGCTCGGACAAGGGTCTGTTGTGGACTTGGGGGGACCCCCACGCCGATTTTTTTCGGCGTTGGGGTTCCCCTTTAAGTCCATACCAGGCGGCGGGGCCAGCGACATCTCCTTCGTGGGCCCCGCCTACCTGGATACCCGCTCGAAATGAGCGGACTTTTCTCCAGGCGGGAAAAGTCCGCTCATTTCAAAAGTACGGCGAACTGGCATACACACGGGCGGATTGTCCGCCGAAATGCGAGTACGACGGACAGTATTTCGAACATTCCGAAATACTTAGTCCGCCGTACTGCACGCTGAAAAAGTCCGCTGAAGCCCACACACGAGCGGACTGTCCGCTGAAATGTGTTTCGGCGGACTAAGTAGGCCATACAGTCCGCCCGTGTGTACGCGGCATCAGACTTCTTTCTGACTTTCAAACTCAAAATTCTGTTCTGAGTTTGAAAAAATAAAATAAAAATTAGGATGGCCCCAGGACTCTTCCATACTTTTTAAATACTTTAAAACAGTTGAAAAAAATAATTCAGTTTCTGTTTTATGATGCTCCTGTCAAGTGGTAATATTTAAAAAGTGTATGTATGTATACAGTGTGTTTATACATTTTTATGTCCATCGTAAATACCAATTTATTATATTATTATTTATTTTTAACTTATTTTATCGTATTCTAATAATTTTATCGTATTTTATCGTATTCCCCCTTAAGAAGATATGAGGAGACAGCCAAGGAGCAGAATTCATGGTGGGAATGTGACATTGTGGAATGTAACATCAGATGAAGAGATTAATGAACAGGAAGAAGCAGAGCTGACTTCTACATTGGAAGGGATACCATTCAGTGAGTGATCATTACATAAATTCATTTTAGGGTAATAGATTTTTCTGTCATAGGGTAGCTACGCTCACTCCTCTAGTGAATCCATGGTGGGAGCTATGATTGTCACTCAGGCTAGCACACACTTCTCCATCTTAATCTCCATTACATGGGGGGGGGGGGATTAGTAGTATACAGAAGAAAGATAACATTGGCGTTCTTTCAGCCAGTCTGGTGACCCAGGCATTCTTTTCAAACAGCACAGCTTTGTTGGTGACCTCACTCTTTTGTGCTGCAGTTAAAGACTACAGATTAATCAGTGCCCTGCCCTCTGCCAGCTGATTGGACAGTGAATGGGGCATATCGCACTAATGGTCTCCCTTTTGCTTTATTGGCCTTATTGGCTTACAGGGCTGTCCTTACCTCTTCCATTAGGAGTTCCACTCTGCAGAAGATTGCAGGGAGTGAATTAAAAAACAGATTCAGCATCATACAGAATTTTTATAGACAATCGGTATATTTTTAATGAATACATAACTGGATTGAACATATTTATATCTATACAATTTTACTGGTGTTCATAGATTTAAGATAGCTGGGAAGTTTCCTGGTGGGTAAAGATGACTATGCAATGTTAGGGTATGGTGCTAACCACCTTGGCACCACCCTTATCTCCAAGGAACAATAATGATTTTCATTAAAGTGTAACTTTACTTTTGTGGGAAAAAATTTGCAAATAAAAAAATAATACTATAGTATATACAATTGCAGCTGAAAACATATTGTAGCTGCATTTCATTACAAATTACCTATCCTTTTCAATCTGCAGCTCTTTAGTTTTCTGTAAAATGCAATGCAATATGGCTACCTGGAGGTGTTCTGGACACAGAATGTCATTTCCTGCTTGTGTGATTGGCTCACTGATTTTCCCCGAAGTCTGCACTACAATACAAGTTAGATTTCTGTCATCCCAAAAATATAATTTGTGGTGAGATACTCCCAATAGGAAATCACATCTAAGGGAATGCAGGCCCTGCAATTTTCCATATTAGAGCTCTGAAGTGCAGCAGCTGATTGATAAAAATAAACCACTCCCATTAGTTACTTTCCACATGGACACATATAAACACACAGTCATTTCTTCAGAATAACAAAAGGTAGGACTCTGCAACAAAATTTGTTAAAATCCTTGTACTGTAAATAGATCACCCAGAGGGGATTTGTTTTCTCAACAAAAGTGGGGTTACTATTTAACCATTACAATACAGGGCACTTTCGCCCCCTTCCTTCCCAGCCCAATTTTCAGCTTTCAGCGCTCTCGCACTTTCAATGACAATTGCGCGGTCATGTTACGCTGTACCCAAATGAAATTTTTATCATTTTGTTCGCACAAATAGAGCTTTATTTTGGTAGTATTTATTCACGACTCAGTTTTTTTATTTTTTGCGATATAAGCGAAAAAAGAGCGGAAATTTGAAAAAAAAAACAATATTTTCTTCTTTCTATTTTAAAAAGAAATCCAATAAAATCAAATTTTGTCATAAATTTAAGCCAAAATGTATTCTGCTACATGTTTTTGATAAAAAAAAATCTGTTAAGTGTATAATAATTGGTTTGTGTGATCACGGACATATGTATGCAAATGATTATGTACAGATGTGTGCAGGTGATCACGGACATATGTGTGCAGATAATCATTGGGACATGTGATTTTAGTGGGACATATGTGGGGGACATGTGTTTTTATTATTTGGGGACATGTGTTTTTATTATTTGGGTACATGTGTGGGGACATGTGTGTTTTATACTAGACTGGTGATCAGTGAGTAAAAAGCTGTAAAAAACAGCTCATACTCACTGATCACCAGCCGGCTGCAGCGATCTGCTCTCCTCTCCTCAGCGACCACTTCCGTGTGAGGAGAGGAAAGCCGATTTCCTAGCAACCGGCTGTTTGTTTACATCACATGACGGCTGTGATTGGACACGTCCGTCATGTGATCAGGAGGGCCAATCACAGAGCCCTCCTGCCGATCCGAGATGCGCCGTGTCCGGGTGAGACAAGCGCATCGGGATCTCGCCGCTGCGCTGGCATGCGCGTGCGATCACCCACCCCCCACCTTCTGAAGGACATTCCTGAACGTCTAGTCAGAAGAAGAAGGCTCCCACCCGACCGTATATATATACATTGGCCGGGTGGGAAGTGGTTAAAGTCCTTCTAAGCCAAACAATTCTGTAAGTGAGATCCATGGGCCCTGGTATTGCCTATAGTCATATGATGTCTATCTTGAGAACTTCAACCTAAAGACAGTCATAGACGGTTCAAATCTTGGCCGGTTCAGCAGGGACTGGCCAAGATTCAAACCATGTATGGGCAGGCTGATTGTACAACTAGTATATTGGATTTTTCATGCGATTATGGCCAGTGTCTATAGCCACTAGCAACAATCACTGTGTGTTCCCCTGGCCGGGATAGCTCCCCCTGCTGGGGAGGGGAGGCCACAATAGCTCAACAGGAGGCATTCCCCCATCAACACAGTGTTTGTAGGAAAGAACATCTCTCCATCTAAGGCCAGCTTTAAACTGGCTGTACAATAGTAGCTTTTTGGTTGAAATTTTTCAGTTTAAGATCATTAAATTTTCTATTGGTTAGTGGGGGTCAAATCCACATTCATTTTTGTCCACAGTGATTAGAAATTTCAGTGAAGCAGGACAGAAAATGTTTCCTGAACAAACAAATTTGTAATAGATAATGTGTTTTTGGTTTGGGAAACTTAATTAATCCCAAAATTGAATGTTAAAAGCAAACATTTTTAAGTACTTTCAAACAATATTTATCAAGTCATCTGATGAGCATTTTCGTACATTTTGTAAAGATAGTGAGCTGAAACACTTATGCCCTGTACACACGGTCGGACTTTCCGACGGAAAATGTGCGATCGGATTGTGTTGTCGGAAAATTCGATCGTGTGTGGGCTCCATCTGACTTTTTCCGTCGGAATTTGCGACACACAAAGTTTAAGAGCTGGATCTAAAATTTTCCGACAACAAAATCCGATCATTTAAATTCCGATCGTGTGTAGACAATTCCAACAACAGTGCCACGCATGCTCAGAATAAAGTACGAGACAAAAGCTATTGGCTACTGGCCTGTTTATAGTCCTGTCATACGTCTTGTATGTCACCTCGTTCTGAACGATCGGATTTTCCGGCAACTTTGTGTGACCGTGTGTATGCTAGACAAGTTTGGGCCAAAATCCGTCGGAAAAAATCAGACGGATTTTGTCGTCGGAAAGTCCGACCGTGTGTACAGGGCATAAGTTTGTATAACGTGATTTATGTTTTAAAATGTGTGCACTACATTCAGCTGAAACTGCACTCTTGTCTACAGGAAAGCATTTCTTTTATGTTGGCACCCCAAAAAGGATCCAAGAGATTACTAAGGAAGAGAGGTTCCTACAAAATGATGAAGTTCAGGTTCCACCTGGTAAGAACAAAGTTAATTGCCAAATCCTTGGGGGAAAGGGGAGATTTGGGACTGTATATGAGGCATAGGACCCGTAGGTACAATGCCTCCAACCCTGTTTGACAATTCAGTAAAGAAGGAGGTTTGGGACTTTGTATGAAGCATACAGCTGGGGGGGGACCATGATGCAAATTGTGTCTGACCAGTTTATTATGTAACTGTAATTACTAAATTTCAATACATTGCACATAAAGAGTATAATAGAATAAAAATGTACTCCATCTATGATGTGTACAACCAAAACATCATAATACGATAGCATAATAACCCATATTAATAATAATAATAATGTCAGACAAATAACCCATGCATCACACAATACATATATAAAAGTGCATGATTGTTGCAACATATTGCAATAAAACAGAATAAAATTGATGGAATGATCATGACTGTAAACATGATAGTGGCATCAACATATGTCGACACGTTTCATGGATGACCTCCACTCATCAGGAGCAGATGCTTGATATAAATGTATAATTAATAAGCTGTACACATTAATAATCATTCTCAATTTAAGAGAAGGGAGAGGAAAAACAAAAGTAGGGAAAATATCCCCCCCATACTTACAATATAGCTATGAGTCTGAGTGATGAGAGCTGCAGGCCACTACACATAACCGATGTACATGAAAACTGATGTTAATGTGCATAAAAACTCACTGAAACGGCCATGAAAACTGATGTCGCTGCAAGTTAAGTGTGCAGTTTTTCCATCAGTTTTCCTGCATGAATAGTGTGAATGAGCCCCTACAGCCAAGGAAGCTGCTTCTGTTTGACCTGTAACTGCCATGGTGCTGCACATGTGATCAGTTATGACACTAGCCATTTGATTGGTTTGACAGTTTGATCGAGGACTAAAGCAAATGTGACAGTTAGCAATCCCAGCATTCCAGGAACTGTTTTTTTTTTAAAATCTGTTAAATCAATGGGTTTAGTTCCGCTTAAGATTTTACTGCTGTTCAGGGGCTCTGGGCTTCAGCAAAATGACAGCCTCCAGCAAGAAGATTCAGGAGCAATGCGGGAGGCAATTTACAGCACAGACTCAATTCTGTAGCATAGTTATTATTATAGCATTATAACATTATAGTATATATATATACATATATATATATAATTATTATAGCATTATAACATTATAGTATATATATACATATATATATATATATAATTATTATAGCATTATAACAGTGGCGGCTGCTGGTATATTACTATTTTTTTTTGGGGGGGGGGGTGCAATCTGCTTCCTGAGCCAGGATTGGCTGGAAGAAGAAGCAGAAGGACAATAGGGAATATTAATTTGCTTTGGTCACACAAGTAGGTGGGCTCACCCTTTTTGAAGCCAATTATAGCCTCAGGCTCTAATTATGTGCTTCTTAAAAAAAAAAGGCGTCCAGCGCCTTGCATGTAAATTAAGGGCCGCACCTGGATGGGCCGCCCCTGATATAGAATATACAGTGTTTCTTGTTAAAGAACATTATTTTGATCAAATTATTATTGGTGAAGTTCCAATTCAAGAAGGTTATCCAGTATTCATGATGATTCTACTACAGTATTGTGTGCCCCCCCATTCTAAGGACTGCAAGACAGTATTTTCTGATAGATCAGATCTAACTTGTCTAGGGGAAGCAAATTTGGCTAGGAACAGGAATTATTTTATTTTTTTCTTGTAAACTAAAGAATTATGTTGTGGTTGTGTATCTTGCTTTGTGGTTTCCATTATATATATTGAACCGTCTAGGCAGTTCAAAAGATTTATGAGAAGATTTGTGCTAAACTTTATCAAGCACTCTTATCTCTTGCAATGCAGCTTTATCTTTGATGGACTGCTAACCATTCTGCAAGTGAACATTTTGTTAACTACACAAGATCATTTTTCTCAGTACTGTTAGGTGATACTTGGGGACCCAAAACCAGTGATTTTCATCAGAGGGTTTATTGTAGAGGTCCTTGACAATTTTTCTGTTGAGTATTTATACTCATAATTAGTACATATACACTTGATAATAACCAGTGTTGATCATAACCTATATATTAGTATGTAATAAAGTTCATTACATCTTAAAGGGAAACTTCAGTTAACAACAAAAATTAAAATCAGCAGCTACAAATACTGTATCCAGGGCTGATATTAGAAACCACTGGGCCCCATACAGACAACCTGACATGGAACCCCATACAGCCAACGCTTCACTTATGAATGAACACAGTAAGTGATCGGTATCGGTCACTCATTATGTTCATTCAGAAAAGAAAGGAAGGGGCTGGTAAATATGACATATTTACCTAACCCTTCCCCCATTCTCAATCTCAAAGGATCCTATTGTGTGCTTGCAGTTGCCAGTGGAAAGAAGAGAAGGGAAGCCAGCAGCGCTGTGGGGGCAGGGGCACACAGAGGAGCCTGGGTAGCAGGAGGAAATGCATGTAGCACAGGGAGGGTGATCGTGTGGTGGGGGGGGTGGGCGATTCCTAGAACAAATCCTTTGTATGGTTTTCGCTGCAGCAGCTGAGCCAACAGGAGGAAGAGGAGAAGAAGCCAGTTTGGGAATTGGTTCCAGTAATTGCCCCCCTGCTGTACTGATTATCCTGGCTGCCCACATCTGATTCACCCTGCTGTTTGGGCCCCCCTTCTGGCCCAGGCCCCGTACAGGAGGACTGGTGGTACCCCCTTATCTGTGGCCCTGACCAGCGGTGGCCCATCCATAGAAGGCGCACAGGTGCAGCCTCCCCTATCCATGCGTCCTGCCACCTGATCTACATATCAATGGTGCCGGGCCATGGATTCCAATGCAGGGTGGGTTTTATGTTGAAGCACCTGATTAGAGCCAGAGGCTCTAATAGGCTTCAAAAAGGGTGAGCTCAGAGCACAGAGCATTGCACTCTGAACCCACCCAGTTGTGTGGCCATAGCGATCTGTTTCCTGATCCTATTGGATGCCTAGCGCTTTGGTGGAAGACACACAGTGGAGGGCACCTGCGCTGCCCGCTCTCCAGGAGAGCACACCAAGCCCCGCCACACAAGCAGGTAAGTGTCACACCACCCACAGGTGTGGGGGGGTTGCTGTTTCAGTGACGTGCTACGTCACCAAGGGGGTGATGTTTGCCACCTCTCCAAAAGAAGAACCCACCAGCTGCCACTGGCCCTGGCTGTACATAAAAAAAAAAAAAATTTTACACTGTCATTTTACATTTTTATGTTTTTAATCTCTGTTACTGTTGTCACAAAGAATGTTTACATTCCCTTGTGACAGTAATAGGCATTGGCAGGTACTCTTTATTCTTTATGAAGAGATCAGGGTTCTATAAGACCCCAAACCCCTCTTTTGCACTTCAAAGTATTCAAAACGTCAATATCGACCTTTTTGAATATTTTATTTTTTAAAACTAGTGCCTTTAACCACTTACAGACCGGACCATTTTGCTGGTCAAAGACCAGACCACTTTTTGCGATTCGGCACCGCGTCGCTTTAACTGACAATTGCGCACAAAATTGATGTCCTTTTTTTCGCACAAATAGAGCTTTCTTTTGGTGGTATTTGATCACCCCTGCGGTTTCTATTTTTTGCGCTATAAACAAAAATAGAGCGACAATTTTGAAAAAAACGCATTATTTTTTACCTTTTGTCATAATAAATATCCCCCAAAAATATATAAAAAAAATGTTTTTCCCTCAGTTTAGGCCGATGCGTATTCTTCTACATATTTCTGGTAAAAAAAAATCGCAATAAGTGATTATTGATTTGTTTGCGCAAAAGTTATATCGTTTACAAAATAGGGTATGGTTTTATGGCATTTTTATTACTAATTTTTTATTATTATTTTTTTTACTAGTAATGGCGGCGATCAGCGATTTTTATTGTGATTGCGACATTGCGGTGGACACATCGGACATTTTTTAAACATTTTTGGGACCATTGTCATTTATACAGTAATCACTGCTATATAAATGCAGTGATTACTGTGTAAATGACACTGGAAGGGGTTAACCAGTGGGTGGCAGTGTAGGGGTTAAGTGTTCCTAGGGGTGTGTTACTAACTGTGTGGGGGCTGGGCTTTCATTTAGTGAACACTGATCTCTGCTCCAATCACATGGAGCAGAGATCAGCGTCACTAGTTGCTAGGCAGAATGGGGAAATGCTGTTTACACGGCATTTCCTCCATTCAGCTGCCCCGTGAGATTATCGCGGGTATGCCCGCGGCAATCGAGTCCGCGGGACCTGTGACCGGACTCACGGGGGTCCCGACCGATGGCAGGGCGGCATTGAAGATTGGATGTACCTGTATGTCAATATGCCTGCCCGTGTGATTCTGCCGACGTACATCGGCATGCGCTAGTCGGGAACTGGTTAAGATGCCAGTAATCCAATGCTTTGTTTGGGTCTTCGGCCAGCCATTGGTTGCTGGTTGTGGGAGGCTGGTTGCTTGAGCCTTCCAGTGAGACAGGAGAGCCTGGGCAGGCACCGGAAGGCGACGGTCCCCTCCCGTTGCTTTTAATAACAGCCGAGCGGTTGTCATTACAATATAGCCGACCGTCTGCTCTAAACAGCTGTATGCAGCTGTATGCATCACCCTGGTAAAACCCCTTAAAGCAATATCGGTCTAGTCTGAGACCGATACCGGCTTTTCAGAAAATGGCGATATCGGCCTTCCTGAAAATCGGCCGATCTCTAATATAGTTGTATATAAAATGCACTGTCTATCTTTCAAAAAGTGTTTCCAAGTGCTAAACCTTTCATCATTCAATTTCTAAATTGCTGCCTTTTATAAATTTCAAAAGCCAATATAAAGGAATAGTAATAGTAAAAATAAAATCACTTGTGCGTTTAACTAATCATTTTTTGTATAATTCTTCTATAAGGGGGTGTGGCAGGAGGTCCTATGCCTACAAACTTTTGCTGATAGGTGTCCCTCATCCCCATCTCAAAAAGTTGTGAGGTATTTTTTAACTGATAGCCATTTGGGATGGGAGAGGTGTGTGGCCACTGGGCTATCTCTTCCTATTTCTGCAGCATGCTTAGGGTCTGGATGGACTGGAGCCTGCACCCTCACCAGTCAATGGCATCCAACTCATCAGACCTTCATAGCCTGAGACAGGACCCTTAAAGTGATTGTAAAGTCACATAGTTACATAGTTAGTAAGGTTGAATAAAGACACCAGTCCATCCAGTTCAACCTGAGTGAGTGTCTACAATTGCACACTCACATCGGTCCCTACCCTCAAGGAGTCCATGATCCAAGGTCCCCATTCATATACTAGGGCCAATTTTAGACAGAAGCCAATTAACCTACCTGCATGTCTTTGGAGTGTGGGAGGAAGCCAGAGTACCCGGAGGAAACCCACGCAGGCACAGGGAGAACATGCAAACTCCAGGCAGGTAGTGACGTGGTTGGGATTTGAACCAGCAACCCTTCTTACTGCTAGGTGAGAGTGCTAACCACTACATCACTGTGCCGCCCAAGTCAGAAGTTTTTTTTTTTATCTTAATGCATTCTATGCATTAAGATAAGAAAACCTTCTGTGTGCAGCAGCCCCCCTCAGCCCCCCTAATTTTTGTTGTGCAGAGTATTGAAATAATGTACTGGAAGCTTCTTGTATACAGCAATACACTTTACTTTCATGGAGGATTGCAAAGCATGTCTTTACAGCATGAGAAGCATGAAACAGGAACAAGGAGCATACAAGTATACTGTGAAGAAAAACAAACACTTCTTCTCATCACATTACCATAGAATACATACTATAATAATACAGCGCCACCTGCTGCATAGATAAGTATAATGCAGTATATAGTTGACAGTACTTTACATGCTGTTGTCCTTCCAACACCCCTTCTCAACAGCATGTGCTTTGTCAAATTATATTCAGCTTCTTCTGGAAATAACTGACATTCCTTCAACAAAGGCTTGGTGAGTACATCAACATTCATCTCCTCTGATGGAAAGTATTGAATGTCAATAACACCTTGCTCTTGGTTATCCCTCGGTAGGTGATACTTGACGTTGATGTGTTTGGTCCTAGGATTGACCCTTTCTGATTCCGTAAGCTTTATACATCCCTGGTTGTCTTCAAAAATGGGAACTGGTTTTGGCATGTCTATCCCAATGTTCACAAAGAGTGGATGAATCCATAATGCTTCTTAACATGCGTGTGCTGCTGCAATGTACTCCGCTTCAGTTCAGGATAGAGTGACAGTTTCTTGCTTTCAACTAGACGGTATTACGGTTCCTTCCCCATACTGGAAGATGAATCCAATTGTGGATTTGCAGTCTGTGCAGTCCCAGGGCATTCACATATCCGACCAGTTTTTGATCTGATGTTGCTGGTAACCGTAACTTCATCTGAATTGTTCCCTTGAGGTACTGCATCACTCTCTTCACTGCGTTCCAGTCACACTGACAGGGAGCCAAAACATTCCTGCGTAGTATGCCCACTGCTGCAGCTATGTCTGGTCTTGTCACAGTGGCAACATATAGCAGCTTACCAATTGCCCTGCCATACATATAATTGTTGGGTAACAAGTTTTCTGCTTCATTGCTCTTTAGATTTAGCCTGGTTCCATAGGAGTTTTCACTTCCTTTGCATCTTGCATATGGAATTGTTCCAAGATTTTGGAGATTTTCTGAGGTTGGTTAAGAGGATAACTTCCGTCTTCTTCTTCTCTCTCTCTATTTGGATACCCAGATAGTAGCTAATGTCTCCTAGCTCTTTGATTTCAATATTTTCTTTCAGCTTGTGAACTGTCTGACTGTAATCCCCTTCTTGTTCAAAACAAGTTATAATTTTATCAACATAGATAAGGATGTATCTCCATCTGTCTCCTTGATTCTTGGAATAGAGACAGGGGTCTGCTTTACTTCTTCAGAATCCCTCTCTAGTAAGCACTTCATTTACTCACTCATTCCACATCCTTTCAGATTGCTTAAAACCGTAGATGCTCTTCTGAAGTTTACATGCAAGGCTATCTCCTTCTTCAAACCCTGGTGGTTGCTCCATGTAGAGGTCTTCCTTAATGTGTCCATATAGGAAAGCAGTTTTACCATCTCAGTGTTTGACTTGTATGCCTTTCCCAGATGCAACGCTAAGAAGCGCTCTGATGGTGGAGTGTTTTATGACGGGAGCAAATGTTTCATCGTAAACTTCACCAAATTTCTGGCAGTAACCCTTGGCAACTAGTCTGTCTTTTTATGTGTGAATATTCCCTTCTGCGTCTGACTTTACTTTGAAAGTCCACTTACTTCCTATAGTTTTGAGGTAAGGAGGGAGCTCTGTGAGTGTCCAGGTTTTATTTTCTTGAAGTGACTTTGATTATTCTTCTGCTGCCTTTCTCCGTTTATTGGCTTCATGTTTTGGCAGTTTTTCTATGTCTTCCAAGGATGTTGGTTCAAGTATGCTGTGTGTTTTGACAGGGTATGACAACTTGCGTGGTGGTATCCCCTTTGTAGTGTGAATGGATCTTCTGATTTCAGGCAGTTCAACAGGATCTGGTAGGGAACTTGATTTAGGTATTGTGAATTCCACCTCTTGTTCTGACTCCTGCACAGGTTTGTGTTGGTAGACCTTTTCTTCTGTTTTTTTGGATATATTCACTTCACAGCTTATATGGATCAGTGTTTCTGGTGATGGGCTTGCATCAAAATAAACTCTATGGCTTATTGTCACTTTGTCAGTCTTTGGGTGTAGGATTCTGTAAGCCTTTGCTGACTGTACCCTACTAGAATGCCCTTGATGGCTCTGTTCTCCAGCTTGTATCGCTTTTCACTTGAAATATAAGAATATGCTTTACATCCAAACACTCTGATGTGCCCTATGTTAGGCTTTGATCCATGCCACATTTCAAATGGAGTACTTTTAATGGCTCTTGAGGGTAATCTGTTCTTTAGGTAGGTTGCGGTCATGACTGCTTCTCCCCAGTACTTGTGAGGTAGGTTGGCATCCAACAACATGCATCTGCCCATTTCTATAACAGTACGATATTTCCTTTCCAGGAGTGTATGGTGATGTTGTCTGGTGTACTATTCCTTGTCTCTTCAGGTATGAGGCCACTTCTTTGCTTATGTATTTTCCTCCATTGTTGGTGCATGTTATTCCTGGTTTACATTGGAATTTGTTGCTAGACATGGCAACAAACTCTTGAAGTTTCTCTGTTTCATTCTTGTGTTTCATAAGATAAGTTGTTGTGCCCCTGGAATAATCATCAATGAAAGTCAGTAGATATCCGTTCCCGTCTGACGTGGGAGTTTTCATTGGAACGCATACATCACTGTGCTTGAGCTGCAGGGGGTGGGTGGTTTTTCTTTTGAGAAGCCTGTGGAAGGGGAGCACATGTGGCTTTTGCTTCAATACAGCGCTTGCATTTCATGAGCACTTTGGAAGGCACTACTGTCAATCTTCTGACAAACCTCTCTTTAAAATGTCCTGTATAGCTTCTGGACTTCTGTGCCATAAGTGAATGCATTTGTTGTGTAGATCATTAGAGACTATATTGGCTTACTGGTCTGTGGTGATGGGCCTGTATACGTGACCATTAGTGATGGACGAACTTCCGACGGGACGTTTCGCGAACGCGAAACGCGAACGGACACAAACGTTCGCGAAAACGACCGTTCGCCGCGGGCTCCATTGACTTCAATGGGAGGCGAATTTCGCAAACCTTTAGGTCGAATTTGCGGCCACGGGGTAATTATTAGGGGGTAGCACGTAGTCCCACCACCTGGACAATAGCATAATACATGTATGAGGTGAATTTGGGATCGATAACTACAAGCATTTTTTTTTTATTTGGGAAATTGTTCTGACAATTCAGGACTATGGAGCTAATGAAGGCAATGGAGGAGAGGGAAGGTCAGGGACCAGGGTAGGCAAACAAGAGGGTGCAGGAGATACAGAGCACTGACAGCAGCACCGTAATACAGAGCACTGACATCAGCACCGTGACATACAGCGCTGACAGCAGCTCCGTGACATACAGCGCTGACAGCAGCTCCGTGACATACAGCGCTGACAGCAGCTCCGTGACATACAGCGCTGACAGCAGCTCCGTGACATACAGCGCTGACAGCAGCTCCGTGACATACAGCGCTGACAGCAGCACCGTGACATACAGCGCTGACAGCAGCTCCGTGACATACAGCGCTGACAGCAGCTCCGTGACATACAGCGCTGACAGCAGCTCCGTGACATACAGCACTGACAGCAGCTCCGTGACATACAGCGCTGACAGCAGCTCCGTGACATACAGCGCTGACAGCAGCACCGTGACATACAGCGCTGACAGCAGCTCCGTGACATACAGCGCTGACAGCAGCTCCGTGACATACAGCGCTGACAGCAGCTCCGTGACATACAGCGCTGACAGCAGCTCCGTGACATACAGCGCTGACAGCAGCTCCGTGACATACAGCGCTGACAGCAGCTCCGTGACATACAGCGCTGACAGCAGCTCCGTGACATACAGCGCTGACAGCAGCTCCGTGACATACAGCGCTGACAGCAGCTCCGTGACATACAGCGCTGACAGCAGCTCCGTGACATACAGCGCTGACAGCAGCACCGTAAGCAGCCCCAGGAGGAAGTCAGCACAGCACAGGGATGGTGTGATCCCCTCATAATAAGAACCCCCAGGAGGAAGTCAGCACAGCACAGGGATGGTGGGAGCCCCTCATAATAAGAACACCCAGGAGGAAGTCAGCACAGCACAGGGATGGTGGGAACCCCTCATAATAAGCAGCCCCAGTAGAAATATGACACCGCTCAACCTCTTCAAAGAGGAGGGTAGGGGCATATAGTACGGTGTGCTTTTTTGGGTCAGGGAAGTGAGCCAAATGAATTAAGAAGGTCTGTGTGCTTGATTCCAAAAATTGTTTATAGACATATACATGGTCTACTGATCACATGTGTTGAATTCCTCCGAGATCCATGCCTCATTCATTTTTAGAAATGTGAGGTAGTTAACACTGTGGTGAGCTAGGCGAGTACGCTTATCGGTCACAATCCCCCCTGCTGCGCTGAACGTCCTTTCGGACAGGACACTGGATGAGGGGCAAGCCAACAGTTCGATTGCAAATTGGGCAAGCTCTGGCCAGAGGTCAAGCCTGCCCACCCAGTAGTCTAGGGGTTCATCACTCCTCAGAGCGTCCACATCGGCCGTTAACCCAATGTAGTCGGACACCTGACGGTCTAGGCGTTCCCTGATGCTGGATCCGGATGACACCTGTCGATGGGTCGGCTGAAAGAATGACCTCATATCCGAAGTCACCAACACATCTTCAAACCGGCCTCTTCTTGCAGGCGCTGTTGGATTGGTACCCGCAAATCCTTCTCTGGGAGTGGGAATTGCTCCTCTGCCAGCGCACGCAAAAGCAGAATGCAGCATTTCTCGAAGCAAGGCCTGGAAGTGCTGCATTCTGACAGCCCTCTGCGACGGCGGTAACATTTCCGCCATTTTGTGTTTGTACCGGGGGTCTAAGTACGTTGCCACCCAGTACTGGTCCTTGACCCTCATGCTTTTTATACGGGGGTCCCTATTAAAACACTGGAGCATGAAGGCCCCCATTTGCACTAAAGTGGAAGCGGTGTGGTGGCCTGGCTCCTGCTCATCATCCAGGATAATGTCGTCCTCTTCATTCTCCTCTCCCCATCCTCGCACAACAGGGATCCCAGAAAGGTTTAAAGCATGCTCTTCTTGCTCCTGCTCATCCGCCCCGGCACCATCCTCCTCTGACTCCTCATCAGACTCCTGTTGTTGACTTGTCTCAGATAGAGTAGCCCCCCCTGGGAATTCATCCAGCATTGCGACTTCCTCATCTTCCCGCTCCTGCTCCTCCACAGCCTGATCAATGACACGACGCAATGCACGCTCCAGAAAGAAGGCATAAGGTACCATGTCACTGATGGCGCCATGGCTGCGACTGACCAGTTTGGTGATCTCCTCAAATGGCCGCAGAAGTCTGCATGTGTCGCGCATGAGCAGCCACTGGCGCGGTGAAAAAAAACCCAGCTCCCCAGAACCGTTTCTTTCGCAGAGTTCATACAGGTAGACGTTAACTGCACGTTTCTGCTGGAGCAGCCTATCAAGCATATAGAAGGTTGAGTTCCATCGCGTCGGGCAATCGCAAATAAGACGTCTGACCGGCAGATGGTGTCGCCGCTGAATGTCAGCAAGGCGAGCCATGGCCGTGTAAGATCTTCTGAAATGGGCCGAGATTTTCCTTGCCTGCCGCAAGATGTCCTGGACCCCAGGGTATTTGACAAGGAATCGCTGCACGACCAAGTTTAAGACGTGTGCCATGCACGGCACGTGCGTGATTTTGCCCTGTTTCAATGCGCTAAGCAGATTGGCACCGTTGTCACACACCACTTTACCAACTGTCAAATTGAGCGGTGTTAGCCACTCATCTGCCTGTGAACGCAAAGCTGAAAGGAGTGCCGGGCCAGTGTGGCTCTTTGCTTCCAGGCACAACAGACGCAGCACGGCATGGCAACGTCTCACCTGGCATGTGGAATAGGTTCTGGGGAGCTTGGGCGGTGCAGTGGAAGAGACGCTAGCAGCGGAAAAGGAGGAGGCAGCTGAGGAGGAGAGGGAGGAGGATGGAGTAGGAGGAGGAGAAGAAGAGTCAGGCCTGCATGCAATCCGTGGCGGTAAAACCAAATCTACACGGGTGCCACGGGTTACATGCTTGACGGCCGTCAGAAGGTTCACCCAGTGGGCAGTAAAACTGATATACCTTCCCTGCCCGTGTTTGCTAGACCACGTGTCTGTGGTCAGATGTATCTTGGCACCGACACTGTGTGCCAGAGATACATTCACTTGCCGCTGAACATGGCCATATAGCTCTGGGATGCCCTTCTCTGAGAAATACTTCCTTCCTGGGACCTTCCATTGTGGTGTTCCAATGGCCACAAATTTGCGAAAGGCCTCCGAGTCCACCAGTTTATATGGCAGTAGTTGGCGGGCTATGAGTTCTGACAAGCCAGCCGCCAACCGTTGGGCAAGAGGGTTATCCGGCGTCATCATTTTTTTACGCTCAAACATTAGGCCCACGGAAGCCTGCCTTTTTGCAGAAAAATGTGAGCTTGGCGTGATGGAAGGTGGAGTGGAGGACAATTGTGAGGAGAGAGGAGAAGGAGAAGTAGAAGACGAGGCTGGACGGTGAGAGCCTGCAGTGTGGCTTTGTGTGTTCCGTTGCTCCCACTGGGCTCGGTGATGGCTGCTCATGTGCCTTCTTAAGGCGGTCGTCCCTAGGTGAGTATTGGGCTTACCGCGACTAACGCGTTGACTGCAAAGATTGCAGATGGCAACGCTATTGTCAGCAGCGGACACGTTAAAAAAAGCCCACACTGCGGAGCCATGTGCCGGTGTCCTGGGAGCGCCAGATGTGACCGTACATGGTCGATGACTCGCTCCTGATACATTTGCAGTCTGCTTTGTCCCTGCTGTGCAATGTAAGTCATTGCTGCTTCTCCTCCCTATCTGCTGGTCCATATCTCCCTCTGAACTCCCCTCCTCTTCCTCTCTTGTGGGCACCCACGTGACATCACTAGACACGTCATCATCAACGTCACCTTCCCCACCGCTATAAGTAGAGTAGGCAGCAACACCGGGGACCAACCTCCTCCTTGGGCTGATCTGGGTACTGGCGTCAGACTGCTGAGTAGCGCTTGTTGCTACCTCCTCTTCCTGATCCAATACCAAGAGTGGCTGCGCATCAGAAATGTCCTCTTGATATGGATCGGAAAATAATTCCAGTGACTCAAGCGGAAGGTATGTGGTGGTGGTGGTGGTGGTCGTGTTGTTGGTGGTAGTGTCTTTGGGGGTGCACATAGCAGAGAGTGAAGAAGAGGGTGCAGATCGAGAGGATGAGGAGGGTGCAGAAGAGTAAGGCTGAGCGAGCCACTCAACCAAGTCTGGTGCATCCTTTAAAGTAATTGAACGCACCTTCTGCAACTTCCCACTTTGGCTCAAGCCTGTTGCTCCTGCCCTACCCCTACCACCCCTGCGGAAGGGCCTGCCTCTTCCTCTGCATGTCATTTTTTAAATGACCCTGTGACAAAACTCTTAGTCCCTATACCGCTGAAGGACTGCTGCAGTATAGGTGAGCGGTCAGCAGTGGTGCACGTCAACCCTATCTATTGTGGACCTATAGCGGTCCTTACAGAACAGCAGACTGTACCGCACTCAAGCCTATGTACCGTAGCACCCTATACCAAGTTACCAGTCCTTATAAGAACTTTTGTGGACCAAGCAGGTTGTGTATTAGTGTTTAGCAGACTGTACGTCAGTCCCTATACCGCTGAAGGACTGCTGCAGTATAGGGCAGCGGTCAGCAGTGGTGCACGTCAACCCTATCTATTGTGGACCGATAGCGGTCCTTACAGAACAGCAGACTGTACCGCACTCAAGCCTATGTACCGTAGCACCCTATACCAAGTTACCAGTCCTTATAAGAACTTTTGTGGACCAAGCAGGTTGTGTGTTAGTGTTTAGCAGACTGTGCGTCAGTCCCTATACCGCTGAAGGACTGCTGCAGTATAGGGCAGCGGTCAGCAGTAGTGCACGGCAACCCTATGTATTGTGGACCGATAGCGGTCCTTACAGAACAGCAGACTGTAACGCACTCAGGCCTATGTACCGTAGCACCCTATACCAAGTTACCAGTCCTTATAAGAACTTTTGTGGACCAAGCAGGTTGTGTGTTAGTGATTAGCAGACTGTACGTCAGTCCCTATACCAATGAAGGACTGCTGCAGTATAGGGCAGCGGTCAGCAGTAGTGCACGGCAACCCTATGTATTGTGGACCGATAGCGGTCCTTACAGAACAGCAGACTGTAACGCACTCAGGCCTATGTACCGTAGCACCCTATACCAAGTTACCAGTCCTTATAAAAACTTTTGTGGACCAAGCAGGTTGTGTGTTAGTGTTTAGCAGACTGTGCGTCAGTCCCTATACCGCTGAAGGACTGCTGCAGTATAGGGCAGCGGTCAGCAGTGGTGCACGTCAACCCTATCTATTGTGGACCGATAGCGGTCCTTACAGAACAGCAGACTGTACCGCACTCAAGCCTATGTACCGTAGCACCCTATACCAAGTTACCAGTCCTTATAAGAACTTTTGTGGAACAAGCAGGTTGTGTGTTAGTGATTAGCAGACTGTACGTCAGTCCCTATACCAATGAAGGACTGCTGCAGTATAGGGCAGCGGTCAGCAGTAGTGCACGGCAACCCTATGTATTGTGGACCGATAGCGGTCCTTACAGAACAGCAGACTGTACTGCACTCAGGCCTATGTACCGTAGCACCCTATACCAAGTTACCAGTCCTTATAAAAACTTTTGTGGACCAAGCAGGTTGTGTGTTAGTGTTTAGCAGACTGTGCGTCAGTCCCTATACCGCTGAAGGACTGCTGCAGTATAGGGCAGCGGTCAGCAGTAGTGCACGGCAACCCTATGTATTGTGGACCGATAGCGGTCCTTACAGAACAGCAGACTGTAACGCACTCAGGCCTATGTACCGTAGCACCCTATACCAAGTTACCAGTCCTTATAAGAACTTTTGTGGACCAAGCAGGTTGTGTGTTAGTGATTAGCAGACTGTACGTCAGTCCCTATACCAATGAAGGACTGCTGCAGTATAGGGCAGCGGTCAGCAGTAGTGCACGGCAACCCTATGTATTGTGGACCGATAGCGGTCCTTACAGAACAGCAGACTGTAACGCACTCAGGCCTATGTACCGTAGCACCCTATACCAAGTTACCAGTCCTTATAAAAACTTTTGTGGACCAAGCAGGTTGTGTGTTAGTGTTTAGCAGACTGTGCGTCAGTCCCTATACCGCTGAAGGACTGCTGCAGTATAGGGCAGCGGTCAGCAGTAGTGCACGGCAACCCTATGTATTGTGGACCGATAGCGGTCCTTACAGAACAGCAGACTGTAACGCACTCAGGCCTATGTACCGTAGCACCCTATACCAAGTTACCAGTCCTTATAAGAACTTTTGTGGACCAAGCAGGTTGTGTGTTAGTGATTAGCAGACTGTACGTCAGTCCCTATACCAATGAAGGACTGCTGCAGTATAGGGCAGCGGTCAGCAGTAGTGCACGGCAACCCTATGTATTGTGGACCGATAGCGGTCCTTACAGAACAGCAGACTGTAACGCACTCAGGCCTATGTACCGTAGCACCCTATACCAAGTTACCAGTCCTTATAAGAACTTTTGTGGAACAAGCAGGTTGTGTGTTAGTGATTAGCAGACTGTACGTCAGTCCCTATACCAATGAAGGACTGCTGCAGTATAGGGCAGCGGTCAGCAGTAGTGCACGGCAACCCTATGTATTGTGGACCGATAGCGGTCCTTACAGAACAGCAGACTGTAACGCACTCAGGCCTATGTACCGTAGCACCCTATACCAAGTTACCAGTCCTTATAAGAACTTTTGTGGACCAAGCAGGTTGTGTGTTAGTGATTAGCAGACTGTACGTCAGTCCCTATACCAATGAAGGACTGCTGCAGTATAGGGCAGCGGTCAGCAGTAGTGCACGGCAACCCTATGTATTGTGGACCGATAGCGGTCCTTACAGAACAGCAGACTGTACTGCACTCAGGCCTATGTACCGTAGCACCCTATACCAAGTTACCAGTCCTTATAAAAACTTTTGTGGACCAAGCAGGTTGTGTGTTAGTGTTTAGCAGACTGTGCGTCAGTCCCTATACCGCTGAAGGACTGCTGCAGTATAGGGCAGCGGTCAGCAGTAGTGCACGGCAACCCTATGTATTGTGGACCGATAGCGGTCCTTACAGAACAGCAGACTGTAACGCACTCAGGCCTATGTACCGTAGCACCCTATACCAAGTTACCAGTCCTTATAAGAACTTTTGTGGACCAAGCAGGTTGTGTGTTAGTGATTAGCAGACTGTACGTCAGTCCCTATACCAATGAAGGACTGCTGCAGTATAGGGCAGCGGTCAGCAGTAGTGCACGGCAACCCTATGTATTGTGGACCGATAGCGGTCCTTACAGAACAGCAGACTGTACCGCACCCAAGCCTATGTACCGTAGCACCCTAGACAGACCAAGTTACCAGTCCTGATAAAGAGCTTTGTGGAACAAGTGAGTTGTGAATGATTAGCAGACTGCAGCAGAAGGGCAGCAGTCAAGTATAATATTCTTTCTATATTTGGAAGAAAGAATATTATACGTGTACAAGCCTATTACCGTACCACTGATACCAGTCCTGAAAAGAACCTTTGTGGAACTAATAGTAACAGCAAGTCTTTAAAATTATCCTCACTGCCTGACACACTGCTTCCTGCCTGTCCCTATACAAATTGGCAAAAAAGAGTAGGCTGGAACGATTAGCTGGAACAGCTCTTTTGTGGACCTGATAGTAACAGCTAATGATGATGATGATGATGATGATGAAGAAAGACTAATCTGGCTGAGCTGTCCCTAAAATAGCAGCATACAGCGCTCTGTCCCTTTATCTAAACTGACAAAAGAAACTCAGGCTGCTGACCTAACACCTATACCAGTCCTGAAAAGAACTTTTGTGTACCAAATAGCTAGCGTTTTCTCTGTCCCTACTCCACACAGGATCCTTTCCCTACAGTGACAGAAGAAAGAATGTAAAATGGCCACCGGATCGGGTGTATTTATAGGTTAGGGGGAATGTCCAAGTGTCCATGAGCTGTCATGTCTCAATTGGTTGTCCTGTAACACATGATAAACGTGTCACGAAAGGTTAAAGTTCTTGTATACATTAAACACGTAAGTCCGCCGGGGCGAACGACGGAAAAAGGCGTTCGAACCCGCGGACGGCGAAAGTCGGAAATTCGCCGCGAAACGACCGCCGGGCGAACCGTTCGGCCATCACTAGTGACCATCCAGTTTTCCTTTTGGGAGGAATCACTTATTGTGAATTGTGCATTCATCACCCTGGATCTTAACTGTAGGACATTTGTTTGCAAGACTTTTCACTGATAGAAGGCTGCCTTCTAGTTCTGGAAAATACAGCACTTTCTTTACAAGGATACTATGCTTGCCTCCTTGTGGTGTAATGCGGTTCAGGAAGCCCTGGCCTTTACATTCGGATGTGATGCTTTTACCGTTTGCTATGAAAACTTTGTATTTTGCACTGTAATCAATGTTTGTGAAGAAGGTCTCACCGCTTGTGGCCTGAGTCTATGCACCAGCCGTGTGGCTTTCCGCTTTGTGTCACTTTAAAGGTGCCACTCCATGAAGTGTCTGCAGTTTCCTTTGTGATTGCTTTGACTCTTTCTTTTGTGGATAGCTCTAGCTTTCGCTGCTCGGTTTTCCAGATACAACAGTCCTTTTTTAAGTGACCGGTCCTTTAACAGTGAAAACAGGCTCTGCTTTCTTTGTTGTGCTTTGTGAGTTTGTACATCTTAAGAGCTTTGTCATCATAGTGCGCGTTTTCTATCTTTTGTCATATTCATTGATTAATTTGCCCTTGACATATTGCAGTGTCAGCTCCTGCTTGGGTCTAAAGCATTAATAAGAGCAGTATATGTCTCTGGAAGCCTGCAGAGGAGCAGGGCAACAGTATGGGTATCTTTTGATGTCCTCTGATAGTTCATAGTTACCCTATTATCTCTAGCATAGCTTTCACGTGGTCACACATTTGCTGGCCTTCTTCTTCTCTCATCTTATACAACTTTCTTAGTAGAAACAGCTTACTGTTGAGGCTTGAATGCTCATGCAGTTTTTGTAATAAAGTCCATATACCCTTGGCTGTTTTCTCTGTTCTTATGTGGATAAGCTGGTCATCTTCCACTAGTAAGCTTATAGTTGCTTTTGCCTGTCTATCCTTCCTGCCCCAGTATGGTAAAGGAAAGAATTGCACATAGAGAATGGATAAACTTCCTACACACCACTGGACATATAGTGTGAAAATATAACAAAACAATAGTGTGGCTCTAAATAATGAACAGTTAAACATACATTGATAAAAAATACAGTGAAAAACAACCAGTCTGCCAGAAGGCAAAAGTGGGTAATAGCATGAAGGAGTAGAAAATTATTAAGATGACATCAAACTAAATAAAAAGGCATCCTAAAGAAGTCCATCTTAGGAATTAAACAAATATGTGAAAGTCCTTCTTGTGCTGTTCAACTTGGTCATAAAGGTGTAATCAAAGTGATAAGGTTGGCAAGCTTACTGGACACTCGTACCGTACAGCACGTGTGTCAAATGGGCAGTCTCAGCCGATTCCACCACAACAGGAACAATCCTTGGACATGAAATCCACCAGATATTGAGCAAAGTGTTTCAAGCATCATGGAAACAAACTCCAAAGTGTGCGATAAATCACATTAGATGTTGTAGTGATCCATGGTGAAATGCATGAAAAACAGATAACTGCACATAGTGTGACTCTGTATGGTAGGTTTATTAATAAAAAGGGGGGTTTAAACTTACAGCAAATCCAATAAAAACAAGCTTGTCAGTAAAATGTAGGCAAATGCAACGATTCCATGAGCGTCAATCAACGCCTTTCATCCTATTGGACATCATCTGGGGCATGTCCCAGTCCTTTGTCTCTCCATTTGTGGGTCTGTCTATATTCAGCACTTGGATAACCCCATTGCAAGCTGCTTGCTCTGAGGGGTACTCGGAAGGAGGGAGGGGCCAGGAATGACGGCGGGGGACCCGAGAGGTGAAGGGTCTGGGCTGTTTTGTGCAAAACCACCGCACAGAGAAAGTAAGTATAACATGTTTACAAGCCGACCTCAATACACTGTCTAATTGGGCGACTATGTGGCAGATGAGGTTTAATGTTGATAAATGTAAAGTTATGCACTTGGGGCCTAAGAATATGCATGCATCATACATGCTAGGGGGAGTACAACTGGGGGAATCCATAGTGGAGAAGGATCTGGGGGTTTTAGTAGATCATAAGCTCAATAATAGCATGCAATGCCAAGCTGCGGTTTCCAAAGCGAGCAAAGTCCTTTCTTGTATTAAGAGAGGTATGGACTCCAGAGAGAGAGATATAATTTTGCCCCTGTTCAAATCATTAGTAAGACCTCACCTGGAATATGCCGTTCAGTTTTGGGCACCAGTTCTCAAAAAGGATATTGGGGAACTGGAGAAAGTGCAGAGAAGGGCAACCAAACTGATAAGAGGCATGGAGGAACTCAGCTATGAGGAGAGATTAGAGGAACTAAATTTATTCACTCTTGAGAAGAGGAGATTAAGGGGGGATATGATCAACATGTACAAATACATTAGGGGTCCATATAGTGAACTTGGTGTTGAGTTGTTCTCTGTACGGTCAACTCAGAGGACACGGGGGCACTCTTTACGTCTAGAGGAAAAGAGATTTCATCTTCAAGTACGGAAAGGTTTCTTCACAGTTAGAGCTGTGAAAATGTGGAATAGACTCCCTGCAGAGGTGGTTCTGGCCAGTTCAGTAGATTGCTTTAAGAAAGGCCTGGATACTTTCCTGATGGTACATAATATAACTAGGTACTAACATAGGTAAAGTTGATCCAGGGAAAATCTGATCGCCTCTTGAGGGATCAGGAAGGAATTTTTTTCCCCTGTTGTAGCAAATTGGAGTATGCTCTGCTGGGTTTTTTTTCTTTCGCCTTCCTCTGGATCAATTGTGGGCATAAAATTGGGTATCTGGATTGTACGATTATATTTTATTTATTTGTTTTTAAGGTTGAACTGGATGGACTTGTGTCTTTTTTCAACCTGACTAACTATGTAACTATGTTTGTTATTTTTTTTATTTTTTTAATGATTGCCTCTATTATCACTTTAATCCAACCTAGTTTTGCTTCTTAAAATAAAGTATATGGGATGTTCAGTTAACAAGTAAAAAGGCGCAAATGCCACAGTACCTCAATATTTATATAGTTCCTTAATTGTCCAATGGGGTATAGGAAATAATATCTGTGCAACCCGTACAGTCAGGGCTGCCTTAGACAGGACCAGAAGCCAAGTCCAGAAGAAACTGACTCATTCATTAAAGACTGAGACACTGCAATATATAAAATTTTGTTCTTTGGTTTACATAGCCTTTAACACGTTTATTCAATTCCAAAAGTCCTTTTTAATATTTTTAAACCTGAATATTTCTTTAAAATAATACTTGGTGATAATTTCATCATAGTCCTTGTTCAGGCAATTTTTTTTATGGGATTGCAGCTGCCTCTTTATCGTGCTCCTGAATTGTCCGTTTTGATATGCGCCCCTGGAGAAGTCTACAAAAGGCTGTGGCCACACATACTGCGGAGACATATTCCACCATTGTTCCTAACAGGAATGAGGTTCTGGGTCGCCACTACCATGGGGAGTTTGTAGATCTAAAACACTTTAATACCGGGCACTTTCACCCCTTTTCTGCCCAGGCCAATTTTCAGCTTTCAGCACTGTCACTCTTTGAATAACAATTGCGTGGTCATGCAACACTGTGCTCATATGACATTTTCATATTTTTTTACACACAAATAGATCTTTCTTTTGGTGGTATTTAATCACCATTTTTTTTTTTTTTTTTGCTAAACAAACAAAAAATACCTACATTAAAAAAAAAAAAGTCTCTTAGTTTCTGTTATAACATTCTATAAATAAGTATTTTTTCTCCTTCAATGATATGAGCTGATGAGGCTGCCACTACTCACATAAGAGGACAGACCTCCCATGGTCTGTACCACCTTGCCTAGGGTTTCAGTCCTGCAAAGAGCCCTTCAGATCAATACTGCAGAAGATTACTGTGATGGGAGTCACTTTGGTTGGGGGGCCCTTGGAACCCAGAATCCCTTGGAGAGGTTGGGAAACCCTTGTTTCAGCTCCCCATGCACCTCCTATGTGTAAGCTACCTTGTGTCCATTCGGGGCACAGGGTGACCAAGAACCCTCAGTCTGATCTGTACTAGTCAGACTCACTGTACAACCACACTGGAATACTGCATATGTGTGTGTGTATGTGTGTGTGTGTATATATATAATTTGTATGTTGTCTCATACTGTTGTGGCCTGTTTTCTGGGACGTTTGGAGTGTGGCTGTATTCCATTGTTCTATTGTTTGAATACCTGTGTGTTTCATTATTGCTGATTGGACAGTTTAACCCGCCCTGAATCCAAGGGAGGGGGCATTGTCCCTGAGTGGATATCTGTTACATGTGTTTCAATAAACAGTTCCAGGTTCAAGCTGTGTAACTGAGCTAGTCTCGTCTGGTTCTTAGTTGCAATATATGGGCTGTAATATCTGATATGTGAAGGTCCAGACTGGGGGAAGCAGTATATGATGAAAGCATTCAAGCGGAGTGTGGGACATTTCTTTACAATTACATCTTAGCAGCTCTGGGGGTGTCTGGCTCCCATGCCCCATCTACTAGGCCCCTTCCACACAGGCATTTATATAGGCTCTAAACACACACACATAACACCATGAAAGGAGGGTCTATTAGTCCAAAGTACTAAGTCTGGTGTCTTTCTGTTGCTCCTTTCTTCTGTTATCAGCATGATCACTTCTGACAAGTTCTCAGACAACTGAGATAAAACCAGCCTGAAATTTGTGTCAGGGTGGGTGCTATAGATTAGCAAAGAGCTTGTCTATTCGCAGCACATTCCTTCCTTCCTTTGCCTAAGTGGAGTGGTGCCTTTCCTCCAATCAGCTGTCACAGTGTGTCCCAAGACTTCACTCCCAGTGCTGAACAGGAAGAGAACAGTCTAACACGGTCTGCATTTCTAAAGAATGTAGAAAGCTGAAGACAGCAGATATATAGTACATGTAAAACTTATGTAGGGAGATTTGTTTAATCTCTGTGTATAATCTGAGGCTGTTCACTTCACTAGGAATATGTGAGGGTTTGCATCCACTTTATCACAACTTTCCCTTTACCGTGCAATAATCGGAACAAAGCCATCTAGTGGCAGGCAAGCTAAATGCACCTGCCAACATGTTTGTAGTATTTTACCATATTTCTGGGAAAATGGAGTCGGGGCACTGGGAGGACCTCTTCTCTATTGTTGGATGATTCCTTTATATGTCTGAACTGTTTGTTGTTTGTGTATAACATGCCTGAGAAATGGTCCCTGCAGGCTACTGAAATGTTGCTTTTCTATATGATTACACAAGAATAAAGAGCTTTGCACTTTGAAACAAGCTTATCAGAGTGCTGGCAACATATTTCACTCATGTTGTACACCGTGACCAGTTGGGAGTCCTTGCAGTACCCTTTTAGTAACATGGTAGATTACAGTAGGGTGTGCCAGAATACACCATGTCATAAGAACTTGTCACCTGTTCCTCTTCATGACAGAGTTAAACTTTTTCCACTTTGAGATACAAGGGCCGTTGAGCGATTTGTGGCACTCGGTTCATTATCTTCCGTAGCAGAACCAAATGTTAAAAACAGCTTTGCTGAAAAAAAAAATGGTTCTGATGGGATATGCTGCTAGGAATACCTACTCAGGTCTATGATTATCTACAGCAGTTTCTCCTCTAATATCCAAGCCACCAGACCGCAACTTTCTTGTAAAAATTAATGAGCTGAGAACTGTAAATCACTGAACTGCAAACTCTTTATCCCATGAGGAAGCAGAAAGAGTTTAAATCTTTCCTGAAGAGCCTTTCATTCCATTTATCTTACTCTTATTACCAATCTGCTAGTAAAAGTGAGATAATAAATGTGAATGGGAGTTATATTTTAAAAAAAAAAGAAGCAAATCCTCCTCTAAGTCCCCTCTAGCAATTGGTGGATTGTGTAGAATCTCTGTATGGAGATCCTATTCATTATCAGCAATGCATTAGACGTGGAACAAGAAAGTTTGTGAGATGGGAGAAGATAATGATTTAAAGAATGCATAGAGCTACCTAACAACTTTCTTCTCATTGTTTCATCTTTAAAATCTGAATGTTCTCTGAGATGTCATCAATATTCCCCCCAATCTAGGCTTGGCAGACTATATCATTCTGAAAGGATAATTCAGTTTTGCATATTCCTAATAAAGGGAGCAAAAGAAGAAAAACTATGTGTTCGCTAGTTTTTTTTTAAAGTCACACACTAGCATGAATGTGTTTGATAAAGTCAGTAAGAGAACCTTTTTTTTTGCCATGTCCTCATTGGAGAGATTTACGCTCACTTTCTGTACACCAGGGAAAGAAGTAAAAAGTTTTGGCAAAAACTGTGTTTAGGGAAAAAAAACTCTAGCCTAATTAAAAACATTAATCTAACATCTAATTGCAGAGTTTTTTAGATTTTAGAATTTTTGGTTCTCAGTTGCCAATGGTGTAAGATCTGAGATTATGCCCATGATGAATTGTGATCTCCTTACCCCGACTCCTCTAATCTCCTGCTCCAAGATCTGTTGTGACCCTGTGAAGCCTGCAAAAATCCTACAAGCTCCCTACAATAGAAGAAATAATATAATCATCTCCCTGGTGGCCTGTGCATCTCCCTGCCCCCTCTGTTCCAGCACTGCAGCCTCCGCCAAAAGTCTTCCTTTAACACTGTCAGGAGTGCCTAATGACAGAACGCCATCATCCTACCCCTACATCGCAGGACAGTGTTGACAGTGGGGTCGCTTGATGGAGTCACAGCGCATGGAGGTGTACACAGGCCTCGGACATTCACAGAATAGTCATACACTGAAGATTTTGATGGGGCTGCAGTACTGGAACATAGAAAAGGTAGGAGGTACAGGCAGAGGCGTAACTAGAAACCTCAGGGCCCCGATGCAAGAAATCAGGAAGGGCCCCCCCCCCCCCGAAAAGCATGATTTTGATACTATATTTTTTTCCACTGTAGAACAAAGTAAAACATTTCTGTGCAGCCTGTGTCCCGAGTGAAACCTGTGGGGGATGGTGGTCCTGGAGGTGGGTGGCGGTGGTGGTCCTGGAGAGGGGTGGCAGTGGTACTGGAGGTGGGTGGTGGTGGTGGTACTGGAGGGGGGCTGATGGTGGCACTGGAGGGGGGTGGCAGTGGTGGTACTGGAGGGGGATAGTGGTCCTGGAGAGGGGTGGCAGTGGTACTGGAGGGGGATGGTGGTCCTGGAGAGGGGTGGCGGTGGTACTGGAGGTGGGTGGCGGTGGTGGTACTGAAGGTGGTAGCGGTCCTGGAGAGGGGTGGCGGTGGTACCGGAGGTGGGTGGCGGTGGTACTGGAGGGTGGGTGGTGGTACTGGAGGAGGGTGGTGATGGTACTGGAGAGGCATGATGGTCCTGGAGAGGGGTGGCGGTGGTACTGGAGGTGGGTGGCATGGTGGTGGTACTGGAGAGGGGGTGGCGGTGGTACTGGAGGTGGGTGGTGGTGGTACTGGAGGTGGGTGGCGGTGGTGGTACTGAAGGGGGGTGGCGGTCCTGGAGAGGGGTGGCGGTGGTACCGGAGGGTGGGTGGTGGTACTGGAGGAGGGTGGCGATGGTACTGGAGAGGCATGGTTGTCCTGGAGGTGGGTGGCGGTGGTACTGGAGGTGGGTGGCATGGTGGTGGTACTGGAGAGGGGGTGGCGGTGGTACTGGAGTGGGTGGTGGTGGCACAGTCTGGAGGGGTGGTGGCCTGGTGGTACTGGAGGGGGGTGGTGGCACTGGAGGGGGGATGGTGGCATTGGAGGGAGGGGTGGCACTGTAGGGCGGTGGTGGAACAGTCTGGAGGGGGGGTGGTGGAACAGTCTGGGGGGGGTGGTGGTGGCACAGTCTGGAGGAGTGGTGGTGGTGGCACAGTCTGGAGGAGTGGTGGTGGTGGCACAGTCTGGAGGGGGGGATGGTGGCATTGGAGGGAGGGGTGGCGGCAGTCTGGAGGGGTGGTGGTGGTGGCACAGTCTGGAGGGATGGTGGTGGTGGCACAGTCTGGAAGGGTGGTGGTGGTGGCACAGTCTGGAAGGGTGGTGGTGGTGGCACAGTCTGGAGGGGTCTGGAGGGGTGGTGGCACAGTCTGGAGGGGTGGTGGTGGCACTAGAGGGGTGGTGGTGGCACTAGAGGGGTGGTGGTGGCAGTCTGGAGGGGTGGTGGAGGCACTAGAGGGGGGGTGGTGGTGGCACAGTCTGGAGGGGTGGTGTTGGCAGTCTGGAGGGGGGGTGGTGGGCTGGTGGTACTGGAGGGGGGGTGGTGGCACTGGAAGGGGGATGGTGGCATTGGAGGGAGGGGTGGCACTGGAGGGCGGTGGTGGCAGTCTGGAGGGGGGGTGGTGGAACAGTCTGGAGGGGTGGTGGTGGAACAGTCTGGAGGGGGGGTGGTGGTGGCACAGTCTGGAGGGGGGGTGGTGGTGGCACAGTCTGGAGGGGGGGTGGAGGGCGGGTGGTGGCACTGGAGGGGTGGTGACACAGTCTGGAGGGGTGGTGGCACTGGAAGGGGAGGATGGTGGTGGCACTGGAAGGGGGTGGTGGGCTAGTGGCACTCGAGGGGGGGTGGTGGCACTGGAGGGAGGTGGGGGTAGCGGCACTGGAGGGGTGGTGGTGGCAGTCTGGAGGGGGGTGGTGAAACAGTCTGGAGGGGTGGTGATGGCACTGGAGGGCGGGTGGCACAGTCTGGAGGGGGGGTGGTGGCACTGGAGGGAGGTGGGGGTAGCGGCACTGGAGGGGTGGTGGTGGCAGTCTGGAGGGGGGTGGTGAAACAGTCTGGAGGGGTGGTGACGGCGGGTAGGTGGGTGGTGGTGGCACTGGAGGAGGTTGTGGGCTGGTGGCACTGGAGGGGGGTGGTGGCACTGGAGAGGGGGTGGTGGGCTGGTGGCACTGGAGGGGGGGTGGTGGCACTGGAGGGAGGTGGTGGCACAGTCTGGAGGGGTGGTGGTGGCACTGGAGGGGGGTGGTGGCACTGGAGGTGGGGTGGTGGCACTGGAGGGAGGTGGTGGCACAGTCTGGAGGGGCGGTGGTGGCGAACAGTCTGGAGGGGGATGGGGTGGAACAGTCTGGAGGAGGGGATGGGGTGGAACAGTCTGGAGGAGGGGATGGGGTGGAACAGTCTGGAGGGGGGGATGGGGTGGAACAGTCTGGAGGGGGGGATGGGGTGGGACAGTCGGGGGGGGATGGGGTGGAACAGTCTGGAGGAGGGGATGGGGTGGAACAGTCTGGAGGGGGGGATGGGGTGGAACAGTCTGGAGGGGGGGATGGGGTGGGACAGTCGGGGGGGTGGGGTGGGGTGGAACAGTCTGGGGGGGGATGGGGTGGAACAGTCTGGGGGGTGTGGTAGAACAGTCTGGAGGGGGGGGGGTGGTGGCACTGGAGGGGGGGTGGTGGGCTGGTGGCACTGGAGGGCAGGGGGTGGCACAGTCTGGAGGGGTGGTGGTGGCACTGGAGGGGCGATGGTGGGCTGGTGGCACTGGAGGGCAGGTGGTGGCACTGGAGGGGGGTGGCGGGCTGGCACAATCTGGAGGGGGGGTGGTGACTTACCGCCAATCAATCGATGATGATGATCGATTCCCCCTCGATTCCCCCTCCTCAGAATCCTGCAGAGTGACGTAAAGTTCCTCCACGAAGCGTGCCTCCGCTCCTCCGGGAAAGCCTTGCTTCAGAGAGTGCCTTCACTGCATTGGCTGAAGGTTTTTTTGTGTCCGCCCCGCCTCCCTTACAGACGCTCTGGATAGGCGGGGGCGGAGCCAACCGAGCACTTCTCTCACGCTGGCGAAGGACGGCATGAACCCGACATTACGCCGCACATGCACACCCCCGGCCGGACAGTCAGGTGGGCCCCTCGGGTGGAGGGCGGCGGGCGGGCTGCCGGTGGGCCCCCTGAAGTGGCCGAGAATTACAGGGCCCAGTCGCACTTGCGACTGTTGCGACCCTGATAATTCCGCCACTGGGTACAGGCCACCGGATAAGTGAGTATATAGGATTTTTCAGGGAGCTGTTAGCGTTTTTTAAAGATTTAAAGCCGAGCTTCCGGACTGTTAAAAAGAAAACAAAAAAAAAAAAGTAGAACCCCTGCACTGCAAGGGTTAAATGCTTGTTAAGTCTTGCTTTAGCCCTTGTACACACGATCGGAGATTCCGATGACCAAATCTGTCTGAGTTATTTCGACGGATTAATTCCGGACGAGGCCCGGAAGTGATGTTGCATACACAGGGTCCGAGCAAGTTGTCGAAATTTCGGGTTGACAAGAACGCGGTGACGTAAGCCGTGTACGGCGGGACTAGAAAAGGGAAGTTCAGCACCATGTCCGGCACCCTTTGGGCTCCTTCTGCTGATCTCGTGTGTATCCCGTGTTAGTAGAAGTTTGGTGAGAGATGATTCGCGCTTTTCAGATTTGTGATTCAGTTCGGTACTGCTCTTCAGTTTCTGCTTGTCTTTGCGTATCTGATAATCCAGTGTGTGTAGTTAGTAAGTATTTGTTTCTCATTGTGGACTATATCTTGGTATAGTACGCTTTTCATTTGCATTGCTTATTGTCTGCTTGCTTCTGCTATTCAGTTCGTTCTTTCAGGCATTGCTGTTTATCGGTGCTTTCTGTGGTCCGTTCTGACCAGCCGACCGTTTTGAAACCATGTTTCGTCTACGTACTCGTCGTAGAGTTTGTGCTGTGCAGGGGCTTCGTGTTGGGGTTCTTACTTTGACACAAGCCCGGTCCATGAACAGGGAGGGGAGGCGTTTGTGGACCAAGAATCCAGCGTGACCAGTTCTCGCACATGCCTTTGCTCCGTGAGATCCGGGAGAATAATCCTGATGATTTCAGGAATTATCTCCGGATGACGGACCCCGTTTTTCACCGTCTGCTGGCTTTGCTGACCCCTTATATCACCAGGCAGGATACCTGCATGCGGCAAGCCATCACTCCGGAGCAGAGGCTCATCGCCACGTTGCACTACTTGGCGACTGGGAGAAGCCTTCAGGACCTCAAGTTCTCTACAGGCATCTCCCCCCAGGCTCTGGGGATCATTATTCCAGAGACCTGTTCTGCCATCATTCAGGTCCTGCAGAAGGACTATATGAAGGTAAATTTTATCCTTTAACATCACATTCTATGTATTTCATGATTGCTAATGTCTTGCATTTCTTTCCTCATTCTCTAATTACCATCATTGCAATATGCTCTAATTCATATACTCGGCCCCTTTGTCCTCATGCATATTTGGCTCACTAACTTCCCCACCATGCTCTTCTTGGCCCATAAAACTATAGTCTAGTCACTTACCAATGTCTTTTGTCAGCTCTATAGTATTGCTTTCCTCTAAACACCCCCTAAAATGTCTACAAATGTTATGTGTGTGCTTCAATTCATGCAGTCACATTTTTTTTTTGGTTGTGCCAAACTCATTAGGAACCCCCCTCCCCCCAACTGCTAGCTCAGCTGATAGCAATCCTCTATCTGCTGACTTTACCAAACCCAATACACACTATATCTACCTTTTTGATGGTCACATTTATGGATGAATTCACCAAAGCATGCAGTGCAAGGGCCTGCCTCAATACTTTCAAATGCTATATTTTAAAAAAAAATTCCCCCTATTATCTTGATATGTAATAGCAGAATGTCAAAATGTGCTTCCATTTTGTTTTCTTTTTGTTATTATGACACTTATTACCTGTCTGGTGGGCTGCCAATAGTGTAAGTAAGGAGGGGCTTCCCAAAGTATCACACATTATTTAGCTATTCAGCTCTCAATCAAGTGGAGAGGATTACCTGTCCAAAACATCCCCCCCTCCTTTTTTAGCAAGGGCCTATCAGATGGGGGGGGGTGGGGGGGGGTGCTGACTTGATAAGGGGACCTTATACTTTAACCTTTAAATACTCAGTTCCCAAAATGTTATACTAATCTTGGCCAAAAATGTTTGTGTCTAATCTGCTTGCAATGTTGATTTTTTAAATTACTAATTTTTGGTCTTGTTTCACTCCACAGTGTCCTTCAACGCCACAGGAATGGCAGACTGTGGCCTCCCACTTTGCCAGTCGTTGGGACTTTCCCAATTGTGGAGGAGCAATTGATGGGAAGCACGTCCACATCGTCCCACCACCCAACTCGGGGTCGTACTATTTTAACTACAAGGGGTTTCATAGTATCGTGATGTTGGCGGTGGTATCTGCAACCTATGAGTTTTTGTATGTGGACATGGGGCAAAATGGACGGATGTCGGATGGTGGAGTGTTCTCCCGGACGGAGTTCTACTGGTGTCTCCAGAGTGGCAGTCTGGGCCTGCCACCCCCAGAGGAAAATCAGGAGGGACTCCCGTTCGTCTTCGTCGCGGATGAGGTGTTTGCCCAGGCAAACCATCTGATGCTGCCTTTCCCGATGAGGACCCTCACCCCGGACCAGAGGATTTTAAATTTCCGCCTGTCCAGAGCCCGAAGAGTGGTGAACACCTTTGGAATACTGGCCAGCCAGTTCCGCCTTTTTTTAACACCTATCCACATGGCGGAATACAAAGTATATCACATTGTGCTGGCCTGCTGTGTTCTTCACAATCTTCTAAAAAGACATTCTGCAAACTATGCGGTCTCAGTTGTCCAACAAGAAGCAGACTTGCTGGAAAATGATAACCTCATGGGCCTTGAACCTGCTCATCCTGGCTTGCCCCCCCAAAGTGCCCGTGAGGTTAGAACCCAATACATGGAATACTTTGTGGGTAGGGGAGCAAAGACAATGTCTAAACGGCATTTTAAGAAGACATTTTTCTTTGAAACTCCTTCATTTACTGCTTGGCTTGCTTTTAGGTGTCTCCTATGTAAATTTATCTTTTTTCTTGTTGTGTCTTTTTCATCAATAGTGCAAACCCAAGTTCTGAGCGAGATGAGGGGACAGTCTCTTCTTCAGATAAGCTTATTATGTTGTGGGTCTGCTACACACACACCTTGTTTTTGGTAACTAATGTATGTAGTGCATTACTGACCAAAATCGTGCTCATTTTCAGCACCATGGCAGGAAAATGGCATGATTGTGAAAATTAACACATCACTGTGGGTGTTATTTACTAAAGGCACATCCACTATGCACTACAAGTGCACTGTAAAAGTGCACCTGAAACTGCACTTGGAGTGCAAAGTGGAGTTACCTTTAGTAAATAACACCCATTCTCACCGAAAACAACAATTTTACTCCAAATACATCATTTGCGCAATGAAAAAGGAAGCCACACATTGTTCATAATTTGAATTTTTAATGAAAGCACACTCACATGTGCATTTAGAAAAGGGTTTTACAACAAACCAACAAATTGGGTGTATCAAAAACATTATTTCAGGTAATTTTTGTTTCCTTGGTGTTTTTGTGTAAATGGGCATGTATTAAAGCGTAACATACAGAACTCAGGAACTTACAAAGTTCAACTTTGAAAAGTGAAGACAATATCAGACATGAGTATGTACAAACTGGGCTGATATTGCCTTCATCACATGGGGTGTCACCCCTGGAAAATCCAAATGTGGAAGATGCACACAGTGTGTCAACATGTGCTATCTCCCATCATGGGGGATCAATGTACATGTTTTGGGGCTGCAACCCCTTCATCTCAGCCACTTTCCACAAAACACGTCCATTGATCCCCATGATGGGAGATAGCGCATGTTGACACACTCTGTGCATCTTCGAAATTTGTATTTTCAAAAAATACAAAAGTTGTGGATTAAAAGCCAAAAAATAAAACCCTAGCTAGTTTGGGCTGTTACACACTCTCCCCAAAACATCAATGATGTTCTTCATTTTATTTTTAACATCATTGATGTTTTGCTGTATATTTTCTAAATCCCGATTGCACCCCATTATCTCCCCAATCAGGATCTGGGCACTTTCACTGGTAAAATGGGATTCTTCTTCCACATCACCTACAAAACAAAGCAAAAAAACACACCATGTATTATAAATATGATGACATACATTGATGAGCTTACCGGAAGCTGTGTTCTCCGACACTCACCTGTTGTGGTGACAATTTGTCCAACTTCCACGATCTCTCCTTCCTCCTCCTGCTCCTCTGCTTCTGGTTTTAGAATTTTGGCTTCTTTGGGAGGGGTGGGGTCCCTGGTGTCATCATACTTGCCGAGTCTTCTCTCCCCTATGAGAATGTAAAAAAAGAATAATTAGCACACACAGAGGGCAGAAAAAGGAATATGAAACATTGCTTGGAAGTGTTGTACAATTGTGTTTTTTGGCCGAGTTCCAAGGTGAGAACATTATTGTGGACACTTTGTTAAGCTGGAATACTTACCTGCAGAACGATGTTTCTTACGAACGAATGAAACCGTGAACTTGAAAGTGGCTATTTTAAAATGCACAACATGAAATCAAAGCACATGGAGCATGTATGCAAGCAAGAATAATCATATGAACACACGACAACTACTTACTTTTTTCAAGAACACGCTTGATCCTTATGTACTGCTCATGCTCCCTCAGTTTCAGGTCTGACCAGCGTGTCATGAACCAGATGTGACCAGAACTGTGTGACTGCGACAAGTGAACCAGACACAAATAAGTGAAGGTAAATTTATTAAGCAAATGCATATAAATGTGAACACACCACCAATACAAACTAAGTGAACAAACTAACAACCAAACCGTGCAGATAAGCAAGTAAACCAGTATAATGTAACAAAAGGGAGAACCAGAATCGTAGTCAAGCCAGGCCGGGGTCATAAATAGGAGGTAAGCAGAATAGGGGGACAAGGAGAGAGGGAACAAGAACAAGAGGCAGGAAACAGGGATCAGGAATCAGGTAACAGGTAACAGGTATCAGGTATCAGGTATCAGGTATCAGGTATCAGGTATCAAACAGGCTGCAGGTCAGGGCTCAAGGACAATACCAAGGCGAAGTGTATATGAACTTGCCGGGTATTTATAATGGCTGCTGTCAGTCATGTGACGCCTGACTGCAGAGGGCAATACCTGCTCCATACTGCCAGGATCCCTCCGCTGGTGGACACCAGTACTGCGGACCAAAGATGACATAATTCCAGCAGGAGACACCTGCTGGTGGATCGCAGTACTGCATGCCAAATGATTGATATTACCAGCGGAGGGAACCTTTCCTGACACAGCGTTTTCTCAGTTGATCCTTGGATCGGCGTACCCTAAAATTCTTCTGAAGACTCTTCACAACTTTAGTCATAATCTTGGCCTTTCTGATATTTGAGTTTGGGTAAGGTCCATACTTCTCATCATTGTCGGTCCTGTTTAATATGTCCACCATCTCCAACATCTCTCCAAAAGACATATTTGAGGCCTTAAATCTTCTCTTCCTGGATCGGGACGTTTCAGGCTCCGGGCTTTCCTTGCCCTCCTCCTCATTAGTGGAACTCTGATTGCGCACCTGCGTTCTCTCCGCCATGTGCTCTCCCCACTGTGCCGAAAGCGAAGGGGCGGGGAATAGTCTAGAAAGAACGCCAGGGGCGGGTGGAGTTTCACGCATGCGCACTGTATGTAAAACGCAACACGCGTGTGTCGTCCGTACGATCTGTGAACAGAGGGAGAAGCTGAGGCGAAGAAAGGGGAAATGAAGGTACAATTTTGAACTTGGTACATCACTAGGCTATACTGTTTCTAGATTGAGGCCTACATTAGTGGAGTTTAGCCTGACATTAGGGTTTGTCTTGTGTTGTGTCTTGCAGACATTATGGACGGGTTCAATGATCATAGCTTCCTCCCTCTGTTCATCGATGAATACAGAGAGCTGCCCTGCCTGTGGCAAGCGACACACCCTCAGTATAGTAACAAACTTAAGAGGCAGGCAGCAATGGACAAACTGGTTGAGTTTGTGAAGCTGGTGGTCCCCAAGGCAGATGTCAAAACTATTTAAGAAAGAAAATCGGTGGCCTGAGGAGTACATATCTGAAGCAGAGGAAGAAGGTGCTGGACTCCATGCAATCTGGTGCTTCAGCAGATGACGTTTATGTCCCCAGGCTGTGGTATTATAACAGGATGCAGTTTTTGTCAGACCAGGCTGAGGCCAGAGAATCACTCTCTACTCTTCCTTACATGCGTCCTATGCTCCATTCCACACCCGCTGAGTCTTCCGACGCCCAACCTGGGCCTTCCACTCAGGAAGAACTGGGGGAGCCCAGCTTGAGCCAGGTATAGTATTGTTGTACATATTTTGGGAGTAAAAATGAATGATGTTAACTTGATTTTTGCTCACTAATTGGTGATTTTAGAAAGTGATCCACATATCAATAGACAGTAGTGGCCAAAACCTTGGGGACAAGAAAATGCTGGGCTCTGAATGATAGTCTTTTCTATTGGTTAACAATTTACAACAGTCTTGATGTGAAAATTGTGTGTGTTTGATGAACCAAAAACTAAAACTATGTCCCTTTTTCATACACAGGAAGACCTCAGCCAGGAACAGGAGGGTGTGGAATGCAGCAGCCAGGAGGTGGCTGTGGAAAGTGGCAGCCAGGAGGAGGCGGGGGTAAGCGGCAGCCAGGCGGTGGGTGGGAAAAGGAGCCTCACAGAATGCCAGGTCCTTCCCCTCCGCCTTCCACGCAAAAGGGCGAGAAAGGGGGGGAATGTGGAGGAGTCGGCCCTGAGGCTGATTGGACAGGCATCAGTGGCCCTCCAAGCCAAACCCACCTATCAATAGGCCTTTGCCGCCTTGGCTGCATGCAAGCTTGAGAAAATGGAGGAGGGGCAACAGCTCTTGTGTGAGGAGGTAATTATACACACCCTCAACAAGGGTCTGTTGGGCCAAATGACACCAACAACACACTTGTGTGATTTGGCCCATGCCCCTCCTCCTCCTCCTCCTCCTCCTTCTGCCACACCTCCAGCACCACAGCCACAGCCTAGAAGGAAGCGTGGAAGGGAGACCAGAGAGTGATGACCTGGGTTCAGTCTGGTCTGACAGAAGATGCAGCCTGTTGTAGTACCACAGCCTGGGAACATAGATGTCATCTGCTGCTGTTCCGGGTTGCTTGGACTTCAGGACCAGACTTCTCTCCCTCAGATATGTACTCCTCAGGCCACCAAGTTTTGCGTTTAAATAGTTGATGTCTGCCCTGGGGGCCAAAGGCTTCGCTAATCTCCCCAGTTTGTCCATTGCTGCCTCTCTCTTTATTTGTTACTGACACCTAAATAAAGGTCTTTTTTGTTTGAAGAAATCCTTGCGTATGTGTTTTACTTCAAAAAGGACAGTTTATTTTGTGAGCAGGCAGGTACATTTCAAAAATACAAAGTGAAAAAAATAACAAGGGGTACCAACACTAAACAACCTCCTGTAGATCAAAAAATAAAATATAAAAAATATAATAATGTTGTTGTGGTAAGTTTACACACAAAACACACCCCAAAAAATGGAAAGATGAGCAAACTGACAAAAAAGGAGATGTTTATGAGAAAAAAAAAAAAATTCACCCAAAAAAGAATAAACAAAAAATAAAATTGTGTAGATGTGACGATTTCAAAAATTGTATTGCTGAAATGTGTAAAAAAGAGTCAGGAAATACGTTCGGGAGAAGTGTGTGTGACTATGAGCATCAAAAGAAGTTCCTTCTTGCAGCATTGTAAAGAACAAGAGAATGCGCTTCAGGAAAGAATTTTTAACATTGCAGCGTGACGAATGTGCTATATCGCTTACGAGCAGTAGTTTTACCTGAACGAGCGCTTCCGTGTCCGAATTGGATTGTGAGCATGCGTGGCACCTTGTCCGTCGGAGTAGGCTACACATCATCGGAGTATGTCCGATCAGAGTATTTTGTCGGAAAATATTTCCGGCAAGTTGGAAAAGTTGGTCCAATGCAGACCACACACAGTCGGAATATCCGACAAAACGCTCCGATCAGACACATTCCGACGGAATCTCCGACCGTGTGTACAAGGGCTTAGAGAAGAGGCATTGGTGGTCCATTAGCACAGCGTGGAGGAAGCCTGGCAGAGAAAGGAGTAAGGTTAAAGTTGTTTTTTTTTAAACAATAAACAGGTTTATACCTGCTTGCTCCGTGCAATGGATGGTTGGTTAGGGGGGATACTACTGCCTAAACATTTTTTATCTTAATGCAAGAAATGCATTAAGGTAAAAAGTGTTTAGGCTTTATAACCACTTTAATGTGTGTGTTCACCTTTACAAAAAAAACTGTATAGGTAAATTAACATTGCTCATCTCCCTCTTCTCCTGTAGTGCTTCTTCCATTGACCTGATGGCGTCACATTGACAGTGCTGACCAGTCAGAATCCATGTGGTCTTTCCTGGAAGGACTAATGGACAAGAGGGAAAAGAGCAGTAATCTAAAAAATCCCTGGATACTAGAATGGCTGTGCGGGTACTGGAAACTTGGCACAGCAGGGGCTGCAGGAGTAGGGAGGGTGGCCAATGTTAGCTCACCTTTTACAGTTTTCATTTAAAGGTGAACTAACCCTTTAAGCTGGCTATACTCTATAGGAATTTGATCAATGAATGACCCTGTCACCGTCCTGACCCTCTCTGATTGAAAAGAAAGCAGTCGAAAGAGCTAGGTTAAAAATTGTAGGCCAAACAGCAGCTGAATCCGATAGGATGCAGCCATTGTTTGGGTATTTTGACAGCTGCTAGGGCCAGCTGTTAATATACAATAGCTGAAGCTGGAGATTTGTCCAGCCACCCTGTTTAGCGTTTAGCCTTCTGAACAAAAAAAATCTTTGTGTATGGCCAGCTTACCCCTATACAAACAAACATGTGCAGTGGGGTGGGGGGCACTGCAAGGGAAGATTTTTTCTTTCTTTCTGGAGTGGGGTTTTAGGCCTCGTTCACACAGGGCGATTACATCCGTGCCATGTGTTGCATACATTTCCATGCCAGCAGTCCCATTCATGTATATTGGGACCTAGTGCCTACAATACGTCCCAATATAACATGCCCTCCTGGGGTGCATTTGAGGCTATGCAGCTATAGCTGCATCCGTATGGTAATATTGGGAAACAGTGGCTGTGTCCGTGCAGCCGCCGTGTCCCAAATAAACATGAATGGGGCTGCCAGTAACACTTGTTCATCCCCATGACAGCAAAACGCAGCCCTGCATGGGGCACAGATTTATTGCTTTGTGTGAACGAAGTTTTAATATTTGCCCCTCAAATTTTTTCCATGGGCCCTACGGCTTGTAATTAAACCCCTGTAAGCAAATACTCATTCCAGTTTTACCTTAACTCATGGAAGATTCATAGATGCACATGAATTGCATGATTATTACACTGCGTGTCACAAAACACTTTGCACTTCTACTTGTTTACAACATAGCCGCACAGCTGCTCCCTTGAGCAAGTCTCCTAAAGTGGATGTAAACCCAATTTATGAAATTTGAGCTGGGCACATATATCTGCCATGTTTTCTTATCTCTCTTCAAAATCCTGACTCCTGTGGCTTTCTCCTGCTCCGTTCTTCTGTTATCAGCATGATAACTTGTGACAAGTTCCCCAACAACTGAGATAAAACCAGCCTGAAATTTGTGTCAGGGTGGGTGCTATAAATAGATTAGCAAAGAGCTGGTCTATTCACAGCACAGTGGAGAGGGGGGTGTGTGCCTTTCTTCCAATCAGATGTCTCACAGTGTAAAGCAAAATCCACACCCACAGATGAATCAGGAAGAGAAAATTCTAACAGGGTGTGCACTTTCTTAACAGTATAAAAAGCTAAAAATAGAAGATATATACCGTATTTATCGGCATATAACATGCACTCCAATTTTAGGAGGGAAGTTTAAGGAATAAAACGTACATTTTAAATAAAGAACTTTGAAGCAAAATTAGGTTCACAGCTCATCAATGCACCCTGTTCAGTGGCCATCTGCAGCCTCTAAATTGCCCATCAATGCACCCTGCTCAGTGCCCATCTGCAGCCATTAAATTGCCCAACAATGCGGCCTGTTTAGTGCCCATCTGCAGCCTCACATTTCCCATCATTGCAGCCTCGCCACTGTTGGATTATCCCTGCTGTCTCCTAGGGAAGAGGAGGAGCGAGCGCCACTGAATTACACAGAGCCGCGATCTCCTGTGTACCCAGCGCGCCGTCACTCACAGCCACGCTTCCTGGCCCTGCTCATATGATAGACAGAACACTGGCCCAATGCGGGGCCAGGAGGCATGGCTGTGCGTGACGGAGCGCTGGGTATACAGGTGATGGCGGCTCTATGTAATTCATATGCACTTGCTCCTCTTCCCTCAGAGACAGCAGGGATCGGCATATAACACACACCCAATATTTTCCCCCTGATTTTAAGGGGAAAATGTGCACGTTATACGCCGGTATGTAAAACATATGTAGGAGGATTTGTTTCATCTCTGTATCAGCTGAGGCTCTTCACTTCACTGGGTATATGTGAGGATTTCCATCCACTTTAAGTAAGAATAGAAAGTTTGAAAGTCTGATTGGGAACATCTTTGACATGCGGGTTGTTTAGCTGTCAACATCAATGCAATCAGAGCTATTTTCTTTTCAATTAAACAAATTAATAATGAATCAAACATTGATAAAAAAAAAAAAAAAAAAGTGTGAGGGAATTACATGATTTTACTTAAATGCACAAAAACCCAATTTCTTCAAAAAGCTTTTTTTTTTAGGTTGGATGGGCCTGAAAAATGTAAATACTCATTGTCCATGACAGAAAGATGTAAAAATGAGGATGGGGGTCATCACTGGGCAAGGATATTCAACAGAAATAATAACCCAACACAGATACTAACCCTTTTCTGTTTTTCTGAAAAAAATGTATTGTTTTGTGCAGACCTCTGGCACTGAATGTATGAAATAGCAGGGTTGCTAGAGTGTGCTGAAAGGGCTATTGTTTTTGGCTGGCGAGGTATCTATTCTCTCTGCGGGGGATCTATTGTTGCAAGGGGACTATTGTTGCTGGGATGGATGTACTATTGGGGAGGAATCTATTGATGCTGGCTGCTGGGGGATCTATTGTTGCTGGGGTGGGTCTATTGTTGCGGAAGGGAGGTATTGTTCTTGGGAGGGGGGGTCTATTGTTTGATTGGGGATATCTATTGTTGCTGGGGGGTATATTATTTGTGGGAGGGTCTATTGCTGCTGGCTGTAGGGAATCTACTAATTTACTGTCTTCCTTGTTATCATTAACACATTCCATACATATTACATAACACCACAAAATGATACTTGGTTGTGTGTTTTCCAAAAAGGGTGATAATGGGAGATGGGTATGGGGTGGAACTAAGCAACAGTGCTCAGAGGTGGTTAGAGGGTGGAGAAAAGGGGTGACTAGTGTAGCTCCCTCTACTTTAGGTAGATGTTAGAAGTAGGATTTTTGTGAGTGCAGGTAACTTTAATCAGGCCCAGTTGTAAGCTAGGCCTGTTTGTTCTGTGTGGACTAGGAGTGGCTCAGTGTAGGCTGGTGACTCACAGATAGCATCATCTTTTTGGTTACCTCCATATGGCTTCTAGAGAATTCTAGAAGGGAGGAGGGGAAGAGAGGTGGAGCTGTATAGAAGGTGTCTGAGGAAGCCCTGACCAATCCCCAGCTAGGATTGGCAGGGGACAGGCCTCCTTGATATACCCAGGGTCAGCCCAGTTGGAGTTGTTGGGTGGAAGAAGCTGGAGATGAAGCACTAGGTTGTTGGGGCCTTTGAGGCACTCCCAGTCTGGGGGAGGGGGGCGGGCTTGGGCCTGATGGGTTAGGGTTTAAGTCGGAGCTTTCCTTAATAACAAAGGAGGATCTGGACAGGAGGCACAAAGAGGGGCTGAGAAGGACAACAGGAACTAGTGTTGCCGAACAAGTCTCCAGGAGGGTCCCATCGGAGTGCTGCCAAGAGGGCTTGTGAGTGACAGGCACAGTTGGGAAAGCTTGGGGAGGCATGCCTGAACAGACTGGGAGTATGCAGTCTGAGATGGATGTAGAGCCAGCAGGAGAGACTGTGATGTCATGGGCAGTGAAGTTAGGCAGCTGCAGTCAGGAGAGCTGTCAAGGCCTGAAAAGGACTGACAGGGAGCAGTAGTCCACCAGAGGACAGCTAGCACTAAAAGACTTTTCTTCCACTATTTGTTGCTACACTAAAGGGACCCGCGGTCTCTGCCTGCAAATGGCAGTTGCTAAGGCCTGACAGAGTCTGAGTTGCGCCTACCATGTGCTAGCTGTACCTGGAACCAAGTATTGTACAGGAGAGAGAGATAGTCTACAAATAAGTGTTGTGCTGGAGGAGACTGGAGCTCTAGAAGTGTAAATAGAGGTTCCAACTGATCATCCCATTGATTCCATTATTGATTCTAAACATCTCATAATTTCCCTTACCCTATCCATGTTCAAAATCCCTCAATAAAAATACAAAACAAACATACAGAATGTTCCTTGTCTCTAAGGTGAATAGGAAGTGAATGCCGGGCTGGGTGGGCACGGCGACAGGTGTACCACAATATGCAGCAGCCCCTATGGGGATACCAATACACTCAGAAGGGGAGAGTGCCTGCACCTATTTTCTGAAAATAAAAGCTCTGGTTTTGTGGTAGTCTGTGACAGAAGGGAGCTTCTTAGCAACGTGGATACCCCAAATATTGATTTGACTTTGTAGGTTTGTGAGTTGCCTGAAGCCTTTGCACAGCATCGTAGGCATCTCTTATATCAGGGACTTTGATATGAGGCTGAATTGGTAATGCAGGCCCTGAATCCCTGAAGCCATCCCCTTGTCCCCAAGAGCAAAAGGTAACCTGAGGGCAAGAAGGAAGAGAGAGCCTTATCTAATTGTAAATCTAATATTAACTGAGAATCATCTCACCTTTCTTCACAGTGAGAAAGACCAGACTGGAAAACCTGTAGCAGAAGGCAGATAACCATCCATTCTGCAGTGGTCTGCACTTTTAATTCTCGCTACACCAAAGATGAGCTATTTCTTTAATCTATTCCCTCCCAAATCAAATTGCAATGCTATCCGGAGAAGAAAACAATAGGAATTTCACACCGATAACATTACTTCACATTTATTTTTCTCTCTAGTAATGCAGCTGGACAGAATTTTGCAAAGTGAGAAGAATATGAGATCCTTTAATCCGGCCGTTCTGCCTCGGAACAGCTTCCTGACGCAACCCGACAATTACTCCAGACACCGGGGAATCAAAGGTAAGTGTAACTCTTTCTCTGCTAGACTTGAAAGTATACCATTAATGCTTAAAGGGTAACTACACTTTTGTGGAAAAATTTAAAGGAGAAGTAGGGCCAAAGCATTATTGGCCCTACTTCTCCTATGGATCACAGGTATGCATATTTTTCTGTACTCCTGTGACCCATTTTCCCTCAGCCTGTTGAGGCTCTGCAAAGATCACAACTTTACATTTGGGATCCACCCAAAAGCCAAGACAGGCAGCTGGCTCGGCCTCTCAATGAGCCACTGCTGCTCCCACCCCCTCCACAACCCAGTGCTCAAGTGGGCGCTGGAGGGGCACAGCAGAGAGCCGGTGACTGATAGTCACCAGCTCTATGCTGACTGAAGACTGAAAGAACTGAGTGATCAGTGGTCTTTGATTGCTCAGTTCTCAGTTTTAGAAGCAGCGGAGGACAACTGTAGCATTGGACTGATGCAGCATCCATCTAGGTGAGTAGAATGTTTTTGTTTTTTTTAAAGAACCCCATACTTGATCTGGAAGCCTTGGATCGCCACCTTCATCTCCCTTCGTGATAGTTGCCCTTTTTCGTCCCCTTTAACCACTGCCTCTGTGTCGCCAGAGGTTCCCCACGCCAGGCCCCCTCCCTTACCTTCTCTCCCTCTCTCCTCTAGTACGAACCTTACACTTTCTTTCTTGCTTCTTTTTTTTTTTCTCTTTTTTACTTTTTCTGTCTTCTCTTTTCACAATGCCTTTTTTTCCTCAGTAGACCATCTCGGTCTAATCTGTCCACATGCACGATGTGACTTGATATCCACTGTTGTGATTCGATATTCTTCGCACTGGTCCAGGTTATGCTCCAGAAATGACGTCACATCTTTACTCTTTGTTCTATTGTGTTTATTAGACACCTGTTTGACATAACGTTGATCCTTCCATTTAGCTTGTTCTTTTTATATCCACAACACGGATTGTTCGATCTGTACCACTTGCTTAACCACTTTCAGACCAGACCATTTTGCTGGTCAATGACCAGAGGTCTTTTTACAATTTGGCACTGCGCTGCTTTAACTGGTAATTGCGCGGTCATGCAATGTTGTACCCAAACAAAATTTGCGTCCTTTTCTTCCCACAAATAGAGCTTTCTTTTGATGGTATTTGATTGCCTCTGCGATTTTTATTTTTTGTGATATAAACGTAAAAAGACCGCAAATTTTGAAAAAAAATGATATTTTCTACTTTTTGTTATTAGAAAAATCCAATAAACTCAATTTTAGTCATACATTTAGGCCAAAATGTATTCAGCCACATGTCCTTGGTAAAAAAAAAAGTCAATAACTGTATATTTATTGGTTTGCGCAAAAGTTGTCACATCTACAAACTAAGGTACGTTTTCTGGAATTTACGCAGCTTTTAGTTTACGACTGCCTATCTCATTTCTTGAGGTGCTAAAATGGCAGGGCAGTACAAAACCCCCCCAAATGACCCCATTTTGGAAAGTAGACCCCCTAAGGAAATTGATAAGTGGCATGTTGAGCCCATTGAATATTTTATTTTTTTGCCTCAAGCGATTGAATAATGACAAAAAAAATTTATTTATTTTTTTTACACAAAGTTGTCACTAAATGATATATTGCTCACACATGCTATGGGCATATGTGAAATGACACCCCAAAATAAATTCTGCTGCTTCTCCTGAGTACGGGGATACCACATATGTGGGACTTTTTGGGAGCCTAGCCGCGTACGGGGCCCCGAAACCAAGCACCGCCTTCAGGCTTTCTAAGGGCGTAAATTTTTGATTTCACTTCTCACTACCTATTACAGTTTTGAAGGCCATAAAATGCCAAGATGGCACAAAACCCCCACAAATGACCCCATTTTAGAAAGTAGACACCCCAAGCTATTTGCTGAGAGGCATGTTGAGTCCATGGAATATTTTATATTTTGCCACAAGTTGCGGGAAAATTACAAACTTTAATTTTTTTTTATTTTTTTTTCACAAAGTTGTCACTAAATGATATATTGCTCACACATGCCATGGGCATATGTGAAATGACACCCCAAAATAAATTCTGCTGCTTCTCCTGAGTACGGGATACCACATGTGTGGGATTTTTTGGGAGCCTAGCCGCGTACGGGGCCCCGAAACCAAGAACCGCCTTCAGGTTTTCTAAGGGTGTAAATATTTGACTTCACTCCTCACTACCTATTACAGTTTTGAAGGCCATAAAATGCCAAGATGGCACAAAACCCCCACAAATGACCCCATTTTAGAAAGTAGACACCCCAAGCTATTTGCTGAGAGGCATGTTGAGTCCATGGAATATTTTATATTTTGCCACAAGTTGCGGGAAAATTACAAACTTTTTTTTTTTTTTTTCACAAAGTTGTCACTAAATGATATATTGCTCACGCATGCCATGGGCATATGTGAAATGACACCCCAAAATAAATTCTGCTGCTTCTCCTGAGTACGGGGATACCACATATGTGGGACTTTTTGGGAGCCTAGCCGCGTACGGGGCCCCGAAACCAAGAACCGCCTTCAGGTTTTCTAAGGGCGTAAATATTTGACTTCACTCCTCACTACCTATTACAGTTTTGAAGGCCATAAAATGCCAAGATGGCACAAAACCCCCACAAATGACCCCATTTTAGAAAGTAGACACCCCAAGCTATTTGCTGAGAGGCATGTTGAGTCCATGGAATATTTTATATTTTGCCACAAGTTGCGGGAAAATTACAAACTTTTTTTTTTTTTTTTTCACAAAGTTGTCACTAAATGATATATTGCTCACGCATGCCATGGGCATATGTGAAATGACACCCCAAAATAAATTCTGCTGCTTCTCCTGAGTACGGGGATACCACATATGTGGGACTTTTTGGGAGCCTAGCCGCGTACGGGGCCCCGAAAACCAAGCACCGCCTTCAGGCTTTCTAAGGGCGTTACAGTTTTGAAGGCCATAAAATGCCAAGAGGGCACAAACCCCCCCCAAATGACCCCATTTTGGAAAGTAGACACCCCTAAATTTAGGGGTACACTAGTGAGACCAGGTAATAAATGGTGGGTGCCCTGAAACTATAAAAAAATAACTAACCAACCAGCGTCACCTGTAACAGTTATATGGTGAAAGGGTTAACTAGGGGGCAATCAGGGGGCTTTATGCGGTAGTATATGGGGGTCCCTGGCGCTATAAAAAGCTGCGGCGAACCTAAATACCTACCTGCCTAACTAGCGTCACCTGTGACACTAATACAGCGATCAGAAAAACGATCGCTTATTAGGCTGGGTTCACACTGGAGCGATGCGGCAGTTCACACTGCCCTATGCAAACTGCTGGGAGTGTCAGTGAAATGTTAATGACACCCCCAGATCAGTTTGCATATCGCAGTGCGATCTGCAAACTCGGATCGCATGGTGTGAACACCCATGCGATCCGATTCTGCTGCGGACCAAAAAAAGGGTCCCGTGCGAGTTTGCGGCGGGTGCGACACAAATTCAGCCATACTATCTGTATGGCTGAACTCGAATCGCACAGAGATCGGATGTGATTTGCACTGCAGTGCGGTGCGAATCACATCCGTTCTCATAAACCGCTGCAATGTGAACCCAGCCTTAGTGACACTGGCGACGGGGGGTGATCACGGGGTTAAACCTTTATTGGGGGGGTTAAGGGGGTACCTTAGAACTAAAGGGGGCTAACCCTAACTGCCCTAACAGTTATTACAGTCACAAATGACACCCGCCGGGTGATCAGGGGGTTAAACCTTTATTAGGTAATAAATGGCGGGTGCCCTGAAACTATAAAAAAATAACTAACCAACCAGCGTCACCTGTAACAGTTATATGGTGATCACTGGTGAAAGGGTTAACTAGGGGGCAATCAGGGGGCTTTATGCGGTAGTATATGGGGGTCCCTGGCACTATAAAAAGCTGCGGCGAACCTAAATAACTACCTGCCTAACTAGCGTCACCTGTGACACTAATACAGCGATCAGAAAAACGATCGCTTATTAGGCTGGGTTCACACTGGAGCGATGCAGGAACGCCACGAATCCGCGGCGGGTTCCCGCATCGCATGCCTCCCGGCGGCAGTTCACACTGCCCTATGCGAACTGCTGGGAGTGTCAGTGAAATGTTAATGACACCCCCAGATCAGTTCGCATATCGCAGTGCGATCTGCAAACTCGGATCGCATGGTGTGAACACCCATGCGATCCGATTCTGCTGCGGACCAAAAAAAAGGGTCCCGTGCGAATTTGCGGCGGGTGCGGCGCGAATTCAGCCATACTATCTGTATGGCTGAACTCGAATCGCAGAGATCGGATGTGATTTGCACTGCAGTGCGGTGCGAATCACATTCGTTCTCATAAACCGCTGCAATGTGAACCCAGCCTTAGTGACACGGGCGACGGGGGGTGATCACGGGGTTAAACCTTTATTGGGGGGGTTAGGGGGGTACATTAGAACTAAAGGGGGCTAACCCTAACTGCCCTAACAGTTATTACAGTCACAAATGACACCAATGCAAAAAAAAAAAAAAAAAATGACATTGGTGTCACTGTGACTGGGGGGCAGGGGTAATTGGGGGGGTGATCGGGGGGGTGTGAGTGTGCCTGGCATGTTCTACTGTGTAGTGTCGTGTTGGTGCAACTCACCGATCCTCTCTCCTCGGTGTCGGAACGAAAAATACCGACACGGAGGAGAGATTACATCACTTCCTCTCCTGTGTTTACATTACAGGAGAGGAAGTGATGTCACGGAGCATTTCCATTCGTCGGGAGCGATCGCGAGGGGGTGGCCATGAATGAATGGCCGCCCCCTCATCCCGGATCGCTCCCGAACGAATACCGACCGCCGCAGGCACCGGGGGGGCCCCCCACCCGCGGGAAGGCAGGGACGTGTATATATATACGCCCATATGCCTGCCCGTGCCATTCTGTCGACGTATATCGTCGTGCGGCGGTCGGCAAGTGGTTAAATCAGAAAACATAGTGAAAGAGAAAGAACCCCATACTTTTATGTTAATAGAAATTACATTTCCTTTTTCAATCTGCAGTACTTTAATTTTCTGTAAAAATTCAGTGCAGCTTGGCAACTTGGAGGTGTTCTATACACGTTTGGTGCACAAAATGACTCCACAAAATTTAATTTCCTTCTTAAGTGATTGGCTCACTGATTTTCCCAGAGGTCTTCACTAAGATACAAGTCAGATTTTAGGCATCCCGTTAGGCCCCTTTCACACATGCGAACATTATGTCTGTATTTCATCCATCCGTTTGCGGATTAAATACGGACATACATGCATTCCTATGGGATAGCGGGTGTCTGCGGATGAACATCCTCAGACACCCGATATCGTCCGCCTCCGCTATTGTCCGATTCTGCAGACGGAGGAAAATCCTATTTTTCTATGCGTCTGGAGAGCGGATTGGATGAACACGGACAGACGGTCCGTGTTTCGTCCGATGCCCCATTGAGGAGAATGGAGAGCTGACAGGGCGGTCCCTGCACAGTGTGCAGGGACCGCCCTGTAATCCGCCGGCTCAGCGGGGACAACGGAGCGATCCCCGCTGAGCAAGCAGATCATCACGAGGCGGAGCATTACTGATCCTTCCCGTGTGAAAGGGGCCTAATAGAGATTTCAATTTTGCTAACACTTGTGTCTCAGCAGTGCAAGCAGACTGTTAAAAGGTCACCATCTTTATTAATCACCCAAACGTCCTGCTCCAACTCCTCCTACAATCTCTTAAAACAGAAATGCCATAACATTTTATTTAAAATGACAATACACAGAAATTAAGAAATACACAACACCCCCCCCCCCCCCCCCCTCTGTTATACTACCAAACCACATGCTCTGTGGCATCTAGATGTTTGTGGCTCTGTGGTAGGGCTAGATGCATCATCCCATGAAAGCAAACTAGGAGTAGTGTCCTGCCTGACCAAAAGATCTTGAACAGGTTATTGCCTGATCACATGCCAAGCTGATCGATCCTCCAGCCTGTAAGTCACTGGTCCCAACTGGCTGTAAATTTGTGCAGAATTAGATAGACTGGGGTTAAACTTTGACTTGGTTGGCAGCTTCCTTATCCTCACCCACTGGCCAGGAATGTTGGTAATTGACTTTCCGGCAGAAAAAGTCAGACAGAATCATTTCATCGCATATTCTGATCGTGTGTATGCCTCATCTGACTTTTTTTTTTTTTTTTTATTTCTGACGGACCTAGAAAAAGAACATGTTTTAAATCTTTTCCTGTTGGGAAAACCGTTCGTCTGTATGCTGTTCCGACAGACCAAAGACAACGCATGGGCAGTTATTGGCTACTGGCTATTGAACTTCCTTTTTCTAGTCTCGTGCTGTAGTCACCACGTTCTAGACGATCAGACTTGTGATCGTGTGTAGGCAACACCATTTCAGCGGAACTCTGTCGGAAAAACCGTCAGAGTTTATTCTGACGGAAAACCGGTCGTGTGTATGCACCATCAGAGTTTCTTTTTACATTACTTATGTTTTTCTTTGACCTGATACCTCTACACTCTAGTTCATAGGTTTAGGGGTTCTGCTACTTTATTTGGTGGCTTCAAACTTGTGCGTGGGTTTTGTAGATCATGATGTAGATCAGTTTTGTAGGCAATTCCCCAGTGGCACTATGAGGAACTGACCTGTAGCGTTGTAGAAAAGTTATAGCTTTGCTGAAGAAGAGTCCTTCATGCAGATGCGTCTTTAGGCTACTTTTAACTGTCTGGTTAAAATGTTCCACACCTCAATTGGGGATGGTATTGTTGTGTTAAGATGTGTTTTATTCTCTTTGACTTCAGGAAAGTCTTTGAAATAAATTGCAGGCTATTGTCAGTAATAATTTCCAGTGGTAGTGCCTATAAGGGACCTGGATTGGACATTGGCTCACACCAAGCTGGCCCAGACCCCGCTCCGCTTCTTCTCCAGATGGAATAGTCAGGTACCTGCCTTTTGTAGATACCTCTCCATCTTGTGCTACTTACTCTCCTGGCCTGAAGCCCACCTTCCTCATATTCCCAGCCTGAAACCTGTTGCCCAGAATAAAGATTGTTCAGTCCAGATGCTTCCCCATGGTTTACTGTATCAACTTATGCACACAGAGCAATACATCCTTTTCATAATTCATGGTCTTAGTGCAGAACACTTAGTACTGTTACACAGTATTATAACATGCAACCATCTTCCCAGTTATTTCCAGTCAGTCCCCCGTAGGTGGTTCCACACACAAGGTTTTCCTCAGTCCTAGGCCCCGAAGACCTTAATAAACGGAACCACAGACCTGCCAATCGAATGGGTGGTGGGTTCATCCACTGTCTCCCTTGGGTGTTCATATTTAATCCTCCTGGCAGTCCAGCCCTGCAGAGGGCTCCCTCCCACTCGTGCACAGACCTTAGATCTACATGGTTTTGGACAGGGATTTCCTGTTCCCATACTCAAACTGCCAGGCCACGACCACAGCTGGTATTAAATAGGGCACATACTTCACCCATTACATCACTGAACAGGGACAAGAACTAAAGGCGATTACACCCATCAACATGCCCACCTTTAGAACCACCCCCCAAGTTGGTGTAACAGCTTTAGAGGTCCTGACTTCTGCTTTTGCCACCTCTGGCAATTTCAAGTAGAAATCATAAGCTACAAAACTGCATCTTTAATGTTTTGGTGCTACTGTGTTTTCTCCACATGCATGCATGCATTCAATTGGATTGTATCCCATAGGCTTTTTGGGAAACGTTTAATGTGGCAGCTGTTTTTTCTGATTTTCGCCACTAAGCAGGCATGGTTCACAATTGTGAACTAAAGCTTCTATTTGGTTGTCTAAACCAGGTGACCACTCTACTGCTCTGAAAAGTTGTTGTTCCTGTACCACACCTAGATGACCTTCATGAGCTATTTTCCGAACTGATTGTTGGGAATTATTTCTCTGTGTCCTCTCAAAGGGGAAACATTTTTGCAAGGTGACAACTTGGTTCTCACTTGGTAATATGGCCTAAGATGACCTGGAAAGACAGTTGCAAGGCACTGTGCAAGTAGGTCAGTATTTCTTGAATCACTAGATTATTCAGAATTGTGGTCACCAGGTATTGTGGTGTAACCATAGAGACTAGTAAATTGGATATCTTTTTCTTGCTATTCCTGTTCCTCTATTAAATTGAGACCAACACAGGAAAAATAATCTGGTACTTGATTTGACTTTCCTGGCCTATAGCAAATGTCAAAGTTGTCCTGAAACAGTCTGTCTGACCATCTATATATATGAAGAGGACGGTGGTACATTTGGCAATAAATTGGCAAGTATTAATGCATAATGCTTTACGGTGTTTCAAGGCATATACAGCCTTAGAATAGGCTTGAGTCTCAGCAGTGCAGACTATTTACAGGTCATCTTTATTAATCACACAAACATCCTGCTCCAACTCATCTTACTATATCCTAAAGCTCTTAAGGTAAACGTTTAGGTGGGGTGCAGCATGGTTGCGGAGGAATAAGACACTCAGTGCCAGTATAATGATAGAAATTGTATTGAAATATTGTAGAGACAGGCCACAAACAACACAGTGGGAAGGCAGCCCAACCAAGAACACTAACGGTTCCAGCAGCGTATAGAGAGCAGAACGTAGCCAAACTGTCAGCATCAGTTGAGAGAGGAAGAATGTGGCTTGACCATCTTGTGCCCAACAGAGAAGTTGCAAGTCCTAAGCTTTCCCTCCTTGTACCAACTCGGCCTCTACCAACTCGCAAATGCACGCCAAATCTGGGAGCCAGGGCCTTTAATATGCACTGCCTGACCCAAGATGGCTGCCAGTAACATGAGGTGGCAGCAGCCAATTAGATGCATCCCAGTCACCAAGGAAACCATAGAGGAACTATGTTCTGTTGACTTGCAGTGGAAAAAGCAGACTGCACATGCCTACACATTTGCTTATGGTTTGTAGTATTCAAGAAGTGTAGGCCAATGAGTATCCCTTTAATTTAATAGAGAGTGAAGACTGATTATCCCATTTTCTTTTGAAACCTTTCGATTTATTTTAGACGGTGCTTGAATTGGTGTCCCAAAAATCTTTCTTAAAACAGTTGTTGACTATTTTCCACTCTATTATATGAAAAAAGAATGAGCGAATATTTTGTGACCATCTGTACATCTTGACCTTGTGCTTATTAATTTTGCTGACCCCATGCTAAAGATGCTCACATTTTAGATTTAGTAAGGTACTGAGTATTTGACTTGCTGTGCTTTATTGTACTGCACAGCACATGTGCTGCTAGAGCCTGCCAAGCAAATTCAGTAATAGAATAACACCCTTTTAAGTGGATATGACAAATGCAATTCTACCTGCAGACCTAGAAAAGAAGCCATGTGGTGTAATAAACCAGTTTGTCACAGTTACATAGTTAACCAGGTCACTCAAGTTCAGTGTGACAAACCTGGCAGCAACTTTGGCTCAAAGGAAGGGAAAATAAAGAGCACATACTGTGGCCAATTCTGCAGGGGTCAAAAATCTTCCTGGCCTCACAACACAGCCACTACTACTTCCTCTCGCAGCCACGGTGCATTGCTGGTAGCCTCAATCAACACTGCTCCATATGTAAGCCTCAGGGCATGGCTGGTAGCCTCAGTCAATACTGATCCCTCTGTCAGCCTCGGTGCATTGCTGGTAGCCTGATCAATACTGATCCCTCTGTCAGCCTTGGTGCATTGCTGGTAGCCTCAATCAATGCTGATCCCTCTGTCAGCTTTGGTGCATTGCTGGTAGCCTCAATCAATACTGATCCCTCTGTCAGCCTCGGTGCATTGCTGGTAGCCTCAATCAATACTGATCCCTCTGTCAGTCTCGGTGCATTGCTGGTAGCCTCAATCAACACTGCTCCATATGTGAGTCTCAGGGCATGGCTGGTAGCGTCAGTCAATACTGCTCCCTCTGTCAGCCGCAGTGCATTGCTGGTAGCCTCAGCTAATACTGCTCCCTATGGCAGCATAGGGCATTGCTGATAGCCTCAGTTAATAATGCTCCCTCTGTCAGCCTCAGTGCATTGCTGGTAGCCTCAGTCAATACTTCTCCATATGTCAGCCTCAGGGCATTGCTGGTAGCCTCAGTCAATACTGCTCCATGTCAGCCAACCAGCAGGACCAGTACCCACCATCCGTACCAGCCAGCAGTACCTGTAGCCGCCAGCAGTACCAGTCATCAGTACCAGTCCCAGCCAGCAGTACCAGTACCCGCCAGCATTACCAGTCATCAGTATCAGCCAGCAGTATAAACCAGCAGTACCAGTACCAGCCAGCAGTACCAGTACCAACCAGCAGTACCAGTAGTACCAGTCATCAGTACCAGTACCCACCATCCTTACCAGTCATTAGTACCAGCCAGCGGTATAACTCAGCAGTACCAATACCAGGTGGCAGTACCAGTACCCAACAGCAGTACTAGCCAGCAGTACCAGTCAGCAGTACCCACCAGCAGTACCAGCTAGCAGTACCAGTCAGCAGTACCAGCCAGCAGTACCAGTACCAGCCAACAGTACCCGCGAGCAGCACCAGCCAGCAGAACCAGTACCTGTCAGCAGTACCCCCCGGCAGTACCAGCCAGCTGCAGGAATCCTGAGGAAGAATGAAGATTGAGGTCAGTTGAGGAGCAGGTAAACCGCCATGCATCAGTGTGAAAGCAGCCTTAGGTCCCTTTCACATGATCAGTCCGATCAGGTCTGCATGTCTTTTTTTCAGGTGGACTCAATCTGACTCTCCATTCACCTCTATAGAGTGGCATATGTAAACTGACTTGCGCCCATTTACACCCGCCTATCTGCAATCCGATCTCCATAAAAAAACAGAAGGGGATCTGTCCCCTTCTGTCTGGGTGGATCGGAGGGCCCATGGTGTAGAGCGGGTTGCATCTGTGTCTGCTCTACATATGCAGAGTGGACACAGACCTGCTATCCCCGCTTTATGCTCATTGTGGCCCGTGACTATTTATCAGGGCAATAAAGTGGCCCTCGCTCCTCAAAAGGTTGGGCACTCCTTCTCTAACAGGAACTCAGATCACTGTAGCAAATATAAAGGAATTTGGAGCAACAGAAGGAACTTTTTTGAGTTAAGAATACATACTCGAATAACATTTTTATATTTGTTTTAGGGTTTTATGTGCATCTAAAAAAGCAATTGGCAAATCGACCACCAGAGGGTAGCAGAGCACAGAAAAACGCACGATTCACCGTGTTCTCGGATACAAGTGCAAACATCTGTAGTCTGCTTTTAGAGGTCCCTTAAGAAATCGTTTTCAGTAACTGAAAAATTGTTCAGGGAATGAAGATTGAAAATAATCCTGTTTTGTGGCTATTTCAGGTTTCTTAGTATAAGAAATATCCTTCAAATATACTAGTGTGTACCATCAAGAACAGTGATTACAGCAATATTCTGTACTTATAGGGAGAAACCACATCAAAAATAAATGAAGAAAGTCATTTTGGACAGATGTAAAGCTTTAAAGTGTATCTCCACTTTTGCAGTCCAATTTAAGAAAACCCTGTTATATGTTTGATATGTATTTCCATTCACACAGCACACCTAAATATATATATATATATTTTTCTTACTTTTTAGATATTTCTTAGGAGAAGGTGTTCAGTGTGAGTTTGTTTCAATAGAAAGTCTCAATAGAAAAACTCAGCTTCCTCTCATTAACATTCAATGCAAGATGCCCAACTTCTAAAGCCTGCCATAGACAGTTCCTGCTGGAGCGGCCAAGATTCAAACCATGTATGGGCAGATGGAATGAACCCAAGTTGATCGGTCCATCAACTTGGGTACAACCAACCTGCCGGTTTTTAGATGCGATTATTGCTAGCGGCTGTTAATACCTGCTGGCAATAATTGTTTTGTTCTCCCGGCGGGGACAGTTTCCCCTGCCCCCATGCTGGGAGAACACAGTTACTCTGTGGGAGGGTTCACCTGTCTGTCTGTGTGTTGATGGGGGAATCAAGCAAATTGCTTTCCTGCAACCACAGGCCTCTGGCTGCAGCTTGCAACTGAGAGAAGAACCAGAGCACACACTTGGCTGCACTCGGCTCTGGCAAAAAAAATGCCAGAGCGGGGTACAGCCAAGTGTGTGCTCTGGTTCTTCTCTCCTCCTCACTGTACTGCTGTTCTGTGGTTGGTCATAAGCTGCGGCCAGACCCCCCCAAGATTCTTACTCTCTTGGATCCAACACATGCTGGAGAGCCCTGCCTGACCTGCTACCCTATTGGCCCTGGAGCCTCACGCATGGATACACTGCTGCTGCTGGCTGGTGAGCCCATAACCACGTTAGCCCCAGAAGAATTTGCCCCCTTAATGACAGGCCATTTTTTTTGCAATATGGCACTGCGTCACTTTAACTGAGAATTGCGCTGTCGTGCAATGCTGTATCCAAACAAAATTTACATCCTTTTTCCCCCACAAACAGAGCTTTCTTTTGGTGGTATTTGATCACCTTTGTGGTTATTTTTTGCGCTTTAAAAAAGAGTGACAATTTTGAAAAAAAAAAATTTTTATGCTATAATACATAGCCAAAAATATATATATATATTTTTTTAAAAAGTTATCGTGTCTACAAACTATGGGATAGATTTAGGGACTTTTTTTAAAATTGTTTTTACTAGTAATGGCGGCGATCTGCGATTTTTTAGCAGGACTGCAACATTGCGGTGGCCAAATCTGACCCCAAATGAAAATGCACTGATCAATGTAAAAATGACATTGGTAGGGAAGGGGATAATACTAGGGGGCGCTCAAGGGGTTAACTGTGTTCCCTGGGTGTGTTCTAACTGTAGGGAGGATGGACTGCCTGTGACATGACAGAGATCACTGTTACAGAGTTTGGCACCTGTTATAGACCACAAGCGCGAGCCAGCATATGCAATGTCATCAGCGTCGTTGCCCCGCCCTAAGTCGGCTCCGTCGTGTGACGTCTTCAAGGATGCTGATGACCTCGCATATGCCGCCTCGTGGTTATGATCTATGACCGGTCCAGAGGCGAGTGGCTATTATAAGCTGAGCGTGTTACTCCCTAGTGCCGGGTAGGCACTCTTCAAATGTGAGTGGATTTTTTGAGAAAAATGTTTGTGAGATTTTTTAATTTGCCTATGAGATGTTTTTACGCTATGGGAGCCTCCTTCTTTCTGTTTTGTCTTCCCCATGATTTTCCGTGACCTGTGTAAGGGGCAGCGCCTAGAGGCGATTCAGTTCGCATTGTGCGCTATATAAGTATTTCATTCATTCAATCTGACCATAAAACGGTGATTGGTGATTGTTTGGAGATACTGTGGTCTTCTTGCTTGTTCATAATTTTACAATTTTATCGATCTGGTGAGTCCATTTTGGTGAGTGCGGTGAAGGATTCACACAGCAGTGGAGCACTTGATGCACTTATAAGCAGATCTTTTTTTTATAAATTGAATATTTTGTGACTTTTATATTTTTGCTGTTTTATCATTAATTTTTTTGAGTTTTTTTTAGCACTTTAATGATATTGCACAATACGATTGTTTGCACTGCACACTACTGTAACGTTAAATACTAAATTTAACCTGTCTAGGGAAAAGAACTATATATATAACCCAGCCCCTCTGAATTTAAAGCCCCGGTAAGCTGGCATTACCTTGTTTAATATTAGGGGACTCAATTCTTAGAAGTATAGAGAGGGCAATCTGTAACAAAGACCTGAAGTCCCGAACTGTATGTTGTCTACCGGGCACTCGGGTTCGGCATATCACGAATCTGGTGGACAAATTACTGAGAGGGGCTGGGGAAGACCCGGCTGTCATGGTGCACGTTGGCACCAATGACAAAGTCAGAGGCAGAAGGAGTGTCCTAAAGAACGATTTTAGTGACATGGGAGCTAAATTGAGGAAAAGGACCTCCATTGTAGTATTCTCAGGAATACTACCGCTACTTTGAGCCACAACAGAAAGGCAGAGGGAGATTAGGGGAGTAAACAAGTGGCAGAGGAGTTGGTGTAGTAAGGAGGGGTTTGGTTTCCTGGAGGACTGGGCCGACTTCTCAGTCGGTCACCAGTACTATAGAAGGGATGGACTGCATCTACATGAGAAGGCTGCAGATCTGCTAGGAGTGAAGATGGACAAACATTTAGAGGGGTTTTTAAACTAGGTGACGTGGGGGAGGGTCCAGAGGTAAAAATAGTCAGTGCAGAACATATTCTTGAGGGTAGTATTGGGGACATTAGTGGTAGCTTGACTAAAGCACATAAACCCAAGGTAAGTATAGTAACAAGTCCTAGTTGCAATCTCAGAACCCCTAATAAGAGGACAACTTCCCTAAACTACGAACCTTGCTAGAAGGCATACATTGGGATAAAATCTTAGGAATAAAGAACATGGAGGAGAGATCGGTTTGCTTTAAGAGCATATTAAATAAGGGCATTCGCCAATGCATCCCAATGGGTAGTACATTTAAAAGAGCAAACAAAAGTCCTGGATTGTTTAACTCCAATGTAAAAATGCATATAAAAGCAAAGGGAGAGGCCTTCATAAAATACAACGTTGAGGGATCATCATCAACATTCAGACTTTAAAAAGAATGCAACAAGAAGTGTAAGGGTGCAATTAGAGCGGCTAAGATAGAACAGGAAAGACACATAAGGGAGGAGAGCAAAAAAAAATCTCAAGAAATTCTTCAAGTATGTAAACAGTAAAAAGAGGAGGACAGACCATATTGGCCCCATAAAGAATGAGGAAGGACATCTGGTTACAAAGGATGGGGAGATGGCAAAGGTATTGAATTTATTCTTCTCCTCAGTCTTCACAAGGGAATCGGAGGGCTTCAGTAACCAAAACTGCAGTGTTTATCCTCATGACACATTACAGGAAGCACCTCCTTGGTTAACAGAAGACAGAATTAAAATTAGACTTGGGTAACATAACATTAATAAATCACCAAAACCAGATGGCTTGCTCCCGAGGGTACTTGGGGAACTCAGTCAAGTAAATGCCGACCATTGTTCCTAATTTTTACTGACAGTCTACTGACTGGAACGGTACCAGTTGTTTGGAAAAAAGCCAATGTAGCACCAATATTTAAAAAGGGCCCAAAATACATCCCTGGGAATTACAGACCAGATAGCCTAACATCAATATTATGCAAGATCTTGGAGGGGGTGATAAGGGACTATATACAAAGGTTTTGTAATGAGAACGGTATCATTAGCAGTAATCAGCATGGATTCATGAAGAATCCTTCTTGCCAAACCTCAGACATGGACAGAGCTTTGCTCCCCCATAATTGGTGTATTACCTAGTACCCCTATAGGAATAATGTTCCCTTCCTTGTAAATAGAGTATTACAGGATCACATGCTGCACAGAGTCATCACATGCTTCACAGAGTCATCACATTTCATACAGTATCATTACATGTTGTACAGAGTCATCACATGCCGTACAAAGACATCCCAGGTCGTACAGTGGCATTCATTGTCGTATGGGGATGATGGGACTGTATAGGAATACAGTGACAAAGGGATGATTTGTATGTACAACAAAAGAGACTCTGGGGACATATCAGGGGTCACTTTAGATATGGGGGATTGTCAGTCTCCCTCTCCTATGTACTGTACACAGGTATTCTCTCTACACATAGCACTGTGTACATTTCAGAGAACATACTCAGGACACAGGTCACTATGCTCCTCACCATGTCTCCTCTTCTCAAATAACACAGTGCTATGTGTAGAGAGACCTGTGTTCATTGCTGAACATGAGAAGTGAGGGGGAGGGAATTTAGAGAACACAGGAACATTAAATCCCAGGAGAGAGGTGTTGGAGACTTGCAGATGAGAGTTTGTAGATAACAGCCACAGAAAGGTGAGGAGACTTCACTGTTTGTATCACACTGTCTCAGGGGACACACTGCCATGGAAACAGAGGCATGTGAAGAACGTGCTCCTTCTAGATAGCAGCCTGGGTGTGTACCTCTTCACCAAACACACCCACATGGGAGTGAAGAAGTGGCTGGATTGTAGAGATGTTTCCACCCCCTGGAAATGTTTGAACTGAGAAAGAACTGTTAGAGGCTGATTCTGGGATCTTCAAAAGACTATTCTGCAAAAACGAAAGGACTGGGGAAAGAAAGAAATGTGATGCAGGTATGAGGTTAGCATGTACTACCTATTTTTGCATTCCCATACTTTTTAAATTTCTTCATAAACGACCTGGAGGATGGGGTGAACAATTTATTCTCTGTATTTGCAAACAACACTAAGCTAAGCAGGGCAATAACGTCTCTGCAGGATGTGGAAACCTTGCAAGAAGATCTGAACAAATTAGTGGGGTGGACAACTACATGGCAAATGAGGTTTAATGTAACAAAATGCAAAATAATATATTTGGGTGGCAAAAATATGAATGCAATCTATACACTGGGGGCAGAACCTCTGGGGGAATCTAGGATGGAAAAAGACCTGGGGGTCCTAGTAGATGACAGGCTCAGCGATGGCATGCAATGCCAAGCTGCTGCTAACAAAGCAAACAGAATATTGGCATAAGTTAAAAGGGGAATAACTCCTGAGATAAAAATTATAATTCTCCTGCTCTACCAGACTCTGGTCTGGCCGCACCTAGAGTATGCTGTTTAGTTCTGGGCACCAGTCCTCAGGAAGGGTGTACTGGAAATGGAGCGAGTACAAGGAAGGTCAACAAAGCTAATATAGGGTCTGGAGAATATTAGTTAACAGGAAAGGTTGCGAGCACTGAATTTATTCTCTCTGGAGAAGAGACGCTTGAGAGGCGATATGATTTCAATTTACAAATACAGTACTGGTGACCCCACAATAGGGATAAAACTTTTTCGTGGAAGTGAGTTTAACAAGACACATGGCCATTCATTAAAATTAGAAGAAAATAGGTTTAACCTTAAACTACCTAGAGGGTTCTTTAGTATAAGAGCGGCAAGGATGTGGAATTCCCATCCACAGGCGGTGGTCTCAGCGGGGAGCGTCAGTAGTTTCAAATAACTATTAGATAAGCACCTGCGTGACCACAACATAGAGAGATATGCAATGTAATACTGACATATAATCACACATAGGTTGGACTTGATGGACCTGTGTTTTTTTTTTTTCTACCTCACCTATGTAACTATGTAATATTACACAATTGCCTAGGGCATGACTTTTTATATGGCAAACTTTATCTTAAAAAAAAAAAAACACTTCCCCTATAATTCATGAGTCGAGATAATCCTTTTACAAAATTTAAAATGCTTAGGGTGGCTGAAATTTTTGTCACAGAGTGTCCTAATTTTAGCTGTCAAAATTCTGCAAGCCTTGAGCTGTACAGCAGATTGACTGTGTCTGGCCATGATTTCTGTCTTTTTCTTGGTTATTAAACAGGTTTTACTGTTAGCTGAGTAAACAGGTAAGACAGATCTGAACACTGTTATCAATGCCCACGTAGTATTTAAAAGCAGAAATGGTAAACAATCCAGACCAACCCTATCTTCCAGTTGAGCAGAGCGTGATTGTATGCCCCCAGGCCTTATGACTATAACTTTTAGATATATACCTTGCAAAAACAAACAATGAACACCTTTTGCATGTGATTAAACATTATATCCCAAAAGCTCTGGTTGTGTCAAACGTTTTTGTTCTTTGGTTAAGACTGATAGAACAAACAAACCACAGATGCACGGGACTTTAAAGATAACTTGTACTCTGTCAAACACATTTGTACATTATGTAATAATGCAAAGTGTTTCAGATTTTGGGTTATCTTTTTTGTTAAATAAAAGATCATGTCTAGTTTGTTGGGGTGCTCTTCTAAATAATTGCTCATCAATGCTGCCTATCAGTGCCCATCAGTACCTCCTCATCAGGACTCTGAGCTGAGAGTGTCTCTCTCATACAGCCCAGAGCCTGCTCTGACAGTTCCCCCTCCCTCCTCCCTCACACAAGTGGGAGAGGATAGAGCCGATCTGCTCCTTCTCCTCCCGCCCCTCTCTTCCTGTGTGTGCACCATGGGAAATGGGAAATGTGAAGCTCAGCAGTTTAGAAGGGCCAGCTGTAGTCCCCAATCAGCAGCCCAGTTCCCTATTATATCCAAAACAAAGAAGAAGGTTTAGGAAACCATCAAATAGAGTGGGACTTACAGCACTTACATCTCAGCAGGCTGGAACTACATCAGGAGCTCCACTAATTCCAGTATGTAAACAAGTATATATGTCTAATATAGAGGAACGCCATCATAATGGGGGTGGGGGTAGTTTAGTCTAAGAAAACAAAATATATAACCTAATGAACCTTTTTAGGTTTATTGTGTGCAGAGTTATGCTTTAAAAAGTTTATTTTTATTTTTTTCTACTTTAGTCTGTTTAGTCATTAAGCTTTGGACCAATTGTTAGAACTGACAGTAAAAGTTGTGAAGTCCAAGTGCAGTATACATGGTGGTGAACCAGTGACAGGTTCATTTTTGCCTGCCATTCCCAGCTGAACATACCTCTCGTTTTCTGCCCCACCACTTCTTTTGCCTAACAAAGTAAAACAAACTTGGTACTTTTGGGTATGGCAAGCATGTGATTTGCTACCCTTCCTTCCATTTGACAGTGCTTATGCTTGCTGTTTGGCCCTTTAATTGCCCAATGCTGTCACTTGGAGATAGGAAACCATGACTTTGAGCCAATGCAGTACTCTGTCACTTTGCTTTTGGTAGCCAAATAAATCGACAGAGGAGAAAAGAGAAGGCGAGTATGTGCAGATGGAGAGGGCAGCAGATACAGCAAGTAAAACTTGCACATTGATCCATCGTTCCCCTTCCAGTTTGAGGTATTGGCAGGGGCGTTGCTAGGTGGCAAAAAAAACACGGGCTTCAGGGCTTCAGCCCGAAGTCCGTGCCCAGCACCGGGGGGGGGGGGGGGGGGGTGGGGTGTTACCTACCCAACGCCCACTGATCTACCTAACATACACTGACCATTACATTCACCTACCAGACACGCATTGACCCACCTGACACACACTGACCCACACTGACATGCACTGACCTACCTGACCAGACTTCAGGCAATGTGACCTCCTCCTGTAGCTCAGCCGTAGTGCAGCACGCCCATCACAGTATCGTAGACAGCAGGCACTCCAGGCAGCCAGATCCATGATAACAGGAGAGGAGGGTTGAGCCGCCCGCCTGAGCGCTGAGTTGGGATCTTCTCTCAATGGCGCAGCGGCCGCATTGTAATTCCCGCCTTCTGGAGCATGAGCTATGATTGGCCACAGGCATCCTGTCTGTGGCCAATCATGGCTCTCCTCGCTGCCGGCGCTGTGATTGGCCAAGCATGCGGGGTCACAGTGCATGCTTGGCCAATCATGAGCCAGCAATGCACTGTGCCATCGCAGTGCATTGTGGGCCATGAGCGCCACACGAATTTGGTGCGAACGGCCCATAACGTTCGGAATTCGCCGAACGGGCGAACAGCCAATGTTCGAATCGAACGTATGTTCGACTCGAACACGAAGCTCATCCCTACTGCTTACAATGGCCCTGCTGCTCATTGTCTACTTTCTATTTATCTCCCATAAACTCAGAGCCCACAACACCTCTCACCCCTGTTGTGAATTCATTAAGAAAAAAATTATAATAATACATTTAATATTTACTGTCAGAGAGATGAGAGATTTCAGTAGGCCTAAAAAAAAAGATGGATGAACTATAATGTTGATATTATTGAACTATGACCTCTTGGAGAACGTTAACTCAAAATACATGATCTCAGGTTTACTACATCAACTATTGAAAACTTTTACAAGCATGCATTGAGACAGAAACTCGCTGGAATAATGGTGTATCTCGTCACAAGACAAGGAGATATTTACCTGGTGTTAGTGGATAAACAGAAGCAACAAATAACAGCCATGAAGACAAAAAGGTTAAACTATCGTGATAGAGTAGCTAACACAACTCATTGTGTGAATTCTTAAAAAACTGTTTGACAAACATAAGTCTCAAGCTGACTAAGCCTGACGCCGCAATAATTTTTAATCCAAGGAAGACTTAAATAAATAAACCTATTATCCTAAAGTCAACCTCAATATGGACTCAGATGTCAATGAGACAATGACTAAGATACGAAGTGGAGATCTACTCCAACAGGGCAAATAAGACACCTCCATTAGAAAAGTAAACAATGGGAATGTATCCTGAATGTTCAAAGTTCGTTTGAGACACTGTAAGGAAACATTGAAAATTGTGTATATTTTTACATCATGAATATACGTATATTAGAAGCAGGGATATGATATCTTACTACAGTACAAATGTCTCAAAACATGGTGTGAGAGGAAGATACAAATCAGACATATTTCAAAAATACTTCAAGTGATTAAAACTGTATGTGATATTTGTGGGTCAACAAGGAGATATTGTGATTTGGTACCTAGTGATCTGGGGAACTTTGTCATGGAGAGATTATATATGAAAGTGTGATCATAAGTAGAAGTGTTTTAGCAACAAATTAGTATTATGAAAAAACATATAATTGTGATTATAACTGTATAAGAATTTAACCTATGTTTAGATAAACAAATATTGATTGGATACCCAAATTATGCATGTATCCATATAGATAATAATTGTATGTGATATTGTTTGATATATATCTAACCTGTGTCCTTTAGAAATGGACTAAAGATTAACAGATATACATTGATATGCATATATATCACCATTTTATGCAAGTGATTATTCAAAATTATGTTAAGCGAATTTTATATTATACTATCATTCCTGAACACGCGAGATATATTCGTTAGAACATATATAAACAGCGAACGCATATTATAGAAATAAAAATACTAACTTAAAGAGATAAAACACCAAACACATGTGAGACACCTGGTGGTTGAAGGTGCTATTACATTAAAATCACGAGACTACTGGGAAAGGTGTTCCCATAAGTCTGCCTGCCAATAGGAAAGGGACACATACCCTCTGGGCAGAACTTAGTAAATTTTATGATCTTTTTGTTTAAGAGGATATTTAAGAAACGAGAAAGATGGCCATAAGAGGAGGAGGAGAAAAAAAAGCTCGGAGGAGAGCTGGGGGGAGAGAGTCAGGGGGAAGCTTAGGGACCCCCCCTGAGAAGGAACACAAGAAGACATGCATGAATACACATTTTTACATTCATGAAGATCCCTGCTCCTTGGAACTCGGAGGTCACACAAAGTAATTCCTCTGTAAAAGGATCCATGTTGAAGCCACGGCAGCCATCTTAAAATTCCTGGTAACCAACACTCCACACTAATAGCCATATTGGAAATGGGTAAATATATGTTTATCATTTATTCTATGTTCTCTTAAATATTGTTTTTTTTTTTTTATATTCTATTATTGAAAAATTTCTCCCGAATCAATAACCGCCTTTTAGATTTTTCTCTAAATTTAATTTTTCATTATAAATTTCTTTTTGCATAGATGCCAATTTTATTGACAAACTAATGTCTAATTTATTTCACATTGTTAACCACTTACTTACCTGCAGTATAGTAACGGTTGGACGTGTGAAATACAGACATTCTGTTTAATTGTCAAGTATCAAAAGGTTATTGATTCTACCGAGAAGTGATAATGGTGATAATGGTGTCCAAGGTACTACTACGCCCAGTTTGAGGGTGTTTCCAGTAATTGTCAAAATGATCAAGTAATATAATCTGTATTTTAATATTTCATGTAAATATTTGTTTTCTGTCAACCAATAAATGTAGCTATTTTGTATGATCACTCGTCTCCGTGAATAAGTTTCACATATATAGACTGTGTCATATAGACTGATTCTGTATCTTAAAAATATCTTCGTTAAAAATTACTTAGTAAATATTGTGCGGGAAATAGTCCTTAACCACTTCCCACCCGGCCAATGCATATATACGGCCGGGTGGGAGCCGTCTACTCCTGATAGGACGTTCAGGAACGTCCTTCAGGAGTAGCGGGATCGCGCGCGCGCGTGCCCGCGCAGCGGCGCGCTCCCGATGTGCTCGTGTCACCCGGATCTCAGATCGGCAGGAGGGCTCTGTGATTGGCCCTCCTGATCACATGACGGCCGTGTCCAATCACGGCCGTCATGTGATGTAAACAAACAGCCGGTTGCTAGGCAATCGGCTCTCCTCTCCTCACACGGAAGTCACCGCTGAGGAGAGGAGAGCAGAACGCTGCAGCCGGCTGATGATCAGTGAGTATTGGCTGCTTTTTACAGCTTTTTACTCACTGATCATCAGTGTAGTGTAAACACACAACACACCACACAGTACAAACACAGTCCCCACATATGTCCCCAAAACATACATGTCCCCAAATAATAAAAACACATGTCCCTAATAATAAAAACATGTCCCCCACATATGTCCCACTAAAATCACATGTCCCAATGATTATCTGCACACATATGTACGTGATCACCTGCACACATATGTACATGATCATTTGCGTACATATGTCCGTGATCACACAAACCAATTATTATACACTTAACGGAATTTTTTTTACCAAAAACATGTAGCAGAATACATTTTGGCTTAAATTTATGACAAAATTTGATTTTATTGGATTTCTTTTCAAATAGAAAAAAGAAAATATAGTTTTTTTCCCAAATTTCCGCTTTTTTTGCGCTTATATTGCAAAAAAAAAAAAACGGAGTCGTGAATAAATAACACCAAAATAAAGCTCTATTTGTGCGAACAAAATGATAACAATTTCATTTGGGTACAGTGTAGCATGACCGCGCAATTGTCACTGAAAGCGCTAGAGCGCTGAAAGCTGAAAATTGGGCTGGGAAGGAAGGGGGTGAAAGTGCCCTGTATTGTAGTGGTTAAAAAGCACAACACCCCTCTCCCCTTCCAGGCAAGCACTCTCACCGGTAGCAATTATTACCACCGGCGTCATCCGTATGCTCATCTCGTTGATGCAAATGTGAAATTATCTGTACTCCTTCACAGCCTGTAACACAACTTTATGCACTACTCTCATGTACCTGTAGACCGTAGACCTGTTCATATGTTTTTTCTTTCACGTCATTTTATTTTGCACATGTTTCCAGTATAAAACTTTCTAAAAACCTAATTAAAGCGGGATTCCGCTGCTTTTTTTTTTTTCTTACCTGTGTCACTGGTGGGCAATTGCTACCGTCGGTTAGCATTCACGATCGGCGTGTTTTTGACCCCCGGCGTGACAATTCTTTTGCTTCGGATAACTTTTAAAAAAGTAGTCAGGCGTTTTCCATTTTAAGTGTGGGCGTCTGAAGCCCACAGGCATTTACTTCCTCTATTCTATGGCGCTCGGCTCCCAGCATGCTCCGTGGTAATGGCAGATACAGCTGCCTGCCCACTTTAAAAATGGCAATTTCGGACACGCCCTCGTCACGTGACCCTCATTGTCCCCCATGGATTCTTGGGAAATAGCTTAGAAATTTCCCAGGGACCATTGCGAGGATGATAACCATGCCTACTCCGACGGGAGGACAGCCCGGAAGTCAGCACAAACATCTGAAATATAAGGTAAGTACTGAATTTTTTTTTTTTTCAGGGTTCATTTAGGTAAGTATGCTATCATGTGCTTTTAATAACAAGAAGTTAAATTTTTAGGTACAAAACCGCTATAAAATACTTTTGTGAAACACAATGGCCCTGCTGCATATTAACTCTGGCCCAGGTTCATTGATGAACTAAAGCCATTGTACTGGAAAATGTCTAATATCACTGATCACTTTGGTGTGGTGGATGGAATAAGAAGAGACATTACTTCAAAGGATACTTTTGGACACTCTCATGAACTTTATCTTAATTTTGTTTTGTTCTGTGACACATTTATTTGGTTCCCTTATCACAGGGTGATACAATTGTTCTCACACATGTTGTTCATACCTAGGGATGAGCCGAACACCCCCCGGTTCGGTTTGCATCAGAACTTTCGAACGGACCCCGAATTCGAACGAACTTTAGAACCCCATTGACGTCTATGGGACTCGAACGTTAGAAATTAAAAGTGCTAATTTTAACGGCTAATATGCAAGATACTGTCCTAAAAAGGGTTTGGGGACCTGGCTCCTTCCCCTGGGGACATGGGTCAATGCCTAAAATGTTTTTAAAAATTGCCGTTTTGGCGGGAGTACTGATTTTAATGATGATTAAAGTGAAAAAAAAAGTGAAATATTCCTTTAAATATGGTGCCTGGGGGGTGTCTGTAGTATGCCTGTGAAGTGCCACGTGTTTCCCGTGTTTAGAACAGTCCCTGCACAAAATGACATTAAACAGAAATAACATCATTGAAAACTGCTTGCGGTTGTAATGTTATTTCTGGTTCCTGCAATATGGTTGAAAACCATTGAGAAAAATGGCATGGGTAGCCCTCCCTGCCCATTACCAGCCCCTTTGGGTCTTGTACGCATATCAAGGGGAACCCTGTACCCATATTAAAAAAAGGAAATGCGTGTGGCCCCCAGGCCTTATATACTCAGAACAGCAGTATACAGGCGGTGCAAACAAGACAGGGACTGTGTAGGTTTGTTGTGTTAAGTTGAATCTGTTTGTAATTTTCAACTGGTACATTTTTAAAATGTAGCTCCAGTCAAAAAAACAATTTTTAAGCTTTTTGGAAAACATAGGGAAGGGTTATCACCCCTGAATAATTTGTTTTGTCGTCCATCTTTTTTCATCTCACTTGCTGTTGTCTCCTTCCGTTTGCAAGTAGGAGATGTTTGTAAGTTGGATGTTTGAAAGTAGGGGCCTGCCCTATATGCTCTGCAGAAGTGGCGGAACAAGGTGTTGGTTTTGCCACAACATTGTAAGCCCTCAAAGTGACTCTTGCTGGGCACTGGAGCGCCCTGCTGTGAACGATTATATCAAGAATTGTAATTACATGCCATTGTTGAACAGTGGTAGAAAAATTGAGCTTTGGTGGTTGTGGTGCTGGTGCCACAACACTATAAGTCCTCACAGTTACTCTGGGTGGGCCCAGGAATGGGCCCTCCTGTGAAATATTATATCAAGAATTGTAATTACATGTCCCTGTTAAACAGGGGCAGAAAAATTGGGCCTTAGGCACTGGTGCTGGTGCCACGACACTGCAACCTCTCCCATATACTCTAGTTTTATTGCAGGAATTATCCCTGCTGCAAAGCATTGCATCAAAAATTGTACTTAAACGCCCCTGTTAAACAGGGGCAGAAAAATTGGGCCTTAGGCACTGGTGCTGATGCCACGACACTGCAACCTCTCCCATATACTCTAGTTTTATTGCAGGAATTAGCCCTGCTGCAAAGCATTTCATCAAAAATTGTACTTAAACGCCCCTGTTAAACAGGGGCAGAAAAATTGGGCCTTAGGCACTGGTGCTGGTGCCACGACACTGCAACCTCTCCCATATACTCTAGTTTTATTGCAGGAATTAGCCCTGCTGCAAAGCATTGCATCAAAAATTGTACTTAAACGCCCCTGTTAAACAGGGGCAGAAAAATTGGGCCTAAGGCACTGGTGCTGGTGCCACGACACTGCAACCTCTCCCATATACTCTAGTTTTATTGCAGGAATTAGCCCTGCTGCAAAGCATTGCATCAAAAATTGTACTTAAACGCCCCTGTTAAACAGGGGCAGAAAAATTGGGCTGATGGCATCACCCAGAACCAGAAATGTTCTTCCAACATATCAGCGGAGGAGGAAGAGGATAGACAATCAACATAACAGGACAGTCACTCAGCATAGGCAGTCTTGAAGGGATGTGATATTTAAAAAAAAAATATTCGGTTACATCAGCTTCAGGTGCTTGGTAGCTGTGGGTGATCCAAGACTGATTCATCTTGATGAAGGTCAGTCGATCAACTGATTCGGTGGACAGGCGCACCCTGTGATCGGTAACAAAGCCACCAGCAGCACTGAAGGTGCGTTCCGAAAGAACGCTGGATGCAGGACAGGCCAGTAGCTCAATTGCATACTGTGCAAGCTCTGGCCAGTGATCCATCATCAAGACCCAGTAAGCCAGAGGATTTTCGGTGGGAAAGGTGTCCAAGTCTGACCTTGCCCCTAGGTATTCCTGCACCATGTAAATCAGACGCTGGCGATGGTTGCTGGAACCGATCATACCTTGGGGCTGCGGACTAAAAAATTGTCTGAAAGCATCAGTCAGACGGCCACCTTCTCCACCGCTCCTTCTGACCGATGCCTCAGCAACACGTTGTCCAGGACCAGGAGTTTGTAACCTCCCAGTCTCTGGGAACGCGTTGCACAGACCTTTCTGCAAGGCCTGCCGGAGATGTCTCATCCTCTGCTCCCTCTGCGATGGCAAGATAAGGTCGGCAACCTTACCCTTGTACCGTGGATCAAGGAGAGTGGCCAGCCAGTAATGGTCCCTCTCATTGATCCGAAGAATATGAGGATCCTTCCGCAGGCTTTGCAGGATCAGGGAGGCCATGCAGCGTAGGTTAGCTGAGGCATTCGGTCCGGAGTCCTCTGGGTCACTAAGGGCAACATGATCCGCAGCTACCTCCTCCCAGTCACGTTCAAGTCCACGTGTTTCTTGGGACTGTAAATCATCCCTACAAGACTGCTGCTGCTGCTGCTGCTGATGCTGATGCTGAGTGCCAGCCTCCACCTCCATGCTGACACAATCATCCTCCTCCTCCTCTTCCTCCTCCTCATCCTCTTCCTGTGTGATGGGTGGCACAGCAGGAACACTGTCTGGATAAAGGGGGCCTTGAGAGGCAAGGAAGTCCTCCTCTTCCTGCCTCCGTTCTGCCTCAAGTGCCCTGTCCATTATTCCACGCAGCGTATGCTCCAAGAGGTGGACAAGAGGTACAGTGTCACTGATGCATGCACTGTCATTGCTCACCATCCTTGTGGCCTCCTCAAATGGTGACAGGACAGTGCATGCATCCCTGATCATGCCCCACTGGCGTGGTGAGAAAAAACCGAGCTCCCCTGACCCTGTCCTGGTGCCGTAGTCGCACAGGTACTCATTGATGGCCCTCTGCTGCGTGTGCAGCCGCTGCAGCATGGCCAACGTTGAGTTCCACCTGGTGGGCATGTCACATATAAGGCGGTTCTTGGGCAGGTTCAACTCCTTTTGGAGCTCAGCCAGCCGAGCACAGGCATTAAATGATCGGCGGAAATGCACACAGACTTTCCTGGCCTGCTTCAGTACATCCTGTAAGCCGGGGTACCTGCCCAAGAACCGCTGCACCACCAGGTTAAGGACGTGAGCTACACAGGGCACATGGGTCAGTTGTCCCTGTCGGAGGGCGGAGAGGAGGTTGGTGCCATTGTCACAAACCACCATTCCTGGTTTAAGCTGGCGTGGCGTCAACCACCTCTCGGCCTGCCCCTGCAGAGCTGACAAAACATCCGCCCCAGTGTGGCTCCTGTCCCCCAAACAAACCAGCGCAAGCACGGCATGGCATCGTTTTGCCTCCGTACTTGCGTAGCCCCTGGAACGCCTACGGAGCACCAATGGTTCTGAGGACAGAGCACTGGAAGAGGCCATGGAGGAAGAAGAGGAGGGGGTGGAGGAGAGAGGTGTGTCACAACCAATAGTAGCATTTTGGAGGCGTGGTGGCGGAACAACCTCCAACACTACTGCACCTTGTCCTGCATCCTTCCCAGCTGCCAGAAGAGTGACCCAATGGGCCGTGAAAGACAGGTAACGTCCCTGTCCATGCCTGCTGGACCATGAGTCAGCGGTAATATGCACCTTACCGCTGACCGCCCTGTCCAGCGAGGCAAGGACATTGCCTTCCACATGCCGGTAGAGAGCCGGAATCGCCTTCCGTGAGAAAAAGTGGCGTTTGGGGACCTGGCACTGAGGAACCGCACATTGTACAAACTCACGGAAGGAGGCCGAGTCTACCAACTGAAAAGGCAGCAGTTGAAGTGCTAGCAATTTAGCCAAGCTAGCATTCAACCGCTGGGCATGTGGATGGCTGGGAGTGAACTTCTTTCGCTGGTCCAGCAGCTGGGGCAGGGACATTTGCCTGCTATAATCGGACGTGGGTGTACCGCTAGCAGAGTTCCCGGAAGCACTTGGCTGCGACACACCTAATTCTACACCTTCATTCCTCTCAGAGCAGGTTTCAGAGAGGACTGAAGGTCCAGTGGGGTTGGAGATGCCAGCTGATGAGGAGCAAGGAGAGGTCCGCTTTGTCCTTTGGTGTGGGTCTTTGAGGTACGCTTGCCAACGAGCTGCATGGCAGGTCAACATATGTCTGGTCAAGCATGTGGTGCCCAAACGGCTGATGTTTTGGCCACGCGAGATGCGCTTGAGACATATGTTGCAAATAGCAGCGGTGCGATCTGATGCACTCGTCTCAAAAAAGGCCCACACCAAAGAACTTTTAGAATAACGCGCAGAGGCAGCGCCCTGCACAGGCGGAGCTCTGCGGTGTGATTCAGTCAGTGTGCTGCCCCTAAGCTGGCCCCCGGAGGGCATCCTGCCTCGTTGGACATGTGCCTCCTCCTCCTCCTCCTCCTCTCTCCTACCAGGCACCCACGTGGAGTCAGTGCCCTCATCATCCCCTCCCTCTTCATCGCTGTAGCAAACCTGGCAGTATGCTGCAGCTTGTGGAACATGACTGCCAGATTGCTGTGCTTCTTGAGCATCCCCTCTCTCTGCGCTCACGCTACTGCCTTCCTCTAGCTGAGTATCATCATCAGAGCCCACAAAACACTGGGCATCCTCCTGGAGCATGTACCCAACACTGTGCTCAAAGAGTTCAGGAGACTCCTCAGGAGGACGTGGTGGGTCTAGGGAAGGAGTCACTGATGATGACATTGAGAGGAGGGAAGACGATGCGTTGTCAGCTGCTTTGCTAGTACCCTGAGACTGGGTGAGAGAGGATGAGGAGGATGAAGAGGGCTTGGTCATCCACTCTACCAAGTTGTTGGCATGTTGCGGTTCAACATGTCCAGCTGCCGAAAAGAAGGACAAGCGTGTCCCATGGCCACGTGCTGATGACAATGCACCGCATCCACGACCAGCACTGTTGTCTCTAGACACAGAGCCTGCTTGCCCTCTTTTATCGGCTCGCGCCTGTCTGCCTCTCCTTGCTGGCCTTCCAGACATGGTAATGGCCTGAAGGGAGTTGGGTAAAACAGCAGTGTAATGGAGTCACACAACACCCACTAAGCCCCGCAGATGGCTCTATTAGAGAACAGCAATAAACGGTAGATACAGGTGTATATTGTGCTGGAGTCACACAACACCCACTAACTCCTGCAGATGCCTTTATTATAGAACACCAGAGATAAAGGGGTATACTGTAATTGAGTCACACAACACCCACTAAGCCCTGCAGATGCCTCTATTAGAGAGCAGCAATAAAGGGTAGATACAAGTGTATATTGTGCTGGAGGCACAAAAAACCCACTAACTCCTGCAGATGCCTTTATTATAGAGCACCAGAGATAAAGGGGTATATACAGATGTATACTGTGATGTGCTGGAGGCACACACAACTTCCAATAACTCCTGCAGATGGCAAGTGGGCTCAAATAGAGAAGAGCTATGTAGGTGGATATAGCGGTGTGTACTGGGTACAGAGCATGCAGACAGCACGCACAAGCTCCTACACGAATTTGGCGCGAACGGTCCATAACGGTTGGAATTCGCCGAACGGGCGAACAGCCGATGTTCGAGTCGAACGTATGTTCGACTCGAACACAAAGCTCATCCCTATTCATACCATTTAATTGTTGTCATGTTTCTTGGAGTTAGTTTTAATTTATAGATAAGCGCCACTATTTTTCCTTTTTTCTGATTTTAGTTTTAAAAGGTAAAATACGATTTGCACTTTACATTTTTTCAAGTGGCAGCTCTAGTTGAGGGAGAAGGCTTTGTCTAGGTGCAGCGGTGGGTATTTAGGTAAAGGGTGGAAATTTTTGGAATACCTGCAGTTTTTGCCATAGTAGTAACTATATGGGTTATAGAGGCCACATTTAGGTGATTGACACTGGCACACCCTAGACAGACAGGAAGTTTTACTCCCTATATAACCCCTTCCCTTACCGGAAGTACCTCAGTTTTTTTCACCAGTGTCTAAGGTGTTGGTCACAAGTAAAGATGTGCTGTGCTGAGCTCCGCTGGACTAAACCTTGCTGGGGCAAGCTATGCAGCCGGATCCATTCAAAGTGTCTTTTTAGGTCAAACTGAATAGTACCCGGGCCTTGTGATGGAAGAAACAAGTTTTAGCCTGTAATGTTTCTCTTTTTAGAGAGCTGGACCCCGAGATCCAGTGCTTTGGTTTTTTCAGCCATATCACTGTGAGGGGTGAAGATTGGGTCTGTTTGGTTTACCACAGAACCCTGTGGCAGGATAAGGTAAGTGGAGATTCCTAAAGAATTTTTAAGTTCTTGTGGGTTTTCTCCTTTAAGTAAACGTTGTCATGACTAAAGTCACCACCGAGGGCGGTTAAGAGCATGTACCTATTCCATGCTTGCCAGAGCTTGTTTCTGTGTCAGCAGAAGTTGCAGGCTTCCTCCAGTCCCAAGCTGCTGGTAAGATATTGGATTTTTTTCTTCTGAATACATCCCGCACCAGGGCTCCCCTCTCCAGGAGGCAGAGGGAGCCCGGAGAGATCAGCAGTGTGCCCCTCCGCTCCCTCTTACACCGCTGCAGATGGCGGTTCTTTCCTTTTCTGTCCTTCCTTCAGATTTGGCTCTCTTCCTCTCCACCCCCCCCCCCCCCCCCACATGCCGAGCCAGTCGATTGGAGTACACTCACTCGGGAAAACAATCTCTTTTAAAAAGAGTGGGGGGGCATGGAAGACGGAGGAGGAGGGGGAGGGGGCATGGCTTAGCATGGCGTTGGCGTGTTTCAGCATTCACACGCAGGACTAGGTAGGCTATAAATACAGAGTTTGCAGGCTGCGTTTGCCTAATGGCGGGACACAGAGCAGATGGGGGCATGTGCATGTGGTGACACAGGTTTTCCCCAGGCAAGTTTACTTTGCATCAGGCTGAGTGTTAATAGCAGTGACAGTTGCTGTATTTGTGTTTGGCACTATGGTTGGCAGAAGGGGAGGTACAAGCACCCCAAAAAAGAACCCAAAGGTGTTACCCTCGGGCTCTGGGGACCCTGGTCTTCTGCAGCACCATCCTCCCCTAAAGGAAGTGCGGAAGCCGGTCAGAGTGAGCCATCGGGTTCGGCAAGTGCCAGTTACCTGGAAGGTGGTAACAGATATCAACCTTTCAGGTTGAGGAGCAGTCCTGGAAGAAGTGACTGTCCAAGGAAAATGGTCCAGGATTGAAAGGACCTTGCCCATCAACATTCTAGAAATTCGGGCAGCCCGTTTAGCCCTAAGGGCCTGGATGTTCAGGTTGTGGAATGCCACAGCCGTGGCTTATATCAATCACCAAGGGGGCGCCAGAAGTCATGCAGCCCAGGGAGAGGTAAACCATATCCTAGCTTGGGCAGAAGAACATGTGCCATGCATATCGGCAATCTTCATTCCAGGGATAGAGAATTGGCAGGCGGACTACTTGAGTCGCCAACAGTTGTTCCTGGGGGAATGGTCCCTTCACCTCGACATCTTCCTGGTCATATGCCAAAGGTGGGGGGTCCCGGATGTGGATCTGTTTGCATCCAGGTTCAACAACAAAGTCGACAACTTTGTGGTGTCAAGAACAAGGGATCCACTTGCGCGGGGAACGGACGCCTTAGTGAACAGGTGGGATCGGTTCTCACTGATTTATGCATTCCCTCCTATTCTGATGCTATCTCATCTTCTTCACAGGACCAAGAAGGAAAATAAGTCGTGGTTCTTGTGGCCCCAGCATGGCCCAGAAGTTACTGGTATGCAGAGATCGTAAGGATGGCAGTAGGGGACCCATGGACCCTACCACCACATCCAGACCTGCTCTCGTAGGGACCAGTTTTCCATCCTACCTTACAGATGCTAAATTTAACGGGTTGGCTATTGAAACCCACATTTTGAAGAATCGTGGGCTTTCAGGTTCAGTGATATCTACCTTGATTAATGCAAGACAGCCAGCTTCCTGAGCCATTTATTATAGAGTGGGGAGGGCATATGTTTCCTGCTGTGAATCCAGGGGTTGGCATCCTAAAAAATATGTATAGGTAGAATTCTTGCCTTTCTGCAAATGGGGTTAGAGATGAATCTGGCCTTGCATACCATCAAAGGTCAGGTCTCGGCCTTATTGGTATTGTTCCAACGACCACTTGCTTCGCATTCTGTGGTACGTAATTTCATACAGGGGGTAACATGGCCTAATCCCCCGGTTAGGTCACCCTTGAAACCTGAATCTAGTTTAGTTTTGTCGACTTTATGCCGCGTACACACGATCAAACTATCTGGCGGAAAAGTCCGACGGACTCGAGTCCGCTGGACAATCCGCCCGTGTGTGGGCTCCGGCGGACTTTTTTTTACCCAAAAGTCCGGTGGACTTAGAAAGTAGTTTTGACTTAAAAATTGTCTGGCGGACAATATGGCTGTGTGTGTGCTAGTCCGCCGTACTTTTGAAACGAACTGACTTTTCCCGCACGGAGAAAAGTCCGTTCATTTTGAGCGTAGCTCCAGGTAGCCGGGACTAGCGAAGGAAGTCAATGTCACCTCCTTCGGCAGCGAGATTGACACGTCGCTGGCCCCATCACCTGGTATGGACTTAAAGGGGAAGCCCTACACCGAAAAAACAGCGCGGGGGTCCCCCCCAGGTCCATATCAGACCCTTATCCGAGCATGCTACCCGGCCGGTCAGGAAAGGGGGTGGGGACGAGCGAGCTCCCCCCCTCCTATTTTCTTTATTGTACATCATGGGACACAGAGCCATAGTTACTACTATGGCTCTGTGTCCTGTGATTTACGATAAAGAAAATAGGATTTTTATCACAGATTACCTGTAAAATCCTTTTCCTGGAGTACATCACGGTCCCTCCCCTCTTATGGTATACACATGTATTGCTTTGCTACAAAAACTGAGGTACTCCCGATAAAGGGAGGGGTTAAATAGGGAGTAAAACTTCCTGTCTAGGGTGTGCCAGTGTCCATCACCTAAAGGTGGCCTATATAACCCATATAGTTACTAGTATGGCTCTGTGTCCCGTGATGTACTCCAAGAAAAGGGTTTTACAGGTAAGTTGTTATAAAAATCCTATTAGGGTCCATAGTATTGGGATGCCTGCCTTTCCACACATCCCAGTCTTAGTCCGTAGGGTTCAATATTGCATTGTTCCACACTTTGTAGCTATAACAGTTTCTACTGTGTCCACAAGGTTTAGGAGTGTGTCTATGGGAATGTTTGACCATTCTTCCAGAAACACATTTGTGAGGTCAGGCACTGATGTTGGACAAGAAGGCCTGGCTCGCTGTCTCCGCTCTAATTCTTTCCAAAGGTGTTCTATCGGGTTGAGGTCAAGACTCTGTGCGGACCAGTTAAGTTCCTCCTCCTCAGACTCGCTCATCCATGTCTTTATAGACCTTGCTTTGTGCACAGGTCCAATTATTTTGGCGGAGTGGGGATTATGGTATGGAGTTGTTTTTCAGGGGTTAGGCTTGGCCCCTAAGCTCCAGTGAAAGGAACTCTTAATTCGTCAGCATATCAAGACATTTTGGACAATTTCATGCTCCCAACTTGTGGGTTTGGGGATGGCCCCTTCCTGTTCCAACATGACCGTGCACCAGTACATAAAGCAAGGTCCATAATGATATGGATGAGAGAAATTGGGGTGGAGGAACTTGACTGGCCTGCACAGAGTCCTGACCTCAACCTCATAGAACACCTTTAGGATGAATTAGAGTGGAGACTGTGAGACAGGCCTTGTCCAACATCAGTGCCTGACCTCACAAATGGGCTTCTGGAAGAATGGTCAAACATTCCCATAGACACACTCCTAAACCTTGTGGACGGCCTTCCCAGAAGAGTTGAAGCTGTTATAACGGCAAGGGGTGGGCCAACTCCATAATGACTAAGACTGGGATGCCATTAAAGTTCATGTGTGTGTAAAGGAAGGCATCCCAATATTTTTCACGATATAATGTATGTTACATATTAAATTAACTAAAGCTGCATTTGCCAGTTAAAAGCTTAACATGTAAAATTTGAGTTGTATGAGGTTAACAATGCATATTGTAACTGCTAAATTTAACCTGGGCATCAAGGTTTCAATGACCTAGTCAATAAAATGGTAAATTGAGGGCATTCTGACCTTAGTACAATTGCTGTAGTTCCCGAATGCTGTTTGAATTAAATTGTTATATTCAAGATCTGCTGCCGAAGGCAATAATGCCTGATGGACTACATGCCAAAGCTTCACCCATTTTGTTGTTTTATGAATTTTTATAAGGACTAGTTTAAACTAGTGTAACACCATTGAAGAGTAATCTGGGGCAGTGTTTGTGAAGCAGAGTGGAGGCATTATGTGGTCTTACTGGCTGTTTTAGGTTTTGTGCTACCCTAGGCCTGACTAAATTCATGCACCCTATAATTTAAATACGATCCACCCCTTCCTGTCAAGTCCACACCCCTTGCTGTTTAAGACCCGCCCTAAAAATTTTGATTGGGAACACTAGTTCTGAGGGTGTAGTGTCACAGTTTGCTGCCTATCACAGGATGGTGCGGAAGTGACGTTGTTGCGTACTGCGCATGCGCGATGCGTTCCAAACGCTCGCGCCGTGCGTTCCAACATAGTTTCGGCAATACAGTTCAGCGAAACCATCACATAATGTTACGGAAGTGAAGTTACACACAACACAAACACTGGGCCGTTCGTTACAACACTAATACTTCCCTTGTTACCTAGTAGGTTTTGCATTGCTGGGACTTGTAGTGCCTATCCTGAGCTACATGCTTCAATGTTCAGTGTCCTCATCCCTATCCCCGAGCTTCAATGTTCAGTGTCCTCATCTCTATCCCCGAGCTTCAATGTTCAGTGTCCTCATCCTTATCCCCGAGCTTCAATGTTCAGTGTCCTCATCCCTATCCGCGAGCTTCAATGTTCAGTGTCCTCATCCTTATCCCCCTGCTTCAATGTTCAGGGTCCTCATCCTTATCCCCGAGCTTCAATGTTCAGTGTCCTCATCCCTATCCCCCTGCTTCAATGTTCAGTGTCCTCATCCCTATCTGCGAGCTTCAATGTTCAGTGTCCTCATCCTTATCCCCCTGCTTCGATGAGGACACTGAACATCGAAGCATGGGGATAAGGATGAGGACACTGAACATTGAAGCTTGCGGATAGGGATGAGGACACTGAACATTGAAGCACAGGGATAAGGATGGACACTGAACATTGAAGCTCGGGGATAGGGATGAGGACACTGAACATTGAAGCAGGGGGATAAGGATGGACACTGAACATTGAAGCATGGGGATAGGGATGAGGACCCTGAACATTGAAGCAGGGGGATAAGGATGAGGACACTGAACATTGAAGCTCGCGGATAGGGATGAGGACACTGAACATTGAAGCAGGGGGATAGGGATGAGGACACTGAACATTGAAGCTCAGGGATAAGGATGAGGACACTGAACATTGAAGCACAGGGATAAGGATGAGGACACTGAACATTGAAGCTTGCGGATAGGGATGAGGACACTGAACATTGAAGCACAGGGATAAGGATGAGGACACTGAACATTGAAGCTCGCGGATAGGGATGAGGACACTGAACATTGAAGCATGGGGATAGGGATGAGGACACTGAACATTGAAGCACAGGGATAAGGATGAGGACACTGAACATTGAAGCTCGCGGATAGGGATGAGGACACTGAACATTGAAGCACGGGGATAAGGATGGACACTGAACATTGAAGCTCGCGGATAGGGATGAGGACACTGAACATTGAAGCAGGGGGATAGGGATGAGGACACTGAACATTGAAGCTCAGGGATAAGGATGAGGACACTGAACATTGAAGCACAGGGATAAGGATGAGGACACTGAACATTGAAGCTTGCGGATAGGGATGAGGACACTGAACATTGAAGCACAGGGATAAGGATGAGGACACTGAACATTGAAGCTCACGGATAGGGATGAGGACACTGAACATTGAAGCATGGGGATAGGGATGAGGACACTGAACATTGAAGCACAGGGATAAGGATGAGGACACTGAACATTGAAGCTCGCGGATAGGGATGAGGACACTGAACATTGAAGCACGGGGATAAGGATGGACACTGAACATTGAAGCTCGGGGATAAGGATGAGGACACTGAACATTGAAGCACGGGGATAAGGATGGACACTGAACATTGAAGCATGGGGATAGGGATGAGGACACTGAACATTGAAGCATGTAGCTCAGGATAGGCACTACAAGTCCCAGCAATGCAAAACCTACTAGGTAACAAGGGAAGTATTAGTGTTGTAACGAACACTTCCGTAACATTATGTGATGGTTACGCTGAACTGTATTGCCGAAACTATGTTGGAACGCACGGCGCAAGTGTTTGGAACGCATCGCGTATGCGCAGTACGCAACAACGTGGCCCGTGTTTGTGTTGTGTGTAACATCACTTCCGTAACATTATGTGATGGTTTCGCTGAACTGTATTGCCGAAACTATGTTGGAACGCACGGCGCGAGCGTTTGGAACGCATCGCGCATGCGCAGTACGCAACAACGTCACTTCCGCACCATCCTGTGATAGGCAGCAAACTGTGACACTACAAGGGCATGGGGGGGGGGGAATGGATAATTTGCATAGATTTCCTCTCACTTCCTGTTTGGCTATGGGGCAGGAAGTGAAGGGAAATCTATGCAATGGAACAGGGATGGTAAAAAAATAAACTGACAGGGGCTATAACCCTCCCTTACTCTATCCAAAATGAAAAAAAAAAAAGTGTTGCCTATAGTTCTACTGTAAGCACAAATTATTGATAATTTTATGGAGAGGACTAAGAAGATATAACCATGCCAATGGTGCAACAGAAATCATATAGCACAGTGAGGAAGGTTTGTGGCCCAGGATGATAGGACAGTCAAAATTAGAAGCGGCGCTCCCCCCCTCCCCCCACAGTTGCGGAATGCTGACTGCCCGCATACCGGAAGCAGTGCGGCCGCTTTATGGGGGCACTAGACTAATTTGCCTCTCAGTTCAGTCCACCCCATAAGACTGGCGCTACACTAATGCCACGTACACACAGTCAGAATTTTTGTCGGAAAAAGCTCTGATGGTTTTCCCGATGGAATTCCAATGGAATTCGGCTCAAGCTGTCTTGCCTACACTCGGTCACATCAAATTCCGATAGTTTATAACGCGGTGACGTACAACACGTATGACGGGACTAGAAAAAGGAAGTTCAATAGCCAGTAGACAATAGCTTCTGTCTCGTAGTTGAATCTGAGCATGCGTGATTTTTGGCATGTCGGAATTGCATACACACGATCGGAATTACCGATAGAAAATTTTTCCATCGGAAAATTGAGAACATGCTATCAATTTTTGGCTGGCGGGAATTCGGACAGCTAAATTCCAATGGAGCATACACATGGTTGCATTTTCCAATGAAAAGCTCTCATCTGTCTTTTTCTGGCCAGAATTCCAATTGTGTGTACACGGCATTATAGTGTAGCACAAGCCGACAGGGACTCGTTCTGTGCTGCCCCCCTGCAAATTGCTGCCCTAGGCCTGGGCCTTGTCAGCCTAGGCCAGGATACAGTGTTGACTACAACCATGTGCGCAATGCACAATTGTAGCACGGCCTCATTCAGGTGAATAAGTTGTGTTACCAGAATGACCGCCGAGCACAACAGCTGAGGTGATTCTTTTCCCCGCATGTGTACACCCACATCTGCTGTCTTTGGAGCCTAAAGTGGAATAAAAGGCTAGCTATAACTATTCTTAAAAATGTCCCTCTCCCTTCCTCCTACCTATCCTGCTTAAAGCGGGGTTCCACCCTAAAGTGGAACCTCCGCTGATCGGAACCCTGCCCCCCTCTGGTGTCACAATTGGCACCTTTCAAGGGGGAGGGGGGTGGAGATACCTGTCAAAGACAGGTATTTACACCCACTTTCGGGCATAGACTACCTTGGGAGTCTACGCCATTTCCTGTCCTGCCACGCTGTCTGCTGGGACACACACGGGTCTCAGAGACAGCGCGGAGAATTCCTATTGCGCTGCGCGACTCGCGCATGCGCAGTAGGGAACCGGGAAGTGAAGCCGATTCGCTTCACTTCCTGATTCCCTCACCTAGAATGGTGACGGCAGCAGCCGAGAGCCGAGCGATCGATCGGCCTCGGCTGCTGGCATCGCTGGAACCCGGGACAGGTGAGTGTCCATTTATTAAAAGTCAGCAGCTGTAGTTAAGCTGTGTAAAAAAGATATACAGTGGGGGGAAATGACTTTTTGATCACCTGATGATTTTGCAAGTTTTACCACTTACAAAGAAGAAGTGAAGGGTCTATCATTTTTATCATAGGTGTATTTTAAATGATAGAGACAGAATATGAACCAAAATCCAGAAAAAAAAAACACATCATAAAAGTGTCATAAATGGAGTTGCAGTTCAGTGAGTAAAAAAAGTATTTGATCCCCAAGAAAAACATGACTTAGTACTTGGTGGAGAAACCCTTGTTGGCAAGCACAGCGGTAAGATGTTTCTTGTAGTTGGTTACCAGGTTTGCACACATCTCAGGAGGGATTTTGGTCCACTCTTCTTTACAGATCTTCTCTAAATTCTTAAGGTTTCTTGGCTGTCACTTGGCTACTTGACGTTTCAGCTCCCTCCAAAATGTTTCTATAGGACTGAACTGGATGTAAACCCACACATATACCTAGTGAAGTGAACAGTCTCAGATGATACACAGAGATGAAACAAATCAACTTACATAGGTTTTACATGTATACTTCTTTACTTACTGTTTAGAAATTGTACATCAAGTTGGGATATATTCTCTTCCTGGTTAACACTGCAGTGAAGCCTGGACATACAGCCAAGACAGCTGATTGGAGGAAAGGCAAAAGCCCCCTCTCCTCATAGGTAGAGATGTTCAGCTCTGTTTGTTGAATCGTTCAGCTCAGTGCTAATCTATTTATAGCATCCACCCCAACACAAAACTCTGCCTGCTTTTATCATATGTGATGGCGAACTTGTCAGAAGTTATCAGGCTGATAGCCGATGAACGGAGCAGGAAATAGCTACGGGACACAGTGCTTGAAGAGAGATAACAAAACACTGTAGATAAATGTGCCCAGGTCAAATTTCATGAATCGGGTTCACATCCACTTTAAGGTCTGGAGACCGGCTAGGCCACTCCATGACTTTAATGTGCCTCTTCTTGAGCCACTACTTTGTTGCCTTGGTGGTATGTTTTGGGTTATTGTCATGATGAAAGACCCATCCACGACCCATCTCCAGTGTTCTGGCTGAGGGAAGAAGGTTTTCATCCAAATTTTACAATACATGGGCCCATTATTTGTCCCTAAATACAGAAGTCGATCTGTACCTTTAGCAGAGAAACGGCCCCAAAGCACAATGTTTCCACCTTTGTGCTTGACTGTAGAGATGGTGTTCTTAGGGTCATAGTCAGCATTTCTCTTCCTCCAAACATGGCAAGTCAAGTTAATGCCAAAGAGCACAATTTTGCATCTGACCATAGCACTTTCTCCCAATACTTTGCTGAATCATTTAGATGTTAATTGTAAAACTTCAGATGGACCTGTACATGTGCCTTCTTGGGGGGGGGCTTGCAAGCACTGGAGGATTTCATTCCATGGTGGCGTATTGTGTTACCAATGGTTTGTTGGGTGACTAATCCCAACTGCCTTGTGATCATTCACAAGCTCCTCTCGTGTATTTCTGGGCTGAACCCTAACTTTTCTCGTGATCATCCTTACCCCACGAGGCGAAATCTTGCATGGAGCTCCAGACCGAGGGCAATTAATGGTTATTTTTATTTCTTCCATTTGAGAATAATCACTCCAACAGTTGTCTTCTTCTCACCAATCTTTTTGCTGATGGTCATGTAGACCATTCCAGCCTTGTGCAGGTCTACAATCTTGGCCCTGATGTCCTTTGACAGCTCTTTGGTCTTGCCCATGATGGTGGGCTGGAATGGAAGAAAGATTCTGTGGACAGGTATCTTTTATACACACAATGGGGGCTATTTACAAAAGGCAAATCCACTTTGCACTGAAAGTGCACTTGGAACGCAATCGCCCTAAATCTAAGCGGTAGATCTGAAATGAGTGGAAGCTCTGCTGATTTTATCATCCAATCATGTGCAAGCTAAAATGCTGTTTTTTATTTTCCTTACGTGTCCCCCTTGGATCTACAGCGACTTTACTTCCAAGTGCATTTGCAGTGCAAAGTGGATTTTCCTTTACTAAATAACCCCCCAATAAGTTGTCGTTATAAGCATCTTCTTAAATTGACAGGGCTAATCTGTGTACCACATGAGCTCATACTGTAGCCAGTCTGTGGGAGCCATAATTATTGTTGGTTGGTAAGGGATCAAATATTTATTTTTACTCACTATAAACTGCAACTTAATTTATAACATTTGTATCAGGATTTTTCGTTGATATTCTGTCTATCCTGCCACGCTCTGTGATCAGCGAGTCTATGAGACTCAGCGATCACAGATCGGAGTAAGGGGTCGATTCAGACCCCTTACCATGTGATCAGCTGTCAGCCAATGACAGCTGGTCATGTGATGTAAACAGAGCCGGTAATTGGCCAATCACCGATGGCTGTGAGAGTGACATCAGTCCCGATCGTGGAGAGTCTCTGCAGAGGCTTCTGTGCCCCCCTGTGCCACCTACCAGTGCACAACAGTGCTGCCTACCAGTGCCCACCAGCACCACCTACCAGTGCCCACAGTGTCACCTATAAATGTCACCAATCAGTGCCTCATCACCAGTGCTGCCTATCAATACCACCTACCAGTGCCCATCAGTGCCACCCATCATTGCTTATCATCAGTGCCACCCATCAGGGCCCATCAGTGCCATCTTATCTGTGCCCATCAGTGCCTATCAGTGTTGCCTTATCTGTGCCTATCAGTGCAGCCCATCAGTTCCCATCAGTGCCCATCAGTGCAGCCTCATCAACAAATATCAATAAAGGAGAGGAATTACCCGTTTGCAAAATTTTATAACAAACTATGAAACGTGTTTTTGTTTTTTAATTTCTGTCTTATTTTGTATGTTTAGCAAAAAATAAAAACCCAAGTGGTGATTAAATACCACCAAAAGATAGCTCAATTTGTGTGAAAAAAATTATAAAAATTTAATTTAAGTACAGTGTTGTATGAACGAGCAATTGTCATTCAAAGTGTGACAGCGCTGAAAGCTAAAAATTAGTCTGGGCAGGAGGGGGGTTTAAGTACCCAGTAAGCAAGTGGTTAAGAATAGGCATAGTACACACGGGCGGACTGTCTGCCCAACTTAGTCCAATTTCAGCGGACAGTCCGCTCGTGTGTGGGCTTCAGCGGACTTTTTCAGCGGACTGTCTGACGAACAAAGTCTTACGGAATTTCCGTAAGATTGTCCGTCCAAACTTGGTTTGAGCGGACAGTCCGCCCGTGTGTGTGCCAGTCCGCTGTACTTTCGAAATGAGCGGACTTTTCCCGCCCGGAGAAAGGTCCGCTCATTTCGAGCGGGTCTCCAGGTAGGCGTGGCCCGCGACGGAGACGTCGCTGGCCCCGCCGCCTGGTATGGACTTAAAGGGGAACCCCAACGCCGAAAAAAATCGGCGTGGGGGTCCCCCCCAAGTCCACAACAGACCCTTGTCCGAGCACGCTACCCGGCCGGCCAGGCGAGCGCCCCCCCTCCTGAGCCGTACCAGGCCGCGTGCCCTCAACATGGGGGTGCCTTGGGGAAGGGGGGGCCACGCGGCCCCCCCACCCCAAAGCACCTTGTCCCCATGTTGATGAGGACAAGGGCCTCTTCCCGACAACCCTGGCCGTTGGTTGTGGGGGTCTGCGGGCGGGGGGCTTATCGGAATCCGGGAGCCCCCTTTAATAAGGGGGCCCCCGGATACCGGCCCCCCACCCTATGTGAATGAGTATGGGGTACAATGTACCCCTACCCATTCACCTGTAAAAAAAGTACAAAAAAAAACACAACACAGGGTTAAAATATTTTATTGCACAGCTCCGGGGGTCTTCCGCCTGTAAAAGAAGGCGCAGTGGCCCGGCAGAAGAACCGAAGAGGGGGACAAGACCCCCGAAGTCGGGAGAAGAGGCCGGCGGCGGGGAGGAAGAAAGCCGGACTCCTCCGCTAGCAAAAGAGCTACAAGAAGATAGCGGAGGAGTCCGGCGAGAAGACCCCCGAAGACGGAAGACCCCCGGAGCTGTGCAATAAAATATTTTAACCCTGTGTTGTGTTTTTTTTTTGTACTTTTTTTCACAGGTGAATGGGTAGGGGTACATTGTACCCCATACTCATTCACATAGGGTGGGGGGCCGGTATCCGGGGGCCCCCTTATTAAAGGGGGCTCCCGGATTCCGATAAGCCCCCCGCCCGCAGACCCCGACAACCAACGGCCAGGGTTGTCGGGAAGAGGCCCTTGTCCTCATCAACATGGGGACAAGGTGCTTTGGGGTGGGGGGGCCGCGCGGCCCCCCCCTTCCCTAAGGCACCCCCCATGTTGAGGGCACGCGGCCTGGTACGGCTCAGGAGGGGGGGCGCTCGCTCGCCCCCCTTTCCTGGCCGGCCGGGTAGCGTGCTCGGACAAGGGTCTGTTGTGGACTTGGGGGGGACCTGGAGACGCGCTCGAAATTAGCGGACTTTCCTCCGCGTGTGTGGGCGAGTCCGTTCATTTCAAAAGTTGAGCGGATTGTATGGCGGACATAGTCCGCTGTATTAGTCCACTCAAAAAGTGCCCTGTGTGGGCAAGTCCGTTCATTCAAAAGTTTGGACGGACTGTCTGTCGGATTGTCTGACGAACTTAGTTCGGCAGACAATCCGCCCGTGTGTACGCGGCCTTAGGGTTTTCTTCCACTTTAAGAGCAGTAAAGCAGGGTAGCAGTAAAAACAGGACTCAACTGTGTGTTTTAGCTGCCCCTCAACTGCGAGTGTAAACAAGTCCTAACAGAGTTCTTTCATTTACAGTGAACACCTACCTATAGGTGATGCTCAGGATGCACAGCTGTCATCTGCGATAAGTACTTCAGACCTTGGTGAAAAAAAAGTCTGAGATTTGCTTCCCTATGTAAATCACGTTGTATTTGCTGAGAATTTCCCAGCGCTCATATTTTACTATAGAATATGAGGGAGACTCCCCTCAGGCAGATTTTTACTCCTTATAAATATTCCAATTGTGTGAGACAATAGAGATTATAGTGAGGCTTTCAGCACACATCATTTCCAGCCGCTTATCAGCCTCGCAACTGCAGATGGGGACAAAGTTTGTGGTTTATGCACAGAAAACGAATGACGTGAGGTGCGTGTTAGGCTGATCGACTGTCTGCCCACTAAATGACACAATGCTGTGTTCACCGCCATATGAAAAAGGAAGTAAAAATATAAAATGTAACCTAAATAAAAACTCCAGAGATAAACACATTCTGTGTAACTCCGGTGCCGGCTGCAAGCCAAGAAATACAGTATGTTTCAACATAACCATTATTGTATTAGGAGGACCTAATACAATAATATTCGCTATATTTTAAAATTAGGGCTGTTACTGATTAAAATTTTCGCGTTCGATTAAACCATTTTTTAAAAATCGATTAATGGACTAATTTCGATCAATTATAACGCACATACAGATCCAATTACTTTCAGCTGATCTCCTTGCATTGCAACTCTGCATTAGTCAGTGGTAAATGTGGTATACACTATATACAATCACCCAACACTAGCCACAAAACTTCCACAATCCATGACTTAACTTCACAGTTCACACAAATATGTTTTTAATTCAAACTGTAGCACTGACGTAAGTTTTTTTTCCACAGTAGCGCGACAATCCCTCCACCTCCGGTCTAACTAATCACTCTCACCTTATGGCATGGACCCCTGTGCAAACAGGTGGTTATGCAAGCGAGTATCAAAAGGGTTAAGACGGACCATAAACTTCTCTCTCCTTAGATCTCAGCAAGGACGCCAGGTCATGGGTAGAAAGAAAACATCTAAGTGCTCACCGCTTAAGTATAAGATTTCATTTTTGAATCACATAAAGATGATAAAAACACAGCACGTAAAGCCAACAATCGTGTTAGTTCCGCAGGGCAACAGAGGGTGGCGTCATATGTAGCTCCTCCCCCGTACGCGCTACGTTCAATCAGAACTTCAACGTCACCAGACTCCTCCCCCCTTCCCTTCGTTAGCAGACAGAGGCACTTGGGGAAGGGGGGAGGAGTCCAGTGACGTTGATGTCCGTGATGTCACCAGATCTCCAACAGAACTCCCCGAAGACCCGGAAGCCGGCGGAGATGTGAGTACCGATCAAAAGAATTTTGATCGATCAAAAAAATTAATCGATTAACTGAGGAATTAATTTCCACAGCCCTATTTAAAATGTTTTAAAAATTATTTTTAAAATGCAGTGCTTTCTGCAAACCATGTTAGGGGGTGTTGTGTGATAAGCTGCTGTTCTATCTGAGTAGCATTAATATCGTTTTGGCGAGTGACAGCAGAGCGTAAAAAAAGGTGATCCACTAGGGGAACCTTGCAGGGAACAAAGATGTCCTTTGCGCTGGGCTCCTGGCACTATCTTGGGAGAGCCTGTGTCTGATTGGACGCCAAGTGCTCCTGAGCGTTGGGCATTTTTACATGCCCTGCGTGTGAGTAGTATATTTCAGCGGGGGAATTCTAGCTAACTTAGTGCAGGGAAAGGTTCCTGAGGAGCAGGGACAGAATAGAAATGGTCCAGAGAAACCCTGTATATTATTGGAGTTTGGGGAAGGACTTTGTTGTCCTGCCTGTATATGGAATGGCACATCCTTGAACCCCCAGTGGCGGTGCGTCCATAGAGGGCGCAGGAGCACCGCCCCCTCTCTCCTGCACCGCTCTATCACCAATAGATAGATTCATGCACTGCATGAATCTATCTATTGTCGCCGCTGCTGCCCCCTATTCAGGTGTTCGGCCCCTTGTTGGGCGCCGGGCATCCGAATTACAGCGGTGGGGTTTCTTTGGAAGCGCCTGATTAGAGCTGTTGGCTCTAATAGGCATCCTGATTAGAGCCGTGGGCTCTAATAGGCTACCAAAAGGGTAAACAGCAAGCGCACTGCTGTGCGTTCGCTGTTTACACAGTGTTGTGTTAGAGAAGCGAATACATCGCTTCACTAACACTGGCCCGCCTCTCAGCCAATCAGGTTGCCGGGTCTGTGTTACCTGTCATCTGATTGGCTGAAATCACAGGTGCTGTGATTGGACACCTACCAGGCGTCCAATCATTGCAGAAGATGAGAGGAGGAGGGCGGTTGAAGACATCGGGGTCGGTGAAATGGAGGACACCGGACACTGCTCGCCGCCTGCCGTCGTCACCCGCTACACACTAGAGACAAGGTAAGTGCCGGGCAGACAGCGGGCAGGGGGCACAGTGGCAGCACTTGGGGCACAGTGGCAACATTTAATGGGCACAGTGGCAGCATTTGGGGCACAGTGGCAGCGTTCGATGGGCACAGTGACAGCGTTCGATGGGCACAGTGGCAGCGTTTGATGGCACAGTGATGCTGCAATTGATGGGTTTTTTTTTCTGAATTTTTCAGTTTGTTTGCTCCCCCCCAAAGATTTTGAGCACCAGCCGCCACTGCCTACATCGCCAGCACAGCACCCCATCTAGGAAGCCCACTGTGTAATCTTAAGGGGATCTATTCTCGAGCTACCGCCTCATTTTCTCTACATTGTGTGTACAAGTATTAGTCAAGTTGTATTTTTGAGGATTAATTTAATTATTGAACAACTAAAGTGCTCTCACTCAATCCAAAATGTTAATAAACCTCAGACCGGAATATTTAAAGAGGTTGTATACTCATTTTTTTTACTTTTACCTACAGGAAAGCCTATAATAAGGCTTACCTGTAGGTCAAAAAAATATCTCCTAAACCTGTAAACCCTCGGTATGCGCCGCTGACTGCAGCGGCGCATGCGCACAAGGGGATTCTCGGCTGAAAGTCCGGCAGTGGCCGGCCCGGCCAGGATGAAATCTCGCACACACATGCGTGGAAGTGACAATATCGCGGCTCCGGCCACTCACAGCGCCGGAGCCGCGATACCCGGAAGAAATCGGGCCAGATGTCGGGCCTCGTTCTAAGGTATTTCATAATGAGCTAGTATGCTGTGCATACTAGCTCATTATGCCTTTTGCTTTGCAGGTGGTTAAAAAAAAAAAATTAGCGGGTTTACTACCACTTTAAGAAAGTAAAAATTGAGGTACTTGTACTTCTGGGCACTCCAGGTAGGTTGCAGTTCTGGAATATGACAGCACTGGAGGATAATGGCTTTCTGGTAGCTTTATGTTTGATTCTTCTAAGATCTTTGGCAGTTTTTTTTCTCAACACGTTTCTTGTGACTCTGTTTATTTGCAACAAAATGTTTGATGGTTCTGTGATCACAGAGCACTTTCCAGGTTCTTCTCCTCCCTCTCTGTCCCTCTCATCATTTGTAGAAAATAGAAATATACAGAGAGCTTCAATTTCCTAAAAAATTGCTGTTATCTACTGACCCCCGGAACATTATCAACTTTGCTTGATGACTTCTCTGCCTGGCTACCCTACTTTCTCTCTTCTGAAATTCCCATAATCCTTCTCTGTGACGTCAACCTCCCTGTTACATACTTACCAAATGTCCAGAATTTCCCAGGATTTAGAACTTTTTCACGGTTTTCGTGATTCCCGGGAAACGTCCCAGCAAATCCTTGTTTTACCGTCTTTTCGCCACTGCTAGAGATCCGTGGCCGGCGGAGATAATGTCTCCACCGGCCGCCATTTTACAGAATATCAGAACCCTGAGAACAAACAAGAGGCCGTATGGCTGCCAATAGAAATTGAGCTGCGGTTCTGCCCACCCTCCGCCCTGCTGCCGGTCTGTCTGCAACCTGTTGTGGGCGGCGCCACAGCTCAATTTCTATTGGCAGCCACCCGGCTGGCTCCGACTATTTTATTCTACTCTGTTCTGGTGTTCTGTAATGGCGGTGAGAGAGTCTCCGCTGCTGGGGGATACCTGATGTAAGGGGGACTGCTTCAATGGGGGATACCTGATGTAAGAGGGGCTACTCCACTGGGGAATACCTGATGTAAGGGGGGCCGCTCCACTGGGGAATACATCAGGTATCACCCAGTGGAGCAGCCCCCCTTACATCAGGTATCCCCCAGTGAAGCAGACCCCCTTTACATCAGGTATCCCCCAGTGGAGTGGCCCCCCTTACATCAGGAGGTAAGAGGGGGCTGCTTCACTGGGGGATACCTGATGTAAGGGGGGCTCCACTGGGGGATGCCTGATGTAAGAGGGACACCGCTGGGGGATTCCTGATGAAAGGGGAACACCTGATGTAAGGGGGGGCTCCACTGGGGGATACCTGATGTAAGTGGGGGCTCCGCTGGGAGATTCTTGATGTAAGGGGGGCTCCGCTGGGGGATACCTGATGTAAGGGGGCTCCGCTGGGGGATACCTGATGTAAGGAGGCTCCGCTGGGGGATACCTGATGTATGGGGGCTCCGCTAGGGGATACCTGATGTAAGAGGGACATGACTGGGGGATACCTGATGTAAGGGGGGCTCCACTTGGGGACACCTGATGTAAGGGGGACACTGCTGGGGGATACCTGATGTAAGGGGGCTCCACTGGGGGACACCTGATGTAAGCCGGATACCTGATGTAAGGGGGACACCGCTGGGGGATACCTGATGTAAGGGGGGACACCGCTGGGGGATACCTGATGTAAGGGGGGGCTCCTCTGAGGGACACCGGATGTAAGGGGACATCAGATGTGACCATTAGAAACCCCCTTTACATTAGATGTCACCATCAAAGACTCCCTTTACATTAGATGTCAGCATCAGAGTCCTCCTTTACATCAGATGTCACCATAGTCCTTGCTCATGCATGTCTTTATGGATCTTTCTTTGCGCACTAGTCCAAATCATTTGGTAGAGGGGAGATTATGTTGTGGGGTTGGTTTTCAGGGGTTGAGCTTGTCCCCTTAGTTCCAATGAAGGGAACTCTTAAGGTGTCAGCATATTAAGACATTTTGGACAATTTCATGCTCCCAACTTTGTGGGAACAGTTTGGGGATGGCTCCTTCCTGTTCCAACATGACGGCGCACCAGTGCTAAAAGCAAGGTACATAAAGACATGGATGAGCGAGTTTGGGGTGAAGGAACTTGAACAACCTTCCCAGAAGAGTTGAAGCTCTTATAGCTGCGATATTGAACCCTATGGACCAAGACTGGGATGCCATTAAAGTTCATGTGTAAAGACAGGTGTGTGTTGCTGGGGGTAGGGGATGAAAGCCAACTTTGTCACTATGAGCCAGAAGATGATGCGGTAAAGTAATAGCCCATGCAATAAGCTCTAAATCTGAGCGTTGCAGATGTATGGAAATTTAAATACACTTTTTTTCTGTCTTAGGTCCTCCAAGAGTTTCAAACAACAGCTCGCAGAAGGAAGGTAATTATTTGCTTGGAAATAGTACACTGAGTTTTAGTGGTTGTCAGGCTTACAGCCAGGGCTGGGGGGGCAGGTGCAAGGATTTTTGTCTACTTAGGCGAAGGTGCACTCCCCCCCCCCATCCTGGTGCCCTAAGGCAGCAGCTTGTGCTGCCTTATGTTAGCACCAGCTCTGTTTACAGCAGCGTTAACACCTTTTCTATAGGGATCAGACAGTTGAGTCCTGTATGAGCTCCTAAACTGCAAAACCAATTTTCAAATTACTAAAGTGAACACATCACAAATCTATGCAATGCAAAACAAACTGATGAAAAAACACCTACACATGAGTGGGTTACCTAAGCATAGCTCCCAGCTGTCCCTGATTTTGAAGGACTGTCCCTGATTTGGAGCAATGTCCTTCTTCACTCTTCCCCCCCTTATTTTGGTCTGATCCATATAGTTGTATATAAAATGCACTTTTTACCTTTCAAAAAATGTTTCCCAGTGCTAAACCTTTTTTACACATTCTAAATTGCTGCATTTGCACATTTTAAAAGCCAACATAAAGGAATAGTAGTGGTAAAAAAAAAAAAAAAAGCCCTTGGGAATTGAATTAACCTATTTCTTGGTTTAATTCTCCTTTAAGGGGGTGTGGCAGGGGGGCGTGCCCCATGCCTACATACCTTTGCTGGTAGGTGTCCCTCATTCCCATCTCAAAATGTTGGGAGGTATGCCTAAGTACTGTACCAATGAAGGCATTATTTGCTAAAGCTTTGTGTTCAAAAATCATTTGCCATGTTTTTTTTTTTCTTAAAGTACTAGTTTTACCTTTTTATTCTATTTTTTTGTACTGTTTTTGCATCTCATAAAGCAAGGTAAAAAGTGTACATCCTGAAACCATGTACTGTGTGTAATTACAGAATTCAGACGTAGTTCTAAGACAACTGTCAGCAGAAAGGAAACATCCAACTTTCAGCCTGCGGATAATCCATAATTTGGCCCAAAATAACCAGACACAATAATAGGGGTCTGACAAGTGTGCCTTCTTTGCTTAAAAACGGTATTGTTGGCTTGGAAGCAGCCTACTGTCCCGAGAGGAGACAACACATCTTCATTTGCCTACTTTATTTTTTATTTTTATTTTTTTAAAGATCGTAAGAAAAAAAAAAAAAAAGTTTTAACAAGAATTGGGCTTCACTTGGGACCTTGCACTTCAGGCAGGATCCACTTGTTCAATGTGTCACCTCCATTCCTCTTCTGTTAATGCTGCATGAAAGGGCAACAAAAGAACCCGTGTATATTAATAATATATTCGCCTTTCCTCGACTTCCATCGTACGGTGGGGAGTGACTTCATTCCCATGCAGGGCCGGAGCTACCACTAGGCAAACTAGGCAGACGCCTAGGGCGCCCTGCTGCCTAGGGCACCTGGCCACTGCTGTTCCTACTCTCTTCTCTCTCCAGTAAGCAACTTATGCCATGTACACATGACCGGACTTTGCGTGGGAATGAACTCTGATGGACTTTTCGACGGAGTTCCAACGGAGTTCCGCTGAAACAGACTTGCCCACACACGATCACACCAAAGTCCAATCGTTTAACGTGATGACATACGACTGGACTAGAAAAGAAGTTCAATAGCCAGTAGCCAATAGCTGCCCTTGCTTTGTTGTTGGTCGGTCAGACCTGCATGCAGATGAGTGGTTTTCTCAATAGGAACTGGTTCTGGTGGAAAGATTTGAAACATGTTCTATTTCTAAAGTCCGTCAAATTTTTCGACAGAAAAGGTCTGATGAAGCCCACACGCGATTGAATTGTCTGACGGATTCGTTCCATCGGAACTTTGCTGTCAAAGTCCAGTCGTGTGTACACGGCACGTCTTAGCAACAGCAGCCAGCCTCCACTCTATTCACACATAGTCTCAAAGGCGCAGTGACGGCGAAGGACTGTGTCTGTGTCTCGACTCCCAAATGAATGGAAGCAAGCGGACATTAATTCAGGGTCGCTGGTGAGGCTGCATTTCATGGGCGCTGGTGAGGCTGAATTTCATGGGCACTGGTGAGGCTCCATTTCATGGGCACTGGTGGGCTGCATTTGATGGATGATTTATTAAAAAAGGTGGGGTATACATGGACAGGGCAAATGGGGTGGAGTCAGGGGTGGAGCCAGGGGGTGGCAAAATGAGGTTTCTCTTAAGGTGTCAAAAATCCTTGCACCAGCACTGTTCTCATGCCAAAAACATTTTTAGCAATACTGAGTAGCCCAAATCTTGCAAGAAGAGTATCATGTGCTCCTTAAACTACCAGAGGTGTACCAAGAGGTTGGCCAGACTGGCGCCCACCAGTGGTGCGGGTCGAGGGGGGGCATATTGGCAGTGTTTTACTGCTCTTCTAACTTGTTCTCACACACACAGCCCACCTTCACATCACCTCACATGCTTCAGATGCAGATGCATGTCTCCCGTCCCTGCAGCCCTTCTCACACACACAGCAGAACAAAGCTGTCTCCTCCCCCTCCCCCTTCTCATTCAGATCTGTATACACACAAGAGGAGGGGGAGGGGGAACACACGCCGACTTCAGGTCCGTACAAACTTTTCTATGCTTTATAGATAGGCAGGGAGGAGGGGGAGAGAGTGGCTGAGATTGGGAAGGAGGAAACGAAAACGTTGTACAACCTGTACATGCCGTGAACCCTGGGATAGAACTACAGGTCCCAGCATGTTGTGCACCTCCATTACAGCCTGTGATAGGACTAGAAGCTCCAACATGCCTTGCTCCTCTATTTCTGCCTGTGATAGAGCTACAGGTCCCAGCATGAATGATCTGCACTTTTATTGTAGACTAGGTTCCTGTGTGACTTGGCTAGAACTAAAAGTCCCAGCATGCTCTGCACCTCTCTTGCAGCCTATGATAGAACTACAGGTCCCAGCATGCTCTGCACATCTCTTGCAGCCTGTGACAAAACTACAAGTCTCAGTATGCTCTGCACTTTCATTGCAGCCCACGATATAGAACTAAGACCCCTTTCACACCAGGGCGTTTTGCAGGCGCTATAGCGTTAGAAATAGCGCCTGCAAAACGCCCTAAAGAAGCTGCAGCATTGTGTGTAGTGTGAAAGCCCCCAAGGGCTTTCACACTACAGCAGTGCGCTGGCAGGACGTCAGAAAAAAAGTCCTGCCAGCAGCTTCTTTGGAGCGGTGAAGGAGCAGTGTGTTTACCGCTCCTCCACCGCTGCTCCCCATTGAAATCAATGGGGCAGCGCTGTAATACCGCCGGCAAAATGCCGCAATTGCGGCGTATTGCCGGTGGTTTTAACCCTTTCGTGGCTGCTAGCAGGGGGTAAAAGCGCCCCGCTAGAGGCCGAAATGCGGCAGTATAACGCCGCTAAAAATAGCGGCGTTTTACCGGCCACGCTATCGGCGGTATGGTGTGAAAGGGGTCTAAAAGTCCCACTATGCTCTGCAGGAGCATTACAGCCTGTGATAGGACTACAAGTCCCAGCATGCTTTACAGAGGTGGAGCAGAAGACCAGGGGGGTACAGAGTAGGGTTGCCACCTTTTCTTCAAGTCAAACCCGAACACTTTAGCGGCGCACAGAATTATTCTTTTTTTTTTGTTATATAAACTATACATATATTTTGCTATTAAATAGCATTTCTAATCATATGAAGTTAATAACAAGAGTCCCGATTTAGATCAGAGTCCACAGAGTTCTCCTTTTACATTTGAACTCGCAGAGTTCCCTTTCACTGTAAGGGGGGGATTCTGCAGACTCTGATGTAAGGGAGAACTCTGGGGACTCTGACATGAGGAATGCTCTGGGAACCCTGATCTAAGGGGGAACACTGAGAACTCTGATATACGGAGAGGACTCTGATGTAAGGGGGAACACTGTGGCTTTGGTGTAAAGGAGAACTCTGATGTAAGGAGTGCTCTGAGAATCCTGTTTTACCTTAGTGTACTCACTCAGAGGCAGGAGAGAGAAGGTGGGAGACTTCAGTCACAAACGGGGATGGATGGTGAGCTCACTTACCCCTTGGCAGTCAGCAACTTTCATCCAGATGTCTCTGAGGCTGCTGGACTTCAAATTTCCAGCCCCCACTTCCTTTTTCCGAGGCACATCCCTGGGGACTGGAGTGTGGACAGAGGGGTAGGGGCGGGAGGAAAAGGTGCAGATCGAGCCCTCGCTCCTCTCCCATCTGTACATGTATTTGGGGGGGATTGTTAATAATGGCTTTGGGCAGTGTGAAATAGAGTGTAACACACTCTCAGCTTAGACAACTGCAGCCAGCAACCCTTCTGGGAAGCCATAGTCCAGTCTGAATAATGTGTCCGGGTTTCAGGCAGGCTGAAACCCGGACGTATGATGCCAAACCCGAACTGTCCGGGTGAATCCTGGACAGGTGGCAACCCTAGTACAGAGGTGGGTCTGAAGACCAGGGGGGTACAGAGGTGGGTCTGAAGACCAGGGAGGTACAGAGGTGGGGCTGAAGACCAGGGGGATACAGAGGTGGGGCTGAAGACCAGGGGGGTACAGAGGTGGGGCCGAAGACCAGGGGGGTACAGAGGTGGGGCCGAAGACCAGGGGGGTACAGATCTGGGGCCGAAGACCAGGGAGGTACAGATCTGGGGCCGAAGACCAGGGGGGTACAGATCTGGGGCCGAAGACCAGGGGGGTACAGATCTGGGGCTGAAGACCAGGGGGGTACAGAGGTAGGGCTGAAGACCAGGGGGATACAGAGGTGGGGCTGAAGACCAGGGAGCTACAGAGGTGAGACAGATGTGCAGAAGGTACAGTGTTGGGGAAGAAAAGCAGGGGGTGTAAAGCAGTGGAGCAGATGAGAAAGCGGGTTACATTGGTGGGGCAGATGGGTTCAGTGTTAAGACAGATGAGAAGGTGATTCAATAGTGAGACAGAAGAGCATGGGGATACGTCTGTTGGAGCAGATGTGCAGGGAGCTAAAGCGGTGAGGCAGATGAGAAAAGGGGTACATTGATGGGGCAGATGAGCAGGGGGTTACAGTGGTGGGACAGAAGAGCAAGGGGTACAGTGGTGGGGCAGATGTGCAGGAGGTACATCGGTGGAACACATGAGCAGGGGGTTACAGTGGTGGGGCAGATGAGCAGGGGGTTACAGTGGTGAAGCAGAGGAGCGGGGGGACACTAATCTGAGGTGTGAAGGTGCAGGATGTTAATTTCTCACTACGAAAGTAGTTTTAGAGCATTTACTGTATAAAAAATCCTTTTAGTGATTGAGAATGTGAAGTTGACATTTTTTGTTATAAAATTGGCACTCTCAATTTATTTGAAAACATTTATCCGCACACTGTGCTCAAAACGTTGCCTACCCCTGTACTAGAACATTTATTACTATTATTATTATTATTATTATAATACAGGATTTATATAGCACCAATAGTTTACGCAGCACTTTAGAAAAGAAAAGGGAGACAATACAGTTATAACACAACAATAACATACAAGAGGATTAGGAGGGCCCTGCTCCGAAGAGCTTACAATCTAAAAGCATTGCATTTTTTATTTAATTTGGGTAAATAAGATTTTTTTATTTACAGTTTTTTTTTTCTCTTTTTTACCGACAGCTCAACACTAATTCTCATACACTGTCAGGAGAATATGAACAGGTGATGGTTCAATAACAGTGGCAGGTTTTATGGTGCTGCTGATTGTATAGAACACAGGACATTCTAGATTGACATCTACATGTGCTGGGAAAGCCCATCGCATGCTTTCCCAACACACAGGGAAATGCACTGCACTTGAGTGGTGGTGCCACTAATTGTCAAATGCACCCCCCCCCCCCCATGCATCTGCAAATACATCCTATTCTGAATGGTGCTGCAGCAGAATGCGGTTCTATGCAGTATGTTTTTAGAAAAGAGCCGGGGACTTCTTTTCCGCGTTTTTCACATGTAGGGGAGTGCATTCAAATGAATGGGCTGCCCTATGCGCAAGAGCATGCAAAGAGGCACCCACGCAAGCAATAGTGCCAACCAAGCCCACTCCCACCACCCTGCATTGAGCTGTGATGTGTAGCGGATGGACGGGGCAATTTGCTTTGTGTGCCGTGTGTTCAGTTCACACCACTAAAGTGAAACCAAGTAGGATGTTCTTTATCACTATACTGTTTTTGGCGCACTACAACACTGTGTACAGCGGTGCATAAACAGGAATGATATGTCAGTTTGTTACATTTCAAAAAGCTGCAAAATGAAATGTTGAAAGAGTTGAATATTGCGATGAATTGTAATAAACACATCACTCTGTTCCCTTCCCAGCGCACACCAGGGACCTCTTCTGATAGGAGGTCACGTTGAATTTTAGATAGCCAAGCTAAGCACAATATGAAGCATAAGCATAATATGAATACAAATTCTTATCTTTTAGTATATTTAGCACCTTTAAAAATGTAAAATAAGTTATATTAGAAAAAATAGAAAACCTATTAAGGTTTATAAGGTTTTATACTTCTGAATGTGATACCACGTGTTTATCCTAAATCTCATCTGACTACTATGTTTATATGCAATATCTTTTTTCAAAAGTCAAAACCATTGAAAAGGGACTGTATAGCCTAAACATTATCTTTAATGGATATGCAGACAATTAAAAATGAAAGGAAATTGTTGTAAAAAAACAAATTGAAATTCTAACTCTTTAATGAAGGGGGGGGGGGGGGGGCGATACTGATTCTCGCCAAGGGTGCTGGAGACCCTAGATACAGCTCTGTAAACTACTCAACATTCTCCAAGATTTTTGCGAGAAGGATGATGACATCACCATTGTATATACACACACACACAAAAGTGTCCTTTTCTTGATCATACATCACGGGACACAGGAGCTCATTACATAGTGGGTTATATAGGCACCTCTGGTGATTGGACACTGGTTAACCCCAATTAAGGAGAATTCCTCCCCTATATAACCCCTCCCATATGGGAGGCACCTCAGTTTTTTCGCCAGTGTCTATGGTGGTTGGACGTAAAACATGTGCTATGAAGAAAGCTCTGTGCAGGTCCCTGCGGGGGCCTAAGGGCTACAACAAACCGGATCCATATCTCGGGCCGATATTTGACTCCCAAGATGGTATGGTACCCGGGCCTCGTCATCCGAAGAAACGAGGTTTGGCCTGTAAGTCCTCTCCTATTGGAAGACTGGGCTCTGGGAAAACCAGACTTGGTGTACTATTTACATAGTGGCATGAAAGTTTCTGGCAGAGTCTTTTACAAGGTCCAGGTAGGAGGTTCTTCTGAGAAAGAACCCCAAAAAAACCTGAAGGTTGGCACAACTCTGCCCGCCGTGATGGGTGAAGGCTGGGATCTGTCTGTTTTCAGCAATTCCTGCGGCGAGGACAGGTAAGGGAAGTTAATCCTATATATAATTATATTATGGATTTCTTCATTTGAGTAGTTGTATGTCTTACCTGGTTTCCACCACTAGAGGGAGTAAGAGCAGCCTGATGCATACTTGCATGCCTTTCAGTACACACGCTCAGTGAAGCCTGGTTCTCCAGAGGTCTCACGTCTCCACTGCAATCCCTGCCACAATAAGGTAATACAGGGGTCCCACGTAGTCTGGGGGTCCCACGCAGCTCTGATAGAGATTCCCTTTCCCCCCTGGATTCCGGCGGTCCTCGTGCACGTGTGCACGCACGCCGAGCGCACTCCCGGGCTAATGGAGGAGGGGGGGTGTGGTTGTGAGCCGTGCACGTTGGTGTGCACGGCGCTGTACTGCGCAGGCGCCAGGTGGCAGTTTTAAAAAGCCCAGAGCATCAGGGGGCTGTAAGTGTGAGACACAGGAGCTGTGGGCAGTAAGCATCCCAAGGGATTGGATCCAGGCAAACCTTAGACACCTACTCAGCATCAGGTTGTGCAGTTTTAAGCATATATATTTATTGTTAGACTTTAAGCACAACAGTGATTGCACTTTGTACTAGTACCTCTGCTTTGTAGCTTAGGACTATGTCTCCTCGCAAGAGGGTCTCAGGGGGAGGTAACAAGGGCACTGGTAAATCACCGCCTAGGTCCAGGGGTTCTAAAAATGCCTGTAGGTTACCATCCCCCCCTGCAGGACCGGAGCCAGCCTCACAGGATGAGTCAGTGCCCCTGTCAGGTTTTGCAGCCTCTCCTAATGTCTCAGTCCCGGTATACGTCACTGAGGACTCCTTTAGGGCTACATTGGAGGGTTTTGAAGGGAGAATCATGAATTTTATTTCAGCTTCCCTGAAAGATAGCAGGAAAAGGGGTAGATCCCCTCCCTCTGCTGAGATTCCTCTTTCAGATGATTCTTCTGACAAGGAGGAGAGTTCCCTATCTTGGGACAGGGATCTTGAGCAGTCGGAGGAATCAGAGGAAGAGAGAGTCCCCTCCTCCCAGGCGCTCAGAAAACAGGTGCAGTATTATACTGAATTGGTGCGTACCACATTCAGAATGCCTGCTGCTGAAGTCGCTACGTCCTCTGTTTCTTCCCTGGGAGTCAGGAAAGTCCCACAGACTGCTTTTTCCTTTCCAACTCATCCCTTAATGGATAAATTGATGTATGAGGATTGGGGACATCCCGATAAACTGTTTGCTCCTCCTAAAAGGTTTTCTGTGCATTATCCTCTGGAGGAAAGTTTCGCCAAGAAATGGGGGGGTCCCATCTGTCGATGCGGCTGTTTCTTGCGTGAATAAAAACCTGACCTGTCCATTGGATAATGCTCAGGTATTTAAAGATCCAACTGATAAGACGTTGGAAACATTATTAAAAGCCTCCTTTTCCAGGACTAGCGCTGTAGTGCAACCTACAGTCGCAGCCGTGGGGTTGTATCAGTTCCTCAAGGAACAGGTTAAGCAGATGCTTGGCCTCCTTCCCAGTGAGGAAGTGGAGATTAATGCAGAAATACCTCAAATTCTGTGTTTCATGATTGATGCGATTTTGGATTCTGTCCAACAAGCATCTCGTTTGTCTCTCCTGTTGGTACACATGCGAAGGGCCCTATGGCTAAAGAATTGGGCAGCTGAGCTATCATGCAAGAAGCATTTGCTTGGGTTCCCGTTTAAAGGGGAACGTTTGTTTGGAGAAGAATTAGACAAATTCGTCCAAAAAATTTCCGGGGGTAAATCTACTCTCCTTCCAGTCAAAAGGAGCAAACGTCCATCATTTAGGTGTTCTCTCTCTCCTGGAGCATCAAGCTCTAAGCAGTGGCGACGGCCTTCTCAACCCTCCTCTACAGGAAAGGCTCAGGGCCGGGCCCAGGGGCAGAAAAAGACTTGGGGGCGAAAGCCTGCCAAGCAGAGCCCAAAAGCTCGGCCGAGTGGGGGGAAGGCTTCTGCAGTTTGCGGAAGCTTGGCGGGAAGAGATCCGGGACAAGTGGGTGATCTCTTCGGTATCTCTGGGCTACAAAGCTAGAGTTTCAGGAGATTCCACCTTCTCGCTTTCTAAGGTCAAGGATCCCCTGGGACCCAGTAAAGCAAAAACCGCTATTTCTGGCCTTAGATCACTTACTATCCGAGGGGGTGATAGTAGAAGTGTACCCAAAAGAACAGGGTTCAGGGTTTTACTCGAATCTCTTCACCGTTCCGAAGCCAAATGGAAGTGTCAGACCTATCCTGGATCTGAACCGGTTTTTACGCATCCGGTCCTTCCGAATGCAGTCAATTCGCACTGTGGTCTCCTCCCTGCAAGGGGGAGAGTTTATGGCATCAATAGACATCAAGGATGCATATCTCCATGTGCCAATTTTTCCCGCACACCAAAAGTATCTAAGGTTCGCGGTAGAGCGGCGCCATTTTCAATTTGTGGCCTTGCCATTCGGGCTCGCTACGGCCCCTCGAGTCTTCACAAAGATTCTGGACCCTCTCTTGGCAAACCTAAGAGCTCAGGGTATAGCCGTCATGGCTTATCTAGACGACTTGCTTCTCATGGAGAAAACAGTAGCGTTCCTGAACCACAGTGTTTCCAGAACGCTAGAACACCTGGAACGCCTAGGTTGGATTATAAACCTAGAAAAGTCGTCCCTACAGCCTGCTACCAGGTTGGAATACCTGGGTATGGTTATCGACACCGCTCAGGGGAAGGTGTTTCTTCCAAGGCCAAAAGCCTTGGCCATTGGGGATCTGGTGCGCCTAATTCTGGGCAGGAGATCTTCTCCCATTTGGTTGTGCATGAGACTGTTAGGGAAAATGGTCGCCTCCTTCGAGGCCGTTCCATTCGCCCAGTTCCACTCAAGGCCTCTGCAAAGATGCATCCTTGCGGCTTGGAACAGGAAGCCCCAATCCTTGGATTTTCCTATGCGTCTATCCCCAGGGACACGCAAGAGTCTCGTCTAGTGGTTACAAACCGAGAATTTGCTGAAGGGCAAAACTTTTCTTCCTCTTCCATGGAAGGTTATTACGACAGATGCCAGCCTGACAGGCTGGGGAGCAGTGTGAGAGGAGACGTGCTCGCAGGGGAAATGGTCTGTGATCGAGAAGCTATTGCCCATAAATGTCTTGGAAATCCGGGCAGTTTATATGGCTCTCATAAAGTGGTCTTACAGACTACGGGGTCTCCCGGTTCGGGTTCAGTCCGACAATGCCACAGCAGTGGCCTATATCAACCACCAAGGCGGTACGAGGAGTCTGGTTGCGCAAAAAGAGGTGAATCGCATACTTGTCTGGGCAGAAAAGCATGTTCCATGCCTTTCTGCAGTCTTCATTCCAGGAGTGGAAAATTGGCAGGCGGATTTTCTGAGCCGCCAGCAGTTGTGCCCAGGAGAATGGGCTCTTCCCCCCCGACGTGTTTTTGGACATATGTTGCAGGTGGGGTACTCCAGACGTAGATCTGTTTGCGTCCAGGTTCAACAGAAAACTGGACAAATTTGTATCAAGAACAAGAGATACACTTGCTCAGTGGTCAGATGCTCTGACAGTTCCCTGTGATCAGTACAATCTGATTTATGCCTTCCCCCCATGCCCGCTTCTGTCGCGGTTCCTGGGAAGAGTCAAGAGGGAAACAAAGTCGGTGCTTTTGGTAGCCCCAACTTGGCCCAGGCGACCTTGGTACGCAGAGATCATGAAGTTGGCAGTAGGCAGGCCATGGATCCTCCCTCTCCGGCCAGATCTGCTCTCATAGGGTCCAATTTACCATCCTGCTTTACACAGTCTGAATTTGATGGTTTGGCTGCTGAGACCCACATTCTGAGAGACCGTGGGCTTTCGGGGGCCAGTCCTTTCTACTCTGGTTAATGCCAGAAAGCCGGCCTCCAGGCTTATTTACTACAGAATATGGAGGGCATATGTTTCCTGGTGTGAACTCAGGGAATGGCATCCTAGAAAGTATGTCATTAGCAGGATCCTGGCCTTCCTCCAGTCAGGCCTAGAAATGAATTTGGCCATAAGCACTATCAAGGTGCAGATTTTGGCCTTGTCAGTGATTTTTTCAGAAGCCACTTGCATCGTATTCCCTGGTGCGGGCTTTCATCTATGCGGATAAGGCCGCCAGTCAAACCTCCGGTATGCCCATGGGATCTGAATTTGGTTCTCTCGGCTTTGCAGGGGCAACCTTTTGAACCTTTGCATCTGGCTTCATTAGTTCTTTTGACCAAAAAATAGTTTTTCTTGGTAGCCATATCCACGGCTAGAAGAGTGTCAGAACTAGCAGCTCTCTCCAGCAAAGAGCCGTATCTAATTGTTCATAAGGACCGGGTGGTCATGCGTCCCAACAGGTCCTTTCTACCTAAGGTGGTTTCGGGATTCCATTTGAATCAAGATGTAATCCTACCATCCTTTTTTTCGGACCCACAGTCCGCAGAAGAAGAATCTTTGCACACTTTGGATGTGGTTAGAGCAATCAGCATCTATCTTCAAGCAACTGCTTCGATTAAAAAAAACTGATTGCTTATTTATTTTGCCGGAAGGCCCTAGGAAGGGCCAGGCGGCATCAAAATCCACTCTCTCAAGGTGGATTAGACAGATTATTTCTCAGGCCTATAGTGTTAAAGGGAAAATCCCTCCTTTTCAAGTGAAAGCGCACTCTACTAGGGCTGTAAGTGCTTCTTGGGCAGTGCATCACCAGGCCTTCCTGGCTCAGATCTGTAAGGCTGCAACTTGGTCATCAGTCCACACATTCACCAGATTCTATCAGGTGGATGTCAGAGGGCAAGAGGATATCGCCTTTGGGCGCAGTGTACTGCAGGCTGCAGTTTAGGTCCTCTGGTCCATGGCGGTCTATAATTATGATCTGTCTCCCTCCCCTCAATCTGAGCATTGCTTTGGGACATCCCACTATGTAATGAGCTCCTGTGTCCTGTGATGTATGATCAAGAAAATAGGATTTTTATATACAGCTTACCTGTAAAATCCTTTTCTTCAGAGTACATCACGGGACACAGGGCTCCCGCCCCTCGTGGGTTTTATGGGGTTTCCTATTGCTTTGCTACAAAACTGAGGTGCCTCCCATATGGGAGGGGTTATATAGGGGAGGAATTCTCCTTAATTGGGGTTAACCAGTGTCCAATCACCAGAGGTGCCTATATAACCCACTATGTAATGAGCTCCTGTGTCCCGTGATGTACTCTCAAGAAAAGGATTTTACAGGTAAGCTGTATATAAAAATCCTATTATTTTCAACACTTTTAGGGAAGGGGATAGGTGGCACCTTATATAAGTGGACTTTGCCTTTAAAGTGGAACTTAAAGAGATTGTAAAGATTTGTTTATTAAAACAAAAAAAAAAACTAATCATACTTACCTTCACTGTGCAGCTCATTTTGCACAGAGTGGCCCCCGATCCTCCTCTTCTGGGGTGGCTCCTCCCCACATCAGATAACCCCCTAGGAGAAGCCCTCTCCCGGGCGGTTACCTTGCACTCCCGAGTCCAGCATTCGGTGTCCATAGCCGCCGAATGTATGACTCAGCCCCGCCCCCGGGCGCCCACACCATTGGATTTGACAGCAGTGGGAGCCAATGGCTGTGCTGCTATCAATCTATCCAATCAAGAGCTGAGAATCCCCCCCCCCCTCCCCCTTGGGAAGAGGAAGAGTGCGTCCCCGCCAGATGAATTTCCAGGGCTCAGGTAAGTAAAACTGGGCTGGGAGGCCGGTCACTGCCAGGTGTTTTTTCACCTTAATGCATCCTAGAAAAAAAAAAAAAATGTAGATTTACAACCCCTTTCACTCCAATCGACACTGATTATTTTTAATCCTCATGCTGCTAGCATTAGTACATAGATAGGGAAGTGTATTATATTTACTTGTGTTAAACCTTTTTTTGTTACATTTATTCAGTTACTTCCTGGTTTCTTGCCTAGGTACACTCTCCTGCATGTATGCTTGAGCTAAGGGCAGATGGAATCCAGGAAGTAAATACTATATGAATCGTTTACCCTTACTAAAGATGGCCACGGCTATATCTGCTAGGGGGGTGTTTTTCAAAGTGATTTCTCAAGAAAATAAAGCATGGATGCATAAATGGATGAGGGAGTTGGCTCTGAATATTAAAAAAATGAATGATATTGTTGTTTGGTTTGTAGGGCTCAGATACAATGAAGATCTACTTTAAGGTGCAAGGTCTGCTTTAGAGTCTTGCCGCTGACTTCCTACTGTCCTTCTCAATTTTTGTATACGATACAGCATTTGTTTTTTGTAGAAGCGAGGAAGGTTCAGAACCTCTGTAAGGTTTTTATTGCCATCTGTTCATCCCAATAACATACGTTCCACTCATTTTTCCTGGTGTCACAGGAGTAAAAGAGAGACGTTTTTGCCAATGGCGTTGCAGACAGCAAGAAAAACCTGACAGAACATCGAACTATTCTTCCCAATCTGAAAAAAAAAAAAGCATGTTTTGACGGGAACAGTAAAAGTGGGGAATTGGAAAAGGGTTATAGATGCTGAACACATGGAAGTGCTGGAACATACTATATATAAAGATATATACTCACCGGCCACTTTATTAGATACACCTTGCTAGTACCGGGTTGGACCCCCTTTTGCCTTCAGAACTGCCTTAATTCCTTGCGGCAGAGATTGAACAAGGTGTTGGAAACGTTCCTCAGAGATTTTGGTCCATATTGTCATGATAACATCACACAGTTGCTGCAGATTTCTCAGCTGCACATCCATGATGCGAATCTCTTGTTCCACCACATCCCAAAGGTCCTCTATTGGATTGAGATCTGGTGAGTGTGGAGGCCATTGGAGTTCAGTGACCTCATTGTCATGTTCAAGAGACCAGTGGTGAGATGATTGGAGCTTTGTGACATGGTGCATTATCCTGCTGGAAGGAGCCATCAGAAGATGGGGAGACTGTAGTCATAAAGGGATGGACATGGTCAGGAACAATACTCAGGTAGGCCGAGGTGTTTAAATGATGCTCAGTTACTACTAAGGGGCCTAAAGTGTTCCAAGAAAATATCTCCCACACCATTATACCACCAGCCTGATCTGTTGATACAATGCAGGATGGATCCATGCTTTCATGTTGTTTACACCAAATTCTGACCCGGCCATCTGAATGTCTCAGCTGAAATCGAAACTCAGACCGGGCAATGTTTTTCCAATCTTCTATTGTCCAATTTTATCTGATTCTGTGTGAATTGTAGCCTCAGTTTTCTGTTCTTAGCTGGCAGGAGTGGCAACCGGTGTGGTCTTCTGCTGCTGTAGCTCATCTGCTTCAAGGTTCAATGTGTTGTGTGTTCAGAGATGGTATTTCAGAGATGGTATTCTGCATACCTTGGGCGTAACGAGTGCTTATTTAAGTTATGTTGCCTTTCAATCATCGTCTGACCTCTGACATCCGCATTCTGCCGCTCGGTTCGAACTATCGTCTTCACCACATCTAGATGCTTAAATGCACTGAGTTGCTGCCATGTAATTGGCTGATTAGCAATTTGTGTTACCAAGCGATTGAACTGGTGTCCCTAATAAAGTGGCCGGTAAGTGTAAATGCAGAGGTTAGTATGCCAGAAAAGCATCAAAATGCTACTTTACTGGTCCTTTATCAAAATTCCTCCTAATATTGAGGGCTGTATTGCTCCTGAAACAATATTCCTAATCTAATTTTCAAGATACTGTCTTCGGGTGCTGCAGGGACTACTACTAAGAAAATAAATAAAAAAATAAAAAAAATTACATTTTAAACATTAATGTTTTCTTAAAAATCTTTCAAAGTTTTCATTTTTTTTTTTTAAGGTGCAGTGTATATCTCTAGGTCACCGATCTGCCATGCCCATAAATAAGGATAGGGTGGGACAGCGTTGGGTTCTGAGCAAGTGGGCTTTACTGCTTATTTTGTACTTTATATACACATAGAAATCCCCATTAAAATTGCCTAGATCTCATTCTCATGGGATCATAGAGATAACATTTACTATCCAGGCATATACCTAACACTGACCTTCTTTACTAGGAATAAAGTTGTATTCTGTCTCAGCCAACTGAAAGCTGATCTAACCTTATCTCTTAACATATACAAAAGCCTTTGTAAGTTACGGAATACACAAGAGAACTCTCGCAGCCAATTCAGTGCATGCGTGTTCTGTTCCTGTGTACACAGTATGGGCATCTTCTTATTTTTTATACAACAGACAGCATCTACTTTAACAGGTTCTTAGGTTATAAGACTGGCTGCACAGACTAAAGGCCCATACACACGATGCAAATTTCAGAAGGGAATTGTAATTTGACGGCCTGTCGTCCAAAATTCTTACCGTTACCCTGTTTCCCCGAAAATAAGACCCAGCGTGATTTTTGGTGATGGCTTCAATATAAGCCCTACCCCCCAAATAAGCCCTAGTTAAAGTCCTTGTAGGTCTTATTTTCAGGGTAGGGCTTATTTTCAGGGAATCCGATTCTGCAACCGATTTTCATTTTTCGTAAGAAAAAAGCTGGATGAGCAGACTAGTTCATTTTTGTCGAACGACAGCTGAACGTTTGATTTTCGGATGGTCAGTACAGAAATCGTCACACAAAAGTCGAAAGTACAAACACGAATGATTGGAATCAAGGAACGACCCTGAAGAGTTTGGTCTTGTAAACTCAAGTCTGTAATCTAGAATTAACATTCGTGACACGGCACTTGATGAAAAGTCGAAATGCAGCGCACATTCTCTTCTTCTGTAATGGGATAATAATGAAGCTGCTTTGCTGGTGTTACTGATGGAGTTATGCCAAACGGTTTTTTAAAAGGCTTTTGTTTTGTAGTGATATAAATAATATTAATATTATGGCTGTTTGATTATTTTTTTTTTTTTTTGGGGAAGTTACCACAACACTATTATCCCGTAGTTTTTAAGATTAAAGATACAACTATGTTGGTGTCCCTTGTTAATTTTCCATTGTGTTGTTTTTACTGTAACTGCCTACTCCCAAACTGTCATTTGAAGATCAGGAACAATCTGAGAATCGCAAATCAGCGATCACCAAACTTCTACTAAGGCCGCGTACACACGCGGGGACTGTTCGCTCAACTTTGTTCGTCAAACAGTTTCAGCGGACAGTCCGCTCAAAATTAGCATGGACGGACTTGCCCACACACGACGAACGAACAGTCCGCTGAAACCGTGCGCGATGACGTGAACGGCACATACGACGGGACTAGAAAACGACGTCCTATACACTGCAATGCAACCTTCGGCGTGTAAATTCTTTCTGAGCATGCGCGAGACTTAGTTTGACGAACAAGCCTACACACGGGCGGTCTGTCCGCTCAAACCAAGTTTCAGCGGACAGTTTTTCGGAATTTCCGAAAAACTTTGTTCGTCAGACTGTCCGCTGAAACTGTCCGCTGAAGCCCACACACGAGCGGACTGTCAGCCGAAACACTGTTCAGCGGACAAAGTTGAGCGAACAGTCCCCGCGTGTGTACGCGGCCTAACACAAAATTAGCAGAAGGGGCCCAAAGGGTGGCACGCCAGAAAAAAAAACATAGTAGGTGAGGTTGAAAAAAGACACAAGTCCATCAAGTCCAACCTATGTGTGTAATTATATGTCACTATTACATTGTATATCCCTGTATGTTGTGGTCATTCAGGTGCTTATCTAATATTTTTTTGAAACTATCAATGCTCCCTGAGGAGACCACCGCCTGTGGAAGGGAATTCCATATCCTTGCTGCTCTTAGAGTAAAGAACCCTCTACGTAGTTTAAGGAAATTAACTTCCTCTTTATACTCTCGTACTACGTCACTACATTTTTGTTTCTCGAACGACAACTTGCGGATAGTTAGTATGTTACACAAAATCCTGCACGTACGACAATCGAACCGTGTGTACGAGGCTTTAGCCATGCTTTCCCTTGCCATGTTTTTCTTATAGTGAATATCTGGACAAAATGTAAAAAATAAAAAATAAAAAACATTTTTAGTAAACCTCTACAAGCACAATTTTACATTTTAAAATGCCAACAAGTGCAGAAAAACACTTGACGAGCTACCAAAAATCTAGTTTGCAGGGTTCAGGAGTAGGGATGAGCTTCGTGTTCGAGTCGAACATACGTTTGACTCGAACATCGGCTGTTCTCCAGTTCGGCGATTAGCGAACGTTATGGGCCGTTCGCGCCAAATTCATGTGTCGCTCACGGTCCACAATGCACTGCGCCATTGCAGTGCATTGCTGGCTCATGATTGGCTAAGCATGCACTGTGACCCCGCATGCTTGGCCAATCACAGCGCCGGCAGCGAGGAGAGCCATGATTGGCCACAGGCAAGAAACCCGTGGACTTGTACGTGGCAGGGAGGAGGTAGCTGCGGATCATGTTGTCCTTAGAGGACTCCGGACCGAATGCCTCAGCTAACCTACGCTGCATGGCCTCCCTGATTCTGCAAAGCCTGCGGAAGGATCCTCGTATTTTTTCGGATCAAGGAGAGGGACCATTACTGGCTGGCCACTCTCCTCGATCCATGGTACAAGGGTAAGGTAACCTTATCTTGCCGTCGCAGAGGGAGCAGAGGATGAGTCATCTCCGGGAGGCCTTGCAGAAAGGTCTGTGCAACGCGTTCCCAGAGACTGGGAGGTTACAAACTTCTGGTCCTGGACAACTTGTTGCTGAGGCATCAGTCAGAAGGAGTGGTGGAGAAGGTGGCTGTCTGACCAATGCGTTCAGACAATTTTTTAGTCCGCAGCCCCAAGGTATGATCGGTTCCAGTAACCATCTGATTTACATGGTGCAGGAATACCTAGGGGCAAGGTCAGACTTGGACACCTTTCCCACCGAAAATCGGGAGAGGTTGCAGTGTCGTGGCACCAGCACCAGTGCCTAAGGCCCAATTTTTCTGCCCCTGTTTAACAGGGGCATTTAATTACAATTTTTGATGCAATGCTTTGCAGCAGGGCTCATTTCTACACTACAATTAGAGTATATGTGAGAGGTTGCAGTGTCGTGGCACCAGCACCAGTGCCAGCAGCCCAATTTTTCAGCCCCTGTTTAACAGGGGCATGTAATTATAATTCTTGATATAATATTTCACAGGAGGGCCCGTTCCTGTGCCCACCCAGAGTAACTGTGAGGACTTATAGTGTTGTGGCACCAGCACCACAACCACCAAAGGTCAATTTTTCTACCACTGTTCAATGGCATGTAATTACAATTCTTGATATAATCGTTCACAGCAGGGCACTCCAGCACCCACCAACAGTCACTTTGAGGGCTTACAATGTTGTGGCAACACCAACACCTTGTTCCACCATTTCTGCAGAGCATATAGGGCAGGCCCCTACTTTCAAACATCCAATTTACAAATGGAGGGAGACAACAGGAAGTGAGATGAAAAAAGACGGACGGCAAAACAAATTATACAGGGGTGATAACCCTTCCCTATGTTTTCCAAAAAGCTTAAAAATAGATTTTTTGACTGGAGCTACACTTTAAAAATGTACCAGTTCAAAATTACACACAGATTCTACTTAACACAACAAATCTACACAGTCCCTGTCTTGTTTGCCCCGCCTGTATACTGCTGTTCTGAGTATATGGGGCCTAGGGGCCCCGCGTCTTTCCTTTTTTTAATATGGGTACGGGGTTCCCCTTAATATCCATACAAGACCCAAAGGGGCTGGTAATGGGCAGGGGGGGGCTACCCATGCCATTTTTCTCAATGATTTTCATCCATATTGCCGGAACCAGATATTACATTAAAAACGCAAGCAGTTTGAAATTTATTTTTTTCCGTTAAATGTCATTTTGTGCTGGGACTGTTCTAAACACGGGAAACACGTGGCACTTCACAGGCATACTATAGACACCCCCCAGGCACGATACTTAAAGGAATATTAAACTTTTTTTTTCACTTTAATCGTCATTAAAATCAGTGCTCCCGCCAAAACGGCCATTTTTAAAAACATTTTAGGCATTGACCCATGTCCCCTGGGGCAGGAGCCAGGTCCCCAAACCCTTTTTAGGACAGTATCTTGCATATTAGCCATTAAAATTAGCACTTTTAATTTCGAACGTTCGAGTCCCATAGACGTCAATGGGATTCTAAAGTTCGTACGAATTTTCGGTCCGTTTGAAAGTTCTGGTGCGAACCGAACCGGGGGGGTGTTCAGCTCATCCCTATTCAGGAGTGCGTTAAGCAAAGAATGCAGGCATCAGAAGTGCGCTGCGCTCAGAATGCAGGGTTCAGGAGTGCGTTACTCTCAGAATGCAGGTATCAGAAGTGCATTGCGCTCAGAATGTAGGGATCAGAAGTGCGTTGCACTCAGAATGCAATGATCAGAAGTGCGCTGTGCTCGTAATGCAGTGATCAGAAGTGTGCTGCGCTCAGAATGCAGGGATCAGAAATGCATTGCGCTCAGAATGCAGGAATCAGAAGTGCGCTGCGCTCAGAATGCAGGGATCAGAAGTATGCGGCACTCAGAATGCAGTGATCAGAAGGGGGTTGCTCTAAGAAAGCAGGGATCAGGAGTGGGTTAAGCTCAGAATGCAGGGATCAGAAGTGCGCTGTGCTCAGAATGCAGGGATTACAAGTGCGCTGTGCTCAGAATGCAGGGATCACAAGTGCGCTGCGCTCAGAATGCAGGGATCACAAGTGCGCTGCGCTCAGAATGCAGGGATCACAAGTGCGCTGCGCTCAGAATGCAGGGATCACAAGTGCGCTGCGCTCAGAATGCAGGGATCACAAGTGCGCTGCGCTCAGAATGCAGGGATCACAAGTGCGCTGCGCTCAGAATGCAGGAATCAGAAGTGCGCTGCGCTCAGAATGCAGGGATCAGAAGTATGCGGCACTCAGAATGCAGTGATCAGAAGGGGGTTGCTCTAAGAAAGCAGGGATCAGGAGTGGGTTAAGCTCAGAATGCAGGGATCAGAAGTGCGCTGTGCTCAGAATGCAGGGATTACAAGTGCGCTGTGCTCAGAATGCAGGGATCACAAGTGCGCTGCGCTCAGAATGCAGGGATCACAAGTGCGCTGCGCTCAGAATGCAGGGATCACAAGTGCGCTGCGCTCAGAATGCAGGGATCACAAGTGCGCTGCGCTCAGAATGCAGGGATCACAAGTGCGCTGCGCTCAGAATGCAGGGATCACAAGTGCGCTGCGCTCAGAATGCAGGGATCACAAGTGCGCTGCGCTCAGAATGCAGGGATCACAAGTGCGCTGCGCTCAGAATGCAGGGATCAGGAGTGGGTTACGCTCAGAATGCAGGGATCAGAAGTGTTCTGCGCTCAGAATGCAGGGATCAGATGTGCACTGCACTCAGAATGCAGGGATCAAAAGTACGTGGCGCTCAGAATGCAGTGATCAGAAGTGAGTTGCTCTCAGAAAGAAGGGATCAGGAGTGGGTTACGCTCAGAATGCAGGAATCAGAAGTGTGCTGCGCTCAGAATGCAGGGATCAGAAGTGTGCTGCGCTCAGAAAGCAAGGGATCAGAAGTGTGCTGCGCTCAGAATGCAGGGTTCAGGAGTGTGATGCGCTCAGAATGCATGGTTCAGGAGTGCATTGCGCTCAGAATGCAGGGATCAGAGGTGCGCTGCGTTGAGAATGCAGGGATCAGAAGTGCGTTGCGCTCAGAATGCAGGGATCAGAAGTGCGTTGCGCTCAGAATGCAGGGATGTTGGGGAGGATGATGTGAAGGGTGGTAGAGGACACTGTTATGGGGGTGGCCCTGTTCATAGCAGTGTCCCCTTCACATCACCTCCCCCCAGACACACACACACACAGTAGTGTCCTGCCCCCCCCCCCCCTTATCTCCCATAGCATTGGCCACTGTGCCTTTTACATTACACTACACCACACACACACACACACACACACACACACACAGTAGTGTCCTCACACACCCCCCCCCCCCCCCCCTTCCCGAGTTCCATAGCATCTTACCTGTGCACATGAGAAGAAGCATTGTTTTGAACAGAAAGCGGGGGAGCTGGCAGAGCGACTTTTCATATTAACATGCTGGTGATTGGTTGCTTAGGACCTAGCAACCAATCACCTGTGGGTTAACTAGAAAAGTCAACTTGGCCAGCTCCTCCACCCACACTGCATCCTGTGCTGCCTCTGGCTCTCTGCTGTGTACTGATGACAGAGGCAGAGGAGGTAGGAGGGGAGGGAGAGAGGAAGGAAGACCAAAGGCGCATAGGAGGCTGATTGCGAAGACCAGTGATGTATCAAATAGTGTCCCCCATCGGATAGTGTCCGCCCTGTACTGCGCTTGCTCAGTACGGAGGATAAGGAGAAGCTGAACATATCCAAAGATGAACGGCACCTGCACAGCGAGTCCAGGTTCAAGCCCCGTCATCCAAGTGAAGATAGAATTAGAATAAAAAATAGCCGAGCGAAGCAACCGTATGTCCACTTGGATGGTGGGGCTTCAACCTGGACTCAGTGCGCAGGCACCATTCTTCTTCGGAGACTTTCGGAGTCTCCTTCTCCTCCGTACTGCGCAAGCGCTGCACGTGCGCATTACGGGGCGGACACTTTTTGACAGAACACCGGCAGCTAGCAGTAGGAGGCGGGGGGTCGGTGGGGAAGACCTGTTCCCGGTCTACCTGTCACCAACCCCCGCTGTAGAGTGTATCTACAAAAAATTCACAGAGCTGTCCATCCTGCGAATCTGCATGCACATTCATTTGTTCAGTGCAAATGCTGGCAGAATTCAAAGTTACTAGACTATTTTTTCTCCAGCTTGGGATGTTCTTCATTCCTAAAAACAGCATGAATCAGGAAAATACTGCATTATGACCACTAGATGGAGTTGATGATCAAAGTAAATAATAATTATTTTTAAAGAAAAATGGGAGTTTTAGAAAATTGGAGTTTTAAGGTGCATATTAATCAAATTGAAAACAGAAATCGAATTTCGAAATTTTATTTAAAGCGGAGGTCTACCCTAAAGTGGACCTTCCGCTCAATGGAACCCTCCCCCCCTCCGGCGCCACAATTGGCACCTTTCAGGGGGGAGGGGGGTGCAGGTACCTGTACAGTACAGGTATCTACACCCACTTCCGGGATAGATTCTGCAGAAGGTACACCCCTTTCCGCAGAATCTACGCCCCTTTCCGAAGGTCCCCCGCTGCCTGCTGGGAAACACACGGATCCCAGAGACAGCGGGGACCATCCTTATTGCGCAGCGCGACTCGCGCACGCGCAGTAAGGAACCGGGAAATGAAGCCGAAAGGCTCCACTTCCTGATTCCCATATCCAAGATGGCGGCGGCAGCACCCGAGAGACGATCAAGAGATCGGCTTCGGGTGCCAACATCGCGGGCGCGCTGGGTGGGTAAGTGTCATTATTTTAAAAGTCAGCAGCTGCAGTATTTGTAGCTGCTGGCTTTTAAAAAAAAAAAAAAAAACGGGCCGGACTCCCGCTTTAAGCACTGCAATACCGGGCTATAGTCATATGACGTCCGCAGATGGGATCTCCCATCATGGTCGGGCATCATATGACGTCCTCGGTTTTTCGCCGCTACTGCTGTGCTGGTCACGTGTACTATTCACGTGAACGGCGCTCGTGCATGCCCCTAGGATGCATTCAGAGCGGCGATTGGGGACGAGGCTTGTCACCCTGACACAGCCCAACCCCATTCACAGTAAGGAGCTAATGAAAATGGCTCTTTACCATGTGACCGGCTGTATCCAATCACAGCTGGTCACAGAATGTCAGCAAACTGAGGTAACGAGATGTTACCAGGTTGTCCTCCTCACACACCGATATAGCGTGTAAAAAGGAGATTGTGGTAACATCTCGTTGCCGCTTACAGTGCACCCCAACACACTGATTGCAGCCCCCCCCCCCCAATAAAGAGGACCTGTCACCACCTATCAAAATACCTTGTCACCAGCCATCAAAGTACCTGAGTACCTGTCGGTATATCTGAGTACCTGTCACAGCCCATCTGAGTACCCGGGTACATTTGCATTATTATCTGATAAACTGAACAACGCTTACCTGAAGCTTACAGGCTGTCATACAAGTGTCAAACAGGGCAAGCAGCCACAACAAATACACTGCCACCCTGAGGGTCCTTAAATACCCCCTCCATCCCCAAGGTGTCTGACATCACCGCAGCGATGCGGACGCCTATTGGTTGTCTTTGGTGTATTAGTTGCGGCCACTCGCCCTGTTTGGCACTTGTATGACACAGTCTTTAAGCTTCAGGTAAGCGAATCCATTGTAGTGAGATAGTAACTGAACCTGTCTGTTCCATTTATCAGATAATAATGCAATCGTACTGTTGGTTATGGGGGACTATCCTTACCCTAAGACATTTTCTGCCTCTTTGGGTCTACTTTGCCCTGGCTGGACTGCACTGGTTTATGGGAAAAGGGGAACTCCTGTCTTATATTGAGGGATTGTCAACATTGCAGTAAGATGGCTATAATACAAGCCTTTATGTATTTATCATGCTTGATTTGCTGAACTAGATCCTCACAGCTGTTTTATGTTTTCCTAGATTAAACTGCCTTTTCTTCTATCAAGCTGTATATTAGCCTTAAAGCATCTTTCCCCTTATTAGTGCCAAGTTTATTTGCTGAACTTCCCTGTACCCATGATGACCATATGCTTGAACATGGTAGGTATAGTGGAACAGACAGGCAACATTTGTACGCTTAATTGGACATTATTAATTGTGTCCAAGTATAATTAGTTTTATGTTCCTGCAGGCTCAATTGAGGGGTTTACCCTGTCTATGACACACTGATACTGTGCTGGGCTATCTGTTTGGGGGCTTTGCTAGTCCTCTGGAGTTGGGGTGAGATTTCATTCATCAGATGACCTATATACATATGATAGTATTTTGGTATATATAAATATATATATATATATATGTGTGTGTAAATTAAATATTTTGAGGTTTTTATACCTTAGCATGGTCTCTGTGTGTTATGAATTTATAAAATTATATATACATTTTTTGTTGTTGTTTACTTATATATTTTTTGCTTACCTATGGTGATATTGTACATAAAGTCTTGCAGAAGCTCCTGAGGAAGCCATCATCTTGGCGAAACATGTAGAGTGGAAAAACGTTTGTACAATGACCGTATGAATTTATTCATGTTGGTTCTGATATTTGTAATTTTAATGATGTTTATTAACCACTTGCTTACTGGGCACTTAAACCTCCCTCTTGCCCCGACCAATTTTCAGCTTTTTCAGCTTTTTTCCCACAAATAGATCTTTCTTTTGGTGGTATTTAATTACAGCTGGGAGTTTTATTTTTTGCTAAACAAACAAAAAAAGATGCAAAAAAAAAAAAAATCATGTTTAATAGTTTGTTATAAAATTTTGCAAACGGGTCATTTTTCTCCTTCATTGAAATGCGCTGATGAGGCGGCACTGATAGGCTGCACTGGTGGGCACTGATAGGCACAGTTAAGGCGGCACTAATAGGCACAGATAAGGTGGCACCGATAGGCACAGATAAGGCGGCACTGATGGGCAAAGATGGGCACAGATAAGATGTCACTGATGGGTAGCATGGATGGGTGGCACTGATAGATGGGACTGATGGGCACTGATAGGTGGCACTGATAGGTGGCTTTGATAGGTGGCACTGATGGGCACTGGTAGATGAAACTGATGGGCATGGATAGGTGGCACTGGGGTGCAGCACTGTTGTTGAGGTAGATTGTGGGCACTGATGGGTGGCACTGTGGGTACTGAGGGGTGGCACTGTGGGCACTGATGGATGGCACTGTGGGCACTGATGGGTGGCACTATGGGCACTTTTTTATTATTTGGGTGGCACTGGCAGGGGGCAGGTGGGCACTGATAAGCTGGCCGTGAACGGGACTGATGTCCCGATCACGGCCGCCGGTGATCGGCTTTTTTTTTTTCTCCTCGTGCTGTCAGCGCGAGGAGGAAAAATAGCCGATTACCGGCTCTGTTGTGTCACATGATCAGCTGTCATTGGCTGACAGCTGATCACGTGGTAAGGGGTCGGGATCGACCCCTTGCTCCGATCCGTGATCAGGCGAGTCTCATAGACTCGCTGATCACAGAGCGCGACCCTCAGGGGGCGCGCAGGCCGTTCGTGCATGGGACGACGTCAATAGACGTCGTCCCGGCAAAGCAGGTCCACGCTGTAGCTGTCATTCGGCTATAGCGCGGATCTCAAGCGGTTAAATAAAATGTATAAATTTGATGTCTGTTTTCAATTTGATTAATATGCACCTTAAAACTCCCATTTTCTACATTTCCCTTTAAAAATGTCTATTATGGGGAGGTTTGATCAAAGATCGTATGGCTCAGAGCAGTGGGAAACAAAGTCTTACATTGGAAGTTTGCAGTCAGGGTGTCCAAGCTGAGGTGTCCTCCCACACACCAATAGACAAACGGTCATCGAATAAAAGCAGCCGGCAACTCCATACCATCAAGCGTATAATTTTAAGTGAGTACAGTCAGCAGCAGACTAGTTTCGGTGATAAGCCTTGTTCACAGCACTCACAGCATGGGGAGGTGGTGCATGTAAATGAGACCTTGTATCCTTGGTTAAATTAAATGTACTAAATAAGCATTCATTTCCTATGATCATCAGCTCCATTTAGTGTTTACTAAATTTACTATTTTCCTGATTCACACTATCCTTATGATTGAAGAACATTTGACATGGAGGGAAAATAGCCTAGTAACATTTAACTTTGCTGGCATTCCGACAGAATGAATTTACATGCAGTTTTGCAGGACTAATAGGTCTGAAAATATTTTATAAGCACACCCCTATGGGTAGGGAAAGGGCTCTTGGGCTATGTAGTTCTGGGGGATGAGAGTGATATGCCTACATAGATAGGCCCTTGCCGCTACAGGAATTTTACAAGGCTGGTGATGATTCCATAGGGCATAATGGAAGCTGTTTTCTTGCTACAGAAACAAAGTAAAATAAACAAAATTATGCAGAGACATGCTATAGAGGGGGATAGAGAAGTATTGGGGTTACATTCGGGTAATGCCTGGAAATACCCTTTAAACGCTTAATATACACATATACGTCGGCAGAACGGGGCGGCTGGGCACAAGCACGTACATGTACGTTGCTCTTTAAGTGCCCAGCCGTGAGTAGGGATCGCGCCGCCAGGGGCACGCTCCCAACCCGGTCCTGAGCTCCGTGACCGTGGCCATGGGACCAGCGGACCCGATCGCCACTGGTGTCCCGTGATCGGGTCACAGAGCTGAAGAACGAGGAGAGGTCTGTGTAAACAAACCTCTCCTCGTGCTTCCTACTGAGCCTGTCACTGATCGTCTGTTCCCTGTTATAGGGAAAGACGATCAGTGACGTCAGACGCCAAGCCACGCCCCCCTACAGTTAAAAAAAAAAACACACACACACACACACACTTAACCCCTCGCTGCCCCCTAGTGGTTAACTCCTTCACTGCCAGTGTCATTTACACAGGAATCAGTGCATTTAAATAGCACTGATTGCTGTATAAATGGCAGTGGTACCAAAAATGTGTCAAAAATGTCCGATGTGTCCGCCATAATGTCGCAGTCACAATAAAATTCGCTGATCGCCACCATTACTAGTAAAAAAAAAAAAATGTATAAAAATGCTATAAAACTATCCCCTATTTTGTAAACGCTATAACTTTTAACAAACCAATCAAAAATCACTAATTGCAATTTTTATACCAAAAATATGTAGAAGAATACGTATCGGCCTAAACTGAGGAAAAAAAACTTTTTTTAAAATATTTTTTGGGGATATTTATTATAGTAAAAAGTAAAAAATATTGCATTTTCTTCAAAATTGTCGCTCTATTTTTGTTTATAGCACAAAAAATAAAAACCGCAGAGGTGATCATATACCACCAAAAGAAAGCTCTATTTGTGGGAAAAAAAAGATGCCAATTTTGTTTGGAAGCCACTTCGCACGACTGCGCAATTGTCAGTTAAAGCAACGCAGTGCCGAATCGCAAAAAGGGGCCTGGTCCTTTGGCTGCAAATTAGTCTGGGGCTTAAGTGGTTAAATAAGGCCAGCACATATTCAGTCACTCTCAGATAATACAGGTATATAAAGATGTGACACTCAGCTTTTTTTTCTGCAACTCACCGATTTTTATGAGATAGCGAGACCTCAGTCTCACCCGAAAAGTTTAAGTTTATAAACTCTGTGTCATCACATTTTGCTGAACTGGCAGCGGAGCGGTGATCTCTCTCTCTCTGTGGCTGCAAGTGTTCTTCAGTTACACTGAGACTGAGAGTTATTGATGCAGAGGGACCAGGGGGATCTCAGCCTGACAATTTCATCAGGTAGAGTGCAGCTATGAGCCTGTGGAAGCACATCTGTGCATTTAAATAATTAGCTTGCCATACCATCTACTTGCATACTAATGAGATGACCGCTATTTCCCACCGCTCCTTGGACGGCTGCAAAAACTCATTTTCATTTATATCTGAATGCAGGGCACTTTAAGATCTTAACAGGCTCTGGGCAAACATTGCGATGGTCAGCACTTTCTTCAGTTCCCAACACCTTTGCAATATAAGATTTAATCTATATTTTATTACATTTCAAACATGTACCAAGAGAGGGTACTTACATTATAGATTTTTATTTTTTTTAAATGAACTATCACAGCTCTATTAGGACTCATAAACGTCTTAGTATTAAAGCGGTACGTCGGGAAGAGATAAAAATAAAGGCTGGTAATAATTATGCTCCCAGTATTTGTTGTGCCATGTTCTTTTATGTAGCGATGTACTTCTCTAGTGTGCAGAATGTTTCTGTTTTCTATTTGGATAGTGACATCAAGAGTCTCCTTTTTGTCACCAGGACTTTGCCATAAGACTTTACAAAAGGAGGTCAGCACTGGCAGCCCCCATATCTAATTAAAAAATATTGCCTATTCTTTGCCACCCGATTAGCAAACCTAGATTGTGTATTCAAAGCAGACCACCATGGAATACAGCATCTGATAAAGTAGGTGAGTGTTGTTTAACCACTTACTTACTGGGCACTTAAACCCAGGGCCATTTGAAGGAATTTGGGGCCCCAAGCAAATGGACATGGAGGCCCCCCCCCATCAAACGATAATAATGAAATGATAAGTGCAAAGTCCAAAGAATGCTATGTGCAGGGGCGGACTGACAACTCATGGGGCCCCCAGGTAATCAGAGATTATGGGGCCACACAGTATACAATCACACAGTATACACAGACATGTTTCTATTGGCTGAGAAGGTACTGGAGAGGTGGGGAAGCTATAATCTCGGGATTTTTAGACCAAAAGGATGTCCATAAGGGACATTTCAGAGACAGGTGTAAAAAAAACACAAATTTTTACATACTGTCCCTAGTTTTACTGAGGCTGGCGACCCTGACGGGGCCCCCTAGTGGCATGGGGCCCTCGGGCAGTGCCTGAGTGGCCCAATGGTCAGTTTGCCCCTGGCTATGTGTCACATGAACTAAAAAAAAAATGCATGGGCAACAATAAGGCAGCAAATCCTGGTGCAAAGTGCAATGTAATCCGTGTGAACACAGTGGCAAATGCTGTATATAACTAGACCAGCATATATTCACACAATCCATGAAATAAGTCCAAAAAGTGCAATATGCAAAGGAAATCCAACGGTGTCTAATCAAGCTGTGAGCAACAGGTCTTGATGACTGCCTCCCCCCCCCCCCCCCCCAATGTTCTTTTTACCCCACCTCCCCCCTTACCACGTACCACACGGCAGGAGATTCAGTTTGCTGTTCCTGGCCGGCCGGACTGAAAGGAAGTGAGCACTCAGTGTGTGCACTTCCTGTCAGTACGGCCGGGAACAGGAAACTGAATCTCCTGCAATGCACGGTACCTAGCCGGACTGCAGGAGGAAGGAACAGGAGCTCGGCCATGCTACAGGCCACAGCATTTATAGGAAGCGGCGGCGTGGCAAGGGCCTGCCAGGCCGGCTCGGGACCCCAAGCAATTGTTTGGTTTGCCTGTCCTGTTGCAACGGGCCTGCTTAAACCCCCCTCCTGTCCAGACCAATTTTCAGCTTTTAGCGCTGATGCACTTTGAATGACAATTGCCCAAATTAAATTTTTGTCATTTTTTCCCACAAATAGAGCTTTGGTGGTATTTGATCACCTCTGCAGTTTTTAATTTTTGATAAAAAAAAAAAAAATGTAAAAAGTCAGAATTTAAAAAACTTTTTTTATTTTTTTTATATATTTTGTTATATAATTTTAAACCGGGTAATCTTCCTCCTTCATTGATGTACGCTGATGAGGCGGCACTGATGGGTGGCAATGATGGGCACTGATCGATTACACTGATAGGCAGCACTGCTAGGTGGCACTAATTGGCATCACTGGTGGGCATTGATAAGTGGCACTCATGGACATTGATAGGTGGTACTCATGGGCACTGGCAGGTGGCACTGTCAGGGGGTAGTGGTGGGCATAAATGAGGCATAATTGCCTCTTCCTCTTTGGGACCGATTTCCCTTTCAGATAAGCCGGTGATCGGCTTTTTTTTCTCTTCAGGCTGTCAGCGTGAGGAGAAAAAAACAAAACGATTATTGAGCTTTTGTTTACATCATGTGATCAGCTGTCATTGGCTGACAGCTGATCGCATGGTAAGGGGCCAGGACCGGCCCCTTACTCGGATTGATGATCACCCGAGTCTCAGTGACTTGCGATCACATCGCTCCCTGCATGCGCCCTGCATAGGGGAGGCCGTCATATGACGGCCTCCCGGAAATTCAGGTCCGCTCTGTGGCTGTCATTCGGCTATAGCGTGGACGTCAACTGGTTAAAGAGCAACTTTTTTTTTTTTTTGTTCCCATTGGAAGATTTCCCATCTAGTCCTGTTCTGGTGATACCCCAAAATGTGATATTTTATTTCACTTTCATGACGTCATTTATGTACAGCGCTGCATGATCACGCAATTGTCAGTTAAAGTAGTGCAGTGCCGTATAGCAAAAAATGGCCTGGTCATGAAGGGCGGTAAATCTTCCAGAGGTCTAATGATTTTAAAGGCAGAAGAATTTTTATTTTAATGCATGCTATTCATTAAGATAAAAAACCCGAAATTCCACCAGCAAAAGTCCGATGTAAGCTTCTGCTCGGAAGTTCCGACCACGTGTATGCTCCATCGGACTTTTGCTTGCAGAATTTCTGCCAGCAAAAGATTGAGAGTAGGTTCTCTATTTTTCTGACAGAAAAAGTTCCAAGCATCTGTAGCAATTCCGACGTGCAAAATTCCTACGGAAATAATTTGACGCATGCTCGGAAGCATTGATCTTAATTTTCTCGGCTTGTCGTAGTGTTGTTCTTGATGGTCAAAAGTTCTGAGAACTTTTGTGTGACCGTGTGTATGCCAAGCTTGAATGGAATTCCATCAGAAAAACCATCCAAGATTTTTCAGACGGAAATTCCATCCATGTGTATGGGGCATAAGAAAGCCATTGCATGGTTCCGAAGACATGCCACTGCATCCCAGTTTGCAAGAATGGGACTGCCTGCACAGGGAAGTACAGAACACATGTGCATCCCTGTTCAGGTGAACAAGGCCCTCACACAGGCATACGCTGTAGTACGCCCATGTAATCGAGGCCTTACTCTGATTCTAGAATACAAAGGGAACCATTTATGGGAGAAATCTATGTTTTTGAAACGGCAGACCTTTTCATTACCCTTGCTTATTATTTAGTACAGTCGTGATCAACATTCTTAATATAGGGGACCTCAAATGTGGCCCCCAACATCACCATAGGGCCGCAAAAGGGCAATAGGGAAACATGGGGGCCCTAAGGGCCGCACAAAAAGTGTCAAAGGGCTGCATGTTGGGCACCAGGGATTTAGTGAGTCTGACCAGCAGCAAGCATGTGTGGATCAGGTGTCCTATTGCCTTGTATAGAAATGTTTGTTCCAGGTCCATAAAACCCAGAGTGATAAAAAGACGACTTGTACCTTCAAAAAAACAGGTTAGCAATGGCAGCTACTACAGTTCTCTCCTGGCAGATATAGAATGGATACGGAACAGATATGCTGCTTCATTCTAACTGTAATGTGTATGCTAGCACCCAGCTGGTGAATAATAAAAAAAGAAAGTATTCCAGAGCCCAGTGACCTCATGAGCCTGGGGACAGTCACTCCGTATCGTTACTCCTGTATTTCATCATACATTGTAGATTGGTGTCTAGAACTGAGATCATATAGCTTTGCATTGTACAATAGAATACATGACATTATTTTTGTGTGGGTTCACGTTTTACAATCATGTATTCACTTTCTGAAATCTGCCAGTTTGCCTTTTGGTAGGCTCTCCCACGTATCGTTTTACATAAGATGACATCTTAGTGAAAGGAATGGGATTTGTCCTTTCCTGAACTCGTATATCGTTGGCAAGAAGTCCTCTAGAGCTTTTACATACTCCTCTGTAGACTCTCTAAGCCAGCATGTACCCAATGCCAGGTTATCATTGCCAAAAATTTTAATATATATCCTATTAAAGTGTATACAATCCCTAATAATGAACTCTTCATATTTGCTTCTTTTTTAGTCTATTAAATATGCCATTACCACTTGCTGATTGCTGCACGCCGATATACGTTGGCACAGTGGCAGCGGTGGGCAAATGGGAGTACCTGTACATCCCCTTTAATTGGTGGGGTTAGCGGGGGCCCACGCTACTGGCGGGGCTAGTGTATGCCCGCCTCATACAGCATGACCGTGCCTGCGGGACCTGTGGACAGGATGTCCACCGCTGTCCCAGTGATCGTGTCACGGAGCCGCAGAACGGGGAGATGTAAATAAGGCATTTCCCCGTTCTGCCTAGCAGCATGATAGAGATCAATGCTCCCTGTCAACGGCAAATTAGAATTTGAGTGCATTTCTGGCACATCAACAGGTATTTTTCCACACTTGTAGGCAGCGGTGTATTTTAATTTTTTGCTGCCCTAGGCAAGACTAAAATCAGGTGCCACCCATCTAGATTTGTCGCACCCCAGCCGCGGTTTACCGTTCTTATCTAAAGGTCTGATGAGGAAGATGCACCCGTTCGCAGTGAACAGCTGTGGCTTTCTAATCAGACCCTGAGACATGATTTATCCAAGTGCCACATATGTGGTCAGTGGGACATAGGATGAGGCAGCACTTGTGGGTACTGATAAAGCCGCATTGATATGTGGCACTGATGGATACTGGTTGGCAGTACTGATGGGCACTGATTGGCATTGATTGGCAGCAATGATGGGCACTGATAGGCAGCACTGATGGGCACTGTTGGGGCTGCACTGATCATCGGAACACATCAGATGATCAGTGCCTTGATTATCAGGGTGGGTGTTCCCTTTCACACTGGCCGGTTACCGGCTCTCCTCTTCTACGCCGTGACAGTGCGAGGAAAGGAGTGTCGATAACCGGCAAGTGTGTTTACATTGTGATCGGCTGTGATCGGACAAAGCTGATCACATGATAAACAGACGCTGTGATTGACTCTTTACACCCATCTGTGATCACCTGTGTCTGAAGGACTGTGTCTGCAGTGGGGGGGGGCATAGTTTTGAGAGGACTTCAATAGACGCCCTCCCAGAACTGGACAATCGCACTGTAGCTGTCATTCGGCTATAGAATGGTCGCCTGGGGGGCAGTGCCAACCCCCTGATACACTCCTGCTTGTAGGGTCTTTAACTGCTTGCCACCCACCCACAGTACATGTACTACGGCAGGGCAGCACAGGCAGGCTGGATCACGTACATGTATATCATCCAACCTATTCCAAGATAGGGGCGTACATTTGTGTGCCCGATCCTAATCTGCACTGTCACTGGCTACAGCAGGAGTTTGTCAGCGAGTCCCGGCCAATGACTTATGTCCGAGACCTGCTGATCGGCTGTAGTCAATCGCAGTACTCACACCCAGGATTCTGTACACACATCAGTGATCTGGCTGTTTCTTTACCCTGCAAAACAGGGAGAAAAAACAGCCAGATCTGTTAGTAAAAGCAGCACATATTACACACATTACACTTGTTAGGCACATAGTTGACCCCTTTGTTGTCCCTAGATGTTAACCCCTTCCCACCCAGTGTCATTAATACAGTGTACAGTATTATATCTAATCCCTGTATTATTGCCACTATTAATGTCAGTGCCAGTCAGTTAGTGTACCTCCCAGTGAGGGTCTGTTAGCGCCAGATTTTCCGCCGCACTATAAGTCGCTGACCATTGTCATTACTAGTATAGCATCATAGCTGCGTAATATCCAGTATATATGCCATAGTTTGTAGATGCTATAATTTTGACAGAAAACAATTCATGTATACTTATTGGGATTATTTTTTATTTTTTTTTTAACCAAAGATGTGCAGAATACATTTTGGCCTAAATTCATGAAGAAAGTTGTTGTTTTTTTGGATTTGTAGAAAATATGTTTTTTTTTTTTTTTTTTTCTTTATATAATAAAAAATAAAAACCCAGTGGTGATCAACTACCACGAAAAGAAAGCTCTATTTGTTAAAAAAAAAATGATATGCATTTAATTTGCGCACATGGTTGTCTAACTGAGCAATTGCCAGTTAAAGTAGCAAAAAATGGTCTGGTCATGAAGGGGGTAAAACCTTCTGTGAGAGGAGGTGCAGGTGAATGTCATGATCTCTCCTCCTCTAATCACAGATCACCTTGAGCTCACTGAAAAGAATGCAAAGATGTTTTTAAAATAGAGAAGCTGCAGAGAGTGACCCGCTGTTATCTGTATACTCTAACTGAAACGGTAATTCTCAGCACCAAATGTTTGGTGCTGACTGTACTGTAAGGGGGGGAATGAAAGTAAGAGTGTTACTGAAAAACAATAGCAGGCACACATTGCACACAATGCATCAGTGTTAATTTATTTTTACATTGTAAATGGCTAAATATTGTTTTTGGCCAGAGATCAGCTTTACATAGATAAAACATGTGAGAATATACATGTATTGCAGAGATCTACTGTATATACAGTATATCAGCGGTGGCTGGTGTTTAATAGAGGTGGCGGAAAACCAAAATGCCCCCCCCCCCCACGGGAGACAGATGCCAGCGATCGGTCCCCCCCCACGGAGACATATTGTGGCGATCAGTTCCCCCCCCCACCATGGGAGACGGATGGCAGCATTCGCCCCCTCGGAGACGTATGGTGGCGATCTGTCCTAACCCCCCCCCCCCCCGTGGGAGACGAACTGCCGTGATCAGCTGCCTTACCTTAGGAGGCCGAGGCTGCTCTCCACTCCAGGGAATAGCCGGGGCCGTTGCTTCTCCTCCCGGCCAAACAGCAAGTGGGTCATGAGTGTCCCTAGCCTATTGGGTCTCAGGACCCGCTTCCTGATTTGACAAGGAGGAGAATCAGGAAGACAACAGCAAATATTAATTCGCTGTTGTCACCCAACTGGGAAGGCCAGGGCGCATAGCAGCCTGCCCTTTTTTGAAGACAATTAAAGCCTTAGGCTCTAATCATGTGTTTCTAAAAAAAAAAAAAAAGACCCTATTGAAATCCATGCGTCCTGCATGTAGATTAGGGGCAGGGCACATGGATGGGCCGACACTACTGTATATTCTTTTGACTTTTTTTTTGTCCTGATAAATGCTTTAAAACCTACATTTTTCATTGGATTCAATCAGAACAATTGATGGCACTTGAATAAATGAAAAGTGTCCCTTGCGCTGGTAACTTCTGTCCTAGTTGAAATGTTCTGATTCCTAAAACCGCCCCCCTCCCACACAAACACCCACCTGCACCCTGCAGTGGTTCTACTGCTCCGGTTCTGTGGGGGTTAATACAGGACATTCGCCAAGAATGCTGACTATGCCCACCCGTTCGGCCCCTTATCCATTCATTGAAGCTGTATTTTAGCTTCCATCAATGAAAAGCACTCTATGAATGGAGGAAGGGGCGGGTGAATGAAAAGTTTGCCTCCTCCATTTATAGAGCACTTTTTTACATTCTTAAGCCTCATACACACGATCGGACTTTGTACAAAGGGATTTGGCTGTAAATTTTTATTGCATACACACGATCTGACTTTTTAGGCAACAAACACAAACGTAGTGGCGTTTCAACATACTGACGACACTTCAAAAGAGGACGTTCAATTACTCCGGCGCCACCCTTTGGTCAACTTCTGCATTGGTGTCTGAACTTTTGCATTGATTCTGAGCATGCGTGTACACACGATCGGACTTTGCTCCATCAGACTTATGTTGTCAAAAAGTTTGTCAGTTCGCACAGCCAACAAAAGTTAGATGAAAACCGAAAAAGTTTGTCCGATGGAGCGTACACGCGGTCGGATGTTGCCTTAAAACAGCTAATTCGCGTGTTTGTTGTCAAAAAGTCTGATCATGTGTATGGGCCTTTAAACCAGGCTTAGAGGATTGATCAATGTTCTCTTCACCCCAAACTGCAAAACACTGGGGTGGAGTTCCATTTAAAAAAACACAATGAGAATGCTTTGTGGCAGTACACGTTTTCCCAGAGCACAAAAATATTATTCATAGACAACTATTCCAATGCCCCATAATACCCTATAATAAGTTTACAGCCACAACAATAACTGGAATAATGATTTCTTTATGAGACAAATAAAGAACACACATTGGATAAAAATGCTTGAAAACAGCAAAAATCAGCAACAAATCCCCCGTTTATATTGTCAGTATAGTAAATTAAATATATCTAGGTGAGCATGAGCTAATCCCAGTAAGGAAATGTAATATTTAGATAATTCAAAATCTGGATGTGTACTGATATAATACAGGAAGGAACAAGAGATCATATAAAGTGCATAGTACAATAGATGAATCATCACATGAGTAAACAAATACCCGTTCATATGTTTGTACATCCCCATACATACCTCCTATCCTGATTGCTAATGTTCATATGTAGAACGTTTAATTCTCTTACTGGGATTAACTGGTAATGAGGAAATCCTTATCTAAAATATTGTTGTGGTCGTAGTCTTTTTCCAGGGTACTGCAATAATTGATTTTGCTGTGGCAGTACATTGCCTGTTCACACCTTCTCAGATATGAACCCTCATAAGTAGCATATCTACCTTGCCGAGAGCTATGTCACATTTCTCTATAAAGGAAAAAAAGATTTGTAAGGTGATGTACTGTATATACTCTTGTTATCCTCCACCTGTGCACATATCAAAAGCTGTAATTGTAAAAACAATCCATACCATTGCCATCCTGTACACTCCATACCACTGCCAACTTATATTCGTCATACAACTGCCATTCCTGTAGACTTCATGCTACTGCTGTTTCTAGACACTTTTCCCGGACTGAAGTGCCGGGGATCTCAACCACCAGAGTAGGGAGTCCCTGACTGACTGGCTCACCTGAATCTGCTGATCCAGGGATAAAGGGGATTTATCCCATTTTGTCAAGCTCTCCTTCTGCAAGACTCTGGTATGAAACTGCCGCTGCCATCCTGTACCCTTTATTCTACTGCCATTTCTGTAGACTTCATGCCATTGCTATACATTTGACTGCCATCATGTATACTTCATGCCACTGTCATCTTGTACACTTCATGTTACTGCCATTTCTGTAGACCTCATGCCATTGTATCATATATATTTTATAAATTCATAACACACATAGAGACCATGCTAAGGTCTAAAGATCTCAAAATATTTAATTTACACGAACACACACACACATACATTATATATACAATACATACAATATATATATACACTACCGTTCAAAAGTTTGGGGTCACATTGAAATGTCCTTATTTTTGAAGGAAAAGCACTGTACTTTTCAATGAAGCTAACTTTAAACTAGTCCTAACTTTAAACAAATATACTCTATACATTGCTAATGTGGTAAATGACTATTCTAACTGCAAATGTCTAGTTTTTGGTGCAATATCTACATAGGTGTATAGAGGCCCATTTCCAGCAACTATCACTCCAGTGTTCTAATGGTACAATGTGTTTGCTCATTGGCTCAGAAGGCTAATTGATGATTAGCAAACCCTTGTGCAATCATGTTCACACATCTAAAAACAGTCTAGCTCCTTCCAGAAGCTACAAAACTGACCTTCCTGTGAGCAGATTGAGTTTCTGGAGCATCACATTTGTGGGGTCAATTAAACGCTCAAAATGGCCAGAAAAAGAGAACTTTCATCTGAAACTCGACAGTCTATTCTTGTTCTTAGAAATGAAGGCTATTCCATGCGAGAAATTGCAAAGAAATTTAAGATTTCCTACAACGGGGTGTACTACTCCCTTCAGAGGACAGCACAAACAGGCTCTAACCAGAGTAGAAAAAGAAGTGGGAGGCCGAGTTGCACAACTAAGCAAGAAGATAAGCACATTAGAGTCTCTAGTTTGAGAAACAGACGCCTCACAGGTCCCCAACTGGCATCTTCATTAAATAGTACCCGCAAAACACCAGTGTCAACATCTACAGTGAAGAGGCGGCTGCGGGATTTTGGGCTTCAGGGCAGAGTGGCAAAGAAAAAGCCATATCTGGGACTGGCCAATAAAAGAAAAAGATTAAGATGGGCAAAAGAACACAGACATTGGACAGAGGAAGACTGGAAAAAAGTGTTGTGGACGGATGAATCCAAGTTTGAGGTGTTTGGATCACAAAGAAGAACGTTTGTGAGACGCAGAACAAATGAAAAGATGCTGGAAGAATGCCTGACGCCATCTGTTAAGCATGGTGGAGGTAATGTGATGGTCTGGGGTTGCTTTGGTGCTGGTAAGGTGGGAGCTTTGTACAGGATAAAAGGGATTCTGAATAAGGAAGGCTATCACTCCATTTTGCAACGCCATGCCATACCCAGTGGACAGCGCTTGATTGGAGCCAATTTCATCCTACAACAGGACAATGACCCTAAACACACCTCCAAATTGTGCAAGAACTATTTACAGCAGAAGCAGGCAGCTGGTATTCTATCGGTAATGGAGTGGCCAGCACAGTCACCAGATCTGAACCCCATTGAGCTGTTGTGGGAGCAGCTTGACCGTATGGTACGCCAGAAGTGCCCATCCAACCAATCCAACTTGTGGGAGCTGCTTCTAGAAGCGTGGGGTGCAATTTCTCCAGCTTACCTCAATAAATTAACAGCTAGAATGCCAAAGGTGTGCAATGCTGTAATTGCTGCAAAAGGAGGATTCTTTGACGAAAGCAAAGTTTGATGTAAAAACAATGTTATTTCAAATACAAATCATTATTTCTAACCTTGTCAATGTCTTGACTCTATTTTCTATTCATTTCACAACGTATGGTGGTGAATAAGTGTGACTTTTCATGGAAAACACAAAATTGTTTGGGTGACCCCAAACTTTTGAACGGTAGTGTGTATATATATATATATATATATATATATATATATATATATATATATATATATACACACACAGTATCTCACATTTTTGTAACTATTTTATTCTATCTTTTCATGTGACAACACTGAAGAAATTACACTTTGCAACAATGTAAAGTAGTGAGTGTACAACTTGTATAACAGTGTAAATTTGCTGTCCCCTAAAAATAACTCAACACACAGCCATTAATGTCTAAACCACTGGAAGCAAAAGTGAGTACACCTCTAAGTGAAAATGTCCAAATTGGGCCAAAAGTGTCAATATTTTGTGTGGCCACCATTATTTTTCAGCATTGCCTTAACCCTCTTGGGCATGGAGTTCACCAGAGTTTCACAGGTTGCCACTGGAGTCCTCTTCCACTCCTCCATGATGACATCACAGAGCTGGTGGATGTTAGAGACCTTGTTCTCCTCCACCTTCCGTTTGTGGATGCCCCACAGATGCTTAATTGAAGTTAGGTCTGGAGACATGCTTGGCCAGTCCATCACCTTTACTTTCAGCTTCTTTAGCAAGGCAGTGGTCATCTTGGAGGTGTGTTTGGGGTTGTTATCAAGTTGGAATACTGTCCTGCGGCCCAGTCTCTGAAGGGAGGGGATCATGCTCTGCTTCAGTATGTCACAGTACATATTGGCATTTATGGTTTAGTCAATTAGTGATGTACGAACTTCCGATGGGACGTTTCGCGAACGCGGCCGATAGTTCGCGAACCGGAACGTTCGCGGCGGGCCCCATTGACTTCAATGGGAGGTGAACTTTGCAAACCTACAGGTCAAATTTGCAGCCACAAAATAATTAATAGCTGTGCAAACATAGTCCCACCACATGGCCAATGACATAAAACATGTATGAGGTGAATCTGGGATCGACAACTACAAGCATTCTTTTTTTATATGGGAAATTGTTGTGACAATTCAGGACTGTGGAGCGCATGAAGGCAATGGAGGAGAGGGAAGGTCAGGGTAGGCAAAGAGGGTGCAGGAGATGATCACCAGCAGCGTGACATACAGCAATGACACCTGCACCGCGATAGAGTCATCTGACAACAGCACCGTGATAGAGAGCACTGACATCAGCAGCGTGACATAAAGCACTAACACCAGCACCATGATATACAGCACTGACAGCAGCACCGTGATAGAGAGTACTGACATCAGCAGCGTGACATAAAGCACTAACACCAGCACCGTGATATACAGCACTGACAGCAGCACCGTGATAGAGAGTACTGACATCAGCAGCGTGACATAAAGCACTGACACCTGCACCGTAAGCAGCCCCAGGAGGAAGTCAGCATAGCAAAGGGATGGTGGGAGCCCCTCATAATGAGCATAGCATAGGGATGGTGGGAGCCCCTCATAATGAGCATAGCACAGGGAGGGTGGGGGCCCCTCATAATGAGCATAGCACAGGGATGGTGGGAGCCCCTCATAATGAGCATAGCACAGGGATGGTGGGAGCCCCTCATAATATGCACAGCAGAGGTACAGCCCCAGGAGTAAGTCAGCACAGCACAGGGATGGTGGGAGCCCCTCATAATAAGCATCCCCAGGAGGAAGTCAGCACAGCACAGGGATGGTGGGAGCTCCTCATAATGAGCATAGCACAGGGATGGTGGGAGCCCCTCATAATGAGCATAGCACAGGGATGGTGGGAGCCCCTCATAATATGCACAGCAGAGGTACAGCCCCAGGAGGAAGTTAGCACAGCACAGGGATGGTGGGGGCCCCTCATAATAAGCAGCCCCAGGAGGAAGTCAGCACAGCACAGGGATGGTGGGAGCCCCTCATAATAAGCAGCCCCAGTAGAAATATGACACCGCACAACCTCTTCAAAGAGGAGGGTACAGGCATATAGTACGGTGTGCTTTTTTTGGACAAGGAAGTGAGCCAAATGAAGAAAGAAGGTCTGTGTGCTCGATTAAAAAAAATGTTTATCTACATATACATGGTCTACTGGTCACATGTGTTGAATTCCTCCAAGATCCATGCCTCATTCATTTTTAGAAATGTGAGGTAGTTAATCCGTGATGCTGGATCCGGATGACACCTGTCGATGGGTCGGCTGAAAGAATGACCTCATATCCGCAGTCACCAACACATCTTCAAACCGGCCTCTTCTTGCAGGTGCTGTTGGATTGGTACCCGCAACTCCTTCTCTGAGAGTGGGAATTGCTCCTCTGCCAGCGCACGCAAAAGCAGAATGCAGCATTTCTTGAAGCAAGGCCTGGAAGTGCTCCATTCTGCCAGCCCTCTGTGACGGCGGTAACATTTCCACCATTTTGTGTTTGTACCGGGGGTCTAAGTACGTTGCCACCCAGTACTGGTCCTTGACCCTTATGCTTTTTATACGGGGTCCCTATTAAAACACTGGAGCATGAAGGCCCCCATTTGCACTAAACTGGAAGCGGTGTGGTGGCCTGGCTCCTGCTCATCATCCAGGATAATGTCGTCCTCTTCATTCTCCTCTCCCCATACACGCACAACAGGGATCCCAGAAAGGTTTAAAGCATGCTCTTCTTGCTCCTCCTCATCTGCCCCGGCACCATCCTCCTCTGACTCCTCTTCAGACTCCTGTTGTTCACTTGTCTCAGATAGAGTAGCCCCCCCCCCCCGGGAATTCATCCAGCATTGCGACTTCCTCATCTTCCCGCTCCTGCTCCTCCACAGCTTGATCGATGACACGACGCAATGCAGGCTCCATAAAGAAGGCATAAGGTACCATGTCACTGATGGCGCCATGGCTGCGACTTACCAGTTTGGTGATCTCCTCAAATGGGCGCAGAAGTCTGCATGCGTCGCGCATGAGCAGCCACTGAGGCGGTGAAAAAACCCCAGCTCCCCAGAACCTGTTCTGCCGCAGAGTTCATACAGGTAGACGTTAACTGCACGTTTCTGCTGGAGCAGCCTATCAAGCATATAGAAGGTTGAGTTCCATCGCGTCGGGCAATCGCAAATAAGACGTCTGACCGGCAGATTGTGTCACCGCTGAATGTCAGCAAGGCGAGCCATGGGCGTGTAAGATCTTCTGAAATGGGCCGAGATTTTCCTTGCCTGCCGCAAGATGTCCTGGACCCCAGGGTATTTGACAACGAATCACTGCGCGACCAAGTTTAAGACGTGTGCCATGCATGGCACGTGCGTGATTTTGCCCTGTTTCAATGTGCTAAGCAGATTGGCACCGTTGTCACACACCACTTTACCAACTGTCTAATTGAGCGGTGTTAGCCACTGATCTGCCTGTGAACGCAAAGCTGAAAGGAGTGCCGGGCCAGTGTGGCTCTTGGCTTCCAGGCACAACAGACGCAGCATGGCATGGCAACGTCTCACCTGGCATGTCGAATAAGTTCTGGGGAGCTTGGGCGGCACATCGGAAGAGACGCTAGCAGCGGAAAAGGAGGAGTCAGCCGAGGAGGAGAGGGAGGAGGATGGAGTAGGAGGAGGAGGAGAAGAAGGGCCAGGCCTGCATGCAATCCGTGGCGGTAAAACCAAATATACACGGGTGCCACGGGTTACATGCTTGACGGCCGTCAGAAGGTTCACCCAGTGGGCAGTAAAAGTGATATACCTTCTCTGCCCGTGTTTGCTAGACCACGTGTCTGTGGTCAGATGTATCTTGGCACCGACACTGTGTGCCAGAGATACATTCACTTGCCGCTGAACATGTCCATATAGCTCTGGGATGCCCTTCTCTGAGAAATACTTCCTGCCTGGGACCTTCCATTGTGGTGTTCCAATGGCCACAAATTTGCGAAAGGCCTCCGAGTCCACCAGTTTATATGGCAGTAGTTGGCGGGCTATGAGTTCTGACAAGCCAGCCGTGAACCGTTGGGCAAGAGGGTTATCCGGCGTCATCATTTTTTTTACGCTCGAACATTAGGCCCATGGAAGCCTGCCTTTTTGCAGAAAAACGTGAGCTTGGCGTGATGGAAGGTGGAGTGGAGGACAATTGTGAGGAGAGAGGAGAAGGGGAAGTAGAAGACGAGGCTGGACGGTGAGAGCCTGGAGTGTGGCTTTGTGTGTTCCATTGCTCCCACTGGGCTCGGTGATGGCTGCTCATGTGCCTTCTTAAGGCGGTCGTCCCTAGGTGAGTGTTGGGCTTACCGCGACTAATGCGTTGACTGCAAATATTGCAGATGGCAATGCTATTGTCAGCAGCGGACACGTTAAAAAAAGCCCACACTGCGGAGCCATGTGCCGGTGTCCTGGGAGCGCCAGATGTGACCGTACATGGTCAATGACTCACTCCTGATACATTTGCAGTCTGCTTTGTCCCTCCTGTGCAATGTAAGTTATTCCTGCTTCTCCTCCCTATCTGCTGGTCCATATCTCCCTCTGAACTCCCCTCCTCTTCCTCTCTTGTGGGCACCCACGTGACATCACTAGACACGTCATCATCGACGTCACCTTCCCCACCGCTGTAAGTAGAGATCTTGGAGTAGGCAGCAACACCGGGGACCAACCTCCTCCTTGGGCTGATCTGGGTACTGTCATCAGACTGCTGAGTAGCGGTTGTTGCTACCTCCTCTTCCTGATCCAATACCAAGAGTGGCTGCGCATCAGAAATGTCTTGATATGGATCGGAAAATAATTCCTGTGACTCAAGCGGAAGATATGTGGTGGTGGTGGTGTTGTTGGTGGTAGTGTCTTTGGGGGTGCACATAGCAGAGAGTGAAGAAGAGGGTGCAGATCGAGAGGATGAGGAGGGTGCAGAAGAGTAAGGCTGAGTGAGCCACTCAACCAAGTCTGGTGCGTCCTTTAAATGAATTGAACGCACCTTCTGCAACTTCCCACTTTGGCTCAAGCTTGTTGCTCCTGCCCTACCCCTACCACCCCTGCGGAAGGCCCTGCCTCTTCCTCTGCCTGTCATTTTTTAAATGACCCTGGGACAAAACTCTCAGTCCCTATACCGAATGACTGCTGCAGTATAGGGCAGCGGTCAGCAGTAGGGCACCTCAACCCTATGTATTGTGGACCTATACCAGTCCTTATAGAGTAGCAGACTGTACCTCACTCAACCTCAACATGTACTGTAGCACCCTAGACCTTGCCAGTCCTTATAAGGACCTTTGTGGAACAAGTAGGTTGTGACTGATTAGCAGACTGCAGCAGAAGGGCAGCAGTCAAGTATAATATTCTTTCTATATTTGGAAGAAAGAATATTATACGTGTACAAGCCTATTACCATACCACTGATACCAGTCCTGAAAAGAACCTTTGTGGACCTAATATAGTAACAGCTACTGATTAAACTGACCCTCACTGCCTCACACACAGCTTCCTGCCTGTCCCTATATAAACTGACAAAACAGAGGCTACTGGAACAATAACTGGAATAGCACTTTTGTGGACCTGATAGTAACAGCTAATGACTAAACTGACTGTCCCTGCAGCACACACTGTCCTGTCCCTTTCTCTAAACTGGCAAAAGACACTCAGGCTGCTGCAACAATCAGTAGCACAGCAAACCTATATCCTGAACTACACCTAACACCTATACCAGTCCTGAAAAGAACTTTTGTGTACCAAATAGCTAGCGATTTGGGTCACTGCAATCTCTCCCTGCTCCACACAGCAACCTCTCCCTATAGTGACAGAATAAGAATGTAAAATGGCCGCCGGATCGGGTGTATTTATAAGTTAGGGGGAATGTCCAAGTGTCCATGTGCTGTAATGTCTCAATTGGCTGTCCTGTACCCCATGATGGATGTGTCATCATAGGTCAAAGTTCTTTTACACAGTAAACACGGAAATCCGCCGGGCGAACGGCGGCAATAGTCCGCCGATTGGGCGGACCGCGAACAGCTAAAATTCGCCGCGAAGCGACCGTCTGGCGAACCGACCGCCTGGCGAACCGTTCGGCCATCCCTATTCGTCAATGAACTGTAGCTCTCCAGTGCGGGCAGCACTCATGCAGCCCCAGACCATGACACTACCACCACAATGCTTGACTGTAGGCAAGACACACTTTCCTTTGTACTCCTCACCTGGTTGCCACCACACACGTTTGACACCATCTGAACCAAATAAGTTTATCTTGGTCTCATCAGATCACGGGACATGGTTCCAGTAATCCATGTCCTTAGTCTGCTTGTCTTCAGCAAATTGTTTGCAGGCTTTCTTGTGCATCATCTTTAGAAGAGGCTTCCTTCTGGGACGACAGCCATGCAGACCAATTTTATGCAGCGTACAGCGTATGGTCTGAGCACTGACAGGCTGACCGCCCACCCCTTCAGCAATGCTGGCAGCACTCATACATCCATTTCCCAAAGACAACCTCTGGATATGATGCTGAGCACGTGCACTCAACTTCTTTAGTTGACCATGGCGAGGCCTGTTCTGAGTGAACCCGGTCCTGTTAAGCCGCTGTATGGTCTTGGCCACCGTGCTGTAGCTCATTTTCAGGGTCTTGGCAATCTTCTTATAGCCCAGGCCATCTTTATGTAGAGCAACAATATTTTTTTTCAGATCCTCAGAGAGTTCTTTGCCATGAGGTGCCATGTTGAACTTCCAGTGACCAGTATGGGAGAGTGAGAGTGATAACACCAAATTTAACACAACTGCTCCCGATTAACACCTGAGACCTTGTAAAATGAACAAGTCACATGACACTGGGGAGGGAAAAAATGGCCAATTGGGCCCAATTTGGACATTTTCACTTGAGGGTGTAATCACATTTGTTGCCAGCGGTTTAGACATTAATGGCTGTGTGTTGAGTTATTTTGAGGGGACAGCAAATTTACACTGTTATACAAGCTGTACACTCACTACTTTACATTGTTGCAAAGTATCATTTCTTCAGTGTTGTCACATGAAAAGATATAATAAAATATTTACCAAAATGTGAGGGGTGTACTAATTTTTGTGAGATACTGTACATGCTACTGCCATCTTGTATAATTCATCTCACTGCCATTCTGTACACATCATGTGACTGCCACTCCTGCAGACCTTATGCCACTGCTATACTGTACACTTCATTCTACTGCCATTTATGCAGACTTCATGCAGTTGTCATCTTATAATTGGTGTAATAAGGAAATAATTATCTAAAATATTGTTATGGTCAAAAACCAAGGTCCTGGAATAGTTGATTTTGCTGTGGCAGTACATAGCCTTTTCACACCGTCTCTAATATGAATCCTTATAAATAGCATATTTGCCTTGCCCAGAGCTACATTATATTTGCCTATAAAGGAAACATATTTATAAAGCGACTGCCATTTTTTTTAGACGTCATGCCATTGCCATCAAGATCATGCTGCTGCCATCTTGTACACTTCATGTCACTGCCATTCTGTACACTTCATGCGACTGCCATTCCTGTAGACTTCATGACACTGCCATCCTGTACACTTCATGTTACTGCCATTTCTGTGGGCATCATACCATTGCCATCATGTACAACTGGCATCATTTACATGCTATCGACATCTTGTATACTTCATGCTATTGCCATTTTTTATACTTCATGCGACTGCCGTTCTTGTAGACATCATGCCACTGCTATCCTGTGTACTTCATGCAACTGACATTTCTTTACACTTCTTGGCACTGCAGTGTGACATCATATTGCTTTCTTTCCTGCAAAACAGTTTACAGGTACTCCTCCTGCAGGGCTAATGTCAGCTTTCAGCTGGTATGTGAACTCAGTATAAAGACAGATTTCTGATAGTAACAGCAGCTGAGGAAACCTGCACTGAAAGAACATATAGGATGCCATTGCTGGCCTTTCCATTCTGAAAATACGGTTTGACTGTAGGGTTGCCACCTTTTCTTCAAGTCAAACCCGAACACTTTAGCGGTGCACAGCAAATTTTTTTATAGTATAACCTATACATATATTTTGCTACTAAATAACATTTCCAGTCATATTAAGTTAATAACAAGAGTCCCCCTTTACATCAGAGTCCACAGAGTTCCCCTTTAAGTCTGAACTCACAGAGTTCCCATTCACTGTCAGGGGGGACTCTGCAGACTCTGATGTAAGGGAGATCTCTAGGGACTCTAACATAAGGGGAAACACTGAGAACTCTGATGTACAGAGAGGACTCTGATGTAAGGGGAAACACTGTGGCCTCTGATGTAAAGGGGAACTCTGATGTAAGGGGTGCTCTGAGAACCCTGATTTAAGGGGAAACACTGAGAACTCTGATGTACGGAGAAGACTCTGATGTAAGGGGAAACACTGTGGCCTCTGATGTAAAGGGGAACTCGGATGTAAGGGGTGCTCTGAGAACTCTTATTTTCTTTAGTGTACTCACTCAGAGGCAAGAGAGAGAAGGGGGCGACTTCAGTCACAGACAGATGGATGGATGGATGGTGAGCTCACTTGGCAGTCAGCACCTCTCATCCAGATGGATCTGAGGCTGCTGGGAAGCCATAGTCCAGTCTAAATAATGTGTCCGGGTTTCAGACAGTCTGAAACCTGGACGAATGATTCCAAACCCGAACTGTCCGGGTGAATCCTGGACAGGTGGCAACCCTATTTGACTGGCTGCTATACTGATCCATTAGCTTCTACCCTGAAACAAGCATGCCAATCCGGAATTCTGACTTCACTAGCTGCAAGCTTGTTTCAAATCAATAACTCATCAAGTACCAAACCCAGTAATAACCAGGCAACTTAATAAATGGATGGTATGACTTTTAATGGCGCCCACAAGTGGAATAAATTTGTTTTTTTATATACATGCCCGCAGCTGTTCTTTAATTAACCATAATTATTGCTGTAAATTTGTGTTTAAGCTGCGGTTTAGATATTTTAATCTTTTCAACCAGACATATAAATGTTTGTACCAAACAAAAGAAAACTCATTACCAGACTGATGTATATTAAAAAAAAAAAAAAAAGTCAAATAAAAGTATATTTGTTGCCAATAACAACCAATTAGATTCCAGCTGCTATTTGTCTAGTGCAAGTATGAAACAACAAGATCTAATTGGTTGTCACGGAAACCACTCTTTTTTTTTACCATCCAGTTTAACACAATACATCAGTCCTGTTCTGTATTAGAAGTGTGTTGTTCTGCTCTATCGTTAGTGGCAGAGGCAATGGATTTGTACTGGAACATCTGCTACACCATTTTGTTACAAGTCTTTATTGGACTACACATTATACCCACTGTCAGAGGTCCCCCCTCCGTTCCAGACTCTAACCTGAGAGATGCATGGATATAAAAGTATAATGAGCCAGGCAGTAGAAGAAATCAAAGGGAAATAAATATATATTGCGTTCTCACCCTTTGAACAGATGGCGCTAACAGTACGCACTGGCCTCGGAAACCGCTGATGAACCAGCCGAAGGCCCGGATCAGCAGGGACCCTGAAGATGTGCCTCATCCGTAGTGTGTTGTCAAAGCTTTTTATGACGCTCGCCACATGTTTTTGTGTTAGCAGATGCTTTTTTAGAATGTAACACCTTTCGCCGTTTCTTTATAGTGCTTACAGTGTGAACTTACAATGGCAGATGATATAACGTAATAATAAACGACATCTGCTCTGATATGGAACAACCCAAAATAGCCATCCATAGGCTTGGTGAACAGTAATAATTGTTTTTTGTTTTTTTTAAATACAATAAAAAAAAAAGGAATAATATTCATAATACTAACAACAACCTAAAACGTCTCCCACAACCCTTCCCCAGAGCTATATCACCAACCTCATCTCAAAATACCAATTAAACTGTCCTCACCGCTCCTTCCAAGACCTCCTGCTCTCTAGCTACTTCGTCACCTCTTCCCATGATCACCTTCAGGACTTCTCCAGAGCCTCTCCCATCCTCTGGAACTCCTTACCACAATCTGTCAAACTATCACCTACTCTATCTGCTTCTAAGCGATCCTTGTAAACCGTAGGCAGTTAATACACATTTTTATTGCCCCGACTGCTTAGCTGCTTTACAGTTGTCAACAGAAAAGGAGATGGAGGGAAACTTACAATTGGGGCATTCAAAGGCACAAAAAAACAAATCATGAGGACTTATAACAAAATTGATGTGGCTCCCTGGTGCCCTTTCTCTGTGGCACCTGGCAGTATCAACAACACTGTCACTGATCATCATATAATGCGGGGATCTCCAAACTTTCTAAACAAAGGGCCAGTTTATAGTCCTTCATACTTTGTGGGGGCCAGTGTGAGTAGAAAATGCCCTGGTGTCCAAAGGATTAAACCATGCCCCATCATTAGTATTAGTGGGAGGATGATTGTCCCATTGTTGGTATCAGGGGAAGGAATAGTGCCACATGATTGGTGTCAGGATAAAACAGTGTCCCAATATTGGTGGTGTCAGTGGGAAGAATAGTGCCCCGTCATTGGTGTCAGTGGGAACAATAGTTCCCCATTGTTGGGGACAGCGGTAGGAATAGTGCCCTCTTGTTGGTATCAGTGACAGGAAATATGCCCCCATGTTGATGTAAGTGGGAGGAATAGTGCTCCAAGGGCTGGACAAAGGCAAGCAAAGGGCCACAGTTTGGAGACCACTGATCTAATCCATGCACACTTTAGGACAGGTAGAAGGGAAACTATTACACTAAGTCCCCCTACCAGAGTGCTTTGTAACTCTGCCTTGCATTATATGAGTTGGTTAAAGTAGACCTTCAGGCTAAAAGTAGACACTACACTAATGGTCTTCCACATCCCTGTGGTTCACAGTTAAAAATATGTTCTGATTTTGGTCATGTGGTTAAACTGGATCCCGAGACAGGCTTCCCAGGCAGAACTGACCTATTAGTGGTCTTTTGGGATCAGAACCAGTTGACTTTCTTGGCAAGAGATAATGGGGTTGATTTACTAAAGGCAAATAGACTGTGCACTTTGCAAAGAGCAATTGCTCCAGAGCTTAGTAAATGAACAGAAGCTCTGCTGACTTCCATCATCCAATCATGTGCAAGCAAAAATGCTGTTATTTTTATTTTCCTTGCCCGTGATTGGGTATTTTTTGCAAAGTGAAGCTTTACCCCATTTACTAAGTTCTGGATCAACTGCACTTGCAGAGTGCACAGTCTATTTGCCTTTATTAAATCAACCCCAATGTGACTCGTGTGTCAGCGCTGTTCACCTAAATACCCAAGGGCGATGAATTACCTGTTTCTGGTTAAGGGGACTTTTTTAAGTGAACTTTACAGAGATGTACTTTTAGAATACAGATTGGCTTAATGAGGCAAAGAGCAGCATGCAAACTGCTCTATAAACAGTTGCAGTAACATTATGAAAGAAGTCTTTACTTTCTCCAAGATTATTCAAACCATCATTGTGAATGTCATTGATATTCATACATTACTTTATCAAACATCAAGAAAAAACAGTAGTTACATGCACATTCCTTCTACATTTTGTAGGCATCTTGAATTAATACTAACATACTACAGGGGTTTGTTTAGTTTTCATAGTTCAGAATAGAATGTTAAATAGAAGAAGCAGGACCATGTGTCACATAAGATGGCACCCTATTATGAGAAATGCATATAGATCCACTATAGGGCCTTATTTATGCAGCTGCGCGTATGCACTCTGATTTCCACATGCAGTAAGCAAAAGCAAGCCAAGGAGAGCTTATTAATTAATTCCTTCAGGTCTTCTGGATGAAGATGTTGTTAAAAGGAAGTAAATCAGATGTATACCATGTGCTGTACATTGCTCTATGGTTGGCAACATGCAATACCCCCTTTCAGAGGGCATCTACTACATAATGGGGGGGGTTACAAAGGCAAAGCAATATCCTAATAGAAAGAAACAAGAAACACCGCTCAGGTGGGTGAATCCAGATAAATAGGTGAGTAAAGTGAATTGAAGGACTCCTCTCAAAGGTGCTAGCCATGGCTCGCCATTGCATCATTGCAATGATTAAGCACATTATACTGTGTGAAACATGTCTACCTTGATGCCTTGATTGTCATTTTTCCTGTGCTGTGTCACTTGGATGGATCAATAAAGGACTCATATTCATCATTGTGGAGTGCAGCTGTTTCTTCCTATTTTAAAGCAATGTCCTAATCAATACACCAGATGCTCTCCGGTATCACCTCACGATAGCAGTGGCGGATAAGAACTATATATCCCAGGGCCACACTATTTCACTGATGTGCACCACTCAGGCTTCCTATCACCAATCCACTAGTACCTCTTAAGGGCAGACAGCAGGAAGTGGGGATTAACATAATGCTTATCAAAAATTTCCAAAAACATCATCAGATCTAACCGACTGCATCCCCATTTCTCTTTGCCTTCATCGTCTTAGGCTTCAACCAACCATGCATCCCAATCTCTCCTCAGCCTTTGTCAACCCCTTCCTCTTGTTCTTGCCCACATTACTTTTAGAAAGTTTGTATTTATGTTGTTAAGGCATTAATGGTGTCCATACATCATTTAAAATGTTTATTTTCTAAACCATTTTTGCCTTGTTTGCCACAAAGGTCAGGAACTTGTAACCTCATAATTTAGAGTAAAGTCCAATACCACAACTGGTAGCCAAAACAGGCGCATTTTCTCTTTAGGCCATTCACTCTGCAAGGTGCATCAAGAACTTTTCCTCCTCACCTCAACACTGCTGAGTATGCTTATTGGAAACCCTCCTGGGGAGAATGCCCAGTGATCTCATAAGGGGAACCCAACAACTGGCTACATGACGATTTGTCAGATAAAGGAAGACGATATATTTTTTTTTTTCATATGTCACTTTATTGACCCTCACATTTTTTCTAGAAACCCTGTAGATGTCTTTAATCACACACATAACCATTCCTAGGGACCACCACCCTTTGGAGTTCTGTCCGCCCGGGTGTTGTCATGTGGGGATTTTGCGTGCGCCGGACGCCAGCACAGATCCCAGAAAAGATGCCCCTTGGGGAGCCTCCAGCTATCACTATTGCACTCTCACTGCACGGTAGCTGTAAGTATTTTTATAACCAGGGTTAATTCCTAAGTTATATATTTTTTATATATATATATATATATATATATATATATATATATATATATATTTTAAAGCATTGACCTGAAACTTATTATGCTTAATTTCAGATAACACACATTGTTGCTCCTGAAGAATGGATATAAATACTCCACCAAACGCGTAGAGCCTCTGTACATGCAATGTGTAATACTGATACAATATTGATATATGTAATATAGATGGACTATGAGCCTTTGTATATGCAATGTGTAATACCGATATATTTGTATGTAATTTTTCATCATGTTTTATAATAAATATATCATTTCTTGACCCCCTCACTATTGACTGCATGCTTCATATAAAGTCCCGCCTATTTTCTTTTTCTCATGAAGATATAAAATCTAGCAAAGGAGTCTGCAACAACCATTTATTTGGTCAAAAAACACTTCCCAGGTAGGGTTTTTATGACTGAATATTCCCTGGTTGTCTCTTCTATCATAAATGCTTCTCTGTGCTATGATTAAGTGACCCCTATGCACATGTACAAGAATGATGTCATCGCGACCTGGCCATTTAGGAGGCGAAACAGAGCAAACCCACAAAGAAGACCCAGAGAAGATGGAAGCTCTTGGGACCAGTTGGAGCAGCTGACATCGCAGTGCTGAACGGTTTCCTTTGACAGGTAAGTCCGATGTACATGGTAGCACATTATGGCATAAACCATATTTAACCACTTGGGTACCGCGCTATTGCCGAATGACGGCATTAGCGCGGACCTAGATTTCCAGGACTACGTCTATTGACGTCGTCCTGGTTACGAGCGGCCTGCGCGCCCCCTGAGGGGCGCGCGCGGCGCGCTCTGTGATCGGCGAGTCCGTGAGACTCGCCTGATCACTGATCCGTGTAAGGGGTCGATCCCGACCCCTTATCACGTGATCAGCTGTCAGCCAATGACAGCTGATCATGTGATAGAACGGAGCCGGTAATCGGCTATTATTCCTCCTCGCGCTGACAGCGCGAGGAGAAAAAAAAAAAGCCGATCACCGGCGACCGTGATCGGGACATCAGTCCCGATCACGGCCAGCAATGAAAGGCACCACATGCCACCTGCCAGTGCCCACCTGCCTCCCGCAGTGCCATCCTGAAATATAACAAAGTAAAAGTAAGTGCCCCCCGTCTGTGCCCATAATGCCCACAGTGCCACCCCACAGTGCCACCCACAGTGCCACCCCACAGTGCCACCCACAGTGCCACCCACAGTGCCACCCAATCTGCCTCAAAGGTGCTGCACCCCAGTGCCGCCCAGCAGTGCCGCCCATCAGTGCCCAGCAGTGCCACCTATCAGAGCCACCTATCAGTGCCACCTATCAGTGCCCATCAGTCCCATCTATCTGTGGTACCTATCAGTGCCCATCCGTGCCACCCATCCGTGCCACTTATCCGTGCCACCCATCCGTGCCATCTTATCTGTGCCCATCTTTGCCCATCAGTGCCGCCTTATCTGTGCCCATCGGTGCCGCCTTATCTGTGCCTATTAGTGCCGCCTTAACTATGCCTATCAGTGCCCACAAGTGCAGCCTATCAGTGCCCACCAATGCAGCCTATCAGTGCCCACCAATGCAGCCCATCAGTGCCCACCAATGCAGCCTATCAGTGCCGCCTTATCAGCGCACTTCAATGAAGGAGAAAAATGACCCGTTTGCAAAATTTTATAACAAACTATTAAAACATGATTTTTATTTTTTTTTTTTTTGCATCTTTTTTTGTTTGTTTAGCAAAAAATAAAACTCCGAGCTGTAACTAAATACCACCAAAAGAAAGCTCTATTTGTGGGAAAAAAATGATAGAAATTTCATTTGGGTACAGTGTTGTATGCCCGCGCAATTGTCATTCAAAGTGCATCAGCGCTGAAAGCTGAAAATTGGTCTGGGACTGAGGGGGGTTTAAGTGCCCAGTAAGCAAGTGGTTAAAAAAAATATATATTGTGGATTTAATTCCACTTTAAATACATTAATTTGTTCCTATAGCAAATAAAAAACAACCTCCTCCGGTTGGAAAAATATACTTCCCTCCTAGTGTGTTAGACCTGGGTCTGTGCATACATTTCTTCTATTACATAGTCTATAAATTATAAGGGTAAATAATCAGTATAAAGTGATTGTAAGGCCTGGCACAAAGCAGCCCCTATTCTCCTCTTCTGGGGTTCCTGCCACTGCTTCTGACTCAACCCCCCCCCCCCCCCCCCCCCCCCGCCAAGTGCTCCCATTGCAAACGGTTGTCTATGGGAGCAATCATGCATGGATCATTACACACAGAGGGGGGCTTGGCCCGGCCCCCCTACTCTCTTCGCTGGCTCTGATTGACAGCAGTGGGAGCCAATGTCTCCTGCTACTTTATCTGAGCCAGTCAGGAGCAAGAGACCTGGGAGAGCCTCTGCTCTCATGCACATTGCTGGATCGAGATCAGGAACAGGTATGTATTTAGGGGGGCTGCAGGGGAAGCTGGCACATTTGGTGGGGACCTGTGATGCAAGTGGCTGTAAGTTATTGCCCATGTAATCTCCTATCTCACTGGTGACCTTAATTCCTAGGTACATGGACTCCTCCACCCATTTAACCACTTGCTTACTGGGCACTTAAACCCTCCTCCTGCCCAGACCAATTTTCAGCTTTCGGTGCTCTGACACGTTGAATGACAATTACTAAGTCATGCAACACTGTACCCAAATTAATTTTTTTCCTTTTTTTCCTACAAATAGAGCTTTCTTTTGGTGGTATTTGATCACCTCTGGGTTTTTTATTTTTTGCTCTATAAATGAAAAAATAACAAACATTTTGAAGAAAACGCATTTTTCTTTGTTTCTGTGATAAAATTTTGCAAATTTTTAATTTTTCTTCATACATTTTGGCCAAAATTTATACTGCTACATATCTTTGGTAAAAATAACCTAAATTAGTGGATATTATTTGGTCTTTGTGAAAGTTAGAGAATCTACAAGCTGTGGTGCGAATCATACAAAATTGATCACATCTGATGTACTGGTGGCCTATCTCATTTCTTGTGACCCAAACAAGCCAGGAAAGTACAAATACCCCCCAAATGACAACTTTTTTGAAAGTAGACATTCCAAGGTATTTAGTAAGAGGAATGGTGAGCTTTTTGATGTTGTCATTTATTCCCACAATTCTTTGCAAAATGAAGATTTTTTATTTTATTTTAATTTTTTCCACAAAATTGTCATTGTAATAGGTTATTTCTCTCACGTGGCATGTGTATACCACAAATAGTGCCCCAAAATAAATTCTGCTACTCCTCCTGAGTATTACGATGTGTGGGACTTTTCCACAGCCTGGCCACATAGAGAGGCCCAACATGCAGGGCGCACCATCACATGTTCTAGGAGCATAAATTACACATCTAACTTGTAGAGTACCTATTACACTTTTGAAGGCCCTGGAGCACCAGGACAATGAAACGTGACACCGACGTGGCACTAATGACAGATGGCACTGATACGTGGCGCTGATGACAGATGCCACTAATACATGGCACTGATGACACGTGACACTGACAGATGGCACTAATATGTGCCACTGATGACAGATGGCACTTATACGTGGCACTGATGACACATGGCACTAATATGTGGCACTGATGACACATGGCACTAATACGTGGCACTGATGACATGTGACACTGATGACAGATGGCACTGATACCTGGCATTGATGACACATGACACTGATAACAGATGGCATGTGACACTGACAGGTGGCACTGATGACAGGTGGCACTGATGATTGATGGCACTAATATGTGGCACTGATGACACGTGACACTGATATGGCACTGATGACAGATGGCACTATGTGGCACTGATGACATGTGGCACTAATGTGGCACTGATGACATGTGGCACTGATGTGGCACTGATGTGGCACTGAAGACAGATGGCACTATGTGGCACTGATGACAGATGGCACTTATACGTGGCACTGGGGACAGATGGCACTGGGGAAAGGTGGCACTGATGACAGATGGCACTGGGGACAGATGGCACTGACAGATGGCACTGGGGACAGATGGCACTGATGACAGGTGGCAGTGGGGGTAGATGGCACTGACAGTTGGCAGTGGGGGGCAGATGGCAGTGGGGACAGGTGGCAGTGGGGACAGTTGGGCACTGTATTTTCAATCTATTTTTGATTTTTTTTTTACACTGACTGCTGCATCTCTGCAGCGGTTCATCTCTCCCTCCTCACACGCTGTGTGAGGAGGGAAAGCCAGCGATGAGAGATGATCTCATATGTTTACATATGAGATCATCTCTCATTGGGCAGGCCGATCATGCTGTAAACGGCCACTGTGATTGGCCGTTTACAGCGATCTGTGATTGGCTGTGTCCGGGGGACACGGCCAGCACAGAACTTCCCCGATGCGCGCCCGTGGCGGCGCACAGAGGGGAAGTTGAAGGGAGGACGTCCAGGGACCGCCTTCCGGCAGTTAGCGTCCGCGCTGCAGCCATCTTTTGGCTATAGCGCGGGCGCAAAGTGGTTAAGCTGTGTCTGGGTATCGGGTCTAGTGGGTGAGGAGTGCAGCAAGAAAAGTACAGACTTATCTCAGTTGACGCGTATGCCCGAGTAACCACTGAATTGATCAAATAAGGACAGCGCTGTGCGAAGAGATGTGGATGCATCAGCTAGATAAAGCAGAGCATCATCCGCATAAAGAAACAGTTTTTCTTCAATTGACCCAACCTGTATATCCCTTACTTATAGGATGAGCACAGGGAGGGGTCCTGGCTTAGGAATCACTACTATGAGAGCCTCTCCCATAGATTTGGGAAGGCTCTCCAATTCCAACGATGTAACCATCATGGCATGAAATCTAATGGCAAGGACATCCGCATACTGTTTGTAGAGCTCTACAGGCATACCATCGGGGCCAGGGGTCTTGCCTAATTGCAGCGTTTTGAGTGCCTTGAGTTTTTCCTCTACCATGATAGGCCCATCTAATCGGTTCCTATAAGTGGCAGTCAGAACGGAAATATCTATGTCCTCTAAATAGGATGTCAGTTCGTCCTCCCTATAGGTCACTCGGGAACTATAGAGTGATTGGTAGTATGAGGCGAAGCATCGGTTAATCTCTTTAGGGATATAAAGGAGGTCTCCCCTAGGGCCAAGAATGTGGGGTATACTAATCCCACCTGACTGCTCTTTAGAGAGCCAGGCCAGACATTTCCCTGATCTCTCTCCCTGCTTAAATATGTGTTGGGATTGTGCAAGTAGCTTCTTCTGAGTAAGGGAGGTACAGAGGGAGAGGACCTCCCCAGTCAGAGTCTGTAGTCGGGTGTAATGTTGGGGTTCTCGAGATCTAACAGATTCAGCTTTAATCAAAGTGGCCCTTCTCTCTTTGCTAATCTTAGCAATGATGATCTGGTATTGCCCTCTTGTGAATGTCTTAAAGGCATCCCTCACCACTGTGGCCTCCGCTGAGCCTGGGTTGACCACCCAGTAGCCCTCCAACTCTCTCCTAAATTGTGTGTCTACCTCTGGTTCCGAGAGCCAGAATCTAGAAAGCCTCCAGAGTTTGTCTGTGGGAGAACCCGGTGGGTGCCTAAGCCCAAGAATAGATGTGCTTGATCCGATATGCCTCTGGGAAGTATCTTGACCTCTTGGACCCTAGACAGGCCTGACCTCCCAGCAAAAATTAGATCAATGCAGGAAAGACCTGTGGGATGCAGAGTGGAAAGTATAGGCATGAGATTGAGGATGTCGCTATCTCGATACATCTGTCAGATCATAATTCTATGTCCATGTCACCAGACCAGAGTAGTGGGGGCCAGCAGCTGCCAGTCTGTCCATGCCTGAACCAGGAGCCATATTAAAGTCACCTAACATCACTACATGGTCTGAGGCAAACTCTGTAAGCTTGGCTGTTATTTGGTTTAGTAGCTACAGTGATGCTGGTGGAGGCAAATATAGACCCACAATAGTCCATGTCTGGGAAAGAATTCTAGCATATATGATATATCTGCCATGCGGGTCCAAAGCCAAGTCCAAGTGTCTTAAGTACCAGCATGCTAACACCCCGTGCAAAGTTGGAGTAGGTGGAATAATAGTGGTAGCCCACCCACGGTTTTTGAGGGCTAGTGTCCTGCTGCCCACCAGATGGATTTCCTGTTGTATGCAGATATGAGGGCTATATTATTTAATAAATTGGAACACCAGTGACCTTTTGACTGGGGAATTCAACCCCCTGGTGTTCCAAGATAGAATGTTAAGGACTGACATAAGTGCTAAAGATTCAGGAGAGTTAGGATTATGTGGTTGAGACTGTGGTGGACTTTGCAGTTGGAACTGGATGGAGCAATCGCAATGCCAATGCAATGCTGAGGTATTTAATATGGTAGTTAATAAATAAGCAATCATACATCTTAAAGTGTATCCATAAAAAACAAACAAACCAGCCCTTAAGTGGCAACAATTCCCCCCCCACCCCGCCCATTCCCCCAAAACTGAGAAGGGCCTCCAACCCAAAATCCCAACTCAGTACGCTGGCTGCACGGGGGGGGACCCATACAAGAAGTGAGCTGGAACCCTCCGGATCTTATTGGGGGACTCAATGGAGCACATCAGTTCTCCACTCTGTTAACCTCTGCTAGTCATCATGAAGGCTGATGGGGGGTATGGTAGAGTCCTAAAAAAAAGATCAGTCATTTATGATCACCACAGCAATAAGAGTATAATCCATCAAGGAAACGTGAACTCTGCTAGGTAGTCTTCTGTTGCCTTGGACAACAAGGGGGAGAGAAACTAGCTGGGTCTCCTGACCATGTCAGGGGCACAAACTTGTGTTGCGGGAAAAACAGGAACAAGCTTAAGCCTAGTTATAATTGGGCAGACCATCCCCAACAACCTGCTCCACATTCCCAGTGAATGCTACCCAGGGGCTCTCCAGTGCCCCAGCTGGACAGTCAAAGGAGAAGGGGTAACGGGGGGAGAACTAGGAGGAAGTCTGCTTAGAATGAAGGTCCCAGCGGGCAGGTTAAAGGCATACCCCAGGGGGCACAACAGGTGCAGGGAAGTGGACCGGTAGGCCGCAGGCCGGGGGGACTCAAAGTGTAGTGTTGGGAAGGGAGAAAAAACTCACTGATACCCTGATCAATGGATCAGTGGTAGGGAATCCAACCAGGCAGAGGCTTCCCTTGGTGAGTTGAAGGAGCGGATCGTCTCTCCATCCTGGAACCGAAGGCGTGCCGGGAAGAGCACACTATAAAGGATATAGCGGGTCCTCATTGCCACTTTCACCGAATAAAACTATTTGCTGAGATTTTGCTCCTCGACAGAGTAGTCCGGTAAGATCATCAATTTTTTGTTTTGGAAGTGTAAATCAACAAGCAGCCTGGAGGCATGGAGAATTTTGTCCTGAAAGTTCAGCATGCGGAGGATGAAGATTCTCGGGGAGCTCCTAGAGGAACAGGCTTAGGTGGGACACGGTGGGTCCTCTCCACGGTGTAGTAGGGGGAGAAGCGGGCATCCAGAAGAAGAGTGCGCAGCATGCCCTCCATGAAGCTTGTCGGGTTCCCCCCTCAACTCCCTCAGGCAGGCCAATAATGTTGTTCCTTCTGTTCCGGTTCTCTGCGTCCTTGCCCTGTACTCAAGGGCCTTCACTTGAGTTTTCGTCCTCCATCTGACCAATCTGCTGCTCGGTCTCCATCACTCTGGAGCAGAGTTTGTCCATATCTTGACGTATGAGGCCGACATCCATCGGTACTGCCTTAATCTTGGCAAGAAGGGTAGATTGGCAAGTAGCGATTGCCGCCATCACCTTCGCAAGCCACGGTGGCCTAGAGTCAGTCAACTCCATGGGGTTTGTCTGCGAGGCCACGTGAGAGCAGCACCCAATCATGGAGATCATGTCTCCACATGTGCACAGGGAGACGGCGGTGCAACTTCTGCGATCGGAGGGAATTTAAGCCTCGGACTGCATGCCTGAGGATGTGCGCCTCATCCAGGTGTTGTCAGGGCAGAAATTAGGACATTATATCCCGTGGATGCGGATTATTTACAGAAAAACAGTGGAGCTTGTGGAGAAATCATACACTCACGTCGCAATCTTGGACACACCCTCTCATGCTTTGCCTTCTTAATTTTCTCTATTACATTATTACTTTTTTCTCTCTGTTTCATGCTTCACTTTGCTGTGCCATCCCATTTTTGTCATATTTGCCATATTGTGCAGCCCCTGGTAAACACAAATAAACCCTTCTTAGTACTGAAAATAGTTACTGCAGGTCAGCTTAAAGTTGAACTCTTATATTTTGCTTTTCCTGGTTCCTTACTCCCCTCTTCATCAACATGCTGATAATAAGATTAACCACTTTAGCCCCGGAAGGATTTACCCCCTTAATGACCAGGCCATTTTTTGCAATACGACTTTAACTGACAATTGCACGGTCGTGCAATGTTGTACCCAAATAAAGTTTATGTCCTTTTTTCCCACAAACAGAGCTTTCTTTTGGTGGTATTTGATCACCTATGCGGTTTTTATTTTTTGCGCTATAAACAAAAAAAGTCTGACAATTTTGAAAAAAACATTTTTAACTTTCTGCTATAATAATTCTTTTTATATTAAAATACTGCCACTATATACCTTTTTGGATGATCTGTATACCACAGTCAGTGATAAACTGCAGAGTTTCTTCAATGCTGAGAGATCAGGAAGGAGGAGATTTTCTCTATAGCCTGCATACACGCCCACATGTGTGATGTCAATATCATGTGACCCAGCAATCAATGGGAAAGGGTAACTGTTCTCTCCAGCATAATTTACACAACTGAGCATGTGCAGGTTGGCTACCCTGTCTGTGTTAGCTGGCCTTCCCCAGATAGACAGTGCAGGAGGGGGAGGATCTGTGCATACAGGATAAAACAGCCTTTTTACACAATGCAGAGGATTAAATCCTTAAATTCCACAATGAGTATAACAAGTGTGCTATGCTGCATATACAGACTGATTTTACTGTTGTGGGTTTAGTAACACTTTAAGAATGAAAGGGGCAGGCCAGAGACAATCAGGCTGGGGAGGAAAGGTAAAGATGCTGAAGGAAATAAGGCAGGCTCTATCTAACATGTCACAGCTCCTAATGCACACTTTGAGAAGCTCATGGTGTACATTGCAATCAGAGAAAGCATTTTCAGTACAGGAGAGGAGCCTGTACAACTGTGCAAGACTGAGAGCATATTGAAACCCAAGAAAAATGTATTTTTAATCTTTTGCAGCTTATTGGTTAATTAGATGTGGTGGCTGCATTTGTATTATATTTTTGGGCTAAGTACTTTTTCTGCACAGTACAAAAATACATGTTTATCCTGATATAAATCCTTTATTCTTGTGTAGTGCTACCCCCGAAGGAGCCTGCTGGTAGCTTTGGGTCCTCTGCTCTTCTCTTAGCCCTAAACGGCGCCCCACTCCTGCTGACACCACCAAAATAGCTTGACTCTGTAGTCTCCAGTTACACAAAAAAGAAACACACCAACTATAATAAAAGCAGGGCTTTTTTTCAGCGTGAATGAAGGGGACTTTAGCTCCGGCACCTACAGGGCTGACTGTATGTAATGGCAAAGGGTGTTGGGGTGTGCTGCATCCATCGATGCTCGCTGCTGGGGGATCTATTCTAGCTGGGATTTTTGCAGGGGGTCAATTGTTGCCGAGGAGGTCTATTGTTGCTGGTGGGGACCTATTGTTGCTGGGGGTGGGTCGTATGTTGCTGGGGGGGTCAGTTGTTGCTGGGAGAGATCTACTGTTGTTAGGGGGATCTATCATTGCTGGCTGCAGGGGATCTATTCTACTGCTTTGCCTGTTATCATTACCAAATTCCATACAAAGTACTTAGCACCGCAAAATGATACTTGGTTCTGTATTGTCTAAAAGGGAAGTACTGGGAGGTGGGGCAGCAATGCGATACTGCCGGCAAAACGCTGCTCCGGCTGCGTTTTGCGGGCGGATTTAACCCCTTTTCGAATTATTATTTTAATTATTATTATTATTATTATTTTTTTACATTTATTTTATATTTGTATTTATTTCTTTTTTTTTACAATTTTTAACTGCCCTTTTGGAGGGCTTTGGTAAAATATCAGGGTTCTAAACAGTCCCCGGATGTCCTATGAATTAAGGTGAAAAACACCTGGCAGTGACCGCCCCCCCCCAGCCCCCCTGTTTTACTTACCTGAGCCCCGTATTTCTGTCGCCAGAGACGCACTCTCCCTCTCTCCCTCTCTCCACGTGGTCCCACCTCCTGATTGGATAGATTGATAGCAGCACAGCCATTGGCTCCGGCTGCTGTCAAGCAAATCCAATGATGCGAGGGACGGGGAAGAGTCCGGCATTCGTGTCTATGGATGCAAATGCTGGACTTGGGAGAGCGCCCGCAAGGTAACCCCATGGGAGAGAGCTTCTCCTAGGGGGTTATCTGATGTGGGGAGGAGCCATGAGAGCCGGCGGGGGACCCCAGAAGACGAGGATCGGGGACACTCTGTGCAAAACAAACTGCACAGTGGAGGTATGTCATGTTTGTTATAAAAAAAAAAAGGGTGGAGGCGCAGATGCTAGAATCAATCCCCCTACAGCGCAGCCAAAGAGAGGGAGAGGAGGATAAACCGGGAGCACTGCAATGGGAGGAACAAGAGGATTGATATCTGCAATAAGGCAGTACAGCTCGTCCTCCTGCTCGGGAGGTGACTGGACCCCCCTTTAGAGCTAATAGGGCATGGGCCTGGTAGAGAAGGGCAGGCTGTACTGCCTTTTCATCGGCCCTGGCGCACAGGGTGATTAGGGTGTGTGCACACCCCCTGCGCAAATGCCTATGGCTTCTATTCCAAAGGTGCCCCCTGTGCTTCTTCATCCAGAGTGCAGGCACTCTAATATAGGAGGTGTGTTACTGGTTTGATTACCAAGTGAAAACAGAGGGGAAACAGCCGAAAACAAATGCAGCCACCACATCTAATGATTGGTAAGCTGCAATGTATTCAATTATTTGTTTTGGGTTTAATGTTGCTTTAAGGTTACATTTGACCAGCAGTGAAGACAGCGCTGGACTCCTGGGCTGGTGTCTGTTAAAAGTCAGAAACTACAGTATTGTAGCTGCTGACTGTTGAATTTTTAAAGTAGGAGTGAAGTTCCTTTATACATTGATAAGTCTGCGGTATATTATATGATAAGTGAGTACACCCCTCACATTTTTGTAAATATTTTATTCTATCCTTAAATGTGACAACACTAAAGAAATGACACTTTGCTACAATGTAAAGTAGTGAGTGTACAGCTTGTATAACAGTGTAAATTTGCTGTTCCCTCAAAATAACTCAACACAGCCATTAATGTCTACACTCTGTTCCAAATATTATGCAAATTCTATTTCACTGTCACAAAGATTAAATATTTAGTTTTTCAGTTTTAGGCTGGGTTCACACTGCTGCGGTGAACGAGATCGGATGTGATTCGCACCACACTGCAGTGCAAATCACATGCAATCTCTGTGCGATGCGATTTCAGCCATACAGATACACCGCCCCGGGGGAGGTGTTAAGTGTGTCCTGGGGAGTGATTTTAACTGTGGGGGGATGGGATAGCAGTGACACGTCACTGATCGCTGCTCCCAATGACAGGGAGCAGACGATCAGTGTCCTGTCGCTAGGCAGAATGGGGAGATGCTGTGTTTACATCGGCAACTCCCCATTCTTCAGCTCCGTGACATGATTGTGGGCACGCAGTGGACATCGTGTCCACTGGTCCCGCGGGCACGGTCACGGAGCTTGCGGAAGGCCTGCGTGCACGTGCACGGCAGGAAATTCAAAGTAGCATACGAGTACGTTACTTAGCCCAGCCGTGCCATTCTGCCGATGTATATCTACAGGAGCCGGTCAGTAAGCGGTGAAGGATCTCTTTGCTGCCGAAAAGAGTGAAATAGTTCAATGTCTTGGATGAGGTATGAAAACGTAAGCGTGATCATCGCACTAGAGATTTGTGGTTGACTCAGAGCACAGACGGGTTTCGTGCAGATAAAGGCACATTGAGGAAGATTTCTGCCAGATCCATGCATCGGATCAAGAGAGCAGCTGCTAAAACACCATTACATAGCAGCAAACAGATATTTGAAGCTGCTGGTTCCTCTGGTGTCCCACAGACATCAAGGTGTAGAGTCCTCCAGAGTCTTACAACTGTGCATAAACCTTCCATTCGGCCACCACTAACCAATGCTCACAAGCAGAAACAGCTGCATTAGGCAGAAAAATACATGAAAACTAATTTTCAAACAGTCCTGTTCATTGATGAGTGTTGTGCAACCCTGGATGGTCCAGATGGATGGAGTAGTGGATGATTGGTGGACAGCCACCCTGTTCCAACAAGGCTGCGACGTCAGCAAGGCAGTAGTGGAGTCAAGTTTTGGGCCGGAATCATGGGAAGAGAGCTGTTTGGGCCCTTTAGGGTCCCAGAAGATGTAAAGATGACCTCTGAAAAGTGTGTGGAGTTCCTGACTGACCACTTCCTTCCCTGGTACAGAAGGAAGAACTATGCTTTCCATAATAAAATAATCTTCATGCATGACAATGCACCATCTCATGCTGCAAAGAATACCTCTGCATCAATGGCTGATATGGGCAAAAGGAGAGAAAGTCATGGTGTGGCCTCCATCCTCCCCTGACCTCTATTCTATTGATAACCTTTGGAGCATCCTCAAGCAAAAGATCTATGTGGTGGGAGGCAGTTTACATCCAAACAGCAGCTCTGGGAGGCTAGTCTGACATCTTTCAAACAAATGTAAGCAGAAACAAATGTAAGCAGAAACAAATGTAAGCAGAAACTGTCCAAAAACTCACAAGTTCAATGGATGCAAGACTTGTGAAGCTGCTATCAAATAAGGGGTCCTATGTTAAAATGTTCAAAGTTTGATTGAAATAGCTTTTGATTTCAGTAAATATGCTGCAAAGACAAAAAATTCAAATTTTAAGTTCTTTACAACCTATAAAGTGTTTTGAAACTTACTGTGCGTAATAATTTGGAACAGTGCATTGGAAGTTTTTTATTTTGAAAAATAAAATTTGAATTGTACTCTTAATAGTTGATAACAAGAGAATTATGCTGATTGTTGTTTACATCAATTATTTAGGTAAATGAGAAAAATATCATTGGCAAAATAATTTGGAACAGGGTGTAAACTGCTGGCAACAAAAGTGAGTACACCACTAAGTGAAAATGTCCAAATTGGGCCCAAAGTGTCAATATTTTGTGTGGCCACCATTATTTTCCAGCACTACCTTAACCCTCTTGGACATGAAATTCACCAGAACTTCACAGGTTGCCACTGGAGTCCTCTTCCACTCCTCCATGACGACATCACAGAGCTGGTGGATGTTAGAGACCTTGCGCTCCTCCACCTTCCGTTTAGGATGCCCCGCAGATGCTCAATAGGGTTTAGGTCTGGAGACATGCTTGGCCAGTCCATCACCTTTACCTTCAGCTTCTTTACCAAGGCAGTGGTCTTCTTGGTGGTGTGTTTGGGGTCATTATCATATTGGAATACTGTCCAGTCTCCGAAGGGAGGGGATCATGCTCTGCTTCTGTATGTCACAGTATATGTTGACATTCATGGTTCCCTCAATGAACTGTAGCTCCCCAGTGCCTGTACCACTCCTGCAGCCCCAGACCATGACACTCACACCACCATGCTTGACTGTAGGCAAGACACACTTGTCTTTGTACTCCTCACCTGGTTGCCATCACACACTTGACACCATCTGAACCAAATATGTTTATCTTGGTCTCATCAGACTACAGGACATGGTTCCAGTAATCCATGTCCTTAGTCTGCTTGTCTTCAACAAACTGTTTGTAGGCTTTCTTGTGCATCATCTTTAGAAGAGGCTTCCTTCTGGGATGACAGCCATGCAGACCAATTTGATGCAGTGTGCAGCAAATGGTCTGAGCACTGACAGGCTGACATCCTACCCCTTCAACCTCTGCAGCAATGCTGGCAGCACTCATATGTCTGTTTCCCAAAAACAACCTCTGGATATGACGCTGAGCATATACACTCAACTTCTTTGGTCGACCATGGCGAGGCCTGTTCTGAGAGGAATCTGTCCTGTTAAACTGCTGTATGGTCTTGGCCACCGTGCTGCAGCTCAGTTTCAGGGTCTTGGCAATCTTCTTATAGCCTAGACCATCTTTATGTAGAGCAGCAATTATTTTTTTCAGATCCTCAGAGAGTTCTTTGCCATGAGGTGCCATGTTGAGCTTCCAGTGACCAGTATGAGAGTGAGAGCGATACTAAATTTAACACACCTGCTCCCCATTCAAAGAGACCTTGTAACACTAACAAGTCACATGACACCAGGGAGGGAAAATGGCTAATTGGACTCAATTTGGACATTTTCATTTAGGGGGTGTACTCACTTTTGTTGCCAGCAGTTTAGACATTAATACTTGTGTGTTGAGTTATTTTGAGGGGACAGCAAATTTACACTGTTATACAAGCTGTACGCTCACTACTTTACATTGTAGCAAAGTGTAATTTCTTCAGTGTTGTCACATGAAAAGATATAAAATATTTACAAAAATGTGAGGGATGTAATCACTTTTGTGATATACTGTATATAACAAGCATGAAAAGTGTGAATGATGTTGGGGTGAAAAGGAGGAATTTTCCTTTAATTAGACAATGCCATGGGCAAGCTGTCCTATATAGCACACTGTAGTCACCTGTATGTTATTACGTGTCCTAAGCAGCAGAGAGACATCAACACAGCGGGCAGCTGTGTGTGTGCTATACTTTATATACGCCAACAGCTCCATGACCCACATTTATCCCAACAACCCCCATGGTTAACAAGTGACATCCCACTGTGTCTCCTATCATTAAATCTCTCTTCTCACCCACCTAGGTCAGCCTGCCCCGGCTCAGTATAATGATAAGCTAGGACAAAGTTCTTTACAGCTACTTGGCAATTTAGAAGGATTTTAAATGGTAATGCACCTTGGAAACCAATTTAATCAAGAAATAGATTCAGGGATATTTCTACTTCTTTTCTTAAAAAAAAAAAAAAAAAAAAGAAGCTTTTATGTGTTCAGAATTTGTGAAAAGAGCACCTAATGGGACACTTTGTGGCTGAATTCATTGCTTGATGGAGCACAGCTGGCTCCTACGGTGATTTAGCAGCAGTCTCTGGCTACCTGAAAACACTTGCTAAGTCTCTAACTTACTGTATGTGTAAATGTACAGTATATCTACAGACCTGAGAAATGGTTGGATTTCACAATCAGTAGCTTATATAAATATCTGTTGATTTTCATGTAGCTCAGCGGCTCCCAAACTTGGGTACTTGAAAATATATATTTTTTTAATGGTGGCAGAGGGGAGCCAGGGACTTAATTCTTAATTTGTTTGGTCCATGGAGTAATAGGCCGTGGCAGGGGAAAGTGTGGAAGGTCTGCACAGTAATCCTGGGGCCTTGTTTTCCAACAAGGTCCTGCATTGTCCTTCCTGCTAATGCCGGGCTGTTAACCCTGAAGTGTACATGGAGGACACAGGAGTACGATTGGTGCACCTTAGAGAGGAGGCAGCGCCAGACCGGTTGCACATATTGAGCAAGCCTGCCAGAGCGGGCAGTAAGGTAAGTATTCCGGCACTCCTAGAGGCTATGTTTATTTTTATTTTTTTTGTTATGTATCAATATATTAATAATGCACTCCCTAGCAAAAATGGAAAAGCATTCCCTATGTTCTATGGCTGTCTCGCCTCAGCCTCCAGTTTCTTCTACAGAAAACCCCTCCATGACTGTCTGGTATCCATCCTGTAGGACAGGAAAACTGTTAGTAGGGTGTGGATGTTCTCTGCATCCTCAGCACGTGTTCAAACACATCCACCTCCTGCCCACTGCTCTCTTGCATCAGAAAACTCACTCACCACTCCAGGAGAAAACTCCTCCCCAGTCCCCGCCCACTGCTCCAGTGCTAATGTATTTTACCCTTTGCTCCTGGCTGCATGAAACCTAGGGTTGCCACCTGTCTGGTTTTTGAATGATGTGTTTGGGATTCCATTTACCTGAGACCCAGACACAATATTCAGACCGGACTGCACCAAGGGTGACAAGTCTGCTCTGGATCAGATGTGTGTCTCCCCTCTCCACTGACAGCCTGTCTCATAGCTCAATAGATCAAAGCTGCCTCCTCCTTCTCGGCTCTGCTACTGCTTCATGCTGTAGCACCCTGATGTTTAGGCAGGGTTGCTATCAAATTTAGTTGCCAGGCGATAGTTGATTTGGCTAATTGTTAGGAGATCAATTGATTCCTCTCTAAATCTGGACTTGTTGCACCCTTTCTCTTCTGTCACTTGGTGGCACTATGCTAGTGACATTAGATAAGACGGGGCTTTGCAAGCTCGGACATTAATGGATGGGGTGCCTCAGCCAGGGATGTTCTTTGGTCCCTTGGCCTGCTGGGAGAGCCTATTTATTTGGGGGGAGTCAGGTGATCAGGGTTCTGTGCCACCTGGATGACTGGGTGGACGTGTGTTAAGCTGCCCCAGGCTGCTACGCTGGAAGCCTGAGGCCTATTCCGGGGACACCTGGCTGCTAGGCTGCATGAGTCCAATCCAAGTGCAGGAGAAGCAGCATAGGGTTGGGGCTACTGGCTTGTAGTCCAACTAGGAATAGTGGTTCAGCCGGACAGGGAACCAGCTGTGGTCAGAGGTAAAGGGAAAGCTGTCGCCACTAAGGGACCACCCACCATGTTACCGGAGACTATTGTGAGTAAGCTGAAGCCGGTACCAGAGTAGTCTTTTTACTAGCCGGGGACGGTGAAGAAGTGGCAAAACTTCAGCGAATGCCAAGCCAGGGACCCAGCGGGACAGCAGAGGTAATGCTTGCGGAGCATCAGTGAGTGCCAAGCCAGGGACCCAGCAGGGAAGCGGGAGTGAAGCTTGAGGAAGATACTGAGCACTGAAGAGGAAGAGCACAGGATATCCAATGGCTATTGGATCTGAAGACTAGTGAAAGAATGGGAGTTTATGTAGTGAAGATCCACAGTGAGTAATTGTGGAGTAACAACTGTTTGTGTTGCCAATACCATTAGTAACTGCTACTAGATTGTTGCCATAGGAGACAGCGGTCCTCTCTATACAGAAGTGGTGTCCGGCTGGAGGCATTCACCTGTCTACCTGTCTACCTATATAAGTCTCTGAGTCTGCCAGTTATTATTGCATCTACTCAAGGGTGTCCTGGCCCTGAACCTCTCTCCCACAGTTCTGTTCAGGAAACTTTAAAACTCTTTGCATTTAAAAAGTGTCTGGGGCCCACCATTTCATCTTGCATTACACCCGCCATGCCTTGTAACCCACTCTACACTGAAGGATGTCAGCTGTCCCTAACTCTGGAGGTCACCATTAGGCCTCAGGGGCCCTGGGACTTTGCTACAATAATATGGCCCCAGCCTGATGTCTTTTATGCAGCGTCTGTTCCCATCCACCATTCTTGTCCTTATAAATTCTGCCAGAGCTGACAAATTTGTGCTTACCCTGATCTCTGCTGCAGCCCATTTGTTCCATTTGTATTGCCTTGTGGTCCTGTCCTCCTCTCAAGGCTCTTTATACCGGAGGCAGTCCAGTGCATTTACCATCTGCATCAAAAAACGTAAGCACAGAATTTTTTATGTAACCCTTTGAACCTAGATCACACCAGTGCAAGGGGACACCATAAAAGTGACCTAGCTTGTCCTAACCAGGGCCTTCTTCCAATCAACTCCTGCCTTGCCAGTAACAAATACTGGGTCTTTTCCAAGAGAAGTTCCCTGGTGTGTAGAATAAGCAAGCTGACCACAGAGATAATCTCTTTTCCATTCATTTACTGAACTAATAGCTAAAACATACCAATTTAGTCACCCATCAGTGCAGTGGCACATTGCTTTAACCACGGCACAGAAAATGAATGATAATGTAAGCAGGGTGCAGCCAGCAGCAAACAAAGGGAATGTGTTGTTGTTGTTCAGTTGTTTAGTCATGTCTGACTCTTTGTGACCTCATTGACCATAGCACACCAGGCTTTTCTGTCCTCCACTGCCTCCCGGAGCTTGCTTAACTTCATGTTCATTGTTTCAATGATACTATCTTTCCATCTTGTTTTCTGTCATCCTCTTCTCCTTTTTCCTTCCATGTTTCCCAGCATCAGGGTCTTTTCCAATGAGTTCTCTCTTCTCATTAGGTGGACAAAGTATTCGAGTTTTAGCTTCAGGATGTGGCCTTCCAGTGAATATTCAGGGTTGATTTCTTTCAAGATTGACTGGTTTTATCTTCTTGCCCTCCAAGGGACTTTCAAGAGTCTTCTCCAACACCATAGTTCAAATGCATCAGTGATTTGGCATTCAGCCTTCTTTATGGTCCAACTTTCACAGCCATAGGTTACTACTAGGGATGAGCTTCGTGTTTGAGTCAAACATACGTTCGACTCGAACATCGGCTGTTCGCCCGTTCGGCGAATACCAAACGTTATGGGCCGTTCGCGCCAAATTCGTATGGCGCTTACGGCCCACAATGCACTGCGTCATTGCAGTGCATTGCTGGCTCATGATTGGCCTGTGGCCAATCATAGCTCAGACTGTGTAGTACACGCCCCACACTATATAAGGCCACCAGGGCGGCAGCCTTGTGTAGTGTGTTGGCGTCTGTAGGAGTTAGTGGGTGTTCTGTGTACCTTCAACACAGTATACACCGTTCGTTATTGGCTGATTTTGCGTTCTTGCTCTTCTGTAGTGGTTGTTGTCTGCGTGCCCTGACCGCAGTATACACCGTTATATCCACCTACATAGCTATCTATATTGCTCTTTTTAAATAGAGCTTGCAGTCAGTTGTAGGAGATTGTGTGTGCTGTCTGCGTGCCCTGACCGCAGTATACACCGTTATATCCACCTATATAGCTAGCTATATTGCTCTTTTTTAATAGAGCTTGCAGTCAGTTGTAGGAGATTGTGCGTGCTGTCTGCGTGCCCTGACCGCAGTATACACCATTATATCCACCTACATAGCTAGCTATCTTGCTCTTTTTAAATAGAGCTTGCAGTCAGTTGTATGAGATTGTGCGTGCTGTCTGCGTGCCCTGACTGCCCTGAATTCTTGATATAATACTTCACAGGAGGGCCCGTTCCTGTGCCCACCCAGAGTAACTGTGAGGACTTATAGTGTTGTGGCACCAGCACCACAACCACCAAAGGTCAATTTTTCTACCACTGTTCAACAATGGCATGTAATTAAAATTCTTGATATAATCGTTCACAGCAGGGCGCTCCAGCACCCACAAAGAGTCACTTCGAGGGCTTACAATGTTGTGGCAACACCAAAACCTTGTTCCGCCATTTCTGCAGAGCATATAGGGCAGGCCACTACTTTCAAACATCCAACTTACAAACGTCTCCTACTTGCAAACGGAAAGAGACAACAGGAAGTGAGATGAAAAAAGACGGACGGCAAAACAAATTATACAGGGGTGATAACCCTACTCTATGTTTTCCAAAAAGCTTAAAAATAGATTTTTTGACTGGAGCTACACTTTAAAAATGTACCAGTTCAAAATTACACACAGATTCTACTTAACACAACAAACCTACACAGTCCCTGTCTTGTTTGCACCGCCTGTATACTGCTGTTCTGAGTATATAGGGCCTGGGGGCCACACGTCTTTCCTTTTTTTAATATGGGTACGGGGTTCCCCTTAATATCCGTACAAGACCCAAAGGGGCTGGTAATGGGCAGGGGGGCTAGCCATGCCATTTTTCTCAATGATTTTCATCCATATTGCCGGAACCAGATATTACATTAAAAACGCAAGCAGTTTGAAATGACTTTTTTTCCGTTAAATGTCATTTTGTGCAGGGACTGTTCTAAACACGGGAAACACGTGGCACTTTACAGGCATACTATAGACACCCCCCAGGCACGATATTTAAAGGAATATTTCACTTTTTTTTTTCACTTTAATCGCCATTAAAATCAATGCTTTTTAAAAACATTTTAAGCATTGACCCATGTCCCCTGGGGCAGGAGCCAGGTCCCCAAACCCTTTTTAGGACAGTATCTTGCATATTAGCCATTAAAATTAGCACTTTTTATTTTGAACGTTCGAGTCCCATAGACTTCAATAGGGTTCTAACGTTCGTACGAATTTGCGGTCCGTTCGAAAGTTCTGGTGCGAACCGAACCGGGGGTGTTTGGCTCATCTCTAGTTACTACTAGGGGGAATTTTGCACTCTCCTTACCATCCTTACATTGGGAATGTACTATGTAAGTAAACAAACTAGTCTGCCCAGGGTAGGGAAAGGTTAATGCTAGTTCTGCAGTTCCAGTGCTTTCTGGGCTCTGCCTCTCTCAAATGTGCTGTAAATAAAAGGTGGGGAGGACACTGCACAATGAGCAGTCTGCATGGGAAGAAGAGAGAGACAAGCCATAAAGATGTAATCTCAGGTGCTTTACAGAGAAGGCTCTGCTCCAGCTCCAGCCACATGGGAACAGAAGCATGAGGCTAACAGAAGAAGATGTAACCCCAGTGGCATAACTATAGGGGGTGCAGCAGTCGCGACCGCAACTGGGCCCTGTGCTGCAGGGGGCCCATGCAGCCCCCTCTACATACGGCCGGCAGCAGCATAGGCAGCTAGGGGTACCAGTTCACCACGCACACGGGTGGTTGGAGGTGGAGGGTGACTAGCAGAGCTCCATGCTCGACTATCGCACTGGCTGCTTTTTAGTTGTGCATTCTCCGCATGACCTGTGTCCTCGGCCTGCTCCTCAGAGTACCCCTCTCCTGCTCAATGCATTGCCACTCAGTCCGATGTCTGTTCTCCCCAGCCAGAGTCCCGCCCCCCCCCCCCCCCCCCCCGAGTCCAGCCCACACTGCACTGCATACTTCTCCCAGGTAAACAAACTTTAAGCACACAGATGCAGTGCAGCCCTATGAGAGCCGGCTCCCGGAGGACACTGCAGGCTTGTCTGCCAGCCCCCCTCCTCCCCCGTCATACACAGATGATGAAAGGTCTTTCTGGGAGATATGCTGATCGCCTGTCCAGCACACTGGATGAAGCCCAAGCCAACTTAGATGAGTGCGCGGCCTACAGCTTGGTCATGGTGAGAGGACCCCATCCCCCACACAACATTACTTACCCCCTCCATCTCCCCCTGGGGACAGGGGCCCCTTCTCACGTGCGGACAGGGACCCCCATCTCCCCTGGGGTCAGGGACCCCTTCTCACCTGGGGGCAGTAACTTCATATGCCCTGGAGAAAAGGACCTCATCTCTTCTGGGGACGGGGACCCCATCCTGCCTAGGGACAGTCCCCCAATGGGGCACCTAAAAAAAAAAAATAAAAAAAAAAAAAAAAAAACTACTGATGCCAGTGGTGGAACTACAGGGCTCACAAAGGCCATACCTGTGACCACGCCCTGGAGTTACACCGCTAGACTCAGAGGGAAGGGCCCTGGCTGGGGTTCAGGGGGGCCCTTCATGGTTTCTTGCATCGGGGCCCTGAAGGTTCTAGTTACGCCACTGTGTAACCCTTTACAGCCAGAAGCCACCCAGGAGCCCACTGGGGCTCTCTTGCCACAGCATAGACTTGTACCAAGTAATGGACTCTTACCTTTGCAAGGGATGCCTGGTCAGTCACACTTCTAGCCACTTCAGCCCCGGAAGAATTTACCCCCTTCCTGACCAGAGCACTTTTTGCGATTCGGCACTGCGCTGATTTAACTGACAATTGCGCGATTGTGCGACGTGGTTCCCAAACAAAATTGACATACTTTTTTCTCCCACAAATAGAGCTTTCTTTTGGTGGTATTTGATCACCCCGCGGTTTTTATTTTTTGCACTATAAACAAAAAAACAGCAACAATTTTGAAAAAAAAAGCATTATTTTTTACATTTTGCTACAGTAAATATCTCCCAAAAATATATAAAATAACTATTTTTTTCCTTAGTTTAGGCCGATACGTATTCTTCTACATATTTTTGGTAAAAAAATCGCAATAAGCGATTATTGATTGGTTTGCACAAAAGTTATAGCGTTTACAAAATAGGGGATAGTTTTATGGCATTTTTATTAATATATATTTTTTTAAATGGCGGTGATCAGTGATTTTTATCATGACTGCGACATTATGGTGGACACATCGGACATTTTTGACACATTTTTGGGACCATTGTCATTTATACAGCAATCAGTGCTATACAAATGCACTGATTCCTGTGTAAATGACACTGGCAGTGAAGGGGTTAACCACTAGGTGGCAGTGTAGGGGCTAATTGTGTCCTGGGGAGTGTTTCGAACTGTGGGGGGGCGTGGCTGTGTGTGACACGTCACTGATCTCTGCTCCAATTACAGGGAGCAGAGATCAGTGACACTGTCACTAGGCAGAACGGGGAGATGTCGGCAAGCGGCTAGAGTAGCTAGTTAGGGATGAATGCATTGATTTGTGCTTGCACTCTGTTATGCTGCAGAACATTCAGTAAAGTTCAGTAAAGTTTGTTAACTGTATCCTGAGCCTGGTCTGAAGTCACCAAAGAGTAAGGATGAGCTCTGGCGTGTTTGAACACCCCACGTGCAGAGCCCGACAGGAAGTTGGCGCAGCGCTGGGTTAATCACAGGAAGTGAGATATTTCCCGATGTGCGGCTGCAGAGATCAGGAAATGTATCACTACCTATGATTAGCGCAGTGCTGCGCCGACTTCCTGGTGGGCTCTGCATGTGGAGTGTGCAAACACGCCGGAGCTCATCCCTACCAAAGAGGTGTATGAGTGTAAGGCAGATACACAACACTACACTGGGTCAGTAACGCACATATAGGATATGAAGCAGGTCCATCACAAGGGGTTAACTCAGCAGGACAAAGAAGAGTAAAGCCGTTGCTAAGGGTAACCAAGTGCAAATTCAAGACACAAAGTAATCAGCCGGTGAGTGTACCTGGTAAGGTGACAGGTCCTCCAGTAGAGAGGGGGTCAATGTTCTGGCTCGCTACCTAGTGGTCAGTATCCCATAGCAACAAGTTCCGAACCCACATTACAGAGATCTATGGCCTAGTCACGAGGTACATAAAGTGGAAGAGTTAATAAGTGTATGCATGAAGTCAGCGATAGGTGCACGGCGGGACCCAATTCTGTTACTGGGAGTAAGTGAAGCTTTATGAACATTGCCAAATGTGTGTTGTGAAGGATGGCAATTATTTTTAAGGCCAATGAGGGTAATTTGTTTGTATCTTCTGTTTTGTTTGTTTTCTTAAACCAGTCACCAAACCTTTTAGACACACCTTGTAAATGTTTGCTTTTGGGTTTAATACTGCTTTACAATAAAACACTGTTCCACCCTCCCTAATCCTTCTAAACTAAGCTATACTAGTTATTTACCTCATGAAGATTAACAAAATCCTTTCCAATGCTGACTTTATGTTGTCAGCCCTCCCAGAAAAGGGCCATATCTTGAGACTGGAGGCATCAAGGAGATGGCCTGATAGAAATCTATAAGGACATGGCAAACATTGCCAGCTTTAACCGGGATTTTAATCAAATGATGAAAACAAAGTGTTGTAATATATTGTTCATATATTTTTGTGCAACAACTACATCGGCCAGTAAATGGCAGTATTAATAAGTTCGTAGCTGCATCTATGGTACGCTCTATGTCTTTTCTCTGTATAATAAATTTGCTGTTTTTCTGTTTGCCGGTAGAGTATAACTAAAAGCCAGTATAGTTTAACCGCTTAAGGACCGCCTCACGCCGATGTACGTCAGCAGAATGGCACGGCTGGGCACAAGCACGTACAGGTACGTTGCTCTTTAAGTGCCCAGCCGTGGGTCGCGAGCGCGCCGGCGGCGACGTGCTCGCGACCCGGTCCTGAGCTCTGTGACCAAGGCCACGAGCCCCGCGGACCCGATTGCTGCCGGTGTCCCGCGATCAGGTCACAGAGCTGAAGAACGAGGAGAGGTCTGTGTAAACAAACCTCTCCCCGTGCTTCCTACTGAGGCTGTCACTGATTGTCTGTTCCCTGTCATAGGGAAAGACGATCAGTGACATCAGACCCCAAGCCACGCCCCCTACAGTTAAAAAAAAACACACACAAACACACTTAACCCCTACACTGCACCCTAGTGGTTAACCCCTTCACTGCCAGTGACATTTTTACAGTAATCAGTGCATTTTTAATTGCACTGATTGCTGTATTAATGCCAATGGTCCCAAAAATGTGTCAAATTTGTCCGACGTGTCCACCATAATGTCGCAGTCACATAAAAAATCGCTGATCGCCGCCATTACTAGTAAAAAAAATTATTAATAAAAATGCCATAAAACTAACCCCTACTTTGTAGACGCTATAACTTTTGCGCAAACCAATCAATAAACGCTTATTGTGATTTTTTTTACCAAAAATATGTAGAAGAATATGTATCGGCCTAAACTGAGGAAATTTTTTTTTATATATATATATTTTTGGGGGATATTTATTATAGCAAAATGTACAAAATAATCCTTTTTTCAAAATTGTTGATCTTTTTATGTTTATAGAACAAAAAATAAAAACTGCAGGGGTGATCAAATACCACCAAAAGAAAGCTCTATTTGCGGGAAAAAAAGGACACAAATTTTGTTTCGAAGCCACGTTGCATGACTGTGCAATAAGTTAAAGCGACACAGTGCCGAATCGCAAAAAAGGGGCTTGGTCCTTTAGCTGGAAAATGGTCCAGGGCTTAAGTGGTTAACAAGACAACCGTTAGCATGGTTGCCAACAGTTATAGATTGCCCGGGACATTCACAAAAATCAGACCAATGTCCCGGTCTGAACATGTCCCAGGCAGAATCCTGAAAATCTGTCAATATCACGGACAACGGGAGTTTGGCAGTGGCACAGAGCAGGGGCAGACTGATTGGATGTCCATGCCTGTCACTCTCTCGCTGCCAATGTATAACAGAGAGGAGGAGATCACAGCTCTGGGATGGACACAGCCCCCTGTAGTGCTCCCTGGTATTCTCCAATAGTGGTGGATCCAGTGCTGGCACAGTGCCCCCTCCCCCATTTGGTGGGCCTTGGTACTGCACACAGGGATGAAGTACACTGCATCAGTCCGTATTCACGTTGGCTAAAAAAAATTCCTGCCTGCTGCTGACCCTGCTCAGGGATATCCTGGCTCACCCACCTCCCCTGCAGCTTTCATGCTTCCTGTCCCAAAGTGGCTCCTTCAGCTCCTGCACCTGGCTGGACCTGGAGAGCGGGGGCACAGCCAGCCCCAGTGACCAGTCACTGAATCAAGAGGATGGTGTGTTTGGCTGAACTACTACTGCTACATCAATGTGCTTTGGTGGGGGCCACCGGTCTGGGAAATGTTAGCCAGATGAGACCCTTCAATAATTTTTTTTAATTGTCATGTGATCAGCTGGAAACACTGATCAGTGGCTCTTATCTGGGGGGTGGAGCTGTGATTTAGGCCCCTTTCATACCAGCAGACTGATTGGGTTCATCTGTCTGTTTTTAAGGTGGACCCAATCAGATTGCCCATTGTTCTCTATAGGGAGGTGGATATAACATGTGTCCACCTGCATCTGATCCTGGCCTCAAAAAACAGACAAATGTGTTCCCCATTTGTCTAGCCGATCGGAAGACAGATTGGAAGGAAACAGACATTCAGTCTGTTTCCATTTCCATCTGACCATCCCATAGAGAGCAGTGGAGTGGACAAGGACATCCGCTTGCTCAACAGGGATCAATGGACAGATACCACACTGAGCAGGCAGACCCGTGTGAAAGGAGCCTTAGAGGCCCCTTTCACATGAGTGTTCAGTTCTGCGCATACTACCCACCCCTATCCTGCATATACTACCCACCGCCATACACTCCTGTACTATGCCTGTGGTCTCTGACTCTCTCCTGTACTACACCATCAGTCTCTAACCCTCTCTTGTACTACACTTGCAGTCCCTGACCCCTCCTGTACTACACTTGCAGTCTCTTACCCTCCTCTGTACACCAGTAGTCTCTAACCCTCTCCTGTAGTACGCCAGCAGTCTCTAACCCTCTCCTGTAGTACGCCAGCAGTCTCTAACCCTCTCCTGTAGTACGCCAGCAGTCTCTGACCCTCTCCTGTAGTACTCCAGCAGTCTCTGACCCTCTCCTGTACTACACTTGCAGTCTCTGACCCTCTCCTGTACTACGCCAGCAGTTTATGGCCCTCTCCTGTACTATTCCAGCAGTCTCTGACCATCTTCTGTACTACACTTACAGTATCTGACCCTCTCCTGTAGTACTCCAGCAGTAGCACTCCAGGACCCGAGACAGCGGCTGGAGCTGGTGTGCTCATTCCCGTCGCTGGAAAGACCAGATTCAGGTAAGTAAAAGGGGGGCTCTGGGGGGAGTTGCATCACATAGTATGCATTAAGGTGAAAAACCTTGAGGGTTTACAACCCCTTTTAAATACACCTATGATAAAAATGATAGACCCTTCCTTTCTTTGTAAGTGGGCAAACTTACAAAATGTACAGGGGATCAAGTAATTATTTTTCCCACTGTGTGGATCATGTTTAACCACTTCATACCCCACCCATAGTCAAATGACGTCCGCAGGAGGGATCTCCCATCCTGGGCTGGGCGTCACATGACATCCTGGGCTTGCCAGCCGTCTAGGGGGAACGCAGGTTCCCACCACATCACTCAGGAGCTGGTGCGTGAGCTCGGCGCCCGCAATGTCAGCCGGGCACCCGCGATTGCCAGTAAAGAGCTGGGACGTGGATCTGTTTATGTAAATACGTCCTGTCAAGGGAGAGGAGACTGATCGTGTGTTCCCAGTACAGAGGAACACTGATCGGGCTCCTCCCCTTGTGAGTCCCCTCCCCCTACAGTTAGAATCACTCCCTAGGTAACACATTTAACCCCTTGATCGGCCCCTAGTGTTAACCCCTTCCCTGCCAGTGACATTTACACAGTAATCAGTGCATTTTTATAGCACTGATCGCTGTATAAATGTGAATGGTCCCAAAATAGTGTCAAAATGTGTCCGATGTGTCCGCTGCAATGTCACAGTCACGATAAAAATCGCAGATCGCCGCCATTACTAGTAAAAAAAAAAAATAATTATAAAAATGCCATAAATCTATCTCCTGTTTTTTAGACGCTACAACTTTTGCGTAAACCAATCAAAATACGCTTATTGTAATTTTTTTACCAAAAATATGTAGAAGAATGCATATCGGCCTAAACTGAGGAAAATATATATATATATATATATATATATATATATATATATATATATATATATATATATATTTTTTTTTTTTTTTTTTTTTTAATTGGGATATTTATTATAGCAAAAAGTAAAAGATATGGTGTTTTTTTCAAACTTGTCACTTTTCTTTTGTTTATAGCACAAAAAATAGAAACCGCAGAGATGATCAAATACCACCAAAAGAAAGCTCTATTTGTGGGAAAAAAATATATAAAAATGTAATTTGGGTACAGTGTTACATGACTGCGCAATTGTTATTCAAAATGCGTCAACGCTGAAAACTGAAAATTGTCCTGGGCAAGAAGAGGGTGAAAATGCATTGAAGTGGTTAATTGTGCAAGTTGACTCTTATTGATTTAAGAGTCATGGGAGACACACAAGTTATTTTTCTATCTGGAATTTTTTTTTTTGTTCACTCTGTATTGTTTTCTTTTTTTTGTTTATTCATTATACAAATAAGAGCAGCACGAGTGCTGCGTAAACTGTTGGCGCTATATAAATCCTGTATGATAATAATAATAATGATATTTGATATAAAAAAAGCCTACTACCTAAGCGTAAAAACTACGATTATGAAAAATGAATAGTGGTATATCTCATATACAAAAACTAAAAATAGCAAACACGTGCTAAAATAAAGTGCTAGCAAACCAGGGCTAGTTTAACCACTTTAGGACCGCCGCACGTAATTATATGTCGGCACAATGGCACGGACAGGCACAAGCACCTTCCTTCCAGCGGGTGGAGGGTCCGATCACCCCCCCCCCTCCCAGTCACAATGTCACTGATTGCAGTGATCATTTATTTACTGATCACTGCATTTAGTGTCAGTTGTAACTGTAAAAAGTGTCAGGGCAGTTAGTGTTAGGTCCAGGGTAGCCCCCTACCCCCCCCCCCCAATAAAGGTTTAACCCCTTGATTGCCCCCCAGGTAACCCTTTCACCCCCTTTTGCCAGTGTCACTAAGCAATCATTTTTCTGATCGCTGCATTAGTGTCACTGGTGCCGCTAGGTAGCTAGTTATTTTTTAGGTTCACCGCCAGGTTTTTATAGCGTTAGGTACCCCCATATACTACCTAATAAAGGTTTTAACCCCCTGATTGCCCCTAGAGTTAACCCTTTCACCAGCGATCACCGTATAAGTGCCACTGGTGACGCTGGTTAGCCAGTTAGTTATTTAGGTTCCCCGTCAGGTTTTTATATAGCGTCAGGGACCCCCATATACTACCTAATAATGGTTTTAACACCCTGATTGCCCCTAGTTAACCCTTTCACCAGTGATCACCATATAAGTGTTACGGGTGATGCTGGTTAGTTAATTTGCTTTTTATAGCATCAGGGCACCCACCATTTATTACCCAATAAAGGTTTAACCCCCTGATCACCCGGCAGGTGATATCAATTAGGTTTTAGGGTCAGGGTCTGCGTCGCGCCAGGCAGCGCTAGGTTAGTGCCAGTACCGCTAACACCCACGCGCAAAGCATAAACCTCCCGTAGTGGTATAGTATCTGAACAGATCAATATCTGATCTGATCAGATCTATACTAGCGTCCCCAGCAGTTTAGGGTTCCATTGTTGCATTGTTTGCCCAGATACCTGCTAGCACCTGCGTTTTGCCCCTCCGCCCAGCCCACCCAAGTGCAGTATCAATCGATCACTGTCACTTACAAAACACTAAACACATAACTGCAGCGTTCGCAGAGTCAGGCTTGATCCTTGCGATCGCTAACAGTTTTTTTGGTAGCGTTTTATATTTAAATCCTGAAGGCGGTGCTTGATTTTCGGGGTCCCGTACACGGCTAGGCTCTCCCAAAAAGTCCCCCACATGTGGTATCTCCTTACCCAGGAGAAGCAGCAGAATGTATTTTGGGGTATAATTTCACATATGCCCATAGCATGTGTGGGCAATATATCATTTGGTGACAACTTTGTGCAAAAAAAAAAAAGTTTGTAATATTCCCGCAACTTGTGGCAAAATATAAAATATTCCATGGACTCAACATGCCTCTCAGTAAATAGCTTGGGGTGTCTACTTTCCAAAATGGGGTCATTTGGGGGGGTTTTGTGCTATTTTGGCATTTTATGGCCTTCGAAACTGTGATAGGTAGTGAGGAGTGAAATCAAAAATTTGCATCCTTAGAAATCCTGAAGGCAGTGATTGGTTTTCGAGGTGCCGTACGCGGCTAGGCTCCCAAAAAGTCCCACACATATGTGGTATCCCCGAACTCAGGAGAAGCAGCAGAATATATTTTGGGGTGCAATTCCACATATAACTATGGCCTGTGTGAGCAATATATCATTTAGTGACAACTTTTTGTAAACTTTTTTTTGTTTTGTGTCATTATTCAATCACTTGGGACAAAAAAAAAAATATTCAATGGGCTCAACATACCCCTCAGCAATTTCCTTGGGGTGTCTACTTTCCAAAATGGGGTCATTTGGGGGGGGGGGGTTGTACTGCCCTGCCATTTTAGCACCTCAAGAAATAAGATAGGCAGTCATAAATTAAAAGCTGTGTAAAGAAAATGTACTCTAGTTTGTAGACGCTATAACTCTTGCGCAAACCAATAAATATACGCTTATTGACATTTTTTTTACTAAAGACATGTGGCTGAATACATTTTGGCCTAAATGTATGACTAAAATTGAGTTTATTCAATTTTTCTTATAACAAAAAGTAGAAAATATCTTTTTTTCAAAATTTTCCATTTATATCGTAAAAAATTAAAATCGCAGAGGCAATCAAATACCATCAAAAGAAAGCTCTTTTTGTGGGAAGAAAAGGACGCAAATTTAATTTGTATACAACATTGCATGACCGCGCAATTACCAGTTAAAGTAGTGCGAAATTGTAAAAAGACCTCGGGTCCTTAGGCTGACAATTTGTCCTGGGCTTAAGTGGATAAAGTGCTATAGCAAGTACTCATAAACTAAACGTGCACTAACTGCAATAAAAATAAAATAAATATATACATGTGCAAATTGCAAACAAAGTGCTAGAAAATTGCAGCTGGATCTAATAGTATTCACATAATACCAAAATAAAAATAGAGTCCATAATGATCCTGCGCAACCGATAAGTGTATAAAATATTAATAAATCTATAAAATGATGGGAATTCATTTTAGTCCTTCTGGTGTAATTTAAGTCATCAAGAGACTGATTTATATGGACATTCTAATGGTGCTTGCTTTCAAATTTTTTATCACATATATTTATTTATTTTATTTTTAACAGCACTTGTCACTTTATAGATTTATTAATATTTTATACACTTATTGGTTACGCAGGATCATTATGGACTCTAATGATGATATTTGGCTGTGATAAATATCTCATGGTTTGCAAGCAGCTTTTTTTCACACATTTTTCAAATTTTACACATTTATTTGATAGTTACCACATTTGCAGTTACTATATTGGACACATAATTTGCAAAAGAGATTCTATGGCAGAAGAGGCTTATAAAGTCAAAACACCTCTACCTGCTGGCCAATTTTTGTGTGGTTTGTTTAGTTCCACTTAAAGCGGATCTTCAACCAAGAGGGGATGTTCTGCTCGTCCTCCTCTCCCCCCCTGCCATATTTGGAAACATATTTTTTTTGATTTAGTTTTGACAGGAATCCACTCCCACTTCTACTTGGATCGCCTAGGCCAGTGATGGCGAACCTTGGCACCCCAGATGTTTTGGAACTACATTTCCCATGATGCTCAACTACACTGCAGAGTGCATGAGCATCATGGGAAATGTAGTTCCAAAGCATCTTGGGTGCCAAAGTTTGCCATCAATGGCCTAGGTGATCCGAGCAGAAGTTCTCCTCGCCCCCTCCCAGGGATCACTGGATCCTTAGACACGTTAGTGTGTTTATAAAAATATTGCACTCCTTCTGGTGTGTGCAGTGATATGTAACATGTATTGCAAGCAATGTTTTTGTGTGTCGGCACATTTATGTTTATGTGGGCATGGAGGTGTGGACAGAGTGAGCACTACATTTTCTTTTTTTTGAGGGGGGGGGGGGGGGGGGGGGGTTAGTGCTCACGTGTACCTATTTAATGTCTTTCACTACAACTTTATTTATATCACATAGAGGACGAGTTCTCCTTAATGAGACATCAGGGGTCTTTTATACCCCTGATGTTTTCATCTGTCTTTTTTTTAAGCTAATGGAGTGCAGATCAAACTGACCATTGGAGCTTTGCCACATGCATACACCATCCATACCGCCCAACTTTTTGAGTTGGGAACGAGGGACACCTATTCAGGGCTGGTGCAAGGATTTTTGACACCCTAGGCGAAACCTCATTTTTCCACCCCATTGGCTCCACCCCCTTTGCCCTCCCCATGTGACAAAAGGCGGCGCTATAAAGGAAGTATTGGATCCTCTAGCGTGGCTCCAGTGCTGTGCTGTGCTGCACTGCGCTGTGCTACTAATTACACTCCCGGCCAGACGGAGCAGCTGCTTGAGACTGAGTTAGTTACATGCTGCATCCTGCAGGCTGCAGAGCTTGCAGAAGCAGAAAGAAATCAGATGCTGGGTGCCCCTAGGCAGCAGTTCACCTTATGCCGCATACACACGACTGGACTTTCCGGCAGACTAGGTCCGACGGTCTTCCCGACGGATTTTCAGCGAAATTCCGACGGACCTTTCGAACGAACAGACTTGTCCACACACGAACGGACTAAGTCTGTTCGAAAGTCTGTTCGTTTTGAACGTGATGACGTAAAACGGGACTAAAAAAGGAAGTTCAGTAGCCAATAGCTTCCCTTGCGTCATATTTGGTTCGCCGGACCAGCATACAGGCAAACGGTTTTCCTAATAGGAATTGAGTCCGTCGGACAGATTTGAAACATGTTCTATTTCTAGGCCGTCAGATTTTTTATGTGAAAAACGGATTAGCTCACACACGATCGGATTGTCCAACGGACTGATTCTGTCGGACCTAGTCTGCCGGAAAGTCCGGTTGCGTGTATGCGGCATTAGGTGTTTGCCTAGTGGTAGCACCGTTCCTGCACCTATTTCCAAAAGTACGTATGTATAGGACACACACCCCCTTATAGAAGAATTATACAAAAAAATTATTAGCTTAACCCATATGTTTTTTTTTTTTAACAACTATTATTCCTTTATATTGGCTTTTGGAAATAAAATAAAAATTATTATATATTATTATATTATTATTATTATAATTAAAAATGCAGCAATTCAGAAATGAGATGAAAGGTTTAGCACTGGGAAATACTTTTTGAAAGCTAGTGCATTTTATATACAACTACAGTATATAAATCAGACCAAAATGAGGGGCAAATGAGGAGGACAGAGGGACAATGTTCCAAATTAGTGACAGTCCCTCCAAATCAGGAACAGTTGGGAGCTATGCACCATCCCATTATCCAATGAGACAGCCAGCATTAGCAGCCTAGATGCTTTTATTAGGTAGTGGAACAATGGGTGACCCTAGCTCCAAGAGTGCCCCTGGTTTTGTATCATGGTGCACCCTTCAGAAACATGAACTTAAAAAAAAAGGAACCTGTAGGCACCTTGTGTAATTTGTTCCTGTTGTGGGTTAGCAAACCTAGAGGGAACATGAAAGGTTCACGTTAAAGTCTTCCAAGCCACAAACTATGGCAGCTGGGGTTATGAACTTGGAAAATGTGATGTTTTCAAAGCAAATGACTGTGATGTGCAAACCAGTTTCCAAGTTCATATGTGCACAAAAGGCCTTTGTTGAAGCAATGCAATGAATTTCCATGTTTTATTACAAACATCTGCCTAGGGATGGCTCTTTTGTCTGTCTCCAAATTCCCGTTCCTGTTCATACTCATTAGAATCGTAATCTTTTAATTGCAACGTAAATGTTTCATTGTTAATTATTTGTGCGCTGCTGTTTGCACTCCAGCGATAAAATAAAATAATTATATAAATTGCCCATTTTTCTAATGGTGATGAGAAGCTGGAAGATATCATATTCAGCTAATGATAGAATTAAGGATGTGCATGCGGAATGCTAATGTTTCATAATAAATGTGAATTCTGGAAAAAGGAAGGAATATTTTATTTGCAATGTGTGCTTCTTGTAAAAGCAGGATTTCCAATCTCTCTCCATACCAGACGGGCAACTGGTGAGGATCTGGTGGCCCCAGACCTCTTCTAAAGGTCCTTATGTGGTAACATTTCTAAATGTGTTTATATTTTTGTCATCTAAAAGCAATAGGGAAGCTATTAAAACAAAATCCTTTCATTTGCCGGTAGATGCATTTAAAAAGCAAATTGATGAATTTTAAAATTGTTTCATTTCATAACTACTTGAAGCCTGCAGTGGGTAGAGAAAAAAATAAAAGAAATATTTCAGTAACGTCACAAATCAGCATAGATAAATAAACTTTTTCATCAAAGTGTTACCTTTCATCATTAAAAAGAATCTTTGGACTCATTGACACTTGTAAAGGCTGCCGCTCCTCTGAAAAGAGATTTGCACTTGGATCACTTTTAAGAAGCTTTTGACATGTCACCTCTTCACTGCCTATTTTAACTACCTAAATGCCATACTACTGCACCACAAACATGTGTTTTGTGTTGTAGTATTTGTTTTGTGTGTATTATTTACATACACGCTCAAGCTTGATTTCCATCACTGGAAATTAGGGATACACCAATACCATTTTTTACAATGAGTACAAGTATTGATACCTTTCTTTTAGTACTCACCGATATCAATTACTAATGCCTACCGCAACTGTTTTGTTTACACTTCAGCTGTCAGAAATGGTACAAACCATTGAAAAGATATTTACAAATGAATAACATTTTGGTTTTTTAATTTTGCAATTTCTTTCAACGTGAAACATGTAAATATATGTTTAAATATGTAAAAATATGAATAAAGCAGCAAACAAATAAAATGTTTTAATTATTAATAGTTTATAAAATAGACATGGACAAAAAAAAAAAAACAGGAAAATAATTAAATGGAGAAGGAGAATAAGGAGTTAACTAAGGCTGATTAGAGTAAATTAAGGGTTAATGAAGGGTTAAGCAGGTGAACATTCAATAAAAACACTAAAAATGTTTTTCTTACTTGACAGGTTGCTTTAAATGTACTTCATCTGCAGACTGAAGTTCATCTGTAAATGAATAAACAGAAAGGTACAAAAAGAACAAATGTTTCTTTTTATCTTTCTGTTTCAGGCTGAGCAATGCTTTTGATAAACATTGCTGGCTGTTTTGTTTTTTTTGACAACTCCAATTGCCGGGAATTTGTTTACATTTCAACTGTCAATAGGGAAACCCCACAGACAGCTGAGTCATTAGTTGTTAAGGACTCAGCGGTTCCACTCCTTAACAACTGTATCTGAAAGTATTGGTATCAGGTATTGGAGAATTTGAATGAGTATTGAAACTCATGCAAATGCTTAGTATTGGCACTGATATCAATATCGGTGCAACCCTACTGGAAACTACTCAAAACATCAACCTTCAATTGGAATCTTGTAACATGGTTTAGAGCAGGGATGGGCAACTTTGGTACTGCAGCTATTGTGGGAATACAAGTTCCACGAGGCATTGCAATACTCTGACAGCCACCTGCATAACTCCCAGAGGCAGGGGCTTTGTACTTTCAATACAGCAGGAGTGCTGTGGTTGCACATCTCTGGTTTAGAGCAACGGTCTCAAACTGTGGCCTACAGGCCAGATGCTGCCTGTATCCAGCCTGTAGGCAGGTGCCTACGTGTGGTGAATGTGTAAATTCCTATTGAGTCTGCCCGGAAATTAGGAAGGGATTAATGTTCCGGCTCCTGAGTGTGCATAACCCTTTGTTGCGAGCTATGAATAGAAAGGTAGGCAACCTAGCTGGGTCCATGGATGGGGAATTACATGGAGGACTGCTGCCACATGTAACTCTGTTCTCACTTTTGGGGCTCCCCTTGGTGGGTACCCATTTGGGGTACCAACCATATTCTATGGACTTGCACTATTTATAAGGTTTGATCTGGGACAGCCTGAATTTCAAATGAACTAGAGCAGCCTTTCTCAACCTTTTCAACACAGAGGAACCCTTGAAATAGTTCTCAGATCTCAGGGAATCCATGCTAAAAATTTGAAATCTACAACTCATGATGCAGTCTGATGGTCAGTGAGAAGAATGCTCCTTACACTTGTGGTCATTGGGAAGAATTACCTCCTTACAGATAGCTAAAAAGATCAATGGTGTCAGTGGGAACTTATCTGAGAGGCAGAAATTGCCCAATGCTGAAGGAACCCCTAGCAACCTTTGGAGGAACCCAAGGGTTCCACGGAACCAGGGTTGAGAATCACTGAACTGGAGTCATGTAAGGAGGAAATCCGAGTGAGCCTATTTCACACTAGCTTGTAATGGAAAAAGTTTTCAAGTAATGTTCTGAAGTTTCAACATGGTTCCTGGTCATAAGCTGCTTGAAAAGGTGTGCATGCATGGTGTATTAAAGAACAGTGCTTAGTGGGGGGATGAAGAGAAGTCAATGTGGATAAATTCCAAAGGTCCAACCTTCGGTGGAAGGAGAATAGGTTATAGTGCCATTGCTTGGGGCAACTGAAGAAATGTTGGGTGCTTAAGCAGTCAGCCAGCAGGAGTTGTAGTGACATGGCATGGATGCTGATAGTCTCTGGTAGTAAGGGGATTTTTGAGCTAAGCCCCCTCCCACATACAGGGACTGACATTGCGGCACAGGACATCCCATTTACCTCATCTGAGGTGTCACAGAAGAGAAGAAGAGAGAGAATGAGAGACCTCACTGGAGCAGCTCGGGAACAGGTAAGGAGATGAGCTCTTGAGTCAGGGAGATGTCTCGTGATGTCACTGGGAGTGAGGTCACATGTCATGCTGTGCTGGTGGAGTGGGGTACAGGCTCCATGGTACCCACTCGGAAATGTGGACAATTTACAGAGCAGATTAATATGAAGTGTGTGTATTACATAAGAGGATTGTACAGGAAGGGTTGCTGTGCAAATGAAGTGACACCAACAATGTGGCACTATTCCTCCCGCTGGCACCAACTACAGGACATTATTCCCTCCACTGGCATCAACAATGGTGCATTATTCCTTCCACTGGCATCAACAATGGGGAATTTGCAGGGGTGGCTGGTGTCGGTGTCCTCCACACTGTAATGTGCAAGGGACACTGATATAATGGGGACGGCACTGTAAAGTGGCACTGTAATGATTACAGTGCCCCTTTACAGTGCCCCTGCAATTATCCAATCACCCCCCCCCCCTTCTCTGTAATCACAGTGCCCCCTTTTACTCTCTGCTCACTGTGCAGATCTCCAGCTCCTCCTGCCCCCTTACATCAGAGTCCCCAAAGACCCCTCTTACATCAGATCCCCCTTACATGAGAGTCCGCACAGAGGTCCCTTTACATCAGAGTCTGCACAGAGGTCCCCTTACATGAGAGTCCACACAGAGCCCCTTAGAGTCTGCAGAATTTCTAACTTACTGTAAGGGGGAGCTCTTATTTAAGGGGGGATCTCATGTAAAGTGGTGTTCTGAGAACCCTGATTTAAGGGGGAATGCTGTGGACTCTGGTGTAAAAGGAAACTCTGATGTAAAGGGGTCTCTGGTCATTAAAGCCCCCCTCTTGCATCAGAGTCCACAGAGCATCCCTTAAATTAGTTTTACACACTAGGAGGCAGAAGGCTGTCTGTAGCATTTATCTTCTGAGTTAAAACTTCCTTTACATCTCCCCGAGTCTGTGGACAGGACAGACACAGAAGTAGAGGGGGGGAGGAGGAGGAGCAGTCCGTCGGATGGAAGAGCAGAGAGATGAACTATCAGCCTGGGCTCTGAGGCTGAGCTGTGTGTGTGAGAGAGACACACAGCTCAGCCCATGCAGCCGCTAGCATCATTTGTAGTTCCGCCGGTGAAGACACAGGCATGGCCACATAGCGGTTGGTGAGCAGTGGCCACGACCTGTGTTAACCCTGTCCAGGCTGCGGTCGTCGCTTACCTCCCGTTGTATGGCCTGGACATCAACAGGCCACGGAGCAGGTGCCCCTCGTGGTCCCGGCCCACTGGACAAACGCTCAGTCTGCCCTATGGCCAGTCCGGACCTGCTTCCAATGACAACCAAGCCTCAGGCATTGTTGACTCCCTCTGACGCTGGGGAATTTTTGACTTCACAAACAAATGGCAACCACCTCGACCTATAACTAGCCTTTGCAATCAGGAGCACATGGAAGGGCAATGCACATCAAAAACAAATAAAAATTCCCAGCTCCCTTACCAGCCAACCTGCAAAAAAATGAATTCATCCTGTCTAACAGTTCATGTTAAAAACAAGGGGTTTAGTAGCGCACATTTGCAAATATATGTAAGCTATGGTGTCAACGTCAAGGCAACCCAGTTTACTGTGGTCCTAACTCGATTATTCTGAGAGTCTCTCAAATTGGAGCCTTGCGCCCTTGCTGGGTGTCCCGTGCGTTCCTATATGGTACCTTTAAGGAGGGGTGGGCTCCCTCCAGGCAAACCTGCCCTCACTCTATCCAACTGCTATATATATATATATGCTCCAGTTTGAGAAACTTTAGAATATTCTGATAAATTTGTTTAGAATAGTTTAGAATAGTTGTGTTTCTGATCATAGGAAAGTTTAAGTGATACCCTTTATTGGCTAATTTAAAATGGCATTAAATCCAAAACCAATAAAGCGCTTCAAAAGAAAAAAAGCCACCAACTACATAGAGAAAATCCAAAACGGAACATGGGGACATGGTGTACACTACAAAAGAAATAGATGAATACCTAAAGAATGCTAGACTCCCTAAGATTGATGAGACAAATAAAAACAACTTAGAAAGCCCCATAACAGAAGCGGAAATAAACAAGGCGTTAATGGATTCAGCCCTGGGTAAAAGCCCTGGACCTGACGGATTGACAATTGGATACTATAAAAGGTTCAAGGATATTCTGATACCGAGACTATGTAAATATATGAACGGAATCGGGACAGAATACGAACTGAGTAAAGAGGCATTGTCAGCCTCAATTACTGTCATCCGGAAGGAAGGAAAAGATGAGACTAGGTGTTCCAGTTATAGACCAATATCACTGTTGAACGCAGATACTAAATTATTTGCCAAGGTATTGGCAAGTAGGATGAAGACAGTAATGAATTCACTGGTACACCCTGACCAGGTAGGGTTCGTCCCTGGAAGGGAGGGCAAGGATAACAGGGTTAGAACCCTATTAGTGCTAGATCAGAGGGAGGAGACGGAACCCCCGGCCTTACTACTGTCGACAGATGCTCAAAAGGCCTTCGACAGGGTCAATTGGGGATTTATGTTTCAGACACTTGAAAATATGGGTTTCGGGCCAAGGATGGCCAAATGGATTAAAACATTGTATCACCACTCGACAGCAACTATAAACATAAATGGGGTTCCCTCTCCTCCTTTTGAGATGGAAAACGGGACTAGACAGGGCTGCCCACTTTCACCCCTTCTCTTTGTGCTCTCACTGAAACCCCTACTCTCGACGGTCAGAAACAACCCAGAGATAACAGGAATCATGGCGGGGCAGGAGGAGCATAAACTGGCAGCATATGCGGACGACATAGTGTTTTATATAAGTAAACCTACAAGCTCAATGCCCAAGATAATTGAGGCCCTTGACGACTATGGGAAACTGTCAAATTTTAAAATTAATCAAACGAAATCTGAAATTCTCAATATAAATGTCAGTAAACAAGAAGTACAACTAATCCAAGAGTATTGTAAATTTAAGTGGGTGAAAAAATTGAGATATCTAGGAATAAAACTGACCCACACCTTAGGTAAGATCTACCAGCTAAATTACATCCCACTATTAAACTAAATTAAAACTGAACTCAGTAGGGTAGCTAATAGACCTCTATCCTGGCTGGGTCGGATAAACGTGTTCAAAATGTTTATTCTCCCGAAAATCTTATACAAATTCCAGATGATGCCGATCGAAATACCCCCCAGTTACTTTCTTAAGTTAAAATACCAAATTTGTAAATATATATGGATCAATAAAAAATCAAGGATCTCCCACACGGTTTTAAGACAAGAGAAAAGGCGAGGGGGATTGGCAGTCTCAGATTTGCAATATTATTATAAGGCGGTAGTGTTATCTAGAATTGCCGAATGGGTGAGGGGGAAAAAGGATGAGAAAAGGTGGGTGAATTTAGAATGTATATATAGTAAGGCACAACTTAGTAAGATACAGTAGTATGGAATCCTCCAAAATTTAGGGTATTAGACCCGGACATTATCTCCAGCTGGCTCACTTCATAGAAGGGTTGCCTCAGCCAATTAGATCTGAGGACGAGCTGACTGGGCTGGAGCAACTCTGTATTTCGGATAAGGTTAAAGGTACAATTTCAAGGATGTATGGGCTGTTGATATCGGCCAGTCAGCTGGAGGAGCCGCCATATATAAAAAAGTGGGAAAAAGAATTAGGAGCACAAAAAGATAAAGAAACAATAAATAAAATACTGAAATTAACACATAGTTCGGCAATAGATAATAAAACCGCCGAGATGAACTACAAACTTTTATCTCAATGGTATAATACCCTGGATAAGACTGCTAAATATCAAGAGGCAAGATCGGCCGAGTGTTGGTGAGGCTGTAAAACATTAGGAACTATGACACACTTATGGTGGGGATGTTCAAAAATTAAGATATACTGGGGAAGGATCTTGCAAATGATAAAAGAAATAACCAAAATAACGGTGAAGGCGGACCCCTGGATAGTACTTTTTCATGGTATAGAGGGAAGGGTTAAACAATATCAAGATACAATTATCCCCCATCTCCTGAACGCGGCTAAAAAACTGATTCCCAAGAAATGGCAGGACGTAGATTGCCCAACGATATGGGAGTGGGTGGATGCGGTGGTGGAAATATTTAATATGGAAAGTTTAAGGACTGGAGATGAAGGTGAAAGAGCAGTATTTATTAAAAAATGGAGAGGTTGGAAAGATTTCAAATGAAAATGGAGTTATATAGCACAATTAAGACCATAAAGACCTTTTCATAGATGAAATATGGAAGAGGAAAATTACTGACATGAAGGGGTGAGGGAGGAAGGGATGGGGGAGGGGGAAAATAATTATAAGGGGTGGGAGAATAAAGTATTTCTAATTAAAACAAAATAAATTTAGATAAAAACTTTTTATTATATAAAAAAAAAAAAAAAGAGAGAGAAGTAAATAAAAGATATAGCTACAATGATATGAAGATTAATAATAAGAGACAGTGATGAACGTAAAGTTGATTTAAGTCTCTTTTGGTGATTCGCTGATGTGGCTTTAAAAAATAATAATAAATAAATAAATCCAAAACCAAAAACATAACATATTGAAAGAAATTTTTAGGCCTTTTTCCTCTCTGTTTTCACCTGGTGATCTGGCCAGTAACATACGTTCTGTATTAGAGTGCCCCTACTCTGGAGGAATGAGCACAGGGGCACCTTTGGATAGCAGATTGTCAGTTTGGGGGGGGGGGTGCTAGATGTACTAGCGCCTGCATAGCACCTGAAAAAAGCCTTAGTTGCAAACCCAGTGTGAATTGCTTTCCCAATGGGGCACTGCACTGGCAGGGCATCACAAAAAGTTCTGCCAGCAGCTTCTTTGCAGCGGTGGAGGAGTGGTGAGCACACCGCTCCTCCACCACTCCTGCCCATTGAAAACAGTGAGGCAGCGCTGCCATACTGCCGGGAAAAATGCCTCTGCAGCGGCAGTTTGTGGGCTGATTTAACCCCTTTTTGGCCACTAGTGGGGTGTTATAACCATCCCGCTAGCGGCCAAATAGTGCCACTAAAATGATGGTAAATCTGTGCTAAAAATAGCGGCGCTTTACCGCTGACGCCCGGGGTGGCTCAGTGTGAAAGGGGTCTAACTGTCACTGGCCGGATCGTCAGGTAAAAATAAAAGAAAGACAGCCTAAAACAGAAAATGAATGCATCCATCACATCTAAGAATTTGTAAGCAGGAATATAGTAAATGTTTGCTTTTGGGTTTAATACTGCTTTGAGTTAGTAAAGATTTAAGATTTTGGGATAATTGAGATCCCTTAAATTGCCTAATCCTGATAGTAGCAAAATACTGTGCAGCTGGTATCTATGGATAAGTGCCCATTTGCCCCTGCAACCCATAAGCATCAGCCTATTTTGCCAAATTGTACATCTGGTATTCAGGGCCGGACTGGCCTACCGGGATACCAGGAGATTTCCCTGTAGGCCGCCTGCTCTGGGGCCGCTTTTAGATGCGGCTGCAGTGCTCCCCTCTCTCCTGCGGATCACAGAGCTGGCTGGGTCTGTGTTTGGCGGCCTCGCTGTAACACGGTATCATCCCCCCAGACCGGCTTGTGTGAGAGGCGGAACACTGATTCTATCTACTATCACACAAGCCGGTCTGGGGGGGGGGGGGACCGTGTTACAACGCGGCCACAGACCCAGCCAGCTCTGTGATCCGCTGGAGGAGATGCCCACCCATACAGTCCACCTTGTGTGCCTGGATAGGAGGATCGGCAGGGGGGGGGGGGGGCGCATATAGAGGAAATTACCTTTCTATATTTTTCCATGCAGCCGCTGAATGCTTGCAGGAGGGAGAGGAGGAGAATGAAGCATTCAGCGGCTACATGGAGGAATATAGAAAGCTCATCTCCTCTATATGCGACCCCCCTGCCGATCCTCCTATCCAACTTGTTTTACTGCCCCCCAGTTCACATTGTGCTCCCTGCCCCCCCCCCAGTGCTCTCCTCCCCCCACCACACTCTCCAGCCCTCCCCCCCCACAGTTTTCTCCACCCCTGTTCTACCCTCCCCCTCTCCAGCTCTCCCCATCCTTCTCTAGCCACCATCCCAGTGCTCTCCACCCCTGTCCCCCCCCCCCCAGTGCTCTCCACCCCTGATCTTTCTCCCCCCCCTTGCTCTCCACCCCTGTTATTTATCCCCCCGTGCTCTCCACTCCTGTTCTTTCTCCCCCCCAGTGCTCTCCAGCTCTCCCCAGCACTCTCCAGCCCCCACCCCAGTGCTCTCCACCCCTGTTCTTTCTCCCCCCCAGAGCTCTCCACTCCTGTTCTCCCCCCCCCCGTGCTCTCCACCCCTGTTCTTTCCCCCCCAGTGCTCTTCAGCCCTGTTCTTCCCCCCCCTGTTCCCCCCCAGTGCTCCCCCCCTGTTCTTTCTCCCCCCAGTGCTCCCCACCCCTGTTCTTTCTCCCTCCCCCAGTGCTCTCCACCCCTGTTCTTTCTTCCCACCCCAGTGCTCTCCAGCTCTCCCCATCACTCTCCAGCACCCACCCCAGTGCTCTCCAACCCCATTTCTCCCCACCCTTGTTTTTTCTGGCCCCCGGTGCTCTCAAGCTCCACCTATCCCTCTCCAGCCCCATCAGTGCTCTCTACCTCCCGTGCTCTCCACCCCTGTTCTTTTTGGCTCCCCCTCCAGTGCTCTCAAACTCCCCCCAGCACTCCCCACCCCTGTACTCTCCACCCCCCTGCATTTTGCCCCCACCCCTGTGCTCTCAAACCCCGCCAGTGCTCTCCACCCCCCATAGTGATCTCCAGTCCCCCGTGCTTTCCACCCCTGTTTTTTCTGGCCCCCACTGGTGCTCTCAAGCTCCCCCCCATTGCTCTCCACTCCCCCCTACTCTTTGTACCCCCCAGTACTCTCCACCCCTGTTTTTCTGCCCCCCCCAGTGCTCTTCGCACCCCCACACTCTTAGGCCCCCCCTCCAGTGCTCTCAGCCTGCCGTGCTCTCCACTCCTGTTCTTTTTGCCCCCCCCCAGTGCTCTCAAGTTCCCCCCCCCCCTCCTGGGGTCCCCCTTGATGATTGACCACTTTTAACTGGAATTTGCATATATATATATATATATATATATATATATATATATATATATACACTCTTCAAATGTGCTTTAAAACGTATAGTTTTCCCTTTCATGAACAAGAAAAATAATGACGTTATGCTGTTGCGCTGGTTTAATAATGCTGTGGGGCTGGTGTGAAATTTTTTCCAGGGCTGGATTTTATTCCCAGTCCGGCCCTGCTGGTATTTGTTGGCACTATTTACATACCAGAAATTAATAATATAAGCCGGGGAGCCATGCAGACATCAACCGCTGGATTTCATATTAAATCACATAATGCATATGCTAATGGTTTGCTGATGCAAGACAACACTTCTTTGATTTAATACAATATCCTACTTTTTAATTAAACTAGAGTTTAGTTTATTTACTTTATTGATTTGTGTAGTGACAATAAATTCCACAGCTCTTTACAGAATACCCAAATCATTCACACTAGTCCATTGCAGCAATAGATCTTACAGTCTAGGATGTGCAAGAAAATTAGAGAAAGCAGAACAGTTTACCCTCTCTGATGTGATTAGGTTTAGACATTAATGGCTGTGTGTTGAGTTATTTTGAGGGGACAGCAAATTTACACTGTTCTACAAGCTGTACCCTCACTACATTGAAGCAAAGTGTCATTTCTTCAGTGTTGTCACATGAAAAGATATAATATAATTGTAAAAAAAATATGAGGGGTGTACTTACTTTTTTGAGATACTGTATATTGGGGTTGATTTACTAAAGGCAAATAATCTGTTCACTTTGTACTGATGTTTTTACTTTGAAAACAATACCCAATCATATATAAAGAAAATGAGAGAAAAAAAAAAGTATCTTTGCTTGGACATGATTGGATGATGAAAGTCAGCAGGGCTTCATCTCATTCAGGGATAATTCCCTTGCAAACAGCCTTTTTGCTGTTAGTAAATCAACCCCATACGCAGGCTCTCTGTGGGGGAACATAATCTGATCAGCCATAACTATATGACAGCTGACAGGTTGAATAACCTTTAACCACTTCAGCCCCGAAAGATTTGGCTGTTGAATGACCAGGCCATTTTTTGCGACTCGGCACTGCTTCGCTTCAACTGACAATTGCGCGGTCGTGCGACATTGCACCCAAACAAAATTGGTGTCCTTTTTTTCCCACAAATAGAGCTTTCTTTTGGTGGTATTTGATTGCCTCTGCGGCCTTTATTTTTTGCACTATAAACAAAAAAAGAGCGTCAAATTTGAAAAAAAAACACAATATTTTGTACTTTTTGCTGTAATAAATATCCTAATTTTTGATGCAATGCTTTGCAGCAGGGCTAATTCCTGCAATAAAACTAGAGTATATGGCAGAGGTTGCAGTGTGGTGGCACCAGCACCAGTGCCTAAGGCCAAATTTTTCTGCCCCTGTTTAACAGGGACATGTAATTACAATTCTTGATATAATATTTCACAGGAGGGCCCCTTCCTGTGCCCACCCAGAGTAACGGTGAGGACTTATAGTGTTGTGGCACCAGCACCACAACCACCAAAGGTAAATTTTTCTACCACTGTTCAACAATGGCATGTAATTACAATTCTTGATATAATCGTTCACAGCAGGGCGCTCCAGCGCCCACCAAGAGTCACTTTGAGGGCTTACAATGTTGTGGCAAAACCAACACCTTGTTCCGCCATTTCTGCAGAGCATATAGGGCAGGCCCCTACTTTCAAACATCCAACTTACAAACATCTCCTACTTGCAAACGGAAGGAGACAACAGCAAGTGAGATGAAAAAAGATGGACGACAAAACAAATTATACAGGGGTGATAACCCTTCCCTATGTTTTCCAAAAAGCTTAAAAATAGTTTTTTTGACTGGAGCTACACTTTAAAAATGTACCAGTTGAAAATTACAAACAGATTCAACTTAACACAACAAACCTACACAGTCCCTGTCTTGTTTGCACCGCCTGTATACTGCTGTTCTGAGTATATAGGGCCTGGGGGCCACACGCATTTCCTTTTTTTAATATGGGTACAGGGTTCCCCTTAATATGCGTACAAGACCCAAATAGGCTGGTAATGGGCAGGGAGGGCTACCCATGCCATTTTTCTCAATGATTTTCAACCATATTGCAGGAACCAGATATAACATTAAAACCGCAAGCAGTTTTAAATGGTGTTATTTCCGTTTAATGTCATTTTGTGCAGGGACTGTTCTAAACACGGGAAACACGTGGCACTTCACAGGCATACTACAGACACCCCCCAGGCACCATATTTAAAGGAATATTTCACTTTTTTTTTTTCACTTTAATCGTCATTAAAATCAGTGCTCCCGCCAAAACGGCCATTTTTAAAAACATTTTAGGCATTGACCCATGTCCCCTGGGGCAGGAGCCAGGTCCCCAAACCCTTTTTAGGACAGTATCTTGCATATTAGCCGTTAAAATTAGCACTTTCCATTTCGAACGTTCGAGTCCCATAGACTTCAATGGGGTTCTAACGTTCGTACGAATTTGGGGTCCGTTCGAAAGTTCTGGTGCGAACCGAACCGGGGGGTGTTCGGCTCATCCCTAATTCCTATAGTATATTGCCAAAAGTATTGGGACACCTGCCTTTACACACACATGAACATTAATGACATTCCAGTCTTAGTCCGTAGGGTTCCATATCGAGTTGGCCCACCCTTTGCAGCTATATCAGCTTCAACTCTTCTGGGAAGGCTGTGCACAAGGTTTAGGAGTGTGTCTATGGGAATGTTTTACTATTCTTCTAGAAGCGATTTGTGAGATTAGGCACTGATGTTGGACAAGAAGGCCTGGCTCACAGTCTCTGCCCTAATTCATCTAAAAAGTGTTCTATCGGGTTGAGGTCAGGACTGTGTGCAGGCCAGTCAATTTCCTCCACCCCAAACTCACTCATCTACGTTTTTATGGACCTTGCTTTGTGCACTGGTCCAAATCATTTGGTGGAGAGGGGATTATGGTGTGGGGTTGTTTTTTAGAGGTTGGGCTTGGCCCCTTAGTTCCAGTGAAGGGAACACTTAAGGCATCAGCATACCTACACATTTCAGACAATTTCATGCTCCCAACTTTAAGGGAACAGGTTAGGGATGGCCCATTTTTATCCAACATGACTGTGCCCCAGTGCACAAAGCAAGATTCATAAAGACACGGATGAGCAAGTTTGGGGTGGTGGAACTTGACTGGTCTGCACAGAGTCCTGACCTCAACCTGATAGAACACCTTTGGGATAAGTTAGAGCAGAAACTGCGAGCCAGGCCTTCTCATCCAACATCAGTGCCTGACGTCACAAATGCACTTCTGGAAGAATGGTCAAACGTTCCCATAGACACACTCCTAAACCTTGTGGAAGCCTACCAAGAAGAGTTGAAGCTTTTATAGCTGCAAAGGGTGGGCCAACTCAATATTGAACCCTACAGACTATGGTCTAGTTCACACCTATGCAGGTTTCAGTTTGCATATTCTAGGTGCATTTTGCATTTTTCAATACACGTTTTTGATTCATTGATGGCTGTAGAACCAAAAATCTGAAAAAAGTCCCTGGCCCTTTAAAATGCACAAATGTGAACGTGACCCAAAGGAAACCATGTTTAACCACTTCAGCCCCGGACCAATAAACAGCCTAAGGACCAGAGGTCTTTTTACAATTTCGCACTGCACTGCTTTAACTGGTAATTGCGCGGTCATGCAATGTGGTACCCAAAAGAAATTTGCGTCCTTTTCTTCCCACAAATAGAGCTTTCTTTTGATGGTATTTGATTGCCTCTGCGATTTTTATTTTTTGCGATATAAATGGAAAAAGACCGAAAATATTGAGAAAAAATGATATTTTCTACTTTTTGTTATAAGATAAATCGAATAAACTCAATTTTAGTCAAACGTTTAGGGCAAAATTTATTCAGGCACATGTCTTTAGTAAAAAAAATGTCAATAAGTGTATATTTATTGGTTTGCGCAAAAGTTATAGCGTCTACAATCTAGAGTACATTTTCTGGAATTTACACAGCTTTTAATTTACGACTGCCTATCTCATTTCTTGAGGTGCTAAAATGGCAGGGGAGTACAAACCCCCCCCCCCAAATGACCCCATTTTGGAAAGTAGACACCCCAAGGAAGTTGTGGAGAGGCATGTTGAGCCCATTGAATATTTTTTTTTTTTTGTCCCAAGTGATTGAATAATGACACAAAAAAAAAGTTTACAAAAAGTTGTCACTAAATGATATATTGCTCACACATGCCATAGTTATATGTGGAATTGCACCCCAAAATATATTCTGCTGCTTCTCCTGAGTACGGGGATACCACATATGTGGGACTTTTTGGGAGTCTAGCCGCGTACGGTACCCCGAAAACCAATCACTGCCTTCAGGATTTCTAAGGGTGCAAATTTTTGATTTCACTCCTCACTACCTATCACAGTTTCGAAGGCCATAAAATGCCAAAATAACACAAACCCCCCCCAAATGACCCCATTTTGGAAAGTAGACACCCCAAGCTATTTGCTAAGTTGCAGGAATTTTACAATTTTTTTTTTTCAAGTCATCAGGCCTGACTCTGCGATCGCTGCAGTTACGTGTTTAGTGTTTTGTAAGTGACAGTGATCGATACTGCACTTGGGTGGGCTGGGCAGAGGGGCAAAACGCAGGTGCTAGCAGGTATCTGGTAGCTGATCCCGCTAACAATGCGTTTTTTTGGAACCCTAAACTGCTGGGGATGCTAGTATAGATCTGATCAGATCAGATATTGATCTGTTCAGATTCTATACCACTACGGGAGGTTTATGCTTTGCGTGTGGGTGTTAGCGGTACTGGCACTAACCTAGCGCTGCCTGGGGCGACGCAGACCCTGACCCTAAAATCTAATTGATATCACCCGCCGGGTGATCAGGGGGTTAAACCTTTATTGGGTAATAAATGGTGGGTGCCCTGATGCTATAAAAAGCAAACTGTGTGTGCCTGTGTGTACCTACATGTCAGTGTAGTGTTGGTGCACACTTACTTTCTGTTTTCTCCTGGTAGTCCGGTCAAAAAGACCGCCCCGAGGAGAATGACATCACTTCCTCCTTCCTGTGTATACAATACACAGTGGGAGGAAGCTTCTCATTGGCCAGGAGCGATCGAGAGGGGGTGGCCAGAAACCAACGGCCATCCCCTCATCACGGATCGCTCCTACAGCGAACCGGACCGCCGTATCCCCCACCCACTGGAAGGCAGGCACGTACATGTACGTGCTTGTGCCTGCCTGTGCCACTGCAATGACGTACAATGGCAATACGGCGGTCCTTAAGTGGTTAATGGACTACAGTGTGTTGCTGCAAAACTGAAAACAAACTAAAAAAATGCATAGGTGTGAACCAGGCCTAAGACTGGGGTACCATTAAAGTTCATGTGTGTGTAAAGGCAGTTGTCCCAATACTTTTGGTAATTTATGCCCCGTACACACGATCGGACATTGATCGGACATTCCGACAACAAAATCCATGGATTTTTTCAGATGGATGTTGGCTCAAACTTGTCTTGCATACACGTGGTCACACAAAGTTGGTCGTAAATTGCGAACGTCAAGAACGTGGTGACGTTCAACACATATGGCGAGCCGAGAAAAATGTTCGATAGCCAGTGCGGCACTTCCGAGCATGCGTGGAACTGTGTACAAATGATCGGAATTTCCGACAACAGATTTTGTTGTTGGAAAATTTGAGATCCAGAGCTCACATTTTGTGTGACGAAAATTCCGATGGAAAATGTCCAATGGAGCCTACACACGGATCGGAATTTCTGACAAAAAGCTCCCATCGAACATGTTTCGTCAGAAAATCAGACTGTGTGTATGGGGAAATAGTGTATATCCCCACAAAGGATGTGGATAAGAGGGGTGCCCTCTGCCGTGACATTGTATTCTGACAGTAGTTCAGCAGCTCCTGCTTTCTCTGGCTGATTGAGAAAACTTTTCCAACTTGTCTGTTCATCAAACTTTAGACTTCTGTTGAACAGGGAAGGCCATACATCAATCAAAATTCCTCCGGTTCCTGCTGAACCAGCTACATTTCAATCAGTCAATGGCTGGCTTTAGTCATCCCCTTTTAAAATCACCCGCTGAACCATAGAAGTACTTTCTATCCCACCATGTGTTCCACTTTCCCAACCCGAAGCCTTACATACACAAAGAAAATACCTTTGCCGTGTTTTAGTTGCTAACACAACAAACACTTTGTCTTATCTCGTTGGTTTCGTTTAATCAATCGTTCTCTTGTAACGATTGAGCGTTTCAGCCAAAAGCTGCCAGCAGCTGTCCGCCGCTCCTCTTAACCCGAAGGCTCAGAATCCCTCGAGCCCCCGTTGCAGCTCATTTAAAAAGTTCTCCTGTATGGCAGTCACAACATTTCGTCGGCATGAAAGTGTTTTACCTGCCACAGCACAATTACCAGCGGCATGTATTATTAATGAACAGTGCTCCGCTCCGCACATCCAGGTCACTCGCTGCTGTGCTGACACAATACACAATGAATTCTTCCTTGCTCGTTTTAGCAAAGCAAACTGTTTTTTTAATGTAACAAAAGAGAAGAGATGTAGGTGCCGTTTAGAGATCTTGAAATCAAATGCACACATCTATCCGCCATGAAAAGGCCATGGTCTGTGAAAGTACAAGGAAGACCTCCAGCTATAAAACAAGCCTGTTCAACTAGTCATAAAAGGACACTATCTCTGAAATCGATTCCACTCTTGAGCCTAATCTGGAGGGTGAGAGGGACGGTCAGGGAGGCTCATTTGTTAAAAACCTAACTATGTGAAGTATAACTTTCAAACGGGCGCAGAATTAAAGAAAGTAGGGCAATTAGAAAAAAAAAGAAAAAACTTTAAGGGGTTGTAAAGGTTCGTTTTGTTAATTTCTAAATAGGTTCCTTTAAGCTAGTGCATTGTTGGTTCACTTACCTTTTCCTTCGATTTCCCTTCTAAATGTTTTTTTTTTGTTTTCTTTGTCTGAATTTCTCACTTAATGTTCTTCCTCAGTAAGCTGTTCTGGCTGACTAAACACCGCTCGGATGATGGTCTGAAGTTTACTGAAGAGAAACCGGAAGTGAGAAATTTAAAAACATTAGAAGGGAAATCGAAGGAAAAGGTAAGTGAACCAACAATGCACTAGCTTAAAGGAACCTATTTAGAAAATAAAAAAACAAAGCTTTACAACCCCTTTAAGTTTCTGAACAAAAGTTGTCATTCTTTATTTAAAACAGTGGTTCTCAACCTCTAGGGCCGTGACCCCTTGATAATATTTGTGACCCCTAACAATAAAATTATTTTCTTAGCGTGGGTTGTCAGCACACAAGACAAGACAAGTAATTTGCACCCTTAAAGCGGGACTAAACCCGCTGACTTTTTTTTACACCTCTAAAGGAAAAGGCATAATAAGCTAGTATGTACCACATACCAGCTCATTATGAAATACTTACCTTAGAACCAGGCGCCAGCATCTCACTAGGTCCACGCCGAGGGAGCTGACATGTGCGCGCTGGAGTTTTCTTCCCGGCAGGGTCTGGCGTCTGCCGGACTTTCACCCGAGAATCCCCGGTGCGCATGCGCCTCTGAAGTCAGCGGCTCCTTGCGAGGGGAATATCTCCTAAACCGTACAGGTTTAGGAGATATTCTTTTTACCTACAGGTAAGCCTTATTATAGGCTTACCTGTAGGTAAAAATTACAAAAATGACTATATCACCGCTTTAACCCAAGCTTTGTGGTGTCTCACAACAGTGACACCTATGCTAAAATCCGGAGATAGGGTGTCCTCCAGCCCCTCCCACTTCATATGCCTCCCCAGTCAGCTGACTTCGAGTCTCTGCCCCCTCAACCATGCCGTGAACTGAATGGGCAGCTGCGAAGAGGCTGAGTAGACGGCCATGGGCTTCAGGAACAGCCCAGCTAGACGGCAACAGGCTCCAGGGACAGCCCCACTTGGTGGCCGTGAAAAGGCTGGGAGAGCAGTGCAGGATTTTGGAACAGCCCAGGATTCGGCGACCCCCTGGCAAATCATCATTCGACCCCCCCCCCCCAGGTTGAGAACCACTGATTTAAAAAGTGGTAACAATTTTGGTTCCCCAATGAGCTCCAGGCTGACCTTCTTCTCTCTTTATTTCTTTCTTGTCCCCCTTTTTTTTTCCTTCCATTACTTTTTCCCTTTCCTCTGTTATCTACATTTAACATATACAGTAAATCCTTGGATTGCGAGCATAATTAGTTCCAGAAACATGCTTGTAATCCAAAGCACTTGTATGTGAAAGCGAATATCCCCACAAGAAATAATGGAAATTCAGATGATTTGTTCCACAACCATTTATTCATAGGTTCTTCAGTTTAGTCCATATAAAAAGATTATAGCAATGTGATAGGTTGTGTAACGGTAAAATGTCCATCCACAAATGGAAGCCTCCACAAGGGGATTAGAAGCAAAATCCAGCAGGAGCTACAGAGTATAAAAGAGAAGAGAGGCGCCTCTAAGCGTATCAATATGTTGCTAAACGTTGTACCTTCATTAAATGTAACCATATTTCTATACTTAGAGGCGCCTCTCATCTCTTTTATACTCAGTTGTTACATGACGCTACTCTTATATCGACATCGCTTCTATAGCAAGTCAAAACTTATTTAAAAATGTTGCTTGTCTTGCAAAATGCTCTCAAACCAAGTTACTCTCAAACCAAGGTTTCACTGTATTAGGTTGTCTTTAGAGCCTTATAAAGTTCTATGTTCAATAATAGTGTCAGAGATTCGTGTCAGGGGTCTCCCCACTTTTTCTTACCCATTATTTTCCTCCTACTCCCCTCCCCCCTATTCCCCTGTACCATATCTTTGCTCCCGTCTTCCATTTTATATAGCTGCATTCCTGGTAACTGAGGAAATATTTACTCCCTGATCCCTTGTAGATCAGGTTTACGTCCTTTTGTATTTTTCGACAATGACTAACTTTTGAATATCAACCTGAGACCATGTTTGACTAATGTATGTCCTTTTTTCTGATGTTGGATTTTTCATATTTTCTCTGTTCATATGTTATTTACCTGTGTCTTGCTATGGTGACAACCTGAGATTTGGCTTTGTTCAAATGGTATTCCTGTTGATACCAGATCTTTTCAGTAAAAATATTGAAATATAAAAGGTGGTAACAGAGTACAACCCATTGTGATAAAGAGTGAGAAAAGGGTTAATATTACAAATTCCAGACAATACAGGTATTAAAAACATAACCCATGAGAAGAACACCCCTCACACCTCCACAGGTCTCTACTTAGCTCCACCAATGCTTCTGGCCTCACTTGCTGTCAGCCAGCAGAAAGCTAGTGCTGAGATACTGCCATCATCGTCTATAGATTTGGATTATGTTTGCACAATTGAAGCGCCACACCATTGCCAAGAGGTCCAGATACAACTTTATTCCAATTAAAGTCAGGGGGACAAGCCATAAGGTATCCAACATGTCCTCTGGTGCAGTGGTTTTCAACTCCTGTCCTCAGGACCCACTAACAGGCCAGGTTTGCAAGATAACTGAAATACATCACAGGTGATATCATTTTCTGCTCAGTGATTGCAATATTATAATCTGCATCTCCCCAAGGTAATACATAAAACCTGGCCTGTTAGTAGGCCCTGAGGACAGTAGTTGAGAATCACTGCTCTGGGGTGTAGAAGCTATCTGCCCGGGAACCAGATAATTTACATAAACATCAAGAGATTAACTCAAGAGATAAAGCGATAATTCTCCCGCTCTACAAGACTCTGGTCTGGCCTCACCTGGAATATGTTGTCCAGTTCTGGGCGCCAGTCCTCAGGAAGGATGTGCTGGAAATTGACCAAGCACAAAGAAGGGCAACAAAGCTAATAAAGGGACTGGAGGATATTAGTTATGAGGAAAGCTTGCGAGCACTGAGCTTGAGAGGGAATATGATTTCAATCTACAAATACCATACCGGTGACCCTACAATAGGGATAAAACTTTTCAGCGGCAGGGAGTTTAACAAGACTCATGGACATTCATTACAATTAGAAGAAAAGAGGTTTAACCTTAAACTGCGTAGAGGGTTCTTTATTGTAAGCCCACGTACACACGGTCAGGCATGTACTGGCCATTGGGACTACCGGGAGTTTCCCGGTGGGCTGATGGCTCAGTGGACCACTCTGATGTAAGGGGGTGCTGATGGGACACTCTGATGTAAGGGGGCTGCTGATGGGACACTCTGATGTAAGGGGGCTGGTGATGGGACACTCTGATGTAAGGGGCTGCTGATGGGACACTCTGATGTAAGGGGGTTGGTGATGGGACACTCTGATGTAAGGGGGTGCTGATGGGACACTCTGATGTAAGGGGGTGCTGATGGGACACTCTGATGTAAGGGGGCTGGTGATGGGACACTCTGATGTAAGGGGGCTGCTGATGGGACACTCTGATGTAAGGGGGCTGCTGATGGGACACTCTGATGTAAGGGGCTGCTGATGGGACACTCTGATGTAAGGGGGTTGGTGATGGGACACTCTGATGTAAGGGGGCACTGATGGGACACTCTGATGTAAGGGGGTGCTGATGGGACACTCTGATGTAAGGGGACTGCTGATGGGACACTCTGATGTAAGGGGGTGCTGATGGGACACTCTGATGTAAGGGGGGTGGTGATGAGACACTCTGATGTAAGGGGGCTGCTGATGGGACACTCTGATGTAAGGGGGCTGGTGATGAGACACTCTGATGTAAGGGGACTGCTGATGGGACACTCTGATGTAAGGGGGCTGCTGATGGGACACTCTGATGTAAGGGGGTTGGTGATGGGACACTCTGATGTAAGGGGCTGCTGATGGGACACTCTGATGTAAGGGGGTTGGTGATGAGACACTCTGATGTAAGGGGGTGCTGATGGGACACTCTGATGTAAGGGGGCTGGTGATGGGACACTCTGATGTAAGGGGGCTGGTGATGGGACACTCTGATGTAAGGGGGCTGGTAATGGGACACTCTGATGTAAGGGGGCACTGATGGGACACTCAACATGTAAGTGGGCCGGTCTGGATGAAGTCCAGGGCCAAATTTCTGTCCCAGTCCAGCCCTGCACACGGTCGAAGATTTTGCCAACCAAATCCGTCGGATTTTGCCCGTCGGATTTAGTCCGACGGATTGTGTCCGAAACTGTTGCATACACACGGTCGGGCCAAGTTGGTGAAAAATCAGATCTTTCAGAATGTGATGACGTAATTTCGTTACGATGGGACTACATTCAGGCTAGTACCCAATAGCTTTGATGTAGGAATTTGATCTGAGCATGCGTGGCACTTGGTCCGATGAAAATGCTCTACACATGATCGGATTAGGTCCGTCCGGCCCAGTTGGTCGGGAAATATTTCCAACATGTTGGAAAATTGGGTCGGACGGAGATTCGGACGGAATCAGTCCGATGCATACCACACGGCGACATGGTCCGATAAGACTCATTCCGACAGATTCTCCGACCGTGTGTACAAGGGCTAAGAGCAGCAAGAATGTGGAATTCCCTTCCACAGGCGGTGGTCTCAGCGGGGAGCATCGATAGTTTAAAAAAACTATTAGATAAGCACTTGAACGACCACAACATACAGGGATATACAATGTAATACTGACATATAATCAAACACATAGGTTGATGGACTTGTGTCTTTTTTCAACCTCACCTACTATGTAACACTTTATGATACCATTACCAGTGAGATAACCCTATGGGTCCAGCACTATTTTTCCACTTTCCTCAACCATTCAAATGTATGAGCGTTGTGCATGGGCTAGGCTGCAGGCAATGCAGAAGGATGCAGGCATCTGAGGTGCTAAGTGTGTGTTGGTGGGGAGTTGGGGGTGTTAGTACACCTCTTTTCCTCATATTTTTTGTACCTGGGAGGGGACCTGAATGTTTGAGGGGGCTGGTGGTAATAAAAAAGAAGGGACTTGTAGTTTAAAGGGACTCTGTAACTTAGCCTATTTAGGCCGAATTGACAGGTTCTTTTGAAAATGCAACCCTTCATCAGCTGATATTCACCTTCACAAAATTCCCCAGCCTCTCTTTTTATTGGTCAGAGTTGGAAGACTTAACCCTGTGTAAACATCATGTCAGATAGTCCTGGCACACTCGGTGGTTCCATCCTCCAACCTTTATTTCGCTAAAAGAGTGGTGGTGTGCAGTGGTGTAGGAGTTGGAGGAATGCATCGCAATGCGTTCCAAGAGACACAGACACTCCTGGAAGTGCTGAATTCTAATGGAGGCTGCAGTGCTGGAACATAAGGAAGGTAGGAGACACAAGCCACCAGAGGGAACTTTCACTTAAATTTTTTAAGAACCTGACAAGGTCACTTTAATGCCCAACTGAACCTTCAGTTTAAAGAATAATTCCAGGCATGGCTTTTTTATACTTAGTTACATAGGTCCAGCTTGGACCAATGTAACAATGTATGAGGTGTGTCTAAAAAGTTTGGGGAATGGTGCAATAGCTCAACAGCAACATAGGCCAGGTGCAAGGGCATGCACATGGCTATCCAGAGACACACGTAGAGAAATGCCACTTAGTATGGAGTACACGTGGCCGTCAGGGTAAACCCGCTGCAGGCAGTATGTACTCAGTGGGTCACAGTGCAATAAAGCAATGAGTGAACATCAAGTTCTTCTACAAATTGGGGAAAATGGCAACGGAGACGCAACATAAAGCAAATCCGACCGTGTGTACACGGCATAAGACTTTGCACACATTTTTTGTTGCACCTAAAATGTAATTAGCTAATTTAAACTAGTTTTAATGCTCACTGCAGGACACAGACAACAATCAATAGCTGACAACCTTCCCTACTCCAAAATGAAAGGTTCTGCCTTTAGCTACACATTATTGTTTATTGGCAGAATTGATTGGCAGACATACCAAATGAGCGCTAGGAATGGCAAAGGACAATCACTGTTCAGCAAGCAGGAACATAGTCTGCAATTGTAATTAGAAAATGACTGCCCCATATATATACTGTATATATATATATATAGAACTATTTTTTTTTCACAAGCATTGATATGAGTTTATTAATATTTGAATTGATTTTGATATTTATTTTTATTGATATTTTTTTTTGATATTTTATCAATATTTATTGATATTGATCATATATATATATATATATATATATATATATATATACAGTGCCTTGTGAAAGTATTCGGCCCCTTGAACTTTTCAACCTTTTGCCACATTTCAGGCTTCAAACATAAAGGTATAACATTTTATTTTTTGTGAAGAATCACCAACAAGTGGGACACAATTGTGAAGTGGAATGAAATCTATTGGATTTTTGAAACTTTTTTAACTAATAAAAAAATTAAAAGTCGGGCAATCAAAATTATTCGGCCCCCTTGCGTTAATACTTTGTAGAGCCACCTTTTGCTGCGATTACAGCTGCAAGTCGCTTGGGGTATGTCTCTATCAGTTTTGCACATCGAGAGACTGAAATTCTTGCACATTCTTCCTTGCAAAACAGCTCGAGCTCAGTGAGGTTGGATGGAGAGCGTTTGTGAACAGCAGTTTTCAGCTCTTTCCACAGATTCTCAATTGGATTCAGGTCTGGACTTTGACTTGGCCATTCTAACACCTGGATACGTTTATTTGTGAACCATTCCTTTGTAGATTTTCTGTATGTTTGGGATCATTGTCTTGTTGGAAGATAAATCCCCATCCCAGTTTCAGGTCTTTTGCAGCCTCCAACATGTTTTCATCCAGAATGGTCCTGTATTTGGCTGCATCCATCTTCCCCTCAATTTTAACCATCTTCCCTGTCCCTGCTGAAGAAAAGCAGGCCCAAACCATGATGCTGCCACCACCATGTTTGACAGTGGGGATGGTGTGTTGAGGGTGATGAGCTGTGTTGCTTTTACGCCAAACATATCGTTTTGCATTGTGGGCAAAAAGTTCGATTTTGGTTTCATCTGACCAGAGCACCTTCTTCCACATGTTTGGTGTGTCTCCCAGGTGGCTTGTGGCAAACTTTAGACGAGTCTTTTTATGGATATCTTTGAGAAATGGCTTTCTTCTTGCCACTCTTCCATAAAGGCCAGATTTGTGCAGTATACGACTGATTGTTATCCTATGGACAGACTCTCCCACCTCAGCTGTAGTTCTCTGCAGTTCATCCAGAGTGATCATGGGCCTCTTGACTGCATCTCTGATCAGTCTTCTCCTTGTCTGAGCTGAAAGTTTAGAGGGACGGCCAGGTCTTGGTAGATTTGCAGTGGTCCGATACTCCTTCCATTTCAAAATGATCGCTTGCACAGTGCTCCTTGGGATGTTTAAAGCTTGGGAAATCTTTTTGTATCCAAATCCGGCTTTAAACTTCTCCACAACAGTATTACGGACCTGCCTGGTGTGTTCCTTGGTCTTCATGATGCTCTTTGCGCTTTCAACAGAACCCTGAGACTATCACAGAGCAGGTGCATTTATATTTATCACCATCAGTCATTTAGGACAACATTGGATCATTCAGAGATCCTCGCTGAACTTCTGAAGTGAGTTTGCTGCACTGAAAGTAAAGGGGCTTTTCAGTTTTTTATTTGCTAAAAAAGTTTAAATTATCCAATAGATAATATAAATTAAAATTTTATATCTTTATGTTTGAAGCCTGAAATGTGGCAAAAGGTTGAAAAGTTCAAGGGGGCCGAATACTTTCGCAAGGCACTGTATATATGTATATATATAATACTATAATATATGTGCAGTGCCGGTACTCCTAAAGAGTACGTGCTATGTTTGTAAATTTCGTTTTTTCCTGAGACTATAGTTTGGTCTTGGGGTTATTTTCACTAAATTGTGATTCTGGCATCAGTTTGGCTGGACTGTACTATGTTCTGCCTGGTCATAGGTGCATGCATCATCTCTGACAGGCATTGGAACGCAGTTTGGTTGGACGCATTGGGTATCAATCTCTATCTCTGAGCCAATCAGTGGGTGCGTTGTCTCGCTGTGTATTCTGGGAGAGGATACTTAAGGTGCTGAAGTCACGTGGTTCTGGGTTCTGGTCCAGAAGTATATTCTGACTCCGTGGTGCTGGTTCTCCTGACCAGCCCCCAGAGGCCCTCGTTGCCTGGTGTGCGGATCCATCTGTTTTCCAAGTCTCAGGCTGGCTAGTCCGAGGCGCAGTAACTGGAAGGAGGATTTCAAGGTGGTCAGGTGCTGTTTCGGGTTTGGAGAGTCCCAGCAACTCAAAACGCAACCAGGGGAGGACTCTTCAGAAGAGGGCCATGCATGAGGCTGGCTGCTCAGTAAGAGCCTGGAAGCTGAGCTGTAAGGACACCAAGTAAATCCACATTCTTATGGCATCACCCGACCGGCTGCAAGATACTGGTACTGTAAGAAAGTTCCTAATTTCATCCTTCGGTTACAACTAAGTTCCTGTGAGAGACTTTCTGTGTTCAGCTAAAGTTTTGAATCACTTGTCGGCTGCTAAATCCATAAACCAGGATTTATCCGACAGTTGAAGTATCCAGTTGCGAGCGGCTATTCCCTGGATCATCTAGAGAGAGACATTTCATGTGTCAGCAGTTTTCCAAACAAGTATCTGACCTTTCCTACCCATACCCTCTATTCCCAACTGAGAGACTGTGTTCTGTTCAACGTTTTATGCAAATAAAAATTCCTCAAAAGGGATTTAAGTGTCGGTCTCTACAGTTATTGGGCCATCAACCTCGGGAACCCCTAGACAAGAACAACAAGGTGGAGAAGGTAAACGGTAAGCCCAGAAAACCAGCCGCTCCTTCGGGGGTCAGTGCTACATATGATATTGTTATTTATTGATATTTATTGAGTATTGATATTAAGATGTTTATCTTTTCATGCCTATATAAAAAAAAATATATGACTTTAAGTGCCCGTTCACACAGGGGCGACTTGTCCAGGCGACTTAGCCGCCTGACAAGTCGCGCTCCGTTCTGTACTATGGAACCGTTCTAATAGGAGCGACTCAAGTCGCTCCGACTTAGAAAAAGGTTCCTGTAGTATTTTCGGGGCGACTTCAGGCGACTTGCATTGACTTCTATACAGAAGTCATTTTGCAAGTCGCCGCTGAAGTCGTGTGCAGGTCGCGTCTGTGAGTCGCGCTGCAAGTCGCGTCGCCCCTGTGTGAACGGGCACTAAGGCCTAAACAGCACCGTGTTTTGTACATTTTTTAATATTACTGATCTGTGAATTTGAACGTTTAAATAATTCATGGTCAAATAAATCTGCCTGTGAGCTCTGAACACCCACCATAACATCAGCGCTGTTTGGGGGCACGCATATTTTGTCCCTAATGGCAATTTGGGAGACACGAGACACATTCTACAAATGCTTCACTTGCTGATAATAAAAATAGACAATGCATATTGTGGCACCATCAGCTACTGGTTATGTGTAATTAAAATTTATATCCATCAAGAAGCCTGTATTTGCCTCGTAAAACTGGACATGTGCGGAGGAGACAGCTTCTCTGTACAATGCAATTTAGGACCTTGTGGCTGGTAATTTTTCTAGACTGAGTACTTGTAAGCTGCTGATTATAAATTCTCTTGTATCACTCTAGAGGCCCGATGTTCTCATTATTTTCCTGCTCTCTGAATTCTGGGTGCATTCTGCTACTAAAATTAGCAGCTTACTCTGAATAGGTGATATGGGCTGATGATGAATACATAAAGGGAGGGCAGTGAAAGTGAAAATGGGATGTTAAAGGAAACCTGTACTGAGAAATATGAGTATCGTCATCGCTGAACGCTAAAAGGGAATGCTAGTTGCATGTCAGTCATTTCGTCCTAGTGACCTGAAACAAGCATGTAGAAAGTGAAGTCAGGGTGAAGCTAGATTAGAACTTCTGGCTTGCATACTTCTTCCAGGTCAACGAGAATGTATTTTAAAGGCCAATTGAATTGGAAACACACATGGACCGGACCTTATAGCTGAAAACCACCCTAGGTGTCTCACAGAATTCGTAGCTGTACTTCAATGGTATACTCAGAATGGGCTCAGAAGAAAGAAAAACTGACTATAGCGTGATACAGTTTTAAACATTTAATAAAACATTTTGTATTGCACTTACATGTTGGTAAATAGAAATCGCATATAAAAACAAATGCCAGCTGGCACACACAGGAGCTCGTCCACCTCTTGAGCAACGTGGTGACGTCAGTACATGCCCTCCCGGTGCTGACGTCACCACATTGTTCGAGAGGAGGACTGGCTCGCCGGACAAGATGACATGACGTCCTGGATCAAAAAGTACACTTAGTACTTCAGAAAAAGAAATAAATAATGTTTTTTAAATATCCAAAAACAAGGGATGGAAGAGTGGTCTTTAGTTTAGGACCACCTTTCAAATGTGTGTGGAACTCCGTTTTAACGTCTTATGCCGCGTACACACAATCGGATTTTCTGACGAGAAATGTGTGATGACAGGTTGTTGGCGGAAAATACTACCGTTTGTACGCTCCACCGGAAAATTGTTGTCGGATTTTCCGCGGACAAATGTTGGATGGCAGGCTTTAAAATTTTCCCCCAACAAATGTCTGTTGTCGGATTTTCCGATCGTCTGTAGACAAGTCTGTCAGACACAAGTCCAAAGTACAAACACGCATGCTCGAAAGCAAGGACGAGCCAGAACCGATTGGTCTTGTAAACTAGCGTTCATAATGGAGAATTAACATTCATGACGTGGCAAATTATGAAACCTCCAAATGCAGCGCACATTCTCTTCTTCTTTAATGGGATAATAATGAAGCTGCTTTGTTGGTGATACTAATGGAGATATTGCAAACAAATTTTCAAAGGCTTTTTTTTTTCTAGTGATATCAAGAAAAATATTATTATGCTTGTTATTTTTTTTTCTGGTGCAAATGTTGTGGATACAACATTATCCCGTAGTTTTTAAGATACAAGATACAACTATGTTGGTGTCCCTTGCTAATTTTACATTGTATTTTTTTTAAATGTAACTGCCTACTCCCAAATTGTCATTTGAAGTAAAACACATAGCCAAGTATTATTCTACACAATTTTTTTTATTGAGCATTAAAAAATAAATAAATAAAATTAGAATCTATCTCACCCTGAGGGACACACTTTATGTTTGGACATTTTTTTTGTACCAAATTCTAAAACACCCTTTTTTATTATGCTTTTTCATACAGCTCAGGGGATACCCAGAGTACCCATCACCATTTAACTCCTGGCTACCCACATATTAAGAACACCTACTAAAACTAAATGTTCGAAGCCCCACGGGCTCAACACATTGTTGAAGTGATCCCACCAACTTTAAACCCATATTTGTATTTATTGTCCAATTTCTATTCTTCTCCCCCCCTTTTCCTTTTTGGAAAAATGGGTGTTTGAAAATTGTGCCAACTTTTCTACCCTCCTCCGGGAACGGTGGTTCCCTATCTGGGACACATTTTATGAAGGAATGTAAGTATTTATGGCTTAATATTATAAAATATGAAATAAGAATGTTGTATCCGCCCCCACACTGTGCCCCCCCTTTTTTTTTTTTTCAACTCCAAGGCCAATAATAAATAACACCTGATCTCCTCCGATTCTGCAACATGTCTGGTTGATAAACGGCTGTTCAAAAACAAACTGAAAAGCGTGAAATGAAAAGCGCAAAATGAAAACCGCAAATCAACACTCACCAAACTTCTACTAACACAAAGTTAGCAGAAGGAGCCCAAAGGATGGCTCTAAAGAGCTGAAAAACCACGTAGTACGTTCCTACGTTTGTGCTTGTTGGCCAACAATTCCTTGCCGTTTGCATGCAAGACAAGTTCCTGGCCCACGTCCTTCAGACAAAAGTCAGAGGTTTTGTCTGCAGAAAATCCAATCGTGTGTATAAGGCTTTACAGTTAATTTACTTACAGAAGCAATGGTCTCTCTGTAGAGGTCTGGTGCACAATCTCTCCTGAATCAAACCTAGAGCTCTGCAATTAGCAAAGCAGATATTACCCACTAATTGAAGATCTCTAGCCCTGACTCAGTTGGGGATGTGTTGGACCTTTGCAAAGAGATTACGTCTTCCACACAGGGAACAGAGACTCTACTCAGCAGCATAATGTCAGGAGACAGGCTTTTCTAATCAGGCTATGGCTGATTTTTAAAGAAAACAAACTAAGATTCTGCACACCCATTTGGCGAATTTAAACTGAGAGTTCAGTAGAGCTTTAGGTAGAACCATAGCATGGGCATGGTTAGGCAGATTCTCCTTCAGACTGTGGCAAGACCATGGGTAGGCAGCTACTTCAAACTGAAGCATGGCCATGTGTAGGAAATATATTCTTCAGTGGTAGCCCATCCATAAGGGGCGCAGGGGAGTCATGCCCCTAATCTATGTGTCTGGCCCCTAATATACATGCAGGATGCCAGACGCATGGATTGCAATTTTTTTTTATACAAGTACATGATTAAAGAGGCTCTAATTGGCTAATAAAAAAGGGTGGGCTCGGGGGGTGCAGAGCATTGCGCCCTATGCCCACCCAGTTGTGTGACAATAGCGAAATAATTTTATAAATATAAACATTAACAGGGAATGGGGAATTGGGGAGAAAAATAAAAAATATGAATAAAAGAACCTTCACATAAAAGACCTCAAAAGAAAAATTGTGGGTTCAGTTGGACTTTTTAGGCATAAAAATGTTAAATGTTAAATGTTAAAATAAGTCTGCCTGCTTGGTTCCCCCTCTGCCTTCCCCCTTTACCCAGTGGGAACTTGGTTCGCTATATCTGTGGAGGGGATCACTGCACTTAAAGGTAATTGGTCTGTATAATTGTATGTTTCCTTTCCTTTCTTTACTCTTACTGGATGTACTTTTTTAATCCCCTCCAAACTATTACGGCGGGTTTCCCCTAGAGCACTGGTAATATTCTACTTTTAGTTTCTATTGTATAATATTTTCTGCTGGCTCTGTTTCTCATCTTCTTTGGTGTTGCTTAAACAATTGGTGTTTCACCTGACCAATGGGTTCTAATCTATCTCACCCTGAGGGACACACTTTATGTTTGGACATTTTTTTTGTACCAAATTCTAAAACACCCTTTTTTATTATGCTTTTTCATACAGCTCAGGGGATACCCAGAGTACCCATCACCATTTAACTCCTGGCTACCCACATATTAAGAACACCTACTAAAACTAAATGTTCAAAGCCCCACGGGCTCAACACATTGTTGAAGTGATCCCACCAACTTCTCCCCCCCTTTTCCTTTTTGGAAAAATGGGTGTTTGAAAATTGTGCCAACTTTTCTACCCTCCTCCGGGAACGGTGGTTCCCTATCTGGGACACATTTTATGAAGGAATGTAAGTATTTATGGCTTAATATTATAAGATATGAAATAAGAATGTTGTATCCGCCCCCACACTGTGCCCCCCCTTTTTTTTTTTTTTTTCTCCCCCCATGTCCCCCCCTCTTTTCCCATTCCCTAATCCTATGAAACACCTTAGCATTTTGACAGGTGGTATAATGAAATATGTTATGTTTATTTGGATACATATAGTTTATATTTATGTTTGTATATGCTTTTAGTATTTTATATACATATATGTTTTCTTTCATTTATTTATTCTTTCTCCTTACAATATAGAACACTGTTATCAGCTCCTGAAGAAGCGTCATCTAATAGACGCGAAACATGTAGAGCACCAGAATATATGTAACTGTCGACTGTATGGTTGATATCCTTGATTCTATATTTATATAAATATGCACTTTGTTTTTCCTCTTTGGAAATTTTGAGTGGACTTTACTACCTTTGATAGGATGTCAATTAGGTCTCAAATGTGTAGTTATAAGGAGGAAATAATTTTTTTGTGTTTGTAAAAATAATTTTTATTTATTATTATTTTTTGTTTATATTTTGTTTTAATAATAAATAGAAATAATTCCTCTTGAATATATTGGTTGTGTTCACAACTTTTTTTTATGCCTAAAAAGTCCAACTGAACCCACAATTTTTCTTTTGAGGTCTTTTATGTGAAGGTTCTTTTATTCATATTTTTTATTTTTCTCCCCAATTCCCCATTCCCTGTTAATGTTTATATTTATAAAGTGATAACCAGGACGTGGCATTTTGTTTAATCTTTCTAGTGTATCCACAGACACCACCCTGTGACAGATGCACATTTTTTCATTTAAATAGCGAAATAATATTCGCTATTGTCTTCCTGATTCTCATCCAGGCCAATCAGGAAGCAGATCCTGAGACCCGAGTGGCCGAGAAGAGAAGCGATCGTATTGGCAGCGGAGGAGGAGAAGATGCAGGGGAAGCTGTCATGATGGCAGGGAGGAGGAGGTGCAGGGTGAAGCCTACAAGGAGGTTTTTGCCCACGACCTAGATGGAGTAAGTGTGGGGATGGTGGGCTGACAAATGAGCGATGGGGGGGTGTCTACCCGACCGACTGACCGACCTACCGACCTACCACCCTGGAGGGAGGGGGGTGTCAGGTGGTTTTTCTGGCCCCCCCTCCCCAAAATAGAGCACCAGCCGCCACTGATAACATGACCAGGAGTAGGCGGCTAATTCTTCTTCAAACTGTAATATGACCATGACTAAGCAGCTTCCTCTTTGAACTATAGTATGATCATAGGGTCTATGACTAAGCCCCAGTGGGTGGGGCGAAATGTATAAAGGTGTGTGGTGGAAACATGTAGGCTGAGGTCACTCCTAAACGTTTATTCACCTGGGCTGGTCAGGAGTAGCGGCAATCCTTTCCTCTTTACAGCAGTAACATAGTCATTCACTCACAGCTGGGGAACATGAGATTTCCAGAACATTTTTCAGAACATGTACAGTTAGACGGTCTACAGCAGGGGTAGGCAACCAGGGGCCCTCCAGCTGTTGCGTGACTACAAGTCACATCATGCCTCTGGGGGTAATTGTAACTGCCAGCCTTGCAATGCCTCATAGGAAATAGGTTTATGACTGGGGATCATGAAGTAGCTTTAGCACAAGTACAGGTAGACTTGCACAGTCTATATGTTTATGGCTGGGGACCATGAAGTAGCTTTCAGGTGCAGCACAAAAGAGAGGCTCCACTCACACAATCCTGAGACAAAGTCAGTTCATAGGTATAGGTGTAGCCTCCTGTAGACTAACTCAGCATCTAGTCTAAAGGTGTTACATACATTGTGGCAGAGCCTGACATGTAGAGCGAGGCCTCTCATACAGCCCCAGCTCTGAGACCACTGATGTTGCGACAGTGGCCTCAACAGTGCAGTGAGGTATGAGTGCCTGTAAGATGCTCTGTCAGCTGCACCAGGTGCATCACCAGGAGCAGATCACTGGAACTGTGGATAGCAGCAGACCCTGGGCTAGGCAGACAGCAGACAGCAAATGCTTGATGGGCAGCAAGCAGATGGCTGGTGTGGTAGGATTGGTAACACTCAGGAGGTGAAGAACCAACAGGGACCAGGTAGCATGCAGAGCAGTGCTGTAAATAACTGGATGCAAGGTCAGACAAGCCAGATTGCCAACAGATGGTCAGATACAGGCATAGACAGCAGGCAGAGAATTGTCAGGGTACAAGCAGAGCTTGGCAACATTGGAATCAGGCAGATGAACAGGAGACAGAGCAAATACAAAGACAGGCCAAGGTCAGGGCAGGAAGTGTTCAAGCAAGGTCAGGGCAAGCCAGGCCAAAAACAGGAGTCAATACAGGAACAGATGCAGGAACACGGATAATAGCTGCAGATCAGACAACAGTGGCTGAAAGCACTGCTGCATTTTAAATAGTGTCATTGGCACCAACATTAGTGACGAGAGTGCGGGTTCACAAATATGCATTCACACACGATTATGCACAGGCAAATGGCACCTGTACATCTGCGCCTGCTCACTCATGGACGTCTAGAAGCTTAAGCTGTACTAGTGCCAGTGCCTTCCTGACAAAAGTGCCATGGGCAAGCCACCCCTCCTCCTCTCAGTTCACAGATCCATTCCCTCAGAAGTAAAAAAGACAATCTCCACAAGGCTCCGGACTATTTAACAGCACCCCAGCCACCAAATGAGCACTTGGCTTTTAACCAACATGAATTCTTACACTTGAACAATGTCAGAGATTTTTTTAGGATTAAAGTCAGATGTATGATTAACCAATTATACCAAGCAGGTGCTTATGATCATCAACTTCATATGTAGGGTGAAACACAGTCAATACCTGAAAAAGAAACAGCCTAAAACTGGGTGGGGAACAACCAAACTCTGCAATAGGGTGAGGTTGTGAAAGACAGTTGGAAGTCACAGGCCTTACAACTTGGGAAGACTGTGCACAGCAACAAGACACAAGGTAGTTATCTTGTAAGGCCTCTCCCAGGCAAACATTTCAAAGAAGACTGTGGTTTCAAGATGTGCTGTTCAAGCTCTCATAAAGAAGCACAAAAAATAGGCAAGGTTGAGGACCACAGATGCAGTGGTCAGCCAAGGAATGCAACAGATGAAAGACTCATCATGCCTACTTCCCTTCAACATTGGAAGATGTCCAGCAGTGCCATCAGGACAGTGGGACCCAGGTCAGAGAAGTCCTGCCAGAAGTGCTCTTCATGGAATTGTGTCCAAAAAGCTATACCTCTGCAAACAAGGATAAACGACTCAACTATACACGGAAACTGGTGAACTGGGGTGCAAAAAAAAAATGGCAGCAGGTGTTCTGGACTGATCACACCATCGGTGAGGCGTGCCATTGGCCTCAAATTCATTCTTCAGCAGGACAACTTTCCCGAAACATACGGTCAATATCTTTCAGAACTATCTTCAGCCTAAAAGTGTCCAGGAAGTGACGATTCGGTCCCCATAGAGCCCTGATCTCAACATCATTGAGTCTGTCTGGGATTAGATGCAGAGGCAGGTGTACATTTACTAAAACTGGAGAGTGCAAAATGTGGTGCATTTGTGCATATTAGCCAATCAGCTTCTAACTTCAGCTTGTTCAGTTAAAGTGTTACTAAACCCAGGACCTTGCATTCACTATATCTGGTTTCCCACAGTACACAGAACATGGAAATGCAATTATTCTAGTAAAAAAATAAAACCTCACTGATTTCTATGCAGAACTGCACCAGATATTTGCACTCTCCAGTTTTGTCAATTCAACCCAAAATTTTTTTTGAGGCAGCTTGCATCCACACAAGTTCTGTGGCTAGTTCTCCAAGATGATTGAAACAACCTACCTCCCGAGTTCCTTTGAAAACTATGTGCAAGTGTACCTAAAAGAATTGATGCTGTATCGAAGGCAAAGGGTTGTCACACCAAATATTGATTTGATTTGGATTTCTCTTCTGTTCATAACAATAAACTATTTACACTTCTATTTCTGAAAGCATTCTTAATTTACAGCACTTTTTCAGACCTGCCTAAAACTTTTATGCCGTAGTGTATATCACCATATAGAATATTGCTTTTAAAAAATAAATGTTTCATCTACAAACGGATTATGGTTCCATAGTTAGCAGCTGGCTCCAGGACAGAACTTTCCAGCTTTCATAGGTAAGCTCCGACAGTGTGTGGAACTGAATTACTAGAGCTTGGAGCTCACATTCTTCAGCTGATCCTCTCAATGGTACCTTACATCACTGCATGACTGCCATCCATTTAACAGGATTTTGCAGGTCAGTACGCAATTCATCTTGTAGTCGCAAAACAAATGCACTTATATTAAATGTCTGAGTGGTTGGAATACCGTAATGGTCTAAAACATTTCCATTTTGTAATCCAAAAGTCCAAAAGGTTTGTTATATAATCTTAGTGCTTGTCTTGTGAAACAACTCAATGTGAAGAAATTCCATTTCTACATTTTATCATTGTACTTATATCAATTTTATGCATGCAATACCTGAAAAGGGGAAAGATTGTAAATTATTGTTTTATGTGGATTTGTTATCCTGAATGATCTTAATGTATCGTATTTTCTCTTTGAGAGATAAAGAGACTGCTATATCTATATTAAACTAAAAAAATCAAGAAAAATTATGTATTTTCTTTTGTATTCTGTTTTTTTGTTTGTTGCACCCACAGAGCTGATATAACTGAAAAATTATCCGTAGCAGAGCAGAACTGCTTTATCACTGATTTAGAGTTGTAATTATTCCTGCAGTAGTTTTAAACTGCAAATGAGTCTTCAGATGCATCCTGGAACTAGACAGGAGGATTTGTTTAGTATCCGTCTGGAACAGGTTGGGCTCATCTTCACCTGTGGAGTCATTTTAGAGCTGGAGTTCTCAAACATGGACCACTGCCCATCCTAATCTACAGCTTTGCCTTTTGGTTTTGCTGCAGCATATGATGTCTTTAAAACCTAACTATTGAAGATTATTACCTGTCTTGAGGGAAAGACTATTCCATTTGTCCCTTACGTAGATAATATTTTAGATGTGGTAAAAACAATGGGTATGCTTCAGGTTCATCACAGTGCAAGGGGGTGTTAGGGCAGGTTTTTGTTTCTCCACTAGTTGGTGCCCCCCAAAGCTATATATAAAATGCTGTATAGAAAAAGGGAAGAGCCTGGGCAGAAGGTTTGAGAAGAGACAAGACAAAGGTTGGAGCTGGCATCTATGAGGTCAGACAGGTCCCTTCTACAATTGTTATGGCCATTCAGGCCCTGGAGCACTAAAAAGGACTAGTAATAATGGGGACAGGACAAAGGATGCCCACTAGAGGGAAAGCGAGGGAAAGTACAGAATTAGTAAGAACTTGTATGTTTTGATGTTTGTGCAAGTAAAGCATTGAAAATTAACCAAACTGATCTCTGATTTTTGTGAGTGGCCTATTCCAAAATTGGAACCCAGTTCAGTCAGGGAGGAGCAGGGTGAAGGTATTTATACTGACTATTGTGAACTGAATACGCTTATGCTTCTTCAGGGAGTGGCGCCCTCACAAACGTAATTTAGGTGAGATGCGTGTTTGTTGGTACCTGAGAACACAATGGCCCCATCTACAGATCTATTATCAGGCCATTTGTAGGATGGCCCATAAATAAATAAAAAAACCCTTGATCTTGACATTTTAAAGGATAATTTTAGATGAATAATAATGTCTATCATAATTTCCAGTTTCTCAGCTTCTGGCTGCAGACCTGTATTATATACATAGTTACATAGTAGGTGAAGTTCGAAAAAAGACACAAGCCCATCAAGTCTAACCTATGTGTGTGATTATATGTCAGTGTTACTTTGTATATCCCTGTATCTTGTGGTCGTTCAGGTGATTATCTAATAGTTTTTTGAAACTATCAATGCCCCCCACTGAGACCACCGCCTGTGGAAGGGAATTCCACATCCTTGCCACTCTTACAGTAAAGAACCCTCTGCGTAGTTTAAGGTTAAACCTCTTTTCTTCTAATTTTATTGAGTGGCCACGAGTCTTGTTAAACTCCCTTACGTGAAAAAAATGTATACCTACTGTGGGGTCACCAGTACGGTATTTGTATATTGAAATCATATCCCCTCTCAAGCGTCTCTTCTCCAGAGAGAATAAGTTCAGTGCTCGCAACCTTTCCTCTTAACTAATATCCTCCAGACCCTTTATTAACTTTGTTGCCCTTCTTTGTACTCGCTCTATTTCCAGTATGTCATTCCAGAGGACTGGTGCCCAGAACTGGACAGCATACTCTTAGGTGCAGCCGGACCAGAGTCTTGTAGAGCAGGAGAATTATTGTTTTATCTCTGGAGTTGATCCTCTTTTTAATGCCAATATTCTGTTTTCTTTCTTAGAAGCAGTTTGGCAGTGCATGCCATTGCTGAGCCTATCATCTACTAGGACCCCCAGGTCCTTTTCCATCCTAGATTCTATCTATGTCATTTGGAAGTTTTTCATTTATTCAGGTCACGGTATAGATAGTAGTGCTTAGTCACATTAAACAGGGAAGAAAGTCACCAGTAACTAAACACAAAACCTTTTTAGTTTTGGAAAGAGTGGAGAAGGATTAGACCAGATTCGTTTTTTTGTGGTCTGTGCCCCAGATAAGTAGATTCACCCTCTCTATTTTTCCTGTTTACCGTTATCATCAAAAGTGGAAGTACAAAAAAGTCCCAAATTTTTCTTCGACATCAGAACAGTAATAGAGGGGAAATGTTCCATAATGCCACGTACACACGTAGCCGTCTATCCGACGGACTTAGTCTGGCGAACTTCCCGCCAGACTGTCCGTCGGACTTTCCGAACGGGCTACTTGCCCACACACGGCACTTTTTCAGCGGACTAATACAGCGTACTAAGTCCGCCGTACTATCCGCCCTACTTTTGAAATGAACGGACTCGCCCACGCACGCGGAGGAAAGTCCGCTCATTTCGAACGCGTCTCCAGGTAGGCGGGGCCCGCGAAAGAGACGTCGCTGGCCCCGCCACCTGGTATGGACTTAAAAGGGAACCCCAACACTGAAAAAAAATCGGCGTGGGGGTCCCCCCCAGGTCCACATCAGACCCTTGTCCGAGCACGCTACCCGGCCGGCCAGGAAAGGGGGGACGAGCGAGCGCCCCCCCTCCTGAGCCGTACCAGGCCGCGTGCCCTCAACATGGGGGGTGCCTTGGGGAAGGGGGGCGGTGCGGCCCCCCCACCCCAAAGCACCTTGTCCCCATGTTGATGAGGACAAGGGCCTCTTCCGGACAACCCTGGCCATTGGTTGTCGGGGTCTGCGGGCGGGGGGCTTATCGGAATCCGGGAGCCCCCTTTAATAAGGGGGCCCCCGGATACCGGCCCCCCACCCTATGTGAATGAGTATGGGGTACAATGTACCCCTACCCATTCACCTGTAAAATAAAGTACAAAAAAAAGCACAACACACAAGATAAAATAGTTTATTGCACAGCTCCGGGGGTCTTCCGTCTTCGGGGGTCTTCTCGCCGGACTCCTCCACTATCTTCTTTTAGCTCTTTTGCTAGCGGAGGAGTCCGGCTTTCTTCCTCGCTGCCGGCCTCTCCATTGCTCTGGAGTGTTGTGTGGCAAGAAAGAGCAAAGACCAACCCATAAAAGGTAGAAACCTGAACAATCATCCACCAAATCCCTCAGGAAATAATGGCATAGGAGGCCACCAGGCCATTTCGGTACCTCTCCATGATCACAATAAAAATAGAGGGAATCTGGCTTCCGAAAGGAATCTGTAGCAGCCAGGCATACACGAATGGGTCAGATAATAAGAACGCAGCACAACCTCTTGAGGGTGGGAAGGTAGGGGACACAATGCAGAACAATGCCCTCAACCTGATGAAAATCTGACCCCATCTTTGAAAGAGAAGAGAGGTATGGATGGAGAACCCCTTAAACTCTGTGTAAGACCAAGTAGAGAAAAAAACATACAGGATAGGGCCTCCGGCGCAGACACTCACCCTGTGGGAGTGAATGTGACCCAAAAAAGATTTTCCAGAGAAAGCATAAGTAGAGGAACATCCTGAATACTCTCTGGCTTGCCTATATCAGAGAGGGGGTTTATACCAGCTAAGACTGCCCATAGGCAGTGCTGTGTTGTTTTTCTGGCTATTGTCCTACTCCTGTAGGCGACACTATAACCCTATGGTCAAAAATAGTGCTGTTTTCATCAATGAATGTAAGAGAAAAATATTTTTAAATAAGCCAAGTAAAAAAAAAAAAGGTGTTGCTGCTCTTACGGGTTGAATGATGTCTAGTATAATTTATTCCACTTTCTGTGAGCCCAGGCTGTCATGCACACACTCCTGTGGGCATATAAGGGATGCCTACTGCCATTTGTAGGGTAAAGTGGTGGGGAAGACAATGTTAGAGGGAAAAAAAAGTTTAAAAATACATATTCAATATTAAATACTGAACTATTTTTATTATTTATCCCTGACTATATTAAAGAAAGAAAATATATACATAAACATTATATTAGGTGTGCCTTACCTTCCAGTAGAATTAAATTAATGTCACATTCATGACTAGAGAAGATTGTATATGACAATGTCCCTTGAATTTAGTTCATATTCAGTATATGTTACATTATAACTCAATTCATGCAGCGATGGATTAGTCTTGACAGCTAAGAGTTATGAGCTTTACTGAATAATGAATTGATTTTAGCTTTAATTCAGCTAATCATGGCATTTTAGAATTAATTATTTGACATACAGCAGCAGATGTAGACTATTTTGTGGTGTTCATTTATAACATTTACTATGTAATGTAGAGGTCTCCCCAACTTCCAATGGCCTACAGGTTTTCCCCCAGGAGAACTGACATTCCTCTTCAGGGTGAGGGTAAAGCCTCATACACACGATAGGACTTTGTACAAACTTTCCCTTGGATTTTTGTACAAAGGGCGTCGGCCCTGAACTTGTATTGCATACACACAGCAGGACTTTTTCAGCCAACTTTCACCAAATCATGTGGTTTTTCTGCTCTTTACCGCCACCTTTGGTCAACTTCTGTATTGTTGTCGGATCTTTTGCATTGGTTCTGAGCATGCCTGTTTGTACTTTGTACAAAAGTCCTATGGTTTTCTGTACACACGATCAGACTTTGCTCCATCGGACTTTTGTTGCCAGAAAGTTTGTCCGTTCGCACAGCCAACAAAAGTCAGATGAAAACCAAAAAAGTTTGTCCGATGGAGCGTACACACGGTCAGATGTTGCTCCAAAACAGCTAATTTGCATGTTTGTTGTCAAAAAGTCTGATCGTGTGTATGGGCCTTAACAAGTAGGGTTGTCCCGATACCGATACTAGTATCGGTATCAGGACCGATACCAAGCATTTGTGCGAGTACTTGTACACATGCAAATGCTCATGAGGCCTAATCCGATACCTGCAACCGGAAGTCGGCGGTGGAGAGGGCGGAGTGGAGATTGGTCTGGTTGCAGTAGCACTAAGGGTAAGCTGGCCAGGGTAGGGACGCAGGGTGCCGCCCCATATTCTGTCCAAAACGGTGATCGGATCCATCACATTCGGTAAAGGAAGTGAAGTTCCGTGTCTCAGTCGGAGGGTAAACATCACGATGCCCATCTTGGTACACCCTGGACACGGCTGCAGTAAGCCAGCAATGGACATCTTGTTACAACCAACCCATTAAAGTTAGGGCTGGGTGTAACAAGATGTCCGCTGCTGGCTTACTACAGCCGAGTGCAGGGTGTACCAAGATGGGCATCTCAGCATAATTACTACATGATAAATGTTACATGACATGAATGATGAGAGGCAAATAAGGATTTTGCAATGCAATATGCCATATAGCATTGCAAAATTCTTCCTTTCCTCTCATCATTCATGTAATTTATTATACAATTGCCAACCAGTGCTGCTTTTAACTTCCCATCAGTGCCTGCCCATAAGTGCCACCTATCAGTGCCTATCAGTCAGTGCCGGCATCACTGCCAGCCACCTGTCAATGCCACCTATCAGTACCCATAAGTGCCATCTATCAGTGCCCATCAGTAAGTGCCATATATCAGTGCCAGTCATCAGTGCCAGCCACCTGTCAGTGCCCTATCAGTGCCCATAAGTGCTGCCTATCAGTGCTATCTATTAGTGTCACCTGTCAGTGCCCATCAGTCAGTGCCTATCTGACAGTAAAAATGTATCGGTATCGGCGAGTACTTGAAAAAAAGTTTCTGTAATTGTACTCGGTCATAAAAAAAAGTGGTATCAGGACAACCGTAATTACTAGGCATAGTAGGTGTGGTGCAAGGTGAAAAGATTGGGTGCCAGTCACTTTTTGTAAAAATTAACAAAGAAAGAGTTTTATTTCTCTTAACAGGAACATTGGGGAGAGAGGGTCTAGGGCACAGGACACCCTTAGGCAAACTCTGCAGACAAAAAAGAAACTAGACAGACTTAAGCTGACTTGCAGCAATCTGTATCTCTGTATCACAACACCAATGGAGATTTAGATAAAGGTTTCAAACAACTCCAACATGATATAGAGAAACAAATTAGGTAATGGTGGGATATTGCCTCATTGGAGATGTACATAGGTAAAAACCTCACACCCAGGAGACTCAGATGGGACGTAAGCCCCAATGATGGTGTGGATTTATTGGATGAATGGTACTAGTTCTTCAACTCTTGTGAAAAAAGTTAATGCAACTTATGATTAGAAGGAGGCAAACCAAAAATACATTATTGGAATCTAAAATTGCAGAGTCAAGGGACATTATTGTGCCATTCAAGGATTCCAATGAATATCAAGAGAAAGCCCAAAAATTACAAATGTATTTATCCAAATATGATGGTGAAATAAAACAGAAACAAATGAAAAAATATCAAAGGGACCTAAAGGATTTTAATGATAATAAAGTATGTAAGTGGCAAGAAGAACTAATTCCCCCAATGTGTAAATAATCCTCAGTAGAGAGGGAAATAGAAATTTGAAAAAATTTTGTAGCCCAAATGAGTACCAACCATAGCTCCAATCCCCAAACAACAAAAAAAGACTCCAAACCACAGAATAAACCTAAATCCAACTAGCCAAACAACTACCCCCCGTACCCTCCAATATTCTGTACGCACACAAAATAGGTTTGCCTTGTTGGCAAACAGAACACCAGAATATCATGAATATTATAACTATGATAGGAACCATTATCTCCCAGACCACCTAGGGGTGGACATAGGGGACATTTTGGAGAAAGACCAGCACCATATCAAAATCAATACTAAGAAGGAGGGGATGAAGGGGTTGGAAGGAGCCCTACAGAATTCCACCCCCACTACCACAGTACTACCAAAGAGACAATTCAGAAAGAGGGGAACTGGAGGAGGAAGGGGAAAGAAAAAGAAAGGGAGACAACTAAAACTTAGGGTTATTTAACTTAGCAGGGGTAGAATTTTCAGAAGAAGAAAGAGAAGTCCTAGCACAAGGACTCAAATTAGCACCAGATTAATATAAAAAATATATAGACATTGAAAAGTACATAAGAAAATGAAATATATATAAAAAAAAACATTTTTGTGGACAGCCGCCCAGTTCTCAACCCGTCATGGGTTTAGAAGTATATACAGCGGGCTCAAAAACAACTCAATATTCAATCCAAAAAATGGGAGCCATCATTTTATTGAAGTATTTAAAAATATGGTCCAGGATGAAGTTAAAAAATTAAAAACAAAAAGGTAGAAAAATAACAAACGGATAGGGGAAGGCATAAAAAAAAGAAACAGAATTTTTTTTAAATGTGGTAATTAGACCAGCCAATGGGGGGGTTAGTTATACTAAGCAAGGATAGTTACAACAAAGAAGTGCTCAGATTTCTTAGTGATAAAACCACCTATAAAAGATTGAAAAGGGAATTGGTTCCCTGTTTTCAAGGGTGGGGGAGTATCTGGATATATTCCTCCAGCCCTTGGTCATACAGGGCCGATCCTACCTAAAAGACAGTAAATAACTTATTAATCTACTCTCCAAAGTGGAAACAAATGAGAACACCATCCTTGTAACAGTGGATGTGGAATCCCTGTATACAAATATAAAACAAAAATATGTTTTATCAGCAGTTAGATGGGCTTTAGAAAAACAATCCCAGTTAACACAAGCTCAAATTAAGCACATACTGGAAGGATTACAACTGGCCATAGGGAGTAATGTTTTCTGGTTCCAGGGGTTATATTATGACCAGATAAAGGGAGTCACAATGGGGGCACATTATGCCCCAAGTGTGGCCAACCAAGTGTTAAACAAATGGGAATAAGTGGGAACAAGGAACAAATTAAAAAAAAAAGGTATATTGAAGGCATTGTATTACTATGGGAGGGTTCCCAAACTGATCTAGAATCATTCATGGGTGCCATGAATGTCAATAGATATGGTTTAAAATTTTCAGCCACATGGAGTAGGGAAACTGTAAATTATCTTAATTTGGTACTAAAAATAAATAAACAACAAAATTACCACCAACACATTTTTTTAAGGACACTGACAGAAATGGTTATGTGCCCATTCAAAGTTGCTACCATCCTAAATGGCTAAACAATCCCAAAAGGTCAATACATATGGATCAAGAGGAATTCTGATAGCATAGAGGATTTTAACACCCAATCAGCTATCCTCACCAAAAGATTTTTAGAAAAGGGATACTCTCCGTGGGTGTTAAATAAATGTCAGAAAAAAAGGTCCTCTCTATGAATAGAGAATCTCTTTTGAGTAAGAACAAAAAAATACCTTTTAAATCAGATGTAGCCTTTATTACGAGCTTTAATTGCCAATATAAAGAGGTTGAAATGATATTTAAAAAGCACTGGCCTATTGTCATGTACCTGAGATGTTCCTGGTCCCACAGCTGCAGATCAAATTGTCCGGAGTACTTAGTCCGCCAAAACGCATTTCACCGGACAATTCAATCGTGTGTGGGCTTCAGCTGACTTTTCCAGCGTAAAGTCCGGCGGACTTAGAAAGTATTTTTGCAGTCCAATCTTTCCGCCTGACTTGGGTTTCAGCGGACAATACGTTCGTCAGTATGCTAGTCCGGTGGACTAAGAATGACTCATGCTCAGAAGCAAGTACGAAAGGGAAGTTATTGGCTACTGGCTATTGAACTTCCTTTTTCTAGTCCCGTCGTATGTGCTGTACGTCATCACGCTAGCAAATGCCGGACTTTCTGTGTGTGGCCAAGTCCGTTCGGTAGAAAGTCCGCCGGACTATCCGCCGGATTGTTTGCCAGACTAAGTACGCCGGACAATTCGCTCGTGTGTACGTGGCATTACTTGTTGTGCCACAGAAGAGCTCTGGAGTTATTCCTATGTTTTCTCAGTTTGATGCATTACCTTGGACTCACTAGCCCCACCTGCTGCCAGCTGTGGACAATCTACAATCAAAGCAGCCCATAAATAGCAGCACTTCCTATCTCTCAGTGTCCGTTTATGTGGACTAGCTCCCTGGGTGTTGTGACTGCTTTGTGACTCTGAATACCGTATATGAGCTTTTGCCTGAATTCCTGACTCCTCTCTAGCCTGCTGATTTTGTACTTCACCGCCAACTCGTGTATGACCTTTGCCTGCCTGACCATTCTCTGGATTTTGATCGTGTACCGCTTTGCCTGATCTGTTACCAACCTGATCTGCCTGACTAAGTTTTTGCCTGAATCCTCAGCACACAAGCTCCACTTCGGACACTACCTATCACTATACCTTACTTTACAAATGGGCCACAATGGCAGTGGACCCTGCTGAGATTGTTAAGGCAATTTCAGGTCAGGGACAATTGATTGGAGCTCATGAACAGCGTCTCTCTTCCCTGGATGCCAAGTTAGATGAACTTTGTACTATGCTTAAATCTTGCTTGCCTGGTACTTCTTCAATGGTCCAGACTCCTGCTCCAATCCAAACTACCTCTTCTAAACCACCCAAACTTCCCCTGTCTGAAAAATTTGGTGATGATAATGAGGACTGCAGAGGCTTTTTAAATGTTTGCCGTTTGCATTTCCGCAACAACCCTGGGACTTTTAACACTTCGTCTGCCAAAGTGACTTTTGTAATTTCCTTGCTAAAAGGGAAAGCCCTGACCTGGGTCTCCCCTTACCTGGAACGCAATGATCCTGTGCTGCAAAACACTGACAAATTTCTGGCTTCTCACCAGACTATATTTGGCAAGCCAGATAGAGCTTCTTCAGCTGAGTACTCAATTTTTTTTTTTTTTTTATCACAATAAAGTTTCTCAATTTTGGACATACAACAAGGTACCAGGTCGATGGCACAATATGCTATTGCGTTCCGTACCCTGGCTGCTGAGACTAATTGGGCATTATGTGCAGCCTTCCGAAAAGGTCTTACAGATTGCATCAAGGACAAATTAGTCTATAAGGATTCCCCAGAAGACCTTGAGAAATTCATAGAGCTGTGTGTTCGTCTGGATGTCCGGTATCATGAAAGGTGCCAAGAGAGACTTAGAACTCGCAAGTTTCCTAGGCCAGTTTACCGTTTGGCCCTTAAATTCCAAGCACCAACTCAGCCAGAACCTGAAATCTCAGTTGAACCCCAGGCACCTGTGGAACCCATGGAAGTAAGCCATCTCCACATAACCGAGTCAGAGAAACAAAGGAGGCGTGTATTGGGCATATGCCTGTACTGTGGACTTAAAAGACATTTGTTATCTGTCTGCCCTTCCGCCCAGTAAAAGGCAGGGTCTAACCAGTGTTGGAGGAACTGGGTTAGACCTTACAGGTATATCCTCCAAGACCAAGATTACCGTTCCCGCAATTATCCATTTACCTTCTAAACTTGTCTCCTTGTGGATTCTGGAGCCACTGGCATATTCTTGGACTACACTTTTGCTAAAGAAAATAACATCCCATTTGCTCCAAAGTTTAGACCCCTGAACATCACCACCCTGACTGGGAAACCCTTGGGAGATGGCATTGTAAAATTTGAGACTACGAAAATCACCTTTTAGGTACTCCACAAACATGAAGTTGTCTTGTCTGTTACTGATTCTCCACTCCTGCCCGTTATCCTTGGTTACCCATGGTTACAACAATTGCAATTTCTGCCTGTCATGGACAATAGTGCCCCAGCCACCTGTACCCATTAATCTCATTTAAAGATCTATCTGTGGCTGTGTTGTGGTGTTCGCTCCGGGGGGATCCTTGTGAGGGCTGTTCTGAGCTCAGGCGGTGTTTATTGTCCCATGGTGCAAAAAACAAGAAAAATAGCCCTGGGACTTTAAATGAGGTGAGAGAGGTTTAACCATGTCCACAACAAACACTGAAACAAAATCAATTTAGTTGTTTCAAAATGTTATGTAACAGAACGGCAACAACAATGATTGTGAGTTACCCGGCATAATAGCCAATGTGCACAACACAGGTGAAAGTAAATATACAAAGATTTATTACAAATGTTGTACATCCATGAGCAACAATAAAACGTAAAAGTTGCTGGGTCAGTAAATACTCATACCCAGCATGTACTGGCATAAAACAAGCATCAATAGAGGGCTGTATTGATGCTTGTTTTATGCCAGTACATGCTGGGTATTATTGATGTCTGCATTATGTTTATATATTTCCTGTGCACATGTATGTACATTTTCATTGTTGTTGCCGCTCTGTTACATAACATTTTGAAACAAATACGGTAAATTGATTTTGTTTCAGTGTTTGTTGTGGACATTGGCTAAACCTCTCTCACCTCATTTAAAGTCCCAGGGCTATTTTTCTTGTTTTTTGTGCATTATTAGGGATGGAGGTGTCAGAGGGGTCACACCAGACCTTAATCTCCCTTCATTGTCCCATGGTGGACAGACAGCAGCAAATTTTCCAAACCTTTTGGAATATTTTAAGCACGCATACAATATATGTTTCTATATAAATTCAGCATTGAATATACTTACAGAATATACTTACACTCTCCTAAAAAATGCCTCTGAATAAGGGATTCTATCCTGAAACATGTCATGTGATTGGAGTATTTTTTGTATTCGTTTTTGAATTTGTCATAAATATATTGTATGTGAACCTTTTCGTGTTCTATATAGAATGTATTTTATACATATTTAAAAAAAAATGTTTTTCAAATAAATGATATTTTATTAAATAAGTTTTTTTCTGTTCGCCTTTAAAGTCCCATTGTACCATGGGGGTACTTGTGTCAAATGGCAACTAAGACATCAGTTCAAAGGTTTAGAATAAATCATTACCTTCAGGGAGATTGGAAAAGCACACAGCGTCCTGACATCCAGCTACTGTGGAGCGGATGCCATGACTGGGATGCCATGTGCTAATAACTACTTTCTAATTACGTAATTGAAACAGCTGACTGATGTCCGCCATCCCTGGATTCCTGATGTATGTCCAACATAGAAGCAATCACCTTTGTGGGGTGACCAAAATCGTTTCATGAAACACAACTTTTTTTTATTTTTGTTTTTATATTATGGAATGTTTCATCTGTGACACCATTTCAGCACATGTAAGTACATCCAATATACAAAAATTACACTTTTTATGGATATATATGTACTCTATGGAATAATGCTTATTGATATTGCATATCTCTAATAATGTTATAGATGCACATGTGTGTTTCCTGGAGAACACCCCTGAGGAAAGAATTTAACTGAAACGCGTCGGGTGAAGGATCACATTTGACCGTGTGTTGCCATATTGGTGTTTTCATACACAGATTTGTATGCATTCCAACCATTTTCTGTCTTAAGTCACCATGCTTTTAAAATGTTTTGTCAAATAAATATTTTGTAATACTTCAAACATTCTCTAATACTTTTTTTTGTATGGATATTAATGCCTTTAAAGTCCATTTAGGGGTACATATTATTTTGTTTCCTATTCAGATTGTAGTCTCTGGAGAGTTTTGCAACCACAGAAGACCAGTGGCTTTCATGTTACTAACTGGACCTCAAACATAAAAGTGTAACGTCCAGTGAGTTGTCAAATATAAAAACATTTACTATTCTATCCTAATTTTTGGGAGTTCATGTAATTTATTAGGTCTAAAGGCCTAATTTTTTTTTGTTGTTTTGGATTAAATGATAAGGAGATAAAACCCCTGGCAGATTTTTATTGTTGTGCATTAGGAAGATTTAGCCTCTGTTTTTGGCCTGGTAACTATTGTCATCAGGATAGCAAGTGATAGAAGAGATTGATGGAGACAGCATTGCTGAATTGAATTGGTCATACAGTAGTAGATTTTCATATGACTGTACAAAAATTTGTATTAACACTTGTTTAAAAATTTCTCAGTACATTTGATGACTTGACGGAACTACATTTAAACTTTGTTTCCTTTTTACCATGTGATTTGGAAATGAATGAATTTTCCCAAATGCAAACCACATACACTGTTAGAAATGTATTAATTTCAGAAACAATTTCAATCTTTCTATGAATTTTCACATCACTGCAGCTTAACATGAACATTGGTTTGACCCCACTAACAATAATAATAAAAAAAAAAAAAACATTCTTAAAATAAAAAAGTTTGAACAAAATATTACTAGGGTATAGCCAGCTTTAGGTGTCATGGGTTGCTGGAGAGGTGGGTACACAATCTCTTTTCTTGCAGTACAGAGAGGGTGCCTTGGATGTCACACTTCAAGATCTACATACTGATTAGAGAATCCACTCATCTGTGCCAGGTCCTGATGGCAGTCAAGAACCCCTTGTTTTTTGTCTTCTTCTTGTGGGATATAGGAAAATTGGAGCTAAGCATTACACTATTAGTCAATGAGGCTTTTTTAAGAGTTCCTCGTGATGTGGGGCATCTGAATCAAGAAACACTTCAAAGGTACCCAGGTCCCTACACTACAATCAGCACAGAAGCTTAAAATAGTATCCTACTGATTTATGTAATGTTTTGATGGATGGGGTAACCAGGGCACCATGTGGAAGAGATGCATTGTAAAAATATTGTAATTTATGGATGTACTAATGCCCTAACAGGCCTCCCAGGGAAAGCTGTTGTATATGGAATTTTGTGAGTATTTCAATAAAATTAAAGATTTTTAATGACATATAATGTATATGTGCAATGCATGTATGTAGCACCTGAAAAGTCCCAGAATATTTTGAACCTATTTGATATTATTTTATTTTTTTTGCAGCAAACTAGACCTTTTACAGATCTGAGAGGATCTCTCTATGGCCAAAGTTTTCAAGGCAAAGGTGGAAAAATCTGTAAGGCCCCTTGCACACTGCAGCTTGAAAAAAGCTCAGTCCATTTTATTTTTTTACTGAGCTATAATATGGCCCATTAATTGTATGGTGCCTATGCACACAGAATAAACAGAAAAAACTGCACTGGACAAAAAGACTAATTTAAATAGCAGCAACACAAAGTGAGATACACAATAAATAACATATAAAACATAAAAGGTTGCGCTCTAAACTGTAACATAAAAATAACCAGTGAATAATATAAACATGAAAAATATTGTGATCCTGAAGTATCCAAAAGAAGCACTTTCTGTTAAATAGAGTTATCAAATGAGATCAATGAATTGTATTAGTGTCCAGAAGTGATCCAAACAATATCCAGTATCTGTGCAATATTAGTGACAATAAGTGAAGACATCCACAAACGGAGTGACTTTTACTGAACAAATCCCACCACCGTACGAAGTGTGCCCTTACCAGACGTAAGAAAATGAATGCCTGTAGCTTACACCCAGCCAGGGTCTTTTGCTCAGTTGGTATCTGGAAGCGATTTGATTGTCACATCTATGGAGGGATCCCCCCGGCCCATCTGTATCCACGAGCAAAACCTCCACTGGCGACAGTTGGTGTTGCAAAAGATTGATTGGATGCAAAGTAAGCTCAAAAAAAGAAGGATGAAATGGCCATAGGTAAAACACATAGGGTGTTTATTAATATAAAAATCACTACATTCGCTTAAAACAAACAAAATGTAAATAGACAAAAACTTGCGGCCGGCCGGCTGCAGTACGAGCGCCCGTGCTTGCAAACAGTGGGACGTAGCGCGGGGTGACGCCGGTACATCGCTTCTCTATGCACACAGGCCTGTAATCAAGCGCTGTGCATTTATCAGTAAAAAAAATTGAAAATCCAGTATGCAAAAATGCATGCAAATTACCATTTACATATTGTGCAGAATGAGAACACAAGAATACTTTTTCCTGGGTTTAGAATAAAATTGGTTTGGGAATAAAAATATTTTTTGCCCCATGTCTAATTGTTTCCATCACTCTGCCTTTTTTGGCCTATTACCATTGACTGTACCTTAGATATATCCCCTTCTGTGGCTTTACCTGATTTTCATATCCCTATGACTCTGGAGCCTCAATTTACATACAAAAAGTTTTTGAACATACAGGTAATCAATATGACCAATTGTGTTTCTGGTGCTATACATTTTGCCAACTGATGAATGTTTTCAAATTTGCTAATTTTTGTTATACACTTCTGATGTTGTGTGATTGTTCGTTGTCCTATTTTTCTAAAATTCTTTTTATTCTAAGCCCTTGTACACATGGTCGGAGATTCCGTCAACCAAATCCGTCTGAGTTATTCCGACGGATTAATTCCGCGCGAGGTCCGGAAGTGATGTTGCATACACACGGTCGCACCAAGTTGTCGGAATTTCCGGTTGCCAAGAACGCGGTGACGTAAGCCTTGTAGGTCGGGACTAGAAAAGGGAAGTTCAGCACCACGTCCGGCACCCTTTGGGCTTTGATTTGCATTGCTTATTGTCTGCTTGCTTCTGCTATTCAGTTCGTTCTTTCAGGCATTGCTGTTTATTGGTGCTTTCTGTTGTCCGTTCTGACCAGCCGACCGTTTTCAAACCATGTTTCGTCTAAGTACTCGTCATAGAGTTTGTGCTGTGCAGGGGCTTCATGTTTGGGTTCTTAGTTTGACACAAGCCTGGTCCATGAACAGGGAGGGGAGGCGTTTGTTGACCAAGAATTGGTTGCGCCAGCGTGACCAGTTCTCGCACATGCCTTTGCTCCGTGAGATCCTGGAGAATAATCCTGATGATTTCAGGAATTATCTCCGGATGACGGACCCGGTTTTTCACCGTCTGCTGGCTTTGCTGACCCCTTATATCACCAGGCAGGATAACTGCATGCGGCAAGCCATCACTCCGGAGCAGAGGCTCATCGCCACGTTGCACTACTTGGCGACTGGGAGAAGCCTTCAGGACCTCAAGTTCTCTACAGGCATCTCCCCCCAGACTCTGGGGATCATTATTCCAGAGACCTGTTCTGCCATCATTCGGGTCCTGCAGAAGGACTATATGTAGGTAAGTTTTATCCTTTAACATCACATTCTATGTATTTAATGATTGCTAATGTCTTGCATTTCTTTCCTCATTCCCTAATTACCATCATTGCAATATGCTCTAATTCATATACTCTGCCCCTTTGTCCTCATGCATATTTGGCTCACTAACTTCCCCACCATGCTCTTCTTGGCCCATAAAACTATAGTCTAGTCACTTACCAATGTCTTTTGTCAGCTCCATAGTATTGCTTTCCCCTAAACACCCCCTAAAATGTCTACAAATGTGATGTGTGTGCTTCAATTCATGCAGAGTGACATTTTATTTTTTTATTTGGTTGTGCCAAACTCATTAGGAACCCCCCTCCCCCCAACTGCTAGCTCAGCTGCTAGCAATCCTCTATCTGCTGACTTTACCAAACCCAATACACACTCTACCTACCTTTTTGATGGTCACATTTATGGATGAATTCACCAAAGCATGTAGTGCAAGGGCCTGCCTCAATACTTTCAAATGCTATCATTTTTTTACCCTATTATTATCTTGCTATGTAATAGCAGAATGTCAAAATGTGCTTCCATTTTGTTTTCTTTTTGGTATTATGACACTTATTACCTGCCCGGTGGGCTGCCAATAGTGTAAGTAAGGAGGGGCTTCCCAAAGTATCACACATTATTTAGGCATTCAGCTCTCAATCAAGTGGAGAGGGTTACCTGTCCAAAACCCCCCCCCCCCCATCAGATGGGGGGGATGGGGGAGTGATGACTCTGATAAGGGGACCTTATACTTTAGGCTTTAAATACTCAGTTCCCAAAATGTTATACTAATCTTGGCCAAAAATGTTTGTGTATAATCTGCTTGCAATGTTGATTTGTAAAATTACAAATTTTTGGTCTTGTTTCACTCCACAGTGTCCTTCAACGCCACAGGAATGGCAGACTGTGGCCTCCCACTTTGCCAGTCGTTGGGACTTTCCCAATTGTGGAGGTGCAATTGATGAGAAGCACGTCCGCATCGTCCCACCACCCAACTCGGGGTCGTACTATTTTAACTACAAGGGGTTTCATAGTATCGTGATGTTGGCGGTGGTGTCTGCGACCTTCGAGTTTTTGTATGTGGACGTGGGGCAAAATGGACGGATGTCGGATCGTGGAGTGTTCTCACGGATGGAGTTCTACTGGCGTCTCCAGAGTGGCAGTCTGGGCTTGTCACCCCCAGAGGAGAATCAGGAAGGACTCCCGTTCATCTTCGTCGCAGATGAGGTGTTTGCCCTGGCGAACCATCTGATGCGGCCTTTCCCGATGAGGACCCTCACCCCGGACCAGAGGATTTTTAATTTCCACCTGTCCAGAGCCCGAAGAGTGGTGGAGAACACCTTTGGAATACTGGCCAGCCGGTTCCGCCTTTTTTAACGCCTATCCACATGGCGGAATACAAACTAAATCACATTGTGCTGGCGTGCTGTGTTCTGCATAGTTTCCTAAAAAGACATTCTGCAAACGATGCGGTCTCAGTTGGCCAAGAAGCAAACTTGCTGGAAAATGAGAACCTCACAGGCCTTGAAGCTGCTCGTCCTGGCTTGTCCCCCCAAAGCGCCCGTGAGGTTAGAACCCAATACATGGACTACTTTGTGGGTAGGGGGGCCATTGATATGCCAGACAATGTCTGAGCGGCATTTTATGAATAAATTTTTCTTTGAAACTCCAAGATTTGTTTTCATTTACTGCTTGGCTTGGTTTTAGGTGTCTCCTATGTAAATTTATGTTTTTTCTTGTTGTGCCTTTTTCACCAACAGTGCAAACCCAAGTTCTGAGCGAGATGAGGGGACAGTCTCTTCTTCAGATAAGCCTATTATGTTGTGGATCTGCTACACACACACCTTGTTTTTGGTAACTAATGTATGTAGTGCATTACTGACCAAAACCGTGCTCATTTTCAGCACCATGGCAGGAAAATGGCATGATTGTCAAAATTAATACATCACTGTGGTTGTTTTTTACTAAAGGCACTTCCACTATGCACTACAAGTGCACTGCAAAAGTGCACCTGAAACTGCACTTGGAGTGCAAAGTTGAGTTACCTTTAGTAAATAACACCCATTCTCACCGAAAACAACAATTTTACTCCAAATACATCTTTTGCACAATGAAAAAGGAAGCCACACATTGTTGACAATTTAACTTTTTAATCCAAGCACATTCACATGTGCATTTAGAAAAGGGTTTTACAACAAACCAACAAATTGGGTGTATCAAAAACAGTCTTTCAGGTTTTTTCATTTTGTGTTTTTGTGTAAACAGGCATGTTTCAAAGCGTAACATACAGAACACATGAACTTTGTTCAAATTTGAAAAGTGAAGACAATATCAGACATGAGTATGTACAAACTGGGCTGATATTGCCTTCATCACATGGGGTGTCACCCCTGGAAAAGCCAAATTTGGAAGATGCACAGAGTGTGTCAACATTTGCTATCTCCCATCATGGGGGATCAATGTACAGGTTTTGGGGCTGCAACCCCTTCATCTCAGCCACTTTCCACAAAACACGTACATTGATTCCCCCATGATGGGAGATAGCGCATGTTGACACACTCTGTGCATGTTCCAAATTTGGATTTTCGAAAAATACTAAAGTTGTGGTTTAAAAGCCAAAAAATAAAACCCTAGCTAGTTTGGGCTGTTTCACACTCTCCCCAAAACATCAATGATGTTCTTCATTTTATTTTTAACATCATTGATGTTTTGCTGTATATTTTCTAAATCCCAATTGCACCCCATTATCTCCCCAATCAGGATCTGGGCACTTTCACTGGTAAAATGGGATTCTTCTTCCACATCACCTACAAAACAAAGCAAAAAAACACACCATGTATTATAAATATGGTGACATACATTGATGAGCTTACCGGAAGCTGTGTTCTCTGACACTCACCTGTTGTGGTGACAATTTGTCCAACTTCAACGATCGCTCCTTCCTCCTCCTCCTCCTCCTGCTCCTCTGCTTCTGGTTTTGGAATTTTGCCTTCTTTGGGAGGGGTGGGGTCCCTGGTGTCCTCATACTTGCTGAGTCTTCTCTCCCCTATGAGAATGTAAAAAAAGAATAATTAGCACACAGAGGGCATAAATAGGAATATGAAACATTGCTTGGAAGTGTTGTACAATTGTGTTTTTTGTCCGAGTTCCAAGGTAAGAACATTATTGTGGACACTTTGTTAAGCTGGAATACTTACCTGCAGAACGATGTTTCTTACGAACGAATGAAACCATGAACTTGAAAGTGGCCATTTTAAAATGCACAACATGAAATCAAAGCACATGGAGCATGCATGCAAGCAAGAATAATCATATGAACACACGACAACTACTTACTTTTTTGAAGAACACACTTGATCCTTATGTACTGCTCGTGCTTCCTCAGTTTCAGGTCTGACCAGTGTTTTCTCAGTTGATCCATGGATCGGCGTACCCCAAAATTCTTCTGAAGACTCTTCACAAATGTATTCATCTTGGCCTTTCTGATATTTGGGTTTGGGTAAGGTCCATACTTCCCATCATAGTCGGTCCTGTTCAATATGTCCACCATCTCCAACATCTCTCCAAAAGACATATTTGAGGCCTTAAATCTTCTCTTCCTGGATTGGGACGTTTCAGGCTCTGGGCTTTCCTCACCCTCCTCCTCGTTAGTGGAACTCTGATTGCGCACCTGCATTCTCTCCGCCATGTGCTCTCCCCACTGCACCGAAAGCGAAGGGGCGGGGAATAGTCTAGAAAGAACGTCAGGGCCGGGCGGAGTTTCACGCATGTGCACTGTATATAAAAGGCAACGCGTGTGTGTCGTCCGTACGTTCTGTGAACAGAGGGAGAGGCTGAGGCGAAAAAAAACGTGCAAACGAAGGTAAAATTTTGAACTTGGTACATCACTAGGCTATACTGCTTCTAGATTGAGGCCTGCATTAGTGGAGTTTAGCCTGACATTAGGGTTTGTCTTGTGTTGTGTCTTGCAGACATTATGGATGGGTTCAATGATCATAGATTCCTCCCTCTGTATTTAAAAAAGAAAATCGGTGGCCTGAGGAGTACATATCTGAAGGAGAGGAAGAAGGTGCTGGACTCCATGCAATCTGGTGCTTCAGCAGATGACGTTTATGTCCCCAGGCTGTGGTATTATAACAGGATGCAGTTTCTGTCAGACCAGGCTGAGGCCAGAGAATCACTCTCTACTCTTCCTTCCACACGTCCTATGCTACATTCCACACCCGCTGAGTATTCCGACACCCAACCTGGGCCTTCCACTCAGGAAGAACTGGGGGAGCCCAGCTTGAGCCAGGTATAGTATTGTTGTACATATTTTGGGAGTATAAATGAATGATGTTAACTTGATTTTTGCTCACTAATTGCTGATTTTAGAAAGTGTTCCGCATATCAATAGACAGTAGTGGCCAAAACCTTGGGGAAAAGAAAGAAAAATGCTGGGCTCAGAATGATAGTCTTTTCTATTGGTTAACAATTTGCAACAGTCTTGATGTGAAAATTGTGTGTGTTTGATGAACCAAAAACGAAAACTCTGTCCCTTTTTCATACACAGGAGGACCTCAGCCAGGAAGAGGAGGGTATGGAATGCAGCAGCCAGGAGGTGGCTGTGGAAAGTGGCAGCCAGGAGGAGGCGGGGTTAAGTGGCAGCCAGGCGGTGGGCGGGCAAAGGAGACTCACAGAATACCAGGTCCCTCCCCTCCGCCTTCCACGCAAAAGGGCGAGAAAGGGGGGGAATGTGGAGGAGTCGGCCCTGAGGCTGATTGGGGAGGCATCAGCGGCCCTCCAAGCCAAACCCACCTATCAAGAGGCCTTTGCCGCCTTGGCTGCATGCAAGCTTGAGAAAATGGAGGAGGGGCAACAGCTCTTGTGTGAGGAGGTAATTATACACACCCTCAACAAGGGTCTGTTGGGCCAAATTACACAAACAACACACATGTGTGATTTGGCCCATGCCCTTCCTCCTCCTCCTTCTGCCACACCTCTAGCACCACAGCCACAGCCTGGAAGGAAGCGTGGAAGGAAGACCAGAGTGTGATGACCTGGGTTCAGTCTGGTCTGACAGAAGATGCAGCCTGTTGTAGTACCACAGCCCGGGAACATAGATGTCATCTGCTGCTGTTCCGGGTTTCTTGGACTTCAGGACCAGACTTCTCTCCCTCAGACATGTATTCCTCAGGCCACCAAGTTTTGAGTTTAAATAGTTGATATGTGCCCTGGGGGTCAAAGGCTTCGCTAATCTCCCCAGTTTCTGCATCGCTGCCTCCCTCTTTATTTGTTACTGACACTTAAATAAAGTTTTTTTTGTTTGAAGAAATACTTGTGTATGTGTTTTACTTCAAAAAGGCCAGTTTTTTTTGTGAGCAGGCAGGTACATTTCAAAAATACAAAGTGAAATGAATAACAAGGGGTACCAACACTAAACAACCTCCTGTAGATTAAAAAAGAAAAAGGAAATATAAAAAAGATAATAATGTTGTTGTGGTAAGTTTACACACAAACCCCCCCCCCCCCCCCCCCCCCCCGAAAAATGGAAACATGAGCAAACTGTCAAAAAAGGAGATGTTTATGAAAAAAAACAAACACAAAATTCACCCAAAAAAAATAAAAATAAAAAATAAAATTGTGTAGATGTGACGATTTAAAAAATTGTATTGCTGAAATGAGTAAAAAAGAGTCAGGAAATACGTTCGGGAGAAGTATGTGTGACTATGAGCATCAAAAGAAGTTCCTTCTTGCAGCATTGTAAAGAACAAGAGAATGCGCTTCATGAAAGAATCTTTAACATTGCAGCGTGACGAATGTGCTATATCGATTACGAGCAGTAGTTTTACCTGAGCGAGCGCTCCCGTGTCCGAATTGGATTGTGAGCATGCGTGGCACCTTGTCCGTCGTAGTAGGCTACACATGATCGGAGTATGTCCGATTGGAGTATTTTGTTGTAAAAAATTTCCGGCAAGTTGGAAAAGTTGGTCCGTCGGATATTCCGACGGAAACAGTCCGATGCAGACCACACACAGTCAGAATATCCGACAAAACGCTCCAATAGGAAACATTCCGACGGAATCTCCGACCGTGTGTACAAGGGCTAAGTCTTTCTGTGCCTGATATCAATATATTCTCTTGAAGAAGCCAATTACCAAGGCGAAACATGTATAGATGAAATCAGTCTGCACCTGTATCAGTACTGTAATATCAATACGTACCTCTTTGGGTGTCTGTTTTTAACACTGTTCTAATAAATTTCTACTTTTTTATAAATTATTTTGTTGTAATTGTGCACCCTTAAAATCCCAAATACATCTTCCAAATTTCTATATATTTACTAAGGGATGTGGTGCAGCATTTATATTAGATGATAAGCAAAATATTTATTTTCCAAAATTCAGGATTGTTACATCAGATTAAAATACCAATGTATTCTTTTGCTCTCTTTTTTGAGAGGTCGTAGCCTTCTGAAGAAAGTTTTTGTATCTATGTCTCTGCCGTCTTTCTACTCCCTTCTAGCTTATTAATTGTCAGCACTCTTGTTTGTTTATGTCACATTCCTGCCTTTGTCCTGCTATGAATAGTGGCATTTTAGAAGGAATGTTATGTGTCAATTTGTGTGTCTATTGCACATAAAAAACAGACAAACAAGCAGAATTGTTACTGAACGGGAGCCATAATGGAAAGTATTAGCCCCTGTACACACGGTCGGAGATTCTGCCAACCAAATCCGTCGGATTTTGTCCATCGGATTTAGTCTGACGGATTGTGTCCGAAACTGTTGCATACACACGGTCGGACTAAGTTGTCGAAAAATCCGATCTTTCAGAACGTGATGACGTAATTTCGTTACGATGGGGCTACATTCAGGCTAGTAGCTAATAGCTTTGATGTAGGAATTTGATCTGAGCCTGCGTGGCACTTGGTCCGATCAAAATTCGCTACACATGATCGGAGTATGTCCGATCGAACCAGTTGGTCGGGAAATATTTCCAACATGTTGTAAAATTGGGTCCGACTGATATTCGGACGGAATCAGTCCGATGCATACCACACACAGTCGGATTATCCGACAACACGGTCCGATAGGACACATTCCGACGGATTTTCCGACCGTGTGTACAAGGGCTTAGACTATTCTTGTTCTAGTTACTGGAAATTTATTTTTAACAAGACTTATGGGAGTCGATTTACTAAAACTGGAGAGTGCAAAATCTGCAGCAGCTCTGCATAGAAACCAATCAGCTTCCATTTTTTTTTGTCAAAGCTTAACTGAACAAAGTGAAGTTATCAGCTGATTGGCTACCATGCACAGCTGCACCAGACGTTGCACTCTCCAGTTTTATTAAATAAACTCCATGGTATTTTATATACAGATTTATCAATGTTATCTCACATGCTATTTGGCTCCATTCCAGAATCGCAGGCAGAATCAGGTAATTCTGCCTGCAATAGCAGAACTGCGGAAAAACGCGGGGCACGTTTGCGATGCCATTACTTTCTAATTGCACCCCAATCACAGTGCAATTTTCCTGCTGTTGTCGCATGATAAATCACGTTGCAATCTTAGAAAACCGCAACGTGTGATACTGTCGCCTAGAAGAAGCTCCTGCTCCTTTTTGAGCGAACAAGCTTGGCACGTTGTGATTTTGCTGCGATTGCAGCATGATTTATCGGGCAAGAACGATGTCATGATCGCACTGCAATTAGGGTGCCATTAATTATTATCACCCGATTTTGCCCACGATTCCAGAACACCCAGATATGAATGGAGCCTTGAAGTACATGATAAGTTTGTCCACTGTAGACTACTTTCACACTTTCAAATCATGGACAGATGGAAGCTATGGCATACCTCCGATAATGTCCGATGTGTCCGCCATAATGTCGCAGTCACAATAAAAATCGCTGATCGCCACCATTACTAGTAAAAAAAAAAAATTATTAATAAAAATGGCATAAAACTATCCCCTATTTTGTAAATACTATAACTTTAGCGCAAACCAATCAATAATTGCTTATTGCGTTTTTTTTACCAAAAATATGTAGAAGAATACGTATCGGCCTAAACTGAGGGAAAACATATTTTTTATATATTTTTGGGGGATATTTATTATAACAAAAAGTAAAAAATAATGCGTTTTTTTCAAAATTGTTGCTCTATTTTTGTTTATAGCACAAAAAATAAAAACCGCAAGGGTGATCAAATTCCACCAAAAGAAAGCACTATTTGTGGGAAAAAAAGGGCGTCAATTTTGTTTGGGAGCCACGTCGCATGACTGCGCAATTGTAATTTAAAGCGACGCAGTGCCGAATCGCAAAAAGTGGTCTGGTCTTTGACCAGCAAAATGGTCCGGGGCTGAAGTGGCTAAAACAAGTAAATATATATATATATATATATATATATATATATATATATATATATATATGTATATACAGTGCCTTGCGAAAGTATTCGGCCCCCTTGAACTTTTCAACCTTTTGCCACATTTCAGGCTTCAAACATAAAGATATAAAATTTTTATTTTTTGTGAATAATCACCAACAAGTGGGACACAATTGTGAAGTGGAACGAAATCTATTGGATTTTTTAAACTTTTTTAACTAATAAAAAAATGAAAAGTGGGGCGTGCAAAATTATTCGGCCCCCTTGCGTTAATACTTTGTAGAGGCACCTTTTGCTGCGATTACAGCTGCAAGTCGCTTGGGGTATGTCTCTATAAGTTTTGCACATCGAGAGACTGAAATTCTTGCCCATTCTTCCTTGCAAAACAGCTCGAGCTCGGTGAGGTTGGATGGAGAGCGTTTGTGAACAGCAGTTTTCAGCTCTTTCCACAGATTCTCGATTGGATTCAGGTCTGGACTTTGACTTGGCCATTCTAACACCCGGATACGTTTATTTGTGAACCATTCCTTTGTAGATTTTGCTGTATGTTTGGGATCATGCTGTTGGAAGATAAATCTCCGTCCCAGTTTCAGGTCTTTTGCAGACTCCAACAGGTTTTCATCCAGAATGGTCCTGTATTTGGCTGCATCCACCTTCCCCTCAATTTTAACCATCTTCCCTGTCCCTGCTGAAGAAAAGCAGGCCCAAACCATGATGCTGCCACCACCATGTTTGACAGTGGGGATGGTGTGTTGAGGGTGATGAGCTGTGTTGCTTTTACACCAAACATATCGTTTTGCATTGTGGGCAAAAAGTTGGGTTTTGGTTTCATCTGACCAGAGCACCTTCTTCCACATGTTTGGTGTGTCTCCCAGGTGGCTTGTGGCAAACTTTAGACGAGACTTTTTATGGATATCTTTGAGAAATGGCTTTCTTCTTGCCACTCTTCCATAAAGGCCAGATTTGTGCAGTGTACGACTGATTGTTGTCCTATGGACAGACTCTCCCACCTCTGTAGTTCTCTGCAGTTTATCCAGAGTGATCATGGGCCTCTTGGCTGCATCTCTGATCAGTCTTCTCCTTGTCTGAGCTGAAAGTTTAGGGGGACGGCCAGGTCTTGGTAGATTTGCAGTGGTCTGATACTCCTTCCATTTCAAAATGATCGCTTGCACAGTGCTTCTTGGGATGTTTAAAGCTTGGGAAATCTTTTTGTATCCAAATCCGGCTTTAAACTTCTCCACAACAGTATTACGGACCTGCCTGGTGTGTTCCTTGGTCTTCATGATGCTCTCTGGGCTTTCAACAGAACCCTGAGACTATCACAGAGCAGGTGCATTTATACAGAGACTTGATTACACACAGGTGGATTCTATTTATCACCATCAGTCATTTAGGACAACATTGGATCATTCAGAGATCCTCGCTGAACTTCTGGAGTGAGTTTGCTGCACTGAAAGTAAAGGAGCCGAATAATTTTGCACGCCCCACTTTTCAGTTTTTTATTTGCTAAAAAAGTTTAAAATATCCAATAGATTTCGTTCCACTTCACAATTGTGTCCCACTTGTTGGTGATTCTTCACAAAAAATTAAAATTTTATATCTTTATGTTTGAAGCCTGAAATGTGACAAAAGGTTGAAAAGTTCAAGGGGGCCGAATACTTTCGCAAGGCACTGTATATATATATATATATATATATATATATATATATATATATATATATATATATATATATATATATATACTTTCCTATCTATTTACTAATGCTAGCATCATAGGGATTAAACATAGTCAGTGCTGCTTGAGAGAGTTAAGTTCTGCTTTAAAGAGTTGTCATGGAATGGGATTGGCACTGTATCAGGACAGGAGAATAAAGGAAATGTTAAAGTGTATGTAAGGCTACTCTTTCCTTTTGTTTTGTTTTTTTATAGTTTTGAATTGCGAAACGGTTGGACGGTTTAGAATTTTGTTGCAATCTATGTCCCTGCTAGGTAGATTCACACTCTCTGTTTTTACTAGTCCCCATAGGTCATCAAAACAGAAAATTTGGGGAAATTCAAAGTTCTCACCAGAACATGGGGTAAGGGAAAGTCCTTGATTTTGGATACCTGTTTTAGGAGATAACTTTATAAAAGATGGAAATTTTCCTCAGTTCAAGGGAAATTCCTCTTGATACATCTCTGGGACAGGGAATTAAAGAGGAAGTAAACTCTCCCACTCTAATGCTTCTTTTCATTTAGTCCATTATAATACATCATTATCAGACTATAGCCACTGTAATCCAGCCCAACTCGCATATTACTTACTGTTTTAATGACATTTAAAAAAAACTTGTTTCCAGGGGTTAGGCAGCACCATCTTAAAGGGGTTGTAAAGTAAATTTTTTTATTTTTTTAAAATAACAAACATGTCATACTTACCTCCACTGTGCAGCTCGTTTTGCACAGAGTGGCCCCGAACCTGCTCTTCTGGGGTCCCTCGGCGGCTGTCTCTGCTTCCTCCCGCAGGTGCTTCTCACGTTAATGCGAGCTCCCTCGCATTGGTGAGAAGCACTGCGGGCGCGCTCCTGTGATACAGCCGGCGGCTATAGCCGCTCGCTGTATCACAAGGCCCCGCCCCCGGCGCGCTGCGTCATTGGATGTGATTGACAGCAGCGCGAGCCAATGGCTGCGCTGCTTTCAATCCATCCACTCCAGCCAATCAGCGGCCAGGCTGAGCGGCGAAGAGGACGGCGGGGGCGAGCGCGGGATTTTCGAGGGGTCAGGTAAGTAAAACGGGGGGACTGGGGGCGCCGGCAGTGTGAGATGTTTTTTCACCTTAATGCATAGAATGCATTAAGGTGAAAAAACATTTACCTTTACAACCCCTTTAAGTATTGTTTTCTGAGTCCACAGTGGAGTGTATTTCCGCCCTTACATTTAGTACTTCCTGTACTGTTAACCAAGCCTCCTTTTCAATCCAACGTTTCTATGGCAACCCTGCTTCCCTGTTTATAGCTTACTTGTTTTTTTCATAGTATTTACTTGTGCCGATGTCTAATGTTTCTCTTTGTCAGACTTATTAGCTTCAGCTGATAAGACTGCAGTAATGGCCAAGTTTAGACTGTATGTCATGTCACATGGTCACATGGTGTGTAGGAGGAAGCTCTGAATGATTAGCAGAGTTCAGTGTTGTGCCGTAGGAAGTCCTGATAACAGATAGATAAGCACATAGAGAGTGTGCCTTAAATCAGGGGAGATCTGGGCATACTCAGTGACTTCATTCTACAGAACAACATGGATTACAACAATACTAAGCAAGTAAGTAGATATCTACAAGCAGTGTTCATTAGGGTTTTTTATGCTGATTTACATGGGACAAAGTTGTGGGGGAGGGTTTACAACCACTTTAAAAGACATGTATGGGACTTTTTTTTTTAAGATTCATACTTACCTAGTTAAATGCTGCATCTGTCCCCCGCCAGCTCTAACACTGAGAACTGAGCGATCTAACACTGCCGATCACTCTGTTATTAGAGCTCCGTGAGCAGAGAGCTGGTGACTGTCAGTCACTGCTCCCTGCCCCCCCCCCCCCATGGGCTTCCACAGAACTTTTCAAGGGGGGGGGGCATCATTTTAAGGTCACCCTTGTCCCACCCCTTTTTGACAATGACATGAAGGGGAAGGGCTTAGTCATTATCACATAAAGCGCAGGAATGTGCCTATCAAATGTGGCCTGTACAGTATGTTTATATAGAGGGGGTGGATGGTATTAGTATATACAGGAAGGAAGGTGGGTGTATATAGCTGTATACAGGACAGATGATGTATATCTGCAGTCAGTGATGATGGAAGAAGGTCTCTATATACAAGAAGGAAGGTGGGTATATACAGCTACCTGTATATAGAGACCTTCCTCCATTATCACTGACTGCAGATATACATCATCTGTCCTGTATACAGCTATATATACAAGACAGATGATGTATATCTACAGTCAGTGATGATGGAGGAATACAGAAAGGAAGAAGGGTGTATACAGGACAGATATGATATTTTCTATATCTGGCATCCTCCCTTCACTGATCATACCCATACCGCCCAACATATTGAAACAGCAATGAGATGGCAATGAGGGACACCTACTAACAAATTATGTAGGAATAGGACACGCTCCCTGCCACACCCCCTTAAAGGAGAATTAACCAAAAAAAAAGTTAATTAAATCCACAAGGACTTTTTTTTTTACCACTATTATTCCTTTATATTGGCTTTTAAAATGTACAAATGCGGCAATTTAGAAATTGGATGAAAGGTTTAGTACTGGGAAAAATATCTGTAAAATGCAAAACTCCGGTGGGTGTAACAACATGTCCTCTTTCCCCCTTCTTAGTGTTTCCTTACTGTGGACGAGTGTGGGGTGTACCAAGATGGCGGCAATGGAACATCACTTCTATAGCAAACTGCGATGGGTCGTTACACCGCCGAGAGGACCTGAGAGCTGCCAAAATACACGGGACTCTGTATCTCGGCGGTGCCATTTTTAAACTTCAAGACTGCAATGACAAGGCTGCAAATGACAAGGCTACACTGACAAGGCTGCAAATGACACTGACAAGGCTGCAATGACACTGACAAGGCTGCAGATGGATGAGCAAGGCTGCAGATGGACACTGATAAGGCTACATTGATGAGCATTTAAATGTAAGTTTTTACCTTAAAATTCCCTACTAAACTTGAGGTGCGTGTTATACGCTGGCACATATTATACGCTGATAAATACGTTAATGTATAGAAGGTAGGGCCCCAAAAGTGACTCAAGCCCTGGGGCCCCCACCACCCTAAGTCCTGCCCTGACTGTGACATACTGAAGCAGAGCATGAACCCCTCCCTTCGAAGGGCAGTATTCCAACATTATAATGACCCCAAACACACCTCCAAGACGACCACTGCCTTGCTAAAGAAGCTGAGGGTAAAGGTGATGGACTGGCCAAGCATGTCTCCAAACCTAAACCCTATTGAGCCTCTGTGGGGCATCCTCAAATGGAAGGTAGTGGAGCGCAAGGTCTTTAACATCCACCAGCTCCGTGATGTCATCATGGAGGAGTGGAAGAGGACTCCAGTGGCAATCTGTGAATCTCTGGTGAACTCCATGCCCAAGAGGGTTAAGGCAGTGCTGGAAAATAATGGTGGCCACACAAAATATTGACACTTTGGGCCCAATTTGGACATTTTCACTTGGGTGTACTCACTTTTGTTGCTAGCGGTTTAGTCATTAATGGCTGTGTGTTGAGTTATTTTGAGGGAACAGCAAATTTACACTGTTATACAAGCTGTACACTCACTACTTTACACTGTAGCAAAATGTAATTTCTTCAGTGTTGTCACATCTCATTTGTGTGAGATACTGTGTATATATATATATATATATATATATATATATATATATATATATATATATATATATATGTATATATATATACCCTGTTTCCCCGAAAATAAGACCTAGCGTGATTGTCGGTGATGGCTGCAATATAAGCCCTACCCCCCAAATAAGCCCTACCCTTTTCCCCCGAAAATAAGTCATACCCTGAAAATAAGACCTACAAGGACTTTAACTAGGGCTTATTTGGGGGGTAGGGCTTATATTGCAGCCATCACCGACAATCACGCTAGGTCTTATTTTCGGGGAAATAGGGTATATATATATATATATATATATATGTAGCACTAATGCCCGAAGGAGCTTCTGGTTATTTTTTGGGCTTACCGTTACCCTCTGTTCTCCTTGTTGCACGTCTAGGGGATGTCCTGTGGTAGATGGCCCAGTAACTTGAGACTGATAATAGATCCACTTCAATGGATTTTATTTGGAAAACTCAGACAATTGAACAGTCTTTCAACTTGGGATCAGAGGGTTGGAAAAGGAAGTTCAGGTACTCTTAGCCCCTGTACACACGGTCGGAGATTTCAACAACCAAATCCGTTGGATTTTGTCCATCGGATCTTGTCCGAAACTGTTGCATACACACGGTCGGACAACGTTGTGGAAAAATCCAATCTTTCAGAACGTGATGACGTAATTTCGTTACGATGGGACTACATTCAGGCTAGTAGCCAATAGCTTTGTTGTAGGAATTTGATCTGAGCATGCGTGGCACTTGGTCCGATCAAAATTCTCTACACATGATCGGAGTATGTCCGATCGGCCCAGTTGGTCAGAAAATATTTCCAACAAGTTGGAAAATTGGGTCCGACGGATATTCCGTTGGAATCAGTCCGATGCATACCACACACAGTCGGATTATCCGACAACACGGTCCGATAGGACACATTCCGACGGATTCTCCGATCGTGTGTACAAGGGCTTAGTGTCAAAGTTCAAAAACATTAAAGAACTTGCTTACTTTGACTGCATCCAGAGAATAGCCACTCCCAGCTGGATGCTAAATAGCTCCAAACATTGTCCTCGTACCAGGCCTCACGGTTCCTTTCAATGAAAGCCATAATGTCCCTTCGAACCTAGGGGAATTCCAACCCCATACTCTGTTGCCACTACCTTATTCTAACAGTCTCGGAGACCCAGATTGGCCTTGTCATGATTGGGCAGTTTTTTTTTTCTTTTTAGAATGGCTTAACTACTACAAGCTGTTAAAAGAAAGTTCAAAAAGTACTCACGGCAATTGGGGTTCAAAGTGCCAGTCATCTCCTTCATCAGAGCCAGAACTATTCCCCGAGCTCTGCGACGACTCCCCTGCGGGCCAGCAGTTCCCGGTAACAACACCCGTAGCCTTCCTGTGTTTGTCCATGGGTATCCTTTTCCAAATGTTCGGCCCAGGATGACATAGGGATGATCTGTTTTTATGGCCACCAGAACCGCTGGGTTGTTTCCCCTCCTTGCAACCGAGCTTCTCAGCGGCAACACTCGTGGCGGGGGTCATGTCCACGACCTCCAGGGTAGTCTTCTGGACTTCAGAAAGCGCAGCATCCTCTCTTGCAATACGAGTTCCAATGGATGACACTGGGGCGTAGACGATCGCCTCCTCGGTTGCCATACCCGTGACCCAGGCCATGTGGTAGGCCCGAGGCAATTCAGTGGGATGCTCGACTTTAAAAGTGTATTATCCACACCTCTTACATCTAGAGAATGGCCGAGGGTTAGCGACCAGGCTGTCGCACTTTCCGCATAACATACCCAGTCCCTCGATGTCTCCAGCGGTATATAGTATGAACCACCCCTGCGGCAGCAGGCGAATGCCGTGTCTGTAAGCACGGTACCAGGCAGCTGCATTCCCACGGGACCCCTTCCAATAGGCATCCTGGGTCCTGACACAGGTTGCATACCCGGAGCACGGTACATCCTCAAAGAAATTCTCTCCAACACTCCGAGAGAAAATATCAACTCGTCTTTCCTCCTTCCACAACACACTCTCACGCGGAGCCTCCTGCAGGAAAGAACAACTCAGACTCCTCCCACTGGGATGCTTGGGTTGTGCAACTTTGCAGGCTTTTCGGCAAGGGCTCCTCCCATGCTTACGCACCTTAGTGAAAGTCCGAGTAAAGATGGCGCCGATGGCACAGTTACAACACAACCCTGTCCTTGCTTTACCACGTGTACAGTTCCTTTTGCGGAGTAACGGTAAATCCCAGACTACAAGCTCCCACATGTAGCACTAACCCCCGAAGGAGCTGCTGGTTATTTTTTGGGCTTACCATTACCCTCTCTTTGTTGCATGTCTAAGGGATGTCCTGTGGTAGATGGCCCAGTAACTTGAGACTGACAATAGATCCACTTGAATGGATTTTATTTGCAAAACTCAGACAATTGAACAGTCTTTCAACTTGGGATCAGAGGGTTGGAAAAGGAAGTTCAGGTACTCTTAGTGTCAAAGTTCAAAAACATTAAAGAACTTGCTTACTTTGACTGCATCCAGAGAATAGCCATTCGCAACTGGATGATCACTCAGGTTGGGCAGTCCCTCTCTCACAAGGCCTAGCAGCCAACTTGGTGCTTACTCAGGAACCAGTCTCTGCCACAGACGTTGTTGTAGAAATGTACAAGATAATGTCTCTGCTACAGACGTTGTTGTAGAAATGTAGGAAAAATAAGCTTTAGAACACTTGTAGGATACCTGGATCTTTCAGCCTGCTTGGCGATATCCACAAGAGCGGATTCTCTTGGTTACTTCAAGAGGGATTCCGCCAAAAAAAAAATATTAAAAGCCAGCAGCTATAAATACTACAGCTGCTGACTTTTAATAAATGGACACTCACCTGTCCCGGGTTCCAGCGATGCCGGCAGCCGAGGCCGATCGACCGCTCGGGCCTCGGCTGCTGCCGCCGCCATTCTAGGTGAGGGAATCAGGAAGTGAAGCGAATCGGCTTCACTTCCCGGTTCCCTACTGCACATGCACGAGCCGCGCCGCGCAATAGGAAATCTCCGCGCTGTCACTGGGACCCGTGTGTGTCCCAGCAGACAGCGCGGCAGGGCAGGAAATGTCGTAGACTCCCGTGGGAGTCTATGCCCGGAAGTGGGTGAAAATACCTGTCTTTGACAGGTATCTCCATCCCCCTCCCCCCTGAAAGGTGTCAATTGTGACACCGGAGGGGGGGGTTCCGATCAGCGGAGGTTCCACTTTAGGGTGGAATCCCGCTTTCAGCCCTTCCAGGATCTTGCTAAGAAAACCAACCCGTACGTGGTGTTCTTCTAAAGAGTCCTCCCCTGGAATGCTCGAAGTACACTGGGTCTCTCCCGAACCAGAGACGGCACCCATCCACCTCAGAATCTTCCTTTAGTTTCCTTGCCTTGGGCTAGCCAGCTCCAAGGCATTAAAGGCAGGTGGATCCGCACCCCAGGCCATAGCCTTCCTGGAGGCTGGTCAGGAGGACCAGGACCATGTAATCAGCACATCATACTGGACCGTAACTCTGAATCACGTGACATCCACATCTTATTTACCCTCTCCCAGAAGCACAGCAAAAGTGCCCCTACCACTGAGCTGGCTCAGAGAGAGAGTAACTTAAGCGCCTGACCAGACCACAGTTCCATGCCTGCCAGAAGAGACAGTGCCCCCTGTGGCCGGGCTGAACATCTCACAGTCCAGTCAGACTGATGCTGATGTCCAGTTTAGATAATTACACCCAAACCAAACTGCAGTTTAGACAACTTTAATTTTATAAAAACCGCATAGCGCGTGCTCTTCAGGAGCCGCCAATACACACATATATATATATATATATATATATATATATATATATATATATATATATATATATATATATATATTATTTTTTTTTGAGACAAGCAAGGCTATCTATAGATAAAAATAAAAAAATTTACCTTTTTATACTTTAATGTTAGTAAAATAAAAATTGTGTTGCTGCAGAAAAAAAATATAAGTGTAAATTTGCAGAGAAAAAAAATGGAGAGCTGCCGCAGTGCTTTACCATTACGACAACCCTTTGTTGCTGTATTTGGTAGGGGGCAGTGTGGTGCGCCATTGGGAGCATCACATAGCTCCCTGTTTTTTTTTTTGTATTGCTTCACATGAACTTTATTTGAAGTGTAGAAGACATACACTTCGTTCACGGCAATGTACAGCAGTGCGACGCAGCAAAATGCAGAATGCCCCAGGTTGTGCTGCAGTGTGAATGGGACACATAGGAAACAATTGTTTCCTGTTTGTCCCTGCAGTGACAGACAGTGAAACTTCTGTCATGACTTGTAGTGTGAATTCACCCACAATCTTATTCTATTTTTTTTTTTTGCCATTTAAAATGATGGTACAGTTACAATTCTGATACAAAGTATATTATAGTATAGTATAGTAAACTTCTTTACAAATTTAATTAAGGCACTTTTTTTTTCAATTTTCAAGCATTTTTTAAATTTTCACTTCAACGCAAGATTATTAAAAGAACAAAGTCATAAAAAAGAAAAATTTATGGAAAAAAACTAAAACTAAACCAAAATCAGTAAAAAAAAAAAAAAAAAAAAAAGTAGTTGCTAAGGATAGACAGATAAAGAATCCTATGCACCAGTGAGAGTTCTATACTTATCTGGAAGGACACATAATAAAGAGCATAATAAATTTATAAAAAGGGGTAAAAGCGTGTTTATATATATATGATATATATTATATATATATATATATATATATATATATATATATATATATATATATATATATATATATATATATATATATATATATATATATATATATATATATTAGGTCAATCTTGTGAGGTGAGGGCAGTATTATAATGGTGGAGGGATAAGCACAGTACAAATACAAGCAGGCCCATATTACCTACTGGTGGGGAAAATGTTATATATGCACATTTTTTGTATTCTTCTATTTTCTACTGCTAAAATATAGCATAATAAGGACACTAATATATTTTTTTGAATGGACTGTTTATAATTTTAATTTCAATTATAATATTTTTGATGTGATACACATTGATCATAATCATAAATTGATTATGATACACATTGATCATAAATTGCACATACTGTATTCATGGTATTCTACAGTAATTGCACTTTATTGATTTTACACTTCAAGGATTATAGTAAATCGTTTATTGTACAGGTACAGTTTGTTATTCTTACGCTGTAATATATAGGTGAGGTGTGAATCCTATGTTTTGTGCCAGTAGCATTATCTTATGGTTTTATACTTTCACTGAGCACATACTTGTTAGCGCTGAAGTATTTAATATAATTATTTCCAATATAATAGTAATGATTGATACATTTTATTTCTCAATTGAGCAGTACGAATGAGCCTATTGCAATGGGCAGATGTTGCCGCAGTGTCAGCTGGTGTTGGACGCTAAGTGCACTGATGATGTCTCTACTGGCAAACTGACAGTGCTCAGGCCCAGCAATTGGCTGCTAAACCAGAGCACTGCTATGTGGGAGAAGGTAACTCTCTCCCCAATATCTGTAATCACCAGGTATTGTTCTGCAGGGGGGAATGGCAAGGTAAGTATTAGGGCCCTTTCACTCGGGCTTTCCGATCAGGTCCGCCTGTCAGTTTTTTAGGCAGTGAAATGTCAGCGGTGATTGTAATCTCCTTCTTGTTCAAAATAAGTTATAATATCATCAACATAGTTAAGTATATTCATCTGTGTTTTTGATTCATAGAGTAGAGACACCCTGGAACTTAACTGTGAGACCATTGTTTGCAAGACTTTTCACTGATAGAAGGCTGCCTTCTAGTTCTGGAACATACAGCACTTTCTTTACAAGGATGCTCTGCTTGCCTCCTTGTGGTGTAATGCAGTTCAGGAAGCCCTGGCCTTTACCTTCGGATGTGATGATTTTCCCGCTTGTTGCACCCGAGTCGATGCACCAGCCGCGTGGCTTGCCGCTCTTAGTCACTTTAAATGTGCCACTCCATTATGTTTCTTCAGTTTCCTTTGTGATTGCTTTGACACTTTCTTTTGTGGATAGCTCTAGCTTTCATTGCTCGGCTTTCAAGATAAAACAGTGCTTTTTTAAGTGACTGGTCTTCTTACAGCGAAAACAGGCTCTGCTTTCTTTGTTGTGCTTTGTGCCTTTGTACATCTTAAGAGCTTTGGCATCATGGTGCGTATTTTCTTTCCTTCTGTCATATTCATCAATTAATTTGCCTTTCAGTTCCTGCTCAGGTCTGGTTTCTAAAGCGTTAATAAGAGCAGTATATGTCTCTGGAAGGTTGCAGAGGAGCAGGGCAACAATGCAGCTGCTCTATGATCTATAGCATAGCATTTATGCGGTCACACACTTGCTGGCCTTCTTGTAGTCTCATCTTGTACAGCTTTCCTAGTAAAAATAATTTGCTGTTGAGGCTTGAACGCTGATGCAGTTTCTGTAATGAAGTCAACATACCTTTGGCTATTTTCCCTGTTCTTATGTGGATAGCTAGTCATCGTCCACTAGTAATCTTATGGTTGCCTGCCTATTTTTCCTGTTCCATCCCTACACCGCTCCGTCTGTTGGTCCGTCTTCAGCACTTGCCACAAGTCATCCTTGTTCAAAAGCATTTCTAGTTTAAACTTCCATAGCTGGTAATTGGCATTGTTCAGCTTTGCATTTGCAAACTTCCCATCTGAACCACTTGCCATCTTTCAGCAGTTTGTATACAGTACTCACAGACTCATTGTAGAATTCTTTCAAGTGCCTCTGGGTACTACTGGGTTTGCTGGGTGCCTGCGCCCATAACCTATTAGTAGATTATTGAATCATGCGCTTAGAAGCTTGTTCAATGCAGAGAATACTTTACTTTCATGGAGGATTAGCAATGCATGTCTTACAGCTTTAGGAAACATGGCACAGTAAAAAATAATATATACCTACACAATATGTACATGCACTTAACATGGATAGAACATCCTGTTATTACTTTACCATAAAATAATACACTATAACACTGCAGTGCCACTAGCTGGGTAGAAAGGTATAATGCATGTATATATATTGTCAGTTTATATAAGTGATTTTACATTACATGCTGTTGTTCTTTTCCAACACCCCAAACATTATACATATTTTTTTGTAGAGACCCTACAGAATAAAACATGTATGTATGTATGTATTGCTTTATTTAGTGAATTTTTGTGTACTAATGATTGTATTTAATGCATATTATAACTCTGGAAGGTCCACATATTACTAATTAGCTGGATGAATGACTACTAATCTACTCTGAGTACAGGACCCTCCTAATTTTAGGTTTATTTTGTATTGCATATAAAACAATAACATTTAATTTATTTTTATTTTATTTTTTTCAAAAAAAATAATATGGAGTTTATATCACTAATTATCGATTTGTTAGCCTGGGATTTAAGATCTGTTTTTGAAAATCTCTCTGTTCTTATTTTGGATTTCGGATTCCGATCTATGGCTGATACTCTGTAATATTATACTGTACATAGTTCAGTACTGTACATAGTTCACATCACCTTATCAGTAGATGAGAGATATAAAACTTTTTGAAGCTTATACAAGTCTGTTATAAAAAGTTGTGCCCTGGTTTTATAATAATAAAAAAATGATAATAAAAGACCTGTGCCATGATTTTATGATATGTTTTAAATATAAGAACTGTGCCATAATTTTAAAATATGTTTTATAATTAAGAGCTGTGTCATGATTTTATACTTTTCTGTTTATAATAAAAGAGTTGTGTCATGATTTAACTTTTTTTTTTAATATAAGAGCTGTGTCATAATTGAATACTTTTATGTTTATGATAAAAGAGCTGTGTCATGGTTTTATATATATTTTTTAATAAAAGAGCTGTGCCATCATTTTATAATATGTTTTTATAATAAAAGAGCTGTGCCATGATTTTGTGATTTATTTATTTATTTTTAATATAGGAGCTGTGTCATAATTCTAAAATGTTATTTTTACAATAAAAGTGCTGTGCCATGATTTTATAATATCTTTTCAATATAAGAGCTGTGTCATAATTGTATATTTTTATGTTTATAATAGAGCTATGTCATGATTTTATAATATTTGTTTTAATATAAGAACTGTGTCATAATTGTATACTTTTATGTTTTAAATATAGGAGCTGCGCCATAATTTTAAAATATTTTTTTAATAAAATAGCTGTGCCATGATTTGGTAATTTTTTTTTATAATAAAAGAGCTGTGTCATGATTGTGTAGCACTGACCCCCGAAGGAGCTATTGATTTTATGGGCTTACTGTTTACCTTCTCCACCTCGTTGTTCTTGTCTAGGGATTCCCGAGGTTGATGGCCCAATAACTGCAGAGACCGACAATTGAATCCCTTTTGAGGAATTTTTATTTGCATAAAACGTTAAACAGAACACAGTCTCTCAGTTGGGAATAGAGGGTATGGGTAGGAAAACTCAGGTACTTGTTTGGAAACTGCTGACACATGAAATGTCTCTCTCTAGATGATCCAGGGAATAGCCACTCGCAACTGGATACTTCAACTGTCGGATAAATCCTGGTTTATGGATTTAGCAGCCGACAAGTGATTCAAAACTTTAGCTGAACACAGAAAGTCTCTCACAGGAACTTAGTTGTAACCGAAGGATGAAATTAGGAACTTTCTTACAGTACCAGTATCTTGCAGCCGGTCGGGTGATGCCATAAGAATGTGGATTTACTTGGTGTCCTTACAGCTCAGCTTCCAGGCTCTTACCGAGCAGCCAGCCTCATACATGGCCCTCTTCTGAAGAGTCCTCCCCTGGTTGCGTTTTGAGTTGCTGGGCCTCTCCAAAACCCGAGACGGCACTGGACCACCTTGAAATCCTCCTTCCAGTTACTTCGCCTCGGACTAGCCAGCCCGAGACTCGGAAAACGGATGGATCCACACCCCAGGCCATGAGGACCTCTGGGGGCTGGTCAGGAGGACCAGCACCACGGAGTCAGAACATACCACTGGACCAGAACCCAGAACCACGTCACTTCAGCACCTTAAGTACCCTCTCCTGGAATACACAGCGAGACAACGCACCCACTGATTGGCTCCGAGAGAGAGATTGGTACCCAACCAGACTGCGTTCCAATGCCTGTCAGAGATGATGCATGCACCTATGACCAGGCAGAACAAAGTACAGTCCAGACAAACTGATGCCAGAATCACAATTTAGTGAAATCAACCCCAAGACCAAACTATAGTCTTTGGAAAAAACTAAATTTACAAACATAGCTTATGAATGAATGAGTGACTCTTCAGGAGTACCGGCGCTACAATTGTATAATATTTTTTTAAATAAGAGCTGTGTCATAATTTTATACATTTATGTTTATAATACAAGAGCTGTGTCATGGTTTTATATATATTTTTAATAAAAGAACTGTGCCATCATTTTATAATATGTTTTTATAATAAAAGAGCTGTGCCATGATTTTGTGATTTATTTTTTTATTTTTAATATAAGAGCTGTGTCATAATTCTAAAATGTTATTTTTACAATAAAAGTGCTGTGCCATGATTTTATAATATCTTTTCAATATAAGAGCTGTGTCATAATTGTATACTTTTATGTTTATAATAGAGCTGTGTCATGATTTTATAATATTTGTTTTAATATAAGAACTGTGTCATAATTGTATACTTTTATGTTTATAATAGAGCTGTGTCATGATTTTATAATATTTGTTTTAATATAAGAACTGTGTCATAATTGTATACTTTTATGTTTATAATAAAAGAGCTGTGTCATGGTTTTATAATATAATTTAAATATAGGAGCTGCGCCATAATTTTAAAATATTTTTTATAATAAAATAGCTGTGCCATGATTTTGTAATTATTAATATTTTTTTAAATAAGAGCTGTGTCATAATTTTATACATTTATGTTTATAATAAAAGAGCTGTGTCATGATTTTAGAATATTTTTTTTTAATAAAAGAGCTGTGTCATGATTTTAGAATAAAACAAATGTTTTAATAAGAGCTGTGTCATGTTTTTTTTGTTTGTCCCTGGCAATCGAGATCATGCAGATCACAGTTGTCTTACTGCTAACAGGCAATAGTCAGGTTCTGTGACACATCTGTGATTCACGTCTAGCACTAAAATGATGGTAAGAGGAAAATCCATCCCTGAATCATTCCCTTGACATGTTCATGTGATAAATTAAGATATAAGAAGATGGTTATTAAGGCAATTCTCCAAGGGGCACAAAAGCTGCTAATGAAAACATTACAGAGACTGAGATCACACGCGGCCCTGTCCTTTTCCACATGTTCATGAGAAGTTTACAACCCGCTATAAACAACAGCAAAAAGAAGTCCTCCTATTTCTGATGAAAAGGTTATAAATTAGGCAGTAAAAGAGGCCATCAATTTTGTAGAGAAGCTAATTACTTTCACTTTTCCGCTCATCTCTGTTGAATTATGTGGATGAGGACATGTTCCCATGAGGAATTATGCCCATGAGCCAAGCTCCCATAGTAACTGTAAATTGGCAGATTTGTACGTTGGGGTGGGATACCCGTCCTTTGCAGAGGTCAGAGGCTGGACCCTCCTGTCTAAAAGGCTCCTGCAATGGCCCTCTGATGCTCCTCCTTTTTGGTAAATTGATTGTCCTATGCGTTTGAGCGTTTGTTGAAGGCCTGGATAAAAATGCAAGAATGAGCGTCGGGCTGGCTTGATTGGGTTGTAAGGGGAATCAGGAAGAAAAGGGTTAAATATAAAACTTTGAGCATGCAGGCTAGAGTGCAGGCTGAACATAGTTGCACAGATGTGTGTGGAGGGGTGTATCATCGATATGTGCATGGGCGTCCGCAGGTAGGGGCAAGGGGGGTCAAGTGCCCCCCTCTAGAATCAGGGATTAGATCTTAAATTCAGCACAGTTGCATTGTTATTGGGGTGCAGGCAGCCCGCACTCGGGTGCCATCCGCCAGTGGGGTAATACCATTAAAATGCTGTCAAGCCTCCCCATCAGTGTAGTGTGACTTTGGGCTCTTTTCCCTGTCAGTCCAGCAGAGAACTCAGCGTCGCTGTGACCGGAGAAAGGCAATGTTTCCCCCGCTCGCCCCCCTCTTTCTCCTGTCAGAGACAAGATACGGCGGCTCTCGCCAGGTTCCCTGCTCAGCTTCCTGCTCAGCTTCCTGCCTGCTCCGTTCCTTCCCTATTGGCCATAACTGAGGGCCAATCTAAGGAGACTAGGAGAGGAGAGCATCATGGGACATGTAGTCCCAAAGATTGGCAGGCTCATTTTCACAGGGAATAGGCTACAGCTTGATCAAGTGAGAAATTGAGAGACTGCAGCTGGGAAAAAAGCTTAAGGAGAAAGCGCTACAGGACAAAGAATGAGGAGTGTGCTGGGCAGAAGCCACAGAGAGAGAGACACGCTGCCCAGCACCACCAGAGAGAGAGACACACTGCCCAGCGCCACCAGAGAGAGACACGCTGCCCAGCGCCACCAGAGAGAGAGACACGCTGCCCAGCGCCACCAGAGAGAGAGACACGCTGCCCAGCGCCACCAGAGAGCGACACGCTGCCCACTGCCACCAGAGAGAGACACACTGTCCAGCACCACCAGAGAGATAGACACGCTGCCCAGCGCCACAAGAGAGAGAGACACGCTGCCCAGCGCCACCAGAGAAAGACAAGCTGCCCAGCGCCACCAGAGAGAGACACGCTGCCCAACACCACCAGAGAGACACGTTGCCTAGCACCACCAGAGAGAGACACGCTGCCCAGCACCACCAGAGAGAGAGACACGCTGCCCAGCGCCACCAGAGAGAGAGACACGCTGCCCAGCGCCACCAGAGAGAGAGACACGCTGCCCAGCACCACCAGAGAGAGAGACACGCTGCCCAGCGCCACCAGAGAGAGAGACACGCTGCCCAGCACCACCAGAGAGCCACACTGCCCAGCACCACCAGAGAGAGAGCCACGCTACCCAGCACCACCAGAGAGAGAGACACGCTGTCCAGCGCCACCAGAGAGAGACACGCTGCCCAGCACCACCAGAGAGACACGCTGCCTAGAGCCACTAGAGAGAGAGACACTGCCCAGCACCACCAAAGAGAGCCACGCTACTCAGCACCACCAGAGAGAGAAAAACTGAGCCACTAGAAGGGTACAGACATGCTACACTACTGACTGAGTTGCCCCAGGGGAACCCAGAGTGAGTGATCATCCAGCTGGAGGGATCACTGCTGTAGTTTTGTGGGGTCTGGTAAGAGAGCCTGTTGGCCATTATCCATTACTTATCCTAGGGACTGTACTACGTCTGCAGTCTCTGACCATGATAATGTGATTATGACATTGTCGAAAAGGGGTGGTGCATGGGTACCCTAAAATGATGCCCCTCCCTGAAAAAGGTTCTGAGGACGCCCATGGATATGTGTATTGCTTTTCGTGCACATTGACCTAAAGCAGTGATGGCGAACCTTGGCACCCCAGATGTTTTGGAACTATGTTTCCCATGATGCTCATGCACTCTGCAGTGTAGTTGAGCATCATGGGATATGTAGTAACATCTGGGGTGCCAAGGTTCGCCATCACTAACCTAAAGGAACATGAGGCCTACTGTGCACTCACTTACTGCACATATTGAGATCCTGGACAGCACAGATTGCCTGTGGTCTCTGCATTCTTCCACTGCCTCCAGGGCAAGGTCCCCTATAATTGGTTGCTAGGATGCTGACTGCCACCCAGCTGCCTGTACCTTAGCAACCAATGATACTGCATGGCCCACTCATGAGTACCACAGCCTAGTCCAGTGCTTGTCCCAGCATTCAGAAAAGGAACTCATCTGGAGTCTGCCTCTGTCCAGCCCTGCTCTGACTCCCATCCTCTGCTAATCTGCCGTGCTGCAATAAAGAATGTTCACTGGGGAAAATTAAGGAATTCCAATGCCAGGCCAGTTGGGCAGACATAATTTTACTAGCCTAGCATGCTGCTCATGGATGTGACTGGCATGTCTCCTGGAGTCTCCTGATGCAATGGAGGGATGTTATCGTATATATGTAAGGGGTATGCAATTAGCGGACCTCCAGCTGTTACAGAACTACAAGTCCCATGAGGCATAGCAGGACTCTAGTGCCCTGTACACACGGTCGGACTTTCCGACAGAAAATGTGCGATCGGATCGTGTTGTCGGAAAACCTGATCGTGTGTGGGCTCCATCAGTCTTTTTCCGTCAGAATTTCCGACATGCAAAGTTAGAGAGCTGGATCAAAAATTTTCTGACAACGAAATCCGATCGTTTAAATTCGTGTGTAGACCGTTCCGACGAACAAAGTGCCACGCATGCTCAGAATAAATTACGAGACGAAAGCTGATGGCTACTGCGATCTTTATAGTCCCGTCGTACGTGTTCTACATCACCGCGTTCAGAAATATCAGATTTTCCGACAACTTTGTGCGACCGCGTGTATGCAAGACAAGTTTGGGCCAAAATCTGTCGGAAAAAATCAGACGGATTTTGTGGTCGGAAAGTCCGAACGTGTGTACAGGACATAACAGCCACAAGCATGACACCCAGAGGCAGAGGCATGATGGGACTTGTAGTTTTGCAACAGCTGGAGGTCCGCTAATTGCATATCTCTGGTATATGTGAATCTTCATATTGTAAAGCAACCCGTTTCATTTTAAATAGAATTGAAAGCCAAAACATATGTGTGTAGATATAAAAACAATATAAATTCTCTCTTTTTTTTTTTTTTTTTTTTTTAATAAGTGATCACATACCCTCTGTTCTCGGCTGCATGAGGAGCACAGAGAGCTGGGAGAGGAGAAACAGCAGAACACTAATCTTCTATGTGAGTGGCTGAATTTTTGAATTTTACAAAATGGAGTGGTGCCTTTCTATTAGTGGCTTAGAAACATTGGGCCCTGTGTGCAAGATCATGAGTTGGGCCCCTTCCCGTGCCCAGGCTCATTTCAGTTAATAATTAATGGTGGAAAGAGTGTCAGCACAAGTCTGATCATTGGAGGAGAGCAGGCTGATTTCTCAGTAATGCTAGAAAACTGACCATGATGTGCTCTCATGCCTAGTGTAGTCAGCTTTAAAATAGGAAAGCAGAAAAACTAACAGGGATTTCACACAAAGGAAGAAATACAAGGAGAACAGGACACATTTTCAAACAAGTACAGCAGGCACAAATCAGAAATATGAAATTGTTGTTTTTTTTTACATATTTTTTATGTAAAGGGGGGGCTGTAATGTAAAGCGGGATTCTGAGGGGGGACTGAGGACTCTGATGTAAAGGCTCCCAAGAATGGTTATATCCGATCAGTGCATCTGCTTGGAACAAAAAAGGCACAGGTTCTGTTTAATCGTCCCTCTTTATGTTGTTCTCACTGCAACACATAATCTTGCTATACCTACCAATTGGCGGGACCAGGCCGCAGAATTGATTTCTATTTTCTATCCCAAGCTGCTCTAAGGCCGCGTACACACGCGCGGACTGTTCGCCCAACCTTGTTCGTCAAACAGTTTGACAAACAGTCCGCTCAAAATTAGCATGAACGGACTTGACCACACACGATGAACGAACAGTCCGCTGAAACCGTGCGCGATAACGTGAACGGCACGTACGACGGGACTAGAAAACGACGTCCTATACACTGCAATGCAACCTTCGGCGTGTAAATCCTTTCTGAGTATGCGCGGAACTTAGTTTGACGAACAAGCCTACACACGAGCGGACTGTCCGCTCAAACCAAGTTTCAGCGGACAGTTTTACGGAAATTCCGAAAAACTTTGTTCGTCAGACTGTCCGCTGAAACTGTCCGCTGAAGCCCACACACGAGCGGACTGTCCGCTGAAACACTGTTCAGCGGACAAAGTTGGGCGAACAGTCCGCCCGTGTGTACGCGGCCTAAGACTTTTATTATCCTAGTCATGCTCACATTTTGTTTTAATGTTTTTGCTGTAAAGCCAGGCAGATTACCCTTATGGGTATTATTAAGATTTAGATATTCTTCATACTGTTTAATTATTAACTGAAATGAGCCTGGGCACTGGAAGGGGCCCAACTCATGATCTCGCACACAGGCCCAATGTTTCTAAGCCACTAATAAAAAGGCACCACTCCATTTTGTAAATTTAACAAATGTAGCGTCCTGCTCCTGATGAGCAGACGCTATTGTTCTTTTTCAAATTTAATTGTCTGAAGTTGTAGTTTGGCTCAGACTAATTTCTCTAAAAGTTCTGGTTTCTGTACCAGTTCAGCAGGGTTGCACTGATTCCCACCTGACCGTAGGTGTCGCTGACACCGTCAGTGGGTGTGGAACAGCAGCAGGCTGGATGCATTGAATGCCACCTCTTGCTCGGAAATGGTTGAGTGGGTGTGGTTTCCCTGCTGTGCATTCTGGGAGAGGGTATTTAAGGTACCAACGCCATTTTTTTGGGTTCGTTTTCTGGGGTCCGTGATCCCAACCCCAGGGCCCTCCTGGCCTGGGGTATGTGTTGCATGGTCTTGCGCCTCGGGGCCGGCTGGCCTGAGGCCTGGCAACTGAGAGTGTATGCCCAGGAATGTCTTGGGGCCTGCTGGTCCAAGGGGTGGTCCTGTGCTGTCTGGAGGATCCAGGGGAGGACTTTTCCAGTGGATGACCAAGTGCAAGGCTGGTGTCTCTGGAGGAGCCTGGAAACTCAGTTTGAGGACGCATCCCGGATCAATATCCTTACAGTATCGCCAGGTCAGCTGAAAGAATCTGGTACTGTATGGTAGTTCTTCCTAAAAACTCTCAAAAATCTCTAAGTTCAGTTAACAAGTCTGTGGCAGAGACTGTGTTGTGCATAGGGATGAGCTCGGTGTTCAACTCGAACGCATGTTCGACTCGAACATCGGCCGTTCGTCTATTCGGCGAATTCAGAACTTTGTGGACCGTCCGCACCAAATTCATGTGGCACGAATGGCCCACAATGCACTACGCCATTGCAGTGCATTGCTGGCTCATGATTGGTCAAGCATGCACTGTGACCCCGCATGCTTGGCCAATCACAGCGCCGGTAGCGAGGAGAGCCATAATTGGCCACAGGCAGGATGCTCAGGGGGTTTAGTACACGCCACACACTATATAAGGCTGCCAGCGTGGCGGCCTTGTGTAGTGTGTTCCAGCATGCAGGGAATGCAGGGAAAGAGCTAGATAGGCAGGGACAGTGTCTTCTTTTCTCAGGCATCTTAAAGTTAAAGTGGTGTTGTGTGCCTCCAGCACAGTATACACCTGTATCTATCCTTTATTGCTGTTTTTCTCTAATTAAGGCATCTGCAGGAGTTAGTGGGTGTTGTGTGCCTCCAGCACAGTATACACCTGTATCTACCCTTTATTGCTGGTGTTCTATAATAAAGGCATCGGCGGGAGTTAGTGGGTGTTGTGTGCCTCCAGCATAATATACACCTCTATCTACCCTTTATTGCTGGTGTTCTCAAATACGGGCATCTGCAGGAGGTAGTGGGTGTTGTGTGCCTCCAGCACAGCACAGTATACACCTGTATCTACCCTTTATTGCTGGTGTTCTCTAATACAGGCATCTGCAGGAGTTAAAGTGGGTGTTGTGTGCCTCCAGCACAATATACACCTGAAGATACCCCTTATTGCTGGTGTTGTCTGTTGCATATCTTGCATATAAGGCATCGGCAGGAGTTAGTGGGTGTTGTGTGCCTCCAGCACAATATACAACTCTATATACCCTTTATTGCTGGTGTTCTCTAATACAGGCATCTGCAGGAGTTAGTGGATGTTGTGTGCCTCCAGCACAGCACAGTATACACCTGTATCTACCCTTTATTGCTGGTGTTCTCCAATACAGGCATCTGCAGGAGTTAAAGTGGGTGTTGTGTACCTCCAGCACAGTATACACCTGAAGATACCCCTTATTGCTGGTGTTGTCTGTTGCATATCTTGCATATTAGCCTTTAAAATGAGCACTTTTGATTTCGAACGTTCGAGTCCCATAGACTTTAATGGGGTTCTAAAGTTCGTATGAATTTTAGGTCCATTCAAAGGTTCTGGTGCGAATCAAACCAGGGGGTGTTCGGCTCATCCCTAGTTGTGCATCTCATTGGCTGCAAGGTCAAGTGAGAGGGGCCTATCCGGTGACTGCTGGATCCAGTCTGTGGAGCTGTTTGTCCTCTGGATCTCACTCATACCTCTAACCAGCAATTACTAGGTGCCTGAACTCCCCCTTATCCTCTAAGCCTCTATTGAAGGACTGTCTGTGTCTTGTGTCTTCATTTGGTGTTACCCCTAAATAAATCTTCGAAAAGGACATGTCTGATATATCTTCATTTGGGCTACTTTCCACGGGACCCCCCTAAGATGAAGGGGCGAGCAGGGGAGGTAATGGTAAGCCCGAATAAAACCAGCAGCTCCTTCGGAGGTTGGTGCTACACAAAAATACAGTAAAACTTAATAAAAAGCTGAAAAAGGAAATTCGAACAAACTGCGTACATGTGATTGTTTCCAATTTGCATAATTTATTCTGGTATGTGCAGTATTTATAGTCAATGTAAAAAGAAGATCTGCAGAGTCAGACACCAACAAATAAATTGTTAGTAAATTGCGTGCAGAGCGACCTTTATACATACAAGTTTCGGTCTGAACGGAATCTACTGTGATACAAGGAAACTGTGGTTTTCTGCTGTTCCCTGAGTTTGTCTCTGTTTCCCATACAGTCATGTGACATATAAGCTAACTTCAAAAGAAATGTTCATTATTCAGACATGCATTGTGGCTTAGACACCAACCACAGAGCTAAAGAGGAACTCCAGACAAAAAAATCCCTGGTTAGGCCAGGTGTATATTTACTGAAAATAGATTATGTTTCCTTGTACACTGTGATACATACCCGTAAGGTGTGACCTCATATTATATGGTTTTGGTAAATCTGAAAAATAAGCAGAAAACCTGATAGTGTGTATGGGGCTTAACACACACATGAATTTTAATGGCATCCCAGCCTTATGCCCTGTAGACACGGTCGGACTTTCCGATGGAAAATGTGCGATCGGATCGTGTTGTCGGAAAATCCGATCGTGTGTGGGCTCCATCTGACTTTTTCCATCGGAATTTCCGACACACAAAGTTTGAGAGTAGGATCTAAAATTTTCCGACAACAAAATCCGATCGTTTAAATTCTGGCAAATTTAATGGGACGTGCAGGTACGCCCATTTGCGCCAGTGCACAAAGCAAGGTCCATAAAGACATGGATGAGTGAGTTTGGGGTGGAGGATCTTGACTGGCCTGCACAGAGTCCTGACCTCAACCCGATAGAACACCTTTGGGATGAATTAGAGCGGATACTATGAGCCATGCCTTCTTGCCTAACAACAGTGCCTGACCTCACAAATGCACTTCTGGAAGAATGGTCAAACATTCCCATAGACACACTCCTAAACCTTGTGGAAAGACTTCCCAGAAGAGTTGAAGCTGTGGTGGGCCAACTCAATATTGAACCCTACAGCCGAAGACTGGGATGCCATTAAAGTGCATGTGTGTGTAAAGGCAGGTGTCCCAATACTTTTGGCAATATAGTGTATATATAAATAAAGTCCAGGCAAGCCCTTCACACCATCTGAATTTTTAATTATGCTGGCAGTGGGGGTTTCTGTACTGGATGCTGCAATTTAAAAGAAACCCAAAGCAAACATTTATTATCTTGAAGCTTACCTATTTTGTAGATGTGATGGCTGCATTCAGTTTTATTTATTTTTTGGACTTTCTTTCTTCTATATTTATCTGGGGATCCAGCCAGTAAGTCAGTTGTTTTTCAAAAGAACAAACTCTCTTGCAGATGTATCAGTTACAGGGATGAGACAAGCCATTTACCACTGACAGGGGTGCTTATAATGATGAGTTTTATTAATTTATGTAAAACCTTTATACCAAAAAGAAAAAAACTGTTGCTGTACCAAGTGGGATCTTAGCAGTACCTGCTTATAAATTATTATCTGGAGTTCAGCTTCAATTTAGCGTATTTAGATCTGCTAGTACAGTGCCTTGCGAAAGTATTCGGCCCCCTTGAACTTTTCAACCTTTTGCCACATTTCAGGCTTCAAACATAAAGATATAAAATTTTAATTTTTTGTGAAGAATCACCAACAAGTGGGACACGATTTGGATTTTTGAAACTTTTTTAACTACTAAAAAAATTAAAAGTGGGTCCGTGCAAAATTATTCGGCCCCCTTGCGTTAATACTTTGTAGAGGCACCTTTTGCTGCGATTACAGCTGCAAGTCGCTTGGGGTATGTCTCTATCAGTTTTGCACATCGAGAGACTAAAATTCTTGCCCATTCTTCCTTGCAAAACAGCTCGAGCTCAGTGAGGTTGGATGGAGAGCGTTTGTGAACAGCAGTTTTCAGCTCTTTCCACAGATTCTCGATTGGATTCAGGTCTGGACTTTGACTTGGCCATTCTAACACCTGGATAAGTTTATTTGTGAACCATTCCTTTGTAGATTTTGCTGTATGTTTGGGATCATTGTCTTGTTGGAAGATAAATCTCCGTCCCAGTTTCAGGTCTTTTGCAGACTCCAACAGGTTTTCATCCAGAATGGTCCTGTATTTGGCTGCATCCATCTTCCCCTCAATTTTAACCATCTTCCCTGTCCCTGCTGAAGAAAAGCAGGCCCAAACCATGATGCTGCCACCACCATGTTTGACAGTGGGGATGGTGTGTTGAGGGTGATGAGCTGTGTTGCTTTTACGCCAAACATATCGTTTTGCATTGTGGGCAAAAAGTTGGATTTTGGTTTCATCTGACCAGAGCACCTTCTTCCACATGTTTGGTGTGTCTCCCAGGTGGCTTGTGGCAAACTTTAGACGAGACTTTTTATGGATATCTTTGAGAAATGGCTTTCTTCTTGCCACTCTTCCATAAAGGCCAGATTTGTGCAGTGTACAACTGATTGTTGTCCTATGGACAGACTCTCCCACCTCAGCTGTAGTTCTCTGCAGTTCATCCAGAGTGATCATGGGCCTCTTGGCTGCATCTCTGATCAGTCTTCTCCTTGTCTGAGCTGAAAGTTTAGAGGGACGGCCAGGTCTTGGTAGATTTGCAGTGGTCTGATACTCCTTCCATTTCAAAATGATCGCTTGCACAGTGCTCCTCGGGATGTTTAAAGCTTGGGAAATCTTTTTGTATCCAAATCCGGCTTTAAACTTCTCCACAACAGTATTACGGACCTACCTGGTGTGTTCCTTGGTCTTCATGATGCTCTCTGAGCTTTCAACAGAACCCTGAGACTATCACAGAGCAGGTGCATTTATACAGAGACTTGATTACACACAGGTGGATTCTATTTATCACCATCAGTCATTTAGGACAACATTGGATCATTCAGAGATCCTCGCTGAACTTCTGGAGTGAGTTTGCTGCACTGAAAGTACAGGGGCCGAATAATTTTGCACGCACCACTTTTCAGTTTTTTATTTGCTAAAAAAGTTTAAAATATCCAATAGATTTCGTTCCACTTCACAATTGTGTCCCACTTGTTGGTGATTCTTCACAAAAAATTAAAATTTTATATCTTTATGTTTGAAGCCTGAAATGTGGCAAAAGGTTGAAAAGTTCAAGGGGGCCGAATACTTTCGCAAGGCACTGTACATATGCCACTCCCACCCCCCCAGACTGACAATCCTGCTGCCCAAAGTTGTCTTCTGTGCTTTTTCATCCAGAGTGGGGGCACTCTAATATACGAGGTGTCTTACTGGACAGATAACCAGATGAAAACAGAGGGAAAAAGCCTTAAAAAAAAAGAAAACTAATGCAGCCACCACATCTAATGATTTGTAAGCTGCAATATATTACATTTAGCTTAGTATTTAGAATTTAAAATTATGTCCGGTTATTTCTGCTGTCTGTGTCCCTCCCCCCCACCCCCCCACTTAAGCCTTCGAACACACAATCGGATTTTCAGATGGGAATTGTGTGATGACAGGCTGTTGGCGGAAAACCGGACCGTCTGTACGATTTCATCTGACAATTTTCCGTGGACAAATGTTGGATAGCAGGTCTTAAAAATTTCTGCAGACAAATAAATGTCTGTTGTCGGATTCTCCAATCGTGTGTACACAAGTCCGTCCAAAGTAAAAACACGCATGCTCGGAAGCAAGGATGAGCCAGAAGCGCTCGGTCTTGTAAACTAGCGTTCATAATGGAGAATTAACATTCGTGACGTGGCAAATTATGAAATCTCTAAATACAGCGCACAATTCTCTTCTTCTATAATGGGATAATAATGAAGCTGCTTTGCTGGTGATACTGATGGAGTTATTGCAAACACATTTTAAAAAGGTTTTTTTTTTTCTAGTGATATCAAGAAAAATATTTTTTGTTTGTTTTTTTTGGGCAAGTTGCCACAACACCATTATGCCGTAGTTTATAAGATGAACGATACAACAATGTTGGTGTCACTTGTTCATTTTGCATTGTATTTTTTTAAATGTAACTGCCTACTCCCAAACTGTCATTTGAAGTAAAACACATAGCCAAGTATTATTCTACACAATTTACTTAATTGTGCATTAAAAGAAATAAATAAATACAATTAGACATGCTATCTGCCAATAGAACTTAACCAAAAAGTGCATTCTATGCATCCAAAAATATCGAAAATACATCAAATCAAATCATTATTATTCAACCAAAAAATAAAATAAAATAAAAGCCTTGTGCATGTGTCCTGCTTCTTAATATAGGGGGGCAACAATGCCAAGAGTTGGTGAAAGCAGGGGTCCGTCATCTGGAGATAATTCCAAAAATCATCCGGATTATTCTCCTGGAGCTCCCGCAGCAAAGGCATATGTCATAATTGGTCACGATTTATGAAGAAACCAAATTTTGGTCCAAGATATCCTCCTCCTCCTGTTCCCGGACTGGACTTGGGTCAAAGCAATAACTCCAAGGCCAATAATAAATAACACATTATCTCCTCCGATTCTGCAACATGTGTGGTTTACGAATGGCCGTTCAGAAACGAACTGAAAAGCACAAAATGAAAAACGTAAACTGAAAAACGCTAAATGAAAAGCACAAAATGAAAAGTGCGAATCAACACTCACCAAACTTCTACTAACACAAAATTTGAAAAAGGAGCCCAAAGGGTGGCGCTAAAGAGCTGAGATACAACATAGTACATCATTACGTTCGTGTTTGTTGGCATACAATTTGTGGCCACTTGTATGCAAGACAAAATCCAGGCACACGCTTTCGGACAAAACTCAGAGGTTTTGTCTTCGGAAAATCCGACCGCGTGTACGAGGCTTTATAGTATCAGCAGTTTGCAAGACAGCAGTGTGGACCCAGACAGCAAAAAAAAAAACTGTAAGGTTGAAATTTTCTCCACTCTTTTAAAACAAAATTTGTCCTTTACTGTCTGGGTCACTTCCCATCCCAGTGACAAAAACAGAAAGTGAGAAAGATTTCCAAAACAGGAACTCAGACAGTAATAGAAACCGCAGGAAGGAGGATTAAGGCTTTGATTGGGAATTTTGCTATTAAGTGGCAGACCGGCTTACCAGACAAGCCTAGCATCAGCACGTGTAAGTCTTAATGGCTTATTCACACTTGCAGCCACGGTGGGGGTAAAAATAGGTGGTTGAGGTGTGTTTTAACCACCCTCAACCCAACACAGTGGCCAGAATGGGTTGTACATCCGCTGCAATGTTTTGCTTTGTGGCAGCGCTAAAAATTATACCCCTTGCTGTATTTCACGATCAAAACAAGTGAATAGGGCTGTGAAGGAACCATCCTGTAACCATGTGCAATGCAACCCCCACAGCAACAGCGACTAGGGCTGTTGTTAGTGTGAAAGATTCCTAAGTCAGTAAGGGCTTGGAGAAGGGTTGATAAAATCTAGTAATAGAAAGCTGACAAGCATTCTAGGGCCCTTTTACACGGGGCAGGCGCCGGCTGCCGATCAGCCTGGTCAGTAGGGGATCTCTCCACTGGTCCTCCCTGCGCAGGCGGGATGACAGGTTAAAGTGGATGTAAATCCGAAATTTTTTAATTTTTTTTTTTGATGTCATAATGTAGAGTATAAGATTTCCTATCATTTGAGTCCAGTCTTGCCACAAAGAGTTAATCCAGCTCTGTGCAATCCTCTTTTATTGTTCAGTGAGATAAATCTTGACAGAGAAAAACTTTGTCAGATCCTCCCCCTTGCTGTGATTGACAGGTGATTTACATATCGCGTGCACTAGCCTAAGGGACATGCATTATTTTTTAATTCCTTCCCACTCCTTTCTTCTGCTGCTCTGCAAAGATTGGCTTTTCCACACCTCAGCATTATTTGGCATGCTGAAGTCATGTGGAGACTTTTCTGGGTTTTGACTGGATGTTCGTGATCATAGTAGAAGTTCAGTGTAAGAAATACACAGGAGAAAATGAATGTTGATAAGGGGAGTGTAGAAGTAGGCGGGAGTCTACTGACATCATGACTCCACCCACTGAGCCCTGGAAAACAGACCCAACCACAGAATCTGCAGTTTTTCAAGTCTCATGGCAGACAGAAGGGAGATATTTGTCAGATAAGCATACATGCAGGAGGCATGTATATCCTTCTAGATAACCAATTTTGCAGTAGTTTAGAAAGGATGAGAGTGGATTTACATCCACTTTAATGTCCACTATGCTGATGAAGAATGGACACAGCCTGCTGTTTACTATGGGGTGGTTGGATGGAAACGATGGAAAGTCATACAATCCTACTTGCCGGAAGCAGCTATCTACAAAAAATGCTCGGAAACAGAAGTGGGAAGTGGGTACCTGTGAAAATTGGGTTACCTTCCCCCCCCCCCTCCCCCGCTCCTCAAAACTGCCAATTGTTCAAGAGGAGGATTAACAAGTCCTTAAAGCGGACCTTCAGTCCTTTATTTTTAACTTTTCATCTATTAAATCTTCTGTCCTTGTTGTTTTAACTTTGGATAGTAAAACATTTTTTTTTCCAGTAAATACCTTATACAGCCCACTTCCTGCTTCCTGTCTGGTCATTAGCCTAGGCTTATGACATCGTGCACAGCTCTCTCTCTCTCTCACGCTTGTTTGCCAGGAAGGGAGGGGGGGTGAGTCATAAGAGGGCCAATGAGAGCTGCGTGGAGGTGTGCCTCTGTGTGTCTGTGCAAATCCAGGAAGTGAACAGGCAGCAGCCTCAGCTGCCCACAGTTAAAATGGTTGCAGTCTGACTCAGCGGAGGGAGATTTCTGCAGCATATTTGGCGAGTACAGAATCACAGTATATATAAAATAATATGCAAAGTGGTTGGAGGGAATCTTCAGAATGTGAGCAGACTGCAGTTCCTCTTTAAAGCAGAACTTCTCCTTTTGGGTGGAAAGGGCTTCAAAGGGCTTCAAAGGGCTTTTGAACTAAATTAGTAGACTTCATGATGGCAAGAAAGAATGTTCCAATGAATGGTTTTTCTACAAACGTTTGAATGACAATTTAAACATGTATGACCAGCTTAAAGTGGTTCTAAAGCCTAACATGTTTTACCTTAAAGTGGGAGTAAACTTCCTTGTTTTACCTATTGGTCAGCCTAATTTAAAGCCTTCCCTATAGGTACAGTAAGTATCTCCTAAACGTGCACCGTTTAGGATGTACTGTATTTACTTTAGATGTAGCTAGCACATGCTTTCTGAAGGAACGGCATACTCACGTCGTTCTTTCAGAGCCATGCCGCAAACAGTGACTGCCATGCACATGCATACTAACACATTATGACTTAAAGTGGTTGTAAACCCACATGAAAGAAAAAAGACCTGCAAGACAAAGGTAATACTCACCTGAGATCGAAGCCCCCGCTGCGGTGCTTGTACACAGCATCGGTCGGCGACATTTCTCCTCGGAGTTACTTCTGAGTATTGCGGCTCCGGCACTGTGATTGGCCGGAGCCGCGATGACATCATGATGACGCCACGCTCACTGAAGAAAACAGCACGTGCTTCGGTGCGCAGCGGCTAGAGAGGAGAGGCCAGGAGTGCCGGCGGGGGGACCCAAGAAGAGGAGGTTCATCCTCACACCGTTCTTTCCGAGCCGTGCTGCAAACAGTGACTCCCACGCACATGCATACTAAAACATTATGACTTAAAGTGGTTGTAAACCCACATGAAAAAAAAAAAGACAAGACAAGGCAAGACAAAGACATAATGAGCTAGTATGCATAGCATACTAGCGCATTATGTAATACTCACCTGAGATCGAAGCCCCCGCTGCGTTGCCTGTACACAGCATCAGCCGGCAACATTTCTCCCCGGAGTTACTTCCAGGTATCGCGGCTCCAGTTAATATCCAGATATCCAGGGTAGCTATGGGTAAGCCTTATTATAGGCTTACCTGCAGCAAAAAGTGGATTGTAATGACACGTACACACGACTGGACTTTTTGACAACAAAGGTCCGGCGGAACGAGTCCGTCAGACAATTTGAACGTGTGTGGGCTCCATCGGACCTTTGCTTGCCAAAAATCTGGCGGACTTTAGAAATAGAACATGTTTTAAATTTTTCCCACCGGAACTTCGCCGGACCAAGAAATCCGTTCGTGTGTATGCTAGTCCGACGGACAAAAACCGACTCTAGGGCAGCTATTGGCTACTGGCTATGAACTTCCTTATTCTAGTCCGGTCGTACGTCATCACGTTCGAATCCATTGGACTTTGGTGTGATTGTGTGTGGTCAAGTCCGTTCATTCGGAAAGTCATTCAGAAAGACCGTCGGACCTAGTCCCTTCAAAAGTCCGGTCGTGTGTACGCGGCATAAGGGTTTACAACCACTTTAAACTGCCCGGTGCCTTTTTTTTATTTTTTTTATGCGTCTAGTACCACTTTAATGCATTCCTTGCATTAAGGTAAAAAATGTTTAGGCATCAGCATTCCCCCCCCCCCCCCACCCCTCTTTTACTTACCTGAGCCCTCATTTGATCCAGCGCTGTGCACGTCTACAGCTTTTCTCTCCCCTCACTTCCAGGTCTCGTTGTCTTTGCTGGGGAATCGGGAGCCATTGGCTCCTGCTGCTGTCAATCAAAGCCAGGGAGGATGAAGCAGGGGGCAGGGCTATGTCAAATGCAGGGCTTGGGAAGCGGCTTTAGAGGAGAGGCCAGTAGCGCCGGTGGGGGGACCCAAGAAGAGGAGGTTCACGTCTGCTCTGTGCAATTCCATTGCATAGACTAGAGCATGTAAGCATAGACATTTTTTTATTTTTTTTTACCTTTACAATCTTTTTAAGCCTTCACAACACAGTCCAAAGTAAAAAAAGGTTTTTGCTGGAGTTCCACTTCCCTCTCACCTATCTGAAGCTGAAACAGTCTATGCTACGCACGGAGAGTTCATACACAGGTCAGCATTTTCAGTAGGATGAGTTGAGACAAATAATTGGATCCTTAGAGAATGGAAGTCCAAGGCTTCTGTCATTCTGCAATGGAGAAGCTGACAGGACCAAGGACTTGCTGCTGTAAGGGATTCTATAGCGGCTGCCTCCCTGTAAATCAGAGGGCACCGCAATGGAGAGCACCTGAACTAGCCAGCTTACTTTTCTCAGTTTAGGCTATTTTTTTTTTTAATCTTGCTGAAGCAGCCATCATCGACTCCATCCGTCAGTAAATGTTATTCCCAAAGCATTATGCAGTTGTTCAGAATCAGTGTAAGAAATACTTTTGTGTTTCAATGGTTTTTATTGAAAATTTTGAAAACATTTTTAACGTTTAGGTTTAAACTATATATCATATCTCAGTTATATTATACAATGTGCCTTTCTAGAAAAGTAAATTGTTATCTTCCGGCCTGCACATCTGTTTCTGCGTATTGCTCCAATACAGAAAAGGATAAAGTGATAACACAACCGAATAACATATCTGTGGTCTAAAAGATAACTATGAATATCCCCTGGTTTCCCCGTCCCTCCACTATTCTCCATACAGGAGGAGGAGGAAGGGGGAAGACCAGTGGTGGTCCATCCATTAGGGACGCTTGAGCACCACACCCTCTTTTCAGCCACCCCTTCTGTGCACTATGGATAGAGTCATGCATTGAATGACTCTATCCACGGCCGCTGTAGACACCCTCTATTCAGGCATCCCACCCCTTTTTGGGCGCTGGGCACCTGAATTACAGCGGCGGGGGAGTGTTTTTGAAGCACCTAATTGGAGCCATAGGCTCTAATAGGCATCAAAAAACGTGAACCATTGTGCTCGCAGTGCACCCAGGTGTGTTAGCAAAGCAAATGAATATTTGCTTTGCTAACGCAGAACCACTTCTCAGCCAATCAGGACGCCCGAATGTAATGATGGGCACCTGATTGGCTGAAGGCAGAGGTGATCCCATTGGCTCCAAGGAATACAGGAAGAAGACACGCACGTGCTATCATCCCACAGCTAGCCTCCTGACATGCCACTACGATGGGGTAATTGCCGGGTAGACGGCGGGCGGGTGGGGGGGCACAGTGGCTGCCTATTATGGGCATAAAGGCTGCAATTGATGGCGCACAGTTGGCTGCATTTGCGAGGGATAGTGGCTGCATATTATGGGCAGTCTACATATGATGGGGCATGGTTGGCTGCATTTGATGGGCACAGAGGCTGCATATGATGGGCACAGGTGGCAGCATATGATGGGCACAGGTGGCTGCATGTGATGGGCACAGGTGGCTGCATATGATGGGCACAGGTGGCTACGTATGATGGGCACAGTGGCTGCAATTGATGTGCACAGTGAGGCTGCAATTGATGTTTTTGTTTCAGTATTTTTCAGAATTTTTCAGTTAGTTTGAACCCCACCAAAAATTTGGAGCACCAGCTGCCACTGGGAAAGATCATCAAGATCATAGGCAACTCCAGAAAAAGGAAAGGAGACAAAGAAAAGTAAGAAGAAAAGAATATCAGAGGGGGAAGTGCACTCCCGAAGATTAACTTGGTCAATCCCTGAGATCTCACAAGGGATCAGACAAGTATTTAATCCAGGGTTCCCAGATATTATCAAATATGGCTCGTTTGTCCTGTAGGATTGCCGAAAGGCGTTCATTTATAATGATCCATGGCAATTTGTTTTTTACCAGGTCAAAGTTTATCGTGGGTGTCTTACATTATCTGGCAATTGCTATTCTAGCTGCTGTAAAGATAAAGGCTACAAGTTTCCCTGCCTGTTTAGGTGTGCCTTCTACCGGGCGCCCCAGAATAGCTTGCTGCGGTGATTTAATTAAATTCCCCATGTGTAAGTGAGAAGATGAAGTTATAGAGGCAGACCCAAAAACGTTTCACCTTGGGTCAGGACCACCATATATGGGCCACTGTGCTTTCCAAACCACACCCTCGAAAACAGGAGGAAGAGGCCCCTGGGACAAACAAAGCTATTCTCGTCTGTACCATGTACCATCTGAGCAATACCTTGTAGTTTGCTGCCAGTTTAACACCATATAGCTTTGTGCGGTACTGCCAGTTTAACAACATTTACTTCTGTTTGTGTTACTGCCAGTTTAATGCCATATAGTTTTGTGCGTTACTGGCAGTTTAACATCATATAGTTCTGTGTGCGTTACTGCCATAGTTTTTTGCGTTACTGGCAGTTTAACGCCATTTACTTTTGTGTGCGTTGCATGGTTCTGTGCGTCACTGTACGTTTGGCACATTTTATTGCAGTATATTATAGCGTATCCGTGGAGTGTGTCTGTGCTGTGTGAGTAATCAAATTAAAGTACACCAAACACCTCTTTACTGATTAAAGTTTGCTTTTTGGGTTTAATACCACTTTAATGATGATGGCTATGAGGTCTCAGGGATGAGCCAACCAAACCTATGAGTAACCCAGCCCCCAGTTTCAAGCTTTTTTTTTCTCAGAGCCCTCAGCTCTCTGCACACAGCTGTCACAATCTGACCACTACCCAGATGTAGAAAGTCAGCCGGACATGTACTAAAAAGGGAATTATGGGAGAGAAGGGTCTATAAGTGGGACACCATAACCATGAATTACCCTAATATCTCCCAGTAAAGTGACGGACTGTCTTGATACCCAATTATAAAAAGATAATTTTTATTATTATTAAATACAATTTAAAAAAAAAAGGAGAAAAAAGAAAAAATAGATTAAAAGTTTTGATTGATACACAGTATGGTTGTAACATATACATATGTGTTACGGCGGTATTTAATGTCCGATTCGGTCTTTATTTTCTACTAGTTTTGCGACTTTTGCTGTCGCTTCTTCAGGAGACCTTGTTTGTCTGAAATTGAACATACCATGTCAAAATTTATCATAGCCAAATTAACATAATTCAAAACGTTTAGTGTATTACTTTACAACAAAGAATTGGAGAGTGAGCAGCTCACCACTGTGGAGACATCAAATCGCAGAAAGACCTTGGAGCTAGGGCAGTCCCCGCCAACCAGGCTTTGACCACCCTTGGGGCGGACACGGGAGGTAGTAAGAGTCAGCTGGAAAAGTAATAAAAGAATGGGGGGTATTGTACCAAAAGAATGAGTAGATAAATGGATGGATAACCCATTTTGTTACTGGGCATCCGTCCAATATTGCTAGTATATATATATATATATATATATATGCATAGCGGTAACATTAGTATCCCCAATATCCAATCACAAAGTCCACATACCAGTATATCCAATGATTCTCAAGCAGTGCAGCATGGATGAAAATACACAGGATCGACAGGAATGGAGATGGAATATAGATGATTAAATGCAGAGGGAGATCCTATCGTCCATCTAATTCAAGGTAGGTACTATTTTGAGTATCAACGGAGTTAATCCTAATAAAGACATGGGTCATATCACACATTACCAGATAAGGATAGATTAAGTCAGGTTGTATACAAGTAACCAAGGAGAATTAGATGAAATAAAAGTTACCAGTGTGTATGATCTCACTTCGTTCCAAGTCCTCTGCTTTGTTCACTGAACAGTTCTAGTGGAAGACTGCTAGCCGTTCGTTGTGCTGCTCTAAAGGGACGCCATGATGGCGCCCTTTTAACCTCCAACCAGGCGGCGTCAGAGAATCGGCGCAAGCGCCAGATTATGACGTCGCCGGGTCTGCCGCTCCTAGTGCGCATGCGCCACGACGTGGCGACGCGCACAAGCTTCGAGTCACCGTGAGAACCATCGCGTGACTCATTGCTAGCGGACCTGGCACCTCCCACTTACGGGGGCTGTCCAGAGCCGCTGGAGAGGCGCGTGCCCGCCCCTAGGAGTTTCCTCCTATGCTCCACAGTCTGCTTATGAGTTCCACAGCCTTAGGCGCTACACCCACCATTACATAACATAAAAATTAAGTACATAAATTAGTAAATAAGCAAAACAAACATTTAAACAAGTAGAATGGCAACTATTTTTTTATATATTGTTATTATTCTCACCAAATTGTTGAACTTGTCTGAAAAAAGATGTACAGGCAAGTTAGAACTGGATTAGATTATAGTCAAACATAATAGAATATCAGACTGGACTGTTGTCCGTATACTGGAATCATAAATAGTACCATTAAAAACATCGCAGCAATATCAGTAGAAATAGGGGGTCAAATTGCGCTGTCCATTTGTGCCAGCAAAGTAAGGGGCAGGAATGGGAGAAAGAGAAAAGAAGGGGAGGGGGGGGGGGGGAGGGAGAAAGAAAGAAAGGAAAGGCAAGTTGGGGAGGGGAAAAAAAACCTATAAGAAGTAATAGGTAATGAGGTAATAGGGGAGAAGAGGGGAAGAACTAGGGGGGGGGGGGAAGGGGGGGTAAAGAAAAAGGGGGAAGAAAAGAGGGGGGGGGAGGGAAATTGTTGGTGAAGGCCCATATATGGTTTAGTTATTCTCACTTAAGGAAATGTTTGTATGTTTTAGTTTCATTTAACCCAGGGGGAATTAAAGCATCTAGTCGTTCTATCCATAGGGTTTCTCGTTTTAAAATCTCCCTGTCCCAATCCCCTCCACGAGTGTCCTCGTGGATCACCTCGAGAACAAAAATGTACTAAAAAGTCATCAGAGGGGCATGCTGGCTACATTCCCTCTAACTTTACCATTACACAATAAAGTAATTGGATCCACACCAGCAATCTGCAAGGTAGCACACATCTGTATGGTTATGATTAATAAATACATTTTCTCTTAACAAAAGTACGTTTTTTCATAAAGTTTTGGAGTCAGTAAGGTGTACTTTATTGCTGGACTCTTTTAGGTTGGCTGACATTGTGATTTAAACCTGTTAATGTTATTTAAACATTAAAACCCTGCAATATATAAATTCTTAGCTGGAACTGACAGTTTTGTTCTTCTAACATATCACTTTTAATGTGTTCTAGGTTTGCTCTTACTGTGCCCGATCTGGAATTTATAGCCATCCTGAGTCTACGGCAATGTTCTTAAACTTATTAACTTTACCATATTTCTCAGCACTTACAGGGCTGTAAATAGTGTTTTGGCATGTATGTTTTATTCAAAGTGCCCTGTCTTCTGGTTAAAATTTCATTTTCATTTTCTAAATTCACACCTACCCTTTGCTTTTACTTGCTCTTTATACTTCTTAAGATATTTGCATTAAAACAAATGGTCATAAAAGTGCCAATGGGTTCCAAAGTGATGTTTTAGTACAGTGATGAGACGCCCTAAGAGGATGTCTCCTGTTCTACGTATGTAAAGTACACCCAGGGTGCTGCTTATCGAAGTTTAGAATGGTACTACTGAACAGACTTCATTCCTAAAGCTTAGGCAGGAATTTACAGTGCCTTGAAAAAGTATTCATACCCCTTGAAATTTCCCACATTTTGTCATGTTACAACCAAAAACCTAAATGTATTTTATTAGGATTTTATGTGATAGATCAACACAAAGTGGCACATAACTGTGAAGTGGAAGGAAAATTATAAATGGTTTTCAATTCGTTTATAAATAAATACAGTGGAACCTTAGATTACGAGCATAATCCATTCCAGGAGAATGCTTGTAATCCAAAGCACTCACATATCAAAGCGAGTTTCCTTAAAGAAGTCAATGGAATCAAAGATAATTTGTTTCACATTGACTTCTATCGCATGCGATGTCGCATGTGACCAGAGGTGGGGGGCACCGGAGAGACTTAGAAATACTCGGAGACCGCTCGGAATCCCTCAGGCTCGAAAACACTCGGGAACTGAGTATTTCCGAGTGTTTCCAAGTATTTCCGAGTGTTTCTGGGTATTTACTTGTAGCTCTGAACAACTCCGAGTGTCACCAGCGCCTCCGCACCTCTGACCAAGTGCTGTACTGCACACCACAGAGGCTTGAATCCTGCTCGTTTTGCGAGACAACACTCGCAAACCGAGTCAGGATTATTTAAAATAATAGCTTGTATTGCGAAACGCTCATTAACCTTGTTACTCGCAATCCAAGGTTCCACTGTATCTGAAAAGTGTGGCGTGCAATTTGTATTCAGCCCCCTTTACTCTGATACCCCTAACTAAAATCTAGTGGAACCAATTGCCTTCAGAAGTCACCTAATTAGTAAATAGACTCCACCTGTGTGTAATTTAATCTCAGTATAAATATAGCTGTTCTGTGAAGCCCTCAGAGGTTTGTTAGAGAGCCTTAGTGAACAAGCAGCATCATGAAGGCCAGGGAACACACCAGACAGGTCAGGGATAAAGTTGTGGAGAAGTTTAAATCAGGGTTAGGTTATAAAAAAAAATATCCCAAGCTTTGAACATCTCACGGAGCACTGTTCAATCCATCATCCTAAAATGGAAAGAGTATGGCACAACTGCAAACCTACCAAGACATGAACAAGAACAACAGCAGAGCTGCTTTGATAAACTGACCATATACAGTGGTGTGAAAAAGTGTTTGCCCCCTTCCTCATTTCCTGTTCCTTTGCATGTTTGTCACACTTAAGTGTTTTGGAACATCAAACCAATTTAAACAATAGTCAAGGACAACACAAGTAAACACAAGTAAACACAAAATGCAATTTGTAAATGAAGGTGTTTATTATTAAAGGTGAAAAAAAATCCAAACCATCATGGCCCTGTGTGAAAAAGTGATTGCCCCCCTTGTTAAAACATACTATAACTGTGGTTGTCCATAACTGAGTTAAATTTCTATAGCCACACCCAGGCCTGATTATTGCCACACCTGTTCACAATCAAGGCATCACTTAAATAGGAGCTGCTTGACACAGTAAGGTCCACCAGAAGATCCTTAAAAGCTACACATCATGCCGAGACCCAAAGAAATTCAGGAACAATTGAGAAAGAAAGTAATTGAGATCTATCAATCTGGAAAGGGTTATAAAGCCATTTCCAAAGCTTTGGGAATCCAGCGAACCACAGTGAGAGCCATTATCCACAAATGGCGAAGACATGGAACAGTGGTGAACCTTCCCAGGAGTGGCCGGCTGCCCAAAATTACCCTAAGAGCGCAGCGACGACTCATCCAAGAGGTCACAAAAGACCCCACAACAACGTCCAAGGAACTGCAGGCCTCACTTGCCTCAGTTAAGGTCAGCGTTCATGCCTCCACCATCAGGAAAAGACTGGGCAAAAATGGCCTGCATGGCAGAGTTCCAAGGAGAAAACCACTGCTGAGCAAAAAGAACCTCAAAGCTCGTCTCAATTTCTCCACAACACATCTTGATGATCCCCAAGACTTTTGGGACAACATTCTGTGGACCGATGAGACAAAAGTGGAACTCTTTGGAAGGTGTGTGTCCAAGTATATCTGGCGTAGAAGGAACACTGCATTTCATAAAAAGATCATTATACCAACAGTAAAATATGGTGGTGGTAGTGTGATGGTCTGGGGCTGTTTTGCTGCTTCAGGACCTGGAAGACTTGCCGTGATAAAAGGAACTATGAATTCTGCTGTCTACCAAGAGATCCTGAAGGAGAATGTCCGACCATCTGTTCGTGTACTCAAGCTGAAACGAACTTGGGTTCTGCAGCAGGACAATGATCCTAAACACACCAGCAAGTCCACCACCGAATGGCTGAAGAAAAACAAAATGAAGACTTTGGAGTGGCCTAGCCAAAGTCCTGACCTGAATCCTATTGAGATGTTGTGGTATGACCTTAAAAAGGCCATTCATGCTCGAAAACCCTCTAATGTAACTGAATTAGGACAATTCTGCAAAGATGAGTGGGCCAAAATTCCTCCAGGACGCTGTAAAAGCCTCATTGCACGTTATCGCAAACGCTTGGTTGCAGTTGTTGCTGCTAAGGGTGGCCCAACCAGTTATTAGGTTTAGGGGGCAATCACTTTTTCACACAGGGCCATGATGGTTTGGATTTTTTTTCACCTTTAATAATAAACACCTTCATTTACAAATTGCATTTTGTGTTTACTTGTGTTGTCCTTGACTATTGTTTAAATTGGTTTTATGTTCCGAAACACTTAAGTGTGACAAACATGCAAAGGAACAGGAAATGAGGAAGGGGGCAAACACTTTTTCACACCACTGTATTAGATATGCATTATACCTTTCCTTATCAGTAGGTGGTGCTGTAGTGTTATGGTTTGTATTCTATGGCAATGCAATGAGAGGAAGTGGTTTGTCTTCCCTCACTATGTACTTGTATTGTTCTTCTTCCTGTTGCATGATAAAGATATCCTCCATGAAAGCAAAAGTGTTCTGCTGCATACAACAAGCTTCCAGCACATAATCATTTCAATGACCTAATAAGGTAACCTAACTAATAAGGTAGACCTGTTGTTTTTCAGTGAATGGCATAACAGGTTCTTTTTAAAGTGTGTGTAACTCCTGTCAATCTACAAAATATAAGTATTGGAAGTACTTTATTCCGGGTTGTTCGATGTTTGTTACTAGTTGAATTCCCCCCCCCCCACACTTTTTCTTTTCTTTTTTCTTTTTTTTTATGTTGTTTTGTTTTATTTTTGTTTTATTTTTCTCCTTTCTCCTGGAGTTGAAAACATGCGGTATTACACATTGAATATACTTTTTAGAATGCGCCTGAAAGGCTATACAGTTATTAAGGAACTACATTGCATTGATTTGTAACTCCCCTGATTTCAAACACTGAATGCCGAATTGTAATGCCTTGTGTTTTAGTTCAATAAACAATTTATTTGATTAAAAGAAAAGTGTGTGAAATGCAAAATAACATGTATTACCTAATAATGACAATTCAGATTCAAACGTAAACTCCAGCTATCCAGCAGAAGTTTGAATTTGACAGTTCTTGGACACTTTTTGCAGCTGTACATAGAAACCAATCAGTTTCCAGGTTTTTTTTTTTTTTTTGGTCAAAGCTTAAAGCAGAACTCCGGGATTTTCAAAAAATCTTCCATTAGTACACATACACACACACACACACACACACAACACTAAACAGTTATTACATTTGTGACATTTCTTACCGTTTAAGAGATATGACTGATTGAATGTTCAGGAAGTCAGCTCTGTGATTCAAAAAATACAGCCTGTATTCTGGTGGGGAGGATCTCTTAGAACAGTGATTGCATCATATCCTCTTCTCTATCTCTAACTATAATCAGCCTAAATTTCCCATGAATCTGCATATTAATGTAATATTTAATGCCTTTAATATAAATGCAAACCAGTGCAGCTTATCAGGGACCACAAGTGCCGAATGTCAGGGACCACAAGTGCCAAATGTCTGGAACCACAAGTTTTGAATGTCAGGGATCACAAGTGCCGAATGTCAGGGACCACCAGTGCCAAATGTCAGGTACCACAAGTGCCGAATGTCAGGGACCACCACTGCCAAATGTCAGGGACCACCAGTGCAGATTATCAGTGCGGTGTCACCAGTGCAGATTATCAGTGCCCATCAGTGTGGTGACACCAGTGCCTTATCTGTACCCATCAGTGCCATGTTACCAGTGCAGATCATCAGTGTCCATCAGTGTGGTGTCACCAGTGCCTTATCTGAGCCCATCAGTGCCGTGTCAACAGTGCCTTATCTGTGCCCATCAGTGCAGAGTGGGGATAGTCACAGATCCTCCATATGAAAGAGCGCATCTTGTGCTTATAGATCTGTATGTGTGTCAGGGCTGGCTTAGCCCATCCTTCTCTGGGCTGGCTGGTCAGCTGTTGGCTAATTGCCAGCTCTCATCTCTCTCCACAGTTACCAGCTGTTCCTGATCATGCTCGTCTGACCTGCCTACTTAAAGCTGTCCAGCTCACTTCATCTCTGCCTTCGCCTTGGTCACATCACAAGAAACCATCTCCTGTGGTTCTGTTTAAAGACTGGCTTGCTGACATCCCTTCTGGCTCCTTATCCTGCTTGCTGTTGCTCTATTGGATCCCTGACTTCTGGCCTGGCTGATTACCCGATCTGGTTATTGAACTCTGGCCTGGCTGACTACTCGATCCGGTTACTGGAGTCTGGCTATGTTTTGACTACGCTTTCTCTATTTACCTTTTTATTTTTATTTAATAAACAAGTGTGATTTAATTGTACTTCTGTCTCGGTCTGATGCATGGTTTCTGACAATTCGAGAACGCCACTCGTGGTATAGTCCCGCCTCCCTGCACTGGAATTGGGACAGACAGCGCAGAGCGCACTGTTCTAATGTGCAGGGAGGCAGGGCTGTACGATGAGCGGTATTTGCACATACAAATGTGTCAGCCTGAGATGTGCTTTGTCCCGATTATCTGTAACTCTCCCCGCACTGGAGAGAGAGATGGCGGGATGGTGAGTGGTGGTGGCAGGGAGGAGGGAGCAGGGGAGGAGGATACCACTTCTATGGGCAGCACAGACCAGGGGGCTGTGAGACCCCTCTGCCCACTACAGCAAGCCAGGCGGAAGTACAACTCCCTGCCCACTTTCAGAGGACTACAAGGGGACGCGTCAGACCGCTGACTGAGGTTACTGGAGGGATAGCACCCAGCGGTCTTACAAACAGGAAATCACCAGGCAATAACATTTTTTCAGCAAGTTCAGCAGGTTGTTGCAGAGGAACTACAGAGCTCAGAAGAACATGGCTGACACCTCCCAACATTTTGAGATGGGACTGAGGGACACCTACTAACAAAAGTATGTAGGCATAGGACACCCCCCTACCACATCCCATTAAAAGAGAATTAACAAAAAAAAAGTTTAATTAAATCCATATGGACTTTTTTTTACCACTACTATTCCTTTATATTGGCTTTTAAAAGGTACAAATGCAGCAATTTAGAAATTGGATGAAAGGTTTAGCACTGGGAAACACATTTAGGTAGAAAAAAAGTGCATTTTATATACAACTATGTGGAACAGATCAAAATGAGGGGCAAAGAAGAGGGGAGAGGGACATTGCTCCAAATCATGGACAGTCCCTCAAAATCAGGTACAGTTGGGAGCTGTGCTGACATAGTTGGTGAAGGTAGAAGATCAGCAATGAGAACATAGGGAAAAAAAGTTGCCCGGAGTTCAGCTTTAATTGAACAAGCTAAAGTTAGAAGCCAATTGGCTACCATGCACAGCTACACAAGATTTTGCACTCTCAAGGTTTTAGTAAATCTCCCCCTTTGGTACATAAGGTCATGAGTTATTGTAACTTGGATTATAATTACAGAAAGTGCCCACAATCAGGTACTCTGTGCTTCAGTGCCATACCACACCTTGTTATACCTGAGCTCAAGTTTCCCAGCTGAATATTTTTATTCATGTGGCTTGCCATGTTCCAGCAATCTCACCATCTACTTAAGAATCTCAGATGACTGAAACTTTGATCGGAATGGAAATAATAGTTGCCTAAGTAAAAGAACCCGACTTTTAACTCTTATATGTAACATGAGGATAGGTAATCTCAGCTCTATTGTTTAGAAGAATGGCATGATTGAAAACCAGCTATGATATTCTGTTATGCACGCAGCTCTGAGGTTTATTCCCGGCAATGGTAATATATTCCACTACTTGTAAAATTTTCCATAAGCTAGCACTTCTCACTGTCTATATGAGTTCTCATAATCGCTTTGAAAAATGTAAAAATATATTAGGATAGTGTTCTACACCGTGGTGGCTCAGTCAGGGCTTAGCAGAAATATACTGTATTATAAAAGTTACTTTCAAGAATTATTTTCATATGTAATAACATTTGCATCATCAAAGAAAGAAAAGTTTTAGGACATTTTCATGCCTGAGTGAAAAGTTTTATACAATATCGAAGCATAACATTTTTCCCCTGCGCTTTTAACACATCGTTCACGCAGCTTTTTTTGCTAAGTAAAAAGTGCTAATTTTGGGTGTTAATATTAGTTCTATTTTTCACCTGCCAAAGGTAAGAAGCTGGCTAATGTCTGTAAAAAAATGTAGGCAGTACATACATGCACATTTCTCAAAGCCTTTTAAGACCCTGCGAGGACAAATAAATACCTAACGATCGCCCAAAAATGCACTCAGCTCCTGATTCTTGTTGTTGGCTGACAACACACAGCATTTTGTGGACTGAAATTACAAAAAATTGTTTCAGCCCTGCTCAGTTGTCATTTGCTAAACTACTAAAGTTCTCCCCCTCTCCTTATCTCCAAAGCATAGAGAGTAATTGTTCTGTAATCCAAGATAAGACCAGGAAGGGCTGACTAGGATCTTTAAGATAACGCAAGGAAAATCAACAGGATGCACTTATTAAACAGAAAAAAATATTTAAATGGCATGATAATGCAATAATAAAACAATTATAATATATATATATATATATATATATATATATATATATATATATATATATATATATATATATATATATATATATATATAAATAAAGCTAGTTGAAAGAAAAAGATCATTGCATGCTAGCCCCTTTTGCAGGTATAGTTAAATAAAACATTTAAAATATGTGTCCTTTATACACCGACTGACCCTGCATTGGACATGCTCAGTTGCTCTCTATTTTTTGGCACTGTGCTGAATTTGTAGAGGCCGATCTGCTGACAGCCTGAAAGATTTATTGCTGCTTGGTCAGATTTGTCAGCTGAAATCTCACAGTCCCACTAAAAATCGCTGATCACCGTCGTCGCTTACTATATCATTTTTGCTAATTTATTCTAGACATTCCCAAAACCCTGCATGCATCTGCTCCTGATGAGTGGTATATTAACCATGAAACGCGTAGAGCTTCCCTATGATACGACATCACAGTTTCCCATGTTTTACCATCTTACCTGATTACCATTACAATACTATTATGAACCAACTCATCATTGTTTATATATCCATATGTTATTATCACAATCTGGTTTACATAACCTAGGTCCATTATTATGTTTATTGTCTTGAGTTTAATATGTAATATTTACCGATGTTACATACAAGTTATATATGTGACCTATTATTGATTATGTTAATTTAATATTTTATGCTATGTTACAATGTTATGTATGCCTTTTGTACTAATTAAATAATGTTTAGATTGATTGGCTCAAATTATGTTATGTAGCAGTGTGCCTCATATAAAGTCCCAAATCTCTCTTCTTATTCCAAATTATCGGGGATGGAGGTAAATCATATAAAGTCCCAACCCCATTTCTTTTTCATGGAGAATTCATTTTTTTTACTTTTTTGGGATATGTATTATAGCATAAAAGTAACAAAATATTGTTTATAGCGCAAAAAATAAAAACCTCAGAGGTGATCAAATACGAGTACAACTTTGCATGCCCGCGCAATTGTTGGTTAAAGTAACGCAGTGCCGTATCGCAAAGAATGGCCTGGTCATTAAGGAGGTAAAACCTTACGGTCCTTAAGTGGTTAAATTTTTTCTAAATCCACTAGTTTTTTAAGACCTTCTGTGTGCAGCAGCCCCCCTAATACTTACCTGAGCCACCTCTCGATCCAGCGGTGGCCACGAGAGCCTTGGCTCTCCAAGGACTCACACTCCTGACTGGCCTTTGGCAGCAGTGGATGGCATTGGCTCCCTCTGCTATCAATCACAGTCAGTGAGCCATGAGACAGAGGGGGCAGGGCCAAACTGCGGTTCCGTGTGTTTATTGGCAACTATGCTGTTGTACTTCCAACACCCCTTCTCAACAGCATGTGCTTTGTCATATTATATTCAGCTTCATCCAGATGTAACGATGACGCTACTTCACACCTTGCTCTTGATTGTCCCTCAGTAGGTGATACTTGAAGTTGATGTGTTTGGTCCTAGGATTGACACTTTCTGATTGCGTAAGCTTTATACAACCCTGGTTGTCTTAAAAAATGGGAATTGGCTTTGACATGTCTATTTCAATGTCCACAAAATTGACAAATCTATATCACTTCTAGACATGTGTGCTGCTGCAATGTACTATACTTCAGTTGAAGATAGATTGAGAGTTGCTTGCTTTTGACTAGACCAACTTATGGTTCCTTCCCCATACTGAAAGATGAATCCATTTGTGGATTTGCCGTCTGTGCAGTCCTCGGCCCAATCAGCATCCACATATCCAACCAGTTTTGGATTCAATGTGTCCGCTAATTGTAACTTCATATGAATTGTTCCTTGAGGTATTGTATCGCTCTTTTTATTGTGTTCCAGTCAGGCTGGCAGGGAGCTGAAACTTTCCTGCATAGTATGCCCACAGCTGCTATGTCTTGTCTTGGTCTTGTCACAGTGGCAAGATATAGCAGCTTACCGATTGCTCTGCGATACGTGTCATTGTTGGGTAGAACGTTTTCTGTTTCATTTCTCTTTAGATAGCCTGGTTCCATAGAAGTTTTCACTTCCTTTGCAACTTGCATTTGGAATTGTTCCAAGATTTCAGAGATTTTCTGAGATTGGTTGAGAAGATAACTTCAATCTTCTCTCTCTATTTGGATTCCCAGATAGTAGCTAATGTTCCCAAGCTCTTTGATTTCAAAATTTTCTTTCAGCTTGTGAATTATCTGATTGTACTACCCTTCTTCTTCAAAGCAGGCTACAATGTCATCAACATAGATAAGGATATCCATCTGTCTTCTTGATTCCTGGAATAGAGTCAGGGATCTGCTTTACTTCTTGATAATTCCTCTCTGGTAAGTACTTCATTCACTTTCTCATTCCACATTCTTGCAGATTGCTTAAGACCGTAGATGCTCTTCTGAAGTTTACACAAGGTTGTCTCCTTGCTCAAACCCTGGTGGTTGCTCCATGTGGAGATCTTCCTTAATGTCTTCAAATAGGAAAGCAGTTTCAACGTCTAGGTGTTTGACTTGCATGCCCCTCCAGGCTGCATCGCTAAGAAACACTCTGATGATAGAGTGTTTAACGTCAGGAGCAAATGTTTTAGCATAATCTTCACCAAATTTCTGAGAGTAACCCTTGGCAACGAGTCTGGCTTTGTATTGTCTATATTCCATTCTGCATCTAACTTTACTTTGAAAGTCCACTTACTTCCTATCGTTTTGCAGATCTCTGTGAGTGTCCAGGTTTTGTTTTCTTGGAGTGACTTTAATTCTTCTTCTGCTGCTTTTCTCCATTTATTGGCTTCGCATTTTGGCAGCTTTTCTATGTCTTCCCAGGATGTTGGTTCAAATATGCTGTGTGTTTTGACAGTATATGACAGCTTGCGGGGTGCTATCCCCTTTATAGTGTGAGTGGATCTTCTGACTTCAGGCAGTTCAGCAGGATCTGGTGGGGAACTTGATTAAGGCAATGTGAGTTCCACCTCTTGTTCTCACTCCTGCACAGATTCAGTTTGGTCGACCCTTTTTTATGGTTTGCTTGGCATATTCACTTCACAGCTTTCAAGGATCTCTGATGATGGGCTCTCATCAAAATAAACACTACAACTTATTGTCATTTTGTCAGTCCTTGGGTGTAGGATTCTGTAACCCTTATGCTGCGAAGTTTAATAGCCAGTAGCCAATAGCTGCGTCGTTGTTGGTCTGTTGGACTTGCATACAGACGAGCGTTTTTCTCGATAGGAACTGGTTCCGGCGGAAAGATTTGAAACATGTTCGATGTATAAAGTCCATCAGATTTTTCGACAGAAAAGGTCTAATGCAGCCCACATATGATCAAATTGTCAGACGGATTTGTTCCGTTGGAACTTTGCTGTCGAAAAGTCCAGTCGTGTGTACACGGCATTCATTTTCTCACTGTAGCCTACTAGAATGCTCTCTATGGCTCTGTTCTCCAGCTTGGATCGCTTTTCACTTGGAATATAGGCATATGCTTTACATCCAAACACTCTGATGTGCCCTATGCTAGGCTTTGATCCATGCAACATTTTGAATGGAGTACTTTTAATGGCCCTTGAGGGTAGTCTGTTCTGTAGGTAGGTTGCAGTCATGACTGCTTCTCCCCAGTACTTGTGAGGTAGGTTGGCATCCGAAAACATGCATCTGGCCATTTCTATAAGAGTGCGATTTTCCCTTTCTTCTACTCCATTTTGTTCAGAAGTGTATGGTGTGTGTGGTTGTCTGGTGTACTATTCCTATTCTCTTCAGATATGAGGCCACTTCTTTGCTTATGTATTCTTCACCCTTGTCAGTGCATATTATTTCTGGTTTCCTTTGGAATGAGTTCCTAGACATGGCAACAAACTCTTGAGTCAGTAGATATCTGTTCCCGCCTGATGTGGGAGTTTTCATTGGACCACATACGTCACTGTGTATGAGCTGCAGGGGTTGGGTAGTTTTTCTTTGTGATGCCTGTGGAAGGGGAGCACGTGTGGCTTTTGCTTCAATACAGCACTTGCATTTCTTGAGGACTTTGCAAGATGTTATTGTCAAATCTTCTGATAAACCTCTCTTTATAATGTCTTGTATAGCTTCTGGACTTCTGTGACCCAGCCGCCTGTGCCATAAATTAATATATTTGCTGTACAGATAATTAGATACTATATTGGCTTGCTGGTCTGTGGTGATGAGTCTGTATAGGTGATCATGCAGCTTTCCTTTTGCGAGGAATCACTTGTTATTGTGAATTGTGCATTCACAGGATACTGTGCTTGCCTTGTGGTGTAATGCAGTTAAGGAAGCCTTGGCCTTTACCTTCAGATGTGATGCTTTTCCCGTTTGCTAGGAAAACTTTGTCTTTTACACTGTAATCAATGTTTGTGAAGAAGGTCTAGTCGCTAGTCATGTGGGTTGCCACATGACTAGTGATAAAACCTTCTTCATAAACATGACTCTATGCACCAGCTGCGTTGCTTGCCACTATGTGTCACTTTAAAGGTGTCACTTCACCATGTGTCTTCATTTTCTTGTGATTGCTTTGAGTCTTTCTTTTGTGGATGGCTCTAGCTTTCGCTGCTTGGCTTTCCAGATAGAACAATCCTTTTTTAAGTGACCAGTCTTTTTACAGCAAAAACCGGCTCTGCTTTCTTTACTGTGCCTTTGCCATCATGGTGCATATTTTCTTTCTTTCTGTCATATTCATCAATTCATTTCCCTTTTACATATTCCAGTGTCAGCTGCTGCTCGGGTCTGGTTTTTAAAGCCTTAACAAGAGCAGTATGTGTCTCTGGAAGGTTGCAGAGGAGCAGGGCAACAATATGGTTATCTTTGATGTCCTCTCTGATGGCACTCTGCTGCTCCATGATCTCTAGTACAGCTTTCATGTGATCACACATTTGCTGGCCTTCTTATAGTCTTAGCTTATATAGCTTTCTTAGTAGAAATAGCTTGCTGTTTAGACTTGAATGCTCATGCATTTTCTGTAATGAAGTCCACATACCTTTGGCTGTTTTCTCTGTTCTTATGTGGATAAGCTGGCCATCTTCCACTAGGAAGCTTATAATTGCTTTTGCCTGCCTATCTTTCTTATCTTAGTTCTCCTTCTCTCCGTCTGTGGGTCTGTCTATATTCAGCACTTGCCACATGTCATCCAAGCTAAAAAGCATTTCTAGGTTGAACTTCCACAGGTGGTAATTGGCATGGTTCAGCTTTGCAATTGCAAACTTCACATCTGACCCGCTTGCCATGTTTCAGTAGCTTGTATACAGTATTTACTGACTTGCTGTACTCACTGAGTATACTTTCCAGTGCATCTGTGTGCTGCTGTGTGTGCGGGTGTGCTGGGTGTGCCTGGGCCCATAACCTATTAGCAGGTTATTGATTCATGCGCTTGGAAGCTTGTTGAATGCAGATAATACTTTCGTTTCATGGAGGATTAGCAATACATGTCTTACAGCAATAGGTAACATGACACAGGAAACAGAAATACACACGTGCATGCACTTAACATAGACAGAACATCCTGTTATTAATTTACCATAGAATAACACACTATAACACTGCAACGCCACCTGCTGGATAAATACGTATAATGCATATAGTATTGTCAGTTTATTAGCAACTATGCTTTTGTACTTCCAACAGAAAGTTGGTTGCTCATTGTATCATGGGGGTAAACCCAGCATACAGGAACCTGCACTTAGTGATGTGAGTTGTGGGAGTAGGTTGCAGATTTGTCAGTAAGGACCCTTTTACACGTTGCGACTTTCTTCATTCAGCAGGGGATACATAAGCAAATCCCATGTTGTGTCGGAGTTCAAGAGAACAGAAGTCAGTTTTTGCCATCTATGCCTGTTCAGTTTGTGTCCACATGTACATTCAGACAGGGGTGTACCCATGATGGCTCTATGGGCACCTGGGTGTAAACGGACTTCTGTCCATTTACATCAGGCTAACACCAACCTGTCACATGTAGATCTGGAAAAAATAAAATGACAGATGTAAATAGACACAAATCTGTTTACATTAGCTTGCCTTATACCCACATGGAGTCTTCGATCCGGTCCGCTTGAAAAACGGACAAGTGAACCTGAATGGAAAATCTGTATAAAAGGGCCCTAAATCATGCTTTAAAATTAGATATTGGAGAAAACATTGCACCATTGACTTTGGGGTTGATTTACCAAAACTGAAAAGTGCAAAATTTAGTACAGCTTCTGTTTTTTTTTTGTCAAAGCTTAAACACCTGGCGCCTGCGCTATAGCTGAAAGAAGGCTAGAGTGCGGCGCTCAATTGCCCGGAAGACATCCCTGGACATCCTCCCATTTACATCCCCCCTGCACGCTGCCGCGGGCACGCAGCAGGGGAAATCTATGTTGCCCGTGTCCCTTGATCACAGCCAATCGCAGATCGTGCTAAATGGCCAATCACAGCGGCCATTTAGCACTCGATCGGAGTGTCCAATAAGGGATGTTCTCATATGTAAACATATGAGATCATCTCTCATTTCTGGCTCTCCCTCCTCACACAGAGACCACGTGTGAGGAGGGAGAGTGACCTGCAGCTGCAACGTGAGCAGACACAGACACACACATGCCCACAGTGCCATCTGTCCCCAGTGCCATCTATCTGTCCCCAGTGCCACCTATCAGTGGCATCTGCCCCCAGTGCCACCTGTCCCCAGTGCCACCTGTCAGTGTCACGTGCCATCTGTTATCAGTGTCACATGAAATCAGTGCCACATATCAGTGCCATCTGTCATCAGTGCCATGTATCAGTGCCATCTGTCATCAGTGCCACATCAGTGTCAAGTGTCATCAGTGCCACGTATTAGTGCCATATGTCATCAGTGCCACGTATTTGTGCCATCAGTCATCAGTGCCACGCATTTGTGCCATCAGTCATCAGTGCCACGTATCAGTGCCATCTGTCATCAGCGCCACGTATTCGTGCCATATGTCATCAGTGCCATGTATTAGTGCCATGTGTCATCAGTGCCACATATTGGTGCCATCTGTCATCAGCGTCACGTATTAGTGCCATCTGTCATCAGTGCCACGTATTAGTGCCATGTGTCATCAGTGCCACATAATGGTGCCATCTGTCATCAGTGTCACTTCCCATCAATGCCACGTATCAGTGCCATCTGCCATCAGTGCCATGTCAGTGCCACGTGTCATTGTCCTGGTGCTCCCTGCATGCTGGGCCTCTCTATGTGGCTAGGCTTTGAAAAAGTCCCACACATATGGTATCATAATGCTCAAGAGGAGTAGCAGAATGTATTTTGGGGTGTCATTTGTGGTATACACATGCCATGTGAGAGAAATAACCTATTACAATGACAATTTTGTGGAAAAAAATCTTAATTTTGCAAAGAATTGTGGGAAAAATGACATCAAAAACCTCACCATGCATCTTACTAAATACCTTGGAATGTCTACTTTCATAAAAGGGGTCATTTGGGGGTATTTGTACTTTCCTGGCTTGTTAGGGTCACAAAAAATGACATAGGCCACCAGTACATCAGGTGTGATCAATTTTTTATGATTTGCACCACAGTTTGTAGACTCTAGAACTTTCACAAAAACCAAATAATATCCACCAATTTGGCTTATTTTTACCAAAGATATGTAGCAGTATAAATTGTGGGCAAAATTTATGAAGAAAAATTAAATAAAAATTAATAATTTGCAAAATATTATCACAGAAACAAAGAAAAATGTGTTTTTCCTCCAAATTTTCGGTCTTTTTTCATTTTTGGCGCAAAAAAATAAAAAACCCAGAGGTGATCAAAAACCACCAAAAGAAAGCTCTATTTGTGTGAAAAAATTTTTTTATTTGGGTACAGTATTACATGACTAGGTACCGTATTTATCGGCGTATAACACACGCCGGCATATAACACGCACCCCAATTTAAGAGGCAAGTTTCGGGGGAATTTTTTATTTTTTTTAAGTAAACCATTTTTAAGCAAAATAAGGTCAGTGAGCATCAATGCAGCCTCATCTGTGCCCATCTGCAGCCTTCCATTTACTTCTCCCATGTGCTCTTAACTGACCCCAATGTGTTGCAAGCATTTAGGTGTCACTTGCCTCTCAGCCGCTCCACCATCCAGCAAGAATTAGCCAGTTAGCAGGAGATGTACCAGTGATCCTAAACTAGCCAGGGATGCCATGCTTATTAGTAGCTCTGTAGAGCACTGGAATTTCTCCCACTTCTGTCAAATACGGCTGATTACTGCCCTGAAAACATCTGTGAATACAGATGCGACACTGTGCAGGAAGCTCCTCTACTCTCCTTTCCTGAGCAACCGAGCTGAATGTCGTGTCGAGCCGAATGCCAAGCCGAGCCGAGTGCCGAGCTGAGCCGAGCGCCAAGCAGAGCCGAATGCCGAGCCGAGCCGAATGCCAAGCCAAGCGCCGAAAGCCGAGCTGAACACCGGAAATCACGAGCCGTCATCTCAACTCGGCTCATTGCTCGGCACCCGGCTCGGCATTCAACTCGTCCCCCTCCTTCCCCTCTGAGATACGCTATCGGGGTATAACACGCACCCGCGATTAACCCCCTATTTTCAGGGGAAAAAAAGTGTGTGTTATACGCCAATAAATACAGTAACTGTCATTCAAAGTCTGTGAGCACTGAAAGCTGAAAATTGGTCTGGTCAGGAGGGGGGTTTAAGTGCCCAGTAGGCAAGTGGTTAATTGAACAAGTTGAAGTTAGAAGCTTATTGGTTGCCATGCACAGCTTCAACAGATTTTTCATTCTCCAGTTTTAGTAAATAAACCCCTATGTGTCATGTACAGAGTTTCTGGAGCACCCAAGCATAGGACAGGATTTCTTACTAAGTCACATAGACTATGGCCTATGTTGTCATGACCACTATCTTGGCACATAGCTGCCCAGACCGCTTTAAATTTATGCTGGCTATTTATAGGCTTATTGTAGCCACCAGGCAAACCTCCACGAAAGCCAAGTTAATGATTTTTTAAACATGCTACTGTTTTTTTCACGGTGATACTGAGTCACTATGGACATGTAAGTATGCATGTATGTAAAGTGACAAAGAAGGCCTTCACGCTACTACTTAGGCCGCGTACACACGCGGGGACTGTTCGCTCAACTTTGTCCGTCAAACAGTTTCAGCGGACAGTCCGCTCAAAATTAGCATGGATTAGCATTAGTGTGGCCCACACACGACGAACGAACAGTCCGCTGAAACCGTGCGCGATGACGTGAACGGCACGTACGACGGGACGAAAAATACGACGTCCTATACACTGCAATGCAAACTTCGGCGTGTAAATCCTTTCTGAGCATGCGCGGAACTTAGTTTGACGAACAAGCCTACACACGAGGGGACTGTTCGCTGAAACAGAGTTTCAGCGGACAGTTTTTCGGAATTTCCGAAAAACTTTGTTCAGCAGACTGTCCGCTGAAACTGTCCGCTGAAAGCCCACACACGAGCGGACTGTCCGCCGAAACACTGTTCAGCGGACAAAGTTGAGCGAACAGTCCCCGCGTGTGTACGCGGCCTTAAAGTGTAAGATCACAAAAACTTTTTGAAAGTGATAAATATATGTATAAATGTGATAAAAACCCTCATACATAAAAATAAAGTAAAAAAACGCAATTAAAACAAACAAGTGTCACTAAAAAGTGTAAACGTGCAAATAGCAATTAAAGTGCTAATAGCTGCAGCTGGACCTAGTAGTATTCACATAATACCAGTAACTGAGAAATAAAATAAATAATGGTCCTGCGCAAATACAAAATGTAATATTAAAAAGTGCTAGTGCTTGAATAAATGAATGAATATATAAAAAGTGAGTTCAAAATCTAGTGAATATCTCCCAAATTATGAACATCCACCACGGGCCACCAGAGGGCCATTCATTCCTGTAATAGTTGTACTGTGGTATAGGCAGCGGTGTCCATAAACAAATCCCCTGATGAAGTCACGTGATTGACGTAACGCGTAGGGAGTGGCCGTCGAAATACCGGAAGTGACGTAAGACTGGCGGAAGACACCATGACACCATTTTCATTGTGTGCTGTTTTACTTATTTCTAAATTGGCATTTGTTTATGGACACCGCTGCCTATACCACAGTACAACTATTACAGGAATGAATGGCCCTCTGGTGGCCCGTGGTGGATGTTCATAATTTGGGAGATATTCACTGTTGAGGACCCCCTGCTGGTTAAAGAGAGAACGGAGGCTGCCTATTCTATTTGATGTATTTATGGTTACAGCATTGCTATATCAATTTTTCCCATTATTTGGACAATCCTAGTTTTAATACTATTAAGAAATGTTTAATCCAATGTGATTTCTTCATGTATAAATGGAACAGTACATGTTTCCCATGTGCATGTGTTGGGAAGGGCGGGAGTGTCAATGTTCAAAGCAGTTTAGCAGAGTACCCATTTACTCCCCATGCTCAGATGCAGACATGGGCCCCTTTATTGACTATCCCACAACCCTCTGGTCCCTGGTCACACTCAGGGAAGTTATATTTCTCTCTTTCCATCTCTCAGCAGCTCAGAGAAGCCACACCTGATGATGCAGAGGTAGATGGGCATGTGATCTGCACCCAGATGAGAGGGCCCCTTTTAACAGAACTAGGCGGGCCAAAGCCTAATATTACTCAGCTTCTCCAGAAGACCCAGCTACTGTGGGCAGCAGCTTCCTGATTGATACCAGAGTACTTCAGGTCTGGTGAGGTGATGTTTGAGTCTTGGATCCTTCCATCTTGTTTATCTGTGTTACCAGTAGGGTTGCCACCTCATCCCTTTAAACCCGAACACATATGAACTACACCGGTTCTGAGGCTAATTTAATGCGGGTAAGGCACCGAGTGAGTTTAATTACCACCTTAATCAGTGTAATTAAGATGTGTTCGGTTGTAAAGGGATGAGGTGGCAACCCTGGTTACCAGAGCTACCCTGGAGTCCACAGAGAGAGGTGCTGTTCATAGGGATAATTGCATATATTGCAAGTGTTCTGAGTTTAGGAAACTGCAAGTTGCAGCTACTCCCAGTCTGATTATTTGGCCAATTACACATCCTGTTACAGCAGTTGTTGGAGAGGGGGGAATGGATGGCACAATGTAGCTGACCTAGGTGAGAAAGAAGTTTTTACCAAGCAGGGTTCTAACTCTCGGGATGCTCTAATATATTAATCCTTATATTTTTTTGAGTGTAGGCCTGCTTTCTCCTGTTGGGCAGCAAAGCCACTCATCACAGTAATGGAAATTGGGGGGGATGGTAAACTCTTATCAGCTAGCAAGTGTCATCATTTGCATAGCAGTGCTTCAGCCTATATGAAGCTGTATGAATGTGCAGTCACATAGGCATAGTTTTCTAGTAAAATAACCAGTTTTACATTTGACAAACTCTGAGAGTTTTGTGTTATCGTCCACTGTCTTGGGCAAAGTGCATGAAAAAAAGACATTGTAAACTCGACAGACTGGTTTGCATCTGGCAAGTTCTATTTGAAGGCAAGGTTGTAGTATGACACGTCCTTCTATTGCTAATCCTGAATCTCCTCTTTTGGATGCTTCAGTGATGGAGCACTTTTCCTGCTTTTTAATTCCTTATATCTTATAAAATGATTCTATAGGAATGAATTCATTGCAATTTCAGAGTCTTTTTGTTGGACTTGTACAGTTTGCTGTTAGAGAAGTACAGAATGCATGCCAGTGGTTAGAGCAGCCTGTCTCCATTTTAACATGGAAGAACACCTAAAATAACTTTCTGGCCTCGCAGAACCATTGCTAACAAACTACTAGTTTTCTACAGCTTACCATACATTAGAATGTTCCTAACGTTTGTGGTCAGTTGGAAGAATCCTCCTTTACAGGTAGCTAAAAAGATAATTGCTTATGATTATCTATCTGAAGGGTAGACATTGCTTACTTCTCAAGGAACCTCTAGAAACCGCTGAAACCCTGAAATGCTGGCTTAGAGCATCAAAATAAGAATAATACATTTTATATTTGGCCTATCACCAGGAAGTACAACACATTTCCAAACAAAAATAAATACATAAAAACTAAAAATATACAGAAAATACTAGTACCAACATTTAAAGTTGACCATACACCTGCAGAATATCTACAGAGAGACATGATCTAGCCGCGCTGCGCAATGAGGATGGTCCCCGCTGCCTCTGGGATCTGTGTGTTTCCCAGCAGGCAGCGGGGCACTTGCGGGAAGGGGCGGGCACTTGCGGAAAGGGGCGTAAGTTACGCCCCTTTCCGCAGAGAGCTATCCCGGAAGTGGGTGCAGTTACCTGGATTATCCAGGTAACTGAACCCCCCTCCCCCCTGAAAGGTGCCGATTGTGGCACCGGAGGGGGGGAGGGTTCCGATGAGCGGAAGGTCCACTTTAGGGTGGACCTCCACTTTAAGCCCTTCACCAGCATATACCTCCCAAAGTTTTTGTTGGGCTAAACAATATGGGTATAGGGTCCAGACAGTCCACAAGTTTGAGATTTGTTATTTGCGCAGATGTAGGGCCAGGTTTCTGCATAGTCAACTGTACGAGGACAGCACAGAGCTACCAAAACATGCTGCTGGCTGGTTCCATATAGCTAGAACCGAACATTTAGCAGAATATTTCACCTTAACTTTTGTATCTAGGTGTACTGAAGCAGAATGGACATACTGTCTCTGAACTTATCCCAGCCTTGTTGTGCTATGGGTGTCTATGACACATCTATCCAGTTACGAGGTGAGAAGAGAGAAGTATAAGTTAGGCCTTGTGTAGATGTGGCCTACTGTTGTGAAATCAACGGGTTATAGCACTGTGAAACTTATCAGTGCTTTTGGCATTGGACTTGAAACAGAAGGATATCTTATTCTAAACTCACAGGCATTAATATGGAATTTTCACAAAATTTTGAAGCATGTCTAAAGGGGATTTTACTGATTTAGCCAAAAGAGCATTTGTGAAGTCAAGTATTGATGTTGGAGGAAAAAAGCCTAGCTTGCAATCAGCAAGGTGTTCAACAGGTTTGAGATTCCGGGTGTGTGCGAGTTCATCCACACCAAACTTTTGAAACCATGTTTTTTTGTACCTGGGTTTGTACATCTGTACTTAATCATTTTGAGGGGCATTCACAAACAAATTTGGCCATAGAATGTATATAATGTGCCAATACAAACCATAAACTGCACCCTAAATACCCTCAGCAGCAAAATGGAAGATTTTACCCACAATACAATTCTTAATATTCAGAGGTCAGAACAGTGCCATAGGGGAGGTGCCAGGGATGGGTTTGGTGGGGGTGGGGGGGGGGGGTGAATTATAGGGTCATTAAGCACACCAGAGGGCAGCTATATTGTGGTAATGGCAAGTGCCGGTACCTTATGGGAAATCAGAGCTTTTTGTTTTCTCTTTTTTCCCTGGCACAGGCACACTTAAATAAATAAGTCTGGCAAAGTTATTCAGATGAGTGCACAGAGCAGACAACTGCTAGCTTGTTTATCATTAGGATTCACCTTTGCTGTCACAGAAAAGTCTTTCCACTTTAATGGACTACAGAAGTGAGGATCTTGTCATTATTGCTGGGAGATTAATGATGCACTTACCAGAAGTGATATAAATTGGATGCCTCCATATATATATATATATATATAAAACCAGGGTCTCTAAATAAAATGTAATGTGCTATTTAATCTGTGCAGTAAGTTAAAGTGATTTACACATGAGGGTAAACTGAAGCACAAGCAGTAGGTATGGCATGTATAATACTGGAGGAAGGAACATAGGGCCAATCAGATTACAGCTAACATTTTTTCAAATGCAGACAAGAAAATGAAAAGTGTTCTATGTTAAACCATTGTCCACTCTTTTTTTTTTATTATTTGTTTTATTGAAAGAAAGTTTACCAGTATTATAAAGAGAAAATATACTGAAATGTCCCTCTTAAAATCAGTTTGTCACATTATTAAAGAACAGTAAACAAACTAGAGTAAAACAGAGTAAGTCTATGTCTTTACTTTCTATGTAGAGAAAGTGAGTGCAAGCAACACAGTTACCTATTAAAGAGGAAGTAAACGCTGATGGATTTACTTCCTCTTTGTCTCCCTGCAAAGGTAAAGCATAATGGACTACTATGCATCGCATAGTAGCCCATTATGTGTCACTTACCTGACACAGGAGCCAGCGATGTCACCGCTGTCCCCTGTAGTCCGGAGCATCCATCTTCTTCCGGGTATCGCTGCTCCGGCCACTCACAGCCCTGGAGCAGCGATGACGTCACTCGCACGGGAGTCGCCACTACCGGCATGCTGCTAACGGCGATAGTGTGCCTGTCATGTGACTCGTTAGTGTTACAAGGTCTCAGGGGTGAATGGGGAGCAGGTGTATTAAATTTGGTGTTATCCCTCTCACACTCTCATACTGGTCACTGGAAGTTCAACATGTACCTCATGGCAAAGAACTGTCTGAGGATCCGAAAAATTAATTGTTGCTCTACATAAAGATGTCCTAGTGATGGTGAACCTTGGCACCCCAGATGTTTTGGAACTACATTTCCCATGATGCACAACTACACTACAGAGTGCATGAGTATCATGGGAAATGTAGTTCCAAAACATCTGGGGTGCCAAGGTTCACTATCACTGGCCTAGGCTAAAAGAAGATTGCCAAGACCCTGAAACTGAGCTGCAGCATGATGGCCAAGACCATACAGCGGTTTAACAGGATAGGTTCCATTTAGAACAGGCCCTGCCATGGTCGACCAAAGAAGTTGAGTGCACATGCTCAGCGTCATATCCAGAGGTTGTCTTTGGGAAATAGACATATGAGTGTAGCCAGCATTGCTGCAGAGGGTAAAGGGATGGGGGGGGGTCAGCCTGTCAGTGCTCAGACCATACGCCGCACACTGCATCAAATTAGTCTGCATGGGTGTCATCCCAGAAGGAAGCCTCTTGTCCCTTCTCTCTCCAGCGACTGTCCAAGAAGGTCTAAACCGTCCAGGACACTCCTCCTGATTGGCTGAGATACAGCAGTGGTGCCATTGGCTCTCACGGCTGTCAATCAAAGTCTGTCAGCCAATCAGGGGAGAGAGGGGATGGGCCAAGGGCTCCATGTCTGGATGGTTACACGGAGCTCTGAGTCGGCTCGTGTGCCCCAATAGAAAGCTGCTGTCTGTGGAGCGCATTTGATAGGAGGGAGCGGCCAGGAGCAGTGATGAGGGACCCGAGAAGAGGAGGAGCTTGGCTGCTCTGTGTAAAACCAACTGCACAGAGGAGGTAAGTATAACATGTTTGTTATTTTATTCATTTTTTTAAACAAGACTTTACAATCACTTTAAATCATTTGCCAATGTGACACTGATGATAGAAGACTAAAGGATACAACCATTCACAAAAAGTAACTGTTCATTAACCCCCCTGGCGGTATTCCCGAGTGTGGCTTGGGGTGAGACTTTTGTACCATTAGCGGTAACCCCGAGCCACACTTGGGATTGCATCGCTGGATCCAGAAAGACTTTACTTACCTTGTCTCCGGGATCCCGCGTTGTATTCCCGCTGTGTGCGGCGGCCGGATCTTCCGGCTGATGCACTGTGTGCCCTGGCTTCCGTTTCCTGCGAGCATAGCGATGCAGGGAGGTGGAACCAGCGCCAAATTCAAAAAGTATAAAGCACAAACACACTGATAAACTGTAATCCTATTGGATTACATTACTAAAATAAAGTAAAATTGACCTTAGCTTGCCCCCATTGCTTTATCCAGTGCCCTTGCCGGCAGTTTTACTGTACTTTGTGTCTATAAACTGCAGAGCGACCATGGCATCAAAAAAGCACGCCTCTACCTCAAAAGTGGTATATGACCTGTTTGAAAACAGTGACAGTGATACAGAATCGCTTGCAGAAGTGAGTGATAGCGATTCGTGGGGAAGTTCGTCATCATACACGGAAAGCGATTTTAACGATGATCCTGCGACTTTGCCCAGTGATGTGTGGACTTGGTGCTCGATTGATTGCGGTACGGAGCACGCAGCGCCCCCAAGATTTCCATTTACTGGAACACCTAGTATCAAAGTGGATGTGGATGACAACCCATTGGCATACCTCCAACTCTTTTTGACCGATGAGGTTATAGAAAAAATTGTTATGGGGACAAATCGGTACCACGAACAACAAGCTGCTACACATCAGAGGTTTGCAAGGAGCAGAAAGTGGGAACCAGTAACCAAGGAGGACATCTGGAAGTTTCTGGGCCTCATAATTCTTCAGGGAGTGGTTGGGAAACCCCTGCAGAAGTGGTACTGGACAACCAACAAATTGCTAGAAACTCCTTTTTTTGGCTCCATGTCGGAGTACAAATTTTCCCTTATTATGAAATATTTGCACTTTGAGAATAATGTAGAATTCGACGAGACTTCTCATCCAGCACTAAAACTCAAAAAGATTTGGGGGCTATATCAAATGATTTAGCAAAATTTCCAGAAGACCTATGTACCCGATAGAGACATCAGTATCAACGAAAGTCTGATGGCCTACATAGGAAGACTCAGCTGGATACAGTTTATTGCGTCCAAGAGGGCACGTTTTGGCATAAAATCATTCATGCTGTGTGAATCCAGCACTGGTTACATATGGAATTCCATACTTTACACCGGGAAAGGAACCAAGTTCAATGAAAGATTCGGTAACTATGGAATGGCAACCGCTTCCGTTCTTACTCTGATTGAACCACTGCTGAATCAGGGCTACTGTGTAACCACAGATAATTTTTACAGTTCTCCAGAACTCTATGAGTTCCTTTTACAGCATAAGACAGATGCATACGGGACCGTTAGAGCTAACCGGCGTGAATTGCCACCAACCTTTGGCAATAAAAAGCTCAAGGCAGGAGAAATAGTTGCCTGGCAGAAAGGCAAAATGATGGCACTGAGATGGCGCGACAAAAAAGATGTGTGCCTAATGGGTACTATTCACAGCACCTCTACTGACATGGTAATAAAACCCCAAGTCGTGATGGACTACAACCATACTATGGGAGGTGTTGACCAAGCTGACCAGGCCATGACTTTTTACCCAGCCATGAGGAAGCAACACAAAAAATATTACAAAAAAATCTTCAGGCACCTTCTGGAGCAGTGCCTGTGGAATGCTTTCATTCTTCTAAAAGAAAGAGTGACAAGCCTGTTGTTCATGCGGACTTTGGAAATTTGCCGAACTTATATTCCTCAAGCACCAAACACCAACGTCTGTAAACAGATCTGGCCGTCGTGCTGCTGGCATTGTGAACCCAGAACTCTTGACTGGTCGGCACTTTTTGGACCACATTCCACCAACGGAAAAGAAGGCAGCACCCACAAGGATGTGTGTCGTTTGCTGCTCTAAGCGTGACGATACTGGAAGGAAAATTAGAAAAGACACAAGGTTCTACTGTCCTGACTGTGATGTTGGACTTTGTGCTGTACCATGTTTTAAAATTTTCCATACCAGAGATGTTTACTGAAGCAATATGACTACCAATATTGCACCCTTGTTTGGCAAAAAAAAAAAGTCAGTGTTTCTGATTATATTATTTACTAAAATGTATTGAATAAAAAGTATTATTATTATTATTATTATATTATTATTTGTTATTATTTACAGTTATATATTATATTATAATTTATGATTTTGTATTTCAAACTTTATTCTACCCGGGATGTCTACTAGACTTTGGTTTGAACAGATTTCAGTGAGTTATTCCTAAGAATTACAGGACGACAATATAAAACGCCAAATTTCCATGCAAAATAATGGTACCGCTTTCAGTACCTAAAATCCAAAATAATCATACCGCCAGGGAGGTTAAAGTCCAATTACAGCCCCCATGCACGTATGTTTTTATAATTTATTTTTTTAAAGTGGACCTTCAGTACCCTAACCTTTTTTGGCTTAAATCTTTTTTTCTATGTTAGTTTATTTGTCCCTTTCCCCCTATAGGCAGGAATTATGTCAGCCCCTCTCCAGTAGGCTCCTGTGATACCTATATCAGATATCCCAGGAAAAATTGGCTTAAACCTGGTACACACTATAGTTTTTTTTCCTTGTGGATTGAACGAAAAAAAAAAGTTAGCTTCGGTCGGAGTCACTGTACTCACTATGCAAAGAAAGTACAGCGATCTCCCCCCACGGAGCTGTTGTGTTCTGACAGGGGGACGGCCCCGTGCCAGAACAATCCGATCAGTTCTCTTAACCATTGGTGGAGAGCGCTGATTGGGAGTCAGTCAGCTGCTGGTTTTTCAGCATGCCCGTATAACAGAAGCTGGCCGTTTTCGGACAGACCAACTTACACAGGGGTCGAATATCAGCCAGTTGTTTTTTGAACCGGGCCAATGTCCTCTAAGCTTTTCAGCATGTGTGTACCTGGGTTTATACTCTGTAGCTGGAGGAGGACGGATCTAGTGGCATGCCATCAAGGGGCCAACTGCCTGAACCTAAAAGAGACAGCCAGCGCTCAATGAAGTCAAAAGAGTATATGGTGCCACAGAATCCACAGGACAACACTGGATTCCCTGGGCAGGTGAGTATGTGAACTCAAAATATCCCAACAAACTGGGCATGAAAGAGTTAAAGGCAAAACTAACATAGGAGGGAGTGTGAATTTTCTCTGGAAATATCTTTTGGCTGGTCACATGGGTTCTTTTCCTCCTTTCTGGTGCTGGGCAATCCTCCAATGATGCAGAGAGTATTGCTAACGTAATGATGAGCACCATGGATTCCTGGGGGGGTGTGGGTCCATGACACCCCAAGCTCAATGGAAATGGCTCAAATTACTCCTGTCATCATTCAGTGTAGAAGAGGACCAGTGTTGGATCTCAAAAGTCTGTGGAGACAAGGCCAATAAGAAGCTGCAGCTTTTGTTTTGTTTTTAATGAAAAACTTGGGCTTTAATGGATCACTGTTTTGAACATCTTACCATAATTTACAGGGAAAATCTGTTTTTGAGCAAGATAATCTTAGCTCGTCAAGCATTCTACTGTGTCAGAAGAACGCTGGGAACTATATAAACATTAGGAGTATACTGATTAACCTCCCTGACGGTATGATTATGTCAGATTTTTGATGCTCGAAGTTTGTTTTACATGGAAATTTGGCATTTTATATTGTAGGCCTGTAATTCTTAGGAATAACACACTTAAATCTATTCAAACAATAGTCTAGTAGACATCTTGGGTATGATAACATTTGAAACACGAAATCATAAATTATATTATAATAAATAACTATAAATAATTATAACAATTAATAATATAATAATCAAATCAAAAACCCTGAAATTTGTGCAGTTACAGAATTGTTGCTGTCATTACTTTCAGTGTTTGATGATGAATTTCCCCATTAATTACTATCGCTCAATTCTGCAAGTGTTCTAATTTACTATCGCTGTTTTCTAGCTGGTCTAAAACCGCTTTTGACGTAAAGGGACACTTTTTGGTTGCTATGGACAATCTCAAGTTTCCAGGCAGAAAGAACAGTATATATAAGATAAAACTGCATGCAAGGCACTGGACAAAGCACTAGGGACAAAGGGGATGTGAAATAATTTGATACAGTAATGTAGTCTAAAAGAATACAGTGTACTGTATGTATTTTGTGTTTTTCAGTTTTTGAATTTGGCGCCCGTCCCCATCCTGTGCGCTGTGACACTCGGAGGGAATGGAGCCTGGCACATTGATAGATCAAACAGAGTCCACAGCTTGTGGACACAGCGGGGGGACATTGCAGGATACTGGGGACAAGGTAAGTAACCTTGCCTGGATCCTGCGATGCAATCCCAAGTGTGGCTCCGGGTTATTGCTTTTGTTAATGAAAATCCCCCCCCCACCCTGAGCCACTCCTAGAATATTATGATCATCACTAGTAACAGACCCAGTTACATATCTCAATTTTGGCATGGCTATTACGCTGTATATGGCTAATAAGGCACACCAAGTGATACATTTTCCTCTCCTCCTGTTTTTTCTTCCTTTTGTCTGCGTATTCCCCTCTATCCCCTATCCCCTCTATCCTCACTCTCTTCTTCTTCACATTTTTCATGTCCATATTGTCAGTGACTTCATTATACAACAGTGGTACTTTACCTATATTTGTAGGTCATTCATATAGTTTATTATCAATTGATTTAGATACATATATATCTTCATTACAGTTGTCATGACACAAATGGGCGATGGGGTAATTCAGAACACATTTGTTTCATTTTTTTTCTTTGCCATGGTCACCCTCCACTGGGCCCTTGACTGTCTACTGCGGCTCACACCCCTTCAGCTCCCGGTTGGAGCATTTTCCGCTGTCGCCATTTGGGACCAGTCCTTTGGACCAATTGACCATAATGTGAGTAGAGAATACCTCATAGAGGTCACATACTTCTTTTCTAACCCCAACCATCATTGAATGCTATATCTTACTGATATTTACAATTTTTTAGATATCGTGTACATACATCAACTCCTGAGGATGCGAGCAGAGCCTGAGAAACGCGTCGAGTACAAAAGATGTATATGTATATCATATATCTCCAATATTGTATTGAACATATTTTTGGTCACCAATTATATGCTTCATGATGTTTTTATGCTCATTTATGATTATGCTGTTGGAATTTCAATAAATTCTAATTCATTTACTCCACTCATGCTCAGAATCAAGTACGAGGTGGAAGCGCTCGGTCTTGTAAAACTAGCGTTCGTAATGGACAAGTCCGATATGTACGGGGCATAAGTGTTTTTTTGATATATGCTGAAACGTTAAAGTATCTCTAAAGCAGAAGCATTTGTTTTTTCATTAGAAAAATAATTGTATTGCTGTGTGGGTCCCACTGGGGAGATTCAGCCTCTCAATTTTTTCTGGTGATCATTGTCAGAAGGATGGAAAGTTTCAAGGGGAGGGAATGACATTTTTTTACAGTTTTTACAGTTGGCTGAGTGGGCATTTTCCATCACTTTTCCATCACATATCCATCACTGGAGATACTTTATTTTATTTCCCATTGTATCTTTGAGATAGGAAATAAAGGGAAATCTCCCCACAGACAAAGAAAAACAAAAGGCTGATAAAACATAACTCTTGCCTTATTACCATTTTTTTTTTTTTTGGGGGGTTTAGCTACCGATGGGGAAATTGCATATTTCATATTTGCTTATTAAAGTTGTCTAGTTCCCTCAAAAATATATAAGAAAGCCTCTAATATCCTGGTTACTGTAGCCGACACATACCAAAGGAATGTCACTGCAAACTGATCAAGTTCTTAAAAGGTCATATTGTTGCTTGCAGTGGGAGCTGACCATTTCCTTACATTCGAGTCCTATATCTCCTATGGCAAAAGCTTGGAGTTACTGTCCCACCTCAGAGCTGCCATCAGACATGCATCTGTTTATGATCCTCTGTGCCATGCCATATAAGGGGAGGTACCCATAGCAGAAACAGCATCTTTAGTTAAGTATTTCTTGTTATATTTTTTATTATTTGTTATCTGTATCTGACATTAGTTAAAGAGGGGGGCCGGTTTAAAAAAAAAAAAAATTAAAAGTCAGCAGCTGCAAACACTGTAGCTACTGACTTTTAATAAGCACACTTACCTGTCCAGGGCACCCGCGATATTGGCCGCCTGAGGCTGACCCGTCCCTCAGCTCTCGGGTCCCGGCGCCGCCATTTTGGCTAAGGGAAACAGGCAGTGGAGCCTTGTGGGTTCACTGCCCGTTTTCTACTGCGCATGCGCGAGTCGCGCAGCGCTTTGTGAATGGGGCACGCTGTGTTCTGGGACACACAGTTCCCAGAACACAGAGCGACCCATTACCCAGAAGATGCCGCATGGAGGAGAGAAGACAGAAGATCTCCGCGGAGGAGGAAGAGGCAGATTAGGATGATGTGCCTAGCAACAGGCATTTCTGGTAAGTTAAAAAAAAGAATTGTTATCATTTTTTTTCTGATTTTTTTCTAATTTTTAATGTATTTTTTTTTTCAGGGTGGCCCTCCACTTTAATTAAAGGTAAGTATTTGTGTGATCTCTCTATAAACCCAAAAATGTAAACTATCTTGTATCCATGATAGATACATTTTATTCTTCTATATTTTGTTATTGAGGCAACAATATTTTTTAGTTTTCAAAAATAAAATAAAAAATGAGGCAACAAGAGATAGATACATTTTAAAGTAAACCTGTAACCTGCTTGTAATAAAGGGTTATGCCACGTACACACGACCGGACTTTCCGACGGACTTTGGGCGGAGTTCCCGACAGACTTTCCGAATGAACGGACTTGGCCACACACTAATGGATTAAAGTCCATTCGAAAGTCCATTCCTTTTGAACGTGATGACGTAAGATGGAAACTAAAAAAGGAAGTTCAATAGCCAGTAGCCAATAGCTTCCCTTGTGTCGTATTTGGTCTGTCAGACCAGCATACAGATGAACGGTTTTCCCAATGGGAATTGAGTCTGTCGGACAGATTTGAAACATGTTCTATTTCTAGGTTTGTCGAATGTTTAAGATGAAAAACGATTGGATTAGCCCACAGGTGACTTATTCCGTTGGACGTAGTCTGCCGTTAAGTCCGGTCATGTGTACGCGGCATGAGGCTTTATTACTTAAAATTTCCTATATTTAAAGTGGATGTAAACCCGAATTTTTTTTTTTTTAATTAGGGCTTGTAATTCAGTTCTGAGCAGTCCTCGTATCTTTTTTTAGTGAGCTAAAAACCGAGATAGAGAAATAGGAGTCAGTTCCTCCCCCTTGCTGTGAGTGACAGGTGATTTACATATCTCATGCAGGAGCCTGAGTTTCGTACAATAATTTCAGTCAACTCCAGAGTATAATAATAAAAGGAATTTACTTAGCTTGGTTTTAGGAGGTATTACAGATGATAAAAATAGCTAAATATAGCATGTTCAGTCCAGGGGAGTTCACAACTTCTCCATTTGAAGTTCCTGGAGGTGATTGTCCTTAATTCATACTTCTCTTCTGAATCCAACTCAACTGGCCCATCGTCTTCCAGTCATATGCTGTAAATAGCAGCAAAATAAACTAGTTAAAACTGGTTTGAGCCACACTAATGGGACCAGATTTCTCATTATATATTAGACATGTTGTGTATAAATAAAAGTGGTTATTTATACACTAACATAATTGATAACCTAAAAGTATTACTAAGTTTTTTGTTAATTGCCGTATTTATCGGCGTATAACACGCACCCCAAGTTTAGGAGGGAATTTTAAGGAAAAAAACTTTTAGGAGGGAAATTTAAGGAGAAAAAACTTACATTTAAATGCCCATCAGTGCAGCCTTATCTTTGTCCATCTGAAGCCTTGTCAGTGTCATTTGCAGCCTTGTCATGCAGCCTGTCCTCATTGCAGCCTTGTGCATCGTTGTCCCCTCAGTGTTAGCTTTTATTTTTAAAAATGGTGCCGTCGAGATGTCCTGTGTATCTCGGCGGCGCCCGGTAGTTCTGGGCCGCTTTTAGCCATTCTCGGCGGCTTTTGGCCGCCTTCAGCTGTACTCGACGGCTGTCGGCCGCCTTCGGCCGTACTTGGCGGCTTTGGGCCACCTTCGGCCGTACTCGTCGGCTTTCAGCCGCTCTCGGCCCCGCCGAGAAGGGCCGAAGGTGGCCGAAAGCCGCCGAGAAAGGCCGAAGGCGGCCGAAAGTCGCGAGAAGGGCCAAAGGTGGCTGAAAGCCGCCCAGAGCCCAGAAATCGCACATAATCGGTGTATAACATGCACCCGCGATTTTCCCCTGATTTTAAGGGGAAAAAAGTGCATGTTATACACCGATAAATACGGTAATAACTATTAAAAACACACATTACACTGCTTTAACACAACAAACTAAGGTTGCAGACACAACAATCTCCAGTTCTAGAAATGAGTATTCACCACCCCAGCACACCTCTGGTTACCTCCAAGGACCTAAAGCTGACCACACACTGATGAACTGGCCAAAAAAGTCAGTTGGCTGCCCTGTTGGCATCCTTCCACCTGACATGTATCAATCTGAAAAGCGAAAGATCCAGGCTGGACGAGAGAAATCATATAGTGTATAGGCAGCTTAAGGCTGTCAAATAACCTCAGAAAGCAGGTGGACATGTAAAATCCAACTGCCATCAGTCTAAAGTGAGAGCAGCAAGGGAGGACTGGAAACCTTTAGCCTGAAGGACAATTGCAGTCAAATAGCCTAAACGTATTACAGACAGATTTCTGTGAGTTAAATAAAGTGTACAATGCAAAGTGAGCCATAGTACCGCACTGATCGGTGGACATGTTGAATGTTGGATGTTCCTAAAATATATTATTTTACACACCTTTTCACATCTTCCATTATCAGTTTGCAATGCATCTCTCATCATATGCTCACAAGATATCTCAGAGCTCTAAATGAAGTTGGTTCTGGAAGACTTCCCTCTGTCAGGTGCTGTGATTTCAAAGGGGAGCAAATAGCTATATACTGTCCAACATTTGTCACTAAAAAACAGTAATAATCTCCTGCGCTTGGGTGTTTACTCTCTAAATAAGTGGTGCGACCAACTCTTTAAATATAAGCAATGCCTACAATCTTGCAGCCCTCCTAAGAACAATGGGTATTCTTGAAACTGGAACAAAAAACAAAAAAGGAAGGGCGCACCGACCTTGCACATTACCAATGGTAGAATTTTATTAACCGGTTCCCGCCCGCCCTATAGCCGAATGACGGCTATAGAGCAGGCGCTTTTGTCCGGGAGGCCGTCCCTGGACGTCCTTGTGTTTACTTCCGCAATGCGTGCCGCCGCGGGCGCGCATCGGGGAAGTTTTGTGTTTGCCGTGTCCCCCGGAGACAGGCAAACACAGATCGCTGTGAACGGCCAATCAAAGCGGCCGTTTACAGCGCGATCGCAGCTGCCAATGGGAGATGATCTCAAATGTAAACATATGAGATCATCTCCCATTGCCCTGTCTCTCTCTCCTCACACAGAGACAGCGTGTGAGGAGAGAGAGGATCTGTGAGTTATAAAGTGATACATTATATAAAATCTGTCAGCCCCAGTGCCATCTGTCAGCCCCAGTGCCATCTGCCAGTGCCGTCAGCCCCAGTACCGTCTGCCAGTGCCATCTGCCAGTGCCATCTGCCAGCCCCAGTGCCATCTGCCAGTGCCATCTGCCAGCCCCAGTGCCATCTGCCAGCCCCATCTGCCAGAGCAATTAACCAGAGCAAATAGCCAGCGCCATCTGCCAGCGCCATCTGCCAGTGCCATCTGTCATCGCCAGCTGCCAGTGCCATCTGCAAGTGCCAGCCCCATCTGCCAGTGCCAGCCCCAGTGCCATCTGCCAGTGCCAGCCCCAGTGCCATCTGCCAGCGACATCTGTCAGCGCAATCTGCCAGCGCCATCTGTCAGCGTCATCTGCCAGCGCCATCTGCCAGCGCCATCTGTCAGCGCCATCTGCCAGCCCCATCTGTCAGCGCAATCTGCCAGTGCCATCTGCCAGTGCCACCTGCCTCCAGCGCCATCTGCCAGTGCCACGTGTTGTCAGTGCCACGTGTCGTCAGTGCCACCTGCCACGTCAGTGCCACCTGCCACGTCAGTGTCACCTGTGATCAGTGCTGTTAGTGTCACCTGCTAGTGTCACTTGCCACATCAGCGTCACCTGTCAGTGTCATCTGCCAGATCAGCGTTATCTGTCAGTGTCATCTGCCACATCAGTGTCACCTGTCAGTGCCATTTGTGATCAATAAAAATGTCACAAAGATTATATTCAGCCGAGGAGGCATACGATATTCTTGCAGTCGACGAGAGCAACGGGGAGCTCTCCGCTTCAGATTCCTCCTCATATTCAGATTGTGAGTCTGACGTGGACTACGAGCCTGTCCTCAGCAGCGGTACAATGACAGCCTCAGAGGAGGAAGATGATAGTCCGCCCGTCAGACGAAGGCGTACTGGTGAGGAGGCGGTACCATCCACCAGCACCGCAGAGCCATCCACCGGCAACGCAGTGCGATCCACCAGCACCACAGTACCTCGGCAAAGGCCAAGTACCAGTGTGTCAACTCGGCCCCAAAGGGTTAGGTCCCATGCCAGCCTTCCCTATTCCCTCCAGAACCCCTTGTGGCTTCCTCCTAACTCAGGAGAAGCTAACGTTCCCCCTTTCACTGCCAACCCAGGAGTCTAGGTGGACACACACAATTTTTCCCTGATTGACTTTTTCCACTTAATTTTTACCGAGGACATGTTGAATCGATTGTGGTCCAGTCCAACCTATATGCCCAACAATTTATTGAAAGCAAACCAACGTCCTCTTATGCCCGTCCCTACGAGTGGAGAGCCCTAACAGTGGAGGAGTTAAAAAAAATTTTGGGCCTCACATTTTGTATGGGACTAAACAATAAAAATGAAATACGTGCATATTGGTCATCCCGCCCCATCTATCACATGCCCATCTTTTCCTCAATAATGTCCCAGACCAGATATCTCATGATAATGAGATTCCTACACTTTAACAACAATACCCAGTGCCTTCCTCGAAATGACCCACATTTTGATAAACTTTACAAAATTCGGCCACTAATAAATTATTTTTCTGAGATCTTCCCCCAGTTGTTTACCCCAGACCAACACATATGTGTGGATGAGTCCCTGATCAAATTTTCTGGCAGGCTGGGCCTAAAACAATTTATTCCCTCCAAAAGGGCCCGCTATGGGGTGAAAATGTATAAATTGTGTGACCGAGCCACAGTGTATACATATTCCTTCATGGTATACGAAGGGAAGGACAACCAGCTACATCCCCCTAATTGCCCCGAATACATCAGATCGAGTGGGAAAGTTGTTTGGGAACTCATAAATCCACTCCTGGAGAAAGGCTACCATCTCTATGTGGATAATTTTTACACAAGTTTACCCCTGTTCCGCAACCTCCATAGAAAGAATACTCCAGCATGTGGCACCATAAGGACGAACCGGAAGGGCTTTCCTCAAAGCCTCGTCAACAAAAAGTTAAGAAAAGGCGAAGCGGCGAGTTTACGGAACGAGGACATTTTGGCTGTGAAGTGGAGGGACAGAAGGGATGTGTACATGCTTTCTTCGATCCACAACAACACTTTTGTTGAGATCACCAGGAGGAATGGCCCAATACAAAAACCAACTTGTATCCATGAGTACAACATGTTCATGGGGGATGTCGACTTGAACGACCAGATGCTCGAACCCTACCTTGCCACAAGAAGAACATACAAGTGGTATAAAAAAATTCAATTTATTTCTTTAATTTGGCCATATACAACACGTATGTAATCTATCGAAAATCCACAGAAAGACCCATACCCTTCCTTGGCTACCAGGAGGAATTCCTCACTGCCCTTATATACCCCAACGGCCCACCAGAAAACATTCGATCCGATGTAATTAGCAGACTCTGAACGCCACTTTCCTGATAAAATCCCTCCAAGATCAACAGGCCGAAGACATCAGAAAAAATGTCGGGTGTGCAGCAAACGAGGATTGAGAAGAGACACAACTTATCATTGTGCCCAATGCCCTTCCCAACCAGGCCTCTGCATAGGTGACTGTTTTTGCCGTTACCATACTTCAGTGAATTATTAGTGAAGTATAGTAACCATAACCCTCACTTCCTGCCATTTACCTTCACGCCCCTTATGCCTCTGCTTGCTTTGTAACTGACCCTGGCATGTTATTCGACCACGCTTCTGCCTACTGATTCTGTTTATGCCTCTGCCTGATCTGGAACTGACCCTGGACTGTTATTCGACCACGCTTCTGACTACCGATTCTGTACATACCTCTCTCTGATCTGGAACTGACCCTGGACTGTTTGACCATGCCTCTTGCCTGCCTCTTGGACTGATCTTGTACCCTCTCAGTGGACTAGTGGGATTCATAACAGGGGTCTCACATATGTGAGGGGCTCCAGAATTGTTTTTCTGGATGAAAAAGACAATTTCATTTGTTTTCTCATTCCTAGATTAGGGTCTGGAGACTCGGAGGCTTCAAAGAGATTTGCGTGGGAGAAGCCTCTACCCCTATCCCCAGTCTGTCCTGAACAAGGCCCTACTTCTGCCTGCTGCCTGTAGGACCTATACCATCATGCCTCTGCCTGTTGCATGAACTGACCACACCACATGGATGGACCATGTTCTTGCCTACTACCAGGACCAATATTTTGGCACTGCTGACAATCTCTGCCTGCACTGACCTTGGACTGTATATGGACAGTATCCCTGCCTGCTGCCTATATTGACTATGGACAGTATACCTGCCTGTTGCCTGGAAAATTGTGTTCACTTTTGCTGACCAAGTCCCTGCCTGCTGCCTGGACCAGTGCTATCATCCTGTGGACTACTGCGCTGCTAAAACCACAGGTAATCTTATTTTTACTCTTTACTCAGCAGAATGTATTTTGGGGTGTAATTCTTGATATGTGCATGCTATGTGTCCCTGGGACACCTGATGGTGTTCCTTGCATGTTAGGCCTCTGTATGTGGCCAAGCTGTGTAAAAGTCTCACACATTTGGTATTGCGGAGGAGTAGCAGAATGTATTTTTGGGTGTCATTTTTGCTATGTACATGCTATGTGTTGGAAATATCTTATAAATGGACAACTTTGCGTAAAAAAAAAATGCGTTTTCATTTTTTTCCACATTTTCCCAAAACGTCTGGAAAAAAAATTAGCCATTCAAAAGACTCATTATGCCTCATAGATTATACGTTGGGGTGTTAGCTTTCCAAAATGGGGTCACTTTGTGGGCGTTTCCATTGTCCTGGTGCTCCAGGGCCTTCAAAACTGTAATAGGTGGTTGAGAAATGAGATGTGTAATTTATGCTCCTAGAACGCCTGATGGTGCTATTTCAATATTGGGCCTCTGTATGTGGCCAGGCTGTGTAAAAGTCTCACACATTTGGTATTGCCATACTCAGGAGGAGTAGCAGAATGTATTTTGGGGTGTAATTTTTGCTATGTACATGCTATGTGTTGGAAATATCTTATAAATGGACAACTTTGCGTAAAAAAAAATGCGTTTTCATTTTTTTTTCCACATTTTCCCAAAACTTCTGGAAAAAAAATGAACCATTCAAAAGACTCATTATGCCTCATAGATTATACGTTGGGGTGTTTGCTTTCCAAAATTGGGTCACTTTGTGGGCATTTACATTGTCCTGGTGCTCCAGGGCCTTCAAAAGTGTAATAGGTGGTTGAGAAATGAGATGTGTAATTTATGCTCCTAGAACGCCTGATGGTGCTATTTCAATATTGGGCCTCTGTATGTGGCCAGGCTGTGTAAAAGTCTCACACATTTGGTATCGTAATACTCAGAAGGAGTAGCAGAACGTATTTTGGGGTGTCATTTGTGGTATACACATGCCATGTGAGAGAAATAACCTATTACATTGAAAATTTTGTGAGAAAAAAAAATCTTCATTTTGCAAAGAATTGTGGGAAAAGGATGACAACATCAAAAACCTCACCATGCATCTTAGTAAATACCTTGGAATGTCTACTTTCAAAAAAAGGGGTCATTTGGGGGGTATTTGTACTTTCCTGGCTTGTTCTGGTTGCAAGAAATGAGATAGGCCACCAGTACATCAGGTGTGATCAATTTTTTATGATTCGCACCACAGCTTGTGGACTCTCTAACTTTCACAAAGACCAAATAATATCCACTAAATTGGGTTATTTTTACCAAAGATATGTAGCAGTATAATTTGTGGCCAAAATTTATGAAAAAAATTAATAATTTGCAAAATTTTATCACATAAACTAAGAAAAATTCGTTTTTTTTTTCCAAATTTTCTTTTTTTTTAATTTATAGCGCAAAAAATAAAAAAACTCAGAGGTGGTCAAATACCACCAAAAGAAAGCTCTATTTGTGGGAAAAAAAGGACACAAAATTCATTTGGGTACAGTGTTACATGACTGAGTAATTGTCATTCAAAATGTGAGAGCACCGAAAGCTGAAAATTGGTCTGGGCAGGAACGGTGTTTAAGTGCCCAGTAAGCAAGTGGTTAAAAGCACAAAAACAATGTTTATACTCACAAACGAGCATGTAAATGAGGCTTTTCAATTGGTTAGACTGTGTCTCTAAGCACCAGTGGTTTTCCGGTGCTTAGAGACACAGGCTCACCAATTGATAAGCCTCATTTACATGCTCGTTTGTGAGTATAAACATTGTTTTTGTGCTTTTAATAAAATTCTATCATTGGTAATGCGCAAGGTCGGTGTGCCCTTCCTTTTTTCTTTTGTGTCAACATTTGTCACTGCCTGAGGGTTCCACTCTGATAGACATCTGAACGCTGAAGTAGTTCCACTCATAGCCACCAGCCTAACATACCACGTTAATACTGGCACAGTGACTGATTCCCCGCTTCCCCCTGCCCTGTTCTCCCCTGAACAGCAGGTAGTGGCACTAAAACAGCAGCCCTGGTTTACCATGTAAACTCTATGACGACTAAGGGGCAGGGCATTGGGCAGAGTAAGGCTTAGGTAGGGTGTTTGGGGAAGAACAATAGTGATCAGGATCTACCCAAGCAAAGTTCTGTTGAGTGGGCCAACTGTAGGCCTAAGGTGGCTGGATGGGGTAGGTGTCATTTTAAGTCAATGGGTAGCTTTAGGTAAATGCCAAATATTATTAACCTGGTATTGCGTACTGTAGGACTTAACAACACCCCACCCCAATCATATATATGTGAAAACAAATGCATTTAATGCAATACCCTAAGAATGTTTTTCTCTTTTTTGTTCTCTTTAGGCCTGCTAAATATACCTTTAAACATGTTTTCTTTTTGTTCAATAAGTCAAAAATACTCAAAATGTTGGTAAAGATGTTACCAAGAATGCTGATAACTTCTCATGCTCACTGTCTGTGCCTGGGGGTGGAGATAAGAGGCCAGTGTTCTTTGTAATCTATCAGAAAAGAAGTAGGCAGGGCTGACACCACCTGCTTTGGAAGTCAGAGGAAAAAAATACTGGGCCATAAAAACTATCATTGGCAGTTCTTGAGCAATGGGAATTGTCCACATGACATCTTATTTTGGACAATCTCGGTGCCTTGAGGTGCAACATTTTAAAGGGTGCTGAAAAAAGTTTGCAAAACACTGATTTTGATAATCAGAGTCCACATATACAGTAAGTGAAATGTTTTATTTTTATGAATGACTCATTTAAAAATGAAGAAGAGCATTAGTAGTTGATACAAAATGAATTTTACAAGCAGTCAACTGGCTTTATACATTTTTGTGAAGAAATCTTCAAAGAATGGAAATCAGGAACATTCAGAACTTACAAGAATGGCGACTTGACAGATAATTGCAGAAAATCTTTGTAATAGAAACACAGCATTTTAAACCTGGCAGAGGTCCTAATAAATGCACACAGGCAATTTTCAGGTAAATTAATCAACCTTTGATTCACTGGAGGGGTCTACAGGGAGCATTGTCTGACACTGTTTATAGGCCTAAACTCAGTCACCCTTTGTGATTATTTGTGCATAGAGACTATTGGTCGGTATAGATGCCTTGGGGCAATCAGATTGTGTCTGTGATCAGTCCGCAATCTAATGTCTATGATCTATTTAATGGTGATTAACTGACAGAGATAGAGATAACACAGCTGTAAAACAAATAGATTAGATTGTTTAAAAAAAAGAACATCACTATATACTGATTATCCAGAAATTATCCAGGAATTATGCGCCATCTAGATCTACATACACACCCAATGCTTATGCACATAGATCCCTGTCTGAAATGACCACACTTAAAGCAGAGTTCCAGGCAAAAATGTAACTCTTTTGAAAATATATGCCCCCCCCCCCCCCCATTTTTGAAAAAAAAAATCTTCATACCTTTTCTGCTTATTTTCTTTGGGACTTCCGAGGTTTTGCCCCTCCTCCTTCCCCCTGTCACCTTCTGAGGCTTGTGTGTGTCCCAGAAGATGACGGGACCATTCAGAAAGCCCCGTGCGACTTGCGCATGCGCAGTAGGAAACAGTCTGTGAAGCCGCAAGGCTTAACTTCTTGTTTGCCTTAGTAGGGACACCGGTGTCTGCACCTAGAGCCGATGGATGGGTCAGCTTCGGGTGCTGACATCGCAGGCCCCCAGGACAGGTAAGTGTTCTTATACTAAAAGTCAACAGCTACAGTATTTGTAGCTGCTGACTTTTATTTATTTTTTTCACCCAGGCTGAAACTCCACTTTAAAGTGGTTGTAAAGGCTGAAGGCTTTTTTTACCCCAAAAAATAAATAAAAGCCAGCAGCTACAAATATTGTAGCTACTCACTTTTATTATACTATTAAGGCACTTACCTGTCCAGGAATCCAGCCATGTCCTCATTCAAGCTAATTCTTGAATCAGCTCTCGGGTGCTGGTGCTGCCATCTTGGTTAATGCCCTGCACACATGACCGGTTTTCCCATCGGAATAAACTCTGAAGGTTTTTTCCAATGGAATTTTGCTGAAGCTGTCTTGTGTACACACGATCACACCAAATTCCAAAAGTCAAGAACACGGTAACTTACAACACGTCTACGGGACTGGAAAAAGTTCAGTAGCCAGTAACCGATAGTTCCGTCTCGTACTTGTTTGCGTCGTTTTTGGTACATCGGAACAGCATACAGAGGAGCTGTTTTCCCGATAGGAATTTGTTCTGTCAAAAAAATATAGAACATGTTCTCTTTCTAGATCCGTCAGAATTTTCGATGTAAAAAGTCAGATGGAGCATACACATGGTCAGAATATACGATGAAAAGCTCCCATCTGACTTTTTCTGTTGAAAATTCCAACCGTGTGTACGGGGCATTAGGCAAACTGGCTGTGAAGCCTTTTAGCTACACAGCCAGTTTCCTATTGCTCATGTGTGAATCGAGCCAGCTCTGTATATTCATTGACACACATAGTGAGACTCAACACACCCCTCCCCCCACTAACTGTGACTGACAGCAGCGGGAGCCAATAGCACCTGCTGTGTTGCCAATGAGGAGAGAGCTGCTGCCCTAGTGGATCAAGATTGGGCTCAGGTAAGTATAAGGGGGAACAGAGGGGGGAGTGGAGCTGCATTTAAAAGGATTTTCTACCTTAACCACTTGCGGACCAGGCCATAGCCGAAAGACGGATACAGCGTGTTCGTGTTTTTCTGGGTGGGTGTCCATGGATGTCCTCCCAGAATCTTGCTCTCGCGCTCCCCCATATGCTCCCTTATGCTCCGGAAGACCCGGCGCATCACGGATCACGGTAAACACCCTTTATCATGAGATCGATCACTTGTAAACTCTCAAAAAATCTCCTCATTGGCACCACAGCAGGTGCTATTGGCTCCCGCTGCTGTCATTCACAGTTAGCGGGGGGAGGGGGGTGTTGAGTCTCGTGTGTCAATGAATATACAGAGCTGGCTCGATTCACACATGAGCAATAGCAAACTGGCTGTGTAGCTTAAAGGCTTCACAGTCAGTTTGCCTAATGCCCCGTGCACATGGTCGGAATTTCCTCCCTCCTCTCTCTGTACTGATCAGTACGATACTCTGCAATACTCTGCAACACTGCAATACTCTGCCAATACTCCGCCAATACTCTGAAATAAATTTTAACACTAACAACCTTTTTTTTTTTTTACAGAATGTTCAAAATTTTTTGATTTATAGCACAAAAAATAAAAAGTCCAGGTGTAATTAAATACCATCAAAAGAAAGCTCTATTTGTGTGAAAAAAGGGACAAAAATTTCATATAGGTACAGTGTTGCATGACTGAGTAATTGTCATTCAAAGTATGAGAGCTCATACAGAAGACCGGGCCACCGCTTGTAAAAGAGCTAGAAGAAGGCACGGTGGCCTGGCAAGAAGAACCGAAGAGGGGGACAAGACCCCCGAAGTCGGAAGAAGAGGGCAGCGGCGGCGAAGAAGAATGCCGGGCTCCTCCGCTAGTAAAAGAGCTAGCAGAAGATAGCGGAGGAGTCCGACGAGAAGACCCCCCAAGACGGAAGAAGACCCCCGGAGCTGTGCCATAAACTATTTTAACCCTGTGTTGTGTTTTTTTTTTTACTTTTTTTTTCACAGGTGAATGGGTAGGGGTACATTGTACCCCATACTCATTCACATAGGGTGGGGGGCCGGGATCCAGGGGCCCCCTTATTAAAGGGGGCTCACGGATTCCGATAAGCCCCCTGCCCGCAGACCCCGACAACCAACGACCAGGGTTATTGGGAAGAGACCCTTGTCCTCATCAACATGGGGACAAGGTGCTTTGGGGTGGGGGGGTGCGTGCCCCCCCCCTTTCTCAAGGCACCCCCCCATGTTGAGGGCACGCGGCCTGGCACGGCTCAGGAGTGGGGGGGGCGCTCGCTCGTCCCCACCCCCTTTCTTTCCTGGCCGGCCAGGTAGCGTGCTCGGATAAGGGTCTGATATGGACCTAGGGGGGAGCCCCAGGCCGATTTTTCAGCGTAGGGATTCCCCTTTAAGTCCATACCAGGTGACGGGGCCAGCGACGCCTCCTTCGCTGGCCCCGGCTACCTGGAGACGCGCTCAAAATGAGCGGACTTTCCTCCACGTGTGTGGGCGAGTCCATTCATTTCAAAAGTACGGCGGATAGTCCGGCGGACTTAGTACGCCGTATTAGTCCACTGAAAAAGTGCCGTGTGTGGGCAAGTAGCTCATTCTGAAAGTCCGGCGGAAAGTCCGCCAGACTAAGTCCGCCGGTTAGTCTGCTACGTGTGTACGCGGCATAAGTATCAAAGTCAGTATGAAAAATAACTCTTAAGCCCCGTACACACTATCAGATTTTCTGCTGATTTTTTCCTTCAGATTTACCAAAACCATATAATATGAGGTCAAACCTTAGGAGTTTCAATTTGTATGCAATCAAGCAAGCCCTTGTACTACATGGTTTTGGTAAGTCTGAAGGAAAAAATCTGATAGTTTGTATGGGGCTTTACTTTGAATAAATCCAGAGAATAGCTATTCACAGCTAGATCCTTAACCTAGTTGGATAGTCCTTCTCTCACCAGGCCTAGCAGTGAGTAGGGTGCTTGAGTCAGGAACAAGTCTCTGCCACAGACTTTTCTACAGAACATGTAAAGAAAACTTTAAACTTGTAGAACGCTCGTGTGGTACCAGTATCTTGCAGCCGGTCCGGTGATACCGCACAAGATTGGATTCACTTGGGTCCTTCATCTCTTCCAGGCTCTTGTTGAGAAGCAACCCTTGCGTGGCCTTCTCCCAAAGAGTCCTCCCCTGGATAACTTTACAGTTGCTGGGCTTCTCCACTAACCGTGACGGCACCGGACCACCTCCGAATCCTCTCTGTAGTTTCCTCGCATCGAGCTAGCCAGCCTCGAGATGTAAAATCGGGTGGATCCGCTACCCAGGCCATGGAAGTCCTGGGGGCTGGTCAGGAGGACCAGGACCATGCAGTCAGAACATACTTCTGGACCGGAACCCCATAACAAGTGACATCTGCATCTTAAGTACCCCCACCCAGAAGGCGAAGCAAGAGAAACACTCCCACTGGGCTAGTTCCGAGAGAAAGTAACCTTAAAGCACCCAACCAGACTGTGTTACCATACCTGCCAGTGACAACGCCCCTTATGGCCAGGCAGGACACCCTTCAGTCTAGTCAGACTGATGCTGAGGTCAAAATGTAGAGTAATCATACCCAAACCAAACTGCGGTTTAAGGGTAACAATCAATTTCAAAATCACATAGCGCTTGCTCTTCAGGAGCAAAAAACAATTTCTAAAGCTAGAAAAATCTGAGTACCTGAACTTTAGTGTAGGAATGCAGAAAGGAATGAAAACATGTGAAACATCAGAGTAATAAAACCGTTGGCATAAGTACAATACACATACAATACACAGTCTAGGTAGTCTCTTTTACCAATAAAACCTTGGATCCGGTAGAGTCAGGTCTTTTCCCTGTGCATTAACAGTGGTAACAAAGTAAACAGCACTATCTTTGTCCGGTCTGCAAGTTGTGCCCAGTCTCGCCCTATGATGGACATAACACAGGGACTGGGCATGACTGTGAGCCGAGCCGAGTACACTCGATTACAATCGGCTCCGCTCGGGACTGCGAGAGGGCCCGAGAGCCGCCGAGATACACAGGACTCTGTATCTCGGCAGCGCCATTTTTAAACTTCAAGATTGCAATTACAAGCCTGCAAATGACACTGGACTAAGGCTGCAGATGGACACTGATAAGGCTGCATTGATGGCCATTTAAATGTAATTTTTTTCTTTAAACTTCCCTCCTAAAAGTTTTATCCTTAAAATTCCCTCCTAAACTTGGGGTGCGTGTTATATGCCAGCACGTGTTATACGCCAATAAATATGGTAATGTATAGAAGGTAGGGCCCGAAAGTGACTCAAGCCCAGGGGCCCCCACCACCCTAAGTCCTGCCCTGATCACGGTAAACAGGACAAATAGAGGAATCTCCCTAACCAGGGCACAGACAGCAATAAAAACATCTAGTATTTTGTTTGGAGCATATATTTTGTGTTCATATAGAAAAGCACTGCACTACACAAACATATGATTAATAAAAAGTGACAGGTATTCTAATCCCTCTCCAGCGTATCCAAAACTGGAAAAAATGTTTGCCTTTAGACTTTAGACTTTAAGTCTGGTCAGTTCAAATAGGGATCTATATAAGCATTGGGTGTGTACATCAGGGCCGTCTTTAATTTGGATTGGGCCCTGAGCAAACATTTTCTTGCCCCCCCCCCCCCCCCCTCCATTCTGAGATATACAAAAAATAGCAGGTAGACTTAAAATCAGTTTACTGCAGCAGATCACGCAGTGATTGCAATTGTTTGCCAGAGGCTACAGCCTATCCTTACTGCTCGCTGGCTGGTTGCTAGAGGTTACAACACATAATTTCTGCTTGCCGATTGGTTGCTAGAGGTTAATGCACATCATTACCACTTACTGATTGGCTACTAGAGATTAAAGCAGATCACTACTGTTCGCTGATTGGTTGCTACAGGTTAATACACATCATTACCTCTCACTGAGCAGTGGAGCAATCCTAAATAATTGAGCAAGTAAAGGGGCACATTAATACACATACTACAGGAGAGTGTCAGAGAGTGCAGACATATTACAGGAGAGGTTCAGAGACTGCAGACATACTGCAGGAGACAATCAGAGACTGCGGACATACTGCAGGAGATTACCAAAGACTGGGGACATACTACAAGAGACAATCAGAGACTGCGGACATACTGCAGGAGATTACCAAAGACTGGGGACATACTGCAGGAGACAATCAGAGACTGGCGACATACTGCAGGAGACAATCAGAGACTGTGGAAATACTACAGGAGACAATAAGAGACTGCGGACATACTGCAGGAGACAATCAAAGACTGCGGACATACTGCAGGAGACAATCAGAGACTGGCAACATACTGCAGGAGACAATCAGAGACTGGCGACATACTGCAGGAGACAATCAGAGACTGGCGACATACTGCAGGAGACAATCAAAGACAGCGGACATACTGCAGGAGACAATAAGAGACTGGCGACATACTGCAGGAGACAATCAGAGACTGCGGACATACTGCTGGAGACAATCAGAGACTGGCGACATACTGCAGGAGACAATCAGAGACTGCGGACATACTGCAGGAGACAATCAGAGACTGGCGACATACTGCAGGAGACAATCAGAGACTGCGGACATACTGCAGGAGACAATCAGAGACTGGTGACATACTGCAGGAGACAATCAAAGACTATGGAAATACTGCAGGAGACAATCAGAGACTGGCGACATACTGCAGGAGACAATCAGAGACTGGCAACATACTGCAGGAGACAATCAAAGACAGCGGACATACTGCAGGAGACAATAAGAGACTGCGGACATACTGCAGGAGACAATCAGAGACTGGCGACATACTGCAGGAGACAATCAGAGACTGCGGACATACTGCAGGAGACAATCAGAGACTGGCGACATACTGCAGGAGACAATCAAAGACTATGGAAATACTGCAGGAGACAATCAGAGACTGGCGACATACTGCAGGAGACAATCAGAGACTGGCGACATACTGCAGGAGACAATCAAAGACAGCGGACATACTGCAGGAGACAATAAGAGACTGCGGACATACTGCAGGAGACAATCAGAGACTGGCGACATACTGCAGGAGACAATCAGAGACTGCGGACATACTGCAGGAGACAATCAGAGACTGGCGACATACTGCAGGAGACAATCAAAGACTGCGGACATACTGCAGGAGACAATCAGAGACTGGCGACATACTGCAGGAGACAATCAGAGACTGCGGACATACTGCAGAAGACAATCAGAGACTGGCGACATACTGTAGGAGACAATCAGAGACTGGCGACATACTGCAGGAGACAATCAGAGACTGGCGACATACTGCAGGAGACAATCAGAGACTGGCGACATACTGCAGGAGACAATCAAAGACAGCGGACATACTGCAGGAGACAATAAGAGACTGCGGACATACTGCAGGAGACAATCAGAGACTGGCGACATACTGCAGGAGACAATCAGAGACTGCGGACATACTGCAGGAGACAATCAGAGACTGGCGACATACTGCAGGAGACAATCAGAGACTGGCGACATACTGCAGGAGACAATCAGAGACTGCGGACATACTGCAGGATACAATCAGAGACTGGCGACATACTGCAGGAGACAATCAGAGACTGGCGACATACTGCAGGAGACAATTAGAGACTGGCGACATACTGCAGGAGACAATCAAAGACAGCGGACATACTGCAGGAGACAATAAGAGACTGCGGACATACTGCAGGAGACAATCAGAGACTGGCGACATACTGCAGGAGACAATCACAGACTGCGGACATACTGCAGGAGACAATCAGAGACTGGCGACATACTGCAGGAGACAATCAAAGACTGCGGACATACTGCAGGAGACAATCAGAGACTGGCGACATACTGCAGGAGACAATCAGAGACTGGCGACATACTGCAGGAGACAATCAGAGACTGGCGACATACTGCAGGAGACAATCAGAGACTGGCGACATACTGCAGGAGACAAACAAAGACAGCGGACATACTGCAGGAGACAATCAAAGACAGTGGACATACTGCAGGAGACAATAAGAGACTGCGGACATACTGCAGGAGACAATAAGAGACTGCGGACATACTGCAGGAGACAAGCAGAGACTGCGGACATACTGCAGGAGACAATCAGAGACTGCGGACATGCTACAGGAGACAATCAGAGACTGCGGACATACTGCAGGAGACAATCAGAGACTGCGGACATGCTACAGGAGACAATCAGAGACTGCGGACATACTACAGGTGATGGTCAGAGAATTTTCAGTAATGCACAGCTTGACAGTTGAATAACACAGCTCAGGGTTTAAGCAGTCAGGTGCAAGGACATACCTGGGCAGCCAAACTCACTAACTCAAACTCAATGTCCGCCAGCACCCTCCGATCGCTAGGCAGAGAGCCATAACGGCGATCTTCCTATGTAAACAAGGAAGATTGACGTTTTGTCAGTAGGGAAGGCATTGATCCTGTGTTCCTGCAATGCAGGAACATGGAGCAATGCCTTCCCCTAGTAAAAGCACCTCTCACACAGTACACAAGCACTGGCTAGGCACACAGTTAACCCTTTGATCTCCCCTGATGTTACCCTATTCCCAGCCAGTGTCATTAGTACAGTGGCAGTGTATATTTTTAGCACTGATCACTGTATTAGTGTCACTGGTCCCCAAAAAGTGTCAAGAGTGTCAGTTAGTGTCCGATTTGTCTGCCATGATATCGCAGACCCGCTATAAGTCGCTGATCGCCACCATTGCTAGTAAAAAATAAATAAATACAAATTCCATTAAAATATCCCATAGTCTGGTAGACACTATAGCTTTTACGCAAACCAATTAATATACGCTTATTTGGATGTTTTTTACCAAATATATGTAGTCAAATACATATTGACCTAAACTGATAAAGAAATTCGATTTTTTTCTGTGTCAATATTTTTATTAAAGTTTTGAGTAACAAGATAAGACATTGTTGGGTAGCACAACATAGTACAAAATAAAACTGTCAAGATAAACAGTGCATAATAAAAGAAAAAAATTGGTGACAATAGTAAAAAAGAGGTGTAGAAAAAGTGAACTGCGCTGTGTCCTAGAAACCCTAAAAATTTAGATACAAATTTAGACACAAAAATAAACAATAAAATATGAGAGCTGCACTCTAAGAACAAAACTAATACGTGACAAATTGCGACAATAATGAAAAATGTGACAATATATGAGTCAACAGTATGGGTTGTTGAGTCCCAAGAGATAAGTCAGCAACATGAACAAATATGTCCTTCGAAGTTTTGCTAATAAGCAATAGACAAACACCAAGTGTTTGTGTCCTCCTCGTGCAGATGACAAATTCACACCAACATGCAAAGTGTATCCGACACCACATAAAGTCCACGCTTACAAGCTATCACAAGCTGAGTCGCTTGTGGCTAATACCCGAGCCAAGGCCTTTGACTCCTGAAATGGAAAGCAGCGACTCCGACCAGAACAGCCTCCAAGCACCACTCATAAGTGGATGGATATATGTTATCACAGAAGCTCAAAAGGATCCAGGATCCTCGTTTCTCATGATCATGATAACCCAAAGAAAAGAAAAAGGCTTGCCATAGGTAAAACCAGACTAGTCATTTATTTATAAAACAAAAACAGTATCACCTACATAGACGTAACGTATTTTAAGCATGGATAGTAAGCCGGCCAGCTACAATACGAACGGCCGTTCCTTTGGAATGTTGAACAGAGAAGTGACGTCAGTACGTTTTACCTATGGCAAGCCTTTTTCCTTTCTTTGGGTTATCATGAGAATCGAGGACCCTGGATCCTTTTGAGCTTCTGTGATAACATATAACCATCCGCCTACAAGTGGTGCTTGGATGCTGTTCTGGTCGGAGTCGCTGCTTGCCATTTTGTGATTGCTTGTAAGCGTGCACTTTATGTGGTGGCAGATACACTTTGGTGTGAATTTGTCATCTGCACAAGGAGGACACAAACACTTGGTGTTTGTCTATTACTTATTAGCAACGCTTCGAAGGACATATTTGTTCATGTTGCAGACTTATTTCTTGGAACTCGACAACCCATAGTGTTGAATCACATATTGTCACATTTTTCATTACTGTCACCATTTGTCACGTATTCGTTTTGTTGTTAGAGTGTGGCTCTCATATTTTATTGAATAGTATAGATGGTAAGGGTTTCGGTATGAACCCATAAACAGTTCACAAGTAGGTGTGACAAACTACAGTAATGTGATCGACCAAGTGTAACCTCTATCTATAGTACCAATCAGTAAAGTTCTGTCTCTATCCAGATATCAAAGGAAAAATCTCCTGAGGTAGTTTCTCATGAGCAAAACCTTACAATTAACTTTAAAACAACGATAAAGGCCAGCTGTAAGGCCAACAATACACCAGAAAAGTAAAAATAAAAATGTAAGATATAAAGAGAGAGAAAAGAGGAAGAAGAATTAGCCCCCGTACACACGGTCGGAGAATCCGTCGGAATGTGTCCTAACGGACCGCGTTGTCGGATAATCCGACTGTGTGTGGTATGCATCGGACTGTTTCCGTCGGAATATCTGTCGGACCAAATTTTCCAACTTGTTGGAAATATTTTCCGACAAACTGGTCCGATAGGACATACTCCGATCATGTGTAGAGAATTCCGATCGGACAAAGTGCCACGCATGCTCAGATCAAATTCCTACATCAAAGCTATTGGCTACTAGCCTGAACGTAGTCCCATCGTAATGAAATTACGTCATCACGTTCTGAAAGATCTGATTTTTCAACAACTTTGTCCGACCGTGTGTATGCAACAGTTTCGGACACAATCCGACGGACAAAATCCGACGGACAAAATCCGACGGATTTGGTTGGCAGAATGTCTGACCGTGTGTACAGGGGCTAAGAAACAGGGAGAAGAGAAAACAAGGAAAGAGAATAGAGTGAGAGCCCACCCGTCTAGAATCCCATCCAGCGATCAAACTGGTGTCAGTCTCAGGTGTCTAAAACCCGAAGATAAGAGAGCCAGGGGGTCCATATCCTTTTAAATAGGGATTGTTTGTCCTGCAGGACAAGTTTTTCGTGTAACATGATCCAGGTGAGCTTTCGCTTCAAAAAGGCTAAATCAATCATGGGGATTTTCCAAGAGTTTGCAATGGTTATTTTTGCTGCCAAGAACATGTAGTATATTAGAGTCCGAGTGGATCTCCAGATATTATTGACAGGTTCGTTGAGTGGTGTGATCCGAGGCTTTTTGTAATGTTAACCATAGTGATCGAGTAGATAAAAGTGGTTGTAAATGCACTGTACTAAATAAAAAAAAACTACAAGACAAAGGCATAATGCTATGCATACTAGCTCATTATGCCTTTGTCTTGTAGGTTTTTTTTTTATGGAATACTCACCTTAGATCAAAGCCCCCGCAGTGATCCCTGTACACTAGTCCGGCCTGCGACATCGCTCCCAGAGTTATTTCCGGGTATCGCGGGGTCCACGCTGTGATTGGCCGGAGCCACGATGACGTAATTCCTGCGCATGCCACCGGTAACGGCACATCAGCTGAAGCAATGGCACAAACGAGCTGTTGCTTCAGTGCACATGTGCCAATGATGTCGGCACATGCCAATACAGGGGATATCTTCATAAAACTTGCAGGTTTAGGAGATATCCAGGGTAGCTACAGGTAAGTCTTATTATAGGCTTACCTGTAGTAAAAAGTGGATTGTAAGGGTTTACAACCACTTTAAGGAGTGGACCTGTATCCAAAAACGCCAGATTTTGGGGCAGGTCCACCAAACATGGAGGACAGAACCTACCCGGCCACAGCCCCTGAAACAGGAGATTGACAAATCTAGGTACATCCTAGCAAGGCATTCTAGTACCAAGTACCATCTCGAACAAACCTTGTACCCTGCCTCGATCAGGGTAACATTTATAATGTTCTTGTGTAGGTGTGCAGTCCAGGATCGCCAATCCTCAACCTCAGGGGCCAGTCCCTGGTCCCTCTCCCAAGCAATTTGATAGTGGAGTTTCAATGAAGGGGAGACAAAGAAATTCGATTTTTTAAATTTTTTTATTGGATATGTTTTATAGAAGAAAGTAGAAAATATTTGTCATGGTTATGCAGTGATCTTCCTGTGTTTGCTTACCTCCCCTCATGTGTTCAGACTAAGAGGCCAGCCACTTCCACCTGGTGGTTTTTATAACCTCTCCTCTAAGCATGGCTCCACCCCAGGCCCCATCAGGGAGCCCTATATTAACCTGTGCACTGCAGGCCATCAGTGCTGATCAACCATTGTGTATTCCTTTGTGTGTTTGGCTTCCTGTTACCTGCCGTATGCTCTTCTGTTGTTCCGTAACCGACTTTGGCGTTTCTTGACTATCCCTGTTTGCCTGTGATCCTGACCTTTTGGCATGTCCCTGACTATTTCTGTCTGCTTGTGGCCCCGACCTTGGCTTTGTCCCTCACCATCCTTATCCTCCTGTTGCCTACTGTGGGTGTGAGCTGGGGGACCCTGGGGGTCGCGACCTGGAGCCAGTTGCAGCCAAGTCCATCCTCACCACTCGAGGCTCTGGTGAACACCTGCTGGCTCTTAGACTCCGCACCCCAGGGAATCTTACGCTCTAACCCCGGTGGGACCTGTCTCCCATCTGCAGCAGTCAGCCGTAGGGTCCACAACCTTGCGGTGCACTCCTGATCCCTACGATGTGCATCTGTCACCTCGCTTCAAGGTGACCTGACAATATTGTTTTACTTCCTTGAATTCTGTGACAACTGGTGACTATACCCTGTGAGTAGGCACTCATACCTCCCAACTTTTTGAGATGGGAACGAGGGACACCAATTAGCAAAAGTATGTAGGCATAAGACACACCCCTTGTCACGCCCCCTTAAAGAAGAATTATACAAAAAAATTATGTAAACCCACAAGTGTTTTTTTTTACCACTACTATTCCTTTATACTGGCTTTTGCAATTTACAAATGCAGCAGTTTAGAAATTGGATGAAATGTTTAGCACTGGGAAACAGTTTTTGATAGATAAGTAGTCCATTTATATACAACTATATTGATCAGACCAAAATGAGGTACAAATGAGGATGAAAGAGGGACTTTGTTCCAAATCAGGGACAGTCCCTCGAAATAAGGGACAGTTGGGAGCTATGTGCACTACTGTGTCACACATTTCACAGAGCCTGCCTTCTGATCTACAGAGGTGCTGAGAGGAGGAGTTTCAAGCAACATATGTAGTCCATAGAAATTGAGAAGAAGCTGCAAAGCATGGGAGGTCCAGGAAATTGTGGAAAGAGGGGGCCAGAAGACAGGAAGAATTCACAAGATGAAAGGAGATTTTTCAAGTAAGCTAATTTTGGAGAGTCAAAATAACTATTGTTTGTATTGTTACTAAAATTCCGATGTAATAAAATGAAAGCGTATGCTGTGACCACGGATCTCCTTTAACCTACCCAGCGAGGACACAGATTCAATTTTACAGAGGTTCTAATCTATCCTTGTTCTATCCAAGCCAAAAATAAAATAAAAATGCTTGGGCTATTCATGCACTTTAATTTGTCACTAAATCAATTTGTATTGATTCTGCTGTTGTGGGCTAATGAGACATAACTGGGAATAAAAAGAAGTAAAGGTACATAATAATAGTATTGATAAGATGTTATAAATTTTGACTTTTAGCAGTTGCCTAGTAAATACATAACCTTGCTAGTCTTTCAGGCAGGGCAGTCGCGTGATATTTACAAGTTAAACAAGTAAAGGCGACACCACGCTGTGAATTCCTTATGAAGTTGTTACATGTGGACTTTAAACTTCCTGGACAAACTCACAGGATGGCTCACCCACCTCTTTCTATTGCAGTACAACCGGTCTATTGACTTGACCCTATATCCAATAAAGCTTTCTTATCCTATCATAAGTCAGGTATGTTTGCTTTTCATAAATGCTCTCGTGACACAATAGGGCATTTTAGAAATTATACAGGTTTTTCACTTCTGGCCTTTCTAACCATTATCAGCTAATTGCATTTATTTTGTATAAATTTGAGTCAAACCTCAGAGCAGGTTCACAACAGGATATATGTATTGATGTGAGTTGCAGCGATGTGCTCAACATGCAATTAAGGTGTGCTGCATTTACATTATAAAAGACCTATTTTTTTATTTTTTATTTTTTTACAGCTATGTGACCTTTTTTTTGTTGATGTAAAAGGCAAAATATAGATCAGGCACCAAAATGCCATTGGCAGGACTTTTTGACAGTGTACTTAAATCCAGTGTGTTGTTATGGACAATCGCTATTTAAAGCAGAAGTGTAAGGAGAGTATTATATTATTAATATATATATATATTTTATATATAAAAGGAAGTTTTAAAGAAGTTGTGAACCTAAAAGTTATGGGCTAGATGGCTGGAGGACCCATTGAGCCACTGCTGCAAATTAGGCCCCCTGATGTTTAATTATGACCCTTATCAGCAGGGATGGACCCAGGCGTGTTCGGATCGTAGTCCCAACCCACCTGAGCAAGCCCGCCACAAAGCCGTAATTGCACACTGCCAATCATAGGCAGCCTGTGTATGTGGAGCTCCTGGCTGAGAAATGCCCCACTGCATATGATTGGTGGTGTGCAGTGAAGGCTTCCTGATTGCTCAAGTGGGTTGGGACTATGATCCAAACATGTCTGAGACCATCCCCATACCTCCCAACATTTTGAGGTGGAAATGAGGGACGCGTACTGTCAAACGTATGTAGGTGTAAGACACGCCCCCTGCCACACCCCCTTAAAGGAGAATTAACTAAAAAAAAGTCCAAGGACTTTTCTTTACCACTACTGTTCCTTTATATTGGCTTTTAAAATGTAAAAATGCAGCAACTTAGAAATTGTATAAAAGGTTTAGCACTGGGAAACACTTTTAGAAAGATAAAAAGTGCATTTATATACAACTATATAGATCAGACCAAAATGAGGGACAAATGAGGGGGAAAGAGGGACATAGCTCCAAATCAGGGACAGTCATGAGGTTACCCCCCCCCCCCCCCCCCAATATGAGAAGATGCTTTCCTTCACATGCCACAAGGCTCTGGACTAGGACATGAACCACCTTCTTAGGCAGGCCATAGACTGTGCAAATTTCTTTCCTGCAACCTCACAATTCTCCCATCAACACAGACAGTGCTGACAGGGGAATCCCTCCTTTCTTGGGATAAGAACTGTCTTATCCCAGCAGGGGGGCGGGAGCAGGCAGGGGAAGCCGTCCCCGCCGGGAGAAGACAGTGATTATTGCTAGCAGCTATAGCACTTGTACCAAAGTTGATCGATCATCTTGGTACATCAGCCTGCCCATTAATGCTTCAAATCTCAATCGGTTCCTGCTGAACCGGCCGAGATTCGAACGGCCGAGATTCGAACCGCGTATTGTCGGCCTTAGGTACAGCGTTTTTTTCGTTGAAAGGATCTATGTAATCTTTTTACAAGTGACCTCCCCTGCGCAGGTTGGTTCACTTGGAGTTTGTTCAACTTTTTTTTTTTTTCTTTTCTTTTTCAACTAAAAAAAACAATAAAAACTGAATTAAAAAAACAAAAAAACAAAAGAATGTAGAAATCATAAAATCATTTTTCAGTAGATAAATTTAAGCCTATTGTGACTGTGCTTGTTTAAAATAAAAATAAATAAAAACCTTGCCTTTACGCCTTTCTCCAGCTTCAGAAGTGGGGGTCACAGCAATGTATGAACCTGCCGGTGGATGTGTCCAATGTGGGGGCATGTACATCATTACAGGCAATGATGATTGCCACAGAGCAATGGAATGCAATTAGACCTGGAGCGGAATGTGCCATCAGCCAAGGCAAGAGGGTTGAGCGGGGGAAGCAGCTGTGTACTGACTACGGAAGATACATGAGCACTGTGTTCTTACAGAGCACGTCTGTATCTTCAGTAAACTGACCATGCTAGAATGGATAAGCTATCATCCTTAGTGTGGTCAGTTTATGGTTCTATGGCACTTTTGCTTGCCCCCCAGGGCTCCTACAGCCACTAGTATCCAGTCTATAACTCCTGAAGCATGTCCCTAGTCTCCAACAACTCCTATACATGTTTTCTTTGACCATCTCTTGTAGTATACCTGTAGTTTCTGACCATGTCCTCCGGAATTTCTGCAGTCTCTGACAATCTCCTGTAGCATGCCCATAGTCTCTGGCCATGTCCTATGGCATTTCTGCAGTCTCTGACCATCTCCTGTAGACATGTGCGCCATCAATAAATTTGTTTCGCTTCGTTCCGTTCCGTTTCATATTAGCCGTTAATTCGTATTTCATGTCTGAAATTCAATTTGGTTAGGTTCGTTAACTTTTCGTAACAATTACGAACATTCGTTATGATGAATTTATCATTATGAGGGGCTTCCACCATCCCTGTACTGTGCTCATTATGAGGGGCTCCCACCATCCCTGTACTGTGCTCATTATGAGGGGCTCCCACCATCCCTGTACTGTGCTCATTATGAGGGGCTCCCACCATCCCTGTGCTGTGCTCATTATGAGGGGCTCCCACCATCCCTGTACTGTGCTCATTATGAGGGGCTCCCACCATCCCTGTACTGTGCTCATTATGAGGGGCTTCCACCATCCCTGTACTGTGCTCATTATGAGGGGCTCCCACCATCCCTGTGCTGTGCTCATTATGAGGGGCTCCCACCATCCCTGTGCTGTGCTGACTTCCTGGGTTTTTAACTTCATCATAACAAATAATTGTAATTAATTAAAATTCTTATTTTGTCCGATTCTGAATCTCCCATTGACTACCAATACCAGTCTCCCCTATTAAAAAAGGTAATTTCTCAATGCTTACTCAGCAGCAGAAGAAAACCTCTGATTGGTCAACAAAACACCAGTCACGTTTCCGTTGTAATGGAATTTGGATCCGAAATTCCTAAACGAAATTACGTATTTCGTACAAAATTTGGAAGCATAGCAATTCGTTTTTTGGATCCTCCTGAATGTACAAATTTAAGGCAATTCATATGAATTTTAGATTTGTAGGAAAATAATGACACATGTCTAATCTCATGTAGCATGTTTGTAGTCTCTGACCATGTCTTGTGGAATTTCCGCAGTTTCTGACCCTCTCCAGTAACATAGCTGTAATTTTCACCATATCACATTGTGTGTCTGCTGTTTCTAACACTGAATATTCACTGAATATTATATGTGGCTCTTTACCGGTGGCACAGAGGTGTAGTGGGTAGCTATCTCGCCTAGCAGTAAAAAGTATCGCTGATTAAAATCCAAACCATGACACTACCTGCCTGGAGTTTGCATGTTCTCCCTGTGGCTGTGTGGGTTTCCTCTGGGTGCTCTGGTTTCCTCCCACACTCCAAAGACATGCTGTTAGGTTAATTGGCTTCTATCCAAAAAATTAGCCCTAGTATATGAAGTATGAGGGCCCCTTGAGGGTAGGGACTGATGTGAGTGTGCAATCTATGTGTGGAGCGCTGCGTAAAAATTGACAGTATTATATGGGTACATTAAATAAATAATAGAGGTGTATCTTAATGAGACACAATGTACAGGGATAGGGACAATTGTAGACATTCACTCAGGATGGACTGGTGTCTTTATTCAACCTTACTAACTATGTAACTATGGTGATGTCAGGGGCCACACTTGAGGCCCCCTATATTATAATAGTTGTCCACCACTGTACTACGGTATACTATAGAACACAGAGTGGCTGCATCATTATGTAATGGTAATAGGTCATTGGCAACAAACTATTTAAAATGATACCAATACTAGAATATTTCTTTAATTGTGTTGGGTATTTGGTAAAACCAAGTAAATCTGTTTTTCAAAAGCCCATCCTGTAATGTCCTACATATCAATATGATCACTATGCAGAATGGGGGAGGGAGAGGCAGTACCAAGAGCCAATCAGACACTGCTGCACTGCACAGTGCGTTCAGTCTCAACATGCCTAGCAATATTATAGACTGTTTGGTCAATTCTCCTGTTTTTTAGTTTTGCACTGTAGAGTAAATAAAAGTACCCAGATATGACTTGCAAAGCAAAACTAATATATACAGATATAGGGTATCGGAGCCAGGATCAGTAGCACTGGAGTCGGCATAAACTGTCCGTAGTGGCGGCTCCATTATTTATAGCTTACAGGTTCCCTTTATGACTACAGGTGTGAATTTTATCACCAGGAGATAAACTCCTTTAGTACAAGTGCTTTAGAACAATGTAGCTGTAAAGTGGTTGTCAGAAATGTTTTCAAATGTATTCGATGCTCATTGTTAACTTAATTTCATCAATCAGAAAGTGCTTGAAAATGTCTGTAAAGCTCAGCAAGTACAGAACTTGCATTTCAGAAATTTAAAATGAGTTCAGCAGGCCATAGATGGATCGAAACTCGGCTGGTTCAGCAGCGACCGAATGAGATTTGATCCATCTACAGTAGCCGGAAAAGGTATTCATACCCCTTGAAATTTTCCACATTTTGTTATGTTACAACCAAAAATATAAATGTATTTTATTGGGATTTTATCTGATAGACCAACACAAAGTGGCACATAATTGTGAATTGGAAGGGATATGGTAAATGGTTTTCAAAATTTTTTGCAACTATATTTCTGAAAAGTGTGGCATGCATTTGTATTCAGCCCTCCTGAGTCAATACTTTATAGAACCACCTTCCACTGCAATTACAGCTGCAAGTCTTTTTAGGAATGTCAGAATTAGCTTTGCACATCTAGAGAGGGACATGTTTGCCCATACTTCTTTGCAAAATAGCTCAAGCTCTGTCAGATTGGATGGAGAGCTTCTGTGAACAGCAATTTTCAAGCCTTGACACAGATTCTCAATTGGATTTAGGTCTGGACTTAAAATGGGCCATTCTCACACATAAATATGCTTTTATCTAAACCATTCCATTGTAGCTCTGGCTGTATGTTTAGGGTCGTTGTCCTGCTCGAAGACAAACCTCCGCCCCATTCTCCATTCTTTTGCAGACTCTAACAGGTTTTCTTCTAAGATTGCCTTGTATTTGGCTCCATCCATCTTTCCATCAACTCTGACCAGCTTCCCTGTCCATGCTGAAGAAAAGCATCCCCACAACATGAAGCTGCCACCACCATTTTTCACAGTGGGGATGGTGTGTTCAGGGTAATGTACAGTTAGTTGTCCGCCACACATAGCGTTTTGTTTATAGGCCAAAAGTTCAATTTTGGTCTCATCTGCCCAGAGCACCTTCTTCCACATGTTTGCTGTGTCTCCCATATGGCTTCTTGCAGATTGCAAATGGGACTTTTTATGGATTTCTTTCAACAATGGCTTTCTTCTTGTCACTCTTCCATAAAGGCCAGATTTGTGGAGTTCATGATGACTAATAGTTGTCCTGTGGACAGATTCTCCCACCTGAACTGTGGATCTCTGCAGCTTTTCCAGAGTTCCCATGGGCCTCTTGGCTGCTTCTCTGATTAATGCTCTCCTTGCCCAGCCTGTCAGTTTAGGGTGAACGGCCATGTCTTGGTAGGTTTGCAGTTGTGCCATGCTCTTTCCATTTTGTATTGATGGATTGAACAGTGCTCCAGAACTGAATTGCCTCAAGGCACTGTGAAGAGCTTAGTTGTCATCAACTAGAAGAGGAAGGTCTTGAGTTTTTTCCTAAAGGCCTGGTGGTTTTCTTCCAGGCAGATGTTGGTTGCTAGAGCGTTCCATAGCCGAGGTCCTTGGACAGCGAATCTCCAATGAGATGTTCAGAGCTTGGGATTTTTTTTATATCCTAACCCTGCTTTAAACTTCTCCACAACTTTATTCCTGACCTGTCTGGTGTGTTATTTCGCCTTCATGATGCTGTTTGCTCACTAAGGTTTTTTAACAAACCTCTAATGGCTTCACAGAACAGCTGTATTTATACGGAGAGTCCACACAGGTAGATTCTATTTACTAATTTGGTGACATATGAAGGCAATTGGTTCCACTAGATTTTAGTTAGGGGTATCAGGGTAAAGGGAGCTGAATACAAATGAACGCCACACTTTTCAGATATTTATTTGTAAAAAAAAATTGAAAACCATTTATCATTTTCCTTCCACTTCCCAATTCTGTGCCAATTTGTGTTGGTCTGTTACATAAAATCCCAATAAAATACATTTACGTTTTTGGTTGTAACACGACAAAATGTGAATAATTTGAAGGGGTACGAATATTTTTTGAGGCACTGTATGGGCAGGCTGATTGTACCAAAGTCGATCAATTGATTGACTTAGGTACAACCAGCGTTTTGTACATTCGGCATGTGATTATTGCCAGTGGCTATGGACGCTAGCAATAAGTACTGTGTTACCCCGACAGGGATGGCTCCTCGCAGCCCCGCTTCCAAAAGGTTAACACAATAGCTCTCTGGGAGGAATTCCCTATCAACACTGCTTTGAGATCATTAGACTCCAATTGCCCAGTCTGGGATAGCACAGTGGCTAAGGTCGACCATACATGGTTCGAATCTCAGCCGGTTCATCAGGAACCGGCCGAGAGTCGAACTGTTGATGAGCAGGCTAAATGTACCAAGTGAAGACAATTGCTCGGCAGGAGAGATTCCTGCATCAACACTGTCGAATTTACACCATGTATGGCCGGCCTTAGTGGTTAGCATTCATTAGAGCACTAGGGTCCATGGTTTGAATTCCAGTCAAGACACCACGGAGCATGGAGTTTGCATGTTCTCCCTGTGTTTGTGTGGGTTTCCGCAAACACTCCAAAGATATGCTGGTAGGCAGGGGCGGACTCACAACTCATGGGCCCCCCGGGCAATAGGAGATTATGGGGCACCCAGGCAATTGCAGATTATGGGGCCCCCAGGCAATAGTTATGGGGCCACACAATATACACACACAGACACACAATATACACACACAGTATACACACACAGAATACACATACACACACTGAAAAGGTACTGGAGAGGCGGGGCAGCTATAATCTTGGGATTTTTAAATAAACACAGATTTTTACATACTGCCCCTGGTTTTATTGAGACTGGCAACCCTGATGGGGCCCCTTAGTGGCATGGGGCCCTCGGGCAGTGCCCGTGTGCCCAAATGGTCAGTCTGCCCCTGCTGGTAGGTTAACTGGCTCCTATCTAAAGCTGGCCATACACAGGGTGAATTTCAGTCAGTTCCAAATGGAACTCCGACCTCCTTCCACCCAATATCCTTGGATTGAAAAATTGAAGGAGCTGGGTAAAAAATTGTCAATTGAACAGCAATGACATCCAATAAGCACCTGCTGTTTGAGTATTCTGATACCACCAGCAGCAGCTTTTTTAGAATACATTAGCTGCCATTGCATATGACTCCATCCGCACTGTGTAGTGTTAGATGAATGAAAAAACTATCAGTGTGTGGCCCACATAATTTTTCCCTAGTATGTGTATGCATGTGGCATAGGGACCTTATATTGTAAGCTCTTTAAAGGGGAGTTCCACCCAAAAGTGGAACTTCCGCTTTAAGCTCTCCTTCCCGACTCCCTTTTGTGAAACAGAGCTTTTGGGCCTAGTTAACCGGAAGCAGAAGCTCTCCCTCCTGAAGTCTTCCTGGACATATGACAGGTTCTAGAAGACTTCAGGGGACAGTCACAGACCGCAGCACCACTCGCACATGCACAGTGGGCACTCGGCTGTGAAGCCACAAGCTGTCTAAGCTGGGTGTCCATAGTAGAGACGCCACCAAGGGAGGAGTCAGGGAGAACATGGCTGTGGTGAGTACACCGCTGGACCGTGGGACAGGTGAGTGGTTGTTCTTAAAAGTCATACATTTTTTGTAAAACAAATAAATGAGTGGAACTCCAGTCAGCGATTCTGGCCAATCTGAAGACAATTTTTGAATTCTCCTGAATATGCAGACTTACTGAACTATAAAAATTCATCGGATTCCAGCTCATATATCCAGATTGGCAAGATGTATGACCCATGTGACTTTACACAGATCGGACAATGCTGCGCCTAAGTATTCATTATAATTGATAAAACTCATTCAAAGGGAACATCAGAAGTTCAGAATTTGCACATTGCTTTGCTCATCTCTCATCTTTAACTGGCTTATCTCTCAATGTTCTGATCTGCTCGATAAAGGTAATATCTATTAATGCAACAGTTTTATATAGAAAAGATCCATCCTTGCCATATCATCAGCTAAGCTGCCATCATTGTGGACAGAAAACAGATATGCCATCAATTTACCATGAATAAATACCTAATTTTCATGCAATGACAGACTCCTACATCTATCAACATCAATAAAAATGGATGCTGTAAATATTAATGAACCAGTGAACCAGATCTTATTGAAGTAAATGTAAAAGCGTAATCAATGACATTTAGTTTACCAACGCCCTGTGTATCATACAGAATTGCCACTTCTTGTTTCAGTAAAACACTTGTTTTCACCTTTTTTTTTCATCCTGTGTAGCATCTCAGTGCTGCTGATCTCCTGCAGCCTCTTTGCAGCCACGTGTAGTCTCTATCTGAAGCCTGTGTGACAGGAGGACAACAAAGGAGCACAATATCAAAAGGGGAACAAAACTTTGTCCCTCTATTACAGGAAGTGCCTGAACAAGTACTTGGAAAATAACCAAGTAGTATTTTAATGTAAAATGCTAATTTTAAAATATTGAAAACTACTTTTTTTACATGTTAAATCATAAAGCTGAATTCCAGATGTGGGTATTTTGCATGGGTCCAGCTTGGATCAACGTAACTATGCATGTGCCATACCTGGCAGATCTCTCTGAAAACTGGAAATTGCTGTAGTATGCTTCAGGTATCGCACAGTTGGACCATTGTACCTATGCTAAAATAGTCATACCTGGAATCCAGCGGTAAAATGGTTCCAAGTCAAATTTTATTTTTATGTTACCTAAATGCATTCCCTGCATTAGGGTAAAAATGCCCCACTACCTGTTCTACCCATCCCCTTTCCTAAGAACTTATCTCACTCCTGTTTCTGTTCTGCTCTGTCTGCAGAACCAATCCCCTCACTTCCTGGTCTCCCAGGAGAAACGGAAGGTGGGGGGAGCCATAGGCTCCTGCTGCTGTCAGTCAAACCCCTGTGAGGAGGGAGCAGGGGCATGTCTTACCAGCTCTGTGTGTGTGTGTCTATAGACACGCACAGCCCGGTGTCACGTCACATTCACCTACCCATCACATTTTGCTACCCGCTGGAGTGCACATGCGCGACACCATCATATGCGTTCCAACACAGGGCCCCTCGCAGGCTTGCTTCGATCACCACGCTTCAGGCACGGCCTCACTTCTCTCGGCATAATTATAATCTAACTCTATGTCCACTTGGATGGTGGGGCTTGAACCTGGACTCAGGGGTGTGGACACAAAATTCTGTGCAAGCGCAGATCGCCACAGTGTTGGAATGCAACGGGCAGCCAAATGCAATGGGTCGCCATATGTGACGAAACACCGGCTCTGGAGCGGGCTTGCATTGGGTGCCTCCATAGCACCCAGCTTGCTGAGGAGGCACCCAGAGGAGGGAGTAGCAGACATTGCCAGCAAGGGACTGCCAGAAGAGGAGGTAAGGGGTCTTTCCATGCAATATCATTGCACAGAGCAGGTAAACTATAACCTTTTTTTTTATTTTTTATAATGCACCAAAAATACCCTTTAGTATCACTTTAAGTTTTAACATGTTAATTGAATTAAAATTTGCCATGCCTAGATTTTATCTTTAAATTACATTTTAGTGATTGGGCTTACACCTACTTTAATAGCTGCTTAGTTGGGGTAGGTGTTACTCCTACTTTTCCTTTTCTACAGTGTGTAAAGATCATTCCAGACCGCCATTATCTTGGAATGTTATCTCATGCTGGCAGGACTCCTCCCAACCTTTTGTTTGCATTCTTTTTCTTGCATTCCATTGTACCTTTCATGACTATTTTGACATATTCTCAAATGTAAAATGCCACAAATTATGTTGGAGCAAATGGTGCTATATACAGTAAATGTTAGAATGAAGTATACTTACCTTGCCTTGGTCCTATGAATCTCAAAGGAGCTTGTGTACAGTAAAAAAAAAAAATGTCCTTAAAGTGACACTATACTCTGGTTTACAAAAAAAAAAAATCTACTGGAGTATGTATTTTAAACTTAAAAAAGCCCCTTCTATTGCTTATTCACCAGCACACCATGGATCTACAGTCACCGCTGAAAGGTTTTTATTGCAGAGAGATCACATCACAAAGACAAGTGCAACGTGTCAGAGTCATGCAGGACCCCTTCGCCAGGCATTCTATTGCTTTCAGTCATCTCCAAATTTCCAAATGAATTTTTTTAGTTGCTGACTTCCTGTTAGCCCTTGTACACACGGTCGGAAATTCCGACGGAAAATGTCCGATCGGATCGTATTGTCGGATAATCCGACTGTGTGTGGGCTCCATCAGACTTTTTCCGTCGGAATGTCCGACCAACAAAGTTTGAGAGCTGGACATAAAATTTTCCGAAAACATAATCCGATTGGACTTTGTCCGATCGTTTGTAGAGAATTTCCGATCGGAAAAAGTGCCATGCATGCTCAGATAAAATTACGAGGCCAAAGCTATTGGCTACTAGCCTGAACGTAGTCCCGTCGTACGCAATGAACATCATCACGTTTTACGAATGATCGGATTTTCCGACAACTTTGTCCGACTGTGTGTATGCAACACCAGTTTCAGACAAAATCCGTCGGATTTTGTGGTCGGAATTTTGGACCATGTGTACAAGGGCTTAGATGGTGGCTAGGTTCGTTTTCCATATACTATGGGATTTGTAGTGTGCATAGAGCAGTGTACGTGACCGCAGCTAACATGCACTGCTTCTTTCAAACAAGCAGCATAAGGGGGAAAGGAGAGATTCGAGAGCTCACTGAGGATGTTACAAGGAGGCAGAAAAATACAGTTAGAAACAGTTTCATGAAAAACAGATTACGGGACCATTAAGAATGAGACATGTATGGGTTACTTTTGGAGAATAAGGATATTGTTTAGGCATTGTTTTGTTTCAAATTACTTTTTATTACATTTTAAGAAAGAACATATTAACATTTATCCAACTATCATCATTCAATAAAACAATCATAAAATAATTCCTTTACATATCATTACAGGGATCTTACTTTTAGACTATTACAATTCCTTGTTAACTTTCCCTTGACCCTTACATTCTTATTTTTTTCTTCATCATCCATTCTCTCCACATTCCTACGAAGAGAAAAAAAAAAAAGAAAGGGAAAACCCACCCCCTCTAAAATTCCTCTCCCTCTCTCCTCCATCTCCTCCTGCCCTTCCCCCCCGCAGTGCCCCATGGGACCAAATTTTTAGGCATTGTTAACACGCCCCTTACAGATGCATAGCTTCCAACTGTCCCTGATTTTGAGAGACTGTCCCTGATTTCGAGGGACTGTCCCTGATTTCGAGGGACTGTCCCTGATTTGGAACAATGTCCCTCTGTCCCTCATTCCTCCTCATTTGTCCCTCATTTTGGTCTGATCTATATAGACAGGCATGTACTGGCCATCGGGACTACAGGGAGTTTCCCGGTGGGCCGATGGCTCAGTGGGCCAGTCAGGTGCAGTCCTGGAGCCGCTCCTCTCTGACAGTGAGTGATCGCAACTTCACTCCTGTTAGGAGGAGCAGCTGCCGTCACTTGCTGGAGAGAGCATTAGGCTTTCTGCTACCTCCTGCCTGCAGAGGGAGATAGACAGCTGACAGACGTTCCATCCTCTCTCCCCTGTCACTTATCACATGACTAGTGAGAGGAACGAGAAGCTGCCTTCAAAACTGTGAGTACACGTGGGAGGCAGAGGAGAGGGAGAACACTCTGATGTAAGGGGAAGTGCTGATAGAGACACTCAAAATTAAAGTGGGCCGGTCATGATGAAGTCCAGGGCCAAATTTTTGTCCCAGTCCAGCCCTGTATATAGATGTATATAAAATGCCCTTTTTATCTATTAAAAAGTGTTTTCCAGCACTGAACCTTTCATCAGATTTCTAAATTGCTGCATTTGTAAATTCCAAAAGCCAATATAAAGGAATAGTAGTGGTAAAAAAAAAAGCACTTGTGGGTTTAACCAATCTTGTTTTTTTTTTGTACAATTCTCCTTTAAGGGGGCGTGGCAAGGGGGTGTGACCTATGCCTGCATACTTTTGTTGATAGGTGTCCCTCTTTCCCATCTCAGAAAGTTGGGAGGTATGCAGATGTATGTTTAAGTACACGTGTGTGAAACGAGGCCTTTGTGTCACTTTAAGCTAGCCATACACTGGAAGAATTTTGTCTAACCCTTTCCCGACCAGCCGCTGCAGTTCCCCTAGGTGAAACGGCGTTACCTTGCGTCGGTTCGCCTTTTGACCTATAGGGGGTGCGTGCGGGACTCCAGAGCGGATGCACGTGCCTAGCAGTCACAATAAACGCTGGTCACCCGCGATTGCTCCACACAGAGACAGAACAGAGATCTGTCAATTTAAAAAGACAGATCTCCGTGCTGTCAGTGGTGAGCAGAGCGATCTGTTGTTCATACAAAGTATGAACAATGAATTGCTCTCTTCACTCAGGCAGTCCCATCCCCCCCACAGTTAGAATTACTCCCTAGGACACATTTAACCCCTTGATCGCCCCCTACTGTTAACCTCTTCCCTGCCAGTGACATTTACACAGTAATCAGTGCATTTTTATAGCACTGATCGCTGTATAAATGCCAATGGTCCCAGGAATGTGACAAAGTGTCCAATTTATGATAGCAAAAAGTACAAAATATTGTTTTTTTTCAAAATTGTCATCCTTTTTTTGTTTATAGCGCAAAAAATAAAAACCGCAGAGGTGATCAAATACCACTAAAAGAAAGCTCTATTTGTGGGAAAAAAAGACATCAATTTTGTTTGGGTACGACGTAGTACGACTGTGCAATTGTCAGTTAAAGCGACGCAGTGCCGTATCGCAAAAAATGGCCTGGCCATTGAGCAGACAAATCTTGCGGGGCTGAAGTGGTTAATGTCTTCACACCTACGCTATTGCCGAAAGATGGCTACAGGGCGGGCTTAAATTGCTGGGGTGTCCATGTACGTCCTCCCGTGCTTGCGCTGCCCGAGTCTGGCTGATCCCAGCCCTTTACCAAATGATCAGCTGTCAGCCAAAGACAGCTGATCATGTGATGTAAACAGAAAACTGTAATCAGTGCTTATTTTCCTCACCTTAAGAGCTTGAGAGGAGAAAAAAATAAGCCGATTACAGGCTTGTGTAATTGAAACATTGGTCCCACACACTGACAGTCACTGCCAGGGCTGGACTGGGACAAAAATTTGGCCCTGGACTTCATCAAGACCGGCCCACTCCAATTTTGAAAACACGCACAAAAACAGTATGCTGCGCACTTGCATGAGAGTGACGTCATCACGGCCCGGCTAGCCACATAGCAGGAGTATGCAAACTCAGAAGCAAGACCAGGTGAAGGGGGAAGCCCCCGGCAGCAGTGACAGCGCACTACTGGAGGGCTTTGCTTCAAAGGTCAGTTTGTCATCTGACAATAAAATCGTGCCCACACTGTAAGGGCTTGTTTAGGTCCAGGCAGCATGAAACAGGAAGATTTGCTTACTTGATCCTCCATCCTGTTAGACTGGTCCTCAGAGTCTTCTCCCCCCATGCTCCAATGTCTTCTGATGTCATCAAGACTGATGCAGAAACCATAACACCATTTTTTCCCATTGGGCCCCCTTCATTCCATAGGGTCCTTCTTCTAGGCCCCCTACATACCATACAACCCCTACATCCCATAGGGTCCTTCTTCCCATTGGGGGCCCCCTTCATTCCTTAGGGTCCTTCTGATAGGGCCTCTACATCTCAAATCTTTATGCCTTAGGACCCCTTCTTCCCACAAAAGCCTCTTCATTCCATGGGTCCCCTGGTGATCTTTTATTTTCCAGTCCCTCTCTACCCCCTGGTGTCCCCCTGTCACCTGCCTAAAGCCTGGCTCTGCATTATATATTTTAAAATAAACAACTAATGCACACACTTATTTTTGATCAACCGCAGTAGTGAGAAGCTGCCAACATCAAACAGGTTAACACAAATCCACAGATAAATTGCATTTATAGAAAAGGATGTGACGCTAACCAGAATAACATAAAAAATCCATTTGGTGCAAATAATGATTCAAATAATATGCAAAATCCAACATAGCTAAAAGTACATCAAAAGTGTCAATTAATATTGAAATGTGCATAAAAAAAATTTCAGCAAAAAATTCATATATAAACCATTCATTATAAAACCATTATAACCATTGGATATAATGGTTTCATAATTGCAACCATTATATCCAAACTATGTCCTTGGTATTAAAGCGCAAAAAGAATGCAAAAAAAACAAAAAAGGGGTTTTAATTATAAGCATGGTTTATATATGAATTTTTTTTATTTTTTCAATATTTTTATGCACATTTTTATATTAATTGACAGTTTTGGCGAACTTTTAGCTACCGTATGTTGGATTTTGCATATTATTTTAATCATTATTTTCACCAAATTGATTTTCTATGTTATTTTATTTAGCGCCACATCCTTTGCTATATATATATGTATATATATATATATATATATATATAGCTATATGCAGTGTGTATATATATATATATATATATATATATATATATATATATATAGCTATATGCAGTGTATATATATATATATAGCTATATGCAGTGTATATATATATATATATATATATAGCTATATGCAGTGTATATATATATATATATATATATATATATATATATATATATATATATATATAGCTATATGCAGTGTGTAGATAGATAGATAGATATAGCTATATACAATATATATATACAGCCATATGCTATATACAGTATATATACATGTTATTTTATTTAGCGCCACATCATTTGCTCTATATATATATATATATATATATATATATATATATATATATATATATATATATATATATATATATACACAGCCATATGCAATGGCTGTGCTGGGCCGGCCGGTTACCTGGACGGGTTCCAGCAGCACCACCATCCTCTTGGCCTCCCTCATCTGCCAGGGACTTCTCTGCCTGTCGGCTGCTCTCATGACATCACACGGCGGCCCCCAGCTCATTTAAATTCACAGCGTCCGTTACCACGGGGGCCGCCGGAGATAGCCGAGTTTTCATAGCTGAAGAGCTGTCGGAGAGGAGGGGGCGGGGGAAGCCGAGCGGTGACGGAAAAGGACGAATGTGGGCCGGAGGTGGCAGAAGATCTGTGCAGTGTTCTGCAAGCACCGAGTGGGGGCGGAAAGAGCCGAAGTGCGCCGCTCTGCGCTCGGAAGTACAGCGGTGCTCAAATTAATGACCGCGCGAGTAGCGCAGCCATTAATTTGGCAGGCTGTCACTGAAACCGGCCCACTGAGCCATCGGCCCACCGGGAAACTCCCGGTAGTCCCGATGGCCAGTACATGCCTGGTCACTGCTTCTAAGCAGTGCCCACCAGTGCCACCTACCAGTGCCCACCAGTGCCACCTATCAGTGTCCATCAGTGCTGCCAAGCAGTGCCTATCAGTGCCTCATCTTTAGTGCCACCTAAAAGTTCCACCTATCAGTGCCACCTCTCAGTGCCATTTAGTGTCGCCTATCAGTAGAAGACTGATTATGCTGCAAAATTGTCAACAAAATCTTAATTTAGCAAAAGGAACTGCTTAGGTGAAATATGCTTGGAAATAACGGAAAAAAAATGTTCATATGTTTTTTCTTTATCTAGAGGGTGTAGAGTTTTTGAGGATGTATTTGGGCTACTTTATTTAATTTAAGCCACTTTCACTTGGCCGCCCTGTGCCAGACAGACAGAAGAAGTACTTGAAAAAGTATTTACACCCCTTGAAATATACACATTTTGTCATGTTACAACCAAAAATGTAAATGTATTTTATTGGGATTTTATGTGATAGACCAACAGAAAGTGTCACTTAATTGTGAAGTGGAAGGAACATGATAAACGGTTTTCCAAAATGTTTACAAATAATAAATAAATAAATAAACTGTGGCGTGCATTTGTATTCAGCCCCCTTTACTTTGATACCCCTAACTAAAATCTAGTCGAATCAGTTGCCTTCAGAATTGACCTAATTAGTAAATAGAGTCCACCTCTGTGTAATTTAATCTCAGTATAAATACAGCTGTTTTGTGAAGCTCTCAGAGGTTTGTTAGAGAACCTTAGTGAACAAACAGCATCATGAAGGCCAAGAAACTTGCCAGACATATCAGGGATAAAGTTGTGGAGAAGTTTAAAGCAGGGTTAGGGTATAAAAAAATATCCCAAGCTTTGAACATCTCACAGAGATGTTCAAAGCACTGTTGAATCCATTATCCTAAATTGGAAAAAGTTTGGAACAACTGCAAATCTACAAAGACATGGCCGTCCACATAAACTGGCAAGGAGAGCATTAATTAAGAAGCAGCAAAGAGGTGCATGATAACTCTGGAGGAGCTGCAGAGATCCACAGCTCAGGTGGGAGAATCTGTACACAGGATAACTATTAGTTGTGCACTCCACAAATCTGGCCTTTATGGAAGAGTGGCAAGAAGAAAGCCATAGTTGAAAGAAAACCATAAGAAGTCATGTTTGCAGTTTGCGAGAAGCCACGTGGGGGAAAACTCAACAATGTGGAATAAGAAGAAAAACCTGTCAGAGTCTGCAAAAGACTTGAGAATGGGGCAGAGGTTCACTTTCCAGCAGGACAACAATCCTAAACATACATCCAGAGCTACAATGGAATGGTTTAGATCAGGGTAGACAACCCCCGGCACTGGTGCTGCAAACGGTACCAGGAGCCTCGTTTGCCGGCACTTGACTCCCTCCCCGTCAGCAGAGCAGTGCAGGGAAGTGTCAGTGAGACCCTAATGTACTCCAATTTCAGAATTCCCCATGCCGCACCTGCACTGTGCCCCATATTGTAAACGATGGGAAACATTGATTGGTTCTCTAACTGTGCTGTAGCTGCGATCGTCAGCTTTTGTGATGGGGAAGAGATTGGGTGCAGTTCTGCTGGGGGGGGGGGGGGGGCGGTCCCTGTTTCCAGGAGGACTGTCATTGACCACTGCTGAAGCCAATCACAGTCCTGCTACCCCTGTCCACCATCTGGAGGAAGACTCACTTGGTTGCCACTACCAATCTCAGAAAGAAGAGATTTCACTGTGATTGAGAAAACCAAAATCAGGTGACAGTTTGTGGAATTACTGTTGAGCTTCTGGGAACTTTGTTGAAATGATTCCTGAACCTTTGCGTCACTTACTACTGAACCCCGGCACTCTGTGTCCCTTTAAGCCACAGCCAGTATTCAGCACATGAAAATCACACCCAACTTGTGTTGCGGCGCAGAGTGCTGCACTTTCTCTCAGGTGCGGGGGCCCAACTTATGATCCTGCACACAGGCCCACTGCTTTTAGAGAATACCCCTGACCTGAGCTCATCATTGCGCATCCATTCCAGATGCTTGTATGTGACATCACACACAGGGCCGTCTTTAGCACAGGGCAAATGGGGCACCTGCCCTGGGCCCAATGTTTGTAGGGGAGCCCGCACTGCTACCCGCAAATTGGGGCCCCAATGAAGGTTTTGCAGAGTGCACAGAGGACACGGGGGGCTGTATTGCTGTGCTAGCCAGCTGAGAGGGGGCGGGAGCTCCACTGACCCCGCCCTGTGCAGCCTGTATGCTCGGAACAGAGCGGCTGTAGTGAGAGCCAGTGATCGGAGTGGGAGTGTCAGTGGAGCTCCCGGCCCCGGACCTCTGTATTCCCAGCCAGTATAGAGGGGGCAGGGGTGGGGCCGGGTAGCTCCACTGATGCTCCCACACTGATCACTGGCTCTCACTACAGCCGCTCTGTTCCGAGCATACAGGCTGCATGGGGCGGGGTCAGAGCGTCAGTGGAGCTCCTGGCCCCCGCCCCCGCTCAGCTGGCTAGCGCGGGAATACAGCCTCCCGTGTTCTCTGTGCACTCTGCAAAACCTTCATCTGGGCCCCAATTCATGGGTAACGGGGCCCCCCTACAAAGCATCAGTGAAGCTCCCGGCTGTTGTAGTGAGATCAGAGAATGGAAGCCCCGCCCACATACCTCTAAATGTATATAGTGAGTTTGGCTGGCCAGGTATGTCCTTGCACCCATAAAATGCCTGACTGCCTAAACCCTGAGCTGTGTTATTCAACTAACAAGCTGTGCGTTGCTGAAAGTTCTCTGACCATCACCTGTAGCATGTCCGCAGTCTCTTATTGTCTCCTGCAGTATGTCCGCAGTCTCTGATTGTCTCCTGTAGTATGTCCGCAGTCTCTTATTGTCTCCTGCAGTATGTCCACAGTCTCTGATTGTCTCCTGCAGTATGTCCGCAGTCTCTGATTGTCTCCTGCAGTATGTCTGCAGTCTCTGATTGTCTCCTGCAGTATGTTCGCAGTCTCTGATTGTCTCCTGCAGTATGTCCCCAGTCTCTGATTGTCTCCTGCAGTATGTCGCCAGTCTCTGATTGTCTCCTGCAGTATGTCCCCAGTCTTTGGTAATCTCCTGCAGTATGTTTGCAGTCTCTGAACCTCTCCTGTAGTATGTCTGCACTCTCTGACACTCTCCTGTAGTATGTGTATTAATGTGCCCCTTTACTTGCTCAATTATTTAGGATTGCTCCACTGCTCAGTGAGAGGTAATGGTGTGCATTAACCTGTAGCAACCAATCAGCGAACAGTAGTGATCTGCTTTAATCTCTAGCAGCCAATCAGTAAGTGGTAATGATGTGCAATAACCTCTAGCAACCAATCGGCAAGCAGAAATTATGTGTTGTAACCTCTAGCAACCAGCCAGCGAGCAGTAAGGATAGGCTGTAACCTCTGGCAAACAATTGCAATCACTGCGTGATCTGCTGCAGTAAACTGATTTTGAGTCTACCTGCTATTTTATGTATGTCTCAGAATGGAGAGGGGGCCCCCAAGAAAATGTTTGCCCAGGGCCCAATCAAAATTAAAGACCGCCCTGATCACACACATCACATACATTCCATACATCACATCCATCACATAAATCAAACACATACATACATCACATACATCACACACAAGCACGTGGGCTGGATGCGAGAGGTTGATCAGCAGGATGAGTGTGCCAGGACAGGTAGATGTGTGACGGTGGAGCAGATGAGCAAGGTGGTACAGTGATGAGGAAAATCAGCAGAGGGGGGTTCAGAGGTGGGACAGAAGAGCGGGTGGGTACAGTGATGGGACAGATGAGCGGGGGGTGGTTCAGCGTTGGGGCAGATGAGAAGGGAGTTCAATGGTGGGACTGATGAGAAGGGGCTTACAGTGGTTGGGCAGAAGAGAAGGGGGAGGTGGAACAGATATGCAGGAGATACAGTGGTGGGGTAGATGAGAAAGGGGGTTACAGTGGTGGGGCAGATGAAAAGATAAGTTCAGTGTCAGGACAGATGAGAAGATGGTTCAGTGGTGAGACAATAGAGCATGGGGGTACAGCAGTTGAGCAGATGTGCAGGGATGTACAGTGGTGGGGCAGATGAGAAAGGGGGAACATTGGTGGGGCAGATGAGCACGGGGTTACAGTGGTGGGACAGAAGAGCAGGGGGTTACAGTGGTGGGATAGATGAGCAGGGGGTATAGAGATGGGACAGATGAGCACAGGGTACGGAGATGGGACAGGTGTGGAGGGTGGTACAGTGCTGGGACAGAAGTGCAGGGTGGTACAGTGGTGGGGCAGATGTGCAGGAGGTTACAGTGGTGGGGCAGATGTGCAGGAGGTTACAGTGGTGGGGCATATGTGCAGGAGGTTACAGTGGTGGGGCAGATGTGCAGGAGGTTACAGTGGTGGGGCAGATGTGCAGGAGGTTACAGTGGTGGGGCATATGTGCAGGGGGTACAGTGGTGAAACAGATTTGCAGGGGGGACATTGATCTGAAGTGTGCGGTTGCAGGAATTGCCCCATCGTACATGTTGTATGACACCACGTTCTTGACAGTCAGAATTTGGTGTGACCGTGTGTATGCAAGACAGCTTGAGCGAAATCCCGTCGGAATTCCGTCGGGAAAACCATCAGAGCTTTTTCCAACCAAAATTCCGATCATGTGTACGGGGCATTAGAATGGCCCAGTCAAAGTCCAGACCTAAATCCAATTACGATATCTGTGGCAAGCCTTGAAAATTACTGTTCACAGACGCTCTCCATCCAGTCTGACAGAGCTTAAGCTATTTTGCAAAGCAGAATGGGAAAAATGTCACTCTCTAGATGTACAAAGCTGGTAGAGACATCCCCAAAAAGACTTGCAGCTGTAATTGCAGTGGAAGGTGGTTCTACAAAGTATTGACTCAATACAAATGCATGCCACATTTTTCACATATTTATTTGTAAAAAAAAATGAAAAACATTTATTATTTTCTTTCCACTTCACAATTATGTGCCACTTTCTGTTGGTCTATCACATACAATCCCAATAAAATACATATATGTTTTTGGTTGTAACATGACAAAATATGGAAAATCTCAAGGGGTGTGAATACTTTTTCAGGACACTGTACTTTGAAAATGTATTTTCTGCCATTGTCTTCTCCTGGCGGGGGATAAGCCCCTATAGCAGCTACAGCCACCAGCAGTGATCGGGTCAACAAAATACGACAGGGTAGTTATACTGAAGTTGATTGATTCAACCCATACATGGATTTAAATCTTGCTGGTTCCTGTTGAACCAGTCAAATTGTGATTTGTCTATGGCCAGCTTAAAGCAGGCCACACATTATACAATTTTCTTGGTTGAAGGAAAGAAAATAGCTTTGTTCCCCCATCAACGAATTCAGTGTTGATGGGGGAATCCCTCCCGCTGCACTATTGTATTCTGACAGTGGGAGGTTTCTCCACGTCAAAGAACAATAATCATTGCCTACAGCTATAGCCACCATCAGTGATTGAACAAAAACAAAAAAACAACACAGGCTAATGTACTGAAGATCAACTGAAATACAATCAGCCTGCCCATTGATGGATCGAGATTTGATGGTTGCTGCTGAACCAGCTAAATTTGAATCTACTGTAGGTAGGACTGGCTTTAGTATTCTGTGTATCTGAATTTTTTTTTTCCTTTTTTTTTTGTGTTTGATTAATATTTGCATAGTTGCTTTAAAATGTAATTTTTTTTCTTTCTTCGAAAAACAAGACATGATAATGTCTACAAAATAATGAGGTTAAAGAGGAGCTGTTCACAAGAACAGGTCTGGGATAGTTGAAGAAAACCATTTGATACCCATCGCACCTTAAGGTTGGGTTCACACCACTGATCCCCACATCCAGATCGCAACAGCAGAAGATTTTGACCGGCTCTCTATGGAGCTGGTTCTCATATCTACTTACAAGGTCCGGTGCGTTTTGCAGAAAAACGCTGTGCGTCTTTTGGTCTATTTCAGGTGCGAATTCAGCCCAAAATTCAGGCTGAAATTGGACTTGAAGCGGTGAACCAGCACGTACTGGACCCCTGCTGTTAGCCGCATGGGACTCATATGTGAACTGAGCCTTAAAAATCCCCTTTACTTCTTCCCCAAAGACTGCAACACATTTTGCTAAAATATTGATATTTAGCTGTCATCTGAATTTGACCTAAATTTAGGGGAAATTAACCATTTGCAGACCACCCACCATACATTTACTGCAGCAGGGTGGCCGCTCTGCACCAGATCACGTGGTACGTGATCTGACACCTCCGGGTTTGGGGCGGGCATGCTGCTGACGACCTGCTCCCGCTTTGATTTACTGCGGCAGGGCAGTCACCCTGCACCAGATCATGTACCTAGTACGTGATCTGACACTTCCGGGTATGGCGTGCGTGCGTGCACTGCTGGCGACCTGCTTACCCTGTGATTCCACACAGCGGGAGCTCAGCAGTGGGTACCGTGGACTTGATATCTGCCGACTGTCGCATGGCCACGCAATTGTCAAAGTAACAAAATGGCCTGGTCGGGGGGGGGGGAGGTAAAACTTTTCTGGCGCTCAAGTGGTTAAAACTCTTGATTTTTGGTCATCCCTATCAATCTCTTTCACCCCTTCTAAACACATTTAAAATACAGATACTCCTCATTTAACGACTTACCTGTTTAACAACCACTCGGACTTAGGACACAAACAAACTGAAAAATTCAACTGTTAGTAATGCAGGACTGTAAGTAGCCATTTATCAAGTGACTATGTATCATTACTGCTAGCTAAAACTGTGCCCATCATATGCAGCCTCACTGTGCCCACCATATGCAGCCTCATGGTGCCCATCAATTGTAGCCTCACTGTGCCTGTCAATTGCAGCCTCACTGTGCACATCAATTGCAGCCTCACTGTGGCTGTAAAATGCAGCCTCACTGTGCCCATGAAATGCAATCTCACTGTGCACATCAGTTGAAGCCTCACTGTGCAAGTCAGTTGCAGCTTCACTGTGCCCATCAATTGCAGCCTCACTGTGCCCATCAAGTGCAGCCTCACTGTGCCCGTCAAATGCAGCCTCACCGCGCCCATCATTACAGCCTTACCGTGCCCATCATTGCAGCCTCACTGTGCCCATCAATTGCAGCCTCACTGTTCCCACCAAATGCAGCCTCACTGTGCACATCAATTGCAGCCTCAATGTGCAAGTCAATTGCAACCTCACTGTGCACATCAATTGCAGCCTCACTGTGCCTGTCAATTGCAGCCTCGCTGTGCCCGTCAAATGCAGCCTAACTGTGCCCATCATTGCAGCCTCACTGTGCCCATCAATCGCAGCCTCACTGTGCCCATCAAATGCAGCCTCACTGTGCCCATCAAATGCAACCTCACTGTGCACATCAATGCAACCTCACTGTGCACATCAATGCAGCCTCACTGTGCACATCAATGCAGCCTCACTGTTCACATCAATTGCAGCCTTACTGTGCCCATCAAATGCAGCCTCACTGTGAAAGTCAATTGCAGCCTCACTGTGCCCATCATATGCAGCCCCAGCCATGTTCATTGCACGAACATGCAGGGTAGTTGTGGTGCACCCTATTCATGGTGAAATGTCATTTAATTTTTGCCATTAAACAGCACTGAGCGGCTGTATCTCTTTTCAGGTGGGTTAGTCGGTGGTGGTAAAACTTCAGCTCAACCGCCTGCTTGTACTGCCCCTCCCAGCTGTGTGGATGAGCCCCTAAGATCTTCTTTACAAGTGTGGTCTCAGATCTGGGCATTCTTCTCTAGGGGTCTAATCACTGACCGTCTGCCTGACACCCTTTCCATCCCAGATTGCTTTGTATCTCTTTTACCTGTTCAGCAGCTCAGTACATTCTCTGCACTCATTTAAAGTGGCAATAGAATAGATGATTCCTTTTATTATTTAATTCCTAGTATGACCACCTTAAATGAGTGTACTGAGCTGCTGAACAGGAAAAAGAGACAAAAAGTAATGTGGGATGGAAAGGGTGTCAGTCAGTGATGGGAATGGTCAGATCTGACCCTGGGGGCTGCAGGGTGTGTGTGAGCAGGGGAGAGCAAAGAGCAGAAAGTGAATGGGGGGGGGGGGGGGGGTATCGGTGTGATTGGGAAGATTTAGAGACTTCCATTACACAGAGAGGGGGATGTAAGGTTGGAGGTGAAAGGTGTTGCTGTAGCAGAAGTCAGGACAGTGACAATAGCATGGCAGGTGCCCCTTCTGCCCCCAGTCCTCACCCTGCATTTACTGTACCTTCTCTGTGTGTTCACTGCTGCCTGCCGAGTCTGTCACAGGGAGATGGATGGAGGACATGGACTGCTGCAAGGGCCTGAGCCTACCACCGTTCTTCTCCTGCTGATTCCCTCAGCACTTACTTGCTGAAGGAGGCAGGCAGTGTGTGAGCCGATTCACTCCGCCGCCAGCAGCACAGGGACTGAGAGAGCCCGGATTTTAAACTTACTATTGGCAAATGCAGCCAGTGTAAATCCACATAGGAGCCAAAATAGAAAAAATAGTCCCAGTTACAGTCTCCCCGGCTCTCCCGATGAACCCCCCCCCCACAGCCCAGGGGTCCCCCCTTATCAGCAGCCCTGGATAGAGTACTTGGATGGATGGCCAGTTGGTCACCTACCTGTATGCAGGCTGGGCAGTGTTTGCTCTGGGCACTCCACTGCCCAATCCTGTGTTCTCTGGGCTAGGTAGCAGCAGGCAGGGAGGAGTACAGGAGTGTCTGATGGCCGGCCAGCCAACACAGAGAATCTCAATACTTGTGTTCCACCACCATGAACCTGGGAAAAGTTGACCAGTGAGACCGGAAGTGAAGCAGTTCAGCTAAAAGCACGGCCCTATGTCCTCCACGGCTCCGCCAATCACTAAGAATAATCGTATAGTGGGTGTGCTGGGGTGCGCCCTGAGGAAACGCTAAAGGAAGCCAATCAAGCTTCCCAGCTGCAATCACATGATTGCAGAAACGTCATGCTTCCCATAGACACCTTTGTGTCCGGCGCCCACAGGCACTTAAAGGAACGTTTTCTTTTTTGATTTTTTTTTTGATCACCAGCTTTGGGGGGGAGGCGCCCCCTATTGATGGGCCACCACTGTTGTGTTCTGTACTTATGCTAATTAACCACTTATGGACCGCCCACCGTAGTTATACGTCAGTTCTTTGAAGAGAGGTATTGTTATGGCAGAAGCTAGCTGCCATAACCCAAGCATCCTCTTCTTCAGCGGGCAGTCCGCTTTCAAATAAACGTGGTCTCTGTGGCGGATTCCCTGCGAGATCACTTTTATCTCGGGGGGGAGACAGCCCCCCTCCCGCCACTCTCCGGTGCCCTCTGCCGCTTACCAGAGGCTATCAGGTCCTGTCACGTCTATGGTAAGGAGATGAGTGAGGAGAAGATGGCCCCCACCCGTCTCCATACCACTACAGGGAGGAAGCGACGTCAAAACGTCACTTCTGCCGATAGCTCTTAAAGAGACTTTTTTTTTCTTCTTTTTATTGTAACTATGAGATGTGAGGTCTTTTTGACCCCAGATCTCATATTTAAGAGGTCCTGTTATGCTTTTTTCTATTACAAGGGATTACTGAGACACCTAGGGAATACATTTAACCCCTTGATCGTCCCCTAGTGTTAACCCCTTCACTGCCAGTGACATTTATACAGTAATCAGTGCATTTTTATAGCACTGATCACTGTATAATTGTCAGGGGTCTCAAAACTGTGTCAAATATGTCCAATTTATCCCCCGCAATATCGCAGTCCCGATAAAAATCACTGCCATTACTAGTAAAAAAAAATAATAATAATAAAAATGCCATAAATCTATCCCCTATTTTGTAGACACTATAACTATTGCGCAAACCAATCAATATACCCTTGCTGTTTTTTTTTTCACCAAAAATATGTAGAAGAATATATATTGGCCTAAACTGAGGAAAACATTTGTTTTTTTTTTTAAATTGGGATATTTATTATAGCAAAAACTAAAAATTGTCGCACTTCTTTTGTTTATAGCAGAAAAAATAAAAACTGCAGAGGTAATCAAATACCAGCAAAAGAAAGCTCTATTTGTGGGGGGGGGGGCATAAATTTTGTTTGGGTGCAACGTCGCACGACCGCACAATTGTCAGTTAAAGCGACGAAGTGGCGTATAGCAAAAAATTGCCTGATCATTGAACAGCCATATTTTCCGGGGCTGAAGTGGTTAAGTGGTTAAAACAACGTTATTGAGCTGGAGTTTTGTGTTTGGACCTTTTTTTCACAATACAGTACCATACAGTAGTTAAGGATGACTAAAATATTAATTACTTGTGGCTCCTCGTTTAACAACCAATTTGTTTAACTACCTGGTCGTTGGAATGGAACCTGGTCGTTAAGTGAGGAGTACCTGTAATGAGTAATAATATTCAAAAGGTAATTGGTTCCAAATGAGGATGTCCCTTCAAAGTCAGAAGAGTTGGGAGTTAGCCATGGATTACTGCTCTTTAAACAGCTGCACTTGTTCCTCTTTGATCATAATAATCCTTCGTCATATAAAGTCAAAGTTCTATTCTAGGTTATCAGGATGTGCAGTCTGCTTCCCTCTGCTGGCTCTCTAGCATCATTGCTTCATCTGTCCCCCACGCCTCCTGCACAGCAGGGAAGGGGTTATTTTACCTTGGGCAGAGAATCGGCTAAGTCCAAGGATCTGATTGTCCCCTTTAAGTCCATCTCAGGTTTCTTAGGGAACTTCCTGAGTGACAGATGACATCACTGGAGGTGTGACCGACTGATGATGTGGAGCTGTGGCTTTGCTGGTCGAGCAAAGAGAGGAATTTTTCTGTAGCACAAGGCTATGAGTGTTCTCCTCTGTACTAAGTTCAGGTCATGAAGGGGATGTCTGTGGTAGAGATACAGGCAAAGTACAAGACAAGGCAAAGTGCAGTGACAAGAAGGACACACACAGAAATCAGAAGACTTCACAAGCATGCAGAGAGGCTGTGCGCAGCAGGCTGCCCGAGGGGTGTGGAGAGCTGAATTTGAATTGCATCTGCGACAGGCTGAAAGTAAAGAGATGCCCGCATGGAAATTACACAGCCACGTCTTCTCCTCTTGCTGTCGATAAATGAGGAAGCCGACCGCTCTCGATGTCTTGAGGTTGATCTATTTTTGGTGAGTTCACCCCGACTCAAGGAAATTTTCAGGCAGTACAAGAATATAATGCACCCTCAAGACAGGCGGTCCCATAGATTGACTCGAAACAAGTGTCAGATCATGCATGCTGATTAGACTTGTTGAACCGATTTTACATTCCTGTTGCTTTTGTCTGTTTTTCAAACTTCTTCTTAAACCTGCTGGAAAAAAAAAAGGAAAGTAATTGACTTTATTTTGTATTGCTGAATACAGGGGAATTTATGGCCACTGCTGACCGCTGTACCTGGGCACCGACGGTAGACCTACGTCATCTAATGTTTGCTCATGTTACATTAGATAAGCAAGGATGAAAGGAGACAGTTTCATGTTTTTCCCAAAACTACGAGGATGGAGACCTTGTTGGAGGGGACGTTGGAGGGCTGTTAAGTCACAGATTCTTGCAGCCAGTTTGATCTGCATGGTACTTTTTGTATATGCATGTACACAGGATTTATTGCAAAGTCCTGTGCATTTTTCCTTACTGTGGGGAACGTCTTCCCCACCAACACAGGTGACTCTCCTAATCTGGTACGAGCCCTTTGGCAAACTGAGACGGCTTGGAGACTGCCGCGTGCTTTTCAACATCACCGGTTGTCACCTAACCACCAACAGGAGCTTTGTGCAGGAGGCTGACGCCATCTTGTTCCATCACCGGGACATTGGAGACTATGGGGACTTTCCTTTCGAAAAACGGTTACCTTCCCAGAAATGGATCTGGATGAACTTTGAATCTCCGTCACATTCCTCTTGGTTGTCCTCCTTAAGTGGAATATTCAACTGGACCATGTCCTATAGGGTAGACTCAGATATATTTGTGCCGTACGGCTATTTATTTTCCAGGAAACGCTCAAAAATAATACTCCCACGGAAGAAAAAGTTGGTGGCGTGGGTTATAAGCAACTGGAACGAGGACCACGAAAGAGTTCAGTATTACAACCAACTGAGGGAGTACATAGATATAGATATCTATGGGCACTACGGGATGGATTTGAAACAGGATAACATTGTAAAAACTGTGTCGGATTATAAATTTTATCTCGCCTTCGAGAATTCACTGCACACAGATTATATCACAGAAAAGCTATGGAGGAACGCCTTCAAGTCTAGCGCGGTCCCTATTGTCATGGGTCCTAGTCGGTACAACTATGAGATGTTCATCCCACGAAACTCCTTCATCCATGTGGATGACTTCTCAAGTCCCCGCAAGCTTGCCATGTACTTGAAATTTTTGGATAAAAACATGCACATGTACCGGAGGTATTTCACGTGGAGGAAAAGGTACGATGTTCACGTGACCTCATTTTGGGACGAACATTATTGCACAGCCTGCGAAACTGTGAAGGCAGGTGGAAGTCAGCATCGAACGGTCAGAGATCTTGCAGGATGGTTTGAAAGTTGACAACACTTCTGAGTAATGAGAAGCTGTGAAATTGCATAGGTTCCATCGTTTCATAAAAAGTTGCTGCCATCAGATTTAAAGCTCTATTCCACTGCATGAGAGAACATAATCTCAAGCACAGACCAAACTACAAACACGATACGGTTCTCTAGCCAAACACATTTCTTGGCATGTTTTGCACAGTGGACCCATCATGCTTGAATAGAAACTCAAATGGTTTTTTTTTGTTTTTTTTTCGGGAAGTGGGCGAGAAATATCTCTTTTATTGATAACTGTTAAAGTAATTTAATGTCTTCAGGTTCAGTGATGCATTTTTTTTTTTCTATTTATACATTTGTGATTTATAATGGATGTGTTTTTAACTTAAGATTTTCAAAAGTAAGTTATTTTGTGGCTAAATTATTATATTTTTTTTAATGAATGAATGAATATGCCATAAAGAAAATATAACTGTTAATGTTTGCGACATTGTAACAAATTACTTGAAAGCTTTAAAGGACTACTATGCATAAATGACATCATTTTCATAACTCATTTTATGTAAAAGAGATTTTAATGGGAGTCGTCAACACATATGCTGAAGTCTCACAAGAGAATGGTTTTTCAAATATAGTGTTGGGGAGGGGGTGTTGGAGATGTTTGGCAGCCAAGATAGAGTAATACTAGTCTACAACAGCCTTTCTCAACCTTTTTAATACAGAGGAACACTTGAAATAATTTTCATGTCTTGGGGAACCTCTGCTAGATTACATCTCCAGCTCACAATGCATTTGCATGGCCAGTAATCTGCAAACATAATAATACATAAAAGAATAAATAATGAAAAGTACATAGCATATTTAATGCCCACAGCCGCTTTAACACTGCTCTAAGAAAAAAAAAAATGTTTCAGTAACAATCATGAAATGGAACAAACAACAATAATAGCTAGAAAAAAAAAAATACGGTAAAAATTGTAGTGCCCTTGACATTGGTGTTCAATTGAAAAGTGCCTTCTTTTATCGGTAGTCAGTGTAGTGGTCAAATACATTGGTGGCCAATGGGAGAAGGACCCCTGATAGTAATGGTCAGTGGGAGAAAGACACTCTTACATTGTTGACCCAATGGAAAACTGCCCCCTTCAGCACAGCTAAGAACATAATGGATAGTGGCTAGTGGGAGTTAAGAAGGGATCAGCTGAATTTAGAAACATGTATGGGCAGGATGATTGTACTCTATCAATCGGCTTGGGTACAACCAGCCTGTAAGATTTTTTGAAATGCGATTACTGCTAGTGGCTTTAGCCTATAACAGTAATCATTGTGTTCCGCCAGTCGGGAAGGCTTCCTGTGCTCCCCCACCGGCAGAATGCGATAGCGCTGCAGGAGGCACTTGTGTTGATAGGGGAATCAAGTGAAAGAAAATCGTACTACCTGTATTTATTGGTGTATAACACGCTCCAGTGTATAACACGCACCCCAAATTTAGGAGGGAAGTTTAAGGGAAAAACTTTCAGAAGGGAAGTTTAAGGAAAAAAAATTACATTTAAATGCCCATCAATGCAGCCTTATCAGTGTCCATCTGCAGCCTTGCCCAGTGTCCACCTGCAGCCTTGCCCAGTGTCCATCTGGAGCCTTGCCCAGTGTCCATCTGCAACCTTGCCCAGTGTCCATCTGCAGCCTTGCCCAGTGTCCATCTGCAGCCTTGCCCATAATTGCACTGCGGAGATAGACAGAACCGGTTGTCCTGTGTATTTGGCTCCTCTCGGCTCGTCTCACAGTCCCGCCCCTTGGCCCAGCTCCTATGATGGACACAACACCAGTCCAATGGTGGGATGTAAAGGCTAGGAGGTGGGACTGGGCGTGACTGCGAGCTGAGCGGAGCCGAGCCTTGCCAAGTACACAGTACACTCGGCTTGGTCTATTTCGGCGGCGCTCGTTTCCTCTTTCCCCTCAGAGACAGCAGGGATCGGACTATAACACGCACCCACGATTTTCCCCTGATTTTAAGGGAAAAAAAGTGCATGTTATACGCAGATAAATACAGTATCTATGTGCTGCCTTAAAAGCTCTTAATTGCTCAAGGAACCCCTAGCGATCTCTGCAGGAACCCTGGTTGAGAAACCTTGATCTACAGAATAATGGTATATAAATGTCACATTCATGCCTTTACATACAGCTGTGAATTTTATGAGTAGTAATTAATATGATGTACAGTTTTGTTTACGTTCACTATAGTGGTCCTTTACAGAGTTTGCTTGCATATTCAGTTTTGGGTGGACTGCAACTTGGTCCGTGTTGGATTGCCCATATAGCTATGTAGAGAGGGTGAGAATCAGCACTTTTTCACGCAAAGGCTGTCATTGTGTGTAGAAAATACAACTGGGATCATGGAAGTAGACCTTCCATCTGGACCTCTGAGACCTTAAGCTGGCCATACATGATTTGAATCTTTGCCCGGTTCCTAGTGAGATTCGATTCATGTATGGGCAGGCTGAATATACCCAAGGTGATCGATCAATCAACTTGGGTACAACCAGCCTGCTGGATTTTAAATGTGATTATTGTTAGTGGCTATTATAGCCGCTAGCAATAATCACTGTGTTTTTCTGGTGGCAGAACAATGACTCTGCGGGAGGGATTCCCCTGTCAACACTGCCTGTCAACCCGTAGTTGCAGGAAAGAAATTCGCCAAGAACAAAAATTGATAGTATTGCAGTTTTCCAGTACTTAGATGTGGTGGCTGCATTTGTTTTCTTTTTCACATTTGTCCTTTATTTTAACCTGATAATCCTGCCATGAACCCACTTCCTGTCCTAAGGCGACAACTTACTGAGCAACTGAGGGTGTATGAAGCTGACCATAGATGTCTTTTTTTTTTTCTTCAATCAGCCTTCAGGCCGGGTTCACACCACAGCGATGCGGGAACGCCGCAAATCCGCAGCGTTTTCCCGCATCGCATACCTCCCGCCGGCAGTTCACACTGCCCTATGCGGACGGCTGGGAGTGTCAATGATATGTTAATGACACCCCCAGATCCGTCCGCATATCGCAGTGCGATCTGCACACTCGCACAGGAATCGGATCGCATGGTGTGAACACCCATGCGATCCGATTCTGCTGCGGACCAAAAAAAGGGTCCCGTGCGAGTTTGCTGCGGGAGCGATGCGAATTCAGCCATACTATCTCCATACTATTCAGCCATACGGATCTCCCCCCGCAGCAGTGTGAACCCAGCCTCAAGCAGACAGTGAGATGGATAGAAGAATCCTCCCTACTGGAGTATTCTGACGGTGAGACTCCTCTTCTGTCAGAATACACTGATCCGCAGCTTCACCCGCTCATCTACAGAAATTTTCTAGCATTCCCTTTCTCCAGAAGACGTTCTAAAGATCCACTTCTGTCCAATGAGGATGGCCACACATAGACTGAAATGTGTCTGTTCCCTGCTGAAATGGACAAATTTCGATCCAGCTTTAGCACTACATAGCACTGTGCTGGGTCTGTATTACACCTCCCTCTCTTCTCCATAACAGGAGGAGGTGTTTGCAGTTCACAGAGATAGCAGAAAACAATTCTAACTGATAACAGTACAACGGCAGAAAGTATAGAAAGCTATTATCTTACAATATTTCTGACTGGATGAACACTTTGAACAGATACAATAAAAACCCTTTCAAGCCGGGTTCACACTAGCTGAGGCCGTGGGGGTCCAGTGGGTCCCTGTTCTCTGTTTCAGGTACGAATCAGGCCCAAATTTTTGCCTGAATTCGGACCTGAAACTGGGTCAACGACACACAGGACTCTTTCTCCGGGGTGGACTGATGGACTGTAGCCCCCCCCCCCCGGAGCTGTGTGAACCGGGTACATTGAGAGCCGGTCACAGTCTCCTGTCATGCGAATTGGATGCCGGGAAACCAGCATCCAATTCACATAAGTGTGACCACAGCCCTAATGGTAAGATGAAGATGAACGGCGCCTGTGCCGTGAGTCCAGGTTCTATCCCCACCATCCAAGTGGACATAGGTTTGGAATATAAAAGAGCCGAGCGGAACGAGGCCGAGCCCGAAGCGTGGCGAGCTTTGCTCGCCCGCGAGGGGCCCTCTAATTTTCACAACCCTATGTCCGCTTGGATGGTGGGGTTGCCACCTCCACTCACGGCGCAGGTGCCGTTCATCTTCTGAGATTTTCCGAAGCTTCTTCTGCATGCGCAGTACGGGGCGGACATTATATGATGGCAGGACACTATCTGCCAGAACACCGGTGTCCATCTGCGGTATAGCACTGTTCTTTACCCCATAGGTTCTGACTGCAATATGCCTGTTTAGGTCCTCATGCACAATGCCCCATGCCACAAGAAAGCTAATCAACACAGAAACATGGAAGAGTGACAGCAGAAATGACCAAGTGATCCATTGAGTCTGCAGGAGCAGCAGAGAACTAGGGATGTACACCTGTGCATGTTCCTAGTTCCTTAGCTATATTGTTGTTCATTCATGCATACTGATGCTGCTAAATTTGGTCTGGTCATCTAAGCCTTAATTCATTTTTCACATGTGCGCAAACACATAACTACTGGCTCATCACTATAATGGACAACCTTCTTGGCAAATAGGAATGTGTATGATGTGGGCAAGTTCTGTCACCATCTATGATAGAAGAGGAATGAAACTGCTACAGGCACATGTAGGGACTTCCAAGCATCTTTTTTTTTTTTATCTATTTTTGCACTATGCATTATTTTTTATTTTGTTTTTTTTAATTGAAGACATCCCTGCCTGTGTGGCTAATCGAGCATGGAAAATCCGACAGGGCCGTTGTACAAAAGTCAATCAGTAGATCGACTTCTGTACAACCAATCTGGCCAATGTTTAATCCATGTATGGCCGGCTTTAGATGTACCCACAATATGTAACTGAACTGCGTTTTCAGTCTTGAGGCACTTGTGAACTAGCCCCAGTCTCACAGATACTCTTTGGGAAGGCTACCTCACCCACCAGTGTCTTCCAGGGAGCTTGTATCTTGCGAGATCTCAGGTGACCGGGCAGGAGCAAGGTCTACCTCATCATGGGGAGATGGGGGAGTCAATGCAGCCCAAGAAGTAAAGGGAGAGAGATTGCTCTGCCCTTAGTGTAAAAGGGCTGCTTAGAGGAGAGGGATACCATTGCAAAGGTATTCCAGGAAAGCAAAGCCTGGAGTTGGAAGTAAAGCCCCATACACACGATCAGAAATTCTGCCAGCAAAAATCAGATGTTAGCTTTTGGTCAGAAATTCCGACCATGTGTACGCATCATCGGACTTTTGCTGGCAGAATTCCGACCAGCAAAAGATTGAGAGCAGGTTCTCTATTTTTCGGTTGAAAGTAAAAAAGTACCAATCGGAAATTCCGATTGTCTATACAAATTCCTACGCATGCTCGGAAACAATTAGACTCATGCTCGCATTGAACTTCATTTTCTCGGCTTGTCGTAGTGTTGTACGTCACCGCGTTGTTGACGGTCGAAAGTTCAGAGTACTTTTGTGTGACAATGTGTATGCAAGCCAAGGTTGAGCGGAATTCCGTCGGAAAAAACATCCAAGTTTTTTCTGACGGAAAACCGCTCGTGTGTACGGGGCATTAGAATCGTTTTTTCTTTCTCATTGCCAAATAAAAACATTTCCAACTGAGCCTTTAGTAAGTTTGGACAATTGGGGTGAAGGTCCGCTTTAAGGAAACATTTCATTAAAGAAGCAAAACATTACAGACCTCCTTTTGAAAATGCTAGTTATATGCTAGCGCAGTGATGGCGAACCTTGGCACCCCAGATGTTTTGGAACTACATTTCCCATGATGCTCAAGTATACTGCAGCATGGATGAGTATCATGGGAAAATGTAGTTTTCAAAACATCTGGGGTGCCAAGGTTTGCCATCACTGTGCTAGAGTGATGCATTGCAGCCAGACAAGTAAGACTTTTAGAAGAAGAGGTCAACAGTTGCAGCTTACATGTCCCCTTTGTATAGCTTTCCTTTACATCGTTTGTTACCCATTTCATATTCCTGATATGTGTCTTCTCTATCATGTACTTGTATGAGAAAGCATCCTTTTCTCTTTGTACAGCTTCACTTGTGTGAAATCCTTGGTGTTCCTGCTAGTCCCTCTGCTTTTCTATTAAAAACTGACCACACTAAGCAGGAGAGCACACTGTGATCAGTTCTCTAGCTGTGCTGGGAACTCATCCTGCTCTCAGAGGGAATGAGATAATTTATAAAAAGGGGAGAAAAAAAAGTAATTATAACGTTTTTTTTTATCTATACACAAATTTTTTGCCTTTCATGTCTATTTCAAAATGATCGGGTTGTTTTACAAGGCGATCGTTTACAACCACATTAAATTGTGGGTGGACCTGCCGTCTGCAGTGTTCAATCTGTGTCTATTGTTTTATATTGCTTGTCTTGGCAGACTGCCCTATTGGTGAGAAGCAGAGCTACCTAACATATACCCCCGTCGTTTGCTTTACTAAAGGAGTAGAGGCTGTTAATTTAGCAAAGTCATTGGTTACTTTGCAAGGTTTATGTTCAGCTTATTAGTTAAAGTGGAACTTCACTCCAAAAGGGAAGTTCTGTTTTAACACCTCTTTCGCTCTTCCTCTCCCATTTCCCAGGTACCCACTCCCACTTCCACTCTGACCATCTAGGCCATGGGTCTCAAAACTTTTTGAATAAGGAGACAGTTTATGGTCTTTCAAACATGGGGGGGGCGGACTTTGGCCATTGGGAGTACAAATTATCCTGTCGTCAGAGACAGTAAGCAATGCTTCTTTGGTATTGGGGGTAGTACCCCTCTCTGCTTGAGAGGGGATATGATTTCATTATACAAATACTATACTGCTGACCCCACTATAGGGTTAAAAAATTTTCACAGAAGGGTGTTTAACAAGACTCATGGCCACTCATTAAAATTAGAAGAAAAGAAGATTAACCTTAAACTACGTAAGAGTGGCAAGAATGTGGAATTCCCTTCCACAGGTCTAAGCGGGGGGCATTGATAGTTTCAAGAAACTATTAGATAAGCATCTGAACGACCGCAACATACAAGGATATACAGTGGGATCGAAAGTTTGGGCACCCCAGGTAAAAATGTGTATTAATGTGCATAACGAAGCCAAGGAAAGATGGAAAAATCTCCAAATGGCATCAAATTACAGATTAGAAAAAGTTTGATTTTATTTCCATCATTTACACTTTCAAAAATTACAGAAAACCAAAAAATGGCGTCTGCAAAAGTTTGGGCGCCCTGCAGAATTTATAGCATGCACTGCCCCCTTTGCAAAGCTGAGACCTGCCAGTGTCATGGATTGTTCTCAATCATCGTCTGGGAAGACCAGGTGATGTCAATCTCAAAGGTTTTAAATGGCCAGACTCATCTGACCTTGCCCCAACAATCAGCACCATGGGTTCTTCTAAGCAATTGTCTAGAAAACTGAAACTGAAAATAGTTGATGCTCACAGAGCTGAAGAAGGCTATAAGAAGATAGCAAAGCGTTTTCAGATGTCAATATCCTCTGTTCGGAATGTAATTAAGAAATGGCAGTCATCAGGAACAGTGGAAGTTAAAGCAAGATCGGGAAGACCAAGAAAAATATCAGACAGAACAGCTCGCAGGATTGTGAGAAAAGCAATTCAAAACCCACGTTTGACTGCACGATCCCTCCAGAAAGATCTGGCAGACACTGGAGTTGTGGTACACTATTCCACTATAAAGAGATACTTGTACAAATATGGTCTTCATGCAAGAGTCATCAGAAGAAAACCTCTTTTACGTCCTCACCACAAAAATCAGCGTTTGAACTTTGCAAATGAACATATAGACAAGCCTGAAGCATTTTGGAAACAAGTTCTGTGGACCGATGAGGTTAAAATAGAACTTTTTGGCCAGAATGAGCAAAGGTACATTTGGAGAAGAAAGGGCACAGAATTTAATGAAAAGAACCTCTGTCCAACTGTTAAGCATGGGGGTGGATCAATCATGCTTTGGGGTTGTATTGCAGCCAGTGGTACAGGGAACATTTCACGAGTAGAAGGGAAAATGGATTCAATAAAATTTCAGCAAATTTTGCATGGTAACTTGATGCCATCTGTGAAAAAGCTGAAGTTAAAGAGAGGACGGCTTCTACACATGGATAATGATCCTAAACACACCTCAAAATCCACGGGGGATTACATCAAGAGGCGTAAACTGAAGGTTTTGCCATGGCCTTCACAATCTCCTGACCTCAACATTATTGAAAATCTATGGATAGACCTTAAAAGAGCAGTGCGTGACAGACAGCCCAGAAATCTCAAAGAACTGGAACACTTTTGTAAGGAAGAATGGGTAAAGATACCTCAAACAAGAATTGAAAGAATCTTGGCTTGCTACAAAAAGCATTTACAAGCTGTGATACTTGCCAAAGGGGGCAGTACAAGATATTAACTCTGCAGGGTGCCCAAACTTTTGCAGACACCATTTTTTTGTTTTCTGTAATTTTGAAAGTGTAAATTATGGAAATAAAATCTAACTTTTTTTGACATATTATAAGAATGTCTAATCTGTAATTTTATGCCATTTGGAGATTTTTCCATCTTTCCTTAGCTTCGTTATGCACATTAATACACATTTTTCCTGGGGTGCCCAAACGTTCAATCCCCACTGTACAATGTAATACTGACATATACTTGTGTCTTTTTTCAACCTCATCTACTATGTAACTATGTAATAGTTTCCCATCGTCTGTGTCAGTGGGAGAAATACTGCCCCATTGTTGGTGTCAGTAGCAGTAATTATGGCCATTGTTGGTGTCAGTGGGAGGAATAGTGCCTAGTATCAGTGGGAGGAAAACTGATGCTGGACGATGCTGGATCCTTGGAAAGGTAAGTGTCCTTTTTTTTTTAAGTCAGCAGCTACGGTATTTGTAGTTCCTGACTTTTAGGCCTCTTTCACACTAGGGCACTTTGCAAACCCGCCTGCAAAGCGCCACTGCAGCGCCGCTTTTCGGGGGCGGTTTTAACCCTTTTTCGAATGCTAGTGGGGGGGTTAAAAATTCCCCACTAGCAGCCGAACAGCGCCACTAAAACGGCGGTAAAGCGCCGCTAAATATAGCACCACTTTACCGCCATCGCCTGCAACGCCCCAGTGTGAAAGTAGCCTTAATTGTATTGATTAGACCGATGAACCACTTTAGGATGAGGCTATATTCTTTTTGATATCCCAATCCTGTGCATCGGAAATAAGGGGAAAATAATTTAGTTTTGCTTGCATTTAATTGAATGATTGAAGGGAACACATTTTCATTTAATTCATTAACCTAAGTTAATATTCACTTTACAAAATGAAAAACATACTTTATTCATTTTGTAAACCAACCTCACAGCATTGGATGCTACTCTGCCTCCGATACAATGTGAATAAATTCTTATTGGTCAAAGGACAGTGTGATGATTTACAGCAGAAAATAGTTTTTGATTTACTGAGGAGGCAGTGGCTGCATAGTTGCCAACAGTCCCGATTTTCACATGTTGCGGTCTGACCGTGTCCCGGGAAGAATCACAGGAAATTGGCTTTGTCCCAGACGACCGCAGCTTCCGCCTATAAAAACATGGCAACGGGCCAACTGTGAAGCTGCACATGCGCCAATCACGCTCGGGTAACCTCGACCTCGTTCAGCTGTTCGGGCTCAGGTGGGGGGCATATGACATCATGGTGCCGCCCTGAATGCATTGGGCATGCCCCTCGAGACATAGGTGAACGAAGTGGCTGGACTGTGAGAAGACGAGTGCAGGGACCGATCAGGACGGGACACAACAGGACTGAAGGTGATTATCACCCCCATCTTCTCTCTACACAAGTTCTCCTCATTGCTCTGTGCTGTCAGTTGTGTCCTTAATCTCTGACCATCTCTATCATGTCCACAATCTCTGACCCCATCTTTTGTAGTAGGTCTGCAGTCTCCTGTAGCATGTCATATCCGCACCCTCTCTGACCATCTCCTGTATGATGTCCGCACATTCTCTGACAATCTCCTGTATCATGTCTGCACACTCTCTGACCGTCTCCTGTACCATGTCTGCACACTCTCTAACCATCTCCTGTACCATGTCTGCACATTTTCTGACCATTTCCTGTAGCATGTCCGCACACTCTCTGACCATCTCTTGTAACATGTCCGGACACGCTCTGACCATCTGCTGTATCATGCCTGCACACTCTCTGACCGTCTCCTGTACCATGTCTGCACACTCTCTGACCATCTCCTGTACCATATCTGCACATTTTCTGACCATCTCTTGTAACATGTCCGCACACTCTCTGACCATCTGCTGTATCATGTATGCACACTCTCTGACCATCTCCTGTATCATGATCACACATTCTCTGACCATCGCCTGTAGCATGTCCGCACACTCTCTGACTGTCTCCTGTACCATGTCTGCACACTCTCTGACCATCTCCTGTATCATGTCTGCACATTCTCTGACCATCGCCTGTAGCATGTCCGCACACTCTCTGACCATCTCTTTTAGCATGTCCACTCTAGTGATGGGCAAACTTCCGATGGGACGTTTCGCGAACCGTGAACGTGGCCAAAAGTTTGCGAACCGCAAAGTTCACGGCGGACCCCATTGACTTTAATGGCAGGCGAGCCTTAAAAACCTACAGGTCATATTTTCAGCCACAAAAAACTTAACACATGGACACTGACATAACAAAAGTATTATGTGAATCTGGGATCGACAACGACAAGCATTCTTTTTTTATCTGTGAAATTTTGACAATTCAGGAGCGCATGAATGCCATGGAGGAGAGGCAAGGTCAGGGCCGGCTATGAAGGGGGTGCAGGAGATGATCAGTGCTACAGTCAGGACAGTGTCCCATTGTGCCAATCTGTGCTTGAGCTGGTCCATATCTCCCTCTGAACTCCCCTCCACTTCCTCTCTTGTGGGCACCCATGTGACATCACTAGACACGTCATCATTGATGTCACCTTCCCCACCGCTATAATAAGAGATCTCGGAATAGGCAGCAACAGCGGGGACCAACCTCCTCCTTGGGCTGATCTGGGTACTGTCGTCAGACTGCTGAGTGGCGGTTATTGCAACCTCCTCTGCCTGATCCAATGCCAAGAATGGCTGTGCATCTGAAATGTCTTGTGATGGATCAAAAAATAATTCCTGTGACTCAAGCGGAAGGTATATGGTGGTGGTGGTGTTGGTGGTAGTGTCTTTGGGGGTGCACACAGTAGAGAGAAGAAGAGGGTGCAGATCGAGAGGATGAGGAGGGTGCAGAAGAGTAAGGCTGAGTGAGCCACTCAACCAAGTCTGGTGCGTCCTTTGACGTAATTGCACGCGCCTTCTGCAATTTGCCACTTTGGCTCAAGTCTGTTGCTCCTGCCCTACCCCTACCACCCCTGCGGAAGGGCCAGCCTCTTCCTCTGCCTGTCATTTTTTAAATGACCCTGTGACAAAAGAAGTGCAGTATGTATGTGGAAGAAGGTATATAACACCCCGCTTCAATCTGTCATTTTTGGGGGCCACTTGTCTATCACACCAGTTATAATACTTTTTTTTTAATTGCGTTTGTCACTCTTTGTAGTATCGCTGCAGAACCACTCAGCACTCACAATGCTGCACAGTGGAAATGCACTATACTATGCTTTCTCTATGTGAAAGTATTTTATACGTGTATTACACCCCTATATACTGCACACCAAATAGTACACCTATACAAGTCCTTAAAAGGACCTTTGTGGACCTAGTAGCTAGTGATTTGCAGACTGTCCCTCAGTCCCTACACTGATAAAAGACAGCTGCCGAATCGGTCAGCAGTCAAGTATAATAGGCTTTCTATATTTGAAAGAAAGTATATTATACGTGTACAACCCTATATACTGTACACCTATACTAGTCCTTAAAAGGACCTTTGTGGATCTAATAGTAATAGCTAGTGATTAAACTGACTGTCCCTGCTCCACACAGCGTCCTGTCCCTACGCTGACAAAAGACAGCTGCAGAATCAGTCAGCAGTGCACTCAGCAATCAGCAGCACAGCCATCAGCAGCAGTGCACCAGAACCCTATATACTGTACACCTATACCAGTCCTTAAAAGGACCTTTGTGGACCTAATAGTAATAGCTAGTGATTAAATTGACTTTCCCTGATCCTCACAGCGTCCTGTCCCTACACTGACAAAAGACAGCTGCAAAATCGGTCAGCAGTGCACTCAGCAATCAGCAGCAGCGCACCAGAACCCTATATACTGTACACCTATACCAGTCCTTAAAAGGACTTTTGTGGACCTAATAGTAATAGCTAGTGATTAAACTGACTGTCCCTGCTCCACACAGCGTCCTGTCCCTACACTGACAAAAGACAGCTGCAGAATCGGTCAGCAGTGCACTCAGCAATCAGCAGCACAGCAGTCAGCAGCAGTGCACAAGAACCCTATATACTGTACACCTATACCAGTCGTTAAAAGGACTTTTGTGGACCTAATAGCTAGTGATTTGTGTCACTACAGTCTGTCCCTGCTCCACACCGCAACCTCTCCCTACACTGACAAAAGACAGAATGTAAAATGGCCGCCAGATCAGGTCTATTTATAAGGTAGGGGGAATGTCCAATTGTCCATGTGCTGAAATGTCTCAATTGGCTGTCCCGTACCCCATGATGGATGTGTCATCATGGATCAAAGTACTTTCACAATGTAAACGCATATGTCCGCCGCGCAAACAGCGCCAGAAGTCCGCCGGTTTGGCGAATCGTGAACATGCAAAATTTGCTGCCGACCGACCACCGGGCAAACCGCAAGGCCATCCCTAGTCCACACATTCTCTGACCATCTCCTGTAGCATATATAAAAAACAAACAGAATCTTGCAAGCTACCATGTGAAAATCAAAATGATATTTAGAGATGATTAAAGGACAGCTGCTAGCATTGATCACGTCCCAAATGCTCGGGCCAAAAAGTTTTATACCAATATAATGCTGCGCTATCCAAATGCAATCATACAGTAACGGTACTAAATCGTAATATTACTGGCTGCAGTTAAATAGTGGTGGTGAGATATTCTATTCCTATATAAAAAATCTAGTAAACATAATAATGCAAACTTATGCAATTATAAGTTGCGATCATGAACAATGAAAAAATTGCAATCCTATGCGATCCTCCCAATTACAACCTGTGCAGTATATACACATGTAGCATTCATATGCAATAGAGAAATTTGCAATCCTGTGCGATAATTGCGATACTGCGATAATTGCAGTGACAACCTGTAATTTACATAAATCTATATAAAAGTGCATAAATATACAATAATCAATATAGAAATAAAGTGAACCGTGTTTAAAGTGCTTTTGTGCCAAACTAATTCATGCATTAATCTGTGTCCATAAAATCGCAGCATAAAGTCTATTCATAACTACTCCATTCTTCTGGTGCTCATTGCAGATGATAAAACAGATGATATACAGTAAAGTGCTCGTGTCTACTCTTGTGCTCCCCCTTTGGTGTATGCACTCACCTTAGAACATGTGACCTTGCACCTAAGCTTGGTCAAAACACATTTTTTTCCCCCTGAGGAAGATTTGTTTTGCGGTTTAATCTCTTGGTGCAGAGAGTGTGCATATATGGGGCCTCTCGTCAGGTGGGCCTTGACGTCGAGAGGTCACATGCTTTTTTTTTTTTTTAAGCCCCTTGCATGTGAAACACACAAAAAAACTTCACCCGGTGCCAAAAAAATGTGCACACAAAAAAGTGCAACGGGTACACAAGCCCTCTGAAATCAGTAGGCCTTGCCCTGAATCCCCCGGGGCGTTAGGCTCCTGACAGGGACAAGGGTACTTAAAACTTGGCCGAGACCAGACAGACCCCTTTCTTTGGAAGGTCTGCCGAAACAGACCCACCCAAGTACTAGGCAGGGCTCCCCTGAAGGGAGACCCCAACAGAGAGAAGGTGAACAAAGCCAAAAGTCCATGTCCACCCCTCCCCTGACTCTCAGTGCATGCTCGTGGACCTGCTACCCTACTCATCACACGTGCAAGTGGCAAAAACGTGACAAACAAATGTAGCACTGACCCCTGAAGGAGCGGCTGAATTAATTGGGCTTACCGTTACCTTCTTCACCTCGTGCGTGTCTAGGGGATTCCCGAGGTAGATGGCCCAAGAACTGTAGAGAATGACGCCAGATCCACTTAAGGGATTTTTATTTGCAAAAGGATAAACAAAAACACAGTCTCTCAACGTAGGGTTAGAGGATTTAGGTAGGAAAGTCCAGGTACTCTTAGTACTAAGTCAAAGTAGGAAAAAGTCTCTCACATTAAGAAATCCAGAGAATAGCCATTCACAGCTGGATCCTCACCCTTATCGGATAGTCCTTCTCTCACCAGGCCTAGCAGCCAACAGGGTGCTTAAATCAAACAATGCAAAGCCTCTGCCACAGATTTGCTATAGGACACTTGAATAAAGTCTCTGCAACAGACTTGATATAGGACACTTGAATAACTGAAAGGATATAGAAGTTTAGAGAACCCTCGTACAGCACCAGTATCTTGCAGCTGGTCCGGCGATACCATACGAGATCAGATTCGCTTAGGGTCTTTCAACTTAGCCTCCAGGCTCTTTCTGAGAAGCCAACCCTTTCGTGGTCTTCCCCCAAAGAGTTCTCCCCTGGATGCTTTTATAGTTGCTGGGCCTCTCCATTAACCAAGATGGCACCAGACCCCCTTGTAATCCTTCCTTCAGTTACTTTGCCTCGGGCTAGCCAGCCCCGAGACTTAGAGTCGGGTGGGTCCGCACCCCAGGCCATAAGAGCCCTGGGGGCACAGGCCCAACTGACGCCAGTATAGACGCCCAGACGCTGACCCCTACCGAAAACGGCCTTCCAGGTGCAATGACACCATTGGATTTGCATCTGCCCTCCCCACACTCGGGAGTGACATCAGCGCCTCCTCTGGCAACTGATAAGAACAGATACTACACTTGATCTTAGCCAAAAGGCAGAGAATCGATAGTTGAAAGGTCACATATTTGCGTACCTAAATGTAAACAAACCTGTGCCAAGAGCACTACTTGCGGTCGGGAGCTTTCCGATCATGTGACCACTGTGACAGTCAACCATGGGGGTCACATATTGTTAAACTCTGGCCCTCCTCCCGGCATCAGAAGATTAGAAAGGGCCATGAGCAGTGTTGCCAACCTACCAGAAATTTACTGGCACGACACCCAAAATTTACTGGCACAGCCAAGTTTTTACTGGCATTTTACAAAAGTTACAAAATTATCGTTTGTACTGCCAATTTCAGTATTTAGGCTACAAACAAGTACACTATGCAAATAGCAATGTGATTTAAGGTAGATAGTAAGGTAAAAAAAAACATATTTATATTTTATTTTCGATATATTAAGGGCAGATTATATAGTCCATCAGTTTTTGTCACCTATGTCCAACTGGAGAGATTTCTCCTACATTTCAATTCCATAACCACCACAGAAAGTGAGGTGAAATCCCCAGTCGCCAGTGGCAAAACTACCAGTCGCAGCTGTCAGTTCTCCCTTTCTCCTCTCTTGCACGGGATGAGAGAGGAGACAGACGATCTGCTCCATCTCCAAACCCCCTCCCCTCTCTCCTGTGTGTGCTCTGTGGGAAGTCAAGTGTGAAGCTAACTAGCTTACACTTCCCACAGAGCACACGCGGGAGGGGGGTTGGAGATGGAGCAGATCGGCTGTCTCCTCTCTCATCCCGTGCGAGAGAGGAGAAAGGGAGAACTGTCAATGATGGCTGTAAACTATATGAGAGACATGCTCTCAGCTTAGAGACCTGCTGGGAAGGCAGGCAGCATTGATGATGAACACTGATAGGAGGCACTAATGGGCACTGATAGGAGGGCTTGATAAACACTGATAGACTGCACTGATGGGTGGCACTGATAGGCAGCACTAATAGGCATTGATGAGCACTGATAGGTGACACTGATAGGCAACATTTATGAGCACTGATGGGCACTGATAGACAGCATTGAGGAGCACTGATAGGTGGTACTGATGGGCACTGATTGGCAGCATTGATGAGCACTGATAGGTGGCACTGATGGGCAGCATTGACGAGCTTTGATGGACATTGAGCACTGATGGGCATTGATAAACACTGATAGGTGGCATTGCTGATCACTGATAGGTGGCACTGATGGACACTGATAGGCGGCAGTGATGAGCACTGATAGGTGGTGCAGATAGGTGTAATTGATAGGCACTGAAAGGCAGAATTTATAGGCACTGAAATGCAGCACTCATATGCAGCATTGATGTGCACTGATCGGTGCCACTGATAAGCAACATTAATGGGCACTGATTGACGCTGATAGGTGGCAATGATGAGCACCGATTGTTGGCACTGATGGGCACTAATAGGTGGCATTGATGAGCACTGATAGGTGGCAATGATAGGCAGCATTAATGAGCTCTGATAGGTGGCACTGGTGGGCATTGAGCACTGATAGGCACTGAGAGATGATGATAGGTGGCATTGATGAGCACTGATAGGTGGTACTGATGGGCACTGATAGGCAGCATTGATGAACACCGATAGGGGCACTGATAGCCGGAATTGATTGGCACTGATAGGCAGCATTGATGGGCACTGATAAGTGACACTTATGCCCCATACACACGGTCGGACATTCCGACAACAAAATCCATCAGATTTTTTCTGACAGATGTTGGCTCAAACTTGTCTTGCATGCACACGGTCGCAAAAAGTTGTCGGAAAATATGATCGTTCAGAACGAGGTGACGTATATCACGTACAACGGGACTATAAAGAGGGCAGTAGCGGATAGCTTTCGTCTCATAATTTATTCTGAGCATGCGTGGCACTTTGTCAGTCTGAATTGTCTACACACGATCGGAATTTAAACGATCAGATTTTGCTGTTGGAAAATTTTAGATCCTGCTCTCAAACTTTGTGCGTCGGAAATTCCTACAGAAAAGTCTGATGGAGCCCACACATGGTCGGATTTTCCGACAACGTGATCCGATCGCACATTTTCCATTGGAAAATCTGACTGTATGTATGGGGCATAATAGGCTGCAATGCTGATAACCAGCAAGTCTGTTTACATGTGATCAGATGATCACATGGTAAAGGGCTGCTGTGATTGCACTGGATGCACGTCTCAGGGGACACACAGGAAGCAGGGCTCTGGGAGGATCTCCATGGATGCCCTCCCAAAATTGGAAGCCTGGGGCTCAGATGGAAGGGTGGGACAGAGGGGCCCATCATGGTTTCTTGCACCAGGGCCCTGAAGGTTCTAGTTACACTTCTGGTAACCATTAGGATCACCAGAATTTATGTCCTCAATTCTAAAAAACTCCTGTTTCCATCCCTCCATCACCCCGGTCTCCATCACACCATCCCTCCTGTCTCCATCCCTCCATCACCTCCTGTCACCATCTCTCCATCACCTCCTGTCACCATCACACCATCCCTCAATCACCTCCTGTCACCATCACACCATCCCTCCATCACCTCCTGTCTCCATCACACCAACCCCTCCCCTCTCCATCACCCCCTGTCTCTATCACACCATACCTCCATTATCTCCTGTCGCCATCCCTCCATAACTCCTGCCTCCATCCCTCCTTCACCTCCTGTCTCCATCACACCATCCCTCCTGCCTCCATCCCTCTTGTCACCATCACACCATCACTCCTGTCACCATCCCTCCTGCCTCCATCCCATCTGCCACCATCACACCATTCCTCCTGCCTCCATCCCACTTGCCACCATCACACCATCCCTACCGCCACCATCTCAACATCCCTTCTGCCTCCATCACTCCTACCATCATCACACCAACCCTCCTGCCTCCATCACCTCCTGCCACAATCACACCATCCCTCCTGCCTCCATCCCTCCTGCCACCATCACAGCATCCCTCCTGCCTCCATCCCTTCTGCCACCATCACAACATCCTTCTACCTCCATCGCTCCTGCCACCATCACACCATCCCTCCTGCCTCCATCCCTCCTGCCATCATCACAACATAACTGCTGCCCCCATCCCTCCTGTCACCATCACACCAACCCTCCTGCCTCCATCACCTCCTCTCACCATCACACCATCCCTCTTGCCACCATCGCCTCCTCTATTTATTACCTTAAGTTGAGCCTGCCCAGGGCTGGTCCGTTTGTGCTGTGGATGCCTGGGCTGTCACTCTGGAGTCTGGATCGTCAGGACAGACCACTACCAGGGCTCCTCCATTCCACCTGCACAGCTCGCCGCCTTGTGACTGTTTTTAAAGTCTGGCGCTCCTGGCAGGATGTGCCATGACATCAATTGCCTTGCCAGTAGTAGACTGCTGCCAGCCCAGCTTCTGTCAAGTCTGCCCACCGAGCTTGGGCAGCCCCACCTGCTGGTGCCGGCCAAATACAGGATCGGATAGTGTCGCTATGGGAACTGCACATGTGCAGTTCCAAGCCGACCCGGTCATGGCAATTATTTACTGACGCTTTTTCTCTATTATGGGCATTTACGGGCAGGTAGAAAAGTCCCTTGTTCTTAGGGGCTGCCCATAAAAATAGGGGTGGTTGGCAACACTAGCGGCGAGGTGCTGCCATTAAGGGGTTAAAGTGGTTGTAGAGGCATAAAGTTTTTCTTTTCAAGATTTTTATTCAAAAAATTTTGAACGAGTACAAAATCAAGCCATTATGTTTTTTATGAGAACAAGGGTGGGGCAGCAGGGTAGACCAAAAATGCATGTAATGGTTGCAGCATGCACACAGCAGCAAATTGAACAGTTTATTAGTGGTGCACCTACTGCCCTACAGTAGAATATAGGGTTAACAGTGGCAAAGGAAAAATACCCTTGTGTCGGTGGTGTCACTGGAAGGAAAAGCTGTCAGTAAAGCTTCGTACACAGATTTTCGTACGACTGAGCATCTGATTTTTATCAAAAGCCTGTGTGCAGGCTCTTGTCTAGCATACCAACTATCCGCAAATTGTCGTTCGACAAACACGAACCTAGTGACGTACTACGAGAGTATAAAATGGAAGTTAATTTCTCAAGCACCACCCTTTGGACCCCTTCTGCTAGTAGAAGTTTGTTGAGCGTTGATTCACGCTTTTTTAAGTTATTTTTATTTGCATGGCAGATATAATCTCTAATTTAATTTCTATTGGGTTTATTTTCTGCACAATAAAAAAAATGTGTAGAATAATAATTGGCTAAGTGTTTTTCTTCAAATGACAGTTTGGGAGTAGGCAGTTACATTAAAAACAACACAATGAAAAATTAACAAGAGACACCAACATACCGTAGATGTATCTTTGATCTTTGATCTTAAAAACTCAGGGATAATAGTGCAGTGTCAACTTCTCCAAAAAATCTAACAACCATAATATTAATATTATTTATATCACTACAAAACAAATGCCTTTTAAAATACGTTTGGCATAACTACATCAGTATCACCAGCAAAGCAACTTCACTATTATCCCATTAAAGAAGATGAGAATTGTGCGCTACATTTCCTCCATTGCTGCGTCACAAATGTTAATTCTAGATTACGAACAGTAGTTCTTAGTCGTTGTTTGATTCTAATCATGAATTTTTGTGTGACGATTTCTGTACCAAAAATCAGATGTCGAGTTCACATCCAACAAAAATTTTATAGCCTGCACATGGAGCTTTTGTCTGCCGAAAAAGAGAAATCGGCTGTCGAAAGCACCGTACTAACGATCCGAAAATCCGCAGACAGATCGTCTTACGAATTTTCCATATGATTTTCATATCATGTATATGGCCTTAAAAGTTAAAAGTATTGCCGTGTTCGTGGTTTCATTCCAAGGAGGACTGCTTTGGAATATCTGTCATGAGATGAAGGAGCAGAGAGGAGCTGGGGTGCACTGTTGGGTGCATTAAGCTAAAGGGCCCTAGGTGGCTCTAGTAGAGGCGGAGAGCTAAAGGGTTCTGAAGGAGGTAGGGTGGCTATGGAGCTTTGAAGGCAAGAGCAGAGTACTGGGCCTGAGTCCCGTTCCCCCACAATCCATGTACTTACAGTTCAGACCTTCTTCTCGGTGTGGCGCCTGAAAATGGATTAAGGCAGGTTCTCCTTCTGGTCTCTGGCACCTAGAGGTCTCTTCCCAGCAGGAACCCTGTATCCTGCTCTCCTCCACCCACAGTAGGCTGTCTTTGGAGGGAAGAAGAGCATCTTCCCTCCAGAAGCTGCAGAAGCACTTTCGCCTTGCTCCCTTCATGTTTTATTTCCGTGACAATGGTCACCAGTGACAGTGGTCACCAGGACAAAAAGAGGAGTGAATCTCTCCAGCAGAAACACAAACGGCAATACAAACTTGGCAGAGGATCTAACCCTTTACCACTCTATCCAAAACTAAAAAAAGTTTTGCCTTTACATACACTTTAACACATTTTTTTTATTGCCCATGCAGGAGAAAGCAACAAGTTTGTTTTATTACCCCTCCCATCAGCATGTACTCACCTTTCATCCATTTCCCAGCCATCCAGTCAGCCACTGTGGTGAAACTACAAATTCCATAATGCCTCTGCCACTAGGAGCCATGCCTGTGATTGTCAGGCCGCGTACACACGGGCGGACTGTTCGCCCAACCTTGTCCGCTGAACAGTGTTTGGGCGGACAGTCCGCTCGTGTGTGGGGCTTCAGCGGACAGTTTCAGCGGACAGTTGGCCGAACAAGGTCTTACGGAAATTCCGAAAAACTGTCCGCTGAAACAAGGTTTCAGCGGACTGTTCGCTTGTGTGTAGGCTTGTTCGGCCAACTAAGTCTCGCGCATGCTCAGAAAGGATTTCCACGTCGGAAGGTTGCATTGCAGTGTATTGGACGTCGAAATTTTCGATCCGTCGTGCGTGCCGAAACGTCATCGCGCACGGTTTCAGCAAACTGTTCGTCCGTCGTGTGTGGCCATGTCCGTCCATGCTAAGTTTGAGCGGACTGTTTGCCGAAACTGTTGGACGGACAAAGTTGGGCGAACAGTCCGCGCGTGTGTACGCGGCCTTAGGGTCTTGCAATGTCTCATGGGACATGTAGTTTCAAATCAGCTGGAGGGCCAAGGTTGCCTACCCCTACCCTAAGGTCTGAGTCTTTCTGATTCCCAGATAGTATTGATACATTTCCACAAATTTGCTCCAATGTTGAATTGGTAGTGTTCTTTTGTACACTGTCGTGAGGTTGTGTACTTTCATGGCTGGTACATACTATAGAGTTCTTGTTACAAACAGATTATTTCCTGTTAAGGGGTTGTTTCCTGTCCTTGCTTAAGGGTCAGGAAACCCCTTAAGGCTATATACAGTGCCTTGAAAAAGTATTCATACCCCATTGAAATTGTCCATATTTTGTCATGTTACAACCAAAAACACAAATGTATTTTATTGGGTTTTTATGTAATAGACCAACACAAAGTGGCACAAAATTGTGAAGTGGAAGGAAAGTTATAAATGGTTTTCAACATCTTTTACAAATATAGATAGATAGATAGATAGATAGATAGATAGATAGATAGATAGATAGATAGATAGATAGATAGATAGATAGATATTATAAATATCTGAAAAGTGTGGAGTACATTTGTATTCAGCCCCCTTTACTCTGATATACCTAACTAAAATCTAGTGGAACCAATTGCCATCAGAAGTCACCTAATTAGTAAATAGAGTCCACCTGTGTTTTTAATTTAATCCCAGTATAAATGCAGCTGTTCTGTCTGCCCTCAGAGGTTTGTTAGAGAACCTTAGTGAACAAACAGCATCAAGAAGGCCAAGGAACAAACCAGACAGGTCCGGGATAAAGTTGTGGAGAAGTTTAAAGCAGGGACAGTGTGGACTATCAGTTTAAATACAGCTGTTCTGTGAAGCCATTAGAGGTTTGTTACAGAACCTTAGTGAGCAAACAGCATCATGGAGGCCAAGGAACACACCAGAGAAGTCATGGATAAAGTTTAAAGCAGGGTTAGGCTATAAAAAAATATCCCAAGCTTTGAGCATGTCACGGAGTACTGTTTAATCCATCATTGGAAAATGGAAAGAGTATGGCACAACTGCAAACCTACCAAGACATGGCCGTTCACCCTAAACTGACAGGCCAGACAAGAAGAGAATTAATCAGAGAAACAGCCAAGAGGCCCATGGTAACTCTGGAGGAGCTGCAGAGATCCACAGCTCAGGTGGGAAAATCTGTCCACAGGACAACTATTAGTCGTGCACTCCACAAATCTGGCCTTTATGGAAAAGTGGCAAGAAGGAAGCCATTGTTGAAAGAAATCCATAAGAAGTCCCATTTGCAGTTTGCAAGAAGCCGTGTGAGGGACACAGCAAACGTGATAGAAGGTGCTCTGGTCAGATAAGACCAAAATTAAACTTTTTGGCCTAAAACCAAAAAGCTATGTGTGGCAGAAAACTAGCACTGCCCATTATCCGGAACACACCTTCCCCACTGTGAAACATGGTGGTGGCAGCATCCTGTTGTGAGGATACTTTCCTTTAGCAGGGACAGAAAAGCTGGTCAGAGTTGATGGAAAGATGGATGGAGACAACTACAGGTCAATCTTATAAGAAACCTGTTATGCCGCGTACACACGAGCGAAATGTCAGACGGCAAAAAGTCTGACGGAATCTTTTCATCGTATATATTCCGATCGTGTGTATGCCTCATCTGACTTTTTTTTTTTCAAAAATTCTGATCGACCTAGAAATAGAACATGTTTTAAATATTTCCAATGGAAAACTGCTCGTCTGTATGCTGTTCCAACGGACCAAAAATGACGCATGCTCTGAAGCAAGTACGAGACTGAGGCTATTGGCTACTGGCTATTGAACTTCCTTTTTCTAGTCCCGTCGTACATGCTGTACTTCACTGCGTTCTTGACGATCGGACTTTGGTGTGATCGTGTGCACGCAAGACAGTTTCAGTGGAACTCCGTCGGAACAACCTTCAGAGTTTATTCCGATGGGAAAACCCGTCGTGTGTATGCGGCATTAGAGTCTGCAAAAGACTTGAGACTGGGGTGGAGGTTCACCTTCCAGCAGGACAACGTCCCTAAACATACAGCCACAGCTAAATAAAATGGTTTAGATCAAAGCATATTCAGGTAGTAGAGTAGCCCAGTCAAAGTCCAGACCTAAATCCAATTGAGAATCTGTGGTAAGACTTGAAAATTGCTGTTCACAGAAGCTCTCCATCCAATCTGACAGAGCTTGAGCTATTTTGCAAAGAAGAATGGGCAAAAAATTGCACTCTGTAGATGTGCAAAGCTGGTGGAGACATCCCCAAAAAGATTTGCAGCTGTAATTACAGTGAAAGGTGGTTCTACAAAGCATTGACTCAGAGGGGGCTGAATACAAATGCACCCCACACTTTTCAGATATTTATTTGTAAAAAAAAAATTGAAAACCATTTATCATTTTCCTTCCACTTCACAATTATGGGCCACCGTGTATTGGTCTATCACATAAAATCCCAATAAAATTAATTTACATGTTTGGTTGTAACATGACAACATTTGGAAAATGTCTAGGGGTATGAATACTTTTTCAAGGCACTGTATGTGGATGTCTTACAAGAAGTAAGTGGAAGGAGAGAGATTGGCCATCCACATACTCTACAAGCCAGGAGGTGCTGCAGGCTGATTTTGTGCTATATCCATCCATCCATCCCTCAAGGCTGAAAAGGGACAATACAAATAAGCAAGTGTTTTACTACTGCCACTGTGGGGGTATCCGAGAAATCTGTTATAGGCTTCTCTGATTCACTGAAGCTTTCTATTTGCATACTGCATTATACTTGGGCTATTCTCAAGTGTATGAAAGCAAAGCTCATTTGATTATAATTATCAAGTGGCTGGAGTTTCGATAGACATAAAAGAGATGGGGGGGGGGGGGGGGGTGGCTGTACTTTAGAGAGACAAAAAAAGTGGAAGAAGGGGATGGAGAGGAATTAAAATATGGGGTGGGGGGGGGCGGGCACTGGATTTTGGAAAGACAAAAAAAAGGAGGGGGAGGAGGCTGTACTTTATAGAGAAATGGGAGAGGGGAGGGGGGGGCTGGATTTTGGAGAGACAAAAAATTGGGGGGGGGGGGTGGTCTTTGGAGAGAAAAAAAAAGGTTGGGGGAAGGAGAGACAAAAAACAAAAGGGCGACTGGGTTTTATAGAGACCAAAAACAAAGAGGGGGGATGGACTTAGAAGAGACAAAAAAAATGTGTACGCGTGTGTTGCTTTGTTCAGCTAATGTTACCTAGTCCACTGGTGCCCAATAGCCTGACGGCCCTCTACGTGCAGCGAGAAAGAGTGGCAAAGGAGCAAATGATGGTTACGCAATCACCATCTGGGACGGAGGGGGGTAAGCACGTTTATTGCCATGAACACCAATACGGGAGGATGGGGGGGGGGGTTAACACTGTGGACCACCCCAGTGAACCTAAACTGTATGTTCTGAAGTCCAAAAAAAGTCTCAGTTCCTGGGTAAATCTGCTGTCTCCCATGCAGTTCATCTGAAAAAAAACCTTCTCCACCCTTATGCCCTTTGAGTGGACATGTACAGGAGGCCCACTCAGCAGAGGACATGTACCCACCCGGTGAACCCCTTCCGAAACATCCATATATGAGGAATTAGGAGAGTGCATTGGGACAGGAACTATCGCTAGATACATTAAAGACTACATTAAAGGGTTTGATTTACTAAAACTGGAGAGTGCAAAATCTGGTGCAGCTGTGCATAGAAAACAATTAGCTTCCAGGTTTTCTTGTCAAAGTTTAATTGAACAAGCTGAAGTGAGAAGCAGATTGGCTACCATGCACAGCTGCACCAGATTTTGCACTCTTCAGTTTTAGTAAATCAACCCCTTTTGGTTTAAGCCCACAGAAGCTCACTTTGAATTTTATACAAACAAAACACTAAAGCCTCATACACATGATCGGACTTTCCGAGGGGAAATGTTCGATGACAGGCTGTTGGCGGAAAATACGACCATGTGCGCTTCATCGGATGATTGTTGGCGGATTTTCCACGGACATATGTAGGATGGTAGGTTTTCAAATTTTCCGTGAACAAATGTGTGTTGTCGGATTTTCCAAGCGTGTGTACACAAGTCCGTCGGACAAAAGTCCAAAGTTCAAACATGCATGCTCGGAAGCAAGGATGAGCCGGAAGCAGTCGGTCTTGTAAACTAGTGTTCGTAATGGAGAATTAACATTCATGACTCAGCAAATTGTAAAACCTTGAAATGCAGAGCACAATTCTCTTTTTCTTTAATGGGATAATAATGAAGCTGCTTTGCTGGTGACACTGATGGAGTTATTGCAAACACATTTTTAAAGGCTTCTTTTTTCTAGTGATATCAAGAAAAATATTATTATGCTTTTTTTTATTATTTGGGCAAGTTACCACCATTATCCCATAGTTTTTAAGATCAAAGATACAACTATGTTGGTGTCCCTTGTTAATTTTACATTGCATTTTGTAACTGCCTACTCCCAAACTGTAATTTGAAGTAAAACACATAGCCAAGTATTATTCACCACAATTTTTTTATTGTGCATTAAAAAAAGAAAACAAGTGAAATTATACATGCTATCTGCCAATAGAACTTAACCAAAAAGTGCATTCTATGCATCCAAAAATATAGAAAATATACCAAATCAAGTTATTATTCAACCAAAAAAATAATGTGAAAGCAATAACTCCAAGGCCAATAATAAATAACACATTATCTCCTCTGATTCCGCACCATGTCTGGTTGAAAAACGGCTGTTTAGAAACAAACTGAAAAGCGCAAAATGAAAAGGGTGAAATGAAAAGCGCAAAATGAAAAGCGCGAATCAACACTCACCAAACTTCTACTAACAAGAAATTAGCAGAAGGAGCCCAAAGGGTGGCGCTAAAGAGCTGAAAAACAACTTAGTACGTAACTACGTTCATAATTGCTGGCCAACAATTGTCTGGCTGTGTGTATGCAAGACAAGTTTGGGCCAACGCCCTTCAGACAAAAGGTCACGTTTTTTTTGGCCAACAATCTGATCATGCGTACGAGGCTTAAGGCAATGGGACCATACAACAATGTAGCTATTTCCAACCCCTGGGATGTATTTCAGCCCTAGTCTACTACAGGTAATTTCAACTTCAGATCACCAAAATGGTCTGATGCCGAAGGGCTATATCTCTAGTCTACTCTCCACACCCAAATTCCCTCTACTCTTGTCGACATTCCTATTTGCTTGGTCTCTCTTCATTTATAAAGTGGTTGTAACCCTAAAACAAAAACTAAGATCATGTTCCTTTAAGGCGTGCTCTATAGCACAGTGCTTATGCCGTGTAATTGTTCTCTTCCTATCTTGTAATATACCTGGTTGATCCTGTGAGTTCCTGTGTCCTCCTGTCTGTGCTTATCATGTTCAGTTTACATGCCTCCATCATCCCGCTGCTATGCTGTGAAGTTTCTCCCCTCTCCCCCTCCCTCCCTGTCAGCGTGAGAGCGGCTCTCCTCTCCGCCCCTCCCGCCGCTATTCAGCTGCATAATGCAGAAAATATACATATACCCCCTCCAGTTTATGCTGCCATTAACAATAGTGTGTATGTTTTCTTAAAATAAAAAGGCTAAATACCTTTTCCCACACCGCCACTGTGCGGTCATGTGATCTCCCTGTGCTAGCCGGCTGACATCACAGGGAAATTTTGGCCCCTTCTCACCAGAGATGGGGTAAGATGAGCGCAGGGGAATCACGGGACCTCACAGCTGTGGTGTGGTAAAAGGTATTTAGTCTTTTCATTTAAAAAAAAAAAACACTTATGCCGTGTAATCCTGGATTTATTTCTGATGGATGTTGGCTCAAACTTGTGTTGCATATACACGGTCGCACAAATGTTGTCGGAAATTCCGAACATCAAGAACGTGGTGACTTACAACACGTACGACGAGCCGAGAAAAATTAAGTTCAATAGACAGTGAGGCTCTTCTGCTTGATTCTGAGCATGCGTGGAATTGTGTGCATTGCAATTGTGTACACACGATTAGATTTTGTTGTCGGAAAATTTGAGAACCAGCTCTCAAATTTTTGTTGTCGGAAATTCAGACAAAAAATGTCAGATGGAGCCTACACACAGAATTTCCAACAACAAGCTCACATCGAACATTTGTTGTTGGAAATTTAGACCGTGTGTACGTTGCATTACCCTATTGTTAATGGCAGTATGCTCCAGAGGGGATACATGTAAAATCATATAGTGACTTTACAAACACTTTTAGGCTGAGTTCACACTATCTTTGCATGCGGCTTACAGCAGGGGGTCCGGTGCACCATTTTTTGGCTGAATTCGGACCTGAAACAGACCAAAAGACGCACAGGGCTCCTGTGTAAATTCGCACTGGAGCCACAGCGGAGATATGTGAACCAGCTCCATAAAGAGCCGGTCAAAATCTCCTGTTATTGCGAATTGAACCTAAACTTATGCCTCGTACACACGATATCACTATATGACAATATTGTGGTACCTTTATTTTAATCATCCACTGAAATCTTAATACTGACACGAGGGCTGTTGCAAGGATTCTTGACGCCCTAGTAAAAAACAAATTGCCTGAGCATCAGTGTGACAGGAGCCGGCGCTAGAGGTTGTAGTAGAGAGCACTGGTCATAAAGGCATGCAGGGGCTGCTCTGTGGGCTGGAGCACTATCCTTTTATATAGGGGGGACTTATCCAAAAGCCCCCTTATTTGCCCTTCAAGACCCACTTGCCATAGTTTAAGGGCCATGTAGCATACCTCCCAAAATTTTGAGATGGGAACGAGGAACACCTACTAGCAAACATATGTAGGCATAGGACATGTCCCCTGTCACACCCCCTTAACCACTTGAGACCGCGCTATAGCCGAATGACGGCTACAGCGCGGACCTCCTTTGCCGGGACTATGTCTATTGACGTCGTCCCGTGCACGAGCGGCCTGCGCGCCCCCTGAGGGGCGCGCGTGGCGCGCTCTATGATCGGCAAGTCTATGAGACTCGCCTGATCGACCCCTTATCGCGTGATCAGCTGTCAGCCAATGACAGCTGATCATGTGATACAACGGAGCCGGTAATCGGCTATTATTCCTCCTCGCGCTGACAGCGCGAGGAGAAAAAAAAAGAGCCGATCACCGGCGGCCGTGATCGGGACATCAGTCCCGATCACGGCCAGCCCTGCCAGTGCCCACCTGCCCCCTGCCAGTGCCACCTCATTAAAAAATAAGTGCCCCCCGTCAGTGCCACCCAGCAGTGCCCACAGTGCCACCCAGCAGTGCCCACAGTGCCACCCAGCAGTGCCCACAATCTGCCTCAACAAAGGTGCTGCACCCCAGTGCCACATATCCGTGCCCATCAGTGTCATCTACCAGTGCCCAGCAGTGCCGCCCATCAGTGCCCAGTAGTGCCACCTATCAGAGCCACCTATCAATGCCACCTATCAGTGCCCATCAGTCCCATCTATCAGTGGTACCTATCAGTGCACCTTAGTGCCACCCATCCGTGCCACCCATCCGTGCCAACTTATCTGTGCCCATCTTTGCCCATCAGTGCCGCCTTATCTGTGCCCATCGGTGCCGCCTTAACTGTGCCTATTAGTGCCGCCTTAACTATGCCTATCAGTGCCCACCAGTGCAGCCTATCAGTGCCCACCAATGCAGCCTATCAGTGCCCACCAATGCAGCCTATCAGTGCCCACCAGTGCAGCCTATCAGTGCCGCCTCATCAGCGCACTTCAATGAAGGAGAAAAATGACCTGTTTGCAAAATTTTATAACAAACTATTAAACATGATTTTTTTTTTTTTTTTGCATCTTTTTTTGTTTGTTTAGCAAAAAATAAAACTCCCAGCTGTAATTAAATACCACCAAAAGAAAGCTCTATTTGTAGGAAAAAAATGATAAAAATTTAATTTGGGTACAATGTTGTATGCCCGCGCAATTGTCATTCAAAGTGCATCAGCGCTGAAAGCTGAAAATTGGTCTGGGCAGGAGGTGGGTTTAAGTGCCCAGTAAGCAAGTGGTTAAAGGAGAATAAACCAATTACAAAAAGTTAATTAAATCCACAAGGGCTTTTTTTTACCACTACTATTCCTTTATATTGGCTTTTAAAATTTACAAATGCAACAATTTACAAAACACTTTTTGAAAGATAAAAAGGGCATTTTATATATACAACTATATTGATCAGACCAAAATGAGGAACAGATGAGGAGGAATGAGGGACAGAGGGACATTGCTCCAAATCACGGACAGTTGGGAGCTATGCATGTGACTGCAAACCTGTGGGATTCATATTGAAAGTTGAACTCATGGTAGTGGTGAACAAAAACATCATCCCTAGTAGGCATTAGAACAAAGCTTTGAGTAAATAAGCAGTAGGAAATGGGACACAGGTGGTGTTGTTGTTTCTCTTCTCTATATAGTGTGGCATTCTTCTCATCTGTCTTCTGCTCATTGCCCGGGGAGCTATTGCAGTCGTTTTGAACCTATTAGAAATTGTGTTAATCCCTTGTATTCTGCATTGAATGTTGTACTCCAAATGGCTTAATCTTCTTTATTCAGAGCAGAGCAAATAAATCAGTCTCACAGATTAGACAGGGCTGTCACCAGTCTAAGGAAACACAGAGAAGTCACACTGGGAGGGGGGATCAGAGCCTTGCTTTCCCTGTGTGCAAAATAGGCTGCCTAACACCCTGCTCACCCTTTAGCACTGCAGTTATATGCTTTGGTAAAATGCAATGCCATTCGTTCTGAATGACACCTCAACAAACGAGTTACCACACAGCATAACTTGAATTTCTGTGCACTGACAAAAATCCTGCATATACCCTTTTTGGTGCATTTTGAAATGTTAGGCAGATAATTCAAATGAATATATTTTCATGCTATCACTGTAACTAAGCCCCATCCCAGTAATTATGATTTTTCTGCATGCAATATGATTTTGGTGTTCATTCCCAAGGGTTTTACAACACAAAAAAAAAAGCCTCACTGGTGATGTTGTTATCCATTACGTACAAGGGAAATTACCAAGTTCCCTATGGACGTGGATGATTTTTACAGCTTTAGAACGTCTCATGCTGCAGAACACAGCAAGCTGAATTCAAAGCTGCAGATAACAATAATAAATGGGTCCCTTTTTTTTTCCTTTTTTTTTTATATAATACTTACGTTTTACTTGTATATCTGCGGTCTTCCCTTTTCTACACTGTTTGGAAAGTGCAGATCCTGTTAAAAATCTTTCTTCCTTTTTCAGCAGTACTTTAGGGGTGGGTGGGGATACTGAACTGTGTGAGAGCTGATTGGAGGAAAGAGGAAAGCTGCATCCAATTCTCACTAGTGTGAACCCAGCTGGACTTTCCGTCAGAAAAAGTCAGACAGAATCATCGGATATTCCGATCATGTGTGGGCTTCAGCTGACTCTTTTTTTTGAAAATTCTGACGGACCTAGAAATAGAACATGTTTTAAATCTTTCCGACGGAATACATTTCTATCGGGAAAACCGTTCGTCTGTATGCTGTTCCGACGGACCAAAAAAGGGCAGCTATTGGCTACTGGCTATTGAACTTCCTTTTTCTAGTCCCGTCCTACGCGTTGTATGTCACCGCGTTCTAAACGATCAGACTTTGGTGCGATCGTGTGTAGGCAAGTCCGTTTCAGCAGAACTCTGTTGGAACTCCGTCAGAAAAACCGTCAGAGTTTATTTTGACGAAAAAAGTCATGTGTATGCGGCATTAGTGTTTCAAAATCATTCATCTTGTTACATAGTTAGTAAGGTTGAATAAAGACACCAGTCCATCCAGTTCAATCTGAGTGAGTGTGGGTGCATGTCCACAACCCCTATACATTGTGTCCCATCAAGATGCCCAGCTATTATTATTATTTTTTATTATTACTTAAGATACCCATCCTGTTTGATTTTTTTTTTATTTAAAGGATAAGTTCACCTTTGGAACATTATACATGTTCCAAATAACAATAATTAATAAGTGCAGCACAACTCAAATGCTGAATACTCACTTCTCAAAAAAAAAAAAACAAGTGAAAATCAATCAAATGTACAAAATTAACTAGATGGTATAAAAATATGTTTAGAATATCAACATAAAAATCCAAATGATAATCCAGTCACCACTGTGGAAATGTAAACTTCAAAATAAAATGTGCCTTGTGTCTCCACTACCCGTGCAAACTGGCAGGAGTAGGAGTCCTACTGAAGAAGTCCCTGCCTTGGACATAACACATATTGGGCTTAGGGCGTGACATCATCCCACGGCCATCTTGGATTTTGGTTGGATGCCGACAGCTCTCGGTTCATACATTTTGTAGGTAGCACTGGCTGTAGTGCTTTATTTGTAAGTACAATACCCCTATTTTTTTATACATTAAGTCCAGCCTGAGCTTGTTAGGCTGGGCTTCTCCTATGGGTCACAGGAGTGCAATTCATTTTGCTCTCCTGTGTTTTTTCAGCAGAGATCTGTCTGAGGTCCATCACAACAATGAAGTCTGGATCCGCCAGGTGCCTGGACTGATGCCTGTCTCAGCCTCTCAGTGAGCCGCTGAGAGACTGAGAAGGGTGATCCCCGCCCCTCCACAGCTCAGCGCTCCAATGAGCGTGGAGGAGCAGAGAGGAGACCTTCTGATTGACAGTCAGCATCTCTCCTCTCTGGGATCTGTGAGAACTGAGCCATCGGCGATATTCGATGGCTTGGTTCTCGGTGTAGGGACGCCGGGTGACAGATGCAGTATTGGTCCCATGCTGCATCCACTTAGGTAAGTATAAAAGGGGAAAAATTATTGTCAAACAGAGAACACTAGGTCTTGTGTGTTTTCTCTTTGCTCCCATATTTACACCTGTTCCAAGGATTCATGTGCCTATATGTGGGTGACAGTGAAGATATCTGGAGTCACAATCCCTAAAGGGAACATAATGTGTTATCCAGTAGCAGCCGGTCCACAAGGGGTGCGGGGGTGCCACCCCCCCAGCCCACGCCATCTGTGTGGCCATGCACTGTGCGGGGCACTGGACCAACAGGTCTCTGCCAGGTCTGTCACCCCCTCACAGGCACATGATCACGTCCCGAGGCCCCAATTGGCAAGTTTTAAATTGTCCTCAGGACCCAGAGCACTGTACCCTGAGCCCTCCCACACTGCAATACCAGCAAATACCAACAGCTTCCAGCTACCTGGCCAATCAGGACAGGAACACCCGGAAAGAAGACCAGGTCAAGACAGAAGCTGTGGCTCCGGGCACCAGTGGAGCCGTGACAGCTGGAGGACTCCACCGTAGGGTGAGTGCGGACCTGGAGGAGCCTGCCCATGCCCCCCCCCCCCAAAACCTCCAGCACCAGGCGCTACTGGTTATGACCTTTCTGGAAATGCAGGGGTCACAGCCGTGAGGTGAGCAGTTTGCACGGGTGGTGGAGACACGAGGCACATTTTATTATGAAGTCACACAGTGCTGATTGGATTATCATTTTGACTTTCATGTCAAGATTTGCAATATATTTTTATACTATCTAGTTAATTTTGTACATTTAATTGATTTTCATGATTTTCACTGTGAAGTGAGTATGCAGCTGCACTAATTATTGTTAGCTAGCAACTCCAGATTTATTTGCACGTATATTTTATTTCCCCCCCCCCTCCCCCGATTCCCCCTCCTGATAACAGCAGGCAACACCCGTTGTCAAATTTGAAAACAGCATGGCTGTGCAGGGCTCCGTCCACACAGCCGTATCTTTGATTCACAACTTCCTGTGAATCAATGCCTTTAAGTAGTAGTTTGTGCGGCTGGCGACTTGTAGTTCTCAATGAGCTGTAAGGGCACTGGTGTGCGCTCTCATAGTCCTTTGATCTTCCTATTCTCAGGTAACTGTCTGCCCGTACAAGGTGCGAGCAGACAGCTAAGCTGAGAGTCTGCAGGATAAAATAACAAAGCACATTAAAATAATAAATGCAAATTTTTTAACTGCATAAAAATTTGTGTTTATTATTTTATTTTTTTTTAAAGGTGAGCTTATCCTTTAAAAGCTGTTATAGGGAATATTGACAAGCTGAATAGAGTCAGAATAGTTATTTAGGCAACTGTACTTTATTTCTAATCACTAGTTCTTTGGATAATCAACCCCTTGGCCCTTTTTAGGGCCTTTTGTGTTTTATTTTATTTTGTGGTTGATTTTAGGTCAGTGGTCACTTTTTTAATTCAATATTTTTTATTAATTTTCATAAGAAATTACAAAAATACCAGATCACTTCAAACAGGTTATCTTTCTTGAATACATACAAACGTATCACAAAGAATTCCAAAGTCCATAATGGCAAAATATAACAGCGTAAAGAGGCTCATCAGCCATGTAAATCATACCATACAGGCTGGGGGTAGGGCCCGGGTCATATATAAGTATAGTACAGGCTGTCACCGTATAGTAAAGAAGCAGGAGAGAGAAAGGTAAATAAAGAGGGAAGGGAGAAAAGAGAGGCATGGGGAGCAAGAGGGACTGGGGGAGGTGGTGGTCAGAGGCGACCCATGGTGTAGTGAGCAAATTGATACAATTTCAGTGGTCACTTTTAGCAGCTGTCCCATCCAAACTATTTTTGTCTCAAGACTTCCTAAAGAAAGAAAAAAAAGGAGAAAGTAAGCAGAGTAAGCATTTTGGGATTTGCATTTTTGGGGGGCTTATTGTTTTTTATGTGATACAGCAGAGCAAGAGGGCATTTTTAAGTTGGAGGTGCTCTAAGTACAGCATTTACTTGTTATCATGTGTTCCTGGAGCTGCCCTTTTTGTTTGCACCATGCCACTGATTTGTATGAACAGTGGCGTAACTAGAACCTCCAGGGCCCCGCTGCAAGAAACCATGAAGGGCCCCCCTGAACCCCAGCCAGGGCCCTTCCCTCTGAGTCTGGTGGTGGAACTCCAGGGCGTGGTCACAGGTATGACCTTTGTGAGCCCTGTAGTTCCACCACTGGCATCAGTAGTTTTTTTTTATTTATTTTATTTTTTATTTTTAGGTGCCCCATTGGGGGACTGTCCCTAGGCAGGATGGGGTCCCCGTCCCCAGAACAGATGAGGTGCTTTTCTCCAGGGCAGATGAAGTTACTGCCCCCAAGTGAGAAGGGGTCCCTGTCCCCAGGGGAGATGGGGGTCCCTGTCCCCACGTGAGAAGGGGCCCCTGTCCCCAGGGGGAGGTGGAGGGGGTATGTAATGGTGTGTGGGGGATGGAGTCCTCTCACTCACCATGACCAAGCTGCAGGCCGTGCACTCATCCATGTTGGCTTGGGCTCCATCCAGTGTGCTGGACGGGCGATCAGCATATCTCCCAGAAAGACCTTTCATCATCTGTGTATGACGGGGAGGAGGGGGCCTGGCAGACAAGCCTGCAGTGTCCTCCGGGGAGCCGGCTCTCATAGGGCTGCACTGCATCTGTGTGCTTAAAGTTTGTTTACCCGGGAGAAGTATGCAGTGCAGTGTGGGCCGGACTCCGGGGGGGGGCGGGACTCTGGCTGGGGAGAACAGACATCGGACTGAGCGGCAATGCATGGAGCAGGAGAGGGGTACTCTGAGGAGCCGGCCGAGGACACAGGTCATGTGGGGAATGCACAACTAAAGAGCAGCCAGTGCGATAGTCGAGCATGGAGCTCTGCTAGTCACCCTCCACCTCCAGCCACCCGTGTGCATGGTGCACTGGTACCCCTAGCTGCCTATGCTGCTGCCGGCCATATGTAGAGGGGGCTGCATGGGCCCCCTGCAGCACCAGGCCCAGTTGCGGTCGCGACTGCTGCACCCCCTATAGTTACGCCCCTGTGTATGAAATTAAAATCAAGGTGCAAAAACAGCGTGCAGTTAAACTGCCTCATATCAGTCCTCTTTTATTCCACCCCCCTCAACATAAAAAAAAGATCAGGCATACACTGGTTGGGCCTATTAGCCTTATTGAAACTGTCCTTCAGGACAGTTTTGCATTAACAAGAACAAGGAGTCTTAGCTCTAACTACTGACTATCTGCCAGCCAAAGCAAGTCTATTACTTCATGAAAAAAAAATGTGTTGCTGCTAATGCCCCGTACACACTAAAATACAGTTTTTCTGTGAAGCCCGCAGAGGTTTGTAATGATGAGCGGAACGGTTCGGGTCGGTACAGTTTGGAAGGGTTCGAATGGTCCAGCCTATTCAGGTGAGCGTTCCACTGCAAGTCGGACCTCCAGGGGCCATACAGGGTTTCGAAAAAATGCCTTTGACCTGATCATTGACGTTTTTCTGTCCGCCAATCAGTGGAATGTATTGAGTGATGCCAGTAGCTCCGCCCTAACCATTCAGTACAATTTTTTTATAGCCCCACATCTGAAGCAGGACCATGAATGGTGCGTTATGGTTCGGTTGTATGGACCGCTTTCATAATGGAAACACTCAAAATAATGTACTGTACCGAACCAACCTGAACCGATCCGCTCAGTGGAAACGAGGCATTAGAGAACCTTAGTGAACAAACAGCATCATGAAGGCCAATGAACACACCAGACAGGTAGGGATAAAGTTGTGTAGACATTTAAAGCAAGGTTAGGTTATAAAAAAAATTACAACCTTTGAACATCTCACAGAGCACTGTTCAATACATCATCCGAAAATGGAAAGAGCATGGCACAACTGCAAATCCACCAAGACATGGCCGTCCACCTAAACTGACAGGCCAAACAAGGAGAGAATTAATCAGAGAAGCAGCCAGGAGGCCCATGGTAACTCTGGAGGAGCTGCAGAGATCCACAGCTCAGGTGGGAGAATCTGACCACAGGACAACTATTAGTCGTGCACTCCACAAATCTGGCCTTTATGGAAGAGTGGCAAGAAGAAAGACATTGTTGAAAGAAAACCAAAAGAAGTCCAGTTTTCAGTTTGCGCGAAGCCATGTAAGGGGCACAGCAAACATGTGGAAGAAGGTGCTCTTGTCAGTTGAGATCAGAATGTAACTTTTTGGCCTAAAAGCAAAATGCTATGGGTGGTGGAAAACTAAGGCCGCATACACACGGGCGGACTGTTCGCCCAACTTAGTTTGTCAAACAATCCGACAAACAGTCCGCTCAAAATTTGCATGAGCGGACTTGACCACACACGATGAACGAACAGTCCGCTGAAACCGTGCGCGATGACGTGAACGGCACGTACGACGGGACGAAAAATACGACGTCCAATACACTGCAATGCAACCTTCGCCGTGTAAATCCTTTCTGAGCATGCGCGACACTTAGTTTGTCGAACAAGCCTACACACGAGCGGACTGTCCGCTCAAACCAAGTTTCAGCGGACTGTCTTACGGGAATTCCGAAAAACTTTGTTCGTCAGACTGTCCGCTGAAACTGTCCGCTGAAGCCCACACACGAGCGGACTGTCCGCTGAAACACTGTTCAGCGGACAAAGTTGGGCGAACAGTCCGCCCGTGTGTACGCGGCCTAACACTGCGCATCACTCTGAACACACCATCCCCACCTTGAAACATGGTGGTGGCAGCATCATGTTGTGCAGATGCTTTTATTCAGCAGGGACAGCAAGGAACTGGTCAGAGTTGATGGGAAAATGAATGGAGCCAAATACAGGGCAATCTTAGAAGAAAACCTGTTGTGCTGTGTACACACGATCGGACATTCTGATAACAAAATCCCATGTTTTTTTTTTTTTTACGATGGATGTTGGATCAAACTTGTCTTGCATACAAATGGTCACATAAAGTTGTCAGAATTTCCAAACGTCAAGAATGCGGTGACGTACAACACGTACGACAGCACTAGAAAGAGGAAGCTCAATACCAAGCAGGCTCCTTCCACTAATCTCCTAATCTCCTCTTCCGCTAAGTGTCAGCCCCTGTACACACGGTCGGAGATTCTGCCAACCAAATCCGTCGGATTTTGTCCGTCAGATTTAGTCTGACGGATTTTGCCCGAAACTGTTGCATACACACGGTCGGACTAAGTTGTCGAAAAATCCGATCTTTCAGAACGTGATGACGTAATTTCATTACGATGGGACTACATTCAGGCTAGTAGCCAATAGCTTTGATGTAGGAATTTGATCTGAGCATGCGTGGCACTTGGTCCGATCAAAATTCGCTACACATGATCGGAGTATGTCTGATCGAACCAGTTGGTCGGGAAATATTTCCAACATGTTGGAAAATTGGGTCCGACGGAGATTCGGACGGAATCAGTCCGTTGCATACCACACACAGTCGGATTATCCGACGACACGGTCCGATAGGACACATTCCGACAGATTCTCCGACCGTGTGTACAAGGGCTTAGAGTAGAGTAGAGTAGAAGAGTAGAAGTTTGTTGACAGACGATTCACACTTTTCAGCCTCCTGCTTTTACGATCATTACTGCTCTTCAGTTTGTGCTTGTGGGTTCGTATTTCTATTACGTATTTGATTTTCAGTGCATTCTTGTCCGCTCGTTTCTGATTTTCAGCTCCGGCCTTTCTGTTTTTCAGTGCTTTCTGTTAGTCTGTTCTCATGCCTCAATACGGTTGGCTGGTCAGGACACTCACCCCGGACCAGAGGGTTTATAACTACCGTCTGGCCAGAGCCAGAAGAGTGGTGGAGAACGCTTTTGGGATAATGGCTAGCTGGTTCCGCTTATTCCTTACGCCAATCAACATGGCGGAATATAAATCTAACCATATAATCCTTGCATGCTGCATTCTACACAGCTCTTTAAGGAGAAATTCATAAACTATGTGGCCTCAGTTGGACTTCAACAAGGAACCCTGAGGGCGCTTGAAGCTGGCTGTCCTGGTTTGCCCCCCCCCCCTCCCAAAGCTCCCGCAACGTAAGACAGAAGTATGTAGAGTACTTTGCGGGTGGGGGGGGCCATTGATATGCCAGAAACTGTTTAAGAAACATTTTATCCTAAATGTTTCTACTTAAACTGAAAGAAGATTTCCTTTGATTTACTGCCTGGGTATCTTTTAGCGGTTTCCTAGGTTCTCCAATGGGCTTTTCCTTTTGGACATTTTCTTCAATAGTGCAAATGTAATTTATTTGATACATGAGGTGACAAGCTCTTCTTCAGCTAAATATTATTATGTTGTGGGTCTGCTACACACACACATTGTTTTTGTTGTTAATGTATGTAAAGCATTACTGACAAAAATATTCATAATTTTCAGCACCATGAATTAATTTTGTGGAGTCATGAAAATGGCGTGATTGTGGCAAATTAGAAAGCACTGTGGGTGTTATTTACTAAAGGAATTCCACTTTGCACTCCAAGTGCACTTAAAAATGCACATGAAACTGTACTTGTAGTACAAAGTGGAGTTGCCTTTAGTAAATAACCCCCATTGTCACTGTAAACACCCACTTTTTCTCTAAAAACTGCTTTTGATCATTAAAAGAAGAAGCCGCACATTGTTGCGTAGAAAACGTTTTACTCAAAGCACATTCACATGTGCGTTTAGAAAAGGATTTTTGAACAACCAACATCTTTGGTGTATAACATTTTTTTTGTGACATTAATTAGAAATATCCTTTTTTGGTTAAATAGGCATGTTTCAAAACATAACATACAGAACTTAGGAACACATTTCAACTTTGATAAAGTGAAGGCAATATCAGACATTAGTATCTCAAAACCATGTTGATATTGCCTTCACCAGTTGGGGTAATGATACCCCTGTAAAAGCCACATTTTGAAGATGCACACAAATTGGGATTCAAACTGGGGATTTCCCTCCTGATCCCATGCCTAATGTCAACATGTGCTAGCTCCCATCATGGGGGATCAATGGATGTGTTTTGGGGGTGCAGTCCTTTCCTCTCAGGTACTTTAGTTGCGAGGAAGGGGTTGCACCCCCAAACGCATACATTGATATCCCCTGATGGCAGATAGCACATGTTGACACACTGTGTACATCTTCAAAATTTGGCTTTTAAAATACTTTAAACCTTTTTTAAAACATAATAAATAAGGGTGACATTTTTGTGTGTTTTAGATTCTCCCTTAAACATCAATGATCTTCGTTTTTTGTTGAACATCATTGATATTTTGCTTTAGATTTTCTAAATCGCGATTGCACCCCATTCTCTCCCCGATGAGGATCTGGGCACTTTCACTTGTGAAATGACATTCTTCTTCCACAACATCCACATCACCTTAAAAAAAAAAAAACACCATGTATTATAAATATGCAGGAACAGATATCTTACCTGAAACTGTGGTCTCAGACACTCACCTGTTGTGGTGACAATTTCACCCACTTCTAAAACCTCTCCCTCCTCATCCTCTGCTTGTGTTTTGGTGACTTCCCCTTCTTCCGGAGGTGGGGGTCCCTGGTGTCCTCAGATGTCCCGAATCTTTCCTCCCCTATGTGAATTAAAAAAAGGTATACTTAGCACACAGATATTGGAGGGCAGAAATAGGAATATGAAACATTGCTTGGAAGTATCGTACAATTGTCTGTTTTGGCAGCGTTCCAAGCTGAAGGAATTTTTATTTGCTTTTAAAAGCTTGAATACTTCCCTTTTTTGGACAACTTTCACACATGGAGACACCCCAAGTACCCACTGGAGCACCTGTGTGGGACACCCTAAAAAGTTGGATTCTGGTGTCCCACACTAGTGCTCCTGAGTCCAGATGTGTAAACAGCTGCTGAGTGTCCTCTCCTTACACTGAATCAAGTTTTCCTTTCATTCGAGTTATAAACCCATCTAGACTACAAACTTATTTTAATACAAATAGGCATGAACAAATGTATTTAACCTGTATCTGCCTAAAACATCTTAAAAGTGGGCAAACAAAACAATGTTTTCTACGACCGATTACTGTGCCCATGAACATGACAGCTGTCATTTTCTCCTTGGATCCTTGGATTGCCGTACCTCAAAATTCCTGTGCAGACTCCTTTCTCACATTTTAATTTGGTAAGGTTCATACTTCCCATCATAGTAGGCCCTCTTTAAGATATCCACCATCTCTACCATCTCTATAAAGGCGATAATTGAGGCCTTCAGTCTCCTCCTGGATCACGAGGTTCGGGGCTCCGACCTTTTATCCTTGCACATGTTGTCTCTCCGCCATGTGCTCTCCCACTGCGCCGAAAGACAAGGGGCGGAAAAATAGACTAGAAAGAACATAAGGGGCGGGCAGAATTTCACACATGCGCAGTGTATATAAAGCGGAACACGCGTGCGTCATAGTACAATCTGTGAGCGGAGGATGAAGCAACGGAACCAACGATCGTTATAACGAAGGTATAATTTTATGTTCGTGCATCAGTGGCCTATCCTTCTTATAGATTGAGGCCTATATTGGGTCAAGATTAGGAGAGTCTCATCTGACATTAAGGTTTGTCTTGTGTTGTGTCTTGCAGAGAAAATGGATCTATTCAACGAAAAGGACCTCATCCCCATATTCATTGATATGTACAGGGAGCTGCCATGTCTGTGGCAGGTAAACCTGCCCTTTTATAACAATAAACCAAAGAGGAAGGCAGCGCTGGATCAATTGCTGGAATTTGTCAAGCTGGTGATCCCCACGGCAGACATCCCCTATTTGAAGGCCCTAATTGGTGGCATGAGGAGCACTTATATTAGGGAGCTCAAGAAGGTCCAGAATTCCCTGAGGTCAGGAGCTGCAGCAGATGACATTTATGTACCCAGGCTGTGGTACTATGACAGACTGCATTTTCTGGCAGACTGAACCCAGGCCAGCACTCTCCAGTCTTCCTTCAAGGCTTCCTCCCCCCCCCCCCCCCAACTGAGGCTTCTGACGACCAACCTGGGCCTTCCAGGCAGCAACAGAAGTGGAGGAGCCCAGCTTGCATCAGGTATAGCATTCTTCAAAATATTTCTGGTTGTCAAATTAATGATGTTAAATATATGTTAGTTTTGATAACTAATTTCTGATTTCCCAAAGTGTTCTACATATCAATAGACAGTAGTGATGGACGAACGTTTCGCCCGGCGGTCGTTTCGCGGCGAATTTCCGACATTCGCGGTCCGCACGTTCGAACGCCTTTTTCCGTCGTTCGCCGCGGCGGACTTACGTGTTTAATGTATACAAGAACTTTAACCTTTGGTGACACGTTTATCATGTGATACAGGACAGCCAATTGAGACATGACAGCACATGGACACTTGGACATTCCCCCTAACCTATAAATACACCCGATCCGGTGGCCATTTTACATTCTTTCTTCTGTTACGATAGGGACAGGTTCCTGTGTGGAGTAGGGAGAGATAAACCACTAGCTATTTGGTACACAAAAGTTCTTTTCAGGACTGGTATAGGTGTTAGGTGTTGATAGGTTTGCTGTGCTGCTGATTCTTGCAGCAGCCTGAGTGTCTTTTGTTAGTTTAGAGAAAGGGAAAGGACGGTGTATGCTACAGGGACAGCCAGATTAGTCTTTCATCATCATCATCATCATCATCATCATTAGCTGTTACTATCAAGGTCCACAAAAGAGCTGTTCCAGTAACCACTAATCGTTCTCTTTTTTTGCCAATTTGTATAGGGACAGGAAGGAAGCAGTGTTGTCAGGCAGTGAGGGTAATTTTAAAGACTTGCTGTTATTATTAGTTCCACAAAGGTTCTTTTCAGGACTGGTATCAGTGGTACAGTAATAGGCTTGTACATGTATAATATTCTTTCTTCCAAATATAGAAAGGATATTATACTTGACTGCTGCCCTTCTGCTGCAGTCTGCTAAACATTCACAACTCACTTGTTCCACAAAAGTTCTTATAAGGACTGGTAACTTGGTATAGGGTGCTACGGTACATAGGCTTGAGTGCGGTACAGTCTGCTGTTCTGTAAGGACCGCTATCGGTCCACAATAGATAGGGTTGACGTGCACCACTGCTGACCGCTGCCCTATACTGCAGCAGTCCTTCAGCGGTATAGGGACTGACGTACAGTCTGCTAATCACTAACACACAACCTGCTTGTTCCACAAAAGTTCTTATAAGGACTGGTAACTTGGTATAGGGTGCTACGGTACATAGGCTTGAGTGCGGTACAGTCTGCTGTTCTGTAAGGACCGCTATCGGTCCACAATAGATAGGGTTGACGTGCACCACTGCTGACTGCTGCCCTATACTGCAGCAGTCCTTCAGCGGTATAGGGACTGACGTACAGTCTGCTAAACACTAATACACAACCTGCTTGGTCCACAAAAGTTCTTATAAGGACTGGTAACTTGGTATAGGGTGCTACGGTACATAGGCTTGAGTGCGGTACAGTCTGCTGTTCTGTAAGGACCGCTATAGGTCCACAATAGATAGGGTTGACGTGCACCACTGCTGACCGCTCACCTATACTGCAGCAGTCCTTCAGCGGTATAGGGACTGACGTACAGTCTGCTAATCACTAACACACAACCTGCTTGTTCCACAAAAGTTCTTATAAGGACTGGTAACTTGGTATAGGGTGCTACGGTACATAGGCTTGAGTGCGGTACAGTCTGCTGTTCTGTAAGGACCGCTATCGGTCCACAATAGATAGGGTTGACGTGCACCACTGCTGACCGCTGCCCTATACTGCAGCAGTCCTTCAGCGGTATAGGGACTGACGTACAGTCTGCTAAACACTAATACACAACCTGCTTGGTCCACAAAAGTTCTTATAAGGACTGGTAACTTGGTATAGGGTGCTACGGTACATAGGCTTGAGTGCGGTACAGTCTGCTGTTCTGTAAGGACCGCTATCGGTCCACAATAGATAGGGTTGACGTGCACCACTGCTGACTGCTGCCCTATACTGCAGCAGTCCTTCATCGGTATAGGGACTAAGAGTTTTGTCACAGGGTCATTTAAAAAATGACAGGCAGAGGAAGAGGCAGGCCCTTCCGCAGGGGTGGTAGGGGTAGGGCAGGAGCAACAGGCTTGAGCCAAAGTGGGAAGTTGCAGAAGGTGCGTTCAATTACTTTAAAGGATGCACCAGACTTGGTTGAGTGGCTCGCTCAGCCTTACTCTTCTGCACCCTCCTCATCCTCTCGATCTGCACCCTCTTCTTCACTCTCTGCTATGTGCACCCCCAAAGACACTACCACCAACAACACGACCACCACCACCACCACCACATACCTTCCGCTTGAGTCACTGGAATTATTTTCCGATCCATATCAAGAGGACATTTCTGATGCGCAGCCACTCTTGGTATTGGATCAGGAAGAGGAGGTAGCAACAAGCGCTACTCAGCAGTCTGACGACAGTACCCAGATCAGCCCAAGGAGGAGGTTGGTCCCCGGTGTTGCTGCCTACTCCGAGATCTCTACTTATAGCGGTGGGGAAGGTGACGTTGATGATGACGTGTCTAGTGATGTCACGTGGGTGCCCACAAGAGAGGAAGAGGAGGGGAGTTCAGAGGGAGATATGGACCAGCAGATAGGGAGGAGAAGCAGGAATAACTTACATTGCACAGGAGGGACAAAGCAGACTGCAAATGTATCAGGAGCGAGTCATCGACCATGTACGGTCACATCTGGCGCTCCCAGGACACCGGCACATGGCTCCGCAGTGTGGGCTTTTTTTAACGTGTCCGCTGCTGACAATAGCGTTGCCATCTGCAATCTTTGCAGTCAACGCGTTAGTCGCGGTAAGCCCAATACTCACCTAGGGACGACCGCCTTAAGAAGGCACATGAGCAGCCATCACCGAGCCCAGTGGGAGCAACGGAACACACAAAGCCACACTGCAGGCTCTCACCGTCCAGCCTCGTCTTCTACTTCTCCTTCTCCTCTCTCCTCACAATTGTCCTCCACTCCACCTTCCATCACGCCAAGCTCACATTTTTCTGCAAAAAGGCAGGCTTCCGTGGGCCTAATGTTTGAGCGTAAAAAAATGATGACGCCGGATAACCCTCTTGCCCAACGGTTGGCGGCTGGCTTGTCAGAACTCATAGCCCGCCAACTACTGCCATATAAACTGGTGGACTCGGAGGCCTTTCGCAAATTTGTGGCCATTGGAACACCACAATGGAAGGTCCCAGGAAGGAAGTATTTCTCAGAGAAGGGCATCCCAGAGCTATATGGCCATGTTCAGCGGCAAGTGAATGTATCTCTGGCACACAGTGTCGGTGCCAAGATACATCTGACCACAGACACGTGGTCTAGCAAACACGGGCAGGGAAGGTATATCAGTTTTACTGCCCACTGGGTGAACCTTCTGACGGCCGTCAAGCATGTAACCCGTGGCACCCGTGTAGATTTGGTTTTACCGCCACGGATTGCATGCAGGCCTGACTCTTCTTCTCCTCCTCCTACTCCATCCTCCTCCCTCTCCTCCTCAGCTGCCTCCTCCTTTTCCGCTGCTAGCGTCTCTTCCGCTGCACCGCCCAAGCTCCCCAGAACCTATTCCACATGCCAGGTGAGACGTTGCCATGCCGTGCTGCGTCTGTTGTGCCTGGAAGCAAAGAGCCACACTGGCCCGGCACTCCTTTCAGCTTTGCGTTCACAGGCAGATGAGTGGCTAACACCGCTCAATTTGACAGTTGGTAAAGTGGTGTGTGACAACGGTGCCAATCTGCTTAGCGCATTGAAACAGGGCAAAATCACGCACGTGCCGTGCATGGCACACGTCTTAAACTTGGTCGTGCAGCGATTCCTTGTCAAATACCCTGGGGTCCAGGACATCTTGCGGCAGGCAAGGAAAATCTCGGCCCATTTCAGAAGATCTTACACGGCCATGGCTCGCCTTGCTGACATTCAGCGGCGACACCATCTGCCGGTCAGACGTCTTATTTGCGATTGCCCGACGCGATGGAACTCAACCTTCTATATGCTTGATAGGCTGCTCCAGCAGAAACGTGCAGTTAACGTCTACCTGTATGAACTCTGCGAAAGAAACGGTTCTGGGGAGCTGGGTTTTTTTTCACCGCGCCAGTGGCTGCTCATGCGCGACACATGCAGACTTCTGCGGCCATTTGAGGAGATCACCAAACTGGTCAGTCGCAGCCATGGCGCCATCAGTGACATGGTACCTTATGCCTTCTTTCTGGAGCGTGCATTGCGTCGTGTCATTGATCAGGCTGTGGAGGAGCAGGAGCGGGAAGATGAGGAAGTCGCAATGCTGGATGAATTCCCAGGGGGGGCTACTCTATCTGAGACAAGTCAACAACAGGAGTCTGATGAGGAGTCAGAGGAGGATGGTGCCGGGGCGGATGAGCAGGAGCAAGAAGAGCATGCTTTAAACCTTTCTGGGATCCCTGTTGTGCGAGGATGGGGAGAGGAGAATGAAGAGGACGACATTATCCTGGATGATGAGCAGGAGCCAGGCCACCACACCGCTTCCACTTTAGTGCAAATGGGGGCCTTCATGCTCCAGTGTTTTAATAGGGACCCCCGTATAAAAAGCATGAGGGTCAAGGACCAGTACTGGGTGGCAACGTACTTAGACCCCCGGTACAAACACAAAATGGCGGAAATGTTACCGCCGTCGCAGAGGGCTGTCAGAATGCAGCACTTCCAGGCCTTGCTTCGAGAAATGCTGCATTCTGCTTTTGCGTGCGCTGGCAGAGGAGCAATTCCCACTCCCAGAGAAGGATTTGCGGGTACCAATCCAACAGCGCCTGCAAGAAGAGGCCGGTTTGAAGATGTGTTGGTGACTTCGGATATGAGGTCATTCTTTCAGCCGACCCATCGACAGGTGTCATCCGGATCCAGCATCAGGGAACGCCTAGACCGTCAGGTGTCCGACTACATTGGGTTAACGGCCGATGTGGACGCTCTGAGGAGTGATGAACCCCTAGACTACTGGGTGGGCAGGCTTGACCTCTGGCCAGAGCTTGCCCAATTTGCAATCGAACTGTTGGCTTGCCCCTCATCCAGTGTCCTGTCCGAAAGGACGTTCAGCGCAGCAGGGGGGATTGTGACCGATAAGCGTACTCGCCTAGCTCACGACAGTGTTAACTACCTCACATTTCTAAAAATGAATGAGGCATGGATCTCGGAGGAATTCAACACATGTGACCAGTAGACCATGTATATGTCTATAAACTATTTTTTTAATCGAGCACACAGACCTTCTTAATTCATTTGGCTCACTTCCTTGACCCAAAAAAGCACACCGTACTATATGCCCCTACCCTCCTCTTTGAAGAGGTTGAGCGGTGTCATATTTCTACTGGGGCTGCTTATGATATCCCTGTGCTGTGCTGACTTCCTCCTGGGGGTTCTTATTATGAAGGGATCACACTATCCCTGTGCTGTGCTGACTTCCTCCTGGGGGTTCTTATTATGAGGGGATCACACCATCCCTGTGCTGTGCTGACTTCCTCCTGGGGCTGCTTACGGTGCTGCTGTCAGTGCTGTATGTCACGGTGCTGCTGTCAGCGCTGTATGTCACGGTGCTGCTGTCAGCGCTGTATGTCACGGTGCTGCTGTCAGCGCTGTATGTCACGGTGCTGCTGTCAGCGCTGTATGTCACGGTGCTGCTGTCAGCGCTGTATGTCACGGTGCTGCTGTCAGCGCTGTATGTCACGGTGCTGCTGTCAGCGCTGTATGTCACGGTGCTGCTGTCAGTGCTCTGTATTACGGTGCTGCTGTCAGATGCCTCTATCACGGTGCATGTGTCATTCCGGTATGTCACGCTGCTGGTGATCATCTCCTGCACCCTCTTCTTTGCCTACCCTGGTCCCTGACCTTCCCTCTCCTCCATTGCCTTCATTAGCTCCATAGTCCTGAATTGTTAGAACAATTTCCCAAATAAAATAAAAATGCTTGTAGTTATCGATCCCAAATTCACCTCATACATGTATTATGTCATTGTCCAGATGGTGGGACTACGTTTTACCCCCTAATAATTACCACGTGGCCGCAAATTCGACATGAAGGTTTGCAAAGTTCGCCTCCCATTGAAGTCAATGGGGCCCGCGGCGAACGTTCGGTTTCGCGAACGTTTGGGTCCGTTCGCATTTCGCTTTCGCGAAACGTCCCGTCGGAAGTTCGTCCATCACTAATAGACAGTAGTGGCCACAAATGATTGTGACAAGAATGAAAAATGCTGGAGTCAGAATGGTAGTCTTTTCTATTTACTAACATTCAATTTGCAACAGTCATGAGCTGAAAAATGTGTGTGATTGATGAACCTAAAACGATGTCCCTTTTTCATGCACAGGAAAGCCTCAACCAGGAGAAGGCCGTGGAAAGTGGCAACCAGGAGGTGGCCGGTAGCCGCCTGAATCGCAGTTCACTCCCCTTGGCTTTCCACAAAAAAGTGCCAGGAATAGGAGGCAGTAATTGGCCTATTTCTGAAGGCTACTGCGGCCCTCAGAAGCCCCCCAGTGTTCAAGAGGACTATGCCTGCATGACAGCCTGCAAAATGCTGGAAATGGAGGAGGGCCAACGCCTCTTATGGGAGGAAGTGATCTCGCAAGCCCTAAATAAGGGGTTGAGGGGCAAACTCACAAACCGAAGCCACATTTGTGAGTTGAACCATGGTCCTCCTCCTCCTCCAGGTCGTCCTCCTTCTCCTCCACCTCCTGCCACAACTCCAACACCAGAGCAACAGCCTGGAAGGAAGCGAGTAAGGAAGACAAGGGAGGGGTGGCCTGGGTTCAGTCTGGTCTGGCAAAAGATGCAGGCTGTTGTATGACCACAGCCTGGGGACATAGATGTCATCTGCTGCTGTTCCTGAGCTCTTGTAGTCCTGGACCAGATTGTGCTCACTATTATATGGACTCCTCAGGCCACCAATTTTGACTGTAAAATAACTGATGTGTGCCCTGGGGTACAAAGGCTTTGCAAATGTCACCAGTTTCTCCAGCGTTGCCTTCCTCTTTATTTTGTTATGACCCATAATAAATGGATATTTATTTTTCACAAATACTTGCCTACGTGTTTTACTTCAAAAAAGGATAGTTTGTCTGTGAGTAGGCAGGTACATTTCAAAAATACAATGTCAAATTAACAAGGGACACTAACACCAACCTCCTTGAGGTAAAAAAAATGCAAGATAATAATGGTGTTGTGGTAACCTGACACACAAAACAAGAAATAATATTATGGAGAGCACTAGAAAAAAAAATGCAGATCTCGATAAAAAAAAACTATTAAAAAAAAAAAAAGTATTATGGAGATCTGATGAAAAAAAAATGATATTATTCATGAGATCATGAGAAATTATAAAGAAATCAGTTTTTGAGAACTCTGTGTGAATATGAGCAGCAAAACAACTTCATTTTTTTAGCATTATAAAGAGGAAGAGAATGCGCTGCATTAAAAGATTTAAAAATTTGCAGCGTGACGAATGTGCTATCTCCATTACGAACGCTAGTTTTACCAGAACGAGCGCTTCTGTCTCGTAATTTATTCTGAGCATGAGTGGCACTTTGTGCATCGGAATTGTGTACATACGATCCAAATTTACACGAACGGATTTTGATGTCGGAAAATTTGAGAACCAGATCTCAAATTTTGTGTGACAGAAATTCGGATGGAAACTGTCCGATGGAGCCTACACATGATCGGAAATTTCCGACAACAAGCGCCAATCGCAGATTTAGCGTCGGAAAGTCCGACCGTGTGTTCACGGCATTAGAGTCTGCAAAAGACTTGAGACTGGGGCGGAAGTTCACCTTCCAGCAAGACAACGACCCTAAACATACAGCCAGAGCTACAATGGAATGGTTTACATCAAAGCATATTCATGTGTTAGAATGGCCCAGTCAAAATCCAGACATAAATCCAATTGAGAATCTAAGGCAAGACTTAAAAATTGCTGTTCACAGACGCTCTCCATCCAGTCTGACAGAGCTTGAGCTATTTTGCAAAGTTGAATGGGCAACAATGTCACTCTCTAGATATGCAAAGCTGGTAGAGACATCCCCAAAAAGACTTACAGCTGTAATTGCAGCGGAAGGTGATTCTACAAAGTATTGACTCAGGGAGGCTGAATACAAATGCATGCCACATTTTTCACATATTTATTTGTAAAAACGTTTGAAAACCGTTTAGCATTTTCCTTCCACTTCACAATTATGTGCCACATTGTGTTGGTATATCACCTAAAAGCCCAGTAAAATACATTTACGTTTTTGGTTGTAATATGACAAAATGTGGAAATTTTCAAGGGGTATGAATACTTTTCCAAGGCACTGTACACATTAAGCAAAAATTGTTTGTTCTGTTCCCATACAGGAAAAAAATTGGAGTTCATCCATTCGGAAAATTTTGTTCAGAAGGTCGGAATGTTGACAGTTGTGTGCACATGATCGGAAAATCGTTACGATGGTTCCTCAAACTTAAATGTTTGCCCGATTTTCTTATAGTGTGTTACGGGAATAAGACTGCCTGACAAAATTGCCTTTTTTTTTAGACTGATTGGGGTACTGCTGCCATATGAAAGCCAAGCTAATTGTACAAAAATGATAATTCCACAGCCAGTTTTACACTGTTGCTCAGCCTGTCCAGGTCTATCTTACTGTTCCCTGGCAGATTCACTCATCCTTGATGCCTACACACACTTCATGCTATGCATTTAACAGTGGCAGAGGTGGACCTGGATTGCAATTCTAGGTTTCAAGGCCACATTTACAATACCTTCTTAATCCCCTCTGCAGTAATTCCACTTTCAGGTTGAATGATGGCCAGAGTCATTCTGTGAGCCTAGGCCAGTGATATCGAACCTTGGCACCCCAGATGTTTTGGAGCTACATTTCCCATGATGCTTCTGCACTCTGCAGTGTAGTTGTGCATTATGGAAAATGTAGTTCCAAAACATCTGGGGTGCCATGGTTTGCCATTACTGGCATAGGCTGTCAGAAATACGCACCCCCTGGGGGTTCAACATCACACATCCCCTAGGGTTCAGAGTGCACACCATTTATGTGAGTACTATTCTGTGCAGCATGAAACACTTTCCACCCCCACCGCTAGAGAGGAGAATGGGCCTGTGACATCACCAACAAGCCAGAACACCCTAAAGGTATGTATGCATGACCTAAGGTACATATGCAATGATTTTCTATTTTTAAATTTAAGGGGGCCTCAAAGGAAGGGGGTGGTACTGAAGCTGTTTTAAGCAGACAATAAAAAAAACTCCTTAAAGTCATCCATGCCTTTCACTTTGCAATTTCATCTTACAGTGCTATTGCATAAAGGCTGAGCTCTCTATTGCCCCCAGAGCTGACAAACTTCAGACAGTAAAGTAGATTTTTACAATGAGTTTTCACAGCTGCTATCTAGGGATTGCTAAAATAACTGGGACATGAAAGAAAGAACAATAACAGTTTACATCTCTCATTGGTACTGTTAGATGGCATAGCAAGAGGAATTACATGAGGTAATATAAATTGAATGTACATTTGATGTCAGAGGTTGGGCATGCAAGCCAACAACTAGCATTTTCAAAACTCAATTAGTGATAGCAGCCTATTCATGTAAAGGCAGATTTCCTTTAGGTTAGAATTGAAATGTTAATTTTTTTGTACGGATTATACATAATTGTATATACTGTGGAAAATTGCTGTGTGATAATGGCTTTTTGCTTCCTCTGGTGTTTGCCTCTGCTGGTCATTAAAAAAATGAATATTTACTGGTAAATAACACTGTATGATACGTAATTTAATTCCAGCTTAATCAATATTCTTAGAACAGCGTGTCCAGGGGGAATTTGCACAGACATTCAAAACAACCTTTGTTTTAATTGAATTAATTCTGCAGACTGCTTTACGTAAAGCCTAATGATTTTCCATGTCTTTCCATTTGGCAGTTGGGAGATGAGGTTTTTGTGTTCTGTTTAGGAGGTAAAGGTGAGGGATGAGAACGAGGTGTAGACTTGTGACTCCCCCATCAATCATTGCTTGACATCTTGCTTGGCACAGTCAACAAGAAAACGAAGGCTAGTAAATGGAAAGTGTCAGTGGCACCTATTGTTGTGAGTCCAGCCTTCTGTAAATGGCTTTGGCAGCAATAGCTGCTTCCCAGAGGATCCTGGCAAGATTGAACGGAATTGGATATAGTTCAGGTTTATTACAGATAAGTCTGCTATCGTTATTTCACAATGGCCTTTAGTGCTGCCTCATTTATCATGGAAGATTGATCGTTTGAAGGCATGTAACACCTGTGTGAGGACCAGAGTGTAGGAAAGACCTTAAAGAAGAAGTATGGCCAAAACTTTTTTGGCCATACTTCTCCTTTGGATCACAGGAGTGCAGTTGGTCCTGCACTCCTGTGACCTGTTTTCAGCCAACAGTGGGCTAAAGCCTGCTGTGGCTGACATTATTTAGCTGGTCCAGGCACAGGAAATATCCAGACCATATGGTCAGAATCCACCCAGATGCCTGGACCGGAACCTAGCTCAGCCTCTCAGTGATCTGCTGAGTGCCTAAACCAGCCCCTCCTGCCCCCTCCACAGCCCAGTGCTCCAGTGAGGTGGAGGGGAGAGCAGAGAACTGCTGACTGACGGTCATAGCTCTCTGCTCACAGCGGAGGGTTGTCAGGGCTGGGCTCAGCCCTTCCTTCTCTGAGCTGGCCACTCAGCTGTTGGCTAATTGCCAGCTCCCATCTCTCTTCACAGTTACTCTGCTGTTGTTGATATCCTGCTTGTCAATCCTGCCTCCTTAAGCCGTCCAGTCCAGAGGAGCTCTGCCGTCGCCTTGGTCAACATCACAGAAACGATCTCCTGTGATCATGTTCCTGTTGCTTTTCTGACATCCCTTGTGGCTCCAGATCGTGCTTGCTGTTCCACTACATTGATCCCTGACTTCTGGTTTGGCTAACTAGCCATTTTGGTTACTGGACTTTGGCTATGTTTTGACTACGTTTGTTCTTTTTACTTTTATTATTAAACAAGTGTGATTTAACTGTACTTCTGTCTCGGCCTGATTTAATGGTGTCTGAAAGTAGGTGAAGGCCATGAATTCAGAAGATGCAGTCAATCCACTTGTCGGTAATGTTTTTTCCAGATTGGATGAACTGGATCACCGCATGGATCTGTTTGGCATGGCGTTACAAACACTCCTGAGTCGCACGGCTCACCTGGAATCTCCCACTGTGGCCGCCCTGATACAACCTATGTTGCAGGCCGATCCTGCTGCTGCTCCAGTCTCTGTGCAGGCACCCGCCTTGGGTATTACCGTATTTATCGGCGTATAACACGCACTTTTTCCCCCTAAAATCAGGGGGAAATCGGGGGTGCGTGTTATATGCCAATCCCCTCCTTTCCTAACCTTCTGTATCGCTCTCGGCGGCTTTCAGGTATTTTCAGCCGTTCTCATGTATATTCGGCTGTTCTCACCTATTTTCAGCCGAGAGCGGCCGATGGTGGCCGAAAATAGGCAAGAAGGGCCGAAAATAGCCGAGAATGGCCGAGTGCGGCTGAAAATACCCGAAAGCCGCCGAGAACGAGCGCCGCCGAGATACACAGGACGTCCACTCTGTATCTCGGCTGCGGCCATTTTTAAAATGACACTGACAAGCCTGCAAACGACTGACAAGCCTGCAAACAACTGACAAGGCTGGAATCGACTGACAAGGCTGCAATGCAAGGCTGCAATGAAGAGCTGCAATGGAAGGCTGCCATGGAAGGCTGCAATGCAAGGCTGCAAATGACTGGCAAGGCTGCAAATGACTGACAAGGCTGCAATGCAAGGCTGCAAATGACACTGATAAGGCTGCATTGATGGGCATTTAAATGTAAGTTTTTTTCCTTAATCTTCCCTCCTAAAAGTTTTTTTCTTTTAAATTCCCTCCTAAACTTGGGGTGCGTGTTATACGCTGGCGCGTGTTATACGCTGATAAATACGGTACCTCTATAAGAGTTATGCAGGGTTCCACTCTGCTTCCCCAGAGATTTGGGGTAATCCAGTCCAATGCAGAGGGTTTCTCAACCAGGTTGAGATATACTTTGAGATGCTGCCCTGGGCATTTCCCAAGGTCAGAAGCAAAGTAGGTTTTGTGATATCTTTGCTTTCTGAGAGAGCCTTGGCCTAGGTAAACCCTCTAACGGAGACGTAAAAATCAGTTGTCTTGAGTTACCCTGAGTTTGTGGCTTCAGAAACTAAGAGAGAACAATCTCTTTTGTAAATGGGAGAAGTGTGAGTTCCATCGTGAACAGGTTAAATTCATGTAATTTCCACTGCTGGTTTTTCGAAGCACCCAGAGAAACTTTCAGGAGTCCTACAGTGGCCCTGACCCATGGGTTTACGTCCTCTGCAGCATTTCCTGAGCTTTGCCAACTATTATCTGAAGCTTATTCGTAACTTCTCATCTCTGGTCAAGCCCCTGACTGATATGACCAGAAAGGATGGTAACCCACAGAGTTGGTCTTCGGAGTGCATTAAGAGCTTTGAGAGTCTCAAAGCTGCCTTTGTTTCTGCTCCTGTGTTGGCACATCCTGATCCTATGTTACCTTTTATCCTTGAAGTTGATGCCTCTGAGACTGGTGTTGGTGCCCTTCTGTCTCAACGTCCTACCTCTGAGAGCGCTATGCATCCTTGTGGCTACTTTTCCAAGAAATTTTCACCTGCACCCGAGTGCAATTACAAGACTGGTGACAGAGAGCTGTTGGCGATCATTTTAGCCTTGAAAGAATGGAGACATCTCCTTGAAGGTACCACTGTGCCGTTTCTCATTCTCACTGACCGTAAGAATCTCACATTCTTGTCTAAGATAAGTGCCTCTCTCCCAGAGATGGGCTTTTTTAATATCAAGTTTCAATTACATTGTCTCATTCTTACCTGGTACTAAGAATGTAAGGGATGACACCTTGTCACGACAATTTTCCTCCACTTCGATGTTCCAGTTCCTGTGATTCCTCTTGATCGTATTCTGGCTACGGTTCGCACCAGTCTCACTTCTCCTTTGGGTGAAAAATTCTTGCCGCTCAGGTCCATGCTCCTCCTGAGAAACCTTGGGACTGCTGCTTTGTCCCAGAGAGTCTCCGTACTGCCGTGCTCCAGACTTACCATTCTTCCAAGGCTGCAGGCCACCCTGGGAAGAATCAACTCATTTGGGCCATTTCCCAACAATTCTGGTGGCCTAGTCTACATGCTGATGTAAATGCCTTCGTAGCTTCCTGTTCCATGTGTGCTCAGAGTAAGACTCCACGACACCTTCCAGTGGGCCTCCTACAACCCATACCCAATGGAAAGAGGTCCTGGACCCACCTGTCTATAGATTTCATTGTGGAGTTTCCCAGGGCAATACAGTTATCCTTATGGTGGTTGACAGGTTTTCAAAGATGTGTCAGGTGTGTCTTTGTATTCCACTTAAGAAGTTTCCCCCTTCTAAAGAGCTGGCTTCCATTTTTTTCTCAGAAGATCTTTCGGTTACATGGGCTACCCAAGGTGATTGTCTCAGACAGGGGTAGTCAGTTTGTGTTCCGGTTCTGACTAACCTTTTGTGCACAGTTGGGAATTCAGCTTGCTTTTTCCTCTGCGTATCACCCACAGTCTAATGGGGCCGCAGAACGGGCCAATCCGTCCTTGGAGCAATTCCTACATTGCTATATTTCTGACCATCATAACAACTGGTCAGACCTATTACACTGGGCAGAGTTTGCGCACAATAGTGCCTTGAATTCTGTGTCCCGATTGTCCCCGTTTATGGCGAATTATGGTTTCCAACCTTCCATGATGCCTGACTCGTTTGTTCTGCAGAGTATTCTTGCGTTAGAGGAGCATCTTCATGGTCTTCGTTCCACTTGGGCACAAGTCCAGGAGGCTTTGCGTCATGCTAATGATAGGTACAGACTCCATGCTGACCGCAGACACATGCCTGCGCCTTCCTACCAGGTTTTTGGAAAGGGTCTGGCTGTCAACTCGCAACCTTGTTTCCTCACTGAAGTTTGCACCTCTATTTATTGGGCCTTTCCATATTCTTCACAGGATTAACCCAGTGGATTACGCATTAGACGTTCCTTCTAATATACGTATTTTGAATGTATTTCATGTCTCCTTATTAAAACCTTTGGTCTGAAACCGCTTTACCACCTTGGTGCCATGTCCTCACCCTGTAAAGGTTGAAAATCAGGAGTATGAAGCACAGTCCATTGTTGTGCCCATGGAACCTACGGGAGTCATACAGTACCTGGTGCATTGGAAAGGGTGCAGTCCGGAGGAATGCTCTTGGGTCTCATCCTCGGATGTACATGCCCCTGTCCTCCTCTGTGATTCTCATAGATGTTTTCACCGCAAGCCTGGTGGTCCTCTGAGGGGGAGGGGTCATTGAGGAGGGGGTAATTTCAGGGCTGGGCTCAGCCCTTCCTTCTCCAAGCTGGCCACTCAGCTGTCGGCTAATTGCCAACTCCCATCTATATCTACAGTTACTCAGCTGTTGTTGATATCCTGCTCATGAGTCCTGCCTACTTAAGCCATCCAGTCCAGAAGGGCTCTGCCTTCGCCTTGGTCAACATCACAGAAACAACCTCTTGTGATCCTGTTCAAGACTTGCTTTGCAGACATCCCTTCTGGCTCCAGATCCTGCTTGCTGTTCCACTATATTGATCCCTGACTTCTGGCTTGGCTGACTATCAGTTCCGGTTACTGAACTTTGGCTATGTTTTGACTACGTTTGTTCTTTTTACTTTTATTATTAAACAAGTGTGATTTAACTGTACTTCTGTCTCGGTATGGGTATTTGGGGACATTAGATAAGACAAGGGCACTGCAAGGGCCGATTAGGAATGAATGGGGTGTCTCAGCCAATGGGCAGGGATTTTCTTGGGTCTCTTGGCCTGCTGGGAAACCTATTTATTTGGGTGGAGTCAGGTGATCATGTTCTGTGCCACAGGGATGACTGTCTGGGTGAATGCGTGTTGTAATGCCCCGGGCTGCTAGGCCAGAAACCTTAGGCCTGTACCAGGGAAAAATGGCTGCTAGGCTGTCTGGGAGCCTATCCAGAAGGAGGAAAGCAGCGTAGGGTTGGGACTGCAGGCTTGTAGTCCATATACAGAAGTAACGGTTCCGCTGACCGAGGAACCAGTCATGGTCGGAGGTAGAAGGAAAGCTGTTGCCACTAAGGGACATCCACCTTGCTACCGGAGACCACTGTAAGTAAGCTGAGGCCAGTACCAGAGCAGACTTCTCGCCAGCTGGGGACGGTGAAGAAGTGGGAAAACTTCAGCAAGTGTCAAGTCAGGGGCCCAGCCAGACAGCAGAGGTGACGCTTGTGGAGTGCCAAGCCAGGGACCTAACATGTCAGCAGGGGTGAAGCTTGAAGAGTATCTGTGAGTGCAAATCCAGGGACCCAGCAGGGAAGCAGGGTTGTCGCTTGAGGAAGATACTGAGTGATACAGTGAAAGAGCTCAGGGGATCCAGTGGCTAGTGGATCTGAAGTCTAGTGAGAGAGACTGGGAGCTTGTTGAGTGAAGACCCACAGTGAGTGAGTGTGAGATAAAGAGGACTGTTTGTGTTGCAGATAGTTTAAAACCTTTACCGTTAGTAACAGCTACAAGATTGTTGCCATAGGAGACAGAAGTGGTCTCTGGCTGGTGGCCTTCTGCTAATTATCTTTGCATCTGCCTAAGGGTGTCCTGGCCCTAACCCTTTCTTCCATAGTTCTGTTTAAGAGACAATAAATCTATTTGCATCAAAAAAGTGTCTGGCGCCCACCTGTTTATCTTGCATTACACCCACCATGTCTGGTAACCCACTCTACACTGAAGAATGTCAGCTCTCCCTAACTCTGGAGGTAACTATTAGGCCAAAAGAGGCCCAGGACTTTGCTACACCTAGTTTAGTTTAGTGCACTAGATAAAGCATATTCTGAGTATTAAAGTGGATGTAAACCCTCACATATACCCAGTGAAGTGAACAGCCTCAGCTGATAAACAGAGGTGAAACAAACCCTCCTACGTATGTTTTACTTGTTCATCTGCAGTTTTGTCTTCTCTACATCCCTTCAAAAAGGCAGAAAAGTGTTAAAATCTCTCTTCACCTGTCAGTTGCACAGAGGAGGGGGTGGAGAGGCTGCAGTAACAGTGTGCGAGAGCTGATTGGAGGAAAGGTACACCCCCTGCCCCTCCACACAGCAGAAGAACTGCGTTTTCAATAGACAAACTGTCCGCTGAGCTCCCCCGCAGCTCCCCGCACACACAAATTTATCTCGTGCGTCAGGAAGTGACTCATGCTGATAACAGAAGAAGGAAGCACCAGAGAGAAATGACAATTAGAGCTTTGGAAAGAGATATATGTGCTTTGCTCAGATTCCATGACTGAGGTGTACAACCATTTTAAATGCAAGCAGAGTATGTACAGTGCATACTAGAATCACATCAAAAACCTATGAGAGGCTACTCACGTGGCTGGTACAAGTTTCACAGATGGCCACCGTATCTGTTATAATTGAGCTTCCTTACAGGCCCCCCAGCATCATAGTAACCTCCGCCACATCATCATGCACTGTACCAGACATGGGTACACCCATGACTTCATGCTGCACATGCAGCTGCATCACCATCCTGGGCCAATCCCCACCAATGTCACTCACCACCTTAGACCTAAGAAGATAAAGGAGAAGTGGGGGGGAGGAGATTTATGTGAGGTATTTCCATGAACATCAAAGCGAGAGCAATAATTCTAGCATCAGAACTCCTATTTAACTGTAAACTGGTACCCTGTAAAGGATTTTAAAATATTGACTATGGAGATTTTTAGGTACTGTCGTTTGTCGCCATTCCATGAGCATGACATGTTTGGTATCTCTTTACTCAGCGTAACATCATCTTTATATTTTACCAAACAATTGGGTTTTATATTGTGTTTGTGTGCACTAAAATGTATTAAAATATATTTTTTCCTGAAAATTTGCATTGTATAAACCACTGCACAAATATCGCGTGTCATAAAAAAGGATTTTTTTCTCTAGAGCTTTTGCTTTCAGAAAATATATAATGTTTTGGAGTTCTAAGTAATTATCTAGTAAAATAATGCAGATTTTTACATGTATGTACTATCTGACCTCAATATGTAAAGCGCTGCACAAGCTGTTGACACTATATAAATCCTGCATAATTGTAATAATGTATGTGAGAAGTGTCGGAATTGGCTTGGGCAGTGATTAAAATGTATTTTGTTTATTTTAAATGAACCATTTTTAATCAAATGCTTTACCTTATTTTTTCCAAGGGATTTTGGCCCAAACTTGTCTAGCATACACACAGTCGCACAAAGTTGTTGGAAAATCCAAACGTTCTGAACGTGGTGATGTAGAACACATACAACGGGACTATAAACGGGCCAGTAGCCAATAGCTTTCGTCTCGTAATTTATTCTGGCACTTTGTCCATCTGAATTGCCGAAACACGATCGGAATTTAAATGATTGGATTTTGTTGTCGGAAAATTTTAGATACAGCTCTCAAACTTTGTGCGTCGGAAATTCCGACGGAAAAAGTCAGATGGAGCCCACACACGATTGGATTTTCTGACAACACGATCCGATCGCACATTTTCCATCAGAAAGTCCTCTGTACGCAGTGCAGTGCATACACAGATAGAGAAGTAAAATACATCATTTCGTTCTGTTATATTCCTTATGTTACCTTAATATGTTTTCAGATAATTCGTTATTATTCGTAGAGTGTTGAATTCATTAGTTCATATTCATTGAAATTCACTATTTATGTATGTATAGACATTCGTGATAATGATTTGTAGTCTAGCAAGTCTTTTAACACACACAATGACAACGTCTCTGTTCCTCGGCTCAAATACATGACGACTCTACTTTCTCTGCCCTGAAGTTTCCGCCATCATCCTTGGTGACTTTAATATCTAATCAATGTTAACACCTCAGCCACTTCTCAACTACTCAACTTAACCTCCTCTTTTAACCTAACAAAATGGACACAAACCACCACTCGCTCCAATGGCAACACTCTTGACTTCATATTCTCCCACCCCTGCACTCCCTACAACCTTTCTAACACCCTTCCCTCTCTCTGATCACAAACTTATCCATTTTACACGCTCCCTGTCTCCTACCTCCCATGCCGTCAACCTGCAAACAGTTACCAGCAAGAACCTTCGCCACCTCAACCCTTTCCTTCTTCATTATGCTACAGACTGCCTTTATGATACAATCGCACCACTGTCCATCTCAGACCTGACCAATTCTGTCTACAACAAAATACTGCCATCCTCCCTGGACACACTCACCCCTCTTTCTACATGCAGAACCAGACCTCGCCTGCTAGAAGCCTGGCTAAAAGAGGACACCGGAAGTCTCAAGAGATGCAGCCGTGCTTTTGAGAAAGTGTGGTGTAAAAATAAATCAAAGACTTCACCCTTTACAAATCTGCCTATTCCAAATACAACTCCTGCCTCCACACTGCTAAACAAACCTACACTTAATTCCTTACTTTCCTTAGTACAGTGGAGATCGAAAGTTTGGGCACCCCAGGTAAAAATGTGTATTAATGTGCATAACGAAGCCAAGGAAAGATGAAAAATCTCCAAATGGCATCAAATTACAGATTAGACATTCTTATAATATGTCAAAAAAAATTAATTTTATTTCCATAATTTACACTTTCAAAATGACAGAAAACAAAAAAATGGCGTCTGCAAAAAGTTTGGGCACCCTGCAGAGTTAATATCTTGTACTGCCCCCTTTGGCAAGTATCACAGCTTGTAAGCGCTTTTTGTAGCCAGCCAAGAGTCTTTCAATTCTTGTTTGAGGTATCGTTGCCCATTCTTCCTTACAAAAGTGTTCCAGTTCTTTGAGATTTCTGGGCTGTCTGTCACGCACTGCTCTTTTAAGGTCTATCCATAGATTTTCAATAATGTTGAGGTTAGGAGATTGTGAAGGCCATGGCAAAACCTTCAGTTTACGCCTCTTGATGTAATCCCCCGTGGATTTTGAGGTGTGTTTAGGATCATTATCCATTTGTAGAAGCCATCCTCTCTTTAACTTCAGCTTTTTCACAGATGGGATCAAGTTACCATCCAAAATTTGCTGAAATTTTATTGAATCCATTTTTCCTTCTACTCGTGAAATGTTCATTGTGCGACTGGCTGCAATACAACCCCAAAGCATGATTGATCCACCCTCATGCTTAACAGTTGAACAGAGGTTCTTTTCATTAAATTCTGTGCCCTTTCTTCTTCAAACGTACCTTTGCTCATTCCGGACAAAAAGTTATATTTTAACCTCATCTGTCCACAGAACTTGTTTCCAAAATGCCTCAGGCTTGTCTATATGTTCATTTGCAAAGTTAAAACGCTGATTTTTCTGGTGAGGATGTAGAAGAGGTTTTCTTCTGATGACTTTTCCATGAAGACCATATTTGTACAAGTATCTCTTTATAGTGGAATAGTGTACCACAACTCCAGTGTCTGCCAGATCTTTCTGGAGGGATCGTGCAGTCAAACGTGGGTTTTGAATTGCTTTTCTCACAATCCTGCGAGCTGTTCTGTCTGATATTTTTCTTGGTCTTCCCGATCTTGCTTTAACTTCCACTGTTCCTGATGACTGCCATTTCTTAATTACATTCCGAACAGAGGATATTGACATCTGAAAACGCTTTGCTATCTTCTTATAGCCTTCTCCAGCTTTGTGAGCGTCAACTATTTTCAGTTTCGATTTTCTAGACAACTGCTTAGAAGAACCCATGGTGCTGATTGTTAGGGCAAGGTCAGATGAGTCTGGCCATTTAAAACCTTTGAGATTGACATCACCTGGTCTTCCCAGATGATGATTGAGAACAATCCATGACACTGGCAGGTTTCAGCTTTGCAAAGGGGGCAGTGCATGCTATAAATTCTGCAGGGTGCCCAAACTTTTGCAGACACCATTTTTTTGTTTTCTGTAATTTTGGAAGTGTAAATGATGGAAATAAAATCTAACTTTTTTTGACATGTTATAAGAATGTCTAATCTGTAATTTGATGCCATTTGGAGATCTTTCCATCTTTGCTTGGCTTCGTTATGCACATTAATACACATTTTTACCTGGGGTGCCCAAACTTTCGATCCTCACTGTACATCCCTCACTGCCTCTACCAACTAACTTGCTTACTGCCCAGGAGTTTGCCAATCATTTCAAAAACAAAATCAACACAATTCATCATGAGATATCCAGTGTCCAGCTTCCTCCCGAAAACCAGCACACCAGGTCCAACATCATCCTCAATACTTTCCTCCTTCAACCCTGTCACCACTGAAGAAGTTGCTAAACTTCTTTGCACTGCCCACTTCACCATCTGCCCTCTCATAATTACTGTGACCACACCTTCCTGCTCTCTCTTAAAATCTCTAACCCACATTTTTAACCTCTTTTTCTCATCAGGCACCTTTCCCTCCCTACTCAAACATGCACTGGTTACCTCCATACTTAAAAAACGCATAATGTACCTTACCTGTTTCAATAACTTACCTGTTTCAATAACTTAACATCTCCCTGCTCCCAGCCTCCAAGCTTCTTAAATGCCTTGTCCACAACCGTATGAGCTCCAACCTCACTAACAAGAACCTTCTCGATCCCCCACAGTCTGGCTTCCACCCACAACATTCCACTGAAACTGCCCTACTAAAACTCACTTACAGCCTCCTAACTGCTAAAACCAACAGCCAGTACTCCATACTCATACTTCTACTCCTGGACCTTTCTGCTGCCTTAAACACAGTTGACCACCCACTCCTTTTCAACCAACTTCTCTCCCTTGGCCTCCATGGTTCTGCTCTTTCCTGGTTCTCCTTCTACCTATTTCAGTGAACTTTCAGTGTCACATACAATACCATCTCCTCTGCTCCTCTTCCTCTTTCTGTTGGGATACCCCGGGTCTCTTTCCTTGGACCCCTCCTAGTCTCTCTCTATACCTCTTCCCTGGGTTAGTAGATAACCTCCCATGGCTTCCAATATCACCTTTATGCTGATGACACCCAGATCTATTTCTCCACTCTTCAACTTACCCCCTCAATCTCCTCATGTATCACAAACGTACTGAACAACATATAAGTATGGATGTCACACCACTTCCTCAAACTCAATCTTTCTAAAACTGAGCTTTTAATATTTCCTCCTCTCCGATCCTCTCCCAGTGACTTTACCATTGAGATCAATGGCACAACCATTGGTCCCTCTACACACACCAAGGTGCTGGGTGTAATCCTAGACTCTGACCTCTCCTACAGCCCCACATCAAATCACTGGCTACCTCTTGCCGCCTTGACCTCCGCATAATTTTCAGAATTCGCCCCTTTATGACTAACGATATCACAAAACAACTTATTCACTCCTTAGGTATTTCCCGCCTTGACTACTACAACTCCTTCCTCACTGACTTACCTTTACACAGGCTACCCCCCCCTTCACTCTATTATGAATGCTGCTGCTAGACTAATACACCTTACTAATCGATCCGTGACTGCTGCCCCTTTCTTTCAATCCCTTCACTGGCTTCCCCTACCCTACCGCATACAATTCAAAGTACTAATCACAGCATACAAGGCCATCCACAACTTCGCCCCCCCCAGCTACATTACCAACCTCATTTGCAGATATCCCCCAAATTGTTCTCTCCGCTCTTCCCAATACCCCCTGCTGTCTAGCTCCCTTATCACATCCACCCTGTTCACCTCCAGAGCATCTTCCATCCTCTGGAACTCCCTCCCCCAGTATGTCAAGTCAGCCCCTACCCTGTCCGCTTTAGGCGATCCCGGAAAATGCTTTTATTCAGGGAAGTCTACACCACCTCCACCTAGAACTGGGCCTGTCACCTCCATCAGATCATCCCCTGCAGCTATTATACCACCTCCCCCTCCTTTTTGTAAAGCGCTGCATATACTGTTGGCACTAAATAAATCCTGAATAATAATAATAAATAATTTTTAGGAACATCCATCTTTTAGCATGCTCAACAATAAATTTGTTAATCTCACTGAAATCTGTCCCTACCATGAAAGGGATAATTGGTTGTATTTGCCCCCCAGTTCTCTCCCAAGTGAGCTCTTCAAGAAAACAAAGCTTCAACATACCACCAACCAAAAGTAAGCAAAATATGTCTGCTATCACAGTGGGCGTTTTTATTTCAGAGGCGACAATGTCACCTAATAAAACCTCATTCGGAAAGCCAGTGAAATGATATTACATTTCCATCTGTTGCATCAGACATATCCACTAGGCTCTTATTGGTCATATAACATTGTTCCTGATTCATTAAATGTACCCATACATGCTTGCTAAATATATGGATGTTCTTTTGTGTAAGAGATCATTCTACAAACACTAAAGAAAAACATTTCCACCAAAATATCATACATTTGTAAAATACACATAACTGTGCTAGATATCCAACTGATGTTTCTAAGTTCAGAAATGTCTGTGCCTATTGCATACGATTATTGTATTTTAGGATTCCTAAGGTTCTACAGATTGATTATTCTGGTGATGTTCTTTTAATGCCAGGCTCATATTGATTGCTCCTCTAGTTGACCGTTCAATCCAATAATTTAATCAATAGATTGCTACAAACTATCATTCGGCACAATAAATTTGGCTGCTTGACTTTGAACATTTTTCTTTTGTTTGAATAATGATTTGATTTGGTATATTTTCTATATTTTTGGATGCATAGAATGCACTTTTTGGTTAAGTTCTATTGGCAGATAGCGTCTCTATTTTTTTTTTAATGCACAATATAAAATTGTGGAGAATAATACTTGCTACGTGTTTTACTTCAAATATTATTCTTGATATCACTAGAAAAAAAGCCTTTGAAAATCTGTTTGCGATAATTCCATCAGTGTCACCAGCAAAACAGCTTCATTATTATCCCAATAAAGAAGAAGGGAATTGTGAGCTGCATTTGGAGATTCCATAATTTGCCACGTCACAAATGTTAATTCTCCATTACCAACGATACATTTACAAGACCGACCACTTCTGCTTCTGAGCATGCATGTTTGAACTTTTGTCCGATGGACTTGTGTACACACGATTGGAAAATCTGACAATGCACATTTGTTGGCAGAAAATTTGAAGACATGCTATCCAACATTTGTTGGCGGGAAGTCCGACAACAATTGTCCGATGGAGCATACACACAGTCGTTTTTTCCGCCAACAGCCTGACATCCAACATTTCCCGTTGGAAAATCCAATTGTGTGTATGGGGCTTTTCTTTAGAACTGTATTAAAGTCAAAAATACTTTCCCCTGTCCCATAGGTCTGGCACCCATGATGTCCCTCCCTGGTGTCAGTGTTCTGTCAAAACAGCCAACTTTGTCAAAATCTCCAATTACGTCACTTCCAGTGACTCTGCAGCAACAGTAATTGTAAATTTTGACAACTTGGTTGTTTTCACAGAACACCATCAGTGTATACACTATGGTACATGATGAGTAGGCTGTTTTGACAGAACACTGGCTAAGGAGTAAAAAAGTTTTCGCCGCCTTGGACGCGGCTATGTTGTTGGTTACTAGCAGGCAGACTAACAATGTCCACTCATTATATTGTGTGCAGTATTGCCAACCGCCCGTAGATTTACGGGCAGCCTGTAAAAACAGGGCACTTTTCTGGTGCCTGTAAATGTCCATAGAAGCCGAACGGTGTCGAGAAACCACCAGGTAGACGAATACTGAGTGGGATAAATTCATTGTTCACCAGGCTGGGTGATTATATTGATGTGTACCTCCAACCTTTAGTGAGTAATGCCGCGTACACACGAGCGGACTTTTCAACATCCAAAGTCCGACGGACTGATTCCGTCAGACTATTCGATCGTGTGTGGGCTGCAACGGACTTTTGATTCGCCAAAGTCTGATGGACTTTAGAATATGGAACATGCTTCAAATTTTTCAGACGGAACTCCGCCGGACCCGGTCCCTTCGAAAAATTTGCTCGTGTGTATGCTATTCCGACGGACTAAAACCGACGCTAGGGCAGCTATTGGCTACTGGCTATGAACTTCCTTATTCGAGTCGAGTCGTACGTCATCACGTTCAAATCCGTCAGAGTTTAGTGTGATTGTGTGTGGCCAAGTCCGCTCAGTCGAAAAGTCCGTCAGAACTCTGTCGGAACTCCGGCAGAACTCCTTCGGAAGTCTGTCGGACATAAGTCCTCTCGTGTGTACGGGGCTTTAGAGTCACCTCAAGGACAGTAAGGATGTCATCAACCGTCTACAGCAGATTACAGTTGGTGACAGTAGCAGGTTGGTCACTGTAGATGTAGAATCATTGTACATCAATATCCAGCAACAAGATGCTATTTGTTAGGAAATGTTCCATCTGCTGATAATATGTCTTTTGGTGTGCAGTACTGAGGTCCTTGCGCCCTGACCTGCTGCTGTGTGATCTGATCCTGATTTCTGAACCTGTTCCTGTGCCCTGTACTTGTGACCCCTGTTTCTGATCCTGTTTCCCTGTCCTGGTCCCTACCCTGTCCCACCTGTTCCTGTCACCCCTGCGCTGCAGTCTGATCTGTCCATCCTCTCCCTGTCCTGCGTTCCTTCCCCCATTGGCTGATCTCCCTGGGTATGACCTTGGCCTGGCTTGCATCTCTAAGGCCGCGTACACACGCGGGGACTGTTCGCTCAACTTTGTCCGCTGAACAGTGTTTCGGCGGACAGTCCGCTCGTGTGTGGGCTTCAGCGGACAGTTTCAGCGGACAGTCTGACGAACAAAGTTTTTCGGAAATTCCGAAAAACTGTCCGCTGAAACTTGGTTTGAGCGGACAGTCCGCCCGTGTGTAGGCTTGTTCGTCAAACTAAGTCTCGCGCATGCTCAGAAAGAATTTACACGCCGAAGGTTGCATTGCAGTGTATAGGACGTCGTTTTCTAGTCCCGTCGTACGTGCCGTTCACGTCATCGCGCACGGTTTCAGCGGACTGTTCGTTCGTCGTGTGTGGGCAAGTCCGTCCATGCTAATTTTGAGCGGACTGTCCGCTGAAACTGTTTGACGAACAAAGTTGAGCGAACAGTCCCCGCGTGTGTACGCAGCCTGAGTCTCGAACTGCCCTTTTGTTTATCTGCTGATCCTCTGTGCATGACCCTGGCCTGGCTTTGTTTATGATCCTGGTATTTCCTATTTTGTACATATCTATCTGTTGTTATTTGGGGGTCTCTGTCTGTTGGTTGGTTTATTGCACTGTGTGGTTGTATTTATATTATTCACTTCCCTTAATAAATCTTCATATTTCACTTATACACGTTTGGGTTTCCTCTGTTGCAGTCCACACAGTTCTGGTCTTATCTGATACCTGACAGAATACCAAGGCCATCCCTGACCAGAAGTGGCTACACAGAGGAACCATCTTGGTTCAGGTTGCTTCCTGAAATGAATTTAGAGGTGATTCGTTATTATGCTTTGCTGGCGTCTGAGAGTAGTGAATATCTCCGCCAGACACTGAAAGAGTGGACCAGTGATCAGCTGTTGCTTACCATTCGTTTAGCTCACTCCTGGGTTGATCAGGGCTGTATGCTGTTTGGGGATGTTCAGCCATTAATTTAAATCTGCACAGAGCTGGCCCTGCCCTGCATCCCAGAGGGCCATGATGATTTTTCTCCCCCTTTCAGTATTAATTAAGTCACATCACTGGTATGGCTTCTGGAAGATGATTTCCCTTACTTTTTTGAGTATTACACAGCCTTTTCCCAACAGATGATAATAGAATGTGTTGATTCTGTACAATCCCTTGTCAGACAGGCAGTATGTAACCCGCAGTTTGTACAACCACTACTTTTACCATGGTCTGCTATTTTGCAATCGGCCACAGCCAGCTCACAACAAACCATCTCTGCTACCAAACACCTGCCTGCCCAAGAGTCTCTTCCTCCATCACCTATGGCAACCTCAGTTTCAGCCCAATATACTCTACTCCCCACCAAATATCAATACCCTGTTTCTTCCGGCTGCACATATCCTGCCTTTAATCCAACTGCCTCTTTCCTGTTGCCTACAATCCTTCAAGAACTTCCCCCAGCCACTGTTACCTCTTCCCTGCCATATTCCAACCCTTCTCTCCAGTCTGCTTCATCCCCTACCTATAGATCTGCAGCTACCTACAGGACTTCAGTAGCTAAATCTAAAAAGAGACGGAAGTTCTTTCGTACTCATTTGATCCTGGCAGTAACACAACCTGCCTCCACACCAACCAACCTGCTCCAATCTGCTTGCATGCCAGCTGAACCTGATAACCCACCTGATTCTGCCAAACATCTGCCTGCTATCCAGCCAGTGTCTCCGCCTGAAGTTCCTGTGCCCCAATCTGATGTGCCTGATGTCCCAGTGCCTGCTGTCCAGCCTGACATCCCAGTGCCTGCTGTCCAGCCTGACGTACCAGTGCCTGCTGTCCAGCCTGACGTCCCAATGCCTGCTGTCCAGCATGACGTCCCAGCCTTCCAGCCTGATGTTCCAGCCTGATGTCCTGGTGCCGGCCTTCCAGTCTGATGTGCCGCTGCCGGCCTTCCAGGCTGATGTGCCGCTGCCGGCCTTCCAGGCTGATGTGCTGCTGCCTGCTTCCCGGGCCGATGTGCCAGCTTCCCGGTCCGATGTGCTTCTGTCTGCTGCCCAGCCTGAGGTGCCCATGCCTGCTGCCCAGCCTGAGGTGCCCGTGCCTGCTGCCCAGCTTGAGGTGCCCTTGCCTGCTGCCCAGCTTGAGGTGCCCATGCCTGCTGCCCAGCCTGAGGTGCCTGCTGCCCAGCTTGCGGTACCTGCTGCCCAGCCTGAAGTGCCCGCTGTCCAGCTTGAAGTGCCTGTGCCTGCTGCCCAGCCTGAAGTGCCTTCTGCCCAGCTTGCTGTGCTCGCTGTCTAGCTTGCTGTGCCTGCTGCCCAGCCTGAAGTGCCCGCTGCCCAGCCTGAAGTGGCCGCTGTCCAGCTTGAAGTGCCTGTGCCCGCTGCCCAGCCTGAAGTGCCCACTGCCCAGCCTGAAGTGCCCGCTGTCCAGCTTGAGATTCCAGTGGCCGATGCCCAGCTTGAGGTGCCCACTGCCCTAATTGAGGTGCCCGTGCCTGCTGCCCAGCTTGTGGTGCCCTTTGCCCAGCTTGATGTACCTGCTGCCCAGCTTGATGTGCCTGTGCCTGCTGCCCCGCTTGATGTGCCTGTGCTGGCTGCCCAGCCTGATGTGCCTGTTGCCCAGTTCAAGGTGCCTGTCGCCCAGCCCGACAACCCAGAGCCTGACGACGACCCGGAGCCTGACGCCCAACCCAACAACCCGAAGCCTGACGCCCAGTTCAATGCGCCTGCTGCTAAGCCTGTTATGTCTTCGCCTGCTGCCCAGCTTGAGCTGCCCATCGCCTGGTTTATTACTTTAGACTGTCTTCATATCCAGCTTAATGTGACTCTGCCTGCTGCCCATCTTGATGCCACAGACTTGCAGCAGCAGCTAGTTTGGGGTACTGTCAGGAAATGTTACATCTGCTGATAATATCTGTCTTTGGGCGTGCAGTACTGAGGTCCACCAGCAGGTGTCTCTTGGCAGTTTGGAACTGTCAGGAGAGCTTTTCCCTGCTGATGTTATGTCATCCTTGGCTGCAGTACTGGCATCCACCAGCGGATGGATCCTGGCAGTGTGGAGCAGACAGCACCTCCTGCAATCAGGTGTCACTTGAGGCCAATCACAGGCCTATAAACAGCTGGCAAGCACTAACATGTTTTCCTTGGTATTGTCCTTGCGCCCTGACCTGCTGCTGTGTGATCTGATCCTGATTTCTGAACCTGTTCCTGTGCCCTGAACTTGTGACCCTGTAATGGATAAGAACTATAAATCAGTTCTTGGTTATCTGCTGCTATTCCTAATTAAAAAGTATAAATGTGCATGCACATTAGAAGTAAACACTCTCTGAGATATGTTCAGCTCAGGCTACTTCTAAATACTGATTTATTGGTGGGCGGTGTTAATATTTTATACAGAAAGACACGTCATTACTATGTCAGTCTAATTGGTACATCTCATTGGTTACAATACAAGAGAAATGAAGAAACTTGATGCTTGAAGTTTGGTTGAAACTGGTTCTGTTATCTCAAATGAATTCTTCTAACGCGGGGGATGTGGGGGGTAGACGCCATCTTGGCTCCGAACATAAAGTCAATCTGTATACTACATAATAAGTAAGGAACATGTATACACATAAGCAAATAGACATTTTCTGATTATCATTATGTACATTGGATTCCTTAACAGTCCCCCCTAAAATGGCTATTTTCTTCTGTCCCTCATCTAAAGGTCCTACTCACCTGGCCCATTCTCCTCAGCAACTCTTTTTAGGCTGTATATAGAGTTGGGCAGCAACTAGTTCACTACCCCCCTCGATACAGCTGGAGAAGGGCAATCAGGTGCTATCTACCCCTATAACCCTAGAGGACTGTGAGATTTTGGACAGGGAGTGACTGTAGAGGAGTGAAGGGTTTGTCATTCTCCATCATAAGAGGGTCCTCTTCTTCTTGGTGGAAAAATGTAGGTGGGCTGTTTTCTACAGCCTTGCTCATTAACTTCTTTACGAAAGGTAGAATACAGCATACAATCGGGGGGTAAAAGAACCAGGATTATTAGTACCGTTACCCCTATCTGGGCGAGCACCTTCTGCCACCCACTCATCCAGCTAAAATATTGATCCCATGGGTCTGTAATACCTGAGTTCTTCTTCAACTCCAATGACAAATCTTCTAATTTCTTTATAGCTAAAGTTACTTTACCATTTGGGCCGGTATTATCAGGAATGTAGGTGCAACAGGTTCCCGTTTTTCCTATTTTTACAGACACTTCCTTTCTCAGCTAACAGCATGTCTAAGGCCATCCGGTTCTGGAATGTCATGTAGGAAGTGGGGGGTAACTGGCCAGCAATTCCCTGGCTTTGAATTCATCAGGGACCCCCCTTGGGACCCCTATAGCATCTATGTACACATGAGGGTCAAAGCTTCCGGAGAGAGCTGCTCGCTTCCTCCTCTGACTGTGTGCTGGGTCAGTGTATGTATCAGGAGTATCTTCTGCTAGGATATGGAGGGGCGTAATCACCTTTTCAGGGCACATTCACCAGTCCAGATACCCTCTAATCTGGTCCTATGTTTCAACCCACTGTCCCTCCCAGGAACCACAATTCTGGCCCCAGTAGCTGTCTGTAAAACACACATATTACCATCAGGGATGTCTCACCTTACCAACAGGGATGTCACTGTACCAATGGCATTGCCATGAAAGAGTCAAACGGACAAGGCACTATGTCACAGTAATCAAAGGTAAAGGTGGTCACATGTGTACCTGAAGAGTTGTACCAAAATGTAATTATGTTATCATTTTTTGTGATGACCCCCTCCTGGGCCTCCCCCCTAGACCAAACAGAAAAAGGATATGCAGCATGGTCGTCATGAAGTGGGCGGGATCTTGTCCTTGGGGGTGGAGCTTTCTTGCAGTGGGAGGCGTGTATTCAGGTGTTCTTCCCGGCCAATTCCACTGAGGTGGCTGTGGTCAGCAAAACTTGGAATGGACCATCATATCTGGGTTCAAGAGAATGTTTTCTCACAAATTTCTTTACCAGCCCCCAATCTCCAGGCAGTAGTTGGTGTGTTCCTGTATCTAATTCAGGATCTGGAATGGAAGAAAACACTTGGACATGCATTTGGGTTAATTCTCGTGATAATGCGGTTACATAATTAGTCAACACATCAGATTGCAACTGTAACTGTTGTGGAAAGTAACAGCCAAGTCTGGGGGCTGAACCAAACTAAATTTTATAAGGGGATAGGGCATGTCACCCCCGAGGAGTGTGTCTGACACTGAACAGGGCAATGGGCAAACTGTCTGGCCGACTCATGTTAGTCTTTTGGGCCATCTTTAACATCCTGTTTTTCTAGTGTCCCTTTCATCCTTTCTACCTTCCCGCTACTTTGAGGGTGGTAAGGGGTGTGTAGAGCCAACTGAACCCCCAGTGCTGCCCTAATCTTTTGTAAGGGTTGCTGTGAAGGCTGGGCCTGATCGCTCTCTATCACCTCTGGGACCTCAAATCTACATACTATCTCACTCAGTAGTTCCTTAGCTGTGGTCCTGGCAGTCATGTCCACCTGCACTAGGGCGTATTCGAATCTGTCACTCCTTTGGCATTTGGGAGTGATCAATTTGTATCCTCTGGAAGGGGTATAGAGCTTTTGCCAGGTGCTTCTTCTGTGCCTTCTCTGTACATTCTGGGTTACATTTGTTGCAGATAGTGCATGATCTGCAGAAGTTGTTGGTCAATGAAGTAACTCATAAGTTCATAAGAGTCTTTGTCAAGTGGGCAGTTCCATTTCCCCATTGCACCATGGCTGGGTACATACTCCTGGGTAGACAAGGCTTCTTGCTGCACTCGAATAGTCCATCTCTGAGAGTTCCTCCTCTCCGTTTTCCAGCTTTCCTTCTCATCCGGACTTGCTGCTTCCTGTAATTATTTCAGATAAACTCTGTCCACTGGGAGAGTCTGTAGGGTATGCACAGGGTGGTCTTCTTCTACCACCCTGCTGTCCACTTTCCGTGGAACACTGGCTGTCTGTTTGGCAGCTGAATCGGCTAGATTGCCTCGAGCTTCCTTCGAGTTTAGTTTGTCGTGTGCTTTACTTTAGAATAGTCACTTGGGTTGGGAGAAGCAGGGCGTCCATCAAGTCCTTGATGGCTGAGCTATGTTTCACAGGTGTTCCTGCAGCCGTTAGGAACCCTCTGTCCTTCCATATAACACCAAAATCATGGGCAACGCTGAAAGCATATCTTGAGTCCGTATGAATGTTGGCTCTTTTTCCCTCTGCCAATTTACATGCTGTAGTAAGTGCTTGCAGCTCTGCCACCTGTGCAGACATCACAGGCGGTAAGGTTTCAGTTTGGAGAACCGAGTTTTCAGTGGTGACCTGGATCCTGCAGGGGTATTTCACTCACGGTGGGGATATGCGTGGTTTCCAGCCGCATTCGTTCGATGCAGTTATGGGGTGACAAGTCAAGACTCGACTCCTCCTCCTTACCCCCCTCGAGAAGTGGAAGAAGGGTGGTAGGTTTCGGTGTTTGACAATGTAATAGAGTAATGCTGTCTAGAAGGTAGAAACACAGGAGTCTCAAGTGTCTGGCAATGGACAGATGTTTCGGCTGGATCTTGGTGGAGTATGGGGGCAATGTCATGGGGAGCAAGCAGAACAAGGCAGAGTCCGAGAGCCAAGTTTGAAGTTTTGTCAAACAAGGCTTGTGCAGCAAAGACAGCTCGCAGACACGATGGGCCTCCTCTTGCTATCGCATCCAGCCGACAGGAATAATATCCTATAGGGCGTAGGCAGATGCCGTGTGATTGGGCGAGTACACCTGTAGCATGTCCCAGATGTTCGGATACAAAGGGCTTGAACGTTTTGTCGTAGTCTGGGAGCCCTAGCGCCAGAGATGGTGTGCTTGAGGGCCTCAAAGTTGGATATTGCTTCAGGAGACATCTGGAAGGGGTCTGATTTCAGGGCATTATACAAAGCTTGCATCAGTAGGGAGCCTTCTGGAATCCATGCTCTGCAATACGAAATTAGTCCAAGGAAGGAATGAAGGGGCTTCTGGCCTTGTGGCAGTGGGATGTCAGAGATTGCTTTCACCCTGTCTTCAGTGAGGTGTCTTGTCCCATGGGACAAGACAGTGTCCAAGAACAATTACAGATGTTGAGCACCACTGCAATTTGGGCTTTGAGGTTTTGCAGCCCTGTTTGGCAAGATAGCACAACTGGCTTTCTGAGGTGACTTCAACAGTGGGTAAGTCAGCTGCACAGTGGAGAAGGTCATCAACATATTGGAGGAGAATCACTTCCAGGTGATCCTCTTGTTATGTGTCAAGGATGATAGCCGTAGCATTTTCAAACTAGCTTGGAGAGTTCTGTGCCCCTTTTTGGCATAATTGTCTGGGTACGTTGCTGCTTCTTTTCGTGGGAGAAGGCAAAGAGGTACCAGCATGAGGGGTGAAGGTGGACACTGAAGAGAGCGTTCGCATGGTCCACCACTGTGAGGTACTTTGCAGTCAGGGACACCCCCGCAACCAGCTTGTTCTCTTTTAGGGGTTCTCTTCTTCCTAGAGAACAGAGGTGTGTTGCATGGAGATGCGCAGGGTATCAGGGCTCCATCTGACACGAGGGCCTTGACATGCTTCAAAATAGCTGCAGATTGAGCTAACTTTAGGGGGGTTATTGTGGTTTCCGGGGCAATGATGTGCCCTCTTTGAGCTTGACTGAAACTGGTGGCACTTTTAAGTGACCAATGTCTTCCGGGCCTGTGGACCATAGACAGGTAGGAATTCCGTCAAGTACTTCTTTTGGTATTGAACTTGGAGTCATTGCTTAATGAAGTGTCATCAGGAGAGGCAGAGAATACAAAGCAGATGAGTCTTCCAAGGATAGGGGAGTATGTAACTTCACCCCCCCTTCAGGTGTGAAGATGATTGACGCCTGTAGTCTGGACAGCACATCAGCTCCTAGTAGATTCAAGGGACATGTAGAGGACAGTAAGCAAATCAGGAAATGTCCTCACTTGGAGAGGCTCAGTGAGTGGACTGGAGCGGGGCACCCCATCCACTCCCACGCAGGAAACATCAATAGTGGAAAGGAAAGAATTATCAGGCAGGTCCTCAGCCCTCAACACACTCCTGGCTGCACTCATGTCAATGAGAAAAGTGGTAGGTTTTCCTTGTATAGGTAACATGACCTTTTCTAGGGGTCCCCCAGTCTCATTTGAGGACACTGTCATAAGGGGTGACACGGGTTTTCTCATTTCCTAGCATGAGTTGGGGCATGGTGGTGGAGGTTCATGTCCACGTCGCCCTTCGGCGGGAACCCTGTCTTGTGTTACCATGAGGGGCGTTGTTTTTTTCCTTTTTGGTCTTCTATCCCTCTGGCCACCAACAGTAAATTGGACATTTTCATTGAGCGATATTCAGGGCGGGCCACCATCAGGCTTTTTCTGATATCCTCTCTGAGTCCTGAGACAAAAGCAGATGATAACGTGTGTGTGTGTGTCTTTTCATAGAGGGAGAAGCCCAGATCATCAAAGGCCTGTATGAGTCTAGCATGATACTTCTCCACAGACTCCCCTTTATCTTGGGCAATATCTTGGATTGTGGTGGTCTGATCTGCCAATTTCTCCTTTGCCCAGTCGCGGAGTTGTGCACAGAACTCCAAGCCTGAGGTATAAGAAGTGGCACTTGCCAGGCAGGCATCATTGAAGGCTGTCTGCATGACTGGCCAAAAGACATGTCCTGCTTTAATTTGGCATAGGCTGATCAAGTCTCTCCAGGCAGCTGAGTAAGTTTCCTGTATCTGCACTATCCTGCGGTAGAAGGGCATTGGCTGTTTCTCTGGGTCAGGCAGACTTGTCACTAAGGTTGCTGCTTGTGATGGGGTAAAAGCGACATACATCACCGGTGCCCCTTCTGGTAACCAAGACTGGTGTTGGGGCAGGGAAGGGGCACTGTTCCTTATGGTTGTCAGCATACGTTTGAGATCCTCCCGGAACTGTGAGGCTGGAGCCGGATTAGGGGTTAAATCAGCAGGTGGCCTTGCTGCCTGTTGTTGGTCTTCCCACTCGGATGCTTCTTCATCATTAACATATCCGGCAAGTGAAGGTAGTGCTTCCATATTAGGGAAGACAGGTGTGTGGTAGGAACCATCCTGGTTTAAAACGGGAAGAACTGGGTATAGGCCATGGCTGGGCCTATTGGGTGTACCAAGATGGCCGCCGGCAGGAAGTGCACAGGGCTGTGCCTGAAGTGTGGGCTTGGGTGTACCAAGATGGCCGCCACTGGGAGTGGTCACAGTTGGTTGTGCTCGGGTTGGGGTGGTGAGAAGGGAGTGGGCGGATAGCAGGGTTGTACCTCTCCTCCTTCATTCCAGTTTTTGTATATGGGGGCGGTACAGCCACATTAACTCTGTGATACACATACATAGTACAATTTGCATCTTTCTTGATTTCCTCTTCTACCCAACCCTCTTTGCAATGTCCTTGCCATCCTGAACCATGCTTCTGCCACATCCAATAAGCCAGGGGTGTCCAAACTTTTTTCAAAGTGGGCCGGATTTGATGAAGTGAACATGCCTGAGGGCCGACCATTTTGCCTGACATTCTTTGAACCATTGAAAATTTGGTCTAAGTGTGTCCATCCGAGCACTAATACACAGCCCAACAAGAATTCTCTTGCCTTTGTCGCGCTCGTTCCCAACACACAGACGAATGCTCTGCACTTTAGGGGGCACCGTTAATTCTTAATGGTACCCCACACATTGGAAAATGTAGGGTGCTTTTGGTACAGTGCAATAAAAAAAAATTAAAAAAAAAAAACACACACAGACACATGTGCGCACACACACATACAGACACATGTGCACACACACACACACACATACAGACACATGTGCACACACACACACACACACACACACACACACACACACACACACACACATACAGACACATGTGTGCACACACACACACACACACACACACACACACACATACATACACATGTGCACACACACACACACACACACACACATACAGACACACACACACACATACAGACACATGTGCACACACACATACAGACACATGTGCACACACACATACAGACACATGTGCACACACACATACAGACACATGTGCACACACACATACAGACACATGTGCACACACACACATACAGACACATGTGCACACACACACACACACACACAGACACATGTGCACACACACACATACAGACACGTGCACACACACACACACATACAGACACATGTGCACACACACACACACACACATACAGACACATGTGCACACACACACACACATACAGACACATGTGCACACACACACACATACAGACACATGTGCACACACACATACAGACACATGTGCACACACACACACACACACATACAGACACATGTGCACACACACATACAGACACATGTGCACACACACAGACACATGTGCACATACACATACAGACACATGTGCACACACACATACAGACACACGTGCACACACACATACAGACACACGTGCACACACACATACAGACACATGTGCACACACACATACAGACACATGTGCACACGCACACACACACACATACAGACACATGTGCACACGCACACACATACAGACACATGTGCACACACACACACACACACACACACACACACATACAGACACATGTGCACACACACACACATACAGACACATGTGCGCACACACACACATACAGACACATGTGCACACACACACATACAGACACATGTGCACACACACACATACAGACACATGTGCACACACACACACATACAGACACATGTGCTCACGCACACACATACAGACACATGTGCACACGCACACACATACAGACACATGTGCACACACACACACACACACATACAGACACATGTGCACACACACACATACAGACACATGTGCTCACACACACACATACAGACACATGTGCACACACACACACATACAGACACATGTGCTCACACACACACATACAGACACATGTACACACGCACACACATACAGACACATGTGCACACACACACACACACACACACATACAGACACATGTGCACACACACACACATACAGACACATGTGCGCACACACACACACACATACAGACACATGTGCACACACACACATACAGACACATGTGCTCACACACACACATACAGACACATGTGCTCACACACACACATACAGGCACATGTGCTCACACACACACATACAGACACATGTGCACACACACACACACACACATACAGACACATGTGCACACACACAGACACATGTGCACATACACATACAGACACATGTGCACACACACATACAGACACACGTGCACACACACATACAGACACATGTGCACACACACATACAGACACATGTGCACACGCACACACACACACACATACAGACACATGTGCACACACACACACACACATACAGACACATGTGCACACACACACACATACAGACACATGTGCGCACACACACATACAGACACATGTGCACACACACACACATACAGACACATGTGCACACGCACACACATACAGACACATGTGCACACACACACACACACACACATACAGACACATGTGCACACACACACACATACAGACACATGTGCACACGCACACACATACAGACACATGTGCACACACACACACACACACACACAGACACATGTGCACACACACACACATACAGACACATGTGCGCACACACACACACACATACAGACACATGTGCACACACACACATACAGACACATGTGCTCACACACACACATACAGACACATGTGCTCACACACACACATACAGGCACATGTGCTCACACACACACATACAGACACATGTGCACACACACACACACACATACAGACACATGTGCACACACACACATACAGATGTGCACACACACAGACATGAATAAAGGCCTTTTTAACACGAATCTAGCTTGTAGTACAGTACCTTTTGCAGCTTCCTCATTCAGCCGGGTACTGCACTGTAGGGGGAAGCAGAGAGCACAGCACAATCCTCTGCACTTTACTTTCACTTTTGAAGCTCACGGAGCTTCTCACAGTGCCGGGGATCGGCTGATCTGACAGCCCTGATCCCGCAGCACAATAAATTGAGAAAGAGCAGGCGGGCCGTTCAAAACCGGACCGCGGGCCGGACTTTGGACATGCCTGCAATAAGCCGTTATCACACATAGCGCCTATTTTTTTTCTCTTATCAGCACATGCCATTCCTCTGCTTCTTGCAACATCTTCTCTCCTCTTCTAATATCACATTCTAGCATTCCCTTCTCTCTCTCTCTCTCTCTCTCTCTCTCTCTCTCTTTTTCTTTCTTTCTTTCTTTCTTTCTTTCTTCGGACGGCTCAAGAGGAGAATACAGGCAACAAATTGGTTAATACTCCTCTGACTGCTGTCTTATCAACGAATTCCTAGGGTGGGGGCTCGCATCCCTGCGAGAGATCTGTCTCCTCGCACACTCCTGACTGTTCGAGGGTCAAAACTAGCACGTCAGAGGTGGTGTGGAGCAGTGGCTTATGGCCCAACTGATCCTTCAGGTAGCCACTTTCTCTCACTGTCACCCTCTTCGTGTATATCAAACAGTAATGGACAAATACACACACAGGACATGACACCTGACACTCTTTGAACTGCAAAGATAGCTCTCGGGAAAAGCTCACCTGAGTTACAAGACTGCCAAATTCCAGCTAGCCTTCTTTCAAACTGCCCTAATTCACAGTTTGAGATAAACCCTCAAGGAAAGCCTTCCCGAGCAGAACATTCATAGACGTTTCGCAAGACTGCCACATCCGCAAGTCTTCTTTCAAACTGCCCTCATTCACAGTTTGAGATTAGCCCTCAGAGGTCCTACACAGCCAACCTCGAGTAACCCCATCTATAAATGCCTGCAGAATTCCACCCCACCACTAGAGGTAGAATCTAGGGGTGAGGATGGACACACGCCTGCAGCTGCACTTTCAGTCTGCTAAATCTGCAGCCCTTCAAAATGACAGACACTGAACAGATAATAGTCAGCAGAAAACCATTAGCAGGTTCGTTAAAACGGCTTCAGGCGAGAAATAAGTTACCTGCCTCTTTGAACAATCGAAAGGAGCCAACAAGACAAAATCAACCAGTCAAACCAGAGAAGTCGTACAAATGGTAAGGATAAATATGCTTACCGTACTGTTAGGGCTGCGCGCTTAACCCCCTTCTCTGATCTGGCCAGCCGTTCAGTCCTGGAATGCGGTCTCCCTTCGATTGAAGCCTGAAAGCCCCCACAGATTTGGGCGCCAGTTGTAATGGATAAGAACTATAAATCAGTTCTTGGTTATCTGCTGCTATTCCTAATTAAAAAGTATAAATGTGCATGCACATTAGAAGTAAACACTCTCTGAGATATGTTCAGCTCAGGCTACTTCTAAATACTGATTTATTGGTGGGCGGTGTTAATATTTTATACAGAAAGACACGTCATTACTATGTCAGTCTAATTGATACATCTCATTGGTTACAATACAAGAGAAATGAAGAAACTTGATGCTTGAAGTTTGGTTGAAACTGGTTCTGTTATCTCAAATGAATTCTTCTAACGCGGGGGATGTGGGGGGTAGACGCCATCTTGGCTCCGAACATAAAGTCAATCTGTATACTACATAATAAGTAAGGAACATGTATACACATAAGCAAATAGACATTTTCTGATTATCATTATGTACATTGGATTCCTTAACAACCCGTGTTTCTGATCCTGTTTCCCTGTCCTGGTTCCTACCCTGTCTCACCTGTTCCTGTCATCCCTGCAATGCAGTCTGATCCGTCCATCCTCTCCCTGTCCTGTGTCCCTTCCCCCATCAGCTGATCTCCCCGTGTATGACCTTGGCCTGGCTTGCATCTCTGAGTCTGGAACTGCCCTTTTGTTTATCTGCTGATCCTCTGTGCATGACCCTGGCCTGGCTTTGTTTATGATCCTGGTATTTCCCATTTTGTACCTATCTGTCTGTTGTCATTTGGGGGTCTCTGTCTGTCGGTTGGTTTATTGCACTGTGTGGTTGTATTTATATTATTCACTTCCCTTAAAAGAATCTTCATATTTCACTTATACACGTTTGGGTTTCCTCTGTTGCAGTCCACACAGTTCTGGTCTTATCTGATACGTGACACTATTAAAGTAGTTAGGTGGGCTATGAATAAATTTACCAACCTAAAATACAAGCAAAAACAGTTCATTCTCTGGGGTCTCAACCTGGCCATGATGAACAATTTCTTTTGGTATGGAGGGCAGCACTACAATCAGATTAAAGGGATCTCCATGGGAGCTAAATAGGCCCCAAGTGTTGCCAATATTTTTTCTAAATAAGTGGTAAGATGAAGTAAATATGGTGAACCCTGGCCAGGCCTAAAAACCTACTATAGGTATATAGATGATATACTGATTCCGTGGGAGGGACCAACTACATCTCTTAACCAATTTATTGACCATATCAACAGAAATTAGTATGGAGTGAAGTTCCCGGTCAATATACACGAACAGGCTGCCTTTCTGGACTTGCATATATTTAAGGATGTGACAAACTATTAACCAAAACTCATTTTAAGAATACTGACAGGAATGGCTACATTCCCATTCAAAATTGTCACCACCCACAATGGAAGGTGGGTGGGACAGTTCATCTGCATACGCAGAAACTGTTCAGTTTTCAAGGATTATATAGATCAGACAGATGTATTAATCCAACGGTATAGATAGAAAGGCCCTCCTGGTAAGAAAGAAAAACAAGAAACCACAAGAGATATCATATTTATTACAGGTTTTAATAAACAGTATAAGCACCTTGAGAAAATTTTCAAAAAGTATTGGCCTATTTTACAAAAAGACCCCACTTTGAGAGAAATTTTACCAAATAGACCTAAGTTCATCTATCGCAGAGCCCCTGGGCTCCGAACCAAATTAGTTAAATATATACCTGATCCCCCAAATCTACCCGAAACCACCATATTTGATTTTAAAGGTTTTTATAGGTGTGGGAGGTGCCTACCTTGTAGGAACACCTTGTTTGCACCTAGTAAACATACACACTTTAAATCCAATCAGACCCACAAGGAATACCCCATAAAAAGCTTCATCACCTGTAATACCAGGCATGTTACCTATGTGCAGGAATGCAAGTGTGGGTTCCAATATGTGGGATGTACCTCCCGGACTTTAGCTATACGCATTGGAGAACACATTGCAAACTTACGCAATGGATTCCCGAAACATTGCGTATCTGAAGCGTATCAAACCATTTTCTTTCAGCCCATGGTCAGGACCCCTCCTCTCTGTCTTTCTATGCTATTGATCACGTGGATAGGCATTGGAGAGGTTCAGACATGATAAAACACATTCCCCAGAATTAATCTAGGTGGATTTTTGAGCTCCAGACTCTCACTCCTCAGGGTCAGGGGTTGAATATTGAGCTGGACCTCAGTTGTTTTGTCACCAACTACTAGATTCCAGTCCTAAATTTGTCAGCTAGCCCCTTCCCCTCTCCCCCCCCCCCCTTTTTTTCCCCTCCTTTTTGGTATTTCCCGTCCCTGGAAGTAGTTAAAGTAATTTTACATTTTAAATGTTATATATTTTTTTATTATTTACTGCATCTATCCCTGATAAATACATTTTTGGACAGATGCCATCTATGGCCAGTAGGAGGCCACCTAATGGGGTGTAATATAGGAATGCACACTCAACACCTTGGACAGCTTTGTTGCAGTCTTTTGGATCAGTATGCACAGAACATCAGTATAGATGTTCCCCACACTTTTTCCATAGCTGAATATGTACTGTTCACATGGGGGTTTTGCAGTATATTTAAATGTTTTAACTTTCAATTGTTTTATTGTATTTTATCTGTTGCATGCTATTAAATTGTATCCTTTTAATTTTTATAATTACAATGCTCCAAGTGCATTTGTAGTTAGATTGTGAGCAGTCCCAAGTCAATAGCAGGTAAGGATGAGCCGAACACCCCCCTGTTCGGTACGCACCAGAACCTGCGAACAGACCTAAACTTCGTGTGAACTTTAGAACCCTATTAAAGTCTATGGGACTTGAACATTCAAAATCTAAAATGCTAATTTTAAAGGCTAATATGCAAGTTACTGTCCTAAACAGTGTTTGGGGACCTGGGTCTTGCCTCAGGGGACATGGATCAATGCAAAAAAAGTTTTAAAAACAGACGTTTTTTCGGGAGCAGTGATTTTAATAATGATTAAAGTTAAACAATAAAAGTGTAATATTCCTTTAAATTTCGTACCTGGGGGGTTTCTATAGTATGCCTGTGAAGGGGCGCATGTTTCCCGTGCTTAGAACTGTTCCTGCACAAAGTGCCATTTCTGCAGGAAAAAAAGTCTTTTAAAATCACTCGCGGCTATAATGAATTGTCGGCTCCCGTAATACAGAGAACACTCATTGAAAGTCAACCTGCGTTACATCAGAGGGGGGCGGGGTCACCCATACGTCATTGGGGAACCCCGGCTTCCCTCACAAGCATCAGGGGGGTGGGGTCAGGTGACAGGTGGCCCCGCCCTCCTAATATAAGAAACGTCAGGTGCCGGAATCCCACAGTGTCTCCGACAGTGGAGACAGAATATGGATGCATGGATGGACTGCGCTGGATCAAAGCAGCCATCGCTGGACCCCGGAGAGATGATCATCCGTCGCTGCATAGCAAGAGTGGATTACCACCGCTGGAATCTTTTTTTTTATTTTTTATTTTTAATAAAGAAATTTTTCAAAAGTGTGTTTGTCTTATTTAACTATTTTTTACACTTTCTTTGTGAAATGGTAGGGTACCCCCTTACCATTTCAAACAAGGGGGGGCGGGATCTGGGGGTCCCCTTGTTAAAGGGGGCTTCCAGATTCTGATAAGCCCCCCGCCCGCAGACCCCCACAACCACCGGCCAGGGTTGTGGGGATGAGGCCCTTGTCCCCATCAACATGGGGACATGGTGCTTTGAGGGCTCACAGACCCCCAAAGCATCCTCCCAATGTTGAGAGCATGTGGCCTGGTACGGTTCAGGAGGGGGGCGCTCTCTCGTCCCTCCCTCTTTTCCTGCGGCCTGCTAGGTTGCGTGCTCGGATAAAGGGTCTGGTATGGATTTTTAGGGGGACCCCCACGTCAATTTTTTTTTTATTTGACACAGGGTTCCCCTTAATATCCATACCAGACCTGAAGGGCCTGGTAATTGAATTTGAGGGAGTCCCACGCTTTTTTTTTTTTTATCATAGACTTTCAATGAGTGTTCTCTGTATTACAGGAGCCGACAATTCATTATAGCCGTGAGGGATTTTAAAGGACTTTTCTGCAGAAATTACACTTTCTAAAGTTCCCACAAAGTTTAGTTCTGTTTGCAGGTTCTGGTGTGAACTGAACAGGGGGGTGTTTGGCTCATCCTTACCTGCTATTGACTTAGGACTGCTCACAATCTAACTACAAATGCACTTGGAGCATTGTAAGTATAAAAATTAAAAGGATACAATTTAATAGCATGCAATAGATAAAATACAATAAAACAATTGCACTTTAGATTTCTGTACGACCCGACCAGGAAGATTTCACGGACCTACTTATACCTGTTGTTCACTCCGGGTGCCAGGATATCAGGCACTCATACATGTGAGTTGAACACCCTTTTATTTTTTGGAATAAATAGTTCTTTATTAACCATACTGCACAATGAGGCTTTCTCTATTATATTTATCTATATGAGGAGCATTTACCGTAGCCAACCCGCGGTCCAGAGGATATCTACAGGGGTTGCCCCACATATGCATTTGACCTAAATAGCGATAGTTGGTCCATTCCCAGGGTGAGTGCACATCTATTAGGGGGGCACCCTATCTAAGCACCTAAGAAGCGCAGAATTATTCATCTTTAACCCAAGTCACAGCACTGTGTATTAGATCTCCAACATTGTTCCACAAGCATGAGCACTTTCTCACTGGGGACTATAAATATATGTTTTATAAATTTTATTATTTGCTGTTAGTATATCACATATACTTCATTACTGTATGTTTGATTTTCTAGTAACTAGCGTGGTATATTTTCTACCATTTATCAATTGTTTACACAAATTTGGAGGTGCTTCCTGCGATGTGTCATGAGGATAAACACTGCAGTTTTTGTTACTGAAGCCCCCCGATTCCCTCGTGAAAACTGAGGAGAAGAATAAATTCAATACCTTCCCCATCCTTTGTAACCAGATGTCCTTCCTCATTGTTTATGGGGCCAATATGGTCTGTCCTCCTTTTTTACTGTTTACATACTTTACGGAATTTCTTAGGATTTTTTATTTTTTTTTGCTCTCCTCCGCTATGTGTCTTTCATGTTCTATCTTATCTTTTTGCACCCTTACATTTCTTGCTGCATTCTTTATAAAGTCTGAACGCTGATGATGATCCCTCAACCTTGTATTTTTTGAAGGCCTTCTCCTTTGCTTTTATATGCATTTTTACATTGGAGTTAAATGTAAATAGAGAATTTTGTTTTTTTACTTTTGTTTAACTTAAACACATTGCTAATAGCACTAGCTACATTCTTATAGTTTTAACCTCTTGCTTACTGGGCACTTAAACCCCCCTCCTGCCCAGACTAACTTTCAGCTTTCAGCGCTGTCACACTTTGAATGACAATTGCGTGGTGATGCTACACTGTACTCAAATGACATTTTTATCATTTTTTTCATACACATTTGGGTTTTTAATTTTTGCTAAACAACAAAAGACAGATATAAAAAAAAAATCATGTTTCATAGTTTGTTATACAATTTTGCAAACGGGTAATTTTTCTCCTTCAATGATTTTCGCTGATGAGGCTGCACTGATGGGCACTGATGGGCTGCACTGATGGGTACAGATGAGGCAACACTGATAGGCACAGATAAGGCGACACTGATAGGGACAGATGAGACGACACTGATGGGCACTGATAAGACGGCACTGATGGGCCCTGATGGGTGGCACTGATAGATGTCACTGATGGGCACTGGTAGGTGATATTGATAGGCAGCACTGGTAATGACGCACTGATTGGTAATTTATAAGCAGCACCGTGGGCACTGATAGGCGGCACTGTGGGCACTGATAGGTGGCACAGTGGGCACTGATAGGTGGCACAGTGGACACTGATAGGTGGCGCTGGTGGGCACTGGTAGGTGGCACTGGTGGGCACTGGTAGGTGACGCTGGTGGGCACTAGTAGGTGATGCTGGTGACATCTCCACGATCGGGACCGATGTCCCTCTCGCAGCCACCGGTGATGGCTTTTTTTTCCTCCTCGCGCTATCAGCATGAGGAGGAAAAATAGCTGATTACTGGCTCTGTTTACATCACATGATCAGCTGATCATGTGGTAAGGGGTCGGGATCGACCCCTTACTCCAATCTGTGATCAGGTGAGTCTCATAGACTCGCTGATCAAAGAGCGCACCCTGCAGGGGGCACACAGGCCGCTAAAGCACGGGAGGACATCCAGGGACGCCCTCCAGGCAAATTAAGTCCGCGCTGTAGCCGTCTTACGGCTATAGCGTGGACGCCAAGTGGTTAAATACTACTAGTTGCACAGTTTAGCCCCGAAAACAGCCATTTTAGGTACTTTTTTGCAGTGACAGTAAAAAATTGGTGCTGTTTGTAAATTTTGGCATCTTGCCAGTAAATTTCACTTAGGCCCCTTTCACACATGCGGACGATATGTCCGTATTTCATCCATCCGTTTGCGGATGAAATACGGGCATACATTCATCCCTATGGGATAGCGGGTGTCTGCGGATGAACATCCGCAGACACCCGATTTCGTCCGCCTCCACTACTGTCCGATTCTGCAGACGGAAGAAAATCCTATTTTTCTATCCGTCTGCAGAGCGGATCGGATGAACACGGACAGATGGTCCGTGCGCATCCGATCCCCATAGAGGAGAGCGGAGAGCTGACAGGGCGGTCCCTGCACAGTGTGGGACAACGAAGCGATCCCCGCTGAGCGAGCGGATCATCACGGGGCGGATCATTACTGATCCGTCCCGTGTGAAAGGGGCCTTAGTGATGTTGGCAACACTGATTGTGTACCGTAGTGTATACGCTGCCGGTGTTCTGTGAAAACAGCCAAGTTGTGGAAATCTGCATTCACTCCTGCTGGAGAGTCACCGGAAGTGACGTAATTGGAGATTTTGATGAGTTGAATCTTTTGACAGAACACCAGTATCTTCTCTCCTTTTTCTTCTGGGTGTCTGTCTTCGGCCGTCTTAATTGACCAGCAGAGGATAACTTCACTCCTGCACATGTGCGAGAGTCACTCATCCCGACACACTGCATGTCTCTACTGCAATAAAGAGCCTGCCTGTACACAATATTTTTTTCAACTTTAGTTAAGCTTTTTTAGGTCAATCTGCCCTACAAAACTGGCAGCTATTGGGGTCAGGACAAACCATTTAACATTGATGGGTGTGTTCACAGCAATAAACTTTTATTATTATGGTTTAAACCTTTTTATCTGTAACAGCTTACAAAATCTTAGCTAGAATCCAGCTTTCATTTCTAGTCACTTACATAAAGTTCAGATAAAAATGACATGCCCATCTAAGACTAATGCCGCGTACACACGAGCGGACTGTATGGCGTACTTAGTTCGTCATACAATCCGACGGACAGTCCGTCGTACTTTCGACTGAACGGACTTGACCACACACGGATGCACAAACAGTCCGTCGAAAGCTTGCGCGATGACGTGTACAGCACGTATGACGGGACTAGAAATAGGAAGTCCAAGACACAGCAAAGCACCCTTCCGCCGTGTAAATCCTTTCTGGGCATGCGCCATTCTTAGTCCGTCGAACTAGCATACTGACGAGCGGATTGTCCGCTGAAACCAAAGTACGACGGACAGAATTTCGAAAAATCCAAAATTCTTAGTACGCCGGACTGCACGCTGAAAAAGTCAGCTGAAGCCCACACACGAGCGGATTGTCCGCTGAAATGTGTTTCGACGGACTAAGTACGCCATACAGTCCGCTCGTGTGTACGCGGCATAACTTGTCCACATGGTGAGAACATTGCATTGAATTAACAGTGTTGTTACCCTTTTCCAAAAACCTGAAAATCAATGGATCTACTGGCAGGACCATCAGGTAAGAAGACTACATGCAGGGACGAATTGACTGCATCATACCATATATGTCATTTTTAAAATTTCACCCATAGTTCCACGTAGAGCAACATTACCACTTACCTTTCTGTCTACTTTTCCTAAAATGTGTGCTTTCTTTCTACAGTTACAATCAATGTCATTTTCTTTGGAACCTGATTTTTCAAGAAATGTTGTATTTCTATTTTTGTATGCCCCTCAGAGCATCTTCACTGTTCCCCTGCCCCCACTGCTACCACACCAAGAGCCCCCAACATTGTCTGCGCCAATGTGGTTATGACAGCATTGATGCACGTTGTGGAGATGGACATACAGCTGTCTAGCAGTAGAAAGTAAGCAAAGCCAGTGAGGTATTCAAATGCTTGCCGCAATGTGGCTCACAGGAGGCAATTTCCGCAGATCATGGATTACATTTAGTCTGAACTTTGATAGCAATAATCGGGAGCGGTGATCAGTGTCGTGTCTCCCCCACAGTTAGAATCACTCCCTAGGACACACTTAACCCCTGAAGCGCCCCTTGGTGGTTAACCCCTTCACTGCCAGTCACATTTACACAGTAATCGGTGTATTTTTAATCGAACTAATCGCTGTATAAATGTGAATGGTCCCAAAATAAGCGCCAAAAGTGTCCACCATAATTTCGCCGCCATTACTAATAAAAAAAAATAATGAATAAAAATGCCATAAAACTATCCCCTATTTTGTAGACGCTATAATTTTTGCGCAAACCAAATCAATAAACGCTTATTGCGATTTTTACCAAAAATATGTAGAAGAATACGTATCGGCCTAAATTGAGGAAAAAAAATGTTTTTAATATTTTTTTGGGGGATATCTATTATAGCAAAAAGTAAAAAATAATGCTTTTTTTTTCAAAATTGTCACTCTTTTTTTGTTTATAGCGCAAAAAATAAAAACCGCCGAGGTGATCAAATACCACCAAAAGAAAGCTCTATTTGTGGAGAAAAAAACTATGTCAATTTTGTTTGGGAGTAAAAACAATGCCGTGCCCTTCCTCTGGGCCCCCGGCCCCCATAGGTTTAAACTATCCACGCTGATGCGCCCGGTGCTGCGGGGGGGGGGTTGGCGTTTCCTGACTGCCAGAAATATTTTCTGGCAGCACAGTTAGTCACCGTAGTCTGGTGGATGGTACCAGACACGTCCAACCCTGCGGCGGTTCTGGAGGCTGCAGTGGTCCGCTCCGTGGAGGCCCTAACGCATTTACCCCTGCGGGGTCCCAAAGCCCCCTACGACCTGACACCCTCCATGCACACGACTCTAAGGGCCTGGAGGGAGGGACTGGGGCTGGAGGGGTTTCCACGGACTGCGATCTCCCCACACGCCCCCCTATGGAACAATCCTACCTTACCCCATCTCTACTCACTACCAGACCCCAAAATTTGGGCCAGATGTGGTATAAAACTCATATCTGACCTCACAACCGACACAACTATACACCCCTTCAATCACCTGGTATCTCGCAATAATGTACCCCCCTCGCATGTATTCCGATATATGCAGCTATCCCATGCTTTCAAAGCCCAAGTGTTACCCAATACCACGCAAATTGTGCAGTCCGCCCTGGAAAAGGTTACAAGATCTGAATGCGCCAGGAAGCTGACTTCGGTCCTTTATGCGCACCTCCTTAGGGTCTCCTCTCCAGATCTGTCAAAGCTCCGTCAAAGATGGACTCAGGACATTCCGGATCTGGATTCCGAGGACTGGGAGGACATGTGGGACTTTCCCTTCACAATCCTGGTCTCCCTTCGAGACCGTCTCATACAATACAAAATACTACACCGGGCATATCTTACCCCGTATAGATTACATAAAATGAGAACCTCCCTGTCCTCGGAATGTTGGAGATGTACTGGGGATCCGGGTGACTTTATACACATCTTCTGGTCCTGCCCGGCAATTAAACGCTACTGGTCACAGGTGCTATCAGTAATTCAAGAAGTGGTAGGAATAGATGTAGCCCAAACCCCACGGATATGCCTTCTAGGATTGGTGGAGGGGTTGGCCCCCAGGATAGCGGACAGAACTCTGATAGGACTCCTACTTTTTTATGCCAGGAAAATGATCACTTTATGCTGGAAAAAGCAGGCCCCGCCGTCAATGCTGTTGTGGAAAACTCATGTCAATAAAGTCTATCCACATTATAAGGAAACATACCATAATAGGGGATGCCCCAAAAAATACATGAGAGTGTGGGCCAGGTGGCTGGCTGAGGCCTCCACAGCGACCACAGATTGACATGTCCATGTTGCCATTCTACGGGTGGATGTGAGTTTTGTTGTTGTGGGTGCCTAGTATTGCTTTACTTCTTTGTTTAATACTATATAGTGTAACCACTAATGTGAGTCTAGTTCACTTCTTTTATTGTCCCTTGCGGCCCGACTGAAGAATTTGGTCCTTAGTTATCTCCATAGAGTGGGAGCCAACCTAGCACTAAGTTAGTTGTTGTTTGTTTGTGGACGTGCTACAGCTGTAGATTTATACTGTTGAAGCAACTTGCTGGCCCCTGCGTGGGTCTGACCCTAATAATGTGGCATGTCACTGTTACTTGTTGAATGTCTGTTTGTCTGTCTAAAAATCAATAAAAATATTTTTAAGAAAACAAAACAAAAAAAACAATGCCGTGCCAATTTGCAAAAAATGGTCTGGTCTTTGGGCAGCCAAATGAAGTGGTTAATATGTGTTTTCCTATTAAGCATAGGAGAGTGCTAAGGCAGGAACAGGCCCTGGGTGTATTTGGTACATTTTCCTGTTAGTAGCAGTTATGACATAATAATGTATGCTGTACCTTACTTGATAGTTATGAACTCCAACAAATATTGCATACATACTGTACTCCTAAGACACATTCATAGTCTGTGAATTTAAAATAGATATTTTATATGTGTTTATTATGGCATGTTATATCCAGGCCCAGACTGGGACAAAAAATATACCTGGGCATTTTAGACTGAGCAGCCCATGACATATTTACTGGGAGGCACGGAGAGCATGGGGGGGGGGGGGGGAGCTGAAAAACACAGGGGGTGTGCAGAGCATTAGGGGGGCCAGAGAGCACAGGGGGTGAAGAGCATGGGGGTGGAGAGCACAGGGGGCTCAGAGAGCACTGAGGGGGCTGGGACCACGAGGGGGCTGGAGAGCACAAGTAGGGGAAGAGAACATGGGAGGCGAACAGCACGGGGGGCTGGAATGCATAGGGGCTAAAGAGCACTGGGGGGGCCTGAGTGCACTGGGCGGGGCTTAGAGAGCCCTGGGGGGCTGGAGAGTAAAGGGGGGCTGATGAGTACAAGGGGGCCTGAGAGCACTAGGGGGGGCTAGAGAGCATGGGGGGCGATGAGAACTGGGGGGCTGGAGAGCATGGGGGGCTGGAGAGCTTGGAGTTCTGGAGAGCACTGGGGGGCCGTGGGCACTGGGGGGGCTGGAGAGTACAGGGGGGCTGATTTGAACTGGGATGGACTGGAGAGCTTTGGGGGGGGCTGGAGTGTACAGGAGCTGGAAAGCACTGGGGGGAGTTGGTGATCACTGGGGGGGGCCAAGAGGAGTAAGCGGGCAACTGAGAGCATGTTGGGAGCCTGAGAGCACTAGGGGGCAGTAGAAAGAAGCTGGATGGGAGAAGCAGCTGCATACACAGTAGAAAAATCCATCTCTTTAATTTTCTCCTACAGCCTCTGAATGCCCTCTGAATGCCCATGGGAGGAAGAGAATGAGAAGCAGGCATTCAGAGGCTGTAGGAGAAAAATAAAGAGATAGATTCTTTTACTGTGTATGCAGCTGCGCCTCATATCCAGGCGCACACATGGGGAGCCCCACTCACTTTCCCTCTGTCCGGTGGCCGCGTCTCGCGTAGATCCCTCTTCATGGTCACAGGTAACATGACCTGTAGTCTCCACCCCGGGCCGAACTGTAATGGGGCCAGCCAGCCGCAGAGAGGCCGTGAGCAGTGGGGGGCTCAAGGAGCAGCTCAGCTGCCTTGACCCCACAAGCACATGTGGCGCGGCGGCCCCCGGCCTATAGTTCTACTTTAAAGTGTCACTAAACCCTCATCATAAAAACTATCAATAAATGCTGTTTTACATGTTTTTCATACTCACTCGGTCACTGAGATTTGATTTCTGTAGTCTGCAAAAAACCTGAAGTAATCCTGCACCACTAAGCTGGAACTCAGGTCCTCAGTTTTGGAGAATGTCCTATTGGATGACTCCATGAAAAAAATATTATCTGAATTATATAAAGAACTATTCCCTGTCTCTCCCCCTCTGGTGGCCAAGTGTAGGGCGCAGTGGATGGAGGAGGTTCCAGATCTGGGAGGAGAGGAGTAGGACGATATGTGGAACGTTCCCTTTATACACTTAGTGTCTGCTAGAGATCGCTTAATTCAATTTAAATTCCTGCACAGGATATATTACACCCTAGCAAGGTTATCTAAAATCTACCCAAGAACATTGGCAGAATGTTGGCGTTGCTTTCAGTCTCCAGCTAATTTTAAGGACGTTTTTTGGCACTGCCAGGTAGTCAAGCAGTTCTGGTCAGCACCGTTGGGCGCTGTAGATTATTGCGGAGATTACATCTGTGCCCTTGATGGTGGCAACATGCTTGCTTGGTTTGGTGGAGGGCTTGGCACCTACTAGGGCTCAGTGTACTTTGCTTAGCTTGTAATTATTTTATGCGTGCAAGGCACTGATCCTCTCCTGGAAGAAACCCACGACACCCTCATGGGCTTGTCAATAGGGTGATTCCATTCTATAAAGCAACATACCTAAGCAGAGTCAAAAAAAAGGGGGGAAAGGGGATTGGGACTTTGAATGAAGCACATAGGTATAAATAATTCAGTTTATTGTATAAATTAACATACAAACGCATAATCATGAGTAAGTGTACAGTGTTTATCCAATACAATTATAATAACTGGTACAATTCATAAAAATGTATATCTATACATACAGTGTGGACGGGTTGCCACATGATTATAAATTATTAATATCAAAAAATATACATACTGACAGATATCAATTGAATCATAGAGACACGGCATATAATAGCGCTATGCATTTTGTGGATTGATCCACTCTTCAGGAGCATGCACGTGAGTTCAATAAAATATAATAGAAGCAGTTGCTATATGGTCTGATCCTACCCAAGAAAAATCATAAAAAATAAAATAAAACCAAGTATAAAAACCCACTCTCTACCATATTTACATGGTTGACTATATAATAAAAATGTGGCTCCAACGGGAACTGAGGTGGTATGAGTGGCCTGCTGTTCAGCAAGTAAATCATCCAGGGGAGACAGATTTCAAGAAATTGAAGTAGTCAGAGTGATCATAAGTGCTGAGACCATCAATGAAGGACTTCTGAAAACATATATATGTATATATATATATATATATATATATATATATATATATATATATATATTATATATTTATTTTATATAGTTATAGTATGACACATGCAAGGTGTCCTGTGCTCGGTAAAGAACAGGGGGATTTAAGTACTAGAAAGTATTGGTGGTAGTCAAGGTGTAAGAAGTGAAAAGTAATGAGGATATAAACGCATCACCAGAAGAGGTTGATTAGAAAGGTGTAAAAAGTTTAAAAGTGGTAAGGATATAAATGCATCACCAAGAAAGGTTAAATAAAAGGTGTAAAATGTTTAAAAGTGATAAGGATGTAAATGGCATAATGCATCACCAAGAAAGGTTGAACAAAAGGTATAAAAAGTTGAAAAGTGATAGGTATATAAACACATCACCAAGAGAGGTTGAATAAAACAAACAAACAGTGCAGTGCAACTGGAGGTGAATTCTAATTACCAATTAGACAGTGATCAGTTCATAGGATCCTGGGATCCAAGGTGCTTCATGTAGTGAATCGAAGTGTGCAATGACACACCAGGGTGAGTCTGATGTCCCTGAGTGAAGCCTATAAGGGCAGGGCCTTCACACGCCCACCAACGTCACGTGGGCATGCACTGCAGGAGGGAGGCGTCCTTGGTCAGGCGGAGAGCCGCCTGGGGTCAGTGCCATTACACTCCTCCATCTAGCCGCCAGATAGTACTACCGTGGAAAGCAGGGGCGGTGCCACGGCAGTGAAACCGCACTTCCAACACACAGGAGGTGACTTCGGTGCATGGCACATGAATGTCCACCCACTCTAAGTAGAAGCAGATGGTGTCCAAATAAATTTGACATAGTTTGGAAGATTTGGTTGGACAGTGATCTTTCTCATTATATGGAATGCACTAATAGGGTGGAGGTTGTCTGTGTGGTGATGGATATGGCTCTGTAATTCTTGTAATAACATTGGGATTATTTAGAGACTGACTGTTGCTTAGATAGCTGTATGTAGGGATGATTGATGGACATATTACTCTGAGAACTGTGAAATCGTTATATTAATGCCTATACTATGATGTTGGTATACCTGCCCCTTTTGTTTTAGGGGACTTGCATCCGGGAAGGTGGATTTGTCCACAGGGTGGTGAACCTGGACTGGGGGGGGGGACTTTGTGGGAGTTTCTTTATTATTACTTTTCTTTTCTATGACTCCTGCCCTGTGCACTATTGTTTAGTTTTACTTTCTTCTTGTGTTTTCTGTACTATGCAAAATATTAATAAAAAATTAAAAATTTATATAAAATTAGCAAAAAAAAATACATTTGGAACAGGTAAATTTTTTAAGTGTAACTCCAGCTTTGGATAGCACAGAGAATGGTTTAACTGGCCATGCAGTGATGTGAGATTGCTGACAGATCTGCCAGACAGTAGTGCGGTGAGCAGCAAGATGGCCACCTGGCAGTTTCCAGAACCAGCGTGACATAGCACTGACTCCATTCTTTAGTATGAGTCGTATGTAAGTCAGATGTTTGTAACTCAGGGACTGCCTGTATTGATAGGGCTTTCATTGCAAAAACTTTAAGTATTGTCAGGACTACCCAACTCCAAAGTTCCTACCAATCTTCAGAATTCATCACATGCACTGGGCATGCAATGAAGCTCCTTCCATAAAGAGTGACATTGTCTATGTGGCACATGCACAGAAGTAAAGACTTGGACTGGCTTATTCCCTATGGCTAGACTCGTTCCTTACCAAATACAAAGACATGAAGTCTGAAGAGTCAAAGAAGCTCCAGAATTGAAATAAACTGCTTTGGCCACAGAAACATTTCTTCACAATGAAAGTACCACATTTAATAAACTTTTTTAATACAGATGCTAGAAAGCCAGAAAACAGGTATGGGTTGATTTTGAATTTATAATTGCAATTGTTTACTATCTTGGCTTTCTATATAGAGCACAGGGACTAAGATATTAGGTTTGTTACAGTCGCAATTCAATCTTTATTGGTGCCTCTTTGGTACACCCCCAAATGCCCCTTTATAACATGCCCTGACCACATATGTTCCTCTGTTGAGCTGGGAAGATGATCACAGCAGGTCCCAATCCTGAGCAAAGAATAGCAGACCTTTCAGCACCCACCCTGCTGTCACATCGAGTCAAGCTGTATGTGCCAAGCAGCCAGCAGAAGCAACACGCAGGGTGATAGCAAAATTCAATTCAATAAATCATGAGCTCACTTCTACTATAGTAATTTGTCTTTCAAACTGGATTAATCATTTTAATGCTGTACTGGTTTTGAGTTATTACATAAAGCCCATCAGATTAAGAAAGCATTATTTCCAGAAAGGAATGCTGTCACTGATAATAATACAAGATAAATATATAGATGGAGTTACAGTATGCTAGTTGTATTCTTCTTCTTCTTCATTTTAATGAAATATGAGTTCTAATGCAGGAAGAGACCTTCATTGTGGTAATCTTTAGCACAGTGTTCTTAATCTATTAAACCTGGATACACTATATTAAGATACCTTTTTTATTTTACTTTAAAGGAGAATTTAGCTAGGATGGAAATCACGTAGGGGCTTCAAGAATGCCAGGCTATGTGCAACTAATATTTCTTTTTTGATTATGAGCTCCAAGTGTACCAGCATTCTGACAGTTACAAATCAGTCCCCTGTTACTGAAGGCAAGTCTTTATTTCTTGAAACTCCATTGCTAGTTTGATGTCCACAACCCAAGGAAACAAAAATGTCTTGTCTGAGTTACGAGTCAAAAATATGCAGGAGCCTTTTTTCTTCCAAACGGTGAAAATTATAGCAGCTGTAAAGTTCTGTTCAAATTTTTATTTTTCCGTATGCCTAGAAACAAGGATGTCATTCCTCCATTCCCAAATGGCTTTAATTATTCCCATTTTTTTTTCAAATTGCTTACAGCCTACTATGCTATTCTTTGAACTCTCATCCAATTAAAGCCGATGTAAAACCATTGATTTAACAGTTTTAAAAAACAGTTACATTCCCGGCATGCTCCTAACCCAACTGACAAACCGTCAAATTGCCGGTGTCTTAACCACTTCAATACCAGGCCCACACCAATTTTCAGCTTTCAGTGCTGTGGCACTTTAAATGACAATTGCGCTGTCACCCTACACTGTACCCAACCAACATTTTTATAATTTTGTTCCCACAAATAGAGCTTTCTTTTGGTGGTATTTGATCACCTCTGGGGTTTTGATTTTCTGCTAAACAAATAAAAAAATGAGCGAAAAATTGAAAATGTTTTATGTTACAAAACTTTATAAATAAGTAACTTTTCTCCTTCACTGATGGGGCTACACTGGCGGGCACTGATAAGGCGGCACTGATGGGCACCAAAGAGGTGGCACTGATAGGTGGGACTGATATGCAGCACTGATGGCCACTGAAAGGTGGCACAGATGGGCACTGATAGGCGGCATGGATGGGCACTGACAGGCAGCACAGATGGGCACTGATAGGTGGCATGAATGGGCACTGATAGGTGGCACTGTACACTAATACATTTTACTGATGGATGCCAATCAGTGCCAAACAATAATGCCTGCCAATCAGTGATGCCCATTGTATGCACTGATTGGCATCCATTGAGGGCACTGATTGGCATCCCTGGTGGTGTAGGGCGGCATACCTGGTGGTGACTAGTGGTGGCATCCCTGGTGGTCCTATTGGCATCCCTGTTGGTCCAGTGTGGGTATCCTCAGGGGGCTGCGCTGATAATCGATCAGCACAGCCCCTCCCGTCAGAGAAGCACCGATCGGCTCTCCTCTACTCGTGTCTTACAGACGCGAGTGAGGAAAAGCCGATCACCGGCTCCTCCTTTTTACACTGTGATCAGCCGAGATTGGACACGGATGATCACGTTGTAAAGAGTCTCTGTCAGAGACTCTTTACCTAGATTGGTGTTGTGGGGTGTCAGACTGACACCACACAACAACGATCGCCGCGATGCATGCCCCCGGGGGCACGCAGTGGCTCGATATCCTGCCGCACATCATATGACGTCCGATATGGATAATGAAACCACTTTGCCGCCGTCATTTTGCTATATGATGGATGGCAAGTGGTTAACTGATCACATGTGCAGCACCATGGCAGTTGAAGATTAAACAGAGGCCAAGATGGCAGCTTCCTTGGCTGAAAATGATAGGAGGGTTTACTTCCACTTTGCAAAAAATAAATAAATTCAGCCAATTGGTAAAGGAATGATGACATCATTGTATACAAGCAGGCTACTTCTGAGTCTGACAGCTGCAATCTAAGGATTATCTACCACTCAACCATGGGGGGAAATAACGAAGAGTTGTGCAAGCTAAACTTTTCTAAATGTAGAACATGGAGCAAATGTTGCTCCTAATTACCAAAAAGGGTACAGGACCCTTTGTTATTCAGGAAAGATCAGGTCCCTGTTCTGTGGCTGTGACAGGCACAGCACACAGGACAAAAAATTGGAAGCTTTGGAGCTGCATACTCTAATCTCACAGCCACCCCTGTCCCCAGCTCAGCTCAGAGTGGAGGGAGGAGGATGATGTTAACTGTGTGCCTCCTCTGCTCATGTTGTGTGATCACTGCACGGGTAGAGAGAGAGGAATAGGAGCAGTCTGCTGACAGCTCACATCCCATATGACAAGGTTGCACCTGGTGAGAATCTGCCTCACTTTTCTATATAGAAAACTAATGTATACCTTTGGGTGCAGACCTGCACTAGTTTCTATTTCGTTGTTAAAAAGAAACTGGAGCAGATGAAACAAAAAAAAGGTCTATCTGCTCTTTTAATGTAGAATCTGCTACTTCTGACAGTTTCTCACACTTTTATAATAGCACAGCAAGCTTTATTTCCTGGAATGTATATAGCCAAACTACACTATATTACCAAAAGTATTGGGACACCTGCCTTTACACACACATGAAATTTAATGGCATCCAAGGCTTTGTCTGTAGGGTTCAATATTGAGTTGGCCCACCCTTCGCAGCTATAACAACTTCAACTCTTCTGGGAAGGCTGTCCACAAGGTTTAGGAGTGTGTCTATGGGAATGCTTTTACCTTTCTTCCAGAAGCTCATTTGACAGACACTGATGTTGGACATGATGGCCTGGCTTGCAGCCTTCATTTTAATTCAACCCTATCGGGGTTAGGTACGGACTCTGTGCTGGCCAGACAAGTTCCTCTACCCCAAACTCGCTCATCCACACTATATTGCCAAAAGCACTGTGAGTGGAGCACCCCTTGTGGTATGTCAGCCAGACAGCTGAGGGGGTGAACTACAAGTCCCAGCACACCCCACCTGTATTCCCACACACAGCTCACCTGACACTGATTACGTCACATCTCTGCGGGAACGCCCCTCTGGATGTAGCAGGGTGTCTCTCTCCTCATGCTGCAGCCGTTCTCACCTGGCAGAGAGAGGATCCGGGACTCCTTCAGCTGTCATTCTCGACTCCGCCCTTGGCCATTCCCGATTAGCTGTCTGGGGGGGGGAATCTGCACCCCTGAACAAGGAGAGATCTATGCTCAGTTTTTTCACAGTGAGAAGCCGTAGAAGAGCGGTGATGCGGGGTGGGCAGTGAGAGATGACATCATCTTTCTGCTCCCCGCCACACCTCTAACACTGAGGCTGACAGAACATCAGCTGTGAGGGCGGAAGAGCGTTGATGAGGGGGGTGGAGAGAGATGATGTCATCACTGCTTCTTCCATCCACCCAGCTCTCTCATGCCGGCTCTTTCATGCCGCTCGCCCAGGTGTCTCATGTCAGCTGCCTGCACCCATGGCCCGCCTGCAGAAAGGCCACGGTCCGGTAGTGGGCCACAGCCCAGGGGGTTGACGCTCCTATTCTAGAAGAATGGTCAAACATTCCCATAGACACACTCCTAAACCCCGTGGATAATCTTCCCAGAAGAGTTGAAGCTGTTATAACTGCAAAGGATGTGCCGACTCTATATTGAACCCTACGGGCTTTAGGGGGTGCCCTAAATTTCATGTGCGTGTAAAGGCAGGTGTTCCAATACTTTTGGCAATATAGTGTATGTAATCCATACCATGCTCCCCAGTTATGCAGACCATGAAGAATTAATAAGAAACAAAAAAAGATTAGTTAAACCCACAAGAGATTCACTGGTTTTCCTTTAGAATGATTTTTCTTAATAACAAATGCAATAATTTAGTGGTAAGATTAAATGTTTACTTATGTACAAGACTTTTGTTAGTTAAAGCGGAGGTCCACCCTAAAGTGGACCTTCCGCTCATCGGAACCCTCCCCCCCTCCGGTGCCACAATTGGCACCTTTCGGCGGGGGAGGGGGGTGCAGATACCTGTACAGTACAGGTATCTGCACCCACTTCCGGGATAGCTCTCTGCGGAAAGGGGTGTAGATTACGCCCCTTTCCGCAAGTGCCCGCCCCTTTCCGCAAGTGCCCCGCTGCCTGCTGGGAAACACACAGATCCCAGAGGCAGCGGGGACCGTCTTTATTGCGCAGCGCGACTCGCGCATGCGCAGTAGGGAACCGGGAAATGAAGCCAAAAGGCTCCATTTCCTGATTCCCATACCCAAGATGGCGGCGGCAGCACCCGAGAGACGATCTAGAGATCGGCTTCGGGTGCCGACATCGCGGGCGCGCTGGACAGGTAAGTGTCACTATTTTAAAAGTCAGCAGCTGCAGTATTTGTAGCTGCTGGCTTTTAAAAAAAAAAAAAAAAACGCGGAGTCCCGGCGGACTCCCGCTTTAAAGCATTTTTAAACCCAAAAGCAAACATTTATTATATTGCAGATGATCAACTCTATTGTTTCTCTAAAGAAGCTGCCCTGGAGATGTATCTGTTACAGGGATGAGACAAACCATCCTAAATGTAAAAAATGTTTGCTGTAACTGCTTATAACATATTAGCTGGAGTTTGGCTTTAGTTTGTTAGTATACCTAAATCTGTTTGTTCATCCAACACTCCCCACCCCCAGACTGACAATGCTGATGTCTGCTGTGCCCTCTGTGCTCATTCATAAAGAGTTAGGTCACTCTTAGCCCCTGTACACACGGTCGGAGATTTCGACAACCAAATCCATCGGATTTTGTCCGTCGGATTTTGTCCGAAACTGTTGCATACACACGGTCGGACAAAGTTGTCGAAAAATCCGATCTTTCAGAACGTGATGACGTAATTTCGTTACAATGGGACTACATTCAGGCTAGTAGCCAATAGCTTCAATGTAGGAATTTGATCTGAGCATGCGTGGCACTTGGTCCGATCAAAATTCTCTACACATGATCGGAGTATGTCCGATCGGACCAGTTTGTTGGAAAATATTTCCAAGTTGAAAAATTGGGTCCGACGGATATTCAGACGGAATCAGTCCGATGCATACCACACACAGTCGGATTATCCGACAACACGGTCCGATAGGACACATTCCGACGGATTCTCCGACCGTGTGTACAAGGGCTAACACAGGATGTGCCTTACTGGCTGTATCGTCGGGTGAAAAGAAAGAGGAAAAAGCCTAAAAAAAAAGAAAATAAAAGTTTTAGTACCACTTTTACCTACAGGTAAGCCTATATTAAGGCTTACCTGGAGGTGCTTGAAATATCTCCTAAACCTCCATGGTTTAGGAGATATTTACTAAAAAGCAGAGCGCCGACGTCATTGGCGCATGCACCCTTTAGAAAGGGCACAACGTAACGTTTCTAGTAGGGGTCATGCCATGACGTCACGTGACTCTGGCCAGTTACAGAGCTGGAGTTCGTGGCCCCGGAAGGAGGAGGGGCAAAGATGGATGCTCCCTGCTAGTGGGGACAACGGAGACATTGCGGGCTTTGGTTTCAGGTAAGTGACACATATTGGGCTACTATGCGATGGATAGTAGCCCATTATGCTTTACCTTTGCAGGGAAATGAAGGGAAAGTAAAATCCACCAGGGCAAAAGTTATAGCGGCTACAAAATAGGGGATAGTTTATGCCATTTTTATTAATAATTTTTTTTTTACTAGTAATGCCGGCGATCAGCGATTTTTATAGTGACCGAGACATTATGGCGGACACATTGGACAATTTTGACACATTTTTGGGACCATTGGCATTAATACAGCAATCAATGCTATAAAAATACTGTAAAAATGTCACTGGCAGTGAAGGGGTTAACTACTAGGGAGTGCGGGAGGGGTTTAGTGTGTCCTTGGGAGTGATTCTAACTGTGGGGGGGGATGGGCACGACACTGATCACTGCTCCCGGTGACAGGGAGCAGATGATCAGTGTCCTGTCACTAGGCAGAACGGGGAGATGCTGTGTTTACATTGGCATCACCCCGTTCTTCAGCTCCTTGACACGATCACCGGCACCCGGCGGACATCGAGTCATGGAGCCTGCGGCAGGTGCGCGCACGCGTGCACGGCGGGAAATTCAAAGTAATGTACAGGTAGGTTACTTTGCCCAGCCGTGTCATTCTGCCAACATATAAGTACAGGAGGCGGTCGGCAAGCGGTTAAATCCTCATGCACACTAGTTTATCGAAAATGCTGTTTTTCCTAAAAGGAGAAAATCAGCGTTAAAAATTCACTTATGTCCCTTTTTAAACAAAAACAAACCAAAAACACCTAGTTGTGAACGGAGCCTAAAAAACCTATGGGGTTTATTTACTAAAGGCAAATCCACTTTGCACTACAAGTGGTTGGAAGTGCAGTCGCTGTAGATCTGAGGGGAAGATCTGAAATGAGGGGAAGCTCTGCTGATTTTATCATTAATCATGTACAAGCAAAAATGCTGTTTTTAATTTTCCTTGCATGTCCCCCCTTAAATCTACAGTGACTGCACTTTCAAGTGCACTTGTAGTGCACTGATTTGCCTTTAGAATGTAGCACCCTGTAGTTTAGGCAGGGAGCTCCTCACATATTTTTTGCGCCGGTACTCCTGAAGAGTACGCGGTATTTTTGTAAATTTAGTTTTTTCCTAAGACTATAGCTTGGACTTGGGGTTAATTTCACTAAATTGTGATTCTGGCATCAGTTTGGCTGGACTGTACTATGTTCTTCCTGGTCATACAGTGGTGTGAAAAAGTGTTTGCCCCCTTCCTCATTTCCTGTTCCTTTGCATGTTTGTCACACTTAAGTGTTTCGGAACATCAAACCAATTTAAACAATAGTCAAGGACAACACAAGTAAACACAAAATGCAATTTGTAAATTAAGGTGTTTATTATTAAAGGTGAAAAAAAATCCAAACCATCATGGCCCTGTGTGAAAAAGTGATTGCCCCCTAAACCTAATAACTGGTTGGGCCACCCTTAGCAGCAACAACTGCAACCAAGCGTTTGCGATAACGTGCAATGAGGCTTTTACAGCGTCCTGGAGGAATTTTGGCCCACTCATCTTTGCAGAATTGTCCTAATTCAGTTACATTAGAGGGTTTTCGAGCATGAACGGCCTTTTTAAGGTCATACCACAACATCTCAATAGGATTCAGGTCAGGACTTTGGCTAGGCCACTCCAAAGTCTTCATTTTGTTTTTCTTCAGCCATTCGGTGGTGGACTTGCTGGTGTGTTTAGGATCATTGTCCTGCTGCAGAACCCAAGTTCGTTTCAGCTTGAGTACACGAACAGATGGTCGGACATTCTCCTTCAGGATCTCTTGGTAGACAGCAGAATTCATAGTTCCTTTTATCACGGCAAGTCTTCCAGGTCCTGAAGCAGCAAAACAGCCCCAGACCATCACACTACCACCACCATATTTTACTGTTGGTATAATGTTCTTTTTATGAAATGCAGTGTTCCTTCTACGCCAGATATACTTGGACACACACCTTCCAAAGAGTTCCACTTTTGTCTCATCGGTCCACAGAATGTTGTCCCAAAAGTCTTGGGGATCATCAAGATGTGTTGTGGAGAAATTGAGACGAGCTTTGATGTTCTTTTTGCTCAGCAGTGGTTTTCTCCTTGGAACTCTGCCATGCAGGCCATTTTTGCCCAGTCTTTTCCTGATGGTGGAGGCATGAACGCTGACCTTAACTGAGGCAAGTGAGGCCTGCAGTTCCTTGGACGTTGTTGTGGGGTCTTTTGTGACCTCTTGGATGAGTCGTCGCTGCGCTCTTGGGGTAATTTTGGGCGGCCGGCCACTCCTGGGAAGGTTCACCACTGTTCCATGTCTTCGCCATTTGTGGATAATGGCTCTCACTGTGGTTCGCTGGATTCCCAAAGCTTTGGAAATAGCTTTATAACCCTTTCCAGACTGATAGATCTCAATTACTTTCTCTCTCAATTGTTCCTGAATTTCTTTGGGTCTCGGCATGATGTGTAGCTTTTAAGGATCTTCTGGTGGACCTTACTGTGTCAAGCAGCTCCTATTTAAGTGATGCCTTGATTGTGAACAGGTGTGGCAATAATCAGGCCTGGGTGTGGCTAGAGAAATTGAACTCAGGTGTGGACAACCACAGTTATAGTATGTTTTAACAAGGGGGGCAATCACTTTTTCACACAGGGCCATGGTGTTTTGGATTTTTTTTCACCTTTAATAATAAACACCTTCATTTACAAATTGCATTTTGTGTTTACTTGTGTTGTCCTTGACTATTGTTTAAATTGGTTTGATGTTCCGAAACACTTAAGTGTGACAAACATGCAAAGGAACAGGAAATGAGGAAGGGGGTAAACACTTTTTCACACCACTGTAGGTGCATGCATCATCTCTGACAGGCATTGGAACGCAGTTTGGTTGGACGCATTGGGTACCAATCTCTCTCTCTGAGCCAATCAGTGGGTGCGTTGTCTCGCTGTGTATTCCGGGAGAGGGTACTTAAGGTGCTAAAGTGACATGGTTCTGGGTTCCGGTCCAGAAGTATGTTTTGACTCCATGGTCCTGGTCCTCCGGACCAGCCCCGAGAGGCCCTCATGGCCTGGGGTGCGGATCCATCCGTTTCCGAGTTTCAAGACTGGCTAGTCCGAGGCGTAGTAACTGGAAGGAGGATTTCAAGGTGGTCCGGTGCCATCTCGGGCTTGGAGAGGCCCAGCAACTCAAAACGCAACCGGGGAGGACTCTTCAGAAGAGGGCCATGCATGAGGCTGGCTGCTCGGTAAGAGCCCGGAAGCTGACCTGTAGGGACACCAAGTAAATCTGCATTCTTAGGCCGCGTACACACGGGCGGACTGTTCGCCCAACTTTGTTCGTCGAACAATCCGACAAACAGTCCGCTCAAAATTTGCATGAACGGACTTGACCACACACGATGAACGAACAGTCCGCTGAAAGCGTGCGCGATGACGTGAACGGCACGTACGACGGGACGAGAAATTCGATGTCCAATACACTGCAATGCAACCTTCGCCGTGTAAATCCTTTCTGAGCATGCGCGAAACTTAGTTTGTCGAACAAGCCTACACACGAGCGGACTGTCCGCTGAAACCAAGTTTCAGCGGACTGTCTTACGGAAATTCCGAAAAACGTTGTTCGACAGACTGTCCGCTGAAACTGTCCGCTGAAGCCCACACACAAGCGGACTGTCCGCTGAAACACTGTTCAGCGGACAAAGTTGGGCGAACAGTCCGCCCGTGTGTACGCGGCCTTATGGTATCGCGGGACGGGCTGCAAGATTTTGGTACTGTAAGAAAGTTCCTAATTTCATCCTTCGGTTACAACTAAGTTCCTGTGAGAAACTTTCTGTGTTCATCTAAAGTTTTACAACTAAGTCTGTGGCAGAGACTTTGCTAAGTTTGAATCACTTGTTGGCTGCTAAATCCATAAACCAGGATTTATTCTGACAGTTGAAGTATCCAGTTGCGAGTGGCTATTCCTTGGATCATCTAGAGAGAGACATTTCAAGTGTCAGCAGTTTTCCAAACAAGTATCTGAGCTTCCCTACCCATACCCTCTATTCCCAACTGAGAGACTGTGTTCTGTTCTACGTTTTATGCAAATAAAAATTCCTCAAAAGGGATTTAAGTGTCGGTCTCTGCAGTTATTGGGCCATGAAACCTCGGAAACCCCTAGACAAGAACAACGAGGTGGAGAAGGTAAATGGTAAGCCCAGAAAACCAGCCGCTCCTTCGGGGGTCAGTGCTACATATTTATTTGTCAGGAGTAGTTATCCTGGTTGATTGATAGAGATCTATTGATTTCTCCCTAAGTTTGGCCTTGTTGCAATTTTCTCTTCTAACCACTAGATGGCCAGGTACTTGGTGGTACTAGATATGAGAAGAGCAACCCAAGGTCAGGTTATGGGTATGTGGGGTATCTCATCCAATGGGCGGGGGTTTTCTTGAATCCCTTGGCCTTCTGGGAGAACCTACATATTCGGGTGGAGTCAGGTGATCAATGTTCTGTGCCACCTGGATGGCTGTCTGGGTGGACGTGTGTCGTATTGCCCGGGCTACTAGACCAGAGATGGGATCTATCCCGGGCCCATCTGGCTGCTAGGCTGTCTGAGGGCCTATCCAGAAGCAAGAGAACAGCGCAGGGTTCGGCCTGCGGTTTGCAGTCCAATCAAAAGTAACTGTTCTGTCAGCCGGAGAACCTGTCGTAGTCGGAAAAAGAGGGGAAGCTGTTGCCAGTAAGGGACTATCTGCCTTATTACCAGGGACCACCGTGAGTAACTGAAGCAAGTACCGGAGCAGCATTCTTACCAACCGGGGACAGTGAAGAACCTGGAAACTTCAATGGGAATCAAGCCAGGGACCCAACCAGTGGAGGTGATGCTTGCAGAGCAGTCTTGTGTGTCAAGCTAGGGACCGAGCGGGCAAGTGCGGGTGAAGGCTGAGAGGTATCTAGAGTGCCAAGCTAGGGACCCCGCAGAGAGGTGGGGGTGATACTTGAGGAAGATACCAACGTGAAGATTGAAGGAGCTCAAGGGATTCAGTGACAGTGAATCAGAGGGTCTAGTGAGAGACCGGGAGCTCAGTCTATGGAAGAACTACAAGGAGAAGAGTTGTAGTGAAGCTGAAAGAATTGTTACCCTTTGTGTTAGGAACTGTTAAAGACTGTTGCCATAGGAGACAACATTCCTGCACGTGCAGACGTGGCTTCCTATTGAAGTCTTGGAGCCTGCTAATTGAATTTGCAACTACTTAAGGGTGTCCTGGCACTAAACCTCTCTCCCCCCAAAAATACAGAAAGGACTGTTAAGAGAAATAAAACCTCTTTTACACCCAAGAAGTGTCTGGCGCCCAATGACTTTCACCATCTTTGCACTCTTTATCTTTGAGGCTTTATGCCTCACAACCCACTACATTTAGAAGTATGTCGCCTATCTCTGGCTCTGGAGGTTCTCACTGGACCAAAGGAGGTCTGGGACCATGCTACAAGTAAATAAACCCCATGTGTGCATGGACACTAGGCTTTTATTGAGGTGCAAAAAACTCCAAATGCCACAAAAGCCTCAGTTTAGAAGCATCGACGTGCATGAGGCCTCAGGAAAATTCAAATTGCATAATAAGTGAAAATAACCTTCACTTGCCCTTTTAAACAAAGCCCTTTTTTTCTCCTTGCCAAACCACAAAAAAAGAATGAAAGCAAGATGTAACAATGCGGTATAATTATATGACCAGGTTATACCCCAACAAAGTACACAGTCCCTGGAGGTGGGAAGTCAGCAATACTCACAGACAAATGCAGCCATTCAACAGGCTGTAATCCACACCACAGGTAGCTACATGCTTAGAAAACCCTGACTTCAATTCAGAATAGTATTTGTCTGTCCCGCTCCTTTCAAAGGTGACTTGCCTTTTTTTGTTTTTGATGTGACACTGAGGTCAACTATTGTACCCTTTTACAATTTTTTTTGTTATTTGACTGATCGAGTTATTTTATATAAGCGGTTACAGTGACAGTCGTCAGTAAAACGGAGACAAGTGAGACACGCAGATTTCCTTTTCGAGTATGTTCCCCCGGTTTGTTACAGAACCCGTATTTAAGGGATAACTCCACTTTCATGAAAAAAAATATAACAAATAAAAAAATAAATAATAAAAAAATTTAAATTGTTACACAAGCCATATTGTAATTTGACTGCTTCAGTACTGGACACTTTCACCCCCTTCCTGCCCAGGACAATTTTCAGCTTTCAGCGCTGTCACACCTTGAATTACATTTGTACGGTCATACAACACTGTACTCATATGACATTTTTAGCATTATTTTCACACAAATAGAGCTTTCTTTTGGTGCTATTTAACTACTTCAGTACGAAGCACTTGCACCCCCTTCCTGCCCAAGCCAATTTTCAGCTTTCAGCTGTTTAAATGACAATTGCGTGGTCATGATACACTGTACCGAAACAGATTTTTTTTGATTTTGGTGGGCACTGATGGGTACTTATGAGTGGCACTGATAGGCAGCACTGCTGGGCACTGATAGGCGGCACAGCTGGGCACTGATATGTGGCATTGATATGCAGCACTAATAGATGGCATTGATAGGTATCACTGATGGCACTGGCAGGCATTGGGGCTGGGCACTGATTGGCAGCTGCCTGTGCGCTGGTTGGCATTTCCCTGGTAGTCTAGGATGGCATACCTGGTGGTCCAGTTTGGTGGCCACCCCTGGTGGTCCTGGCAGCATCCTAGTGGTCCTGGGTGGGCATCCGAGGGGGGCTGCACTGACAGGCACTGGCAAGCATTGAGGCTGGGCACTGATTGGCAGCTGCCTGGGCACTGATTGGCATTTCCCTGGTGGTCTAGGGTGGCATACCTGGTGGTTCAGTGTGGTGGCCATCTCTGGTGGTCCTGGGTAGACATCAGAGGGGGGGCTGCGCTGATAACCTATCAGCACAGACCCCCCGTCGGGAGAGCAGCCTATCGGCTCTCTGAAAAACTGTGATTGGACATGGCTAATCACGTGGTAAAGAGCCTCCCTCAAAGGGTCTTTACTGAGATCGGTGTAGCTGTGTGTCAGACTCACAAACCACACCACCGATCGACACGATGGGCGCACGAGAGCAGTTCTTCTGGAGGGCCGTCATATGACGTCCACCCAGAACGAGAGCCGCGCCGCCCAGCCGTCATTTGATGGCCGGTGGGCAGGAAGAGGTTAATGAACACTGGGTTAAATATTTTTTCCTAAATAAATGTACAAAAAAACATTAGTGAAAGACCATCCAAAATAAATTATATCTGTAATATAACTCATCTTATCTCCTGCATAAAGTGGGCACAATTTATTTTTGGCACACTGAAATCTAATGCGGAGGTGAAGAACTGGGTTAAGCTGGGTTTTCCTAGGTTTGCTCCCCCTTTAATTAAATTGGGCACACCTGTGGACAGGTACATTGTGACCGATGGTGTGAAGGAGTCTTTGCCAGAGACTCGAGGGCCTCAGTATATAAGGGGGCTCTGGCAGATTGTTGGCCTTTTGGTTGGACGGAGTGAGCATAAGGAACTACCCAACCCTCCCCCCCTCAGCCCCCTGCCCATCACAAGCAATATTATGTGGTTCTTCATCTCTGTATCAAAGTTGGACTTTATCAGTATTGAATGTTATGTTTTGCTTGAGTTATTAGCTAAGCATTGTGATTTTTGTTATATGCTAATATAATTGTATTATTATGTTATTTTCTAAATGGTCTGAATATTTTAAAATCAGTAAAAGTGCCGTTGCCAATTTACACCAATTTTGTGTCCCATGTCCTTTTATCATATATGTGTGGTTGTATTTGGAGTTATCTTTGGGTCATTTGTGCAGATTGCATCCCCATGGGCTAGCAAATGATTTGTCTAACACTTTCTGTCTTTTTTTTTTAACCCCTTCACGCCAACGTAACGCAAAAATTCGGATCTAGTAACCTGTAATCACTTCCGGTTTACTAAAGACCTAAAAGCGTCAAATTTAAAAAAACAACAGTATTCAAAAAGGTCAAGCTTGGCGATTTGAATGCTTTTAAGTGCAAAGGAGGGACTGGAAAGAGTACCTGTCACTGCCTCTTACTGTCACAAGGGATGTTTACATTCCTTGAGACAGCAATAAAAGCGATCAGAAAAAAAAATTTAGGTGTAAAAAAAAAAAAAAAAAAAAATATATATATATATATATATATATATATATATAAAGCATTCTAAACTGGTAACCTGTAGACAATTTTGAAATGTCAGCTATGAAGATTTTTAAGTACAATAGTTTATTCCTTTCACGAGCATGTGTAATTTTAAAGTATGACATGTTAGGTATCTATTTACTCGGCGCAACATCATCTTTCACATTATATAAAAAAATTAGGCTAACTTCACTGTTTTGTTTTCTTTTAATTCATGAAAGTGTATTTCTTCCCAAAAAATTGCATTTGTAAGACTGCTGCGCAAATACAGTGTGACATAAAATATTTCAACGATTGCTGTTTTATTCTCTAGGGTCTCTGCTAAATATATATACAGTGCCTTGCGAAAGTATTCGGCCCCCTTGAACTTTTCAACCTTTTGCCACATTTCAGGCTTCAAACATAAAGATATAAAATTTTAATTTTTTGTGAAGAATCACCAACAAGTGGGACACAATTGTGAAGTGGAATGAAATCTATTGGATAATTTAAACTTTTTTAGCAAATAAAAAACTGAAAAGTGGTGCGTGCAAAATTATTCGGCCCCTTTACTTTCAGTGCAGCAAACTCACTCCAGAAGTTCAGCGAGGATCTCTGAATGATCCAATGTTGTCCTAAATGACTGATGGTGATAAATAGAATCCACCTGTGTGTAATCAAGTCTCTGTATAAATGCACCTGCTCTGTGATAGTCTCAGGGTTCTGTTGAAAGCGCAGAGAGCATAATGAAGACCAAGGAACACACCAGGCAGGTCCGTAATACTGTTGTGGAGAAGTTTAAAGCCGGATTTGGATACAAAAAGATTTCCCAAGCTTTAAACATCCCAAGGAGCACTGTGCAAGCGATCATTTTGAAATGGAAGGAGTATCAGACCACTGCAAGTCTGCCAAGATCTGGCCATCCCTCTAAACTTTCAGCTCAGACAAGGAGAAGACTGATCAGAGATGCAGCCAAGAGGCCCATGATCACTCTGGATGAACTGCAGAGAACTACAGCTGAGGTGGGAGAGTCTGTCCATAGGACAACAATCAGTCGTACACTGCACAAATCTGGCCTTTATGGAAGAGTGGCAAGAAGAAAGCCATTTCTCAAAGATATCCATAAAAAGTCTTGTCTAAAGTTTGCCACAAGCCACCTGGGAGACACACCAAACATGTGGAAGAAGGTGCTCTGGTCAGATGAAACCAAAATCCAACTTTTTGCCCACAATGCAAAACGATATGTTTGGCGTAAAAGCAACACAGCTCATCACCCTCAACACACCATCCCCACTGTCAAACATGGTGGTGGCAGCATCATGGTTTGGGACTGCTTTTCTTCAGCAGGGACAGGGAAGATGGTTAAAATTGAGGGGAAGATGGATGCAGCCAAATACAGGACCATTCTGGATGAAAACCTGTTGGAGTCTGCAAAAGACCTGAAACTGGGACGGAGATTTATCTTCCAACAAGACAATGATCCCAAACATACAGCAAAATCTACAAAGGAATGGTTCACAAATAAACGTATCCAGGTGTTAGAATGGCCAAGTCAAAGTCCAGACCTGAATCCAATCGAGAATCTGTGGAAAGAGCTGAAAACTGCTGTTCACAAACGCTCTCCATCCAACCTCACTGAGCTCCAGCTGTTTTGCAAGGAAGAATGGGCAAGAATTTCCGTTTCAATATTTTTATTTTGCATCAAGAACAGTAAACAAAGTCAACGTGAAAATGACTAAAACATAGTGAAAGACAATATAGAAATATGGACAGTCTTAAGTTTGAATATGTCAAGCCAGTTTGCAAGCATACAGAGCATTATAATACTGACCCGAATCCAACACGAAATACATATGATGGGAAGTACACATTCATGTAACTGAGGTAAACATTTGCCTCTAATAGGCCTGAGCTAACGTAGGCATTTGAACAAAATCCCAGTCAAATAAGGAAGAAAATACATAAAAAATATAATGGTCATGGAAGGAGGGAGGGATCTCCGCCACCCCATAAGGGCTCTTTGCTGTGGCCGAGGGCCCCTATCCCCCTGCCAAAAATAAAGACAGATAGGACCAGGAGTAAATCAACAAGGGTTATTAAATTATATACGTGAGCCATCATATGTAACCAAAACATGTAGCATGGCTATAATGTAACAGTAATCCTGAGATGAATGGAACAACATCCCTAACGGGCACAGAAGCCCAGTGCAACTGGATGAAAGTATGTAAATCAGGTTTCTGTGAACCGAGTGTAAAATACTGAGATCCACATTGCGGTGCAGGAACTGGCCCTGAAATCAGCTGGCCCGGCCCAACTCCGCAATGAAGCGTCCACTAAAGACCGTCTCTCACTAGGCTCCTTAGAAGAAGGTGAAGAATAAAAAATAGTAGAAAAGGAGAAGAAGAGGAAGGGAGAAAGATATAAAGAAGGTAAAGGGAAGTGGCATTTTCCTACAGGAGTCGCCTGGGGGTAACAGAACCGTAATCAGGGTCTAAATCCGGGAGCATTTATGTGGATAAAGAAACTCCCACGAAGTGCGCCCATGGTTCCCAAGTGGCCCTGAATTTATCCGAGCGGTCCAGGAGTACGCTTGCCGTCTTTTCTTGTAACATAATCCAGGAAATTTTCCTTTTGGCCTGTATAGTGGAAACATAGGGCTGCTTCCAGGCTTTGGCAAGAGTGAGCTTAGCTCCCAATAAAATGAAAGTGATGAGGCGTTGCGTACTCCTGGAGGCTCCCTCTGTAGGGAAATTAAGAAGTGCCACCAGAGGAGACATCTGAACCGGTGTTGCAGAGACTCTGGATATCCAGGTAAAGATCCTATACCAGAACTGCCGTATTCTAGGGCATGTCCACCACGTGTGTATCATGTCACCTCGAAGGCCGCATCCCCTGAAGCACAGTGGGGAGGCGGAAGGGAACATTTTGGCCAATTTGGAAGGGACTAGGTACCATCTTGTTAGCACCTTGACACCAGCCTCTATCATACTTGGGTTAAGGATACCTCTGAAGGATTTCAAGAACACCCCATGCCACTGCTCAATGCTCCAGGATTGGTTAAGGTCTTCTTCCCAGGCCGACATGTAAGATGTCTTGGACTTTGTGGAAGACAGTGCCTTATAAATGACTGAAATCCCCCCCCTCTGCTCATTGGACCGACAGCACCATGTTTCATAAGACGTCACCTGAGGACCACTGGGAAGGGACTTGCATTTTTTGTGTAGGAAATTTGAGATCTGAGTGAATCGAAATATTTCAGTGGGGGGCATATCAAGTTTGCTGGTGCAGTAGGCTTTAGAGATTGGGCCCACTGGTCTGAGGAAATGACCTATTCTATATAGCCCCTTGTCCAGCCACCATTGAAAGGCTTTAATGTTCAGGCCCGGAGGGAAGTCTGGGTTATGGAATAGGTGAGATAAAGGTTTTAATTGGGAAATTAGGGAGCAATTATGTTTAAGTCCATCCCAAACCTGCGAAGGAGTGCGAGAGAGTTGGTGAAAGGATCGGAGGTCTCATCTTTTTAGGGCTCCACATCAAGAAGTCTAGCGTGTGCCTAGGTACCGCTTGTCTTTCTATCTGTATCCAATCAGGCTGTTCCCATCTAGAATAGACAGCTGACATCTGTGCCAATTGGGCTGCTTGATAATATAGACATAAGTTTGGAAGTCCCAAACCACCTTCCGATTTGGATCGGAATAAAATAGATTTAGAAAATCTATGTCCACCCTTACCCCAGACAAATTTAATAACTTTAGCTTGAAAGCGTTGCAGGCGTACTCTATCCACCGGGATGGGAAGAGCCCTGAAATAATACAGAATGCGAGGGAGCAGCGTCATCTTTATAGCACTGATTCTACCTAGCCAGGATAGGGACAGCTCAGTCCACCCGATGAGATCCTCCTCCAATTTGTGGAATAACGAAGGGTAATTAGCTTGATGGAGGAGATCAATCCTAGTGGTTAATTTAATCCCCAGATACGATATTGATGAGTCACTCCAGGTGAACTTGAAGCTGTCCCTAAGCCTTTCTATGAGTGAGCCAGGAATATTCACATTAAGAGCTTGAGATTTCTGATAATTAACCCTGAGACCCGAAATCGATCCAAAGTCATCTAAGAGACTACAGATATTGGGCAACGAGGTCAGGGGGGAAGAGACGAACATAAGGATGTTGTCTGCAAATAAAGCACATTTGTGTTGGATAGAACCGCAATGGATACCTTGTATATTTGGGTTATGCCTAATGGCTATGGCCAGGGATTCGATCGCTATTGCAAAAATTAAAGGGGAAAGCGGACATCCCTGTCTTGTCCCTCTGGATATGGGGAAAGATTCCGAATAAAATCCCTGCAGACGTACCTGGGCCGTTGGGGACGAGTACAGGGCGCACAGGACATTGAGAAAAGACTCTCCAAATCCCCAACGTTGTAGGGTGGTGAAAATATATGACCAGTGTACAGAGTCAAACGCTTTTTGGAGATCCAAAGACAAGAGGCATCCCTGTCTGGTAGATTTCCGTCCCAGTTCGAATTAAGAAGCGATATGATGTCTATGGCCCTTCGAGTTTGGTCCGGACCTTGTCGACCCGGAATGAATCCCACTTGGTCCTTGTGTATGTATAAGCTAATGAAGGAAGCCAGACGGTCCGCAAGGATCTTGGTCAGAATCTTTAAATCATTATTGATAAGAGAGATTGGTCTATAATTACCGACTGAACTGGCATCTTTATTAGGCTTAGGGAGAACAGTGATGTAAGCCTCATTGAGAGAGGAATCTAAACCCCCCCCCCCCCCCTTCGGAGAGTGTTGAAAAAACGGGCCATGTACGGGGCAAGCGTAGGGGCAAACGCCTTATAGTAGGGAATCGAAAAACCCGTCCGGACCAGGGGCCGAATGCGTTTTCATAGATCCTTAGATTTGTGTCTATCTTCTAGTGAGGGGATCGGGAGGGTATCTAGGAATTTGTTAATCTCTGCAGGGGATGGACTATGAGCACTACTGTACAATGATGTGTAAAAGTCGTGGAATTCGCGCATAATGCGCTGGGGATTCTGGGACATAGAGCCTCCTTGTATTCTGATTCTGGGGAGTGCCGGGGATCGGAATTTAGGTGTCAATCTCTTGGCCAGCATAGAACCAATGTTATCACCCTGATAGTAGAATCTTGCTCTATTCCAGCGCAGCCATTTTTCGGCTTTGGTGGTTAGGGCCAAGTTCAAAGCCACTCTAGCAGCATCAAGTTGGGGAATGGGGACCGAGCTTGGGTTCTTTTTATGTTGTTTGGCTAGTTTGGTGTACTCCTTGTCCAGATTTTCAATATTAGCTTTGTTAGCTTTGTTGATTTGTGAAGAAAGTTGTATAAGTTGACCCCTAATTACCGCCTTATGGGCAGCCCACAGGCAAGTGGCATTTATGTCAGGTGTATCATTTGTGGCAAAGTATTGAAGGATGTTTCGTTCAATTTCTTGAACGTTAGCGGGATCACTCAAAATAGACTCATTAAGTCTCCAACGTCTACTCGGCCCGTGGTTAGCAGGACGAGAGAGGCACAAAACTACCATTGAGTGATCTGACCAGACCACCTCCTTAATACTAGCCCTTGTAGCCAGAGGAATAGAGGCAGATTCGACAAGGATGTGGTCTATCCGGGAGAAGGAGCCATGAGGGTTAGAATAGTGAGTAAAGTCTTTTAGGGTCGGATTCACTTCTCTCCAGATGTCGACCAAACCTCTCTGAAAGAGCAGCTTGGCTATACGTAGGCTTTGATTGGTAGGTCTGGTCAGGCGTTTGCCAGGAGGGCGTGGCTTGTCTAAACCCTGGTCAAATGCGGTATTGGAGTCCCCACCGAAAACCACAGTACCTTCCAGTAATGGCGATAGAGTAGAAAGCATACGTTTAAAAAAGGCTAGCTGGCCCTTGTTGGGAGCATAGTAAGAAACTAAAGAGTACAGCTTTCCATCGAGATCACCCACCACTAACAAGAACCTACCCTCCGTATCCTTGAATTCGGATTTCAGTATAAATTTGCAGCGTTTAGAAATAAAGATGCCCACTCCCCTAGTTTTATCCTCTGCATTGGCCAGGTAAAATAGAGGGAATTTAGAGTGTATAAAGGAGGGGTTAAATCTTTTAGGGAAGTGTGTTTCCTGAAGCATAGCCACCTCTACCCCATGTTTGTATAGATACTGAAATACTTTGCGACGTTTAATGGGAGAGTTCAGTCCCTGGGAATTGTGGGAGATAATTTTGAGTGGGGATAGTGGAGGCAAGGGCGTATCAGTCATTGAGCAGAGAGGGGGGACCGCCATAGAAATCAAAAGCACTTACCCCACAGAGCCCACCAAACCCAATCCATACTACCAACCATGGAAGTAGCCCCTGAGGAAGATGAATGTTCTGATGTAAGGAACCTCCGGCGACTCCTGCAACGAAAGTGTAAAAATAAATACAGAGGGAAAGAAGAAAAGAGAGAAGGATAGATAGAAAGACGGGTGACAAGAGAGCCAACCGTATAGTGGAGGGGACAGAGCCCTCAACAAGCAACGACAAAACATTCACACAAACCGTCCCTTCAAAAAATTGGGACATGGTTTGTCCAGTCACTAGGACCAATACGCCCCAGTAAGCCAGACAAATGGGGGGTACATGAGTACCGCCGCAGCAGGCAGGCCCCAACAATTATGGGTAAACCATAAAACATTTAAAGATAAGCTGAAATAAGGCACCATTACAACCAAGGCTCTCGTGTCTCCACTGTGATTAATAAGTTGGGATAAGCTAAAGTGGAGGGGGGTGACCGAGAGCCCGTCATGCAGCAATAAATGTGTAAAAGATCAACATATGAAAAATGTAAGGAAAGTGTACGCAAAGGAACATAAAGGACACCTGAAACTAATAGGAATTTAAAGTCACGGACATTTGGCAGGTAGATGAGCGAACATAAACAAAAAAAAAAAAAAAAAAAAAAGACACCGGCCTCACGGGTGAGGGAGGATAGGAGCCAATAATGAAACCCAAGGTATCATTCAGGGAGAAAAATATAAGGACCAAACACATTCCCCCACCCCCCACCCCCCCCCCCCCCCCCCCAGAAACATGCATGAGAAGGAGTGGGACATGGGGAGAAACAATGGGAAGTCCCAAAGGGGGTCACACGGCCTAGTCACTCTCCAAAGTCCGCCTCATGTCCACCGTGGATGGGAGAGGCAGCAGTAGACAAAGGAAAGGGACAGGATCCAAGGCACAAGTGGGGTGGCATTTGCTCCCGGGGAGCATCTGAGAGGTTATAAAGAACTTGGACAGCTTGTGGTTGGTGCTCTCAGGGGGGACCAGTTTCCTTAGACTTTTTGGAACGTACTGTCTCCCACACTGGAGGCAGGGGGCTGGTGGGCAGTTGTCTCTTGGCAGATTGTAGCGTGTTTCCATGAGGAGCGTGATTTGGAGTCTGTCTGATGAGGCCTAGCTGCAGCAGGAGTTTTTCCCCTTCATGCAGGGAACCGAAAGTGTAAGCTTTGCCTCTCCAGACAAATTTGAGCTGGAATGGAAAGAGCCACCAATATTTGATTTCTTTCTCCATCAGGACTTGAAGCAGAGGTTTCAATGTTCTCCTTTTTTGGATAGTAGACGGAGATAAGTCAGCGAAGATCTGCAGATGATGGCCTTGAAAAAGGATATTCGGTAAGGATCTTGACTTGCGCATTATTTCCTCTTTGACTGAATAGAAGTGGGGTTTAACCACGATGTCTCGGGGGAGGCCGTCCGCCCTGGGAGGCCTGAGGGCTCTGTGGGCCCTATCCAATTCCAGTCGGTGGGTCGGGATATCTGGAATTAGTGTTTTGATGATAGAAGAAACCGCCTCAGGGACATCTTTGAAGGATTCAGGAAGCCCCCTGACCCGAAAATTGTACCTTCGATTTCTATTTTCGAGATCGTCTATTTTAGCTTGTGCAGTCTCCAATTGTTCTTGTAGATTCTGTATGCACGCCGTGTTTTGATTGGTCCTGGTAATAGTGGATTCCAAATTAGACTCTACTATTTCAATGCGTGAGCCTATATGCTGAAGGTCAGCCTTAATGTCACTTGTAATCTTATGTGCCGTTACATTCAGGAGTTCAGCAAACTTAGTAAAGAGATCAGACACATTCAAGTTATGATGTAGGCCCGAGGCCTCAGGCTGTAGTGAGGGATGCGACTGAGGTGGACCTGCCTCCATGGGTGAAAGACCCATGTCCGCCAGGGTATGCTCCAGGAGGGATGCAGTAGAGGCAGGAGAGGTGGCTCCCAGGGGGGGAAGTCAGCTAAGGGGTCCGGTGCCAGTAAGGATGGGGATGCCGCTGTGTGTAGGCTAGGCGAGCGCGCAGGGCCTGGGCCGAACGGATCCGCCGCCATCTTGGCCGTTTCTGACAGGGACACAGCGGCTTCGAATGCAGGCTTCAGGTTCCTCCTTACCGCTCCCGCATACATCGGATGTGTCCCCGAGGCTTCCGCTGGCTGCGTGGGTACTTTCCGAACGAAAATCGCTGCTGGGGTGCCGAAAGAGAGGCCGGAGCTGCTGCGGCGGGACGGAGCTCTCGGACTACGCGTCCATCTTAGGAGCCTCCGCGCATGCGCCCCCCTTTAACTCATTTAAAGTTCACGATGGTTGTAGATGACCGACAACATTTAGATAACAGATAATGGGTGTAGATATTTTCAGAAGAATCCACTCCTCTTGCTCACTATGAGGCTGTGGTGATAATAACTGTAAGGTGCTGGGTGTAGTAAGATGGTTGCCTACACCCAGAATAGGCCGAAGCCAGGGGCTTGCCTGAGTAGGACTGCAGATGGGGGCTGGCTGGGTCTGCTGTAGGCTCTTGTATAGTCCGTGGCCCCCTTTGGAGAGGCAGATTCAGGCAATATGAGCTCCCACCCGACTGGGGAGAGACTGGAAGGGGGGAATCAACTGAAAAGTTCCTTGAGGGACTCACCGGCTTAGGTGGAGGCAGGATAGGATGGCCCCAGATAGTGTCCGCCTGTGTAGGGCATCAATAACGAGCCACCCCCCGGGACTGCTTCACTCCGCCGCCGGAGCGGCTTCCGGCGGATCCCGTAGGAAAGTGCGGTGCCTCCGGAGGCTTTGTAGGCCGCAAGATGGCGGCCGGCAGTGCGGCCTATGCAAAGCACAACGGGCCGATTCCCGCGGTCCACCCCGATCGGATCGCAGTCAGAAGGGTACGGACGTGTAGCGGGGGTCGCGGCGGACAATATGATGCAGCTAAACGATGAATTTAGCCAACCACAGCGGAGGATGGCCGCGGATTGTCTATCAGCCAGCGGAGCTCCGATGGCGTGCGTCCGTCCTCGGATCCGGCCGGCCACGCCCCCCGAATGGGCAAGAATTTCAGTCTCTCGATGTGCAAAACTGATAGAGACATACCCCAAGCGACTTGCAGCTGTAATCGCAGCAAAAGGTGGCTCTACAAAGTATTAACGCAAGGGGGCCGAATAATTTTGCACACCCCACTTTTCATTTTTTTATTAGTTAAAAAAGTTTAAAAAATCCAATAGATTTCGTTCCACTTCACAATTGTGTCCCACTTGTTGGTGATTCTTCACAAAAAATAAAAATGTTATATTTTTATGTTTGAAGCCTGAAATGTGGCAAAAGGTTGAAAAGTTCAAGGGGGCCGAATACTTTCGCAAGGCACTGTATATATATATATATATATATATATATATATAATATATATATATGTATATATATATATATATATATATATATATATATATATATATATATATATATATAATTTTTGGGGATCTAAGTCATTTGCTAGAAATAAAATACAGATTTTAACTTGTAAGCAACAAGTGTCAGAAAAAGGCTTGGGCATGAAGGGGTCAATAAAAAGCTCTTAAAGCAGACGATTTTGCCCTGCAACTTCTTTACGACTTGATCCAACTTTGGATGCTATGTAGGAGCCTGTATAAGGGCTGAAATTGCACCAAGTAGTGCAGGAACCTTTTCTAAAGTCAAAGCGACTTGTGTAGTTTCATAGGGAAACATTGAATTTGACATGCCATGCGACTTAGGGTCTCAGAAGTCAGATCCAGTGTCGCATTAATGTGAACTGAGCCTTATGCCCTGTACACGCGATCTGAAATACTGACGATAGATTGTCTGACTTTTTTCGCTTGCTAGTCGTAAGTAGAAATGAAATCGGTTACTAAAGTTACAAAAAGTCTTGTATGAAGGAATAAAACATTGGAAGTGATGTCATGTGTTGTAGGGTATTTGTATTATATTTTCGGACAATAACTGTTCTGATTAAACGAAAATCGTACGATATAGTATCGTACAAGAAAAATGTTCGTGCTTGTCCGATCGGATAAGTATCGGATGAACTGTCGTGATCGGCTCTCGAATGCTGTTTACTAACGATCCAATTATCGTAAGATCGCTTCAAAAGCGGTATTTTTTGTACGATTTTTGAATTGTGTGTATGGGCTATTAATGTGCTGCATCTTTCTACAGGTTCATACTCCGAGTCTGAATCTGGGGTCTCTCTGCTGCTCTCATTAGTCATACTAAGAATTTTGACCACCTCCTCACTACTGTTCCTTTTTTTGACATTGTGGCAGAAGAAAACATGCTCAAAAGGCAAACATTGTCCTTGCCGTGATCAACAAACTGGACACACTGCACTGTCCTCTGCAATTCAGGACACACTGGGCTTGTTGTGATTTGCAAACTGGGGCACACAGGCCTTGGATGTTATCTGTACATGCTTCTCCCCTCACAGTGGCTTTGCCTATGCGAGAGAAAGGGGACAGCCAGCTTCTCGTTGCAGCCAGTGTTTACACTTTTAATCATTGTGATTGGTCACAGCGATTACAGGGTACAGTGACAGTCTCATTGGCGCTATACCTTCAGCTTGTGATTAGCATTGTGCCATTCACAAACAGACATTTTTTTATTGTTATGATCACTGTAATTGGTCATACGTGGTATAGAGCCGCTTTCATTGGCTCTGTACCTTTTTTCTGTGATCTGAACTGTCCAATGATAGTGGGACCACAATCGCTGTTCTTGTCTGCCTGCTAGGGGTGCATGCAAGCACAGAAAATACTAATAAATTAAAAGATACCTAATCACAGCAGTGAGTGTGCTGCAGCCTGCAGGCAAGCTTTTTTTGCAGAAGAGAGAGTCTCTTCTGCAATAAAAGACACCTATCTGTCTGCTCACAGCGATCCCTGGACTGTAAATTGAGTTGCACATGTGCAGTTCTTGTTTCTTTGTGACCTTGCACAATCTGACAAGTGGCTCTACAAAAAGTAAAATAGTTTTGCTTAAAGCCCCTGTACACATGGGCCGAATATTGACCAAAATCAGCCGTTACAGTAGAAACTGGCAACATTTCGGCCCATGTGTACAGGTGCTTGTCCAACAGATGACCAGCTTCTGTCAAATGCTGGAACACTAGCAGCAGATCTGCATCCGATCAGCACTGGCAGCCAACGGCTGTGAGCGCTGACAGGTGTGTTCTGGCATGTGTGCAATGTGGGGGGTGATCCCCCTATTAGAACACAATAGCACATTGGGGAAATTGCTGTACTAACATCGCATAGTTAGTACAGATACCTCCTCAGTTTTTTTCATTCAGCCCGCTGGATTAAATGAAAAAAAAAACGTATGAATGCGGGAGCATTCATGTTTTTGCTTATAAGAGTGAGGTGTAAACTTATCCTTGAATGTAAAAGAAAGGTGAACTTATCCTTGAATGTACATGTTCATGCACTAATCTGTAAGAAAAATAAGTAACGCAGTTCATGCTGAATGTCTGCACCGTTAAGTTAATTGTGCTCCAAAATACAATCAGGGAGACTCCTGATGCGGTAAATGTATACAAATAATTGTCTCCAAAAGGACTCTTCATTTATGAACAACTAATTCTAATGCATTCACTTATTGTAGTGTGTATTATGACCAGGCCTCTAAAACCCAACTCCAGAAAATAAATAGTTCAGTAATGATCAGGGCTTGTTTACACTTGCTTCAAAACATGGTGTTTGACCAGTGGCGGCCCGTCCACATGGCGCGCAGGGGCGTCGCCCCCCCCATCCATACGTCCTGCCCCCTAATCTCCATGCAGGGCGCCAGATGCATGGATTCCAATTGTTTTTTTTTTTTAAAGCACGTGATTAGAGCCAGGGGCTCTAATAGGCTTCAAAAAAGGATGGGCTCGGGAAGCAGGTCATTTACCAAAAAAAAAAAAATACTACCAGCTGCCACTGCGTTTGACACGTGTCCTGTTCACACTGTTGTGTTTGCTTTAGTTCACTGTGCTTCAAAAGTGATACCCTCGCTTTCATCTCAGTGCTTCTCCAAAGCCCCTTTACAAGTCTATTAGAGCGCTCCTTAAAGCGGGAGTCAGCAGGGAGTTCGCGTTTTTTTTTTTTAAAAGCCAGCAGCTACAAATACTGCAGCTGCTGACTTTTAAAATAGTGACACTTACCTGTCCAGCGCACCCGCGATGTCGGCACCCGAAGCCGATCTCTCGATCGTCTCTCGGGTGCTGCCGCCGCCATCTTGGGTATGGGAGTCAGGAAGTGGAGCCATTCGGCTTCATTTCCTGGTTCCCTACTGCGCATGCGCGAGTCGCGCTGCGCAATAAGGATGGACCCGCTGCCTCTGGGATCTGTGTGTTTCCCAGCAGGCAGCCCCCGTAATCTACGCCCCTTTCCGCAGAGAGCTATCCCGGAAGTGGGTGCAGATACCTGTACTGTACAGGTACCTGCACCCCCCTCCCCCCTGAAAGGTGCCAATTGTAGCGCCGGAGGGGGGAGGATTTCAATGAGCGGAAGGTCCACTTTAGGGTGGACCTCCGCTTTAAAGTGGTTGTATAGTCTTTTTTAGAAGTTTAACCTACAGGTAAAAAAAAAAAATCTTAAACCTGTATGGTTTAGGAGATATTCCTTTCACAATGCGCTGCTGACTGCAGCGGCACATGTGCACAGGGACTTATCGGATGAAAGTCCCGCAGACGCCGGACTTACTAGCTCATTATGACTTTTCCCTTGCAGGTCAGAAAAGAAAAAAAAAACGTCAGCGGGTTTACTACCGCTTTAACCGTACCTGCATTGGTATGAATGCTTTAATTCAACGTTAGCTTTGCATTTATTACACCATACACAATTATTACATTATTATCACTTCTCCTTTTGAAAAAAATAGTAAACCAACGCACACAGGGTATTTACCAAGCTTCATTAAAGCTCCAAAAAAGCATCAAAAACACATAAATAAACCATGTTGAAGCGGCAAATGATTTAACCTCTTGCTGACCGCTGCACAAATATATACTACGGGGCGGCAGCTCTTCTGCGCGAAATCACGTACAGGTATGTGATTTTGGGCTTCCAGATCTGTGGCGCACACATGTGCCGCCGGCGACCAGCTCCAACTGTGATTGGACACAGTGGGAGCCAATCAGTAGGTCCAGCAGACCCGCTGTCCGCCAGGACCTGCCAATCATTCCCGAGAGAGCCAGAGCTGCGGTCTGCCTATGTAAACAAGGATCCTGGATCTCTATCATCCCACCCCCCACACAGTTAGAAAGCACTCCCTAGGAACACATTTAACCCTTTGATTGCCCCTGATGTTAACCCCTTCCCTGCCAGCGTCAGTTGATTAACAGTGTATATTTTTTTAGCATTGTATTAGTGTCACTGGTCCCCAAAAAAGTGTAAAAAATGTCACTTAGTGTCCGATTTGTCTGCGGCAATGTCGCAGTCCCGCTATAAGTCACTGATCGCCACCATTACTAGTACATTTAAAAACCACCACGAACTTGACTCCATCAGGGACCTCGAATGACTGCTGTTATAAGAACAGTTTAAAAAAGCTTGGACCGCAAAGTCTGTGTTTTTTTTTTGTTTTGCACCCTGCATTTGGCCAATTATGGCTTTCTTAGCAGAGGGCGCTGGGATTGGCCAAAGCATGCAGGTCAGGTGCATGATTTAGCCAATCATCATACAGCAATGCACTGCGATCTCGCAGTACATTATGGGGCGTTCCACACAAACTTCCCATAATGTTTGCTCTTCAGCAAACAGGCGAACACCTGATGTTAAAGTCGAACTTATGTTTGACCCGAACATCAAACTCATCCCTAGTAAAGACAATATCACAACTTTTCATTTATCACATGTAATAAAAAATCCAACATGATAAATACATATGTCAGTGATGGCGAACCTTGACACCCCAGATGTTTTGGAACGACATTTCCCATGATGCTCAAGTACACTACCGAATGTATGAGCATCAGGGGAAATGTAGTTCCAAAACATCTGGGGTGCCAAGGTTCGCCATCACTGACTTATGTCATAATCACGTTTATATCATGATTTCATAGCAGTGTTTTGCCCTGAGGGCCTTCCTTCAGGGATTGCTGCTAATTGCCGCTGAAGTTCAGACCAACCATTCATGGGCACTTCTTTAGCCCAAAAGATCAAACAGTAAAAACCAATGTTATTGCAAATAAGATGGAACCCCTGATTGGTACCAAGTGGAGAATTATCTAGTGGCCACAGGAGGTACGAATGGACTTCAGGGGGGGTGCCCAGCTACTCCTAATAAATCTGCTCCACCATCATGAAACAGTAATCCAATGGAACAGAAAACACATGCACATTGCATGGCTCTAGCCAACGAGGATATTTCTACAACATCTAGTAAACCATGATGGAATGACCACACTCCCCTCCATTCCTTTATTTTTCTCATTCCTTTTCTATGCTCCTCCATTAACTGCTTAGTTTTCCACCACCTTATTTTCCAATTATGACCTCCTTGCCAGCAAGCGAACCCTTTCAGCTGACTGGTCGCACCTAGTACTTTGTCTCTCAAGGAGGGCGACATCCGACAAGCCTTTACAGAGCCATTTCCTTCATCGAGTACCCGCTAGATGCTCTGAGATGGTGGTGGTGCCCAACCCTGGGCACTTTATGTCTTCCTCAATTGTAAGCCATATGTTTATATAACACCTCCAGTGTATATACTTCAACAATATTGGAAGAACTGATTCCTAATATCTCTGTATTCCTTCTATCTGTTAAGCTTGTTACTTTTGTATGCAAAATTCTGAATAAAATAAGATTGAACTAAAAAGCAGTTAGTGACGTTCTCCTATGAAAACACGTTCCAGCAAAAATAAGAGTGCACTATGTCATCCTGCACCGAAACCCATCTGGCTGAAAGGCGGTATAAGGGGTGAGCTATGCTCTTCCCTAGGAAAATATGATTTGCACTTGAACTGCATCTTGTGATTTGTTATGTGCATGGAAATGAGATTGTTCCGTAGCAGCATCTGCTTCACACAACGGCTCTGCGCAGTCTGATTAAATTGTGCTTATGCTCACAGCGACATAGGCTCTTCCCTTGAAATTCGTATCGCCTGCTGGCGTTTATTTGCATTGCTCGCCACACGTGAATGGGCAGGGCTTCTTTTTTTCCCCTCTGTTAGTAAAATATGTACTCCAGCTGCCTGTTTATTGTGTATGTGTTAGAAAAAAAAAACACAACATTGTGTACAGAATGAAATAGAGTGCGGAGCTGTGCTATGTGCTCTGCAAATGTAAAGATGAACCTGGCTGGTTTACTAAGGGCTGCGTGAGCTGATTATAAAGGCCTGCTGATGAAGAACTAAGCAGACAGGGTCTATCCAAGCAATGTATAGTGCTGCACAAGCAGGGCCAAGCTTGTAAAAGACTTAGAAAACTATACAGGGACTTCATGTCACGTGACATTGGTCTCTCCATCAAAGCTTTCTCTTACCTTCCCCTAGCTGCAGCTTTCCTGTTTGGTCTGAAGAGACAATGGCAACAGTTCTGTAAGAACTTTTCTTTAGAAAACTTTTGAAATTGGAGGTTGTACATGATTGAAATATGAATCAGTTGCCCTAAGGGTGTAGATACAGTCGGTTTGTTAACAAAACTTTTGCATCTGAATCTGCTTCCTTATTTAACACAACATTTACTGCCGGAAACATTTAGATCTTCTTCAGAGTTATTGCGTGAGGGTAATATCTGACACACATTTTCACTTTAAAAAACCACCATCTGTCTTTAACCGCTTCAGCCCCGGAAGAATTTACCCCTTTCCTGACCAGAGCACTTTTTGCGATTCCGCTTTAACTGACAATTGCGCAGCCGTGCGCAATTTGCTTCCAAACAAAATTGACGTCCTTTTTTTTCCCACACAAATAGAGCTTTCTTTTGGTGGTATTTGATCACCTCTGCGCTTTTTATTTTTTGCACTATAAACAAAAAAAAGTGACAATTTTGAAAATAAAAAATGCATTATTTTTTACTTTTTGCTAAATATCCCCCAAAAATATATAAAAGACATTTTTCTTTTACTCAGTTTAGGCCGATACGTATTCTTCTACATATTTTTGGTAAAAAAAATCGCAATAATTGTTTATTGATTGGTTTGAGCAAAAGTTATAGCGTCTACAAAATAGGGGATAGTTTTATTGCATTTTTATTGATACTTTTTTTTACTAGTAATGGCAGCGATCAGCGTTTTTTATTGTGACTGCGACATTACGGTGGACACATCGGACACCTTTGCTTCGATTTTGGGACCATTAATGTTTATACAGCGATCAATGCAATTAAAAATGCACTGATTCCTGTGTAAATGTGACTGGCAGTGAAGGGGTTAACCACTAGGTGGCGCTGTAGGGGTTAAGTGTGTCCCAGGGAGTGATTCTAACTGTGGGGGGGAGGGGCTGTGTGTGACACGTCACTGATCACTGTTCCCGATTACAAGAAGCAGTGATCAGTTACAGTGTTATTAGACAGAATGGGGAGATGCTTGTTTACATTAACATCTCCCCATACTTCCTCGCTGTGAGACGATCGCGGGTATCCCTGCGGACATCGGGTCCGCGGGACCCACGATTACGGTCCTCCTGGCGGACGTACACGTGCACACTTGTGTCAATTAAGAGCACTAAGTGTCCTTTCTTTCTGCTGCTTCGTTTCTCTGCTTTCAGCATGAATCACTTCTAACAAGTTTTCCTGACACCAAGAAAAAAATGGTGACAGAGAGGGAGCTCCAGCTGATTGACATCCTCAGATCTGTTCCTGTGTGCTCTGTGAAGGTGTTAGGAGTGTCTAGCGCTAGGGTTGCCACCTCATCCTTTTAAAACCCGAGCACATATTAATTATGCAGGTTCTGTGGCTGATTAAGGTGTTAATTAAACTCAGTGCCTTATCTGCATTAAATTAGCCTCAGAACCTGTGTAATATGTGTTCAGTTTTAGGCTGGGTTCACACTGCTGCGGGGGGAGATCCGGATGTGATTCGCACCGCAAATCACATCCGATCTCCGTAGCGATGCGAGTTCAGCCATACAGATAGTATGGCTGAATTCGCATCGCTCCCGCAGCAAACTCGCACGGGACCCTTTTTTTGGTCCGCAACAGAATCGGATCGCATGGGGGTTCACACCATGCGATCCGATTCCTGTGCAAGTCGGCAGATCGCACTGCGATATGCGGACGGATCTGGGGGTGTCATTAACATATCATTGACACTCCCAGCCGTCCGCATAGGGCAGTGTGAACTGCCGGCGGGAGGTGTGCGATGCGGGAAAACGCAGCGGATTCGCGGCGTTCCCGCATCGCAGCGGTGTGAACCCGGCCTTAAAGGGATGAGGTGGCAACCCTATCTAGCGCTCCTGCTCCTCATTCCAGCATCCTGGTTTTGGCTGTGGCATTCTCCTTGTCTGTATGTCCACCTGCAAGGTGATTAATGTGGCCAGTCTCTGGGAGGAGACCAAACCTGATTTAAACTAGCCAGGCCTGCAGTCTCATGTTTGTGATAACGTGTGTAATACCTGATCAAGCTACCTGTTATTTTCCCTGCTCTGCTAGATTGGATTACCTAGTTCAGTGATGGCAAACCTATGGCACACGTGCCACAGCTGGCACACAGAGCCCTCTCTGTGGGCATGTGACTTATAGTCTTCTTAGCATCTTCAGGCACACAAAGGCTCCTCATACTTCACTAGGACAAAGTGCCCAGTATCCCCGCACTGTCCCGATACCGCCTGCCTCCCCTGGATTACACACAGCATTTTGACTCAGTGCACAACTCTTTACAGAAAACGCAGTGGGACTGCCTCATAGACCAGTAGGAAGGACAGCCAATCACCTCCCTCTGCCAAGGAATGAACAGCCCATTGACTGGCATGGGAGGAGAAGTGGGCATTTGCCCGGGGTTTGCCTGAATGCAGCTGCTTCGTTGCATTGGGGGGAAAGCCTAGAGATGAGGCCAGAGCTGTCAGTGATGAGCCACACAACGTGACTGTGTTCTGTACTATGGTGATAGAAGGAGAGGTGTGTGTGGGCAGAGGGAGCATGACAGGCTGTAACAATACACACTTCTCCCAGGAATTCTAAGATTCTAATTCTCTGTTACAGGGAAACTTCACAAAACATCTTTATTACTGAAGCTGGCAATTATACTATAATGATTGCTTGTGACACCACTACCACACAGGGGCGGATCCATTGTCAAGTCTCAGGAGGGGCACTGACAGAATATATATTTTTTTATTTATCGGGGAATTGGCTGGTGTTGACGCTTCAATCATCCTAGCACCATGATTGTTATGGTGTCAAGATGATTGAAGCGCATTATTTCTATTATTACATTGTTATATAGAATGAAATGGTTCAACTCAAAATAATGCAGAATCAGAGGGAACCCCAAGTGTGTCAGTTGCCACCAGAGTGAAGTCAGGCAGCAGAGAGATGATGTAATCTCTCTGCTTCCCACAGCTGCACAGTGAGAGTGGAACTTCAGGGATGCAGGGCAGGCGCTGGGTGGTGAGAGATGATGTCATCTCTCTGCTCCCCTCTCCCGCTGGTTGGCCAGCTGCCAGCTCACCTGCCGAATGGCCCGCCTGCTCACCCACTGAGCCGCCCACGTGCTCACTCACCCACCCACCCACAGCTAATTTCTGGGGGGGGGGCAATTGCCCCGTTGCCCCCTCCCTGGATCCGCCCCTGGTATCACAGCAGAGGGAGGAAGGGGGTGGTGAGCTGCAGAGACGGGAGTGGATGCTTGATGTTCTGCATGGCAATGTGCTGTATGGAGAGGTGCTGCATGGCGATGTGCTGCATGGAGATGTCCTGCGTGGAGATGTTCAGCATGGCGATGTGCTGCATGGAGATGGAGATGTGAGCATGGAGATGTGCTGCATGGCGGTGTGCTGCATAGAGATGTGTTGCATGGAAATGTGCTGCATGGCAATGTGCTGTATGGAGATGGGTGTTGGCACTCTGAAAAAAGTTGGTTTTGCATTCTAATTTGGGCACTCGTGGCTCAAAAAGATTCGCTATCACTGACCTAGTTGAGGACTTTGAATCGGATATTGACCATTCTCTGAACTCTGCCTGCCTTTTGATGTTGCACATTGACCCTAACTATTCTTAACCTTGCCTGTCTGCTAACCTCAAGCACCTGTTTGCTTTTGTTCAGTTTATGAATGCCCTGACATGGTGGCCAGACACTATAGCATTGTGTATAAGTACTGGGGGCAACTGAATACCGGTAGGCCTGCTTGCCTTATGGGAAAACGGGCCACTATAGGTGAGGAACACAGAAGCTAGCTATAGTGTCTAACCACCTGCGTTAGGGGTAAAAGTGACAGAAGGGGGTTATGTCTCTTCCCTCCAATCAGCTCTCAGAGCTTCCCTCGCTGAGCTCTGCAGAGTGTAACTATCTGGCCCCTTTTCTGAACTCCCAGACAAGCTTAAAAATTCTGGACATTGAATGGCTGTAGAGAACAGAAGACTACAGATAAACAGGTACAACTTATGTAGGAGGATTTGTTTTATCCCTGTGTATCACTTGAGGCCAGTCAATTCACTGGGTATATGTAAGGATTCACAACCACTTTAATTAAGGAGCATCTCTGAGATCAGATTCCTGCATCCCTGGCATATGTCCCTGAACACATAGCATCCTAAACGAGAGTACCACTTGGTACAGTATTCAGCCCTGTCCTGCTGCAGTGTAGTTCAGTCTGCCATAGACTTTGACATGTTACAGGCAATCCCCCCTGTGATCACTAAAACGCCGGGGGGTTGGAGACACATGGGCTAAACACCCAATGTGCATGTGACTGCAAACAGAAACAGGGGGTCATGCTCTAATCATAAAACATGTAACCGGGATGCTCATTTTGATGCCAATGTTAGAAATTATAGTTGGCTAGTGATGCTTCATTGTTAACAGACCCTCTTCAGTTGGGTTCACACCATCCTCAGATAAAAAAGTTCTGTGCGGGTAAGGGACGGTGCCTTGCATGCATACAACTTAAAGTACTGTCCCCCCTTTTTTTCTCCTAAAGTGGTTGTAAACCTAAATTTTCAAAAAAATAGAAATAACAAATATGCCTATACTTACCTGCTCTGTGCAATGGTTTTGCACAGAGCAGCCCCAACCCCTTCTCTTCTGGGTTCCCCCGCCAGCTCTCCAGGCCTCTCCTCTTCATCTGGGGCCCCCAGGGAAATCTGCTTTCCCTGGGGGCACCCATGTGGCCCCGTCCCCTTCTCCCAAATCACAGCATTTGATTGACAACAGTGGGAGCCAATGGCTCCTGCTGCTATCAATCTATCCAATGAGAGAGACAATGGCTGGAGCCGCTGTGCTTGTGCACATCACTGGATTGGTTCGAGCTCAGGTAAGAAAAAGGAGGGGGTCTGGGGTGAGCTGTAGCACAGAAGGTTTTGCACCTTAATGCATAAAATGCATCAATGTCAAAAACCTTAATGCCCCATACACACGATCGGACTTTCCGCCAACAAAATCGTAGATTTTTGTTCGAAGCCTTAAACTTGTCTTGCTTACACATGGTCACACAAATGTTGGCCAACAATTACGAACGTGGGAACGCGGTGAACTACAAGTCTAACGACAAGCCAAGAAAAAGGAAGGTTAATAGCCAGTGCGGCTACTTGATTTTGAGCATGCGTGAACTTTTTTGCGACGGACTTGTGTACACACGATCGGACTTTCCGACAACAAAGTTTTGTTGGTGGAAAATTTGAGAACCTGCTCGTAAACATTTGTTGGCAAAAAATCCGACAATGTTCGATGGAGCATACACATCGTTGGACTTTCCGACAACAAGCTCACATCCAACATTTCTAGTCAGAAAATCCAACCGTGTGTAACCGGCATAAGGCTTTAGAAACACTTTAAAGCTAATCTTTACTGCACCATAACACCACAAACTAAAAATGCTATTCATTTTTGATATTCAATGCAAACTCCCCCATTCCTCCATGGCTCCATACTTTATTTTGTTGCGAATCACTTTGAAAAACAGTCCATAGCATTTCTTGCCATGGCCATCTTTAGTAAGGGCAGATGATTCATGTAGAAATTTATTTCCTGGAATCGATCTGTCCTTAGCTCAAGCATACATGCAGGAGTTTGTGCTTAGCTGAGAAAACCCTTCCTCCTCTTCTCCCCTCCTGAAGACTTCTGGGGTGTATGCCGGGGCGTCTTTAATATTGATTGGACCCCGGGCAAAAAAAATTTTGGGGGCCCCTTCCATGCAATTTCACTCTCCACCTGCTCTGAGACATACAATAAATAGAAGCTGGACTTAAAATCAGTTTACTGTATCAGATCAGGCAGCAATTTTGATTGTGAAAAGGAGTGGCTGACAACACAGCAACTATTAAACCCAGCGCCACTAAAATTAATAAAAAAATGTATGAAAAATTAAACAATCAAATAATCAGTGAATCAAATATGTGCTAAATGAAACACTAATAGCTGCTCCCTTAAAAAACAAGAAAAAAACTTGTAGTGCTATAAATATACTCATAATAGGGGCGCTATTTTGATTGGTTGCCAGAGTTTACAGCATATCATTACTGCTTACTGACTGGTTGCTAGAAGTTACAGCACACATTACGGCTCACTGATTAGTTGCTAGAGGTTACAGCAAATGATTTCTGCTTGTTAATTAGTTGCTAGAGATTACTGTACAGTAATACTGCTCACTGATTGCTAGAGGTTACAGCATATCATCTTCTCACTGCAGGGAAGCATGATATACATATGAATGCCACCTTTATTTACATATCAATGCAGCTGGCCACAGCTATTTGCTTGGTAATGCCGCTGCTATTTACATATGAATGCCAGTTATTTACATGTAAACACAGGGTCTGCAGGTGAGTTATCTGTACACAACAACAGGACTAAAATTTCAAGGGACAAGGAAATTTAATCTGGGATAGTTGGCAAGTATGAGGCAGCTACTTTGGGCCCCACAACAATGACAGGGCCCAGGGCTGCCCCTTTTGCCCTGCCTTAAAGATGGCCCTGGGTGTATGACATAATTTGCCTAGACAAGAAACCAGGAAGTGACTGAAGAAATGTAAACAAAAAAGTTTAAGACAAGTAAATATGATATACTTTCCTATTTTCTAATGGTAGCAGCATGAGGATTAAAAATAATCAGTGTTAATTGGGTGAAGTTCCACTTTAACCACTTCAGCTCTGGAAGGATTTACCCCCTTCCTGACCAAGCCCTATTTTACGATACACCACTGCGTCAATTTAACTGACAATTGCATGGTCATGCAACGTTGTACCCTAACAAAATTGAAGTCCGTTTTTTTCCCCACAAATAGAGCTTTCTTTTGGTGGTATTTGATCACCTTTGTGGTTTTTACTTTTTGCGCTATAAACAAAAAAATAGCAAACATTTTGAAAAAAAAACAATATTTTTAACTTTTTGCTATAATAAATATCCCAAGAAAATATTAAAAAAACAAATTTATTCCTCAGTTTAGGCCAATATATATTTTCTTATACATATTTTTGGTAAAAAAAAATAAAAATCGCAAAAAGCGTATATTGATTGGTTTGTGCAAAAGTTATAGCATCTACAAATTAGGGGATAGATTCATTGCATTTTTATTATACATTTTTTTTTATCAGTAATGGCGGTGATCTGCGATTTTTATCGTGACTGCGACATTGTGTCAGACAGATCGGACACTTTTGACACTATTTTTGGACCATTGGCATTTATACAGTGATCAGTGCAATAAAAATGCACTGATTACTGTGCAAATGTCACTGGCAGGGAAAGGGTTAAGATTAGGTGGCGATCAAGGGGTTAAGTGTGTTCCCTGGGCGTGTTCTAACTCTAGGGGGGATGGGCTCACTAGAACATGATAGAGATCATGCTCCCGATCACTGGGTGCAGTAGATCCCTGTCATGTTGCTAGGCAGAACAGGGAAATGCCTTGTTTACATAGGCATCTCCCCGTTCTGCCGCTTCATGTCACGATCATGGGCCACCGGCGGACACCGAGTCCGTGGGAACCGCGGGCACGCTCCTGCAGCGGCGCATGCGCCCACTAGCCACCAATGATGCAGTGACGTACAGGTATGTTGTTTTGCACACCTGTGCCACTGCGCCGACGTATATCGGCGGAGCCGGGCGGCAAGTGTCCGTGGGACCTGTGGGCACGCTCCTGCGGCAGTCCGCTAGCCATCGATGAGGCAGCGACGTACTGGTACGTTGTTTTGCACACCCGTGCCACTTTGCCGATATATATCGGCGTGAGCCGGTCGGCAAGTGTCTGCGGGACCTGCGGGCACGCTCCTGTGGCAGTGAGCATGCCCACTAGCCACTAATGACGCAGCGACGTACGGGTATGTTGTTTTGCATACCCGCGACACTTTGCCGGCGTATATCGGCGCGAGCCAGTTGGCAAGTGTCAGCGGGACCCGTGGGCACGCTCCTGCAGCGGCGTAAACGCCCGCTAGCCACCGATGACGCAGCGTCATACGGGTACGTTGTTTTGCGCACCCGTGCCACTTTGCTGACGTATATCGGCGTGACCCGGCCAGCAAGTGGTTAAACTTAATGGAATACCACAAGCTGCTTGCTGTGGGGGCACCCAACAGGAGGAGGGGCCAGGAGCACCAAAGAGGCACCCGAGAAGAGGAGGATCGGGGCTGCTCCGTGCAAAACCATTATATAACATGTTTATTTTTAACTAAGAAATAAAAACACGAGACTTTAGTATAACATTAATACCGATTAAACCAAAAGGGAAAAAAATACAACTTCAACCCCAAGATAAAGGGCTGATGAACACATATAAAACACAAAAAAAAAAGGAAAAGGTGAAACATCTGGCATGTAAAACCCAAATGTCATCTAATAAAGGATATTCTAGTTCATGTGTGGGGGCGTCTTACTATCACCGCAGATCTCAGTGGTCAGATAGCATTTTTGTTCACTGGATGTCTCTATTATCCTCTCACTGCTGGCCACAGGAGAAGGGAAAAGAGGTCACGCCACTCGGATGCCCCCCGGGATTTAAAGGCACAGTCTTTTCATGTAAGTGGATGTACTGTATGTTTAATTAAAGGTGCTTTTTATCTATTACTGATGAGGGAGGTGCATTTCTTGCTGTTTCTGGCACAGAGATCAAGGCACAATCTGCACAGGAACAAGATGTAACATCAGAGACCTCTGAGAATATACATGAATGTGATTGATTGGACTGAGGACTTTCCAAATAGAAATCTTTCAGTTATTCATCACCGCAAGACAAGTTGGTGGTTGGGTGGTATCTGCCAGTTATCTTTCTACCTTTTTTTTATTTTTTTATTTCACAAGTATTCATTTTTCTTGCTTTGCAGGGGGGCATTGCTTTTCACATTTAAAAAATGCTTTAAAGTGATTGTAAAGCTATTTTTTGTTTTAATTAAGGGAAAAGTACAGCCAAAGCTTGTTTGGCTGTACTTCCACTGTGAATCGCAGGAGTGCAGTTCGTTCTGCACTCCTGTGACCTGTTTTCAGCAGACAGCAGACTGACGGACAGAGCTGGTCCAGGCTCGGGCAAGATCACGACAATTAAGTTGGGATCCGCTCACATGCCTGTACCGGCAACCAGTGAGATGCAGAGAGCCTAGGCCGGCTGCTCCCATGAGCGAACAGGGGGGGGGGGGATTGCAGAGAGTGGTGACTGACAATCACCAGCTCTCTGCTCACGAATCTCGGAGAACTGAGTGATTGGCAGTTTGATCACTCGGTTCTCAGTCTTAGAGCCGGTGGGGACAGATACAGCATCAACCAAACCAATCCAAACCAAACCAGTACAATCCAGACCAAACCATCCACCTAGGTAAGTATGAATTTGTAAAAAACAAAACAAACAAAAAACTGAGCTGCTGATTTATTTGGGCTTACCGTTACCTTCCTCACCTTGTATGCGTCTAGGGGTTTCCCGAGGTAGATGGCCCAAAAACTGCAGAGACTGACGACAGATCCACTTGATGGGTTTTTTATTTGCAAACAGTAGTTAACAACACAGTCTCTCAATATAGGATCAGAGGGTTTAGGTGAAAAGTCCAGGCAGGGCCGTCTTTAAGGCAGGGCAAAAGGGGCAGCTGCCCTGGGCCCTGTCATTGTTGTGGGGCCCAAAGCAGCTGCCTCATACTTGCCAACTATCCCAGTGTAAATTCCCTTGTCCCTTGAAGTTTTAGTCCTGTACTGTGTCCTGATATCTCAGTGTGATTGTTGTGTACAGATGACTCACCTGCAGACCCTGTGTTTACATGTAAATAACCGGCATTCATATGCAAATATTGGCAGCATTACTAAGTAGATAGATGCGGCTGGCAGCATTGATATGTATAAAAAGGTAGCATTCATATGTGTATCATGCTCCCCTGCAGTGAGGAGATGATGTGCTGTAACCTCTAGAAACCAATGTGAGCAGTATTACTTAACAGTAATCTCTAGCAACCAATTAACAAGCAGAAATCATTTGCTGTAACCTCTAGCAACTAATCAGTGAGCCGTAATGTGTGCTGTAACCTCTAGCAACCAGTCATTAAAGCGGAGGTCCACCCTAAAGTGGACCTTCCGCTCATTGGAATCCTCCCCCCCTCCGGCGCCACAATTGGCACCTTTCAGGGGGGAGGGGGGTGCAGGTACCTGTACAGTACAGGTATCTGCACCCACTTCCGGCGTAGATTCTGCAGAAGGTATGCCCCTTTCTGCAGAATCTACGCCCCTTTCCGAATGTCCCCTGCTGCCTGCTGGGAAACACACGGATCCCAGAGACAGCGGGGACAATCCTTATTGCGCAGCGCGACTCGCGCATGCGCAGTAGGGAACCGGGAAATGAAGCCGAAAGGCTCCACTTCCTGATTCCCATACCCAAGATGGCGGCGGCAGCACCCGAGAGACGATCGAGAGATCGGCTTCCGGTGCCGACATCGCGGGCGCGCTGGACAGGTAAGTGTCACTATTTTAAAAGTTAGCAGCTGCGGTATTTGTAGCTGCTGGCTTTTACAAAAAAAAAAAACGCGGACTCCCGCTTTAAAGGGGTTGTAAAGGTTCGTTTTTTATTTTCTAAATAGGTTCCTCTAAGCTAGTGCATTGTTGGTTCACTTACCTTTTCCTTGGATTTCCCTTATAAATGTTTTTTTTCTTTGTTTTCTTTGTCTGAATTTCTCACTTCCTGTTCCTCCTCAGTAAGCTGTTCAGTAAGCTGTTCTGGTTGACTAACCACCAGCTCGGATGATGGTGAGAAGTTTACTGAGGAGAAACAGGAAGTGAGATATTCAGACAAAGAAAAAAAAACATTTAGAAGGGAAATCGAAGGAAAAGGTAAGTGAACCAAAAATGCACTAGCTTAGAGGAACCTATGTAGAAAATAAAAAACAAACCTTTACAACCCCTTTAAGCAGTAATGATATGCTGTAATCACTGCCAACCAATCGCAATTGCTGCCTGATCTGATACAGTAAACTGATTTTAAGTCTAGCTGCTATTTATTTTATGTCTCAGAGCAGGTGGAGAGGAAAATTGCATGGGGGGGGGGGCCAAGAAAATTTTTGCCCAGGGTCCAATCAATATTAAAGACGGCCCTGAGTCCAGGTACTCTTATTGTTAAACTCAGTAGAAAACAGTCTCTCACTTTGAATAAATCCAGAGAATAGCTATTCACAACTGGATCCTCACCCTAATTGGATAGTCCTTCTCTCACCAGGCCTAGCAGCCGACAGGGTGTTTGAGTCAGGAATAAGTCTCTGCCACAGACTTTGCTATAAAACACATGAGGAAAACTTGTAGAACACTTGTGTGGTACCCAGGCATGTACTGGCCATTGGGACTACAGGGAGTTTCCCGGAGGGCCGATGGCTCAGTGGGCCGGTTTCAGTGACAAAGTAGTGGCTGCGCGGCTCGCCCTCAACTTCATGCAGTGATGTGAGAAAGATGAGAAAAATACAGAGGAGAATAAGTGAAATAATTAAAGAGGTTAGTGAGGACTCCTTATGTTATTCTACTTTTTTTGCACAATTGCATATAGTTTTATATACTGTTTTTGTGCTTGTTTGCAAAATTAAAGTGGGCTGGTCTGGATGAAGTCCAGGGCCAAATTTTTGTCCCAGTCCAGCCCTGGTGGTACCAGTATCTTGCAGCCAGTCCAGCAATACCCCACGAGATTGGATTCGCTTAGGTCCTTCAGCTTTTCCAGGCTCTTGTTGAGAAGCCAACCCTTGCATGGCCTTCTCCCGAAGAGTCCTCCCCTGGATAACTTCACAGTTGCTGGGCCTCTCCACTAACCGAGACGGCACCAGACCACCTCCGAATCCTTCCCTCAGTTTCCTTGCCTTGGGCTAGCCAGGCCCGAGACGTAAAGTCGGGTGGATCCTCACCCCAGGCCATGGAAGTCCTGGGGGCTGGTCAGGAGGACCAGGACCATGCAGTCATAACATACTTCTGGACCAGAACCCCAAAACACATAACACATCTGCACCTTAACCTCACAGAAAGCACAGCAAGAAGGACGCTCCCACTGGGCTGATTTTGAAAGAGAGCAACCTTAATGCACCTAACTAGACTGTTTCATGCCTGCCAAAGGTGACAGCGCCCCCCATGGCCAGGCAGAACACCCTGCAGTCCAGTCAGACTGATGCTGAGGTCAAAATTTACAACAATTAGACCCAAATCAAACTGAGGTTTTGAGGGTAACATAAAATTTCAAAACATATAGCGTGTGCTCTTCAGGAGCGAGCGCTACACATGTATTCAACATGACACTGCTGCACCTACCTCATTAACAACTAATGCCTCCAAGTATATTATATACCACCAATATGTGAACCTAAACTATAAGCATAAAATTGCATGCTCCAACTCTGTGATGTGGACAATAGGCTTAAAAAAACTAACTGTGAATATTCTGTCAATATACAAATTCACTATATTACCAAAAGTATTGAGACAACTACCTTCGCACACACATGACATTTAAAGTGATTGTAAAGTCTGTTTTCTTTTTAGTTGCAGCTTAGTACAGCTTGCTATTGGGGCACCTGAGCCAAGCCACAGCTCCATGTGTCCATTCTGACACGGTGCCGCAGACAGGAACCTGTCACCTTTCTCTCTTCTTTGGCAGGCTGACTTTGACATTCTCGGCCAATAAAGAGGGGAGTCTCGGACGGCCGAGACACTCCTGCAACATCGCTAAATTAAGAGGGATCTCAGGTAAGCTTTAGGGGGGCTGCTGCACAAAGAAGGCTTTTTATCTTAAGGTATAGAATGCATACAAAAAAAAAACCTTCTGACTTTACAATCACTTTAATGGCATCCCAGTCTTAGTCCGTAGGGTTCAATATTGAGTTGGCCCACCCTTTGCAGCTATAACAGCTTTAACTCTTCTGGGAAGGCTGTCCACAAGGTTTAGGAGTGTGTCTATGGCAATGTTTGACCATTCTTCCAGAAGTGCATTTGTGAGGTCAGGCACTGATGTTGGATGAGAAGGCCTGGCCCACAGTCTCTTCATCCCAAAGGTGTTCTATCGGGTTGAGGTCAGGACTCTCTGCAGGCCAGTCAAGTTCCTCCACCCCAAACTCCCTCATCCATGTCTTTAAGAACCATGCTTTGTGCGCTGGTGCGCAGTCATGTTGGAACAAGAAGGAGCCATCCCCAAACTGTTGTCGCAAAGTTGGGAGCATGACATTGTCTTGGTATGCTGATGCCTTAAGAGTTCCCTTCACTGGAACTATTATCAAAGAATTGGGGTATTATTATCTGCTATGTAAAGGCCAACATCCCTAACTTGAATGGTATACAATTTTCCCCTTGGAAAATGTGACTTTTCAGGCACAGATTGTGAAACAGTATATGTTTATAAAAAAAAGTTTTCTTTATCAAAAAAGGTAGTGTCATATAAAGTAGCACATAGTTATAAAAAACATAGAAGGTTGGGTTTGTTATACAAAACAAAGGAGGTGCAAATAGTACCCAAACATTAGGACATATAACAAAATATGTAAACATAAACTACAATTGTATTTCCTACACATTACGGAGTATGATAAACTCTTCTGGGATAGTTCGATATGTAGATAACAAGCAGGGCCCTCTGATCCCTCCTGTATTGATTTGTATTGTAAGTGTCTGCCCCCATGTTGTAAAGCGCTGCGCACACTGTTGGCGCTATATAAATCCTGTATAATAATAATAATAATATATAAATATATCAATCACAGTCTCTTAATAATAAAAGAAAGGAGGAGAAACAGCTACTGAAAACTTTTTTACCTTAAGGCTGGGTTCACACTGGAGCGATGTGGGAACGGCGCGAATTTGCGTCGGTTCCCGCATCGCATGCCTCCCGCCGGCAGTTCACACTGCCCTATGCGGACTGCTGGGAGTGTCAGTGAAATGTTAATGACACCCCCAGATCAGTTTGCATATCGCAGTGCGATCTGCAAACTCGGACAGGAATCGGATCGCATGGTGTGAACACCCATGCGATCCGATTCTGCTGCGGACCAAAAAAAGGGTCCCGTGCGAGTTTGCGGCGGGTGCGATGCGAATTCAGCCATACTATCTGTATGGCTGAACTCGCATCGCACAGAGATCGGATGTGATTTGCACTGCAGTGCGAATCACATCCGGTTCTTGCTGCTGCAGCAGTGTGAACCCAGCCTAAAACTGTGTTCTGCCCCCTCTTGTGCTTTCTTACTGGCCTGGTGTGCAGGGAAAGGAGGAGGGAGGTGCAGGGGGCCGAACTTCTGACATACCTTGCAGTGGCGAGATCCAACGGAATTGGGGAAAGGGTACCTGTCAAAACAGGTACCCCCCCCAAAGGTGCCAAATGTGGCACTGGAGGGGAGGGGTGATCATATAAGCGGAAGTTCCACTTTTGGGTGGAACCCTGCATTAATGCATAGAATGCATTAATGTAAAAAAACCTAATAAGTTAAGAACCAACAGAGGCCAATTTATAAAGCAGTGGCACCACCTTACACCGCTGCTTGGATATATATATATATATATATATATATATATATATATATATATATATATATATATATATATATTGATACCGGTATAAAGCAGTGTTTTGAACACGCATTTAGGTGTGTCAAGCATTTCAACAGCAATGGATTCTATTGACCAGAATATTCATTTATCCTGGTCATTGGAATGAATGAACACTCTATACTTGTTTAGGTGCATCAAGCATTTTTTTTTTGCCCAAAAGCTCCTCTCCTGAATGCGCTGGTGATGTTTTTCTTTTCTGTTTGCAAACACTCCTCTTCTAATACGCCTGTAAATGTCTACATGTGCATGGATACATAGGCTAACATAGAAGTGCGCTTACAGGCAGAAAAAAAAAAAAAAAGACACATCAAACACCTGTAAAACGGCATTTCTAAGCCCAGAGTGCGTGAGCCCTAAGGGCTGTGTGTGTGTCTTTCATAGGTTTTCAGGTTACTATTCAGAAAAGAAGGTGCTGTCTGCAATAAGACTCATTGGATATCAGGTAACTAGAAATAGGATATATTTTAAATATTAAAGTACAACTAAAGGCAAACATTTTTGTTTATGTTTTTTCTTTGTTAGTTTGTGGATAGAGTGGATTAGAAAACCTGCCATGCTTTTATTGCTCCCTGTGCCCCCATTAGGGAGACTCACCCTCTTTCTATTTGTCCTGTTTACCGTTATCACCAAGAGTGAAATTAAGGGTGCTTTCACCGTTTTACCGTTGTTTTCGTGGAAGTTTTGGCCTGCTAGCGCTTTTTACCCCTGCTAGAGGCCGAAAAAGGGTTAAAACCACCCGCAAAGCGCTGCTGCAGCGATGCTTTGCCGGCGGCGCTGCCTATTCAGTTCAATGGGCAGGAGTAGTTTAGGAGTGGTGTGTATACACCGCTCCAAAGATGCGGCTTGCAGGAGTTTTTGTTTAACGTCCAGCCAGCACATCGCCCCAGTATAGAAGTCCTCCGGCTCTCACACTGGGGCTGCAGGGGAGCTGTTTTTCAGGCATTTACAGGCGCTATTTTTAGCCCAAAAGTGCCTGAAAAACGCCTCAGTGTGAAAGGGGTCTAACAGAAAATGCCACGTTTTGGGTTGTCAGCAGAACCGGAATAGATTGGAAATCTTCCAATGAGGACACTAGATCTGGTGACCTGCAAAAAAAACTGACCGTGGGTATAACCCTCTCTTACGTATTCAAAATGAAAATAAAATAAAATAATATTTTTAGCCTTAACTATTTACTATAGTTTATATAGAGAATAAAACTATTTCATTCTATATATTAAATATATTATATGGTAAATATGTTATGCTAACTATATTATTTTATTTTATATATATATATATATATATATATATATATATATATAATATTTTAGGCTAAATATATTATTTGATTCTATGTATTAACTATATAATATATAATATAGTTAATACATAGAATAAAATATTATATTTAGCCTAAAACATTTAATATATAGAATAAAATAATATGTTAGCATAACATATTTACCATATAATATATTCAATATAAAGAATAAAAATGATATATTTAGCCTAAAATGTGTAATATATAATATATAGAATAAAATATTATGTTTAGCTTTAACTATTTACTAGAGTTAATATCGAGAAAAAAACTAGTTTATTATATATATTAAATGTATTATATGGTAAATATGTTATTCTAACTATATTATTTTATTATATATTTTTTAAATATTTTAGGCTAAATATACTATTTTATTCTATGTATTAACTATAATATATATATATATATATATATATATATATATATATATATATATATATATATATATATATATATATATATATATATATATATATAGATATAATATTTTAGACTAAATATATAATATAGTTAATACATAGAATAAAATAATATAGTTAGCATAACATATTTACCATATAATATATTAAATATAAGGAATACAATTATATATTTAGACTAAAATGTGTAACATACAATAAATAGAATAAAATAATACGTGTAGCCTTAGCTATTTACTATAGTTAATACAGAGACTAAAACCATTTCATTCTATATATTAAATGGTAAATATGTTATGCTAGCTATATTATTTTATTATATGTATTAAATATTTTAGGCGAAATATATTATTTTAGTCTATGTATTAACTATATATATATATATATATATATATATATATATATATATATATATATTATTTTAGACTATATAATATAGTTAATACATAGAATAAAATATTATATTTAGCCTAAAGTTTTTACTATATAGAATAAAATAATATAGTTAGCATAACATATTTACCATATAATATATTCAATATAAAGAATAAAATTATATATTTAGCCTAAAATGTGTACTATATATTAATATGTGTAGCCTTAACTATTTAGAATAGTTAATATAGAGAATACAACTATTTCATTCTATATATTAAATATATTATATGGTAAATATGGTATGCTAACTATATTATTTTATTGTATATATGAAATATTTTAGGCTAAATATATTATTTTATTCTATGTATTAAATATATATATGAAATATTTTAGACTAAATATATAATATAGTTAATACATAGAATACAATTATATATTTAATACATAGAATAAAACCATATAGTTAGCATAACATATTTCCTATATAATATATTCAATATAAAGAATACAATTATATATTTAGCCTAAAATGTGTAATATATAATATATAGAATAAAATAATATGTTTAGCCTTAACAATTTACTAGAGTTAATATAGAGAATAAGAAAATTTCATTATATTAAATATATGTTATTCTATTAAATATGAGATGTTTTATTTTGAATATATTGTTTTATTCTATTACCTATACAGTATATATATATATGCCGAATCATGTCATTGTATATATCAGATCTATAGTAAACATTCTACATTCTGTACATAACGCGGGATCTTCGGACACCACGTGACCCTCTAGGCGGCGCCCTTCCTTAGACAAGCGGGTGGGTGTGGTCGTGTTTTTGGCGCGGAGCTCGGGGGCGGAGTTGGGCGTGGCGTCGGTTTTCCTTGCTGCGTGGTGAGCGGAGATCTCCTCATCCCGGGAACGGAGAGCGGAAAGGACGGTGAGTGTGGGGGAGGGAGGGTGGAGGATGAGTGTGGGGGGGGGAGTGGAGGATGAGTGTGGGGGGGGGGGAGTGGAGGATGAGTGTGGGGGGGGGGGAGTGGAGGGTGAGTGTGGGGGGGGGGGAGTGGAGGGTGAGTGTGGGGGAGGGGGTGGAGGATGAGTGTGGGGGAGAGGGTGAGTGTGGGGGAGGGGGTGTAAGGTGTTTAGTAGGGCCCCCTGTAGTGTATATCAGTGATGTCCTGGCTGTCACCTCTATGAGGGGTGTGGTGGGTGTGGTGTCTCCCCTCCCCCTCTTCTCTGTCTGAGCGAATGTTCTCTATTTGTTTGTTTTGATTATTGATAAAATATAAACAGAGACAGAAAAAAGGAAACCTAACCAGAATGTGTTCCCACACCGGCCAATCAGATTGTGTCTTTTATATTTTGGAGAAGTGGGCGGAGTCTGTGTGGTGATAAGGACGGCCCCTCGGTCAGGTGAGACGGTGGCGCTCATCGCACACACGCCGTCATTCCGTATTTTATATTAGGACACATCAGGGCCCGATTCACACAGAAATAGAAAACGGGTCTCGTCACATGTGCACGGGGGCGGGGCGTCTGGGAAGTATTTATAACGCACCATACAATGCGCTTTTACAGCTTACCAACCGGAAGATTTACCGCCATTTTTTGTGATTCGGCACTGCTTCGCTTTAACTGACAATTGCGCGGTCGTGCGACGGTACACCCAAACAAAATTGATGTCCCTTTTTGTTCCCACAAATAGAGTTTTCTTTTGGGGGTATTTGATCACCTCACATTTTTATTTTTTGCTCCATAAACAAAAAAATTTAAATAATAATATTTTTTTGAAAATAACCAATTTTTTTACTTTTTGCTATAATAAATATCCCGACTAAAAAAATAAAAAACTATTTTTTCCCTCAGTTTAGACCGATATGTATTCTTTTACATATTTTTGGTAAAAAAAAACACAATAAGCGTATATTGATTGGTTTACACAAAAGTTATAGCGCCTACAAAATAGGAGAAAGATTTATGGTATTTTTATTATTCATTTCTTTTTTTTTTTATTAGTAATGGCGGCGATCTGCCATTTTTAGCGGGACTGCGACATTGTGGCGGACAATTTTGACACTTTTGTGGGACCAGTGACATTATTACAGTGATCAGAGCTAAAATAGCCACTGATTACTGTACAAATGTCACTGGCAGGGAAGGAGTTAACACTAGGGGGCGATCAAGGGGTTAAGTGTTCCCCAGGGAGGTGTTTGTAACTGTGGGGGGAGGGGACTGACCGGGAGTACAGAGAGATCGCTGTTCCTGATTGCTAGGAATAGACGATCGATCTCTCCTCCCCCGTCAGAATGGGGATCTCTCAATGTAAACAGACAGATCCCCGTCCTGCCTCTCCAAGGAGCCATCGCGGGTCACAGGCGGACATCGCGGCTGCCGACTACACGTATCAGCTCCGGCATCGCGCCGATATGGCACTTAAAAGTTTCAGCCATACAGCTACGGCGATTAGCACAGCGGTACAAACCTTCCGCCATATAAAGACAGCGGCTGGTCGGCAAGCAGTTAATGCTATAGATTGGGTTGCACCAATAACATTTGCCTTGGAATACGTGTTGGAGCGCACAGCGCATGCGCAGTAAGTAATTTTTGGTCGGAACGTCACTTCCGTTACACAACCTGATGTGTAGATAGAACACCGGGACCCCTGTGGGTATAAGGTGGAAGTGATGTCAGCTTGGAGGGCGGACCACCACCTCTACCTCTCCTCCAGACCTGGAAGCACCTCCGATGGCCTGTCCATTGAGGCTCTATATGTACTGTGAGGTCTAACACTTTTTAAACTGCCCACTAGATGGCACTTTTCCCTTTCTATACACACAGAGGAGCAGTGAGGGGGAAATTCCATTCCTGTTCAAATCGCTTGCGATTCTTTGCAGTGTGATTTGCGCCCATCCATTTTGTATGGACGCAAATTGCATCATAACGTATTGGTTTCGGTATTGGCAGCATTTGGGCGAGGACCGATACTTGCGTAAATGCTTTGGATCGGCACCGACACTGGTAAAGGCACATTTGCTCAGTATCTTGAGCAAGTGTGAACAAGGCCTTAAACATGCAAAGAAATATGAACACCCATTAACGCATGAAGATTTTGACAAAAAAAAAAAAAAAAAGTATTTTTCTTATGGCCCGTACACACGATCCAAATATCGTACGAAAACGGTCGTCCGAGGAAGGATCGTATGATTTTCGGATCGTGTGTACACTACTTTTGACTGCCGATCACGACCATTCATCCGATCTTATTCGATCGGGCATTCACGAAAAATTTTCTCGTACGATTTGCAGTTAGTCAGTATAGTTGTTGTACGAAAATTCAATACAGATACATTACAACACATTACATCGCTTCCGATTTTTTTTTTCTTCTATCGTACGAGAATTTTCGTGACTTTATTTAGCTATTCAATTTCTACTTGAGACTATTAACCGAAAATGGACGTACGATTGGTCGTACGATATTCGGATTGTGTGTACGGGCCATTAGTCTTTGTTATAAAATATTGCAAATAAGTACCGTATATACTCGAGTATAAGCCGAGATTTTCAGCCTCTTTTTTGAGGCTGAAAGTGCCCCCCTCGGCTTATACTCGAGTCATCGCTGTCTGCCCGCTCGATCAGCGTGTCGAGCAGACAGACAGCGGCCATTCTATTCAAAAGCCGCGCCTCCGGCTCCGCCTTCGCCTGTGATAGGCGGAACACTGAATTTCCCAGCAGCCTGTGTTCCGCCTATCACGGACATCGTATCATCCTCGTACTACGGACGAGGATGATACGACGTCTGTGATAGGCGGAACACAGGCTGCTGGGAAATTCAGTGTTCCGCCTATCACAGGCGAAGGCGGCGGCGCAGCTTTTGAATTTTACAATGGCCGCCGACGAGAGGGCACGGGACGGAGGCAAGGCAAGGCACGGCACGGCACGGGACGGGACGGGACGGGGGCAAGGCAAGGCACGACACGGGACGGATGCAAGGAGGCAAGGCACGGCACGGGACGGAGGCAAGGAGGCAAGGCACGGGACGGAGGCTCGGGACAAAGGTAGGCTGGACACACACACACACACACACACACACACACACACACACACACACACACATGGATGGAGACACACACAGGGATGGATGGATGGATGGATGGAGACACACACACACAGGGATGGATGGATGGATGGATGGAGACACACACACACAGGGATGGATGGATGGATGGATGGAGACACACACACACAGGGATGGATGGATGGATGGACACACACACACACAGGGATGGATGGACGGACACACAGGGATGGACGGACACACAGGGATGGACGGACACACAGGGATGGACGGACACACAGGGATGGACGGACACACACACAGGGATGGACAGGCATGTCTCACCCTCGGCTTATACACGAGTCAATAAGTTTGCCAGTTTTTTTGGGGGTAAATTGGGGGCCTCGGCTTATATTCGGGTCGGCCTATACTCGAGTATATACGGTAATTTTTCTTCTTCTTTGATGTGCAGTGATGAGGCAGCACTGATTGGTACTGATACTGCGCCACTGATGGGCACTGATGAGGCAGCACTGATTGGTACAGATGAGGTGGCACTGATTGGTACAGATGAGGAGGCACTGATTGGTACTGATGAGGAGGCACCACTGATTGGTACTGATGAGGAGGCACCACTGATTGGTACTGATGAGGAGGCACCACTGATTGGTACTGATGAGGAGGCACCACTGATTGGTACTGATGAGAAGGCACTGATTTGTACTGATCAGGAGGCACCATTGATTGGTACTAATGTGGAGGCACTGATTGGTACTGATGAGGAGGCACTGATTGGTACTGATGAGGAGGCACTGATTGGTACTGATGAGGAGGCACTGATTGGTACTGATGAGGAGGCACTGGTGGGACTGTAATTTGATTGCAGTATTGTTTTTCTTTGATTGCTCATTTAAGGTGTTTGTAAAGGTGTACCATTATTCATTTTGCACACAATAAGCCCTTTTTTTTAGTACAGTAAAATGGGCAGAATGCTAAATGGAAATTTCTGGAGTCAGAGCAGTGCATAGTGGATACAAATTGATTGCTATAGATCCTGCACTTTTTACTTTTGTTGTCCCCACTAAGTTATAGTCACTACTTGGTAACAATCTTTATTTATTTTAGTAACTATTGTTGCCAAGATAGAAAGTTATGGGGAGTCTAAAATTTTAGAAAAAGAGGTGAAGGTCTGCCAACCGTCTCAGAGGGGAATTGAAGTGACTAGAAATCTCATCAGTGCAACAAAACTTTTAACTGCATGTGTGTGTGTATATATATATATATATATATATATATATATATATATATATATATATGAGTGAGCCAGTGAGGAGAAAGTGGGGGCGGGGCCAAGCTGTGGGGGTGGAGCTGGGACCGCCAATGGGGGACCCAAAAAGGAGAAACCATTGCACAGAGCAGTTATTTTTGTTATTAAAATAAATAAAGAAAAAAATGATATATTATATCATATATCGTATTTATCAGCATATAACATGCACTTTTCCCCGCTTTTTCCCCTTAAAATCCCCCGCCAATCTTCGCTGACTGTGAGCGGAGCGATTGCCATGAGATACACATAGCCGAGTGTACTCAGCTCTTCTCGGCTCCGCTCACAGTCACGCCCAGTCCCGCCATTGGATCTGCATTATGTCCATCATAGGGCGGGACTGTGAGCCGAGCTGAGAAGAGTACACTCGGCTATGTGTATCTCGGCTCAGCCCAGTGCTGCACTGGGGACAAGGCTGCAATGGACAATGATAAGGCTGCATTGATGGGCATTTAAATGTACATTTTTTCTTTCCTTAAACTTCCCTCCTAAAAGTTTTTTTTCCTTAAAATTCCCTCCTAAACTTGGGGTGCGTGTTATACGCCGATAAATACGGTGTATATATATATTTTTTTTTTTTTTTAAATAACAAAAATACCTGCTCTGTGGAATGGTTTTGCACAGAACAGCCCAATCTTCTTTTTGGATCACCCGTTGGTGGTCATCCCCACAGCTTGGCCCCGCCCCCCACTTTCTCCTCATTGGCTCACTGGCTTTGGTTGACAGCAGCAGGAGCCAATGAGGAGAGAGACCTGGGAGAGCCACTGCTTTCATGCACATCTTTAGATCGAGATGGGGCTCAGGTAAGTATGGGGGGAGGTGCACCTGGAAGGTTTTTTTTTACCTTATTACTTTCTGCCTTTAGAACCACTTTAAAGGCATTTTTTTTGTGGTAAATCCCTTTTTTTTTTTTCTTTAGAGGAGCACCTTTCTCATTTAGGAGAACACCCCCCCCCCAAAAAAATAAAATAAAAAATGATGGGATACCTACATCACACATCCCAGAATGCTTTGGGACAATGTAGGGCACAGCATCATATTGGAGCATCTCTGGGGACCGGCTGCTAGGACCTGAAAGAGGCAGGTGACTCCCGATGACTTCAGCAAAGAAGGTGGTAGCATTGGATTTTGGTGGAGAAGTGCAGGACAACGCTGGATTTGGTGGGTGGGTATGTTATTTGAGCTCAACCCAGCAGACATGGTAAGACTGGGGGGTGAGCGTGAATTGTTGACAATATTTTTTTTCTCTGGTGTTAGAACAAGGTATATTGTTTACTTTTACGATGAATAGTTCTGTTTGGTGTTTGTTGGGCTTCACATATTATAAGTTGTCATTTCGATTGATTTGGCACATTGGATTTCCAATTAGAAAAACATTTATGGCATTTATTCTTACTTGAATCGGAAAAATATTCTACTTTAGATCCATAAAACGACAAATATACCTGAAGGAATGGAAATTCACACTTTTTTCTTTGATGACTTCATAGAAAATGAAAATGAACGCTGCGAGTTGTTGCACCTTTTTGATTTTATAACTGCTGTCTTCTGTGGGTGTGCAGAGTTCAGATAAAACTGTTCAGCGGGACGAAAATAAACGCAACTTTGATTTATTGTAGTAGTGAAATTGTCATTGCAATTTATCCTTGTAGTAAGTACATCATGAAACGGTGGAACTACATCGTTAAATCAGAGCACTGCCGATAGACTTTAAAACTGTCACGGCCTGATAAGGTGGGTGCAGGGGTGTAAGAAGGGAAAAAATAATGTACAAGCTCAACGGTAAAATAATTATGGTGACACTAAACAAAACAGGCGTGTGACAGAGCCAGTAATTGACTTGCATAAAATGAATTTTAAAAGAAGTAAATGAAAGCAGGGGTGATTAATGAAATAGAAGAGGGTTGTCTTCGTTCCTCCAGGGAATGGAAGCATACCACTATACCCACCATGTAGAACACTTTAATCATTTGAAAAGCGTTATGATACTTTTTATTTTTTGGGTGTAGGATAAGTTTTGGACTTATTTTAAAGTGGAACTTTTGTCAGTAAATTAAGTCCTGCTAGATGACTTCAGGCTGGCCCCTTTTGCAGGTATAGCTATATAAAACATTTAAAAATAAGTGCCTATACTGTGCTAAATCCAGTAATACACGGTCTCACCCTGCTCTGCACATACAGTACTTAGTTAAAGAGGAAGTAAAGGCTATTTTTTTTTAAATGCAACCTGCAAGGCAAAGGCATAATGAGCTAGTATGCATAGCATACTAGCTCATTATGAATAACTTACTTAAGAACGAAGCCCCCGAAGCGGTCCTCCTCCTTTATCTTCGCCGCTGCCATGTATCCCGGAGTGACTTCCGGGTCTCACTGCTCCGGCGCTGTGATTCGCCGGAGCCGCGATGTCACTCCCGCGCATGCTCACGAGAGCCGCCACGAGCGGCATATCGCCGTGATCTGCAACGTGCTCAGTGCGCCTGCGCGCCGCTGTCTATGGCGCATGCGTCGTAGACAGCAGTGCCTGTCTTTTTGTAAATATCTCCTAAACCGTATAGTTTTAGGAGATATTTCTTGGACCTACAGGTAAGCCTTAAAGAGGAAGTAAACTCTGATGGGTTTACTTCCTCTTTCATTCCCTGCAAAGGCAAAGCATAATGGACTACTATGCATCGCATAGTAGTCCATTATGTGTCACTTACCTGACACAGGTGCCAGCGAAGTCACCGCTATCCCCTGTAGTCCGGCGCATCCATCTTCTCTGTGGGGTCTCGCAGCTCCGCCGCTGTCATTCGGCGAAGCCGCGATGACGCCACTCCCGCGCATGCGCACGGGAGCCGACACGCGCGGCATCTTCGTCATTGACGATGCCGCGCTCAGTGCGCCTGCGCGCCGCTGTCTGTATAGGTTTAGGAGATATTTCTTGGACCTACAGGTAAGCCTTAATCTAGGCTTACCTGTAGGTCAAAGTGGTTTGTAAGGGTTTACAACCACTTTAACCACTTAAGGACCGAGCCTCTTTTTCAAACTCTGTGTTTACAAGTTAAAAACACGTTTTTTTTTGCTAGAAAATTACTTAGAACCCCCAAACATTATACATTTTTTCTCTAACACCCTAGAGAATAAAATGGCGGCCATTGCAATACTTTTTGTCACACCGTATTTGCGCAGCGGTCTTACAAGCGCACTTTTTTTTGGAAAAAAAAATCACTTTTTTGAATAAAAAAATAAGACAACAGTAAAGTTAGCCCAATTTTTTTTAGATCGTGAAAGATAATGTTACACCGAGTAAATTGATACCCAACATTGTCATGCTTCAAAATTGCACCCGCTCGTGGAATGGCGTCAAACTTTTACCCTTAAAAATCTCCATAGGTGACATTTAAAAAATTCTACAAGTTGCATATTTTGAGTTACAGAGGAGGTCTAGGGCTAGAATTATTTCTCTCGCTCGAACGATCGTGGCGATACCTCACATGTGTGGTTTGACCACCGTTTTCATATGAGGGCGCTACTTAAATATGCATTCGCTTCTGCGCGCGAGCGTGTCGGGACGGGGCGCTTTAAAAAAAATATTTTTTTCTTATTTTATTTCTTTTTACACTCTTTAAAAAAACAAAAAAAAAAGAATTTGGGTCACTTTTATTCCTATTGGTCATCGAATAAAAGCAGCTGGCAAATCCATACCATCAAGCTTGTTTATTTTCAAGCCTTCACAGTGAGTACAGTCAGCGGCAGACTAGTTTCGTCAATAAGCCTTGTTAACAGCACTCTATAGAAAAAAGCAGGTCCTCTTAAATATGAGATCTGGGGTAAGACCTCAGATCTCATATTTGGACTTAAATGCAATAAAAAAAAAATAGTCATTTGAAAAAATGACATTGAAAAAATGTGCCTTTAAGAGGTATGGGCGGAAGTGACGATCTTGCGGCGAATCCGCCGCAAAGACCACCATTATCGTTTACCGAAACTGAAGAGATGGATACCTCGGTTGTGGTAGCAGCTGCCCTTACCGAGATATCCCTCTTCAAAAAATGGACGTACATCTTGCGTGGCAGCACTGCCGAGTTTTTAGAGGCCGATCTGCTGACAGCCTTTGGCTCCATGCACACTGGAGCTCATAAACTGCAGTTTATTGGAGTTTGGGTGTTTTTTTTAAAAGCCCATAAACTCCACTCTATGTTAGCCTATGTGTCCATGCACACATGGACGTTTTTTAGCTTTAATGAGCAGTGGAGTTTATGGGCTTTTTTCTGAACGCCAGAAATTTGCGTTCAAAGGGCCGTTTTTCACCGCCAAAAAACGGCAAACGCTTATAAACGCTCATAAACGCTATTAAACGCTCATAAACATGCGTTAATTAGTGTTCGGCATTCTATTTTTCAATGCATTGTGGGATTTTTGGAATGTCCTCTGTGTATTTTTATAAAAAACGCCCATTAACGCTAACGCTGTAAAACGCTCATAAACGCTAGTATAAAACGCTGTTAAAAGCAGGTTTTTCAACCAGCGTTTTCTGCCAGCAATCTGGCGTCCAGAAAAAGCTTTTTTGAGCTTCAGTGTGCATGGAGCCTTAAAGTGGAATTAAACCCTCCTATCCTTTACAGCCAAGGACGTTGCCTCTGTTTGATCTGCAACTGCCATAGTGTTGCACATATGATTAGTTATGACACCAGCCATTTGACAGTTTGGTTGAGGACACTAGCAAATGTGACAGTTAGCAATCCTGGCATTCCAAGAATGTAACTGTTTTTTGAAACCGTTAAATCGATGGGTTTAGTTACATTTTATGATTTACTGCTGTTCAGCAACTCTGGTCTTCAGCAAAATGGCAGCCTCCAGCAAGAAGAAACATGAGCAGTGATGGAAGCAATTTACAGCACACTCATTTTGGTGGCATAATTATTACTTTCTTGGCACTGAGCACATGCAAATATAGAGCATCTCGTGGGCGGGCCGTGGCCACATATTTGCATCATATATAGCGCCAATAGAGCTGTGCCTAGCTAGAGTGCGCGCTCCCGGCACAGTTACCCGCGGCTAACGAAAAGCTGTTGGCAGATTGGGAACTTCCCGATCATTGACCACCGCTACAGCCAATCATGACGTTCTAAAGCTGTCATTCTAAATCCCTTAAAGTGATTGTAAGGGTTTTTTTTTTTCTTTAACCACTTGGGACCCACGCTATAGCCGAATGACGGCTACAGCGCGGATCTCCTTTTCCGGGACTACGTCTATTGACGTAGTCCCGTGCACGAGCGGCCTGCGCGCCCCCTGAGGGGCGCGCGCGGCGCGCTCTGTGATCGGCGAGTCTACGAGACTCGCCTGATCACCGATCAGAGCAAGGGGTCGATCCCGACCCCTTATCACGTGATCAGCTGTCAGCCAATGACAGCTGATCATGTGATATAATGGAGCCGGTAAAAAAAAAAGCAGATCACCGGCGGCCGTGATCGGGACATCAGTCCCGATCACGGCCAGCCCTGCCAGTGCCCACCTGCCCCCTGCCAGTGCCCACCTGCCCCCTCATCAATAAAGATGTTAAAAAAATAAGTGCCCCCCATCAGTGCCACCTAGCAGTGCCCACAGTGCCACCTAGCAGTGCCCACAGTGCCACCCAGCAGTGCCCACAGTGCCACCCAGCAGTGCCCACAATCTGCCTTAACAAAGGTGCTGCACCCCGGTGCCACATATCCGTGCCCATCAGTGTCATCTACCAGTGCCCAACAGTGCCGTCCATCAGTGCCCAGCAGTGCCACCTATCAGAGCCACCTATCAGTGCCCATCAGTCCCATCTATCAGTGGTACCTTTCAGTGCCCCTTAGTGCCACCCATCCGTGCCACCCATCCGTGCCACCCATCTGTGCCACCCATCCGTGCCATCTTATCTGTGCCCATCTTTGCCCATCAGTGCCGCCTTATCTGTGCCCATCGGTGCCGCCTTATCTGTGCCTATTAGTGCCGCCTTAACTATGCCTATCAGTGCCCACCAGTGCAGCCTATCAGTGCCCACCAGTGCAGCCTATCAGTGCCCACCAATGCAGCCTATCAGTGCCCACCAATGCAGCCTATCAGTTCCCACCAATGCAGCCTATCAGTGCCGCCTCAGCGCACTTCAATGAAGGAGAAATATGACCTGTTTGCAACATTTTATAACAAACTATTAAACATGATTTTTTTTTTTTTTTTTTACATTTTTTTTGTTTGTTTAGCAAAAAATAAAACTCCCAGCTGTAACTAAATACCACCAAAAGAAAGCTCTATTTGTGGGAAAAAATGATAAAAATTTCATTTTGGTACAGTGTTGTATGACCGCGCAATTGTCATTCAAAGTGCATCAGCGCTGAAAGCTGAAAATTGGTCTGGGACTGAGGGGGGTTTAAGTGCCCAGTAAGCAAGTGGTTAAATAGCAAACATATCATACTTACCTCCACTGTGCAACTCATTTTGCACAGAGTGGCCACGAACCTCGTCTTCTTGGGTCCCCCGACGGCTCTCGTGACTTCTCCCCACTTCAGATAACCCCCTAGGAGAAGCGCTCTCCTGGTGGATTACCTTGCGGCACGCTCCCGAGTCCAGCATTCGGCGACCATAGATGCCGAATGTATGACTCGGCCCCGCCCCCTGGCAAGGAATGTATGTTCCTTGCTAAAGAACATTATTTTTTTATCACGTTTTTATGGGTAAAGTTCTGCTTTAAGTATATTGCTAGCCAAAACTAGTAAGGGGAGAGGTACAGCGCAGTGTACTGTATTTATTGTGTGGGTTACCTGCAGTTTCCCATAGACTTCAATTAGACCCACGTTTTTGGTGTGTTTTCTGAAAACGTACAAAAGATGCAGCATGCAGGACTTTTAGTGTATTTTCAGAAATGCAGCAAAAAGTGAAATCTAATAGAACACCTCTGTAACCTGCATGAAAACCGCTGCTACGTTGTGCTGAACCTGTGCTGCTGCTGCTACACTGCAGTGCAGCATTTTGAAACCATCCTTAGCCCTTGTACACACGGTCGGACATTCCGATGGACAATGTTCGATAGGACCGTGTTGTCGGATAATACGACACTGTGTGGCCTCCATCGGACTGTTTCCCTCTGAGTATCCGACGGACCAAGTTTTCCAGCTGGGCTATAAAATTTTCAGACAACATGATCCGATTGGACTTTGTCCGATCATGTGTAGAGAATTCCGATCGGACAAAGTGCCACGCATGCTCAGATCAAATTCCTAGACCAAAGCTATTGGCTACTAGCCTGAACGTAGCCCCGTCCTAATGAAATAACGTCCGACGGATTTGGTTGTCGGAATGTCCGTCCGTGTGTACAAGGGCTTAAGCCGCGTACACACGGGCGGACTGTCTGGCCAACTTAGTCCGCCGAAACACATTTCAGCGGACAGTCCGCTCGTGTGTGGGCTTCAGCTGACTTTTTCAGCGTGCAGTCTGGCGGACTAAGTATTTCGGAATTTCCGTAATACTGTCCGTCGGACTCGCATTTCGGCGGACAATCCGCCCGTGTGTATGCCAGTCCGCCGTACTTTTGAAATGAGCGGACTTTTCCCGCCTGGAGAAAAGTCCGCTCATTTGGAGCGGGTATCCAGGTAGGCGGGGCCCGCAAAGGAGACGTCGCTGGCCCCGCCGCCTGGTATGGACTTAAAGGGGAACCACAACAGACCCTAGTCCGAGCACGCTACCCGGCCGGCCAGGAAAGGGGGGCGAGCGAGTGCCCCCCCCCTCCTAAACCGTACCAGGCCGTGTGCCCTCAACATGGGGGGTTCCTTGGGGAAGGGGGGGCCGCGCGGCCCCCCCACCCCAAAGCACCTTGTCCCCATGTTGATGAGGACAAGGACCTCTTCCCGACAACCCTGGCCGTTGGTTGTCGGGGTCTGCGGGCGGGGGGCTTATCGGAATCCGGGAGCCCCCTTTAATAAGGGGGCCCCCGGATACCGGCCCCCCACCCTATGTGAATGAGTATGGGGTACAATGTACCCCTACCCATTCACCTGTAAAATAAAAGTACCAAAAAAAACACAACACACGAGATAAAATACTTTATTGCACAGCTCCGGGGGTCTTCCTTCTTCGGGGGTCTTCTCGCCGGACTCCTCCGCTATCTTCTTGTAGCTCTTTTGCTAGCGGAGGAGTCCGGCTTTCTTCCTCGCCGCCGGCCTCTTCTCCCGACTTCGGGGGTCTTGTCCCCCTTTTCGAGGCACACGGCCTGGTACGGTTTAGGAGGGGGGAGCGCTCGCTCGCCCCCCTTTCCTGGCCGGCCGGGTAGCGTGCTCGGACTAGGGTCTGTTGTGGACTTGGGGGGGACCCCCACGCCGATTTTTTTCGGCGTTGGGGTTCCCCTTTAAGTCCATACCAGGCGGCGGGGCCAGCGACGTCTCCTTCGCGGGCCCCGCCTACCTGGATACCCGCTCGAAATGAGCGGACTTTCCTCCGCGTGTGTGGGTGAGTCCGTTCATTTCAAAAGTAGGGCGGATAGTATGGCGGACTTAGTACTCCGTATTAGTCCGCTCAAAAAGTGGTGTGTGTGGTCAAATCCGTTCATTCGAAAGTATGACGGACTGTCCGTCGGATTGTCTGACGGACTAAGTTGGCCAGACAGTCCGCCCGTGTGTACGCGGCTTTAGACTGCTTATACACGGCGTAAATTAAGCAGGAATTTTAAGCTATGGGTGACCCTGTCTGCACCCTTCTGCCCGACATCCTTCAATCTGAAAATCAAATGAAACCTGGCAAAAAAATTTCAAACAGTGACTGCACCAATTGGATACAGCTACAGTTTGGATATTCTGGCAGCTGCAGGTTCAGGCTGTCAGAAGACGATAACCGGCTGATTTGGAAATTGAGGTCTTCTTCTTGTTTAGCCAAATGGGAGAAATCTCAAAATGTATGGCCAACCTTGGACAGTTGGCACTAGAACACTGTCCCCATTCCTCCTCACTTTTTGTTTGACAGCTTAAAGTGATTGTAAAGTCTTTTCTCTTATATTCCCCGACCGACGCAGCTCCTCTCTTTAACTAAATGGGTTTGTTAGCCTGCCACTAGGAGAACTAGGAAAAATTGTAACACAATGCACAGAACTGTCAGTACCGCCCAGGGGGCGGACCCTGTGCTAACAACCGTCCCTGCTGTCCCAGCAGACTCAGTTTTATTTTGCCTAGTGAAGGAGAATGACCTAGGAACCCTACGGGCCTGTTGGTCCATTTTTTTGATGCAGGATTTATACTTTTGCACAAGATGAAAGATCCTGGGATCTTCTATCAACTGCCGGCTGGGTGACAGGCTGGTTGAGTTATCCTTGTAGTCCCCCCAGTCCGGCCATCGAGCATGTGCAGGTCGCAACTAAGGCTCGGCAGGCCACGACATACCTCAGCTCCAGAGGTGGTAGGTGAGCTTCAATGCCCCGGGGTATACATATGACCGGGCTACTGATGTCTGGATCACAGTATACTGGGCCAGCAGCCACCCTGTAACTGCGCAGGAGTGGGTCTGTGATGAAATGTCTCCCAGCTCTTCAGGACTGGTAAGTACGGCTCTCCCTCCCTCAGGGGGTTGAGCAGCTGGGCATTCCCTGGGAGGTCGATTCGGGAGCCACCTCACCTCCTTCTCTTCTCTCCCACGTCCCTATTTGCCCTCCTTACCCCCCCCCCCCCCGGAGGGGGGCGGCTGCATGTGCTGTGGGCGGTGTGTGTATGGGGATCACTGGGTCTCTCACCTGTAGGGGGTCTGTGCAGCTAGCGATGGTTCTGATCCCAGTGTGGGTCCCCCAAAAGGTGTCTGTGGAGGTATTTTTGCTGGTGAAGGCAGCGCTGTTCTGGGATTTTTCTTGTCACCGCATGGTGCTGTCCAGCGGCCATTTTGGCTGAGGGCAGAGCAGGTTTCCCTTGTCGGCCATTTTCTATGAGATTTTCCTATTAGTTGCATTGGCGGCCATTTTTTTGAAGCCCGAGCGCTCTTTTCACCGCAATTCTCTTGTGACAGCATGCCATGTGCTATCACATGCTGTTTCCTGTGTCCACTGTGTATACAGGACGCTGGATGGCCATTCCCTGGACGCTGTTGCAAGCTCTGTAGATCGTTTCACCGCACTTTTCCACAGCTGCTGCCGACACAGTTTCTTCATCTGCGAGAATGTGGATGGCGGTTAAACCAAAATAAGTTGGTGATTGTACCGAACCAGCGTCTGGAGTACCTAGGTTTACTATTGGACTCCAGGGAAGCGAGGGTTTTTCTCCCTTCAGACAAATTGCAGACTCTCAGATCTGCGGTCAAACTACTGATGAACCGCAAGTGGTCCGCTTTTGCATGCGAGTACTGGGGCTCATGGTAGCCTCTTTCGAGGCAGTACCTTATGCTCATTTCCTATGCCCAGTTCCTCCGTCCTGCAGAAGTAAATCTTGACAAAATGGGACAAATGTCCGTTGTCCGTGGATTGGCAGATCCAGGTGAGCCAGCCAGTCAGGGACTCCCTGATCTGGTGGTTGAGGTCCCCGGAGATTCAATCCGGAAAATTGTTCCTTCCTCTGAAATGGACAGTGATCACTACGGACTCCAGTCTATCCGGCTGGGGTGGAGTGATGGGGATTCAGTCGGCTCAGGGCCTCTGGTCGACGGAAGAATCCAAGTTGCTGATCAATCTGCTTGAATTGAGAGCGATCAGGCTGTGCCTCCACACATGGTCAATGTGTCTTCAGGGGCGTCCGACCAGGATACAGTCAGACAACGCCACGGCTGTGGCGTACATAAATCACCAAGGGGGAACAAGAAGCTCAGCCACTGCTCGGGAGGTTGCTCACATACTTCGGTGGGCAGAGCGACACGTTCCATTTACATTCTGGGGGTGGAAAATTGGCAGGCGGACTATCTGAGTCGACAGATGCTGGACCCAGGAGAATGGGCATTGCATCCGGAGATATTCAGGTGGTTGTGCCTGAAATGGGGCACACCAGATGTGGATCTATTGGCCTCCCGCCTAAATCAGAAGGTGCCGAGATTCGTGTCCAGGACAAGAGATCCGTGGGCAGACGCGTCAGATGCACGCTCCATGGGATCAGTACCAGCTGATCTACGCCTTTCCTCCGCTAAAATCGTTGTCACGTCTGCTGCACAGAGTGGAAGCCGAGGGGATCCCAGTAATCCTGGTGGCCCCAGATTGGCCTCAGCGGCCCTGGTACGCAGGCCTGGTGCGTCTGGTGGCGGACGCTCCCTGGCGGCTGCCTCTGCGAGAGGACCTCCTATCTCAAGGTCCAATCTTTCACCCTGCTTTACCATCGCTGGTTTTAACGGCATGGCTATTGAGAGCCAGGTGCTGAGGAACCAGGGTCTGTCGGACTCGTTGATCCCGACTATGTTGAGGGAGCGGAAATCTTCTTCACAGAAGATATATCATCGTACCTGGAAGGCCTATATCTCCATGTGTGAGGAGAAAAGGTGGCATCCGCGCTCCTTTTCTATATCCAGGATCCTGCTGTTTCTTCAGCAAGGTGTAGACCAGAAGTTGGCGTTGAGCACCATTAAGGGGCAAATTTCAGCTCTGGCTGTCTTTTTTTCAGCAACCCCTGGCGTCTCATTCATTAGTGAGTATCTTTGTTCAGGGGGTTTCGACATGTAGTCCCTCCGGTGCGTCCACCGTTACCTCCGTGGGATTTGAACCTGGTGTTGTCGGCTCTTCAAAAGCCGCCGTTTGAGAATATCAGGCAGATTCCCTTATTGACCCTTTCACAGAAGGTGGTTTTCCTAGTGGCCATAACATCAGCCAGGAGGGTTTCGTAATTGGCGGCATTGTCCTGCAAGTCGCCTTATTTGGTCATCCACAGGGATAAGGTGGTGTTGCGTCCGCAACCGTTCTTTCTACCTAAGGTGGTCTCGACCTTTCATATCAATGAGGACATTGTATTGCCATCGTTGTGTCCTAAGCCGAAGCACCCCAAAGAGGTGGCCCTTCACGCTCTTGACGTGGTTAGGGCTCTAAAAGTGTATTTGTCTGCCACAGCTCCCTTTCGAAAGTCAGACTCACTGTTTGTTTCGGTGGCTGGTCCAAAGAAGGGTATGGCGGGCTCATCTGCCACCATTTCTAGATTGTAGTACAAGCCTACGCCCTGAAGGGGCAGGTGCCCCCCTTTCCGGTCACGGCCCACTCCACAAGAGCAATCGGAACGTCTTGGGCCTTCCGACACCAAGTGTCTGTCGCTCAGGTGTGTAAGGCGACGACCTGGTCGTCTGTCCATACGTTTACCAAGTTTTACAAGGTAGACGTCAGTGCATCGGCTGATGCCTGTTTTGGCCGCAAAGTTTTGCAGGCGGCCGTGTAGTTGCAATTGAGATTTTTTCCTGGTTTTTCGATAAAAACGCAGTACTGTTTGTTAATGCACTGTTTCATTATTTCTGCAAAAAGGTTGCGGTGTTGGGGATCTCTCCTGTTGAGAATACCTGGTTATATGACAGTGTGTTTTTCCGTACACTGCTGTTTTTTTGTGGGTTTAGTTTCACTAGTTCGCACTTGCCATGGTGGATAAAGTTTTAATGCTGTTTTTTCCCACCCCTCGTTTGGCACTGCTTGGGGACGTCCCATTTAGTTACAGAGAGGAGCTGTGTCGGTCGGTGAATATAAGAGAAAATAGGATTTTTGTACTCACTGTAAAATCCTTTTCTCTGTAATTCACCAACCGACACAGCACCCACCCCTCCTTTTCTTTACGTTATACTGCTTGTTGACGTACTGAGTCTGCTGGGAGCAGCGGGGAGGGTTGTTAGAACAGGGTCCGCCCCCTGGGCGGTACTGACAGTTCTGTGTATTGTGTTACAGTTTTGCCTAGTTCTCCTAGTGGCAGGCTAACAAACCCATTTAGTTACAGAGAGGAGCTGTGTCGGTCAGTGAATTACAGAGAAAAGGATTTTACGGTGAGTACAAAAATCCATTTTTTTTTTTAATAACAAACATGTTATACTTAACACCTCTGTGCAGTTGGTTTTGCACAGAGCAGCCCAGATCCTCCTCTTTTCAGGGTCCCTTTATGCGGCTCCTGGTCCCTCCCTCCTATTGAGTGCCCCCACAGTCCACAGCTTCCTATAGGGGCACTGGACCTGAGTCAGAGCTCTGTGTATGCATTCAGACATGGAGCCCCAACTGTGCCCTGCCCCCTCTCTAACCTGATTGGCTGGCTGACTGACTTTGATTGACAGCCGTGGGAGCCAATGGGCACCACTGCTGTGTCACAGCCAATCAGGAGAAGTGTTCCGGATGGCTAAGACACTCGTGGACATCACTGGAGAGAGACGAGGGCTCAGGCAAATTATTGGGGGGCGCTGGGGAGGCGTCTACACTAAAAAGTTTTTTTTTATCTTAAAGCGGAGGTTCACACAAAAATTGAACCTCTGTTTTTCGGAACCCTCCCCCCCTCCAGTGTTACATTTGGCACCTTTCAGGGAGGAGGGGGTGCAGATACATGTCTAAGACAGGTATTTGCACCCACTTCTGGGCATAGACTCCCACGGGACTCTATGCCTCTTCCTGTCCCGCCGCGCAAGAACCATTCAGATTGCGCTGAGCGACTCGCGCATGCGCAGTAGGGAATCGGGAAGTGAAGCCGCAAGGCTTCATTTCCTGATTCCCTTACCAAATTTTTGGGACTTAATAATGCGTAGAATGCATTATGATAAAAAACCTTCTGCCTTTACTAAAAATGTTTTATTTTTATACAGTTATTCTCTCGGAATCAGTGGACACCAGAGCTAATAGAGATGGTGAATCTCCCCAACAAGGACACAGACAGCAGTAAGGCTCTGTTCACACATACAGCCCAGAGGTGTGGTGCAGTGAGTGAGCTGTGATAAAATGCAGACATGCACAAGGAGGTACCACATGGTACTGCATAGCAATGCAATGCATCACGCTCCTGTTTAGTGACATGAGTAGTGACACAAAAAAGTAGAAAAAAAAAGCGATGTGTGTGACGCTGGAATGTGCATCACACTGGCCCTTACCACTGGCTCACTGCAGTCGAAATGGACAGCTTCCCACACTCAAAACTGCTGTGGTTTAGTGTGCATGGGCCCTAAAAATCTGAGGTTCCAATTCATTTCTGTTATATCTAATATCCAAAAAAACTAATGGCTGTAGAAAAACTTCAAAGACTTGTTGACACTTGTGCGGAGATTGTCGGCTTTCTGCACTAGCTGGCACAAGGCACTGCCGCCCAGAACTATCTGCATAGTATAAGCTAGTAGTACTAGCTTAGCTGCACATGCTTGTCTGCGCATTACATGTCTTCTGCAATAAAGAGCCTGCCTGCTTGCTGTTTGTGACAGCGGACATTTGATTGCACTTCAAGTAGGACTGTAATCAACATGTTGCTGTAGCTTCTAAAGGCAGAAATTTTTATATCTGTAAATATGTCACGAGGATGTTTTTTTAAGATAGGAGGGCTCCAAATTAGAATTCATAGATTGGCAGAATTTACCTATAGATATGGAATGACATTTCCCTAATGCAGCTGGATTGGTAATTGTTTAATGGCAATAAGGTAAAAAAAAACATCTGCATGCAGCTCCCCCCAGGCCCCCTTTATATTTACCTGAGCCCGATCCTGATCCAATGATGTGCACGAGAGCTCTCTCCCTCATTGGCTCCTGCTGCTGTCAGTCCCAGCCAGTGAGTAGGTAGCAGGGGATGGAGCAAGAGGCGCTCTGTGTGTACATGGATGCACAGAGCTGGATTTGGGAGCAAGTGGCTTGCTATGAGGGTAGTCAAACTCAGGGGGGACCCCAGAGGGGTTACTGTTTGCAAAACCATTGCACAGAGCAGGTATGACATCATTATTATTCTACAGGTACTGCGTCGGCAGTATACGCAGCACTTTACAACTTGAGGGTAGACAGTCCAGTTACAAATACACTTTAATACAGGAGAAATCAGAGAGCCCTGCTCATTAGAGCTTCAAATCTAAGAGGGAGGGTCAAGAGATACAAGAGCTAATAACTGTGGGGGATGTGCTGATGGAGAAAATAAAGATACAGTTGTTAGGTAGGGCAGAATAGGCTTCTCTGAAAAGATGCGTTTTCAGGGATCGTCTAAAAGTGGACAAAGTAGGAGAAAGTTGGACAGATTGGGATAGAGCATTCCAGAGGATGGGAGAGGCTCTGGAAAAGTCCTGGAGGTGAGCATGGGGTGAGGTGACCAGGGAACTAGAGAGCAGGAGGTCTTGGGAGGAATGAAGAGAACGATTAGGATGGTATTTTGAGACTAAGTTAGTGATGTAGCTGGGGGGGGGGGGGCTGAGTTGTGGATGGGTTTGTAAGTAAATGTTAGTATCTTGCATTTAATTTGTTGGGCAAGTGGCAGCCAATGGAGGGATTGGCAGAGAGGGGTAGCAGACACTGAGCGGTTTGTAAGGTGGATGAGTCTGGTAGCAACGTTCATGATGGAATGAAGTGGGGGGGTAGTCTATTTAAAGGTAAGCCAATGAGGAGGGAATGCAGTAATGGAGGCGAGGGATGACCAAGGAGTGGATTAGACATGTTTGTTATTTTAATAATAAAAAAAGCATTTACAATCACATAAATGTCCAGTGCCAGTTGGAGAGTTTAGGAGAACCAAATACACCTGAACTTCCTCTGTTGGAGTCCTTTGTCAGCGCTATCCGCTCCTCCTCTTCTCTGAGTGCCCCCATAGCAAACCACTTGTTATGGGGGCACTCATATGGGTTTGCTTCCAAGACGGTTTGTGTGCGTGCTTTCTCCTCAGGATTTGACTGACAGAAGTGGGAGCCAATGGCTCATGCTGTTGTCTCTGTGTCTGTGAGAGAGAAGGAGGTAAGTATTTAAGGGGGGCTGGGGGGTGCTGGTTATGGAAGTTTTTTTTAACCTTAATATAGGGACTGCATTAAAGAGGAAGTAAACCCTGGTGAGTTTACTTCCTCTTTCATTCCCTGCAAAGGCAAAGCATAATGGACTACTATGCATTGCATAGTAGTCGATTGTCCGTCACTTACCTGACACAGGAGCCAGTGATGTCACCGCTGTCCCCTGTAGTCTGGTGCATCCATCTTCTTGGTGGGGTCTCGCAGCTCCGCCGCTGTCATTCACATCACTCCCGCGCATGCGCATGGGAGCTGACACGCGCGGCAGCTCCGTCGTTGAAAATGCCGCGTTCAGTGCGCCTGCTTGCGCCGTAGACAGCGGTGCCTGTCCTCGGGCACATATCTCCTAAACCGAATAGGTTTAGGAGATATTTCTTGGACCTACAGGTAAGCCTTAATCTAGGCTTACCTGTAGGTCAAAGTGTGTTGTAAGGGTTTACAACCACTTTAAGGTAAAACACCTCATGTCTTTTTAAGAAAAATTATGTATTTTATTGTCCATGAATGTTGACTATTGTTAAAAAAAGTATGCTGTACAAGCTTAGAATTACATTGGCTGAATGGGCAGAGCAGTGAAAACAAATAAACAATACTTAGTACTGAGGGTTTTCTATGATTTGGGCAATCAATGCTTTATTGATAACAAGCCAAGTACTTCTGTATTTTGAGTTGTTTGCTTTTCAGGTACTATGAAAGGAAATATATTTGTTTTGGATTTCATTCAAAAAGAATATCTTATATGCAATCAGTTGGAAAGTGCCCACAAGGCTTGAGCCACTGGAGTGGACATTTACCTGCTTATTGTAATTATTTTTATTATTATACACGATTTATATAGCACCAATAGTTTACGCAGTGCTTTACAATGTAGAGGGGGGACAGCACAATTACAGTACAGTTCTCTACGAGCAGGGCCCTCCTGTCCCTTCTGTATTGCTTACATTCTAAAGGGAGGGGGTGGTGGTACAAAAGCTAATAGCTGCAGGGAATGATTTGATGGGGGTGGCTCGGGGACAGTTGTTAGGTGGGTGTGGGATAAGCTTCCCTGAATAAGTGAGTTATCAGGGATCTCCTAAAGGTGAATAGGTTAGGGGCTGATCGGATATACAGGGCAGGGAATTCCAGAGGATGGGAGAGGCTCTGGAGAAGTCCTGAAGGCGAGCATGAGAGGAGGTAACAAGGGAGCTAGAGAGCAGGAGGTCCTGGGAGGAGCGGAGGGGACGATTAGGGCGATATCTGCACATGAGGTTGGCAATGTAGCTGGGGGAGATGTTGTGGATGGCCTTGTATGTTGTGGTTAGCATTTAGAATTTTATATGGTGGGGTAGGGGAAGCCAGTGAATGGATTGGCAGAGAGGAGAAGCAGTCACGGGTCGATTAGTGAAGTGTATTAGTTTAGCAGCAGCATTCATAATAGACTGAAGGGGGGGGGGGGGGGTAGCCTGCGTAAGGGTAGGCCATTAAGGAGATCGTTGCAGTAGTGAAGATGGGAAATAATTAAGGAGTGAATAAGTTGCTTTGTGGTGTCATTAGTCGGGAAGGGTCGAATTCTGGAGATGTTACGGAGGTGAAGGCGGCAGGATTTAGCCAGTGATTGGATGTGGGGGCTGAAGGAGAGGTCAGAGGAGAGGTCAGAGACAAGGATTACACCCAGCACCCTGGAAACTTTTTTCGAAAGGCGACTTCAGTAGTGCTAATTAGGACAACTCTCATTGACTAAAATGGGATTTCATACGACTTGGGGTCTCACAAGTCGTATTCTGAGTCGTGGCAGTGTGAACCGAGCCTCAATGTCACTTTCATTTGTTTGAAAGATTGAGGAGATGGTAATCTAATTTGTGCTGTGAGCTCTAAAACTTCTCTAAAGCCTGGAACAACTACAGTGTAGCCGCTGTACTCTCTATCCCAAGTTAGTACAGCGTTTTCCCCCCGGCGAGCTGTTCTGACAGGGGGACCCCCCGCCCTGCCGGAACACCCCCATCAGTGCTATCTGCCACTGGCTGAGAGCGCTGATGAGGAATTGGTCGGCTGCTGCTGGTGTTCCAGCATGCTCATCCAACAGAAGCCGGCCGAACTTTTTCCTTCAGGTTTAACAAAACCATGTAGTGCAAGGGCCTGCCTGATTGCATACACATTGAAACTCCTAAGGTTTGACCTCATATTATATGGTTTTGGTAAAGCTGAAGGAAAAACTCAGCAGAAAAACTGATAGTGTGTATGGGGCTTAACCACTTAAGGACCGCCGCATGCCAATGTACGTCATCACAATGGCATGTACAGGCACAAGCACGTACAAATGTACGTGCTTGCCTTCCAGCGGGTGGGGGGTCCGATCGTACCCCCTCCCGCTGGATGCGGCAGTCCTTTTCGCTGCAGGAGTGATCTGGGATGAGGGGATGGCCGTTGGTTTCTGGCCATCCCCTCTCGATCGCTCCTGGCGAATGAGAAGCTTCCTCCCACTGTGTATAGTAAACACAGGCAGGGAGGAAGTGATGTCATTTTCCTCGGGGCGGTCTTTTTGACCGGACTACGAGGAGAAGTGAAAGTAAGTGTGCACCAACACTACACTAACATGTAGGCACACATAGGTACACAAACCCCCCCGATCACCCCCCCCCCCCAGTCACAGTGTCACTGATTGCAGTGATCATTTATTTACTGATCACTGCATTCAGTGTCAGTTGTGACAGTAAAAACTGTCAGGGCAGTTAGTGTTAGGTCCAGGGTAGCCCCCTACCACCCCCCAATAAAGGTTTAACCCCCTGATTGCCCCTAGAGTTAACCCTTTCACCCCCTTTTGCCAGTGTCACTAAGCGATCATTTTTCTGATCGCTGCATTAGTGTCGCTAGTGTCGCTAGTTATTTTTTTAGGTTCACCGCCAGGTTTTTATAGCGCTAGGTACCCCGATATACTACCCAATAATGGTTTTAACCCCCTGATTGCCCCTAGTTAACCCTTTCACCCCCTTTTGCCAGTATCACTAAGCGATCGTTTTTCTGATCGCTGCATTAGTGTCACTAGTGTCGCTAGGTAGCTAGTTATTTTTTTAGGTTCACCGCCAGGTTTTTATAGCGCTAGGTACCCCGATATACTACCCAATAATGGTTTTAACCCCCTGATTGCCCCTAGTTAACCCTTTCACCCCCTTTTGCCAGTGTCACTAAGCGATCATTTTTCTGATCGCTGCATTAGTGTCACTAGTGTCGCTAGGTAGCTAGTTATTTTTTTAGGTTCACCGCCAGGTTTTTATAGCGCTAGGTACCCCCATATACTACCCAATAACGGTTTTAACCCCCTGATTGTCCCTAGTTAACCCTTTCACCCCTTTTGCCAGTATCACTAAGCGATCGTTTTTCTGATCGCTGCATTAGTGTCACTGATGCCGCTAGGTAGCTAGTTGTTTTTTTAGGTTCACCGCCAGGTTTTTATAGCGCTAGGTACCCCGATATACTACCCAATAATGGTTTTAACCCCCTGATTGCCCCTAGTTAACCCTTTCACCCCCTTTTGCCAGTATCACTAAGCGATCATTTTTCTGATCGCTGCATTAGTGTCACTAGTGTCGCTAGGTAGCTAGTTATTTTTTTAGGTTCACCGCCAGGTTTTTATAGCACTAGGTACCCCCATATACTACCCAATAATAGTTTTAACCCCCTGATTTCCCCTAGTTAACCCTTTCACCAGCGATCACAGTATAAGTGTCACTGGTGACGCTGGTTAGCCAGTTAGTTATTTAGGTTCCCTGTCAGGTTTTTATATAGCGCCAGGGACCCCCATATACTACCTAATAAAAATTTGAACCCCCTGATTGCCCCTAGTTAACCCTTTCACCAGTGATCACCGTATAAGTGTTACGGGTGACTGGTTAGTTTGCTTTTTATAGCATCAGGGCACCCACCATTTATTACCCAATAAAGCTTTAACCCCCTGATCACCCGGCGGGTGATATAAATTAGGTTTTAGGGTCAGGGTCTGCGTCGCCCCAGGCAGAGCTAGGTTAGTGCCAGTACCCCTAACACCCATGCGCAAAGCATACACCTCCGTAGTGGTATAGAATCTGAACAGATCAATATCTGATCTGATCAGATCTATACTAGCGTCCCCAGCAGTTTAGGGTTCCAAAAAAACGCATTGTTAGCGGGATCATCCCAGATACCTGCTAGCACCTGCGTTTTGCCCCCTTCCGCCCAACCCACCCAAGTGCAGTATCGATCGATCACTGTCACTTACAAAACACTAAACACATAACTGCAGCGATCGCACAGTGAGGCCTGATCCCTGCAATCGCTACGTTTTTTTGGTAGCGTTTTATATTTAAATCCGGAAGGCAGTGCTTGGCTTTCGGGGTCCCGTACTTGGCTAGGCTCCCAAAAAGTCCCCCACATGTGGTATCCCCGTACTCGGGAGAAGCAGCAGAATTTATTTTGGGGTGTAATTTGACTTATGCCCATAATATGTGTGAGCAATATATAATTTAGTGACAACTTTGTGCAAAAAAAAAAAAAAATTGTAATATTCCTGCAACTTGTGGCAAAATATAAAATATTCCATGGACTCAACATTCCTCTCAGTAAATAGCTTGGAGTGTCTACTTTCCAAAATGGGGTCATTTCGGGGGGTTTTGTGCTATTTTGGCATTTTATGGCCTTCGAAACTGTGATAGGTAGTGAGGAGTGAAATCAAAAATTTGCACCCTTAGAAACCCTGAAGGCAGTGATTGGTTTTCGGGGTGCCGTACGTGGCTAGACTCCCAAAAAGTCCCACATATGTGGTATCCCCGTACTCAGGAGAAGCAGCAGAATATATTTTGGGGTGTAATCATTTAGTGACTTTTTGTAAACTTTTTTTTTTTTGTGTCATTATTCAATCACTTGGGACAAAAAAAAATATTCAATGGGCTCAACATGCCTCTCCACAACTTCCTTGGGGTGTCTACTTTCCAAAATGGGGTCATTTGGGGGGGGGGGGGGTTTGTACTGCCCTGCCATTTTCGCACCTCAACAAATGAGATAGTCAGTCATAAATTAAAAGCTGTGTAAATTCCAGAAAATGTACTCTAGTTTGTAGACGCTATAACTTTTGCGCAAACCAATAAATATACGCTTATTGACATTTTTTTACTAAAGACATGTGGCTGAATAAATTTTACCCTAAATGTATGACTAAAATTGAGTTTATTCGATTTTTCTTATAACAAAAAGTAGAAAATGTCTTTTTTTTCTCTAAGTTTTCGGTCTTTTTCCATTTATATCGCAAAAAATAAAAATGCCAGAGGCAATCAAATACCATCAAAAGAAAGCTCTATTTGTGGGAAGAAAAGGACGCAAATTTCGTTTGGGTACAACATTGCATGACCGCGCAATTACCAGTTAAAGCAGTGCAGTGCGAAATTGTAAAAAGACCTCTGGTCCTTAGGCTGACAATTGGTCCGGGGCTGAAGTGGTTAACATACACACTGGCAGAATGTCGGCTGATTTTTTTTTTTTGGAACCGGCAAATGTCTCCAACCATTCTTAAGCTTTAACACATTAATGTAATTTAAATTGGCCATCTGACATCCTCTTCGCCGCTCAGCCTGGCCATTTATTGGCCGGAGTGGATGAATTGAAAGCAGCGCAGCCATTGGCTCGCGCTGCTGTTAATCACATCCAATGACGTGGCGTGCCGGAGGGCGGGGCCAAGTGATGCAGTAAGCGGCTATAGCCGTCGGCTGTATCACGGGAGCACGCCCGCAAGTGCTTCTCACCATGCGAGGAAGCTCGCATGAATGTGAGAAGTACTTGTGGGGGGAAGCAGAGACAGCCGCAGAGGGACCCCAGAAGAGCAGGTTCGGGGCCACTCTGCAAAACGAGCTGCACAGTGGAGATAAGTATGACATGTTTGTTATTTAAAAAAAAAAAAAAATTCTCTTTACAACCCCTTTAAATTACATTTTAGTGATTGGGCTTACAACTACTTTAATAGCTGACTATTTTTCCTTTTCTACAGTGTCTAAAGATCAGCCCTAGACCCCCATTATATTGGAATGTTATCTCATGCTGGCAGAACCCCTACCAACCACATGTCAGACGTTTATTTGTTTTGAACCAGCCTTTGTCTTCCGACATTCGGCCCATGTGTATGGGTCTTTAACCACTTCCCGACCACCCTACTGGCAGAGGCATGATGGGGCTTAGTTTTGCAACAGCTGGAGGTCCGTTAATTGAATATCCCTGCTCTACATGATTGCATGCTGCCTAAGCCACGATCGCGCCCTGATTGGCCACAGGGAGCCAATCAGCGTGCCCCACAGACGTGATGCCCGCCGGCCACCTGCGATCGCTCCCCGCAAAGACAGAACGTCAGGTATGGACACTCTGATCTAGTGTTCCTGCTAATCAGAAACATGGATCAGTGTTCATGCAGTGAGCCCATCCCCCCACACAGTTAGAAACACACTGAGGGAACACAGTTAACCCTTTGATCGCCCTAGATGTTAACCCCTTCCCTGCCAGTGTCCCTGTGAAAGAGGAAATGCTGACCCAACTAAGGGGGCAGTCTCCTAGCTCTGGTTGTGTTTGAGGCTGAGAGGGTTGTGGATTGAAATGGCAGTGTCCTCCGCTGCCTGAGGTGAGCTGGTGATAAGGGGGTGGGCGGTGTGGGCTAGCATGGTATCCACTGCCCAGTCACCTGAGCTGTTGTGATAGAAGAGGCTGAAGGGGTGTTTGTGTCTGCCCTGCCACCCTGAGCTGATCTGGGAAGTGGGGGGGGGGGGGATTTGCTGTGTCCACCACCACCACCCAGGTATAGTGTAGCTGAGGTGGTATTGCTGTGTGTCCACCACCCACCTATAGTAGTGGTATAATAATAAATATTTTAGTACAGCATTTAGTTCAGAATATTTTATTTCTTGTTTTCCTCCTCTAAAACCTAGGTGCGTCTTATAGTCAGGTGTGTCTTATGTAGCGAAAAATTTGGTATGTAGCTCAACCCACGAGTCTCTGGGGACCCGCTTTGTTGGTTCTTGCCCTTGGACATAAAAAACATCAGGTTTGGCTGCTGTTATCACTTTTTCTAGGTGAGGCTGGCATGGAGGTCCATTCTGTGCTTCCTCACTCTGCCATAGCCAAACAATCCCCTTTAAAAACATTCTTACTACTTTATTACTGTTAATATTAACTTATTACATTTTTGTTCAGACATTATAAACAGGACAAATTATAGAATAAGGCCTCTTTCACATGGACGATCCGTTCAGGTCTGCCTGTCAGTTTTTTAGGCGGACCTGAACGGACACTCCATAGACCTCTATGGAGCACCGGATGTCAGCGGTGACATGTCCGCTGACATCCCACCCGCTCCGATCTGAAAAAGTGTGACGGAGGAAAAACCTACTTTCTCTTTCGTTTACTGACTGACACAGCTCCATTAATCTTGACCATAGGGTTGCTATGCCACCTTCAGGAGAGGACTAGGCAGAACATGTTATACATGTTAAAAAACAGAACATTACAGTTCTGCCCAGGGGGCAGTCCCTCCAGTAATAACCCCTCAGTCTGCTTCCTGCAGCTCAGTTTTTTCTGCCTAGGGAAGGAGATGGACCTAGGATCCCTGCAGGACCATCGGTCCTGGTATTTTTTTGCTGAAGTTTGCCTTTTGCCAAGATTTTAAGATCCTGTGATCTGCTATCAACAGCCGGCTGGGTGACAGGCTGGATAATCTAGATCCTTGTAGTCTCCCCAGCCTGGCCATCGAGCTTGTGCAGACCCTAGCTATGCGCTGGGTCGGCCACGACATGCCCCTCAGGCTCCAGGGGCGGCCGGTGAGCGGGGCACACATATGACTGGACTACCGATGTCTTCACACTGTGCCATGGCCAGCAGCCACCCCGTACTGATCGGAGAGTGGGTCTGTGATGGGATGTCCCCGGCTCATCCGGATCGTAAGTACAGCTCTCCCTGCCTCGGTGTGGTTGAGCAGGTAGGCATTCCCTGGGAAGTCGATTCGGGGTCCCTCTCCTCCCTCTCTTCTCTCCCTGTCCCTATTTTCCCTCCCCCTTGTGAGGGATGCTGCATGATGGGCTGCTGAGCGGTGTGTGTACCTGTTGCCAGGGGTCTCCTGGGGGGCTCTCAACTTATATGGGGAGCTGCACTAGGTGGCTGTGTCCCTGGTTGTCTGTGGTCTCCCCGCTGGGTGTCTGGAGGCCTGCATGTGCTGATTGCCATAGCGATGTTCTGCCACCATTTTCACTGTCCTTTCACTGTGTACAGTATTTTTCTGTAGCTCGGTGGCCAGATTATGTCCTTTATACAGGATCGGCCGGCGACCATTTTGTTGTAGTCCAGCGTGGTTTTTATGCTCATCGCTGGTCCCTGCTGCTCTGAACAGCGCGGTTTTTCACTCAGGACACCTGGAGGGAGCCCCTCAGTCTGCAGCAGCTAGGAGGGTGGGACTGTGCACCTGTCCTAAGTCCAAGGTTGGCAGACAGGGTGGGTCAGCATGGCTTCAGAAACTGGTGTTTCTCCCCCAGAACTCCCTGCAATTGCAACCTGCTCATCTGCAAACAGTGCAGTACCTTTGGACACTTTGTCGGCAGTCCTTGAAACGTTCGTTGCCAGGGTAGAGGTGGTGTGCGGGTGTAAAGGTGGTAAAAAGCAGCCCCTTCCTCCCCTCGTCCTCCGGGGAGAGCTCTGATGCAGACTCGGGCCCTGCGTAGACTGGCGGCCCCTGCTCTATTGCTTCAGACAAAGTGCTTGTTGGAGCACTTATCACAGCTGTGCGTGATACCTTGAAAATTCAGGATACAGCAGGTCCCTCTGCTGAAGTAGCGGTCCCTTTTGGGTCCCGTAAGCCTGCCCGTACACCTAAGGTGTTTTTCCGTATCTGACTTATTTTGATAAGTTCATATACAGGGCATGGGGAAGACCGCAATTCACCTTTTCGGTTCCAAAAAGAACGGCGGTGCGTTACCCCTTTGAGGAGAGCCTTCTTAGGATGACCTCTGAGGGACAAAAGCCTCCCTGGACTCGCAAGCCTAACAAGCCAGTGACCAAAAGTGCTACCGCATGAAGGTTTGCCCCCGCCCGTCTCACGGGTGGGGGGTTGCTTTCAGGAGTTGGCAGGCCGATGGGCCTGTCGGCTATCCGACCAATGGATCTGTGAACTGATTTCCTCTGGCTACAAGATAGAGTCCTCTCTTGGCCACCAAACAGATTCTTCCCCTCCAGCATACCCTTACTCCCGGCTTGCCTGGAGGCCCTAATGGGGGCAGTAAGATACCTGCTAAGACTCGGGGTGATAGTGCCTGCTCCGGAGTCGGAAAGGTTCCAGGGGTTCTACTCCAATCTATTTGTAATCCCCAAAAAGGGAGGGGTACGTCCAATCTTGGACCTAAAATCCCTCAGTTGCTTTTTAAAAGTACAGAATGGAATCAGTTCGCTCAGTAGTCGCTGCACTCCATCAAGGAGACTCCCTGGCGTCTTTAGACATCCAGGATGCGTACCTGCACATACCCATAGGCCTCAGGCATCAGAGGTTTCTGTGATTTGCAGTTGGGGAAGCCCACTACCAGTTTGTGGCTCCCCCCTTTGGCTTGGCATCAGCACCCCGAGTCTTTACCAAGGTATTGGCTCCAATTTTGGCTTTGTTTCTACAACATGGGATCGCGATCGTAGGTTACCTAGACGATCTCCTCTTGAGAGCAGCTTCCGCCTCAGAATTAGAGGAGGATGTGGCGATCACCATGCAAACCCTGCAGGAATTTGGGTGGCTGTTGAACCTAAAAAAGTCGGTGCTTATACCGACTCAGCGCTTGGAGTACTTAGGCTTATTGCTTGACTCCATGGAACCGAGAGTTTTTCTCCCTTCAGACAAACTGCAGACTCTCAGAACTGCGGTAAAACTATTGATGAACTGCAGGTGGTCAGTCATCGCTGCCCTTCTGCACTCGAGTCTTGGACCTCATGCTGGCCTCCTTTGAGGCGGTACAGTATGCCCAGTTTTACACCAGAGTCTTGCAGAAGGAGATATTGACAAAATGGGACAAATCTCCGTTATCCCTGGATCGGCAGATTTGGGTGAGCCAGTCAGTCAAGGACTCCCTGCTCTGGTGGCTGAGGTCCCCGGCACTTCGGTTCGGGAAGTTGTTCCTACCTCTACATTGGACAGTGATCACAACGAACGCCAGACAGACCGGCTGGGGTGGAGTACTGGGAGTACAGTCAACCCAGGGCCTCTGGTCGGGGGGAGGAATCCAAGTTGCTGATCAGTGTGCTCGAGCTCCGAGTGATCAGGCTATGCCTCTCCAGATGGTCGATGAGACTATGAGGGCATCCGATCAGGATCCAGTCAGACAACGCCACGCCCGTGGCAAATGTCAACCCATCAAGGAGGAAAAAGAAGCTTGGCTGCAGCACGGGAAGTTCCTCACATCCTTCAGTGGTCAGGGCGACATGTTCCAGCCTTGTCGGTCATTTACATCCCGGGAGTAGAAAACTGGCAGGCGGATTACCTAAGTCACCAGATGCTGGACCCAGTAGAATGGGCGTTGCATCCGGAGGTATTCAGGCTACTGTGCCTGCGGTGGGGCACACCAAACGTGGATCTCCTGGCTTCCCGTCTCAATCGGAAGGTGCCGAGATTCGTATCCAGGACAAAAGATCCTTGGGCAGACGCGTCAGATGCGCTGGTGGCTCCGTGGGATCAGTACCGACTGATCTTCGCCTTTCCTCCGCTAAAACTTCTACCATGTCTGCTCTGCAGAGTGGAGAGCGAGGGGATTCCAGTAATACTGTTTGCCCCAGATTGGCCTCGGTGTCCCTGGTACACCGACTTAGTGCGCCTGGTTGCGGACGCTCCCTGGCAACTGCCGTTACAAGAGGACCTTCTGTGTCAAGGGCCGATTCTCCATCCTGTTTTACCATCGCTGGTTTTAATGGCATGGCTTTTGAGAGCCAGGTGCTAAGGAACCGGGGCCTGTCAGACTCAGTGATTTCAACTATGTTGAGAGCATGGAAATCTTCTCGGAAGATATACCATCGTACCTGGAAGGCCTACATCTCCATGTGTGAGGAAAAAGGGTGGCGTCTGCGCACCTATTCCATTTCCAGGATCCTGCTGTTTTTACAGCAAGGAGTAGACCAGAAATTGTCTCTCAGCACTATTAAGAGACCTATATCAGCCCTGGCTGTTTTTTTCCAACGACCCCTGGCATCTCATTCTCTAGTGAGCACTTTTATTCAAGGGGTCCGGCATGTAGTTCCTCCGGTGCATCCACCTTAACCCCCTGTGGGATCTGAACCTGGTGCTATCGAAGCTTCAGAAACCGCCATTTGAGAACATCAGGGAAATCCCCTTGTTGACTCTTTTTCAGAAAGTGGTCTTCCTAGTGGCCATTACTTCAGCCAGGAGGGTTTCGGAAGTGGTGCCCTATCTAATTGTCCATAAGGATAAGGTGGTGTTGTGTCCGCAACCTTCTATTCTGCCGAAAGTGGTTTTGGCGTTCAACATCAATGAAGACATTGTGTTACCATCTCTGTGTCCTAAACTGACACATCCTAAGGAGGCGGCCCTTCATTTGCTGGACATGGTCTGGGCTCTAAGGGTGTATTTGTCTGCCACGGCTCCCTTTCGGAAGTCAGACTCTGTTCGTTTTGGTAGCTGGTCCGAAAAAGCGTATGGCGGTCTCGGCCACCATCTCTAGGTGGAGCAGACAGATTGTGGTACAGGCCTACGCCTTGAAGGGGCAGGTGTGCCCCTTTCCTGTCACGGCCCATTCCACCAGGCCAATTGGAACCTCTTGGGCTTTCCAACATCAAGTGTCAGTTGCTCAAGTGTGTAAGGTGGCAACCTGGTTGTCCGTTCACACTTTTACCAAATTCTACAGAGTGGATGTCAACACATCATCTGATGCCTGTTTTGGCCACAAAGTTTTGCAGGCGACCGTGTAATGTTGCAATTCTACACTCTTTACTTTTTTTTTTTTTTTTTTTTTAATACAGTTACTTTTGAGTATAATGCACTGTTGCATTGTTGACCGCAAGTTCTGATGCGGTTAGATAAGGTGGTGACTCCCCCACTTCTGGTTGTGAGTGAAGTTTTTATGCTGTTCCCACCCCTCGATATGACACTGCTTTGGGACATCCCTATGGTCAAGATTAATGGAGCGGTGTCAGTCAGTGAACAAAAGAGAAAATAGGATTTTTGTACTCACCGTAAAATCCTTTTCTCTGAAGTTCACTGACTGACACAGCACCCTCCCTTCCTATCGTTTTACATTATACTGTTTGTTGACGTACTGAGCTGCAGAAAGCAGGCATGGGGTTATTACTGGAGGGACCACCCCCTGGGCAGTAACTGTAAAGTTCTGTTTTTTCACATGTATAATATGTTCTGCCTAGTTCTCTCCTGAAGGTGGCGTAATAACCCTACGGTCAAGATTAATGGAGCTGTGTCAGTCAGTAAACTTCTGAGAAAAGGATTTTACGGTGAGTACAAAAATCCTATTTTTCCATCCGTCTGAGGATCGGATCGGGTGACAGCAGACTTTACGGTCCGTCCTCATCCGATCTCCCATAGGTGCTCTAACAGGTCCGTCCCTGCACAGTGTGCAGAAATGGACTTGTCATCTTCCTGCTCAGTGGGGATAGAAAATAAAATGTACATGGCAGGCTCCATCTGCAGGTATGCGACAGTGTTTAATCTGTCTCCTTTTCCTAGTTCTTGGTGCGGGGCTACCCATTGCCAAATTGTATCGAAAAATATTGCAGTCCCACTGCTCCCAGGGTTTCTCGGGTGGTTCCCCTTCTGCTCTACCTATGGTCCATAGCAGCTTTGGCACAGCTTTGGTAATACAGCTCCACCTCATTCTGTATATCCACTTCCAGGCCAGGCCTTTTCTGACACTTTTTACTTACATGTAACAATCAGTATTTTCTGCTAGAAAAATACTTAGCACCAACAAACTTTATATATTTTTTAAAGCATGGCCCTAGAGAATAAATTGGTAGGTCTTGCAACTTTTTTATGTCGCACACTGTTTGCGCAGCATTTTTCAAATGCAATTTTATGGGGCAACATCCACTTTTTTAAATTTTAGGGCAAATAAACCCAGTACAAGGTCCTAGTTGACCTTGTACATCCTTTTCCTATCTCTCGACCTTGTCACCTGCTGGGACTTCTGCAGGACCTTGTGGCCATCCTGGGTAAGCTTACCTTGGACTTGTCTTCTAATTAGGTACATTGCAGTCTGGAGGTCAGCGTTCTCCTTACCTCCATGATGTTTCTTGTCCCTTGAAACCTCTTACATTTTCCTGTCATGTTCTGCCAGCCAACACGACATCTTGCCTTTTTATTCTCTCTGAGATTAGGGGTCAGGCATGACATATGTCGCTTTATATCATGTCTCCATTGCAACTCCCCCCCCCCCCCCTTTCTCCTCATTCGCTACTGGAAGGTACCCCCTTGGGGTTCCTCCATTTCCTCCTTTCTGGGTTGTCATTTCTTTTTCACATTTCCCCCAATCTATTGGTTGCTGGGTGGCTGTTGATCCCTCACTTGCAGTGATGCGTTTGTACTGCAAGCAGTTTGTTTCTGGCCTCATAGCCTTCTCATTGCTTTCCTGCAGGCTTGTGGCTGCTGTTTACCTGGATTATTTCTCACCCCTCTATTAATGCTTGGGGAAAGTTCCATTGTCTATCAGTCAATCATTGTGTCCAATACCGTACGATGGAGGATTTTTGACCTTCTTGTGCATTCTTCATCTTGAGGCTTAATGTACACGGGACGTTTTTACACCCTCCCCTGAACGATTTTACATGACAGATAAAAGCACGTTTAAAATGTCTGTTTTGCCTCGTTTACATGCTGCGTTTGTGTTTAGAAGTGTTTAAATAGCCAAGTATGAAAAACGTCTGTAAACAAAATGCGGTTGAGACGTCGGAAACTTCGTTGTCTGAACTCATTTTTTTGCCTTCAAAGAAATTCCTCTAAAGGCAACTACCTAAAAATGACATTAAATGAACCTGTGTACATGTTGTACACATAAAATAACATTGGATGAGTTCAGGGGCAGCTGAAAAAAGCCTCCAACTGCTTCTGAATGTCCGTTTACCAGCAGCAGTGTACATGAGGCCTTGAAGTACAGTACATGGAAGGGCACACGTCTATCCCCTTTCTTCTCTGTGATCTCTTTACACCTCATGTACACTGCTGCTGGTAAACGGACGTTTAGGAGCAGTTGGGCATTTTTTTCAACTGCTCCTGAATCTGTTATCTTATCAGTATATGTACACAGGGTCATTTATAGTTGTTTCTAGGCAGTTGTGTTTAGAGGCTTTTTTTGGAACCCAAAAAAATTTGTTCAGAAGCTGTGTTTAGAGGCATTTCAAACTCCAAACGCGTCAGCACGTGTTTAATTGCGTTTTTGTTTACATGCATTTTTCATTTTTAGCTATTTTGAAAAAAATATATTTTTTTCAAACGCTTCTAGACGCAAATGCGGCTAAACGCGACTAAACGTGGAGTGTAAACACGGCTAAACGGCTATTTTTAGACGCCGGTTTCTAGCTGTCAAGTAAAAATTTTCAGGAGAGGTTGAACAACGTCCCGTATACAAGAAGCCTAACCGTTTCCTCTTACTGTTTGCTAATCAAACTGGAACCTCGTGGAGTGGGCGGAGTTATACGGGTGGACCACGCAAAGCTTTTAGCACTGTCCAATCAACTGCAGGTAGCAGCATACAGATCATGGCCTATGAAGGGATTCCTGTGTTCTGTACTCTACTCCAAGATACGGAATTTACAGCTATTTTTTAAAAAAACCTTGTTATACAGAAAGTGCAAAAATCATGTTTTTTTTACAAAATAGTATTGACAAATTAAAGCTTGTTTGTCCTGATAGACAATATATGTATTGCTTTATATAACTGGAAAAACGTATGCGCCGCCACAGTTAAAATTACAATTGTAAAGAGACCATTCTCGTAAAACTCCTGCTGCAAAACACCCTGGTGTGTGTTCATCCACCTGAGAAATGATATAGTGTTGTGTTGCGCTGCTGAAAAACGCTTTCCTCGTAACCAATAATACATGCACTCGAAAAAGCATATAGTATTAACAAGCGCTCATATATTACAACAATCCAATAATCATTAATGTCACTAAATCCCAAGTAATTGTGCCTAGAAGTGTCAGATTACATATACATAAATCCTAAATTAATTTGTGATAATTTAAATGTCATGTACAAATTGTCCAATTGTGTTGTCTTCACCAATTACTATCTACAGTAATTCTTTCATCACCACATACAAATACACAATTATCCCAAACTCCATAGCGCATGCTTCATAAATTTACAGCTATCTTGATACTGAATCCGAAATCCCAGTGTTTCAAATACTTGTCCAACAATGAACCACCACCCTGATGTGAACTGGATGTGTCCTCGCTTTATTTAAAGACCTGTAGGTAAGTATAGGCCACATTGCACCTCCCCTTTCTTAGGGACTATAATGGAAGACTCCTGGATCTCTCAGGACTCGCTATGCCCTCTTGGTAAATCTGAGATCGCCGTTTCTTTAATAATTCGGTCTGCCACTGTATGCTTCTAAAAAGTGTGATATCTGCACTGCAGCACCCTGACACCTCTATGTACTATACTGGCACAGCATACTGTTAACTGCACAGACATATATAAATTACTTTGTTATCTTAAAGTGGTTGTAAACCCTCCCTCCTACCTTTTAACTATAGGTAAGCCTAGAAAAAGGCTTACCTATAGGTAGTGAAAATATCTCCTGACCGTGCACCGTTTAGGAGATATTTCACTTGTAGTGCGCCTATGATGTAATTGGCGTATGCGCTGTGAAGAAACAGACCTCTGTGCCGTTTCTAACCCCATCGCGTGCCGTTACTGATGGCGGGTGCGCAGAAGTGACTTTTCGCAGCTCTGGCCAGTCACAGAGCCGGAGTCCGTAGCCCCAGGAAAGAAGAGGGGCGAAGATGGATGCGCCTGCAGTTGTCACATAATGGGCTAGTATGCAATGCAAAAGAGAAAGCAAAACCAATCAGGGTTTACTTCCTCTTTAAAGTGATGCTAAAGTCAAATCTTTTTGCTATGGGGACACCCAAGTTGAGCCGCTGCTCTGCTTGTCCATTCAGACATGGACCCATGGTTCAGCCACAACCCTTCTCTCGCCTCATTGGCTCACTGACTTTGACAGTAGTGGGAGCCAATGGCACTGTGCTGCCATCTCAGCCATTGAGGAGGGAGAGTCCCGGGCAACTAAGACACTCCTGCATCATCGGTGGACCGAGACGGGTTTAGGTGAGTATTAGGAGGGCTGCTGCACACAGGTTTTTTTTTTATCTTAATGTATAGAATGCATTAAGATAAAAAAACCTTCTGACTTTACAACCACTTTAAGTGATGCAAAGGCAATGCCTAAAGTGATTGTAAAGCTTCATATTTATTTATTTATTTTTAAATAACAAACATGTCATACCTCCTGAGTGGCCCTGATCCTCCTTTTCTGGGGTCCCCTCTGTGGGACTCCTGGCACCTCATCTTCTTGAGTGCCCCCATGGAGAGCCGCTTTACATGGGGGCACTCGTGCGGGCGCGTTCCCGAGTCCTGCTGCGTCCACGGGAAGCTCCCGTGTCACTGGATTTGATTGACAGCAGCGGGAGCCAACAATCTATCCAGTGAGGACTCGAGACAGCGGCTGGAGCTGCTGTGTTTGTCCCCGTCGCTGAAATGATTGGGCTCAGGTAAGAAAAAGTGGGGCTCTGGGGGGCTGCGGCAGCAGAAACGTGTTTTCACCTTAATGCATAGAATGTATTAAGGTGAAAAACCGCAAGGTTTTACAACCCCTTTAAGGACGGGTTCAAACTAGCTGCGGCCGCGGGGCACAGCAAGGGGTCCGGTGCATCCCTGTTCTCCATTTCAGGTGCGAATCAGGTCCGAATTTTTGCCTGAATTCAGGCCTGAAACAGAGCCAAAGACACACAGGACCCTTTTCCCGTGCGGCCTGTGCCCACCTTGGAGCTGTGTGAACTGGCTCCACTGAGAGCCGGTCAGTCTACTGTCATGCAAATTGGATACAGAGAAACCCGCATCCAATTTGCATCAGTGTGAACCCAGCCTAAAGTGGTATTAATCCCGAAACTAAAAATATATTGTAGGCAGCTTACCAATCAGTAGACATGGTGGCTGCATTACATTTTTTCTTCTTCTCTGTTTTCACCTGGTGATCTGGTCAGCAACACACCTACTGTATTAGCCCTTGTACACACGGTCGGACATTCCGACGGAAAATCCATGTTATCGGATAATACGACTGTGTGTGGGCTCCATCGGACTGTTTCCATGGAATATCCGACCGACAAAGTTTTAGAGCTGGGCTATACAATTTTCCGACATCATGATCCGATCGGACTTTGTCCCATCATTTGTAGAGAATTCCGTTTGGACAAAGTGCCACGCATGCTCATATCAAATTCCTAGACCAAAGCTATTGGCTACTAGCCTGAACGTAGTCCCATCGTAACTAAATTACGTCATCACGTTCTGAACAATTGGATTTTCCGACAACTTTGTCCGACCGTGTGTATGCAACACCAGTTTCGGACAAAATCCGTTGGACAAAATCCGACGGATTTGGTTGTTGGAATGTCCGACCGTGTGTACAAGGGCTTAGAGTGCTCCCACTCTGGATGAAGGATCAACACAGAGACACCTTTGGACAACAGCATTGTCCGTCTGGGGGGAGAGTAGTGTTAGATATACTAGCAGATTATTGAGACCCGCACTACGTCTATTGACGTCATGGGGTTTCGCTGGTTATATCTAAATGATGCCTGAGTCCACAGACATCATTCAGATATTGCCGTTTTCAGCCGGCGATTCCCTACACCATAAGAACGATCATAGCGGCTGTTCCGCCGCTTGATCGTTCTTACGGGTGGCGGGAGGGGACGCCCCCCCCCTCCCGCCGCCCTCCGGTGCTTCTACCGACTCACAGTTTCCATCGGTGAGTCGGTCACAGGATCCGCCGGCCCCAGCATGTGATCATAGAGAGTTCCGGCGGACTAGATTGTCCCCGGAGTCTCTATGATCGTTCGGAGGCCGGGCGCGATGTTATGACGTCACGCCCGGCCTCGGTATTCAAATTAACGGCGCCGATCTGGCTAGGAAGCCATGATCGTTTTTTTTTTTTTTTTTTTTTTATTCTTCCCAGCCTAGAGGTGAGATATGGGGTCTTATTGACCCCATATTTCACTGTAAATAGGTCCGATCGTGCCATATTCCTATTACAAGGGATGTTTACATTCCTTGTAATAGGAATAAAAGTCATCAATTTTTTTTTATTTTTTTTTTAAGTGTAAAACTAAAAAATAAAAAATAAAATTAACAATAAAAAAAAAAAAAAAAAAAAAAAAAAAATGTAAGCGCCCCTGTCCCCGTGAGCTCGCACACAGAAGCGAACGCATACGTAAGTCCCGCCCACATATGAAAACAGTGTTCAAACCACACATGTGAGGTATCGCCGCGAACGTTAGAGCGAGAGCAATAATTCTAGCCCTAGACCTCCTCTGTAACCCAAAACATGTAACCAGTAAAAAAACTTAAAGCGTCGCCTATGGGGATTTTTAAATACCAAAGTTTGGCGCCATTCCACGAGCGCGTGCAATTTTGAAGTGTGACATGTTGGGTATCTATTTACTCGGCGTATCCTCCTCTTTCACATTATGCAAAAAAATTGGGCTAATTTTACTGTTTTTTTTTTTTTTTAAGCATGAAACTGTTTTTTTTCTGAAAAAAACGCGTTCGAAAAATTGCTGCGCAAATACCGTGTGACCGCCATTGTATTCTCTAGGGTCTTTGCTAAAAAAACACATATAATGTTTGGGGGTTCTATGTAATTTTCTAGCAAAAAAATTACGAATTGGCCTGGGTCTGAAGTGATTAAGATACACTAACAAATTGAAGCCAAGCTCCAGCTAACACTTTTAAGCAGTTACAACAATTTTGTTACTTTTGTGATAAAGGTTTGATGTCGTTGTGGGACGACGACTTCATATGACGTTGTCCCAGAATGGCCATGGTCTCGCACCCACTTAGATGCGCAGTGCGGCGATCGCGTCCACACTGTGTTGCTAGGACACAGCGTGCCCTCGATCTCTGTAAAGAGCCATGGCTCTTTAACCATGTAAACATGGTTAACATGGTTAAAGATCATGGAACATGGTCATGCCGGTAATCGGCTCTCATCGTCTCACACTGTGGCATCTCCTCGCAGGGGACATCAAGACATGTAATCAGGGTACTGATTATCAGTGCCCTGATTACAATAAAGTGCCACTAGTGCCAGAAACCAGTGCCCATTAGTAATGCCAATCAGTGCTGTCGATCATTGCCCATCTCTGCTGCCCAACAATGCTGCCTATGCATGCTGCCTATCAGTGCCCACCAGTGCCACCCATTAGTGCCGCCTATCCGTGCTCATCAGTGGCACATATCAGTGCCACTTGTCAGTTCCCATAAATGCGGCATATTAGTGCCTCCTCATCAGTGCCGATAAGTGCCACCTCATCGTTGCCCATAAGTGCCACCTCATCAGTGCTGCCTCATCAGCGCACAGGAGAAAAATTACTTATTTACAACATTTGCTGGCAGAAAGACAAACTTTTATTTTTCCAAATTTCCAGTCTTTTTTTATTTTATAGTAAAACATTAAAAAAAAACAGCAGTGATTAATACCACCAAAAGAAAGCTCTATTTGTGTGAAGAAAAATTTCTAAAAATGTCACATGGTCACAGTGTAGCATGACCGTACAATTGTCATTCAAAGTGTGACAGCACTGAAAATTGGCCTGGGCAGGAAAGGGGAGAAAGTGCCCGGCATTGAGGTGAGTAATCTGTAGGTTTATAGAAGAAATGTAAAGATTACTTTGGTCCACAAGTATAAAGGTTTGAGAGCTTAACTGGTTAAATAATACTTATGATTCTTTTTCAAGCCAGTAATTGGCTTGCTAAGAGCTCACTTAGTTGCGATTTGTTTTGAAAAACTGCATAACAAAGAGCTAAATGACACATATTCTTTATATAGAGGACAAGGAGACAATCAGCATTTGATATGATTGTGTGCGGCTGTGTTTATAATCGGGATATATTTTCTGAAGTGCAAAAGGCAATTAACCACTTGCCGACCAGCTGCCGCAGTTGTACTGGGGCAGAATGACACGGCTGGACGAAACAACTTTATGTAATGTCGCTTCGCCCTGTGGCCACTGGGGGTGCGCGTGCGCCCTCTGCTCGCCCATGGGGCCGATGCGGGTGCCCAGCGGTCACGATCGCTCAGGGCACACGGAGAACCGGGATCTGTGTGTTTCCAGTTCTCTGAGCGGAGAAGAGACAGATTGTCAGTTCATACAGAGTATGAACAGCGATCTGTCATTTCCCCTGCACAGTCCCCTCCCCATTCAGTTAGATCACACACCTAGGGAACACAGTTAACCTCTTGATCGCCCCCTAGTGTTAACCCCTTCTGTGCCAGTGACATTTTTACAGTAATCAATGCATTCTTATAGCACTGATTGCTGTATAAATGCCAATGGTCCCAAAAATGTGTCAAAAGTGTCCGATGCGTCTGCCATAATGTCACAGTCCTGATAAAAATCATAGATCGCTGCCATTACTAGTAAAAAAAAAAAAAAAGAATAAGAAAAATGGCATAAAACTATCCCCTATTTTGTAGATGCTATAACCTTTGCACGAACTGATCAATATACGCGTATTGCGTATTTTTTTTTACCAAAAATATGTAGAAGAATACATATTGGCCTAAACTGGGGAAACACATATATATATTTTTTGGGGGGATATTTATTATAGCAAAAAGTAAAAAATATAGAATTTTTTCAAAGTTGGCACTTTTTTTTTGTTTGCAGCGCAAAAAATAAAAACCGCAGAAGTGATCAAATACCACCAAAAGAGAGCTCTATTTGTGGAAAAAAAAGGACATCAATTTTGTTTGGGTACAACGTCTCACGACCGCGCAATTGCCAGTTAAATCGACGCAGTGCAGAATCTCAAAAAGTGGTCATGCCATTAAGACCCCTTTCACACCAGGGCGTTTTGCAGGCGCTACAGCGTTAGAAATAGAGCCTGCAATCCGCCCTAAAGAAGCTGCACCAGATGTGTAGTGTGAAAGCCCCGAGGGCTTTCACACTACAGCGGTGCGCTGGCAGGACGTCAGAAAAAAGTCCTGCCAGCAGCTTCCTTGGAGCGGTGAAGGAGCAGTGTGTTTACCGCTCCTCCCCATTGAAATCAATGGGAGAGCGCTGTAATACCGCCGGCAAAACGCCGCTATTTCGGCGTATTGCCGGCGGTTTTAACCCTTTCTCGGCCGCTATCAGGGGTAAAAGCGCTCCGCTAGCGGCTGAAATGCGCCGCAAATCTGGCGGTAAAACGTTTTACCGCCGACGCAGTGGGCGGTGTGGTGTGAAAGGGGTCTTAGGGGGTAAAATCTTCCGAGGCTGAAGCGGTTAAAAAGAATCATAGCGCTAGCAAAATGCCATACAAAATGATATTCAGCAGTATCCTGTGATATGAGATCTGGAAAAGTAGCCATTTACAGAGGGACATAATCATGCTGGTTTCTAACAGAATTATAATAATCCTTAAATTATTAATTTGGTATTAAAAGAATAAATAAATGGGTCAGGTGGCGCTCGTGGGTTTTAAACCCCCGAAGGATTGCAGAAGGAATTCTGTAGCTTGTCAAGGAAGTAACCTCCGAGGTATTTGCTTTACCTTTTGTCCGATCTCAGAGACATTACAGCGTATGACGGGTGCAGGCAGCACTTTACTATTACAAGCCAAGTGTATTGATTTGCTTTTCTGATACTGTGAAAGGAAATCTGTTTTTCTAAGGGCCTATTTACACCCGTCTGCTCTCATGCAGCAAAATTAATGTATTTTTCTGCATGAAAATAAATTTCCGGTACAATAGCCAATTGTTTTTATTGGTCTGGTTCATGTCTCTGCACAGTAGTTTAGTGTAAAAAGGGTAAGAGAAAAGATATGAGCCCATTCACACCTATTCATGTGTGTTAACGTGCATGGAACCTTGTGAGGCTGCCTTAGATTTCATACAAAACAATAATTAACTTATATACAAGAGGGTAGATTGTACCTAGAGGGCTCAATCTACCAGTGTGGGCTGTCACCAATTTGTTGTAAAGGAGTTGTGTGATGAACTTGCTGAGCTATTTGCCAACCGGCATACCCACCTGCTGTTTCTGCATATGGCATGCGATTATCATATCCCTTTATGCTGTCTATACTGTTTAAGATTGACCTGTAGCCTTGAGTTATGGAATATTCAGTATATACTTTTCACTAGGTGGGGAACTTTTGCGTATGCTGCTCTCTTGTGACTGTTTTATGACAAATCTGCTCCCAAAATGTACTCTTTTACTTCCACTGGTCTATGGCATACGTCACAGCAGCAGTGTGGGGGTTCTGCACCCACTCCTGGCTGCTACAGCCACTGCCACACCTGCGGACTCTCCTACCTGTAGGAACCTGGAAGTGAGATGTGTAACATCACTTTAACCACTTAAAGCGGGAGTTCGCCCGTTTTTTTTTAAAAGTCAGCGGCTACAAATACAGATTCTGCGGATATTTATCATGGAAGTGGGTGCAAATACCTGTACTATACAGGTATCTGCTCCCCCCTGAAAGGTGCCACAATGTCAGTCATGATAAAAATTTGCATAATCGCAGATCACCACCACTACTAGTATATATATATATATATATATATATATATATATATAATAAAAATGCCATAAAGCAACCTATTTTTTAGGCTTTTCATTTGTCTTTAATTAGATATTTTGATATTTTCCCAGAATATAAATCCCCCTGAAGAGACCGGAAATCACAAGGGTCGAAATGCATCGGGATTTTTCATGTGGATATACATGTTATAATTACAGTTGGCAAACCATGCTTGTACATAGGGTGTTCTTTGCTATAAGTCAGGGCTCGACAAAACCCGGGCGCCAGGTCGCATTGGCGACTAGAAATAGCGACCTCGCGCCTGGGGCAGCACAGCTGGGGGTATCCTGTCTCTGTGGACCCCCCAGCGTGATCGCGTCGGGCCGTTCCGCCGGCGGCCGAAAATTTAGGCCACGGCTTTGAGGCCTTCTGCGGTCCTATGATTCCTTATGGAATCTGGCGCCCTCTTGTGGTCGCTGTTGGTATGACAAACCAGCAATGCTAATTTCCTCTGCAAAGTTTCCTCTGCCTGTTTTATATTACCTGCCTCTTCTGCCCTTTATTAAGAACCCCCTAAACATTATATATATTTTTTATTCTAACACCCTAGAGAATAAAATGGTGGTTGTTGCAATACTGTCTGTCACACCGTATTTGTGCAGCGGACTTACAAGCGCACTTTTGTTGGGAAAAATAATTTAGTTAATAAAAAAATAAGACAACAGTAAAGTTAGCCCAATTTATTTTTTATATTGTGAAAGATAATGTTACGCCGAGTAAATTGATACCCAACATGTCACGCTTCAAAATTCCACCCGCTCATGGAATGGCGACAAACTTTTACCCTTTAAAATCTCCATAGGCGACGTTTAAAAAAATTCTACAGGTTGCACGTTTTGAGTTACAGAGGAGGTCTGGGGCTAGAATTATTGCTCTCGCTCTACCGATCACGGCGCTATCTCCTATGTGTGGTTCGAACACCGATTTTATATGCGAGCAGGACAGGGCGCGTTTAAAAATGATTTTTTCTGCTTATTTTAACTTTTTTTTTTTCCACTGTTCTTTTAAAAAAAATGTTGTGTCACTTTTATTCTTATTACAAGGAATGTAAAAATCCCTTGTAATAGAAAAAGCATGACAGGTCCTCTTAAATATGAGATCTGGGGTCAGAGAGACCTCGGATCTCATATTTACACTAAAATGCAATTGAAAAAAAAATTGTCATTTGAAAAAAATAAAATAAAATGTCCCTCTAAGAGCTATGGGCAATGACTTGGAGACGGGGGGGGGGGGGGGTGGGCGGCGACGGCGCTGCTATCTTCCCCTCACTCGTCTCCATGTCAGGCCAGGGACAGGTCCGGATCGCCGTCACGGACCTGGCTCCTAACTTTTTAAGCTGGCTCCTAGATTCCAAGCAAATTTGTCAACCCCTGCTATAAGTGATGTTCCATGTTTGTTTTTGTGTCGCACCACCTATGTGGATGATTCATTATTGTTCATTTGAAATTATTATTGTCTGTAAAATAAACAATTTTTTACATCAAGCATTTCTATACAAATTCTCTGCTGCTAAAACCCCCCTGGGGAAACTTCCTGTTTTTTGTATGATTCACAGTTTGTGTCAGGCACAGTTTTAGGCCTCTTTCATGCAGATTTCTGAGGATGGCAAAAACAGGCAGTTGAGCCTATGGTTTTACTGCGCCCTTATTGCCAATCTAAAGCCCACCATACAGCTGTTGGTGGCTGTTTACCTGTGTTGAGTTGACATGTGGCACTGTCGACTCAATAAAGTCAATAGAGCTGCATGGAAGCTGCAAAGCCGGATTCTCAGCTCATTCGTTTCATTGAATATTGAAATAAAAGGCGCATTCGTTCCATTGAAAAAACAAACAAAAAAAAAACAGCCATCAGGAGACCACAGGATCACCTCCCAGATAGATACCCGATAGTGGTTGTTTAGCCGCACTCTGAAAGATGATTCACCTGCTATTTAGAGGGGGGAATATGATTGAAATGGGGAACCTAGCCCTAAGGCTTGACATGTTGGGGTATCTATTCACTCGGAGCAACCTAATCTTTTATATTTTGCCAAAAAAATTTAGTAATATGTTGCATTTATGTGCATTAACATTAGTGTATTTTTTTTACAGAAAATGTGTGATTCACAAACCATTCTAATAACAGATAATGGAACTACCACCATTTAATTCTCCAGGGTCCCTGCATTCGTAAAATATTTACTGTTTTTAAAGTTTTTCTCATCAGACCTAAAATGTTTTTTTAACATGTGAGCAAAAAAATAATAAAAATAAAAAGCTAAAACTTGTTTTAGCAACAAAAGAATTAAAGCCACAACCAGCTGGATTTACTGAAGATCACCAATGGCCACCTACCTTCTTGTCAGCACATGCTTCCTTTGCACTAAAGAGTCTTAATTTGATATATAGAGGTGGGAGAGTTTATTAAAGCGGAGTTCCACCCATACAATTAACTTGTCATTATTCAGCAGCATTAAACCTAATAAACATTTTGAATTTTTTTTTTACTCTTGTTTTGATGTCTGTTGCTAAGGGGTGCCTTGGAATCTGCCTCTTCCTTTCCCTGGCGCCTGACGTCATTTTCCTTGGCGCCCGTGCTCGCTAGTGCTCCTGGGAGATGCTTGTCATGATTTCCCAGGAGTCAGTGGGCAGCGCCGAGGGCTTTGTTGCCATCAAAATGGGGGCGGGCACTTCCGACGCTGCTGCACGTTGTGATTGCAGCGTCAGAAATGTACGGCGCTGTGTCGTATATACTGCACATGCATGAGAACAGGCGGTGCATGCTGGTCGCTCAGCTGCACCAGAGCCCGGAAGTTAGTGCTTGTGGGCTTCACATGCCCACAAGCACTATGGAAACTGCCAGGAAAGAGGAATATAAGATATATACCTCTATGAAATCAGCAATTGATAGCCGGTTAAGGACACAAACACGAGTGCTATAAATAATCCTTAAAAACAAAAGATATGCATTCTAAAAAAAAAAAAAAAATGTAACAGTGGGAACTCTGCTTTAACATGCTGTTTTACCCTAGGTTTCGCAATCGCCCACAGTGAAAACGCACAGCTCTGCAGAATCACGTGGGGCTGCCATTCATTCTGAATGGTACCCTCTTGCATGTAAAATCACAGTGTGTGCAGGCACGGGAACTGCAGGGAAATCGCATGATCATAAAGAACATGTGATTTCTCTGCGGGCTGCAGTTTTGAAAAAGAGCTGTCACCTTTTTTTTTTAAACGCAAGCATGGCAGCACATTCATTCGCATGGGCTGCCGTGCCCACGCAAATGCGGCACGCAAAAACGCTAAGATGCCAAAATTCGTGGAAAATTCCAGCCAGAAAGTTATAGTGCTGAAAACATGTTCCCTGACCCTTAACCCAGCCCTTTTGGCCATGTCACACTGTTGATGTTGTAGCAATGATTAATCGCTGCTACTAATGGCTAATGCTAACAGTGATTTGTAGTGAACTGTAATTGCTATAGTCGGTGTGTGTTAAGAAGTGATTTGTCGCAGCTGCATCTGTGCTGTACCATTACGTTAGCGTTTAGCCCTGGTTCACACTGATGTGATTTTGGATGCATTTTAGAACACACAGAATCGCACGTTAAAGAGAAGCTCCGCTTGTTCGCACCCTCCCCCCCTCCACTGCCGCATTTTGTCATCTTTTTTTGGGGGGGGAGCTAGTTTTGACAGGTACCCGCTCCCACTTCCAGTTAAGATTGCTGATCGGCGATCTGACATGATGGCGGGACCATTCAGAAAGCGCAGCGCCAGTCGTGCATGCACAGTAGGAAACCGAATGTTAAGCCTGAAGGCTTCACTGCCAGTTTCCCTTACTTGCAATGCTGGAGCTGCACCCGAAGCTGATGTTTAATTTGCTTGGGGTGCCGACATTGCGGGCTCCTTGGACAGGTAAGTGTCCTTATATTAAAAGTCAGATGGATGTGAGAAAACATGGCTTTCTATGGAGGTTGTTCTCACTTATGCGTTCCAAACGTGATGTCATTGGTGCAATGTGGTGCGTTTTAGAGCCCCATAGACTTGATTGGAATCCACATTCAAATTGCATAGGTGATCAAATTCACTGCGATTTAAGTGTTTTTAAACACTTTATGTCCCTTATTTGTGAGGCCCTTTCCAGACAGAGGGAGAGAGATTTTGGCCAGAATAAAAATCACAGCTCCAATTGCATCAGAATTGCACCACAACCGGTCCTTGAAATCACACTTGAAAAGCATAGAAGTCACACAGCAACTGTGTGAACCTTACTGTTATAATTTGCCCTCCTTCAGGGATTTTAGCTAAATTGCTGAGTGACTTGGATACAAATTTCTGTAAAATGAATGAGTTAGTAGTTCCATTGAAAATAACTATGATTTTGTTAGTAGAGAAATTGCTTAAAAGAATAAAAAAGAAAAAAACAAAAGATCAGCGGTATGACACTCCACTCTCAGGCTGGATTCACACCTATGAAAATTAGTTGCGGGTTTCCTCGCATCCAATTCGCATAGCAGGAGAATGTGACTGGCTCTCTATGGAGCTGGTTCACATATCTCCATTGCGGCTGCGGAGTGCACTGTACAGAAATGCTGTGCGTCTTTGGCTCCGTTTCAGGGCCGGATCCAGGCATAGAATCGGCTCTGATTCATCTCTGAAATGGGGAACAGGGACGCACAGCGCTCCTGTGGGATCCACAGTGGATTACAGTGTGAACCCAGCCTCAAACAAGCCCTGGAACGCAATCTAACCCCCTAACACAAGGTATTCACCTTTCTATTCCAGCCCAACCCTTCTCCAGTCTGCCCAAAACGGAAAGATTTTGTCTGCTGTACTTTAATTATTATTACTGTATTTTTTTGGCTTGCTTGAAACTTTAGTTGTCTTGTGCTGCTTTGAAAAATGTCATATCAAAGAGATGTCAGATATCTTTTATAGCTGACAAAGAGATATGACAGATATAACTATACAGCTTTATCTATAATGGGTATATAGTGCCTCCAATGTTAAACTAGGCAATTAAAAAAATGTCATTACTAAAAAATGCTGTACAATGAAAAAAACAATAATTTAAGAGTTTTTATATTTCTTTCTGATCTGGAAAATTAAGTTTCTCTTTCGTTCACTGACTGACACAGCTGCTTTCTTAGACCATTGGGTTGTTACGCCACCTTCAGGACAGGACTAGGCAGAACATTTTAAAATGTTATAATAAAACTAGAACTTTATAGTTCCGTCCAAAGGGCGGTCCCTTAGGTAACAACCCCTCAGGTTTTTTTCTGCCTAGTGAAGGAGAAGGACCTAGGAACCCTGCGGGCCCATCGGTCTGTGGATTTTGTGCAGAAGTTTTTCTTTTTGCGCAAGATAAAAGATCCCGTGATCTGCTATCAACAGCCGGCTGGATGACAGGCTAGATAATCTAGATCCTTGTAGTCTCCTCAGCCTGGCCATCGAGTGTGTGCAGACCCTAGCTACGTGCTGGTTTTGGCCCCGACATGCACCTCAGGCTCCAGGGGCGGCTGGTGGGTGTATGACCGGGCTACTGATGTCTGCATCACAGTGTGCCGGGCCAGCAGCCACCCCATACTGATTGGAGAGTGGGTCTGTAATGGAATGTCTCCCAGCTCTTCAGGACTGGTAAGTACAGCTCTTCCTGCCTCGGTGGGGCTGAGCAGCTGGCCATTCCCTGGGAGGTCGATTCGGGGGTCCCTCACCTCCCTGTCCCTATCTTCCCTCCCCCCCTTCCTTGTGGGGGATGCTGCATGGGCTACTGAGTGGTGTGTGTGCCATAGACAGGGGTTTTCCGAGGGAGCTCTCCCCTGGGGGGACTGCGCTGGATAGCTATGCCCTGGATGTGTGTAGATCTCTCCCCTGAGGTGTCTGGAGGCTGTGTCTGCTGATCGCTGTTTTACCGCCATTTCTCTGCCTGTTTTTTTCACTGTTCTTCATTGCATACAGTGCTCGGCAGCCATTTTTGGTGTGACCAGGGAGCAGCATGCTCTGTCTCCATTTTCCTGTAGTCCGGTGGCCATTTTCCCTGTGATTATGTCCTTTATACTAGATGCTCGGCAGCCATTTTGTTGAAGCCTGAACATTTCAGCTTCAGCGCTATTCAGAACAGCTCAGCACAGCACGGTTTGGTCTTTTATGCATCTGGGAGCTGACAGGACAGGTACACCTAGCTGGATGGAGCAGAACTCAGTCAGGGTGATGAGTCCTGCGGGAGGAGCCCCTCAGCCAAAAGCAGTTAGGAGGGTGGGACCATCACTGTCCTAAGTCCCCAACAGGTGGCAGACAGGGTAGGGTCAGCATGGCTTCAGAAACTGGTGTTTCTTCCCTCGAAATCCAGGCAATTGCAACCGGTTCGCCTGCAGGCAGTGCAGTGCCTCTGGACGCTTTATCGGTGGTCCTTAATTAGTTTGTTGCCAAGATGGAGGCGGTGGGTGGGCACAAAGGTGGTAAAAAATGGCCCCTGCCCCCCCCGTCCTCCGGGGAGAGCTCTGATGCAGACTCGGGCCCTGCTGAGGCTGGTGACCCCTGTTCTGTCGTTTCAGACGATGCTGACCAGGACCGTTCGGACAGTGAGGAGGAGTCCCCGTCTGGGTCCGGGCGCGATAAAGCGTTCGTTGGAGCACTTATCACAGCTGTGCTTGATACCCTGAAAATTCAGGAGCCAGCAGATCCCTCTGCTGATGTAGTGGTCCCTTTTGGGTCCTGCAAGCCAGCCCGTACACCTAAGGTGTTCCCGTATCTGACTTATTTAGATAAGTTAATATACAAGGAATAGGGTCGACCGCAACGGACCTTTTCGGTCCCCAAATACATGGCAGTGCGATACCCTTTTGAGGAAAGCCTTCTCAAAAAGTGGTCAACTCCTCCAGTCGTGGACCCCCAGTATCCAGGTTAAAGAAAGTAACCATGATCCCGGTAGAGGGGACTGATGACTTTAATGACCCCACGGACAGGAATGCCGAGGCAGTGGCCCATTCCTTGTTTACGGTTGTGGGGTCAGCAATGCGACCAGTACTGGCATCCGCACTTGTGTCACAAACACTTACTGAGTGGGCAAAACTTTTGCACGCGAATTGGGGGAGCAACAGGCTTCTCCTGTCTGCGTGGAAATAGCAGACCAGTTAGTGCAAAGCCTTAAGTACGTTTGTGACGTGGCCCTGGATACCCTCCCTCTGTTATCCAGGGCTTCAGTGACAGCAGTGGTGCTGTAGTGTCTGTTTTGGCTAAAATGCTGGTCGGATGACCAGGCATCTAAAAAAGCCCTGACAGATCTACCCTTCCTTGGTGAGCGGCTCTTTGGTGCCTCATTAGATGACAGTATTAAAAATGCCACAGGTGGTAAGAGTACACTACTCCCACAGGCCAGGAAGGCTAAGGAGCCACGCCGTAGGCAAGGGCCCTCCTTTTTCCATTCACAAACTGCTTTTTTGTCCGCCCGGGGCTTCGGCTAAGCGCCCCCAGCCCGACAGGACGACCTCCGAAGGAAAAAAGCGCCCCTGGAGCCGCAAGCCTAACAAGCCTGCGAGCAAAAGTGCTACCGCATGAAGGTTTGCCCCCGCCTGCAACATGGTTGGGGAGTCGCCTTTGGGAGTTTGCAGCCCGGTGGGCCTCTCGGCTGTCCGAACAATGGGTCTGCGATCTGATTTCCTCCGGCTACAAGATAGAGTTCCTCTCTTGGCCACAAAATGGATTCTTCCCCTCCAGCATACCCGTACTCCCGGCTTGCTGGGAGGCCCTACTGGGGGGCGGTAAGGGACCTGCTAAGTCGTGGGGTGATAGTACCTGTTCTGGAGCCTGAACGTTTCCAGGGGTTCTACTCAAATTTGTAGTCCCCAAAAGGGAAGGGGTATGTCTAATTTTGGACCTAAAAGCCCTCAATTACTTTGTAAAATTACAGAGGTTCAGAATGGAATCAGTTCGCTCAGTAGTCGCTGCACTCCATCAAGGGGACTCCCTGGCATCTTTGGACATCCAGGATGCGTACCTGCACATACCCATATGCCTTCGGCATCAGAAGTTTCTGAGATTTGCAGTTGGGGAAGCCCACTACCAGTTTGTGGCTCTCCCCTTTGGTTTGGCATCACCCCCCGAGTCTACCAAGGTATTGGCTCGCTTTTTTTGGCGTTGCTGCGACAACGCGGGATTACGATCATGGGTTACCTAGACGATCTCCTGAGAGCGTCTTCCGCCTCAGAGTTAGAGGAGGATGTGGCGATCACCATGCAGACCCTGCAGGAATTCTGGTGGCTGTTAAACCTAAATAAGTCGGTGATTGTACTGATTCAGCGTTTGGAGTACCTAGGCTTACTGCTGGACTCCATGGAAGCGAGAGTCTATCTCCCTTCAGACAAGCTGCGAACTCTCAGAGCTGCGGTAAAACTGCTGATGAACCGCAGGTGTGCGTCGCTACGATTCTGCATGCGAGTCCTGGGACTCATGGTGGCCTCCTTCGAGGCAGTACCGTATGCCCAGTTTCACACGAGAGTTTTGCAGAAGGAGATCTTGATGAAGTGGGACAAATCTCCGTTATCCCTGGATCGGCAGATTCAGGCAAGTCAGTCAGTCAGGGACTCCCTGCTCTGGTGGCTGAGGCCACGGTACTTCGGTCCGGGAAGTCGTTCCTACCGCTACAGTGGACGGTGATCACAACAGATGCCAGCCTAACTGGAGTTCAGTCGACCCAGGGCCTCTGGTTGTAGTAGGAATCCAAGCTGCCGATCAGTGTGCTTGAGCTACGAGCGATTAGGCTATGCCTCTCCACATGGTCGATAAGAATTTGAGGGCGTTCGGTCAGGATCCAGTCAGACAATGCCACGGCAGTGGCATATGTCAATCACCTAGGAGGAACAAGAAGCACGGCCGCCGCATTGGAGGTCGCTCGCATCCTTCAGTGGGCAGAGCAACGTGTACCGGCCCTATCGGCCATTTACATCCACGGAGTAGAGAACTGGCAGGTGGATTACCTAAGTCGCCAGATGCTGGACCCAGGAGAAGGGGCGTTGCATCCGGAGGTGTTCAGGCTACTGTGCCTGCAATGGGGCACACCAGACGTGGATTTTCTGGCCTCCCGTCTCAATCGGAAGGTGCCGAGATTCGTGTCCAGGACAAGAGATCCTTGGGCAGATGTGTCAGACGCGCTGGTGGCTCCGTGGGATCAGTACCAGCCGATCTATGCCTTTCCTCCGCTGAAACTGTTACCACGTCTGCTCCGCAGAGTGGAGGCCGAGGGGATCCCAGTAATACTGATTGCTCCAGATTGGACCCAGCATTCCTGGTACGCAGACCTAGTGCGCCTGGTGGTGGACACCCCATGGCGACTGCCATTACGAGAGGACCTGCTGTCTCAAGGTCCGATTTTCCATCCTGCTTTACCATCGCTGGTTTTAACGGCATGGCTATTGAGAGCCAGGTGTTGAGGAACTGGCGTCTTGCGGACTCGATGATTCCAACTATGCTGAGAGCACAGAGATCTTCTAGGAAGATATATCATCGTACCTGGAAGGCCTACATCTCCATGTGTGAGGAGAAAGGGTGACGTCCATGCTCTTTTTCTATATCTAGGATCCTGCTGTTTCTACAGCAAGGAGTAGACCAGAAATTGGTATTAAGCACCAATAAGGGACAAATTTCAGCTTTGGCTGTCTGTTTTTCAGCGACCCCTGGCATCTCACTCTCTGGTGAGCACCTTTGTTCAAGAAGTCCAACATGTAGTTCCTCCGGTGCGTCCACTATTACCCCCGTGGAATCTGAACCTGGTGTTATCGGCGCTTCAGAAACCGCCATTTTAATTTATCAGAGTGATTCCTATGACTCTTTCTCAGAAAGTGGTCTTTCTAGTGGCCATTACTTCGTCCAGGAGGGTTTCGGAACTGGTGGCCTTGTATTGCAAGTTGCCCTATCTGGTTATACACAAGGATAAGGTGGTGTTGCGTCCGCAACCTTCTTTTCTGCCGAAGGTGTTTTCAGAGTTCCACATCAATGAAGACATTGTGTTACCATCTCTGTGTCCTAAACTGACACATCCCAAAGAGGTGGCCCTCCATTCCCTGGATGTGGTTCGGGCTCTGAGGGTGTATTTGTCTGCTACTGCTCCCTTTCGTAAGTCAGACTCCTTGTTTGTTTTGGTGGTTTGTCCGAAAAAAGGCATGGCAGTCTCGTCGGCCACCATTTCCAGGTGGATCAGACAAATTGTAGTACAGGCCTACGCCTTGAAGGGGCAGGTGCCTCCCTTTCCAGTCACGTCCCACTCCACCAGGGCAGTTGTAACCTCTTGGGCCTTCCGACATCAAGCGCCTGTTGCTCAAGTGTGTAAAGCGGCGACTTGGTCGTCTGTTCACACCTTTACAAAACTCTACAAGGTAGATGTTGGTGCATCGGCTGATGCCTGTTTTGGCTGCAAAGTTTTAAAGGCGGCCGTGTGATTGCAATCGCACTTAAATTTTTTCCTGGTTTTTGGTAAAAACACAGTACCTTTAAGTAAATGCACTGTTGCATTTGTTACCGCAAGTTCTGAGGTAGTTTGGAGGTAGTGCCTCCCAGGTTGAGGAGCACTCTGTTTTTTTGTGGGTAAAAATAAAAAATGTTCTTGGTTATTCCCACACACTGTTGTTTTTGTTGGTGAAGTTTTTATAATAGTTCCCACATGCCATTGTGGGTGAAGTTTTTATGCTGTTTTTCCACCCCTTGTTTTGGCACTGCTTGGGGATGTCCCGATGGTCTAAGAAAGGAACTGTGTCAGTCGGTGAACGTAGAACGAGAAAATAGGATTTTTTGTACTCACTGTAAAATCCTTTTCTCTGTAGTTCACTGACTGACACAGCACCCTCCGCTTCTATTTTTGTTTACATTATACTGCTTGTTGACATACTGAGGCTGCAGTAGCAGGCTGAGGGGTTGTTAACTAAGGGACCGCCCCTTGGGCAGAACTAGAAAGTTCTAGTTTTATTATAACATTTTAACATGTTCTGCCTATTCCTCTCCTGAAGTGGCGTAACAAACCTGATGGTCTAGGAAAGGAGCTGTGTCAGTCGGTGAACTACAGAGAAAAGGATTTTACGGTGAGTACGAAAAATCCTATTATTTACAGTGAGATATAATTATGTTTGTCTTGCAAACAATGAGATCTCAAACCTTGAATTATTTCAGCAGATTTTCTGGTTGTAGTCTCAGTAATGTAAAAATGGAGCTATTTGCTGACCTGAGTACCGCTTTTACTTTGAAGAAATAAGTATACAGTAATTTGTACAAGCAATGTGAAGGCTTCATTAGGCCAATCTGGGAGGCTGTTGGAATGGGCTCTGCACACCAAATTGTTTAGACTGGCAGTTGTTATAAGCTAAAGTAAAAATGCCCATGAGCTATTGGATTAAAAGTATGTATGCCTGCTATAGATGTAAAAAAAATTAATTATTGAATAATAAAAAAAAAACAAGAAAATTGTACATACTGTAATGCCCGTTACACACGATCGGAAATTCGGCCAGCAAAAGACAGATGTGAGCTTTTGGTCGGAAAATGTGATCGTGTGTATGTTCCATCTGACTTTTGCTGGGGGGATTTTGGCCAACAAAAGATTGAGAGCATGTTCTCAATTTTTCGGTCGGAAAAAGTTCCTATCTGAAATGCGTTTGTGTGTATGCAATTCCGATGTGCTAAAACTCATGCATGCTCCAACTACGAGACGGAAGCCATTGGCTACTGGCTATTGAACTTCCTTTTTCTAGTCCCGTGTTGTACATGTTGTACAACACTGGACTGCGTTCTTGATGGTCGGAATTTGGTGTGGCCATGTGTATGCAAGAGCTTGAGCGAAATCCTGTCGGAATTCCTTTGGGAAAACTATCAGAGCTTTTTCCGACCAAAATTCCGATCATGTGTGTACGCGGCATTAGTGTGAATAGCCAGAAAACCTACAGAGCTTTTCTTGCATAGTTTCATGTGCATATTAATTACAGCTGAAGAGTAAGTGCAGATATTAAGGGATCATTCACGCTATTGCAACACAGATTAACAAAAAAGGTATATATATGTTCTGTGAGGTGCCATTCAGAATGCTTAATATAAATACACTATAGACAGGTGTTAATACTCTGTGCGTTGTGCATTGCCAAAAATAACATAGGTCTTTTTTCTTTACACACTGCAAGTCCATTTAAAATTAAAGAGGTTCTAAAGGCAGACTTTTTTTTTAACTCTTAACGCATTCTATGAATTAAGGTAAAAAACCTTGCTGTTGCCCCAGCCCCCACCCCTTATACTTAACTGAGCCCAATCTCAGTGCCAGTGAACCAGTGGCTCTTCCCGGCTCTCTCTCTCTCCTCATTCAGACACAGTAGCCGGAGCCAATGGCTGTCAATCACAGCCAGTGAGGTGGGATCGGGGGTTAGGTCTGATCCGCATTCTGTCTTATGGACACAGAGCGGGGCTCAGGAGCATGAAGCTCTGCGGAGGACACAGCTGACAACGGCTGTGAAATGAATGGGAAGTGACGTTACCCATAGAGTTACTATGTGGCTTCCGTTGTCGGCTGTGTCCTCTGCACCCACCGCTGACAGCTCAGCCTGGGACTGGACTGGAGCAGCTTCAGGAAAAGTATACATACTGATTTCTTCTTTACAGGCCTAGATCTGTTAGTGTCAGGTCACGGATGTCTTTAGATGCAGCGATTTTAGTGTTAGGCTGGACTTAAACACTGGACTTCTACTTTAACACAATGCAAGTCAGTGCATGAAAACAAATTGTATTGGGTGTTAGAATTAGATCAATGTATCTCCTGTACATGCTAGCTGAGCTCCTGGCCCTAGAAACCAAGACAAAACTGTTAATTAGTTATATTTAGATATGTAAACTGCCCTGCAATATTTATTTTATTACAGGTACTTGTATAGTACTGTCACTTTACATAAATTGTACATTCGCATCAGTCCATGCTCTCAAGGAGCTTACAATCTATGGTCCCTAACTCACATACATACATACACATACTAGGGACAATTTTAGACAGGAGACAATTAAAGTGGACCTTCAGTCATTTTTTCAACTTTCCATCTATTAAATCTTCTGCCCCTGTTGTTTTATCTTTGGATAATAAATTTTTTATTTTTTTTGTCAGTAAATACCGTATACAGCCCACTTCCTCTTTCTTGTCAGGTAAAACGCCTAGGCTTATGACATGCACATCTCTCTCTCTCTCTCTCTCTCACTCTCCTGAGAGTTTGCCGCTGTGTATCTGTGTAAATCCAGGCAGTGAACAGGCAGCAGCTTCATCTGCCCACAGTTAAAATGGCTGCAGCCAGACTCAGTGGAGGGAGATTTCTTCTGCAGCGTATTTGGCGAGTACAGAATCACAGTATCTATAAAATATGCAAAGTCATAGGAGGGAAGCTTCAAAATGGCAAAGATGTTTTTATTACAAATGATGTGCGTAGACTGCAGTTCCTCTGTGTAAATGAAAAACGTTTATACTTTACCAGCACGATCTGTAGGTACTTGTTAGGATCAGATCCAGAGTTATTTTGAAATAAAATTTGTTGAGTTGGATTTCACCCATTATTCAAGAAATATACTGTGACAGCTCCATGTTTCAGAGAGGACAAAATAAGATTTCCTAGCTAGTGTCATCAACCATCTGCCATAAGTTTATGGCTATCGGACATATAAATTATACAGTATATACTGTAAATCTGAAGTAGACATTGATGTCCTGTGTTATAAATCAACATGCAGCGTGGAATTGGACAGATTGTTTCATATTTGTTTCTGAAGTTATATTAATGACAGATCAGGTGATACCAAGGACTGCATTTGGATGAAGTAACAGCTGGCTGGTAGAATAAATAAAAACCCAGACTATTCTTGTGAAATGCTGTCTCTAATGTTTCTCTGTTATTTAAATTTGACCTCTTCTTTTTTACAGAGAAATGTCCGAACCTCCATCTAAGAGAAAGGCGGTTGAGAATGGAAGTAGCTCTGCTGCTGGGTCATCCAGACAGGTAAGATTGCAGCACGTGTGTTCTATGGATGTTGAAGGAAAAACCATACTAAGCATTACCCCTTTGTAGAAAAATGTACACCTAACAGCTTGGTTATAACAGAAAACATATAGCATTACACCTGAGATAAAGAAATAAATAATTCAAGATCACCTCATACATCAAACTGCTAAGTATTGGTAGGAATTTTAATTAATCTCCTATGCCAGTTATCCTTTCCTGGACATCATAGCTGAGTAGAACTGAACTAGAGGAAAAAAAAACAAAAAACACCATTGGATCCTGAAAATAGTATGATGTGTGCAAATAATCTGCAGGCTTCATTAGGTCAATAGGAGTGACTGTCAGGCTCGGTTCACACTGGTGCGCTGTCCGACACTGGATGTGATTCGCACTGCAGTGCAAATCACATGCAGTGTCTGCAATGCAAACTCAGCCATACAGATTGTATGTCTTAATTTGCATCACATTCGGACAAACTCGCACAGGACCCTTTTCTTAGTCCAAACCACAATAGGATCACATGCAATCCGATTCCTGTCCGAATTGACAGTTTGCACTGCGATATGCGATATGCAAACTGATTTGAGGGTGTCATTAACTTTCTACTGACACTCCTAGCAGTTCGCATGTGGCAGTTTGAACTGCTTGTGAGGCGGGTGTGTTGCGGGAACCCACAGTGGATTCGCAGGATTCACGCATTGCACCAATGTGAACTGAGCCTTATGCCGCGTACAAGATGGTCGGACATTCCGACAACAAAATCCTGGATTTATTTCCTGACAGATATTGGCTCAAACTTGTCTTGCATACACACGGTCACGCAAATGTTGTCAGAAATACCGAACGTCAAGAACGCAGTGAAGTACAACACGTACGATGAGCTGAGAAAAAATGAAGTTCAATAGTCAGTGCGGCTTTTCTGCTTGATTCTGAGCATGCGTGAAATTTTGTGCGTCGGAATTGTGTACACATGATCAGAATTTACAACAAAGGATTTTGTTGTCGGAAAATTTGAGAACCAGCTCTAAAATTTTGTTTGCCGGAAATTCCGACAAAAAATGTCAGATGGAGCCTACACACGGTTGGAATTTCCGACAACAAGCTCACATTGAACATTTGTTGTCGTAAATTCTGACCGTGTGTACGTGGCATTAGACTGAATTCTCTGGACTAGCAATTGCAAGGTAACCTTTAAAAATGCCCATGTTACCGAAATCAAGATCTCTTTATTTTTTAAACAAAAGGTTTTTATTGAACAATTGACATATACAATTGGTACAAGAGCATTTCCAGGTTAATACATCTGTTACATGTGAAAAAATAGAGTTCTATCACAGATACATGATGAAGTCCAAGTTTAAACCATAATATATACAGGGACCTATCTATCAGGTCTGAGTGGTGGGACTCGCACAGTGATAGACGTGTTGTAACTACAAATAGCCAACAATCCCAAATTTTCAGTCAGAAAAGTTAGCTGGCTGCGGTCTCATCCATTGTCTTGCAATGATATTCCTGGCTGAGAATAAAGTTTTATGTATGAATATTTTCATGAAATTACCAATTTTGGGGTCCATGGTGAGTGGGGATCCCATCGTGTCATGTAGGAAATCCACAATTTGTCTGTAATGACGGGCATGCCCAAATTAAGTGAAAAAAATTACCCATTTCCTGATGCCACAATAGAGAGTTGTTGGACTGCTCCCCCCAATATCTAGCTACCCTCAATGGGATGAAGTATGTCCGATGGAGGATATAGATCTGAGATAGTCTATCTGAGAGTTTGGGTGAGACAATTTTAATGGCATCTAAAGCTTCACTCCATTCTTCATCTTCCAATGCTCCCACCTCTCTCTCCCAACAGGGTTTAAGGTCATAAGCTATTTTGGTGGATGAGGGAGTTATAAGTATGTTGTAAAAGGTGGCTATCAGTTTTAGAGGGTCTGTACCTTTAACTATAACCATGACTGCATTGGAAGTGGGCTGAAGAGTAAAATGAGGAAACTGGGAGTGCATGGCATGATGGTTCTGCAGGAATCTGAAGAACATACTATTGGAGAGCATGAATTCGCTACGAAGGGCATCGAAGGTCTTCAGTTCTTCACTATAGAGTAGGAGGTGTAAATAGTAGATCCCTTTCGTGCCCCAGATCTCTGTGTTGAGAATCTGTAGGAATTCAGATAAAGTTTTGTTATGCCATATGGGAGTGAAATTGTTATATTGAGGTATCCCGAGTTTAACCATAGCTATGTCCCAGATGCGCCTATAGTGGTATAATAGGGTCTCCCTCTGAGCCAGTTCCACCTGAGCCCACCGCCACTGCACAGAGAGGCTCTGAGGTCGGTTGCGCGCATTGTGGGCACAGAAGTATACTGAACCGATCTCTGTTTTGTCTATGTGATACAGTTGAGATAGCTGGGAGGTAATGTAATAGAGATTAAAATCTGGAAGGGCAGTGCCCCGGCGACCGCTGGGATTCTTAAGTGTCCGTCATGACAGTTTATGTCTATTGGGTCCCCAAACAAATGGCTTGAGGAGAGCCTCGAGGGATTAAAAGTATTTTAGGGATACATAAATCGGGGTATGCCAAAAGATGTATAGTATTTTAGGTAATAATACCATTTTCATAAGGTTAATACGCCCCCATACCCCCAGGGGTAGGCGGGTTCAGGTTTGTATTTTAAATTTAAAAAGGGCGAAGGGGGGCTTGATGTTAAGAGATATGTAATCGGCCGTGGACAGAGACATGTATATATACCTAAATATTTACTAGGGCTTGCTCGTTGTAGTGAGAGTTGGGCTTGTATCCTGAATGGCAGAAGACTATCAATGGGTAGGATTTGGGATTTTTCCCAATCAATCTTAAGACTAGAGAATGACCCAAACCGCTCTATTGTCTGCAGTGCGGTGTGTAAGGAGGGACCTGGGTCAGCCAAGTATAACAATGTGTCATCTGCATAAAGCCTGCTTGAGGCGGCGGGCAAGTACTTTGGCTAGTATTTTAATATTGACCTGCAGCAGAGAAATAGGTCAGTAGGATTCAAGGTATACTGGGTCTTTTCCTGGTTTGGGTATAAGGACTATGATCACCTCTGTCATAGAGGGATGGAGTGTGAGTGTCTCAAATAAGTGGTTGTATAGGGCTAGCAATTTAGGGGTGAGTAGTTTGCTATATTATGAGTAAAATTCTATTGGTATCCCATCTAAACTCGGGGATTTGGATCTGGCAAAGCTAGCTATCACCGTGGCTATTTCGTCAGTTGTGAGGGGTGCCTCTAACATATCTATTTGGCTGTCCTTTAGTTGTGGAAAAGTAATTCCCTCATGGAATGTATTAATTTGGGTCTCATCATCAGAAACTGAGGATGTGTAGAGGCCTGCAAAGAATTCTCAAAATTTAGAGGACACCTTAGGTGGATTTGTAATCTGCTCTCCCCTAGGGCCCCCGCAATCAAATGACAACTAGTGCTCTATCATCACTGTGGACTAGATATGCAAGTAAGTTGCCTGCCCTTTCGCCATGCTCAGACTGCGCAGATACGGTGTGAAAAAAAGTATTGCAATGACCGCCATTTTATTCTCTAGGGTGTTAGAAAAAAACAATATATAATGTTTGGGGGTTCTAAGTAATTTTCTAGCAAAAATAAACTGTTTTAAACATGTAAACACCTAAATTCCAAACGAGGCTGGTCCTTAAGTGGTTTATGACTGTTTGTTTATTTTTTTACCCAAGGATATAGTAGCAATGTCAAGTAGGTGAAGAACTATCAGCTTCATATTTCATCTAGCATTGTGTTTCTCTATCAGCAACATATGAATCTCCAGCAGTAAATAACCCAATCTCTGACCATCTCTGGCAGTAAGTCTGCAGTCTCTGACAACCTCCTGGTAGTATGTCTGCAGTCTCTTACCATCTCCTGTATTATGTCTGCATTCTCTGACCCTCTCTTGTATCATGTCTGCATTGCCCCTGTCCTGTAGAACGTGTGCAGTGTCTGACTCTTCCTGTAGAACGTGTGCATTCTCTGACCATCCCCTGTATCATGTCTGCATTCTCTGACCCTCTCTTGTATCATGTCTGCAGTCTCTGACCCTACCCTGTAGCATGTGCACAGTCTCTGACCATCTCCTGTAGAATTTGGGGGGGGGGGGGGAGCCTGGAGCTCCTCTTTAATTTGTCTGCTGTGTTTAGACTTTGCTACATGAAGAGTGTTGTCTTTTTTTTAGCTTTAGCTTCACGCTGGGTCGGCTACTACAGCCCAGTGTGGACGACAGGTAGTCTGTGAGTGTCTGGCTTCAGCTATGAGATGTCCTGTTCAGGGAAAATACCAGTTACCAGGATAAGGTAAGTTGGATACCCTCCTCTCCCCTCTCCCTTATGGGGTGGATTTTGGGGGAACCTTACTCCGCTAGAATCTCAGTGTTCAGTGTGATGCGTGATCTGTCATACCCTTGTATTGTGGCACTAGCTGCTAGCTTTGCTTGTGTCCTCAGGCAGGCAGTGACTCCCTAGTTATGGCCAGCGGATGTCCGTGGAGTACTTGGTGGGCCTTCTCTCCCGGTTGCATATGTGTCCTGAGGCTGTGGGGTATATTGTGCGGGTCTCCTACACCTGCGGTGTAGTTTTTGCCTCCTGTTGGTTGTGGGTGGGGGATGTTCTAAGGCTCTCCTAATGGCCAGCGCATTGTTTCCGGTCCACCAGTGGGGTTTCCATGCCATGTGTTCAGACTGTTCACTAATTTAGGCTGCTGCTTGCCTGCTGAGCCCGCCATTTTAACTTGGGGCATATGCCCCTTTGTTGTATCACTTCTGCTCATGCTCTGTTTTACTGGGGGCAAATGTGAGGGGCTGGCACCCTTCCCCTACATGGGCAGAGTTACCCAGCCAGCAGTGGTATTTAGATTTAGCGGATCTGCACCCACCATTTTGTCTAAGGCATTCACACTTGCAATGACGTCACTTTCACTCTCATTAAGCAGAGGGTGGAAGTGTAATTATCTAGCACTCTTCCCTGTTTGGGCTGAGCTACGATGGGCAGACGCTGTTTGATGATGTCACATCTGACGTTTGCCCATTCCTACAGCATGGTTTACCTTACAGTTGCAGATGGGGATGTCTGTCATCCGGTAGGTTTCAGCACTGCTGCAATCTCCTGGGTATTGTGAGTTGGTGACCCAGCCTCATTGTGTTTGTGGATGCTTCTTGGTTTCCCCTGGGGGAGGGGTTCTGCTGGAGGTTCCTTCTGGGTAGGTACAGTGGAACCTTGGATTGCGAGCATAATCCATTCCAGGAGAATGCTTGTAATCCAAAGCACTTGCATATCAAAGCAAGTTTCCCCATAGAAGTCAATGGAAACTAAGAAAACTCGTTCTGCATTGACTTCTATTGCATGCAATACTGCATGTGGCCAGAGGTAGGGGGGCGCCAGAGAGCCTCAAAAATACTCGGACAGCTCGGCTGAACTTGGAAACCCTAAGAAAGGCTAGAGAATGGAGTATTTCTGAGTGTTTCCGAGTACTTCCAAGTATTTCCCAACGGCTCCAAACCTTTCCCAGTTTCACTGGCACCCCTGAGCCTCTGGCCAAATCCAGTACTGCACACCCCATTATTTTGAATTCTGTTCGTATTACGCAAGACAACACTTGCAAACTGAGTCCGAATTTTTTTTTAAAAAGTTGCTCGTCTTTCAAAGCACTCGTTGACCGCGTTACTTGTTAACCAAGGTTCCCATGAGAACCCTGAGTTTTTATCTCGGGTTTGTATGTGGCCCCTCCTCATTCCTATCAGAGGCTGTTTTAAACAGATATTTTTATGCAGTTAAAGCGGACCTCCACCCTAAAGTGGAAGTTCCGCTCATCGGAAACCCTCTCCCCCTCCGGTGCCACAATTGCCACCTTTCAGGGGGATGCAGATACCTGTATAATCCAGGTATATGCACCCACTTCCGGGAATAGCTAGCCGAAGCTAGCTGCAGATGCCCCACCCCCCCATTGTGTTCTGGAAAACACAGTTCCCAGGACACAGCGGGGACCAGTCTCATTGCGCTGCGCGACTCGCAGTGAAGCCGCAATGCTTCACTTCCCGATTCCCTGACAGAGGATGGCGGCGAGGGCAGCTGAGAGATGAACGATTGCTCGTCATCTGTTGCCGACATCGCTGGACCCTGTGAGAGGTAAGTGTCCATTTATTAAAAGTCAGCAGCTGCAGTATTTGTATCGGCTGACTTTTTTGTTTAAGGTGCAGCTCCTCTTTAAGTTTTCTATTTTTATTTCCCATTAATAGAAACATTTCCCTTTTTGGTGCAGTTTTCTCCTCTATAAAAGTTCAGCATTTCATATTTTCAGAACTGAATTGATTTTTAATATAATTGACTTGGATACACAGTGCTCAATTCTTTTACCGGTATGAATCTACTGTCTGATTTTGGTGAAGGTGGTCAAATGGGCATTCCTTCTGTTTCTGCCTTTAGGAATCTAAAGCCTTTATTAACATCCCGAATGACGGCTACAGCGCGGACCTGCTTTGCCGGGACTACGTCTATTGACGTCGTCCCGTGCATGAGCGGCCTGCGCGCCCTGTGATCAGCGAGTCTATGAGACTCGCCTGATTACGGATCGGAGAAAGGGGTCGATCCCGACCCCTTACCACGTGATCAGCTGTCAGCCAATGACAGCTGATCATGCGATCACAACACAGCCGGTAATCGGCTATTTTTCCTCCTCGCGCTGACAGGCGATCACCGGTGGCCGTGATCGGGGGACAGCTCATCAGTGCCTACCTGCCCCCTGCCAGTGCCACCAAAAATATGCCAAAAAGTGACACCCATCAGTGCCCATAGTGCCACCCATCAGTGCCCACAGTGCCACATATCAGTGCCCACAGTGCCACCTATCAGTGCCCACAATCTGCCTCGCACACACAGTGCTGCGCCTCAGTGCCACATATCTGCCCATCAGTGTCATATACCAGTGCCCATCAGTGACGCCCATCAGTGCCCAGCAGTGCCACCTATCAGTGCCCATCAGTCCCATCTATCAGTGGTACCTATCAGTGCCCATCCATGCCCCCCATCCATGCCACCCATCCGTGCCACCTTATCTTTGCCCATCAGTGCCGCCTTATCTGTGCCCATCAGTACTGCCTTATTTGTGCCTATCGGTGCCACCTTATCTGTGCCTATTAGTGCCGCCTTAACTGTGCCCACCAGCGCCGCCTATCAGTGCCCACCAGCGCCGCCTCATCAGCGCATTTCAATGAAGGAGAAAAATTACCTGTTTGCAAAATTTTATAACAAACTATTAAGCATTATTTTTTATTTATTTTTATTTTGCATGTTTAGTGCTTGCTTGTTTAGCAAAAAAATAAAACTCCCAGCTGTAATTAAATACCACCAAAAGAAAGCTCTATTTGTGGGAAAAAAATGATAAAAATTTCATTTGGGTACAGTGTTGTATGCCCGCGCAATTGTCATTCAAAGTGCATCAGCGCTGAAAGCTGAAAATTGGTCTGGGCAGGAGGGGGGTTTAAGTGCCCAGTAAGCAAGTGGTTAAAGAAGTAAGCACACATTGGATTTGCCACATTTCTGGGCCATGAAGGGTCCCATTCATCAAGGCAACTAGGTCAGCAGTTATAGTTTAGTTTTGTATAATAGATATAGCCTTTTCTCTTCTGCAGTCATGGTTTCAACTTAATTACACAATCTGAGGAAAGCCTTTTCTCCAAACAGAAGGTGGATCTAAAAATAGAGACCCCTGACTAAAACGCCCCTCTTATGCCGCGTACACACGATCGGAATTCTCGTTGGAAAAAGCTCTGATGGTTTTCCCAACGGAATTCCGACGGAATTCGGCTCAGGCTGTCTTGCCTACACACGGTCACATCAAATTCCGATCATTTATAACGCGGTGACGTACAACACGTACGACGTGACTAGAAAAAGGAAGTTCAATAGCCAGTAGCCAATAGCTTCTGTCTTGTAGTTGAATCTGAGCATGCGTGATTTTTGGCGTGTCGGAATTGCATACACACAATCGGAATTACCGATAGAAAGTTTTTCCGTCGGGAAAATTGAGAACATGCTATTAATTTTTGGCTGGCGGGAATTCGGACAGCTAAATTCCGATGGAGCATACACACGGTCGCATTTTCCGATGAAAAGCTCTCATCTGTTTTTTTCTGGACGGAATTCCGATCGTGTGTACGCGGCATTAGAGGATTAAAGTACCTCTTTTGAAACCTTTAGCACTCATTCTGTTCAAAGGAGCACTGGTGACTGGGAATTTCAAGGCCAGCTGGAATGGGAAGCAGTCAACACAAGAAATTGATAACTTCTCTCTGTGTAAAACTCAGTTTTATTTGGGGCCATGCATTGGCTATCTTAGTAGAACTTTTTTTTTTTCAAGTGGTAGTCGACTGACGTGCTGATTCTTTGGCTTCAATACATTGTAAATCACTGGCAATTAAAGGCGTTCCTATATCTGTCACAGGAAATAAACAAACGTGACCCTTTTTCTCATGCAACATTTGTATTTAACTGCTTGCCGCAGAATGGCATGGCTGGGAAAAATAACGTTAGCTTACGTTGTTTCGTCTTTTGGCCACTAGGGACACGCGTCGTGTGCCCGGAGCCGATGAGAGTGCCCGGTTGGCGTGATGACCGCAAGGGGCACCCACAATTGCTCGTGATAGAGTGAGAACCGGGATCTATGTGTGAACACTGATGTCTTCCTTCACCTAGTCAGTCCCATCCCCCCTACAGTTCAAACACTCCTAGGGAACACAGTTAACCCCTTGATCGCCCCCTAGTGTTAACCCCTTCCCTGCCAGTGACATTTACCAATCAATGTATGTAAACCCAATCAATATATGCTTATTGCAATTTTTTTTATACCAAAAATATGTAGAAGAATACATATTGGCCGAACCTGAGGAAAAAAGAATATATTTTTTTTAAATTTGGGATATTTATTGGTGCATCGGAAAAGTCATTAATTGAACATGCGAACCGGCGCACATTGAAGCACAAATAGCGATAATAAATACCGCATATGTAAACTGCAACTGGCGGTGGGGTAACTGCGGTCTTCTCATTGATAATAGCGCACACCCAATACATGTATTATTGGTTAATTATATCTCATTGGATGTGTCTTGTTAGGCAATTAGTAGGTGTACTCAGTTAATTAACCCTTTTGATGCTAATCTCATTCCTATCACTTCTAATATATCTTTGAAATGTGTTTTTTTTTCTTTTTCTACCAAAATCTTTCAATACATTACAAAGAACAGAGAAGTGTTTCTAAACCCAATAAATTTATATTTTCAGATCTTGATCTTTAAAGGTGACCATATGCTGCAATCACTATCTTAAATAAATTAGATTTAGTGCAAGAGCCTGTTTGATTTTCTATATTTTGAATGAATTGTTCAAGTGCGTCTTTCTATTATTTATTTTGCCTAAATATTGAGTTGTACAGAGATTGGCAAATCAGATTGCATTAGAGCTGCCACGACGAGTCGACGTAATCGATTACGCCGACTACAAAAATAAGTCGACGTGCGTGCAGGGTGTCGATGCGTCACACTGCTCCGTGTCTCCTGCTCTCCTCCGTGCTGCCGTCCCCCTTTCTTCTCCCTCTCCGTGCATCTGTCCCCCTCCGTGCCGCCGCCCCCCTCTCCTCTCCCCCTCCGTGCATCTGTCCCCCCCGGCTCCTTCGTTTTCAGACTGGACAGAGTCAGTAACCACTGACTCTGTCCATTCACATAACTGAAACATTGTAACCTCCTGTGATTACGATGTCTCAGTTAATGAATGGAGAGAAGCCGCTGTCTTCTCTCCATTCATTATCAGTGCAGCAGAGGCTGCAGAGAAAGGGACTGGGGAATCTCTGTCCCCAGTCCCTTTCCCTGTCTCAAATGGGAGATGTCAGAGGTATGTTAAGACCCCTGATATCTCACCATAGCCCCCCCAAACAGGGCTGATAAAAAATTGCAATAAATAACAAAAAAAAAAAATTGTAAAAAAATAATAAAAAACAAAAACAAAAAACACACTGACACTGTCCCCACACACCCTCCCCCTTAAAAAAGAAAGCATTGTAAAAAATAAATTATAAACATTCATGAACTTCTGAACAGAAAATAAAAAGCTAAGATAAAAGAAATATATATATATATATATATATATATATATATATATATATATATATATATATATATATATATAATTTCTTTTATCTTAACTTTGCAAAAAATAAGTACATAAAAAAAAGGTAAGATAAAAGAATATAAGTACATACTTATATATAATATATATATGTATGTACTAGTTATATTCTTTTATCTTACCTTTTTTTTATGTACTTATCATTTTTTATAAAGTTATCCAAAGGATTATTTAGCTAATCAAAAAAACCCCACTAGATTATAAAAAAAATTAAAAAAATTATCATCTAGTTGATGACTAATCGAAAAAATAATCGATAGATTAGTCGACAAACTAATCGTTAGTTGAAGCTCTAGATTGCATAGTGCATGACCATCTTAGGTGCCAAATTTGCAATGTATATGTGTCATGACCCGCTTGTATTTTCCTAACGATATTTCTTGGGCATTATACAAGGCACATGAAAAAACACCTTTTTTCAAGATATGCTAGAGCTAGACCATTATTATGCATCCAGAATTGGGAGTGTAGCATCTACCCAACTTCTCTTTGCTGGTGGACACGAGAACCTACATCTGTAGATATATATACACACACACACACTGAAGCAGGAAGCAATATACATTGGCCTGGAAGTGAATCTGTACACAGAAAGTAGGTGTGTGTTTTGAGGCGAAATCAATTATACATACACACGTGATCCACACAAACACCACCCCATGTAAAAAGAAATCAAAAATTATCTTAATTTGCAAATAAGGATCCTCTCTTCCTCAGAGTACAGTGAGCGGGGCATGGTGGTGGGAGGAAATAAGCAGCAGTACAAGCAACTTCCTGGAGGGGCGTGATGTCATTCCTGTGTGCTGGCCACCGCTTCCGGGAACCAAATACGTGCCATGGGTATGTACCTCCGTGCACACAGCAGGTGCGCATCTCACACACACAGCTGTCACGCATCTAGATGCAGATGCATATGGCACCTCTAGCTGCAGAAATCCAATTTTTATGGAAATTAATAGTAAAGCAGATGCAGATTTGCAGGGCTGGACTAACAAATGTTCCTAGTGAAAGGCAACTGGTGTTTTCTATTAAACAAGGTCTAAATGGGCCATTGATATGCATCACAGTTGAACTTAGGAATGTGTCTTTGCAACTTTTCATTAACCAGTTCCCGACAGGCGCACGCCGATGTACGTCGGCAGAATGGCACGGGCAGGCATATTGGCGTACAGGTACGTCCATTTTAATATGCTGCCATCGCGTGCGCGCCGCCGCCGGCATGCTCGTGATGACCCCCATGAGTCCGGTTGGGGTCCCGCGGACTCGATCGCCGTGGGGATACCCGTGATCGTCTCACGGGGCGGCTGAACGGGGAGATGCCGTTGTAAACAGCATCTCCCCATTCTGCCTAGCAACAAGTGACACTGATCTCTACTCCATGTGATTGGAGCAGAGATCAGTGTTCACTAACATAAAGCCCAGCCCCCCACAGTTAGTAACACGCCCCTAGGAACACTTAACTCCTACACTGCCACCCCCCTGGTTAACCCCTTCACTGTCAGTGTCATTTACACAGGAATCAGTGCATTTGTATCGCTGTATAAATGACAATGGTCCCAAAAATGTGTCAAAAATGTCCGCTGTGTCCGCCATAATGTCGCAGTCACAATAAAAATCGCTGATCGCCGCCATTACTAGTAAAAAAATAAATTATTAATAAAAATGTCATAAAACTATCCCCTATTTTGTAAATGCTATAACTTTTGCGCTAACCAATCAATAATCGCTTATTGCGATTTTTTTTTTTACCAAAAATATGTAGAAGAATGCGTATCGGCCTAAACTGAGGGAATTTTTTTTTATTTATATTTATGATGGATATTTATTATAGCAAAAAGTAAAAAATAATGCATTTTTTTCAAAATTGTCGCTCTATTTTTGTTTATAGCGCAAAAAATAAAAACCGCAGGGGTGATCAAATACCACCAAAAGAAAGCTCTATTTGTGGGGAAAAAAAGAACGTTAATTTTGTTTGGGAGTCACGTCGCACGACCGCGCAATTGTCAGTTAAAGCGACGCAGTGCCGAATCGCAAAAAGTGGTCTGGTCTTAAGCCAGCAAAATGGTCCGGTCTGAAAATGGTTAAACTAAATGAAATCCTTTCTTATTATTGCTTGGGGATAGAGTGCAGAGGGATTAGAAGTCTTATCAGTTTTTGGGGATGTCTGCACCTCTGATAGGGTGAAGACACCGCCGAAATTTTGCAAGTTTCTCCTTCAAATTTATTCACTTCCTGTCACATAGCCAAACAGGAAGTGAGGGTAAAACCCTACTAATGTCCTTCCTTGGGGACACACAGGTCAATGTAAATAGTTTCCCCATTAGGGAAATTGCACTCTAGCATTTTGCTGTGTACTCCCCAAATTATTAGGTATCTTGGACTTTGGGGTTTATTTACTAAGGGCAAATCCACTTTGTACTACAAGTGCACTTGGAAGTGCAGTTGCTGGAGATCCGAGGGGGACATGTAAGGGAAATAAAAACACAGCATTTTTGCTTCTACATGATTGGATGATAAAATCACTTGTGCTTCCCCTCAGATTTACAGCAAGTACACTTGTATTGCAGAGTGGATTTGCCTTTAATAAACTCCAAAATACCTAATGATTTGGGATGTATACAACATTTGCTACAAATTTTATTGGTCAACAAAACAGGACTTGGAAAAGAGCAAGGAAAGCAAAAAACACATGTACTGTGAAACTCTGGATTACGAGCATAATCCGTTCCAGGAGAATGCTTGTAATTCAAAGCACTCACATATCAATGCGAGTCTCCCCATAGAAGTAAATGGAAATGAAGATAATTCGTTCCGCATTGACTTCTATTACATGCAATACCACATGTGGCCAGAGGTGGGGGTGCCGGAGAGCCTCGGAAATACTCAGGGACAGCTCGGCTGAACTCGGAAACACTCGGGAACGGAGTGTTTCCGAGTCATGTCCCCAGCACCCTGCACCTCGGGCCAAATGGAGTACTGCGCTACCCATTAGCTTGAATTCTGCTCAATGGAGTACTGCGCTACCCATTAGCTTGAATTCTGCTCATTTTGCGAGACAACACTCGCAAACCGAGTCAGACTTTAAAAAAAAAAAGTTGCTCGTCTTTCAAAAAGCTTGTTACTCGTAAACCAATGTTCCACTGTATGTTAATTTGGGCCACTAACCAAATATGGTTTTAAGGTCTGGCCATTTTGCAGAGGAAATTAACAGGAGTTAAAAGGTCTGCGTCCACAAACAGACAGTCTCTTAAGGATTTAAATATTTAGTAGTCACAACAGCTTGAGGAAGATTTTTCGAAATAATGCAGCACAATTAACCGCTTCTGACCCAGAAGAATTTACCCCCTTTCTGACCAAAGCACCTTTTTGGGATTCAGCACTGCGTCACTTTAACTGACAATTGCGCGGTTGTGCGACGTTGTACCCAAACAAAATTAACGTCCTTTTTTCTCCCACAAATAGAACTTTCATTTGGTGGTATTTGATTGCCTCTTAGGGTTTTATTTTTTGTGCTATAAACAAAGAAAGAGCATCAGTTTTTTTTCCCCCCCCTCGGTTTAGGCTGATATGTATTCTACATATTTTTGGTAAAAAAAAAAAACGCAATAAGGTTTGCACAACCGTTATAGCGTCTACAAAATAGGGGATAGATTTATAGCATTTTTTTAAATTTTTTTTTTATTTTTTGTTTATATCAGGAAATGGGTCCACACAGACCAACAGAATACAAACTTTCCACATAGTTTACAGATAGCGAGGCAGTATCTAAAATATAACATCAATACCCTGCTAGCATTATCGCCCAGAAGAATAAACAGCAGTATGTGGAGTTGGGGCTTCACATCATCTTGTGGTCTCACTTCCCAGTTTCTTTTTAACTAACTAGGTATCCCTATCGATACCACTTCCAGTGTACGGGGGATTAGGTAAAGCAATGGAGAAGGAAGAACAGAGGAGCGAAGAGAAAAAAGGGGGGTAAATCGAATATGGGGTATAAAGGGGGAGGGAATATAAGAAGGGGGGGAGCAAGGTGTGCTACCCAATCATAGAGTGCGCATATGACCATTCTGAATTACAGATACAGGGCCCATCTCTATGGCCCCCAGGCTCATCGGATCCTGGATGCTGCATACGGTATCACCCATCTGTGTCCACCCGTCTCAGGGCCTGGCCCTCAGCCGAGTATATGAACGCAGTCCAACCATGCCAGGTTTTAGTGAAAGTCTCCTCTCTATTTTGCGCTGTGAGGATAAGATCCTCCATTTTCCTAATGTCCTCCACTTTACGCAGCCAGAGGTCAATGGTCGGCAGGAGGGATGATTTTTAATGGAGTGGTATGCAGGCCTTAACCGCATCAAGTAGGTGGCGGAATCACCGATTTCTGGTATTTGTTGTCAGGTACGTCGGAGGCGTACGTGTGTGTGTACGTTTGTACGTGTGTGTACGTGTGTGTGTACGTTTGTACGTAAGTGTGTACGTTTCGGGCATGACCAAAAGATATGCAGCATGGTCCCTTTGTCTGCGAGGCATCGCCAACATAGGTCTGATGTATTCGGGTAGAGCTGATGGAGTAATAAAGGGGTCCTATACCAACGTGAGATAATTTTATAATTTTTTTCTTGGATCTTGGCGCAGATCGAAGATTTGTGGGCAAATCTGAGTATACACTGTCTCTTGGTGCTGTTGAATTGGCAGTCTAACTCTTTCTCCCATTTAAGTAGGCCCGGGGGGATATAGTCTGCTGAGGGAGAATTTAGGAGATTATAAGTCAGTGAAAGTGTGTGTGACAGGGCACCCACGTCAGTGCAGAGCACCCCCAGGGCCGTGAGCGTCTGAGATCGTAGTGGGAAATGTGTGAGTTGGAGCGTTCTGAGTGGGATCATAGAGAGGAAATGTGTGAGTTGGAGCGTTCTCAGAAAGTCTAGTCGGAACGGGCCCGCAGGGTCTAGAAAATCCACCGTAGTTTTCCAGCGCCCCCCTGAACTAAAGTGTGATGCTTGATGTAGTCCCGCCTCCCCCAGGTTCCGAAGACTCCCATCGTAAAGTATAGGAGCGAGTTCGGGGAGGAGAGGGGCGTTTGCGAAACTATCCGTGCGCAGACCTTCGCCGAGGTACCTATCAGTGGGTGACGTTTGATCACACCCGGCAAATCCGAGTAGCACCATGGCACCCTCCGGAGTGGGATCACACTTTGTGCCTGTTCCAGCTGGGCCCACAGCTTGGTATCCTGATGGCGGCACCAATCTATGAGCCTCCCCAGATGAACCGACTGATAGTAGGCTCGAATATTTGGTAGGGCTAAATTGCCACAAAATTCGGGAAGCACCAAGAGTTTGTGAGCGAGTCTAGGTCTTTTTTTCACCCATACGAATTCCATGAATGCGGATCTAACCCTTTTAAAGAAGGCGGAAGGTATATGTATAGGTAGGGCCTGCATCATGTAGAGAATTTTCGGGAGGACGGACATCTTTAAGATGTTACAACATCCCATCCAGGAGTGCATACCCGACTGCCATTGGGACAAAAGTGTTTTTATTTCCAACAGTAGTGGAGGGAAGTTCTACTCATACAGTTTCGAGAGTGTATGTGGGATATACGTACCGAGGTACTTCAGGGCCTTGTTCGTCCACTTCAGGGCAAAGTTAGCTTGGAGGTGGGTAAGCTGCGCCTCCGGTATCCCCACGCCCATCGCCTCAGACTTGGCGAAATAGATTTTTAAATTCGAGAGCGTCCCGTACGTTTCAAATTCCCGCATCAAATTTGGGAGGAATACCACTGGGTTGGAGATTGAAAACAACAGGTCGTCTGCGTAGGCTGACACTTTGTGTTGGGTGTGTTTAACCGAGATGCCCGTTATGTTCTGATTTGATCTAATGTGGCAGAGGAACGGTTCGAGGGAGAGCGCGAATAGGAGAGGTGAAAGCGGGCATCCCTGTTGTGTCCCGTTCGTGATCCGGAAAGGTTCGGACAACACCCCGTTTGCCCTAACCCTGGCCGACGGTGTTTTATATATAGCCTGGATCCATCCTAACATGGTGTTGCCCAGTCCTATGTGGCATAGTGTGGCAGACATAAAATCCCAGCTAACCCTGTCAAAAGCTTTTTCAGCGTCCGTGCTGAGAAAGACACTTGGCCTGTTCTCCATGTTAGCAGTATATAGCAGGTTCAAGACTTTAGTGGTGTTGTCTCTAGCCTCTCTGGTGGGTACGAAGCCCACCTGGTCAAGGTGTATCAGATCGGGGACGTATGACTGCAGCATCATGGTTATGATCTTAGTGAATAGTTTAAGATCCGTGTTCAAAAGAGAGATTGAGCGATAGTTCCCGCATAGGGATGGGTCCTTGCCTTCTTTAGGGATCACTGCTATATGAGCCTGTAATGTGGCCTCATGGAGCTTGCTCCCCTTATTGAGGTCATTAAAAAGGTGTAGAAGATGATGTCCAAGGGATGGGAGTAAGGTCTTGTAATATTGTAGTGTTAGGCCGTCCGGGCCCGGGGCCTTCCCTCTCTTGGTGTTACTAATTGCCTGTTGGATTTTGGACAGTGTTATATGCTCCTCCAAAACATCCCAGATTTCCGTCAACAGGGTGGGCATGTTGGAAGAGGCTATATAGTCAGCTATTTGTACTGGGGAGGGTCGGGTATTGTCCAAGTTGTAGAGAGACTCGTAGAAGGACTTGAATGTATTGGTAATGTGTTGGGGTAGCGTCTCTCGCGTCCCCCGGGAGGATAGAACAAATGAGATGTAAGACGTCGCCCGTTGGGTTTTCAAAGATTGCGCCAGTAACCTACCACATTTATTGCCCGATTCGTAAATTCTTTTACGGGAGATCTGGAGAGCTGCCTTAGCTTTAAAAAAGAGAAGGTCGTTTATCTGGAAACGTATCGTATCAAGCTCACCACCCAAGGGAGTATTCGGTGTCCGTTTATGTTTAGCTTCTAAATTTTGAAGTTTACTGAATAACTCAGTCAGTTGGGCAGTTCGCTGTCTTTTAAGTCGTGCGCCGTGTTTTATTAGTATTCTGCGGGTCACCGCCTTGTGCGCCTCCAAAACCAGACCTGCATCACATTCCCCCGTACCGTTAGTGTGGAAATAATGAGATATTTCTGACGTCACTTCCAACAGCACCGTGGCATCCTGGAGGAGGCTCTCATTGAGTCTCCATGGCTTTTTCTGTCCCTTGTAAAAGTCTGTCAAAGCATATTGTAGAGGTCGACCGATATGGGTTTTTCTCTGGCCGATGCCGATATTTAGAAATCATGGTGGCCGATAGCCGATATATAATGCCGATTTTTTGGGGCCGATATGTTAGGCCGATTTTATTTTATTTTATTTATTTATTTTTAATCCCCCTTGATCTAACACACCTTTCCCACTGTGGCGTTTTTTAAGGCGCTTTTGGGCTAAAAATAGCGCCTGTAAAGTGCCTGCAAAATGGCTCCCCTGCAGTCTGCGTGAAAGACAGAGTGCTTTCACACTGAGGCGATGCGCTGGCAGGATCTTAAAAAAAAGTCCTCCAAGCAGAACGTTTGGAGTGGTGTATACCGCTCCTCCACCACTCCTGCCCATTGATATGAATGGGCACCACTGCCGAAGCGGTGCTTCATGGGCGCATTTAACCTCTTCCTCGGCCGCTAGCTGGGTTTTATGTGCCCCACTAGCAGCCAAATAGCACCGCTAAAATGATGGTAAAGCGCCGCTAAAACTTGCGTTTTACCATCAACGCCTGCCCGCTCCAGTGTGAAAGCAGCCTTCATTAGTGATACAGAAAATTTCTTACACTTAAACATTTATTAAACAAAACAAACCTCCAATCAGTTTACTTGTATGTATGATCTAGATTAAAAAAAAAAAAAAAAACCTATATATTAAATAAAAACAGGTAGTCAAAACTTTGACAAAAAAAAAAATGGACTAACTTTACTGTTTTTATTTTATTTTTATTTTTTAAATGGTGTATTTTTTTCCCAAAAAAATGCATTTGAAAGACCTCTGTGCAAATGCCGTGTGACATAAAATATTGCAACAACCGCTATTTTATTCCCTAGGATCTCTGCTAAAAAAAAATATATATAATTTTTGGGGGTCTAAGTGATTTTCTGGCAGAAAATACAGGATTTTTACTTGTAAGCAACAAGTGTAAGAAAAGTATTTAAATGGTTAAACTGAGAACTTCTACACAGAGATGACTTCATTCATTCAGTGTAAACATTGTAACATTTAGTTCTTTTCTTGGCAGTCTGCCCAGAGAGGAGGAAAGTGTTGCTATGACAACTCAGCAACTCACACTGACTTCTTTCAAAGTCCCGCTGTAGAATCGGCTTTGAATCGGCCGATGCCGATTACTTAAAAAACGGCAAATATCGGCCGATATATCGGCCGGCCGATATATCGGTCGACCTCTAGCATATTGTAGTGTAAGGCCGCGTACACACGCGCGGACTGTTTGCCCAACCTTGTTCGTCAAACAGTTTCGGCAAACAGTCCGCTCAAAATTTGCATGAGCGGACTTGCCCACACACGAGCGGACTGTTTCAACGAACTGTTTGCCAAACAGTCCGCTCAACTTTTGAAATGAACGGACTCGCCCACGTAAGGCGGAGGCAAATCCGCCCATTTCGAGCGCGTGTACAGGTAGGCGGGGCCCGCGAGGGAGACGTCGCGGGCTCCGCCGCCTGGAATGGGCTTAAAGGGGAACCCCAACGCCGAAAAAAATCGGCGTGGGGGTTCCCCCAAAGTCCACACCAGACCCTTGTCCGAGCACGCTACCCGGCCGGCCAGGAAAGGGGGGAGAGCGAGCGCGCTCCCCCTCCTGAGCCGTACCAGGCCGCGTGCCCTCAACATGGGGGGGTGCCTTGGGGAAGGGGGGGCCGCGCGGCCCCCCCACCCCAAAGCACCTTGTCCCCATGTTGATGAGGACAAGGGCCTCTTCCCGACAACCCTGGCCGTTGGTTGTCGGGGTCTGCGGGCGGGGGGCTTATCGGAATCCGGGAGCCCCCTTTAAGAAGGGGGCCCCCGGATCCCGGCCCCCCACCCTATGTGAATGAGTATGGGGTACAATGTACCCCTACCCATTCACCTGTGAAATAAAGTACAAAAAAAAACACAACACAGGGGAAAAAATATTTTATTGCACAGCTCCGGGGGTCTTCCGTCTTCGGGGGTCTTCTCGCCGGACTCCTCCGCTATGTGTGTGTAGCTCTTTTACTAGCGGAGGAGTCCGGCTTTCTTCCTCCCCGCCGCCGGCCTCTTCTCCCGACTTCGGGGGTCTTGTCCCCCTCTTCGGTTCTTCTGCCGGGCCACCGCGCCTTCTTGTAGCTCTTTTACAGGCGGTGGCCCGGTCTTCTGTCGCCGCTGCCTTCCGTTCTTCTGTCGCCGCCTTCGGTTCTTCTGCCGGGCCACCGCGCCTTCTTGTAGCTCTTTTACAGGCGGTGGCCCGGTCTTCTGTCGCCGCTGTCGCTGTCGCCGCCTTCCGTTCTTGTTCTTCTTCTTGTTCTTCTTCTTCTTCTCCAGGCGATGTTGACACGTCGCTCCCTCCGGCCGGAATGCCAGAGCCGCGCTGTGCGGTCACTTATATAGTGACAATGGGGCGGGGTCACATGGTATATGTCACATGGGTTGGTCACATGGTGACCCCGCCCCCTTACGATGTCATAGTCCCCATGTGACATCAACCCATGTGACCAACCCATGTGACATATACCATGTGACCCCGCCCCATTGTCACTATATAAGTGACCGCACAGCGCGGCTCTGGCATTCCGGCCGGAGGGAGCGACGTGTCAACATCGCCTGGAGAAGAAGAAGAAGAACAAGAAGAAGAACAAGAACGGAAGGCGGCGACAGCGACAGCGGCGACAGAAGACCGGGCCACCGCCTGTAAAAGAGCTACAAGAAGGCGCGGTGGCCCGGCAGAAGAACCGAAGGCGGCGACAGAAGAACGGAAGGCAGCGGCGACAGAAGACCGGGCCACCGCCTGTAAAAGAGCTACAAGAAGGCGCGGTGGCCCGGCAGAAGAACCGAAGAGGGGGACAAGACCCCCGAAGTCGGGAGAAGAGGCCGGCGGCGGGGAGGAAGAAAGCCGGACTCCTCCGCTAGTAAAAGAGCTACACACACATAGCGGAGGAGTCCGGCGAGAAGACCCCCGAAGACGGAAGACCCCCGGAGCTGTGCAATAAAATATTTTTTCCCCTGTGTTGTGTTTTTTTTTGTACTTTATTTCACAGGTGAATGGGTAGGGGTACATTGTACCCCATACTCATTCACATAGGGTGGGGGGCCGGTATCCGGGGGCCCCCTTCTTAAAGGGGGCTCCCGGATTCCGATAAGCCCCCCGCCCGCAGACCCCGACAACCAACGGCCAGGGTTGTCGGGAAGAGGCCCTTGTCCTCATCAACATGGGGACAAGGTGCTTTGGGGTGGGGGGGCCGCGCGGCCCCCCCTTCCCCAAGGCACCCCCCCATGTTGAGGGCACGCGGCCTGGTACGGCTCAGGAGGGGGGGCGCGCTCGCTCGCCCCCCTTTCCTGGCCGGCCGGGTAGCGTGCTCGGACAAGGGTCTGGTGTGGACTTTGGGGGAACCCCCACGCCGATTTTTTTCGGCGTTGGGGTTCCCCTTTAAGCCCATTCCAGGCGGCGGAGCCCGCGACGTCTCCCTCGCGGGCCCCGCCTACCTGTACACGCGCTCGAAATGGGCGGACTTTCCGAGCGGGAACAGTCCGCTCATTTCGAAAGTACAGCGGACAGGCCCACACACGGGCGGACTGTTCGCTCAAACACAGTTTCAGCGGACAGTTTTTCGGAATTTCCGAAAGACTTTGTCCGTCCAACTGTCCGCTGAAACTGTCCGCTGAAAGCCCACACACGAGCGGACTGTCCGCCCAAACACTGTTCAGCGGACAAGGTTGGGCGAACAGTCCGCCCGTGTGTACGCGGCCTAACTGGGGCATGGTCAGACCACATAATAGATCCTATAGTGGATCCTTTGACTGCATGTAGCTGATTGTGTGGCAGCAAAAAATAATCGATGCGGGAGTACCCGTGGTGCGGTCTAGAAAAAAAGGTATAATCTCGTTCCCTGTAAGGCTGTGTGGGTAGCTCTCCTCAGGACTGCCCCGTGGAGGTATCCTCCGCGGGTATTAGTGGAATGTTTAAATCCCCACCTATAATTAGTTGGCCTTCCGAAAAGTTTCGAAGTAGGTTTAAGTGTCTCTTCACAAACAGGTCTTGTCTGCTGTTGGGGGCGTAGAAGTTAGCAATGGTAAGGTTCACACCGCCAACCAGTCCTTTAAGGAATAAAAACCTCCCCTCCGGGTCTGATTTTAGGTCCAGCAGGGACCACGGTACTCTGGCCGCTATTTGAATGGAAACTCCTCTAGATTTGGCCTCCGTGTATGTAGAGTGGTAGACTGGCGTGTAGTATCTGTTTTTCAAGATAGGGAACTTGTTGTCCCTAAAGTGAGTCTCTTGTAACAAGACTATGTCCGCGTGCTGTTGTTTCATGTCGTTCAACAACATGCGTCTCTTCTCGGGGACGTTGAGTCCCTTTGCATTAAGGGTGACAATGTTAAGCACATCTATGATCAGGTAGGGGTAGTAGAAGCGGGAAGGGTAAGGAAAGAAGATAGAAGACGTGTGGGTAGAAGATTGAGGCGATAGAGAGCAGTAGTGATAGGGTAAAGGGGTAAAGAAATTTTAAGGGTGTGGCCGAGAGGGAGAAGACTCCCAGTCAGCACTGTCCAACGGAGCTGGACAACTAGAATGCAGCAATGGGCTGCTATAACGCCCACCGGGTGAACCCGGATGGAAGGCGTCGACCTATTTGGGGGAGTGTACAGAGCGGGCCAACGGGGAGTTCCCCCAACCCCCCGAAACCCCAGGCCAAGGGTGTGTGTGTAGATGTGTATAGTTAAATAATGCCCTTATGGGCACAGCTGTTTTGGGCATAAGGCAAGAAACATCCCAGGATTCATGAAAACTAAACAAACCACAGAACTAGGCAAGAAATTACATTGCGTAAAATATCTACTAAGAAACTACACTGGCTGTAAACATGGCATACAAATAAATGCAAAACATAGAAACCCATAAAACATCCCTAATCCAGCAATCCCCCACATCCGTCAATGTGGCACAACCTCCCCGCCCCCCGTTGACAACCACAGATCACAAAAGGGGCAAGACACGGGGGGGGGAGGGTAAGGATATGGGGGAGCGGAAAAGGGGAAGGAAACAGAGGGCCCCCCTCACATTACCCACCCAACAGTCTAAGGACCAATAACATCCCCTCCATCCCCACCCGGCTGCTGTATGATGTCCGCCACAGCCACCCACCCGACCCCCTCACGTGTTCCGAGATGTCCCCAATGTTGCATGCGTGGCCTCTCCACTCCCACGGGAGTGGGCAAATATGTATGAACGACCAGGGCCGCCAGGGCTCGGCATCTCTCCACGCCTCCCAGAAATGTCTCCAGCAGCCGTGGTGGCCGTGTGGCGGGAGCAAAGTCCATAAAAGGGGGGATGTCAAAACACGGGAGAGTAATACTGATGGGGGGTGTAAAAAGTCAACCAGTGCAGAACAACATACAAAGTGTCAAAAGGTGTAATCATGTCTCGCGTGTTCCATCAGCAGGTGTGGACATGGTGCGGGACCGACCACGGGACCTCCGGGAGCGAGCTGGTGGGGCCTAAGCAGCCCGCCAGACGTTGGATCCTCACCAGCCAATTCGGGACCGGAACCAGTTCTGCCCCGAGGAATGCAAAGAGGGCGGGGAGATCTGCTGGTGTACGTAGTGTGAAGGAGCCGCTATCCGTGCGAAAGATGACTGTTAGGGGGTAGCCCCATCGGTATGTGCAGCCGTGGCGTCTTGCAACTTCAAGTGCCGGTTTCAGCATTGCGCGGCGCTGTAGTGTGGCCCTGGATAGGTTCGGGAGTATCTGGATCTGCGCACCATCAAAGTCATTGACCCCATGTTCCCATGCCTTCTTCAGAAGTATTTCCTTTTGTGCATATCTATGGAGGCGGCACAGAACATCACAGGGCCTTGCCGGGTCGGTAGATCTGGGACCCAGCACCTGGTGAACCCGGTCAATTTCCAGAGAGGGAGGCGGGTCACCCAGAAGCCTGTGAAAAATAGCGGTAACAGTCTCTGCCAAATCCTCCGGTCCCGTAGCCTCCGGGAGACCCCGCAGCCGCAAGTTGTTACGGCGACTGTGGTCTTCCATTTCCTCTAAATGGAGCTGCATCTCCTGCGTCACCGCTGCATGGGAAGCCTGCGCGTGTTCCAGGGCTTGCACCCTAGTTTCCAGCGAGGTGATCTGGGTTTCCCCAGAGGTGTCCTGGTCTTCTATTGCATGCATCTCCGTTCTCACCTCTTGTATGTCCCTGTTATGTGCTTCTTCTATCCGCATGATTAGGGTTTCAATGTCCGCTCTCGTGGGGAGTGCCTCAATGTCCGCCCTCGTAGGCAGGGCCCGCAGCATTCTGCGGAGGTCATCGTCCAGGTTTCCCTGGTCTGAGGTAGAGCCAGCCATCTCAGGACGTAACGTGTTTGGAACTCCTGATAGGGGTTCTGAGGCGGGTGTTGTGAGAACGTTCTGTGTCTCAGTCCCGTGGGGGACTGGTTCCATACGGGGTCTCCGAGGAGTGATGGCGGTGGCGGCCGGGGAAGTACACGGGCTTCCTCTGAAGAAGCGTTGGATATCGGGCTGTGAGGGCCGACTGTGTGTCTCGCGGGTCGCTGATCGTGTCCCGTATCGTTTGGGGGTTTGCATGCCGAGGTCACATCTGGTAAAGTTGTATTGTGGCCTGTATGGTCCGGGTCAGGCAGGGGGGCCCGCCGGGGTTCAACTTCACCCCACCATCAGCCAGTCAGTGGAGGGGGGCTCAGTTGCATGTGCGGAGGCCCGGAGAAAACCCCAGAGTGCAGCGTCACAGGCCTCGACCCACCCAACCCCTCAGTCACGGGCTGTAATTACTGTCCAGACAGGGGCCAGGGCCCAGGGGACTGAGTGGGCAGGAGTGGGGAGGGGAAGAGTCCTGTGTCCCCCTTGTGGGCCGAGGCGGCCGCGGTGTCAGCCGGTGGGACCGCCACCCCAGGAAACAGTGGGGATGTGTAGGCCGGACTAGGCCGCACTAGGCCCGAGCGGACCACCGTGTCTCCGGGCCCCAGCGAGGCCTTCAGGGTGCGCTCCACCACCCTCCGCTCACACACAGGGGGTTAGGGAAGGGACCCCTACCTCCGTTTCTGCGCTGTCGGCTCCGGCAGGCTTCTGGGCCGCAAGATGGCGGGGGCCCGGGTGTAGCAAGATAGCGGCGGCCGCAGAGGGCTGAGAGTCCGATCCAGCTGTGCGCCGCCCGCAATCTGCTACAATTTCGGCCCGATGCGTCCCCCGGGGGTCTCAGGGCACTGTGCAGGCCCGGTTTGGGGGTCAATCCCCCGATGCAGCGCAGTGATGGCGGTGAATTCGCCGTGGAGGTCCGGAGCTCCCCGAGGAAACGTCCGTCGCCGCCCACTACTGGACACGCCCCCCGATTTATAGCATTTTTATTATTATTTTTTACTAGTAATGGCGGCAATCTGCGATTTTTATCATGACTGCGACATTATGGCGGACACATCGGACAATTTTGACACATTTTTGGAACCATTGGCATTAATACAGCGATCAGTGCAATTAAGAATGCATTGATTATTGTAAAAATGTCACTGGCATTGAAGGGGTTAATGCTAGGGGACGGTGAAGGAGTTAACTGTGTAACCTGGGAGGTGATTCTAACTGAAGGGGGAGGGACTAACTACAGGAAGTGACAGATCATGGTTCCTAGCTAATAGGAACACACGATCTGTCACTCGTGTCAGAATAGAACAGGTAAGTGTGTGTTTACACACACTCGTTCATGTTCTGTGTCTCCTGATCGCGATCGCTCGTGGCCGGCGGTCATCGTGCCTCTGGCGGCGCGTATGCGTCTGCTATCCGGACCCCGTGAGATCACGTACAGTAATGTGATTTTGTGCAGGGGAGCCAGTCTGCCGCAGAAAAACTGCAGCAGCTGGTCTGGAAGTGATTAAATCAAATTGAAACTAACAACCTACAAACACAGATCGACAACATCAAAAATATTTCAGTGAAAAATATCCCCCCCCCAAAAAAAATACTTGCTCTAAAACACATCTGTTTTGCAAAGACACACACACACACACACACACACACACACACACACACACACTTTATATAACATATGTGCTAATCAGGCAATTGAAAACACATGCACAGTCCATGAAACACACAAAATGCAAGTTCACCCAATGTAGAGATAGAACTTTAAAGTGGGTACACAGGTTAAGGATATCCTTAATCATTAACCCAAAAAACACACTCCCTGAGCTTGCCCAGACCAACCCAAATGCATTTCACACACCAAATCCACAGCAAAAAACCAAAGTACCTGAGCATGACAGAACTACCCAAATGCAGCTAGCACAAAATTAAGAACATCATCCTGCATGCTACACAATTACGGATGTACAGACCCCCCCCCCGGTCCAGGAGGGGCAAACAAAGAGCCTAACATGGACAAAAGTTATACAAAAAATACCATTGCAGTCTATGGGAACTGACTTGTTAATTTTACGAGTCCCCAATTAGCTGGCATATATTCTAGCTATTGGCCTTAAAATGGGTATGGGGGGCCCAGGTCCCACCCTGAGGGACATATATCCATGTCACCAATTTGGAAAACCCCAAAAATGACAAGAAGTGCCTTTAAAAATGCACAATTGCTTAAAAGCTAGTAACTAAATTTACATTGCAGCTGCAAGATTTAACCCAAAACAAAAAATAGCCTGCGTGAACCCCCACGTGAAAAATCCCACCCCAAACTAAAAAAGATATTGCGCCCCTCCCACACACTAACCCCTAGCCAAACACACAGAAAGCCAGCCCATTGAAGGGGGTGGATGCTTGAGGGCAGGAGGGGCTGGGGCACCCCAAAAGTCAACCACCTTGTTCCCCTAGTCAGGGGGACAAGGGCCTCTTCCACACAACCCTAGGCTAGGGTTGTGGGGGGCTGCAGACGGGGCTTTACAAAAGCTGGAGTTGGGCTTTGAATACCAAGAACAATGGCCAGTGTATTGCCAATTGCAATCGCCAACCTTTCTGGAGTGAAAGAATTTGTGTGTTTGATTCTAGCGACACGGATGTGAAATGTGAACCAGGTAAACAGGTCAAACCAACAGTCTTTAGCAATATTCCAGTGTTTTTGAGCTTATTGCCCTTAATGCTTGAAATGTTTAAACAACTTTCACCAGATTCTATGACCCTTGATATGTATGGGACAAAATAAAGCTTGCTTCAAAAAAAAAAAAATATCTAAATTATGTCTTCTTTCTTCTCTCCTATGTCTCTTCCCCCAAATGTGATATCACTGAAAATAAATCAGAAACAACAACTAGTGTAGTATGCTCAAATACCCATGGCCTCTAAAATATCGTGCTCATATCTATAAGCCTGTATGTGCCATAAGTATAACACCCAGTGCCACATGTGCTGTCCACTCCCACTGGCTCATCTACTCTTACTGAACACAAATATTCTATAGTTCTATATCTTAAGTCCTTGGTGCCAATCAGAATGGTCTCATTTACCCACCTCACCAGCTAATCTATTCTTTGCAGTGGCAGACAAACACTTTGTTTGGCACACTGCCCTGTGACCTATCCCCTGCTCACAGGGTGATCACATGGATCTTAGCACCCTTGCTTGCCTCTCTCAGTACTCTAAAGGATTCATCTCCCTTACATCTCTCAGAAAATGTACAATTGAGTTGCTTTAGGTCTTTATCTGGATAATCAATATCAACAAATCTGCTCTCCAGCCTTCCCTGTGTCTAGAGTACTTGTGTCCGATCCCTGATACATCCCAATCAATAGTCTTTCTTCCAGAAAAAGAAAACTCCTTTCTATATAATCTCATGCTTGACAACAAAAACCCAAGAGAAATCTCACAGTGAGACTTTGTATGAAATTTCTTGGTCTAATGATTGTCTCCTTCAAGGCAGTAACTTTTTCCATCTCAATGAGGACATTGACCTGCCATTGTTGTGCTCTGCTCCTAAGCACCAAAAATAATTCTCTCTACTTGCCTGGATGTAGAGTGTACTTTAAATCTACTGCTTCCATTAGACAAATGGATTCCCTGCTTGCTCTTTCCTTGGGACCTTACAAGGGGCATCCTGCTTCAAAATCCACCTTCACACGGTGGATCAGGAACTTGATTGCAAGATCTTATGCTCCTAAACAAAAATGCCCTCCTGCGATGTTGCATGCTCTCTCCACCAAATCTGTAGAAGTATCCTGAGGCTTTAAGCAGAAAACCTCTTTTATCCAACTGTATAAGGTCGCTACCTGATCTTCTCTTCATACTTTCTCAAAGTTTTACTGGGTGGATGTTCAGCAACACTTTTCATTTGTGCCTTTGACCCCTGTTGTTTTCTGGGCCTCTGTTGGTACAGTTCTGTTTGCCTAGTTGTTGCCCACCCTTTGTGTTTATTGCTTAGGGAAGTCTTAGACCCCTTTCACACTGGGGCGTTTTTCAGGCGTTTTTCAGGCGCTTTAGCGTTAAAAAAAGCGCCTGTAAAGCGCTTGAAAGAAGCCTCATCTGCAGTCCCAATGTGAAAGCCCAAGTGCTTTAAGAACCCTTTCACAATGTCAGCTTAAACTAGCAGCGCTTTACCAACGTTTTTCGAGCGTTATTGGGGCGCTTTTAACCCCTGCTAGTGGCCAAATAAAGGGTTAAAAGCGCCCACAAAACGCTGCTGCCAATAGCGTTTTTCAGGCGTTTTTCTGGCGTTTTACAGCTGCTTCCCATTGATTTCAATGGGAAGGGGCGCTTTATTCACCGCTCCAAAAGCACTGCAAAGAAGCTGCTTGCAGGACTTTTTTTTACGCCCTGCCAGCGCAGCGCCTTGGTGTGAAAGCACTCGGGCGTTTACATTGGGATTGCAGTTGCAGCTTCTTTCAGGCGCATTTCTTAACGCTGAAGCGCCTGAAAAACGCCCCAGTATGAAAGGGATCTCGGTGTGAAAGCACTCGGGCTTTTACATTGGGATTGCAGTTGCGGCTTCTTTCAGGCGTATTTTTTAACGCTAAAGCGCATGAAAAACGCCTGAAAAACGCCCCAGTGTGAAAGGGGTCTTATGGTGTATGAATAAGTTGCCTGTGTCCTGTACTATGATTAAGAGGAATTTTAAAGCTATTGTAAAACTGTTAAAATAAACGTGCCATACTTACCTGCTTTGTGCATTGGTTTTGCACAGAACAGCCCCGATCCTCTTCTGGTGTCCCCCGGCCAGTGCTCTGTGCTCCACCCCCCCCCCCCCCCACCCACTGAGTGCCCCCCATAACAAGATGCTTGCTATGAGGCACTTCTGCATGCTTGCTCCCAAGCCCTGCTGTGTGTCTATAAGACACACAAGACAGGGCTCGGCCCACCTCCCCCTCCTTGTCACTGGCTCCGATTCACAGCAGCTGGATCCAATGACTGCTGTATCTGAGTCAATGAGGAGGGCAGAGAGCCGAAAGAGCCTCGGCTCTCCTGCACATAGCTGGATCGAGATCAGGTTCAGGTATGTATTTAGGGGAGGGGGTTGCGGGGGAAGCTGCATGCAGAACATTTTTTATTCTTACTGCATAGAATGTAAGGTAGAAAACCTTCTGCCTTCACAACCACTTTAACTCACTTGTAAATTCCATGCCACCCCTCCTAACTCTTCTTGTTTACTCTGCATTGCTGGCTACAACCTGAAGACTCATATAGTGGAGTAGGGTTAAAGGGAAGGTGAATAGAAGAAAAGGGGCTACTACCCCAGATTATGTAGAGATCCCCCTGAGCTGTTGTGTGCAGTATGTTCAGTCACTCAGCTGCTGACAAAATAAATGGATAGAAGGCAATCCGCAACTTCATACGTGCTCTTCAGTAAGTCAATTTATTGTAACTCCATAAAAGATTAATATGTACAGCAGAAGTTAATGCGTTTCAGCCATAATGGCCTTGTTCACAACATAGGGAAGGTGCCCCAAGGGTGCATGTGCTTAAGATCATGCTAGTGTCCAATGAACTAAAGAATCAAACAAGCCTATAGCCCAGGGGTGCCCAACCTTTTGAAGAGTGAGGGCCACTTAAGCAACTTGGTAACCGGTCGCGGGCCACAATGAGTGGAGCAGAAGGATGACCGTTCCATGTCCACTCTGCCAGTGCAGAGCGGACGCGGATACAACCCACTCTACTCTATGGGCCCTTGGATCCCATCTGCCCAGATAGAAGAGGATGGATTGGATTGGAGGTAGGTGGGGTGTAAATGGCCAGAAGTATGTTTAAATCTGCGGCTCGATAGTGGTAAACGGAAGGTCAGACCGATAGTGTCAATAGGGCCTAAGGCTGTTTTCACACTGAGCTGTGATTTACCCACACAGAGGGTGTAGACAAGTGCACCTATGGCTTTCCTGCAGGTTATCTGTACTTTGCCATATACTTCTATTATATCCTGCAGGTGTAGTGCACTTTCTGAAAGTGCACTAAACTTGCAGGTAATAACAGACTATGTCTCAGTGCAGGTAACCCGGAGGTGTTCTGCGCTGCACTTACGGATCAGTTTGAAAGCAACCCAGTAACCACCACAAAACAGATATGCCCATATATACACTGATTTAAGTAATAAACTTACCTTTAATAACAGTTTTCCATTCAGGTATCGCCAGCTGTTGTCCCAGGCAGATCGCATTTGGTATCACTCCACCTGTGATAGGAGTTGGCACTATACAGGAAGCATCGGCTTATGCAGCTCTGCAGCCACTTGCTTCCTCTACCAATGGCTTTTTTTTTTTAAACAGAAGCTCTACCAGTGGATTTATTCTCAACACTGATGCCCTGGGATGGCGGATTGGCAACCCACAATCTGAGCTTGCCAACCCGCCATCCCAGAGCAGGAGGTCGCGGGCCACATCAGAGGGCTCCGCGGGCCACTGGTTGGGCACCCCTGCTATAGCCCATGGTGTAAGTGTCCTGTAACTGTACTCGAAAAATACGGAATCTTAAATAATAAAAATACAAATATATATATAACCTAAAATTGTCATGGGAGGAAAAAATAATACTCTGAGATATATGTATGTGTATATAATTTGCAGTGCTACTGGCAGCGTGTTTTCAACTATATAATCCTCACCACTCGCTGCTTTCTTTTCTATCCGTGGTGTTCAAGTGAATGCATCGGGCCGGCTGCTCAACGTGGAAGCAAGTGGAGATCACTGAAATAGCAGTGTTATGGTTTTTACAGCTCTCAGGTATAATATATATATATATATATATATATATATATATATATATATATATATATATATACACACACTTACATTTATTTATTCTTTGGTTCTGAAGAAAAGGGTAATGCCCTCAAAATGCATATGCCAGTTGGATCCAGGTGATGTGCCCCCAAGCTTAGGGTTGTGCAGAGTGGACAGATCATGTGCGTTACTTTGAGTTAGTTATATCGTTTGTGAGTAGATTTATTTTCATTTTTTATAATAAATGGTTAATGGGATTATGTGCTAGGCTGGTGGACTCTTTTTTTTCAATACACATAGTTACACTGGGCCAAGCTGGACTAATTTAACTTTGTAAAAATATACTATGCCTGGAATTGTAATTGTTTTTAAAGCGGAGGTCCACCCTAAAGTGGACCTTCCGCTCATCGGAACCCTCCCCCCCTCCGGCGCAACAATTGGCACCTTTCAGGGGGGAGGGGGGTGCAGATACCTGTACAGTACAGGTATCTGCACCCACTTCCGGGATAGCTCTCTGCGGAAAGGGGTGTAGATTACGCCCCTTTCCGCAAGTGCCCGCCCCTTTCCGCAAGTGCCCCGCTGCCTGCTGGGAAACACACAGATCCCAGAGACAGCGGGGACCGTCCTTATTGCGCAGCGCAACTCGCGCATGCGCAGTAGGGAACCGGGAAATGAAGCCGAAAGGCTCCATTTCCTGATTCCCATACCCAAGATGGCGGCGGCAGGACCCGAGAGACGATCTAGAGATCGGCTTCGGGTGCCGACATCGCGGGCGCGCTGGACAGGTAAGTGTCACTATTTTAAAAGTCAGCAGCTGCAGTATTTGTAGCTGCTGGCTTTAAAAAAAAAAAAAAAAACGCAGAGTCCCGGCGGACTCCCGCTTTAATAAGGTAGGTAAAGATGATGGCAGTGGATCCTGGGGGTGTGCACTCTTTTTTCAGTAACACTTCTGCCTTAGTTCATGAAAAGTGGAGGGTGGAAGTTCTATAACTTTTTTCGTTTTGGATAGAAATGTTAAAAGTTAGAAACCCTGTTAAATTTACATTGCTCTGTTCCCACTGCTTCCTCTTCCTATTGTGTCCTGCAGTCTGTGCCCTTCTGATAGAAAATAAAGAAATTATGAAATCCCAATGAAATCCCAAGTAGTTTTAGCCTGTCCCTGCTCCATCCAGAACAAATGTTTAACAAGTTTTGGGTGTAACCAGGCTTTGAGGTAGACAACATCCTAACTCCAGCACATGGGCCATTCTATACTAACTGGACTATTTTCAGTGGATTATTGATACTGCATACTGTATATTGCTGTTTATATTTATTTGTTCTACTGCATTTAATTTCTTGCAACTTTTTTTTAGAGCTTTTCTGGAGATGATGATAGCTACAGTGGATCTACCATTAGTAAGTGTCATACATATATTTTCTTTATTACAGCAGTGAGTATAATCTATTGGGGAGAATGACCAGTTATATCTTTTAATTGTCAGAATTCTACATTAACTACTTTTTGACCGGCTCACATAAGAGTAAGACAGCAAAGCGGCTCTCCTGCATTGGATTGCATGTCTAATACGTGAGCCAGCTGGCTGGGCCGGGCTGCGCTGCGCTGCGCTGTGATGTGATTAGTGACAGCTCAGACCAATCAGCGGGCCCGGACAATTATTACCAGCCGGGGCTCACTGATTGGCGAAGTGTATGACAGGACAGAGCTCTGTAACAGTGTATAACACATAGCTCTGTCCAGTCAGCGGGAATGTGCCCTTCTTTTGTTTCCCTGCAAAGTAGGGACTAAAAACCGGCACATCTCTTAGTAAAAACAGCACACAGTGAATGTACCAAGCAGCGTTAAGCACATATTTAAAGAGGAAGTAAATCCTGATGGGTTTTACTTCCTTTTTGCCCCGTGCAAAGTAGAAGCACAATGCATTGCATACTAGCACATTATGTGTCACTTACCTGAAAACAAAACCCGCGCTGTCCACACTGCAGGCAGCATCCATTTTCACCCCTGTTCCTTTTGGGGCCACGGACTCCGACTCTGTGACTGGCCGGAGTCGCGCGACATCACTCCTGCGTGCCAACACTTGTGAAGAAACTGCATGGACGGCTGCTTCTTCACAGCGCATGCGCCAATGACATCAGTGTACAAAAAATATCTCCTAAACGGCGCACAATTAGGAGATATTTTCAATACCTATAGGTGGTCCTTGTTATAGGCTTACCTATAAGTACAACTTACCAATGGAGGTTTACAACCTGTTTAACCCTTTGTCCTAGATGTTAACCCCTTCCCAGCCAGTGTCAGTACAGTGACAGTGAATATTTTTAGCAGTGATCACTGTATTAGTGTCACTGATTCTGACAAAGTTTCCAAATTATCAGTTAGTATCCGATTGCCCCCCCACAATATCGCAGTCCTGCTACAAGTTGCTGATCACTGCCATTACTAGTATAAAGAAAAAAAAATGGCTCCAGTATATATACCATAGTTTGTAGATGCTATAAACCAGGGACTCCAAACTCACTAAACAAAGGGCCAGTTTACTTCAGACTTTAGGGGTGCGAGACTGTGGTCAGTGGGAGTAGAAAATGCCCTGGAGTCAGTGGGTATAGAGAGTGCCTCAGGTTTGGTGGTCAGTGTGATTAAGAAATTACATGGGGACTGTGCCTAGTAGGTAGAGAAATTGTGCCCTATCATTGGTATTAGAGGAAGGAATAGGGATCTAATGTTGGTGTCAGTAGGAAAAATGGTGCCCAATTTTTTTATTAGTGGGAGTAATAGTGCCCTATTTTCGGTATCAGCAGAAGGAATAGTGCCCCACCGTTGCTGTCAGTGGGAAGAATTATTCTCTATTGGGTGTCAGTGTAAGGAATGGTGCCTCATCAATGGTGTCAGCGTGAGAAATAGTGCCTCATATCAGTAAGAAGAACAGTGCCCTTAGGGCTGGATAAAGGCAAGAAAAGGGCTATAGTTGGCCTGTTGGCGCAGTTTGGAGATCACTGATATAAACCAATCAATATATGCTTACTGACTTCTTTTTTTTTTTTACCAAAAAATATGTAGCAGAATACATATTTGCCTAAATTTATGAAGACATTATATTTTTTCATTTTTTTTTAACTGGATACGTTTTATAGCAGAAAGTAAAAAAATATTGTTTTTTTTTCTTCAAAATTGTCATTTTGCTTTTATTTATAGTGCAAAAAAAATAAAATAATAAACACCCAGTTATCAAATAGCAATAAAAAAAAAGCTCTATTTGTGCGAAAAAATTATATAAATTTAATTTGTGCAGACCCCCGGAGCTGCCTAATAAACTACTTTAAAAACCTGTGTTGTGTGTTTTTTGGGGTACACCATACTCATTCACATAGTGTGAGGGACCAGGATCTGGGGGCCTCCTTATTAAATTATCCCGGATTCCGATAAGCCCCCCCTTGCCGCAGACTCCGACAACCAACGGCCCGGGTTGTTGGGAAGAGGCCCTTGTCCTCATCAACATGGGGACAGGGTGCTTTGAGGTGTGGGGGGCTGCAGGCCCCCCCTCCCCCAAAGCACCCACCCCCCATGTTGAGGGCACGGTTCCAGGCTCGTCCGCACTCCCTTTCCTGATCGGCCGGACTGCGTGCTCAGATAAGGGTCTGGTATGGACTTTGGGGGGACCCCCACACCTTTTTTTTCGGTGTACGGGCTACCCTTAAAACCCATACCAGGTGAAGGGGCTTGCAAGGTGTCAATCTCACCGACGGAGGCGGCGACATTGACTTCCTTCGCTAGTCCCGTCGTACCTGAAGTCACGTTCAAAATGATTTCCGTGTGTGGGCTAGTCCGTTCATTTGGAAACACAGATGAGCGGATTGTTCCCGGGAAAGCTGAGTCCGGCGGACAATTTTGAGTCAAGTCTTCTTTCAATGTCTGCCAGGCTTTTGGAAAGAAAAAGTCTGCCGGAGCCCACACACGGTCTAATTGTTCGGCGGACTCTGGTCCGCCAGTCTAAGTCCGCTGGATAGTCCAATTGTGTGTACGCGGCATTAGTGTTAGAGCTGCACGATTCTGGGCAAAATGAGAATCACAATTTTTTTGCTTAGAATAAAAAGATCATGATTCTTGCGGCGTAAAATCTTTCACATTATACAAAAAAATTGGGCTAACTTAACCACCTTCAGACCGGACCATTTTGCTGGTAAATGACCAGAGGTCTTTTTACAATTTGGCACTGCGCTGCTTTAACTGGTAATTGCGCGGTCATGCAATGTTGTACCCAAACAAAATTTGCGTCCTTTTCTTCCCACAAATAGAGCTTTCTTTTGATGGTATTTGATTGCCTCTGCGATTTTTATTTTTTGCGATATAAACGTAAAAAGACCGCAAATTTTGAAAAAAAATGATATTTTCTACTTTTTGTTATTAGAAAAATCCAATAAACTCAATTTTAGTCATATATTTAGGCCAACATGTATTCAGCCACATGTCTTTGGTAAAAAAAAAGTCAATAATTGTACCGTATATACTCGAGTATAGGCCGACCCGAATATAAGCCGAGGCCCCCAATTTACCCCCAAAAAAACTGGCAAACTTATTGACTCGTGTATAAGCCGAGGGTGAGACATGCCTGTCCATCCCTGTGTGTGTGTCCGTCCATCCCTGTGTGTCCGTCCATCCCTGTGTGTCCGTCCATCCCTGTGTGTCCGTCCATCCCTGTGTGTCCGTCCATCCCTGTGTGTCCGTCCATCCATCCCTGTGTGTGTGTGTGTCCATCCATCCATCCATCCCTGTGTGTGTGTGTCTCCATCCATCCATCCATCCATCCATCCCTGTGTGTGTGTGTCTCCATCCATCCATCCATCCATCCCTGTGTGTGTGTGTCTCCATCCATCCATCCATCCATCCCTGTGTGTGTCTCCATCCATGTGTGTGTGTGTGTGTGTGTGTGTGTGTGTGTGTGTGTGTGTGTGTGTGTGTCCAGCCTACCTTTGTCCCGAGCCTCCGTCCCGTGCCTTGCCTCCTTGCCTCCGTCCCGTGCCGTGCCTTGCCTCCTTGCATCCGTCCCGTGTCGTGCCTTGCCTTGCCCCCGTCCCGTCCCGTCCCGTGCCGTGCCGTCCCGTGCCCTCTTCGTCGGCGGCCATTGTAAAGTTCAAAAGCTGCGCCGCCGCCTTCGCCTGTGATAGGCGGAACACTGAATTTCCCAGCAGCCTGTGTTCCGCCTATCACAGACGTCGTATCATCCTCGTCCGTAGTACGAGGATGATACGATGTCCGTGATAGGCGGAACACAGGCTGCTGGGAAATTCAGTGTTCCGCCTATCACAGGCGAAGGCGGAGCCGGAGGCGCGGCTTTTGAATAGAATGGCCGCTGTCTGTCTGCTCGACACGCTGATCGAGCGGGCAGACAGCGATGACTCGAGTATAAGCCGAGGGGGGCACTTTCAGCCTCAAAAAAGAGGCTGAAAATCTCGGCTTATACTCGAGTATATACGGTATATTTATTGGTTTGCGCAAAAGTTGTCACATCTACAAACTAAGGTACGTTTTCTGGAATTTACGCAGCTTTTAGTTTACGACTGCCTATCTCATTTCTTGAGGTGCTAAAATGGCAGGGCAGTACAAAACCCCCCCAAATGACCCCATTTTGGAAAGTAGACACCCTAAGGAAATTGATAAGTGGCATGTTGAGCCCATTGAATATTTTATTTTTTTGCCTCAAGCGATTGAATAATGACAAAAAATATTTTTTTTTTTTTTTTTTACACAAAGTTGTCACTAAATGATATATTGCTCACACATGCTATGGGCATATGTGAAATGACACCCCAAAATAAATTCTGCTGCTTCTCCTGAGTACGGGGATACCACATATGTGGGACTTTTTGGGAGCCTAGCCGCGTACGGGGCCCCGAAAACCAAGCACCGCCTTCAGGCTTTCTAAGGGCGTAAATTTTTGATTTCACTTCTCACTTCCTATTACAGTTTTGAAGGCCATAAAATGCCAAGATGGCACAAAACCCCCACAAATGACCCCATTTTAGAAAGTAGACACCCCAAGCTATTTGCTGAGAGGCATTTTGAGTCCATGGAATATTTTATATTTTGCCACAAGTTGCGGGAAAATTACAAACTTTAATTTTTTTTTATTTTTTTTTCACAAAGTTGTCACTAAATGATATATTGCTCACACATGCTATGGGCATATGTGAAATGACACCCCAAAATAAATTCGGCTGCTTCTCCTGAGTACGGGGATACCACATATGTGGGACTTTTTGGGAGCCTAGCCGCGTACGGGGCCCCGAAAACCAAGAACCGCCTTCAGGTTTTCTAAGGGCGTAAATATTTGACTTCACTCCTCACTACCTATTACAGTTTTGAAGGCCATAAAATGCCAAGATGGCACAAAACCCCCACAAATGACCCCATTTTAGAAAGTAGATACCCCAAGCTATTTGCTGAGAGGCATGTTGAGTCCATGGAATATTTTATATTTTGCCACAAGTTGCGGGAAAATTACAAACTTTTTTTTTTTTTTTTTTCCACAAAGTTGTCACTAAATAATATATTGCTCACGCATGCCATGGGCATATGTGAAATGACACCCCAAAATAAATTCTGCTGCTTCTCCTGAGTACGGGGATACCACATATGTGGGACTTTTTGGGAGCCTAGCCGCGTACGGGGCCCCGAAAACCAAGAACCGCCTTCAGGCTTTCTAAGGGCGTTACAGTTTTGAAGGCCATAAAATGCCAAGATGGCACAAACCCCCCCCAAATGACCCCATTTTGGAAAGTAGACACCCCTAAATTTAGGGGTACACTAGTGAGACTAGGTAATAAATGGCGGGTGCCCTGAAACTATAAAAAAAATAACTAACCAACCAGCGTCACCTGTAACAGTTATATGGTGATCACTGGTGAAAGGGTTAACTAGGGGGCAATCAGGGGGCTTTATGCGGTAGTATATGGGGGTCCCTGGCGCTATAAAAAACTGCGGCGAACCTAAATACCTACCTGCCTAACTAGCGTCACCTGTGACACTAATACAGTGATCAGAAAAACGATCGCTTATTAGGCTGGGTTCACACTGGAGCGATGTGGGAACGCCACGAATGCGCGGCGGGTTCCCGCATCACATGCCTCCCGGCGGCAGTTCACACTGCCCTATGCGAACTGCTGGGAGTGTCAGTGAAATGTTAATGACACCCCCAGATCAGTTCGCATATCGCAGTGCGATCTGCAAACTCGGATCGCATGGTGTGAACACCCATGCGATCCGATTCTGCTGCGGACCAAAAAAGGGTCCCGTGCGAGTTTGCGGCGGGTGCGGCGGGTGCGACACGAATTCAGCCATACTATCTGTATGGCTGAACTCGAATCGCACAGAGATCGGATGTGATTTGCACTGCAGTGCGGTGCGAATCACATCCGTTCTCATAAACCGCTGCAATGTGAACCCAGCCTTAGTGACACTGGCGACGGGGGGTGATCACGGGGTTAAACCTTTATTGGGGGGGTTAGGGGGGTACCTTAGAACTAAAGAGGGCTAACCCTAACTGCCCTAACAGTTATTACAGTCACAAATGACACCCGCCGGGTGATCAGGGGGTTAAACCTTTATTAGGTAATAAATGGCGGGTGCCCTGAAACTATAAAAAAATAACTAACCAACCAGCGTCACCTGTAACAGTTATATGGTGATCACTGGTGAAAGGGTTAACTAGGGGGAAATCAGGGGGCTTTATGCGGTAGTATATGGGGGTCCCTGGCGCTATAAAAAGCTGCGGCGAACCTAAATACCTACCTGCCTAACTAGCGTCACCTGTGACACTAATACAGCGATCAGAAAAATGATCGCTTATTAGGCTGGGTTCACACTGGAGCGATGCGGGAACGCCACGAATCCGTGGCGGGTTCCCGCATCGCATGCCTCCCGGCGGCAGTTCACACTGCCCTATGCGAACTGCTGGGAGTGTCAGTGAAATGTTAATGACACCCCCAGATCAGTTCGCATATCGCAGTGCGATCTGCAAACTCGGATCGCATGGTGTGAACACCCATGCGATCCGATTCTGCTGCGGGCCAAAAAAAGGGTCCCGTGCGAATTTGCGGCAGGGGCGACACGAATTCAGCCATACTATCTGTATGGCTGAACTCGAATCGCACAGAGATCGGATGTGATTTGCACTGCAGTGCGGTGCGAATCACATTCGTTCTCATAAACCGCTGCAATGTGAACCCAGCCTTAGTGACACTGGCGACGGGGGGTGATCACGGGGTTAAACCTTTATTGGGGGGGTTAGGGGGGCACATTAGAACTAAAGGGGGCTAACCCTAACTGCCCTAACAGTTATTACAGTCACAAATGACACCAATGCAAAAAAAAAAAAAAAAAAAAAAAAAAAAAGCAATTGGTGTCACTGTGACTGGGGGGGCAGGGGTAATTGGGGGGTGATCGGGGGGTAAAGGGGGGGTGTGAGTGTGCCTGGCATGTTCTACTGTGTAGTGTAGTGCTTGTGCAACTCACCGATGCTCTCTCCTCGGTGCCGGAACGAAAAATACCGACACGGAGGAGAGAATACATCACTTCCTCTCCTGTGTTTACATTACAGGAGAGGAAGTGATGTCACGGGACATTTTCATTCGTCGGGAGCGATCGCGAGGGGGTGGCCATGAATGAATGGCCGTCCCCTTGTCCGGGATCGCTCCCGAACGAATACCGACCGCCGCAGGCACCGGGCGGGGGCCTGATCGGGCCCCCGACCCGCGGGCAGGCAAGGACGTACATGTAAGCCCTTATGCCTGCCCGTGCCATTCTGTCGACGTACATCGTCGTGCGGCGGTCGGCAAGTGGTTTAACAGGTTAGGTTTTTTTTAAATTAATTTAAGTATAATTTTTTCCCAAATACAGTGTGACATAAAATATTGCAACAACCATTTTATTCTCTAGGGTCTCTAATTGTTATCACAATTTTTCCCCCCTTGTGATCATGACAAAGTATTTCCCGATTATTTCTATGCAGAGAATTCTCTCTGCTCTGCTGAAGGGACAGCCATCAAAAGAAAAGGGCAAAAAAAGGGGGCAGTCTGCCAAGAATCACAACATTCTTTAGCAGTGGAACTTAAAGGGATTGTAAAGTGAATTTTTTTTTTTTTTTTAAATAACAAACATGTTATACATACCTCCACTGTGCAGCTCGTTTTGCACAGAGTGGCCCCGAACCTGCTCTTCTGGGGTCCCTCGGCGGCTGTCTCGGCTTCCTCCTGCAGGTGCTTCTCACGTTCATGTGAGCTCCCTCGCATGGTGAGAAGCATCTGCGGGCGTGCTCCCGTGATACAGCTGGCGGCTATAGCCGCTCGCTGTATCACACGGCCCCGCTCCCCGGAGCTCCTTGTCAGTGGATGTGATTGACAGCAGCGCGAGCCAATGGCTGTGCTGCTTTCCATCCATCCACTCCAGCCAATCAGTGGCCAGGCTGAACGGTGGAAAGGACGTCGGGGGGGGGGGGGGGGGCACGGGACTTTCGAGGGGTGAGGTAAGTAAAACGGGGGGGGGCTGGGGGTGCTGGGACTGTCAGATGTTTTTTCACCTTAATGCATAGAATGCATTAAGGTGAAAAAACATTTACCTTTACAACCCCTTTAAGTATAAACATTATAACAATTTGTCCTTTAGAACAAATAAATACACTTTGGTGTGTAAATGAGGGAAGTTTAACCAATTAAACACTAAACCTTTTTCTGACATTTGTTGGTTTCAAGTTAAAATCATTTATTTATTTTTTGCTAGAAGATTACTTAGAACCCCCAAATATATATATTTTGTTTTGATTTTACTTGCCCAGAACTGAACCAGAGGTCCCAGCAGGAACTATGTTCTTACTCCTGACACTAGGCAGAAAGAACTGAAATGCTGAAATGCTTATAGCAGAGAGGGGGTCTTATAGCAGCTAGGGCTGCCCATAGGTGGTGCTGTGATTCTTTTCTGGCTAGTGTCCTACTCCTGTAGGTGGCGATATAACCCTATGGTAAAGATTCAGAAGACCTGTGTCCGTCAATGAACGTGAGAGAAATAAAAAAGAGAGGTGACCAAATACCAGCAAAATCATTTTTTGGGGAAAAAAAGGGCATGCATTTTATTTGGGTCCAGCATTGCACGACCACGCAATTGTCAGTTAAAGTAAAGTACCTTCAAACTTTATAAACTATAATATATACTACAAACTATAGTTTGAGATATTTCAGAACAAAGTATTTAGACAAAGTATGGCCCAACCTCCAAACACAAACAAAGAATACACAAAAACTGACTGTTTAAACCACATGGGTATTTTTTACCTTTTCTTTCAAGTGGCATTTCAAAATAACATGTCATAATTTAGAGGTTGGGTAGTAGAACACTACTAAAAAGTTAGATTTTTTTTTAAATCACAATACATAACCCAATTTTTTTTAAACTATAAAAGATGATGTTATGGCGAGTAAATAGATACGAAACATGTCATGCTTTAAAATTGCACATTACCATGCAACAGTGACAAACGATGTAAATTTTACTATTCATAGGCAACGCTTATAAACCTTACAGGTTACCACTTAGGATTTACAAAGGTCTAGGATAGAATTACTGCTCGTGATCCGACATTAGATGTGATACCTCGCATATGTGGGGGGATTGCTGTGTGCATGAGCAGGACCGAGGCGGGCGTTCACCTTTGCGTGCAAGCATAGGGGGACGGGGCGCACTTCAACCACTTGCTGACTGGGTCATAGACAAAAGATGTCCTCAGTTGGCAGCTGAATACCGGGGTTATGGCTGCAGCAATATGCCATAACTCCAATAACATCGACATGACAAAGACACCGGCAAGCGAGCGGAATGACAGATACTGGGCGGGCGAGCGGAGCGGCATTACACAGAAAGCAAAGATATCACAAAACCTACTTTGCTTCTGAAACGCTTGGGGCAGCATCTCGAAGTATATCCCAACCTGATTGAGAAACCCTCTGCATTGAACTGGATTGCCCCCAAATCGCTGGGGAAGAGGAGCAGAACCAGACATACCTCTTATAGAGGTAATACTCGAGGCGGGTGCCTGCACAGAGACTTGCGCAGCAGCAGGGACGGTCTGCGACTCAGGTTGTACCGGAGCAGCCACCATGGAGGAGTATGTTGCTGACGCACTTTCTTGAGGTTTCATCCGCAAATCCTCGTCTCTTGCTGGTTTCTTCTTTGTGAAAAAGAAGAGCGGTGAACCGAGACCTTGTATAGATTATAGGGGTCTCAATCGTGTCATGATTAAGAATGCCTACCCGATTCAATTGATTACAGAGTTATTTGACCGCCTCAAGGGAGCAACGGTTTACATGAAGCTTGATTTGAGAGGGACATACAATCTCGGGCGCATTAAGGAGGGCGACGAGTGGAAAACTGCGTTTAATACCAGAACAGGCCATTATGAATACCTGGTAATGCCTTTTGACCTTTGTAACGACCCGGCAATTTTCCAGGAATTTAGTAACAATGTCCTCCGAGATTTGTTGCAGTTGTGTGTGGTGGTTTATCTCGATGATATCCTCATATTTTCCAAGTCCCTGGAGAGCCACCACACAGATGTATGTCGTGTGCTTCAGAAACTAAGAGAGAACAATCTCTATTGTGAACTGGAGAAGTGCGAGTTCCATCTTGAACAGGTTACATTCCTGGGCTATGTCATTTCCAATGCTGGTTTTTCGATGGACCCAGAGAAACTTTCGGCAGTCCTACAGTGGCCTCGACCTGTGGGTTTACGTCCTCTGCAGCGTTTCCTGGGCTTTGCCAACTACTATCGGAAGTTTATTCGTAACTTCTTGTCTCTGGTCAAGCCCCTGACTGATATGACCATAAAGGACGGTAACCCACAGAGTTGGTCTCCGGAGTCCATTAAGGCCTTTGAAACTCTCAAGGCTGCCTTTGTTTCTGCTCCTGTGTTGGCACATCCTGATCCTACGTTGCCTTTTTTCCTAGAAGTTGATGCTTCTGAGACTGGAGTTGGCGCCCTTCTGTCTCAACGTCCTAACTCTGAGAGCGCTATGCATCCGTGTGGCTACTTTTCCAAGAAATTGTCACCTGCTGAGTGCAATTATAAGATTGGTGACAGAGAGCTGTTGGCGATCATTTTAGCCCTGAAAGAATGGAGACATCTCCTTGAAGGTACCACTGTGCCCGTTCTTATTCTTACTGACCATAAGAATCTTACATTCTTGTCTGAGGCTAAGCAACTCTCTCCCAGAAGGGTACGATGGGCTCTTTTCTTGTTGAGCTTTAATTACATTGTCTCATTCTTACCCGGTACTAAGAATGTAAGGGCTGATGCCTTGTCACAACAATTTTCCTTCACTTCCAAGTCGGAGTCGGTTCCGGTTCCTATGATTCCTCCTGATCGTATCTTGGCTACGGTTCGCACCAGTCTTACTTCTCATTTGGGTGACAAAATTCTTGCTGCTCAGGTCCTTGCTCCTCCTGATAAACCTTGTGACCGCTGCTTTGTCCCTGAGAGTCTCCGTACTGCTGTGCTCCAGACTTACCATTCTCCCAAGGCAGCTGGCCATCCTGGGAAGAATCAACTCATTTGGGCCATTTCCCAACAATTCTGGTGGCCTAGTCTACGGGCTGATGTTACTGTCTTCGTAGCTGCCTGTCCCGTGTGTGCTCAGAGTAAGACTCCACGACACCTTCCAGTGGGCCTCCTACAACCCATACCCAATGGAAAGAGGCCCTGGACTCACCTGTCTATGGATTTCATTGTGGAGTTGCCCAACTCCCAAGGCAACACTGTTATCCTTATGGTGGTTGACCAGTTCTCAAAGATGTGTCATTGTATTCCACTTAAGAAGTTGCCCACCTCTAAGGAACTGGCTTCCATTTTTGCTTGGGTGATCTTTCGCTTACATGGGCTACCCAAGGTGATTGTCTTGGACAGGGGCAGTCAGTTTGTCTCCCGGTTCTGGCGAGCCTTTTGTGCACAGCTGGGAATGCAGCTTGCGTTCTCGTCTTCATATCAGCCGCAGTCTAATGGTGCCTCAGAACAAGCCAATCAGTCCTTAGTTTTTCCGACGTTGCTATATTTCTGACCATCATAACAACTGGTCCGACCTATTACCTTGGGCAGCGTTTGCTCACAACAGTGCCTTGAATTCTGCCTCCTGATTGTCTCCATTTATGGCGAATTATGGTTTCCAACTTTCCATGTTGCCTGACTCGTTTGTTCCACAGAGTATTCCTGCGTTAGAGGAGCATCTCCGTGATCTTCGTTCCACTTGGGTACAAGTCCAAGAGGCTTTGCGTCATGCTAATGATAGGTACAGACTCTATGCTGACCGCAGACGCCTGACTGAGCCTTCCTACCAGGTTGGGGATAGGGTCTGGCTGTCATCTCGCAACCTCTGGCTTCGTGTTCCCTCACTGAAGTTTGCACAACGGTTTATTGGGCCTTTCCGTATCCTTCGCAAGATTAACCCAGTGGCCTATGTGTTGGACCTTCCTCCTAGTATGTGTTTCATGTCTCCTTATTGAAACCGTTGGTCTGTAACCGATTTACCACCTCGGTGCCACGTCCTCACCCTATTCAGGTTGAGAACCATGAGGCGTATGAGGTACAATCTATTGTTAACTCCTGTAGGTTCCGTGGGCGCATACAGTACCTGGTGCATTGGAAGGGATACGGTCCGGAGGAACACTCCTGGGTTTCATCCTCTGACGTACATGCCCCTGTCCTCCTCCGCAAGTTCCATAGACGGTTTCCCCTCAAGCCCGATGGCCCTCCGAGGGAGAGGGGTTATTGATGAGCGGGTACTGTCAGGGCTGGCTTAGCCCTTCCTTCTCTGGGCTGGCCGCTCAGCTGTCGACTAATTGCCAGCTCTATTCTCTCTCCACAGTTACCAGCTGTTCCTGATAATGCTCGTCTGACCTGCCTACTTAAAGCCTTCCAGCTCACTTCACCTCTGCCTTGGTCACATTACTGAAACCATCTCCTGCTGTTTGTTTAAAGACTGGCTTTGCTGACATCCCTTCTGGCTCCTTATCCTGCTTGCTGTGCTCTACTTGGATCCCTGTCTTCTGGCCTGGCTGACTACCTGATCTGGTTACTGGACTCTGGCTATGCTTGACTACTCTTTTTCAAAACAAGATTAGTTAAACCCACAAGTGCTTTTTTGCCACTACTATTCCTTTATATTGTTTTTTGTAATTTATAAATGCAGCAATTTACATCCCACCATCCCTCTGCCTGATCCCACCATCCCTCTGCCTCTGTTGCTACCATCCCTCTACCTCTGTTGCTACCATCCCTCTGCCTCTGTTGCTACCATCCCTCTGCCTCTGTTGCTACCATCCCTCTGCCTCTGTTGCTACCATCCCTCTGCCTCTGTTGCTACCATCCCTCTGCCTCTGTTCCTACCACCCCTCTGCCTCTGTTGCTACCATCCCTCTGCCTCTGTTGCTACCATCCATCTGCCTCTGTTGCTACCATCCCTCTGCCTGTTGCTACCATCCATCTGCCTCTGTTGCTACCATCCATCTGCCTCTGTTGCTACCATCCCTCTGCCTGATCCTACCATCCCTCTGCCTCTGTTGCTACTATACCTCTGCCTGATCCTACCATCCTTCTGCCTCTGTTGCTACCATCCCTCTGCCTCTGTTGCTACCATTCCTCTGTCCTCACCATCTCTCTGCCTCTGTTGCTACCATCCCTCTGCCTCTCTTTCTGCCATCCCTCTGCCTGATCCCACCATCCTTCTGCCTGATCCCACCATCCCTGTGATTCTGAACCCACCATCCCTCTGACTCTGATCCCACCATCCCTCTGTCTGATCCCTCCACCCCTCTGCCTATGATCCCACCATCCCTATGCCTCTGATCCCACCATCCCTATGCCTCTGTTCCCACCATCCCTATGCCTCTGATCCCACCATCTGTCTGCCTCTGATCCCACCATCCCTCTGCCTCTGATCCCAACCATCCCTCTGCCTAACCCCATCCATCCCTCTACCTCTGATTCCGCCATCCCTCTGCCACTACCACTGAATGCATTTCAGGTCTTTGTTAAAACAATCTACAGAACAGCCCAGAAAAAGTTTGAGAGTCAGTCTGCTCCACATCTTTACAAATCTTATGGCAAAGGAGCCTTTTTGTTCTTCCTCTACGTGTAAAATATACCACTTTGTTCTCTGCAATGAACTGAAGGTGAAAAACTTGTAGCCCTTTTTTGGTAAGGTTATGAGAATTACCCTCCCCAAACAGGATATTGAGCTAAGAGCAGATGAAAATAAAGAAATGGAGTTCTTCTGACTGCTTGAATTTTTGGATACAAACCATGCGCACTAATCATGATGCATTGCGGAATCGAATAGAATCGTGGACAGGATAATCATAATCGAATTGTGAGACTAGTGAAGATGCGCACCCCTAGTGAAGTAGTGTGGGGTGCCCTGGTCCCCTGAACCCCTCTCAAGCTCTACGTGTCCTGGGTGGACACTGAGTTGTATGTGTGTGTGTGCGTGCCTGTGTCTGACCCCCCTCCCTCCTGGCTGCCATCCATAGATGGATGGCAGCCCCCTAATCTAGGTCAGAGGAGGCTCATTTCATGCACTGCTGTTCATCTTTCCCTCCCTCTTCCTGGGCTGTTTTCAGGGTTGAAGGCTGTGGGGGCTATGTGGGGCAGGTATTATCTCCTGCTTCTTAGACGCGCTTGATGGCTCGCTGGTGCGGCAGGTGGGGATATTTCCGACTCCCTGCTTTGGCCTTGCCGCAGGTGTGCATGCTACGTGGTTGGGCTCCCCGCTACTTAAGGCCACGGCTTTTGCAGCCTATAGGACTAAGATATGTCACCCGCCATGTTGTATGTGGGCGGCTGCCCTATCGGCAGACCACTGCGCTGGTAAGTACCCTCCTGGGCGGTGCTGTGGGGCAGATTCTGTAGGGCAGACTGTAGGTCAGGTGAGCCATTTTGCCTTGGGCTTTTCTCCCACCCCTTGTGGCACTTTGGTCCACGGTTGTGAATGGGGAAAGCCTACCTGCATGCCACCGTTATGTCAGGTGGTGGCTCCCTCGGGGCAGCCTGTGGCTGGGCTGCTGCTGTGGCAGTGCTCGAAGGGAGAAGCAGATTTATTCCTGCATACAGTTCGTCACCTCCCCCCTCCTCATCATGGATTGTTGCAGTGACCCTGCATGGTAGAAGCTGCTTCTGGGGACACCTCCCCAGATATACTAAGTTTGCTTTGGTTCCCCAAGTGCAGGGGGCTCCGGACCGAGCCCTGTCAATGGTGAGTGTTCCACCTCCCTGTTGCATTGGTTGGCAAAACTGCTTGGGGTGGGCAGACACATTCTGCGGTGTACTGCCTGGCTGTGGTTGCTCCTGCTCTGCAGTTAAAACGGAAAGGTGGGTCAGGCGTATGTGGATCTTGTGTACATGTTTGTTGCATCTTTGGGTGCTCCTCTTCTCCTCCCAGGCTCTTTTGTCTTGGTGGTAATTAAGTTCAAATGCTGGGCAGCTGAACAGACTTCTGAATGGGCCCTGGTGGACCGCCCTTCTAAGGTGATTGTCCTTGGTGCTACCTTGGGTGGCTTTGGCTAGAATCTCACAAGTGGCGAACATACCATCCTTCCACAGGCCTAGAGGGGCAAGGAATGGCGTTGCCTCTGGCTCCCCTGACGGGCTCCAAGTCTTTCCAGGCCCCTGCAGATGAGGCGAGGTGATTCTGGATCCTTCCTCGAGTCCACCATGTCCACAGATGAGTCCATCTCCACATGACGTTTTACCCCATCCATTTATAGGGGGGGGGGGTTGTCTTGGGTTTTTGGGCTGTGGACCTCCTTTCTTTCCGACTGGTAGGTCTGTGTACTGTTTGTGTAGAGCTGCAACACAGGTTTCCTCCATATCCAGAGAAAATCTTCCCTTCAATTTCCTTTACTGCCCTTGTGCCATCAGGGCAGTGCAGTGCAAAACCTGCTTTACTGGGCCATATTTATCCATGTACCCGAGCGGGATCAGTTTGGTGGGTTTTACTTGTATTTCTTCTCCGTATCGTAAAAAGGCAGGATTCATCTGATCCTGGACCTGTAGGCCCTGACTTGTTCATGCTAGTTCAGTGGCCTCTCTGTTATGGGTATTTTCAGACATTCTTAGACATCACAAAATGCATAGATGCATTTTCCCATGTGCGGGGGACGGTTCCTGCGCTTTGTGATGGGGATGCACAGTATAAATTTGTGCCGATTGCCTTCGGGCTGGTCGATTCCCTGAATATTCTCAGAAGGCTGGCTCTGGTTGCTGAGACAATAAGGGATTGCCGTGACTGGTTGTTGGATGGCCTGCTCCTGGGAGTGGTTTCCTAGGTTGTACTAACGGACTACGTGGAGATCACAATGCACTTCCTGCAGGACTTGGCATGGGTGCTGAACCTCAAGAAGTCCACTACTAACAGGAGAATGGAGTTTCTGGGCCTCATCCTTGACTCAGAGCTGGGCTGCATGTTTCTACTGGTGGACTACTCAGAAAGTTTCAGACTGCGGTCCAACTGCTCTTGTCCTGCACGCGGTCCTCCCTGTGGTCTTGCAAGCAGATTATGGATCCTTTGGTGTCCATCTTCTTAACTATACATAATGCGCAGTCTGCAGAGGGAAGTCCTGTCCACCCGGGATGCATCTAAGGCTTCCCTAGATTACCAGAGTGGTCCGGAACGGTCATTGAGGACCTCCCTCCTATGGTGTTTTCCCGTTTCCAGCCCTGTAAGCTGGGATGTAATCTTCTTCTCCACTGGACGGTCCTCATGTCAGATGGTAGTCTGTTCGACGGAGGAGGAATATTGTGTTCAGAATTGCCATAAGGCCTCTGGCCTCCAAGAAAACTTGCTTGACCATCAATGTTCTGGAGCTGCGAGTGATTGGGTTGTCTCTGGAGCAATGGATGATTGTCTCTGGTGGCTCCCGGTAAGGATCAAAATGGCCTATGCCGCTGCTGTGACCTATGGATGGGGTAGCAGCACTGGAGGCTTCCTGTGTCTTGTGGTGGAAGGGATGGCAGATCTGGCGCTGTAAAATGGCAGGTGGGTTGCCTCAGTTGGTTGTGGCATTGATACAGGACCCCTGGGCCGATAGGTGCTGGTAGGCATCGTGGGGGCAGCCTCATTTAATTTATGCCTTTTTATTGCCTGCTGTGAGACTCTGGATGTCCACCCATGTCCCTTCTCAGTGCCTTGGGTGTTGCTCGCTCTTTCACAGGGCATTGAAAAAAAAGTGCCTTTTAATGCCATTGCTGGTATAGTTTCTGTCCCCGTTGTCTTTTCTTCAGCATTCCTTGGAAGCATACTTCCTGTTGTTTGGGTGTGGGCATGTTTGCCTGGTTGATCCAGTTGGTTTTTGGTTGCCCACCCCTCATTGAGACACTGCTTTGGGGCATCCATATGGTCAAGATTAAGAAGAGCTGTTTCCCTCGGTGAACGTAAAGCTGGATTTTTTTTTGTTAACTCACTATAAAATCCCTTTCTCTGAGTTATGACGGACACAGCACTCACCCCTCTGTTGGAGTTTTTCCTCTGACACTGCTTTAAGAACTGGATTGCCTATAGCAGAGAGGGGGTCTTATAGCAGCTAGGACTGCCCATAGGTGGTGCTGTTTCTTTTCACCCTAGTGTCCAACTCCTGTAGGTGGCAATATAACCCTATGGTCAAGATTTAGAAGAGCTGTGTCCGACAGTAAACTCAGAGATATGGATTTTATGGTAACACAAAAATCCTGTTTATTTGCACTATAGACCAAAAAGCACTGACAATTTTGAAAAAAACTAAAAATTTTTACTTTCTGCTTATAAAACACATCCAATAAAAAAAGTGTAAAAAATCTAATTTCTTCATCAGTTTAGGCCAATATGTATTCTGCTACATATTTTTGGTAAAAGAAAATCCCAATAAGCTTAGATTGAAAAGTTATAGCATTTACACACTATGGGATATTTTTATTTATGTATTTTTTTTTTTTTTACTAGTAATGGTGGTGATCAGCAACTTGTAGCCGGACTGCGATCAAACAATCAGACATTACCTGACACTTTTTTGGGAACCAGTGACACTAATACAGCGATCAGTGCTAAAAAAAATATGCACTGTCACTGTATTAATGACACTGGCAGAGAAGGGTTAACATCAGGGGTGATCATGGGGTTAAATGCATGGCCAGTGTGTTACTGTGCACCATGTGTGCTGTTTTTCTAAGCAATTTGCTGTTTTTTACTTACTGCTTTGCAGGGAGAAAAGCAGCACACGACTGCAGTCAAGAGAGCCCTGTGTTTATATAAACAGGGCTCTCTTTGGTAATTACTGGAGCCGATCGTTTGGTGCCAGCGACCAATCAGTGGCTGGTTCATGCAGCAGCCAATCGCTGCACAGCCGGGGCTGCGGGAGCACACTCCCGGATTATAGACTAGGTCTGTGATATATCACAGAGCAGCTGCCCTGCCGCAGTATATGTGTGGTGAGCTCTTGTAACGTGGTTGTGTGCTGCCATTGAGTTGACTGCCAATGAGTGGATAAATCACTTAGATTTAATGACCCATGCAGCCATAACCTACATGTTTTCATTATAACTTTAGATTTATACTCATAAACCATAGCCCTTAAACACATCTAAAATGTATTTCATTGGGATTAAAAATAAGATCCTTACTAAGAGGTCTGTGCTAAAGATATTGTGTATAGTGTGACAAGTTACATAGAAATGCTTTCCTAATAATAAAAGGTAAAAAACACACCAAACGGCATATGAACAAAATATAATATACTGTACGCGGTCTTTACAACAAATTCCTTACAAGGAAAGTAACAATGAAAAGGGTTGTGGAACCCAGTAAGTAATGAAAATGAGCAAGTAATGATTGGCATACCTTAAAGTGGTTGTAAGGCTTACCTGTAGGTCCAAGCAATATCTCCTAAACCTATATGGTTTAGGAGATATTTGCCCAAAAACGGGCACCGCTGTCTACGGCGCATGCGCCATAGACAGCGGTGCGCAGGTGCACTGAGCGCGGCATTTCCAAGAATGGAGCTGCCGCGCTTGTCGACTCCCGTGCGCATGCGCGGGAGTGACGTCATCGCGGCTTCGCCGAATGACAGCGGCGGAGCTGCGAGACGCCACCAGCAAGATGGATGCGGCGGACTACAGGGGACAACGGCGACTTCGCTGGCTCCTGTGTCAGGTACGTGACACATAATGGGCTACTATGCGTTGCATAGTAGTCCATTATGCTTTACCTTTGCAGGGAATGAAAGAGGAAGTAAACCCATCAGGGTTTACTTCCTCTTTAATGAGATGGCGGTAGAAGCTCTACACATATTGCGGCAGACCGCCACTTCTTCAGGGGAACTCTCATCTCAGTACAGGATGTTGGTGGGAATAAATCTTACTGAAAAAAGAATTGTGAAAATGCCTAATAAAGCATCTAGTGAGAACAAACCTTAAGAAATCATAAAAATAAGTGACAGAGGAAAGATTCAGTTGTTGCAGCCCACTGTTTGTTCTGATCAGATATTATTTGAATAGAGCTCTCTTACTTTCCGATAGTTGTGGGACAAAATTTTGATGCAACTCATCTGGGATTTGACCCCCCTGATTTTGCAATATAAAGGCAATGATCACTGGCAAGTTTTCTCATACATTATTGTTCTTGTCCCTAATGTAATGTGTTTTATTTATGTTCAGTGTTGGAAGAGTGATTTAACAGGGGAGCAGAGGCAGCCGGCTTCCATCTTAGAAGTAATCAGTTTGCTATTTTGTGACATGAGTTATATATTGGAGCTGTCAAAAATGTCTCCCTGAGATGGACGATAGCTGTTTTTTGTGTTATATATTTTTTTTCTTCTCTGTGTCATTTGTAAGCTCAAACTTAAGAGTAAGCAGCTTCTGAAAGCACATAATATACCCGATGGTCTTCGCTCAATAAATTGTGGATATACACCTCATTTAGCATGCTGTTCAGTATGCAAAAGACAAGAAGTGGTGTTGTAAGAAGTAGCTTAAAGTGCAAAATACAAAGTGTGTGATGCAGAAAACGAATAAAGAGATGCAACTATATTGGTTGTTGAGAAATCTCATGTTCCTTGTCTATATGTCAGACATCTGCCTCAGCTATTGAAAAGTGAGTGAGATCATGCAGATCCGACTGCCGTTCAGTGTTCTGTCATGACAGGCCTGCAAGAGACCGTGTGAGAGGCATACAGCACATCTGCACTACACAGAGGAACTTACTCCTGAATTGCTTTTACAGTACACATGAATTGTCTGCACACAGCATAGCAGTCAGTGGCTGGAGGAGGCTTGTCTTGTCATGTAATCAATGCAGAATTCCACTAAAACATTCTTTCTCTTATATTCACCGACTGACACAGCTCCACTCTTAGCCATTGGGTTGTTACGCCACCTTTAGGAGAAGACTGCATAACATGTTATGAAAAACACAGAACTTTAAGTTCCGCCCAAGGAGCGGCCCCTTAGGTAACAACCCCCCAGCCTGCCATGCAGCTTCAGTTTTATTTTGCCTAGTGAAGGAGAATGGCCTAGAAACCCTGTGGGCCCATTGGTCCAGATTTTTTTCTGCAGAAGCTTTGCTTTTTGCGCAAGACTAAAGATCCTGTGAACTGCTATAAACAGCCGGCTGGGTGACAGGCTGGATACCCTTATTATTGTAGTCTCCCCAGCCTGGCCAGCAAGCGTGTGCAGACCAGAGCTATATGCTGGGTCGGCTACGACGTACCTCAGCTCCAGAGGTGGTGGGGGAGCTTTAATGCACACATATGACTGGGCTACTGATGTCTGCGTCACAGTGTGCTGAAGCCAGCAGCCACCCGTACTGATTGGAGAGTGGTCTGATGGAATGTCTCCCAGCTCTGCAGGACTGGTAAGTACAGCTCTCCCTGCCTCGGTGGGGCTGAGCAGCTGGGTATTTCCTGGGAGGTCGATTTGGGGGTCCCTCACCGCCCTCTCCTCTCTCCCTGTCCCTATCCCCCCTCCTTGTGGGGAATGCTGCATGTGGCTGCTGAGCGGTGTGTGTGTCATGTGTAGGGGCTCTCCGGGGGGGCTCTCACCTGGGGGGGGGCTGCGCTGGCTGGCTGTGCACTGATGTGTGTTTTTTCTCTCCCTGGGGGTGTATGATGAGGCTGTGTCTGTGATCCCTGCAGCGCTGTTCACCGCCATTTTCTGTCTCTGACCCTCATGATATTTCAGTGTTCAGCGGCCATCTTAGGTGAGGGCAAGGAGCAGCATGCTCTTCTGTAGCTTGGCGGCCATTTTCCTTGTGTTTTTGTCCTTTATACTGGATGTTCAGCAGACATTTTCTTGAAGCCTGAGCACATTTTTTGGTCAGTCTCTAGGAGCAGCATGCTTTCCTGTAGTCCGGCGGCCAATTTCCCTATGTTTTATGTCCTTATACTGGCCATTTTCTTTGAGCCTGAACACGTAGATCGGTTCTGGATGACACAGTGCGATCTCCTATGCAGCTGGGAGCTGACAAGGAACACAGGCACTACTAGCTGGACAGCGCAGAACCAGTCAGGGTGGCGAGTCCTGCGGGAAAGAGCCCCTCAGCCAGCAGCAGTTAGGAGGGTGGGACCATCACTGTCCTAAGTCCCCATCAGGTGGCAGACAGGGTAGAGTCAGCATGGCTTCAGAAATTGGTGTTTCTTCCCCGGAAATCCAGGCAATTTTAACCGGTTTACCTGCAGAATGCTCAGTGCCCCTGGACATTTTGTCGGTGGTCCTCAATTCGTTCGTTGCCTAGATGGAGGCGGTACAAGGGCGCAAAGGTGGTAAAAAGTGGCCCCTGCCCCCCGTTCTCTGGGGAGAGCTCTGACGCAGACTCGGGCCGTGCCGAGGCTGGTGACTCCTGCTCTGTCGTTTCAGATGACGCTGGCCAGGACCGTTCGGACTGTGAGGATGAGTCCCCGTCCGGGTCCGTGAGCCTCAAATCGCTTGTTGGAGCACTTATCACAGCTGTGCGTCATACCCTGAAGATTCAGGAGCCAGCAGATCCCTCTGCTGATGTAGCGGTCCCTTTTGGTTCCCGTAAGCCAGGCCATTCACCTAAGGTGTTCCTGTATCTGACTTATTTTAATAAGTTCATTTACAAGGAAGGGGGTCGACCGCAAGGGACCTTTTCGGTCCCCAAATACATGGCGGTGCGTTACCCCTTTGAGGAGAGCCTTCTCAAAAAATGGTCAGCTCCTCTGGTCATGGACCCCCCCAGTATCCAGGTTAAACAAAGTAACCACGATCCCATTACAGGGGACTCCTGCATTTAGGGATCCCACGCACAGGAATGCCGAGGCAGTGGCTCGTTCCTTGTTTACGGTTGTGGAGTCTACCATGCGACCAGTACTGGCATCCGCACTTGTGTCAGACACTAACTGAGTGGGCAAAATTGTTGCACCGTGAACTGGGAGAACAACAGGCTTCTTCTGTCTGCGTGGAACTAGCAGACCAACTAGCTCAAGGCCTTAAGTACGTTTGTGACACGACCCTGGATACTCTTCCCCTTTTATCCAGGGTTTCAGTGTCAGCAGTGGTGCTGAGGCACCTGATTTGGTTAAAATGCTGGTCTGCTGACCAGGCATCCAAAAAAGGATCTTCCCTTCCTTGGTGACTTGCTCTTTGGAGCCTCTTTGGATGACATTATTAAAAATGCCACAGGTGGTAAAACTACTCTACTCCCACAGGCCAGGAAGGCTAAGGAGCCACGCCGTAGGCAAGGGCCCTCATTTTCCGCTCACAAGTAGCTTTTTCGTCCACCCGGAGCTTCGACCAAGTTTCCCCAGCCCGACAGGACGACCACTGAAGGACCAAAGCGTCCCTGGAACAGCAAGCCTAACAAGCCTGCGAGCAAAAGTGCTACCGCATGAAGGTTTGCCCCCACCTGCAATATGGGTGGGGGGTTGCCTTCGGGAGTTTGCAGCCCGGTGGACCTCTCGGCTGTCCAACCAATGGGTCTGCGATCTGATTTCCTCTGACTACAAGATAGAGTTCTTCTCTTGGCCGCAAAACAGATTCTTCCCCTCCAGCATACCTGTACTCCTAGCCAGGAGGCCCTCTTGGGGGGCGGTAAGGGACCTGCTGAGTCACGGGGTGATAGTACCTGTTCCGGAATCGGAACGTTTCCAGGGGTTCTACTCAAACCTGTTTGTAGTCCCCAAGAAGGAAGTGGTACGTCCAATCTTGGATCTAAAAGCCCTCAATTACTTTGTAAAAGTACAGGGGTTCAGAATGGAATCAGTTCGCTCAGTAGTCGCTGCACTCTATCAAAGGGACTCCCTTGCGTCTTTGGATATCCAGGATGCGTACCTGCACATACCCTTATACCTTTGGCATCAGAGGTTTCTGTGATTCGCAGTTGGGGAAGCTCACTACCAGTCTGTGGCTCTTCCCTTTGGCATCAGCCCCCCGAGTCTTTACCAAGGTATTGGCTCCTGTTCTGGCGTTGCTGCGACAATGCGGGATCACGATCATGGGTTACCTAGACGATCTCCTCCTGAGAGCATCTTCCGCCTCAGAGTTAGAGGAGGATGTGGCGATCACCATGCAGACCCTGCAAGAATTTGGGTGGTAGTTGAACCTAAAGAAGTCGGTGATCGTAGGGTGTTTGGAGTACCTAGGCTTGCTGCTGGACTCCATGGAAGCGAGAGTGTTTCTCCCTTCAGACAAGCCCTGGTAAAACTAATGATGAACCGCAAGTGGTCGTCGCCCGCTTTTGCATGCCAGTCCTGGGACTCATGGTGGCCTCCTTCGAGGCAGTACCATATGCCCAGTTCCACACCAGAGTCCTGCAGAAGGAGATTTTGACAAAATGGGACAAATCTTCATTGTCCCTGGATCGTCAGATTCAGGTGAGCCAGTTAGTCAGGGATTCCCTGCTCTGGTGGCTAAGATTCTCGACACTTCAGTCCGGGAAGTCGTTCCTACCTCTGAAATGGACGGTGATCACAACAGACGTCAGCCTATCAAGCTGGGGTGGAGTAATGGGAGTTCAGTCGACCCAGGGCCTCTGGTCGGTGGAGGAATCCAAGTTGCTGATCAATCTGCTCGACCTGAGAGCGATCAGGCTATGCCTCTCCACATGGTCGATAAGACTGCGAGGGCGTCCGATCAGGATCCAGTCAGACAATGCCATGGCTGTGGCATACGTCAATTATCAAGGAGGAACAAGAAGCTAGGTCGCTGCACGGGAGGTTGCTCACATACTTCGGTGGGCAGAGTGACATGTACAGGCCCTGAAAGCCATTTACATCCCGAAAGTGGAGAACTGGCAGGCGGACTAAGTCGCCAGATGCTGGACCCAGGAGAATGGACATTGCATCCGGAGGTGTTCAGGCCACTGTGCCTGCAGTGGGGCACACCAGACGTGAATCTCCTGGCCTTTCGTCTCAACCGGAAGGTGCCAAGATTCGTGTCCAGGAAAAGAGATCCGTGGGCAGACGCGTCAGACGCGCTGGTGGCTCCGTGGGATCAGTACCGGCTGATCTATGCCTTCTCTCGGCTGAAGCTGTTACCACGCTCTGCTCTGCAGAGTAGAGCCTGAGGGGATTCCAGTAATTCTGATTGCCCCTGATTGGCCCCAGCGTCCCTGGTATGCAGACCTAGTGCACCTGGTGTCAGACAACCCCTGGCAACTACCATTACGAGAAGACCTGTCTCAAGGTCCGATTCTCCATCCTGCTTAATCCATTGCTGGTTTTAACGGCATGGCTTTTGAGAGCCAGGTGTTGAGGAACCAGGGTCTTTCGGACTCGGTGATCCCAACCATGCTGAGAGCATGGAAGTCTTCTTCTCGGAAGATATATCATCGTACCTGGAAGGCCTACATCTCCATGTGTGAGGAGAAAGGGTGGCATCCGCGCTCCTTTTCTATTTCCAGGGTCCTGCTGTTTCTTCAGCAAGGAGTAGACCAGAAATTTGCTTTGAGCACCATTAAAGGACAAATATCAGCTTTGGCTGTCTTTTTTCAGCGACCCCTGGCGTCTTACTCTCTAGTTAGCACTTTTGTTCAAGGGGTCCGACATGTATTTCCTCCGCTGCGTCCACTGTTACCCCGTGGGTCCTGAACTTGGTGTTATCAGCGCTTCAAAAACTGCCATTTGAAAATATCAGAGAGATTCTTCTGTTGACTCTTTATCAGAAAGTGGCCATTCTAGTGGCATCACATCGGCCAGGAGGGTTTCGGAACTGACGGCCTTGTCATGCAAGTTGCCCTATCTGGTTATCCACAAGGATAAGGGGGTGTTGCATTTGCAACCTTCTTTTCTGCCGAAGGTGGTTTCGGCGTTTCACATCAATGAAGACATTGTGTTGCCATCTCTGTGTCCTAAGCCGACACATCCTAAGTAGGTGGCCCTTCATTCCCTGGACGTGGTTCGGGCTCTGAGGGTGTATTTCCGGAAGTCAGACTCTTTGTTTATTTTGGTGGCTGGTCCAACGAAAGGCATGGCGGTCTCGTCGGCCACCATTTCTAGGTGGATCAGACAGATTGTAGTACAGGCCTAGGCCTTGAAGGGGCAGGTTCCCCCCTTTCAGGTCACGGCCCACTCCACAAGGGCAATCGGAACGTCTTGGGCCTTCCGACATCAAGCGTCTGTCGCACAAGTGTGTAAAGTGGTGACCTGGTCGTCTGTTCACACCTTCACAAAATTCTACAAAGGTAGATGTTGGTGCATTGGCTGATGCCTGTTTTGGCCGCAAAGTTTTGCAGGCGGCTGTATAGTTGCAATTGCATATACAATTTTTGCTGTTTTTTTTGGGTAAAAACACAGTACCTTTAAGTTAATGCACTGTTGCATTTGTTACCGCAGTTTTGGAGCGGTTTGAGGGTAGAGTCTCTCTGTTGAGGAGCACCCGGTGTTTGTGGTGGTTTTTGCATACACTGTCGTTTTTTGTGGGTAAAGTTTATACTAGTTCCCACTTGCCATGGTGGATGAAGTTTTTATGCTGTTTTTCCCACCCCTCCTTTTTTGCACTGCTTGGGGAGGTCCCAATGGCTAAGAGAGGAGCTTTGTCAGTCAGTGAATATAAGTGAAAATAGGATTATTTGTACTTACCGTAAAATCCTTTTCTCTGTAATTCACAGACTGACACATCACCCGCCCCTCCTATTTTTCTTTATACTGCTTGTTGACGTACTGAGGCTGCATGGCAGGCTGGGGGGTTTTTACCTAAGGGACCGCCCCTTGGGCGTAACTTAAAGTTTGTGTTTTTCATAACATGTTATGCCTAGTCTTCTAAAGGTGGCGTAACAACCCAATAGCTAAGAGAGGAGCTGTGTCAGTCGGTGAACTACAGAAAAAAGGATTTTACCGTGAGTACAAAAAAATCCTATTTTTTTGGCAGTGTTTCCCAAAAGTGGTGATGTTTTGTTAATTAAGATTTTTACAATCATAAATATTTGTACAAACACATAAGTCTATGAAAAGCTTAAAAAACTTTTCAAAGAAGTCAGTGTAAACAGAAATTAGCATGTGATTGCTTCAGAAATCTATTTCATACTATTTTAAGTGTTTTTTTTTTTAAACACCCCTGCAATGTTAGCAAGTAATACAATACATTATGGTATAGTTAAAGTGATACTAAAGTCCTGTTTTTTTTTTTTGTTAAAACTAACAAGCATGTTATACTTTCCTGCTTTGTGTAATAGTTTTGGAAAGAGCAGCCCTTATCCTCCTCTGCTCTGGTCCCACTTTGGTGCTTCTGGCCCCTCCCTCCTGCTGAGTTCCCCCACAGCAAGCAACTTGCTATGGGGGCACCAGAGCTGAGCCACAGCTCCCTGTAGCCATTCTGTCATGAAGCCTTGTCCTAACCCAGCCTCCTTTCTCTCCTCATTGGCTCACTAACTTTGATTGACAGCAGCATTAGCCAATGGCGCCGCACTGCTGTCTCAGCCAATGAGAAGGGGAGTCCTGGATAGCTGAGTTTCTTGTGCAACATCGCTGAATATAGATGGACCTCAGGTAAGTATTAGGGGGGCTGAGGGGGCTGTTGCACACAGAAGGCTTTTTATCTTAATGTATAGAAAGCATAAGATAAAACTTTCTGCCTTTACAACCACTTTAATACTAGTAAGTTTTCTAATTCACTCTGCTCAGCGAGCGCACTACCATCTGCTGTATGGCCATCTGAAGCCCACTTTTTGTTCCTTCTGGGATACAGTGCTGCTGGCTACCCAACATGCATCTCCCGATCTTGCACATGCACATATCCTACTAAGCGCGTACTCATCGTGCTGCAGGTTGCCTGGCATTGCAACATTTTCTGTTTGGAAATATGATTCTACAAGCAGAAGATGCCCATTGACTCCTGGAATTAATGACACCCATATCCCAGTAGTCGGTGGGTGGAAATTACATCCCTCGGCGAGGTAAAGTGGAAGAGGAACTTTATGCTTGACAAATAAAGTAAAGGACTTTAGAAAAAAAAGAAAGTCTGATGAGTAATTTACATGCAGACCCGAACCTGGGAGGCAAATGTTAAAAAGTGGGTGGAACTCCGCTTTAAATATAATGGTGTAAAACCTTGTGAGCTGCTCCGTAATAAACTCTGTAAGGTGAGTATAGTAAATCGCCCACACCTATCACACTCTCATATGTAAGTGTCAAAAAATATGTCTTAACAAACTGGCGCCACACTTCACAATATTTCCAAATAAAATTTGACAGTGCTCTGATAAATTCCTCAATTACGTATTATAAATACATTGGTATAAACATTACGTGATATCATATCTCCCTGAGAAAGCCACGTGAGCTTGTGGTGTAACATGTATGGTGGAGGGGCTTGATGACATCACCGTTCTACACACACAAGTAACTATACTCTCTGGAACACTGTCTGTATCTATTGCTGGATTGATACACGTTAGTTTAGAGTGTATATCTGGAGTTTTTTTTTAAAGTGAAGTATGTTTTTTTTTTTTTTTTTTTGTGGCCATTCATACTTACCTAGGTGGATGCAGCATCAGTCTAATGCTGTATCTGTCCCCCGGCGCCTCTGCGCGGAGAACCGAGGGATCGAGCACCGCCGATGGCTCGGCTCTCACTGCTCCCTGAGCAGAGAGCTGCTGACTGTCAATCAGTGCTCACTGGAACGCTGAGCTGTGAAGGGGTGAGGAGCATCCGTCAGCTTGCTGAGAGGCTAAGACAAGCATCAGTCCAGGCACCTGGCGGATCCAGACTTTATTGTCACGATGATGCGGTGCCTGCACTTATTCCCATGACGTCATCAGAGAGCGGACTTCAGTTCGCTCTCTGCTGAAAATGGGTCACAGGAGTGCAAAACGAATTACACTGCTGGGACCCATAGGGGAATCCCAGCCAAATGAGCTTAGGCTGGACTCCTTTAACATCAACCACTTCAGCTCCGGAAGGTTTTAACCACTTCCTGACCAGGCCATTTTTTGCTGGGTCACTTTAACTGACAATTGTGCGATCGTGCGACGTTGTACCCAAATAAAATTGTTCATTTTTTCCCACAAATAGAGCTTTCTTTTGGTGGTATTTGCTCACCTCTGCCCTTTTTAATTTTTTGAGCTATAAACAAAGACCGAAAATTTTAAATAAAAAAACTATATATTTTACTTTCTGCTATAAAAGATTCCCAACGAAAAAATGACCAATATTATTCTGCTACATATATTTTGTCAAAAATCAAAATAAGTGTACATTGATTGATTTGCGCCAAAGTTATAGCGACTACAAAATAGGGGATGGATTTAGGGACTTTTTTTTTAAATTGTTTTTACTGGTAATGTCGGCGATCAGCGATTTTTAGCGGGACTGCGACATTGCGGTAGACACTAGTAAAATGATCAGTGCTATAAAAATGAACTGATTACGGTATAAAGAACACTTAGGGATGGGCTTTATTTTCGGGTCAAACTTGAGTTTGACTCGAACATTGGCCCGCTCGCCGAATATCGAACAATTTGGGGTATTTGCGGCAAATTCGAAAGCCGCGGTACTCCCTTTAAAAGTCTATGGGAGAAATAAAAAGTGCTAATTTTAAAGGCTTATAAGCAAGTTATTGTCATAAAAAGTGTTTGGGGAGCTGGGTCCTGCCCCAGGGGACATGTATCAATGCAAAAAAAAGTTAAATTTTTTTTTGGAAGCAGTGATTTTAATAATGCTTAAAGTGAAACAATAAAAGTGTAATATTCTTTTAAATTTTGTCTGGGTGTCTATAGTATGCCTGTAAAGTGGTGCATGTTTCCCATCTTTAGAAGTCTGAGTGCTAATGTCCAAATGACATTTCTAAAGGCAAAAAAGGTCATTTAAAAGTTCTGTTGCTAGCGCTGGCTATAATGAATTGTCAGTCCAGCAATACACATAAAAGTTCATTGATAAAAAGGCATGGAATTTCCCCACAGGGGAACCCCGAACCAAAATTAAAAAAAAAGTGTGTGGGGGTCCCCCTAAATTCCATACCAGGCCCTCCAGGTCTGGTATGGATAATAAGGGGGACCCGCGCCAAAATATATATAAAACAAAATGGCGTGGGGGTCCCCCTCAACCCATACAAGCACGCATCCTGGCAGGCAGCAGGAAAAAAAGGGGGGAACGAGAGAGTGCCCCCCCCTCTTGAACTGTACCAGGCCACATGCCCTCAAGAATGGGAGGGTGCTTTGGGGCACCTTGTCCTCATGCTGATGTTTCAAACAAAGTTTTTGCCTGTTCGCATGTTCTGGATGTGAACCCGAACGGGGGGGGGGGGGGGGGGGTCATCCCTAAAGGACACTGACAGGGAAGGGGTTAACTCATAGGGTTAAATGTTCCCTAGGGAGGTGTTACTAACTCTATGGGGCACTGTCACACTGAAGGAAAAGAGAAATCCCTTATTCAACTATTCAAGCTGAATCACAAGATCTCTTTCCCTTCCTGATAGATACGTCGTTTGCCTTGTTTACACAAGCAGACGGCTGATCCGTCACTCTCTTTTGAACGATCGGCGGGTCGTGATGGACATCGCGGCTGCCAGACCCTCTGATTGTCTCCTGCTGTGTCCAATGACAGTGGAAACGGTGATCCGGCGGTGAGTGCATCCTAAATGACGTGCACGGTCACGTACCTATAAGTGACTTTGCAGCCTGGCCGCCCTGTCGCAGTATATCTGCGGTGGGCAGTCCGGAACTGGTTAAACGTTACTTTATCATTGTCAGTGACAAAAAGTTGCCAGCTGTTAAGAGGTTCAACTCTGAGGTTAAAAAAACATTTTCTTGCTGGTCCCTGCGGTTCGTTTGCCATTATTTCTGTATGGCAGGGATGCAGATGATTGTCGCCTAACCATGGTGTCCTTAGGATCTGCAGTGCTGCTACCCTTTTGAGCTAACCGCTTTGCTGCTCCAAGCTGTCACCAGTCGCACTGTTTCTAAGTTCCCATAGGTCTACACCAGCTTCTAACAGGTGCACTTTTAAGTCTAGGTGTAGTATATAGAGAGAAATTAACAACCATGTGTCTGTTTTTTTTTATTTATTAAAGTTATGATGAAATACAGATGAGATGTGACTAAAATTGTTTTTTTTTTTTTTTTATGTTTCTGCTGATTGTGCTACTTACTGTAGGTCTGATGGTCTGTCATTACGAACAATGCTAAAACCCCCCCCCCCAGCCAGATCTAGCTTTCTTTCCTGATTTTTATCTTCTGCTAGAGACCGTATTGTAGGATTACAACTGTATCCCATTCATACATTCATACATTCATTCAATCCCCAAATAATCTGTCTTTTTAAATGTCTTTTACAGCTTCTAGTCATCTACTGCATAGCTTAAGAAAGACTTGTTCATACCTTCAAAGCTTTGCACTCGAACTCCTCGCCTTTTACTTCACCCATATGTGCCTGCAAATTTATTGATCCTCAAAGATTCTTCCTCTCAGTGCCATTTACTGTAGTTGCTTCTTCGTGCTATAAAATATTCTCATTGGCCTAACCCAAGAACCTCTCTGTTCCATACTCACTTTGGAACTTTGACATATACAACTTTAAATTCCTGAGTCAGCTGAAATCCACTCAGTGATCTAGCTTATTTTTTAAAACTGATATCCATGTTTCCTGTCACTGCAAATAGTGAATTTGGACCAAGCTGGTCCAAATGCACTATTTTCTTCACTAAGTGCTGCACTGGCTCTAAGCACTGTATGTACTGCATGTAACTTTAGCTACACAAAGTACACAGTGCTGGGTTATGACTGTTTGACAAATTTGCCGTCTCACACCAGGAACAATATAGGTATGAATACAAAGCTTCCTCTGATTGGCCAAGTCGGATATTGTGGCGTCATTTTTCCCCTCATTCTCAGCCAATTAAAGGAATCTTTGCAATAATTCACAGAATACAAAACTGCCTATGAATGGCTGAGTGACACTCAGATCAACCCTATTGTTCTGGATGTGAGATGGGAAGTCTCTGTCTCACAGCTGGAACCTGGCATGGTGTACTGTATTTAGCTGAAGTTACATGCAGTACATACATTGCTTAGTCAGTCTAGCACTTCGTTAAGGAAATAGATTGTTTGGACCAGCTTGGTCCAGACTAACCATTTAAACTGACAGGAAACATGGAAATTAGCTTTGCAGTGACTGGAAACAAAGATATCAGCTTTAACCACCTCGTGTCCTCTGTATAGACAAGTGACTGCGGCGGGGTGGCTCTCTCGTTCTGGGAGGACGTCATATGAAGTTGTCCCACTCTCACTGTCGTACAGGGACACAGCGCATGCCCGATCTCGGTAAAGAGCTGATTAACGAGGCTCTTTACCCACGTGATCAGCTGTGTTCAATCGCAGCTGATCACACGTAAGCAAGAGAATGCCAGTTATCTGATTCCTCTCCTCAAATGACAGTGTGTGAGGAGAGGAGAGCTGTCCAGCGTCATTTTCTCACAAGGGAGACCTGCACAGATAATTAGTGCCCTGATTATCAGTGCAGCCCCAACAGTGCCCAGCGGTGATTCTAGTCAGTGCTGCCTTTCAGTGCCCCTCATCAGTGCCGCCTATCCATTCCCATAAGTGCCACCTATCAGTGCCGCCTATCCGTGCCCATCAGTGCTGCAGATTAGCACCCTTAAGTGCCGTCTCATCAGTACTGCCTCATCAGTGCACATCAGTGAAGGAGAAAAATGACTTATTTACAAAATAAAACAGAAAATAAAAATTATCATTCTTTACATTTTTTTTTTTTTGAGCCAAAAATTTTAAAACCCATTGGTGATTAAATACCACCAAAAGAAAGCTCTATCTGTATCAAAAAACTTATAAAAATGTAATTTAGGTTGCATGATGCCTCCTCGTACACACGAGCGGAATGCCCGACAGAAAAAGTCAGATGGAATCGTTTCATCGTATATTCCCATCGTGTGTATGCCTCATCTGACTTTTTTTTCCTCAAAATTCTGACGGACCTAGAAATAGAACATTTTAAATATCTCCGATGGAACCAATTCCCATCGGGAAAACAGCTCGTCTGTATGCTGTTCCAAAGGACTAAAAATGACGCATGCTCTGAAGCAAGTACAAGGCAGAGGCTATTGGCTACTGGCTGTTGAACTTCCTTTTTCTAGTCCGGTCGTACGTGTTGTAGGTCACCGTGTTCTTGACGATTGGACTTTGGTGTGATCGTATGTAGGCAAGCCCATTTCAGCGTAACTCTGTAGGAACTCCGACAGAAAAACATTCAGAGTTTATTGTGATGGGAAAACCGGGCCTGTGTACGCGGCATGACTGCGCTATTGTCAAAGCGTGACAGCGCTGAACATTGGCATGGGCTGGGAATTCGAAAGTGCCCAGTATTGAAGTTGTTAAGCATCTCTATTTCTATCATATATTAGTTACACGGCAAAGTTTATTGCTTTATAATTACATGATCCTGTTCAACTGGACGGTTGTGGGTCTAGCCTGCAATGTAACCTTTGAGTACTGGGCTCTGCATTGTAGTGGTTCCCAAATCTTTTTGTATTGTGTTAGTGTTCTTGGTCTAACGCTATTACACAGCCTCTGGTGTGACCCCATGTCTGAAAACTAGTAAGGCTAGTCAGGCTAAAGCACTGAGCAGATGAGCTCTTTTTTTTTTTTTTCCAATAAAAGTTTTTATTGAGCAAATTGTCATAACAAAAGTTGAATAGTTATTACAGTCTTATAGGGCATCATACAACACACTGTTCTAATCCAACTTCCGTTTCAGTATACAGCCCATCTTATCATTTCAATTGTTATAACCTTTAATAAAACTGTGAAAACTGTGTAACTTATTATGTTGAAAACCCCTATCATCCTGTGTGCAATTAGAAGTTCAGGGTCAGGGGAAATGTTTTTGCAAGTATCTTGGGAGTTATAACCCATAAAGAATAGATAGTAACAAAATATACAAAATAATACAGGGATGTAAAGAGGAAGAATATGTATTGGGGAGTAGGAAGGTTGAGGGAAGGCAGAGGGGGGTGGGAAGTGGATGATGGGAAAAAGGGAGATTTTAGAGTAGTTGTTTCTGTTACATAAAGGTAAATCGATAGAATCAAGGATGGTTTGCCTCAAGTCTTCTAGGTAGTTTTAAATTTAAGTGTGTCTAAGCGCCACACCCCTCTAAAGTATTCATCCATTTTGCATTTTAGCGAGTATTTAAAGGCAAACCAAGATCTCCATAGCTTATGGAATTTGTCAATCCTCTCTGGGGCCATTGCTACAGTTTCCTCCATCTTGTATAGTGATTCCACCTCAGACAGCCATTCCCTTATTGTGGGTGAGTGTGTTGATTTCCAGTGTCTTGGAATAATTTCTTTTGCATATGAGCTATTTTAACATTTCACCACCATTTTTCACTGAAGTAAGGGAAAAGGCTCAGGAAACTTAGTGTTGATGTTACCTGCTAGGGGGAGTGTTGCTGTCTTTATTTCAGCTTAGAGGAAGCACCATCCCACTTCTGCTACTGTTCCTATAGAAAGTTGATCACCCTGTTTCTTTCCACTGATTCACTTTGGGCTTAGTTTTCCATTTTCCACTACATGGTGCAAAATGTCATCTCAAAGACACACAGAGAACAGTCCACTGCATGACCAAACTCTCCTACTGGTCCCAGAGGCATTTAACGAGTATCTCCGGAAGGGGTTTGCATTGGTAATATAGAACTTAGGACCCCTGTTATTAGAGGGTCAGGCACATTGGAGCCTTATTCAGCCCCTTTGGGCAAAGTCGAGGCCTCCCCCGTGCCCACAAGGATCTTTGTGTCCTCTTTAAACCTTTTGTCTGTTTGTGTCAAACTTCAAGCAGTCTGCTCTTAGAGGCTCTGAGCGTGCTCGTCAGCACATCTCCAGCAGAGTCTAGCTCTGACTCCTCTTGGCTTTCAAATCACAGCGTGCCAAAGGCCCTTGTAACTAACCATCTTTAATTCAGGTTCAGTGTACTCATAGGGTACTAGTTGAAAGCTTTTTATGTGTCACCTGCAGGTGGTCCAGATTTACAAGGAGTTGTTTCTAACCTGGTTAATGCAGTGTGTGTTATCCTGCATTTAGAGGACCAGCCTGCTATTTTAGTCCCAGGGTCTTGGAGCTCCCACAGCTACAAAGACCATTCTGTTATGTCCCGTACACACGATCAGAAAATCGTATGGAAAATACCGCTTTCAAAGCGATCGTACGATAATCGGATCGTTCGTACAGAGCTTTCGAGAGCCGATCAGGACAGTTCATCCAATATTATTCTATCGGACATGCACGGAAATGTTTTTTGTACGATGCCAGATCGTTCAATTTTCGTTTAATCAGTACAGCTATCATTCGAAAATGCAATACAAATGCATTACAACACATGACATCACTTCCGAATTTTTTTTTCTGTCCTGCGGGAATTTTCGTGACTTTAGTAAACGCATCAGATTCGATCTGAGATTAGCATGGAATAAAAAAACTGACGATCATTCGTCCGATAATCTCATTGTGTGTATGGGGCATTACACCCAGTGTCCCTTATCTCCTCTGCATAAAAGGTTTGTTCCCACTTCTGCACCTGGTGGGCTGTCTGTTCAACCTGCTAGGTACCTGGATAGTTTTCTCTCCAGTATTTGGGTGCTTAAAGTGGTTCTGCACCTTTTAAAAAAATATTAAAAGCCAGCAGCTACAAATATTGCAGCTGCTGACTTTTAATAAATTCACACTTACCTGTCCCAGGGTCCAGCGATGTCGGCGGCAGATGACGAGCGATCGCTCGTCTCTCTGCTGCCCCCGCCGCCATCCTCTGTCAGGGAATCGGGAAGTGATGCGTTGCGGCTTCACTGCCCGGTTCCCTACTGCGCATGCGTGAGTCGCGCTGCGCGTCTCTGCTGGTCCCCGCTGTGTCCTGGGAACTGTGTGTTTCCCAGAACACAACGGGGGGCGTCTGCGGGGGTCTTGTCCCGGGAAGTGGGTGCAGATACCTGGATTATCCAGGTAACTGCACCCCCCTTCCCCCTGAAAGGTGCCGATTGTGGCACCGGAGGGGAAGAGGGTTCAGATGATCGGAACTTCCACTTCAGGGTGGAGAACCGCTTTAAGTCACCCCATGTGTCTTTAAGTCTACAACTTTGAAATTGTCATCTCCTTCAGCTGCCCCTCTTTACCTTTCTGGGTTTAACACAAACTTTTTTGCATCTTCCGTGCATTTAAAGATACCTCTGATACCTATTTGGTAGAAGTCTATCCATGGCAATGGTATCCCACTTGGACTCACACTTGTCCCCACAGTGGAATTGCTTACTCCTAGGCGTGATTACATCTTTTGTGCTGCTTGATGCTTCTGCCCTTTCTCTCTCCTTAGGGAACTATTGGCCTGCAGGGTTCACTGGGACTAGTTCCTAATGCTCCTTTTCCCAGGACCTTACATTTCTGTGTCCTCAGCACATCCAGACTTTTCTCAAAACACTTGTACTTTTTATGTTCCTCCTAGTGTTCTTTCCTGGCATTCCCATTGTGGAGTGCTCAGAAGAACATCCCTGAAAAAACAAAAACTGTTTCCTGGGTTTATACAATCCTAGCAGTACTGAACATCTTTCATCTACATCTTCATCTAAATATGGATTGCCAGCTGGAATTTTTGTCCCTGCAAAGCAGGAAAGAAATTCCATTTCCCCACTAGTAAAAGCACCTAACACAGTTTACTAAAACACTGTCTAGAAACACAGTTAACCCTTTGATTGCCCCCGATGTTTAAAGGGGTTGTAAACCTTTCACCTTAATGCAACTTTTGACAGATACAGCCCCCCCACTTTGCTCACCTGAGCCCGCTCGTTCCCTCAGCGGAGACGTGCTCACTTTCTCTGCCCAGGGTTCTTGGCTCTTGATTGGATAGATTGATAACGGCACAGCCATTGGCTCCCACTGCTGTCAATCAAATCTAATGCTGGGGGCAGGACTTAGTCCTGTATTCGGCAACCCCCGGGAGAGCTCTTCTCCTGGGGGGGGTCATACGATGCAGGAAGAAGTTGATAGCGCTGCCGGGGGACCCCAGAAGAGGATGATTGGGGCCACTCTGTGCAAAACGAACTACACAAAATATAAAATTAAAGGAATACTGCACTGTGAACCTGCAACCTAACAGCCAGTACAGCTTGTAGATAAAAAGCAAAAACTGTGAATAAATAAGTGCAGCGCTAAGGTTGAAAAAGCAAATTTGCATAAATAAAATATATAAATGTGACTTAAACATAAATATATCAAATAAACAGAGATTCGTACATGGTGAAATGTGAATCAAACCAAGAAAAAGGGAAATTTCTGAAAACAAAATGCAGATATGATGAAAAATGTGCTAGTATGGTGACTATACCATAAATAAGATGAGAGATAAAAATTAGGGTGTTAATATTGAACAGAAACACATCAAATAAATAAGGATTAACACATAATGAATGTGAGTCCAAACTCAGAAAAAATTAGAGTAATTTCTAAAAAATGTGCTAGTATAATAATGTGCTAGTATAATAACTGCACAATAAACAAAATCCAAAAAACAAAACAAAAATAGTGAATTATAAAGTTCAAAGAAATCCAATTAGATGTGCAGTCCCTTTAGACATATGAGGGAATCCAATCACGGGTATCAACTGTGAAGGGAAAAACAGAAGTACCACCCTCTGTTTACGGTGGTGGTCTTCACCTTTACTTTCTATGTTGACCATTGTATGACAATATGTGGCACTTCTTCTGACTGCTTTTTTCCCCTCAATAAATTACCTACAACCCCCCTCTTACAGTTCAAATAGTTGTACAAATAGAATCTACTTTTTAAAATGTTAAATTTCCCTAGATCCTCTCCATCCTTACGGTTGCCACATCTCACTTTTACAGTGCCTGAGAATTACAACTCCTGTAGATAAAAATGCAAAAGCAGCACTTGTACAAGTAAGTGAAGGAGACAAAAATAACAGCTTCATCCTGGACTCTCACGATGAGAAAACTGCCACATAAATATAGATGATGTTTATTATTTTGAAGAACGTTTCAGAAAGAAATGGATTTTACCTTCACGGGATCACTGTATCTTACTGTACCATGGATTGAAATATCTGGAGGGTAACAAATGTTGGCATTGTCAATATATTTTCACAGATCTCTTAACGTCCTTGACCTGTGCTTAGTATTTTATTCCTGCTTCTTCAGTGTAACTTCAGAGTTACACATTCTATGAAGGCAATATCTTTTTTGCCTCTAAAAGGATCAGCATACATATGAAAAATATATACCAAATCATTGCTGTAAATAATTTTTGCCTCTAAATGCCAGTGTATGTAAGCTTATGTGTCTATGCACACATAGGCGGTTACAGATGTTTAGGGGTAGAAATACGAACTTATCAAAATTGTGTTCAGGAGAGGAGCGTTTGGGCAGAAGCAACGCCCGACTCGTCTAAATGCTAGGTACGTTTAGCACTTGAGTGTTGATTCAGTCTAATGGCCAGGATAAACTAATATTCTGGCCAATGAAATAAATAAACCCCCAAATACTTGACACGCCTGAACATGTCTAAGTGCGCTTTAACACGTTCATCAAGGAGGACCTCTCGGCTGTCTGACCAATGGGTCTGCGATCTGATTTCCTCCGACTACAAGAGGGAGTTCCTCTCTTGGCCGCAAAACAGATTCTTTCCCTCCAGCATACTCACCGGGAGGCCCTCTTGGGGGCGGTAAGAGAGCTGCTGAATCGTGGGATGATAGTACCTGTTCCCGGAATTGGAATGTTTCCAGGGGTTCTACTCAAACCTGTTTGTAGTCCCCAAGAAGGAAGGGGTACATCCAATCTTGGATCTAAAAGTCCTCAATTACTTTGTAAAAGTACAGGGGTCAGAATGGAATCAGTTTACTCAGTAGTCGCTGCACTCCATCAAGGGGACTCCTTGCCGTTTTTGGACATCCAGAATGCGTACCTGCACATACCCTTGTGCCTTCGGCATCAGAGGTTTCTGCGATTCGCAGTTGGGGAAGCCCACTACCAGTTTGTGGCTCTTCCCTTTGGGTTGGCATTCTTTACCAAGGTATTGGCTCCTGTTTTGGCGTTGCTGCGACAATGCGGGATCGCGATCGTGGGTTACCTAGACAATCTCCTCCTGAGAGCATCTTCCGCCTCAGAGTTAGAGGAGGATGTGGAAATCACCATGGAGACCCTGCAGGAATTTGGGTGGCCGTTGAACCTAAAGAAGTCGGTGATCGTACCAACTCAGCGTTTGGAGTACCTAGGCTTGCTGCTGGACTCCATGGAAGCGAGAGTGTTTCTCCCTTCAGACAAGCTGCAGACTCTCAGAGCCACGGTAAAACTGTTGATGAATCGTAGGTGGTCGTCGCTACGCTTCTGTATGCGAGTCCTGGGGCTCATGGTGGCCTCCTTCGAGGCAGTGCTGTTTCATACCAGAGCCTGGCAGAAGGAGATCTTGACTAAATGGGACAAATCTCCGTTATCTCTGGATCGGCAAATTCAGGTGGGCCAGCCAGTCAGGGACTCCCTGCTCTGGTGGTTGATATCCCCGGCACTTTGGTCCGGGAACAAACGAAAGTAGACTCTGGACTGCCGCACTCTTGAGAAAAAAACGCCTTTATTTAAAAAATCACATAAAAAAAAACCAACGACAAAAAGGCTGACATTTCACACTAGCAGTAGTGCTTGCTCATAGAGATTCCTTTACTTCGGTCTGGGAAGTTGTTCCCACCTCTACTTTGGACAGTGATCACAACGGACGCCAGCCTGACCGGCTGGGGTGGAGTACTGGTAGTACTGTCGACCCAGGGCCTCTGGTCGAGGGAGGAATCCAAATTGCCGATCAATGTTCTCGAGCTACGAGCGATCAGGCTTTGCCTCTCCACATGGCCAATGAGACTTCGAGGGCGTCCGATAAGGATCAAGTCAAACAATGCCACGGCGGTGGCATATGTCAATCATCAAGGAGGAACAAGAAGCTCGGCTGCAGCATGGGAAGTCGCTCACATCCTCCAGTGGGCAGAGCGACATGTACCGGCCCTATCGGCCATTTACATCCACGGAGTGGAGAACTGGCAGGCGGACTGCCTAAGTCCCCAGATGCTGGACCCAGGAGAATGGGCACTGCATCCGAAGGTGTTCAGGCTACTGTGCCTGTGATGGGGCACACCATATGTGGATCTCCTGGCTTCCCTTCTCAATCAGAAGGTGCTGAGATCCAGGACAAGAGATCCTTGGGCAGATGCGTCAGACATGCTGGTGGCTCCGTGGGCTCAGTACCTACTGATCTATGCCTTTCCTCCACTAAAGCTACTACCACATCTGCTTCACAGAGTAGAGATCGGACCTTCTGTCTCAAGGTCCTATTCTCCATCCTGCTTTACCATCGCTGGTTTTAATGGCATGGCTGTTGAGAGCCAGGTGCTAAGGAACCGGGGCCTATCGGACTCTGTGATTTCAACTATGTTGAAAGCACAGAAATCTTCTTCTCGGAAGGTATATCATCGTACCTGGAAGACATAAATCTCACATATGTGTGAGGAGAAAGGATGGCATCCGCGCACCTATTCCATTTCCAGGATCCTGCTGTTTCTACAGCGAGGAGTAGACCAGTAGTTGGATTTGAGCACCATTAAAGGACAAATACCAGCCTTGGGTGTCTTTTTTCAGTGACCCCTGTCTTCTCACTCTCTAGTGAGCACCTTTGTTCAGGGGGTCCGCCATGTAGTTCCTCTGGTGCGTCCACCGTTACTCCCGTGGGATCTGAACCTGGTGAACCAAACCTGCTTCAGAAACCGCCGTTTGAGAATATCAGAGAAATTCCCTTGTTGACTCTTTCCCAGAAAGTGGTCTTTCTAGTGGCCATTACATTGGCCAGGAAGGTTTCAGAACTGGCGGCCTTGTCCTGCAATTTGCCGTATCTGGTTATCCATAAGGATAAGGTGGTGTTGCGTCCACAACCTTCTTTTCTGCTGAAGGTGGTTTTGGCGTTCCACATCAATAAAGTCATTGTGTTACCATCTTTGTGTCCTAAACCGACACATCCTAAGGAGGTGGCCCTTCGTTCCCTGGATGTGGTCCGGGCTCTAAGTGTGTATTTGTCTGTCACGGCTCCATTTTGGATGTCAGTCTCTTTGTTTGTTTTGGTAGCTGGTTGTCCGTTCACACTTTTACAAAATTCTACAAGGTGTATGTAAGCGCATCGGCTGATGCCTGTTTTGGCCGCAAAATTTTGCACACGGCCGTGTAATGTTGCAATTGCACTTATTTTTTTCAGTTTCTTTGATAAGAAAATACAGTTACCTTTGAGTATAATGAACTGTTGCATAGTTAGTGAAGTTGTGAGTGAAGTTTTTTGTGCCGTTTCCCACCCCTCGTTATGACACTGTTTGGGGACGTCCCTATGGCCAAGAATAAAGGAGCTGTGTCAGTCAGTGAACGAAAGAGAACAGGATTTTTGTACTCACCGTAAAATCCCTTTCTCGGAAGTTCACTGACTGACACAGCACCCTCCCCTCCTATTGATTACGTTATACTGCTTGTTGATGTACTGAGGCTGCAGGAAGCAGCTTGGGGGGTTGTTACTGAAGGGACCGCCCCTTGGCCGGAACTAGAAAGTTCTGTTTTTGTACATGTTAACTAGGGGTGCAACGGATCGTCACAATCCGTGATCTGAACGGGTCACTCCGTTCGGATCGGCACAATCCGCGAGCCGCAGTCTCAGCCTTAGGAAAGGCCGCGGCTTCGGCCTAGTTCCGAAGTGGCAGCCATCTTGGTGCACGTTTAGAGTTTAGAATGTGATCAATGACGGAGCGATCACTTGTAAACAAACCGGCGTCATGATGACGCCGGTTCCTCTCTCCCCTCTGTGTACAGATCTGTACAGTAGAGGGGAGAGATTGGATGGAAGCAGCGCTGTGGGCTTCATCTGTAGTGCCCACAGCGCTGCTCTGTGACAAGTGCAGTCACAGCCATCCCTCAATACCCTGCCAATACTCTGCAATGCAATACGCTGCCAATACTCTGCAATGCAATACTCTGCCAATACTGTGCAAATACTCTGCCAGTACTCTGCTATGCAATACTCTGCCAACACTCTGCCAATACCCTGCCAATACTCTGCAATGCAATACCCAGCAATACACTACCAATATTCTGCAATACCCTGCCAATACTCTGCAATACCCTGCCATACCCTGCAATACTCGGTAATACTTGGTAATACCCAGCCATACTCTGCGATACCCAGCCATCATGCTCAACCAATATTACAGTAGGGGAGATGACTTGGATATTACAGTGGGGACTATATGGTGGTGGAATTTTCATAGGTTTTTGCAAATTCAATTATTTGCTGATCCGAAACATGATCCGATCCGTGACTCTGATCCGATGAACGATCCGATCCGTGAGTTTTTTGATCCATTGCACCCCTAATGTTAACATGTTCTGCCTAGTCCTCTCCTGACGGTGGAGTAACAACCCTATGACCAAGAATAAAGGAGCTGTGTTAGTCAGTGAACTTCAGAGAAAAGGATTTTACGATGAGTACAAAAATCCTATTTTGGGGGGGGGGGGGTATTTTTTTTTGATTCTGTGGACCTGTTTGCTCTCAAGTTGGTCCACAAACAAATTTTGTCTTACTACAAGATGGGTTTTTAATTTCTGTCCAGAGAAATGCCTCTCTTCCATTCTTTGTTTCTCCCCGTCTCGCCTGCGTGCTCTCTATGAGATGGTACAGGATCTACTAATCCAGGAAGTGTTTACCCTGATTCTGGACCCAGAGTGGATTCAAGGGTTTTACAGCAACCATTTTACTGTTCTGATCATGGAAGGTGTTCATTTGGCCCTGATTATGAAGGTGCAAAAGTTCAAGTTGGACTCCATCTATTCAGTAAAAGCCTCCCTTCATCAGGGTATATTTCCTGGCCTTTATTGACATTAAGGATGTGTCCCTCCTCTTTCAAATTTATGCAGTGCACCGAGGCTTATGTTTTGCATTTGGGGATGTGCATTATCAGTTTTTGAAGATCCCCTTAGGCCTGGCCTCTGCTCCTCAGGTTTAGATTTCTGCTAGGTCCAGTCCTGGCATTGCTGAGAAAACAGGGATTGCCGTAATTGCAGGGTGGATTTGAGTCAAGTCAATTTAAATTCTGATTTAAGTCACTAGTAAAAAGGCTTGAAATCAACTCGATTTAAATCATAATTTTTAAAGAGCAACTGTCATCTCCTCTGACCTGCTGTTTACTCACCGAAAGTCCTGTTCACTTTAATGAGACGGCTGGTGATGCGGCAGTGACACATTAGGGTGAGGGACATGGTGACAGCAGGTTAGTGGATGCCTGCTAACAGGAGCTGCCATGGTGGGTCTGAAATGATAGGTGCTATTTAAATGTAGGCACCTTTTCTTGCTGGTAGTTAGAATCTTTAATAGTTGCAAACAAAAGGAAGGTTTCCTATTTAGAATAAGCTGTCAAGTTACTAAAACAGGAATATTCCTGAACTTTTTTTTATCTCATGGTTATTGTGAAATTGTGTGAATGCATCAATGCAGTGCATGTTATCTCAGCTTGCAGAGCTTGGATTCATTAAATGAGTTCACCAAAAAATTTAATATTCTCATGCTACATAACTAAGCTCCATTTCATGCTGAATAAACTAGATTATTGATGTGGGTTGTAAATAGGATGCATTAAGCCAGGGCTCGACAAAACCCGGGCGCCAGGTCGCATTTGCGACTAGAATTAGCGACCTGGCGCCTGGGGCAGCACAGCTGGGGGTATCCTTTCTCCATGGACCCCCCCGCGTGATCGCGTCGGGCCGCGCCGCCGGCGGCCGGTAATTGAGCCCCCGGCTTTGAGGCCTTCTGTGATCCTATGGTTCCTTCTGGAATCTGGCGCCCTCTTGTGGTGGCCGTTGGAATTTTAACCAGCAATGCTAATGGAGCTATCTCCTTCCCTTTACTTAGAACCCCTAAACATACATACATACATTATATATATATATATATATATATATATATATATAATTTTTTTTTTTTTTAATTCTAACACCCTAGAGAGTAAAATGGTGGTCGTTGCAATACTGTCTGTCACACCATATTTGCACAGCGGACTTACAAGCGCACTTTTTTGGGGGGAAAAATGTCTTATTTTTTTTAATTAAATAAATTAACAGTAAAGTTAGCCCAATTTTTTTTTATATTGTGAAAGATAATGTTACGCCGAGTAAATTGATACCCAACATGTCATGCTTCAAAATTGCGCCCGCTCATGGAATGGCGACAAACTTTTACCCTTTAAAATCTCCATAGGCGATGTTTAAAAAATTCTACAGGTTGCACGTTTTGAGTTACAGAAAAGTTCTAGGGCTAGAATTATTGCTCTCACTCTACCGATCGCAGCGATACCTCACATGTGTGGTTTGAACATCGCTTTCATATATGCGTTTGCTTCTGCATGCAAGCTTGTCGGGACAGGGCGCATTTAAAAAAAAAATTTTTTTTTCTTATTTTAACTTTTATTTTTATTTTTTTCACTGTTCTTTTAAAAAAAAAATGTGTGTCACTTTTATTCCTATTACAAGGAATGTAAAAATCCCTTGTAATAGAAAAAAGCATGACAGGTCCTCTTATATATGAGATCTGGGGGGGTCAGAGAGACCTCACATCTCATATTTACACTAAAATGCAATTTTAAAAAAAAATCGTCATTTGAAAAAAATAAAATAAAATGTCCCTCTAAGAGCTATGGGCAATGACTTGGAGACAGGTGGGGGGGCTGGGGGCTATCTTCCCCTCACTCGTCTCCATGTCAGGCCAGGGACAGGTCCAGATCGCCATCACGGACCTGGCTCCTAACTTTTTTAGCTGGCTCCTAGAATCCAAGCAAATTTGTCAACCCCTGCATTAAGCTGTAAAAACTTGTAATAGTGACTGCCCCCCCCCCCCCCCCCCCATTTTACTCACCTGAGCCCGCTTGTTCCATCTGCAGAGACGTACTCACCTTCTCTGCCTGGGGCGCGAGTCCATCATTCTGTGTCTTTGCACGCAAATGCTGGACTCGGGAGCCTGCCCGCATGGTAACCCCCTGGGAGAGCGCTTTCGGGGGACCCCAGAAGATAAAGTTCAGGGCCACACTGTGCAAAACAAACTGCACAGTAGAGGTAAGTATGATATGTTTGTTATTTAAAAAAAAAAAAAAAAAAGGTTTACAATCACTTTAAAAAGAAAACTATCTTTAGACAGATTTTACTCCAGAAAACATTTTATTGAAATATATTTGATAAAAAGCAAATATCATTGATTTTTATCCACCCTGCATAGTTGGGTATCTGGATGACCTCCTCCTGAGACACATTCTGCGTGGATAGACAAAGTGATAATCAAGAAGCACACACACACACACACACACACACACACACACACACACACACACACACACACACACACACACACACACACACACACACACACACTGCAGAAATTAGATGGGTCTTTCACCTAAAAAAAAAGTCTGCTCTGATCCTGATGAGGATGCTAGAGCATCTGGGTCTTAGTCTATACGCAGCACGGTAATTACGGTGGTCGCCAGCCTATTCGGCTGGAGAGGGGGAAGTCCTGGTTTTGAGGTGAGCTCAGGGTTGCTGGTCGCCGTAAAAGTCTTGGCTACCAATCAACATCCTTGAGCTTTGGGAACTCAAGCTATGTCTGGGGCGGTGGACTATGCCGTCAGACAATGTCATGGTGGTGACCTACTGTATGTCTCCTACCAAGGCGGTACGAGGAGGGTGGCAGCGGTGCTTCATGCATGCTTTGGTGGATGGAGCTTCATGTTGCGGCTCCCTCTGCTGTGAACATTCCATCCAGGCATGGAAAGCTGTTGGGCGGACTACCTCGGTTGACAAACACTGGATCAGGTTGAGTGTCCTACACCTGAAAGTATTTTGTTAGATCTATCTGCGATGGGGCACTCTGGACATTGATCTTCTGCCATCATGTCTGAACAGGAAGGTGTTGAGCCAGGGAAGGTATTTTACAGTGGGTAACAAAAGATATATTTTCTCACCATACTACATATATTATTAATATATTGAAGAATAAAGGTAGTAAAAACCCTGGCTTTTGGAAACTTCTTGTGGGGTGGGGAGAATCACCTGGCATTCTACCAGCATCCTGGAAAAGCTTAAAGTATTTGGGAGATTTGAGCAGGGCACATATATCTGTAATGTGTTGTTATCTCTCTTCAAATCCCTGTGTCTAGTAGCTTTGTCCTGCCCCGTTCCTCTGTTATCAGCCTGATAACTTTTGACAAGCTCCTTGAGACCGGAGCCGGGGGAGGTTGCTATAAATAGATTAGCAGACTGCTAAACTGTACACAGGCAAGAGCTGCATGTGTGGGGAGGGGGTTTGTGCCTTTCCTCCAATCAGCTGTCTCACAGTGTCTAGCAATGATCCCCTCTTACAGGAGAACCAGGAAGTGAAAAATCTAATGGGACGTGCACTTTCTAAACAGTATATCAAGAAGTATATCAAGAAGAGATCCATGTAAAACTTTTAATAAAACTTTTATATAGGGAGATTTGTTTCATCTCTTTATCATCTGAGGCTGTTCACTTCACTGGGTATATGGAGGGTTTACATCCACTTTCAAGAATATCCCCTGTACTGTATATACCCCTGGCTGCTTCCTGTAGGTGATGATGTTCCTTTGCCTTATTGCTGCCAATTACTTAAAAGCCCACTATAATGTACTCCCGCACAGTACAGGAACTCATGCTAGGTGTGCTTTTGCTGTCCATTAACCAGTGTCCTGATCTATTAACCACTAGGCAAGTGGTTAATGGATCAGGACGCTGATGATCAGTGCCCTGATTATCAGTGTAGATGTCCCCTTGTACACTTGCCGGTTAACGGCTCTCTCCTTTCCTCATGCTGTGACAGTGGATTTACATCATGATCAGCTGTGATCGGACATAGCTCATCACGTGGTAAAAAGTCACTGTGTTGGGCTTTTTACCTTAATTGCAGAACGCGCCACAGCGGGCGGGCAGAAGACACGGTTCTAGGAGGCAGTTAATAGACGCCCTCCCAGAACTGTACAACCGCGTTGTAGCAGTCATTCAGGTATAGCACGGTCGGCAAGTGGTTAATTATATTTACTTTATAATCTTGCCGATTTTTTTTTTTTTTCTCATGTGTGCTCTACAATTATTTTAAGTAGGGTCAAGTGCTTGTCATTTTCTGCCCAAGTACTTTACCAAGTAACTCTGGGCATATACATATCACTGTTGAGGACACCTGCTCAGTAGAATTACATTTTTTTTTGCATTTGAGGAGTGGGAATGAACTTGTCTGCGCTATCCTGCCAGGAAACTGTTAAAGTAGACAGCCAGTCATTGGCACAGGAAGTGGAGAATACCACCGCCATTTATAATTGGCTGCCCACTTTCACAGCTGCCTGGTGGGATAGCTCACAAACTTGTGTACGAAAACGACTGAGCTCATTCCTGTTGAGGAGGTGCGAATCCTGTATTTAACCACTTGACCACTGGGCACTTAAACCCCCTTCCTAACCAGACCAATTTTCAGCTTTCGGTGCTCTCACACTTTGAATGACAATTACTCAGTCATGGAACACAGTACCTATATGACATTTTTGTCCTTTTTTTCAAACAAATAGAGCTTTCTTTTGGTGGTATTTAATGACCGCTGGTTTTTTTTATTTTTTTGCGCTATAAATCAAAAAAGACTGAAAATTTGTTTAAAAAAACAAAAAAACATTGTTTCTGTTAAAATGTATTGCAGAATATTGGCAAGTATTGGCAGAGTATTGCAGTGTTGCAGTGTTGCAGAGTATTGGCAGAGTGATGCAGTGTTGCAGAGTATTGCAGTGTTGCAGAGTATTGCAGTGTTGCAGAGTATTGGCAGAGTGATGCAGTGTTGCAGAGTATTGCAGTGTTGCAGAGTATTGGCAGAGTATTGCAGTGTTGCAGAGTATTGCAGTGTCGCAGAGTATTGGCAGAGTATTGCAGTGTTGCAGAGTATTGGCAGAGTATTGCAGTGTTGCAGAGTATTGGCAGAGTATTGCAGTGTTGCAGAGTATTGGCACAGTATTGCACAGTGTTGCAGAGTATTGGCAGATTATTACACAGTATGGGCAGAGTACTGCAGAGTATTGCACAGAGCAGTGCTGTGGGCACTACACATACAGCCCACAGCGTTACTGCCATCTCTCCCCCTCTCCCCTCGCACTGTACCGATCGGTACAGAGAGGGGGAGGGAGAAACCGGCATCATGACATGACGCTGGTTTGTTTACAAGTGATCGCTCTGTCATTTGTCACGTGGTAAACAGCCGCTACTAGCAGCCATTTACCATGATCCCGGTCACGGATGTCTGTGGGAGTGCACCCCAGGGGGCGTGCGAGAGCACGATTCTGGGAGGACGTCCATGGACGTCCACCCAGAAAAACAGGACCGCGCTGTAGCCGTTTTACGGCTATGGCCTGGTCGACAAGTGGTTAAAGGAACGGCATATTTCTCTCTCTATTTTTTGTATGTAGTTCAAACAATCCATCTACACTTTTAATGCAGGCATTCATCTTCTCACAACATCTCCTCCCTGGGTCATATTTTCTCCTAGGGTTTCTCAAAAGGAATGCAGTAGATATGCAGTAAATAAGGTCTGTCAGGGATGTTAAGGAAGCTCTGTGCCACATATATAATATCTCCTTCACGCCTTAGTGGTGCCACAAGCTATGCCATGTAGCTTGCACAGAAAGTTACAAATGTTCTCCGTCTCTACAGTTTAATGTTTGAGAAGCTCCTGATCTTGTTTTTATTGTCTGTATGAGATTGACCTCTGGACATTTCTGCTATATTGGCTTTGCTCCCCTGACAGCAATCCGGCCAGGTAATAAACTGAGCAGAATGAGCTGTATACCATTTATCTGAAGTGGTGTTTAGATGGACAAGGGGCTTGCTGTAGTCTCTTCATCAGATTCAGTTGCCCTCAGCAATTAGTTTCTAACTTGTAGAAAAAAAAAACAGAGTAGAAATGTTTGTTTCAGGAACAACTTGAAAAGTTATTTCTATCGTATTCAGGGCTAGGCAGATCCCTGGAGCCTTTCACTAATGACATCACCTCAAACTTTCTCTTTCCTCCTTGAAATCGTCTTTTTTCATAAAAAGACACTATTATTTTAATGGTAGGTTTATTTTAGAAGTGAGAGACAGAATAACCATAAAAATATAAAGAAAAAAGCATTTAAAAAAAAAAGTTATAAATTGATTTTCATAAAAAAAAAAAAAAAAATCTGAATAAAGCTTAACAACTTTTAACAGTACAATAAACAATGCACATTCTGAAGTATTACATTTATACTATACTTTCATAGAATACAAAGTAGAATAATGTTCTTGTACATAGCCAAGGCAGGTATATAGAAAGGATTGAAGCTGGGATGTCATTATATATAGTCATATCTTACAGTGTATGCATCCGCAGATATGGTTTAGGAAGACATTCTCATCATATCTCTTCCACAGTACTTTAAATTAAACTCACTCCAAGGGTGAAGACACACTGAGCGGTTGAGTTTCCATGTTAAGTCAATAGCCTGCCAAGAATTAGGTCTTATGGAGCCAAGCCAGGGGTAGCTAGCATGCCCAGATCTTATTGAACCGGGTCAGGCTGCCTCTATGCTGATATATCAAGCGTTCATATCTCAAAGTTAATACCATATTGACTAACCACATCGCTAGAGTTGAAGAGGTTTGAGAGTTCCAATGTTGCAAGAGCAGCTTTCGAACTTGGAATAGTGCTCTGGACACCACCTCTCTGACATACTTGTCCGTTATAACCTCATGCAATAAGCGCGGTTTAGGGTCAAGAGAGAAGGTTACTTGAAAAGCATTGTTGATGATGTTTACTATGTGTTTCCCATTAAAAGCAGCATGTCGTCTTCATACAACATGATCTTTTCATAGTGTGCACCATATTTTAAAACCCTCAACCAGGGAGTTGGTCCTAATTTTATCTGCCAGGGGTTCTATTGCAAGGGCAAATAGGAGGGGGGAGATAGGGCACCCCTGCCTAGTACCGCTCCCCATTGAAAATACCTGTTAGGTCTTGTCGCCTTCCCGGATAGCAGCCTTGAGATTATGATACAATAAACAGACCTATGCAGTGAATTTTTCTTCAAAGCCAAATCTTTCCAGCACTGCCCACAAATAGCACCATTCCATGCTATCAAAAGCTTTGTTCGTGCCCAGCGACAAAAGCGATCTTGCCCCTCCGTTATCAGCTGGTGTTTGCATATTTATATAAAGTCGTCTGAGATTGACAGCAGTGGATTTGTGTCAGGTGACCTGAGACCAGGTGACAGAGGCGCTCCGTAGGAGTCGGAAGTGCACCGCTAGGTAGTGGACCTTAGGACTTTTTGCTGCGGATTGTACCCAGGGAGATTCAGGACACAGGTCTACAGGATCACTAACACAGATCCCAATGGGAGCTGGAGCATAGATTCCCCAGGACGTGGAGTCTAAGAGCCAGCGGGTGTTCGCCAGAGCCTCCAGTGGTGAGGATGGACTTTGCTGCAGTCTGGCTCCAGGTCGCAGCCCCTAGGGTCTCACAGCTCGCGCTCACAGTAGACTACAGGAGAAGGAAGCAGCAGGCTGGAACGACAAGGATAGTAAGGGGAATTAGGCTCCATAACTGGCTTATCAGGCTTCAAAAGGAAAATAATACTAGCCCTGTTCATGGAAGGCAGTAACCGTTGAATACTTTCAATAGCTTAGGTAAATATATCAGCGTATTGTTGGAATACCTCCATTGGCAGCCCATCATCCCCAGGTGCTTTGAAGTTGGGAAAAGAGCTGTTCGGCTCCCAGATCTCCTCTAACGTAAGAGGAGCATCCAGACTTGCTCTGTGAACGTCTGATAGGGTGGGTATATTGATAGACTGTAAATAACTTGATAGGGCCTCTGGGCTATAGGAGACCTTAGAGGCATAGAGATCTGAGTAGAATATCACTAGTTCTGCCATAACCGTTTCTGGAGACTTGGCATAGCCCCCTATAGGAAGCTTTAGGGCACCAATCACCGGAGCCGCTGGGTGAACATTAACTATTTTTGCAAGCAGACGGCCAATCTGTTCCCCCTCTTCATAAAAGGTTATCTTGGAAAAAAAATATTTATTATGGCTTTGGTGTTAATCAGTTCTATCAGGGCATCCTGTGCTGCGAGCCATGCTAACCTGGCCACATCTGTGGGTTGTGAACTATACGCCTTCTCCCTTTCCTGGACATGCTGAATGAGAATTTTTTTTGTGCTTTTTAGATTCTGGGGGGTGGGGTGTATGAAGACTCCACGTATATAGCATTTAAAAGTGAAAAAGAAAACCCCTGGGGGGGGGTGACGACGACTTTATAGGTACTACCAAAAGACAATAAGAATTTAAGAATAATAATTTTAATTATTTTGTAGAAAAATACATGAAATTAAATATTGAACAAAGTCATGGACATTGAAGAATCAAGATATGCAATTTGACAATACAAAAATCCTATACCCAATGCGTTTTGGAGTGTTGTCTCCTTCATTAAGGACAACAGGAAATATAATATCTTGTTCGATTGCACATACATGAGATCATTCATTTTCATTTATAAGAAAGACACTGTCACATGGAGTCACCCAACCGTCCTGCCCACATTATAACTGCTTGAAGTGAATCTCTGTAATAGAGGTATCTCCAGCTCATAGCATATAATGAAAAAATATATGTAAGGACTATGCCCCAAATCAATAGAGGGGGGCTTTCCCCTAATTGTGGCGAGGCCACAAGTACTGGGGCTTACAGAACAGGAATCCTAAAATGTGAGGTCACATCAAACACCGGTAGCCAGGCTTGGAAGGACATAAAGATCAGGAAATGCTGTAGAGTGATCCAATAAGATAAATCACTATTGTATTAAAGGATGTGAATGTGTTCAATCTCCCGTCAGCATCTCCAGATGCGTCCCCCTGGTCACCATGCCTGTGTGCCTGTGATGCCTAATTGCTTCTACATATATTGAGGTCCGGCGCACACCACCGATAAGGGACAGCTGTGTCAAGTCAGAGGGCCTTTGTGGAGTCCTGTATGATTTCCGGCCGCACACAGCTGTCCCTTATTGGTGGGTGGTGGGCCTGACCTCAAAATATGTATAAATACTCAGGCATCAGAGGGATACAGTAACCAAGACTGTAATATTAATTTTAATAACACGTCACAGAAAGCACCCTCATGGCTAACAGAATCAGAAATAGATTGAAAAACTTAACATAAATAAGTCACCGGGACCAGATAGCTTAAACACGAGTGTCTTTAAGGAAATCAGCCAGGTGATAACCAAACCATTGTTACTAATTTTTGTGGACAGTTTACTGACTGGAATGGTACCAGCTGATTGGAGAAAAGCCAACGTGGCACCCATATTTAAAAAGGGCTATATATCCCTGGCAACCAGTCAGCCTAATATCAATAGTCTTTGTAAGCTATTGGAGGGAATGAGAAGGGACTATATCCAGATTTTAGTAATGAGAACAATATAATAGAGTGGAAAAGTACCTGGGGGTCCTAGTAGATCACAGGCTCAGCAATGGCTGGATGTGCTGGAGCTGGAGAGAGTCCAGAGAAGGACAACAAAGCTAAATAAGGGACTGGAGGACCTCAGCTACGAGGAAAAACTACAAGCATTGAACTTATTTTCTCTGGAGAGGAGACGCTTAAGAGGGGATATGATATCAATGTACAAATACCGTACTAGTGACCCTAGCCTAGTGAAAAAACTTTTCAGTGAAAGGAAATTTAACCTGTTGCCACCGGCCCACCTTCATATGATGTGATGGACTTTGAGCGGGGATATCTGAATGATGCCTGTAGCTACAGACATTATTCAGATATTGGCGTTTTCTTTTTTTTCTTTTTTTCCCAGACGGTGATTCCCTACACCATAAGAATGATCATAGCGTCTGTTCCGTCGCTTGAACGTTTTTTTAAGCTCTCTGGTGCTTCTACTGACTCGGAGACAGGATCCGCCGGATGTTGATCATAGAGATTTCCGGTGGACCAGATGGTCGCTGGAGTCTCTATGATCGTTGGAGTCCGAGCGAGATGTTATGACATCACACCTGGCCTCTGCATTAAAAAAAAAAAACACGGCGTCGCCTCGGCTGGGAAGCCGTGATCGGTTTATTTTTATTATTTTTTATTATTTATTTATTTTATTTATTTTTATTTTAGGCTTTCCAGCCTAGTGGTGAGATGTGAGATGTGAGGTCTTATTTGACACCATTTCTCACTGTAAAGAGGACCTGTCATGTCATATTCCTATTACAAGGGATGTTTACATTCCTTGTATTAGGAATAAAAGTGATCAAATTTTTTTTTCCAAAAAAGTGTCAAACAAAAAAAAAATATATATAATTAACACGTGTCCAGAAGGGAACGCAAACGCAAGTCCCGCATACGCAAGTCCCGCTCACATATGAAAACTGTGTTCAAACCATACATGTGAGGTATCAATGCGAACATTGGAGCAAGAGCAATAATTTTGTCCCTAGACCTCCTCTGTAACTCTAAACATGTAACCAGTAAAAAAAAAATTCAAGCGTCGCCTATGTGTATTTTTAATTGGCGAACTTTGGCGCCATTCCACGAGCTTATTTACTCGGCGTAGTTTCATCTTTCACAATATGCAAAAACATTGTGCTAACTTTACTGTTTTTTTTTAAGGCACAAAACTTTTCCCCTAAAAAAACACGTTCAAAAAATTGCTGTGCAAATACCGTACAAAATAAAAAGTTGCTAAAACCACCATTGTATTCTCTAGGGTCTTTGCTGAAAAATACATGTATAATGTTTGGGGGTTCTATGTGATTTTCTAGCAAAAAAAAAATGATTTTTACATGTAGGAGAGAAATGTCAGAATTGTCCACTCACTAAAATTAGAAGAGGAGAGGTTTTAACCTTAAACTGCATAGAGGGTTCTCTACTGTCAGAGCAGTAAGGATGTAGAATTCTCTTCCACAGCAGTATTCCAGGCAATTATGTTAGATAAAAACTCACTTTTGTTCTCTTTTGTAATCCTTACAAAAAAATGAAGCCATCTTTATTAATTTAGCCTTTTGAATTTCCACTTCTGTACAGTGCTAGGTAGGCACACATACTTTCTGTACACATTGCTGCAATGTTTGATGTAGTTATTTTCTCATTTGCTCTTTTTTACTGCATTTTTGTAAAAAAAAAAAAAAATAAATAAAATCAAGAATGCCACAGTGAGCTTAGAAAATGTACTATTACTGTTCTGGTATTTGACATACATTGAGCTGTTTTTTAATGGCTATCATTTTGTGTCACTGAAGGAAGGCTAAAGATATTGATTATTATTATACCTGACTTTTCTTTTTACAAACTTGCTGAAAATAGCTATGAGTTTCAGTCAGTACTCTGAACTCGCCTGGGCCTGTTTTTCAACCTGGAATTTCAATTGTGTGGCATGAGCTCCAGAGCTGTTCAGAATTAAAATGTTACTAAACCCACAACAGTAAAATCAATCTATATATGCGGTAAAGCATGCTTGTTATACTCACTGTGGAACCTAAAGGGTTAATTCTCTGCATTATGTAAAAAGACTGCTTGATCATGTTTTCTCTGATCCTCCCCTTCTTCGACAGTCCCCAATTTGTCCCCTGATAGTACAGTATAGTATGCAGATAGTGGGGAAACTACACATGCTCAGTTTGGTGTGTATTGCTTGCGAGTTATTTTTTTTAATTTTTTTTGGAGAAGGTGCATGTGATTAGCTCAGGGTTAATCAGCAGGTTCAAGGGCCATGCATCTTCAAAGGACAATGAAAACTTCTCCTACAAGCTTTAACCAGACACTGATAGAAATCACAAGACTGCTATATACTGCTGATGAGAAAAGGTATTTAGCAGTTTATATTAACTAATCTCATTGCATTTCCATGTTCTGTGTACTGTGGGAGACCAGATATAGTGAATGCAGGCTCCTGGGTTTAGTAACACTTAGCCCTTGTACACACGGTCGGAGAATCCGTCGGAATGTGTCCTATCGGACCGTGTCATCGGATAATCCGACTGTGTGTGGTAGGCATCGGACTGATTCCGTCGGAATATACGTCGGACCCAATTTTCCAACATGTTGGAAATATTTCCCGACCAACTGGTTCGATCGGACATACTCCGATCATGTGTAGAGAATTTTGATCGGACCAAGTGCCACGCATGCTCAGATCAAATTCCTACATCAAAGCTATTGGCTACTAGCCTGAATGTAGTCCCATCGTAACGAAATTACGTCATCACGTTCTGAAAGATCGGATTTTTCGACAACTTAGTCCGACCGTGTGTATGCAACAGTTTCGGACAAGATCCGACGGGCAAAATCCGACGGATTTGGTTGTGGAAATCTCCGACCGTGTGTACAGGGACTTAGGCTTCATGTAAACTGCTGCTGGTAAACGGAAGTTTAGGAGCAATTGGAAGTTTATTTTCAACTGCCCCTGAACTCTCCTCTGTTATCTTATCAGTACATGTACACAGGTTTGTTTAATGTCGTTTTTAGGCAGTTGAGTTTAGAGGCTTTTTTTGGAACGCAAAAACTTGCTTTCAGAAGCTGGGTTTACAGGCAGTTCAGGCGGTAACTCGCGTTTAGCCGCGATTCGTTTAAAGACATTTTTCTTTTGGCGGTTTTTAAAACTCTTCTAAACGCAAATGCAGCAAAACGCTGCTAAACACGGAATGTAAACATGGCAAAACTGATGTTTTAAACTTACTATCTGTCAAGTTAAATCGTTCAGGAGAGGTTGTAAAAACGTCCTGTGTACATGAAGCCTTAGAAGCGAAGCTAAACCCATCGATTTAACTTTTTAGAAAAACAGTTGCATTCAAGGCATGCTGTGAATGATAGCTATCACATTTGTTTTTGCTCTTAACCACTTTCAGACCTGACCATTTTGCTGGCTTAAGACCAGACCACTTTTTGCGATTTGGCACTGCATCGCTTTAACTGATAATTGCGCGGTCGTGCGACGTGGCTCCCAAACAAAATTTACGTCCTTTTTTCCCCACAAATAGAGCTTTCTTTTGGTGGTATTTGATCACCCCTGCGGTTTTTATTTTTTGCGCTATAAACAAAAAAAAAAAAAAAAAGAGCAACAATTTTGAAAACACAAAGAAGGCATTATTTTTTACTTTTTGTTATAATAAATATCTCCCAAAAATATATTAAAAAAACATTTTTTCCCCTCAGTTTAGGCCGATACGTATTCTTCTACAAATTTGTAGTAAAAAAAAGAAAAAAGAAAAAAGCAATAAGCGATTATTGATTGGTTTGCGCAAAATGTATAGTCTTTACAAAATAGGGGATAGTTTTATGGCATTTTTATTAATATTTTTTTTTACTAGTAATGGCGGCGATTAGCAATTTTTATTGTGACTGCGACATTATGGCGGACACATCAGACATTTTTGACACATTTTTGGGACCATTGTCATTTATACAGCAATCAGTGCTATTTAAATGAACTGATTCCTGTGTAAATGACACTGGCAGTGAAGGGGTTAACCAGGGGGTGGCAGTGTAGGAGATAAGTGTGTCCTAGGGGCATGTTACTAACTGTGGGGAGCTGGGCTGTGTGTTAGTGAACACTGATCTCTGCTCCAATCACAGGTAGCAGAGATCAGTGTCACTTGTTGCTAGGCAGAACGGGGAGATGCTGTTTACTTCGGCATCTCCCCATTCAGCCTCCCCGTGAGACTATCGCGGGTATCAGTCCTGACTGGTATGTGCTAGAAATTCTTTAAGTATGTAAATAGTAAAAAAGGGAGGACAGACCATATTGGCCCAATAAAGAATGTGGAAGGACATCTGGTTACAAAGGATAGGGAGATGGCCGAAGGTATTGAATTAATTCTTCTCCTCAGTCTTCGCAAGGGAATCGGGGGGTTGGGCTTCAGTAACCAAAGCTGCAGTGTTTATCCTCAAAACACATCACAGGAAGCACCTCCATGGTTAACAGAGGACAGAATTCAAATTAGACTTGGGAAACTTACCATTAAAGTGGTGTTCCACACACTAAAAGAAAAATAAAAAACAGCTTAAAGTGGTTCTGCACTCAAAATACAACATTTGCCCATTCTGTTGCCTATAGTTAATATATCTCATAATGCCACCTGTTTTTTTTTTTTGATTCACCTACCTTTTGTAATCTTCAGTACTTTATTTCAAACCCCTGCGGCGATGGGCGGTCTCTTGCGGCGATGGGCGGTCTCTTGCGGGGATCAGCGTAATTTCCTGTTGGAGATCACAGGAGACAGTGCGGCTAATGCACCCGACATCTCGCGAGATTTCGGGTGCTACAGCCGACATCTCGCGAGATTTCGGGTGCTACAGCCAACATCTCGCGTGATTTTGGTAATTACAGCCGAGATCTCGCGAGATCTCGGCTGTAATTACCAAAATCACGCGAGATGTTGGCTGTAGCACCCGAAATCTCGCGAGATGTCGGCTGTAGCACCCGAAATCTCGCGAGATGTCGGGTGCATTAGCCGCACTGTCTCCTGTGATCTCCAACAGGAAATTACGCTGATCCCCGCAAGAGACCGCCCATCGCCGCAGGGGTTTGAAATAAAGTACTGAAGATTACAAAAGGTAGGTGAATCAAAAAAAAAAAACAGGTGGCATTATGAGATATATTAACTATAGGCAACAGAATGGGCAAATGTTGTATTTTGAGTGCAGAACCACTTTAAAATTCATAAAAAAATAAATAAATTGACTCACCTCTAAGTGCCTGTTGCTAATGGGTCCCTCATAGTCTGCCTCCTTCAGTGCCTGGGGTCCTGACGTCGCTTTCCCTCAGCGCAGAAAGGGCTCAGCTCCGCCCCCTCACTCCTGTCAGTCATCTGGGACACGTTACAGGTCCCAGATGACTGCTCGGCCAATCACGGCACGCGGCGCCCCTCGCAAATGCGCAGTGAGTGCCCAGCTGTGAAGCCACAGCCGGGTGCCCACAGTTGCAATGCCGGCGCCACCAAGAGGAGAAGGGGATGAGCGGTGCTTCGTTCCCCTGCATCTCTGGACCCTGGGACAGGTAAGTGTCAGATTATTAAAAGTCAGCAGCTGCAGTATTTGTAGCTGCTGACTGTTAATTTTTTTTTTTAGGGGAAACTCCTCTTTAATCAATCACCGGGACCAGATGGCTTGCACCCGAAGGTACTTAGTCAAGTAATTGCCAGACCATTGTTCCTAATTTTGACCGACAGTCTACTGACTGGAATGGTACCAGCTGATTGGAGAAAAGCCAATGTAGCACCAATATTTAAAAAGGGCCCAAAATACATCCCTGGGAATTACATTCCAGTTAGCCTAACATCAATAGTATGTAAACTCTTGGAGGGGATGATAAGGGACTATATACAAGATTTTAGTAATGGGAATGTTATCATCTTCTATGAGGAGGTGAGTTGCCAGCTAGATAAAGGAAGGCCCGTAGACATGGTGTATCTGCATTTTGCAAAAGCATTTGATACAGTTCCCCATAAATGTTTACTGTACAAAATAAGGTCCGTTGACATGGACCATAAGGTGAGTACATGGATTGAAAACTGGCTACAAGGGTGAGTTCAGAGGGTGGTGATAAATGGGGAGTACTCTGAATGGTCAGGGGTGGGTAGTGGGGTCCCCCAGGGTTCTGTGCTGGGACCAATCCTATTTAATTTGTTCATAAACGACCTGGAGGATGGGGTAAACAGTTAAATCCGGACGATACTAAGCTAAGCAGGGCAATAATTTCTCTGCAGGATGTGGAAACCTTGCAAAAAGATCTGAACAAATTAATGGGGTGGGCAACTACATGGCAAATGAGGTTTAATCTGGAAAGATGTAAAATAATGCATTTGGGTGGCAAAAATAAGAATGCAATCTATATACTGGGGAGAGAACTTCTGGGGGAAATCTAGGATGGAAAAGGACCTGGGGGTCCTAGTAGATGATAGTAGGGCTGCAACTAACGATTATTTCCAATTAATCGGATAAAATCATTAAAAAAAAAACGTAATATGCCATTTTTCCATTTATTTAAAAGTAATAATGAAAAAACTGAGTGTTACACTCAAACTGCGGAATAAAACACCAATGATGGGGTACTATTCCTCCATGTGATACACATGGGGCAGGGAGAATTACCCGCAAAGAAAGTATGGTGAATGTCAGATTCCCTGCTTTATTTCATATGTGTATATATAAAGAGAATAATAATAGACATATAAAATAGTCTCCCCCCCCCCCCCCCTCCTTTATTCCATAGAAAGTATACATTGAGGACAATATATATAAAAAGAAAAGAAAAAAAAAGAATATTGTTTATGTATAAAATATACGTGCAAAGGTAAAAAAAAAAAAAAACTGAAAAAGGGGAGACTATATCTGTTTTATATATATATATATATATATATATATATATATATATATATACACACACACACACACACACACACACACACACACACACACACACACACACACACACACACACACACACACACACACAGGTCCCCCCCCCAGTATAGATGATGTGACTCGGCCGAATCCTCCGAATGGTGCAAAGGGCACCCCAAAGCGGGGAGATGGATGCACGCATTTGCAGAGCACACCCTCCAGTCACGGCAGCGCTGGGAAGCGAGGGCTTGCCGCACCTGCGCTCTGCGGCGGGTCTACCGGAAGGCTGCTGGGTAGAGGGGGGAGGAGGAGCCGAAAGCAGCGCAGGCGTGTTGCTGGCGGGACGTCAGCTGGGTGCAGAATGCGAGCAGGCATAGCCGCGTGCTCGCGGACATGGCGCATGCGTAGGACACAGGAGGATACACAGGATTCTAACGGACCGGCAGGAAGGAAGATGCAGACCAACTAATCGATAATAAAAATCGTTGACAACGATTTTCATTATCTATTATTATTGATAATATCGATTAATCGTTTCAGCCCTAGATGATAGCCTCAGCAATGGCATGCAATGCCAAGCTGCTGCTAACAAAGCAAACAGAATATTGTCACGCATTAAAAAGGGATCAACTCCAGAGATAAAACAATAATTCTCCTGCTCTACAAGATTTTAGTCCAGCCGCACCTGGAGTTTGCTGTCCAGTTCTGGGCACCAGTCCTCAGGAAGGATGTACTGGGAATGGAGCGAGTACAAAGAAGAGCAACAAAGCTAATAAAGGGTCTGGAGGATCATAGTTATGAGGAAAGGTTGCAAACACTGAATGTATTCTCTCTGGAGAAGAGATGCTTGAGAGGGGATATGATTTCAATTCACAAATACCGTACTGGTGACCCCACAATAGGGATAAAACTTTTTCGCAAAAGGAAGTTTAACAAGACTCATGGCAACTCATTAAAAATTAAAATGAACCTTAAACTACGTAGAGGGTTTTTTACTGTAAGAGTGACAAGGGTGTGGAATTCCCATCCACAGGTGGTGATCTCAACGAGGGGCATTGATAGTTTCAAGAAACTATTAGATAAGCACCTGAACGACCACAACATACAGGGATATACAATGTAATACTGACATATAATCACACACATAGGTTGGACTTGATGGACTTGTGTCTTTTTTCAACCTCACCTACTATGTAAATGAATGGTGAGTCTGTTGAAGACTTCATTTTTTTGCCACAAGTTTTTGGAAAATGGAGAAAGAAAATGAAAATGTATTTTTTTTAAAACAAAGTTGTCAATGAATAAGACATTTCTAACACACAGCATAAGCATAGTTAGAATTACTTGCCAAAATGCATTCTGCTACTTTACCTGAGTATAGCGATAACAGGTGTGAGACTTTTTCACAGCCTAACCAAATAGAGAGGCTCAAATTAAAAAAAAAACACCTTCAGGCGTTCCAGTGGTATACATAATATATATCTAATTTCCTAAATAGCTTTCACATTTGTGGATGCCTTGGAGCACCATGACAATGAAAACACCCATAAACAACCACATTGTGGAAAGCAAACACTCCAAAAGGTATATCCTATTAGAGGCATTGTGAGTCTTTTGAAGACTTAATTATTTTGCCTAAAGGTTTTGGAAAATGCAGAAGGAAATTAAAAAATATTTTTTTTACTTTTTTTTAGGTGTTAATTGATAAAATATTTCTAACACACATCATATTCATACTTGGAAATGAACCCCATAACACATCCTGCTACTCCTTCAAAGCATGACTATACCACATTTGTGAGACTTTCACAGCCTAACCATATAGAGAGGCTAAAAATCCAAGGAGCATCATTTAGCTTTCTAGGGGCATGAATTACACTTCTAATTTTCTGGCTATGACATTTTTCGAGGCCCTGGAGCACTAAGACAGTAGAAACATCCCCAGTTGACCATATTTTTGGAGAGAAATTTTTTAAAAGGCTTAGGGAATCTTTTTTTTTTTCCCACTCAAGTTTTTGAAAAAAAAAAAAAGTGAGAATTCCCTTTTTTTTGGCAAAGTTGACAATTTATTTTTCACATACAGCATGGGCAGACTTAAAATTACAACACAAAACACAATATGCTACTCCTCCCGTGTATACAAAAGGCCAGAAAATATATAGCCAAGTGTTGCGTCACCTATTGCAGTCCAAGCCTAGCCTACTGCTGAGGAATGCCATATTCACTGGCCAGGGTTAGTACAGATGGTAGGCAGAGCAACATTGTATTAATGAGATCAGGAACACTGTTACTGGCTTAGTGGTCTGGTGACACTAGGATTGCTATTATGACAATCAGGAACATCATTGCAGGCTTATACTGGTCTGGTGACATTGTGATTGGTGTGGCAGTCATAAGGTACGTTGTTGCTAGCATACACTAGTGTGATGACACCTGGACTGATATGGTGGTGGTCAGGTGTTTCTGGCTGCAATGGTCTAGCGTGGTGGCAATCAGGTATGCTGATTGTAGTTAGACTGGTCTGGTGACAATATGACCAGTGTGGTGGTGATCAGAGACTACGGTTCATTCACATGTGGGCTTAAGAGTGATAATGCCTTGAGGGCTGACCCTCAGTTTTACTGCCCTGCAATCGCTACCACCTTTTGCTACAGAGTGTGTGGCTGGAGGTGTACATGTGCTGTATCTCCAATGCTTTGTGTCACAACTTTGGTGGGAGTTATTCACTCTGTACACTCGGCATTCAAGTGAATGGGGATGCTTGTACAGGGTCTAAGGGGTTCAAGCAGGTGGTGAGCAGGCTTTACAATGCCTTCTCACCACCTGTCCAATGCTCTCTGAAGAGCAATCTGCCCATGTGAACGACTACTTTTAGTGACACTGGTGTGGCAGTGATTAGAGACACTGTGACTAGTGTGGCTCTGCTCATTGACACTGGATTGGTTTAGCAGTGATCAGGTACACTGAGTGGTGTGGGAGTGAGTAAGGACGCTGACTGGTGCGGGAGTGATCAGGTACACTGAGTGGTGTGGGAGTGAGTAAGGACGCTGACTGGTGCGGGAGTGAGTAAGGACGCTGACTGGTGTGGGAGTGAGTAAGGACGCTGACTGGTGTGGGAGTGAGTAAGGACGCTGACTGGTGTGGGAGTGAGTAAGGATGCTGACTGGTGTGGGAGTGAGTAAGGACGCTGACTGGTGTGGGAGTGAGTAAGGACGCTGACTGGTGCGGGAGTGAGTAAGGACACTGACGACTGGTGTAGGAGTGAGTAAGGATGTTGACTGGTGTGGGAGTGAGTAAGGACGCTGACTGGTGTGGGAGTGAGTAAGGATGCTGACTGGTGTGGGAGTGAGTAAGGACGCTGACTGGTGTGGGAGTGAGTAAGGACGCTGACTGGTGTGGGAGTAAGTAAGGACACTGATTGGTATGGGAGTGAGTAAGGACACTGACTGGTGTGGGAGTGAGTAAGGACGCTGACTGGTGTAGGAGTGAGTAAGGACGCTGACTGGTGTGGGAGTGAGTAAGGACACTGACGACTGGTGTGGGAGTGAGTAAGGACGCTGACTGGTGTGGGAGTGAGTAAGGACATTGACTGGTGTGGGAGTGAGTAAGGACGCTGACTGGTGTGGGAGTGAGTAAGGACGCTGACTGGTGTGGGAGTGAGTAAGGACGCTGACTGGTGGGGGAGTGAGTAAGGACGCTGACTGGTGTGGGAGTGAGTAAGGACACTGACTGGTGTGGGAGTAAGGACACCTGGACTGATATGGTGGTGGTCAGGTGTTTCTGGCTGCACTGGTCTAGCGTGGTGGCAATCAGGTATACTGATTGTAGTTAGACTGGTCTGGTGACAATATGACCAGTGTGGTGGTGATCAGAGACTACAGTTCATTCACATGTGGGCTTAAGAGTGGTAATGCCTTGAGGGCTGACCCTCAGTTTTGCTGCCCTGCAATCGCTACCACCTTTTGCTACAGAGTGTGTGGCTGGAGGTGTACATGTGCTGTATCTCCAATGCTTTGTGTCACAACTTTGGTGGGAGTTATTCACTCTGTACACTCGGCATTCAAGTGAATGGGGATGCTTGTACAGGGTCTAAGGGGTTCAAGCAGGTGGTGAGCAGGCTTTACAATGCCTTCTCACCACCTGTCCAATGCTCTCTGAAGAGCAATCTGCCCATGTGAACGACTACTTTTAGTGACACTGGTGTGGCAGTGATTAGAGACACTGTGACTAGTGTGGCTCTGCTCATTGACACTGGATTGGTTTAGCAGTGATCAGGTACACTGAGTGGTGCGGGAGTGAGTAAGGACGCTGACTGGTGCGGGAGTGAGTAAGGACGCTGACTGGTGCGGGAGTGAGTAAGGACGCTGACTGGTGTGGGAGTGAGTAAGGACGCTGACTGGTGTGGGAGTGAGTAAGGACGCTGACTGGTGTGGGAGTGAGTAAGGATGCTGACTGGTGTGGGAGTGAGTAAGGATGCTGACTGGTGTGGGAGTGAGTAAGGACGCTGACTGGTGTGGGAGTGAGTAAGGACGCTGACTGGTGTGGGAGTGAGTAAGGACACTGACTAGTGTTGGAGTAAAGACACTGACTGGTGCGGCGTTTAAGAGAGACACTGATTGTCAGCAGTGGTCTGGTGATATCGTACTGCTGTGTCACTAGAGCTGTGCAGTGTCACTATAGTGACAATGCACTGCCCTGGGGGCGGTGGTCAGATTTTTATTTTTTGTTTATACTGTGGATTTCTGACATAGTCATGACAATCACTTTGCTAACACCATTCTGTTGCATTCAAGCAAGCATTGTTTACTACTGTGATCGGTCATAGCGATCTCATGGTACAGGACCAATTTCATTGCCCTCTATGAAGGGTTCATCATGACCAATCACATTAATCACAGTAGTAAACAATGGCTGCATGCATTAAAACCTTTGTTTACAATTAATACTGTGAATCATAGCGATTACATGGTACAGGGCCAATGACATTGGCTCTGCACTTTTGATCTGTGATCCACTGTGTTCAAGGAATGCAGTGATCAGAGATCAGCGGCTACAGTTAGAGGACATACAGAATGTCCTTCCAGAATGGTGCTTGTCCCATCTGTCGGTTTACAGTGGCCAGGCCGAAAGCGGTGAAAGGAAAAACTTGAGGGTGTATTTGAAAAGAAAACTGTGGGGATGGTACTTCAGGAACTGTGGTTGATAGAAGAAAAAGACTCAATGGCTTGGCTGTACTTCTCCTGTGGATCACAGAAGTGCTGTTCGTTTTGTACTTCTGAGACCCATTTTCAGCAGAGAGCGGACTGAATTCCACTCTCTGCTGACGTCACCAATGTCAGTCCACAGAGTCTGGATCTGCTAGGTACCAGGACTGACACCTGTCTCAGCTTCTCATCGAGCCACGAGAGCCTAAGACAGCGCACTCCGCCCCCTCCACAGCCCATCACTTTAGAGAGCAGGGAGAGAGAAGAGCAGAGAGCTGTGACTGACAGTCTGCAGCTCTCTGCTCACAGAGCTCTGAAAACCGAGTGATCGGCGGTGTGCATTCGCTCAGTTCTTAGCGTGGAGGCGCCGGGGGAAAGATGCATCGGACCCATGCTGCATCCACCTAGGTATTAATAAGAAAAAAAACTCTTTACTTCTCTTTTAACTGTACTAATCTTTATTTCTTTTTCAGGTCAGCTGTCAGCAGGCGATGGCAGAACTGTGCTGGCCGAGAGAGGCCGGCGACATTCCCGCAACCTGCAGGATTTAGGGGTCTACACTCGACAGACTATGGCCCATGTGATCGATCGTAAAACAGGTAAAGATAATGTTTCATGTCATTTGGACTTGGTTGAAATTGTTTTTCTTCATCCGGTTTAAATACTCTCTTAAAATTGGATTTTAGTTATGAACGAATGCTGTATATCTTGTTTGGGAAACTTGCAGTCTCTGCTTGTGCCTTGCTATGACACAAGTCTTTCATTCTTCTGCACTCTCAAAATGTATTTAATTTCAAGAATGAAAAGTAAAATAAAAATAAATATATTGTAACTTGCTATTCCTTAGATGTGATAGACACATTTGTTTTCTTAATCATACTTTTTTTTACTTTATTTTCACCTGGTGATCTTGCCTGGTTTGGACAAGAAATCCCTCCTCCTGTCCTCATCTCCATAACCCAAGAAGGTCTGTAGTCCAAGAAAGAGAAATTGGCAGTGTAGATAGCATTGCTTGCGATTTCAATGCACATCAACAGGTATTTTTGTGTACTTGTAGTATTTTTGAAAGACAAAACATGGAGCAAAGTGCATAAATTGCTGTGAAAGAGTGCCAGGCAAAAGAAGAGCAACTAAATTCATAGGGTAGGGAAGAAACTACAGTACCCAGTAGTTAACCAGTCCTATGATACCAAGAAGTATCAGATACCAGCAGCACATGTAACTCTTCAAGATAGCAAAAGTTTGACTCACTGCCAAAAGGCAAGTATCAGACATTTTGGCTTGCTGGGTGCCTGCAATTTAACTGTTTAACTCTGAAGAGTTTTTTTTTAGTCTCTAGCTGCAAATTGCTTGCTACAGTGTCTCACAAAAGTGAGTACACCCCTCACATTTTTGTAAATATTTTATTACTGGTATATCTTTTCATGTGACAACACTGAATAAATTACACTTTGCTACAATGTAAATTATTGAGTGTACAGCTTGTATAACAGTGTACATTTGCTGTCCCCTCAAAATAACTCAACACACAGCCATAATGTCTAAACCGCTGGCAACAAAAGTGAGTACACTCCTAAGTGAAAATTTCCAAATTGGGGCCAATTAGCAATGAGGTGAGGAGTACAAAGACAAGTTTGTCTTTCCTACAGTCAAGCATGGTGGAGGGGGTGTCATGGTCTGGGGCTGCATGAGTGCGCCAGCACTGGGGAGCTACAGTTCATTGAGGGAACCATGAATGCCAACATGTACTGTGAAATACTGAAGCAGAGCATGACCCCCTCCCTTCAGAGACTGGGCTGCAGGGAAGTATTCCAACATAACGACCTCAAACACACCTCCAAGCCCTTGTACACACGGTCGGAGAGTCCGACAACCAAATCCGTCGGATTTTGTCCGACGGATCTTGTCCGAAACTGTTGCATACACACGGTCGGACAAAGTTGTCGGAAAATCCGATCTTTCAGAACATGATGATGTAATTTCGTTATGATGGGACTACGAATCTCCGACCGTGTGTACAAGGGCCAAGACGACCACTGCCTTGCTAAAGAAGCTGAGGGTAAAGGTGATGGACTGGCCAAGCATGTCTCCAGACCTATACCCTATTGAGCATCGGTGGGGCATCCTCAAACAGAAGGTGGAGGAGCGCCAGGTCTCTAACATCTACCAGCTCCGTCATGGAAGAGTGGAAGAAGACACCAATGGCAACCTGTGAAGCTCTGGTGAACTCCATGCCCAAAAGGGTTAAGGCAGTGCTGGAAAAAAAGGGTGACCACACAAAATATTGACAGTTTTTGCCCAATTTGGACATTTTCACTTAGGGGTGTACTCTCTTTTGTAATCTCACTGCTTTACATTGTAGCAAAGTGTAATTTCTTAAGTGTTATCAGATGAAAGGATATAATAAAATATTTACAAAAATGTGAGGGGTGTACTCATTTTTGTGAGATACTGTATATAAAATGAAAAAATTAAATATGCTGCACAATAATAATAATTATCATTTAATAAAGAGAGATCACATCACAAAAGGATCTAGTGCAACGTTTCGGAGCCATGCAGGACCCCTTCATCAGGCATGTGATGAAAAAAAACGTTTGGGCAAAATTGATGATCCTTGGTGTGGGAAGAATATCTGCATATATCAGTGCATCCCTAGAATAGACACAACCTCCTCTACAGAGTCTGATAGAGAAACATGTACATTTGAGTTTGTTAATCACCTTCTATGGGTGGGGGCAGGGCTCTCTCTCAGGATTGGCTTGCGCCTAGAAAAAATGTCAGAGATGATCCATGCAGATAGCAGAGGAAATAGAGAGCAGACAGAAACAATGCTAAGTGCTATAGATAGTGGCAAGTACATACTGTAGAATTTACATGTCAGAGGTTTACAACCACTTTAATCGTACAGATAACAGGCTGGATATTCATATACCCTGGGTTGTAGGCTGCTACCTTAGACCCCTTTCTCACTGAGGCGTTTTAGCGCTAAAAATAGCACCTGAGAAATGCCTGCCGTGCCTCCCCAGTGCAAAAGCCAGAGTGCTTTCACAATGGGGAGGTGAGCTTGCAGGACATTAGAAAAAGTCCTGCAAGTAGCATCTTTGGGGCGGTTTGTGAGCGGTGCATACAGTGGGCGCCCACAGTTACAATACCGACGGAGGGGGAGATAAGCGGGTCTTCGATCCCCTGTATCGCTGGACCCTGGGACAGGTAAGTGTCTGATTATTAAAAGTCAGCAGCTACAGTATTTTTTTTTTTAAGTGGAACTTCGCTTTAAACCCTCTTTCTGCCCAGACCAATGTTCAGCTTTTAGCACTGTCACTCTTTGAATGACAATTGCACAGCCAAGCAACACCGTACCCAAATTAAATTTTTATTTTTTCCCAAACATAGAGCTTTCTTTTGGTGGTATTTGATCACCGCTGGGTTTTTTATTTTTTGGTAAAAATAATGAAAAGCAAAAAATTATGAAAACAAACCCACAACAGTTTTATATTTTGTTGTAAAATTTTGCAAACAGGTAATTTTTCTCCTTCATTGATGTACACTGATGAGGCTGCACTGATGGGCACTCATAGGTGTCACAGATGGGCACTAATGAGGCAGCAGTGATGAGGCACAACTGGTGGGCACTGATGGGTGGCACTGCTAGGTGGCACTGATGAGGCACCGATTGGCACCACTGGTGGTCATTGATAGGTGTCAGTGATGTGCACTGGTGGGCAATAATTGGTGGCACTGGCAGGTGGCACTGGTGGGCACAGATGAGATGGCTGTGCCTATTCCTCTTCGGGACCGATGTCCCTTTCACTGAAGCCGGTGATTGGCTTTTTTTTGGCTGTTTGAAGAGAAAACAAAAAAAGATTACTGATCTTCTGTTTACATCAAGTGATAAGCTGTCAGTGGCTGACAGTTGATCACGTTGTAAGGGGCCATGATCGGCCCCTTACTCCGATCTGTGATCCCGAGTCTCATTGATTCGGTGATCACAGCGCATGTCCCTCAAGGGGCACGCGGGGAGGATGCAAAGGGCAGGATGTCATATGATGGCCTGCCGGCAAATTAGGGCCGCGCTGTAGCTGTCATTTGGCTATAGCGCAGATGGGAAGGAGGTAACATAGGGGGTTATTTACGAAAGGCAAATCCACTTTGCACTGCAAAGTGCACTTGGAAGTGCAGTCGCTCTAAATCTAAGGGGTAGTCCTGAAATGAGGGGAAGCTCTGCTGGTTTTATCATCCAATCATGTGCAAGCTAAAATTCTGTTTTTTTCCTTGCATGTCCCCCTCGGATCTACAGCGAGTTTACTTCCAAGTGTGTTCAGTGCAAAGTGAATTTTCCTTTAGTAAATAACCCTCATAATGTGCTAGTATGCGATGCATAAAGTGAAAGTAAAATATCCCAGTGCCACTAAATAGATAAAAGCTACACTGCTGCAAGTAAAAATAGATAGTGCAGCGCTGTAAATCTAAACATAAATGTCCAAAATGAGGTGAATTGAATTCATACACAGTAAAGTGACAATGTGATATATATTAAACAACCATATTTGGGCCGATGGCAAATAAAGTGACAATGTGCAAGTGATAAATATACTAGAGTATCACGTTCTCTGGAGCAATGCTCTAATAGGAAAAAAAACTAGAAATGTCCATATCTTCTTGGTGAAAAATAAATAACATGAAATATGTAATAGAATGTCCTTTTCTTCTTTCTAGTGAATAATAAGAAAATGTGCAAAATTCGTGAAATTCCTTCTTCTGTGCCAAGAGTCTATATAAAGTGCATAGAGTGACTTCTTATCTTCGGTTCAGTACGTAGTGTATAGGTGTCCCCTTACCTTACGGCTGTAAGGTAACAGCATATAAGTTTGTCTTTGAGGGCAACGGATATGTTCCCTATGTGTCCAGGTGTCCATCGACCCCTGAATCTGGCGTTTTAAATATGGTGGTATGTGTCTGTTTTTGGAAGCCGACAGCACCCTGCCAGACGTGGCCAGTTCAGCGTGACCTCAGTGGGTGGGTGTTGAGGGTATAAAGGGAAGGAGGGGATGCTCGATAGTGTAGTATGTTAAAAAATAGATTTATTAAAGTTAAAAAGACTAGAGTACTCACATTTCTTTACATGCAAAATACAAAAACAAACAAGAGCAGCGAGCTCGACGATGTCACTTTCAGTGCATTTATGTCCTGGCGCGTGTTCATCGCATTCACGTGACTTCATCAGGGTATGCATACTAGCACTATACAGAAATAAAAAGCCCAGCGGTTTACAACCACTTTAAAAGGTATCACAAAAAAGTACAAAAGTACAGTTTACAAAAGATAACCTGGAGGCCAGCAATAATACAAGAGTTGAGGGACCTCTGCCGTGGAAAGTAAAGATACAATAGTACTGATACACAAATCGACAAAATATAGGTAACTTGAAGTAATTTTAAAGGTTCGTTTTTTTTTAAATGTGTTAAACACGGTCGGAGATTCCAATGGAATGTGTCCTATCGGACCGTTTTGTCGGATAATCCGACTGTGTGTGGGCTCCATCAGACTGTTTCCGTCGGAGTATCTGACGGACCAAGTTTTCCAACTTGTCCGTAAAATTTTCCGACAAAATGCTCCGATTGGACATACTCCGATCATGTGTAGCCTACTCCGACGGACAAAGTGCCACGCATGCTCAGATCAAATTCCTAGACCAAAGCTATTGGCTACTAGCCTGAACGTAGTCCCATCCTAACGAAATAACGTCATCAGGTTATGTACAATCTGATTTTCCGACAACTTTGTCCGACCGTGTGTATGCAACAGTTTCGGACAAAATCCAACGGATTTGGTTGTCAGAATGTCCGAACGTGTGTACAAGGGCATACACGTACCTGCTCTGTGCAAGGGTTTTGCAGAGAGAATCCCCGTTCCCCTTCTTCTGGGGTGCCCCGGCATCGCTCCTGGCCCTTACACTTTTTTTTTTTTACGTAGAATACGTATCGGCCTAAACTTAGGAAAAAAATTTTTTTTTTATATATTTTTTGGGGATATTTATTATAGCAAAAAGTAAAAAATATTGAATTTTTTTGCTCTATTTTTGTTTATAAAGGACGCAAAAAAAGGATGCCAATTTTGTTTGGGAGCCACGTCGCACGACCGCGCAATTGTCAGTTAAAGCGATGCAGTGCCAAATCGCAAAAAGGGGCCTGGTCCTTTGGCTGCAAATTGGTCCGGGGCTTAAGTGGTTAAGGTGTAAAATACTAGAGACAGATATCTGGTATCATAACAAGTATTGAAGAAAAGCTCTTGTCTATTCCTAAGATTCAACTTGAATACTCACAATACCAAACTCCCTAATGGGAGGATGGTCTATGGTCAATGCTTTTGAACACGCCTTCCTGCTTTTGGCTATATAATGTAGCCATATAGCAATAAGGTGATCATACTTTTATACGTGTCATTGTTAAAGGATAGCAATCCTCAATTGGTAATCAGTAGGAACTGTCTATGATAATTGGAAAACAGCTTGGCAATTTAAGCTAATAAGATTTCCTATAGCAGCTAATAAGAGTTCACCATTTATTGCCTGACATGGGAATTGATATCAGTCATAGGCATAGAGTGAAGCTTGATCACATGCATCACATGCATCAAAACATTTAAAAAACATTCAGTGCAAAAACATTTTCTATAGGACATGTATAGAAACGAAATGCAGTTCAGTTGAAACACAACGTACTGTCATCCACACTATACCTTTGAGGGAGGTGAAAATCTACTGACCTGCATTTCAAACGCAGGTAAACATCGCCTCTGTATACGAGCTCTTACAGTGGCTGTGGGTTTTGGTTGTAAAATGGTCAAATCATACCGCAAATACAAACATGCACACACAGAGGTGCATGCAGTATACAATATACAGTACACTGAATGTGAACCCTCAGTCATGTGCACTCCCTCAGATGTAGTTACAGACACACAGGTGCGTGCACAACGAAGGGTCAAAAACGTACATCTCAGTGTAGTAAAACCATTTTAACAAGGGCATATGGATTGTAATTTGAAGATCTGCTATCGTGGTCTCCATTAGAAAGAAGCATAATGTGTTAGTAAAACCCTACGGCTCTAATATTGTAGAATGTTATAGGGTTCATTGGAACATACATTTCTGTAATCATTGGGTGTATAGAGAGCGCACTTTTAAGTTGTTATGGTAGTTCCTTTTCTTTGTGTAGAGTTAGAGTTATGCGTGAGAATTTGCTTCCCCCTTCCTCATTCCCCGGTGAACAGAGCACAGTGGTCTCAGTAATAATGTATAAAAGTAGCACAATAAACGCTTGCTTCCTGCCGTGTGGACTTTATGCAGTCTAGCACCCTGCTGTCTTATCCAATAGCAATGCCATATTGCTTATCTACCTAGAGCTTATCTAAAGTAATGACTGTCAGAACAATTTCCACTCCTCGTCAGTGCCCACAATACTTTATTCCTAAAAGAAATAGAAAATAACAGTTTTACAGTACTCTGCATGTGGCTATGCCAGCTAAAGTTGAGTATACACACACCAAAGTTTGGCCGGTCCAGGTGCCTCAACATCAGCTGTTTAACAGACAACAATGGCTGAAGCACTGATCTGTATATTCTGTGTGTACCCTGCTTTCTGGCTGGGTGTAGACAGGAAATAGTACAATGTTACCGATAACAGGTGTAACTTTTTCACCTATGTTACAAAAACAAATGCTAGCTGCAGTCAGGGCCGCAGATAAGGGGGCCCCATCACTTTAACGGGCAGGGTCCCGGCCAGTAGCCGCATGTTTTCGTAAATCATCCAAAGTGCAGGCACCTTAATTAGAGATGCGCCGAAATTTCATCGGCCGAAACAGATCGGCTGAAAATGGTGTTGTCGGCATTTTGCTCATAGAGAAAAGGGTGCAGATAACCAATCGTTGTGTGTGCGCGGACCCAACCAACCAAACCGTGGGGGGAGATGTTGGCTGTGGGTGCATTGTGTGCTCTCACACTTTGAATAACAATTACTCAGTTATACAACACTGTACCCATATGAAATTTGCATCCTTTTTTTCACACAAATAGATTTTTTTGGGGTGGTATTTAGGCTGGGTTCACAGTGGTACAACAAACGCTCCGACATTGGGAGCTCATATCGCATGACGTGTGAAAATGAACGTTTCCCTATGGGAGCCATCTTAACTGGTCCGCCGCAAGTCAGTCCGACTTTGAAAATGCTCCCTGCACTACTTTGGTCCGACTTTGATCCTACTTCAGCCCACTGAATATCACTGAAGTTGGATCAAAGACGGATCACCATCTTGACTGATCTGACTTTGGCATGCGACTTGTGCTCTGATGATCTTGAAGAGGCACTCCACTCCAAAAAAAACGGCATGGGTTCCCCATCCAAGAGCACACCAGGCCGTTCGATCTGGTATGGATTTTAAGGGTAACCCCAAAATCCATACCAAACCCTTATCCAAGCTCACAGCCTGGCAGGTCAGAAAAGGTGGTGGGGACGAGCGAGCACCCCCTCCCTCCTGAATCGTACCAGACCACATGCCCTCAACATGGGGGGGGGGGGGGGGGTGTGTGTTCCCTGACTGTTCTATCTGTAGGGGGAGGGGACTGACTAGAGGGGATGACAGATCGCGGTTCCTACCTATTAGGAACTTACGATCTGTCTCTCCTCACAGAACAGGGATTTGTGTGTTTACACACACACGTCTCTGTTCTGCCTTTTGTGCCCGCGACCATTGGCCACAAGCATCGGCACCCCCGCAGTGCAGCATGCGCGTGCCTCTGGCAGTGCCCGCACGCCTGCTATCCCGCTTAAAGGAGCCGACGTATAGCTACGATGGCTTGCTGGAATGTGCCAACCTAGTAGAATGATGGAGGCTGGTCGGCAAGTGGTTAAGGACTGAGTCTCTTTCTGAGATTTGTTGTTTACAAGTTAAAAACATTATTTTTTTTGCTAGAAAATTACTTTGAACTCCCGAACATTATAAATATAATTTTTCTAATACCCTAGAGAATAAAATGACGGTCGTTGCAATACTTTGTCACACCGTATTTGCGCAGAGGTCTTACAAGCACACTTTTTTTGGAAAAAAAATGAAAATTCCTATCAAAATACTTACCGTAATTTTCCTTTCCTGATGGACTCCATGGCAGCAACGTGTGGGTTAAGTCCCGCCTCCACTACCCTATAGGACACCACTCCCATAAATCTTTGCTCCCTGGCCGTGTTCGGTAACTAGCCTACTCCAGCCATTTGGGAGGGAACTCCTGCTGCCATGGAGTCCATCAGGAAAGGATAATTACGGTAAGTATTTTGATAGGAATTTTCCATTTTCCTGACAGACTCCATGGCAGCAACGTGTGGGAAATAACTCGCCAAACACACCCAGGTGGTCAAAATGCTGAACAAAAGATTTATTTAACACTGTCAGCCGACAGGACTTTCAAACCAAAATCAACAGAGGATAAAGATGCTGGCTCAACACAATAGTGAGACATAAAGGTATGAATTGAAGACCAGGAAGCCGCTCTGCAGATTACATCAGGCGCAACATGACGCGAAGCCGCTCATCAGGTTGAGAGACTTCTGGTAGAATGAGCTGTAACCGCCTCAGGAGGAGCCAAGCCCTTCTCTCTGTAAGCCCATTGGATTGCCTGGACCACCCAAGCAGCGATGGATCTAACGGAGGCCTTAGCGCCTTTATTTTTCCCGTTAAATAACACGAAGAGGAAGTCAGATTGACGAAAAGAAGCTGTAACATCCAGATATTGTTTTAGAGTAACTCCCAAATCGAGTGGATGTGGATCCGGACTTCCATCAGAATTGAAGGTAGGAAGAGTGATTGCCTGGTTTTCATGGAAAACAGAGGTAACCTTGGGATTTGTCCCCAAAATCGGAATTAGGACTACCCTATCTGGAAAGAAGGTGAGAAAAGGTTCCTTTGCACCTAGAGACTGAATTTCGGAGATTCTCTTCGCCGAAGTTATGGCTACCAGAAAAGAGGTTTTAAGGCTTAATTCCCTGATTGAGAGCGTTTTGTCAAGTTGAGAGAAGAAATCTAGAACCAATGGAAGGTCCCATTTGGGGAATCTAGGCTTCCTTTGTGGCCTAAGCCTGACTGCTCCTTTGAAAAATTGTTGGACCAAGGGATGATTGGCCCATGCGACTCCAGAAAAAGCTGAAATTGCTGATACCTGGACCCGGAGAGAACTAACCGAAAGGCAGATATCCAATCCTGATTGTAAAAAGCTTAAAACGTCCCGGACTGTCAGGGTATTACAGGAACTGGACCTTGAAGACAAGTGATCTGTAAACTTCGCCCAAATTCTCGCATATACCCGGTTGGTACTACTTCTTCGTGCACTAAGAAGAGTGGGAATGACTTCTTCAGGACAGTCTAAAGCCTTCAACCGTCCCCTTTCAAAAACCAAGCCTTTAGGCGCAGGTGATCCGGGTAAGGATGAAATCTCGACCCTTGAGACAGAATGTCTGGTCTGGATGGTAAAGGAATTGGATCCCTGACACTGAGGAGCATCAGAAGCGGAAACCAAGGTCTGTTGGGCCAATAAGGGATTATGGCTATCACTTCTGCTGTCTCTGACCTGAGTCTCCTCAGGAACTGATGAATGATAGGAGTTGGTGGAAAGGCATAGGCCCTGTGGAACCACCATTTCTCCGTCAAGGCATCCTCCCCGTAGGTTTGAGGATCCCTGTACCTTGATTAGTACTTCTCCAGTTTTTTGTTGCAGGGGGAGGCAAACAGGTCGACTTCCGGGGAGAGCCCCATCGTCAGGATCCAGTTGAACACTTCCTCGTGAAGAGACCACTCGTTGTTGTCCAGAAGTATCCGGGAAAGAAAGTCTGCCTGAACGTTCTGAATCCCCGGAACATAAGTTGCTGTCAGATCCTTCAGGTTCCTCTGAGCCCAGGTCATGATCGGTTCCACCTCCTGGAGAAGGGATAGACTTCGGGTACCCCCTTGCCTTCTTATGTACGCTACTGCTGTGGTATTGTCTAGCCTGAGTAAGACCGAGGCTCCTGTAATCAGATGCCGAAAGGCTAGCAGAGCTTGAAAGGCTGCCCTTAACTCCAGGATGTTTGACGCTGTCCTTCTGGAGGGGAGAATCCAGGTGCCCTGAGCCACTTCCGCCAGACAGTGGGCGCCCCAGCCTCTGTTGCTGGCATCCGTTGTTATGGTGACCCATGAGATGGGGAGAATGGAATGGCAGTTGCAGAGATTTTCCCTTTGGAGCCACCACGGAAGGGAATTCCTCATGGATAGGGTGATCCGAATCAGCTGGGTTTTGTTGCCTGACCATTGATGAAGGAAACCCTTCTGAAAGGGCCTCATCCTCCACTGTGCCCACCTCACCATCGGAATTGTCGCTACCATAGTGCCTATAATTTTCAAGCACTGGAGAGCCTGGAGATGACAGACAGAGAGGGCTGGACGGATTCTGTCCCTGACCACTGACAACTTCTCTTCTGGTAATGAGATGGTGCCTCTGACAGTGTTGAATAAGGCCCCTAAGAACACCAGCCTCTGAGATGGGTCCAGCTGGCTCTTCTCCAAGTTCAAGATCCACCGAACTCCTGTAGGGTGGAGATGACCTGCTCTCTGTGTACCAGAAGTTGATCCTTGTCTTGAGCCAACAACAGAAGGTCGTCTAGGTAGTGATGTAGACGAATCCCTTTGGTTCTCAGAAGAGCCACCACTGCCAACAGTACTTTTGAAAATACACGAGGAGAAGTTGATAGCCCGAAGGGAAGGCATGTGAATTGAAAATGGCTTTCGCCCACTGAGAAGCGGAGATACTACTGGTAATTTTCTGCAACTGGGACATGAATATAGGCGTCCTTGAGGTCTATGGAGACCATCCAGTCCCCTGGTTGAACAGATTGTTGAATTGTGGATAATGTCTCCATCTTGAATTTTTCTTTTTTGATAAAACTGTTCAAGTGAGTTAGATCTATGACTGGCCTCCAGGCCCGCTCTTTTTCTGGACCATAAATAGAGGTGAGTAGATTCCCATGCCTCGCTGAATGGCTGGAACATGGATAACGGCGCCTTGAGCCAACAAAGATTCCACGTAGGCTAGAAGAATTAGCCTTTTTTCGTCTGAATCCGGAAGAGAGGTGGGGACCCATCTGAGCCTGGGAGATTCCTTGAAGGTCCAAACATGACCTGAGGAGACAGTCTTGACGGTCCAGAAGTCTTGGATCGAGGCCGCCCAGACATGGCGAAAGTGGAAAAGACGAGCCCCCACCTGCCCTGTCTGAGCGGACCCAACCTCAAAAGGATTTAGTCGGTTCCCTCTCTCCCTTCAAACCACTTTTTGTAGATTTTTTAAAAGAGGATTGTCTTGATTTCCAGGACCTTGAAATTTCACGGCCCGGTCTGTAACTGCGAGCTTCCCTAGCTCGTTCCTGGTACTGTCTCTTTGGAAAAGACCTTCTCTGGGCTTGCAAATGCCGGTCCTGGGGAAGGAACCCCGACTTCCCACCAGTGGCTCGGGTAATAGCCTCATCCAACTTATTGCCGAAAAGGGAGCACCCCTCAAAGGGGATACGGCACCATACTTGTTTTGAGTCTGGGTCCGCCAGAGCCCATTTGGCCGTAACAGAAGAAAGCATCACCCGAGCCACCAGGCGTATGATGTCGATAGAGGCCTCCCCAAGAAAGGCGGAGGTCAGCCTAAGTTCTTGGATAGGCGAGCTCTTAGCCGTATCTTCAGAGATATTTCTAAGCGTCTCATCTACACTATCTGTCCATATCTCCATTGCTTTGGACATAGCGGCCAGAGCTAACGCTGGCTTACAGGCCATTCCTACTGTGAGATACACTCTCTTCAAATCAGCATCAATCCGTCTGTCCAGAACATCCTTAAAAGAAACAGTATCCTCTAAGGGAAGTGTCATGTTTCACTGGCCTCATGACTGCTGCGTCTACCAACGGCGCTGACTCCAAATGCTTCACCTCTTCTTCATTGAAAGGATAGAGTGTTAGGTTCCTGGTGATGAGCCCGACTTGATGGAAGAAGACTTCTCTTACAGCTCTGGTTCAGGGACCACTGGAATGGAGACAGTGGCCCCGTGAGCGCAGCGGGGTAGGAGTGTCTGACTGGAAGCAGCGGCTGGTTACTTCTGGATGCTGGAACTGCAGAGAAGTTGGTAGACAGGCAGGCAGCGATCAGCAGGCAAGGCAGTGGCAGCAAGGACCGGGTGCAGCACACTTGAACAGCAGAAGAATAGTCAGGCGGGCCGGGTCACAATGGATAAGCAAACAGGTAAGTACAGTAGGCAGAAGAGAAGTGCAGGCAGGCAGAGGTTCGGCAACAGAGGTACAGTCCAAAGCAAGGTCAGGCAGGCCGGGATCAGAGCAGGAGAGGTCAGCGAGGTCAGACGGTAGCCGGGTCAGATATCACAACAGCAGGCAGATAGCAGGTAGTTTGGGTACAGAGCTGCAGACAAACAGCACCGAGTAGATGCAGCAGCCTCCTTTAAATAGGCCCACTGGCGCCAAACCGCGCTAGCACGCGCACGGCGCACGCGAACCGCACGCGAACGTCGCAAACGCGTACGCGCACATCGTGAACGCGCACCTGCGCATCCGCCCATTCTGTGCGGGAGAAACCCTGACATAGAGTTTCGAAACCTTAGAATTGGAATTTTTCTTCTCCACCTTGCCCCATTCATCTGTGATAATCTCACCTAGCTCAGAGATAAAAGGAAAATTAATCCGTTCCTTCTTTAATTGCTTAAAGAATTTTCTCTGTTTGGAAGGAGCAGCCACAGAATCTTCCCAGTTCAGTGTCTCTCTAACAGCTCTGACCAGAGGAGGAAGTAGAGCGAAATCAACACCCACACAGGGATCACTTTCATCGGAGTCGCTGTCAGATATGGCAGCTGAGGGGTGGCTATGCGCAGAGGATTCCCAAGTATCCTGCAGCTGAGTCTCCCTTCCTGGAGAAAGTGACGGCTCTGCCGGGGGAACATAGGACTGGCCCTCAATATTTCTGAGGGACTCCTTAACAACTTTTTCCACCAGGGTTTTAAGTTGTTGATCCGTGTCACCCCTTTCATTGGAAGCCTTGGCATAGCAAGGATCGTACAAAGATTTTCCTGCCCGGTACAAGAGCTCTGCACCCCCAGCAGGCACTAGCTGAGTGACTAGATTGAGTCCTCGAGGAATGCGACCGTTCCTCACTACGGTGTCCTGATCTTGAGGAGGAACCATAATGTTTTGATTTGGAAGAGGAGTGCCGGTGATGCGACTTGGAAGAGTCGCTCCCTCTGTGAGAGCTGCGATGCTGTTCTGACCTGGAAGGGCTGAAACAGGAACAAGACAAGAACCACAAGAGACAAGATATCAGGACAGAGCTAACAGATATATACCCCTCCCCCACCAGACCTTCAGGTGATCCTTAAAAATACCTTTTATGAGAGGGCTGGCCACAGATAGGCGGTAGAGAATCCATGTCCTCAGCGATATCCATACGCGCTGAAATGATGACAAGGGATCAGTGCAAGGGACAGGGAAGGGATAGCCACCCTGTCCCAGATTGCCACTTACCAATAGATGCAACACAGAGGCAGGGGGAAGTCACCGCAACAGCCCGCAAGCATTCCCAAAGCTTGCAGACTAATTCCCCGTTTAAATAGCCCGCCCCTGTGATGTCACCGCCGTGTCTGTGCTCATGCGCGAAATAGCAGCAATTTGCCGCTATCGCGAATGCACGAAACCAAGCCTCGATCTCAAACCGCACTCGCGCACGTGCAGTACGGCCGAGAACGCAAACCCGGAAGTAGAACGGTGGCTGGAACGCGGAAGAACCAGCCGCCATGCCTGCACATACAAACAAACAGAAAAAACGAGGACAGATAAAAGATACACAAACTGCTGCCATAATGAACTATAGAACCTCTCACCACTCCCACCACGATCGATCACTCGGCCAAAGGTAAGGTAAGATGACACCGGACTTTCCAGGGGGGAAAACAGGTCACCTGCTAATAGCTGGCTATCCGACCAATGCGCAGCCTGCCTGCCAGTGGCCAGGACATGGGCTTCTTCACAGCGCCTCTTCCACTGCCCACTCCATACCCTGCTAATAGCTAGGGCTTAGCGGAGTAATGCGACTTTCCAGACCCAGAATCGCAGACCAGCCGATCTCGATCGTGGGGATGATAGACCACCTCTGGGTCCTTCTGAGGAGGACAAAAAAAGAACACGGGCAGGGAGCAAAGATTTATGGGAGTAGTGTCCTATAGGGTAGTGGAGGCGGGACTTAACCCACACGTTGCTGCCATGGAGTTTGTCAGGAAATACTTTTTTTAATAAAAAATAAAACAATAGTTAGCCCAATTTTTTATTTTTTTTATATTGTGAAAAATAATGTTACGTCGAGTAAATTGATACCCCATGTCACGCTTCAAAATTGCGCCCGCTCGTGGAATGGCGACAAACTTTTATCCTTAAAAATCTCCATAGGCGACGGTAAAAAAAATTCTACAAGTTGCATGTTTAGTTATAGAGGAGGTCTAGGGCTATAATTATTACTCTTGCTCTACCGATCGCAGCGATAACTCACGTGTGGTTTGAACACTGTTTTCATATGTGGCACTGCTTACAAATATGTTCGCTTCTGCGCCCGAGCGCGTCAGGACAGGATGCGTTTACATTTTTTTTCTTCATATTTATTTTACTTTTTATTTTTTATTTTTACACTGTTCTTTAAAAAAAAAAAAAAAATTGTGTCACTTTTATTCCTATTACAAGGTGTGTAAACATCCCTTGTAATAGAAAAAAAAAGCATGACGGGACCTTATAAATATGAGATCTGGGGTCAAAAAAAACCTTGGATCTCATACTGAAATTAAAATGCAATAAACAAAATATTAAATGTCATAAGAAAAAAAAAAAAAATCCCTTTAAAGTGGTTGTAAACCCTTACAACACACTTTGACTTACAGGTAAACCTAGATTAAGGCTTACCTGTAGGTCCGAAATATCTCCTAAACCTATACGGTTTAGGAGATATTTGCCCAAAGACAGGCACACTGAGCGCGGAATCGTCAACGACGAAGATGCTACGCGTGTTGGCTCCCACGCGCATGCGCGGGCGTGACGTCATCACGGCTTCGCCGAATGACAGCGGCGGAGCTGCGAGACCCCACCGAGAAGATGGATGCGCCGGACTACATGGGACAGCGGTAACTTCGCTGGCTCCTGTGTCAGGTAAGTGACACATAATGGATTACTATGCGATGCAAGGGGCGACGACGACCCTTCTCCCACCCCCGATAAAAGTGATCTTGCAGCAAATCCGCTGCAGAGACCACACTTATCTGAAACTGGACCATTCACTGAAGAAGAGGATACCGGAGGTATGGTAGCTAGACATATGTACCGACATGTATCGGTTGTGGTTAAGGCTGCATCTAATTTGCATGACAGGAGATTGTGACCGGCTCTCTATGGAGCCGGTTCTCATATCTGTTGTGGCTGCGGAGCGCCTTGCACAGGAACGCTGTGCATCTTTAGCTCTGTTTCAGGGCTGAATGCAAAATAATGGCCCTGATTCATCCCTGAAACAGAGAACAGGGATGTACCGGTCCCCTGCTGCGAGCTGCATTCATCGGAGGCGTGAACCCAGCCTAAAGACGAATTCCGGTCAGCATGTGAGAGCAATAATTGAGCTACCTATGCTGTCCAGGAACTATGCTTACATTTAGTTTAAGACAGAAAGAATCGTGTTTGAAAGTTGTAAGAAATTTCTTAGTACTGGCACTTGTTTTTCAGTCATTAAACATGTTTGACACAGTAAAAAGGGGTGTTTCCCTCCTGTCCAGTGCGTACATTTCAGGATCACCAGATTATGTACAATAGGGAATTGGGGCAGACTAGTTCACTACAGCAGCATGTCAAAGTTTAATTTGCAGGCTTGACTGGTGTATACTATACTGTATGAGTATACTACTGTATCTATTAACACCAACATGTTATAAATACGGATGCCAGTTTACTGGGCGATACATTTCAGTTTACTCTTACGTACATAATTGAAAAGTCAAGGATTCAAAATAAAAACATTTGTTCAAGTCCATTACACGGCTCCTCAATTATGCATACAAAGAGCTAAACAGGAAAGAGAGTCACCTCTTTAGCTGTGATTCAGTGTGGGTAATTAAAAATTGATGGTTAAATAAAACTGTCATAATGCATTATCATTGTTAATATTTTATTGTCTCTAAATGTTTCTCATATTTCACAAAGCAGTGGAACACGGTATAAACATGGTGCTGAATACGCAGACCAACAAAATAAACACGTAAACAGAACTGTTTTCATATGAAAAGCGTTCATAAAATGATGTGTTCAGCTCAGATGGGATTTGCAGCAAATGTAGTATAAATTTGTGTTTTATATACACTAGGGGAAAATAATGAACTGATGGAGAAGGGAAAACTCTCATTGAGAAAGCTACAGTGTGTAAATGAGATCAAGGCCGTCCATCTGCATTAATCATTTTCTTGCAACAACGGCAGTTTCTTTCCCTTTTTCATTTGAGTTCTGTTTGATTGACCTGCTATTGCTTGCACAGCTTGTGATGCTGATAGTGCCAGAAACAGAGTGGTCAGAGAGGGACAGTGGCAATGGCATGGGAATCAAGGCTTAGCTTCCTATAGCTTCTCTACCCAGTCATTAATTTTCAAAAATTTGCCTCATTAATCGCCAAAAATATACATTTGTTGGCCACTTTTTTAGGCCGTTTACCCTAGCTTATGAAACTAGCCCTATAGGTAGACCTTAAATATAGTTGAAGCCAGGTGAGGGAAAACGGTAAATTTCCTATCAAATACTTACCGTCATTTTCCTTTCCTGATAGACTCCATGGCAGCATATGTGTGGGTTAACCCCGCTTCCACTCCTCCCCAATAGGACCCCTCTCCCATAAATCTTTGCTCCAGGCCAGCGGTCGTTTTCTGTAACTAGCCTATTCCAGACATTTGGGAGGGAACTCCTGCTGCCATAGTGTCAGTCAGGAAAGGAAAATTACGGTAAGTATTTGATAGGAAATGTTCTGTTTTCCTGACAGACTCCATGGCAGCATACGTGTGGGAAATATCTCGCCACACACACCCAGGTGGGCAAAATATTGAGCAAAGAAAAAGTTTAACACTTTCAACCAGAATTAAGTGAAGATAGGGCAGCTGGTTCAACACAGTAATGGGACGTAAACGTGCTGATAGAAGACCAGAAAGCCACCCTGAAAATTACTTCGGGAGCTACATGACACAAAGCGAAAGCTGTAGACCCACTCCTGGTCAAGTGAGCAGACACTACCTCCAAAGGAGCCAAGCCCTTGGCTCTGTGAGCCTGTTTGATGACCTAGGCAATCCATGTTTGATGTGATGTAGGTAAAGACAGCACAAGCCATTACTGTACAGAGCCCATGTTCAGCACAAGCCATTACTGTACAGAAGCCACGTTCATTGAATAATAAACAGCAGGAACAGAAAACGCCACAGAGGAAGTGATTACAGAGATGCACCATAGAGTTGCATTTAAAAACACAACATCCATGACAATTCGTGCCACAATCACCCAGGATGAGGCACATTTCTCTGTCCTTTTCTGGCGAAAGAATGAATTGGCATTCTGAAGCCTGAATGAAGCTGTAGCTTGTGGATATGACTTTAAAATATCTGAGGGATTCCTAAGATTGAAGGAAGGCACTGCTGGAATTCAAATCAGGATTCCCTGTTTACTAGAAATACGCTTTAACCAACTTTCTCCCACACAAGACAGTTCTCCATGACCAGTGAGCCAATCTCTAAGGCTTTTTATGCCAACGTGATAACCGGGTAAAGGCAGACTTGATAGGGAGGTCTCTAATGGGGACAGTCCTAGAACACTCCGCTCCAATTACAGAGGGGGGGATTGAGAAGAAGAGGGAGCCTCCGTCTCAATTGGAAAACCTCCGCTTAATCCAAGGTCTGAGCCTAGCTGCTTCCTTGAAGAATTGTTGGACAGGAAAGATGCCTAGACTGGAAAACACCTGTGAGGGTCGATAAAGGTGATACTTGAACTCTGAGGGAGCTGACCGATAGACCCAGAACTAAATCGGACTGGAGGAAGCCTAGAATATCTAAAACTTCTGTCAGCAGCAGACATGTATTGAACAACTTTAACCAGATACTCGCGTCAACTTTGTCTGCATTCATTCTTCTAGTATTCAAGAAAGCAGAGATGACTCTGGAAGAGCAGCTGAGGACCTCCAATCTCGAGAACCGTCAGACTGGGGTTTCAGAAGCTGAACTGTGCTAGCAAGGGAAACCTAATTGGCCAATAAGGCATCACTGCCACTAACACCACAACCTCCATTCGGAGTCTTCGTAGAAAACCAGAGGTTACAGTTACATAGTAGGTCCATCAAGTCCAACCTATGTGTGTGATTATATTGAAAAAAATAAAAATATTGCGTGCCTAACAGAATTAATTAAAGCTAGAAATGAACATATAATCAGCAGCTAATATATGGAATACACACATATAACATCAGAAAAAAGGAAAAAATAGTGAAACCACTAGTGGTGAACCAGTGCTAAATAAATATATATAAAAAGTATATGACGACATGGATTAAATAATTAAATGAAAAAAAACCAAAGGAATGTGATAACAAAGAATTGAAAGTGGGTGTGAGACTTAATGAAAAAATCAAATATCAAATAAAGTCCAAATTATCAACTATCACGTAATGTGAATAAATGTGCAATCGTCACCAATGAGTGCTGATCACCGTGAGAAATAAATGCTTACCAGAGGCAAGCAAAAAACAGCTTGCGGCTAAACACCCAGCCAGGGCCTTGTCTTAGGGCAGGGGTGTCCAAACTTTTTTCAAAGAGGGCCGGATTTCATAAAGTGAACATCCATAAAGGCCGACCATTTTGCCTGACTTTTTTTTGAACCGTTAAAATTAAATGCAAATTACATTTTTAACCAAAGTTTATTGCAAACGGCATACTTTTCATTTCGTCACATGGATGACAAATCTAAACAGGTGTTAAATCACTCTGCCTTTCATATATGAAGGCCGGATGAAAAAAAAAATCCAGGAAACTGAAATATATGTCAGGAACATGCTAAAGTACATTAATAAAGGCTGTCTGTTAACTTTTAAGCTAAAAAAAAAAAAATATGAACAGGAACATAAAACCAAGTGTCCATCTTGTGAAATATAGTCATAACTGATTTAGACCAACTGATACTGAGATTTTACATTAATCTGAATTGAAAAAGAAAACTTGTCTGCATTAATGTGAAGGGTGAAACTGAGATCTGGACTGCAGCACATAGGCCAGGTCTGGGTCAAAGGCAGTGGTTTTGATGCGCAAAATGTCCCGCAGGTGAGAGTCACTTAGTCTTGTCCTCACGCGGTTCTTGTTAAAGTTCATAACAGAGAAGGTCTTCTCACATATATATGTTGAGCCAAACAAGCTCAGTATTTTCTTAGCCAATGTTGGAATCTCTTGAAACCGGCTTTTATCCAGTTGGCGGTAAAAGTTCACAAGAGAGAGTTGTTGGTGACGACTGCGTAACTCGCTGTCACAATGCAGCTCAATGAGCTCAAGCTGCAGCTGATCTGGAGCATCATCGGGGTCAACAGAGAATGGAGAGGAGAAAAGGCTGATCTCCTTTTCAATAGCTGCAAAATCCTGAAAGCGCCGTTTAAACTCCCCAGCCAGAGATGTGATGTCTGCTGCATATCTGCTCATTTGTGCACTGATATTGTCCTGTAGAAAACTGGTCATTATTTCCTGCAAGGCTGAAAAATGTATAAGATTGGGTTGTGCTTGTGACAACTGCCTTATGAAAAGTTGCAGCTTTGTTCCAAAGGCTGTGAGGTGTGAATAAAGCTGGTTCTTCGCTGCATCTTTCCCCTGAAGACTCGTGTTCAGGACATTCAGATGCTTGGTTATGTCAACTAGAAACCCCAAATCGGCCAGCCACATCGGATCAGATAGTTCTCGCATCGGTTGTCCCTTTGTTTCCAAGAATTCTTCAATTTCCTTTTTGAGAGAGTAGAAACGCTGCAGTGCAGACCCCCGACTGAGCCATCTTACATCGTTGTAATAGAAAACATCTTCGTATTCAGCCTGGATGTCCAGTAGAAACTGTTTAAACTGGCGGTGGCACAGGGCTTTAGAGCGAATAAAATTAATAGTCTTCACCACTGATTTCATAACATATTTGAGATGTTTAGCACAGAGAACTTGTTGATGAATGATACAGTGGAGTTTAATAGCTTTGCCTCCTTCTTCAATCACCTTGTTACAGATTAGGGTTGCTAATCCACTTCTCTCACCAGCCATGGCAGGTGCCCGTCAGTAATAATCCCAGTAACTTTGTTCCAAGGCAGTTTCATGTCATTTATGATGGAACTAACAGAAACAAACAAATCTTTTCCTCTTGTTTGGTCCGTAAGGCTCTGGAGGTCAAGTAGCTCTTCAGTCACATTAATTTCATCGTCCACCCCTCTCATAAAAATCAGCAACTGAGCCGTGTCAGATAGGTCCGTGCTTTCATCACAGGATATTGAAAAGAAGTCAAAATCCGCTCCTTTGGATGTCACCTGTCTCTTAATATCTGATGAAATCTCTTTAATTCTCCGTGCTACAGTGTTACGAGCCAGGCAAATGTTGGCAAACTCTTGCTTCTTCTCGGGACAGATATTCTCCACCATTTTCATAAAGCATTTTTTTATGAAGTCACCCTCAGCATAAGATTTGCAATTTTTAGCAATTAACGTTGCCACCTCATAGCTTGCCTTTGTGGCATTTTCATTTGACTCACGGGCTCTTGTGAAAAATCGCTGTTGCGACATTAAAACAGCTTCAAGTTGCTTCAACTTTTCACTGCGGTCGCGCCCTGTTAGCTTGTCGTATGTGCTATGTCGCGACTGGTAGTGCCTCTTGACATTAAATTCCTTATAAACAACCACAGTCTCTTGGCATATCAGACAAACACAGTGATTTCGTATTTCAGTGAAGAAATATTCCACTTTCCACTTGTCCTGGAAGCGGCAGCCCTCACTGTCAACTTTCCTTCTCTTGTTTACAGTCACCATTTTAGAAATTGACCAGAAGGGGAAATGATTATGTGAGCGCAGTGTCAGAGGTTTTGGTCTAAGCGTGTTCGTCCGATACACTAATACACCGCCCAGCAAGAATTCTCCTACCTTTGCAGCTGTGTGTGGTGAAGATGAGCTGTTATTTGGATATATATATTTAATTCTCTTTCTCTTTATTTCTCTTTAATTCTCTTTCTCTTTATTTCTCTCTTTCTCTTTAATTCTCTTTCTCTCTATTTCTCTTTAATTCTCTTTCTCTCTATTTCTCTTTAATTCTTCTTCTCTTTATTTCTCTTTCTCTTTATGTCTCTTTAATTCTCTTTCTCTTTATTTCTCTCTCTCTTTAATTCTCTCTCTCTTTAATGCTCTCTCTCTTTAATGCTCTCTAATTCTCTTTAATTCTCTTTAATTTTCTTTAATTCTCTTTCCTCTCGTTCTCGCTATCAGGAAGCTGACAGCGCTCGGCGCCGCCGCCAATCCGCACCGCCAATCACAGGCACTGAGAGATCTGCAGCTACTGCAGGGACAGCTCAGTGTCTGCTATTGGTGGCGTGTGCTGTCAGCTTCCCGGAGGCCTTGGACCGCCCCCAGCCCCTGATTATCAGTGAGAGGCCTTGGACATGACTGTCTTAGGGGATCCGGGATAAACAGCTCAGAGGGCTTCAAACCAGGAACCCAATGCGATCGACAAACCACTATTAGGATGTAGCAGAGACTCTCGGATGTGTTCCAGGTGTCAGCCAGAAATATAAAAAAGGAACTTCCCATGGTGTAATACGGTTATTTAATAGAAAAATAGTACAAATGCAGATGTAAAAACAGCATAAACAGCCGGCCGGCTTGCTAGCGCCTGTTCGCTCAGAGAATCAAACGCGATGACGTCAGCATGTCCTGTCCTGTTGGGTGGACAGGACGTGCTGACGTCAACGCGTTTGATTCTCTGAGCGAACGGGCGATCGCAAGCCGGCCGGCTGTTTATGCTGTGTAGAAGTTTCCACATCCTGCGGAAAAGTTATTACCCTGCTTAGCTTAGTATCGTCCGCAAATACAGAGATTGAACTGTTTACCCCATGCTCCAGGTTGTTTATGAACAAAGTAAATAGGATTGGTCCCAGCACAGAACCCTGGTGGACTCCACTACCCACCCCTGACCATGACTCCCCGTTTATCACCACCCTCTGAACTCGCCCTTGTAGTCAGTTTTCAAGCCATGTACTCACCCTATGATCCATGCCAACGGACCTTATTTTGTACAGTAAACGTTTATGGGGAACTGTGTCAAATGCTTTTGCATAATGCAGATACACCACCTCTTAGGGCCTTCCTTTATCTAGCTGGCAACTCACCTCCTCATAGAAGGTTAGTAGATTGATTTAGCAAGAACGATTCTTCATGAATCCATCCTGATTACTGCTAATGATACTGTTCTCATTACTAAAATATTGTATATAATCCCTTATCATATCCTCCAAGAGTTTACATATTGGATGTTAGGCTAACTGGAATGTAATTCCCAGGGATGTATTTTGGGCCCTTTTTAAATATTGGTGCTACATTGGCTTTTCTCCAATCAGCTGGTACCATTCCAGTCAGTAGACTATCAGTAAAAATTAGGAACAATGGTCTGGCAATTACTTGACTGAGCTCCCTAAGTACCCTCAGGTGCAAGCCATCTGGTCCCGGTGATTTATTAATGTTAAGCTTCCCAAGTCTTTAATTCTGTCCTCTGTTAACCTTGGAGGTGCTTCCTGCGATGTGTCTTGAGGATAAACACTGCACCGGTTGACCAGGACTGGAAAAAATTCATAGGTCCTACCGCATTTCCAATGATCCTTCAGGGCATCTGCACCTAAAAGCCTCCACATGTAGAGACCATTCGTTGTGCACTCTGGAAAGAAAATCCATTAGAACATTTTGGACTCTGGTAAGATATGCCGCTGAGCTGTAGTCTTGATTCTTTCGAGCCCAAGACATATTTGGCTCTGCTTCTTGTAATAGAGAACAGGCTCTGAGTCCGGAGGCTGTCTTTTAACGTAGGAGACCGCCGTAGTGTTGACTAACCTAAGAGCACTGACGCTCCCTTGTTATATGGTGAATAGTCTGAAATCTGCTTCCTGGCTCCCACTGCTGGAGAAAATCCTTCCAGTAGGCCACCTTCTTCAGCTTCCACTTGGTCCTCGGATCTTTAGACTCCAGAGTGCCAATCATTTGAAACATTGAAAGGTGTGCAGATGGGAAGAAGACCGGGACAGAAGTATTCAGATCCAAACCATCAAAATCCAGAGCCAAGACAATTATCCAAAATTATATTGAACTGTGCCCCGAGGCCCACAAAAGACTGAGTGGGCTCAGTGTGCCCTTGCCAGATTCAACAGCCAGCCCGAATTTGAGGAGCATAGAAAAGACCTGGGCTCCAGCAGCTGCCCACTGTCTTGGGACAGTAGGACAAGGACATCCACGTAACTAGGCAGGCATATGCTCCTTGTTTTGATAAAGGATAACAACCAATAAGACCCTGAAAACACACAGGTTGATGTTGAAAGCCCGAATGGCTGGAGCTGGGGATGGTCTTGACCTACAGTGAACTGAAGGAACTTGCAAAAATCTTCTACAATGGGCACATGAAGGTAAGCATCTTAAGTCTATTGGAAACAAGCCTGTCACCTGGCTGAACCCCCCATGAAACAAGGACAATGTTTACACCTTGAACTTCTCCTTTGTTGAAAATTGTCTCAGGTGTGCAAGGTCTAAAACCGGGATCCGCAAGCTGTTCCTCTTCATGACCTTAAGAGGGGCGAGCACCTGCCCTGAAATCTCTCACATTCAGAGACTGCCACACTTTGTGACCCCACCGACTTACGTAAAGCATGAGTATATGCTTTCTTTACCTCAGCATGAGGCAAAATCCATGGAAATTAATCAGAGTAGAAGGAGAACCTCTGATGGACCATGTATGTTCCCAAAGGAACACTTTGACGTCCCATTTGTCTGAAGCCCAACTCAGTAGCTTCTTGGATTCCACGTTCAAGCTTTAGCATACTTCTGAGGAGATATTAGGTCCCCTCACCAGCCCTTCCTAAAGTCCCGACCTGGTCTGTAAAAATGTGCGACCCTTGCACGCTTTGAACTTGGTACTCTAGACTGTCCACTTCTGACCTAGCCAGTGGTGGTCCTGAGGTAGGACCTCAACTTGCCAACTGTGGCCCGTGTTTCGGTGCTATCCAACGTGCCAAAAGATGAAGCTCCCTAAAAGGGAATGCCTTGCTATGCCTATTAGAGGCGGGAACATAGCACTCACTTTGCCGTAAATGACAAGAGCGTAACCCGTGCCACTAGGTGTCTAATGTCATTTGGAGCCTTATCATGGAAACCGACACCAGCTCCAAAACTGAACTATTAAGTCTCTGAAAACACTCCTGTATACTTCGTCCACATTCTCCATCCACATTCATTTCCATCCTTTTTGATATGGCCACAAGAGCCAGGCTGACTTTCGGGCTATTCACCACATGTTCCAAGGACTCATCAAGGCCTCAGCCATTTAGAGAGGCAGCCTTTAGATGCTTCACATACTTATCTCTTAATGGATAGAGCTTGGCCATCTTACTCAGAGGGGAGTGATGTCTCGCGACCTTGCTCCACTTATCCAAAATGATGTCTCCTAGTTTTGTTAAGAATAAGAATTCAGAACACTCTCTCTAACTGCCTCCCAAGTCAGGCAATTGATCCGACTTCGAGTGCAGCCCCAATCCAACTTTACAGTCTCTGGATCAAAGTTGCATCAAAAGTCGCATCAAAGTAGCGCAGGAACCCCTCAAGTCGCCGCAACTCTAAGTTGCATAGATTGGGTACCATTGAACTCAATGGGCTTTAACCTGCCATGTGACCCCATGTGCCCAAAGTCGCATGACAAGTCGCATTAGTGGAAACGGACCCCAGAGGTGCTTATAGAACTTTTCCTTGCTTTGCAGGAGACTCTACCTTGGTTGGGACAGTTCCAGTTCTTCCTGGTCATCCTAGTGGGAAAACACCCCACAATGGCTGTTGGACTTCGTGTGTCGCTTGTATCCCACTCTTTAAGGAATTCTTGTACCACATACCTCACTAGAAACAAAAAAAACCCCAAAAAGGAATGAGTGTATAACCTCTATGAGAATTTAAATTGGGTTGCTGGCATTATATTAATAAATACGATTTTTTTTTTAAATATTTGAAATTATTATTTATTCACTAGGAATTTCATTTGCTGGAAAACACCACCGCCTGGGCTTATCATGGCTCACACAGAGCTTTCCCTCTGGGACCGGAGTCCCGCATTCCCAGCAGGCTCCCTCCTTGGAGCAGCTGACGTAGCGGTGGGTGCGTACAGGAGGATTCATAGCTTCAGCTATGAAGGCTGGACCTTGATGGTGACCAATGACAAATACATCTGAAGAAAAATGTTGTGACCTAATGTCTTTGTCATCTCGTGCCGTGTATTGTCAACCTGACCTAGAAAGACTCACAAAAGCAAAATAGGATAGAAAGGAAATGGTTAAAGAACTCAAAAAAGAGGACCCAGGTCAGCAAGGAAAGAAATGGTTAAACCCACCCTCTCATACCTGCTATACCAGGGCTGGCCACATGGGGGGCAGTGATACATCCACAGTGTGAACCTGCACAGGTGATCAACTCATAGCAGAATCACACAGACAGCATACAAGGCTGTTAATGCAGACCATACTCTGTGATGATTGCACACAGCACTTAGGGAAACTGCTGGAAGCTGCCTACAGAGAAATCCCTACATCAACATTACTGACCTCTGATTGAATTTCTCCACTGAAATGATGCCACCACTGCCCGTTGCGCCCATGCTCTGGGCTCCTGGCCAGGAGCAACCCAGGGGTGCCCAGCCAAAAGACAAAGCAGCAGCTTGGAACGCAAATGCGTTCCAGCTGCTATAGACTAGAAGACATTAGAGCCAGAGAAGAAACAGATAAACAGAAATACACAAACTGCTGCCATGCAATATATACTATAAAAGTATACATCACGCACACTGCAACTTCAATCCTGCTTCCACATGTAGGTTGATCACACTGGGCTTAGGGCAGATCGTAGAGAAAAAAATTCTGGTAGATGAATAACGAAACTGGTCCTTAGGAGGAGGACAAAAAAGGAACATGGCCGCTGCCCTGGAGCAAAGATTTATGGGGGAGGAGTGGAGGCGGGATTAATCCACACGTATGCTGCCATGGAGTCTGTCAGGAAAATCAAAATACAACCCCAATCCAAAAAAGTTGTGATGCCGTGTAAAATCTACAGAAGAATACTATGCAGTGATTTGCAAATCTCATAAACCCTTATTTTTTTCACAGTAGAAAATAGAAAACCTCAAATGTAGATGAATGAATAAATAAAAATGAAAATATTTTACCATTTAAAAAAAAATGAGTGGTACTACCGTAACATGGAAGGGCTGGAAGAATTTTGCAACTAATCAGGTTAATAGGTAACAAGTATAAAAAAGAGCAGCGCCAGAGGGGCTAATTTACTAAGAAGGCACTGCACCAGTTCATACATTAATTGGTGCGATGGGAAAAAGTCATTAATTGAACGGGCGCACATTGAAACGCAAATAACAATAATAAATACCCGCGTATGTAACCTGCAACTGACGCTAGGGCTACAAAAGTTTTCTTATTGACACTAGCACACGCCCAGTACAATTGGTTAATTCCATCTCATTGGATGTGTCTTGTTAGATAATTAGTAGGTATTCTCAGTTAATTAATTAACTCTTTTGATGCTAATCTCATTCCTACCACTTGTAATATATCTTAAAATTGTGTTTTTTTCCACCCAAATATTTCAATTCATTACAAAGAACACAGAAGTGTTTCTAAACCAAATAAATTAATATTTTCAGATCGTGATCTTTAACCACCTCAATACAGTGCACTTACACCCCCTTCCTGACCAGACCAGTTTTCAGCTTTCAGAGCTCTCACAGTTTGAATGACAATTACTCAGTCATGCAACACTGTACCCATATGAAACGTGTGCCCTTTTTTCCACACAAATGGAGCTTTCTTTTAGTGCTATTTAATCACTAGTGGGTTTTTTATTTTTTGTGCTATAAATAAAATAAAACTTTTTGTGAAAAAAATGCCTAATTAGTAATTTTTTTTCATAAATTTTGGCCAAAATTGATACTGCTACATACAGTGCCTTGTGAAAGTATTCTGCCCCCTTGAACTTTTCAACCTTTTGCCACATTTCAGGCTTTAAACATAAAGATATAAAACATTTTTTTTTGTGAAGAATCACCAACAAGTGGGACACAATTGTGAAGTGGAACGAAATCTATTGGATATTTTAATCTTTTTTTAGCAAATAAACAACTGAAAAGTGGTGCGTGCAAAATTATTCGGCCCCTTTACTTTCAGTGCAGCAAACTCACTCCAGAAGTTCAGCGAGGATATCTGAATGATCCAATGTTGTCCTAAATGACTGATGGTTATAAATAGAATCCACCTGTGTGTAATCAAGTCTCTGTATAAATGCACCTGCTCTGTGATAGTCTCAGGGTTCTGTTGAAAGCGCAGAGAGCATCATGAAGTTCAAGGAACACACCAGGCAGGTCCGTAATACTGTTGTGGAGAAGTTTAAAGCCAGATTTGGATACAAAAAGATTTCCCAAGCTTTAAACATCCCAAGGAGCACTGTGCAAGCGATCATTTTGAAAAGGAAGGAGTATCAGACCACTGCAAATCTACCAAGACCTGGCCGTCCCTCTAAACTTTCAGCTCACACAAGGAGAAGACTTATCAGAGATGCAGCCAAGAGGCCCATGATCACTCTGGATGAACTGCAGAGAACTACGGCTGAGGTGGGAGAGTCTGTCCATAGGACAACAATCAGTCCTACACTGCACAAATCTGGCCTTTATGGAAGAGTGGGAAGAAGAAAGCCATTTCTCAAAGATATCCATAAAAAGTCTTGTCTAAAGTTTGCCACAAGCCACCTGGGAGACACACCAAACATGTGGAAGAAGGTGCTCTGGTCAGATGAGACCAAAATCTAACTTTTTGCCCACAATGCAAAACAAAATGTTTGGCGTAAAAGCAACACAGCTCATCACCCTCAACACACCATCCCCACTGTCAAACATGGTGGTGGCAGCATCATGGTTTGGGCCTGCTTTTCTTCAGCAGGGACAGGGAAGATGGTTGAAATTGAGGGGAAGATGGATGCAGCCAAATACAGGACCATTCTGGAGGAAAACCTGTTGGAGTCTGCAAAAGACCTGAAACTGAGACGGAGATTTATCTTCCAACAAGACGATCCCAAACATACAGCAAAATCTACAAAGGAATGGTTCATAAATAAACGTATCCAGGTGTTAGAATGGCCAAGTCAAAGTCCAGACCTGAATCCAATCGAGAATCTGTGGAAAGAGCTAAAAACTGCTGTTCACAAACGCTCTCCATCCAACCTCACTGAGCTCGAGCTGTTTTGCAAGGAAGAATGGGCAAGAATTTCAGTCTCTCGATGTGCAAAACTGATAGAGACATACCCCAAGCGACTTGCAGCTGTAATCGCAGCAAAAGGTGGCTCTACAAAGTATTAACGCAAGGGGGCTGAATAATTTTGCACGCCCCACTTTTCATTTTTTTATTAGTTAAAAAAGTTTCAAAAATCCAATAGATTTCGTTCCACTTCACAATTGTGTCCCACTTGTTGGTGATTCTTCACAAAAAATATAAATTTTATATCTTTATGTTTGAAGCCTGAAATGTGGCAAAAGGTTGAAAAGTTCAAGGGGGCTGAATACTTTCGCAAGGCACTGTATCTTTGGTAAAAATAACCCACATTAGTGTATATTATTTGGTCTTTGTGAAAGTTATAGAGTCTACAAACTATGGTGCCAATCGCTAAAAATTGATCACATCTGATCAGGCCTTCAGTACATCAGGTGTATCTCATTTCTTGAGACACTAAGGCCCCTTTCACGTGGGACGGATCAGTAATGATCCGCCCCGTGATGATCCGCTTGCTCAGCGGGGATCGCTCCGTTGTCCCCGCTGAGCCGGCGGCGGACAGGGCGGTCTCTGCACACTGTGCGGGGACCGCCCTGTCAGCTCTCCTCTATGGGGGATCGGACGAGCACGGACCGTCTGTCCGTGTTCATCCGATCCGCTCTGCAGACGGATAGAAAAATAGGATTTTCCTCTGTCTGCAAAATCGGACAATAGCAGAGGCGGACAATAGCGAACATCCGCAGACACCCGCTATCCCATAGGAATGCATGTATGTCCGTATGTGTGAAAGTGGCCTAACAAGTCAGGAAAGTACAAATACCCCCAAATGACCCCTTTTTAGAAAGTAGACATTCCAAGGTATTAAGTAGCATGTGAGTTTTTTTAAGTTGTAATTTTTTCCCACAATACTTTGCAAAATTAAGATTTTTTTTGATTATTGTTTATAAAATTGTCATATTATCAGGTTATTTCTCACACACAGCATATGCATACAACAAATTACACCCCAAAATACATTCTGCTACTCTTCCCGAGTATGGCGATACCACATGTGTGAGACTTTTACACAGCCTGGCCACATACAGAACACCAACATTGAAGTAGTACCTTCAGACGTTCTACTAGCAAAAATGACGCATCTCATTTCTCAACCACCTATTACACTTTTGAAGGCCCTGGAGTACCAGGACAATGGAATTTCCCATAAAATGACCCAATTTTGGAAAGCAAACACCCAACGTATAATCTGTGAGGCATAATGAGTCTTTTGAACGGTTCATTTTTCCCCAGACGTTTTTGGAAAATGTGGAAAAAAATGAAAATGCATTTTTCTTTTACACAAAGTTGTCAATTTATAAGATATTATATTATCCACACAAACACCACTCCATGTAAGAATCAATCAAAAATGATCTTAATTTGCAAATAAGGATCATAGTTCCTCAGAGAACAATGAGTGGGGCATGGTGGTGGGAAGAAATTAGCAGTACAAGCAACTTCCTGGGGGGGGGGGGGGGGGGCGTGATGTCATTCCTGTGTGCTTGCCACCGCTTCCCCGAACCAGGTATGCGCCACAGGCACATATATCTGCGCACAGCGCTTGCACATCTAGATGCATTCCAATTTTTATGGAAATTCATAGTAAAGCAGATGCAGATTTCCAGGACTGGACTAACAAATGTTTATAGTGAAAGGCAACTGGTGTTTTCTATTAAACAAGGTCTAAATGGGCCATTGGCATGCATCACAGTTGAAATTAGGAATGTGTCTTTGCAAAGTTAAACTAAATGAAATCCTTTCTTATTTTTGCTTGGGGATAGAGTGCAGAGGGATTAGAAGTCTTGATGACCCAAAAAGAACCGCGCTTTCCTAAATATTTACCCTAGTGTATATTCCTCCCATATAAGATTTGTATCCCCTCCGGGAAACTATGCGTATTGCAATGTCATATGATAAATGTGACATAAAATAACCCAAAATACAGAAATTTCAATCGTGAGTTGCATATATATAAGAGAACCTATATGCAAAAATCGTGATGACACATATGCATAAACAAAAATTGTGATAGAACATATATATGAACAATCAGAAACGTCCTCAATTTAAATATATCCTTATGTGATAGTCCTCAGAATAAATCCATATATGAAGTGAGAAATGCAAAACACCACGTGTTGATTCTAGTGTTTGAGAAGGTTAACCCTCTGCTTCATGTTCCAAGCCGTGAGGCATACCGCAGTGCACCACCACCAAGAATCAAGATTGGCTCCTTACCAGATGTCACTAAATAGTACGCTTTAAGAAATCAGGCCAGGCCATGTGTACTCCTCAATCTGCCAAAACTCCGCCCTCCTCCAGGATCACAGTTCAGAAGGACTCCAGTTTATATACATTAAATGGTCCACCATAAAGGAAGGAAAGAAAGCGCTCCAATAGTGTAAAAACGCTTATTTTAATAAAATCAAATAACTAAAATACACTTACAAGCATACAGTAAGGTTAGGCATGTCAAATGGGAAGCGTCGGCCGAACGCAGTTCTCCACAGATATATCCTTTCTCCAGCTGGTGTAGTTTGAGGCATACAACACGTACAACGGGACTAGAAAAAGGAAGTTCAATAGCCAGTAGCCAATATCCGCTGAATTGATTCCATCTAACCTTTTCTGCCGGAAAGTCTGGTTGTGTGTACACAGCATAACACACGCCTCTTTTCAGGGCAAGGTAAACAATGCTATCTGCAAGCTTTATATAACATAGGTTTGTATGCTAATGAAGCAATTGTAAACACATGAGCAGTCCATGAAACACACAAAATGCAAGTTCACCCAATGTAGAGAAAGAACTTCAAGGGTACACCTGTTAAGGATATCCTTAAATTACTAACACAAAAATAAGCCACCCCCCTGTCCAAAATTAAGCACATCATCCAGTATGCTACAAAACCACAGATTGGACAAACATCCCCCAGTCCAGGGGAAAAAAAAAGGCCCCCTAACATGGGCAAAAGTTATACAACAAATACCATTGCAGTCTATGGGAACTGATGTGTTAATTTTGCAAGTCCCCAATTGGCTGGCATATATTCTAGTTATTGGCCTTAAAATGAGTATGGGGGCCCAGGTCCCACTCTGAGGGACATAGATTAATGTCACCAATTTGGACAACCCAAAAAATGAAACAAGGAGAAGTGCCTTTAAAAATGTAAAATTGCTTAAAAGCTAATAACTGGGAGGGGGGGGGGGGGCTTACTCTGCCTGTAATCATCTGTAATCATCTGTAGCATGTATCCAAAATACTGCTTCAAAGCTGTATGGCTTTAGAGAAAACTTACAAATCTACATTGCAGCAGCAAGATATACAAGGCCATTTGAGGCTGTTAATTCTTAAAATGAGAACCCCCACCTGAAAAATACCAACCCAAACTAAAAAAATTGTGTGCCCCTCCCACACTAACAGATCCCTAGCCAAACACACAGCAAGCCAGCTCATTAAAGGGGGTGGATGTTTGGGGGCAGCAGGGGCTCGGGCACCCCAAAAGTCAACCACCCATATTGAGGGGGACAAGGGCATCTTCCACACAACCCTAGGCTGGGGTTGTGGGGGGCTGCAGACAGGGAGCTTTACAGAATGTGGAAAACCCCTTTAAACTAGTGGGTACAAGGTACTTTGTGGTTGATATTGGGCTGAGCCCAACATGCCCCAAAGGCAGCCAGCTATGTTGAGTGCATGTGACCTTGTATGGTTCAGGAGGGGGTTGGGCAATCGCTCTTCTTGCCCCTTTCCTAGCTGAACCTGCTGTATGCTCAGAAAAAGGATGTGGTTTGGATTGGTGAAGGCAGCTCACAGCCTTTGGAGAATGGAGTGGAGTGTGGAGTTTCCCTTTTAACCACCTCAGTACAGTGCAGTTACACCCCCTTCCTGACCAGACCAATTTTCAGCTTTCAGCGCTCTCACACTTTGAATGACAATTACTCAGTCATCCAACACAGTATCCATATGAAACTTGCGTCCTTTTTTCCACACAAATAGAGCTTTCTTTTAGTGGTATTTAATCACTAGTGGGTTTTTTATTTTTTGTGCTATAAATAAAATAAAACGTAAATGTTGTGAAAAAAATGCCTTTTTCTTCGTTTCTGTCATAAATTTTTGCTAATTAGTAATTTTTCTTCATAAATTTTGGCCAAAATTTATACTGCTACATATCTTTGGTAAAAATAACCCACATTAGTATATATTATTTGGTCTTTGTGAAAGTTATAGAGTCTACAATCTATGGTGCCAATCACTGAAAATTCATCACTTCTGATCAGGCCTTCAGTACATCAGGTGTATCTCATTTCTTGAGACTCTAACTAGTCAGGAAAGTACAAATACCCCCCAAATGACCCCTTTTTACAAAGTAGACATCCCAAGGTATTAAGTAAGTAGCATGGTGAGTTTTTTTAAGTTGTCATTTTTTCCCACAATTCTTTGCAAAATGAAGATTTTTTATTTTTTTTTATTTTTTTTTACTAAATTGTCATATTATCAGGTTATTTCTCACACACAGCATATGTATACAACAAATTACCCCCCAAAATACATTCTGCTACTCTTCCCGAGTACGGCAATACCACATGTGTGAGACTTTTACACAGCCTGGCCACATACAGAGCACCAACATCGATGTAGTACCTTCAGACGTTCTACGAGCAAAAATGACGCATCTCATTTCTCAACCACCTATTACAATTTTGAAGGCCCTGGAGTACCAGGACAATGGAATTTCCCATAAAATCACCCCATTTTGGAAAGCTAACACCCCAACGTATAATCTGTGAGGCATAATGAGTCTTTTGAATGGTTAATTTTTTTCCAGAAGTTTTTGGAATATGTGGAAAAAAATTAAAACGCATTTTTTTTTAAACAAAATTGTCAATTTATAAGATATTTCTAACACATAGCATGTATATAGCAAAAATTACACCCCAAAATACATTCTGCTACTCCTCCCGAGTATGGCGATACCACATGTGTAGGACTTTTACACAGCCTGGCCACATAGAGAGGCCGAACATTGAAGTAGTACGTTCAGGCGTTCTAGGAGCATAAATGACACATCTTATTTCATTCCTACCCATCACACTTTTGAAGGTCCTGGACCACCAGGACAGTGAAATTACCCACAAAATGACCCCATTTTGGAAAGTAAACACCCCAACGTATATTCTATGAGACATGGGCTGCAAATAGGTACTCGGGTACTCTGATGGGCTGGAGATAGGTACTCGGGTACTCAGGTGGACTGTGACAGGTACTCGGGTACTCAGATGGACTGGAACAGGTACTCGGGTACTCTGATTGCCTGGTGACAGGTACTCGAGTACTCTGATGGCCTGGTGACAGGTACTCGGGTACTCTGATGGCCTGGTGACAGGTACTCGGGTACTCTGATGGCCTGGTGACAGGTACTCGGGTACTCTGATGGCCTGGTGACAGGTACTCGGGTACTCTGATGGCCTGGTGACAGGTACTCGGGTACTCTGATGGCCTGGTGACAGGTACTCTGATGGTTTGGTGACTGGTATTTGGGTACTCTGAAGGGCGGTGACAGGTACTCAGATGAACTGTGACAGGTACTCGGGTACTCAGATGGGCTGTGACAGGTACTCGGTACTCTAATGGACTGTGACAGGTACTCGGTACTCTAATGGACTGTGACAGGTACTCGGTACTCTAATGGACTGTGACAGGTACTCGGTACTCTAATGGGCCGTGACAGGTACTCGGTACTCTAATGGGCCGTGACAGGTACTCGGGTACCCTGATGGGCCGTGACAGGTACTCGGGTACCCTGATGGGCCTTGACAGGTACTCGGGTACCCTAATGGGCCGTGACAGGTACTCGGGTACCCTGATGGGCCGTGACAGGTACTCGGGTACTCTGATGTGCCGTGACAAGTACTCGGGTACTCTGATGTGCCGTGACAGGTACTCGGGTACTCTGATGTGCCGTGACAGGTACTCGGGTACTCTGATGTGCCGGGACAGGTACTCGGGTACTCTGATGTGCCGGGACAGGTACTCGGGTACTCTGATGGGCCGGGACAGGTACTCGGGTACTCTGATGGGCCGGGACAGGTACTCGGGTACTCAGATGAACTGTGACAGGTACTCGGGTACTCTGATGGGCTGGGACAGGTACTCGGGTACTCTGATGGGCTGGGACAGGTACTCAGGTACTCTGATGGGCTGGGACAGGTACTCGGGTACTCTGATGGGCTGGGACAGGTACTCGGGTACTCTGATGGGCTGGGACAGGTACTCGGGTACTCTGATGGGCTGGGACAGGTACTCGGGTACTCTGATGGGCTGGGACAGGTACTCGGGTACTCTGATGGGCTGGGACAGGTACTCAAATACTCTGATGGACTGTGACAGGTACTCTGATGGACTGTGATTGACAGGTACTATGAGGGGTGGTGACAGGTCCTCTTTATTGGGGGGGGGCAATCAGTATGTTTGGTGTACACTGTATGCGGTAACGAGATGTTACCGCAATCTCCTCCTCACACACGATCGGTGTGTGAGGAGGAGAACCCGGTAACATCCCGTTACCGCGGTTTGTTTACATTTTAGTGATCGGCTGTGAAAGGATCACAGCCGATCACGTGGGTAAACAGCCAGCCAATGGCTGTTTACCAGTGTCGGTGACGAGCAGTGTTCCCGGGGAACACGCCGCCACCGACGTGCATGCGCAGCGCGCTCGCGATCGCGCGCATGCGCCGTGCACGTAGGGGGTGTGACCATCTGTGATCGGCCGTGACTTCACGGCCGATCACGTGGTAAACAGCCATAACGAATGGCTGTTCACCCCCTTCGGTGGCGAGCGGTGTCTCCGTGACACGCCGCCACCGAAGAAACAGGGATGCGCGCGCACGATCGCGCGCATCCCTGTTTAAACGGGAGGCCGTCATATGACGGCCTCCCGCCACAATAGCTGCGCCGCCTGGCCGTCATTTGACGGCCGGCGGTCAGCAACTGGTTAAAAGCAAACGTTAGCCCATGGAAATCCAAGGGGTTAGAGGGGGGAGACAAGAATATTGGAGAATGGAGTGTGGAGTTCCCTTTTAAAAGCAAAAGCTAGCCCAAGGAAATCATATGCATTAGAGGGGGAATGTTAAATGTCTGTTTAGGAGGAGCTAGAGGAGTGAGAGTCTTTTTAAATAATTTTAACAAGGTGCATGTCACATGTTGGCAATGTAATATGCTAACATGACCTGTGTGCAAATCTCCTTAAAAAAAATACATGAAGGTAAACCAGCAGAACAAAAAAAAAAAAAAGACAAGTTTAGAGGTATGCCTGTTCAACCCCACAAAATTACATGTATGTTGCTTAACATTTACTAAGATTTTGGCCGTGCAGTGAACAAACGCATTTGAACGAGCACAAGTTCCCCTTCCGCATGCGCACTGCTTTCTCTGATCTCACGCAGTTCTAAACGTACTTGTGGGCACAGCAGGCTTTTTCTGAAAAAGTTACTTTCTCAGTCTATTTTGGGCATATTTGTTACTTGGGCAGTTGTTACTAAACTTTCTCACATCACCCCATAATATTGACACCTCCATCTTCTGGAAATATTGAATTGAAGATGCCGTGCGCATGTCCATATTGGCGCACAGAATGCATTCTCCCATGCACAGAGATCGCTATAGTAAGTGGGGGATTCACAATCTGTTCCCGGCGCACTGTTTCATAAATATGAAAATGTGCATTGTGCCTTGCTGTGCGCCTCTACTGATGGCAAGCAGCTTTCGTAAATCAGCCCCAGAGTGTCTCAGGAGTAAAGATGGACAGAGGTTCACCAATCTGTAAAAAGCTGCGAAATTGTTAAACAATTTCATAATAATGTTCCTGTGTATAATATTGCAAAGACTTTAAATGTATTGATAAAAATATTTATCACCTACAGTACATAATATCATCAAAAAATTAAGAGAATCTGGAGATATCTCTGTGCCCAAGGGAGAAGGCTGAAACTCAATATTAGATGCCTGTGATCTTTGGGCCCTGAGATGGCACTGCTTTAAAACAGGCATGTTTCTGTGATGGACATCACTGCATGGGCTCAGGAATACTTCCAAAAGTCACTGCCTGTGAACACAGTTCATCGTGCCATCCAGAAATGCAAGGTAATGCTCTATCATGCAAAGAAGAAGCCATATCTGAGCATTATCTGGAAATGCCACCTTCTTCTCTGGGCCAAAGCACTTTTAAAATCATCTGTTGAAAAATGGAAAACTGTTCAGTGGTCAGATAAATGGAACTTTGATATTTTTGTTTGGTAACTGTGTCCTCCAGACTAAAGAGGAGAGGGACCTTTCCGGCTTGTTATCAGCCCTCAGTTCAAAAGTCTGCATCTCTGATGGTATGGGAGTGCATTACTGCTAAAAGATATATCCGGGTTTTAGAGCAACATATGCTACCATCCAGATGACAACTTTTTCAGGGAAGACCCTGCATATTTCAGCAGGACAATGCTAAACCGCATGCTACATCTATGATAACAGCATGGCTTGATATTAGACTAGTCCGGGAGCTTAAATAGCCTGTTTGCAGTCCAGACCTTTCATCAGTTGAAAATATTTGGTGCATCTTGAGACGAAAAATGCAACAAAGAAGACCCAGGACTGTTGAGCATTTATAATCCTATGTCAGGCAAGAACAACATTCCTGTCCCAAAACTGGTGTCCTTAGTTCCAGACATTTAGAGTGTTGTTAAAAGAAGAGAGGATGCTACACCACAATAGACATGGCCCTATTAACTTTTTTTGAGATGTGTTGTTGCCACCAATTTAAAAATTACCTTATTTTTTTCCTAAAATTGTAATTGTGAATAAAATATGGGTTTTAGATTTGGAAGTCATTGTATTCTGTTTTTAGATTGTAGGTGTAGATTTTACACAGTTTCCCAATTTGTTTGAAATTGGGGTTGTAATGATATATTCTTAAAGAGGGATTTCACAAAAAAAAAAAATTATTAGAAGCCAGCAGCTATTAATACTACAGTTGCTGACTTTTAATAAATGGACACTCACCTGTCCCAGGGTCCAGCGATGTCGGCAGCCGAGGCCGATCGATCGCTCGGCTCTCGGCTGCCTCCCGCTGCCATTCTGGGTGAGGGAATCAGGAAGTGAAGTGTTGCGGCTTCACTTCCCGATTCCCTACTGCGCTGCAAGTCACCCAGCGCAATAGGAATGGTCCACGCTGGGACCCGTGTGTGTCCCAGCAAACAGCGCACCGGGACAGGAAACGGCATAGACTCCCGTGGGAGTCTATCCCCGGAAGTGGGTGCAAATACCTGTCTTAGACAGGTATCTGCACCCCCCTCCCCCCCGAAAGGTGCCAACTGTGACACCGGAGGGGGGGAGGGTTCCGATCAGTGGAAGTTGCACTTTAGGGTGAAACCCCGCTTTAAATGGTAAATAATCATTAACCACTTGCCGACCGCCACACGACGATGTACGTCGACAGACTGGCACGGGCAGGCATAAGGGCTTACATGTACGTCCTTGCCTGCCCGCCGGTCGGGCCCCCGCCCGGTGCCTGCGGCGGTCGGTATTCGTTCGGGAGCGATCCCGGACGAGGGGACAGCCATTCATTCATGGCCACCCCCTCGCGATCGCTCCCGACGAATGAAAATGTCCCGTGACATCACTTCCTCTCCTGTAATGTAAACACAGGAGAGGAAGTGATGTATTCTCTCCTCCGTGTCGGTATTTTTCGTTCCGGCACCGAGGAGAGAGGTTCGGTGAGTTGCACCAACACACCACACATACAGTAGAACATGCCAGGCACACTCACACCTTTACCCCCCGATCACCCCCCAATTACCCCTGCCCCCCCAGTCACAGTGACACCAATTGCTTTTTTTTTTTTTGCATTGGTGTCATTTGTGACTGTAATAACTGTTAGGGCAGTTAGGGTTAGCCCCCTTTAGTTCTAATGTGCCCCCCTAACCCCCCCCAATAAAGGTTTAACCCCGTGATCACCCCCCGTCGCCAGTGTCACTAAGGCTGGGTTCACATTGCAGCGGTTTATGAGAACGAATGTGATTCGCACCGCACTGCAGTGCAAATCACATCCGATCTCTGTGCGATTCGAGTTCAGCCATACAGATAGTATGGCTGAATTCGTGTCGCACCCGCCGCACCCGCCGCAAATTCGCACGGGACCCTTTTTTTGGTCCGCAGCAGAATCGGATCGCATGGGTGTTCACACCATGCGATCCGAGTTTGCAGATCGCACTGCGATATGCGAACTGATCTGGGGGTGTCATTAACATTTCACTGACACTCCCAGCAGTTCGCATAGGGCAGTGTGAACTGCCGCCGGGAGGCATGTGATGCGGGAACCCGCCGCGGATTCATGGCGTTCCCGCATCGCTCCAGTGTGAACCCAGCCTAATAAGCGATCGTTTTTCTGATCACTGTATTAGTGTCACAGGTGACGCTAGTTAGGCAGGTAGGTATTTAGGTTCGCCGCAGCTTTTTATAGCGCCAGGGACCCCCATATACTACCGCATAAAGCCCCCTGATTGCCCCCTAGTTAACCCTTTCACCAGTGATCACCATATAACTGTTACAGGTGACGCTGGTTGGTTAGTTATTTTTTTTATAGTTTCAGGGCACCCGCCATTTATTACCTACTCTCACTAGTGTACCCCTAGGGGTGTCTACTTTCCAAAATGGGGTCATTTGGGGGGGGTTTGTGCCATCTTGGCATTTTATGGCCTTCAAAACTGTAACGCCCTTAGAAAGCCTGAAGGCGGTGCTTGGTTTTCGGGGCCCCGTACGCGGCTAGGCTCCCAAAAAGTCCCACATATGTGGTATCCCCGTACTCAGGAGAAGCAGCAGAATTTATTTTGGGGTGTCATTTCACATATGCCCATAGCATGTGTGAGCAATATATCATTTAGTGACAACTTTGTGTAAAAAAAAATAAATAAATTTTTTGTCATTATTCAATCGCTTGAGGCAAAAAAATAAAATATTCAATGGGCTCAACATGCCACTTATCAATTTCCTTAGGGTGTCTACTTTCCAAAATGGGGTCATTTGGGGGGGTTTTGTACTGCCCTGCCATTTTAGCACCTCAAGAAATGAGATAGGCAGTCGTAAACTAAAAGCTGCGTAATTTCCAGAAAACGTACCTTAGTTTGTAGATGTGACAACTTTTGCGCAAACCAATAAATATACAATTATTGCCTTTTTTTTACCAAAGACATGTGGCTGAATACATTTTGGCCTAAATGTATGACTAAAATTGAGTTTATTGGATTTTTCTAATAACAAAAAGTAGAAAATATCATTTTTTTTTCAAAATTTGCGGTCTTTTTACGTTTATATCGCAAAAAATAAAAACCGCAGAGGCAATCAAATACCATCAAAAGAAAGCTCTATTTGTGGGAAGAAAAGGACGCAAATTTTGTTTGGGTACAACATTGCATGACCGCACAATTACCAGTTAAAGCAGCGCAGTGCCAAATTGTAAAAAGACCTCTGGTCATTTACCAGCAAAATGGTCCGGTCTGAATGTGGTTAATATAAGCCTTCACTCATCTCTGTAGTTATATTGACTATGAACAAATTCTTCAAAGTTCTGGGCCCATTCATACAATTGCGTGGTAAGGCATATTAGGTGCATTGATGTGCTGCTTTGCCATTCATCGCAAAAGTTACCCCCCAATGCACATTTTTTTTGTTTTTTTAGCTTTTGTTTGTTAGTGGAGCATATTTGGAGCAACACCATTCATGTAAATTGGCCTCCCTCTGCTCCACAAACGCTTCATGAAAACTCAAATCTACCAATGTACCAAATCTAAACGGTCTGTGAGTAGGGAAGAGCCGGTAACAACCAGTTACCGGTCTGTGTTTACATTTGTGATTGGCTGTGAATGGATCTTGGCTGATCACGTGGTAGACAGCCATGGTCATTGGCTGTTTGCCACTATCGATGACAAGCTGTGTCTTGGAAACACGTCGGCACCGACATCGCCGCGATGTGCGCTCCTGTCTGAATGGGCGCCATCCCCGCTCTGCCATCATTTTACTATGCAGTGAGTGAGAGGAGGTTGAAGGTAAATGAGAGGTCTCAATAAAGAGGACCTGTCATGCTTATTTCTATTACAAGGGATATTTACATCCCTTGTAATAGAAATAAAAGTGATCAAAAAAATAAAGGAGCTGGGGTGCGGCAAATGGAAATTTTTGGTCCTGAAAATGCAGGATGCACTTTGCCAAAAACCAAAACCAAAATTAGTTTAAAAATTTTTTTTTTTATATATATAATTGTATTCTTTTCAACTTTTTAATTAATATCAATTTAAATGAATATGAATTTATTGTTGGCCATCATTGGCACCTTTAGTTCAAGAAAAGCTCAAGAAAAATGCAGCCTCTAACCATCTCTTGTATCATGTGCTCAGTCTTTAACCTTGCATCATGTCTGCAATCCTTTACTTAAACTTAACCACTTGGGTACCGCGCTATTGCCGAATGACGGCATTAGCGCGGACCTAGATTGCCGGGACTACGTCTATTGACGTCGTCCCGGTTACGAGCGGCCTGCGCGCCCCCTGAGGGGCGCGCGCGGCGCGCTCCCTGAGGGGCGCGCGCGGCGCGCTCTGTGATCGGCGAGTCCGTGAGACTCGCCTGATCACCGATCCGTGTAAGGGGTCGATCCCGACCCCTTATCACGTGATCAGCTGTCAGCCAATGACAGCTGATCATGTGATAAAATGGAGCCGGTAATCGGCTAGTATTCCTCCTCGCGCTGACAGCGCGAGGAGAAAAAAAAAAAGCCGATCGCCGGCGGCCGTGTTCGGGACATCAGTCCCGATCACGGCCAGCAATTCAAGCGGACACCTGCCCCCTGCCAGTGCCCACCTGCCACCCGCAGTGCCATCCTGAAATAAGGTAAGTGCCCATAGTGCCCACAGTGCCACCCAGCAGTGCCCACAGTGCCACCCAGCAGTGCCCACAGTGCCACCCACAGTGCCACCCAGCAGTGCCCACAGTGCCACCCACAGTGCCACCCAGCAGTGCCACCCACAGTGCCACCCAAAATCTGCCTCAAAGGTGCTGCACCCCAGTGCCGCCCATCAGTGCCCAGCAGTGCCGCCCATCAGTGCCCAGCAGTGCCGCCCATCAGTGCCCAGCAGTGCCACCTATCAGAGCCACCTATCAGTGCCACCTATCAGTGCCCATCAGTCCCATCTATCTGTGGTACCTATCAGTGCCCATCCGTGCCACCCATCCGTGCCATCTTATCTGCCCATCTTTGCCCATCAGTGCCGCCTTATCTGTGCCCATCGGTGCCGCCTTATCTGTGCCTATTAGTGCCGCCTTAACTATGCCTATCAGTGCCCACCAGTGCAGCCTATCAGTGCCCATCAGTGCCCACCAATGCAGCCCATCAGTGCCCACCAATGCAGCCTATCAGTGCCGCCTAATCAGTGCACTTCAATGAAGGAGAAAAATGACCCGTTTGCAAAATTTTATAACAAACTATTAAAACATGATTTTTTTTTTTTGCATCTTTTTTTGTTTGTTTAGCAAAAAATAAAACTCCGAGCTGTAACTAAATACCACCAAAAGAAAGCTCTATTTGTGGGAAAAAAATGATAAAAATTTCATTTGGGTACAGTGTTGTATGACCGCGTAATTGTCACTCAAAGTGCATCAGCGCTGAAAGCTGAAAATTGGTCTGGGACTGAGGGGGGTTTAAGTGCCCAGTAAGCAAGTGGTTAAACACACTGCTAATAGTATTAGCACAATTTTCATTTGGTGCACCTTTAGCAGACTTTATACAAGAGATGGTCAGAGATGGCAGACATGATGTGAGAGATAAATGCAGCCTTACCAGTGTCCATGAAATGCAGCCTCACCAGTGCCTGTCAGATGCAGCCTTCCAGTGCCTGTCAGATGCAGCCTTCCAGTGCCTGTCAGATGCAGCCTTCCAGTGCCTGTCAGATGCAGCCTTCCAGTGCCTGTGGATGCAGCCTCACCAGTGCCTTTGGGATGCAGCCTTGCCAGTGGTTAGATCAGAGTGACATTCTCCCGCTGTGTTACAGAGCTGGATTTGAATTGCAGCAGTAACATCCCGTGATCATGTCACACTGATTCAATTTCCTGGCATTGGATCAATGTGCCGTCTATCACAGGAAGCGGGACATTGTAACTGCGGCCTGGGCAATTCAGCTCCATGACACACAGAGATCGTGGCTCTGTGAGAGGGAAGAGGGAGGGGAGGACACTGAGCCACAAGGATGACACCCCCACAATGGGTGGCACCCTGTGTGAACTCCGCCCCCTTTTCGGCTCTTATGGCCCTTTTCGGCTCTTTTTTTTTTCTTATGACCCGATGCCGAAAACACTGTTTTCGGACGAGATGTTTTGGCGGCCAAAATTTTGATGCACCTCTAAAAGGGACAGTGTCAAAATAAAAAGTTAAAAGTTTTTTTTTAAATGTAATGCACTCCATCTCTCTGACTTTGCGCACAGAAGCGGATGCATACTTAAGTTGCGCCTGCATATGTAAACAGTGTTTAAACCACACGTGAGGTTTTGCTGTGCTCATTAAAGCGAGAGCAATAATTCTAGCACAAGATCTTTTCTGTATCTCTAAACAGTTAACCTGTAAAAAATTGAAAGTGTTGCCTATGGAGATATTTAAGTACCGTTGTTTCTTGCCATTCCATGAGTGTGTGCAATTTTAAAGTATGACATGTTGGGTATCTTTACTCCACGTAACATCATCTAAAACAATTGGGCTATATTTACTGTTTTTTTTTTATTCTTTAAAGTGTATTTTTTACCAAAAAATTGCATTTAAAAGACCTCTGTGCAAATACAATGTTACATAAAATATTGCAAGGACCGCCATTTTATTCTCTAGGGTCTAATATACATACATACATATATATATATATATATATATATATATATATATATATATATATATATATATATATTTATATGTATATGTATGTATGTATATATAGTAATTAATGAGTGGGTTACCTTCCTTTCTTTTAATCTGTTTTTATCAAAGCACGGTCAGGGTGGACTCCCAATCCTCCACTGGTTTAAATTAGAAGAAAAAGACGGGACCAATGCTTCATTGCAATTTTTCTTTACTTCAATTTCATTCCAAAATGTGTATGAAAAAATGCAAGCGACTGTACAGTTTCAAGCATCACTGCTCTTCCTCAGGCTTATCTGGCTGTGTGTAACATACTAATGCAAAGATAGTGCATTTATCCCAACCCAAGGTGTACCCCACAGGTGTGTGACCCAATCATCAAATCGATAACAATATAAAGCTGAATTAACCCTATACCACTCAATCTATACTTCAACATACACCCTGAATACAATTATAACTAATATATAACGTATGTCCAAAATTAGGACAAGGGGATCCTCAGCACATGCATAAATCATTATGTATAACGAAGGACAGACAGGGAACCAAAGCCTCATCTGTACCCCTATTACTAGCATTATAACAAAAGGAACAAACAAAGAGCCCCAATGCCCTTCCTCCAATAGAAAAATATGAACAATTTGTATTTATACTTCACGATCCTGTTGTAGCATTTCCAAAGAGTTTCTCTTCAGCACATTTTCCCTGTTATTCAATATCATTCTTCTTTACATCAATCTTATTGCAAAGCATGCATAAAATGCAAGTATTCAAGATCGCGGATCATCTCCATGGAATCTACAGGAAAATAAACACACACACACACACACACACACACACACACACACACACACACACACACACACACACACACACACACACACACATATATACACCTTAAATATATACATGTATATGCATGAAAAAGTCCCTGACATCGCATATTTCTAAAAATAGGTATAAATAATAATCTCTATTCAGCCCATAAGGATGCAGAGATTGTAATTTATTAATCCACCATACCTCCCGTTTTTGAAATTTCAAAATTCTGTCACTTCCTCTTCTATCACGGAATACCTCTTCCACTACCATGAAACATAACTCTGATTCCTTGTGTCCTTTCTCTACAAAATGTTTGGATACTGGTAAACCTGGTTGTAAATGTCTGATTGTACTGCCATGCTGGGCTATGCTATACTTGATCTTTTGAGTTGTTTCACCAACATATATGAGATTGCAGGGACATGTAAGGATATATACCACATATGAGGACTGGCACGTGTGGAAACCATTAATCATTATTTTTTCTCCACTCGTGGGAGGCATAAAATGGTCACATTTCATTAAGAGATTGCATTGGATGCAATTTAAACACGGATTACATCCCTTTCTCTTTCTCCCAAGGAATGTCATTTTAGTTTCCTGGGTATTAACCTTAAATTCAGAACGGGCCAGAGAGTCCCTCAGCGTTCTATTATGCCGATAAGCTCTCAAGGGGATCTGTTGCAAAATATCTATTTGGGGCAGGGCTTGACAAATTTGATTGGAATCTAGGAGCCTGACCTGACATGGAGACGAGTGAGGGGAAGATGGCGCAGCGCCCCCCACCTGTCTCCAAGTCATTGCCCATAGCTCTCAGAGGGACATTTTTTTATTTTATTTTTTTCAAATGACAATTCTTTTTTTTAAATTGCATTTTAGTGTACATATCTCATATTTAAGAGGACCTGTCATGCTTTTTTTCTATTACAATGGATTTTTACATTCCTTGTAATAGGAATAAAAGTGACACAATTTTTTTTTTTTTTAAAAAGAACAGTCAAAAAAATAAAAATTAAAAGTTAAAGTAAAAAAATAAAAATTATTTTAAACGCGCCCTGTCCCACCCGCATATGAAAGCGGGGTTCAAACCACACATGTGAGGTATCGCCGTGATGGGTAGAGCGAGAGCAATAATTCTAGCCCTAGACCCCCTCTGTAACTCAAAACGTGCAACCTGTAGAATTTTTTAAACGTCGCCTATGGATATTTTAAAGGGTAAAAGTTTGTCACCATTCCATGAGCGGGTGCAATTTTAAAGCGTGTCATGTTGGGTATCAATTTACTCGGCTTAACATCTTTCACTATATAAAAAAAATTGGACTAACTTTACTGTTGTCTTATTTTTTTATTAAATAAATGATTTTTCCCCAAAAAAGTGTGCTTGTAAGTCCGCTGTGCAAATACGATGTGACAGACAGTTTTGCAACGACCACCATTTTATTCTCTAGGGCATTCGAATAAAAAAAAAAAATATATATATATATATATAATGTTTAGGGTTTCTAAATAAAGAGAAGGAGATCGGCAGGCAATAAAACCAGGCAGGGGAAGCTCCATTAGCATTGCTGGTTGTCATACCAACGGCCACCACAAGAGGGTGCCAGATTCCAGAAGGAATCATAGGACCGCAGAAGGCCTCAAAGCCGCGGCCTCAATTACCGGCCGCCGGCGGAACGGCCCGACACGATCACGCCGGGGGGGGTCCACGGAGACAGGATACCCCCGGCTATGCTGCCCCAGGCGCCAGGTCACTAATTCTAGTCGCAAATGCGACCTGGCGCCCGGGTTTTGTGGAGCCCTGATTTGGGGGTAAGATTGTTTGAGAAGGGGCCAATACTTTTTAACAATATTAAAGATTTTCTCACTATAACTACTAAATCGAAATACAAAAGGTATTCTTGGTCTCTCCTGTTTATATTTCCTGGGAACACAGAATGCAAATCTTTACATTTAACAAATTCCTCATATGACAAAAAGGTTTTTTAAATCTTGTTCAATCTTCCTTAATTGTTCTGATAGTAAAGCAAGTTCTGTGTGTATAAATGAAATGGTGAGAGTCATTAGATCAAAAGAGCACTTGTTAAAGGGGAGCTCCACCCTAAACTGGAACTTCCGCTCATTGGAACCCTCCCCCCCTCCAGTGCCACAATTGGCACCTTTCAGGGGGGAGGGGGTGCAGATACCTGTATAGTACAGGTATTTGAACCCACTTCCGGCATAGATATCGGCAGAATCTGCGGGTATTTACACCACTTCCTGCGGGTCCCCCGCTGTCTGCTGGGAAACACGGATCCCAGAGACAGCGGGGACCATCCTTATTGCTCAGCGCGACTCGCGAATGCACAGTAAGGAACCGGAAGTGAAGCCGCAAGGCTTCACTTCCTGATTCCCATACCCAAGATGGCGGCGGGAGCATCCGAGAGCCAATCGAGAGATCGGCTTCGGGTGCCGACATCGTGGGCGCACTGGGCGGGTAAGTGTCCTTATTTTAAAAGTCAGCAGCTGCAGTATTTGTAGCTGCTAACTTTTAAAAACAAAAAACGGCGCTTTAAGAATTTTCATGACAGTATTCTTATATTCATCATTGTCACTAAAAAGCATGGGGGCCAACCTCATGCTGTACTGTACAGTGGCTTGCATTTTTTTGTACACATTTTGGAATGAAATTGAAGTAAAGAAGAATTGCATTGAAGCTTTGGTCCTGTCTTTTTCTTCTATCTATCTATATCTATATATATATATATATATATTTATGGTCGAAGCCCTATGGCCGATACGGATATGAACAAATAGACTTACCATAAGATTAACAACATGAAATGGACCTGAAGTGTGCCCTGGTCTGATGGTCGGTATACCAAAATAAAGGGGCATACCCTAGATTAGAAATTAATATTTTGTGGAGAGAAATGAATTTGAGAAATGCCCTGAAAAGGGGATGGGAGGGTGGGTGCCGCGCACCGGAAACCGACAAAGACCACAGGCGAGCGGGCTGGTTAAATACCCTCCGGGCTCCTCCCATAAATTCAGGCCACCATACTGGCCTTCCTACTTATGGTCGAAGCCCTATGGCCGATACGGATATGAACAAATAGACTTACCATAAGATTAACAACATGAAATGGACCTGAAGTGTGCTCTGGTCTGATGGTCGGTATACCAAAATAAGGGGGCAAAAACATTCAGGTAGGGGTGTAGTTTTATTAGTTTTAGCTTAATTAGTTGAGCAAGTTTGGTGAACGCTTGTGCCATTTCCACCCGAGGATTGGGGATGTAACGGCGAAGGTAGGCAGGGTTCCAACTGCTTAGTCTCTCAATGACGTGACTTGGGACCCATGCCTACATGCTGCCAAGGTTGCTCAAATACTAAAGAGTGACCACGGTATGGACCGGGGTCGAGATGTAGGCTGCGTAGAAGAACCCCATGTGTTTGGGAAACTGGCAGGTACACAAGTGTTAGCACGAAAAGGCAATAGGGGACTATAGATTACGCGTTCCGGTAGGAGTGACAGTAGTTAGTCGAGTATGGTTACTCGACACCAAGCACTGCTTGTTCTATAGAAATGGACGTCTATCCTGGAGCCAGATTGCTGGGTTTTTAGACACTGCAAGGTGGAGGATGAAATGGTGTTGGTAGCGAGCCAAGTGACGACTATGCAGAACTTGGCCTGCGGGATTGCTGAAGGCCTGGAATGAACATACAATGGACATTAAACTGGTGCGGCCAAGATAACTGCAGCAGTCTGCGCAGGAAGGACACAACCGAGAGCGGTCCAGACCTGGCTTTATCAACAAGATGAACCTCGGCCCAGTTGTCGGTGGTGAAAGCCACGACCTGTCCTGTCCTGACATGACCCCAGAGTCGAGAGGCTGTCATGACCGGGTATAGCTTGAAGAGGGAGGAAATCCAGGTAAACCCGGGGTTTAGGAGTATCCCTGATGCCATGGTCCTGTAAGCCAGTGGTGGCCAAAAATTGCAGCGAAGCCTGTGGAGGCTGCGGCATCAGTCACTACCAGGGGTGACAGGGGCATCGTAGATGGTATAAAGATCGCTATACCAACCCATGCAGAAAGGAACCTTCCGACATTGATAGGTCTGCTAATGCCACGGTATCTAAACCAAGGATCTGAGAGGGGTCCTGCGTCCGTGAGAGGAAGACCAGGAGGCATGACATAAAGATTGACCCTGGGGAATGGCCCGTATTGCAGATTTGATAATTCGTCAGGTGGTGTCTGTGTCGAACCTGGCTGCCAGTGCTACTAACGATAAATTGGCTAGGCCGTGCGAACCATAAAGGGCCAGGTAGATGGCCGCTTGGATGACTAGACTGGGGAATGTGCGAGGATTTTATGTGTCCCTAAAGATGGCAGTTGTGATGGGCGAGCGTTTGCCGTTGGCTATGGGCTGATGCCTCTGGATGCCTCGTAGTGGGGATCTTACTGTATGGGCCGTAAAGACTGATGGCTCTCCGGGCCCTGTAAGGATAAGAAATGCTGAACGCTGGCTAGGTATAGCCTGAGCGTGTTACAGGAAGAAGCCAGTTGCGTGTGTCAACATGATCCTGGTGCCGGATGGAAGTTGAACTCAACTGTCCTAAGGGAGAGACAGACAGATAGGAAACGGTGAGTGGCTTGTAAGAAAAGCCACAGGGGACAAGTGGCCAATTAAGTGCTGCTGAAAACGACGTGTAGCCAGTTTGTGCCACTGAGAATGTGCAAGCACAAGAATGATTGCAAGAGGTTATGCTAAGTCGCGAGCCTTGGCATGATTGCAAAAGTTGTGTTTGAACGTGTGCTTGCGACAACTGCACGGGAGTTTGTCACTGGAGATGTGTTCGTGGTGACTCTGAGAAATTCGTGTTACCGCATGTGCTTTGCAAAGACTGCAGGAGTTGTGCTTGAATGTGTGTTTGGATGCGTGCTTGCAACGATTGCAAGATTTTATGCCAAGATGCGTGCTTGCAATGATCGCAAGGTGTTATGCTAGGATGCGTGCCTGCAACGATTGCAAGGAGTTACATCAGGATGCGTGCTTGCCATGATTGCAAAATGTTGTGCTAGGATGCGTGCCTGCAACGATCGCAAGAAGTTATGCCAGGATGCGTGCCTGCAACGATTGCAAGGAGTTATTGTCAGTACTAGAATCCCTTTAGGACCCAGCACAACTCACCTGACACAGCCTGTGTCTGGGAAACAACAGTGATTGGCCAGCTCACGTTTAAATCACCTGTATCAGCATTCAGTCAGCGCTCGTGTTAGAGTTCACTTGTGTTTGATCCAGCTGATATTTGCTCTGTGACTTTCTTGTTTGACCCGGCTTGTTTGACCTTCCTTGCTTGCTTCTGATTCTGTACCGTTTGGATTCTGATCTACCTGTGTATGACCCAGCTTGCCTAGACTACGCTTTGCCTGATTCTACTAGTACCCACATCTGCAGCAGTGAACCACAAGGTCCAGCAATCATCTATCCTCATCTACAACAGTGAACTACAAGGTCCAGTACTCATCTACCCTCATCTACAGCAGTGAACTACAAGGTCCAGCAATCACCTACCTTCGTCTGCAGCGGTGTACTACAAGTCCCAGCTGACCTGCTCTGCTTAGACCTGCTCATGGTATGTGCTTTGAACTCTTTGTATAATCAGCACACCTGAACTGTTACTTGTTATCTGCACCTAGCCTGACATTAACACGAGCCAATACATAAAGGGAAACCTATCATGAATCCTGAACAGGCTCAGTTGTTTACACAAGAACTTTGCCGTTTATCGCATCAAGTTCAGGAAATGGCCACAGAGCTCACCAAGGTGCAATCTCCTTCTACTACCACCATTACTAAAACTCCATCTGAACCAAAAATTCCTTTGCCCGACCGGTTTTCTGGTGACCGTAAAGCGTTTTGCAACTTTAAAAACAGCTGCAAATTATATTTCAAGTTGAGGCCATCCTCGTCTGGCCCTGAAACTCAGAGGGTTCAAATCATTATCTCTCTACTATAGGGTGACCCCCAGGCTTGGGCCTTTAACCTGGAACCTAACCATCCAGCCTTACTAACAGTAGATGCCTTCTTTGAAGCCCTTGGGTTGCTATATGATGATCCAGATCGTGCTGCTACTGCAGAATCGACCCTGCGTAACTTAAAACAAGGAACTACCACAGCTGAAATGTATTGCTCAGAGTTTCGCAGGTGGGCCCCGGAATCTGGCTGGAATGATGCAGCTCTCCGCAGCCAGTTTAGAATTGGCCTTTCAGATGCGATTAAAGACGCTCTGGTCAACTTCTCCTATCCAGCCTCACTGGAGGAGGCTATGTGTCTAGCTATTAGAATTGACCGCCGCCAGCGAGAGAGGAGGCGAGAACAAACGATGGCTGTGGCAAACTGTATACCTTCCTTACCACCTGATTATTCCATCTCCAGTGCCAGATCTGAGGAAGAACCTATGCAGTTAGGCTCCACCCGGTTATCGGCCCAGGAACACAAACGCAGGCGTAATATGGGACTCTGCTTATACTGTGGCCTCAAGGGTCATATGCTCCGTTCGTGCCCTACACGTCCGGGAAACGCCAGGACCTAGGTGATTGCGGGGAGGTCACCTTAGGTCTACTCTCATCTCCCCAGGGGGACAATCGTATACTTTTACCCGCTGTCATTCACTTTGGGACAGGGGCTCATGAACTGCTGGCCTTGGTGGATTCTGGAGCAGCTGAGAATTTTATTGATAAAACTCTGATCACCTCTTTGTCCCTGGAAACTCATGCTCTAGATTGTCCAGTCCGCCTGATCTCTGTGGATAATCGGCCTCTCTCACAAGACCTAGTGCTCCAATCCACCAACCCTTTCCAGTTACAATTAGGGGCTTTGCATTGGGAGAAGATTTCTTGTCTTGTCATTGACTCTCCATCCACTCCTTTGATCCTAGGCCTTCCTTGGCTTCAGAAGCACAATCCTGTAATTGACTGGCCAACAAGAGATATTCTGGCTTGGTCCAATCAGTGTAAAAAGAGCTGCATCCAGCACCCTGTTCGACTTGATACCTGTCAAGTGGGAATAGAACAGATTCCACTTTGTTATAAGGACTTTCGGGATGTGTTTTCTAAAGGAATTGCTGACACTTTACCTCCTCATCGCAGTTATGATTGTCCCATTGACCTCTTGCCTGACACTACACCTCCTCGAGGGAGAGTCTTTCCACTGTCTGAACCAGAGAATCTTGCTTTGCAAGAATACATCCAGGAAAACCTAGCTAAGGGTTTCATCCGTCCCTCCACTTCTCCCGCAGGAGCAGGATGCTTCTTTGTCCCGAAGAAGGATGGAGGACTGCGACTTTGTGTTGATTACAGAGGCCTAAATAAAATAACCATTCCCAATCGGTATCCTCTCCCTCTCATCACAGAGTTGTTCTCTCAAATCCAGGGAGCCAAAATCTTCTCCAAACTGGATTTAAGGGGAGCCTATAATCTGGTGCGAATCCGTGCAGGCGATGAATGGAAGACGGCCTTTAACACCAAGGATGGTCATTATGAATGTCTTGTCATGCCTTTCGGCCTCAGGAATGCACCAGCCGTCTTTCAGAACTTCATGAATGACATTTTCCGTGACATGATGGGTCGCTTCATGCTTGTTTATTTAGACGATATTTTGATTTACTCTCCCAATCTTGAAACACATCAGAAGCATGTCTGCTCGGTATTAGCCCGACTAAAGACTCACTCCCTTTTTGTAAAGCCTGAAAAATGTCTTTTCCATGTTAAACAAGTACCTTTCCTGGGTTATCTAATTTCTGACACAGGCCTCACCATGGACCCAGCCAAGGTTCAAGCCATTCTAGACTGGGCACCACCTTCAGACCTGAAGGCAGTTCAACGCTTCCTGGGCTTTGCAAATTTCTATCGAAAATTCATTAAGAACTTTGCCACCATTGCACATCCCATCACCTCTCTCACCAGGAAGACTCCTAGTACATTTAAATGGACTACTGAAGCCCAGGCAGCCTTCACCCAGTTAAAGAAAGCCTTTACCTCTGCACCAATTCTACGCCATCCTGTTCCTGAGCTACCTTTTATTGTAGAGGTAGATGCATCTGAAGTAGGAGTGGGGGCGCTTTTGTCACAAAAAGATCCTGTAAGTGCTGCCATCCACCCTTGTGCCTTCTTGTCCCGTAAATATTCCCCAGCAGAACGCAATTACGATATAGGCAACAGAGAACTTTTAGCCATAAAGCTAGCTTTAGAGGAATGGAGACATTGGCTGGAGGGAGCTCGCTATCCATTCATAGTTCTGACTGACCACAAAAACCTTGAATATATCCGTTCTGCTAAAAGACTGAACTCGCGTCAAGCCAGGTGGTCATTGTTCTTCTCCAGATTTGACTTTACAATTTCTTATTTACCAGGTCCAAAAAACATTAAGGCCGATGCCTTGTCTCGCAGTTTTTTATCAGAGTCTCCTCCTCCGCTTCCTCCTCAACCCATTATCTCTGAGGATAGGATTTTGGCTTTTACCCAGACTGACATCTCTGAGGCCTTGTTACCAGCACAGGCTGAAGCCCCTCCCTCCACTCCCCCTGGTATGCTCTTTGTGCCCCTGGCTCTTCGTTTGCAGGTATTGCAACAAGTACATGCATCAAAACCTGCAGCACATCCAGGGTTTAGACAAACTTTTGAGATTGTCTCTCGCAACCTCTGGTGGCCATCGCTTAGGCAGGATGTGTTAGCCTTCGTCCAGGCCTGTGAAGTTTGCGCCAGAAGCAAGAGCAGTACCTCTAAGCCCCCCGGTCTCCTTCGTATTCTACCAATACCTACCTGTCCCTGGACCCATTTATCTATGGACTTTATCACAGACTTGCCTCTGTCCCAGGGATGTTCCACGATCTGGGTGGTGGTAGACAGGTTCAGTAAAATGGCCCACTTTGTTCCGCTTCCATCTGCTAAAGAACTGGCATCTTTATTCATTAAGCACATTTTCAGGCTCCATGTGGCACCAGTTAACATTGTCTCTGACCGTGGCTCTCAGTTTATAGCTCAGTTTTGGAAGGCCCTTTGCTCTCAGCTGGGGATTAAATTATCATATTCTTCAGCATATCATCCTGAGACTAATGGCCAAACAGAAAGGACTAATCAGACTCTAGAGAAGATGGTACGTTGTCTGATGGCCAAAGATGAGGTGGAGTGGGTCAACATCCTTCCATGGGCAGAGTTTGCCTTTAATAATTGTGCCAGCACATCTACAGGGACCTCTCCTTTCTTTTGTGTTTACGGGTTGCATCCTCGTGTGTGCTCCTTTGATCTTCCGCCCTCTGATGTTCCAGATGCCAACACCACGATTGAACATTTCTCCAAAATCTGGTCCGATGTAAATCATGCTATTTACCGCTCTGTGCAGGCTTTTAAGAAAACTGCTGACAAGAAGCGCTCAAAGGCACCAGAATATAAAGTTGGTGACAAAGTGTGGTTATCATCTCGGAATCTGTCCCTGCATGTTCCATCTAAAAAGCTTGGCCCAAAATTCATCGGGCCTTATGAAATCTCGGAGATTGTTAATCCTGTGTCCTACAGATTAAAACTGCCCCCATCCATGCGCATTCCAAATGTCTTTCATGTTTCATTCTTGAAACCTGTTCATTCCAGCCTCCTAGTAAATGAACCAGAACCTGTGGATGTGTTGGACAGTCAAGAATATGAAGTGGCATTTATTCTTGATTCCAGACGAGTGCGCAATTCCTTACAATATCTTGTTCATTGGAAAGGGTTCGGCCCAGAGGATCGATCTTGGGTACCAGCTCGTGATCTTCATGCTGATCGACTTAAGAAGAAGTTCCATCTCCGTTATCCAAGTAAGCCTGGGGGTGCAGGAGCAACCCCTCGAGAAAGGGGGGGTACTGTCAGTACTAGAATCCCTTTAGGACCCAGCACAACTCACCTGACACAGCCTGTGTCTGGGAAACAACAGTGATTGGCCAGCTCACGTTTAAATCACCTGTATCAGCATTCAGTCAGCGCTCGTGTTAGAGTTCACTTGTGTTTGATCCAGCTGATATTTGCTCTGTGACTTTCTTGTTTGACCCGGCTTGTTTGACCTTCCTTGCTTGCTTCTGATTCTGTACCGTTTGGATTCTGATCTACCTGTGTATGACCCAGCTTGCCTAGACTACGCTTTGCCTGATTCTACTAGTACCCACATCTGCAGCAGTGAACCACAAGGTCCAGCAATCATCTATCCTCATCTACAACAGTGAACTACAAGGTCCAGTACTCATCTACCCTCATCTACAGCAGTGAACTACAAGGTCCAGCAATCACCTACCTTCGTCTGCAGCGGTGTACTACAAGTCCCAGCTGACCTGCTCTGCTTAGACCTGCTCATGGTATGTGCTTTGAACTCTTTGTATAATCAGCACACCTGAACTGTTACTTGTTATCTGCACCTAGCCTGACAGTTATGCCAGGATGCGTGCCTGCAACGATTGCAAGGAGTTATGGTAGGATACATGGGTAGCCAGGTCGGAAAAGACAGAAGTCCATCCAGTCCTAACCACAAATCAAACAAATAAAATATCGCACAACCCGACACACCCAATTCTACACCCACAGCTGATCCAGAGGAAGGCAAAAAACCTCAGCAGAGTATAGCCCAATTTGCTACAGCAGGGGAAAAAATTCCTTCCTGATCCCTCGAGAGGCAATCGGATTTTCCCTGGATCAACTTTACCTATAAATATAAGTACCCTGTTATATAATGTACATTTAGGAAAGTATCCAGGCTTTTCCTGAAGCAATCTATTGAGCCAGCCAGAACTGCCTGCTAGCAATGATTGCAATAAGCTTGTGCCTGGACATCTGCTTGCAATGATTGCAAGAGGTCTTATGCTCGAATGCGTGCTTGCAATGATTGCAAGAGGTCTATGCCTGAATGTGTGCTTGCAACGATTGCGAAAAGTCTATGTTTGGATGCGTGCTTGCAACGATTGCAAGAAGTCTACGCTTGGATGCGTGCTTGCAATGACAGCAAGAAGTCTACGCTTGGATGCGTGTTTGCAACGATTGCAAGAAGTCTATGCTTGTATGCGTACTTGCAACGACTGCAAGACGTCCATGCTTGAATGCGTGCTTGCAACGATTGCAAGAAGTCTATGTTTGGATGCGTGCTTGCAATGCTTGCAAGAAGTCTACGCTTGAATGCGTGCTTGCAATGACAGCAAGAAGTCTACGCTTGGATGCGTGTTTGCAACGATTGCAAGAAGTCTACGCTTGTATGCGTACTTGCACCGACTGCAAGACATCTATGCTTGACTGCGTGCTTGCAACGATTGCAAGAAGTCTATGCTCAAATGTGTGCTTGCAACGATTTGCAAGAAGTCTACGCTTGGATGCGTGCTTGCAACGATTGCAAGAAGTCTACGCTTGGATGCGTGTTTGCAATGATTGCAAGAAGTCTACGCTTGTATGCGTACTTGCAATGACTGCAAGGCGTCCATGCTTTAATGCATGCTTGCAACTGTTGCAAGGAGTCTACGCTTAAATGCATATTTGTAACGACTGCAAGACGTCCATGCTTGAATGCGTGCTTGCAACGATTGCCAGAAGTCTGTGCCTGGGGATGTGTTTGCAATGATTGCAGGGAGTGTATGCTTAGGTGCGTGCTAGCAGCGATTTGCAAGAAGTTGTTTCTTGGATGTGTATGGAATGAATCCGATATGAATCGGTCGTACGAATGAAAACAACTGGAGCACGCCGGAACGAATCGGTGCATGTCAGATGCGACCGATTCGAATCGGGGCACGGTATATGACAGTCAATTTAATGAAAAAACCTGTTATGACAGAGGCATAAGCCGGTCGTGTCGCACGAATCGATCATGCCGCTGTTGCGACTATCCGTTAATCGTGCATGCTCTGAAGCATGAACTGAAACGTGGCTGAAATACCTGGGGCGCGCCGAGACGAATTAGTGCACGATGCGACTGGATTCGTATCGGAGCGTGATACGTGACAGTGAAAATGATTTCCCATGACAGAGTCATGAATCAGAGAACCGAAACCTGCAACTGATAATGAATCCTGACTCTGCAGCATGTACTGAAATGAGGCCGTAACCAACTGGGGCACATCGAAACGAATCGGTGCATCGCGGATGTGACTAGATTCTAATCGAATCGGAGCGCGGTAAGTGACAGTGAAATGAGTGACAAAATTTTGCCATGACAGAGACCCGAATCGGTCGTGCTGCGATTGCGACTGACAACGAACCGGACTCTGGAGCATGTACTGAAATGAGGCCGTAACCAACTGGGGCACATCGAAACGAATCGGTGCATCACGGATGCGACTAGATTCGAATCGGAGCGCGGTAAATGACAGTGAAATTAGTGACAAAAGTTTGCCATGACAGAGGCCCGAATCGGTCGTGCCGCGATTGCGACTGACAACGAACGGGACTCTGGAGCATGTACTGAAATGAGGCCGAAAAATACCTGGGGCACGCCGGGACGAATTGGTGCATGGTAGATGCGACTGGATTCGTATCGGAACATGATACGTGACAGTGAAATGATTTACCATGACAGAGGCATGAGTCGGTGACTCGACAAATGGGACTCTGGAGCATGTACTGAAATGAGGCCGCAAAGCAACTGGGGCACACCGGGACGAATCGGTGCATTGTGGATGCGACAGGATTCGAATCGGAGCGCGGTAGGTGAGAGTGAAATGATTTGAAATGATCTGAAATGGTTTGAAATGGTTGACATGGTTCGGCCTTGACATGGCACTGGCCGGTGTCCATCAAATCCACGAGAAACATCGATTAGTCTGTGGAGCAAAAACAGTGAGACACGCCTAAACTAAGCTGTGTCTTTGCGTCGGTGTGAGGTACACAAACGTTACGAGTAGTAGACAGACGTCGCGGCTGTGTGTAGGGTTTTACGAATAACTCGTAAGTTTGATATCGAGGTTTAATGAGGAGACATTTATAATGAAAAACTCTACCTGCGACAGCCGAATCGACGCGTTAGTACGTGAATTGCGAACGGGAACGAGGACGTTGAACAACTACGAAGCAGTAACTCACGGACGCTAACGAGTTTCGAAGAGTCGCCCTAGTTACGTCGTGCCGCGCACCGGAAACCGACAAAGACCACAGGCGAGCGGGCTGGTTAAATACCCTCCGGGCTCCTCCCATAAATTCAGGCCACCATACTGGCCTTCCTACATATATATATATATATATATATATATATATATATATATATATATATATATATATATATATATATATATATATATATATATATATATAATGTTTGGGGGTTATAAGTAATTTTCTAGCAGAAAATACAGTTTTTTTACTTGTAAACAACAAATGCCAGACAAAAGCCTTGGTCTTTTTTCTGACAAAGTTTAAGTGGTTAAATTAACATAATTACATGATCATTTATCAAATGCAACTTTTGGTATCCTATGAAGATTTAGGTGTGACAGCTGTTACCTATGTCTGCTGATTGAATGGAAGCTGTAAAAACATTTAATCTCTGACCATCTCTGTACTTTTCACTTCATTGTTACATTATTCTTTTTTTATAACTTCTCTTTTTCTAATGTGTAAAGTTTTGGGTTCAGGTTTTGCTGTTCGATGACCCACTTTGTAGTTGATCAAGCTGATAAATGCAGTGTAATCTTGTTATTAAAGATAGTTCTAATATCAGTTTTGCAGACACTGGAAGTCTCTTTCCATTACTTTTAATTGTCCCCAGCATGTGATAAAAGTGCGGCTGAACTCTGCTGACTGGTAATTTTCAAAGATTTTACTATATGGCATTCCTGGAAATGACTTCAGACAGATATTGAAACACAGTAAACACAAAGCGGCCATTTATAAAGCAAAAACTGTTTCTGCAGCTTTTTTGTGTTCTATATTTCTTAGTGTATTTTTGTATTGTACAATTTATAATGGCAGGTTCAGCATTTTTTTTAACAGCAAAGTTTATTGTAGACGGTGCTGATGATCAAGCGTGTAAAAACAATGCCACCACCAAAGAGTTGTTTTCAAACGCTTTGTGTATAAACATGCACAGTCAGGTCTCCTGAGGATTGTATGTTTATGCAATGGCGGCAGCAATGGAAGTATACAAGAGACATCGTAACTGCTGGCTTATCTTGGAAGGTGTTTCCTGAAAATAATAACATTAGGGGAAACATGCAGCAGTGGATCCATGTGAGTGCATCAGTGGTTAGCGTGCTCTCATAAAAAGGCATTGTAATGAACTACTAATAAACAGGATGAGCATTATCTTAGTATGCAAACCAATGCAGTTTTGGTGATCTGTATAGTGCCTATAAAACATATATGTATGAAAGTACCTCAATGCTGTGTATATCATTTTATCAGGAGCAAGTGGATCTCCAGTTAAGCTTCTATCAAACTTATTTGCGCTGGGATTTCCCAAAGAGTGGCAGTTATATCAATACCATGTGAATTACAAGCCTTCCATTGCTTCAATTAGAATGAAAGTGGCTTTGCTCTATACTCATAAAGAAGTTATCGGCCAGGGCCATGCATTCGATGGAGCCATGCTTTACCTGTCCCGTAAGCTCCAAGATAAGGTAATGATTCTGATCACTAGCTTTCTTTCTTTTTCCCATGTATGTACAAACACATAAGTATACACGTATACAAATTATGAAAAAATTGGTTCATAAGGAGACTTTACTCTTGTTTTAGGTATATTTTGATATCAAACTACAAACTCCACCAAATATTTAAAACCTTTTTTTTCCTAGAAAAGAGTTAAAGTATAATTTCAGCCAAATTTTTTGGGGGACAATTGCCATTTTCACCTTTTCCTCTACTAATTCACATCGTCGGATCTACCCGTCCGTTTTTCAGGTGGACCTGAGTGGGCCACCCATTGACTTCTATGGGCAGGTGGATGTCAGCGTAGATGTGTGACAACCACCTTCCATCCAATCCAACAGGGTCTGCTCAATACAGAGGGATTGGCGATACATTCGCCATCTGTCCAGTGGATCAGATTTGAATGAAAATGGCCAGGCTGTCCGTTTTCATCCGTTCTCCCCATAGAGAACAGTGGGGCTCTGAGGCCGCATACACACGCGGGGACTGTTCGGCCAACTTTGTCCGCTGAACAGTGTTTCGGCGGACAGTCCGCCCGTGTGTGGGCTTTCAGCGGACAGTTTCAGCGAACAGTCCGCTGAACAAGGTTTTTCGGAAATTCCGAAAAACTGTCCGCTGAAACTTTGTTTCAGCGAACAGTCCCCTCGTGTGTAGGCTTGTTCGTCAAACAAAGTTCCGCGCATGCTCAGAAAGGATTTACACGCCGAAAGTTATAATGCAGTGTATAGGACGTCGTATTTTTTGTCCCGTCGTACGTGCCGTTCACGTCATCGCGCACGGTTTCAGCAAACTGTTCGTTCGTCGTGTGTGGCCATGTCCGTCCATGCTAATTTTGAGCGGACTGTTTGCTGAAACTGTTTGACGGACAAAGTTGGGCGAACAGTCCCTGCGTGTGTACGCGGCCTGAGAGGTCTGTCTCTGCACAGTGAGTGTAGAACAGGGATCTTCAAACTATGGCCCTCCAGCTGTTGCCAAACTACAAGTCCCATGAGGCATTGGAAAATTCTGACATTCACAGACATGACTATGCATGATGGGAATTGTAGTTCCTGAACAACTGGAGGGCCATAGTTTGAGGACCCCTGGTGTAGACGGACATGCCATCCTCCTGCTCAGTGGGGATCAACAGACCGATCCCACGCTGAGCTAGTGGAGTCCGTCCAATGGATCTGCTCCATGTGAACCCAGCCTAAGGTTGAGAGATTACCTTCACGCAGTCGTGGTAAGAGCAGTTTTACTGTAGTAAAGAGCTGACATGGTTTTTGGCCTTCCTGTACACTAAACAAACAAAATTTGGCAGAATATAAAAAAAAAAAAAAGGCTGAATATTTTAACCACTTCAGCCCCGGAAGGATTTACCCCCATAATGACCAGGCCATTTTTTTGCGATACGGCATTGCACCGCTTTAACTTACACTAAACTTTAAGCACCGCTTTAACTTACACTAAACTTTAACTTGCGATGTTGTACACAAACAATATTGATGTCCTACTTTTCCCACAAATAGAGCTTTCTTTTGGGGGTTTTTAATCACCTCTGTGGTTTTTATTTTTTGCGCTTTAAACAAAAAAAGACTGCCAATTTTGAAAAAAAAATTCAAATAAATAAAAACCTATATTTTTTACTTTCTGCTCTAATACATATCCAAAAAAAAAAATATTAAAAAGCAAATGTATTCCTCAGGTTAGGCCAATATGTATTCTGCTACAGTCGGCGATCAAGGAGTTAACTGTGTTCCCTGGGTGTGTTCTGTGTGGGCGATGGGCTCACGGGAACAACACAGAGCGCTGTTCCTGATCACTAGGAACAGCAGATCTCCATGTTGTCCCGTCAGAATGAGAATCCGCCTTGTTTGCATCTCCGTTCTGCCTCTCTGTGGAGTGATCACAGGTGACGTGCGAACACCGAGTCCATAGTCCACCCGCAGTATCTTTTACACAAAACGAAGTACAGCTTTGTCGTTTTACGCAATAGAGCTGACCTGGCACAATATATGTACTGTGGCTGGTCGGCAAGTGCTTAACCTCTTGAGATCCGCGCTATAGCCGAATGACAGCTACAGCGCGGACCTCCTTTGCCGGGACTACGTCTATTGACGTCGTCCCGTGCACGAGCGGCCTGCGCGCCCCCTGAGACTCGCCTGATCACCGATCCGAGCAAGGGGTCGATCCCGACCCCTTACCACGTGATCAGCTGTCAGCCAATGACAGCTGATCATGTGACAAAACAGAGCCGGTAAACGGAGAGAAAAAAAAGCCGATCACCGGCGGCCGTGATCGGGACATCAGTCCCGATCACGGCCAGTGTATCAGTGCCCACCTGCCCCCTGCCAGTAACCCCCAGAGCATTAATAAAGTGCCACCCAGCAGTGCCACCCATCAGTGCCCATAATGCCACCCAGCAGTGCCATACATCAGTGCCCACAGTGCCATACATCAGTACCCACAGTGCCACCTATCAGTGCCCACAGTGCCACCTATCAGTGCCCACAATCTGCCTCAACAACATTGCTGCACATCAGTGTCATCTACCAGTGCCCATCAGTGCCGCCCATCAGTGCCCAGCAGAGCCACCCATCAGTCCCATCTATCAGTGGTACCTATCAGTGCCCCTTAGTGCCACCCATCCGTGCCACCTATCAGTGCCCATCAGTGCCGCCTTATCTGTGCCTATTGGTGCCACCTTATCTGTGCCTATCGGTGCCACCTTATCTGTGCCTATTAGTGCCCACCAGTGCCGCCCATCAGTGCCCACCAGTGCCACCTCATCAGCGCATTTCAATGAAGGAGAAAAATGACCTGTTTGCAAAATTTTATAACAAACTATTAAACATGATTTTTTATTTTATTTTTTATTTTTCATCTTTTTTTGTTTGTTTAGCAAAAAATAAAACTCCCAGCTGTAATTAAATACCACCAAAAGAAAGCTCTATTTGTGGGAAAAAATGATAAAAATTTAATTTGGGTACGGTGTTGTATGGCCACTCAATTGTCATTCAAAGTGCATCAGCCCTGAAAGCTGAAAATTGGTCTGGGCAGGAGGTGGGGTTCAAGTGCCCAGTAAGCAAGTGGTTAAACTATTTTGATTTTCTTTCCTGATTTAAATTGATCACAGTTTAATCAGAAATATGATTGTTTATAAGATTACATTATAAAATACCATACATTTTTCTGATACTATTGCATTTATCAAAATTGTTGGATTACAGAATGAATTCTATCTTCATGATACATTACAGGAGACATGCTAATTATTTATAGACCCTAGGTCAGTGATGGCGAACCTTGGCACCCCAGATGTTTTGGAACTACATTTCCTATGATGTTCATGTGCTCTGCAGTGTAGTTGAGCATCATGGGAAATGTAGTTCCAAAACATCTGGGGTGCCAAGGTTTGCCATCGCTGCCCTATGTTATAAGGTTGTGTGACCACTTCAGAGTAATATAGTTTTTGTTTTAATTTTTAGTTATTATTTTATTTTCAAATTCAGTCAACTCATTGTCTTCTAATTCTACAAATGATAGAATATTGAGTGGCCACACACCCCTATCCGAGCACGCAGCCCGGCCGGTCAGGAAAGGGGGTGGGAACGAGCGAAGGGTGACAGCCCAGAGTCAGGGACATGTAAAACATGGTCACCATGTATACTTCTGACTGTGACTGTTAAAGACCGTATCGATAGTTGAATTGCATTCTCTACAGTGTAAACTTTTCAAATTTGGTGCTAAAGCTCAACCACTCAGAGAGCTTATTCTAAGGTGGATGACCAGGTGAGATATCACACCACAGGTCACGCATTTTACAGCTTTTTCCCCTTACAGCTTCTTTATGGTACTTAGTTGCTTTTTCCCTCCTTTTCGCCAAGAAGCTACAGGATAGTCTACACAGAGTTGCTACAATCTCCTTGTGGACACTCTTACCCTATATTCCTCACCTTACTACGAGAATACCCCTACCCTAAAAAAGAGTACCGTATATACTCAAGTATAAGCTGAGTTTTTCAGCACATTTTTTATGCTAACCCCCCCCCCCTCGGGCTTAAATTCCAGGAAATGGAGCAGAAAACGGTTCAGAGCTGTCCCGCTGGGTGCTGCTTATGTTTCTTCCCAGTTTCCCCCTCCCTCCTGCTCTTCTCACAAGTGTCATGTGCAGCCTCCCCAGTGCCTGGTAGCATGATCTCATGCTTTGTATCAGAGATCTGAATCGTCATGCAGCCACTGTAATGATGTCCTGCCTCCTAGACTGCCTCTTGTGATAGACAGCAAACTGATCCAATGCTAGGAATCATTGTGCCATGTGTCATAGGAGGCGGGACATGGTTACATCGACTGCACGGCAATCAGATCCAGCTCTGACACACAGCGTAACATCACATTACCGGGCACTGGCAGGTTGCACCTGATGGGCACTGGCAGGTTGCACCTGATGGGCACTGGCAGGCTGTACCTGATGGGCACTGGTGGGCTGTACATGATGGGCACTGGCAGGCTGCATGTCATGGGCACTGATAGGGTGTACATGATGGGCACTGGCAGGCTGCATTTCATGGGCACTGGTAGAATGTATATTATGAGCCCTAACACAGGCTGCTCTGTGCTAACAGTCATTCACATTCTGGAATATCATCAGTCTGCATTAGGCCTCAAACTATACAAGTCTTTTTTTTTATCCTGTTAGAAATGGATCTCAATACTTCTGATCCTGGACCAAAACAAAAACGCAGGTCATACGAAACTGGTTTCAAACTCAAACTTAAGGCTGTGTCAAGAGCAGAAGAAATCAATAACACTATTGCAAGTAGGGAATTTTGTGTTGAAGAAAAACAAGTGAGGGAGTGGCGTAAAATAAAAGCTGACTTGGAAAAGATTCCAAAGGCAAAAAAAGCTTGACATGGTTTAACGACTTCATATGAGGCTCTAGAGACTGAATTGCATAAATGGGTTATGGAGTGTTGTCAAAATGGTTACTGCGTAAAATGCATGGGAATTCGCTTACGTGCCCTTCAAATGGCTAAGAAGGACAAATTAAAAGCACCAGGCATTGAAAATGTTGCGTCAGCAGCTTGGTGTACCCTCTTCATGAATAGGTTTGCCATATGTTTGTGGCAAAGAACAAAAGTGATGTCATTCCTTTGATTCATCATAAAACAAAGAAGGATCCATAACTATGTCCTGGGAGATATTGGAAATATGGATGAAACACCTTTAACCTTTGATCTTCCAAGCAACAGAACTGTGGCAAGTTTGAGAGACAAAACTATTTTTCTCAGAACCACAGGAAATGAAAAAGAAAACATTTCACAGTCGTTCTGTCATGTTTGGCTAATGGAACTAAGCTGCGGTATGTCATTATTTTTAAAAGAAAGACCTTGCCTAAAAAGGTCAAATTCCCATCACAAATTACAGTGCGCACATATATTAAAGGCTGGATGAAGATGGAACAAAAAAATGACTGGAAGAAATTTGGAAGGGATGATCAGGAGCAGCCTTAAAGAAAAAAACATCATTGCTAGTTTGGGTTATGTTCAGAGCTCACACATCTGATAACATAAAAAAATTGCCTAAGTCTTCTAAAGTTACTTTGGTCTTTATTCCAAGTGGGCTTACATTTGTATTGCAGCCCCTAGATGCGTGTTTAAAGTGGTTCTGCACCTTTAAAAAATATATTAAAAGCCAGCAGCTACAAATATTGCAGCTGCTGACTTTTAATAAATTCACACTTACCTGTCCCAGGGTCCAGCGATGTCGGCGGCAGATGACGAGCAATCGCTTGTCTCTCTGCTGCCCCCGCCGCCATCCTCTGTTAGGGAATCGGGAAGTGAGGCATTGCGGCTTCACTGCCCACTTCCCTACTGCACATGCGCGTCTCTGCTGGTCCCCGCTGTGTCCTGGGAACTGTGTGTTTCCCAGAACACAGCGGGGGGAGGGGGGGGGGCATCTGCGGTGGTCTGCGGGGATCTTGTCCCGGAAGTGGGTGCAGATACCTGGAGGAGGGATCAGATGAGCGGAACTTCCACTTCAGGGTGGAGGACCGCTTTAAATAAAACTTTCAAAAGTGTGCGAAAGATGTGGCATGAATGGATGTCATCTGGTCAAGCCCGACTGACAAAAGTTGGAAATCTGATGAAGCCAGACAGGATTGATAGCAAAGTGGGTTTGTGGGGGCGTGTCCAAGATGGCGACCTGAGAGGTTGTGGTTGCTGGAGCTCTGCTGACTTTTTTATCCGGAATTTGAACTCCGCACCTCAGACTCACCTACAAACTACACCCGTGTGCTCCGGATGTCAGGAAGAACCAAACGCAAGGGGAAAAAGCACTCCTGTCCGGATCCTGCCCCGGTTTTGAGCCTGCAGACGGCTTCTCCGCTCGTGCAGGCGCGCAACATGGCGTCTCAATCGGAGATGGAGGATCGGGAAGAGGACGCTGAGGTCGGCTTCAGAGATGTTATGGCGGCCATTGCTTCCTGTCAGGCGGCGCTGACTAATAAGATTGAGGCGGTGCAGCTGGACGGCGGCCTGGTCCGACAGGACCTTGACAAGCTACGATCGCGGGTGTCGGAGGCGGAACAGCGCGTTGGCCGGGTGGAGGATCTCGCATCGGAGCACGCGGAGTCCATCCGCACCCTTCACACTCGAGTACGGGCCCTGGAGTACAAGGCCGACGACGCGGAGAACAGGAACCGGAGGAACAATCTTCGTGTCGTCGGTCTGCCCGAAGGGGTGGAAGGGAGGAACCCTACGGTTTTTGTGGAGGAACTGTTGCGCAGCCTTCTACCTGAAGCACAGTTTTCACCTTATTTTACCGTCGAGAGGGCGCATCGGGTTCCCCCCACCCCAGGCCCCCCGGGGGCGCGACCGCGCACGCTTATCTTTAGGCTCCTGCACTTTCGAGACCGGGACGAAGCACTCCGGGCGGCCCGTCGGATGGGAGATCTGAAGTACCAGAATGCCACCATCATGATGTTCCCGGATTACTCTTTGGAGACGCAGAAATTGCGAAGATCGTTTGACCATGTGAAGGCTGGATTGCGAGCCCGGAATATTAAATATAGTTTTCTCTTCCCGGCTCGGCTGCGGGTGCAGGATGGTGAGGCCACCCGGTTCTTCACCGATCTGCGTGAGGCTGCGGCCTGGCTGGACTCCCTCCCTCCACGTCGGTGAGCCTTGGCGGTGGAGCTACATGTTTGTTGCTATCCCTGATTAGTCTCATCTCTGTTTCTCTCCCCCTGGTTTATCCTTCCTACTGTATGTGCGAGACTCTCCTGTTGGAGGTAAGCTGGGGGGATTTGGATTTCTTTTGGATTTCCTATTTTTTTTTGTGCTCATGACCTGCCTTCAGGTGCGGGACTATACACCAGCGGATGTTCGGGAGCGAACACTTGAACCTAGCGCCCACCAAGAGCCTGGATGGATACTGTTCTCACCTGTGGCAGCCGCTGCGGACCTCATGGGGGTCCGGGATTGTGGTCATTTGCTTCCGCAGGACTTGCTGGAAACCGAACGTATAATCTGGAGGTGGGGATGGAGCTTTGGAAATATAGGGCTCTGAAACAATGTTAACCGCTGTAGCGAGGGGCAACTCTTGCTGCATGCCCACTCCACCTGGCTGTGACTGAGGCTGTATACAGCTCGGGGGGTGACAAGTCTTGCAAACGGTTATCTTCCAGCAGGCAATTGAGCAGTTTTCTTACCTTGCAAGCTTCCTGATCGAGGAGATGTTTCAGGGACTAACTGTTGTTGTAACTTAAGTTTGAAACCCCTACCGGGAGGTGGGAGACTCGTTCTGCATCAGTCAGCATCTCTACAGCCCACATGTGCCTTTGGGCAAAACCTCTAGCTATGTACTAGTATCCTCCTTAGTGGATGACTTGGTTACAGGTTTGGGGGATTGAGGTACCCCCGGGTTTGGGGGGGGTGCGGGGAGGGGGGAGGTGTTACTGTTATCTGCCGTTGCAGATGGGGTGTTTTTCCTTTTTTTAGTTCTGTTTTTTTGTTACTTTAGTTTCTGTTGGAGTGGCTTTCTTATTCAGGGGAATGTGCTCACTTTTCACTGTTGTCGGGTATGGATGGGTTCTGCGGGCATCTTTTCATCTGGTATTGATGTGGGGGGTCGGGGGGTGGGGGGGCACCTGTGGATTGTGACACATTATACACTTTCTTGGCCTGATGGGTGAAATCTCGGTTATTTCTTGGAATGTCCGAGGTCTCAATTCGGCGACCAAGCGATCTCTAGTATTTAAATTTTTGCAAAGGTTTAATCCTCACATCTGTATACTTCAAGAAACTCACCTGATTGGTTCGCGGATTCTAGGGGTCCGTAGGGCCTGGGTAGGTACTCACTATCACGCCACTTACTCTAATTACGCTAGAGGTGTCAGTGTCCTGATCCACAGGTCCCTTCCGATCCAGGTTAAGGAGGTGCGGACGGACCCTGGAGGCCGATTTGTAATTATACATATGTCTGTGTATGACAATGATATGGTATTGGTGAGACTTTACCTCCGCCCCCCCCCCCCCCGTGAACGGACAGTTGCTATATGACATTATGCAAATAGCCTTAGGATTTCATACACCGGAGGTCCTCCTGGTTGGGGATTTCAACTTGGTTCCCCAGCAGGACCTGGACAGACTGCACCCTACTTCCCGGGCTGGTGATGAGCTCCGGAGTTGGGCGGACACTTTTTCCCTAACTGACCTCTGGCGCCACTACCATCCCGATGGCCGCAAATTTACTTGTCACTCGGCCACCCACCGAGCAATGTCTCGCATAGACCTGGCCTATGCCTCCCCTGGGGCTTTGAGATGGTCCAGGTCTGTGCGACACTTGCCCCGAGGGATCTCTGATCATGCCCCGCTCATGCTTGTGTTGTCTCTATCAAACCCACCAAATTCGAGGGTGTGGCGTCTGTCTGGGTTCTGGGCCACTGATGAGCGGCTGAGGGAGAAAACTGATGAGGCTGTTAGTAATTTTTGGCAGCATAACGATGACCCTGAGAGAGGTCCTGTTGTATGGGATGCATTCAAAGCTGTACTCCGGGGCCACTACATCGCTAATATTGCCTCCTTGCGCAGGGAGGCGATGGCTTCCCTTACAGACCTAGAGGAGCAATGTGGTTGGCGGGAGGCGGAGTATGTTAGATCGGGAGGGGAGGAGGCTTACCGGAGGTGGCAGGAGGTGGTCCGGGAGGTCTCCCTGGTGGCGGTGACCCAGACTCAGCAGTCGATGCTACACTCTAAACAGAGGATTTTTGAGTATGGGAACAAGAATGGTAGGCTGTTGGCGTGGCTGGCAAAGGTTCGTTCAGCCTCCACACACATTGCCAGTATCCGTGATGCTCAAGGGCGGGAGCTCACCTCCCCTGGGGACATAAATACCCGGTTTTATGAATTCTTCAAGGGGGTGTATGAGTCTAGGCGGGATTACTCGGACGCGGCGCTTCAGAGCTATTTGGCGGGCATCCCCTTTCCAGTGTTGTCTGCGGATCATAGGGCGCTGCTGGACGAGGGGATTTCGCTGGAGGAAATCCAGTCGGCGATCGGCAGCCTTCAAAAGGGTAAGGCCCCGGGCGCTGACGGTCTGCCGGCGGAGTTCTACTCCCAACATGCTGATGTGCTGGCTCCTAAATTTAAGAAGCTCCTTGATGGGCTCGGAGGGGAGGACTCTCTCCCGGAGTCTATGGGGGATGCAATCATTGTTTTGATCCTGAAACCGGGTAAGGACCCTCAGGATTGTGGGGCTTACCGTCCCATTTCCCTCCTAAATGTGGACGCCAAACTGTTGGCAAAAATCCTGGCCACTAGGTTGAAGATAGTGATCTCTACACTGATTCACTCTGACCAAACCGGCTTTATGCCCGGAAAGGGCACTGACATCAACATTAGACGTCTATTCCTTAATCTCTCTATAGCTCCTGAGACTCCGGGGTCCCGTGCGATTGCCTCTCTCGACGCCGAGAAGGCATTCGACTCGGTGGAGTGGGATTTCCTTTGGGGAGTGCTCCGTTGCTTTGGGTTCGGCCCTAAATTTACCGGATGGCTTAGATTGCTTTATAGGGCTCCCAGGGCCAGAGTGAGTACCAACGCTTGGCTATCGGAACCTTTTTCTCTTCGGAGGGGTACTCGGCAGGGGTGCCCCCTCTCGCCGGGACTGTTTGCCCTGGCCCTGGAACCCCTGGCAATCCTCATTAGGGAGTCACCGGTTATTAGAGGTTTTCGTACGGGGGGCCTGGAGGAACGGATTTCCCTATATGCCGACGATGCCCTACTATACTTGAATGACACCGGCCCGTCGCTATCGGAGGCGCTCGCGATTTTTAACAAATTTGGTTCCTTCTCGGGGATTTGTATAAATTGGTCCAAGTCAATTTTGTTTCCCGTGGATGGCCGGGCGTCCTTACTGGACAGTAATATTCCATTACAGAGGGCCACCGAGTTCAGGTACCTCGGGGTGCAGGTGACCAAAGACCCTAATCAGTATTACACTCTGAATGTGCTCCCCCTTCTCCGCACCCTGCGAGAGAGATGCCGGTCTTGGTCCGGGCTCCCTCTGAATCTCATAGGGCGTATAAATGTTCTGAAAATGGTGCTGTTACCCAAATTTAATTATATCTTTCGGAACTGCCCTGGCTGAATTCCGGGGTCTTTCTTCCAGGAGGCGGATAAAGTTATAGGTTTGTTTATATGGAACGGCTCGTCCCCCAGGCTGGCGAAATCTATTTTACGGTCTCCGACGAGTATTGGGGGCCTATCCCTCCCCAACCTACGGGCTTACTATTGGGCAGCTATACTGGTCACAGTTTCGTGGTGGTTTGCTGCGTCGGAGTCAAACGGGGCCGTGCGCCTGGAGGCGGCTGTCGCGGGCTCTTTACAGGACCTGCGGGAGCTAATCTACAGGGCGGTAAGTGCAAACAAGACGCTTCCCGGCCCGACGAAGACGACGCTTAGGGTGTGGCGGGTGGCTGGGCGACGATTTGCGAGACCGAACTGCTGGTCCCCGGCCCAACCATTATGGGACAACCCGAACTTGCCGCAATTCAGGTCGATCCCAGACCCGCAGGTGTGGGTGCGCTTTGGAATCTGTAAGCTGGGGGACATCATGCCGACGGGGGGGCTGCTCTCCTTTGCTCGGCTGACAGAGTTGCACGCCATGCCTGGTTGGATGTACTTCCGCTACATCCAGCTGCGCCATGCCGTCAGAGCCCAGTTCCCTGAACCTCCGATCCTACAGTATACTCCACTGGAGGAATTGTTCACGGGGGAGGGCCTAAAGAAACCTCTTTCCGATGTGTACCGGGTGGTCTTCCCGGTGGAACCAGCGAGGCTGACTTTGCTCTGGAATAAATGGCAGGTTGACATCCCGGGGTTGGAGAGAGAGGATTGGGAGGACTGCCTGGAGAGGGGTACTAAACTAGTTATATCCGCGAGTGACAAACTCATTCAGACGAAGTTCCTTCATCGGGTGTACCTTACTCCAGTGCGTCTATCCAGAATTTACCCCACTAGAGACCCCCATTGCCCCCGGTGTCAAACTGAGGTTGGAACGTACCTGCATATGTTCTAGGAGTGTCGACGCCTGCATGACTTCTGGTCAGGCGTTTTCGACCACTTGAATGTACGGCTGGAGCTGGGGGTCCCCCGGACCCCTGAACTAGCCTTATTGGGCATTCATCCAGATGATCTCATGCCTTACCACTCAAAGTTGTTGCTTTTCTATCTCCTCTTCTATGCGAAGAAAGCGATCCTGTGCAAATGGCTGTCGACTCGCCCCCCTAGCTTGGTCCAGTGGGAACGAGACATCAATGCTGCCCTTCCATTATATAAACTTACGTACCATAATAGGGGTTGTCCGTGGAAATTTGACAAAATCTGGCTCCCGTGGACCTCTGGGGATACCGCTTGAGGGTTAAGTGGTGACAATGGCATGCATGCCACCTGTTGTTGATAGCACTGGCTTGTGATGCATGGAAAGAGATTCCAGAGGACATGGTGCAATGCGCCTTCAAGAAATGTTGCATTAGTAATGCTATGGATGGCAGTGAAGACAGCGTTTTGTATGACAGCAGTGATGGTGATGACTGTGAACTCAGTGGTGATGACAATGTCTATGCTGATAACCTCACACCAGCTAGTGCTGAAGCTCTGTTTGGACATATAGATGATGAGGAAGAATTCAGTTTTTTCAGTTTTTCTCTTGTTTTAGCTTGGTTGCTGATTGAGCTAAGGTTTTTGTACTTTTAAAGTTATTGTTGATACAAATTGTTTTTATTGACCCTCTTTTCCACTTGCAGAGCTAGTTTACTGTTTTTCTTTGAAATAAATATTCAAAAACATTTAACCCACTGATGCCTCAATAAATGCAATTTTATTGGTATCTATTTTTATTTTTTAAATTTGCCAGTAGCTGCTGCATTCCCCACCCTAGGCTTATACTCGAGTCAGTACGTTTTCCCATTTTTTTTATGGTAAAATTTGGTGCCTCTGCTTATCTTGGGGTCGGCCTATACTTGACTGTATACCCTCTCAAGTAGCTATGGCAGAGACCAGGCAAAAGGAAGCCATTTCAAAACCGCAGCCAAACATCGGCTCTGCCGAAGCAGGCACAACAACTCTCAATCTTAGAGCAATGATGTGCCCCTTGCGCTGTAGCAAGAACACCAGAATTCAAACACCGGTCTGTTATCCTGATTCTAGCTCTATTTCAGGCATTTAAACAAGTGGCCTATTTGACAAAAGCAGAATTTTGTGCATCTGTATCACAGTTCTTTATTACAGCCTTCTCTGTTGAAGACTCAAAAACGCAACACACCTCCTACTCGCATTTCTCGGATTCCAGCATGTGTGCTGTAGATTAGGCAGACACAGAAGGGAATGAAGAGGACATAGAGGCAGTACCGGGGCTCCCATCGAATCGGGAGCACCAATGTAGAATCCGATGCCACCGGCGGCTGGGGAGGGACTGAAATGAAGTAGTAAGCGGCTTCATTCCAGTCTCCTAATGGTAAACACGGAAGCGACATCATGACGTTACTTCCCATTTACTCGGCTGCCAATGGCGCCGGATTTAAAAATATATACGCTATTCAGAATCGCCGAAAACGGCGATCTGAATACTTTCCCTCCATAAAGAGTACCTGTCACCACCTGTTACTGTCACAAGAGATGTTTACATTCCTTGTGACAGCAATAAAAGTGATCAAAAAATATATATATTTAAAAAAAAAAAACAATTTAATTTTAAAATAAATAAGAAAAATTTAAAGCGCCCGCCGTCCTTGCGAGCTCGCGAAGCAAAGAAAACGCATACGGAAGTCGCGCCCGCATATGTAAACGGTGTTCAAGTCACACATGTGAGGTATCACCACGATCGTCAGAGCGAGAGCAATAATTCTAGCACTAGACCTCCTCTGTAGCTCTAACTTGGTAACCGGAATTTTTTTGTAAAGCGTTGCCTATTGAGATTTTTAGGTACCGTAGTTTGTCGTCATTCCACGAGTGCGTGCAATTATAAAGTGTGACATGTTTGGTATCTGTTTACTCGACGTAACATTATCTTTCACATTATGCAAAAAAATTTTACTGTTTCATTTTTTCTAAATGCATGAAAGTGTCCCTTTTCCCAAAAAGTTGTGTTTAAAACACCACTGCGCAAATACCGTGTGACATAAAATATTGCAACAATCGCCATTTTATTCTCTAGAGTCTCTGCTAAAAAAATATATATAGGGAGTTCCAAGTAATTTTGTAGGAAAAAATATGGATTTTAACTTGTAAACACCAATTGTCAAAAATAGGCTTAGTCATGAAAGGGTTAAAATCATTCCCTGTTGTCCAGTGACGATTTGATCACTCCAGACAGAATCCCCCCCACCCAAAAATCATTACCAACTATCCACTGGAAAAATAATTTGCAAAATAATTTGCAAAAATGGTAAGTTTCTCTGGTTGATCCTGCTAAATTAAAGGCTCTCTTTACTCTTGCAGACCCAGCTCTGCCATCACCTCTCTCTCCAGTTAGCTGTAGTTTGACAGCTTTCAGTATATCAAACTACAGCCAACTTGACTTGAAAGCATGACCCTGTTTCTCAGGATTGTACCTTAACAGAGCAATTACAGAAACTACCTATCTGGCTTTAATCTTCATTCACATGCACAGAATCCAGTGGCTAAATGCCTGGACCTCTGAAGCTACCTGTAAAAAGAGCCTCACACATATAGAAAAGCACTTGACCATTTCATCATAGTTGTTACAACAGGTATTACTTCCACAGCGAGAGCTCCTAACACTCCGCTCTGAAGGAGCCTCTACTTTCTAAATATGCAGAGCACCTAACTGCTGTACCCAACCTTCAACTTCATAACTTGAGTTCAGCCTTTCTTTTAGCACAAGTCATGGGCTGCAAAGCCCCCAATGTCTTCAAGGAAGCCCTGTTCCCAGTAAAATAAAAGCATCACTCTCACTCCTAAGAGTGAGAGGACTTCTGTTACAGTTTGTCTCTCTCTGGGTTCCAGATGTCCCAGACCTATGGGTACAGTCCGTGGTTTCAAAGAAGTATGAAATAGAGTTTAAAAAACTACTTCTTCACCACTTTCCTCTTTTAAATCAGCCAAAAACTGCACATAGACAATCAGATTTGTAATCTCTACTAGTCTTGCCAGCACCTCCACAAGACAGTTTCAAAGGATGTTATTCAAACGTGTTTGTGGTATCAAAGCCCAATGGGGTATTCATTCTATTCTAGACTTAAAATCTCTCCACAAACTCCTTCACATTCCAAAATTTAGCATGGAATCTGCAAGGCTCATTTTTGCCACCGTGAGACAAGGAGAATACAGAGCATCTGTAGACATCCAAGATGCCTATGCATGTTCCTATTTATAGACCTCAGAAAATCACTTCCAGTTTGTTGCACTACATGATGCTCTTTTTCTCAGCCTACCCATGGTCCTGTCCAGCAAAACAAGGAATTCCTTACCCCTATTTGCTATTAAGCTCAGCCCTAACAATAGGAAAGTCTTTAACAACAGATACCAGTCTTTAAGGCTGTGGGCGAGTGTTCCAGTCTGCCATATACCAGGAAACATGATCACTAGAGGAAATCAAGCCCCCTATCAGCATCTTGGAGCCCAGAGTAGTCCGGTTGACCCTACAAGACAGGACCCCTCTTCTGTGGGGACACCCAATTTGGGTACAGTCAGACAGCGCTGTGGCTGTGGGTCACATCAACCATCAAGGGGATACCAGGAGTCTTGCAGCCTTAAAGAAAGCAAACTAGATACTCTCAAGGATGAAATCTCTGTCCAGCGGTCTCTGTTGTCTACATCTCAGGAGTGGAAAATTGGAAAGTGGATTACCTCAGCTGACTGGATCAAGGGGGATGGACCCTTCACCCAGATACAGTATCTTCTATCTGATATATCAGAAATGAGGAACATGATGGAACACGATGTTGACATCCTAGCCTCCAGATTTAACTACACACTAACTCTGTAGCCAAGACTGAGTACTAGCCTTGCATGCCTTGATAATTCCCTAGTCTCTGTTCAGGCTAATCTACTCTTTTCCTCCAGTTCAAATTCTGGGGGTGATTCTCATTGCACCAAAACTGGCACAGAATATCCTTGTACACAAACATATTCAGACTTCTAGCAGATGACATCTGGCCTCTGCCCAGCAGGTCAGATCTGCTATCTCTACTCCCTCTATTTCATCCTGCTTCTCAGTCATTGACTTTAACAGCACAACTATTGAGGACCAGGTCTTGAAAGATAGTGGGGCCTCATCTGCATGATGCTTATGCTGCAGCCAGCATCATGCAGATGAGTTAACAGTGATCCCAGACCAGAGTAAACAATTCTGAAATGAAAGGGAAGTTTGTCAAACTTGGATGAAGTCTGGACATTCTACATCTAAACCTCTATATATGAGTGGGTTAAGGAGAATTGAGCCGAACACGAAAGTGGGATGTAAATGCAGCTGGTGAGTGCGACTTTGTAAGGGGAGTGGAAGCACAAGCACTGTGGTGTGGTGGAAGATCACTAGAACAATAGACAAATTACCTTTTGATTTCATACCGTTCATCGGATTTCTTTACAGTCTAGATCAGTGATGGCGAACCTTGGCACCCCAGATGTTTTGGAACTACATCTCCCATGATGCTCAACTACACTGCTGAGTGCATGAGCATCTTGGGAAATGTAGTTCCAAAACATCTGGGGTGCCAAGGTTCGCCATCACTGGTCTATATGAACTTTTTTTCAATACTCTAGGAATAAGATTGGAATATTGTCACTTTTTTTACAGGGTACTGTGCTGTGAAATGTATTTGCTGATTCAACTAGTGATTATATTTGCAGATATATATACATGTTTAATATTTTGTGGATTAATATTTATCACTATGTGTTGATATCATGTAATTATGCACAGTGCACATTAATCACTCCAGTTATAGGTTTTTGTATGCACAGTTTTGTTTGCACAGGTTTGTTCAGCGCCATTATTTCTGTTCCACTATTTGATTAGAGGAGAAATACTGTTTACACATTTGTTTTATTGAAGTGGCAGCTGTAGGTATTATTATTTTTATTAGGTTTTCACTCATTCAAAAGCGCAGTGGGGGAACACAGGTGTGGGGGCGGTGCATGTGTGGACCATCAGTTTTAAAAATCTGATATTCTATTTTCTATTGTGAATATATAATGGGTTTATGAGGTTTGCAAACCACTACATTCTGTTTTCATTTTTGTAATTGAGATAGCAGTATAGAGGTGGAATTATATTGTTTGGATGCTATTCTAATGCCATTATTGCCTATCTGAAATATGACAGGCAGTGTAATCTGGGGAGTCACATTGGATTGGGGTGAAGGAGTGGTCACAGCGTTGTTGTAGTTTTGTAGAAGAGTTCTTGTCACTTAAAGCGGAGTTCCACCCACATTTCCAACTCCTCAGCATCCCCCACTAATCTATGCACTGTAAACTAATTGGATGTTTTTTTCAGCATTTACTGTATCAATCAAGTATTCATTGTTCACTTCCTCCTTCTCAGGCCGCAGCGACGTGCGTCATTTCTGGTTTGCAATGCTTCCTGGGAGATGTTTGTCGTCAATCCCAGGAGGCAATAGGCATCTCTGGGCCATAGCATTACGTTATTTGCAAACCAGAAATGAAGCGATGCAAGGCAACGGCCAGCAACATTTTTAAAAAGGATAACCAGGCTTTTGTTGCCATGGTTACGAAAGATTCTTATGCACAGTGATGGTCGTTGGGGGAGGTGGCTGGAACATCTCAGCTCTGATTACATGCAGAAGCCGGGGGGACAGGAAAGCCACACCATCGACTAATGATTTATAATAGAGGAATATGATGGGCCAATTTTGATGGTGGCAATATGATGGGACAGTATGATGGTGGCAATATAATGGGGGCAATTTTGATGGTGGCAGTATGATGGTGCAATTTTGATGGGGGCAATATGATAGGGCATTTTTAATGTGGCAATTTGATGGGGGCAATAGGATGGGGCACTTTTGATAGTGGCAGTATGGTGGGGCACTTTTGATGGGGGCAATATGATAGGACAGCTTTGATGGGGGCAATATGATGGGGCAAATTTGATTGTGGCAATTTAATGGGGGAAATAGGATGGGGCAATTTTGATAGCAGTATCATGGGGCAAATTTAATGGGGGCAGTTTGATGGGGCCGCTCCTGCAAAAGGTAATTACTTTTTAAAAGATGCTAATTGCAAATGATATCCCTTATTTCTGTGCATATATATATATATATATATATATATATATATATATATATATATATATATATATATATATATATATATACATACATACATAAGAGATTGTATTTATATACAGCACAGAAACAAGGGATTTTATTTACAGTTATCATATTTTAAAAAGTTATTACTTTTTGCAGGAGCCTTTTGTATTTCTAGATTTATAATCTTTGTAAATGTAGATAAAATTCCTGGTTCCTGAAAGGGGAGGAGAGGTTTCCATAGCTAAGGTGCGCAAATTCCTGAGACACTGCTGTTGCTATGGAAACCTTACCTACGACCTATTACACTGCTCGTTCTGCTATGAGCATGTGCGAGATCTGGAGGTGCATGCTGGGTAACCAGCATGCAGGTGTTTTGTCACATATGGCGACCCATCACATTTGGCTACCTGGTGGACTGCACATGCGCGACGCCGCCATATGTGTTCCACCCCTAAGTCCAGGTTCAAGCCCCACCATCCAAGTGGACATAGAGTTAGATTATAATTATGCCGATCGAATCGAGTCCATGCCCGAAGCATGGCGAGCGGAGTGAGCCCCCGAGGGGCCCTATGTTGGAACGCATATGGCGGTGTCCTGCATGCGCACTCCAGTGGGTAGCAAAATGTGATGGGGGGGGGTAGCCGAATGTGACGTGACACATGCAATACAGGAAGAGATGCAGTCTGGCTTCAGTTGCCCACACATGAGATGGCCGCAGTCTGCTGGGACTTACAAAAGTAAGAAAATAATGCTGCAAAAATACAAAACGGGCCTTAGTTTACAGCATACCTGTACTAGAATGCATTAAGCATGAGGATTATAGGGGTATTTTTAGCTAAAAAGTAAAATTTCGACCAGAACACCGCTTTAACTTTATTTTTAAGGCAAATGGGAATTGTCACATATACAGTCCTTGCCTTTCTTTAAAAACACTGGGAACATTCACTTTATAAAAGCATTTGGAGTGTTTATGGACACTTGTTTATTTATTTCATTAAATTTTTTTGTCTGTCTGATTTAAAGGGGAGTTCCACCTTAAAGTGGAACTTCCGCTCATCGGAAACCCTCTCCCCCTCCGATGCCACAGTTGCCACCTTTCAGGGGGGAGGGGGATGAGGATACCTGTCTAAGACAGGTATTTGCACCCACTTCCGGACATAGACTCCCACGGGAGTCTACGCCTCTTTCTGTCACACACACATGGGTCCCAAAGACAGCGCGGACCACTCCCATTGCGCTGTGCGTCTCGCGCATGCGCAGTAGGGAACCGGGAAGTGAAGCTGCAACACTTCACTTCCTGATTCCCTCACCGAGAATGGCGGTGGCAACAGCCAAGAGCCGAGCGATCGATCATGGTTGTTTAAGTCACGCAACATTATCTATACTATATAAGTGGGGTTAAAATAGCAGCAGTGTTTTTTGTTTTGTTGCCCACACTTTGGGTTTCATTTGTTAATTTTTCCCCTTTCAGTGTGGAGAAGGGGATATATAATTAGACTCCATTCACACTGAAGCTCATAAACGGCAGTTTTTGGGTGTTTTTTTAACAGCCCATAAATTCCCCTCTATGTTATCCTGCTTATCAGCAGTGGAGTTCATGGGCTGTTTTCTGAACGCTATAAAATCGCGTTCAGGAGTCGTTTTTCTGATCACAAAAAATGCCAAATGCTCATAAATGCAGATAACGCTCAAAAACGTGGCTCGCCAGCACTTCTTAATGTTTTTGATCCATTGAAAAAACAAAATAATATTTTAAAAAAATGGTAAAAAAACACTAGAAACACTAATAAACGCTATTGCATTAACCATTGTAAGACTTACTGCAAAGCTACTGGCGTTTTTATAACATTATTTTAACGTCCAGTGTACATAGAGCCTTAATAAAAAAAATTTAAAACTTTTTCTGTGCCAGCATATTTATGTTGGCAGAGAAACATGTGAACATGCTGTAAACACACTTTAGCCACAAGAATCTCTGCATTTTCGCTAGTATGTTCCTTGTCTTCTAAGTGTTTTTTTTTTTTGTTCCCTGAGCCTATTTACAACACCTGAATTCGGAAACAATTTTCTGAGCACTTTCGGGTTCAGAGCTGTCAACTCTGACCAGCTTTGGCTGGGTAAAGAGCAGATTGAGGACTTTAAAGCTGGCCATACACCTATAGATTATCTGCAAATTTTCTATGGTTAGATGGAAAAAGTGCAACAGATTTCTCCATGTTCGCTAAACTGTGTGGATGGAGGAATCTCCCACTTTTTCCCACTTTAAGTCTGGGTATAGTATATACACTTTTCCTGTACAATTCTCCTTTAGATTTACCAAAACTAGATAATATGAAGTCATACCTAAGGTCCATGCACTACATTGTTAAAGGTAAATCTAAAGGAGAATTGTACAAGAAAATTGTATAATGTATGGCAAGCCTCTGATTAGGGGCGAAACAACTAATCGATTATGAAATTAATCGATTACTATTTTCATACTCGATTAATCGGTTACTAACTTAATGGGGTTAAAAAAAACTAAAATTAGCCCTTTATGGTACAAAAAGAGCAAATCGATACTGTAAATATTACTTCATTGTCCCATAGTAAAAAGTGAACCCCTTACAGTAGCGATTATTTGCTCTTTTTGTACCGTACTAATTTTAGTTTTTTTAACCCCATTATGTTACATAATCTCATAAACATCTCAGGCCTCGGTCACACCTCTGTTTTTTTGCTTTTTGCATAAACACACTACATTTCATTTACATAGGTTCCTATGGGACACATTCACATCCATGATTTTTTTAGCTGCTGCGTATTTGGAAAAGACAAGGACTTTTTTTTTAACGCAAAATGGTGGTATTTTGTTTTTTTGGTTCAATATACTTCAATGGAGAAGCTGCAGAAAAGCATGTAATAATGCGTTTTGCAGTGTTTTTTTTAATCTGCCCAACAAAATATTGGCCAGAAAAATATGTAAAAATGCAAATCGCAGCAAAGTTTTTTTCAATTTTTTTAAATTAATCGATTAATCAATACAATAATCGGCCAACTAATCGATTATGAAAATAATCGTTAGTTGCAGCCCTACATTAGGGGTCTTTTAGACTCTTGATGTCTCCATAAAGAGAACCTGTCATTCCATATCACTCGGTAATTGAGGCTTGATGTATTTGATATTTATTTACAAAACAAATATTTTATATTTAGTCAAAAATCAAGAGATATACACACACCTTAAAGAGTAAACTACAGAATAATGTATTGCTTAAAAAGAGCAAAATACATAAAGTCACAGCAAGCAAAAAATCCTGCTTATTCCCTATATATAGAGCAGAGAGGAATTATAACAATTCCCCCATGTTCTATATTACACTATATCAATATGAACATACAGCCCATTGCAATATTTAACTATCTCCCAAAAATAAGGAGAAAGATAGGGTAAAATAAGCGATGCATAGACCCTTCCCTCCCCCAAATGAGAGGACCCCCTATAATACCTATAACAATCCCCCAAGCCACCTATAAACCAATAAGTAGCATAAGATTCCTATGGGAGCAGTGTGTTTCTAAAAATACAGATATAAGTCACACTGTTCCACAATGATGCACATCCAACACTATTCAACAGGTTTGGAAATATCAGTTTGTAAATGGATAGAAAACTGGCTAAAAGACAGAATTCAGAGAGTAGCGGTTAATGATTCTTACTCTGAATGGTCTAAGGTTATCAGTGGTGTACCCCAAGGTTCAGTGCTGGGACCCTTACTTTTTAATATCTTTATAAATGATATTGGGTCTGGGATCAAAAGTAACATTTCCGTGTTTGCAGATGACACCAAGCTATGCAATGGAATAACGTCCTTACAGGATGTCACCAATTTACAAGCCGACCTCAATGCTTTGTCTAATTGGGCGACTATGTGGCAGATGAGGTTTAATGTTGAGAAATGTAAAGTTATGCACTTGGGGGCTAAGAATATACATACATCATACATTTTAGGGGGAGTACAACTGGGGGAATCCATAGTAGAGAAGGATCTGGGGGCTAAGAATATGCATGCATCATACATTGTAGGGGGAGTACAACTGGGGGAATCCATAGTAGAGAAGGATCTGGGGGTTTTGGTAGATCATAAGCTCAATAATAGCATGCAATGCCAAGCTGCGGTTTCTAAAGTGAGCAAAGTCCTTTCTTGTATTAAGAGAGGTATGGACTCCAGAGAGAGAGAGATCATTTTGCCCCTGTACAAATCATTAGTAAGACCTCATCTGGAATATGCAGTTCAGTTTTGGGCACCAGTTCTCAAAAAGGATATGGGGGAACTGGAGAAAGTGCAGAGAAGGGCAACCAAACTGATAAGAGGCATGGGGGAACTCAGCTATGAGGAAAGATTAGAGGAACTGAATTCATTCACTGTTGATAAGAGGAGATTAAGGGGGATAGGATCAACATGTACAAATATATAAGGGGTCCATATAGTGAACTTGGTGTCGAGTTATTCACTTTACAGTCAACAAAGAGGACAAGGGGGCACTCTTTACGTCTAGAGGAAAAGAGATTTCATCTCCAAATACGGAAAGGTTTCTTCACAGTAAGAGCTGTGAAAATGTGGAATAGACTCCCTGCAGATGTGGTTCTGGCCAGCTCAGTGGATTTCTTTAAGAAAGGCCTGGATTATTTCCTAAGTGTACATAATATAACTGGGTACTAACATTTATAGGTAAAGTTGATCCGGGGAAAATCCGATTGCCTCTCAGGGGATCAAGAAGGAATTTTTTCCCCTGCTTTAGCAAATTGGATCATGCTCTGCTGGGGTTTTTTGCCTTCCTCTGGATCAATTGTGGGTATAGAATTGGGTATATGGGATTGTATGATATTATTATTATTATTATTATTTTTTTTTTTTTGTTTTGTGGTTGAACTGGATGGACTTGTGTCTTTTTTCAACCTGATTAACTATGTAACTATTCTTATATACTCAAATGGTTAAAATAATGGTCAGCTAGGCAAATGGGGCTAGATCAAAAACATTGTTGTTAGTTGTTAGTCACAGTGAAAGAAAAAATGTTAATCCAAAGAAATTTTAAATGATAAAAAAACTCCTTCACGGGCAGATGTATAAATTCTCCAAAAAACGAGTCCCCATAGTTCTCATCCTGATGTTAAAGTGCAATGATGAACACAGAGATATATATTCACGTACCAGGGAGATAGTAAAGTCCCTAAATACTACAATTACAAATTATATTTTGTTCTTCTTTTTTCAAGTCACAGATATATTCAAAGATGGATTTAAGGTAACCACATGCTAGGTTTCCCGCAGCGTGTCGGTAAAATCCCATAGGCAGTTGATACAATGATACATTGTTTTAAGCAATAGTGGTTACTCACGGCTCCAGCTGGTAACACTGAGATCTCCACTAGTCCTAAGTGGAGATCGATCTGTCAGTGTATGTGCAATGCATACAATTCCTCGGCAAGGAGTTCCTCATCTCTGATTTTTCTGTGGATTTTAAATTTATGCAGTATTTCAATACTATCAAAAGCAGGTTGATAATAGTCCAGCGGACAGTAGAATCAAAGTCTAGGATTCTGGTACACAGGAAAAATCTACAGCAAGGTTTTCAGAATAGTTATTTCAGATGGTGCACCCTTTGCATTAAAAAGGGCTTCCCCATTAGAGACCGGGGCATAGGCGGGGGTCGGTATAGAGCAGGGGTGCTGTCCCAGTGTAAAAGTTTACATGTTTCGTTCCTCTGATACCAGAACTTTGTCAGAACTGGACTATTATGAACCTATGAAACTATTATGAACCTACTTTTGACCAATCAAATGACAGCATTTGATTGGATGACGTAAGTCAGCAGAGCTTCTGCTCATTCACTAAGCTCTGGAGTAATTGCACTTGTAGAATGCACAGTCTATTTGCCTTTAGTAAATCAGCCCCTGTGTCTTCACTGTGTCATACTGATAGGAGAGGAGCAAAGTGAGCAGAGGAGTGATGACTTATCAGTGAGGTGCTGCTCTTTCTTTGTCCAGTCAGCAGTCTGTGGGTTTGTTATTGGCCAAGCTTTGCTGTTGTGAAGGTAGAGAACCTGGTTGTGTTATGTGGCAGATATGCTTTAATTCTGAGATTGTGGTGAGAGAATTAGAAATCCTATGGCAGGTATAGTTTCAGATACAAACAGAAGAAAAACAGCGCCAACCTAAGTGCAGTATTTTAGATCACAGATATTTATTTGTAAAGTAGTACACTCACTCTCTATCGGAATGTTTCAGGCACATCACGTTTTACGTGTAAGAGAAGGTTCTGGGGGGCATCACAGGGCTCCCGGGGAGAAGTGGTCTTCTTTTTGCTGTTATTTTCCGTCCGGTGGTTCCCAGCGTCTCACGGCCCGGTGTCGCAGCATCAGGGAGGTCAGTTCTTTCGTTGGTCGTACGGGGTCGCGCTGTGATGACGTCGTTGCACGCGTTCGGAGCATGCGTGCTCCTTCCTCAGGCATATCGACCACCATGTTGGAAGTGGTCAAATAAGGAAAGGGCAGTGCTGATTGGTCAGTAAGGTTAGGGTGCCACCCTCTGTGGGGCGGGGTTATTGCGGCCAGGGCCTGGTGTTGGTAGGCTATGTGTTGCAGGCTGGCTGCGTGTCATCATGCGTGTACCTATGTATAGGACTTGGTCATTGCGAAAAAACCTTTTTAAGAGTGGTATTTTGTGAAGTATAAAAAGAGTTTTATTTATGAATCTATATGAAAAAGAAAATATATGATAAAAAAAATGGTTAATAAGAAATGAATTTGGATTTTAGTGTCACGAGAAAAAAAGGGGGAAAAATGTGGATAGAAAGATTAATATGGATAAAAAATATGGATAAAGAATAATAATGATAAAAGATGAAATTTTATTATTAAAAGCAAGAGGATTTTTGTAAAGAAAATAAAAAATATATAATATATTATATAATATATATTATATAAAAAATAAAAAATATAAAATAAAAAATATAAAAATAATAAAAATATGAATATAAAAATAAGTATACATATATTATAAAAAAAAAACGTGCAAAGAGGTCACCAAGAATGTATTTCTTTAGGGGATGTTCAAAAGTTGATAATATAAAAAAATTTGATAATATAAAAATCGATAATAAAAAAAAGAGACATTTTTTATTTATATATATGTGAGAAATATGAAATAAGAGAAAATATATGGAGAAATAAATATATGCAAAATAGTGTTAATAATTAATTTATTTAGTAATGCTAAAAACTTTTTATGTTAAAAATTGATGATGGTAGAGAATTGATAAGCACACATATGTGTACATATGGGAAAAAGGGGGGGGGGAGAGCACTTTGGATGATAACCAAATAATGTAGAATAGGTAGGTTAGGTAGAATCAGATGATATATATATATATATATATATATGCACACACACATGCATACACACACACATATATATATATATATATATATATATATATATATATATATATATATATATATAATGTACACGAACATATAAACAAGTAGGTAGGACCAGGAGGTATACATACACATATATATATATATATATATATATATATATATATATATATATATATATATACATATACACACATGAGAACGAGGTTAATGAGAGTGAAGATAATATGAGGAGTGCTTCCGTGCGCTCCTACATACACGTGTGCACTCCTATATAGAATCAAATATACAATATGGACAGGGGGATCTAAAAAGGCACGTCGATTTTGATTTGTGTTGGGGGGGGGGGGGGGATGGGTTTTTTTTTTAAATGAGGGGGGGAGGAGTGGACTATAAGGGGACAAAGAGAGGGACGGGAGATGTGTTAGGAAGGTATGGTGAATGAAGATTACACAACTGAGTTTATTTCTATTTCTTCGTTGAGGCCTCCAGGCGTGAGAGTGTCTAACGTGTATATACAGAAGGTTTCTCTCTCGCAGAGATGTTTAAAACGCTCTGCGAGGGAGAAAGATCCAGGTACCTGTTCAATGGCCCATACTTGCATGCCCTCAGTGGAACCTTGGTGGTGTTCTTTAAAATGTCGTGGGATGGTGAGATTGGAGTCCCCTTCCACCGATCGGCGATGCTCACCGAACCTCTTTCTCAGGGTACGAGTGGTACGCACAATATAGAGTAGGTTGCAGGGGCAACGGATCGCATATACTACGAATTCAGAAGAGCAGTTGTAAAATTCATTAAGTTGGTATGTATTGCCCTTAGTGGTAAAAGATTTTTGATGATGGTGGATGAATTTACAGGTCAAGCACTTCAGTTTTTTACATTGATACATGCCCTTCAGGGTGAGAAATGTCCTGGGTGGTTTAGACTTGTTATTAGTTGTTTTCAATTTACTCGGGCGATGAAACTTTTTACATTGCGGGCTCTGCGATATGTGATCCTGGGGGTATTTGTAATGGAGGTTTTTAGTAAGGGGTCTTCCAGAAGGATACCCCAATGGTTTTGGAAAATCTTTTCCATTTTTTTGTGTTGAGAGTGATATTGGGTGATAAATCTGGTTATATGAGTTTGGGAATGGGCATTCTGTTTGTTCGGTATGGTTTCGTGTTGTTGGGGTGAGTCATGGGGTGTTTCTAACTGGGTGTCCAGGAATTTGGCAAAGGCTTCCTCCACTAGGGTGGAGGGATAGCCTTTGTCCTCAATTTTCTTTTAAACAGGGTACCTTGCTCAATGTAGTCTGAATTGTGAGTGCAATTTAGTTTCAGACGATTGAATTGGCTTTTTGGGATATTAGTGATCCACCTCGGGTGGTGGCAACTTTGGAAATGTAGATACGAGTTTCCTGCAGTGGGTTTGATGTGGTTTCTTGCGAAAATGCTTTTGTCAATATGGCAAAGTTCAAGATCTAGAAAGGGTAAACTATCCGGACTGGATTCGAAAGAAAAAGATAGACCCAGATTATTGGCGTTACAATGGGATACGAAATCATCTATGGGTGGTCCGGTACTATCCCATATGATGATAATATCGTCTATGTAACGACCTATGTAGATTATGTGTTCTGTGTAGGGATTGTTGTTCCAGATGTATAAATGTTCCCAGAGGCCCATTGCCAGATTTGCATAGCTAGGTGCAAAATTGGCGCCCATAGCTGTCCCTTGGGTTTGTAAGTAGAATTTTTTATTGAAGGAAAAGTAATTATGAGTGAGGCAGAAATTTGTGGAGTCTAGGATGAACTCTGCTTGTGCAGTTTTTAGGGATGGGTCTAGGGCTAGAAAGTGTTTTACTGCTCGAAGGCCAACATCATGGGTGATTGATGTATATAGGGAGTTGACATCCAAAGAGACCCACTGATAGGTGGGCTCCCAGGGATAGATTTTTAGAATGTCTAGCAGATGTGTACCATCATGTATGTAGGTTTGGAGATTTTGTGCCAACGGTTGCAAAAAATGATCAATATAGATGGAAAAGGAGCTGGTTATGCTTTCCATTGCAGCTACAATAGGTCTACCTGGGGGATTTTCAGAATTTTTATGTATTTTCGGGAGGTGATAAAAGTATGGAGTGTTATAATATGTTTTAGATAGGAAGGAAGCTTCTGCTTTCGTAATAATTTGATCCCTAAGGGCTTGTTTTATGAGTGCTTCAGCTTCTAGAGAGAAGAGGGGGAGCGGGTCACTTTTTAAGGGTTTATATGTATTTTTTATCAGAAAGTAGTCTGTTGGCTTCGTTTATATAGTCATCATAGTTCTGGATTACTACACCACCTCCTTTGTCCGCTGTTTTGATGACAATGGAGTTGTTTTTTGTTAGATTCTGAAGGGCCCGAGTTTCTTGGGGAGTGAGGTTGTTCTTATGACGCTGTAAGGGAGAAGTGGGCTTAAGTTTGCAAAGACGTTTTATATCTGCATAAACAACCTGGTAGAAACGTTGTATGTATGGGCCTTTGGCCTGGCTGGGGTTGAATATGGATTTTGGCCTAAATGGGATGTGCTTCACTGGGGGGGAATCTAACTGATGATGTGTAACAAACGAAGTGTCTGAGAAACTGGTAGTGGTGGCAGGGTCTTCATTCATATTGTATAATTCTTCCAAAATGGCTAGGCAAGGATCATCTTGATCTGCATTTGTTGTACATAGAGGGGAAATATTATTCACACTGGATTTTGTAGTATTGCTGGGATTTTCTTTATTGGATTTGATATTGAAGAAGCGTTTTACTGTGAGATTTTGTATAAATTTATTTAGATCCACAAATAGAGTAAAGGGGTTGGGGTGGGTGGTGGGTGCAAAATTAAGTCCTTTATTTAACAGGGAGATTTCATCTGGAACCAGGGTATGTGAGGAGAGGTTGTAAATTTTTATAGTTTGGCAAATTTTTCTTTGGGTTTTGTTTCTTCTACCCCCTTTTCTGCCTCTTCTAGTTTTCTTTTTTGTGCAGGTTGAGGGGTTAGGACTAAAAAAGACTGATCATCAGTTGGTGTGGAAAAAACGAGAGGATGATTATTAAGTACTTGGGAATAGGTTTTTTGCTGGACAACTGTAATGTTGGTGTCCTGTGTGCCTTGGAGAGACTGTTCTGCAGGAAGTTGCGGGGTTGGTGTGCTAGAAGTAACCTGATTGCTCTTTTTTGTGTGTCCTGTAGGGATGTTTTCATCTCTAATAGAATTATTTTTGTTTCCATTTTTGTTTTGGTTGGGGATGTTTGCTGAGTTGTTGTCAGCTACACTGTCAGTAGGAGTTGTGGTACATTTTTTATTCTGTATGATTTGGATATTTCTTTTTGGTTTTCTGTACCGTTTGGGTTTTGGTTGTAGAATGTGAGAGCTGTTTTCCCTTGTGGGTTCTGGATGATGGGCTAATAATATGTGCTTGGTTGATTGGTTGTTGTGTTTTGAGTGTGGATGTTGAGAGGGGTGTGCGAATGGGTGGTATGCTTTGAAGGGCCGAAAGGAAGGAGGGAATTGGATCTGCATTAGGGGCACTGGGGCAGAGTTTTTGGTTTTCCACTGGAAGACCCTTTTATTGTTATAGTCATCTACATCTCGTCTCATTTTTTGAAGTTTTACCTTTATTAGTTTTTCTTCATCTAATTTTGTTTTTCTTTTTAGTAGATCTAGCCATGCACTGGGAAGATTTGGTGTCTCATTTGTGAGATTCGATAATTGGTTTTTAAGCTTTTCTAAGAGTGACGCGCTTTTAAGATCTCGCTGTTTCATAATAATGTTGATCCATTTTTGGGAGCAAAATTCAGAGATATGTTCCCATTCGGTTTGGAGGTCGAGTGAGAGGAAGGCGCATCTGGTTTTTATTCTGAGGCCCCTCGGGGTGACTTTAGAGGAAAGGTAATTTTGAAGAAAAAACTTGTCCCATACAGTATATGTAGTTGACCAGGGCATTCGGTCGCTTGGCTGGAGTCCAGCTTTACACAGTGTGCCATTAACCACTTGCCGACCAGCTGCTGCAGTTTTGAATGGTGTGGCTGGGCAAAAACTACATTATGTTACGTCTCTTAGCCCTGTGGCCACTAGGGGTGTGCATGCCCGCTGCTTGCCCCCAGAGCCGATGCGAGTGCCCGGCAGGCACGATGACCGCTGGGGTCCCTTGATCGCTCGTGACACACCGAGAACCGGGATCTGTGCGTGTAAACACACAGATCTCGGTTCTCTGAGGGGAGAAGAGATTGATCGTCTGTTCATATCAAGTATGAACAGCGATCTGTCATCTCCCCTAGACAGTCAGTTAGAACACATAGAGGGAACACAGTTAGTGTTAACCCCTTCTCTGCCAGTGACATTTTTACAGTAATTAGTGCAACTTTATAGCACTGATCACTGTATAATATAATGCTATAAATCTATCCCCTATTTTATAGACGCTATAACTTTTGCGCAAACCAATCAATATACGCTTATTGGGATTTTATTACCAAAAAAAATATGTAGAAGAATACATATTGGCCTAAACTGAGGAAAAAAATAGCTTAAAAAAAAAAAAAAAAGGGGGATGCTTATTTTAGCAAAAAGTACAAAATATTGTGTTTTTTTCAAAATTGTCGCTTTTTTTGTTTATAGCACAAAAAATAACTGCAGAGATTAATAAATACCACCAAAAGAAAGCTCTATTTGTGTGAGGAAAAAAGGATGTTAATTTTGTTTGGGTGCATCGCTGCACGACCGCGCACTTGTCAGTTAAAACGACGCAGTGCCGAATCGCAAAATAACTGGCCTGGTCATTCAGCAGCCAAATCTTTCGGGGCTGAAGAGGTTAACAGAACTGACCATCCTGGTTCATCTTGAAGAGATACAAACTAAAGAAGAATCAGTCTTAAATGAACCTCCTGCTGATCCATCATTGACTCCTGTTACCCGGCCCGTACTTCCCATGTGTTTCTTCTCCTGGTAACTATCTCTCTTATAAGTGCTTGGCAACTATCTGCATTGCCCTTGTTTTCCTATCTTGACTTACAATAAAGAATTCGGTCATCAGTATTTTGTTTTGATGGTTTCCAGAAACAGTAGTGTTCAAGATAGAGGTAGCAGTGCACAATTAGAATACTTTTGTAGCACTGTATTGATCTTTTTATTATGAATATACTGTAAAGTTAAAACTAAAAGAATCATTTCTGCTGTTATGCTCCATAGGGGGTTTTCTCAGTTGATGTACTAAGATAGCTTGTTAGTTGAATAAAAATGATCAGCCAAAAAGGTAAAGATATACAATTCATTCATGTACAGCAGCATAGCTTAAAGTAAAAAACATGATTGTCTTATGCCAGTGTTTTATTGTTTGAAGATCACCTGACACAGCTGCTCGATTTTGTTTGCCTATAAGCCTTCCCTGATTGAAAATTGATTTTAGAGTAAATGCCAATCTTAACCACTTGCTACCCAGGCCAATTCTGACACTTCACTCCTACATGTAAAAATCATAATTTGTTTGCTAGAAAATTACCCAGAACCCCCAAATATATATATATATATATTTTTAGCAGAGACCCTAGAGAATAAAATGGTGATTGTTGCAACTTTTTATCTCGCACGATATTTGCTCAGTAATTTTTCAATTGCGTTTTTTTTTTTGGAAAAAAAAACAGTTTCATGCATTATTATTATCATTATTGCTATTACTATTATACACGATTTATATAACACCAACAGTTTACACAGCGCTTTACAATGTATGGGGGGGGGAACAATACAATTACAGTACAGTTCAATACAAAAGGTACAGGTGGGCCCGGCTCGTAGAGCTTACATTCTAAATGGAGGGGGTGGTGGTAGAAAAGGTAATAGCTGCAGAGAATGGTTTGATGTGAGGGTGGCTCGTGGACAGTTGTGAGGTGGGTGTGGGATAAGCTTCTCTGAATAAATGAGTTTTCAGGGATCTCCTAAAGGTGGACAGGGTAGGGGCTGATTGGACAGACTGGGGCAGGGAGTTCCAGAGGATGGGAGAGGCTCTGGAGAAATCTTGAAGGCGAGCATGGGAGGAGTTAACAAGGGAGTTAGAGAGCAGGAGGTCCTGGGAGGACGGAGGGGATGATTTGGGCAATATCTGCAGATGAAGTTGGTGATGTAGATGGGGGTGAGGTTGTGGGTAGCTTTATATGTTATGGTTAGCATTTTGAATTTTATACTGTGGGGTAGGGGAAGCCAGTGAAGGGATTGGCAGAGAGGGGCGGCAGTCATGGATGGATTAGTGAGGTGTATTAGTCTAGCAACAACATCCATAATAGACTAAAGGGGGGATAGCCTGCTTAAGGGTAGGCCATTAAGGAGAGAGTTGCAGTAGTCAAGGCGGGAAATAATCAAGGAGTGTATGAGTTGCTTTGTGGTGTCAGTCAGGAAGGGTTGAATTCTGGAGATATTGCGGAGGTGAAGGCGGCAGGATTTAGCAAGTGATTGGATATGGGGGCTGAAGGAGAGGTCAGAGTCAAGGATTACACCTGGCATGTGTGGAGGGACCAATGGTTGTGTTGTTGATATTAATGGTAAAGTCATGGGGGGGGGATAGGGGGTTGGATCGTGAAGGAGGATATATAACAAACTCAGTTTTAGAAAGATTCAGTTTGAGGAGGTGGTGTGACATCCATACTAACATGTCATTCAGTAAATTTGAGATCTGTGAGGAGATCAAGGGGGTGAATTGAGGAGTGGAGAGATAGATCTGGGTGTTGTCGACATAGAGGTGGTATTGGAAACCATGGGAGGTAATCAACTGGCCCAGAGAAGCGGTATAGAGCGAGAATAGGAGGGGCCCGAGGACGGAACCTTGGTGTACCCCAACAGAAAGAGGAAGGCGAGTGGAGGAGATGGAGTTGTAAGTGACACTGAAAGTGCACTGAGATAGATAGGAGGAGAACCAGGATAAAGCAGAATTGCGGAGGCCAAGGGAGTGTAATTTGCTGAGGAGGAGCAGGTGATCAACTGTGTCAGGCAGCAGAGAGGTCTAAAAGTATGAGTATGGAGTAGTGGCCGTTGGTTTTAGCAGTTAGTAGGTCATTGGTGAGTTTTAGTAGGGCAGTTTCAGTAGAATGTTATGGGCGGAAGCCAGACTGTAGGGGGTCGAGAAGGTTGTCCATGAGGTAGCGACTCATTTGGTCATGGACAAGGCGTTCGATGAGCTTGGAGGCAAATGGGAGCAGGGAGATGGGTCTTAAGTTATTCAAACAGGTGGGGTCTAGTGAGGGTTTTTTGAGTATGGGAGTAACCAGTGCATGTTTGAGCGGGGAAGGAAAGGCTCCAGAGGAGAGGGAAAGATTGAAGATGTGGGTTAGGGAGTTGATGATAGAGTGGGAAGGTGGTCACAGTAATTGTGAAGGGACAGGGTCCAAGAAACAGGTAGTGAGGTGGGCCATGGAGAGGAGTTTATCAACTTCATCATTAACTGCATTAACCACTTGCCGATCGCCTCCTGTACATATACATCGGCTGCCACAACCGAGGTATCCATCTCTTCGGGAGCCGGTCATGTTTACGATAATGGTGGTCTCTGTGGCGGATTTGCTGTAAGATCACCTTTATCGGCAACGGAGGAGGCCAATCAGGACCTATCTGTGGCAGGGTATGGAGACGAGTGAGGGGAAGATGGCCCCCCACCTGTCTCCATACCATAGCAGGGCGGCAGCGATTTCATAAAGTCACTTCCGCTCATACATCTTAAATCTTTTTTTTTTTTATTATATTACATTTTAGTCCAAATATGAGATCTGAGAACTTTTTGACCCCAGATCTCATATTTAGGAGGACCTGTAATGCTTTTTTTCTATTACCAGGGATGTTTACATTACTTGTAATAGGAATAAAATTGACCGATTTTTTTTTTTGTAAAAACTGAAAAAGTAAATAAATTCAAGTAAAATAAATAAGAAAATATTTTTTTTTTAAAGCGCCCCGTCCTGACGCGCGCAGAAGTGAGCGCATACATGAGTAGCGCCCGCATATGAAAACGATGTTCAAAACACACATGTGAGGTATCGCCACAATCATTAGAGCGAGAGCAATAATTCTAGCCCTAGACCTCCTCTGTAACTCAAAGCATGCAACCTGTAGAATTTTTTAAACTGTGCCTATGGAGATTTTTAAGGGTAAAAGTTTGATGGCATTCTACAAGCGGGTGCAATTTTGAAGCGGGACATGTTTGGTATCAATTTACTTGGCGTATCATTATCTTTCACATTATAAAAAATTGGGCTAACTTTACTGTTTTATTTTTCTATTAAAAAAAGTGAAATTTTTCCAAAAAAAAAAAGCACGCTTGTAAGACTGATGCGCAAATACGATGTAAAAAAAAGAATTGCAATGACCTCCATTTTTTTCTCTAGGGCAGTGGTCAGCAACCCAGTCCTCAGGGCCCACTAACAGGCCAGGTTTTATGTATTACCTTGGGGAGATGCAGACTAGAATACTGCAATCACTGAGCAGCAAATCATATCACTGGTGAAGTATTTCAGTTATCTTGTAAACCTGGCATGTTAGTGGGCCCTGAGGACAGGGTTGATGACCACTGCTCTAGGGTGTTAGAAAAAAAGGGGTAGATCTGAAATGAGGGGAAGCTCTGCTGATTTTATTATCCAATCATGTGCAAGCTAAAATGCTGTTTTTTATTTTCCTTACATGTCCCCATCGGATCTACAGTCACTTTACTTCCAAGTGCACTTGCATAAATTGAAGCAATTAACTTGCAGTGCAAAGTGGATTTTCCTTTAGTAAATAACTCCCAATAATGTTTTTGGGTTCTAAGTCATTTTCTGGCAAAAAAAAAACAGTTTTAACCTTGTAAACACCAAAATCTGTAAACGAGGCTAGTCCTTATGTGGTTAAAAAAAAGTTAGCCCAATTTTTTGCATAATGTGAAATATGATTTACGCGAGTAAATAGATACCTAACATTAGAAATTTTTTCTGCAGAAGCTTTGCTTTTTGCGCAAGTTTAAAGATCCTGTGATATGCTATCAAAAGCTGGCTGGGTGACAAGCTGGATACTCTTATCCTTTTAGTCTCCCCAGCCTGGCCAGCGAGCGTGTGCAGGCCAGAGCTCCGCGCTGGGTCGGCCACGACAGGCCTCAGCTTCAGAGGCAGTCGGTGAGCGTTAATGCATATGACCGGGCTACTGATGTCTGTGTCACAGTGTGCCGGGCCAGCAGCCATCCCGTACCGATCGGAGAGTGGGTTTGTGATGGAGTGTCTCCCAGCTCTGCAGGACTAGTAAGTACAGCTCTCCCTGCCTCTGTGGGGCTGAGCAGCTGGACATTCCCTGGGAGGTCGATTCGGGGGTCCCTCATCTCCCTCTCTTCTCTCTCTGTCCCTATCTCCCCCCTCCCTGTGGGGGATGCTGCATGAGGCTGCTGAGCGGTGTGTGTGTGTCATATGCAGGGGCTCTCCAGGGGGGCTCTCACCTGGGGGGACTGCGCTGGCTGGCTGTGCCCTGGATGTGTGTGGATCTCTCCCTGGGGGTGTCTGGAGGCTGTGCCCGTCGATCGCTGTAGCACTGTTCACCGCATTTATCTGCCTGTTTTGTTCACTGTCCCTCATGTTATACAGTGTTCGGTGGCCATCTTTGGTGGGGCAAGGAGGAACATGCTTTCCTGTAGCTCGGCGGCCATTTTCCTAGTGTTTAGGTCCTTTATACTGGACATTGGCTCAGACAACCGTGGCCTGAACATCTGTAGATACTGCAGTAAACATAATAATAATCATAAGTCCATTACTCCATATCACAACAGAAAAACATTTCCCATTAAGGATTTTATTAATTGTCATTCAAAATATGTGATATGTGTAATTGCAGCCTCTGCAGGTTACAGTATGTAGGATGCGCTATGAGATCTGTGCGCACTAGGATAAGTGAGCATTATAATGGTACTGCCTCAAGCAATATAAAAAGGTCTAACGTATCAAAACATTTTAAAACAATGCATGAAGGCAATATGACCTAATTTTCATTCTGTGCAGTGCAGAAAATTAAACAAGTGGCACGTGGAGGGGATACACACAGAACAGGAAGTGAGATGGATCCTTTCCCTGGGGACACGGATCCCCGCTGGAATGAATTACAGATGGGATGTGGATTCATTCCTTAAATAATGCAATCCAATTCCCTCATTCCCCTTAGACATGATGCCTCTCTGTCTCAGTTCTCTCATTTCTAGTCTTCACTAACCACCTTTTATTACTTTTGACCCTTGTTGATACATGTTGTATGAGGTCTTTTGTTTTTCCTGTCTTATACACAGTGGTTTACCATGATGCCAAATGGATCCTCACGCATGGACTACATGCACCAGCATACTAAAAAAACAAAACAAAACAAAACAAAAAAACACTTTTATTTTCTTGCCCGTTTGTGTAGGGAGATCATGTATAGTATCCCACTGTGCTTTTAAATCTTTTGAAACATGTCAGGTGATGTATATCTTGTGTCTCAGTCCTCTACCGGCATTTTGGCATCTTGATATTAACCTCTTAATTGCCCAGTTAATTGCTTCAATTTACCATGCAAGTTGATTTTGAGGTGGAGTTTATGTGAGTATAAATGTATTGCCATTTTTATGTTTAACATGCTACGACTAAGGCTGTTGCCGAAACGCGTCAGCTGTTTTGCTTGTCACTTCATGTAACCAACCATTAAAATCACTATATGGGCTACAGAGTTTCGGGCTCAATCCTTCTACTTGTTTAAGCTTCTGGCATGGACCGATTCCTTCTCCCTCTTGCTGATTGTACGGCCGAGCCGGGAGAAGCACCGGAGGTCAGCCTGTAAGAACGATCAGGCGGCTGAACAACCACTATGATCGCCAGCTCTAAAAGAAGATATCTGATGCCTGTAGCTGCAGGTCTCATTCACATATCCCCACTCAACGTCAATGACGTTATATGGTGTCGGGCAGGATGTGGATAAAAAGCAGGTTTGTATCTGAACGTCCAACCCAATGAACCAATACATGTAAAATTCTGTGTTGGCATTTACCCACCCTGTAAAAGTTGTATGCAAGCCGAGGTTCCTAGCCTGTAATTGTTCCCCCAGTGGTTTCACTTTCTGTGGTTTTATGTTTAACATGCGTAATTGCTTGTCCTATCACTAACACAAAATAAGTCCTTTGAGCCCTGGTTCACATTGGTACAATTTGTCAAATTGCATGTCAAATCAGCTGCATTTGCTGGCAATGGCACGGCACCAATTTCAGAAAGTAGTTTCTGTACTACTCTTTGCGATTTGGGCTGCGATTTACATTGACATCTGTGCAGAAACTCACACAGATGTCTCTGAAATCATGGCTGAAAACGGGACTGACATGCGGGAGTTAAATCAGCAGAAATCGCACGGCTTCATTCCCCCAGCTCAGTGTGAACCTGGGCAAAAAAAGTTTCAAAGCAGTCTGGGACATTTTTAGCAGTTAACATACTGTATATTGACCTACTTACAGTCTCATCCGTTTAGGTACCCTTTATGCAAGCAGAAAAACAATGAACATTTAGCCTGCAGCAATCAGTGGTTGATTTCATCCTGTCTATAAATACAATAAAAAAAAAACAGGAAGCAAAGGGTTTTGGACAGGCTGCGGTTATTACTCCTTTCTGTATGTGGTTGTGTTTTGTCTTTTTTGGACTTTTGAATTTATTACTAATGTAGATAAATCATTATTAGGTTACAGAGCTCACCAGTACAACAAAACATGGAGAAGATGTGAAGATAACACTGACACTGACAAGTGTTCTGCCAGCAGGGTCCCCAACCTGCATCCAGTTCTTTGGGGTCCTTTTCAAGAGGTAAATTCTGCATGAATGTATGTCTAAAATTCTCTCCACATGCCTGACTCTAAGCCCCAGTTCATCCTCAGTGTGTATGTGTGCACGTTTTGTGTGCTTATGCCACTACCCTTCCCAACAACCTGTACATTGTGTTTGATAAAAAACACATCTAATGCCACGTACACACGAGCGGACTTCTTGTCGGACTGAACTCCGAAGGACTTTTCGGCGGAGTTCCCCTGAAACGGACTTGCCTACACACGATCACAGCAAACCGATGATGTACGACGGGACTAGAAAAAGGAAGTTCAGTAGCTAGTAGCTGCCCTTGCATCGTTTTTGGTCCATCGGAATAGCATACTGGCGAATGGTTTTCTCAATAGGAACTGGTTCCGGTGGAAAGATTTGAAACGTTCTATTTCTAGGTCCATCAGAATTTTGAAAACGTGATGAAGCTCACACACGAGCGGAATGTCCGACGGAAAGTCTGCTCGTGTATACGCAGCATTAAAGTTTTTTCATTTATCCATAGTTCCCGCTGATGGCAACAACCGTGTAAAAAATGTTCACATGCTTATGGCTCCTATTGTAAAGAAACCCTTATGCAGTTTAGGATTGAACCCCTTCTTGTCCATTTTCATTGGGTGGCCTTGTGTTTTCTTTAGAGACCTTAGGTTAAATAGACCCCCTCCCTCCCCAATGATATATTACTAAACCCAGGACCCTGCATTCACTATATCTGGTCACCCACAGAACATGGAAATGCAATCATTTTTGTGAATATAAACTGATAAACAAAAAATAAAAAAATGCAGCGCTAAGAGTGAGAAAATCACCCACTTTTAAAAAAGGTGAAATTAATTTACAAATAAATGGCATAGCATAAGCTAGACATAATGAAAATACCAAAAATACAATGTGTATAAATAAGCAATACAGAGATCCACGTGAACCATAACATATGGATCAAACAAATGGTGTAAAAAACAAAAAAGTATAGAATATGACTTCCAGAAAAAATTCTTGTAACAAATAAGAAAATAATCGTCCCTTTAAGCAACAGATGATTCCTCCTCAGTAGGGAGTGGTCCAAACTAGCAGTAGTGCCCAACTTCCAGTATATACAGAATGGAACACTGAAGACACCATCATACCGACACCCCTCAGAGACTCCTCATACAGGTACTACAGCATACTGGATAGATATAAATAAGGTAATGGGTACTTTTACCCGAAGATGTGGACCCACACACCTTAGTGGTGAGTCAATCAGGCATCAAGCAGCAACAAACAACAATCCTCTCGACAGAGGGTCCTGGGTTCTATACTTTTTTGTTTTTTACACTATTTGTTTGATCCATATGTTATGGTTCACGTGGATCTCTGTATTGCTTATTTATGCACATTGTATTTTTGGTATTTTCCTTATGTCTAGCTTATGCTACGCCATTTATTTGTAAATTAATTTCACCTTTTTCACAAGTGGGTGATTTTCTCACTCTTAGCGCTGCATTTTTTTATTTTTTGTTTTCTATGCAATTGTATCATTGTTGATGCTGGCTGCTTTATATATTATTTTTTTGGTAGCGCAATTATACATATATTGGGAATAAACTGATCAATACCTTTTCTCATCAGCAGTACAGAGCAGTCTTGTGACTTCTATCAGTTCCTGGTAAAGCTTGTAGGAGGAGTTTTCATACTGCCCTGGCTGTCCTATCAGGATTCAGGACCCCTGATCCTCGATCTGGACAGTGCTTATTGGCCCTGTGCTGATTACATGCACTCTCCCAAAAAAACAAAACAAACTCCAGCAAATACATACCAAACTGTGTATGTGCAGCCTGACTCCAGTAACTGTCTTATCCGGACATCTTCTGGAGTCAGTGGAAGAAGAGGATCTGTGCATACAGGATCATACAGCCTTTTTACACAATGCAGAAATTTAACCCCTTAGGTTCCACAGTGAGTAGAGCAAGCATGATTTACTGCTTATACAGACTGATTTTACTGTTGTGGGTTTTGTAACGCTTTAAAGCGGACCTCCAGTCATTTTTTCATTTTTACATCTATTAAGTCTTCTGCCCTTGTTGTTTTAACTTTGGATAGTAAAACATTTTTTTTTTTTTTGCCAGTAAATACCTTATACAGCCCACTTCCTGGTTCTTGTTGTTAGCCTATGTAGACATCATGCACAGCTCTCACGCTCATGAGAGTTTGCCAGTAAGGGAGGGGGGATGAGTCATAAGAGGGCCAACGAGAGCTGCAAGGCTGCAGAGCTGGAGCTGTGCCTCCTTGTGTCTGTAAATCCATGAAGTGAACATGCAGTAGCTTCAGTTGAACCCAGTTAAAATGGTTGCAGCCAGACTTAGTGGAGGAAGATTTCTGCAGCATATTTGGCAAGTACAGAATCACAGTATATATAAAATAATACGCAAAGTGGTTGGAGGGAAGCTTTAGAATGGCAAAGATGTTTTTATTACAAATAAAGTGAGCAGACTGCAGTTCCTCTTTAAGTGTCTCCCTGGAGAGAATGAGTTTAAAGTGTTACTAAACCCCCCAGTAATATTAAAATAGCTCATCCGTCCCCCCACAGTGTTCACAGATTATAAATCATCTTTTTACCTTAACCACTTCAGCCATGGAAGATTAGGCTGCTCAATGACCAGAGCAATTTTTACAATTTGTCACAGCTCTGCTTTAACTGATAATTGCGTTGTCATGCAATGCTATATCCAAACGAAATTTGCGTCCTTTTTTTCCCACAAATAGAGCTTGCTTTTGATGGTATTTGATTGCCTCTGCGATCTATATTTTTCCGATATTTTGGAAAAAAAAAAAAAAAAGATATTTTCTACTTTTTGTTATAAGAAAAATTCAATAAACTCAATTTTAATCATACATTTAGGCCAAAATGTATTCAGCCACGTCTTTGGTAAAAAAAAAAAGGCAATAAATGTATATTTATTGGTTTGCGCAAAAGTTATAGCTTCTACAAACTAGGGTATATTTTCTGTAATTTACCAGGCTTTCATGCCACGTACACACGACCAGACTTTTTGACAGCAAAGGTCAGACGGAGCGAATCTGTCTGAAAATTTGATCGCGTGTGGGCTTTAGATATAGAACATGTTTTAAATATTCCCACCGGAACTCCGTCGGACCCAGTTTCTAGCAGGAAACCCGTTCATCTGTATGCTGGTCCGATGGACCAAATACGACGCAAGGGCAGCTACAGCACCTGCCCGCGAGAATGTTTCCAGCGCGATCCTATCACGCTAATTCTCGGCTGTGGGGTGCTGTACATCTCGCGCTCGCTGCAATAGGAAAAACACATTTTACTATTGCAGTGAGAGCCTGAGAAAACCGAAAATGTCCCTTAGGTCTGGTATGGTTTTTAAGGGGAACCCCCTATCCTGAAAAAACGGTGCGGGGGTCCCCCCAAGGTCCATACCAGACCCTTATCCGAGCACGCAGCCCGGCCATTCAGGAAAGGGAGTGGGGACGAGCGAGCACCCCCGCCCCCCCCGCTCCTGAACCGTACCAGGCCGCATGCCCTCAACATGGGTGGGTGCTTTGGGCAAGGGGGGCGCCATGCCCCTTATGATGTCACAGTCCCGGGGAATGCTGTGACTGTGAAGTCATAAGGGGCGGTGTCACCGGGTGACATTTCTCGGTGACCCCGCCCCATGCCTATATAAGTCGTAGCGCTCTGTGCACACAGCATTGCAGTGGGAGAGAGCATCGTGTCAACATCGGAAGAAGATCGGAGGGAAGAAGACGACGGAAAACACCAGGCCACCGCTAGCAATAGAGCAGAAGATAGCGGAGGAACCCGGGAGAAGAATCGGTGGGGCGGGAGAAGAGGCCGGAGGGAGGGAGAAGAACCCGGAGACTGGGAGGGAAGGTGGGAGAAGAGAGCGGAGGAGTCTGAAGAGACCCCCGAAGACAGAAGAGACCCCTGGAGCTGCCTAATAAACTACTTTAAAAACCTGTCTAGTTTTTTTTTTTCTTGACACCTTTCCCCCCCCAGGTGAATGGGTAGGGGTACGATGTACCCCATAATTATTCACAAGGGGCCTCCCAGATTCCGATAAGCCCCCCTGCCTGCAGACCCCCGCACCAATGGACAGGGTTGACGGAAAGAGGCCCTTGTCCTCATCAACATGGGGACAAGTTGCTTTAGTGTGGGGGGGCCCCCCTCCCCAAAGCACCCACCCCCCATGTTGAGGGCATGCGGCCTGGTACGGTTCAGGCTCGGTTGTCCCCCACCCCCTTTCCTGACCGGCAGGGCTGCATGCTCGGATAAGGGTCTGATATGGACCTTGGCGGGACCCCACGCCGTTTTTTTCGGCGTAGGCGGTTCCCCTTAAAATCCATACCAGGCGACGGGGCTCGCAAGGTGTCAATCTCGCTGATAAATGTGGCGAGATTCACTTCCTTTTCTAGTCCCGTCGTTACTCATCACAGATACATTCTGCTGCTTCTCTTGAATATGGATTTCTGAGGGTGTAAATTTTTGATTTCACTCCTCACTACCTATCACAGTTTCAAAGGCCATAAGACGCCCAGATAGCACAACCCCCCAATGACCCCATTTTGGAAAGTAGACACCCAAGACTATTCCATAGACTCAACCTGCCTTTGAATCAAAGGCATGTTGAGTCCATGGAATATTTTATATTTAATATTTTATTTTGCCACAATTTGCTGGAAAATTATTTATTTATTTTTTTGCACATAGTTGTCACTAAATGATATATTTCTCAAACATGCCATGGGCATATGTGGAATCGCACCCCAAAATACATTCTGCTGTTTCTCCTGAGTACGGGTATACCACATGTGGGAGACTTTTTGGGAGCCTAGCCGTGTACAGGACCTCGAAAATCAATCACCTCCTTCAGGCTTTCTAAGGGAGTAAAATGGTGATTTTACTCCTCACTACGTATCACAGTTATAGAGGCCCTGAAGTGTCCAGATAGCACAAGCCCCCCCCCCCCCCCCCAAATTACCCCATTTTGGAAAGTAGACACCCCGAGATATTTACTAAGAGGCAGGTCGAGTATTTTGCAGCTCTCATTTGTTTTTGAAAATGAAGAAAGAAAAGAAAAAAAAAATGTTTTCTTTTTTCAATTTTCAAAACATTTTATTATTATTTATTTTGCATTTTACTTTATAACTGTTCCTTTTATTTTTATTTATTTTTTTATAATCTTTTTTTATAGTTATTTCATGGAATGTAAATACCCCCTATAATAGGTAGTGACAGGTACTCTTGTTTTTTTTTTTTTTTTTTTTAAATGGGGTCTATTTGACCCTAGATCTCTCCTCTGCCCTCAAAGCATCTGACCACACAAAGATCGATGTGATAAAATGCATTCCCAATTTCCCAATGGCACTGTTTATATCTGGTAAGGGGATAAAAATGGGGAAGAGTGAAGAAAAAGAGAAAAACAGTGAAAAAAGTAGAGAAGAAAAGGAGAGTCCATCTGGGAGTGTAAAGCCACGGAGACCATATTTTGTCAAAAAGACGTTATCCCTTATCGGCCTATGCCGATGATTTATTATTCTTTATTACAAGCCCTGAGACCTCACTACCCAATTTACTGCAAGCTCTTAGAACGTACTCCACCCTGGATAATTGTGGTGAATGAAATCAACCTGATGGAACAACTGACGGCCGCTCTACATAGAAAGGAAGAAGAATTCAATAAAACCTGGCACTACTGGCACGAGTTTCGGTTCTCTCAAGACTATAACACCTCCGTGGCCCCCTCAACAGAGTGAATGTAATCCTTGCATGTCCCACGATTCTATATCCACCTGCATATATAACCAACCCCCCCCCCCCCCCTCCTCTCACTCTACTCCCTCCTCCTCTTATTTCTATTGATCTCGTTCTCTCTTTCTAATCTTTCCTTTCTCCCTTCTACTCTCCGTGCCGAAGAGCTTCTTCGTCACGCTGGGAAAAATGTTATGGGTGCACCCGACCAGTGGCACTAACAAGGTCCTAATTTGTTGTTGCTTTTGTACTATTACATAGGGGTACTGGAGCTATTCTAACAACCATTACGCTATGCATAAGGATTGCTATATTGCTGTTGCGGTATTCTGTATCCTGTTGACCTTTGTACTATTATATTTTGTTGGACTATTTTGCCCTGTCGGTTGTCCTCAATAAAAACTTTAAAAAAAAAATTACAAAAAAAGACGTTATCTCGCAAGACACTAACCATTTTTTCAATGAGCATTTTCCAAGTTAGTTTATGCTTCATTATTTCTATAACTGGACTTTTCCAGGCGGTTGCAATAGCAATTTTGGCTGCCAGGAACATGAAATATAGTAAAACGGAACTTCAGTCATTTTTTCAACGTTCCATCTATTAAATATTCTGCCCTTGTTGTTTTACCTTTGGATAGTAAAACATTTTTTTTCTGCCAGTAAATACCTTATACAGCCAACTTCCTGTTTCTTGTCTGGTAAAAAGCCTAGGTTTATGACATCATGCACAGCTTGCTCTCCTTCTCTCTCTCTGAGAGCTTTCCAGGAGGAAGGGGGGGGGGGGGGGGTGAGTCATAAGAGATGCAATGAGAGCTGCAGAGCTTGATGTGTGTGTCTGTGTAAATCCAGGAAGTGAACAGGCAGCAGCTTCAGTTGCCCATATTTAAAATGGATGCAGCCAGACACGGTGAAGGGAGATTTCTGCAGCATTTTTGTCAAGTACAGAATCACAGTATATATAAAATAATATGCAAAGTGGTTGGAGGGAAGCTTCAGAATGGCAAAGATGTTTTTATTACATATTATGTGAGCAGACTGCAGCTCCTCTTTAAGGTCTGTGTGTTCCTTGGGACATTTTCGAATGGTTTATTCAGTAGAGCAATAATTGCATCTTTAATAATATTAACCAACATAACTGAAAGAATGGTACTCTACTACTTCTATCGGTGACTCTTTAAAAGACCCCACGGGCCATCAGTTTAGAGGCAACCTTGAATAATAGGCGGAATTTAGGTTCAGGTTAATGAAATGTAAGATGTGGGGAACTGGGGAAATTGACGCTCACTTCAAAGTCATTAACGGAAAAAGAAGATTAACAGAAAAAGAAGATTTGTGAAACAATGTTCACTGATCTTCTTCCTCTCTACTTGGTGCAAGCCACCATGCAGATCCGAGGTCTGTCGATAGGTGCCCGGAGCTCAAAAAAGCATGGTGGGAGTGCACATGGGGGGAGATACCCAGCAGTTGCCAGGATGTGTGATGTGCACAGCCACTTCCATCTGACAGTCGACTTTTGAAATATACACACCTGTGTGTGTAAAACCTTGTGTGTGTGTGTAATCCCCCCTCTGCCAACAATGTACTGTACTGCAAACTTTGATAGCAGTAAATGGGTTAACAACCAGTAAAGGGCTTTCCGAAAACAAAGATCTGGGTAGCTCTAGTCTGGGATCACTGGAAACTGTTTGTGCAGTGAGAGCAGGATGTACTCAGGGTATGCACGTTCCCTGTAACCTCCTACAACTAATTGCTGTAGAAGCGATATATATTCTGTTAATTATTTGGGGTAACTATTGTGTGTTTCTTTTTTCTCTATCGTTCATTGACAGACACAGCAGCTCATCTTGACCTTAGGTTTATATCACCCCTTTAGTAGAGGACTAGGCAGAAAGTGTTAAAAACAGCAACACTTGCACAGTACCGCCCGGGGGGGGGGGGGGGGGTCCTACTGGCTATAACCCCTCACACTGCATCCAGCAGCTCAGGTTTTTTTTTTTTTTTTATGCATTTTTGATTCCTGTTATCTACAATCAACAGCCGGGCTGGGTGACAGGCTGGATAATATAGATCCTGGTAGTCTCCCCAACCTGGCCATCGAGTGTGAGCAGACCCTAGCTACACGCTGGGTCGGCCATGACATGCCTAGTCTAATCCAGGGGCAGCCAGTGAGATATATGCTCCGGGGCACACATATGACCGGGCTACTGCTTTCTGTTTCACAGTGTACCGTGGCCGGCAGCCATCCCGTACTGTACGGTGATGGGTCTGTCTGTGGAATGCGTCCAGCAGCCCCTACAGGAGGGGTAAGTATGATTCCACCTGTCTCAGCAGGATGGCGCAGCTGGGCATTCCCTGGGAGGTCGACTAGGGGGTCTCTCACTCTCCCTTTCTTCTCACCCTGTCCCTTCCCTCCTACCCATGCTATGGGCCACTGTGTGACTGGGCACATGGGGGTGCGGTGCACGTACCTGGCTGGGGTCCTCCGGGGGGCAGGCAAAAAATGCCCCCTCCCCCACTGTCTTCTGTGGAAAGCTCTGATTCAGACTCGGGCCCCGCTTTGACAGGTGGCCCCTGTTCTGATATATCAGAGGATGCGGACCAGGACCGTTCAGTAAGGATGACTCAGTGTCTGGGTCAGTGCAGGAAAAGGCACTTGTAGGAGCACTTATTACAGCGTTGCGGGATACCCTAAAAATGGAGGATACGGCGGGGGCATCTACAGAAGTGTCGGCCCCTTTTGGGTCCCACAAGCCGCCCATGTGGCTAAGGTGTTTCCTTACCCAACTTATTTTGATAAGTTTATTTACAAGGAGTGGGCAAAAGCGCATGGCGGTGCGTTACCCTTTTGAGGAGAGTCTCCTGAAGAAATGGACATCTCTGATTGTTGCCCCCACCAGTATCCAGGTTAAATAAATTAACCACGATTCCGGTGGAAGGGACTCCTGCTTTCAAGGACCCTGCCGACAGAAGGGCCGAGGCGGTTGCCCAGTCCATGTTTACGATGGTGGGGTCAGCATTGCGGCCAGTGTTAGCCATGGCCCTGGTGTCGCAGACGCTTACTGAATGGGCTAAATTGTTGCACCGTGAATTGGAGAAGCAACAGGCTTCCCCGGTCTGCGTGGAGCTGGCTGACCAGTTGGTGCAGGGCCTTAAGTATGTCTGTGATGCGGTCTTAGATACAGCCCCCTTGCTCTCTAGAGCCTCAGTATCAGCAGTAGTGCTATGTCGCCTGATTTGGCTAAAATGCTGGTCTGCAGACCAGGCATCTAAGAAAGCACTGGCGGACTTGCCCTTCCAGGAAGAGAGGCTATTTGGAGCCTTGCTGGATGACATTATTAAGAATGTTACTGGGGGTAAGAGTACATTGCTCCCACAGTCCAGAAAAGGGAAGGAGCCACACCATAGGCAATTGCCCTCCTTTTCCTCTCAGAAGTGGATTTTTCGTCCGCCCGGGTCAGCAGGCAAGCGTTCCCAGTCCGACAAGGTGCCTGCTGAGGGACAAAAGCGTCCCTGGTTGTGCAAGCCAAACAAGCCCGTGAGCAAATCTGTTACCGCATAAAGGTTTGCCCCCACCCGACTCTCGGGTGAGAGGTCGTCTTTGCCTAGTGGACTTCCCTACTTTCTGACCAGTGGGTCTGTGCACTGGTTTCCTCAGGGTACAAGATAGAGTTTCTTTCTTGTCCGCCAAACAGATTTTTTCCCTCCAACCTTCATCTTCTTCCGGCTCGTCGGGAGGCCCTGTTTTGGGCAGTACAGGACCTACTGCCGCGCGGCGTGATAGTACCTGTACCGATGCCGGAAAGGTTTCAGGGATTCTACTCCAATCTGTTTGTAGTCCCAAAGAAGGAAGGTGTCCGTCCAGTCCTGGACCTCAAGGCCTTCAGCAGCTTTGTGAAGGTACAAAGGTTTAGGATGGAATCAGTTCGCTCAGTGGTCGCTGCACTCCATCAGGGGGATTTTCTGGCATCCCCTGACATCAAGGACGCATACTTCCATGTCCCCATATGCATCAAGCAACAGAAGTTTCTGCGATTTGTGGTCGGGAACGAGCACTACCAATTTGTAGCTCTCCCTTTTGGCCTGATGTTGGCACAGAGGGTCTTAACCAAGGCGCTAGTCCCAATTTTGGCTGTGCTAAGGCAGCGTGGGATCGCAATCATGGGTTACCTGAATGATCTCCTTCTGAGGGTAGCTTCTGCCTCAGAATTAAGGGAGGATGGGGCAATCATCATGCAAGCTCTTCGGGAGTTTGGTTGGGTACTGAACCTACAAAAGTCGGTGTTGGTGCCAACTCAACGCCTGGCGTACCTGAGCCTGATTCTGGACTCTTCGGGAGGAGAGTGTTTCTTTCAAGCTGCAGACTCTTCAAGCTGCAGTGAAGTGGTTGGTGTCCCGCAGGTGGTCGCCACTGCGTTTTTGGATGCAAGTCCAGTGTCTCGTGGTATCCACTTTTGAGGCGGTACTGTATGCTCAATTCCACACTTGAGTCTTGCAAAAGGAGATCCTGTCAAAATGGGCCAAATTTCCATTGTCCCTGGATTGTCAAATTCGAGTGAGCCAAGGACTCCCTGCTCTGGTGGCTGAGGTCGCTGACTCTTCGGTCCAGGAAGTCGTTCCTTCCTCTTTATTGGATGGTGATCAGACGCCAGCTTGACCAGATGGGTGGGAGTTTGGGACGTACACTCAGCCCAGGGTTGGTGGACCCAGGAAGAATCCTGCCTGCCGATCAATGTACTGGAACTTTGGGCGATCAGGCGGTGCCTCTCCACATAGTCACAGACGCTGCAGGGGCATCCAGTCAGGATCCAGCCGGACAATTGACAATTTCATGACGGTGTACATTCTGGGCGTAGAAAACTGGCAAGCGGACTACCTAAGTTTTCATATACTGGACCAAGGGGAATGGTTGCTACATCCGGATGTGTTTCGGCTCCTAAGGTGGGGCACGCCAGATGTGGATCACCTGGCTTCTCGACTCAATCGTAAGGTAGAGAGGTTTGTGGCCAGGTCAAAGGATCCCTGGGCGGACACGGCAGATGCGTTGGTGGCTCCATGGGGGCATTATCGACTGGTTTATACTTTTCCTCCACTCAAACTTCTACCACATATGCTTCGCAGAGTGGGGTGCCGAGGGAATTCCGTTAATTCTGATTGCCCCAGATTGGCCTCGGTGTCTGTGGTACGTGAGCAGAGTACGTATGCTGGCGTATGTTCCTTGTTGAATGCTGATGCAAAAGCACCTTCTGTCGCAAGGTCCAGGACTTCATACTGCTTTACCGTCACTGGCTTTAACGGCATTGCTGTTGAAAGCCAGGTGCTAAGGGACCAAGGTCTGTCGGATTCTGTAATATCCACTATGTTGAGGGCACGGAAGTTATCTTCTCTGAAGATTTATCATCATACGTGGAAGGCCTAGATCTCCATGTGTGAGGAGATGGGGTGGCATCCACGTACATATTCAGTTTCCAGGATCCTGCTGTTTTTGCAGCGGGGGGTGGATCAGAAACTTGCATTAGGCACCATTAAGGGGCAGATATCAGCTGTGGCTGTCTTTTTTTCAGCGTCCCTTGGTGAATCATTCATTGGTTAGTATGTTTGTTCAGGGGGTTCGACATGTGGCCCCTCCGGTTCGACCACCGCTACCTCCGTGGGATTTGAATCTGGTGCTCTCGGTGCTTCAGAAACCGCTGTTTGAAAACATTAGGGAGATTCCCTTATTGACACTCTCTCAGAAAGTAGTCTTTCTAGTGGCTATTACATCTGCCAGGATGGTTTCTGAGTTGGCGGCCTTGTCTTGCAAGTCTCCCTACTTGATCCTCCACAAGGATAAGGAGGTGCTGCGTACGCACCCTTCATTTCTTCCAAAGGTAGTTTCGGCCTTTCATCTAAATGAGGACATTGTGCTTCTGTCCTTATGTCCTCGGCCGTCGCATCTCAAAAAGGTGGCTTTGCATTCCTTCACCGTTGTTCGGGTTCTGTGGGTGTATCTGTCTGCTACGGCTCCTTTTCGGAGGTCGGACTTGCTGCTTGTATCGGTGGCTGGTCCGAAGAAGGGACTGGCGGTCTCATCGGCCACCATCTTTTGGTGGATCAGACAGATTGTAGTTCAGGCTTATGCCATAAGCGGTTGGTCACCTCCCCCTTTCCTGTTACGGCACATTCTGCCAGGGCAATTGGTGCCTCTTGGGCTTTCCGACATCAAACGTTCGTTTCCCAGGTGTGTAAGGTGGCGACCCATTCGTCCGTTCACACCTTCACTAAATTTTACAAGGTTGATGTGAACGCATCTTCGGATGCTTGCTTCAGCCGCAAGGTTTTGCAGGCTTCTGTGCAAGGTTGCAACTCCTCCGTTGAGGAGCTCTGCTTGTTATGGGTGGAGTTATTGTTTGCTGTTCCCACCCCTCGTTTCTTTGACACTTCTTGAGGACGCCCCTAAGGTCAAGATGAGCTGCTGTGTCTGTCAATGAACAATAGAGAAAATTGGATTTTTTGTACTGACCGTAAAATCCTTTCCTCTGAAGTTCGTTGACGGACACAGCACCCGCCCCTCCTATTTATGTTTGTACTGCATTTGACGAACTTAGCTGCTGGATGCAGTGTGAGGGGTTATAGCCAGTAGGACCGCCCCCTAGGCGGTACTGTGCAAGTGTTTCTGTTTTTAACACTTTCTGCCTAGTCCTCTCCTAAAGGGGCGATATAACCCTAAGGTCAAGATGAGCTGCTGTGTCCGTCAATGAACTTCAGAGAAAAGGATTTTACAGTGAGTACAAAAATCCTATTTTTTTTTATTCAGTAACCACTTCAGCTCTGGAAGGTTTACACCCCTTCATGACCAGGCCATGTTTTGCAGTGCGGCACTGCATTACTTTAACTGACAATTGCGCGGTCGTGTACCCATATAAAATTGATGTCCTTTTTTAACGACAAATAGTTTTCTTTTGGTGGTATTTGATCACCTCTTCAGTTTTTATTTTTTGCGCCATAGACAAAAAAAGCAGTCAATTTTGAAAAAAAAAAGAAGAAATAAATATATATTTTTTACTTTCTGCTATAAATGACACCCAATAAAAAAATGGAAAACATCAGATTTCTTCATCAGTTTAGGCCAGTATGTATTCTGCTACATATTTTTGGTAAAAAAATCCCAATAAGCCTATATTGATTGGTTTACGCAAAAGTTATAGCATCTATAAACTATGGGTTAGTATTATGATTTTTTATTAGTAATGGCGGTGATTAGGAATTTTTAGCGGAACTGTGACATTGCGGCAGACAAATCTGACACTAAAGCCGCGTACACACAACTAAGTCCGTCAGACAATCCGACGGACAGTCCGTCCTACTTTTGAATGAACGGACTTGACCACACACGATGAACAGACAGTCCATTGAAAGCTTGCGCGATGACGTGTACAGCACGTACGACGGGACTAGAAATACGACGTCCAATACACTGCAATGCAACCTTCGGCCGTGTAAATCCTTTCTGAGCATGCGCCATACTTAGTCCGTCCAACTTGCCTACTCACGAGCGGACTGTCCGCTGAAACCAAAGTTGGACGGACAATATTACGGAAATTCCGAAATACTTAGTCCGCCAGACTGTCCGCTGAAAAAGTCAGCTGAAGCCCACACACGAGCGGACTGTCCGCTGAAATGTGTTTCAGCGGACTAAGTTGGACAGACAGTCCGCCCGTGTGTACGCGGCTTCAGTGACACTTTTTGGGGACTAGTGACACCAATACAGTGATCAGTGCTAAAAAAAAATATGCACTTTCACTGTACTAATGACACTGGCAGGGAATGGGTTACTATCAGGGGCGATCAAAGGGTGTTCCCTGGGATTGTTTTCTAACTTTCTAACTTTGTTGGGGGTGGTTGTATTGTTAGAAGACATATCTATGTTCCTGCTTAGCAGCAACACAAGATCTGTGTTCCCCCCGGACAGAACGGCAGTCTGCCTTGTTTACATAGGCAGGTTGCTGTTCTGCCTATGTCGGGAACGATCGGTGGGTCCCGGCGGACATTGCTGTTTCCAATCACAGCGGGAGCTGGTCACCAGCAGCGCGCATGCACTCCCCAGACCAGGAAGAGGTGATGACGTACAGGTGCGTGATTTCGCCTGTAGGAGCCGCCGCCCCGCTGTATTTGTATGCAGAGCGGTCAGCAAGTGGTTAAAGGGTATTTTTTTCCCAAAAAATTGCCTTTGCAAAACCACTGCGCAAATACAGTGTGACATACATAAAAATTTGCATAAATCGCCATTTTATTCCCTAGGGTTACTGCCAAACAAAAATGTATAATGTTTTGGGGTTAGAAGTATTTTTCAAGCATAAAATACCGGTATATGCTTGTAAACAAAAAGTGCCTGTTTGGCAAGTGGTTAAAACAAAATGCCCTTATCTTTTTGGCCCCTTCCCCTAATCTAATCTAACTCAGTGCTGGATATAACAAACACTAGAGCCCGTGACCTTGATGAATGTAATTATGCATCTGTGGAGATCTGAAGTGTTCTTATCCTTTAATGCTGCAGAGAGAATCCCTTAATTGGAAGAAAGGCTGGTCCTATCACTTTGAAAAGTCACATCACTGAGATGTCCTCTCCCTCCTCTCCTCTTTTTTTTTTTCTTACAATTTTATAAAGTAGCCATCCACCTGCTTTAGAGTCCCAAACCAAGTGGAGTGCAATGCATGTTTGTAACGCACATTGCTGGACTTTAGAAATGTTTAGAAATGTTCAGTGTTTACTTTTAAAGCAGCATAATGGCCATTGTAAGACCACTGTTATTAAAGACCTAGATGTACCTAGCAGGTATGTTTGAGATCTGCTATCCTATCCTACTTCTAACTAACACTGTTTTACTTCCTCTTCCTTCCTCTGTTCATCTCCCACAGCTATTACCTTTTGTATCAACTGACCCTTCCTTTTTAGATTGTAAGCTCTAACAAGCAGGGCCCTCTGATTCCTCTTGTACGTAACTGTAATGTCTGCCTTTATTTTGTTAAGTGCTGCGCAAACTGTTGGTGCTATATAAAACCTGTATATTAATAATCTACGTTTGGCACTCCTTACATTTTAACTATCATTCTAGCTCTTGGTAGACACTAGGGAAGTAAACCATCTGACATCTTTGAAGGACGCTGTGCTTGAGTTTCCATGCACATACAGTAGGTAGCACAACCAGAATGAGCAGATGTTTGATTTTGCATTCATGCTTAACTAAGGAGTCCATAATCCCACCACTGTTCAGTAGTCTGCATTACTCTAGACCTCATAGAGCACACCTACCCCTTTGGTGTGACCCTTTTACACCAGTATATGGTTCAGCTTCCCCCAACACCCCAGGTATTTCTCCCCTCTAAATGCATCCACTATTGTCTACCCCTGCCACCAAAACCCATGGTCCCAGGTCTGATCACCTGACCTTTCTCTGGGTCTGTGGGTTGGGAGAACATGCTGAAATGTAAGTATAGGTACTCCTCATTTTAAAGACTTGCCTGTTTAACGACCAGCTCTCCCCACCATATACATCATTGTATTGTACAGTACAGAATTTTCGTTTGTGTTCTGTACTTATGCAAATTTAAACAACGTTATTGAGCTGGAGTATTGTGTTTAGACTAGGGATGCACTGAAATTTCGGCCACCGAAACATTTCGGCCGAAAATGCCCCTTTTGGCAATTTGCTGAAAGAGAAAAATGGCCAATAATGGAGTCGAAAATGGGGTGTGGCCTGGGTGGGGGACAGGGCTTCGTCCCCCGTACCTGTTGCCACCCATCATGGGGGTGTCCTATAGTGCAGGATACCCACCTCCGCCGCCTGCTTTATCACAGCCCCAGGAATATCACAGCTTTCATTTCAATAGCTGTGTGTTCCGCGCGCCGTCACATACAGCCCCTCCCCGTTGTCCGAGCACTTTGATAGACAGATCACCCGCAGGATTGGATGGGTGATGTGCCTATCAAAGTGCCTGGACAAGGGGGAGGGGCTGTATGTGACGGCGCACGGCCATGAACACACAGCTATTGAAATGAAAGCTATGATGTTCCCGGCGCTGTGATCAAACAGGCAGCGGCGGTGGCTTTCCTCTCTTCCCTTCACAGGCTAGCTCCAGTGGGGGACACACTTGCTGCAATGGGGGACACTCTGCCTGCAATGGGGGACGCTGCCTGCAATGGGCGACACTCTGCCTGCAATGGGGGACACTGGCTGGCTGCATCTGACGGGCACTGGTGAGGCTGCATTGATCTCTTGTATCATGTGTGCAGTTTCTTAACATCTCCTGCACCACGTCCTCTGTCTCTGACCATCTCCTGTACCATGTCCTCTGTCTCTGACCATCTCCTGTACCACGTCCCCAGTCTCTGACCATCTCCTGTACCATGTCCTCTGTCTCTGACCATCTCCTGTACCACGTCCTCTGTCTCTGACCATCTCCTGTACCACGTCCTCTGTCTCTGACCATCTCCTGTACCATGTCCTCTGTCTCTGACCATCTCCTGTACCACGTCCTCTGTCTCTGACCATCTCCTGTACCACGTCCTCTGTCTCTGACCATCTCCTGTACCATGTCCCCAGTCTCTGACCATCTCCTGTACCATGTCCCCAGTCTCTGACCATCTCCTGTACCATGTCCCTAGTCTCTGACCATCTCCTGCACCATGTCCCCAGTCTCTGACCATCTCCTGTATAAAAATATATATTTTTTAAAATATGTTTCGGTATCGATGCTGTTTCGGTATCGGTTTTGGTTTTCGGCCTAGTGTATTTTTCATTTTCGGTATCTGTTTCTGCACCAAAAAAAACATTCGGTGCACCCCTAGTTTAGACCTTTTTTTTTGCACAATAAAGTACAGTACATTAAGTAGTTAAGAATGCTTAAAATATTGATTACTTGTGGCTCCTCATGTATAGACCAATTCTTTTAACTACCTGGTCATTGTAACGAAATCTGGTTGTTAAGTGAGTAGAGACTGTATTGGGTTTATTTCTTCGTATTTACAAACAGAAGGAGATTCTAAATACTGGGTAATAAAGAGGAATAACTCATATATATTATTTTTCTTTTCTAGGATCTTTAGAAGCCTTAACATGTACCAAGTGGGACGCAATTACTACAGTCCTTCCAATCCAGTGGAAATTCCTCAGCACAAGTACTACATTAATAATTACTACAATTATCACAGTTGTTCTTCGCATATTAAGAGAAAAAAATCAGACAATGTGTATAAATTAAACCAAGCTTAATGTTACACTCCAGGCAGATAGCTTAATACAAAGTAGAAATATACCTATATGCTCACAGGCTGTGATAGAACCGTGAAGCGGCAACACCACAATGTTTGTTTCTCTCCTGTCACCCTGTTTCTTGACATCGCATGCATGTATGCAGCACACTTCATTGGCTTCAAGTGCTGCCCTTACCTCTCCCAATGTGGGTTCTAATGTAGCGAGGATTATAAGAGGCTAATAAAGTCACATTCAGATATTTGGACTAGTTGAACTTGAAAAACTTTTTATTTTTAATTTTGTTTTTTGGAAAAGGAAATACTTAATTGTACTAAGTGCCATTTTTTTATTTTTCTTTTTATATCTGCCTGTAGTCTAGCTTTAAGCCTTGGGTCACAATAATGTTAGTGCATTTGAAGTAACATGATATTAACCACTTCAGCCCGGAGCATTTGGCTAGCCGAAGACTAGAGCACTTTTTGCGATTCGGCACTGCATCACTTTAACTGACAATTGCGTGGTTGGGCAAGTTGGCTCCCAAACAAAATTGATGTCCTTTTTTTCCCCACAAATAGAGCTTTCTTTTGGTGGTATTTGATCACCTCTGCGGTATTTTTTTGCGCTATAAACAAAAAAAGTGCAACAATTTTGAAAAAAAAAACCCGCATTATTTTTTGCTTTTTGCTATAATAAATATCCCCCCAAAAATATATTAAAAAAAAACATTTTTTCCCTCGGTTTAGGCCGATACGTATTCTTCTACATATTTTTGTTAAAAAAAAAAATCACAATAAGCATTTATTGATTGGTTGGTACAAAAGTGATAGCATCTACAAAATAGGGGATAGTTGGACCATTCACATTTATACAGTGATTAGTGCGATTAAAAATGCACTGTTGCTGTGTAAATGTGACTGGCAGTGAAGGGGTTAACCAGGGGGGGGGGGTGCTAAAGGGGTTAAATGTGTCCTAGGGAGTGACTCTAACTGTGGGGGGGGGGGAGGGGGGCTGTGTGTGGCATGACACTGATCACTGCTCCCGATTACAGGGAGCTGTGATCATTGACAGTGTCACTAGGCAGAACGGGAAACATTTACATCAGCATTTCCCTGTTCTTCCTATCCGTGAGACAATCGCGAGACTCGATGTCCGCGGGACCCACGGTCAGACTCACGGAGCTTGCGGCGGGCGTGCACGCGCCTGTTTTCCAAGCCTCCCGAGATTACGTACATTAACGTGATTTCGCGCAGTGGAGCCAACACGGCTGGTCCGCAAGCGCTTAATTAAAAAGTTGAATACAACTTTACGTATGAAAATATAAATATGTTTTAAAAACTCATTTTTCAGCTAAGTGCATCCTGCATTTTCGGTACCAAAATTTCCATTTGGTGCACCCATAATTTCATGCCACTGAGTTTATATATCTCAATTGTACAGTACAGACTGAGTATTTATAGGGGTTATAGGCTCATACCTTCAGATGATTTTTCACCGGCAAAGCTTTTGAGGACACACCCCATGAGCCCCTGAACCCCCTAAGGCTTGCTGGGAATGGGAATTCCCACTGTCCAATCCAGAATGCAGCAGAAAACCCAATGTACCTGAGTTATTGAATAATTAATTTTGTGTCCCGTATATACATGCATGGATGTGCCCATGTTCTAGCTTGGTACTTTTGGAATGTTTGGGGGGGGGGGACTGTATAAGCCAGAATTTTTCTTTAGTGATTGTTTGGTCTTTTTGCAAGGCAAAAATAGATGAATTGTTGAAAGCACTCATAGTAAAACATTCTTTATACATTTAAAATGAATAGTCAAGTATAAAAATTCCTTGAAAACATATACTGTATAAAAGGAGCACTTTCATGTTTGATTTTGAGTTTGTAGAAACCTAATGCCTGTAGTAAGTACACCCAATGTAAATTCTTAATATTTTAACATATTTGAAAATGCAAACATGAGATCTTGATTCAGATAATGGCCACAGATAAAGGTGATTTTTTGAACATAACAAAAATGCAGATTTATTAAAGCGGAGTTCCAGCCTGGGTGAAAAAAATTCAAAGGCAGCAGCTACAAATACTGTAGCTGCTAAATTTTAATATACGGACACTTACCTGTCCAGGGAGCCCACAATGCTGGCACCCGAAGCCAACCAATCCATTGGCTCCTGGTGGAGAGGGCCGGTATCCTTACTAAGGGACATAGAAAGTGAAGCCTTGCGGCTTTACAGCCTGTTTCCTGCTGCGCATGCATCAGTCACACTGAGCTTTCTGAATGATCCTGCTGTCTTTGGGAGGAGGAGGGGTGGAAGTTTCGTAGATCGCCGCACAACAATAGTGCGATCTTACCAAGAAAGGTGCCAAATGTGGCAGGGGAGGGTGTGAACAAACGGAGCCTCCACTTTTGGGTGGAACTCCGCTTTAACAAGAAAAGCTAAATGCGCCACTTAAAAACTATAAAATTAGAATCAGGTATTCCAGACTAGGTGTCCAGGGTGTGCTTGATTTGATGCCCAGGGTGTAGTTAATTTTGCACCATTACATCTATTGATATTTGAAAGGCCAGGTTTTTCTTGTGTTCCTATTCCGGTATGTCACCTTCATCTCTAGGCATTGCTTGAATAAAGACTAGATGTTTGTTTGAAAATATGTTGAAAAAGTCAACATTTACTATTGGGGTGCAATTAAAGAGTAACTCCACTTTTGTTGAAGAAAAAAATAAATAAATAAATTTCCCTCTGGGTGAGCAATGCACATTGCAAGGATTTCATCAAACTTTGTTGCAGATGCCTGCCTGATTCTGCTGTGCAGATAAAACTGTTTGTTGTGCAGAGAACGAAATATGAAACGGTTGGTTTGCAGCTAACCCCAAAATCTTGTATCTTTGGTCGGAATTCTGTGAAAATCAGTGAGCCAATCACACAAGCAGGAAATCACATTTCCTGGGAAGTTCTGTACATTGACTGTGTTCAGAAAAGCCCCAGGTTGCCACATTGCATTGAATTTTACAAAAAATTACAGCAGCTGCAGTTTGAAAAGAAAAGATCGTTTTTAGTAACATCCAAATACAATATAACTTGTAACAGTTACATATGATATATATATTTTTTAATTTGCTATTTTATTTTTCTCACAAAAGTGGAGTTACTCTTTAATTTCTCACATGAATATAGCTCACCTGCAATCTACTGAAATGATTTTAAAGAGGAAGAGCTTGGCATGGGTTTTATTTGTTGCCATAATGCAGGACAGAATGGGGTTGATTTACCAAAACTGGTAGTTTGAAAATAAAACCTGGAAGCTGATTGGTTTCTCTGTCTCAGATTTCACACATGGCTCTCCACATCCCCTTCGATGTATAACATTTTCAAATATTTTGTTGATATACAATACCAGGTATTAGTATTTTACAACATAAGACTAAATCAGATTCTAACTTTACATTCCAATTTACAGCCAATGGTTGCCATGCAGCAGATTTTCATTCTTCAGCTGCTCTAGCATTGAACCCATTAGACATCAGTTGCTTTTCAAAAGAGACTTTTTCTGGTTTGTCCTCATTGTCTATTTTATTTCTGTCATCAGGCTGATGCTGTGGCCTGGATTTTCAATATCCATCATGCATCTGGAAAATCAGTTAACTCTGAGTGCAGATATCAGCCACAAAGTCCTGCGTAATGAAACTGTCCTGAATTTCATGAATGACCTTTACTCAAAGGTACCGGAAGAAAGGTTCACCGAGGCCTGCGAAAAAGAGTTCCTGGGGATGGTTGTGTTAACCAGGTACTGAATATTGGATTTTGGGAATTGTTCATTTCACAATGTGCAAGGCCTTTTCCCCCACACTGAATAGTGACCATATTTATGTAGCAATTTTATGCTGTCTTTGCACTGTTCTGTAGGTTCACCTTTTAAACATATTTAATAGGGCAGTTTTATTTAAGCTCCCCACACAGAAGAGTTTAGTCTTAAAGCGGGAGTCCCGCAAAATATTTTTTTTTTAAAGTCAGCAGCTACAAATGCTGCAGCTGCTGACTTATAAAATAAGGACACTCACCTGTCCCAGGGTCCAGCGTCGTCGGCACCCGAGATCAAACCGTCCCTCGGTTCTCGGATGCTGCCGCCACCGTCTTCGGTTAGGGAATCAGGAAATGAAGCCTTGCGGCTTCACTTCCCGGTTCCCTACTGCGCATGCGCGAGTCGCGCTGCACGTCCTTACTGGTCCCCGCTATCTGCTGGGATCCGTGTGTGTCCCAGTAGACAGAGCGGCAGGATGGGAAGAGGCATAGACTTTATATATAAAATGAAACCAGTTTTTGTATTTTTGGGTGTATGATTTTGTTTTAAACTTCCACCACAAATAAATGATAAAAGCATACATACATTTTTTAAGAGTCTTTTGTCCAGTCTGGTGACAATTACAGGTTCTTCCTCTTCTCTGTTAGCAGTTGTAATTGGTCATTATTACTGCACAAAATGGTGTTCACTCAGGCCTCCTTCATACCATGGTTCAGGGACGTCAGTTTTTCTGCACACGTTCTGCAAGGGCACAAAAAAAACTGTTCTCTATGTGCCCTTTTCACACCACACCACTGATATCACGTGCAGATTTTTTCTACACGGGAAAAAAACTGACATAAAATCAACATTGGTGTGAATAGGGCACATAACTGGTGCACAAAAAAACTGATGGAAACTGATCTTGGTTTTCCCATCAGTTTTCATGCACGTGTAGCACTATCCTCGTGTGGGCCGCTGATAGAATCTAAACCCTACTGGTTGCCCCGACTCTGCAAATCCTCCGTCACCTCTGACGCCCTGGGTTCAATCATTTTTACCAACTGTCACCTATAATAAAAAACTTACACAATACCAGTGAGACAGTTCAAGTTTGTTTACTGTGGTAAAAGGGAAACATACAAGTGTAAAACATAACACTGTAAATCGTAAAGATATTTTTATCTGAACAATAGCACGGTTTATAAACACTATTTGGCATTGGTAATCTTTTGGTAGTAAAGAGAAATGCAAAGTATACAAAATGACCCAAATTGTGCCAAACCCTCTTTCTATCACTGTAACCTATGTGAACAGGTCAGCGGAAAGGTAGGGAACTGACACTTGGTTTACTTTGTCAGGTTCACTTCCCCCTGTTTCCTCAACCCACAGGCCATTAACATCAGTACAACATGACAAACATTATACAAATGATTGTGTTTAACCACTTAAGGACCGCCGCATGCCAATGTACGTCATTGCAATGCCATGTACAGGCACAAGCACGTACATGTACGTGCTTGGCTTCCAGCGGGTGGGGGGTCCGATTGGACCCCCTCCCGCTGGATGCGGCAGTCCGGTTCGCTTCAGGAGCAATCCGGGATGAGGGGATGGCCATTGGTTTCTGGCCATCCCCTCTCGATCGCTCCTGGCGAATGAGAAGCTTCCTCCCACTGTGTATTGTATACACAGGCAGGGAGGAAGTGATGTCATTCTCCTCGGGGCGGTCTTATTGACCGGACTACGAGGAGAGGACACAGTAAGTCTGCACCAAACACTACACTGACACTAACTAACACATAGGCACACAACCCCCCCTGATCACCCCCCGATCGCCCCCCGATGGCATGTGTGAGCAATATATCATTTAGTGACAACTTTTTGTAAACTTTTTTTTTTTTTTTGTGTCATTATTCAATCACTTGGGACAAAAAAAAAATATTCAATGGGCTCAACATGCCCCTCAGCAATTTCCTTGGGGTGCCTACTTTCCAAAATGGAGTCATTTGGGGGGGGGGGGGGGGGTTTGTGTTATTTTGGCATTTTATGGCCTTCGAAGCTGTGATAGGTAGTGAGGAGTGAAATCAAAAATTTGCACCCTTAGAAATCCTGAAGGCAGTGATTGGTTTTCGGGGTGCCGTACGCAGCTAGACTCCCAAAAAGTCCCACATATGTGGTATCCCCGTACTCAGGAGAAGCAGCAGAATATATTTTGGGGTGCAATTCCACATATAACTATGGCATGTGTGAGCAATATATCATTTAGTGACAACTTTTTGTAAACTTTTTTATTTTTTTTTGTGTCATTATTAAATCACTTGGGACAAAAAAAAAATATTCAATGGGCTCAACATGCCTCTCAGAAATTTCCTTGGGGTGTCTACTTTCCAAAATGGGGTCATTTGGGGGGGGGGGGGGGGGTTGTACTGCCCTGCCATTTTAGCACCTCAAGAAATGAGATAGGCAGTCATAAATTAAAAGCTGTGTAAATTCCAGAAAATGTACTCTAGTTTGTAGACGCTATAACTTTTGCGCAAACCAAAAAATATACGCTTATTGACATTTTTTTTACTAAAGACATGTGGCTGAATACATTTTGCCCTAAATGTATGACTAAAATTGAGTTTATTCGATTTTTCTTATAACAAAAAGTAGAAAATATATTTTTTTCTCTAAATTTTCGGTCTTTTTCCATTTATATCACAAAAAATAAAAATCGCAGAGGCAATCAAATACCACCAAAAGAAAGCTCTATTTGTGGGAAGAAAAGGACGCAAATTTCGCTTGGGTACAACATTGCATGGCCGCGCAATTACCAGTTAAAGCAGTGCAGTGTGAAATTGTAAAAAGACCTCTGGTCCTTAGGCTGTTAATTGGTCCGGGGCTGAAGTGGTTAAATTGTCTGTCTCCTTTAAATAGAGTTCCAGAGAAAGTGAGAGCAGACCCTTTGTGCTAAAACAACTTTAGTCACTTGAGCGAATGAAGAGAGGATAAAAGGGTTAAAGTGTTACTCCTTGGAATCTTCAGCTAGCCTTGTAGGGTTAAGAATAGGGTTAATCCTTAATGATAGGGTATAGCAAATTTGGCTGATCTGTGGTGTATCTTTAGTTTACGTTACACTTTTCCTATATGGCTGGAATACTATTGTATCCAATAAGATTGCTGGTGGTAAACATGTGGACAGGATATAGATGTCTGCATATAGTGTTCATTAGAGTATGTGAACTAACTTCCAGTGGCACCGCAAATCCTGAAAGTTGAATAAGGGATGTCGATATGCAGTGTCTTAATAGAATCTAAATGGGAAAATGCCCGCTCACCACACTGGTCACAGAAGCTGCTGAGAACGATGCAGGTGATGAGGAAGACTTTTAGGAACACCCTCTGAATCCTGGCTCTGGGAATGCCATATGACCCTGTCACACCACGCCGCTGCCTACCTGGATCTGAAGTGCAGGCGTCGCCAGAGGATCTGGAACACTCTCCAGTCCACTGTAAGTGAGAAATTATGCTGTCCACAGAGGTCCCTTTGGATGCAGCTATACGACTCCCCGCTGTGCAGGCCACAAATTGGCAGCAGCTCACACTGACACAGAGCTCCTGCTGGCGTCCCAAGAGAGCGATCTATGCCGAAACCCTCCTTTTTATATTCTTGCCCGTCTGTTCTCTTCTCAGCAATCTGGTAGTAGTAGTTCAGGCCAGTCCTGCTGGAATTAAAACTTCAGCATTCGGAAATACACATCCCGCGATGCTTTGCTCTGCTCTTAGTTTTGTCTAAAAGAAAATGACAGGAAGTCCAAGCCAATGCTAGAGGGAGACAACCCCACACTAATAACGCTGTACACTGTCCCTGAATGGCAGGCATAATAGCCCGCTCCTGACTATACACGTATGGTGTGAACGAGCCCTTAGATGACGTGAGAGTAAACGACCTACTAAAATGGACAGACACTATTCTGTACTACTTCTCCTGGATGTCTCTGCTGCCTTTGACACAGTGGACCACCCTTCCTCCTTTAAAAAAAACTCCTCCTTTGGTCTCCGTGACTGTACTCTTCGCTGGTTCTCATCCTATTTATTCCAACACACCTTCAGTGTTACTTACAACTATTCTTCCTCCTCCTCCTCTCTTCCTTTCTCTATCTTGGTCCCCCAAGGTTCTGTTCTTGGACCTCTCCTTTTCTCAATCTACACCTCCTCCCTGGGTCAGCTGATATCCTCCCATGGCTTTAAATTCAATTTCTATGCTGATGACACCCAAATCTATTTCTTTACTCCTCAGCTCACTCCATCAGTCTCCGCACGCATCACCAATTTACTAACAGACATATCAGCCTGGATGTCACACCACTTCCTCAAACTCAATCTATCCAAAACCAAGATCATAATATTTCCTTCTCCATGTGCCCCTTCCCCTGATTTCTCTGTCAAAATCAAGGGCTAAACTATCAACGCTTTCCCCCTTGCCAAGGTCCTAGGTGTAATCCGGGACTCTGAACTATCCTTTTGTCCCCACATCCAATCCCTCTTCAAAACCTGTCGCCTCAATGTCTGCAACATCTCCAAGATACACCCTTTCCTAACCAATGACACCACAAAGCTTCTAATTCACTCCCTGTTTAACTCGACTACTGCAACTCCCTCCTCATTGGGCTTACCTTTAATCACTTCAGCCCCAGAAGGATTTACCCCCTTAATGGCCAGGCCATTTTACCTCATTGCTTTACTTTAACTGACAATTGTGTGGTTGTGCGACGTTGTACTCAAACAAAATTGATGTCCTTTTTTTCCCCACAAATAGAGCTTACTTTTGGTGGTATTTGTTCACCTCTGCGGTTTTTATTTTTTGAGCTATAAAAAGACCGACAATTTTGAAAAAAACAAAACAATATTTTTTACTTTCTGCTATAATACATATCCCCAAAAAATTACAGAAAAACAAATGTATTAGTTCAGGCCAATATGTATTCTGCTACATATTTTGGTAAAAAAAAAATCCCAAACATCGTATATTGATTGGTTTGCGCAAAAGTTATAGCGTCTAATAAGTAGAGCATAGATTTAGGAATTTGACTTTTTAAAATAGTTTTTACTAGTAATGGTGGCGATCTGCGATTTTTAGCGGGATTGCCGTGGACAAATCTGACTCTAAGTAAAACTTTTTGGAGACCAGTGACATTATTACAGTGATCAGTGCTAACAAAATGAACTGATCAATGTATAAATGACATTGGCATGGAAGGGGGCATTCAAGGGGTAACTGTTCCCTGGGTGTGTTCTACCTGTGTGGGCGATGGGCTTGCTGGGGCAACATAGAAATCACTGTTCCTAATCACTAGGAACAGCAGATCTCTGAGTTGTCCTCTGTCAGAATGGGGACCCGCCTTGTTTACATAGGCAGATCCTCACACTGCCTCTCTGTACTGCGATCGCGGTGTCCGGCAGACATTGAATCTGCCACGCCCACAATACCACATGCATGGATCGATGTACAGGTATGTCGCTTTGCCTTGCCTCAGTATATATGCGGAAGGCTGTCAGCAAGTGGTTGAATAGGCTATTCTCCCTGCAGTCTGTAATGAATGCTACCTCCCCAACTCATCCACCTTACAAACAGCTCAGTGTCTGCTACCCCTCTCTTCCAATCCCTCCATTGGCTTCTGCGCACCCAACTAATTAAATTCAAAATACTAAAAATAACTTACAAAGTCATCCACAACTCTGCCCCCGGCTGTATAATAATAGTACAGTAGTACTCGTATCTTAAGTCCACATGGTGGCACACTGCACAATATAGCCTGATCTGGAGGAAGTGGTGATGCTGGCTGGGTGTCATCCAGCCTGACAAACTGGTAACATCTAGTGCAGAGGACTTTCTGCTGGTGATATAGCCATGCCAGATTGAAGGTGAGTATTAAAACAAATGCTGTTTTTTATTTAGAAAAGTTTTGGGCTGCTTTTTTTTTTTTTTTTTTTTTTTTTTTTAGTCTGAAACTGTTTTGCTTACTTTACACTATTTTGCATGAGTACACCTATAACCACTTCAGCCCCGGACCAATTGTCAGCCTAAGGACCAGAGGTCTTTTTACAATTTCGCACTGCACTACTTTAACTGGTAATTGCGTGGTCATGCAATGTTGTACCCAAACGAAATTTGCGTCCTTTTCTTCCCACAAATAGAGCTTTCTTTTGATGGTATTTGATTGCCTCTGCGATTTTTATTTTTTGCGATATAAATGGAAAAAGACCGAAAATTTCGAGAAAAAAATATATTTTCTACTTTTTGTTATAAGAAAAATCGAATAAACTCAATTTTAGTCATACATTTAGGGCAAAATTTATTCAGCCACATGTCTTTAGTAAAAAAAAAGTCAATAAGCGTATATTTATTGGTTTGCGCAAAAGTTATAGCGCCTACAAACTAGAGTACATTTTCTGGAATTTACACAGCTTTTAATTTATGACTGCCTATCTCATTTCTTGAGGTGCTAAAATGGCAGGCCAGTACAAACCCCCCCAAATGACCCCATTTTGGAAAGTAGACACCCCAAGGAAATTGCGGAGGGGCATGTTGAGCCCATAGAATTTTTTTTTGTCCCAAGTGTTTGAATAATGACACAAAAAAAAGTTTACAAAAAGTTGTCACTAAATGATATATTGCTCACACATGCCATAGTTATATGTGGAATTGCACCCCAAAATATATTCTGCTGCTTCTCCTGAGTACGGGGATACCACATATGTGGGACTTTTTGGGAGTCTAGCCGTGTACGGCACCCCGAAACCAATCACTGCCTTCAGGATTTCTAAAGCCCCGTACACACTATCAGATTGTCTGCTGAGTTTTTCCTTCAGATTTACCAAAACCATATAATATGAGGTCAAACCTTAGGAGTTTCAATGTGTATGCAATCAGGCAGGCCCTTCTACTACATGGTTTTGGTAAATCTGAAGGAAAAACTCAGCAGACAATCTGATAGTGTGTACGGGGCTTAAGGGTGCAAATTTTTGATTTCACTCCTCACTACCTATCACAGTTTCGAAGGCCATAAAATGCCAAAATAACACAAAACCCCCCCAAATGACCCCATTTTGGAAAGTAGACACCCCAAGGAAATTACTGAGGGGCATTTTGAGCCCATTGAATTTTTTTCTTTTTTTTGTCCCAAGTGATTGAATAATGACACAAAAAAAAAGTTTACAAAAAGTTGTCACTAAATGATATATTGCTCACACATGCCATAGTTATATGTGGAATTGCACCCCAAAATATATTCTTCTGCTTCTCCTGAGTACGAGGATACCACATATGTGGGACTTTTTGGGAGTCTAGCCGTGTACGGTACCCCGAAAACCAATCACTGCCTTCAGGATTTCTAAGGGTGCAAATTTTTGATTTCACTCCTCACTACCTATCACAGTTTCGAAGCCCATAAAATGCCAAAATAGCACAACCCCCCCCCCCCCCCCCCCCCAAATGACCCCATTTTGGAAAGTAGACACCCCAAGCTATTGACTGAGAGGCATGTAAAGCCCATGAAATATTTTATATTTTGCCACAAGTTGCAGGAATATTACAATTTTTTTTTTTTTTTGCACAAAGTTGTCACTAAATGATATATTGCTCACACATGCTATGGGCATAAGTGAAATTACATCCCAAAATTAATTCTGCTGATTCTCCCGAGTACGGGGATACCACATGTGGAGGACTTTTTGGGAGCCTAGCCACGTACAGGAACCCGAAAACCAAGCACTGCCTTCCGGATTTAAATATAAAACGCTACCAAAAAAAACTGTTAGCGATCGCAGGGATCAGGCCTGACTGCAAACGCTGCAGTTATGTGTTTAGTGTTTTGTAAGTGACAGTGATCGATCGATACTGCACTTGGGTGGGCTGGGCGGAGGGGCAAATGCAGGTGCCAGCAGGTATCTGGGCTGATCCCGCTAACAACGCTTTTTTTAGATCCCTAAACTGCTGGGGACGCTAGTATAGATCTGATCAGATCAGATATTGATCTGTTCAGATTCTATACCACTACGGGAGGTTTATGCTTTGCGCATGGGTGTTAGCGGTACTGGCACTAACCTAGCGCTGCCTGGGGCGACGCAGACCCTGACCCTAAAACCTAATTGATATCACCCGCCGGGTGATCAGGGGGTTAAACCTTTATTGGGTAATAAATGGTGGGTGCCCTGATGCTATAAAAAACTAACTAACCAGAGTCACCCGTAACACTTATACGGTGATCACTGGTGAAAGGGTTAACTAGGGGCAATAAGCGGGTTCAGATTTTTTTTAGGTAGTATATGGGAGTCCCTGGCGCTATATAAAAACCTGACGGAGAACCTAAATAACTAACTGGCTAACCAGCATCACCAGTGGCACTTATACGGTGATCGCTGGTGAAAGGGTTAACTAGGGGCAATCAGGGGGTTAAAATCATTATTGGGTAGTATATGGGGGTATCTAGCGCTATAAAAACCCAGCGGTGAACCTAAAAAAATAACTAGCTACCTAGCGGCACCAGTGACACTAATGCAGCGATCAGAAAAAAGATTGCTTAGTGATACTGGCAAAAGGGGGTGAAAGGGTTAACTAGGGGCAATCAGGGGGTTAAAACCATTATTGGGTAGTATATGGGGGTACCTAGCGCTATAAAAACCTGGCGGTGAACCTAAAAAAATAACTAGCTACCTAGCGGCACCAATGACACTAATGCAGCGATCAGAAAAAAGATCGCTTAGTGATACTGGCAAAAGGGGGTGAAAGGGTTAACTAGGGGCAATCAGGGGGTTAAAAGAATTATTGGGTAGTATATCGGGGTACCTAGCGCTATAAAAACCTGGCGGTGAACCTAAAAAAATAACTAGCTACTTAGCGGCACCAGTGACACTAATGCAGCGATCAGAATAACGATCGCTTAGGGACACTGGTAAAAGGGGGTGAAAGGGTTAACTAGGGGCAATCAGGGGGTTAAAACTATTATTGGGTAGTATATCAGGGTACCTAGCGCTATAAAAACCTGGCGGTGAACCTAAAAAAATAACTAGCTACTTAGCGGCACCAGTGACACTAATGCAGCGATCAGAAAAACGATCGCTTAGTGACACTGGCAAAAGGGGGTGAAAGGGTTAACTAGGGGCAATCAGGGGGTTAAACCTTTATGGGGGGGGGGTAGGGGGCTACCCTGGACCTAACACTAACTGCCCTGACAGTTTTTACTGTCACAACTGACACTAAATGCAGTGATCAGTAAATAAATGATCACTGCAATCAGTGACACTGTGGCGGGGGGCGATCGGGGGAGATTTGTGTGCCTATGTGTACCTACATGTCAGTGTAGTGTTGGTGCACTTACTTTCTCTGTTCTCCTCGCAGTCCGGTCAAAAAGACCACCCCGAGGAGAATGACATCACTTCCTCCCTGCCTGTGTTTACTATACACAGCGGGGGAAGCTTCTCATTCGCCAAGAGCGATCGAGAGGGGATGGCCAGAAACCAACGGCCATCCCCTCATCCCAGATCGCTCATGCAGCGAAACGGACCGCCCACCCGCTGGAAGGCGAGCACGTACATGTACGTGCTTGTGCCTGTTGGTGCCATTGCACTGACGTACATTGCCATGCGGCGGTCCTTAAGTGGATAATAGGTGATGTAAAGCTTTGGCTAAATAGAAACAAAAATTTCCTAGTGCCTCAGATAGGTGATGGCATAGCTGAAGGAACCAAAAAATCCTCCTTCCTTTTTTTATGAAGGCAACCTTTGACAGCAGGTTTTCAGCGTTATAATGACCAGTACTAGGAAATTCTGGTCTCTGGACCTGTAGCCAGTTATATATTTATATTATATTTATTTATATTTTTTTCACTGCACTGAAAGATCTAATGTTTCCTACAAACGATCTTTTGTTATCTGTCAACTTACATCTATACCATGCAGCCAAAATGTTTTCCTCTTTTAAAGACTGGTTTTGAGGAGAACAGATGGGTTTAAAGATTTTGAAAAAAATAAGTGCTCATCTCACAGACTATATTATCTATTAATATATATTTTAATATTATCTTCATCATACAATAAATGACACAGGCTGAGTATAAGTAGGCCTTGGTTTATAGGCTTGTACCTTCTAGTTACTGAACGCTGGCAAGCTTTTTTGGACACACTGCCCGGGTGTCCCCCCTATAACCCTACTTCACAGTGAGTCCGTCAGTTTTCTGGTAGTGTCTTAGGTTGATGTACCTTTTCCCTTGTGGAGAAATTACTCTTATCTTTACTAACTTATTATGTTATCTTCGGATTCTTCAATGATTTATTGTCTTCTAATACAATAGAAGCAGTGCATCTGGGTTGGTTCCACACTTGGTAAAACCCCGGGAGCCATATCCAGTCCCCATTCTGTGGGTATGGCCTATAATGTTTGTTTGGGCACTGGTTCCTGCATGGGGTCTCACCTCAGCACATTGTGCAGTTCGCACGGTTAATTGTAAGGTGCTATGCAGGTCCAGGGTCTTGGTCCATTCTTATTAAACCAGTCCCTGAAGGGGACTCTAGCAGTTTACCCAACATAAAGGGTGAAGCCTACACCCATATTGGAACCAAGATAGGTAAGACAGGATCACTGTGTCTCTGACCGGTACTGTAAAACCCTTGACTAGGTTTGGAATGTATTTAATTTACAATGTAAACTTTTCAAACGTGGTAAAACTCAAGCTTAGTCTCATGTGACTGAACAGCTGTTACATCACATTAAAGGTCGTACACATTACCGCCAATTCCGTCTACAGCTCTTGCAAGGTTCCCAGGAGTGTCCCATTTCCCTAGAGTTCAGGGAACATGGTTATTGGTGGAAGCCAAGCATCAACATCCTGTAGTCAGATCAAAAAGAACACTCTGCAAGACTGGATCCCCCTTCTACAAAGGAAACTAATGAGGGTGCAGGCAAACAATGCCAAAGCTGTGGCCTACATCAAACCGCAAAGGGGGCACCCACACAGACTTGAAGGAAGCCTGCAGATCATTTTATAGACGAAGACACACTGTTCAGGGATCTCTGCTGTCCACTTCCTAGGAGTGGACAACTGGCAGTTGTATTACCTCAGTCACCACAGCTTTGACCAAGGGGAGTGAGCACTTCAACTGGACATCTTTAACCTGATATTTTAGACTTGGGAGACCCTGGGTGTAGTTATCCCAGCCTCCAGATTTAAAAATAACATCTACAGTATCTCTGTTCGTATCAAGGATCCTCTACTATTGGGTTTGGATGCCTTGATAATCCTCTGGCTCCAGTTCAGGATTATCTATGCCTTGCCGCTAGTGCAAAATCGTCCTCGTCTGCAAGAGAAGAAACTTGTGATTCTAATTGCTCCTGACTGGCCCAGAACCTATTTTAAAGACATACTCAGACTAATTGAAAAACCCCTGGTCTCCTCCCAACAAGCCAGGTCTGCTGTTGCTGGACCATCTATTCTGGCTGTTGGAGTCCAGGTCTTAAAGGACAAAGGGGTCTCTGAGTCTGTCATTCCTAAATTGTTGACAGGAAAAAAAGCCACTTCCAGATCAGTTTTCTATTGCACATGGGAATCCTTTGCCTTGCATTTCAATCCCAGAGATGATTCTGTGCCTTGCATTCTGGCCTTCTTACAAGTGAGATCTTCCATCACTTGGCCATAAGCACTCAGAAAGAACCGGTTTCAGCCTTTCTCATTCCAAAACCTCCAGTCTTGCTTTCCCTTGTAAAAAACTGTATCCAAAGTGTATCTTGGATCAAGTCCCCTTTGCAGCACCCTATGCTTCCTTGGGACATCAACGTTGTTTTCTTCACCTTTCAGAAACTAGCTATAAAATACATCAGGGAAATTCTCTTTTGCCGCGTACACACGTAGCAGACTATCCAGCGGTCTTAGTCTGGCGGACTTTCCGCCGGACTTTCCGAACGAGCTACTTGCCCACACACGGCACTTTTGCGGCGGACTTATATGGCGTACTAAGTCCGCCGAACTATCCACCGTACTTTTGAAATGAACGGACTTGCCCACACACGCGGAGGAAAGTCCGCTCATTTTGAGCGCGACTCCAGGTAGCCGGGGTCAGCGAAATGGACGTCGCTAGCCCCGTCACCTTGTATGCACTTAAAGGGGACTCCCTACACTGAAAAATCGGCGTGGGGGTCCCCCCTAGGTCCATATCAGACCCTTATCCGAGCACGCTACCCGGCCAGCCAAGAAAGGGGGTGGGGAAGAGCAAGCGCACCCCAAAGCACCTTGTCCCCATGTTGATGAGGACAAGGGCCTCTTCCCGACAACCCTGGCCATTGGTTGTCGGTGTCTGTGGGCAGGGGGCTTATCGGAATCCGGGAGCCCCCTTTAATAAGGGGGATCCTGGCCCCCCACCCTATGTGAATGAGTATGGGGTTCAATGTACCCCTACCTATTCACCTGTGAAAAAAGTAAAAGAAAAACACACAAGGGTTAAAATAGTTTATTGCACAACTCCGGGGGTCTTCTTCCGTCTTCGGGGGTCTTCTCGCCGGACTCCTCCGCTATCTTCTGCTAGCTCTTTTACTAAGAGAGGAGCCCGGCTTTCTTCTTCGCCGCCACCCTCTTCTTCCAACTTCGGGGGTCTTGTCCCCCTCTTCGGGGGTCTTGTCCCCCTCTTCGGTTCTTCTTGCCGGGCCACTGCCCCTTCTTCTAGCTCTTTTACAAGCGGTGGCCCGGTCTTCTGTCGCCGCTGCCATTGTCGCCATCTTCTGTTCTTCTCTTCTTCTGTTCTTCTCTCTTCTGGAGATGTTGCCTCGTCGCTGCCTCCGGTCACAATGGCAGGGACCCGGCGCGCAGCGACTTATATAGGGACATCACCAGATGATGTCCCCGCCCATTATGATGTCACAGTCCCAGCATCCTCATTTTATTTTATTTTTTATTATAATCCTAAATACCTTATATACAATAATATACAGCGCTGCAGTGTGATCACGTGACTTCCCTCCGCTCTCCTTCCCCGAACTAAGGAGAGCGGTGGGAGGGGCTGAGCTTCTCTCTGACATATGCCAGCCAGCAGAGGGAAGTCACGTGACTGCACAGTGATGCTGTGCAAGAAGATATTTAGAATTGTAAATGTATTTATTAAAAAGAACTGACATATCGTACTTGATATCTTCCTAAAATAGAGGGGATAGAAGTTATTTATGTACATTACTTTTCAGCCACACTGGAATAGTGACAGGAGGGAAGGGGTGGGAAGGAGATCGGCTCTCAACACAGACTACTGACAGGGAGGGAGGGGGAGAGACTGAAAACACAGTGAGATGACGGAAGGACATAAATTGACCACGGTATTTGGATCAGCAGCCGTGGTCAGTACACCTAGGGGGGAAACAGTAACAGTCAGGTTCAACCAGGTATTTTAAAACATAGAAAGGGACAAAAGACACTGCAGAAGCACTGTGCTATAGATCATTCTTTAAAGGAAAAGGAAACATTTTTACAACCACTTTAAGTTAATAATTTTCAAAGATCAGAAAAATGACTCTAAAGTTAGTGTTCTGTTAGAAAATGTATCTTATACAATTGTACATACTTCCTGAGACCAAGTCTGCGCGGACAGTATGGCAACCTGCTGAGATGGTGCTATAAATAGCCACTGATTACTGTATAAATGTCATTGGCAGGGAAGGGGTTAACACTAGGGGGGCATTGAAGGGGTTAATTGTGTTACCTAGGGAGTGATTCTAACTGTGGGGGGATGGGATTGCTTGGGTGAGGAGAGCGATCATTGTTACTAAGCATTAGAAACAACAGATCGCTCTCCTCACCCCTGACAGAACGGAGCTCTGTCTGTTTACATTGACAGATCTCCATTCTCTCCTCAGGAGCGATCACGAGTAGCCGGTGGCCATCGGGTCCACCGGTCACGCGCACAAGCTCCTATGTTACGCCGCAGGCACAAGTGCCCTATACTGCTTAAAGCACCCACCGTACAGCTACAGCGGTTCGTGCAGGAGGCATGGTCAGCAAGCGGTTAAAAACAGTGCAGCTTTGTGAAATGTTCCTTAATGTTATTGTCATACCTGTAAGCCTTGTAAGGGTGGCTGAATAACTCCCTAATCGCAGTCCCCATGTCCTACCTTTCTGCTAAGACAATAGAACCATTGGTTTTCACTCCTGAAATGCTTTGAATATTGAGGGAATGACAGAGTGTTGAAACATTTTTTCACATCCTAGTAAAGTGGAAATAAACTGGTTTAGGCAGTCTCTTTATTGCAGAAGAGACATGCATGTTCCCTTCTGCAGTAAAATAAGCCTTCCCGCCTACTCGCAGTCTTCTTTAGAACATACATTTATGCACTTATTCTGTGTGTGTGGGATGAAGTGCTGTGCATGCACAGCAGTGACAGCATTCTGTACGAGCCAAAGAGGACAGGCGCAGCTCGGGAAACCAGGAAAAGAACCATGATAGAGGATGCATCGGGTTGCCATTGAAGTGAATGGCATTGCAATTGTCACTAGCCCGCATCAGTTGAATGGACATCTTTACATAAAAAACAAAAGATAGTTCCTGCTGAATCAGCCGATTTTTGGTCTGTGAGTATCGGGCTAAGAAGCATGCCTAATGCCAAGTGTGAGCAAAAGTGTGAGCAAAAGCAAGATTGGTTTTAACACCATTGAAAGTTTCTGACAGGTTGAACCCAATAATATTTGTACTGGCCATGAACTGTGATGGCAGCTTTCTAAGCTAAAGCAATGGAAATAGGTTACCTAACCCCCCTGACGGTATTCCTGAGTCTGGCTCGGGGTGGAATTTTTATACCAAGAGCGGTAACCCCGAGCCAGACTTGGGACTGCATCGCTGGATCCAGGAGGACGCTTACTTCTCCCTTGGATCCAGCGATGTCCCCGCACTTTACGAGCGAGCCGTGCTCCGCTCAATCTATCACGGAGCTGATCTCCGTTTTCTGCGAGCGTTGCGACGCACGGGGATGGAGATCGGCGACAAATTCAAAAAGTGAAACACACAGTATACATACAGTATAATGTAATCTTACAGATTACATTGCTGTATGTAATAATTTCACATCCCCTTTGTCCCTAGTGCTCTGCCCAGTGTCCTGCATGTAGTTTTATATAATAAAAACTGTTCTTTATGCCTGGAAACTGGAGATTGTCCATAGCAACCAAAAATGTCTCTTTACATCAAAAATGATGTTAGACCAGCTAGAAAACAGCGACAATAAATTGTAATCACTTGCAGAATTGAGCGATAGCGATTTGTGGGGAGATCCGTCATCAAATACTGAAAAGTAATGACAGTGACAATTCTGCAACTGAGCAAATTTCAGTGTTTTTGATTTGATTACTTTATTGAATAATTTTTATTATTGTGATATTATTTGATACAATTATTTATAATTATTTATTATATTATAATTTATGATTTCATTTTTCAAACTTTATCATACCCGGGATGTCTGCTAGACTCTGGTTTGGACAGATTTAAGTGAGTTATTGCTAAGAATTACAGGACTACAATATAAAACGCCAAATTTTCATGCAAATTAATTGTACCGCTTTTAGCACCTAAAATCCGAAATAATCATACCGCCAGGGAGGTTAACAAAGTTTCTTGCTGACCCTCCATATGTTGTCAAAAGCAAGGGAAGGATTAGGGCAGCACAGTGGTGTAATTAGGGCATCACAGTGGTGTAGTGATTAGCACTCTCACCTAGCAGTAAAAGTGGTTGCTGGTTCAAATCCCAAGCATGACACTATCTGCCTGGAGTTTGCATGTTCTCCCTGTGCCTGTGTGGGTTTCCTCCAGGTACTCTGGTTTCCTCCTACACTCCAAAGACATGCTTATTAATTGGCTTCTGTCCAAGATTGGCCTTAGTATATGAATGGGGACTTTGGATTGTGGGCTCCTTGAGAGTAGGGACCAATGTGAATGTGCGATGTATAGGGACAATTGTAGACACTCACTCAAGTTGAACTGGATGGACTGGTGTCTTTATTCAACCTTTGTAACTATGTAACTATACTATGATTAACAAAGAATAGTGCATGGTTAAAAATGTGCCAGCTTCTGTATGCCTACTTAAATACTGCTACCTGGGATAAAACAATAAGTGACACACAACAATTTTGTCACTAGTGTTGGTGTTCTATATTTGAGCCTACTTATGCCTGCGTGCACAAAATATTTGCTACAAATCTATTTTTTGCGGGAATGGTTCTAAATTTTCGCCTTTCCTTCCCGCATTTCTGCACTTTTCTGACCATCCATACACAACCCCCCTCTGCTCCCCATTTTACAGTGATGATCATACTGTAAGAATTGGTAAGCTGCAATATAATAAATGTTTGCTTTTGCATTTAATACTACTTCACCCAGAAAATGTTTTAAAAGTACATTCATTCTTTGAACTTGTTTGGACATTTTAAAATTCTACTGCATAATTTTACTGACATTCACTTTTCTTTAGGTACAACAATAAAACTTATAGGGTTGATGACATCGATTGGAACACTAAGCCATCAGACGCATTCCGGAGGAAGGACGGCAGTGAGATTACTTATGTGGACTATTATAAACAGGTACACAGTACTCAAGTTTAGGAGCTTTAGTGTACATGACGCATAATTCATAATAAATGTTTGAGGTGGGCAGGGGTCCTCCTAATCATACTAATCAGCCACATGTGGAGGAATTCATAAACTATGACCTGTGGCTAATTGTCTTCAGCAGCATATCATATCTAAGAAGGTTATGAGGAATTAATAAGAATAATAAAAATAAAAAAAATCTACCATGATGCTGTTGTAATCTGAATCTGAAATTACTACCATGAAACTGTCTGCCTAGAGAGTACATTAAAGGAGATGTACAGTGGAACCTTGGTTTACGAGTAACGCGGTTAACAAGCGGTTTGAAAGACGAGCAGCTTTTTTTTAAAAAAATCTGACTCGGTTTGCGAGTGTTGTCTCGCAAAACGAGCAGAATTCAAGCTAATGGCAGTGCAGTTTCGCATTTGGCCAGATGTGCAGGGGCGCTGGGGACACTCAGACCGGTTTAGAGCCGTTCAGAAATACTCAGAAACACTCAAACACTTGGAAATACTAAATTTCCGAGCCGGTATGAGGCTGTCCAAGTCCAACCGAGCTGTCCCCGAGTATTTCCGAGGCTCTCCAGCGCCCCCACCTCTGGCCACATGTGGTATTGCATGTAATAGAAGTTAATGCGGAGCAAATTATCTTAGTTTCCATTGACTTCTATGGGGAAATTTGCTTTGATGTGAGAGTGCGCTGGATTACAAGCATTCTCCTGGAACGGAGTATGCTAGTAATCCATGGTTCCACTGTATAGCCAAAGCTTGTTTGGTGGTACTTCTATGGATCACAGTGCAAATCGATTTGCACTCCTGTGACCCATTTTTAGCAGAGAGCGGGCTGAAGTCTGCTCTCTGCTAACGTCATGGATTTCAGTCCAGGAACTGGCATCATCCGGACCACAGAGTCAGGATCTGCCAGGGGCATTGACTGACACCCGTCTCAGCCTCTCCACGAGCTGCTGAGAGCCAAAGACGCCTGCTCCACTCCCTCCACAGCGCAGCGCTCCAGTGAGCAAGGAGGGTGCAGAGCAGAGAGAGGTGACTTGACAGCATCTCTCCTGATGGGGGGGTCTGTGTTGATTGTTTATCAGCGCAGCCCCCCCATCCGCGGATGCCCACCCATGACCACCAGTATGCTGCCAGGACCACCAGGGATGGCCACCACACAGGACCACCAGGTATGCCACCCTAGATGACCAGGGATATGCCAATCAGTGCCCAGGCAGCTGCCAATCACTGCCCATTAAAAATGCCTGCCAGTGATGCCTATCAGTGCAATCTATCAGTGCCACCCATAAGTACCCATTAGTGCAGCCTTTCACTGCCACCTATGAGTGCCCATCAGTGTCGCCTATCAATGCCCATCAGTGCTGCATGTCAGTGCCACCTCATCGGTGCCGCCTTATCAGTGGCCGTCAGTGCAGCTTAACAGTGAAGGAGAAAACTTACTTTTTTACAACATTTTATAACCGAAACAGAGAAACTTTTTTTTTCAACATTTTCGGTCATAGCAAAAAATAAAAACCGCAGAGGTGATCAAATACCACCAAAAGAAAGTGCTATTTGTGGGAACAAAATGACAAAAATGTTGTTTGGGTACAGAGGTTGCATGACTGTGCAATTGTCATTTAAAAAGTGACAGCGCTGAAAGCTGAAAATTGGCTTGAGCAGGAAGGAGGGGTAAGGGCCTGGTATTGAAGTGGTTAAATAAGGTATCTTTGCTATGACTATACTCCCTTATGTGTGTGATGCTTTTTATCATGTCACCAGAAAAAATGGTAGATGTCAGCACATTTCCTTTTCTGTATATCATATCGTTTTTGTCACCTGTGATTGTCTAGCTGTGGCTGCTGAGCTCTGTACACTTCAGTGACTGGTCGGAGGCAGACCCAGTTATCCGTGCCTGTCTGCACAGGGCTCATTGGCCACAGGTAGCAGATTCCTGCCACGGTCATTCGCACTGGATCTGGTCGCCTCCTCGAATGATGCATAAAAGTACTTTTTTTATCCATTTACAAACACCTGAGCTAGCAAGGGTCTGCATACCCAACAGTAGTCATGCCTGTAGATATCGGTGAACTCAAAAAATTGTGTCAGTTTTTAAAGCAGTTCTAATCTCTTTCTATAACAATCCTTTTAAGCTTTAACCATTTGACCTCCAGAAGATTTACCCCCCCCCCTTCATGGCCAGGCCATTTTTTGCGATATGGCACTGCTTTACTTAAACTGACAATTGTGCGGTCATGCAACGCTATACTCAAACGAGATTTATGTCATTGTTTTTGCACATATAGAGCGTTCTTTTGGTGGTATTTGATCACCTCTTTTTATCTTTTGTATAAATCAAGACAATCAAATTTGAAGAAAATATATTTTTAATTTCAGTTATAAAACACATCCAATAAAAAAAAAAAGTCTTCATATATTTAGGCCAATATGTATTCTGCTACATATTTTTTGTAAAAAATAAATCCCAATAAGCTTATATTGATTTGTTTGCACAAAAGTTATCGCATCTACAAACAGTGGGATATATACCAGAATTTATATATATATATATATATCTTTTTTTTATATACTAATGGCGGCGATCACCAACTTATAGCCAGACTGCCATATTGCAGAGGACAGTCTGACGCTAACTGACAGTTTATGTGAACCAGTAACACTAATTCAGTGATCAGTGCTAAAAATATGCACTGTACTAATGGCACTGGATGGGAAGGGGTTAAACATTAAGGGCGATCAAAGAGTTAAATGTTTGCCTAGCCATTGTTTTGTGTACTATGTTTGCTGCTTTTACTAAGTAAGAGATGTGATGTATTTTATTTCCTCGCTTTGCAGGGAAAGAAAATACATCTCATCCCTGCTGGCAGGGTCGAGCTCTGCCTTGTTTACATATGCAGAGCTTCATCCTTTCTCTTTCCGATCAGCGGTTGCCGGCAGACATCGATTGGCTGACACCCACTGATTGGCTTCTGCTGTGACTAATCACAGTAGAAGCAGTGTGCTGCTGCCGTGGGCACCCCCTACCCAGAAGTGCTGTGGGGTGGTCAGTAAATGGATATTATTTTAATATAATTTAAAAAGTTGTTTTAAATCTTTTTAACTCTACAATTTTCATAAAAATACCTGCTGTTCCTACCATTAAGCTCTTTGTTCAGGCTTTTCCTGATATAAGGTGGTAACTGTCTCCCAATTGTGCTCCTGCTTTATCACCCAGTCTGGTGGAGACTATGAGCTGCCTGCTCGCTCATTGTCTGACTTTGTTGGTATATTATCAGATAGTCCAGAACTATGATGTACAGCTAACACTAAAGTGAGTACCGTATATACTCGAGTATAAGCCGAGATTTTCAGCCTCTTTTTTGAGGCTGAAAGTGCCCCCTCGGCTTATACTCGAGTCACCGCTGTCTGACTGCTCGATCAGCGTATCGAGCAGACAGACGGCGGACATTAAAATTCAAAAGCCGCGCCTCCTTCTCCGCCTCCGCCTGTGATAGGCGGAACACTGAATTTCCCAGCAGTCAGTGTTCCGCCTATCACGGACATCTGCTCATTCTCATACTACGGACGAGGATGAGAGGATGTCCGTGATAGGCGGAACACAGGCTGCTGGGAAATTGAGTGTTCCGCCTATCACAGGCGGAGGCGGAGGCGCGGCTTTTGAATTGTAAAATGGCCGCCGAGAAGAGCGGCGATCCTGGAGCGGCGATTCATCGGCACGGCACGGGACGGAGGAGGCACGGGACGGAGGAGGCACGGGACGGAGGAGGCACGGGACGGAGGAGGCACGGGACGGAGGAGGCACGGGACGGAGGAGGCACGGGACGGAGGAGGCTCGGGACGGAGGAGGCTCGGGACGACGGCGGCTCGGGACGGAGGCTCGGGACACAGGTAGGCTGGACACACACACAAGGCTGCACGGACACACACACAGGGATGGATGGATGGATGGACACACACACACACACACACACACACACAGGGATGGATGGATACACACACACACACACACACACAGGGATGGATGGATGGATGGATGGATGGATACACACACACACACACACACACACACAGGGATGGATGGATGGATGGATACACACACAGGGATGGATGGACGGACACACACACAGGGATGGATGGATGGATGGATGGACACACACACAGGGATGGATGGACGGACACACACACAGGGATGGACGGACACACAGGGATGGACAGCCATGTCTCACCCTCGGCTTATACACGAGTCAATACGTTTTCCAGTTTTTTGGGGGTAAATTGGGGGCCTCGGCTTATATTCGGGTCGGCCTATACTCGAGTATATACGGTACATTCAAATGGCTGCTGTTTGAAAGAGGCTGAAGAGGATCACGGGACTAAAAATGGAAAATAGTTTAAATCTAAAAAATGTTTTGACACTTAAAGTGTTCATGCTTGGTGAAAAAGATTAAACTATGAAAAATCTAAAAAAAACAAAAATAAGAATCAGTAAAAGTAGGGATCTGCAGATAGCACCCTGATATAAAGTACATATAGAATTGAAATACAGTGCCTTGCGAAAGTATTCGGCCCCCTTGAACTTTTCAACCTTTTGCCACATTTCAGGCTTCAAACATAAAGATATAAAATTTTTATTGTTTGTGAAGAATCACCAACAAGTGGGACACAATTGTGAAGTGGAACGAAATCTATTGGATTTTTGAAACTTTTTTAACTAATAAAAAAATGAAAAGTGGGGCGTGCAAAATTATTTGGCCCACTTGCGTTAATACTTTGTAGAGCTACCCTTTTCTGCGATTACAGCTGCAAGTCGCTTGGGGTATGTCTCTATCAGTTTTGCACATGGTGAGACTGAAATTCTTACCCATTCTTCCTTGCAAAACAGATCGAGCTCAGTGAGGTTGGATGGAGAGCGTTTGTGAACAGCAGTTTTCAGCTCTTTCCACAGATTCACGATTGGATTCAGGTCTGGACTTTGACTTGGCCATTCTAACACCTGGATACGTTTATTTGAGAACCATTCCTTTGTAGATTTTGCTGTATGTTTGGGATCATTGTCTTGTTGGAAGATAAATCTCCGTCCCAGTTTCAGGTCTTTTGCAGACTCCAACAGGTTTTCATCCAGAATGGTCCTGTATTTGGCTGCATCCATCTTCCCCTCAATTTTAACCATCTTCCCTGTCCCTGCTGAAGAAAAGCAGGCCCAAACCATGATGCTGCCACCACCATGTTTGACAGTGGGGATGGTGTGTTGAGGGTGATGAGCTGTGTTGCTTTTACGCCAAACATATCGTTTTGCATTGTGCTCAAAAGGTTCGATTTTGGTTTCATCTGACCAGAGCACCTTCTTCCACATGTTTGGTGTGTCTCCCAGGTGGCTTGTGGCAAACTTTAGACAAGACTTTATGGATATCTTTGAGAAATGGCTTTCTTCTTGCCACTCTTCCATAAAGGCCAGATTTGTGCAGTGTACGACTGATTGTTGTCCTATGGACAGACTCTCCCACCTCAGCTGTAGTTCTCTGCAGTTCATCCAGAGTGATCATGGGCCTCTTGGCTGCATCTCTGATCAGTCTTCTCCTTGTCTGAGCTGAAAGTTTAGAGGGACGGCCAGGTCTTGGTAGATTTGCAGTGGTCTGATACTCCTTCCATTTCAAAATGATCGCTTGCACAGTGCTCCTTGGGATGTTTAAAGCTTGGGAAATCTTTTTGTATCCAAATCCGGCTTTAAATTTCTTCACAACAGTATTACAGACCTGCCTGGTGTGTTCCTTGGTCTTCACGATGCTCTCTGTGCTTTCAACAGAATCCTGAGACTATCACAGAGCAGGTGCATTTATACAGACTCATAATATCCATATAGTCCTGTAGTCCATAAACTCAAAATCTGTATCCAATCATGTAGTCCATCTCCAATATTCAATTATTATCCCCTGATGGTAAATTTCAATCTGGGAGAGATATGACACATCTGGCACCCTCAGATGATGTCAATACGACGAAACGCATCAGGGTGGAACCATACGATACTAGCACAGCAGGATTGACAGGAGAGAAGGAGGAGAGGTGTCCGGACCGGGAGCTATCAGCGGGGAGCAACTCACAGCTGAGGGCGGTAGGACTATCCTTCAACCTTGCTGATTCAACAAGCTGTATATATAAGAACCAATGTTCTGAAAGACTTTATGTTTGTGAGTGCAATGTTTGACGGTTTTTTATTAAATAAAGTATTCTGTTGTGTGATGGAATTACACTATATGCGTTTTTTTATGATTATCCTTTTCTGAGATCTTGAACGCATGACATATGATGGTGATGGAGACCTGAATTAAGAACCAACAAGAGTTTCCGATAAGGCTTGTGAAACCAGCTGAGTCTGGTAAGAGTAATACCAAAGGGGGACTTTTCACTACCACAGATCCTCCTGAGTGGGGTGTGTGTGAGTGCACACGTGGAGGTGTATTTCGGGCAGAAGTGCAATACATGTCAAAAGTCTAAAGAACTGTTTCATATCTCTCCCAGATTGAAATTTACCATCAGGGGATAATAATTGAATATTGGAGATGGACTACATGATTGGATACAGATTTTGAGTTTATGGACTACAGGACTATATGCATATTATGAGTTTATGCATGAGTATTTTGGATTACCTGATCATTTATTGCACTTAATAGCCATTTTTTGTTAAATGTAGTATTATGCGCTGTTTTTTCTATTGATGGATTAATTTATCGTTTGATGAATTGATTTATTTTATAGACTTTAGTGATACTGAGCGGGTTTTATTTGATATAAAATCTTATTTAAAGCAGCTGCTGAATAGGAGGGAAATTCCACAGTCCTCAGAAGAAAAACACACTATTTTGGGGGTGTAAGCGCTTGTGTTTGTGCATCTAACGGGGCGGTTGTTATATGTAGCATTTATACAGAGACTTGATTACACACAGGTGGATTCTATTTATCACCATCAGTCATTTAGGACAACATTGGATCATTCAGAGATCCTCGCTGAACTTCTGGAGTGAGTTTGCTGCACTGAAAGTAAAGGGCCGAATAATTTTGCACGCAGTTTAAAATATCCAATAGATTTCGTTCCACTTCACAATTGTGTCCCACTTGTTGGTGATTCTTCACAAAAAATAAAAATTGTATATCTTTATGTTTGAAGCCTGAAATGTGGCAAAAGGTTGAAAAGTTCAAGGGGGCCGAATACTTTCGCAAGGCACTCTATATGCAGCACTTCCACAAAATAATCCCACCACACTGACAGTGTAATGGAATTTGTTTTCTGAAAGAGCTGCATATATTAACAGCTTACAGACCGGAAGATTTGGCTGCTTAATGACCAGGGCATTTCAAGTGACAATTGTGCGGCCGTGCGACGATGTGCCTATACAAAATTGACTTCTTTTTTTCCCCACAAATAGAGCTTTCTTTTGGTGGTATTTGATCACCTCTGCGGTTTTTATTTCTCTTATATTCACCGACCAACACAGCTCCTCTCTGTAACAAAATGGGTTGTTAGCCCTATCACTAGGAGATACTAGGTAAAGTTGTAATACAACACTTCAGAACTCTTAGTTCCGCCCAGGGGGGCGGTTCCTTAGGCTACAATCCCCACAATCTGCCCTAGCAGCCTCGGTTTTATTTTGCCTAGTGAAGGAGATAGACCTAGGAACCCTGCGGGCCCATAGGTCTGTGTTTTTTTGATGCAGAAGCTTTGCTTTTTGTGCAAGATGAATGATTCTGTGATCTTCTATCAACAACCTGCTGGGTGACAGGCTGGTTCACTTTTCCTTGTAGTCTCCCCAGTCCGGCCATCTAACGTGTGCAGGTCGCAGCTAGGGCTCGGCAGGCCACAACATACCTCAGCTCCAGAGGTGGTTGGTGAGCTTTTATGCTCCGGGGCATACATCTGACCGGACTACTGATGTCTGTACTGATCAGGAGTTGGCTACAATGGAATGTCTCCCAGCTCTTCAGGACTGGTAAGTACAGCTCTCCCGGTCTCGGCAGGGTTGAGCAGCTGGACATTCCCTGGGAGGTCGATTCGGGGGCCCCCTCATCCCCTCTCTTCTCTCCCCTGTCCCTATCTCCTACGGGGGGGGGGGGGGCATGCATGGATGCTGAGTAGTGTGTGTGTGCCCCTGGGCTCTCACCTGGGTTCTGACTGACTGGGGGTGCCTGGATCTTGAGTGCTTGAACTCCCGGGACGCGCCTGTGAGGTTTGCCCCTGTGTCGGTGCAGTGCTGTGTCTCTGCCACATGTTTTTTTCTGCCTCTCATGGCGCTGGCTGGCGGACATTTTCGGTGTGGGCAATGGACAGCATGCTTCTGGGCTTCAAGTGGCCATTTTTCCGGTGATTCCCTATTCAGAACACTGGCGGCCATTTTCTTGAAGCCGGACCACGTTTTTTTGTGCACTAGCAGCAGCTTCCTGTGTCTTCTGCTCCCTGTTTGTCATTACAGAGCACTGGACAGCTTTCTATGTAGTCTGGACACGTTTTTCAGATCGCTCAGCGATCATTCACTGATCGTTCTGACGGACTGCCACTGACACAGCTTGGGCCCCTCTGCATCTGGGAGCGCTAGGGGTCTACAGGCACTGCTGTAAACAGCGCGGAACTCCTTAGGGTGGTGAGTCCGGCGGGTTAGAACCCATCAGTCAGCGAAAGCAAGGAGGGTGGGACTGTCACTGTCCTAAGTCCCCTTTGGGTGGCAGACAGGGTAGGGTCAGCATAGCTTCAGAAACTGGTGTTTCTTTCCCCGAAATCCAGGCAATTGCAACCGGGTCACCAGCGGATGGCCCAGTGCCTATGGACACCCTGACGGCGGTCCTCAATTCGTTCATTGCCAAGATGGAGGCGGCACGTTGGAAAAATGGTGCAAAAAAGCAGCCCCTGTCCCCCTCCCCTCCTCTGGGGAGAGCTCTGACGCAGACTGGGTTCCTGCTGAGGCTGGTGACCCCTGCTCTGTCTTGTCAGATGACCAGGACCGTTCGGACAGCGAGGATGAGTCCCCGTCCGGGTCAGTGCCTGACAAAGTGTTTGTTGGAGCACTTATCACAGCTGTGCGTGATACCCTGAAGATTCAGGAGCCGGCGGATCCATCTGCTGATGTACCGGTCCCTTTTGGGTCCCGCAAGCCAGCACGTTCACCTAAGGTATTCCTGTATCTGACTTATTTTGAAAAGTTAATTTACAAGGAATGGGGTCGCCCGCAATGGACCTTTTCGGTCCCCAAATACATGGCAGTGCGTTACCCCTTTGAGGAAAGCCTTCTCAAGAAATGGTTGGCTCCTCCGGTTGTGGACCCCCCCAATATCCAGGTTAAATAAAGTAACCACGATCCCGGTTGAGGGGACTCCTGCATTCAAAGATCCCACAGACAGGAAGGCCGAGGCAGTTGCTCGTTCCTTGTTTGCACTGCGAATTGGGAGAGCAACAGGCTTCCCCTGTCTGCATGGAACTAGCAGACCAACTAGTCGTTAAGCAAGACGTTAAGTACGTCTGTGACATGGCCCTGGAAACTCTCCCTCTGTTATCCAGGGCTTCAGTGTCAGCTGTGGTGCTGAGGCGCCTAATTTGGCTAAAATGCTGGTCTGCTGACCAGGCATCCAAAAAAGCCCTGACGGATCTTCCTTTTCTTGGCGACAGGCTCTTTGGAGCCTCTTTAGATGACATTATTAAAAATGCCACAGGTGGTAAGAGTACACTGCTCCCACAGGCCAAGGAAGCTAAGGAGCCACACCGTAGGCAAGGGCCCTCTTTTTCCACTCACAAATGGCTTTTTCCGTCCGACAGGAGCTTCGAAAAATCGTCCCCAGCCCGACAGGACGCCCACGGACGGTCAAAAACGTCCCTGGAACCGCAAGCCTAATAAGCCTGCAAACAAAAGTGCTACCGCATGAAGGTTTGCCACCAAACCATGTCTCGGGTGGGGGGTCCCCTTCGGGAGTTTGCAGCCTGGTGGTCCTCCCGGTTATTCGACCAATGGGTCTGCGATCTGATTTCCACAGGCTAGAAGATTGAGTTTCTCTCTTAGCCGCCAAGCAGATTCTTCCCCCCAGCATACCCATATTCCCGATTTGCCGGGAGGCCCTGTTGGGGGCGGTAAGGGATTTGCTGAATCGCGGGGTGATTGTACCGGTTCCGGACTCGGAACGATTCCAGGGATTCTACTCAAATCTGTTTGTGGTTCCCAAGAAGGAAGGGGTATGTCCAATCTTGGACTTAAAAGCCCTCAATCACTTTGTAAAAGTGCAGAGGTTCAGAATGGAATCAGTTTGCTCAGTAGTCACTGCGCTCCATCAAGGGGACTCCCTGGCGTCCTTAGACATCCAGGATGCGTACCTGCACATACCCATATGCCTCATCAAAAGTTTCTGCTTTTTGCAGTCGGGGAAGCCCATTACCAATTTGTGGTGCTTCCCTTTGGTCTGACATCAGCCCCCCGAGCCTTTACCAAGGTACTGGCTCCAGTTTTGTCGTTGCTGCGACAACGTTGGATCACGATCGTAGGATACCTAGATGATCTCCCCCTGAGGGCATCTCCCTCCTCAGAATTAGAGGAGGATTTAGCGATCACCATGCAGACCCTGCAAGAATTTGGGTGGCTGTTGAACCTAAAGAAGTCGGTGCTCGTGCCGACCCAGCATCTGGAGTTCCTAGGTTTGCTGTTGGACTCTAGGGAAGCAAGAGTTTTTCTCCCTTCAGACAATCTGCAGACTCAGATCTGTGGTCAAACTACTGATTAACCGCAACCTTCAGACAAATTGCAGACTCAGATCTGTGGTCAAACTACTGATTAACCGCAAGTGGTCCTCGCTCCGGTTTTGCATGCGAGTACTGGGACTTATGGTAGCCTCCTTCAAGGCAGTACCTTATGCCCAGTTCCACGCCAGAGTCCTGCAGAAGGAGATTTTGTCAAAATGGGACAAATCTCAGTTGTCCGTAGATCGACAGATCCAGGTGAGCCAGTCAGTCAGGGAGTCACTGATCTTGTGGTTGAGGTCCCCGGTGATTCAGTCCGGAAAATCGTTCCTTCCTCTGAAATGGACGGTGATCACAACGGACGCCAGTCTGTCCAGCTGGGGTGCAGTGATGGGGGTTCAGTCAGCTCAGGGCCTCTGGTCGACGGAAGAATCCGAGTTGCCGATCAATCTGCTCGAATTAAAAGCGATCGGGCTGTGTCTCCACACATGGTCGATGAGCCTTCAAGGGCATCCGATCAGGATACAGTCAGACGACGCCACGGCTGTGACATACGTAAATCACCAAGGGGGAACAAGAAGCTCAGACGCTGCACGGGAGGTCGCTCACATACTTCGGTGGGCAGAACGACACGTACGTCGGCCATTTACTTCCTGGGAGTGGAGAACTGGCAGGCGGACTATCTGAGACGACAGATGCTGGACCCAGGAGAATGTGCATTGCATTTGGAGACATTCAGGCTGCTGTGCCTGAAGTGGGGCACACCAGATGTGGATCTACTGGCCTCCCGTCCCAATCGGAAGGTGCCAAGAGTCGTGTCCAGGACGAGAGATCTGTGGGCAGACGCGTCAGACGTGCTGGTGGCTCTGTGGGATCAGTACCAGCTGATCTGTGCCTTTCCTCCACTGAAACTGTTGCCACGTCTGCTTCGCAGAGTGGAAGCTGAGGGGATCCCGGTAATTCTGGTTGCCCCAGATTGGCCTCAGCGTCCTTGGTACGCCTGGTGGCAGACGCTTCCAGGCGACTGCCGTTGTGAGAGTACCTCCTATCTCAAGGTCCAATTCTCCATCCTGCTTTACCATCGCTGGCTTTAACGGCATGGCTATTGAGAGCCAGGTGTTGAGGAACCGGGGTCTGTCGGACTCTGTGATTCCAACTATGTTGAGGGCACGGAAATCTTCTTCTCGGAAGATATTCCATCGTACCTGGAAGGCCTACATCTCCAAGTGTGAGGAGAAAGAATGGCATCCGCGCTCCTTTGACATATCCAGGATCCTGCTGTTTCTCCAGCAAGGAGTTGACCAGTGATTGGCATTAAAGAGGAAGTAAACCCTGATGAGTTTACTTCCTCTTTCCTTCCCTGCAAAGGTAAAGCATAATGGACTACTATGCATCGCATAGTAGTCCATTATGTGTCACTTACCTGACACAGGAGCCAGCGAAGTCACCGCTTTCCCCTGTAGTCCGGCACATCCATCTTCTCGGTGGGTCTCGCTGCCCCGCCGCTGTCATGCAGCGAAGCCACGATGACGTCACTCTCGCGCATGCGCACGGGAGCCGCCACTCGCGGCATATCGGCGTTGACCACGGCACGCTCAGTGCGCCTGCGCGCCTCTGTTTACGGCGCATGCCCCGCAGACAGCGGTGTCTGTCTTTCGGCAAATATCTCCTAAACCGTGTAGGTTTAGGAGATATTTCTTGGACCTACAGGTAAGCCTTAATCTAGGCTTACCTGTAGGTCAAAGTTGGTTGTAAGAGTTTACAACCACTTTAAGCACCATCAAAGGACAAATTTCAGCCTTAGCTGTTTTTTTTTAACGACCCCTGGCATCGCACTCCTTATTGAGTACCTTTGTCCAGGGGGTGCGACACGTAGTCCTCTTGTGTGTAGTCCCTCTGGTGCGTCCACCGTTACCCCCCTGGGATTTGAACCTAGCGGCGCTTCAAAGACCGCAATTTGAAAATATTAGGGAGATTCCCTTGTTGACTCTTTCCCAGAAAGTGGTCTTCCTAGTGGCCATCACATCGGCCAGGAGGGTTTCGGAACTGGCGGCCTTGTCCTGCAAGTCACCCTATCTGGTTATCCAGAGGGATAAGGTGGTGTTGCGTCCGCAACTGTCTTTTTTCCCGAAAGTGGTCTCGGCTTTTCATATCAATGAGGACATTGTATTACCATCGTTGTGTCCTAAGCCGAAACACCCTAAGGAGGTGGCCCTTCACACTCTGGACGTGGTTAGGGCTCTGAAGATGTATTTGTCTGCCACGGCTCCCTTTCGGAAGTCAGACTCACTGTTTGTTTTGGTGGCTGGTCCAAAGAAAGGCATGGCGATCTCGTCGGCCACCATTTCCAGGTGGATCAGACAGATTGTAGTACAAGTCTACGCCTTGAAGGGGCAGGTGCCCCCCTTTCCGGTCACGGCCCACTCCACAAAGGCAATCGGAACGTCTTGGGCCTTTCTGACACCAAGCGTCAGGCACTCAGGTGTGTAAGGCGGCGACCTGGTCGTCTGTCCATACGTTTACTAAGTTCTACAATGTAGACGTCAGTGGATCGGATGATGCCTGTTTGGCCGCAAAGTTTTGCAGACAGCCGTGTTGTTGCAATTGAATATGCAATAGATATTTTTTCCTTTTTTTACTGTTGTGTTAATGCACTGTTGCATTACTTTCGCAGTTCGCTGCGTTCTTGGGGATCACTCCTGTTGAGGGTACCCTGTTGTGCGTGGTGGTTTTTTTCACACACTGCTGTTCTTTTGTGTGGGTATAGCTTCACTAGTTCCCACCTGCCAAGGTGGATGAAGTTTTTATGCTGTTTTTTCCCACCCATTGTTTGGCACTGCTTGGGGACGTCCCATTTTTTTTTACAGAGAGGAGCTGTGTTGGTCGGTGAATATAAGAGAAAATAGGATTTTTTGTACTCACCGTAAAATCCTTTTCTCTGTAATTCGCTGACCGACACCACACCCATCCCTCCTTTCTCTCTTTGTGTTATATTGCTTGTTGAAGTACTGAGGCTGCTAGGGCAGAGTGTGGGGATTGTAGCATAAGGGACCGCCCCGCCTGGGCGGAACTAAGAATTCTGAAGTGTTGTATTACAACTTTGCCTAGTATCTCTTAGTGATAGGGCTTACAACCCATTTTGTTACAGAGAGGAGCTGTGTCGGTCGGTGAATTACAGAGAAAAGGATTTCACGGTGAGTACAAAAAATCCTATTTTTTTTTGCGCTATAGACAATTTTGAAAAATGTTTTTTCTATAATAAATACCCCCAAAAATGTTTTTAAAAAGCGAATTTCTTCATCAGTTTAGGCCGATATATATTCTTCTAGATACTTTTGGTAAAAAAATTGGACATAAGCGTATATTGATTGGTTTGCGCAAAAGTTATAGCATCTACAAACTATGGAAAAGATTTATGGCATTTATTTTTTATTTCTTACTAGTAATGGCGGTGATCTGGGATTTTTTTTTCTTTTTAGCGGTACTGTGACATTGCGGCGGAACTATCGGACACTTTTGACATATTTTTGGGACCACTGACATTTATACAGTGATCAGAGCTACAGTGGTGACGGAAAGTATTCAGACCCCCTTAAATTTTTCACTCTTTGTTATATTGCAGCCATTTGCTAAAACCATTTAAGTTCATTTTTTCCCTCATTAATGTACACACAGTACCCCATATTGACAGGAAAAACACAGAATTGTTGACATTTTTGTAGATTTATTAAAAAACAATTACTGACATATCACATGGTACTAAGTATTCAGACCCTTTGCTCGGTATTTAGTAGAAGCACCCTTTTGATCTAATGCGGCCATGAGTCTTTTTGGGAAACATGCAACAAGTTTTTCACACCTGGATTTGGGGATCCTCTGCCATTCCTCCTTGCAGATCCTCTCCAGTTCTGTCAGGTTGGATGGTAAACGTTGGTGGATAGCCATTTTTAGGTCTCTCCAGAGATGCTCAATTGGGTTTAAGTCAGGGCTCTGGGCCATTCAAGAACAGTACCGGAGTTGTTGTGAAGCCACTCCTTCATTATTTTAGCTGTGTGCTTAGGGTCATTGTCTTGTTGGAAGGTAAACCTTCGGCGCAGTCTGAGGTCCTGTGCACGCTGGAGAAGGTTTTTGTCCAGGATATCCCTGTACTTGGCCGCATTCATCTTTCCCTCGATTGCAACCAGTCGTCCTGTCCCTGCAGCTTAAAAACACCGACCGACACAGCATGGCTGAAATATAACAAAGAGTGAAAAATTGAAGGGGGTCTGAATACTTTCTGTCCCCACTGTATAAAAATGCACTGATTACAGTGTAAATGTCACTGGCAGGGAAGGGGTTAACACTAGGGGGCGATCAAGGGGTTAATTGTGTTCCCTAGTGTCTCTAACTGTGGGGGGTGGGGGGTGGGAATGACTGGCGGAGAAGACAGATCATTGTTTCTGCTTTCTAGGAACAAACAATCTGTCTCCTCTCCCCTGACAGAACAGGGACTTGTGTGTTTACACACACAAATCCCTGTTCTAGCTCTTGTTCTCGCAATTGCGGGTGGCTAGCGGCGATCACACTCACCGGCCACGGGCATCAGGTCCCCCGCCATGCCGCAGGTGTGCCTGCCTCTGGTGGCTCTTAAAGACATACCCGTATGGCGATTCGCAGGAACGTGACACTCTGCTGACGTATATTGGCGTGAGCCGGTTGGCAAGTTGTTAAAAGAGAAGTATAGTTTTTTTTTTTACTTTTTATATTCATACTTACCTAGGTGGATGCAGCATCAGAACGATGCTGCAGCTCTCCCCCAGCATCTCTGCACTGAGAACCGAGCCACCAAACACCGCCGATGGCTTGGCTCTCTCACCTACCCTAGCGGAGAAATGCTGTTTGTCAGTTAGCATCTCTCCTGCTCTGATCCTCCACGCTCATTGGACCAGTGAGCTGTGGAGGGGCGGGGAGTAGCCATCTCAGCGGTTTGTTGAGACTGCCATCAGTCAAGGCAGCTGGCGTATCCAGACCTCGGAAGTCAGGATGACACGGTGCCTCGACTGATAGCAGCAACGTCAGCGGAGAGTGGACTTCAGACCGCTCTCCGATGAAAACGGGTAACAGGAGTGCAAAACAAATTGCACTCCCGTGACCCAGAGGAGAAGCCCGGCCTAAAAAGCTCAGGCTGAATTTCTCCTTTTAATTGAGTTATTCATTACTTTATGGTCTATTTATAAATGTTTTCATGTGTGAAATGTGTGAATCTGTGGTTAAGGTGGTCTTAAAGTGGTTGTAAACCCTACGACAAAAAACAAAACAAAAAAACAAAACTTCCAAGACAAAGGCATAATTAGCTAGTATGCATAGCATACTAGCTCTTTATGAATTACTTACCTGAGATTGAAGCCCCTGCAGCTGTCCTCATACACCGCTCCAGTGGCTGACATCGCTCCTGGAGTAACTTCTGGGTATCGCGCTGTGAATCACGCTGTGATTGTCCAGAGCCGCGATGACGTCACTCCCGGGCATGGACACGGGAGGCGCCAGTATCGCCACATCACTGAAGCATGGCATGTACATGCCATTGCTTCAGTTTGCTTCAGTGCACATGTGCCGATGACATCGATACATGCAAATACAGGGGATATCTTCTAAACCATCTTCTAAACCGTTCAGGTTTAGGAGATATCCTGGGTAGCTACATTAATAAGGTAGCCTTATTATAGGCTTACCTGAAGCAAAAAGTGTGTTTTAAGGGTTTACAACCACTTTAAAACAGCCAGGAAACTAACAGTTTCTAAAGGAAAGGACAGCAATGACACCATACAAATTTTATTTTTTGCATTGGCTGTAAACTGCTGTGAAGTTTAATGGTACCATTTACATATATTAAATAATCTGAATGTATTGAACTCTGTCTTCTTTCTTTCCAGCAATACAATCTAGAGCTGACTGACTTATTCCAACCCATGCTGGTCAGTACCATGAAAGTTAAGAAGGAGACAACTGATGCTCCCCGCGCTGTGCACCTGATTCCAGAACTGTGCTACCTTACTGGTATCAACCATCATTAGATTAAATGCATTGCTCTTGTTTCCAGGCTGCAGAGGGTAGAAAAGAAAGGGGAACTTTTAAGTGGATACCACGGTCACTGTAAACTTATTTTGGGCTGGGTGATTGTTGACAAGTTTAATCTTATGCTGACCTTTTTATCACTTCAGGACTTTCTTTTGAAGTCCTTGGTTTCCTCAATGCTCCAGCTAAATTTTGTCTTCAGATTTAGACCAAGGGAGGATTATTTTCTCTTATATTCACCAGCCGACACAGCTCCTCTCTTAGCCATTGGGTTGTTACGCCACCTTTAGGAGTGGACTAGGCATAACATGTTATAAAAAACACAGAACTTTTAGTTCCACCCAAGGGGCGGTGCCTTAGGTAACAACCCCCCAGCCTGCCACGCAGCCTCAGTTTTATTTTACCCATTGAAGGAGAAGGACCTAGGAACACTGCTGGCCCATCGGTCCATGTTTTTTCTGCAGAAGCTTTGCTTTTTGCGCACGATTAAAGATCCTGTGATCTTCTATCAACAGCCGGCTGAGTGACAGGCTGGATACCCTTATACTTGTAGTCTCCCCAGCCTGGCCAGCGAGCGTGTGCAGACCAGAGCTACGCGCTGGGTCGGCCGCGGCGTACCTTAGCTCCAGAGGTGGTCGGTGAGCGTTAATGCTCTGGGGCACACATATGACCGGGCTACTGATGTCTGCTTCACAGTGTGCCGGGCCAACAGCCACCCCGTACTGATCGGAGAGTGGGTCTGTGATGGAATGTCTCCCAGCTCTGCAGGACTGGTAAGTACAGCTCTTCCTGTCTCTGTGGGGCTGAGCAGCTGGGCATTCCCTGGGAGGTCGATTCGGGGGTCCCTCACCTCCCTCTCTGATCTCCCTGTCCCTATCTTCCATCCCCCCTCCCTGTGCTGGATGCTGCATGTGGCTGCTGAGCGGTGTGTGTGTAATGTGCTGGGGCTCTCACCTGGGGGGGACTGCGCTGGTGGCTGTGCCCTGATGTGTGTTTTTCTCTCCCTGGGGGGTGCCTGGTGGCTGTGGCTGTCGATCGCTGCAGCACTGTCCACCGCCATTTCTCTGTCACTGTCCCTCGTGGTATTCAGTGTTCGGCGGTAATCCTAGTTGAAGGAAGGAGCAGCATGCTCTCCTGTAGCTTGGCGGCCATTTTCCCTGTGTTTTTGTCCTTTATACTGGACGCTCGGCGGCCATTTTCTTGTAGCCTGAGCACCTTTTTTGGTCAGTCTCATGGAGCAGCATGCTTTCCTGTAGCTCGGCGGCCATTTTACCTGTGTTTTTGTCCTTTATACTGGACACTCTGCGGCCATTTTCTTGGATCCTGAACACATTGTGAATCGGTTTCACACCATAAGCAGCAGCTCTGGATGACTCAGTGTGATCTCCTATGCACCTGGGAGCTGACAAGGGACACAGGCACTACTAGCTGGACAGCGCAGAACCAGACAGGGTGATGAGTCCTGCGGGAAAGAGCCCCTCAGCCAGCAGCAGTTAGGAGGATGGGACCATCCCTGTCCTAAGTCCCCATCAGGTGGCAGACAGGGTAGGGTCAGCATGGCTTCAGAAACTGGTGTTTCTTCCCCCGAAATCCTGGCAATTGCAGCCAGTTCGCCTGCAGATTGTGCAGTGCCTCTGGACGCTTTGTCGGCAGTCCTCAATTCGTTTGTTGCCAAGATGTAGGCGGTGCATGGGCACAAAGGTGCTAAAAAGCGCCCCCCCTGCCCCCGTCCTCTGGGGAGAGCTCTGACGTAGACTCGGGCCCTGCTGAGGCTGGTGACCCCTGCTCTGTCGTTTCAGATGACGCTGACCAGGACTGTCCACTGAAACTGTTACCACTTCTGCTTCGCAGAGTGGAGGCCAAAGGGATCCCAGTAATACTGATTGCCCCTGATTGGCCTCAGTGTCCCTGGTACGCAGACCTAGTGCGCCTGGGGGCAGACGCTCCTTGATGACTGCTGTTATGAGAAGACCTTCTGTCTCAAGGTTCGATTCTCCATCCTGCTTTACCATCGCGGGTTTTAACGGCATGGCTAGTGAGAGCCAGGTGTTGAGGAACCGGGGTCTTTCGGACTCAGTGATCCCAACTATGGTGAGAGCATGGAAATCTTCTTCTCGGAAGATATACCAGCATACCTGGAAGATATACATCTATGTGTGCGGAGAAAAGATGGCATCCACGCTCCTTTTCTATATCCAAGGTCCTGCTGTTTCTTCAGGAAGGAGTAGACCAGAAGTTGGCTTTCAGCACCATCAAAGAACAAATATCAGCTTTGGCTGTCTTTTTTCAGCGACCCAGGCATCTCACTCTCTAGTGAGCACTTTTGTTCAAGGGGTGCGGCATGTAGTTCCTCCGGTGCGTCCACCGTTACCCCCGTGGGTAAAAAAAAACGCCATTTGTAAATATCAGATCCCTCTGTTGACTCTTTCCCAGAAAGTGGTCTTTCTAATGGCCATTACATTGACCAGGAGGGTTTCGGAACTGGGGCCTTGTCCTGTAAGTCGCCCTACCTGGTTATCCACACGGATAAGGTGGTGTTGCGTCCACAACCTTCTTTTCTGCCAAAGTGGTTTCGGCGTTTCACATCAATGAAGACACCATCTCTGTGTCCTAAGCCGACACATCCTAAGGAGGTGGCCCTCCATTCCTGGACGTGGTTCGGGCTCTGAGGGTGTATTTGTCTGCTACGGCTCCCTTTCCGGAAGTCAGACTTCCTGTTTGTTTCAGTGGCTGGTCCGCAGAAAGGCATGGTGGTCTCGTCGGCCACCATTTCCAGGTGAATCAGACAGATTGTAGTACAAGCCTACACCTTGAAGGGGCAGGTGCCCTCCTTTCTGGTCACGGCCCACTCCACAAGGGCAATCGGAACGTCTTGGGCCTTTCCGACATCAAGCATCTGTCGCTCAAGTGTGTAAAGTGGCGACCTGGTCGTCTGTTCACACCTTTACAAAATTCTACAAGGTAGATGTCAGTGCATCGGCTGATGCCCGTTTTGGCAACAAAGTTTTGCAGGCGGCTGTATAATTGCAATTGCACATACATTTTTTCCTGTTTTTTTGGGTAAAAACGCAGTACCTTTAAGTTAATGCACTGTTACATTTGTTACCGCAGTTTTGGTGAGGTTTGATGGTAGAGGCTCTCTGTTGAGGAGCACCCTGTTTCTGGTGGTGCTTATTCCACACACTGTCGTTCTTGTGGGTAAAGTTTATACTAGTTCCCACATGCCATGGTGGATGAAGTTATTATGTTGTTTTCCCACCCCTCGTTTTGGCACTGCTTGGGACCGTCCCAATGGCTAAGAGAGGAGCTGTGTCAGTTGGTGAATATAAGAGAAAATAGTATTTCTTGTACTCACCGTAAAATCCTTTTCTTTGTAATTCACCAACTGACACAGCACCCGCCCCTCCTATTTTTTTTTACGTTATACTGCTTGTTGACGTACTGAGGCTGCATGGCAGATTGGGGGGTTGTTACCTAAGGGACCGCCCCTTGGGCGGAACTAAAAGTTCTGCGTTTTTCATAACTTGTTATGCCTAGTCTTCTCCTAAAGGTGACGTAACAACCCAATGGCTAAGAGAGGAGCTTTGTCAGTCTGTGAATTACAGAGAAAAGGATTTTACAGTGAGTACAAAAAATCCAATTTTATTGGTCAAATACACGGTTTTCTATATCAAAATGATAAATCAGTAATAAACCAAAAAGCAAATGTTTTATATTGCAGCTTAACGGTTCTTAGATGTGACTGCTGCATTTTCTTTTTTAGGCTTTCTTTTATTTTCATCTGGTGATCTAGCCAGTAGTAGGTCTGTTGTTTTTCAAAAGACCAAGCTGTCTTGCAGACTGTATCAGTTTATAGGGTTGACAAAAGACATTTAACACTGGCATGGGTGCTTTCAATTACATTGTTAGCCTGGTTGAAAAAAGACACAAGTTTATATAGTTCAACCAATTAAATGGGGAAAAAAAGATACAATCCTATATACAGAATCCTATACCCACAGTTGATCCAAAGGAAGGCAAAAAAAACAGCAAAGCATGATCCAATTTGTTCCAGCAGGGGAAAAAATAATCCTTCCTGACCCCCCAAGAGGCAATGATCAGCTGTTATTTATTTATGTAAAACCTCTTTCCCAAAAGGATAAAAAATGTAACTTAATTTAATGTGTGAGCTTGAGTTTGGCTTACACTTGTTGTTGTGTTTAAATCTGCTAGTACATCTTATACTACCTCCATAGACTGGCAATGTTACTAATTACTTATTATTCTGGACTAAATGAAAAGAAGCATCAGAGTGGGAGAGTTTACTTACTCTTTAAAGAGGGATTCCACCAAAAAAAAAAATATTAAAAGCCAGCAGCTATAAATACTACAGCTGCTGACTTTTAGACCCCTTTCACACCAGGGCGTTTTGCAGGCGCTATAAGCTGCACCATTGTGTGTAGTGTGAAAGCCCCGAGGGCTTTCACACTACAGCGGTGCGCTGGCAGGACGTCAGAAAAAAGTCCTGCCAGCAGCTTCTTTGGAGCGGTGAAGGAACGGTGTGTTTACCGCTCCTCCACCACTGCTGCCCATTGAAATCAATGGGGCAGCGCTGTAATGCCGCCGGCAAAACGCCGCTATTGCGGCGTATTGCCGGCGGTTTTAACCCTTTCGCGGCCGCTAGCGGGGGTAAAAGCGCCCCGCTAGCGGCCAAAATGCGCCGCAAATCCGGTGGTAAAACGCCGCTAAAAATAGCGGCGTTTTACCGCCGATGCAAGGTGCGGTGTGGTGTGAAAGGGGTCTTAATAAATGGACACTCACCTGTCCCCGGGTTCCAGCGATGCCGGCAGCCGAGGCCGATCGATCGCTCGGCTGCTGCTGCCACCATTCTAGGTGAGGGAATCAGGAAGTGAAGCGAATCGGCTTCACTTCCCGGTTCCCTACTGCGCGAGCCACGCCGCGCAATAGGAAATCTCCGCGCTGTCACTGGGACCCGTGTGTGTCCCAGCAGACAGCGCGGCAGGGCAGGAAATGGCGTAGTCTCCCACGGGAGTCTATGCCCGGAAGTGGGTGAAAATACCTGTCTTTGACAGGTATCTCCACCCCCCTCCCCCCTGAAAGGTGTCAATTGTGTCAATTGTGACACCGGAGGGGGGGAGGGATCCGATCAGCGGAGGTTCCACTTTAGGGTGGAATCCCGCTTTAAAATCACTGTAGTAGTCAGTGCTACTACAATGATATCCGCAGTTTTGTTTTTCATGTTTGGGTTCTGTGCAAGCGGCTTCTGTACTCAGAATACAAGGTTACTCGCCTGGCACTACCTCCATTAATAAAACACCTTGTATCCCCCCCCCCCCCCCCCCCCCCCCCCATGGAATACAATGCGTTTTCTGATTGGATGATTTGTAGAGGAGGGCAGGGACGTCACCCTCGCACAAAAACCCAGCAGGACCCAGAAGATCATGGCTTTTGCTAAAGCGATTTCCCCAGAGGCCCGTCAGGCATGAGATATGCAGTAGGTAAGTATGCAGTACAGATGATTCCTGGGGAACAGGTTTAACGGTGAAAAGAGAGTCTGTTTTAAGAACTATATACAATGTTTGTTTTACTAGTAAACAAACCCATTGCATTACTGTCACTGAGTTTTATGGGTTTTCTATGAAGAGTGTAGTAATCCATGATTTTTATTTTAATGTGGTGTTCCACCCAAAAGTGGAACTTCCGCTCATTTGTCTCCTCTCCCCCTTTGGTGTGTGACAGGATACCTGCCTTTGAGAGGTCTCCTTTTCCCTGTCCCCGAGACATGACCGCGGGGCTTCCTCCTCCTCTCCCTGTCGCCGGGCCAGTATGAGAGAGGAGCGGGGCCTCACACATGCACAGTAGGGTTCCTGGCATAAAGCTGTAATGGCGGTGGCAGCACCCGACAGCTGATGGAAACAGCTGCGGTGCCGCCATCGCTGCACTCCAGGACAGCTAAGTGTCCTATTGTAAAAAGCCAACAGCTGCAGTGTTTTTTTGGATGGAACACCGCTTTAAGTAAATGGAAAGAAAAAGGCTTATTATCTTAGTTGGAAAACTTTACAACTGTGCTAAAGTCAGAAATTCCGTTCAGTTCACATTAATCGTTGACTTGTATGGGATTATTCAGAATGTGATGGCAGCATCCTACAGACCAAAGAGTGGGCATTGACAGATTCGCAGCATTGAAGAGAACAGAAAAAGTAGAGTGAGGAGAGGAGAGAGATCTGAGAGTAATAGAGAAATTAATGGCGCTGAGGGGTAATGTAATCAGTGTGATTAAATGTCTTCCAAGCATAAATAATATTACAGTTGGCAGAACTAGAAAATCTTCAATAAATTAAAATTGCTAAAAATTATACATTCCCACAATACAAGATTATTGGAAACTATAATCCAGTTCTAAAGTGTTAACCCACAACAGTAAAATCAGTCTGTATATGCAGAAGTGCAGGGATATGCAATTGGTAGTCCTCCAGCTGTTGCAGAACTTCAAGTCCCATGAGGCATAGCAAGACTCTGACAGCCACAAGCATGGCACCCAGAGGCAGAGGCATGATGGGACTTGTAGTTTTGCAACAGCTGGAGGTCCACTAATTGCATATCCCTGCGGTAAAACATGCTTATTATACTCTTATAATCAAAATTGGTGCTGCCTTCCTGAAGAAATAGTGTTAGTATCCCTTTAAATCTGCATAAATATCATACAATGAAAACGATGTCCAAAAAGTTGAATCAAAATCGACTTGATATGAACGGTGATCATTCAGTCCTTAACCATGTCAATACCTTAGGGCGTCATATGACGTCCTTGATTTTGCGTGGGGATATCTGAATAATGCCTGCAGCTACAGGCATCATTCAGATATCATTCTTTCCAGCCGGCGATTCTGTGCACGATAAGAATGATCATAGCGGCAGTTCTGCCACTTGATTGTTCTTATAGGCGACGGGAGGGGATGTCCCGGTTTAATTCATGAAAACGTTTTTTTTTCCCAAAAAAAGGCGTTTGAAAAATTATTGCGCAAATACCATTCAAGATAAAAAGTTGCAGTGACCGCCATTTTATTCCCTAGGGTGTCTGCTAAAAAAAACATATATAATGTTTGGGGGTTCTGAGTAATGTTATAGGAAAAAAATATGATTTCTACATGTAGGAGAGAAGTGCCAAAATAGGCCCAGTATTGAAGTGGTTAAGGAGGTTATCAACCTCAGAAAAAAAAAAAAAAACTAAATAAATAAATAAATAAACCCTACAAGACAAAGGCATAATGAGCTAGTATCTACCTTAGAATGAAGCTGTTGCAATGGTTCCCGCACACACCACTGAGATGGCTGACATTTTGCCCAGAGTTTCTTCAGGGTTCACATGCTTCAGTGCTGCAATTGGCCGGAGCCACTGCTCACGGCACGGGCTTGGAAGGGGCACATGCACTAGTTATGTTACTGGCTGCATGCAATGTAAATATCTCCTAAACTGTACACAGGTTTAGGAGATATTTTCACAACCTATAGGTAAGCCTTATATACACACGAGCGGAATGTCCGACAGAAAAATCAGGAGCTTTTCATCGTATATTCCGATCGTGTGTATGCCCCATCTGACTTTTGAAATTCTGACGGACCTAGAAATAGAACATGTTCTAAATATTTCCGACGGAACCAATTCCTATCGGGAAAACCGCTCGTCTGTATGCTGTTCCGACGGACCAAAAACGGCGCATGCTCTGAAGCAAGTACGAGACGGAAGCTATTGGCTACTGAACTTCCGCTTTCTAGTCCCTTTGTATGTGTTACACTTCACCGTGTTCTTGACAGTCAGACTTTGGTGTGATCATGTGTATGCAAGACAGCTTGAGCGGAAACTCTGTCGGAAAATCCTTCAGAGTTTATTCCGACGGGAAAAACGGTCATGTGTACAGGGCATAAGACTTCCTCTTTAAAATGTCCTCAAGTGTATATCTGCTCGCATACACTTCTACATTCAGCAAAAGCAATACTTCATTGATGTATCCAAACGTGCATCTCCTTAAAATGGTGTCCACCACTATGTGCTCCCACATACAGCATGCAGTGGTGATTATCCCCTCATATGATGTGCGCTCACCTGGGGGAGAAGATCAACCAATGGTCTATATGCGCTATATTTCCCTGAGAATTTTTGGACAACTCCCCTTTAAGAAATGTTGTTGCTCTAATTATTGATTTACATTGGTTTACTATTATATTTTTACCATGTTCATATTTTTTAAGATCGATCTTTTAACCAATTATATTGAAAAGCCATTCCAATCCCCCCTTCTTCATATGCCATAATACTTTATTTTATATAGCTATATAGCACTGGATAATCCTAATAACCACACATCCATGTAACTCTGTTTTAGGGCTGTGGAAATTAAAGATTAATTCCTCAATTAATCAATACATTTTTTGATCGATCAAAATTATTTTGATCGGTACTCACCTCTCCACCGGCTTCCGAGTCTTCAGGGAGTTACGTCGGAGATCCGTTGATGTCACGGACATCAACGTCACTGGACTCCTCCCCCCTTCCCCAAGTGCCTCCGTCCCCTAACGAAGGGAAGGGGGAGGAGTCCGGTGACGTCGAAGTTCTGATTGAACGTAACTCGCACGGGGGAGGAGCTACGCATGACGTCACCCGCTGCTGCCCTATGGAACTAACACTATTGTCGGCTTTACACGCTGTGTTTTTATCATCTTTATGTGAGTAGTTTGTGTTTGAACACAAAATTAAACCTTATACTTAAACGGTGAGCACTTAGATCTTGTCTTTCCACCCATCTCTGCAAGACTTGCAAGTTCGTAGGCAAGACATACACGCTAAAAGAATTCTTCAACTGTTTGTCCGAATTTGTGGTGTATGGACTGAGTTGTCCTTGTGGCCTCATTTACGTGGGGAGAACCATCAGGACACTCAGACAGCGCTTCGGCGAACACAGAAGACTTATTGAAGGAGGTACAGACCCGTATAGTGTGCCACGACATTTTGCCCACTTTCATAAAGGCTCTACAACAGGCCTAAAAGTATGGATCATTGAACAGATCTCAAATCACTTCCCCCCGGCGGAGAGATTCAAAATACTATGTGCTTGTGAAACATTCTGAATATATACCCTGGATGTTCTCTCCCCGGGGGGAATCGATGAATCAATCGAAATTGCCACGATTCTCTGAGTCTATACACCCTGATCACGTCAGGTTGTCTGATGGAGGTTTTTTTTACGATATATGATATATTATCCTTCCCGTTTTTTCCCCCCCCAAAAAATGTCTTTAAAAAAAGAAAAACACTTCCTTATTATCATCCTCCTTTTCCCCCAACTCTCTTTTCCCCATACACAACTAACCTTTGCAGTTAGTATGTAGTAGGTTATATCCTTATAGTTCGAATGATATTGGAAAGAACACACTGCTGACAAGAGCGAGAAGGGTGCTGCTCACCCCTATAAATCGAAAAAATAAAGCAAATTCCCCCACCAACGGGGTTTTTAGGCAGCAATAAACAATAAGCGTAGCATAATATAAAAAAAGATTATTTTATTGTATGGTAAAAACATGAGCTTCACCCAGGTATTTAAAACAAAAAATAGATAGAGCCAAGCTTTTGTATACAAAAAATACAATAACATCAATGGGCATACACTAAACAGACCTAACTATAAGTATACTGTATAAAATTAGTAACAGCAAAAAAATATAGTTCTAACGCGTTTCAACCACTAGGGTCTTCTTCAGAGATAGTCTGTTAATAGAAAGACAAGATAAAACTTAATAAATCTGTCGAATAGTATTAATATTAAAAATATTCTAAATTTGTTAGTGTAGTTACCCAATATAGTATTGCCGAGAGGTTCACGTAAATTATAATGCTAAATGGTGGAGTTTACCCAGGTTCATGCTTAGACGTCCCTCACAAATTAAAGAAGGTACATGGTCCATACATCTCGCCACAGAATCCAGCAGAGGGGTGAGGGTCGGAAACCCAGAAGCGCGGCTCACGAGCGGTCACACGACAAAACCCTATGCCCCACAAAGGTTGTAGGAAGTAGGTGCAAACGTAGGCAGCCTGCCCGTATGGTAAGCCGCGCCTGTGACAGAAATCCCAACATAATCGGAATTAGACATATATATTTTTTATATATATATAGGCCCACATATGTGGTGTGAAGATATCATGTACATGATTTGTGTGCACATAGAGGGAATATCCTCAGGTATCTACATCAGAGAGAGAAAAAAAAAAAAAGGAGAGGCAGGGGGGGGGGGGGGGGGGGAAACAAAACTCAAACACCAAACACACGCTAAGGGAAGAACAAAGTAATAAAACAAACGTAACTCTAATCAAAAAGAGACAAACGTGAAATGACATGTAATAAAGATAGTGTGTGTAATGACATCCAAATACTGGGTGGCTAGAGTGACTGAATGAGTGGATTGTGTACACGGAAGGTGAGATGTGAGGTGAAAGGTGTGGGTGTTGGTGTAGTGAAAGGAATTTAAAAGGTGACATATAGGAAATCGGGGTGACAATGGAAAGAGTGCATTGAGGTGCTAGTGACGGGTAAAGATAAGATTGCATGAAGTACTAATGGGGGACTGGTTGAGAAAAAAATAAAAAAATAAAAAAAAAAAAGGGGGGAGGGGGAAGGGGACAGGCGACTGATCCCAACACACCATTAGCTAAAAAAGCTATTTGTTTAACCAAAGGGAAAAATAAAATAAAATCTTTTTCACATTATTACATATACACATATAACATGCATGTCCCGACATGCGAACGCACGTCTTTATTCAAGGACAAACAAGGTAAATATATAGCTAAGTGAATATATAAAAAAACAAACAAAAATGGAGTGATAACATAATTATACAATCAGTCACACAGGAATATGGTGTTCTATTGCGACTACTGTGCCATGATACCCTGTTTAGTTGTAATCATAGTAATTAAAGACTATCAACAATTTATAAGAGGGGCATGGTCAGGGGATGTTCCTAGACACTTACTAAGGAGCTAGAGAAAAGAAAAAAGAGCATAGAGGAGAACGAGCTCACAGGGTAAGGGGGCAGGTACACCCGGTCTCTACTGTGTCCTCCCTGAGGAAAACCCCTTTAGGAAGGGAGCAAAAGAGACCGATTCGTTCAGGCCTGGGAAAGAGGTGGCATCCAATTTATGTATCCACCTCTGTTCCCGTTGTAATAAGGTCTTATTCCAGTCGCCCCCCCGAACAGGTATGTGTTTACGGTCTAGAGCAGTGAATGTAAACTTAGGCATTCTATAGTTATGTACTTGCACGACATGACGTCCAATCGGCAGGTAATAGTTGCCTATTTCCATACTATACACATGTTTGGACATTCGGCGGTGGAATTCCTGTTTTGTTTTGCCCACATAATACGCCCCACACTCGCATTCCAAGAAGTAAACCACACCTCGTGTCTGACAATTTACGAAGTGTGTGGGTCGAAAGTTGACACCGTTTGGTAGACAGAAGGTTTTCTCACGTCTAATGTATTTGCAACACGAGCAGTGATTGCAAGGGAAGGAGCCAAGAACTGAGCAGTGTTTGGACCTTTTGTTCTCATTCCTATATTCGCTCTGCACCAGTTTATCGTATAATGAAGAGGCCCTTTTGAAAGAAATAGAGGGACGTACTGGTACCAGACAGCCGATCTTAGGATCGTCTTTTAAGATCGACCAATGTTTTTGGATAATATCCAAAATGATATTGTGTTGTTTGGTGAAACGCATAATGATCCTCAGTGGATCCACAGTGGGGGTCACTGCGTTCCTTTTTAGAGAACAGAAGGTCCCTACGTGGTAACACTGCGACTTTGTTGTAGGCCCTGCGAAGGCAAGACCGACTATACCCTCGTGCAAGGAATCTAGTCTGAAGTTTCTGTGCCTCTTCTTTAAAGAGACTGTCATTAGAACAGTTTCTACGGAGGCGAAGATATTGACCGTAGGGTATAGAGTGTTTTAAGGCCATAGGGTGAAAGCTATCTGCATGCAATACCGTGTTGCCCGCAGTGCTTTTTCGGTATAGAGAGGTGAAAATGGAGTTGTCTAGGGTGCGTCCTATAGTGACATCTAAGAACGTGATGCTCTGGATGTCATATGTCACAGTAAACTTGAGATTATATGTGTTAATATAGGACATAAATTCCAACAGGGCAGCCTCCGATCCCTCCCAGATGACGAGGACGTCATCGATATACCGCCGCCACATAGCAATGTGGCGCGTGTATTCGAGGAGGTCCCCGTCATCCAGGAGGGACTTCTCCCACTCCCCCAGGTACAGGTTGGCGTAGGCCGGGGCACAGCAAGTGCCCATGGCCACGCCCTGCACCTGGGGGTAGTGGGAGTCATTGAATAGGAAGAAGTTGTGATGTAGGATGTAGTCAAGTCCGTCCACTATGAATTCGTTAACTTCATATTTGTATCTCCCACTTAGTTGAAGTAGATCTTGTACAGCCTTGATCCCCTTCTCATGTGGGATCGAGCTATACAAAGCCTCCACATCGATTGCCACTAGGATGGAATTAGTAGTTAAGGTATGGTTCTCAATGGTCTGTAATAGATGCGTTGTATCCTTCACATATGAGGGCATACTCAAAACAAATGGCTGTAAGAATGAATCAATGACTTTGCTAAGGTTTTCAGTTATTCCCCCTTTCCCTGAGACGATCGGCCGGCCAGGGGGTCTTATTTGACATTTATGGATCTTCGGTAGACTATAGAAGGTGGCGGCCTTAGGATATTTAATTCCAATAAAGGCATGTTGGTCCTTTGTGATGCCACCCTGAGCCAGGGCTGCATCTATCAGGTTGTAGAATTTATTGTAAAAAGTCTGTATTAATGTACTCGGGATGGTCCTATACCATTCTTTGTTGTCTAGAATCTCTTGGCACATGCGTACATAGTTTGAGTTGTCCATAAGGACAACATTACCCCCCTTGTCGGAGGTTTTTATTGTGATGTTGACATTCTTTGTCAACATATGAAGAGCTTTTATTTCTTCTGCATTTAAGTTGTTAGGGTGAGATTTCCTAGATGGCAATTTACGAATATCCCTCGATACTTGTTTAACAAATGTGTCAATATTTGAGTTTAGACTTAGAGGTGGAAATTTACCTGAAGGTTTTTTGACCATCAGCCCAGGGGTGTTGGTGGGTTCATTCGTTGTATCCAATAACATATCCAGATCTATCTGGTCTATGAGGTCCAGAGTATTATTTTCTTCGTATAGAAGTGTCAAATCTCTCAGGGCCTTAAATTCTCTCATACTGAGTTTGGGGCAATCAATGGCATTGATATCAGTGGCATTCCTAGTATGCAGGCTCTTTAGCAAGAGCTTGCGTGCAAAAAGTTGTATATCTGTAATAGTCCCAAAGGGATCAAAGTTTTCTTGTGGGCAAAATGTTAAACCACGCGCCAAAACCCCAGTTTCCACTGGTGATAGCGCGTAGGACGAAAGGTTGATCACACTGAAGGATTCACTTGGATCCGTGTAACAAATGCGTCCAAGTTTCCTACTCCCTTGTTTAGTCGGGGTGAGGGAAATCCCCGCTTCGGGTTTAAAGAATTCTGACCAGTTTCCAAATCGGATACATGGTTTTCCCTATCCTTGCCACTGCTTATCCCATTAGTATTGGTGACATCAGCCTTCTGGCTAACTTCCATATGTGATAGCATGGTTTCCCTTCCTCTCTCATTACATGTCCCATTACTGCGAACGGGGTCGGCCATCTCATCAAAATATGTGTGCGGGAGGTCTTGCAATGCCAACACGGCATATGATGTAGCTTGCAATTCCTTGTGTGTGTTTAATCTTTCTGTTGGAATGTTGTCAGTGATACGTTTTTTACTATTCCCTTCCGGGGAGTCCTTATTACTTCTATTCCTTTTAAATTTGCCCCGAGGTTTCTGCATGGATTTGGCTCCTTCACTGGAGTTGGGCATGGCTTTAAGTTTAGTAGTATTTTTTGTAGCGGGATGCAATTTCCCACTAGCATTATTATGAGATGGTATATTCGTGTTCCATTTATATGCTCGTCCTTCTGAGAAGGCAAATTTGTCCCTCCAATATTTGGTCTCCTTCTTGCCCAAAATGCTCTTATTGTGGGAAGATAAATCGGCACGGAGTTTAGTCCGGGATTCTACAAATAGAGCATGAGAAGCAAACGGTTGTAAGGCCTTTTCTAGGATACAGATCTCCTTGTCTAGGAGTGCAATTTGCCTGGTATACTCCTTAGTGAGAATAACCATCATTTAGGTGAAGTTTTGTTTGAGACTCCCACCTCACGAACGGCTAGCTAACAGTGGAGGTGAGATTTAGACATGAGATGAAACGACACAATGAAAGAAACAAATGAAATCTTCTCTTCTCTTCCCTTTTCTTTTCCCCCTTTCTCTCCCCTTTTATTATATATATATTTTTTTTTATTTCCCCCCCCTTTTTTTTTTTTTTTTTTTGTCAACTCCATAGCGAATGAAGCTGACGAGCAAGGGCCCCCCGATAAAATCCAACATTGAAGAATCAACTGGACTAGAAGCGGGAAGCGATGAGTGACCGTGAAATGAGTGAATCTGCCATGACAGAGATCCGAATTGCCATGCCACAAACTTGCGACCGAGCACGAAACGGATTCTGGAGCATGTACTGAAATGCGGCCAATCCTGGGGCACGCCGGGACGAATTTGGTCCACGAATGTGACTATTCGTACCGGAACGTGATAGGTGAAATGAAATGAAACCCATGACAAAGACTGGAATCAGAAGACAAGCCCATGAACCTAACAGATGAATCCCGTCTTTGGAGCATGTACTGAAATGAGGCGTAGCAGCTGGGCACACCGGGACGAATCGGTGCATAAATAAATGCAACAGGATTCGAATCGGAGCGTAATAAGTGACAGAAATGATATCCCATGACAGAGACAAGATTCATCGACTGGACTGATGGTAACAACAAAGAATCCGACTCTGGAGCATGTACTGAAATGAGGCGTAGCAGCTGGGCACACCAGAACGAATCGGTGCATGAAAATGCGACAGGATTTGAACTGGAGTGTAATAAGTGACAGAAATGATATCCCATGACAGAAACAGGATTCAACGACTGGACTGTAGGTTACAAAGAATCCGTCTCTGGAGCATGTACCGAAATGAGGCGTAGCAGCTGGGCACACCAGGACGAATCGGTGCATAGAAGAATGCGACAGGATTCGAATTGGAGCGTAATAAGTGACAGAAATGGTATGCCATGACAAAGACAAGAATCAGGGACCGTGCGTGATCCTGCGAGTGACTCGGTCTCTGGAGCATGTACAGAAATGAGGCCGAACCCTGGGGCACTTCAAAGCGAATCGGTGCACCAGAGGTGCGACAAGATTCGCGCCGGAGCGCGGCTAGTGACAGAAATGACTTGAAACGGTAGAAATGAGTGGGACTGAAATGACTTGAACGAGAAAAAATTAGATACATAACACAACTGCATGAATGATGAGACATGTCGAACTGGAGCAGACCAACCGATACGTGGGGACTGCTTGCTTTGTCGTAACAAGCAGTCGGCTGTGAGTCGAACGATTCGACCAATACTAATAGAATGCTCGGGGAGTCGAACGGTTTCGAATGTACCTGCGAACGAATCGCCTGACGTGGCGTGATCGACCGAAGGTGATAACGACTACATCGAAAGTAGAAACAGTGACATGAGTACGAGAGCCACAGTAAAACATTCGAGCGGTTCGTGAGTTCAGGGAATGTTTGCATTGTAATACATGAACTGAAAAAAGGGAGTGCCGAAGCCCTACCTGCGACAGCCGGCCCGACGTGTAACGACAAATTCGATGGGTAAGACGACACTCCGACAGCGAAACCCACGGACGCTGATGAACGGGAAGATGGTCAAGACGGAGACGAACAACGCGGGAACTCACGAACGGGCTCACTGCGTCTGGTCTAGGATAGTCGGCCCTTGATATCTGACGTATCAGGTATCGCGCACCGGAACCGACGAGGAAGATGGGCGAACGGCGGGTTATATACACGACCGGGCTCCTCCCATAATTTCAGGCCACCATACTGGCCTTTCTATATATATATATATATATATATATATATATATATATATATATATATATATATATATATATATATATATATATATATATATATATGTTATTAGTGATACAATCAATATGTTTATATATATATATATACATATTCCCTCATTATTCTTGTTCACATACCTTAAATTATTTATGCTGCTTCCCTGTTCGTTAGTTGCAACCACTTCCTTATTATCATCATCCTTTTTCCCCCAACTCTCTCTTTTCCATACACAACTAACTTTTGCAGTTAGTATGCAGTATGTTATATGCCTATATCTCTTATATTATCCCGTGTCCCCTCTCCTCCCCTTCCCCTCATCATCTGTTCCTTCCTTCTCCTCTCCTTCATTTTCGTATTATATTTCTGTATATATAAAGCTTTGTCTTCCCAGTCCCCATAGTATCCTTTTAGCATCCCCCCCCCTTCTTCTGTTCCCTTTAATCCATATATATAATTTATATATATATTTTAATAGTGATATAATCAATATGTTTATATATATATATATATATATATATATATATATATATATATATATATATATATATATATATATATATATATATTCCCCTCGTACTCTCATCATTCTTGTTCACATATCTTAAATGATTTATGCCCCCTTCCTGTTCGTCCGTCCCCTTCTGTTTGTAATTACATACAGTCTGTTCTTTTTCACACCCATCTGCTGCGCTGCCATCCCCTCCCCCTCTCGATTACCAACCCCCATAGTCTCCTCCCATTTCTTTCTATCCACGCCCCCATCATATTTGTATGCCCTCCAGTAGTATTCTAACTGCTAGCCATGCCCCACTCTCTGCTCAGCCACGCCCTCCTTCTTATTTTCCTTTTATTTAAATCCCTGCCTCTCTCCTCCATTCTGATTGGCCTGATGAAAGAGCGAGGTCGTCCTTCTACCTCGACCCGAATGCTCAGGAAACGCGTCGCCCGCCATGACGTCATAACTCCGCGACCCGTGTGTCACAACAAACCAAACCTTGTTTTGGAATTACATCCCCTGCGTCCACCGAGCCGCCTTTCTCCTAACAACTAACCAGTGGTAACGCCAGGAGAGGGCAACAGGACACCTGCGGACCGGAATAACATTGACGGATTGAATCAGGTGACCCTTCTTGTCCTATATGCTTGTTTAACTATGGAAAATGTGAGTGCAAAATCTCTCTGTTTTTAAAAAAATTGTGAATAAACTGCTTTTTAAAAAAATCTGTACCCAGCGGCGCCCCCTCCTTTCTTCCCTTGTATCCTTCTACCCATGACCTGGCGTCCTTGTTGAGGTCTAAGGAGACATGAGAGAAGTTTATGGTCCATGTTAACCCTTTTGATACCCGCTTGCATGACCACCTGTTTGCACAGGGGTCCATACCATAAGGTGAGAGTGATTAGTTAGACCGGAGGTGGAGGGATTGTCACGCTACTGTGGATTTTTTTTTTTACTTACGTCAGTGCTACAGTTTGAATTTAAAACGTATTTGTGTGAACTGTGAAGTTAAGTCATGGATTGTGGAAACGAACTAGTGTCGGGTGATTGTATATAGAGTGTACCACATTTACCACTGACTAATGTAGAGTTGCAATGCAAGGGGATCAGCTAAAAGTAGTTGGATCTGTATGTGCCTTATAATTAATCAAAATTATTTGATTTATCGATTAAAAAAAGAATTGAGTACATAGTTACATAGTTAGTCAGGTTGAAAAAAGACACAAGTCCATCCAGTTCAACCACAAAAAAAAAAATTATTAATAATATCATACAATCCCATATACCCAATTCTATACCCACAGTTGATCCAGAGGAAGGCAAAAACCCCAGCAGAGCATGATCCAATTTGCTAAAGCAGGGAAAAAATTCCTTCCTGATCCCCCGAGAGGTAATCAGATTTTCCCCCGGATCAACTTTACCTATAAATGTTAGTACCCAGTTATATTATGTACACTTAGGAAATAATCCAGGCCTTTCTTAATGCAATCCACTAAGCAGGCCAGAACCACCACTGCAGGAAGTCTATTCCACATTTTCACAGCTCTTACTGTGAAGAAACCTTTCCGTATTTGGAGATGAAATCTATTTTCCTCTAGACGTAAAGAGTGCCCCCTTGTCCTCTTTGTTGACTGTAAAGTGAATAACTCAACACCAAGTTCACTATATGGACTCCTTATATATTTGTACATGTTGATCATATCCCTCTTAATCTCCTCTTATCAAGAGTGAATAAATTCAGTTCCTCTAATCTTTCCTCATAGCTGAGTTCCCCCATGCCTCTTATCCGTTTGGTTGCCCTTCTCTGCACTTTCTCCAGTTCCCCAATATCCTTTTTGAGAACTGGTGCTCAAAAGTGAACTGCATATTCCAGATGAGGTCTTACTAATGATTTGAACATGGGCAAAATGATCTCTCTCTCTGGAGTCCATACCTCTCTTAAAACAGGAAAGGACTTTGCTCGCTTTAGAAACCGCAGCTTGGCATTGCTTGCTATTATTGAGCTTATGATCTATCAAAACCCCCAGATCCTTCTCCACTATGGATTCCCCCAGTTGTACTCCCCCTAAAATGTATGATGCATGCATATTCTTAGCCCCCAAGTGCATAACTTTACATTTCTCAACATTAAACCTCATCTGCCACATAGTCGCACAATTAGACAGAGCATTGAGGTCGGCTTGTAAATTGGAGACATCCTGTAAGGACTTTATTCCACTGCATATCTTGGTGTCATCTGCAAAGACGGAAATGTTACTTTTGATCCCAGACCCAATATCATTTATAAAGATATTAGAAAGTAAGGGTCCCTGCACTGAACCTTGGGGTACACCACTGATAACCTTAGACCATTCAGAGTAAGAATCATTAACCACTACTCTCTGAATTTTGTCTTTTAGCCAGTTTTCTATCCATTTACAAACTGATATTTCCAAACCTGTAGACTTTACCTTACACATGAGCCATGTATGCGGAACTGTATCGAATGCTTTTGCAAAATCCAAGTATATCACGTCCACCGCCACCCCTCTGTCCAAGGTTTTACTTACCACCTTTTGAGCCATTGTGGATTTGGGGCTGTGTCACTACCACCACTATTATGGACATAAACTCCCCCATGCTCCTTTGTATACACAGCTGAAGAAAGTATTTAATAAGTTAACCTTCTCTTTGTCCCCAGTCACCCACTCCAGATTATTTTGTAAAGGGCCTACATACTCAGACTTGACCTTTTTACTATTAATATATTTGAAGATTTTTTGGGGGTTTGTCCTACTATCTTTTGCAATCTGTCTTTCATTTTGAATTTTTGCATCCTTGATTTAATTTTTACATATTCTGTTATATTCTTTGTAACATTTAAATGACACTAGTGATCCTTCATTTTTATATTTTTTAAAAGCTCTTTTTTTTTTATAGTTTATAGCTTTTTAAACTTTGGCCGTGAGCCACATCGGTTTTATTTTTAGCCTTTTAAACTTTTTTCCCATGGGAATATACTTTGGAGTGAGATCACAAACAGTCTTTTTGAAGAATTCCCATTTCTGTTCTGTGCCCATTGATGCCAATATTCTCTCCCAGTCTAGGTCCTGGAGAGCAGCCCTCATCCTTGGAAAATTTGCTCTCTTGAAATTAGGTGTTTTTATCTTCCCCTGTATGTAATGTTTGCTTACAGCTAACATCAAATGAAATCATGTTATGGTCACTGCTACCCAGGTATTCCTTTATCTGAACATTAGTAATACGTTCTGCATGGTTTGAGATTACCAGGTCCAACAGAGCATCATTCCTAGTTGGGACCTCAATAAACTGGACCATAAAATTGTCCTGTCATAGGTTTAGATTAATCAAACATGAAAATTTTAATCAGTAACAGACCTACTCTTTTTTAAATAAGTGTTTGCACTCGGATGCTATGTACTGTTTATGTATGTAATTTATTGTCATTAATGGATATAAACTGTCTATGTATTTGTGACAACGCAACCGGCATTCCGGCCGCTGATATATAAAGTTCAGGCTCTCTGTAGTATCTTCAGCTTGAGAAAGGAGCGTGAATGCTTGGATACGGCACTGCGCTTGCTCCAAAACGTGTTTGAAACCCTCTGACCTCCCTCTGCCCAACACCACTTCCTCCACAATGTGGTTCACGGTGCGCTCCACCTCTTCATTACAGCACCAGCAGACCTACACCAGCCCCAGTGCAAGCAAAGTACATCTTCCCAGCGTTGCAGGCGAATGACATCTCAGACTTATGGTTCCTTTTTATGACAGATGAGCCCATGTTTTTATTATTTGTGTGAGTAGCCCTATTTAGGGGTCTAATAATTTTTACTGGTCCTACTACACTTAGAGACGCTTTTCCTCTTTTCTGCTTATGCGCTGTTTCTCTCTCTGTTGTTTTGGGATTATGCATTTTCTCCCTTATGGTTACCTCTGAGTTCAGCAGTTCCTTTCCTTATGGTTTTCTCCAGTCATCCAAATCACAAAAAGGGAAAGCTGGACATAGTGCTTATCCTTTTTATAAAAAATGTTTTTTTAATTTAATATATCTATAGTAAAAACACTCACATTTTTTTCCTGGTGCTATGAGCGCACAAAGCTATACATAGCATGTAATCCATATAACTCAGGTATGCAATCGTCAAAAAATGTGTGTTACTGCAATCCTCTTGCTCATCATGACATCAGACTGGCCTATCCCATACATGTTACGCCACAAGGACATGTGGTTTCCTCTGGGTGATGTCCTGTTTTAGGTTGATGATTTTAGAAAAGATAAGCACAATGTCCAGCTTTCTCTATTTGCAGATTTAAAGCGATACTAACACTGTTTCTTCAGGAGAGCTGCACCAATTTTGATTATAAATGTGCACATTGGTACACTTTCGTGAGAGATTATATAGGTGTGATTGATCCACATATAAGTAGATATAGTATATTACATAGCAGCGCACAAGTACACATTGATGGGCGCTATACTCACTGTGGAACCTAAGGGGTTAAGGGGTTAATCTTCTGCATTGTTTAAAAAGGCTGGGTAATCCTGTCTTCTCTGAGTCTTCTATTTAACAGTCCCAAATCCATCTGCTTATAGAACGGAGCCTTAGGGACAGTCTGCACATGCTCAGTTTGGTGTGTATTGCTAGAGAGCTGGGGTTTTTTTTCTTGGAGAGTGCATGTGATCAGCACAGGACCAAACAGCACTGTCCAGACAGAAGGTAGGGGGTCCTGCAGCCTCATAGGACAATTGGGAAGTAAACCTCCTCCTTCAAGCTTTAACCAGTGCTCTTCTGGACACTGATAGAAGTCACTAGACTGCTCTAACTGCTGATGAGAAAAGGTATTTAGCAGTTTATATTTACTAAAATAATTGCATTTTCATGTTCTGTGTACTGTGGTAGACCAGGTATAGTTTTACTACAGGGTCCTGGGTTTAGTAACACGTTAAGCATTGCTGTTGCCTAATACACCACAGCTATGCCTTGTTAAAGCAACAAAATCCCTAGTAAAGCAGCCCTTTTATTTATCCAGGTCATAGTAATATTTATAGTTAATAGGTATAGATAATAATAGTTAAGTTTCATTTTTAATTTTAATGGGTTTCAGGAGCATACTCCAGGATTAAGAGCCACACTGATAAATCAAATCACCTCCGACTTTTCGCCATGGAATGTGCCAATGCAGATGTTGAACAGAATTGGAGACCATCATATTCTAATTACATAATCCAATCCCATGTTTCCAGGAAGTCTGGAAGTTTTTCTCCCTTAGTTTCCCACAGCACTGCCTCAGTTTTATGCTAGTAATCTTAATGTCGCGTACACACGATCGGTTTTTCCGACGGTTTTTCCGATGGAGTTCCTCTTAAATAGATTTGCCTACACACGATCACACCAAAGTCCGACCGTTTACAACACATACAATGGGACTATAAAAAGGAAGCTCAATAGCTAGTAGTCAATTGCGGCCCTTGTGTCGTTTTTGGTCCGTCGGAACAGCATACAGACGAACGGTTTTCCTGATAGAAATTGATTTATAACATGTTCTATTTCTAGGTGCGGCAACATTTTCAAAAAAAAGTCTGATGAAGCCCACACACGATCGGAATATTCGATGAAATGATTCCACCTGACTTTTTCTGCCGGGAAGTCCGACCGTGTGATAGTTGTGCCTGTAAAACCTCTCTGAAGATTTATTTCTATGGGGGTTTCCCTATGGATTTACCTCTTGTTTCCATACATCTCTGCTGGGGAAAGGAAAAAGGCTTTATCTATACTAGTCACCTATGGCCCTTGGGCCCTGAGAAAAACCGTACCTGAATCCTGCTGTAAAGGAAAATAAAGGAAGGCCTGTAATGTTTTTGGTAATCTTTGGATCATGCAGGTAGCACTCTCAAGGATATTTGGTATCTAGTAATGTTACTGGCAGGGTGCTCTACAGGTCCAGGGCTGTATTCCCCTGTGGGGGAATCATATCCCAGAATGTCCATTTGGGGCCAGTAACTCCCTAGTACTAGTTGTACTCGTGGGAAGCACAATGTCCTCAGCTTGCAGGTACATCACCCTTCACAGGATCAGCAGCATTGGCTCAAGTCTCAGATCTCCCTTCTTAAGTTTAATTCCTCTAAGTACAACCCCAATGAAGTTGGGACATTAAAATATACATAAAAACAGAAAGCAGTGATTTGCAAATCTTATAAACCCATATTTTATTCAGAATAGAAAATAGAATCCATATCAAATGTTTAACCACCATTTTTCAGACTTGGTGTTTACAAGTTAAAATCTGTTTTGTTTTTTGCTGAAAATTACTTAGAACCCCCAAACATTATATATATGTATATTTTTTCAGACACCCTAGAGAATAAAATGGCGGTCATTGCAATACTTTGTCACACCATATTTGTGCAGAGGTCTTACAAGCTCACTTTTTTGAATTCCAAAATAGGACAACAGTAAGGTTAGCCCAATTTATTTTTATATTGTTAAAGATGTTACGCAGAGTAAATTAATACCCAACATGTCATGCTTCAAAATTGCACCCGCTCGTGGAATGACAACAAACTTTTAAAAATCTCCATAGGCGAGGTTTAAAAATGTATATAGTTTACCAGTTTTGAGTTAGGCTCCTTTCACACCGAGGCGGGTTTCAGGAGCTACAGCGCTAAAAATAGTGCCTATGTAGAGCCTGAAAAAACCGGCCCCTTTTACTCCAGTGGGAAAAAAAAGTCCTGCTAGCCACATCTTTGGAGCGGTGAAAGGAGCGGTGTATTCACTGCTCCTAAACTGCTCATACCCATTGAAATCAATGGGGCAACGCGGCTATACCGCCGGCAAAGCGTCGCTGCAGCGGCACTTTGCGGGTGATTTTAACCCTTCTTTGGTTAAACCCGCCCCATTAGCGGCCGCATACCGCCGCTAAAAATAGCGGCGCTTTACCGCCAACGCCCGCCCAGCCCTAGTGTGAAAGTGGAGGTCTAGTGCTAGAATTATTGCTCTTGCTCTAAAGATCACGACGATACCTCACGTGTGGTTTGCACATTGTTTTCATATGCGGGCGTGACTAGCGTATGCGCTCGCTTCTGCGTGCAAGCTCGGCAGGACGGGTGCTTTAATTTTTTTTCTTATTTGTTTTATTTTGACACGGTCCCTTTTAAAAAAAAAAGTCTGGGTCACTTATTCCTATTACAAGGAATGTAAACATCCCTTGTAATAGAAAAAAAGTAGAAAAAAAAACATGACAGGACCTCTTAAATGTGAGATCTGGGGTCAAAAAGATCTCAGATCTCAAATTTACACTAAAATGCAATAAAAAAATAATTTCTCCTTTAAGATCATTGAGCGGAAGTGACGTTTGATGTTGCTTCTGCTATCCAATGGTGTGGAGCCGAGTGGGGACCATCTTCCCCTCACTCGGCTCCATGCCTGTCAGGGAAGAGGACCTGATCATCTCCGCCACAACCGGCGGGTCCCATAAGTGGCGGAGACAAATGGCAGTAGGGGCCCTCTCCTGATAAAGGTAATCCTGCAACGAATCCGCCGCAGAGACCACTTTTATCTGAAAGAGGACCGTCCGCAGATGAAGAGGATACCGGTGGTATGGCAGCTATCTGCTGCCATAATAACGGTAGTCCTCTTAAAACGGCTGACTTAAAGTGGTTGTAAACCCTTACAACCAACTTTGACCTACAGGTAAGTCTAGATTAAGGCTTACCTGTAGGTCCAAGAAATATCTCCTAAACCTTCACGGTTTAGGAGATATTTGCTGAAAGACAGGCACCGCTGTCTATGGCGCATGCGCCGTAGAAAGCGGCGCGCAGGTGCACTGAGCGCACCGCGGTCAACGGCGATATGCCACGAGTGGCAGCTCCCATGCGGCACAGGAGTGACGTCATCACGGCTTCACCGAATGACAGCGGCGGTGCAGCGAGACCCACCGAGAAGATGGATGCGCCGGACTACAGGGGACAGCGGTGACATCGCTGGCTCCTGTGTCAGGTAAGTGACACATAATGGACTACTATGCAATGCATAGTAGTCCATTATTCTTTACCTTTGCAGGGAATGAAAGAGGAAGTAAACTCATCAAGGTTTACTTCCTCTTTAAAACGACGGCGAGCGGTCCGTAAGTGGTTATAAATCAAGGTTATTTTGAAATTGATAGCAGCAACATGTCTTAAAATTTTTGAAATAAAACCATGTTTACCACGGTGTAGCATCCCATTTTCTTTTGACAACACTCTGTAAACGTCTGGTGACTGGAGGGGATCAGTTGCTGGAGTTTTGGGAGAAGAATGGTGCCCCATTCTTTCCTGATATAGAACTCTAACTGCTCAACGATTCTGGATCCTCTTTGTTGTATTTTTAATTTTAAGATGTAGCAAATATTTTCAGTTGGTGAAAGATCTGGGCTGCGGGCAGGCCAGCTAAGCTCCCAGACTCTTCTACTACAAAGTCATGCTGTTGTCATAGATGTAGTATATGGTTTAACATTATCTTGCTAAAATTTTCAAGGCCTTCCCCTGAAAAAGACGTTGTTTAGATGAGAGCATATGCTGCTCTTGAACCTTGATTTATCTTTCAGTTTTGATGGTGCCTTTCCAGATGTAAAAGCTGCAGACTTTTGAACTGAGCACTGATGAGCCAGAACGTCCCTCTCCCATTTAGTTTGGAGGACGCGGTGCCCATGGTTGCTAGAAAGAAGGTCAAATTTTGATTCATGAATTCACAGAACAGTGTTCCACTTTGCAACACACCAATTTAAATGAGCTTTGGCACAAAGAATATGGGGGTGTTTCCAGACAATCATGTTCAGATATGGCTTTTTCTTTGCATGATAGAGCTTTACCTTGCATTGTTTGATGGCATAGAGAACTGTGTTCATAGACAAGGGCATCCAATGTTGTTTCATGCGCACAGAGATTTCTCAAGATTCTTTGAATCTTTTGATGATATTATGTACTATAGGTGATATTATATATAAAGTCTTTGCAATTTTACATTGAGGAACGCTATCCTGCAATTTTGCGACAGTTTTTAGACTCAGCTTTTTTATGGATTGGTGAATCACTGCCCATCTTTACTTCTGAGATATTCAGACTACTAAATTAGGGTGTACAAACTGCAGCTCATGGGCCGCATGTGCCCCAGTACAGTTATGAATGCAGCCCAACACAAAATCATAAATTTTCTTAGCTACTTCCCTATTGGGCAAATTCTAACCATTCTCTCCTACATGTAAACATAATAATTTTTTTGCTAGAAAATTACTTAGCATCCCCAAACATTTTAAATTTTTTAAGCAGAGGCCCTAGAGAATAAAATGCTAGGTTTTTACATTTGTTTTTGCAACACTGTATTTGTACAGCGGTTTTTCAAATGCAAATGGTTTTTAGTCTACACAAACACAATATAATACCCAAATGTTTGGTAACATAAAAAAGATGGTGTCACACTGTGTATATAAATATCTAACATGTCCCGCTTTTGTTATGGGAATATTTCTGGTTATGAATCTAAAACCAAAAGTTAGCTCTGCAATTGCAGGAACAGATTCACAGGACACAATCACTGTGTTTATAATGTCAGTTATGACAAAATTTATTATTATATGTTATTTTATACATAGATAAAAAAGGGGTGGTGTGAGATGTTATTAAAACTAACAAATAGAAATATGTTATTAAAAGCTAGCGAATAGAACAATTGCAAAATTAAAACCTTGAGAAGGGAGGGGGGAGTAGAGACAGAGAGCTTCTAGCAGAAGTTGTGTCTGTGTGTTAAAGTGACATTAAAGTTTCATGTTTTTTGTTTTTTTTAAATAACAAATATGTCATACTTACCTCCTCCAGAGTGGCCCCGAACCTCATATTCTGGGGTCCCTCGGCAGCTCTTTGGCTCCTCCCCACAGCAGATAACCCCCTGGGAGAAGCGCTCTCCTGGGGGGTTACTTTGTGGGGAAGCTCCCGAGTCCAGTATTCGGCATCCATAGACGCCGAATGCTGGAGGCCCCCCCCCCCGGCCGCATCATTGGATTTGATTGACAGCAGCGAGAGCCAATGGCTGCGCTGCTATCAATCTGTCCAGTCAACAGCCGAGAACCCCCCTAGCAGAGAGGCAGCAACTTCTAGGGTTCAGGTAAGTAAAATGGGGTGCTGGGGGGGGCGGTCACTGACAGGTGTTTTTTCACCTTAATGCATAGGATGCATTAAGGGGAAAAAGCACAAACCTGTACAACCGCTTTAAGTGTAGGTTACAGAACACATGGTTACATAGTCAGGTTGAAAAAAAGTCCATCCAATTCAACCACAAAAGAAAAACCATATACACAATCCTTTAACCAAAGTTGATCCAGAGGAAGGCAACCAAAGCATGATCCAATTTGCTACATCAGGGAAGAAAATTCCTTCCTGATCCCCCGGAAGGCAATCGGATTTTGCCTGGATCAACTTTACTTATAAATGTTATCCAGTAATATTATGTACATTTAGGAAAGAATCCAGACCTTTTTTAAAGCAGTCTACTGAGCTAGCCAGAACCACCTCTGGAGAGAGTCTATTTCACATTTTCACAGCTCTTACTGTGAAGAAACCTTTCCATATTTGGAAATTACATTATGGCAGTATTACATTGTATATCCCTGTAGGTTGTTGCATTCAGGTGCTTATGTAATCGTTTTTTTAAGCTGTCAATGTCCCCCCGCTGAAACCACCACCCGTGGAAGGGAATTCCACATCCTTGTCGCTCTTACAGTAAAGAACCCTCTACGTAGTTTAAGGTTAAACCTCTTTTCTTCTCATTTTAATGAGTGGCCACGTGTATTAAACTCCCTTCCGCAAAAAAATTTGACCCTTTGCTAGCCTTTTGCTGGCACTTGGAGTACTATTTCTGCCAATGATATGAGGCAATATTCCTCCTATTGACACCAACAATGGGGCATTATATCTTCCACTGATACCGATAAGATAATATTACTCCCAATAATACCAATGATTGGGCAATACTCCGCCTCCTATTGTCCTACTGACCACAAACCCCGAGGCCATGTTTACTCTCACTGATGCTAGACCTGAGACATTTTCCACTGGTCACAATCTGGCCCCCTAAAGTCTGATGGACAGTAAGCTGGCCCTTTGCTTGAAAAGTTTGGAGACCCCTGCTCTAGACGTAAAGCGTGCCCCCTTGGCCTCTGTGATGACCTTAAAGTAAATAACTCAACACCAAGTTCGCTATATGGACCACTTATGTACAGTATTTACACATGGGGATCATATCCCCCATTAATCTCCTCTTCAAAAGAGAGAATAAAATCAGTTCCTCTAATCTTTCCTCATAGCGGCGCTCCTCTTATCAGTTTGGTTGCCCTTCTCTGCAATTTCTCCAGTTCCCTGATATCCTTTTTGTGATTTGGTGCCCAAAACTGAACTGCATATTCCAGATGAGGTCTTTCTAATGATTTTTACAGGGGCAAAATTATATCTCTCTCTGGAGTCCATACCTCTTCTAATACAAGAAAAGCTTTTGCTCGCTTTGGAAACCGCATCTTGACATTGCATGCTATTATTGAGCTTATTATCTACCAAAACCCCCAGATCCTTCTCCACTATGGATCCCCCCAGTTGCACTCCCCCTAGTATATATGATGCATGCATATTCTTAGCTCCCAAGTGCATAACACATTTCAACATTGTGAACAAAATGGAGTCTCTTGTGCTTAACCACTTCAGCCCCGGAGGATTCAGCTGCCCAATGACCAGAACACTTTTTACAATTTTGGCACTGCGCTGCGTTAACTGGTAATTGCACGGTCATGCAATGCTGTACCCAAACAAAATTTGCATCCTTTTTTTCCCCCCACAAATAGAGCTTTTTGATAATGGTATTTTATTGCCTCTGCGATTTTTATTTCTTTGCGATATAAACAGAAAATGACCGAAAATTTTGAAATAAAATTATATTTTCTACTTTTTGTTATAAAAAAAAATCCAATAAACTATATTTTAGTCATACATTTAGGCCAAAATGTATTCAGCCACATGTCATTGGTTTGCGCAAAAGTTATAGCATCTACAAGCTAGGGTACATTTCATTTCTTGAGGTGCTAAAATGTTAGGGCAGTACAACCCCCCCCCCCCAAATGACCCCATTTTGGAAAGTAGACACCCCAGGGATATTGCTGAGAGGCATGTTGAGCCCATTGAATATTTTATTTTTGTAGTTTTTATTTTTTGCACTAGAAACAAACAAAAGAACGATCATTTTGAAAAAAAAGCTATATTTTTTACTTTTTGATATAATAAATATCCCCCAAAAAATATATAATCCCCCCACCCCCTTCAGTTTAGGCCTATGTTTCTTCTTCAACATATTTTTGGTAAAGAAAAATCGCAATAAGCATTTATTGATTGATTTGCGCAAACGTTGTAGCGTCTACAAAATAGGGGATAGATTTATGGCATTTTTATTGTTATTTTTTATTAGTAATGGCGGCGATCTGCGATTATTATTGTGACTGCAACATTGCGGCTGACACTTGGACACTATTTTGAGACCATTCTCATTTATACAGCGATAAGTGCTATAAAAATGCACTGATTACTGTGTAAATGACACTGGCATGGGAAGGGGTTAAGTGTGTCCTAGGGAGTGATTCTAACTGTGGGGGGATTGGCTCACTACAACATGACAGAGATCACTGGTTCCAATGACAGGAAGCAGTAGACCTCTGTCATTTTGCTGATTAACTATATATGTTTCCCCTGTGAGGAGATGTCGCTGATCAGCTCTCCTCGCCTCACACTGACAAGAGTGTAAGGAGAGGAGAGCCGATCAGCGACATCTCCTCAGAGGGGACACATGTATAGTTAATCAGGGCACTTTTGTATGCTCTATGTAGTGCCCTGATTATCAGTGCAGCCCTAACAGTACCCATCAGTGATGCGACTCTGTGCCCATCTGTGATGCCAACCTGTACCCATCAGTTACACCAGTCAGTGCCCATCTATGATGCCAATTTTGCCCATCAATGATGCCAATCAGTGCTACCTTTCAGTGCCACCTATCATTGTCCGTAAGTGCCACCTAGCAGTGGCAACTATCAGTGCTGAAAATTAGTGCGTCCTCATCAGTGCCGCCCATCAGTGCAACCCCATCAGCGCACATCAGTGAAAGAGATAAACGACTTATTTGTTTACAACATTTTCTGACAAACTTTTTTTTTCTAAATTTTCAGTCAACAAAAAAAAAAAAAAAAAAAAAAAAAGCTCTATTTGTGGGAATAAAATTATAAAATAATTAACTTGGGTATAGCATTGCATGACTGCGGAATTTGTCATTCAAAGTGTGACAGCATTGAATGCTGAAAATTTGCCTGGACAGGAAGGGTGGTAAAAGAGCTGGTATTGAGGTGGTTAAAAAAAAATTGTTTTGATCACTTTTATTGCATAGGATGCATTAAGGTGAAAAAACATGAACCTTTACACCCCCTTTAAAGGCAAAGACCATGCATTTCTAGTCTGAATTGTCTTCTGGGCAATTCAGTATTGTGCTTCAGCCATGCATGTGTTTAAGGCTGCTATCTGATCATCCATCTGGGAAAGGGGACAGGGGTTAAGGTATAACACTTTGTAAAAGGGAGTTAGAAACAAAATGGCAAAGGTGGGCTGAGCATACTAAAACTAATAAAAAAAGGTTTTTTACAGGTGAAGCAAAAATCCTAAATTTCAAAAGCTACAGTTTACATGGTGTAACTTTTGAAGTTTTTATTTATCTCAGATAAAACAAGCCTCTGTCCTCATATGGCCAAGTTCAAAATAGTGGATTTAATTTAAGGACCAGTGAAATTTTCCATTCTTGACAGTCTTGGTCTTCATTAAAGAGTGTAGCAAGACATAATTTTCTTGACAGAACGTCAGTATGTTTTGCCAGTCAAGTTCCCTAAAACACTTCTACTGGCACAGGACTACCAGGCTGTGATTCAACTAATGAATGGTTTATTGTGCATCTCTTTAATGCACAGAAGATGTTGACACACTGCACAGCCAGAAGGTTTGTGTCATTAAATATTTAGCTAACACTCATAAAATAGACACTACATACATGCCAGCAATGCTGTCAGTCGCCCACTCAACATCAAGACTAATTTGTCAGTCTATTATTAATAATTTGTACTTTGATAATTAACTGATTGGGTGCCAAGCAGTGTCTGATATGTTTTTTCCTTTATTTGATACCACAGTTTTGGGTGGGTGCCAGCTAATACAATCTACTGCCAACATACCAAAGGAAAAAAAAAGTTACCGTACATTATATGCATCTAAATGGACATGTTAAATGCATATTTGACATTAGTAGAGCACATAAATGCATTGCCAGTTCAGATAAAGAAAATAAATAAAAAAATTGCTTTAAAGTGAAAACGCATATCTTAGTGCATCAGTACTGTAGGCCAGTGAACCCTAACACCTTCTTTGATAGTGAGAAACCTAGGGTTATTCTAATACCTACAGGAGAAATGGAAGCTAAACTCTCCTTAGAAGATGAGTGCAGGTTTTCCCAATTCATTAGGTACAGTGGCATTCTCTCTTTGCGTTTGGTCCAGCAGCAGTGACAACCCCTCTGTTTTCAAGTTAACACAGGACTCTGAACTTCATGTCTGGCTATTCTGTTTGGGGATTCCTTGCAGATGTATTGGGACCAGAGGTGCATAGTTTCTCCTGTCTCCCTCTCTGAATATTTACTTTCTCTTTCGTTCATTGATGGACACAGTTCCATTAAATCTTGACCGTAGGGTTATCACGCCACCTTCAGGAGAGGACTAGGCAGAACATGTAATACATGTGAAAACAAAATAACTACAGTTCCACCCAAGGGACAGGCCCTCTGGCTATAACCCTTCTGCCTGCTTCCTGCAGCTCAGTTTTTTTCTGCCTAGTGAAGAAGGACCTAGGCTCCCTGCTGGGACATTTTTCTGGATTTTTGCCTTTTGCACAAGATATTGATCCTGTGATCTTCTATCCACAGCCAGCTGGGTGACAGGCTGGATAATATAGATCCTTGTAGTCTCCCCAGCCTGGCCATCGAGCGTGTGCAGGCCCTAGCTACGTGCTGGGTCGGCCACGACATGCCCATCAGGCTCCAGGGGCGGCCTATGAGCTACATGCTCAGGGGCACACACATGACCAGACTACGGATGTCTTTGTCACAGTGTGCCGTGGCCAGCAGCCACCCCATACTGCTCGGGTGTGGGTCTGTGATGGATGCCTCCAGCTCGTCCGGACGGTAAGTACAGCTCTCCCTGTCTTGGTAGGACAGAGCAGCTGGGCATTCCCTGGGAGGTCAATTAGGGGGTCCCTCTTCTCCCTGTCCCTATGTCCCCCCCCCACACACGGGGGATGCTGCATGGCTGGGCTGTGCTGCGGTGTATGTACCCAGGCCGGGGGTCCTCCGGGGGGGGGTTCTGACCCTTAGCTGGGGGCTGCGCTGGCTGTCTGTGTCTATGTGCTGTCATCTATCTCTCTGCTGGTGTCTGTGGGCTCTGCATGTGCTACCGCCATTAGAGCTGTCTGCTGCCATTTTCTGTTAGTCTCTGTGCACAGCATGGTCATCGGCCATTTTCTGTTAGTCTCTGTGAGCAGCATGGCCATCAGCCCTCGAAGACGGTGGCCGTTTTCATAATGTTTTTTCACTATACAAGAATGGCTGGCGGCCATTTTCTTGTAGCCTCAGCATGGTTTTTCTCAGAACAGTGCAGTTTTTACTCCTGGACACGTGGCTGACACAGCGATGAGCGTCAGCACGGCGCAGCACTCGGTCAAGGTGGTGAGTCCTGCGGTGGGGCCCCTCTGTCTGTTAGCAGCTAGGAGGGTGGGATTGAGCACCTTGTCCTAAGTCCCCAATGGTGGCAGACAGGGTGGGTCAGCATGGCATCAGAAGCTGACGTTTCTTACCCAGATCTCCCTGTAATTGCAACTGGCTCGCCTGCAAATAGTGCAGTGCCCTTGGACGCTTAGTCGGCAGTCCTGGAAATGTTCGTTGCCAGGGTGGAGGCGGCGTGCGGGCGCAAGGAGGGTTAAAAACTGTCCCCAGCCCCCACGTCCTCCGGGGAGAGCTGATTCAGACTCTGGCCCCGTGGTGACTGGCGGCCCCTGTTCTGATGAAGAAGATGCTGACCAGGACAGTAAGGATGATTCTGTGTCTGGGTCCGCTAGTTAGAGCACTTATCACGGATGTGTGGGATACCCTGACCGAAAATACAGGATGCAGCAGGATTCTCTGCTGAGGTGTCGGTCCTTTTGGGTCCTGTAAACCGGCCCGTACACATAAGGTGTTTCCGTATCCGACTTATTTTGATAAGTTCATATACCAGGAATGGGGAAGCCCTTAACGGACATTTTCAGTCCCAAAAAGGATGACGGTGCGTTGCCTCTTTGAAGAGAGCCTCCTTAAAAAAATGGATGGCTCCCCCAATCGTTGACCCCCCAGTATCCAGGTTAAATAAAGTAACCATGATTACGGTAGAAGAGGCTCCTGCATTTAAGGACCCTACCAACAGGAGAGTCGAGGCCGTGGTCCGGTCCATATTTACGGTAGTGGGGTCGGCGTTATGACCGGTAATGGCCACGGCATTGGTATCGCAGACCCTTACTGAGTAGGCAAACTATTGCACCATGAATTGGAGAAGCAACAGTCTTCTCCAGTCTCCGTAGAACTAGCAGACCAGCTGGTGCACGGCCTTAAGTATGTCTGTGATGCGGCCCTGGATACACTTCCCCTGCTCTCCAGAGCATCGGTATCAGCAGTGGTGCTACGGCGCCTTATCTGGCTGAAATGCTGGTCTGTGGACCAGGCATCTTAAAAAGCTCTGACGGACTTGCCCTTCCTTGGTGAGCGACTATCTGGAGCTTCACTGGATGACATTATTAATAATGTCACAGGTGGGAAGCGCACGTTGCTCCCACAGTCCAAGAAGGGTAAGGAGCCACGTCGCAGGCAAGGGCCCTCCTTTTCCGCTCAAAAGAGGCTTTTTCGTCTCCCGGGATGTCAGGTAAGCGCTCCCAGTGTGACAGGGCGACTGCTGAGGGATAAAAGCGTCCCTGGTCTCGCAAGCCCAGTAAGCCTGTGAGCAAAAGTGCTACCGCATGAAGGTTTGCCCCCGCCCGACACATGGGTGGGGGGTCGCCTTCGGGAATTTGCAGCTCGGTGGGCCTCTCGGCTGTCCGACCAATGGGTCTGCAAACTGATTTCATCGGGCTACAAGATAGAGTTCCTCTCTTGGCCACCAACCAGTATATTTTTACTCCCAGCTCGCCAGGAGGCCCTGTTTGGGGCAGTAAGGGACCTGCTCAGACGCGGGGTGATAGTGCCTGTTCCAAAGCTGGAAAGGTTTCAGGGATTCTACTCCAATCTGTTTGTAGTCCTCAAAAAGGAAGGGGTATGTCTAATTCTGGACCTAAAAGCCCTCAATTGCTTTGTGAAAGTACAAAGGTTCAGAATGGAATCGGTTCACTCCGTAGTCACTGCACTCCATCAGGGCGACTCCCTGGTTTCTCTGGACATCCGGGACGCATAATTGCATATACCTCAGGCATCAGAGGTTTCTGCGATTTGCAGTGGGGGAAGAGCACTATCAGTTTGTGGCCCTCTCCTTTGGCCTGGAATCAGCACCCGAGTCTTTACCAAAGTGTTGGCTCCAATTTTGGCGTTGCTGTGACAATGTGGGATCGCAATCGTGGGTTACCTAGACAATCTCCTTCTGAGGGCAGTTTCCGCCTCAGAATTAAGGGAGGATGTGGCGATCACCATGCAAACTCTACAGGAGTTTGGGTGGGTGGTGAACCTCAAGAAGTCGGTGCTAGTGTCAACTCAGCGCCTGGAGTACCTAGGCTTATTGCTGGACTCCTTTGAAGCGAGTGTTTCTCCCTTCAGACAAACTGCAGACTCAGAGCCACGGTGAAGTTATTGATGAACCGCAGGTGGTCGTTGCTGCATTTCTGCGTGTGAGTTCTGGGCCTCATGGTAGCCTCCTTCGGAGCGGTACCGTATGCCCAATTTCACACCAGAGTCTTGCAGGGGGAGATACTGTACAAATGGGACAAATCTCTGTTATCCCTGGATCGTCAGATTTGGGTGAGCCAGTTAGTCAGAGACTCTCTTCTCTGGTGGCTGAGATCTCGGGCCCTTCGGTCTGGGAAATTTTTCCTACCTCTTCATTGGACGGTGATCACAACGGACGCCAGCTTGACCGACGGATGCAGTGCTGGGGGTACAGTTGAACCAAGGCCGCTGGTCACGGGAGGAATCACAGTTACCGATCAATGTGCTTGAGCTTCGAGCGATCAGGCTGTCTCTCCACATCATCAGTGAGGCTACAAGGTCGTCGGATCAGGATCCAGTCAGACAACCGCCACGGCGGTAGTATATGTCAACCATCGTGGAACAAGGAGCTCGGCTGCAGCACGAGAGGTTGCTCACATCCTCCGGAGGGCAGAACGACATGTACCGGCCCTGTCGGCCATATACATCCCGGGAGTAGAAAACTGGCAGGTGGACTACTTAAGTCGCCGGATGCTGGACCCAGGAGAATGGTCGTGGCACCTGGAGGTGTTCAGGCTTCTTTGCCTGCGGTGGGTCACACCAGATGTGGATCTCCTGGCCTCTCGGCTCAATAGAAAGGTGTGTAGGTTTGTGTCCAGGACAAGAGATCCTTGGGCGGACGCATCAGGCGCGCTGGTGGCTCCATGGGAGCAGTACCAGCTGATTTACGCCTTCCCTCCACTTAAACTGTTGCCATGTCTGCTTTGCACAGTGGAGGCAGATGGGATTCCAGTGATACTGATCGCCCCAGATTGGCCGCGGCGTCCCTGGTACGCCGACCTAGTACGCCTGATAGCGGATGCTCCTTGGCGGTTCCCGATGTGAGAAGACCTTCTGTCACAAGGTCTGGTACGCCATCCTGCTTTACCGTCGCTGGTTTTAACAGCATGGCTGTTGAAAGCCAGGTGCTAAGGAACCGAGGTCTGTTGGACTCGGTAATCTCCACTTTGTTGAGGGCTTCTTCTCGGAAGATATATCATCGTACGTGCAAGGCTTATATCTCCATGTGTGAGGAGATGGGCTGGCATCCGCGCACCCATTCCATTTCCAGGATCCTACTGTTCTTACAGTTACAGTGTACCAGAAACTGGCCTTAAGCACCATCAAGGGACAGATATCAACCTTGGCTGTCTTTTTCCAACATCCCCTGGCATCTCACTCATTGGTAAGCACCTTTGTACAAGGGGTTCAGCATGTAGTCCCTCCGGTCCACCCCAGACGGGGTCGTATCTCTGGTGAGAGCAAAATTCATAAATACGAACGGATAGCGAAGTTACTCCTCTTCTATACATAGAAAATCTTTTTTCACTATTTAATTTTCATTTTTATTTCCAATTAGACTTTCATATCTGATTTGTCACCGCAAGATTTTTTCACATTATGGACTAAATCTCTATTATTACTTATACTTTTTTCCCCAATTTTCTTATTTGGGAATTTTTTGAAACCTAACACAGTGTATATATTTGTTGCACTTTTCATTGTTCACTTGTGTTCACAACTGTACAAATTTGAATTTTTTGGTTTTGTTTTATGGTTATTTTATTGAATTTGCAAACCAAGGCACTTGGTTACGCCATAACCACAGTCACAGGCACTTTGAGTATTTTTTAGAATTTCACTGTTGATTATAGATTGAGTTTAGTTACATAGCATCAATCATTCATTCATTTACCTCAGCTATCTAATTTATTTATTTTATTGTGGAATTCACATTTATTTATATATATTTTTTATTCTTATTCTTATTTTTAGTTTATTTATTAATTTATTAACCAGCACGCTGGAAAATTTATATTCACTTCTGTATTCACCATTTAATATTGACTGATTCTTAGCACTATATTATTTATATTATTTATTGGGTTTATTATTTTAGTATACCTTGATTCATTCAGGATTTTAAGAGTTTAAAATTATTAGCCAGCAAGCTGGAAAATCTGTACATTTTTATGATACCTATATTTAGTGAGTTTAAAAAGGTATAGCGCCATATCTATTTTCTCTATCTCGCCTTTCTATGTTTGCTGTTTCCACCCCTCGTTCTGACACTGCTTGGGGACATCCCTACTGTCAAGATTTAATGGAGCTGTGTCTGTCAATGAATGAAAGAGAAAATAGGATTTTTGTACTCACCGTAATCCTTTTCTCTGAAGTTCATTGACAGACACAGCACCCACCCCTCCTATTGTTTTACGTTATACTGCTTGTTGACGTACTGAGCTGCAGGAAGCAGGCTGAGGGGTTATAGCCAGAGTGAACTGTACAGTTCTGTTGTTTTCACATATATTACGTGTTTTGCCTAGTCCTCTCCTGAAGGTGATAACCCTACGGTCAAGATTTAATGGAGCTGTGGCCGTCAATGAACGTCAGAGAAAAGGATTTTACGGTGAGTACAAAAATCCTATTTTGTGTGAGTGACTAGCAGGCTTTGTACTATGTTAAAGAGGTGTTACGGCCTCACCTTTTAATATTAGGACACTTACCTGTCCTGGAATCCAGCGATGTCAGCATCACAGCTGGTGTTTCCATCAGTTGTCGAGTTCTACCGCTGCCATTGCCGGTAAGGTAACCCAGCAGTGAAGTTTTGCATCTTCACAGCCGGGCTCCTACTGCGTGCTACACTCTCTTACTGGCTCTAGCAGCAGCGGAAGGTGGAGGAACGGGCCATACTTCTAACATACCTCGCCAACGAAAGTGAGGACAGGGTACCTGTCAAAAACGAATGTGACACCGGAGGGGGGGAAAGGAATCGGATAAGCGGAAGTTCCACTTTTCGGTGGAGCGCCGCTTTAAGGATTTCATTTCCCTGAGGCTGTGTGTAAACTGACTATAGGTGAGGCTGTTTCTCACTGGCTTTTTCTAAAGGGGATCCAGATGTTTCCCTTTATTCTGGACTGACTGAAAGGGAAAATGTGTGCATGCTTTTTTAAACTAGCAGCCAGGCATTACTTCTTCTTTAAATGATAATTTAACATTTTCTTATAAATTCCAGGCCCCCTATGCCCGTGTTGTTTTAACTTTGGATAACAAAACATTTTTTTGTGCCAGTAAATACCTTATACAGCCTACTTCCTGTTTCTTGTCTGGTAAAAAGCCTAGGCTTCTGACATCATGCACAGCTCTCTCTCACTCTTGTGAGAGTTTGCCAGGAAGGGAAGAGAGATGAGTCATAAGAGGGACAGTGAACAGGCAGCAGCTTCAGCTGCCCACAGTTAAAATGGTTGCAGCCAGACACAGTGGAGGGAGATTTCTGCAGCATATTTGGCAAGTACAGAATCAAAGTTTATATAAAATAATATGCAAAGTGGTTGGAAGGAAGCTTTAGATTGGCAAAGATGTTTTTATTATAAATTATGTGAGCAGACTGCAGTTCCTCTTTAACACACACACACACACACACACACACACACCGATTTACACAGGAACCTCCAGTTAACCTAGCAACACGTCTTTAGGGTGTATGGGGAAAATGAAGTACATGAAGAAAACCCTCACAAGCACAGCAAGAACATGCAAACTTGGTGTAGAATAAATCCTAGACAGGACACCAGTGCTGCAAGGTAGAAGTGTTTCATTAAATTAAATGTAAGAATTGTTAAGCTGCATCTCTAAATGCTTTAAACCAGAACTTAAAGTGACTGTAAACCCCATTCATGAAATTTGACCTAGACATATATCTGTAGTGTTTACTTGTCTCTCTCCAAAGCTCTAAGTGCCATGTCCTTCTACTGCATTGCTCCTCTGCTATCCGCAAACTGACAAGTTCTCCGACACACACGATAACAGAAGCTTAAAATTTGTGTCGGGGAGGGTGCTGGGAGATAAATTAGCAGAGAGCTGATCTATTCACAGTACAGCTCTACTTGTTCCTTTGCTTATTTTGAGTTGTGGGGGGGGCTTTCTGCCAATAAGCTCACACAGTGTAAGTCCGGACTCCACACCCATTTCTGTGCTGCTGAAACAGGAAGAAAGATTTGTAACATGATATGCACTTTCTAAAGAGTGTAAAAAGGGAAAGACAGAAGGTATACATCTAAAACTTATATAGGGAGATTTGTTTCATCTCTGTGTATCATCTGAGGCTGTTCACTTCACTGGGTATAGGAGAGGTTTCAGTCATGCCTGTAGTGGCAGTAGGTGTTGAAGACTTTTCGTAAAGATCAGAATTGCTACTAGATATATAGTGTGTGATACGTGTTTCTGTTATAACATGTGGTGACAGCTATTTTATTCAGCTATTTTTATTTGTGTATGTAATGGGTTAACCGCAGAGTTAACCGACTCCAGGGACAATGACACTGAATTTTTTTGCTTTAGATTATCATTCTGTAAGCTGGAAAGTCTCTGTGCAGGGTGAGGCTGAAAGTGCACTCATCACAGACTCGGTGTAAGATGATGATTGCCTCCCTTCCCTAGAGGAGAAAACCTCACCAATGGAATTTATTTTCAAAAGTTTCACCAAAACAGGAGGAATCTGTTTCTTTTTTAAATCCGATTTTAAAATGAACGTCCATTTTTCTCTTATATTCACCGACTGACACAGCTCTTCTCTTAGCCATTGGGTTGTTATGCCCTATTACTAGGAGATACTAGGCATTAGTTGTAATACAACACTCAGAACTCTTAGTTCCGCCAGGGGGCAGTCCCTTGGGCAACAACCCTCCAGCCTGCCATACAGCCATCAGTTTTATTTTGCCTAGTGAAGGAGAAGGACCTAGGAACCCTGCAGGCCCACCGGTCTGTCCTTTTTTTTTTTTTTTTTAACAGTATGCCGGGCCAGCAACCACCCTGTACTGATCAGTCAGTGGGTCTGTGATGGAATGTCTCCCAGCTCTTCAGGACTGGTAAGTACAGCTCTCACTGCCTCGGTGGGGCTGAGCAGCTGGGCATTCCCTGGGAGGTTGATTTGGGGGTCCCTCACCTCCCTATCTTTCTTCCCCCCGGGGGGATGCTGCATGTGGCTGTTGAGCGGTGTGTGTGTGCTATGCAGGGGCTCTCACCTGGGGGAGTTGCGCTGGATAGCTGTGTCCTGGGTCCTGTTTTTCATGCCCCTGGAAGTTGTTTGTGAGATCATGCTGATGTCCTGCGCAACGGTGTGCTCACCGCCATTGATTTCTCCCTGTACCTAATGGAGCTTTTTTCGGTCGCCATTTTAGGTGTGAGCAAGACAGCATGCTCTCCTGGGCTTCAGCGGCCATTTTTCTGGTGATTTCTTATTCAGAACACCAGCGGTCATTTTCTTGTAGCCTGAACACATTTTTTGAGTGTTCTCTAGCGTCAGCATGTGCTCCTGTGCCCTCACAGCCATTTTCCCTGTGTTTTATGTCCTTGCGCTGGACGCTAGGCGGCCATTTTCTTGAAGCCTGAGCACACTTCAGAGCGGTTTTAGCACCATTTGCAGCTGCTTCCACCGACACAGCACTGTTTCCTCTGCACCTAGGAGCCAACAGGGACTGCAGGCACTACCTGCTGAACAGCTCAGAACTCCTCAGGGTGGTGAGTCCAGCGGGAAAGAGCCCCTCAGAAAGGGGGGTGGGACTGTCCTAAGTCCTCTTCGGATGGCTGACCGGGTAGGGTCAGCACGGCTTCAAAAACTGGTGTTTCTTCCCCCAAAATCCAGGCAATTGCAACCGGGTCGCCTGCGGACTGCGCAGCGCCATTGGACACCCTGACGGCGTTCCTCAATTAGTTCGTTGCCAAGATGGAGGCGGCACATTGGAAAAAGGGTGCAAAAAAGCAACCCCTCCCTTCCTCTGGGGAGAGCTCTGATGCAGACTCGGGTCCTGCTGAGGCTGGTGACCCCTGCTCTGTCTTGTCAGATAACCAGGACCGTTCGGACAGTGAGGAAGAGTCCCCGTACGGGTTAGTGTGTGACAAAGCGCTTGTTGAAGCACTTATCACAGCTGTGCGTGATACACTGAAGATTCAGGAGTCAGCAGATCCCTCTGCTGATGTAGCGGTCCCCTTGGGTCCTGCAAGCCAGCACGTTCACCTAAGGTGTTCCCGTATCTGACTTATTTTGACAAGTTCATTTACAAGGATTGGGGTCACCCGCAACGGACCTTTTCGGTCCCCAAATCCATGGCGGTGTGTTACCCTTTTGAGGAAAGCCTTCTCAAGAAATGGTCAGCTCCACCGGTTGTGGACCCCCAGTATCCAGGTTAAATAAAGTAACCCACGAACAGGAAGGCCGAGGCAGTGGCTCGTTCCTTGTTTATGGTTGTGGGGTCCGCCGTGCGACCAGTACTGGCATCTGCACTTGTGTAGCAGACACTGAGTGGGCAAAACTGTTGCACCGCGAATTGGGAGAGCAACAGGCTTCTGCTGTCTGAGTGGAACTAGCAGACCAACTAATGCAAGGCCTTAAGTATGTTTGTGACGCAGCCCTGGATACTCTTCCTCTGTTATCCATTGCTTCAGTGTCAGCAGTGGTGCTGAGGCACCTGATTTGGTTAAAATGCTGGTCTGCTGACCAGGCATCCAAAAATGCCCTGACGGATCTTCCCTTCCTTGGCGATCGGCCCTTTTTCTAGCCTCTTTGGATGACATTATTGAAAATGCCACTGGTGGTAAGAGTACCCTACTCTCACAGGCCAGGAAGGCTAAGGAGCCACGCCGTAGGCAAGGGCCCTCTTTTTCCGCTCACAAACAGCTTTTTTCCCCGCCCGGAGCTTCGGTTATACGCCCCCAGCCCAACAGGACGACTGCGGAAGGACAAAAACATCCCTGGAACCACAAGCCTTTGAACAAAATTGCTACCGCATGAAGGATTGCCCCCACCCATGTCACGGGTGGGGGGGTCTCTTTTGGGAGTTTGCAGCTCGGTGGTCCTTTCGACTATCGGACCACTGGGTTTGCTATCTGATTTCCTTCGACTATAAGATAAGAGATTCTCTCTTGGCCGCCAGATTCTTCCCCTCCAGCATACCCGTAGCCCCGCCTCACCGGGAGGCCCTCTTGGGGGCAGTAAGGGACCTGCTGAGTTGCGGGGTGATTGTACCGGTATCGGAACGTTTCCAGTGATTATACTCAAATCTGTTTGTAGTTCCCAAAAAGGAAGGGTACGTCCAATCTTGGACCTAAAAGCCTTCAATCACTTTGTGAAAGTGCAGAGGTTCAGAAGGGAATCAGTTCGCTCAGTAGTCGCTGCACTCCATCAAGGGGACTCCCTGGCGTACTTAGACATCCAGGATGCGTACCTGCACATATTCATATGTCTTCGGCATCAAAAGTTTCTGCGATTTGCCGTCGGGGAAGCCCATTACCAGTTCGTGACTCTCCCTTTTGGTTTGGCATCAGTCCCCCGGGTCTTTACCAAGTTATTGGCTCCAGTTTTGGCATTGCTGCGGCAACGTGGTATCCCAATCGTGGGATACGAGATGATCTCCTCCTGAGGGCATCTTCCTCAGAATTAGATGAAGATGTGTCGATCACCATGCAGACCCTGCAAGAATTTGGGTGGCTGTTGAACCTAAAGAAGTCGGTGATTGTACCGACCCAGCATCTGGAGTACTTGGGCTTGCTGCTGGACTCCAGGGAAGCAAGAGTGTTTCTCCCTTCAGACAAACTGCAGACTCTCAGATCTGCGGTAAACCTGCTGATGAACCGCAAGTGGACGTCGCTCCGCTTCTGCATGCGAGTACTGGGGCTCATGGTAGCCTCCTTCGAGGCAGTACCATATGCCCAGTTCCACACCAGAGTCCTGCAGAAGGAGATTTTGGCAAAATAGGACAAATCTCAGTTGTCCCTGGATCGACAGATCCAGGTGAGCCAGTCAGTCAGAGATTCACTGATCTGGTGGCTGAGGTCCCCAGTGATTCAGTCAGGGAAGTCGTTCCTACCTCTGAAGTGGACAGTGATCACAACGGACGCCAGACTATCCGGCTGAGGTGGAGTGATGGGGGTTCAGTTGGCTCAGGGCCTCTGGTCGGCTGAAGAATCCAAGTTGTCGATCAATCTGCTCGAGCTAAGAGCGATCAGGCTGTGCCTCACCACATGGTCGATGAGACTACAGGGGCGACCGATCAGGATCCAGTCAGACAACACCACGGCTGTGGCATACGTCAATCACCAAGGAGGAACAAGAAGCTCAGCCGCCGCACGGGAGATCGCTCACATATTTCGGTGGGAAGAGCGACACGTATCGGCCCTGTCGGCCATTTACATCCCAGGGGTGGAGAACTGGCAAGTGGACTATGTGAGTCGCCAGATGCTGGACCCAGGAGAATGGGCTTGGCATCCGGAGGTATTCAAGCTACTGTGCCTGAGGTGGGGCACACCAGACGTGGATCTTCTGACCTCCCGTCTCAATCGGAAGGTGCCGAGACTCGTGTCCAGGACAAGAGATCCGTGGGCAGACGAATCAGACGCGCTGGTGGCTCCGTGGGATCAGTACCAGCTGATCTACGCCTTTCCTCCACTAAAATTTTTACCACGTCTGCTTCGCAGAGTGGAATTCGAGGGGATCCCAGTAATACTGGTTGCCCCAGATTGGCCTCAGCGTCCTTGGTACATTGCAAGAGGACCTTCGGTCTCAAGGTCCGATTCTCCATCCTGCTTTACCATCGCTGGCTTTAACGGCACGGCTATTGAGAGCCAGGTGTTGGAACCGGGGTCTATCGGACTTGGTGATCCCAACTATGTTGAGGGTGCGGAAATCTTCTTCTCGGAAGATATATCATCGTACCTGGAAGGCCTACATCTCCATGTGTGAGGAGAAAGGATGGCATCCGTGCTCCTTTTCCATATCCAGGATCCTGCTGTTTCCTCAGCAGGGAGTAGACCAGAAATTGGCGTTAAGCACCATTAAGGGACAAATTTTTTCAGCGACTCCTGGTGTCTCACTCATTAGTGAGTTCCTTTGTTCAGGGGGTGCGACATGTAGTCCCTCCGGTGCGTCCACCGTTACCCCCATGGGAGTTGAACCTGGTGTTATGTGCGCTTCAAAATCCGCCCATTGAAAATATGAGGGAGATTCCCCTGTTGACTCTTTCTCAGAAAGTGTTTTTTCTACTGGCCATCACATCGGCCAGGAGGGTTTCGGAACTGGCGGCTTTGTCCTGCAAGTCGCCTTATCTGGTTATCCACAAACATAAGGTGGTGTTGCATCCACAACCATCTTTTCGGCCGGAAGTGGTCTCGACTTTTCATATCAGTGAGGACATTTTTTTACCATCTCTGTGTCCTAAGCCGAAACCCCCTAAGAAGGTGGCCCTTCATGTTCTGGACGTGGTTCGGGCTCTTAAGGTGTATTTGTCTGCGACTGCTCCCTTTCGGAAATCAGACTCGTTGTTTGTTTCGATGGCTGGTCCAAAGCCTACGACTTGAAGGGGAAGGTGCTCCCCTTTCCCTTCACGGCCCACTCCACAAGGGCAATCGGAACATCTTGGGCCTTCCGACACCAATCGTATGTCGCGCAGGTGTGTAAAGTGGTGACCTGGTCGTCTGTCCACACATTTACCAAGTTCTACAAAGTAGACGTCAGTGCATCGGCTGATGCCTGTTTTGGCGCAACGTTTTGCAGGCGGCCGTATAGTTGCAATTGAATACGCAATATATATATATTTTTTTCAATAAAAAACGCAGTCCCGTTAATGTGCTGTTGCATTACATTCCTCAGTTTTGTGGTGTGGTTGTGGCTAGTCACTCCCGTTGAAGGTACCCTGTTTTTGGGGTGGATTTCTCCACACACTGTTGTTTTTTTGTGGGTAAAGTTACACTAGTTCCCACTTGCCATGGTGGATGAAGGTTCTATGCTGTTTTCCCACCCCTCGTTTGGCACTGCTTGGGGACATCCCAATGGCTAAGAGAGGAGCTGTGTCGGTCGGTGAATATAAGAGAAAATATGATTTTTTTTTGTACTCACCGTAAAATCCTTTTCTCTGTAATTCACTGACCGACACAGCACCCGCCCCTCCTTTTTATCTTTTTGTTATACTGCTTGTACTGTGCTTATACTGATGGCTGCATGGCAGGCTGGGGGGTTGTTGCCCAAGGGACTGCCCCCTGGGCGGAACTAAGTGTTCTGAGTGTTGTATTACAACTAATTCCTAGTATCTCCTACTAATAGGGCATAACAATCCATTTGTTACAGAGAGGAGCTGTGTCGGTTGGTGAATTTACAGAGAAATGGATTTTACGGTGAGTACAAAAAAATATTTTTTCAATTACTTTATCTACAAAGAATGGAAACATCCAGGTAAACAATTCTTTGCCTTTATTTGTTCCTGGGACTCAGGGGGTATTCCTTTTATTCAATCCTGTTTTCAGTTTCCACAGCATTTGTACTATCCTGGATTTAAAGGTTCTAAATTAATTTGTATGTTCTTAAAAGTTTTGGAAAGAATCTACAGTGCCTTGCGAAAGTATTCGGCCCCATTGAACTTTTCAACCTTTTGCCACATTTCAGGCTTCAAACATAAAGATATAAAATTTAAATTTTTTGTGAAGAATCACCAACAAGTGGGACACAATTGTGAAGTGGAACGAAATCTATTGGATTTTTGAAACTTTAACTAATAAAAAAATGAAAAGTGGGGCGTGCAAAATTATTCGGCCCCCTTGCGTTAATACTTTGATTCTTCACAAACAATACAAATTTTATATCTTTATGTTTGAAGCCTGAAATGTGGCAAAAGGTTGAAAAGTTCAAGGGGGCCGAATACTTTCGCAAGGCACTGTATTTAGTCAGTTATTGCCTGCCTCCATAGGGAACTTCTTGGAATTAGTCAAAATATAGGATATGTATTTACACGTCCCCGTCTTTCCATGTCATCAGTGATCCTTTGCTTTGTTGTAGGTGAAAATAAATATTAGTTTGTGGCCTTGCTTCGGCCCCGCCTTGGCCTCAGTAGGGCTTTGCACCAGTTCTGGGTTTTCTTCATCTCAGAGGTATTCTAATCATGGAATATCTGTCTGCAAGTGCAGACCTCTGATCTTTGACTCCAATTTGTCAAGTATGCTTCAAATCTTAGGGGAGTTCGGATGAATACGGAACCTTGAGAAGTCATCTATGATTCTATCAAATCCTTTGAAGTACTTGAATTTTATGCTTGGTACTTCCTAGACAAAAGTCTTCCTACCATAGGAGAAGTTGGCAAAACTGCAGAATCAAGTTTAAAAGTTTAATCCCAACATACATTCTCCATGCAAATACTGTGATTGTTTGTAGGGGGAAAGAACTGCGCTTATAAAAAAATTAAATAGATGAGGGAAAAGATTATATGAGAATAATAAGCAGCAACTTTCACGTGTGATATCACAATAAAAGCATGTTCATCGACATATCAACATATATATATTTGCAACATTAGAGTCCTTGCTAAAACAACTGAAATATCAATTAGTGGATATCCAATATGATAAGAGTCTTATGCAGTGGAAAAGACACAGATGCAGGACCAGGGTAGTGAAAGGATAGAAACGTCACACTCCTAAATTCCAGTCAAGGTTCATACGTGCATGTGTAAGATCCAACGATTTTATTTCGAAAAGTTTAAAAAAGAGAGAGCATCTCTCTGCTACATAAAATAAAAATAATATACCGGCTGGTACAAATAAAACGTTCACCCGCACTTCTGGGTGAAGAGATGCTCTCTTTTTTTTTTTTACTTTTCGGGATAAAATCATTGGATCTTACACTACTCCGTGGATAGCAGAAGTGAGAGGACAAGAGGGAACACTCACAGGACAGGACCACTGTGTGCCCAATTGTGTGCCGAATTTACTGCAGTTCAAAGGCCCTGGCAGGGTATTATATATCATATTGGATATCAATTTATTCATTTTTCAGTTGTTTTAATAAGGACTCTGATGTTGCAAATATATATATGTTGATATGTTGATGAACATTATGCAGTCTCAAATGTAATGCGCAACTCTGTTTTTTTGAATTTATGCTTTTATTGTGATATCACACATGAGAGTTGCTGCTTATTATTCTCATATAATCTTTTCCCTCATCTATTTAATTTTTTATAAGCGCAGTTTTCCCCCCTACAAACATTCCTGCATATGATATAAAATTAACCGCTGCTATACCCTCTCAAAGTAATATGAATATATTTGAGTACAGGGCGATCCATGTAGTTAACACAGATGGAGTCTTTGAGATTTCCACTAATAACGTAAGTGATATTAGTGGTTTGTTCATGAGATTAAAAATCAAACCACTTCAGAGATAAATACCCAATGGGATATTGCTTTTTTAGAAAGATATATCCTGGGGACTATGGTCCCCCGTATTCTGATGTGGGATGTATGTCCCCAGAAGGGTGAAAAAGACCTGGATGCATGGTTCAAATAACAAAACAGGGGTCAAGTTCCTGGATTTCCTCGACCAAAGGATTGGAAAAATGAATTCCCTTCAAAGGGAGTGATGAATATGGAGAATATTCCATAAATTTACACAAGCACCTTAAGAAAGAAGAAAGAACAAAAAATCAAGAAAAAAAAAAAATTTACGGAGACACAGGAGACTTTCAAACAGGTTATGTTTTTGAATGGCAGAAAAAACTTGACATTGAACAACAGGAAAAGAAACCAAATAAACAGAGAGAACACCCAGAGTAGTAATAGTATGGATACCTTGAGTGGACGAACTACTAATTCCCAACGTACCCCTAAAAACCAGTCAAATCCAGGGAGGAGAGTTTCTTATAGGTCACCCACCAAGGACTATCAATCAGGCAAATCCCTGTGTAGACCCGTATAGAAATCATAATGGTAACGGGTATCAAGAGTGACAGGGATATCCACCTACGCAACCTCAGTATACTAGACCCCCAGTTTCTCAATATAATATTCTGACCCAAAATAGATTTTTTCCCTTGCATAATAGGGAGGGTCCTGGGTATCATTATGAACCCAGTAATAGTTACAGCAACGATTGGGGCTACCAGGGGATGGATTGTAGTATGCGGAGGGAAACGGATTTGGTGAACACTAGAGGAAATCATGACCCACCATACTCAAATGACTATAGGGAACAGAATGGTTAGGGTTTTCCCCGATCCACCCAAGGGGTCAAAAGACCTATAGAAAAAAAAGAGGGGGGAGAAGGATACAGTCAAAAAAATAAACTAATTTAAAAGGAGATGGAGTTTATAACTTGAGCACACTAACACTTTCAAATGCTGAGATTAAAATTCTACACAAGGGTTTGAAGTGTGCTCCTCCATGTGGACTGAAAAAATGTCAAACCTATATGGATATTCACAAGTATGTCCGTTAGGTAAACATCAAGTGTTACCTTCTCTCAAACCCTATGAAAGGGAATAGGGCGACTGGGGATGGGGTACTCCACCCAAATCTGTCAAACTCCTCTGTTCAATCCTCCAGGAGGACTCGTTCCATGCCTTAAAGTGTTTCGGGATGTGGTGCTTAGGGATTTGGACACAATTAAGATACAAAATACTAAGATACAGAAGGATTTGGAGTTGGGACTTGATAAGCTATGTACTAATAAGGAACTAGTTATCCGCTCCGCTGATAAGGGGGGTGGGTTTGTCATACTGGACAAAAGAAATTATGTTACAGAAATGGAACGTATGTTATCTGATAGGGAGACTTACACTTTGTTGAGGAAGGAACCCATTTGGGAATACAAACTTAAATTGTTAAGGGTTTCAAAGACGGCTTAATAAAAAAGAGTTTGTTTTTGATCCCTAGTGCTCCACTCACACCTGTGATATATTACCTACCCAAAATACATAAGAGTCTTACTTGCCCGATAGTGAGCGGAATAGATTCTGTGATGTCCTGGGTAGGCAAGTATATTGACTGCTTTCTGCAACCCTTGGTCCAGGAGTTGCCATCATATATTACAGACACACGTCACATTATTAATATCCTGTCCGAATGTCATACTAGGATAGGGATGTGGCTTATGTCAGCCGATCTAACATTTTTGTACACCATCATACCGCATTCAATGGGTCTGTTGGCGGCAGGATCTTTTTTGAAGAAAGACTCAAGTTTGTCTAGACAACAGATAGATTTATCATGAAACTGCTTTGTTTTGTGGCATTCCATAACTATTTCTGGTGGGAGAATAAGTTTTACCACCAGGACAGGGGTGAAGCCAATGGGGCCCCAAGCCTGGCTATTCTCTTTATGGCCAAGTGGGAGGAGGATGTCGTCTATGCCCATAGGAGATTTGGAGTTGATCCTGTGGGCAAGATATATAGACTACATCCTCCTCCTATGTATGGGATGGAGAGGAGGACGGCTTAAGAGAGTTTATGGGTTACCTCAATAAAAACAATAGGGGCATTGTATTGAATTATGAGGCCAGCAGAGAGGAGATACACTTCCTGGATGTAAGGATCAGATTTGAGCCTGATGGGTTGATTAAGACAACCTTTTTTAAACCCACTGATAGGAATGCTTACATTCCCCAAGATAGCTGCCATCATAAAATGTGGCTGAGTGCCATCCCTAAGGGTCAATATACTATATTAAGACTGAATTATACCAGAGTTGAGGAATTCAAAGAACAAGCAACAATATTGACTAAAAGATTAATTGACATGGGATATGAAGTAAATTCCCTTAATGAGATAGTAGGTCAGGTCCAGCAGACTCATAGGAGTTTGCTGCCCAGAACTCAAACTATTAGGGAAGCTGTAGAGGGGTCTAGGGAGCCCGTTGTACCTTTTTATCACTAGTTATTCAACACAGCATTGGAGGGTAAAGAAGCTTATCCAGAAACACTGCCACATTCCGTGTAATAAGATACTTGGATCCTCCTTACCCTCAAGGTCGCAGGTACTATTTAGAGGGGTTCCTTTTTTGGTTTGTTTTATATCACTGTAGGAAATGCCAAGTATGTGCCATTAATGGCTGTCGATACAGAAATAGTAGAGAAATCACAGCCATTAGCTCGTCGCGTATTTTTAAAATAAAACCTTTAATTACCTGCTCTATCACGGGGGTTGGTCTACTAGTTACAATGTCCCTGCAGACTTCAGTATGTGGCCAGAACTAAGCAGACATTACAATTTAGACTTTATGAACACATTAATAACATTAGGAAGGGCTTTCTGAAGCATTCTGTTTCAAAACATTATGCTTTGGTACATAGTAAATGTCCTAAAAATACGATCTTTCTTGGTATTGATAGCTATACCCCACCGTGAGGGGGGTTCACTAATTTCGGGGGATCTTACAACTTGATATGAAATGGATCTATAAAGTGGGCTGCTTATCCCTGTTAGGCCTCAACGTAGACGTTGATATGAATGCTTTTGTAAACAACTCCTAAGAGAAATACAGACATTGAATTTCAAAAGAGCCAACTTCCATAAACTACAAGCCTTGCTAGAAGGCATAATTTGGGAAAAAAATCTTAGGAACAAAGAACACAGAGGAGAGATGGGTTTGCTTTAAGAGCCTATTAAATAAGGGCATTAGCCAATGCATCCCATTGGTTAATACATTTAAAAGAGCAAACAAAAGTCCTGGATGGAAAAATGCATATAAAAGCAAAGGAGAAGGCCTTCAAAAAATACAGGGTCGAGGGATCATCATTAGCATTCAGACTTTATATAGAATGCATAAAGAATATTTTTTTTTTTATTGTGTATGCTGGCCATCTGACTTGGTGTCAGGCTGATCTCTATGCGGAGTCAGTGCCAGAGTGTCTCCTGTCTGACTTTCCGCTTAAACTTCCAGTTTCTGATGCAATTTCTCTTGTTCTTTTAACAATAGCGCAGTCTCTGGGTGTAATTGGTGAGATGGTCCATAGAGGGCAGCAACGGAGTACCAGTGGAGAGATTTCTGATGCTGTCTGCTTTTTTGCTTTTTGCTGTTTTATGCACATTCAATTTTTATTTTAACTTATTTTTTTATGCTGGATATGTACCCATTAGTAGTGTAATCTGCTAGGTGGGGGGTTGATTCCAGCAAAAGATGCTATACGAGAGTTGTCCAGTTTACTTTCATACGGAGGCTTGCCCTGTATGGTCAATAAGGGGCTTGGTTCCTCCACTGAGTCCTTGCAACTCAAAACGAGTCTTGGTTTGTTTGTTTGCATATATAATGCGATGACGCAGTACGTCGTCTGTGCCCCAGGACGATGTCAATCTGTGACGAAATTAGTAGGGCGGACGACGTGCTGACGTCATTGCGACATACAAAAGTGCGGGTGAACGTTTTATTTGTACCGGCCAGTATGTTATTTTATGTAGCAGAGAGATGCTCTCTCGTTTTTAAACTTTTTGTAATAAAATCGTTGGATCTTACACTATGTGGAGCTTCCGTTTTAGCAAGGACTCTAATGTTGCAAGTACTGTGATTAACCACTTCAGCCCCAGACAAAGTACTGGTCTCCCAAAGTACACAGAACATGAAAATGCAATTATTTTAGTAAATAATTTAGTGAATATAAACTGCTAAATACCTTTTCTCATTAGCAGTTATGTCTTGGCTTCTATCAGTGTCTGACCAAGCATTGGTTAAAGCTTGTAGGAGGAGTTTTCATTCTCCTGTGACTCTCCTATGAGGCTGCATGAGCCCCACCCTCTGGGCAGTGCTGACTGGTCCTGTGCTGTTCACATGCACTCTCCCAAAAAAACAAAAAACCCTCTAGCAATACACACCAAACTGAGCATGTGCAGAGTGCCTCCTAGGTCCCTGTTCTATCAGGAGATAGATTGGGATCTGTGGGGGATCAGAGAACACAGTGCAGAAGATTAACCCCTCAGGATCCACAGTGAGTATAACAAGCATGCTTTACTGCATATACAGATTGATTTTACTGTTGTGGGTTTAGATACACTTAAAATCCTATTCTCTCTCCATGTGCTTGCTTCAACATGAACAGGTGTGCCCATGTCTTTGGTTATACATTTACATGGGCTGGTCTTCAATTTACTATCAACATAGTATTATTTTTTTCCTTGTAGATGGCAGTGTAACATCCTTTTTCTTATTATCAAGAGTCATTCTATGAAAAGTCATTCTGTAGCATTACATGTATACATGCAGTGCCTGGACAAGATCATCCAGTGCCCAGGGCATATATGCCAAACTGCGCCCCCCCCCCCTTACCTTAGGGTTGCTGTCAGGGCGCTCCCATCACTGCAAAAAACAATTGCGTCCAGGGCAGCCGCCCCTCCTGCCCACTCCTTGTCCCTGCCCTGCATACATGTTGCATTGAATATGTAGCAAGAGACTGTAGCGCCACCCATTCTGTAAGGCCTGCTCTATCTGGCTGTTAAAAAAACATTATTTAGTTTTTAATTTTGGTAAATTGGGTGGACCTTCTGACTTTAGCAAAGTTGAAAAGAAAGTCCTAGATAGATTAGATTGTTCTTTTTAGCCCTTGAGAGAGTGAAACTTGCTGAAAGTCATTACGAGTGAGCAATGGTAGTAATTGTGTCCTGTCTCTGTTTTACTACTAGGACTGTCAAACCGTGCCCTTACTGACTTCCGTCTGATGAAGGACCTGGCCATGGAGACTCATGTAAATCCAGAACGCAGGCAGCAGAGATTGCAGAGCCTGGCGAATAACATTGAAGGGTAATCCATTTCATAGGCTGCAAGTCTTGTTCCCAATACATGAGTTCCAAAAGAAATTGCTGTGAATTGGATTCTATAAAGACAGTTCCAGGAAATGGTGGTAATGCTGCAATGCTTAACCACTTCAGCTTCAGAAGGTTTTGCCCCCTTCATGACCAGGCCATTTTTGCTATGCTAAGCTTTTTTCGGTGGTATTTGATCACCACTGTGTTTTTTTTTATTATATACATGAAAAAAAGGTGAAAATGAAAAAGAAAATATTTCTCTTATATTCACCGACCGACACAGCTCCTCTCTATAACAAATGGGTTGTTAGCCTTATCACTAGCAGAATTCTTGGCATAGTTGTAATACAACACTCAGAACTCTTAGTTCCGCCCAGGGGGGCGGTCCCTTGGGTAACAACCCTGCCGTCTGCAGACAGACTTCAGTACGTCAGCAAGCAGTATAAAGTAAAGATCAAAGGAGGGGCGGGTGCTGTGTCGGTTGTTGAATTACAGAGAAAAGGATTTTACGGTGAGTACAAAAAATCCTATTTTCTCTTATATTCACCGCCGACACAGCTCCTCTCTGTAACAAATGGGACGTCCCCAAGCAGTGCCAAATGAGGGGTGGGAACCAGAACAAAACTTCATCCACCATGGCAAGTTGGAACTAGTGAAACTGTACCCACAAAAAGTAACAGTGTGTGGAAAAACCACCACAAAAATCAGGGTATCCTCAACAGGAGTGATCACCCAAAACCGCACCAAACTGCGGAAGTAATGCAACAGTGTATTAACATAACAGTACTGTGTTTTTATTGAAAAAACAGGAAATTTTGCCTAGTGAAGGAGAAGGACCTAGGAAACCTGCGGGCCCATCGGTCCATGCTTTTTTTATGCAGAAGCTTGGCTTTTTGCGCAAGATCAATGATCCTGTGATCTCCTATCTACAGCAGGCTGGATACCCTTATCCTTGTAATCTCCCCAGTCCGGCCATCGAGCGTGTGCAGGCCGCAGCTACGGCTCGGCAGGCCATGACAAAACCTCAATTCGAGGTGGTTGGTGAGCTTTTATGCTCCGGGGCACACATATGACCAGGCTACTGATGTCTGCGTCACAGTATGCCGGGCCAGCAGCTACCCTGTACTGATCAGTGAGTAGTTCTGCAATGGAATGTCTCCCAGCTCTTCAGGACTGGTAAGTACAGCTCTCCCTTCCTCAGTGGGGCTGAGCAGCTGGACATCCCCTGGGAGATCGATTCGGGGGTCCTTCACCTCCCTCTCTTCTCTCCCCTGTCCCTATCTTCCCTCCCCCCCCCCCTCCCTGGAGGGATGCTGCATGTGGCTGCTGAGCGGTGTAAGTGTGCATATACAGGGGATCTCTGTGGGCTCTCACCTGAGATGGGGGGCTGGCTGGCTCGCGGTGTCCTTGGTCCTGTGTGTTATGCTCCCGGAAGGTGCCCGTTGGTCTGCTGTTGTCTGGTACGGCGCAGTGTCTCTGCTATCATTTTTTCTTTCTGTACCTCATGGAGCTGCTGGCGGGCATTTTCGGTGTGGGCGAGGGCAGCATGCCTTCCTGGACTTCAGCGGCCATTTTCCAAGTGATCTCCTATTCAGGACACTGGCAGCCGTTTTCTAGAAGCCTGAACACGTTCTCAGTGGTCTCTAGCAGCAGCATGGCTCATGTGCTCTCACAGCCATTTTCCCTGTGTTTCCTGTCTGTGTACTGGACGCTGGGTGGCCATTTTATTGAAGCCTGAGCACATTTCTAGAACGTTTTAGCATTCATTCTGGCGGCTGCCACCGACACAGCATTTGTTTCCTCTGCACTTGGGAGCACTCAGGGACTACAGGCACTACTTTTGGACAGCGCAGAACTCCTCAGGGTGGTGAGTCTGGCGAGAAAGAGCCCCTCAGTTAGGGTAAGTCCCCTTCGGGTGGCAGACAGGGTAGGGTCAGCATGACCTAAGTCCCCTTCGGGTGGCAGACAGGGTAGGGTCAGCATGGCTTCAGAAACTGAAGTTTCTTCCCCCGAAATCCAGGCAATTGCAACCGGGTCACCTGCGGACTGCACAGTGCCCATGGACACCCTGACGGTGGTCCTCAATCCGTTCGTTGCCAAGATGGAGGCGGTGCGTGGGAAGAAAGGTACACTAAAGAGGCCCCTGCCCCCCGTCCTCTGGGGAGAGCTATGACGCAGACTCGGATCCTGCTGAGGCTGGTGACTCCTGCTCTGTCTTGTCAGATGACGGTGACCAGGACCATTCGGACAGTGAGAATGAGTCCCTGTCTGGGTCCGGGCCCGACAAAGCGCTTGTTGGAGCACTTATCACAGCTGTGCATGATACCCTAAAGATTCAGGAGCCAGCGGATCCCTCTGCTGATCTACCAGTGTCCTATCACATAGTGTCCCCCATCGGATAGTGTCCGCTGTGTACTGCGCATGCGCAGTACACAGGATGCACAGATTACGAAAATATCCGAAGATGAACTGTGCCTGCGCCGTGAGTCCAGGTTCTAGCCCCACCATTCATGTGGACATAGAGTTAGAATAAAAAGAGCCGGGCGCAGCTCAGGTGTGTAAAGCCAGACCTGGTCGTCTGTCCACACGTTTACCAAGTTCTACAAGGTAGACGTCAGTGCATCGGTTGATGCCTGTTTTGGCCCAAAGTTTTGCAGGCGGCCATGTAGTTGCAATTGAATATACAATATATATTTTCTGTTTTTCCTGTTTTTTTCAATAAAAACACAGTACTGTTATGTTAATACACTGTTGCATTACTTCCGCAGTTTGGTGCGGTTTTGGGTGATCACTCCTGTTGAGGATACCCTGATTTTTGTGGTGGTTTTTCCACGCACTGTTGCTTTTTGTGGGTAAATTTTCACCAGTTCCCACTTGCCATGGTGGATGAAGTTTTGTGCTGTTTTCCCACCCCTCATTTGGCACTGCTTGGGGACGTCCCATTTGTTACAGAGAGGAGCTGTGTCGGCGGTGAATATAAGAGAAAATAGGATTTTTTGTACTCACCGTAAAATCCTTTTCTCTGTAATTCACCAACCGACACAGCACCCGCACCTCCATTTATCTTTACTTTATACTGCTTGTTGACGTACTGAGTACTGTCTGCAGACGGGAGGGCTCTTTCCCAAGGGACCGCCCCCCTGGGCGTAACTAAGAGTTCTGAGTGTTGTATTACAACTAATACCTAGTATTCTCCTAGTGATAAGGCTAACAACCCATTTGTTATAGAGAGGAGCTGTGTCGGTCGGTGAATTACAGAGAAAAGGATTTTACGGTGAGTACAAATAATCCTATTTTTGCTGCTATGAAACATATCCAATAATAAAAATAAAAAATCGAATCTCTTAATAAATTTAGGCCACAATCAACCGTATTCTCACTTGTCTTTGGTAAAAAAAAAAAAAAAATCACAATAATTGTATATTGATGGTTTGTGTGAACGTAATAGCATCTACAAACTGGTATATTTTCTGGGATTTTCTTTCTTTTTTTTTTTTATACTTGTAATGGCGGTGATCAGCGACTTATAGTGGCTCTGTTATAGTGTGATGGCAATCTGACACTAAACTGACATTGGGTGGGAACTAACTGCCACTGACATCACCAGTAACATCTATACAGTAATCATTGATTATGCTATACACTGTCACTGTACTAATGACACTGGCTGGGGAGAGGTTAACATCTTAGGGTTAAATGTGTGCGTAACAAGTGTTAATGTTTGTATTATATGCGGCTATTTACTGAAAATCACTTTCTACGAGATAGTTCCCTAAAATAACACAGGGCTCTGGGCTGTGATTGGACAAAGCTGATCTGATCCCAGCTATAAATTATTGGTCAGGACATGCGCGCCCTGTACCCAGAAGATGCCAGAAATGTACCGATACCTCACTCTGCCTGTAGGAACCACCTGTCCGCAGTATGGGCAGGAGCGGTCCTGAAGAGGTTAAAGAAGAAACTCCAGTCTCACTATTTACTTTCACTGACAATTTATAATCTTATTAAAGTGGAAGTTTAACACTGCTCCGACCCCCTTTCTATCCTTATACTAATTACCTTGTAAAGGAAAGATGCTTATATTTACCTGATCTAAGGGCACTTTGGTCCAGTCACGTGATTGGTTCCCAGTGCCGGCTTCAAAATTATTTAAGAAAGAAAGCCAATTATATAGTCAATGACTGGAACCTATAGCCACATCCCTAAATAGAGAAAGAAAAACCAAGAGATGCCCCTTGGGACTTTATAGGCATATGTTGGAAACCAGAAAGATGCGTAAAGAAGTATAATAAAAAGTACAAATTTTATTTATAAAAAAAATCTAACAAGAGACAAGCATATCACATTTACTATAATGGTTACTGAATGGTAATCATATATGGATAATATCCAGTTGAATTGTATGACACACGGTTAATCTCATAGTAAGAGGCCATAACCGCAAAAGAGATCCCAACATGTTTCAGAATATACATTTAATTCCTTCTTCAGGGGGCAGTCAGAAAAAAGTTGTGACATTTGGTAATATGATAACAAAAAATATGGTATATAAAGTGTAAAAATGGGCATGACAAACAGCAAACATAACATCACTGGGAAAAGGCATTTTCGTCTGAAAAATACTCACATGGTGGCTACCATTGACTGACAGATATAAAAACACAACGTTGTTCATGAGGTTAAAGCTCTCCAGATTGTCCCATTGCATTTGAGCTCTGCCGGCAGGTGGGGAAAATGCCCCTAGAAGTAGAGTGGCAGAGTTTAAGTCCAAAAAACAGACTCCACAAGAAGTGAAGACAGGCAAGATGACATTTTTTTTTTTTTTGAAGATATGAATAACATTGCTGTAGCTGTGCAGGCGCTCACAAGAATCATTTATCTGAGGACGGCCCTGGCATAAAAAATATACATGATTGTAAAAAGTGTATTGTTTGGCAGAAAGACAAACAGAAGCTTGAAATAACTCTCTGGAAAAATGTACTGGCAAGCAATCAGCAGCAAAACATGATAGTAACATGGATTATATGCATGCAATAAATACATCAATAGGGTAAAGCTGCCATGTTTCTGAAATTCTCAGCATCAGTGAGCAGTTAAATTGAGCAGGGATAAGTATAATAAAGGATATTCCAGCAGAGAAAAAGCGGGCAGCCAGTGCTGACTTCAGGGTAGAGGAGAAACAGCTGACAGCAGGATGCCCCATAGTAGGTGTGTAGGTGACATCATCGCCCAGGCTCTGCAGCTGTTGTCGTTCAGGCTCTTCTCCCCTAAAGCTGCTGGGGAGATCATGTGATCAGACAGGAGATCCGTTAGATAAGGTAAGTATAAGCATCTTTCCTTGACAGGGTAGTTAGTATAGAGCTTGGATTAGGGGTGGGACAGTGTTTTTAGGTTTTAAAGGGACTTGCTCTTTAACACTTTAAAAATTGCAAAAATTTTGGGAAAAACACCCAATATTTAGAAGGGCATTGGGGTTGATTGACTAAAATGGGAGAATGCAAAATCTGGTGCAGCTGTGCATGGAAGCCAATCAGCTTCTAACTTCAGCTTGTCCAATGAAGCTTTGACAAAAAAAACCTGGAAACTGATTGGTGTGTGCACTCTCCCAATTTAGTAAATGAACCCCATTGTGTTTATAGCAGTCATGCACATGTAGTAGATTTTAATCACTTGCCGCCGGCCCACCATCAAATGATGGAGGGACAGTGCGGCTCTCGTTCTGGGTGGACGAATGGTCCCTTCCGTGGGGGCACACGCTGATTATGGCCACGCTGTGTTGCTAGGATACGGTGCGACCCTGATCTCTGTAAATGCATAGAATTCATTAAGATATATATATATATATATATATATATATATATATATATATATATATATATATATATATATATATATATATATATATAATAAAACAAAACCTTCTGCATTTACAATCACTTTAACTAAAGCTGGCCATATACAAAAAATCGGCCAAACCCATTTTTGAAAAACAATTTTGGTTTGTTTATAGCTTCCTCTCCTGAAATGTATCTTTCCTGACAGACTCCATGGCAGCCTACGTATGGGTTAATCCCGCCTCTCATACCTCATAGGACCCCACTCCCATAAATCTTTACTCCTAATCAGAGACCGTGTTCCTTTTTTGTCCTCCTCCTTAAGAACCAAAGGGGTAGTTCTTACCTGAAGGAGTCGTGAATCCGTTTCTGGTTCCTGTTCGCAGTTCGAATGCATGATGGAATTTTCTGATGTCTGGAGTCCAGTATCCCAGCTACTAGCAGGGAGGACATGGGGATGTATGCCATGAATTACTTACTATCCAGCCAATGGCTGGCAAGCGGCAATATGGCCATTCGCATCCTAGCTACTAACGGGAGGCCTTTCCCTTTAATTGATCCCCAAGATCCTGGCTATGGATGGGAGCCAGCTCGGGTGGCCGCTGCGCTGGAATGGTATCGTATGGCAGCCTGTGTATGTTTGTCCTGTGCCGATTGTTTTGGTGGGGGATGGCGGCTGGAACGCATATGCGTTCCAGTTCGCCGCTCTGTTTTCTGTATTGCGCAACTGCAAGATTCGGTTGAAATTCAGGCTTGGTTTTCCCTTGCACAGTACAGTCAATATGTCATGACCTCATCCGGCGCCAATCAGAGACCGTGTTCCTTTTTTGTCCTCCTCCTTAAGAACCAAAGGGGTAGTTCTTACCTGAAGGAGTCGTGAATCCGTTTCTGGTTCCTGTTCGCAGTTCGAATGCATGATGGAATTTTCTGATGTCTGGAGTCCAGTATCCCAGCTACTAGCAGGGAGGACATGGGGATGTATGCCATGAATTACTTACTATCCAGCCAATGGCTGGCAAGCGGCAATATGGCCATTCGCATCCTAGCTACTAACGGGAGGCCTTTCCCTTTAATTGATCCCCAAGATCCTGGCTATGGATGGGAGCCAGCTCGGGTGGCCGCTGCGCTGGAATGGTATCGTATGGCAGCCTGTGTATGTTTGTCCTGTGCCGATTGTTTTGGTGGGGGATGGCGGCTGGAACGCATATGCGTTCCAGTTCGCCGCTCTGTTTTCTGTATTGCGCAACTGCAAGATTCGGTTGAAATTCAGGCTTGGTTTTCCCTTGCACAGTACAGTCAATATGTCATGACGTCATCCGGCGCCACTTTTAAAAACCTGTCAGATTCAGACAGGTTTGCTGCTGCTCTTTAGCAAAAAAAAAGAAAAGGAGAGAGAAAGATTTCACTGCTTGCTCTGTGGAATTGGGGTAAGAGTTTTATGCTTAATCCTGGCTGATTTAACTCTTTATTGGCTAACTGATTTTTGAGCACTATCTGGTAGTGTGTCATTCATTGATTTATATTTTTGCTATTGACATAGTTGCAGCTTGTCTGAATCTATTCCTATGGATGTCTCTTCGCCCCCTTGTGGCCAGCCCTTGCGCCGCAGGTAAGATGGAATTTTATTGTTCCTTTCTGCCTGTTTGTTGGGTTGATTTGGGGGTAGTTAAAAAAAAAATATATATATATATATATATATATATATATATTTTCTTCCTTTGTTTTTTCCCTGTATCTATTTTTAGTTAGCTTCTTAGTGCCTCAGGATAATAGGCACCATGGTGGCCACAGCCCCTATGGTGAAATTGGCGCAATGGAAGATGCAACCTTTTCAGAAGGGTTTTCCTGCAACAGTGGAATCCGGAGTTGCAAGATCACCTGATTCGAATAACTCCTTCTATGTGGGAAAGTCTCCCCTTGTGGCTGCAGCGGAAGAATCTTCTCAACTGCCATTCGATAGCTCCAGTGTCCTGGATAACGGTAACGACAGATGCCAGCAACAGGGGCTGGGGCGCTCTCTGTCGGTTGGTGGTAGCCCAGGGCAGGTGGGATTTTCCACCTCAGGGGGTGGTTTCGAATGTATTGGAGCTTCGAGCTGCCTTCCAGGCCCTTCGGGCTTTCCTCCATCTGACATCAGGTGCCTCAGTCCTCATGAGATTGGACAATATGACAGCGGTATCGTATATCAAAAGACAGGGTGGCACTCGCAGTCTCTCCCTTCTGAAGGAGGTGAGTCAAATCATGTCCTGGGCCCAGGCGAACTATATGGATCTGATGGCGGTGTATCTTTCTGGAGTTCAAAATGTTCAGGGGATTTCCTTTCAAGAACCGCCTTAGACAACAACGAGTGGTCTGTCCACACAGAAGTATTCGACTAGATCCTGTCGCTAGGTATGATTCCGGAGGTGGATTTGTTCGCATCCCCCTGCAATGTCAAAATGAAGAGGTATTATACGAGGGGTCGTTGTCCTCAAGCGACCGGAGTAGACGCTCTCACGGATCAGTGGAGATTCCACAAGGCGTATGCCATTCCTCCAGTCCCGGTCATTCTTCTGTTTCTTTCAAGGCTCAGACAGGAAGAAGCCAAAATAGTGGCAATCATCCCATATTGGCCCCACAGGGCATGGTTTCCTCTCCTGTTACAACAGAGTTACCGGGACCCAGTTCCGCTCCCTTCCAGGCCGGATCTTCTTCTACAGGGAACATCCCTTCATCCATGCCCATCTCATCTCCATCTGATGGTCTGGTGGTTGAGAGGAAGAGGCTGGAGGCATTAGGATGCCCAAGTTCTGCATTGACTACTTTGTTAAATGCCAGGAGACAGGGTACGAATAAGGTTTACCTGAGAATCTGGTCTAAATTCATGGACTTTGTCTCATCTTTTGGTGCTTCTTGTAACAACCCAGAAATTAAGGATGTCTTAGGCTTTCTCCAATTGAGTGTGGATCTGCCATTGTCTGTAAGTTCTCTACGGGTCCAAGTGTCTGCTATTTCTGCTTTTACTGGTATCTCTTGGGCCAGACATCCTCTTACCAGGCAATTCTTTAGAGGAGCATCAAGACTTAGACCTCAGAGAAAGCCAAGGTTCTCCAAATGGGATCTTCCCCTTGTTCTGGATTTCCTCTAAGAAGAATCATTTCAACAATTGGATCAGCTGTCTATGAAGGATATTTCTCTTAAAACAGCGCTTTTAGTGGCTATTACATCAGCTAAGAGAGTATCGGAGATCAGTGCCTTGGGTTCAAAGGAGCCCATCCTTACCTTCTTCCCGGACCGAGTGGTTCTGATCCCAATGTTAAGATCAAATCCTAAAGTGACATCGGTTTTCCACGAGAATCAAGAAATTGTTCTTCCAACCTTTCAGTCAGTTGAATCTTCAATTACCCATCCTCTGGATGTTGGGGAAGTTTTGAAGTGCTATCTGGAAGCTACAGCATCTTTTAGAAAATCAGATCATTTGTTTGTGTATTTTTACGGGAAAAACCGAGGAATTCCTGCTTCCTCTAGAACCATTGCGGGCTGGATCGTACAGACTATCCAAAGGGCATAAAAGGCTAAGGGGCTGGCTCCTCCGGAGACCGTGACGGCTCATTCCACCAGAGGCGTATCGACGTCGTTGGCAGCTTCCTGACACGTGTCAGCAGAAGTAATCTGCAAGGCGGCCTCATGGTCATCGATAAATACTTTCATGAAGCACTATTGTATTGAGCCAGAGACTCTCTCTTCTGTTAATTTTGGTTTAAATGTTCTATCTGTTTGAACAGTGCTAATTAAACCTTCCTTTTTGTTGAACCAGCAATTTGTGCCCACCCGGGTGTGTATGGCTAGTTATTTCCCATACGTAGGCTGCCATGGAGTCTGTCAGGTAAACTGAAAATTTATATCAATACTTACCGTAATTTTCCTTTCCTGATGGACTCCATGGCAGCAGGAGTTCCCTCCCATTTGCTGGAGTAGGCTAAGTTACGGAACACAGTCTCTGATTAGGAGCAAAGATTTATGGGAGTGGGGTCCTATGAGGTATGAGAGGTGGGATTAACCCATACGTAGGCTGCCATGGAGTCCATCAGGAAAGGAAAATTACGGTAAGTATTGATATAAATTTTCCGTTTTCTCTCCATGAAGGAGAGAAAGTAAACACAGGGGCGAGCTGCACAATGACTGATCATTGTGCAGCTGGCAATCAGAAGCTATCACAGTGATAAGGTGACCACCATTGGTATGAGACCCAGCACAAAAGAAAAGTACACATATATATGTGGCCCCATGGAGAAAAGCCTAGCGGGAACGAGTTAACCACCTCCCACAACTGGAAATACCTGTACGTCCTTAGTTTCAATGGTTCTACCAAGATCATGGCTGCAGCCATATTCCTGGTATTGTTTTTTAAAGCCAACAATGCTCTTTAATGTAAAAGTGATCCTGAAGCTATACAGACACCTGATCACTTTTACAAGGGGGAAGAAAGGGGGGTTCCTTATCTAATTGTGTAATAGACTCTAAATCTCTCAGTAGAAAGTACCCGTCACTGCCCATGCTATCACATGCTATGGTTATTGTTTATCCATTGTGATAGCAATAAAGTTGATTTTCCAAAAAAAAAATAAAAAAAAATTAAAGCTCCCCTGTGCTCACATGCAAAGGTGAACACATACATAGGTGCCACGCACACATGTATATGGTGATCACACCACACATGAGGTATTTCTGCAACCGTCCGAGCGAGAGTAATAATTCTAGCACCAGTCCATCTGTTTAATTCTAAATTGTTAACCTGCAAAAGCCTTGCCTATGGAGATACCATATAAACCTTAGATGCATCTGCACTTTATAGAAACTAGGAATGATACATTGTAGTGTTGATGACTATTAAACTCACAGCTCTAGAACTTGATTCGCCATATTGGCTTGAAAGTAATAGTGGTCCCATGCATGCTTAAAGGGGTTGTAAACCCTTGTGTTTTTTCACCTTAATGCATCCTATGCATTAAGGTGAAAAAATGCCTGGCAGTGACCAGCCCCCTAGATCCCCCCCCCCCCCTCCCGTTTACTTACCTGAGCCCGATACAGTGCCTTGCGAAAGTATTCGGCCCCATTGAACTTTTCAAGCTTTTGCCACATTTCAGGCTTCAAACATAAAGATATAAAATTTTAATTTTTTGTGAAGAATCACCAACAAGTGGGACACAATTGTGAAGTGGAACGAAATCTATTGGATATTTTAAACTTTTTTAGCAAATAAAAAACTGAAAAGTGGTGCGTGCAAAATTATTCGGCCCCTTTACTTTCAGTGCAGCAAACTCACTCCAGAAGTTCAGCGAGGATCTCTGAATGATCCAATGTTGTCCTAAATGACTGATGGTGATAAATAGAATCCACCTGTGTGTAATCAAGTCTCTGTATAAATGCACCTGCTCTGTGATAGACTTAGGGTTCTGTTGAAAGCGCAGAGAGCATCATGAAGACCAAGGAACACACCAGGCAGGTCCGTAATACTGTTGTGGAGAGGTTTAAAGCCGGATTTGGATACAAAAAGATTTCCCAAGCTTTAAACATCCCAAGGAGCACTGTGCAAGCGATCATTTTGAAATGGAAGGAGTATCAGACCACTGCAAATCTACCAAGACCTGGCCGTCCCTCTAAACTTTCTGCTCAGACAAGGAGAAGACTGATCAGAGATGCAGCCAAGAGGCCCATGATCACTCTGGATGAACTGCAGAGAACTACAGCTGGGTGGGAGAGTCTGTCCATAGGACAACAATCAGTCGTACACTGCACAAATCTGGCCTTTATGGAAGAGTGGCAAGAAGAAAGCCATTTCTCAAAGATATCCATAAAAAGTCTCGTCTAAAGTTTGCCACAAGCCACCTGGGAGACACACCAAACATGTGGAAGAAGGTGCTCTGGTCAGATGAAACCAAAATCCAACTTTTTGCCCACAATGCAAAACTATATGTTTGGCGTAAAAGCAACACAGCTCATCACCCTCAACACACCATCCCCACTGTCAAACATGGTGGTGGCAGCATCATGGTTTGGGCCTGCTTTTCTTCAGCAGGGACAGGGAAGATGGTTAAAATTGAGGGGAAGATGGATGCAGCCAAATACAGGACCATTCTGGATGAAAACCTGTTAGAGTCTGCAAAAGACCTGAAACTGGGATGGAGATTTATCTTCCAACAAGAAAATGATCCCAAACATACAGCAAAATCTACAAAGGAATGGTTCACAAACAAACGTATCCAGGTGTTAGAATGGTCAGAGTCAAAGTCCAGACCTGAATCCAATCGAGAATCTGTGGAAAGAGCTGAAAACTGCTGTTCACAAACGCTCTCCATCCAACCTCACTGAGCTCGAGCTGTTTTGCAAGGAAGAATGGGCAAGAATTTCAGTCTCTCGATGTGCACGCCCCACTTTTCATTTTTTTATTAGTTAAAAAAGTTTCAAAAATCCAATAGATTTCGTTCCACTTCACAATTGTGTCCCAGTTGTTGGTGATTCTTCACAAACAATACAAATTTTATATCTTTATGTTTGAAGCCTGAAATGTGGCAAAAGGTTGAAAAGTTCAGGGGGGCCGAATACTTTCGCAAGGCACTGTATTTCCCTCGGTGCGGACGCACTGTCCCTCTCTCCACGGGGTCCTAACTCTTGATTGGATAGATTAATAGCAGCGCAGCCATTTGCTCCCGCCGCTGTCAATCAGATCCAATGACGCAGGCACCAGAGGGGCGGGGTTAAGACTCGGGAGCACACACGCAAGGTAAACCCCGGGAGAGCGCTTCTCCTAGGGCCTTATCTGATGCGGGGCGGAGCCACCGGGGGGACCCCAGAAATGGACGATCTGAGCCACTCTGTGCAAAATGAGCTGCATAGTGGAGGTAAGTATGATATGTTTGTTATTTAAAAAAAAAACAAAAAACGAGCCTTTACAATCACTTTAAGTTCAGCCAAAAACTAACTCTAAATCTACTGGCAGCCACATTCTAAAATTAATCTATCTAACCCTGAAAAGCAAAGGGGACAGGTTCAGCATCGGACCGATGCTGCGTCCATCTAGGTAGGTATAAAACTGCAATAACCCCCAACCCCATACTTCTCTTTTAAAATGGTTGTAAAGCCTCAGATTTTTTCACTATAATGTATTCTGTGCATTAAGGTTAAAAAAAAGTTATATCATGCAACTCTCCACCCCCACCCCTTCTTATTTTTTTCTTACCTGAGCCTGATCTGATCCAGTGATGTGCACGAGTGGCTGCAACCATTTTCTGTCGGCATATTCTGCAGCAGGACACACTTGAGGTAGACAGTTTACTACTCTGGTCACCATTGCCCAGTGATCACATACAATGCAACCAAACATCCAACTGTGTGGTTATCAACTTAAAGGGATTGTACCTTGTGGGGAGGGGACAATGTGCGGGTGGTCTTATATACCTTTGGCTGTGAGAACCTCATGTAGAGCCAGCATATTCAGTGGAGGACTCTAAACATAGTTAGGAATTTAAAGGCAGTTCTACAGATGTACAAATATGTCCTCCTATGCCAGGCATTGTACTGTTTCCTACAGGGGACCCGCGATCTGAACATTCCCTCCCAGTCAGTCAGAGTTCCCTCTGTCCTGAGACTTGAGGGCTAAATCATTTGAGTTACAACATTCTTATTTCCTAAGCAAAGAAGAATTTTCATCTCAAATGTCTTCTTTTAGATGGGGGAAAAATCGACAAAGAAAGAGCATGCTCACAGCATTTTAGCTTCCTCCCAAACATCTAATTCAGATCTTTCAGGCTGGTCAGATTTGGAAGGGGAGGATAGATTTTCAGATTGCTGATTCATCTGTAGAAGGCCCATCTGCCAGGTTGTCTGTAAAATTGAAGCACAATTTCTGTGCTTGTGAAGGATGTGCTCAGATGGCTTAAAGGGATTGTAAAGGTTCTTTATTTTCTAAATACGTTCCTTTAAGCTAGTGCATTGTTGGTTCACTTACCTTTTTCCTTCGATTTCCCTTCTAAATGTTTTTTTTTCTTTGTCTGAATTTCTCACTTCCTGTTCCTCCTCAGTAAGCTGTTCTGGCTGACTAAACACCGCTCGGATGATGGTGAGAAGTTTACTGAGGAGAAACAGGAAGTGAGAAATTCAGACAAAGAAAAAAAACATTTAGAAGGGAAATCGAAGGAAAAGGTAAGTGAACCAACAATGCACTAGCTTAAAGGAACATATTTAGAAAATAAAAAAAAGAACCTTTACAACCCCTTTAAATTGAATCCAGCTGTGCCTAGAGGCGTAAACGTGTCCAGCATGGGGTCTGGGAAACTGAAAAGGTCTAATGCATTTACAGTACATTCCTTGGTTAAGGATGCTTTGTATGAAGACTGGAAATATCTCAAAATGGTTTATGTTCCTCCTAAGCGCTGTGCACAACATAATTCTATTGATGAGGCTAGCTTTTGTCTCCGTAAAACTCTCACAGTCTTGGTTGGGGATGTGTCAAGTTTCCGATATCCTGCAGGTAAGCACTTTGAGGTTTTGAACCAACCTTTTTTTTCTCTATCGAGACCGCATAACTCATAACCAATAGTAGTTGTGATGGCAGTGTGTCAGGTCCTGGTCCAGGCAGATTGGCATGAGTTCTGGAAGCATTGCAGCTGGTTCCTTAATTACACGTCAACTGGTACTGTTTCCAGTGGCCAGTGCTACTCCATGGTACTGGAAAAGATTTGTTCCATAAATTTTCTTGCACAATGCATCTATGTGCAGATGCTGGCTTAAATGCTGCTAAGCTGACTCAGCCTCTAAGAAAAGTTTTGAATGGATGCAAGTAAAGAGAACACCTATTGTGGGAGTCTTTGAATGCATACATCAATAAAGTGTTGGGTGGTTAAAAAAATGTATCCTTTTGCTCTCCCTACAGATCTACTTTCAAGGCAAAACCAGGCAATTAATTTCCCCACAAGTCTTGGACTTCCAAACCTTTAGTTGGGTCCCAAGTCCCCTTTGCAGTGCAGGACCCTTGCTTGTGGGAGGGGGGGGGGGGGGGGGGGGCGACGTTTGCAGACCCTTTTGACTGTTGTTGGGAGATCTTGGGCCCCTGGGTACAGAAGGTGCCTTCATCCCACTTGCACAGAGCGGATTTGCATGAAGCTGCATCCCAGCTTTCGGCACCAGAAATTGTGACCCTGATCCCAGAGGTAGGGAGATTTTAGGGATTCTACTTTGAGTTCCCAAGCCAAACACTCATGTCAGATTCATTCTAGGCCTGAAATTTCTGAACCCTGTTTTGAAGGTTATAAAGTTTTGGAGTGAATCAACATAATCAGTCATAGCATCCCTGCGGCTAGGAGAATTCATAGTACTGAGCGACATAAAGGATGCAGACTTAAAATACCCAAACCTTCTGCACCAGCATTATATGTGCTGTATGGTGGAGAATTGTCATTTGTGGCCCTTCTTGAATTGCCCACGACTAATCGATTTTTCATGAAGGTGTTGGCTCTGGTGTCGGCCCAGTTACATTCTTGAGGGATTCACATTCTGGGCCATCTGGATGACCTCCTGCAGGATATTATAAAGAAGTAAAAGAATGGCACTCTAATTGCCAACATCCCTTATACAACTAGCTCTTTGCCATTTTCTAGTGTGGTTGTCTTTCCCTGCTTCCAACATTGTAGTGGCCCCAGTGAGTGCATACTGATCCCTGGGGTGCCTCTCGGTCTGGTCCGCATCTCACTATACCTGTTGAAGATGTTCCTGCTCTCAAAGATTCTGCAGATTGAATGTTTGAGACACCCTTCAAGGTTCACTTTACATTAACAGGTCCAGCCCTACAACCAGCGCTCATTACCATTTCAGTATGTCAAATGGGAGTTAACTGGACTATGGCAATGAACAACCAACATGACCCAGTTTTCCAGAATTGAGCTTTACCTGAGTAATTGCAGCAGCTACTTTCTGCTCTTCATTTTTGTATGGATGACTTAGGACATCTCATAAGACTAAAATTCCAGAATGGCCCCAATCTCCCATTATTAGGCCCTGCTGTGTGTAAAAAATGTTGGGGCATGGCTTTGGATGAGAAAGCGTTTGCTGTGATTGCAATACAATACTGTGACAGGAGCCACTTTGGGGGAGGGGTCTGTGGCATGCAAAATACCTTGGGGAGGATAGGAAACCCTTGTTTCAGTACCACATGCACCTCCTATGTCTCTAATAAGGGCACAGGGTGACTTAGACATAGAAGGTGCATGGGGAGCTGAAACAAGGGTTTCCAAATCTCCTCAAGGGATTCTGGGCTCAACGGGCCCCCCGTCCAAAGTGACTCCCATACAAATACATACAGGATGTCATCAGAAAAAATAGTTTGTCATCATCCCTACTATAATTTACACAAGCAGACTAGAATCTCCATGTTACAGGATGAGCCTTTGTCACTGTGAAGTTAGTCAGGAAAAGGACACAGGGTTTCCACCCTTGCAGAGTGCAGGACTGTGGAGCGTTAATTTTGAGTGGAGAAAACTGCTTTTGCAACTATCTCCGGATTTTGGTATTTCTGGAGAGGGCTCCGGATTTTGGAGATTTCAAAGTGACTTGGGAGGGAAGAACTATCAAACTCAGTGCACAGCTTTGTGGACAACCAGCAGGGTGCACACAGTCCTTATAATGAAGGTCTGCTGACAGTTGCAGGTGGAGGGGAGCTGGAGCAGTTACTGCTGTTTGGAGACAGAGCCCTGTCAGAAAATCTAGGCATTCCTGTTGGGGACTGAAACCTTTGTGGGTGGGATTTCTTGTCCAAGGACTGGGAAAGTCTAGCCAGCTACATGAGTCTGGGAGACCCAAAGAGGGTGAGGGAGCTGAGAAGGCCAGTGAGTCCAGGGGGTTGGAGGGAATCCAGAAATCTCTGGAGGAAGCAAGCCTGACGTACTAGGAAAAGCCCATCAAGAGGCCACATGGGGCCTGAACAGCAAGGTACTGTCATTTAGGCTGAGGGAACCTGAATAGCCAGAGGTCTGGCAAACCAAAACAGAGCAAAGGTGCTGCTGACCAGAGAGTCAAGTGGCTAGGCTTTTTCCAGGGTTGGTATTTTGCTGGAGAATAGCTCCTGTGTGGGAAACTGTATGCTATACTTTTCTTTTATTTTCTGCTGTTTATATAAAAGTGGGTTACCAGGCCCTTACAACGCAGTTCCTTCTGACATGGCGTTCACTAAACAAGGCATCTACGACTGAGCTAATGATTCCCCAGGTCAGAGAAGGTAAAAACAATTCTGATATGCAAAAGAGTAAATGTACAAAACTTTATTTCTAAAAATACTATAAAGCAGACATTTGGCTTTAAAGACATGGAAAAGTGGGAAACCAGTAGTGCAAGTCCTAATGAAACATGCTTTATGTATTATAGTTGTTCCACATCCTCTTTCCTTCCTGCATTTTTTTCAAAAAACTTGTGGCAAAAAATAGCATTTTCAAAAAGATTGCTATGCCTTTCAGAAAATACATTGGGGTGTTCGCTTTCCAAAATGTGTTTCATTGTATGGATATTTCTTCTGCCCAGGCACTTCAGGGACATATGATAGATAATTAGGAAATCAGGAAATTAGATGCATAATTTATATTTCTTAAATAAACAAAATCGCTCCTTGGATTTTGGGTCCCTCTATCTTTATAGGCATGTGAAAATTCTCACACGTTATCTCCATACTTGGGAGGAGTAGCAGAATGTGTTTTGAGGTGCAATAGTAAGTGTGCCTATGCAGTGTGTGAGAATTTTTTTTTTTGAAATTTCAACTTTGTGGTAACAAAAATATTTTTTAATTTGTTTATTCTATTTCAAAAAATTGTGACAAAAAATTACAGCTTCAAAAAACTCACCTTGGCTCTTACTAATTACCTTATTCTACCTTCTTTCCAAAAAGGGGTCATTTGGGGGGTATTTGTACTGTTCTGACATTTTAGGTCCCCATGAAATAAAAAGGCAGTCAGTACATCAGAACTGATCAATTTTAAAATATATATACAGTACTATAGTTGTTAGACTCTATAACTTTCACACAGAGTAAATAATATACACAATTTTATTTTCACCATGAAATGGAGCAGAATAAGTTTTGACCGACATTTATGAAGAACGATTATTTATTTGCAAGGTTTAATTACAGGAACGAAAAATAATTATTTTTTTTCAAAAGGTTCGGTCTCTTTTATATACCGCTTCCCCTGAAAAAAAGCCCTACCCCAAAATAAGACCTATTCAATTATTATATTATTAAATTATTATATGTAAAAACATGTAATCCGTTTTGTAAAAAAGATTATATAATGTCCAGTGTATCTCCTTTTGTAACTTTATTGTGAAAAATACCTTATTTACAGCGCCGCTGGGCAGTCACCGGACCCGTTGGAGATCTTCTTTCCTCCCGGCTGATGTCAGTGCATGGAGCTGGGAAGAAGAGCACCAATGGGTCACGTGAGTAAATAAAGTTACAAAAGGAGACACACTGCATATTCTATAATATTTTTCCAAAACAGATTACATAATTTTACAGTGACATATAACTAAGGTTTATTTTGGGGATTACAGAATTTCATAATGCTGACTCCTGAACTTACAGGGGGAGAGGGGGGAGAGAAGACAGGAGACACAGGAACTTTTTTTAAAAACATTTTATTGTTTTATTTCAGGTTTCTTAGAACATAGAGAGGGGTAAATGACACAGTACAAGTACTGTGCTGGCTATCATGCTTTAAAGCAGGGGCCTCTGAATTATGGCCCTCCAGTTGTTCAGGAACTACAATTCCCATCATGCCTAGTCATGTTTGTGAATGTCACAGTTTTACAATGCCTCATGGGATGTGTAGTTCTGCAACAGTTGGAGGGTCGTAAATCAGGATTTTTAAAACATTTTTTAGGGTTACAACCACTTTAAGCACTTCAGCCCCGGAAGAATTTACCCCCTGACCAGAGCACTTTTTTTGCGATTCGGCACTATGTTGCTTTAACTGACAATTACGCAGTCATGCGACGTTGTATCCAAACAAAATTGATGCCCTTTTTTCCCCACAAGTAGAGCTTTCTTTTAGTGGCATTTGATCACCTGTGCGGTTTTTATTTTTTGAAAGAAAAACATTTTTTTTTTTTTTCTGCTATAATACATATCCAAAACAAATGTATTAGTTTAGTCCAATATGTATTCTGCTACATATTTTGGTAAAAAAAATCCCAGTAAGTGTATATTGATTGGTTTATGCAAAAGTTATAGCATTTACAAAATAGGGGATAGATTTATAGCATTTTTATTTATTTATTTATTTTTTACTAGTAATGGAGGCGATCTGAGATTTTTACTGTGACTGCGACATTATAGCGGACACATCGGACAATTGTGACACATTTTTGGGACCATTGGCATTAATACAGCGATCAATGCTATAAAAATGCATTGATTACTGTAAAAATGCCACTGGCAGTGAAGGGGTTAACACTAGGGGGCAATCAAGGGGTTAACTGTGTTCCCTGGGAGATGATTCTAACTGAAGAGGGAGGGGACTGACTAGAGGAAGTGATGAATCGTGGTTCCTAGCTAACAGGAACAAACGATCTGCCACTCTTCTTAGAACAGAGCAGGGAAGTGTGTGTTCACACACACTTGTCCCTGTTCTGTGTGTCCCGTTCGCGATCACTCGTGGCCGGCGGTCATCTTGACCGCCGGCCATGAGCATCGGCACCCCCGCTGTACAACGGGCACACGCCTGCTATCCCGACCCGACGTCTAGCTACGGCGGCTCACGCAAGGGAGCCAACCTGCCGCGGTATAACTGCACGAGCTGGTCGGGAAGCGGTTAAGATTATCACAATGCGATGACTGTATTTGAATAAATGTAGCTTATTGTACATACCATAAATAAGACATCTCCTGTAAATGAACCTAATGTGTTTTTTGTAGCCAAAATTAATATAAGACCTGGTCTTCATTTCGGGGAAACACGGGTAGTAAAAAGTAAAAATCCCACAGGTGATTAAATACTGTCAGAAGAATATTTAATAGTATAAAATTTATTTTGGTACAGTTTTGCATGACTCGATTGACATTTAACCTCCACGGCGCTATGATTAGGTCAGAGTTTTGCTTCTCAAAGCGGTACATTGTTTTGCATGAAATTTGTCATTTTATATTGTAGGCCTGTAATTCTTAGAAATAACACACTTAAATCTGTCCAAACAAGAGTAGTATACATCCCGGATATGATAAAGTTTGAAACACAAAATCATAAATTATAATATAATAAATAACTATAAATAATAATCAAATATAATCATAATAAAATGTATTCAATAATGTAATCAAATCAAAAACACCGAAATTTTGCTCAGTTGCAAATAGTCACTGTCATTACTTTCAGTGTTTGATGACGAATTTCCCCACGAATCACTATCGCTCAATTCTGCAAGTAATTCTTATTTACTATCACTGTTTTCTAGCTGGTCAAAAAACACTTTTGACATAAAAGGACACTTTTTAGATGCCATGGACATTCTCAAGTTTCCAGGCAGAAAGAATAGCATATATAATATGTAGCACTGACCCCCGAAGGAGCTGCTGATTTAAATTGGGCCTGTACTCTACTGAATATAATGTACCTGTGTCATTCCTCAGGATCCTCTGGCTCCACCTGGTGTGGAAAGACAGTAAACCACACACTTGTACTCTTAAATCGGGAGTCCACCTGGACTCCGCGTTTTTTTTTTTTTTTTAAAAGCCAGCAGCTACAAATACTGCAGCTGCTGACTTTTAAATAGTGACACTTACCTGTCCAGCGCGCCCGCGATGTCGGCACCCGAAGCCGATCGCTCGCTCGGCTGCCGGGTGCCGCCGCCATCTTGGGTATGGGAATCAGGAAATGGAGCCTTTCGGCTTCATTTCCCGGTTCCCTACTGCGCATGCGCGAGCCGCGCGGCGCAATCCGGACGGTCCCCGCTGCCTCTGGGAGCTGTGTGTTTCCCAGCAGGCAGCGGGGCACTTGCTGAAGGGGGCGGGCGCTTGCGGAACGGGGGCGTAACGTACGCCCCGTTCCGCAGAGAGCTAGCCCGGAAGTGGGTGCAGTTACCTGGATTATCCAGGTAACTGCACCCCCCTCCCCCCTGAAAGGTGCCGATTGTGGCGCCGGGGGGGGGGGGGGGATTCCGATGAGCGGAGGTCCATTTTAGGGTGGACCTCCGCTTTAAGCAGGAATACTTTTACTGAAAATATAGCGAATAGGTGGTTACAGAGTTTGCACTGACGTTCCAACATAGAATGTCAGCACAGCATAAATCAACAGTCAAATACAATAACAGCATGCAGGTATGTTACTATCTAGACCTGGGAGCTCCCCTTATTTAAAGTCTAACGCAAGGCCTCACTTAGTGTATTTCCTGCTTTATCTTCTTTCTTCGCTAGCTTAAATAGTTTATCAAATAATTGTAATCCAAAGGGGTAAGTAGAGAAAGTGAACTTAGAACACACCAGGTGTAACTCCAGAAACTTGTAATCACACTTAGATACCAAAGTGTAATGGGCCTTGGGCCTACTAAGTGTCAGTTGCACTTCCGTGGAACAACAGGTTCCAGCAAGGCCTATTAGTAAGTCTAAGTACGTGTAATAGATTAAACGGTGGGCCGCAACCCGGTCACCAAGCGGATCAGAGTTCTGAGTAATGGCTTGAGTCCTGCAGCTGCAGCTTGCTTCCGTTGACTAGGCCAGATGCTCCGTGTCACTCCACCGGCTGGATCCGGCTCTCCGCTGCTCCAACAAGGGTCTCCGATCCCCGTCGGTCTGATCACCAGCTCTTGGCTCCGTCCAGTCACCCAGCAAACAGTCCGGTTTGCACTCCGCGGTGACTATCTACCAATGCGTCCGAGAACCTCACACACAGTTCTGCACAGGCAGGCAATGTGATTCCAAGACACCAAATATGACCGCTGCAGTCCCCTTTATACCCTACCCAGCATGCACTGCATATCAAAGTGTTCATGGGTAGGTCGCACAGACTTCTGGGTAAATGAGGTCAAATGACCAAAGTAAACACAGCCACTTCCTGTTATCTTTCAACACCATAGAAATGAAAAATAGCTAAGGTCCAGTTCCAGTTTTTGGTCACTAGATGGCATCCAATACTAGTAAATACATTGTCCATAGATTTACATTGTATTTCACATTTATTGCATTAATACACCATTATATCCCCGCTACAAATATAAAAGTGCATGCAGGGCATTGGAGAAAGCTCTAGGGACACAAGGGATGTGAAATGTTCTAAAAAGTAATGTAATCTTACAGATTACAGTGCATTGTATGTGTTCTTTATTTTGCACTTTTTTAACTTGCCGCCGGGCTCCGCCTCCATGTGTCACAACGCTCGCAGGGAATGGAGCTTGCAACAGTAATACATCGGGCGGAGGACACATCGGGAGAACATCACAGCATCCTGGGGATAAGATAAATAACGCAGAAGGATACTGCGATGTAATCCTTAGTGTTGCTCAGGGGTTACTCTTTTTGGTAATGAAAATCCCCCCGAGCCACACTCGGGATTACTGACCCAAAGCCATTATACAATAGTTAGCCTTTAGTGATCTTAATAAAGGACTGTGCCTAATCAATATGTTTACCTGATTTATTATTCTGGTTTTGATTTACTTTATGTGTTTCACTGCTTGTCTGATCATTTGAAAAATATGCCCAATGCACTTTGGAAACCATTTCTAAGTTGGCAGTGGGACAGTATTTATTTTTTTAATATTCCTATACCTTGGTGCTGGCAGTAAGGAAACCAAAATGGTGAATGTCTGCTTATATTTTCCGCAGATGTTTGGCAGCAAGTTCGGAACTGACAAAGTGGGGACTGCGATTGGAGAAGCAAATTTCACTCACCGGTCGTGTAATTCCCCCAGAGAGGATTTGTTTGAAAGACAATGTAGTAAGTGCCTAGTCTAATGATGGTGTACATCCTATGGTAGAATTTAGTGGCTGTTGTAAATGAAAATGAATGGAATGGGATATACCTTTACTGAGCTATTCAGTCTGCTTTTTCTCCTTTCACTGTCTAGATACAGGCTGGGGGAAGGGCAAGACCTGTAAGGCCGCGTACACACGCGCGGACTGTTCGCCCAACTTTGTCCGTCAAACAGTTTCGGCAAACATTCCGCTCAAACTTAGCATGGACGGACATGGCCACACACGACGGACGAACAGTTTGCTGAAACCGTGCGCGATGACGTGAACGGCACGTACGACGGGACGAAAAATACGACGTCCTATACACTGCATTATAGCTTTCGGCGTGAAAATCCTTTCTGAGCATGCGCGCAACTTTGTTTGACGAACAAGCCTACACACGAGCGGACTGTTCGCTGAAACAAGGTTTCAGCGGACAGTTTTTCGGAAATTCCGAAAAACCTTGTCCGTCAAACTGTCCGCTGAAACTGTCCGCTGAAAGCCCACACACGAGCGGACTGTCCGCCCAAACACTGTTCAGCGGACAAAGTTGGGCGAACAGTCCGCCCGTGTGTACGCGGCCTAAGTCCTCTGCCAGACAGGGTTGTTGTTGTGTTTACTATACATCTTCGAATTGGTAAAACTGGATGGACTGAAATACAGATCTTTTGGCAAGAAAACTAGCACTAATTGAGTAATTTCATATGTTTATTTAAGTTACTGCACTGATAGGCTTTTAAAGATGATGGTTACCAGAACTGGGCTAAAGGTGGAGTCTGTATCAAATTGGCCATTATTATTTATTGTCTGATTCAGTGAAGAACCTGTCTTCAGTTCAGCTTTGGTACCTGTTGCTTAGAACTTAATGCAAGTGCAGCAGGAAACACTACACTGTCTCCTTGCAGATCCAAGGTATTGCTCAATGAAGCCCAACTCCAGGCAAAAGCTTTTATAAAGCTTTCCAAATCATTTGGTGGAGGGGGGATTATGGCGTGGGGTTGTTTTTCAGGGTTTGGGCTTGGCCCCTTAGTTCCAGTGAAGGGAACTCTTAAGGCATCAGCATACCAAGACATTTTGGGCAATTTCATGCTCCCAATTTTGTGGGAACAGTTGGGGGGGGGGGGTGGCCCCTTCCTGTTCCCACTGACCCAATGACAGACCAGTGCTCAAAGCAAGGTCTATAAAGGCATGAATGAGCGAGTTTGGGGTTGAGGAACTTGATTGGCCTGCACAGAGTCCTGACCTGAACCTGATAGAATACCTTTGGGAAAAAGTAGAGCGGAGACTGCGAGCCCTGCCTTCTTGTCCACATCAGTACCTGACCTCACAAATGCGCTTCTAGAAGAATGGTCAAACATTCCCATAGACACACTTCTAAACCTTGTGGACAGCCTTCCCAGAAGAGTTGAAGCTTTTATAGCTGCAAAGGGTGAGCCAACTCAATATTGAATCAATGGACAAGCTGCAGAGGGTGGGCCAACTCAATATTGAATCAATGGACTAAGACTGGGATGCCATTAAAGTTCATGTGCGTGAAAAGGCAGGTGTCTCAATACTTTTAGTAATATAGTGTACTTTACTATAGGACTTTAAGGTAACAAATGAAACCATTTCACTACATTATTCTTGCACATCTTATGCAGGTGAAAAGCACAAGGTGCAGATAGGAAGGTTTAGAATGTCTTTACATTTTGGATCAGCTGGGGAAAGGGGTTAAATCCCTGTCTGATTTTTGCCATGGACTGTAACTTCATTGGAAAAATTGTGTTTGTCTATTGTTGTAACTCTTATGAGGATCAGATTACATTTTATGGCAGAAAATCCATTAATTCCAAGGGTTTTTACATACTTTTACTTGTCACTGTATAGATTTTACAGATACATCAAAATTACTCTTTCTCTTTACCATGTAGTTATATTTTCATTAATACTGTGTAAAACTTTTTCTTTTCTCCTTTCAGTGTCAACCTATGTCAGCTGCTGACTGGGCCCGTGAAACTCGGGATTCAAGGATGATCACTGTAGAACCCCTGAACAACTGGCTGCTGCTTTTCAGCCGTCGCAGTGAAGACGCAGTTGAGAACTTGGTCTATAACCTGCAGAAGGTTGGCAGAGGAATGGGCTTCAGTATTGAACAGCCCAAAATGTAAGGAATTGTATTTCTGTGTATAAAGTAGATTACACCAGAAAATATTCTTAAATTCAGTGACAAGTGGAAATGTGCAGTGCAATCCACCAAAAGAAGATAGATGCCCATGGATGTGAAAGGTGCTGCCTGTAGTATTGCAGATACTGACCCAACACCCAACAGCACCAGTTCAGCACAGTGAAAATGTACTGGTCTTGTTTAACCAGTTGAGACCCGCGCTATAGCCGAATGACAGCTACAGCGCGGATCTCCTTTGCTGGGACTACGCCTATTGACGTCGTCCCGTGCACGAGCGGCCTGCGCGCCCCCTGAGGGTCGCACGCTCTGTGATCGGTGAGTCTATGAGACTCGCCTGATCACCGATCCGAGCAAGGGGTCGATCCCGACCCCTTATCACGTGATCAGCTGTCAGCCAATGACAGCTGATCATGTGATATAACGGAGCCGGTAATCGGCTATTATTCCTCCTCGCGCTGACAGCGCGAGGAGAAAAAAAAAGAGCCGATCACTGGTGGCCGTGATCGGGACATCAGTCCTGATCACGGCCAGCCCTGCCAGTGCCCACCTGCCCCCTGACAGTGCCCACCTTCCCCCTCATCACTAAACATAATTAAAAAATAAGTGCCCCCCGTCAGTGCCACCCAGCAGTGCCCATAGTGCCACCCAGCAGTGCCCACAGTGCCACCCAGCTGTGCCCACAATCTGCCTCAACAAAGGTGCTGCACCCCAGTGCCACATATCCGTGCCCAGCAGTGCCGCCTAGCAGTGCCACCTATCAGAGCCACCTATCAGTGCCCATCAGTCCCATCTATCAGTGGTACCTATCAGTGCCCCTTAGTGCCACCCATCCGTGCCACCCATCTGTGCCCATCAGTGCCGCCTTATCTGTGCCCATCGGTGCCGCCTTATCTGTGCCTATTAGTGCCGCCTTAACTATGCCTATCAGTGTCCACCAGTGCAGCCTATCAGTGCCCACCAATGCAGCCTATCAGTGCCCACCAATGCAGCCTATCAGTGCCCACCAGTGCAGCCTATCAGTGCCGCCTCATCAGCGCACTTCAATGAAGGAGAAAAATGACCTGTTTGCTAAATTTTATAACAAACTATTAAACATGATTTTTTTTTTTTTTGCATCTTTTTTTGTTTGTTTAGCAAAAAATAAAACTCCCAGCTGTAATTAAATACCACCAAAAGAAAGCTCTATTTGTGGGGAAAAAAATGATAAAAATTTAATTTGGGTACAATGTTGTATGCCCGCGCAATTGTCATTCAAAGTGCATCAGCGCTGAAAGCTGAAAATTGGTCTGGGACTGAGGGGGGTTTAAGTGCCCAGTAAGCAAGTGGTTAAAAAGCACCATTTCAGTTAACTGACATCATTTAAGCTTTTGACATGTCTAACAGCAAAATTTTTACTTTTTTATTAGATGAGTAATTGTGGAACTTTTTCCACATCCCTAAATTCCAGTGTGTGTATTTGTATAGTAAATATATATTTTCTATAACGTGAACCTATTAACTGTTTTGAATATATAAGACAACAATATGTGCCTTTTAAATCCTTCAAATAGTTTTGGTGCAGTTGGAGATTCCGTAATCACAAACTCTAGGCCTTAAAGTGATTCTACAGGCAATTGTTTATCTTAAAATTAAAAAGAAGTTATACTTACCTGCTTTGTGCAACAATATTGAGAATATATACTCTTATCGCTTCTTCTGTAGTCCCCCCTGATATCATTGTCCGCTCCTCATAGTGCCTTCTCAGAAAGCCAGCTGCTAAGGTGGCACCCGTACGTGGACACTCATGATCCAGTTTGTGTGTATCCAAAGACATAGGGGTTTATTTACTAAAGCTGGAGAGTGCAAAATTAGGCTCACTTCTGCATAGAAACCAATCAGCTTCCAGGTTATATTGCCAAAGCTTCATTGAACAAACTGAGGTTAAAATATAATTGGCTACCATGCACACCTGCACCAGTTTTAGTAACTCTCCCCCATAGACTGACAGTAGCAGGAGCCTGTCTGCTGGCTGTTTCTCCTGTTAGACTAGGAAGAGAGGACATTGGTGCTGTAGCCGGGGACAGGTAGATTGGTGAGACGAGACAGATAAGTGTCAGGGAGGGGAGAGATGGTAGTTGAACATTTTTCTCTTATGTTCACTGACTGACACAGCTCCTTTACTTAGACCATCTGGGAGATTTATTTGGGGGGTCCCTCTCTTCTCTCCCTGTCCCTATCTTCCCCACCGAGGGGGATGCTGCATGGGCTGCTGAGCGGTGTGCGTGCCACGCCACATAGACAGGGGCCCCCTGGGGGGGCTCTCATCTTGGGTGGGGGGTTCCACTGGGAGGCTGTGCCCTGGGTGGCTGTTGTCTCTCCCCTGGGTGTCAGGAGGTCTGTGTCTGCTGATCGCTGTAGCGCTGTTTGCCGCCATTTTCTGGACACTTTGTCGGCGGTCCTTAACACGATCATTGCCTAGATGGAGGCAGTGCGTGAGCGCAAAGGTGGTAAAAAGCAGCCCCCACCCCCCTCCCCATCCCCTGGGGAGAGCTCTGATGCAGACTAAGGCCCCCCTGAGGATCGTGACCCCTGCTCTGTTTCAGATGACGCTTACCAGTACCGATCGGACAGTGAGAATGAGTCCGGGCCCGCGCGCGACAAAGCGCTGGTTGGAGCACTTATCACAGCTGTGCGTGATACCCTGAAAATTAAGGACACAGCAGCTTCCTCTGCTGAGGTAGGGGTCCATTTGAGTCCCGTAAGCCAGCCCGTGCACCTAAGGTGTTTCCATAACTGACTTATTTTTGATAAGTTCATATACAAGGAATGTTCGGTCCCAAAATATATGGCGGTGCGTTACCCCTTTGAGGAGAGCCTTCTCAAAAAATGGCCGGCTCCTCTGGTTGTGGACCCCCCACTGTCCAGGTTAAATAAAGTAACCACGATCCCGATAGAGGAGACTCCTGCCCTTAAGGACTCCACATGAAGGTTTGCCCCTGCCTGTCTCATGGGTGGGGGGTTGCCTTTGGGAGTTTGCAGCCCGGTAGGCCTCTCGGCTATCTGACACATGGGTCTCCAAACTGATTTCCTCTGGAGAGAGAGAGAGTTCCTCTCTTGGCCACTAAACAGATTCTTCCCCTCCAGCATACCCTTACTCATGGCTCGCGGGAGGCCCTAAAGGGTGCGGTAAGGGACCTGCTGAGTCACGAGGTGATAGTACCTGTTCCGGAGCCGTAAACATTCCAGGGATTCTACTCCAATCTGTTTGTAGTCCCCTAAAAGCCCTCAGCTGCTTTATAAAAGTACAGAGGTTCAGAATGGAATCAGTTTGCTCACTTGTCGCTGCACTCCATCAAGAGAACTTCCTGGCGTCCTTGGACATCCAGGATGCGTACCTGCACATACCTATATAACTACGGGATCAGAAGTTTCTGCGATTTGCAGTCAGGGACGCCCACTACCAGTTTGTGACTCTCCCCTTTGGCTTGGCATCAGCTCCCTGAGTCTTTACCAAGGTATTGGCTCCAATTTTTGCTTTGCTGCGACAACGCAGGATCACGATCGTAGGTTACCTAGACGATCTCCTCCCGAGAGCATCTTCCGCTTCAGAATTAAAGGAGGGTTAAAGAAATTGGGTGGCTGTTGAAGCTAAAAAAATTGGTGCTCATACCCACTCAGCGTTTGGAGTACCTAGGCTTACTGCTGGACTCCGTGGAAGCGAGAGACAAGCTGCAGACTCTCAGAGCCATGGTAAAACTGTTGATGAACCACAGGTGGTCATCGCTACTCTGCTGCATGCGAGTCCTGGGGCTCATGGTGGCCTCCTTCGAGGCGGTACCGTACGCACAGTTTCATACCAGAGTCTTGCAGAAGGAGAGCTTGACAAAATGGGATAAAACTCCTTTATCCCTGGATCAGCAGATTCAGGTGAGCCAGTCAGTCAGGGACTCCCTACTCTGGTGGTTGAAATCCCTGGCACTTCAGTCCGGGAAGTCGTTCCTACCTCTACATTAGACAGTGATCACAACGGACGCCAGCCTGACCAGCTGGGGTGGAGTACTGGGGGTACAGTCGAGCCAGGGCCTCTGGTCGGAGGAGGAATCCAAGTTGCAGATCAATGTGCTCGAGCTACGAGTGATCGGGGTATGCCTCTCCGCATGGTCAATTACACTTTGAGGGCATCCGATCAGGATCCAGTCAGACAACGCCACGGCGGAGGCATATGTCAATCATCAAGGAGGGACAAGAAGCTCGGCTGCAGCACGGGAGGTGGCTCACATCCTTCAGTGGGCAGAGAGACATGTACCGGCCCTATCGGCCAGTTACATCCTGGGAGTGGAAAACTGGCAGGCGGACTACCTAAGTCGCCAGATGCTGGACCCAGGAAAGTGTTCGTTGCATCCGGAGGTGTTCAGGTTCCTATGCTTGCGATGGGGCACACCAGACATGGATCTCCTGGCTTCCAGTCTCAATCGGAAGGTGCCAAGATTCGTGTCCAGGAGAAGAGATCCTTTGGCAGACACGTCAGACGCGCTGGTGGCTTTTTGTACTCACCGTAAAATCCTTTTCTCTGTAGTTCACTGACTGACACAGCACCCTCCCCTCCTATTTTTTACATTATACTGCTTGTTGATGTACTGATGCTGCAGGATGCAGACTGGAGGGTTGTTACTGAAGGGACCGCCCCTTGGGCGGAAATAGAAATTTCAGTTTGTTTTGTATATGTTAACATGTTCTGCCTAGTCCTCTCCTGAAGGTGGCCTAACAACCCAATAGTGTAAGTAACAGAGCTGTGTCAGTCAGTGAACTACAGAGAAAAGGATTTTACGGTGAGTACAAAAATTCTATTCTTTCCCCTAATGCAGGGAATGTATTAAGGTAACAAAATGTTTTGACTTTAGAACCACTTTAAAGGATTCATTCACCTTTGTGAAACAAATTATAAATGCACATATTTTTGCAAGAAAATAATGTGTTTAATTTTTTTTGCACAGTAACCTGTAGAGCATTGCTTCCATGATCAGTGAATTGCGGGTGCAATGTCAGTCCCCTTGCAGACTCTTCCTACAGCTCTGAGCCCATACTTCTGGATTTTGCAAAAGCATTTGATATGGGTCACCATAAGCCCTTCATCTACAAACTGAGGTCTGAGGGTATGGACCATGAAGTTTATTCTTTGGTAAAAAATTGGTTACAGGGACGTGTCTAAAGGGTGGTGATAAATAATGTGTACTCTGCTCTGGAGGGGTAAGTGGGGTACCCCATGGTTCTGTCTTGGGACCAGTGCTATTCAATTTATTCATTAATGATAAAGAGCATAGGATAAATATCTCAATCTCAGTTTTTGAGACCTACACAAAAATTAGCAGTGCAATAACTTCACATCAGGATATAGAACTTTTACAGAAAGACCTGAACAAAATAATGGAGTGGGCAACTACATGGCAAATGAGGTTTAATATGGAATAATGTAAAGTAATGCACTTGGAGACAAAAAACATAAGTTCAAACTACTCACTAGGGGGAGAACCGCTGGGGGAATCAAGGCTGGAGAAAGATCTGAGGGTCCTAGTAGATGACAGATGGCAATAGCATACAATGTCAAGCTGCTGCTACCAAGGCCGGCAGCATTTTAGCATGCATAGAAAAGGGGATATACTCCAGGGATAAAATTAAAAACCTACCACTATATAAACCTCTGGTTAGGCCACATCTGGAATACTCTGTCCAGTTCTGGTCACCAGTTCTCAGAAGGGCCGGGCTGGAACTGGAGAGCATCCAAAGAAGGGCAACACAATGAATAAGGGGCCTGGACAACCTTAATTACGAGGAACGACTACAAGCACTAAATTTATTCTCGCTGGTGAAGAGACACTTGAGAGGGGACATGATAGCGATTTACAATTGGTGGTGGCAGCGGGAAGTATGGATATTTTTAATATACTCTTGGATGTGCATCTTAATGAACACAACATACAGGGATATGGAAAATAATTATAGACACTGACACACATACACCTACACAGGTTGAACTGGATGGACTATTGTCTTTATTCAAACTTACAAACTATGTAACCTCTCTACGGGCTGTCAGTTTCAGAGCTGCAGGAAGAGTGAACGGACTACTAGGGTGCTCATCAAGGTCCTCACAGGCCATTGAAAACTGCAAAATGTCTTCCACAGTCACAGATGGGACTTTTTTCATGCACAGATCCGTATGAACGAATGACAGCTGCACTGATTTTTAAAAAGTGACAATGGGTGTGTTAGAGGATCCACTGCCCACCGTCACGGGGGGTGGGGGGGTCAGCAAGGCCACTCCATTCACAAAATCAGCTAATGGTTGGACTATAGCAGTCCAGTGACTTCTATAGTTTATGTCTGATCAGTTGCCGGTTCTGTATTTCAGTGTCTAAAGCTGGATGCTACAGAAGTGAGGAGGTTTGGGCATCTTATTACACATTGCCACTTTTCCAATTCAGGGCAAGATGACAGCGTTTGTGCAAAGCCCCCCCCCCCAACTCCCCCACTCCACACCTATGGCACTAAATTTTCCAGTGCTCCTAAACTGCTCCATCTTTGGCTTTAGCTGATTAGAATATCTGGCACTTTCTTATATGGTGGAGCATGTGACCTCCTCCTATGTAACAGTGCTATATTACAAGCTTGGTCAGACATATCACCCCCTGCCACCGTTCACATTTACTTCAATCCATTTCTGTCTCTTGACACCAACTTTCTAAATATATTCATCTCCTTTACCCACAGTGACCACAGCTGCAATTCAGTACATTTTACTTCCAATCCTATACAGGAATGCCCCACGTTTAAGTACACAATGGGGTTTATTTACTAAAACTGAAAAGTGCAAAATCAGGCTCACTTCTGCATAGAATCCAATGAGCTTCTAACCCCAGCTTGTTCAATTAAGCTTTTGTAACAAAACATGGAAGCTCATTGGTTTCTATGCTGACATGAGTTTGATTTTGCACTTTTCAGCTTTAGTATATAAACCCCATTGTGTACTTAAAAGTTGGGTATGCCTGTATCAGTACACTGCTTTACATTTGTCTGTTATCGCTCACACTTGCAGTACAATCCCTGTAATCAGTTGTCTGAAATCTCTCTCCATAGCCCGTGGTATTTCTCCTGTCACTTCTACCTTGTTCTGACAGCTTCTTGCTTATTTTCCAGCATTCCCACCAACAGAACAACCTGATCAGGGCCCTGCAATCACCTGCAGGATGCCAGTGTCCAAAACTAAAAAATAAACTGAAGTTTTTCTCAACCCAGAAAATTCTGTCACTTTCTACTCCTGCCTCAACCATTGTTGAACAAGATCCTCTGCCAGTTCCAGTGTGAATACAGTTGGACCATGTTCCTGTTTCAGACCAGAATGCTCGAGGTCCAGTTTTCCATCCAGTGTGATTCATCATCAGCATCCATCAAACTAGTATTATCACCATACAAATGAAAGCAAAATTAGGTGAGACTTTGTGTGTACCCTGCAGGGTCTAATAAATAGGCATGCCAAACAACTTAAAGAGTAAACAAATCTTTATTTTCCATCTAACAAATGGCTGCATTAGAAAGTATCAAAGTGCAATTGGTTAAAACCACAGTTACTGTTGACATGTCTAGGAGGTGCTGGTCCTGACTGAAGAGTCAAAGAAGGTGGCCTACAAGTTTCGCCGGAAATCCCACTTCATCAGGGCCTTAAATGGAAGCCTAAATTTGTACATGCACTGTAATGATATACAAGCATATTATTAATAAGAGATACAAATAAGTAAACATCAACAAATATTTTTATTCCCAAAAAGACTAAAAACTCACTGAGTCATGTTATTTTGACAATAATAACAGAGCCTGTTGTATGCATCATGCCATACCATGGGTGAGAAGGGTAAACAAGGAGGGCAAGTTTACTATACCAAAATATATACATGCAAATTCTATTAACATACCTAAATTAAAAGGCGTATTGGGGGAACATACTGAAAAATCTGCTGAGTTTCTGGACTCCTGACAGACCCTTGCATCTTTCATCCAGTGCTGCACAGACGTTTCTGGATTCTGAGTCATGGGGAAAGCAAAATAATTGTCAAAGAATCTGCAGTAAAAGGTAGTTGAACTGCATAAAACAGGAAAGTGATAGAAAAAGATATCCAAGGAATTGAGAATGCCAATCAGCAGTGTTCAAACTCTAATCAAGAAGTGGAAAATGAGGGGTTCTGTTGAAGCCAAACCAAGGTCAGGTAGACCAACTAAAATTTCAGCCACAACTGGCAGGAAAATTGTTCAGGATGCAAAGATAAACCCACAAATAACTTCAGGTGAAATACAGGACTCTCTGAAAACATGTGGTGTGGCTGTTTCAAGATGCACAATAAGGAGGCACTTGAAGAAAGATGGGCTGCATGGTTGAGTCACCAGAAGAAAGCCATTGCTACGCAACTGCCACAAAGTATCCCACTTACAATCCGCCAAACAGCACAGAGACAAGCCTCAAACATTTTGGCACAAAGTCATTTGCAGTGATGAGACCAATATTGAGCTTTTTGTACACCATTGCTACTGTGAAACACAGTGGTGGATTTCTGATGTTTTGGACATGTGTGAGCTACAAAGGCAGGCACAGGGAATGTGGTCTAAATTGATGGCAAGATTAATGTAGTATGTTATCAAAAAATACTGGAGGAACAGTTGCATCAGCCAGGAAGCTGTGCATGGGGCATACTTGGACATTCCAGCATGACAATGATCCAAAACACAAGGCCAAGTCGACTTGTCATTGGCTACAGCAGAATAAAGTGAAGGTTCTGGAGTGGCCATCTGAGTCTTCTGACCTCAATATCATTGAGCCACTCTAGGGAGATCTCTAACTTGCAGTTCATGCAAGAATTTACAAGAACTGGAGGCTTTTTGCCAAGAGGAATGGGCATCTTTACCATCTGAGAAGATAAAGAGCCTCATCCACAAATACCACAAAAGACTTCAAGCTGTCATTGATATTAAAGGGGGCAATACATGGAATTAAGAACTGGATTATGTAAACTTTTGATCAGGGTCATTTGAGTAATGTCTGTTGTGATTATGATTTAAAAGAAATAAACACAGTAGATTGATAATAAATGGCTTCAGCCAAACACTAACCATCAGTGAAAGAAGAGTTTTTGTGTTATCATTCATATGCTCTAAAAAATGGCCAAGAAATTATACGTTTTGCCAGGGTATGTAAACTTATGAGCACAACTATATATAGTAATAGTGTAAAGGTGAACTTGATAAAAATGTAAAAAAATAAATCCTAGGGAGAAAGAAAAGAAAGAGAGAACGGGGAAGGAACGAGAAGGAAAGGGGGGAGTGATAGAGGGATATGTGAAAAAGAGGGCAAGTGGGAGTGGAAGAGGAATGTGGGGAGGGACAAAAAGGGAGGAAAAGGTATCTTACCTCAGAAAATCAGAAAGGGCCTATAAATAGTCCAGAAACAATGTATATCCCAAAATAAAGACCCCACCCCGTTCCAAAGACATTTCACTTTATAAACATTCCAAAAGTCCTGCACCTTTGTCAATGTACCAGTGCTATGCCAGTTGTCCTGGATTTTCTGCCTGCAGCTCTCTACTGATCTTGTGTCTGCAGCCCGACCACCCGTCTCCACTGATTTTCTTTCTACTGCCCAGTCAGTCTCCGCTGATCTTCTACCCAGCCTGACTTAGGGTTAAGACAGTGATGGAAAATAATGGTGGCCACACAAAATATTGACACTTTGGGCCCAATTTGGACATTTTCACTTAGGGGTGTACTCATCTTTTGTTGCCAGTGGTTTAGACGTTAATGGTGTGTTGAGTTATTTTGAGGGAACATCAAATTTATACAAGCTGTATACTCACTACTTTACATTGTAGCAAAGTGTAATTTCTTCAGTGTTGTCACATGAAAAGATACAATAAAATATTTACAAAAATGTGAGGGGTGTACTCATTTTTGTGAGATTGTATCTAGGACCCTGAAATATCCGGTTCTATGGTTTTCCATATTTTGCCTAAATATTGATCCATTTTTTACAAAAAGAACATTTTACATTATTTATTAACCACTTCAGGCCGGAAGATTTTGCTGCTCAATGACCAGGCCATTTTATTTAGCGATTTGGCACTGCGTCGCTTTAACTGACAATTGCGCGGTCGTGCAGAGCTGTACCCAAACAAAATTGATGTCATTTCGCGCCCCCCGCCCCCCCCACACACACAAATACATCTTTATTTTGGTGGTATTTGATCGCCTCTGCAGTTTTTATTTTTGCGCTATAAACAAAAGAAGAGCGACAATTTTGAAAAAAACACATCTTTTACTTTTTGCTATAATAAATATCCCACATTTTTTATCCCCAAAAAATATTTTCCAACGTTTAGGCCGATGTTTATTCTACCTATTTTTGGTAAAAAAAAAAATCGCAATACGCGTATATTGGTTTGTTTGCGCAAAAGTTATAGCGTCTACAAAATAGGGGATAGATTTATGGCATTTTTATTATTTTTTTTAGCAGCGATCTATGATTTTTATCGGGACTATGACATTATGACATTATTGACAATTGTTGACATTGACAATTATACAATGATCAGTGCTCTAAAAATGCACTGATTACAGTGTAAATGTCAGTGGCAGGGAAGGGGTTAACACTAGGGGGTGATCAAGGGGTTAACTGTGTTCCCTACCTCTAACTGTGGGGGGATGGGACTGTCTAGGAGGAGAGACAGATCGGTGTTCATACATAGCATGTACACAATCTGTTTCCTCTCCCGTTTACACACCCAGATCCCGGTTCTTGCTCTGTCACGAGCGTTCGCGGGAGACCAGCGGTCATTGCACCCACCGGGCACTCGCATTGGGGTCGGGCATGCACCCCTAGTGGCCAAAAGGCAAAGCGACGTAAGATAACATCCTTTCGCCCAGCCGTGCCATTCTGCCGCAGTAAAACTGCAGTGGCTGGTCGGCAAGCGGTTAACATATGAGTCTCAAAAACTTTAATTTATTTTATATATATATATACATATATATATATATATATATATATATATATATATATATATATATATATATATATATATATATATATACACACACAGTGCCTTGCGAAAGTATTCGGCCTCCTTGAACTTTTCAACCTTTTGCCACATTTCAGGCTTCAAACATAAAGATATAAAATTTGTATTGTTTGTGAAGAATCACCAACAAGTGGGACACAATTGTGAAGTGGAACGAAATCTTGGATTTTTGAAACTTTTTTAACTAATAAAAAAATGAAAAGTGGGGCGTGCAAAATTATTCGACCCCCTTGCGTTAATACTTTGTAGAGCCACCTTTTGCTGCGATTACAGCTGCAAGTCGCTTGGGGTATGTCTCTATTAGTTTTGCACATCGAGAGACTGAAATTCTTGCCCATTCTTCCTTGCAAAACAGCTCGAGCTCAGTGAGGTTGGATGGAGAGCGTTTGTGAACAGCAATTTCTCTTTCCACAGATTCTCGATTGGATTCAGGTCTGGACTTTGACTTGGCCATTCTAACACCTGGATACGTTTATTTGTGAACCATTCCTTTGTAGATTTTGCTGTATGTTTAGGATCATTGTCTTGTTGGAAGATAAATCTCCGTCCCAGTTTGAGGTCTTTTGCAGACTCCAACAGGTTTTCATCCAGAATGGTCCTGTATTTGGCTGCATCCATCTTCCCCTCAATTTTAACCATCTTCCCTGTCCCTGCTGAAGAAAAGCAGGCCCAAACCATGATGCTGCCACCACCATGTTTGACAGTGGGGATGGTGTGTTGAGGGTGATGAGCTGTGTTGCTTTTACGCCAAACATATCGTTTTGCATTGTGGGCAAAAAGTTGGATTTTGGTTTAATCTGACCAGAGCACCTTCTTCCACATGTTTGGTGTGTCTCCCAGGTGGCTTGTGGCAAACTTTAGACAAGACTTTTTATGGATATCTTTGAGAAATGGCTTTCTTCTTGCCACTCTTCCATAAAGGCCAGATTTGTGCAGTGTACGACTGATTGTTGTCCTATGGACAGACTCTCCCACCTCAGCTGTAGTTCTCTGCAGTTCATCCAGAGTGATCATGGGCCTCTTGGCTGCATCTCTGATCAGTCTTCTCCTTGTCTGAGCTGAAAGTTTAGAGGGACGGCCAGGTCTTGGTAGATTTGCAGTGGTCTGATACTCCTTCCATTTCAAAATGAACGCTTGCACAGTGCTCCTTGGGATGTTTAAAGCTTGGGAAATCTTTTTGTATCCAAATCCAGCTTTAAACTTCTCCACAACAGTATTACGGACCTGCCTGGTGTGTTCCTTGGTCTTCATGATGCTCTCTGCGCTTTCAACAGAACCCTGAGACTATCACAGAGCAGGTGCATTTATACAGAGACTTGATTACACACAGGTGGATTCTATTTATCACCATCAGTCATTTAGGACAACATTGGATCATTCAGAGATCCTCGCTGAACTTCTGGAGTGAGTTTGCTGCACTGAAAGTAAAGGGGCCGAATAATTTTGCACGCACCACTTTTCAGTTTTTTATTTGCTAAAAAAGTTTAAAATATCCAATAGATTTAGTTCCACTTCACAATTGTGTCCCACTTGTTGGTGATTCTTCACAAAAAATAAAAATATTATATCTTTATGTTTGAAGCCTGAAATGTGGCAAAAGGTTGAAAAGTTCAAGGGGGCCGAATACTTTCGCAAGGCACTGTATATATAAATATATATATTTTATCTTAACATTTCCTCCAGAGTTTTTTTCTTTAGAACATTTTATGTTTTTTTAGTTCATTTAACCACTTTCAGACCGGACCATTTTGCAGGCCAATGACCAGACCACTTTTTGCGATTCGGCACTGCGTCACTGTAACTGACAATTGCACGGTCCTGTGACATGGCTCCCAAACAAAATTGATGTCCTTTTTATTCCCCACAAATAGAGCTTTCTTTTGGTGGTATTTGATCACCCCTGCGGTTTTTATTTTTTGCGCTACAAACAAAAAAGCGCGTCAATTTTGAAAAAAAAACGCATTCTTTTTCACTTTTTGCTATAATAAATATCCCCAAAAATATATAAAAAAAAAACATTTATTTCCTCAGTTTAGGCCGATACGTATTCTTCTACATATTTTTGGTAAAAAAAAATCGCAATAAGAGTTTATTGGTTGGTTTGCGCAAAATTTATAGTGTTTAAAAAATATGGGATATTTTTATGGCATTTTTATTATAATTTTTTTTTTTTAGTAATGGCGGCGTTCAGCGATTTTTATTGTGACTGCGACATTATGGCAGATACATCGGACATTTTTGACTAATTTTTGGGACCATTGTCATTTATACAGCAATCAGTGCTATACAAATGCACTGATTCCTGTGTAAATCACACTGGCAGTGAAGGGGTTAACCAGAGGGTGGCAGTGTAGGAGTTAAGTGTTCCTAGGGGCATGTTACTAACTGTGTGGGGGGGGGGGGGGGGTGGGGGGTCTGGGCTGTGTGTTAGTGAACACTGATCTCTGCACCAAACACAGGAAGCAGAGATCAGTGTCACTAGTTGCTAGGCAGAATGGGGAGATGCTGCTTACAACGGCATCCCCCCACGACGTTCGAGTCCGCAGGACCCGCGACCGGACTCACAGGTCCACTGGTCGTGCGCTAGTCGGGAACTGGTTAAAGAGGGATTTCACTGTGAAAAAAATTATTAAAAGCCAGCAGGTACAAATACTGCAGCTGCTGACTTTTAATAAATAGACACTCACCTGTCCCAGGATCCAGCGATGTCGGCAGCCGAGGCCGATCGATCGCTCGGCTCTCGGCTGCTGCCGCCGCCATTCTGGGTGAGGGAATCCAGAAGTGAAGCGTTGCGGCTTCACTTCCAGGTTCCATACTGCGCATGCGCGAGTTGCGCAGCGGAATAGGAATTGTCCGCGCTGTCTCTGGGACACGTGTGTGTCCCAGCAGACAATGCGCAGGGACAGGAAGAGACATAGACTCCCGTGGGAGTCTATGCCCGGAAGTGGGTGCAAATACCTGTCTTAGACAGGTATCTGCACCCCTCTCCCCCCTGAAAGGTGCCAATTGTGACACCGGAGGGGGGGAGGGTTCCGATGAGCGGAAGTTCCACTTTAGTGTGGAACCCCGCTTTAATGTGATGTTGATCCCCTGGCTCCCACAGCCACAGATTCTTGTGCTCTTCCATTTAAGCTGCATCCGAGTGTGTAGAAGTAGAAGGAGCTGTGAGCTCCGAGCACGTAGCCTGCATTCCTCAGTTCCAGCCTCGACTTGCATCCCTTCCGATTACTTCATTTTTGCCCCTGTATCCCATGCTGGTTTGGCGTAATACTTCCTGGACTCACAGGGGCCACTGAGCCTCAAACTATCTCCTTCCAGCAAAGTGGATGATACCGGTGGAGCCTGCATGACGGTTTGTCCCTGTAAATGCAGATTTACAGGGACAACTCTTTCTGCAGTAGCTGCAGATAAAGAGCGACCGCATGGGTGTCCTCCGGAGGGCAACATAACTGGAGGTCTTCTCCAAAGAGAAGTCCTAAAAGGGGGTGTCTGCTGAAGTCCATATCGAGGTTTGAGCCTTCTGGGGGTCGGTCACTTCACATTTGGTGAGGGTTGTGATTGAAGACGCGAAGTCCTCGGGCTCTGCAGCATCTACTGGACCTTTACTGGGATTACTGGTGACCGGCACCGAGCTCGGCGGTTTGGGAATACAATCTCTGTTGTCCTGATTGATTCCACTCTCTGGTGTGAGATGACAGACGTTCCTGCCTGTTTTCTGGCTCTCATCCTTCTTAACAGAATTTGGCGTGTCACCATTATATGCGGCGTTGTCAGCTTCCTCCTGCGTTTTTCTTTTTCCACAGAACCTTCCCCGAATGAGAATGTTTTGTGCACAGGGTTATTTTGGTGTGGGTTTTTTTTCTCTTTTGTTCATTGACAGACACAGCACCTTTAATCTTGACCTTAGGGTTATATCGCTACCTTCAGGAGAGGACTAGGCAGAACATGTAAAAATGGCAAAATTGCACAGTACCGCCCAGGGGGCGGTCCTACTGGCAATAACCCCTCACTCTGCTTCCAACAGCTCAGTTTTTTTTCTGCCTATTATAGGAGGACCTGGCCCCCTGTGGGTACCATTGGTCCTTGGATTTTTTTTTTCTTTTTGCTGCTTTTTGATTACTGTGATGTACAATCAACAGCTGGGCTGGGTAACAAGCTGGATAATCTAGATCCTGGTAGTCTCCCCAGCCTGGCCATCGAGCGTGAATAGACCTTAGCTACGCGCTGGGTTGGCCACGACATGCCCTGTCTAATCCCAGGGGTGGCCGATGTGTTATATGCTCTGGGGCACACATATGACCGGGACAAAGAGCTCAGCTACAGCGCTGGAGGTCTCTCCCATCCTACAGTGGGCAGAGCGGCGCGTGCCGGGTCTCTGTCTGCTGTGTACATTCTGGGCATAGAAAACTGTCAGGCGGACTACCTCAGTCAGTTGCTGGACCAGGAAGAATGGTCACTACATCCGGAAGTGTTTTGGTTCATTTGCCTGCGGTGGTGCCCGCCGGATGTGGATCTCTTGGCCTCTCGGCTCAAATGGAAGGTACAGAGGCGTTGGTGGCTCCATGGGGGCATTATCGGCTGATTTATACCTTTGCCCCAGTCCAAAATAGTCAGAATGGTGATGGATCTTCCTTGGCGGCTGCCAATGCGGAAAGGACCTTCTGTCGCAAGGTCCAATACTTCATCCTGCTCACCGTCGCTGGTTTTAACAGCATGGCTAAGGGATCGAGGACTGTCGGATTCGGTAATCTCGACAATGCTGAGGGCATGGAAGGCCTCTTCCCAGAAGATTTATCATCGTACGTGGAAGGCCTACATCTCCATGTATGAGGAAATGGCGTCCGCGTACATATTCAGTTTCCAGGATCCTGCTGCTTTTGCAGCAAGGAGTGGATCAGAAACTTGCCTTAATCATCATTAAGGGGCAGATATCAGCTTTGGCTGTCTTTTTTCAGTGACCTTTGGCGACTCATTCATTGGTGAGTACGTTTGTTCAGGGGGTTCAAGATGTGGCCCCTCCAGTTCGACCACCGCTGCTCCGTGAGATTTGAATCTGGTGTTTCAGAAACCGCTGTTTGAAAACAGGGAGATTCCCTTACTGATACTCACAGAAAGTTGTCTTTCTAGTGGCTAGTACATCTACCAGGAGGGTTTCTGAGTTGGCGGCCTTGTCATGCAAGATCCTCCACAAGAAGCCTTCATTTCTTCCAAAGGTTGTTTTGGCCTTTCATCTAAATGAGGACATTGTGCTTCCGTCCTTATGTCCTCGGCCATCCCATCCCAAGGAGGTTGCTTTGCATTCTTTGGATGTGGTCTGGACTCTGCGGGTGTATCTGTCTCTTACAGCTCCCTTCCGGAGGTCGGAGTCGCTGTTTGTATCGGTGGCTGGTCCGAAGAATGGCTTAGCGGTCTTGACGGCCACCATTTCTCAGCGGAGCAGACAGATCATGGTTCAGGCTTATGCCATAAGGGGGCGGGCGTCCTCCTTTCATGGTACATTCTACCAGGGCAATTGGTGCCTCCTGGGCTTTCCGACATCAATCGTCTGTTTCCCAGATGTGTAAGGCGGCGACATGGTCATACACTCACGCTTTCACTAAATCGTACAAGGTTGACGTGAGCGCATCTTCGGATACATGTTTCGGCCGCAAGGTTTTGCAGGCGGCAGTTTAAGGTTGCAACTCCTCTGAAGAGTTTTTTGCTATGGGTGGAGTTTATTTTTTTGCCTTTCCCATCCCTCGTTTTTTGACACTGCTTGGGGACGTTCCTAAAGTCAAGATTAAAGGTGCTGTGTCCGACAATGAACTAAAGAGAAAATAGGATTTTTGTACTCACCGTAAAATCCTTTTTTCTGAAGTTCATTGACGGACACAGCACCCACCCCTCCTATTTATGTTTGTACTGTATTTTTGACAAACTGAGCTGCTGGAAGCAGAGTGAGGGGCTATAGCCAGTAGGACTGCCCCCTGGGCGGTACTGTGCAAATTTGCTGTTTTTACGTGTTCTGCCTAGTCCTCTCCTGGAGGTGGCGATACAGCCCTAAGGTCAAGATTAAAGGTGATGTGTCCGTCTATGAATTTCAGAGAAAATAATTTTACGGTGAGTACAAAAATCCTATTTTATCAGGGGTTGGGCTTGGCCCCTTAGTACCACTGAAGTAAACTCTTAAGACGTCAGCATACTAAGACATTTCAGAGAATTTCATGCTCCCTGCTTTGTGGGAACAGTTTGGGGATGGCTCCTTCCTGTTCCAACATGACTCTGCACTAGTGCACAAAGCAAGGTCCATAAAGACATGGATGAGCGAGTTTCGGGTGGAGGAACTTGACTGGCCTGCACAGAGTCCTGACTTCAACCCGATAGAACACCTTTGGGATGAATTAGACCGGAGACTGGTAGCCAGGCCTTCTCATCCAACATCAGCGCCTGACCCTACAAATGCGCTTCTGGAAGAATGTTCAAACATTCCCATAGACACACTCCTAAACCTTGTGGAAAGCCTTCCTAGAAGAGTTGAAGCTGTTATAGCTGCAAAGGGTGGGCCAACTCAATTTTGAACATTACGGACTAAGACTGGGGTGCCATTAAAGTTCATGTGTGTGTAAAGGCAGGCTTCCCAATACCTTTGGTAATATAGTGTGTAGGTATGTATGTGTATACATATATATATATATATATATATATATATATATGTATGTGTATATATATATATATATATATATATATATATATATATATATTTTTTTTTTTTTTTTTGCTCTTTGGAATAAATAACAACAGTATGGGTGAGTAGAAGGTTTTTTATTTTTCATGTTAAAGTCTTCAAATAGTGTTGACACACTTGCAGATCCCCAATCATATACTGTAGGCCATGACTGATTTTACTCTGGTTTAAGCCCATCGTACAAAGTCAGCTGTCTTTCTATTCCTTTTTCAGTGGTTCTTTGTTGCGTTCTCATCTTCAGTGGTTCCATGATATCGCTTTCACCCTATTAGTTTTTCTTTGTTGGAAAATCTCTGTGCAGCTTGCCTGAGTATTTAGCAGCGCCTCTGTGGGATAGGTATCCGTGCACCACATTGTCCCATTCACACAGATCCTGACTGACTCATAGGATTAGCTATTAGACAAAGGCTGCAAGTTAAATCCTCAGTCACTTGGGAAGATCTTATGATGTTTCTTGCATCTGTTGCTGTGTTTCCGCTCTATCCTTTTTAATGTGAAGAAATAAACTGAAACATCGGGGATTAACAGCATTTCTTGTTTGCATATGTATAACTTGTTTGCATAGTCTTCTTTTTAACCACTTCAGCCCGGGAAGGATTTATCCCCTTCCTGACCAGAGCTTTTTGTGCAGTTTGGCACTGCGCTGTTTTAACTGGTAATTGCTTGGTCATTAAATGCTGTACTCAAACAAAGTTTGCAACCTTTTTTTCCCACAAATAGAGCTTTCTTTTGGTGGTATTTGATCACCTTTGTAGTTTTTATTTTTTGCAATATAAACAAAAAAGACTGATAATTTTGAAAGCAAATGATATTTTCTACTTTTTTTTGCTGTAAAAAAATAAACTCCATTTTATTCATATTTTATTGGATTGCGCAAAAGTTATAGCGTCTACAAACTAAGGTTCATTTTCCTCTAATTAACGCAGCTTTTAGTTTGACTGCCTAGCTCATTTTTTGAGGTACTAAAATGGCAGGGCAGTACACCAAGACACCCCCCCAATGACGCAATTTTGAAAAGTAGACAAGGAATTTGCTGATATTGAATATTTTATTTTTTGTCATAAGTAATTTAAAAATGAAAAAAAAAAGATGTTTAAAAAAAGTTGTCAATGAAAGTATATATTGCTCAAATTACCACCAAATTACTCCAATTTAGAAAGTAGACACCCCAAGATATTTGCTGAGAGGTATGTTGAGTATTTTGCAGATCTCGCTTTTTGTCACAAAGTTTTGAAAATTGAAAAAATAAAAAAATAAATTTCCTTTTCTTTCTTCATTTTCTAACAAATGAGAGCTGCAGAATACTCACCATGCCTCTTGGCAAATACCTTGGGGTATCTAGTTTCCAAAATGGGGTCATTTGGAGGTGGGTTTTGTGCTATCTGGACATTTCAGGGTCTCGGAATCTGTGATAGGTAGTGAAGTAACCGATAGATAACACTATTATTATTATTATCAGTTATGTATTAATTTGTCTAGTCCCTATAGATTGGTTAGTCTATTAACACTCTGAGCACATGCTATCGTTAATATCACAATACTACAACAATTAGCTATGAAACCAAACACATGGTCTAAAATCAATCAAATCTCATTTATTTCCCAAAGAAATAAGAAAGCTTACATAAGGTATCAATAGAAATTACAAGAGTACATAGCATACAATTAGAATACAATACAAGCAATACTTAGCAGATCCTCATGGCTGTCCTCATGGTGGAGTGAGAGAAAAATCTCTTCAATCATTCCCTTTTTGCTAAACACACCACATCCCATTGCCCACCCCCCTTTGCCTGTGGACGAATCGGTGTCTCTGGGACGTCTCTTCCCCCAGGCTAAATATCTCTGACCGTCCTGCCATAGTTGGCCTCTGGGGGGCAGTGTTTGTCCATGAATTGCAACTGCTCTAACTGGGGTCACATTTGTGATTCGATTTCCGACGCCCTTCCTGCTCATTAGGCCCATCTTTTGTCCTCACAGACAGATCGGAGTCATCATTGTCATCAATCTATTTGAAGCTTCGTGCACACCAGGTGGGCTGAAGAGAACTCCTTTTGCTATGCAGATTCTGTTTGGTGCCACATTCCTCTATACCTTTTAAACGTGTGGGATTGCAAGTGTCAATATGGCTGAGCTTGGTTGTACAAACAGATGTTTAGAAACTTTAGATTTATAACATTAATTCATGTTCAATTCCAACAGGTAGTGAGGAGTGAAATCACCATTTTATGTCATTAGAAAGCCTGAAGGCGGTACTTGGTTTACTGGGGTCCTGTATATGGCTAGTCTCCCAAAAAGTCCTACACGTGATATCCCCGTACTCAGGGAGAGCAGCAGAATGTATTTAGGGGTGTAATTTCACATATGCCTATGGCGTGGTTGAGCAATATATAATTTAGTGACAATTTTGTGAAAAAAAAATAATATTGTAATATTTGCGAAACTTGTGGCAAAATATAAAATATTCCATGGACTCAACATGCCTACCGGCAAATAGCTTGGGGTGCCAATATATATATTTTTTTTTTCTTGCGAGAAAATTACTCTCAACCCCCAAACATATTTTTTAAAGCAAAGGTCCTACAGATTAGAATGGTGGGTTTTGCATTTATTTTTTACACAGTATTTGAGCAGCGACTTTTCAAAAGCAATTTTTTTGGAAAAAAAACACTTTTTTGATTTTGAATGCACTAAAACACACTATATTACCCAAATGTTTGATAAAATATAAAAGATGATCTTATGCAGAGTATGCATGGTGCAGTTCCTGTTTACATATGACATGATACCGACTCTTGCATTCGCCTTTGTGCGCGAGTAAGGGGGGAAGGGGTGCTTTCTATTTATTTATTTATTTATTTAGTTTGCTTTTTTATTTTATTTTTACACTGTTCCTTTCATTTTTTTTTTTTTATTGTTATCACAGATAATGTAAATATCCCCTATGATAGCAATAGGTAGTGACAGGTACTCTTTTTTTCCCTTTTTTTTTAAATTGGGTCCATTAGACCCTAGTTCTCTCCTCTGCTCTCAAAGCATCTGACCACTCCAAGATCCGTGTGATAAGATGCTTTACCAATTTCCAAATGGCGCTGTTTATATACAGCGAAACCAAATACATATCCAGTATAGCTTCTGGTTTTTAGGCCATAGAGATGCTTGGGGCCGTTCTGATCTATGATCAGCTCTATGGTCAGCTGACGGAGCCACCAGCTGCATTATCAGGTTCCCTAGTGGGACGGGAGAGCCCAATCCCACTGCTTGTAAAAGCAGTCTAGCGGCTTATTAGCCACTAGCATTGCTTTTACATGAAAGCCGACCGCTGACTGAAAGGAACTTTACGAACATGATACTTAAACCTGCAGGCATCATTCTGGTATAACCACTCAAAGTCAAGCAACATACCAGTACATTGCTGGTCCTTGTTGGCCATATATTGAAATGTTCTTTTTTTTTTCATGCAGCTTGTGGGCTGAACGAAAAAAAGAGATCATTAGAATACCGCGCTGCATCCACCCACTTCTAATGATGGGCATACATGCACCATTTTTTTTTTTTAACTGTGGTGTTGAAATCATCTACAGCGCTGGAGTCGCTGATTTACGATCGTGAGAGCAAATGCTGTTGTCACGATAAATAAATCAGTGCTGCAGCTAACTGGCGTACCTGAAAAGCAAACAATGGTAACAATGAAACATTATCTCAATCAAACCACAACAATCTGTGCCAAAAAAAAGTAAAAAATGTTTGCCAAAGCATGGAGGCATTCCGTCCCTTAGGGGCAAATCGCCCATCTACCTCTGCCCCTATGCTTCATCATATATGCTCTTTTTTTTTTAAACTATGATGGTGAAATCACCTCCTACAGTGCTGGGGTCACTGATTTACATATTGCGAGAGCAAACGCTGTTGCTGTCAAGATAAATCAGTGCTGCAGCTGAATGGCGTACCTGAAAAGAAAATAATGGTTAACAATAAAACACAGTAAAGTATAAAATAATTACATACCTGAAAAGCAAACATGATAAAACATAGTAAATAGAGACAGAAAAATAGAGAGAGATTTTTTATTTTATATATATATATATATATTTTTTTTTTCTTTTACACTTTTATTTGTAACTGTAACGGTTCCAGGTTTTGGTCTCTCAAAATGGGATGGTATCTTTGGAGACCCTGTGAAAGTGTACCCTAGACTGTTCCGTGCTGTACCCTATGCTAATACTCCACTAGTGTGTGGAAACGTTCAAAACATTCACAGATTCAAAGACCAGGGTGGTCTTGGACAGGAGGGACAATAATAGCGAGCTTTCTCCAGACACAACATCTTCTTTGGGGTGATCGTTGGGTAGGGGTACCAGGGAGGACATACGGAAAATGCCTCCCATGCATCCGGCCCCCTTCATTTGCATTGGGGAGGTGGGACACAGCACCGTCTGGAAACAGAAGGGCTGTGACGATCTCTTCCTGGAATTTGAAGGATCCAGTTCATCCTGAAGCTTTGTATAGCACATAAGTGTTCAGCAGAACCAATTGGAATAAGTATACAGACACTTTTTTATACCAGTGTCTGGCCTTATTACCGTCTGGAAACAGAAGGGCTGTGACGATCTCTTCCTGGAATTTGAAGGATCCAGTTCATCCTGAAGCTTTGTATAGCACATAAGTGTTCAGCAGAACCAATTGGAATAAGTATACAGACACTTTTTTATACCAGTGTCTGGCCTTAAGAGCAATTAAGTACAACGCCATTAACTAGTCGTTGAGGTCTACCCCTCCCATGTTAAGGTTGTATTCGTGGACACAGAGGGGTTTCTCCGCAACACCAGTCGCCGTAGGAATTTGGACTGTCGTATCTTCATGAAGGTAAGACAGAACGAAAACATTTTGTGAATCCCTCCACTTCACTGCGAGCAAATTATTACTTCTCAAGCAGGCTCTCTTCCCCAGCCTAAGACAAGAATCTACAAGCCGCTGGGGTAAGCCCTGGCGATTAGATCGCGCGGTGCACATGCGCCAATTCCATGATCAAACAAGTGACTAAAAAGTGGCACACTCGTATTATAATTGCCTATGTACAAGTTACATATATAGTTACATAGTTAGTAAGGTTGAATAAAGACACCAGTCCATCCAGTTCAACCAAGTAGTTCCCCTTTCCGAATAAGGGTGACACCAAGTCCCACACAATCTTACCAGCGATCCATGTGTAGTTTGGTCAGTTCTCCGCCTCCACGTGACTATCTTTTTCCTCGTAAATCATAAAACTATATGTATAGCCTGTTGCCCTGTCACCGAGCTTATACATCCTGACCCCATATCTGGCAGGCTTGCTGGGAAGATACTGTTTGAATGACAAGCGGCCAGAAAACTTAATCAGGGACTCATCATCGCAGACAACTTGATCGGGAGTAAACAACGCTGAAAACTGTTGGTTGAAGTGGTATACGAAAGGCCGAATTTTGTGGAGCCGATCGTATTCAGGGTCACCCTGAGGACAACAGTGTTCATTGTTGTTTAAGTGCATAAATCTCAAGATCTGCTCATATCTAGCCCTGGTTATGAAGGCAGAGAACACGGGCATATGGTGAATTGAGTCAGTGGATCAACGTGACTGCAACTCACATTTTTTAGTTATGCCCATGAGGAGGGATAGGCCCAGAAAGTTCTTAAATTCGTAGACCGTGATAGGTCTCCAATCTCTGGCAAGGGTCAACTGGGGATTAGCGGTGATGAATTGACCAGCATCCAAATTGCTTTGGTCCACAATAGATCTATAGAGATCTTCCGTGAAAAACAGCGAATAAAATTAAAAGGCACAAAAAAACAACTGTTTCCTCCTGAATTCCAGGTTCGCCAGTGAATGGGGGAAGTACGGGTGCTGCAGAAGTGGTGGGCTCCCAATTAAGGTTGGCAAATGCAGCAGGAATGGCACTATGGGCTCAACGGGCCTGTGTTTGTCTTCTTGGTGGCTGCGGGACACTACTTGCCACATCACCAGCTTGAAATGCACTTAATAGGACTCGCCACGTCACCACGTGATACTGCAGTGCTGGTTTGGCCAGGGTGTACTTGGCTGCTGGTGCTTGCCAGTTCTCCAGAAGGATGAGCGGCACTAGTACTGGCTCTCTGCTCCATACAAGAGCCCTGCGGGTCTTGCACCTCAACAACAGCAGAAGAACGAGGTCGGGTACTCCTGACCTTAGCAGGGACCACTACTCAGTCATCAGAGCTATCTGTCAGGGTGCCGCTGCTGTCTACTGGATCGTATTCTGAGCCTGAATCTGACAGATGGGTTACTTCATCTTCACTCTCATCTATCATTTTCAGAAATGTGTAGGCCTCTTCACTAGTGTACCTTTGATTTTACATTGTGGCCTCTAAATATACTGGTACAACTAGTGAAACTCAGAGGAAAAAAAGCACCTGATTGTCAGCTACTGCTTCAATCGGTACCAAAAAAACTGTTAGCGTTCGCAGGGATCAGGCCTGTGTCTGCGAATGCTGCAGTTATGTGTTTTGTAAGTGACAGCAATTGATTGATACTGCACTTGTGTGGACTGGGCTGGACGGAGGGGCTAAATGCAGGTGCTAGCAGTTATCCTGCTAACGCTGCGTTTTTGGGATCCCTAAACTACTGGAGACACAAGTATAGATCTGATCAGATCAAAGATATTGATCCGTTCAAACACTATACTACTAAGGGAGATGTACATGTTGTAAAGCGCTGCGCAAACTGTTGGCGCTTTATAAAACCTGTATAATAAAACCTGTAAAATAATGTATGTTGTGAGTGGGTGTTAGCGCTACTGGCACTAATCCGATACTGCCTGGGGCAACGCAGACCCTATCTGAGGCTAAAACCTAACTTTGATCACGCGCTTGGTCATCAGGGGTTAAGCCTTCATTGGGTAATATAGGGTGGGTGTCCTGACGCTATAAAAAACGAACTAACCAGTGTCACCCTTGACACTAGTATGGTGATGGGGGGGGGGGGGGTGAAAGGGTTAACTAAGGGTGCAATCAGGGGGTCAAAACCTTTATTAGGCAATATATGCGGGTAACTGATGCCATAAAAACCTGATGGTGAAACTAATCAACTAACTGATTAACTAATGTCACTGATGACACTAATACGGCAATCAGAAAAAAGATCATCTATGTCACTGTTAGTGACACTGAAACGGGGTGAAAGGTTTAACTGGGGGGGGGATCGGGGGTTAAACCTTTATTGGGGGGTTTAGGGGGTACCCTAGACCTACCTGGGCCTATTACTAACTACCCTAACACTTATTACAGGCATAAATTACACCAATGTAGTGATCAGTAAAAAATAAGAAAAATGCAATTGGTGACACAGTGACAGCGAGTGAAGAGGTTAAGGGGGGCAACAGGCAATCGGGGGTTAGAAGTGTTCCTACGTGTATTGTGTCAGTGTAGAGTTGGTGCAACTCACTGTAAGACGTCCTCTCCCCTCTCTGGAACGGAAAATAATTCCAGAGAGGGAGATGACATCACTTCCCTTGCCTGTGTTTACACTTGCAGGCAGGGGAAGCATTTTCATTCGCCAGAACCGATCAGCAGATCCAGGCTAGAAATCATTGGCCTGAACTTTAAGACTGCAATGAATTTGATTGACGTGGGGGGCACGCCCCCGGACTGCGAGCAATGTACAGGGACGTGATTTTGCACACCCGTGCAACTTTGCCAATGTATATCGGCGTGAGCCAGTCAACAAGTCATTAAAGTTAGCATTTTGGTGCTTCCTGGGTAGGAGCTGATGTAGCGGCACGGAACTGTTTATCTTCTTTTATAAAATAAGTAATAAATACATTTTTTTTTTTTTTTTTTACTTTGGATAGAGTAATGGCTGTATTAGGCTTTATTTCTGATTGTGGCCCTATTTGGGAGGGAAATACAAGAGTTTATAGTTATCATTGGAATGAAAATTGAGGGGAAATGAACAAGTAGAAATTATTTGCATTAGTTGTAGATTTTCTCTTACTTCCTGTTTTGTTTAACCACTTCCCACCCGGCAGCTGCATATTTACGGCCGGGTGGGCACTCTCTACTTCTGAGTGGATGTTCAGGAACGCCCCTCAGAAGGAGAGGGATTGCGCGTTCCCACGCAGCGGTGCAATTCCAATGCGCTCGTGTCAACCGTACATCTTAGATCGACAGGAGGGCTCTGTGATTGACCCTCCTGATCACATGATGGCCATGTCCAAGCACGGCCATCATGTGATGTAAACAAACAGCCAGCTGCTAGGCAATCGGCTCTCCTCTCCTTACAGGGAAGTTGTCGCTGAGGAGAGGAGAGCAGATCTCTGCAGCCGACTGGTGATCAGTGAGTATGAGCTGTTTTTTACAGCTTTTTACTCATAGATCACGTCTAGTGTCACCAAACAGTAAAAACAAACAAAGTAAACACGTCCCCAAAACACAGGTCCCCACGTAGTAATGATCCTCAAAACATGTGTCCCCCACATATATAACAGTAAAATTACATGTCCGTGATTACCTGCGCACATCTGTACATGATCATTTGCGTACATATGTCCGTGATCACACAAACCAATTATTATACACATAACAGGATTTTTTTTTACCAAAAATATGTAGCAGAATATATATTGGTTTAAATTTATGACAAAATTAGATTTTATTGGATTTCTTTTAAAATAGAATAAAAAAAATTGTTGTTTTTTTTCCATATTTCTGCTCTTTTTTTTGCTTATATCGGAAAAAACAAAGTTGTGAATAAATACCACCAAAAGAAAGCTCTATTTGTGAGAACAAAATGATAAAAATTTAATTTGGGTACAGCATTGCATGACCGCGCAATTCTTATTGAAAATGCGAGAGCGCTGAAAGATGAAAATTGGTCTGGGAAGGAAGGGGGCGAAAGTGCCCAGTATTGTAGTGGTTAATCATGTATGAGACAGGAAAAGAGGGGGAACACAAACAGCAATAAACACTTAAATCTGGTTCTAAAACGTTTATGACCAAATATCTTTTATGCTTTTTTGTTTTATTTACCGTAAAGAGGAAGTAAACTTTCCTCTATAACTTACCTATAGGTAAGCCTATAATAAGGCTTACCTATAGGTAGTGTAAATAGCTCTTTTTTCTTTTTTAATCTTTTATTAAGAAAACAATATTCCATAATAACAGTCAGCAGTCATAATAATCAAAAAACAATAATGTAATGACCCAAGGGTTATTATAAATCTGTTTACTACATATGCCTTTCTTAGTCATCTTGAATCTTTCCCTCTGTTCCTATATTTAACGTACTCTGACCCCATATTTGGGCTCCCTCAAACATGGCTGTATTGGAAACCCCCAAAAAATATTATTAACCAACACCCCCTCCCAAGGAGAGAAAAAAAAAACAGTCTGTTTTCACCTGCTGAACCATAGGAGTGCATGAACCTTCCAGCCAGATCCGCCTGAAAAGTTGGCAGGCAGACATGATTGGATCGCTCATGTGAAAGGACACTTAAACACTGTTCATTTTTTTTTTTTGTTCACCTGGTATTTCTTCCACTAACACACTTTCTGTCCTAGGCTGACAACATTCACTTACTAAAGGCCCATACACACAATCAGACTTTTTGACAACAGACATGCAAATTAGCTGTTTTGGAGCAACATCCGACCGTGTGTACGCTCCATCGGACAAACTTTTTCGGTTTTCATCTGACTTTTGTTGGCTATGCAAACGGACAAACTTTCTAGCAACAAAAGTCAGATGGAGCAAAGTCCGATCGTGTGTACACAAAACCATAGGACTTTTGTACAAAGTACAAACACGCATGCTCAGAACCAATGCAAAAGATCAAACAACAATACAGAAGTTGACCAAAGGTGGCAGTACAGAGCAGAAAAAGCACGTGATTTGTTGAACGTTAGCTGAAAAAGTCCTGCCGTGTGTATGTATGCAATACAAGTTCTCGGCCGACGCCCTTTGTACAAAAATCCACAGGAAAGTTTGTACAAAGTCCGATTGTGTGTATGAGGCTTAAGTAAGTGAATGTTGTCAGCCTAGGACAGAAAGTGTGTTAGTGGAAGGTACACCAGGTGAACAAAAAAAAATGAAGTGTACGCATTATGTCAAAGGACTGGTAATTTGGAGTATATTACATTTTTGTTCTTGGTTTTACATATTTTATCTTTATCTTGCATTTTTATAACTTTTAGCTTTATTTTGTCTTGTAGAGTAAAAGTAGATGAAAGCACAGCTGCCTTTACTCGTGTTCTGCAACAACTTGTAAATCGAGATCTTCAAATGGTATGTGTTATATTATGAGATATTCTTTTTTTTTTTTAATATAATTAATGTTTATTGAAGAAGAGAAGTGTGTACAAAGCATAACGATCAATACATAAACCAATATCAGGGGCAGCATTATTACATCGTTAGTTACAATGAAACAGTCAAATACACCCACCTCTTCCATTATGAAAGAGAGAATACAGTAGACAGAGATAGAGGAAAAGTAAAGAAAAGGAAAAGAAACAGGAAGAAAGAGAAAAAGAGAAACAAGGGGGGATGTGGGAGCAGGGGGCGGGGGAGGGGGGAAGGAAGGCAGACCACCCTCTGATAAACACTTTCAAAGATACAGTTGAGATCGCAAGAACAAGAGCTATGATCACATCACATTGGTTGAGACATTATGGCTGCATAACTAGATGAATATTTAAAGGCAACCCAACAGGCCCAGATCCTCGTCGCCAGCTCAGATTTACCCCGGAGGGAGAGAGTCATGTCCTCCATGTAATATGTGGTATCCACGTTGAGTAACCAACGCCGTAGCGTGGGGATCGTCTTCAGTTTCCAAAACTGAGGAATGAGGGTTTTGGCAGCGTTTAGAAGGTGTGGTGTAATCAACCTTTTATAGGGGCCGGTCGGCTTCCCCGTGCAATAGAACAGAACATACCATGGGTCGTTAGGGACCTCCCACCCCTGGATTTCCTTAATCGTATATAAAATCGCCAGCCAGAATGGGCGGATCCGCGGGCAATACCACCAAATATGAGCATGAGTGGCTACCTCTCCACACTCCCGCCAGCACAGTGGGGAGGACTGAGGAGAAAACCTGTGTAAAACAGCCGGTGTGTAGTGCCATCTGGTCAGAAGTTTATATGCCATTTCCGATGCTTTAGAGGATCCAGAGGAGGTATGAGCCAGGGTTAAGATTTGTGACTGCTGGGACGGAGATAGATCCGTATGCAGTTCCCTTTCCCAGTACCGTAGGAATGAGGGAGTACCAGTAGAAGTGAGGAACAACAATGCCTGATAAAAGTACGAAACCGGCCTCTCAATCGGGTCAGGGTCGGCGAATGCGGTTTCCACTGGTGTAAGCTCTGCCAAGGAACGCAAGGGCTTTGGGAGCATGCGAACAAAGTTCAATAGTTGATGATGTTTCCATCGATCCATGTAGGATATGGGGGAGTCACCCATGATGGAAGAAAGTGGCATAACGCCGGACGGGCCGGTGAAATGATGTAGGCATGCGTTAGTGCCCAGCCGCCACGGGTGAATCTGAGGGTCCATGTTACCCGGAGGGAAGAAATCATGACCCACCAAGGGCATCAGGGGGGAGTTATACAGCCAGCCATACATCTTACAGATAGAGTCCCATACCATCAAGGAGGAGTGTGTTAGCGGTGACGTGGTAGGCAAGAGAGTCCGGAACTTCCTCGGGATCCACATCAGTGTGGAAGGTTCAGCGCCACAGAGGTCCGTTTCTAAGTTTACCCAGAGTTTCGTGTCTTTGCCATATTTCAAATCAGAGAGCCTAGTCAGCACAATGGCTCTGTAGTAAAGCTTAAAGTCTGGTACAGCTAAACCCCCTTTACATTTAGGGCGGATGAGGAGAGATCTACTCAGTCTGGGTCTTTTCCTATTCCATATGTACCGGTATACCAAAGATGTCAAAATTGTAAAAAATCCCACCGGTATCCCAAACGGGACCATCTGAAGCATGAAGAGCACTCTGGGCAGCAAATTCATCTTAACCAGTCCAATTCTGCCCAGCCAAGAATGTCGTAGCTGGGACCACTTTTGGATATCTGACCTAAGTGTGTTGAGCAAAGGCAGAAAGTTAGCGCGGAATAGGGACGATAGGGAGGGCGTAAGCTGAATGCCCAAATATTTCATGGAGCTCAGCTGCCAGGTAAAAGGATAGTTTTTTTTCAGGTGAGACACCTGTCTGGCGGGGACAGAGATGTTTAACATTTCCGATTTAGACATATTGATTTTAAAATTGGACACCGCACCATAGGCCGAAAACTCGGACATAAGATTGGGGAGGGTGATCAGTGGTTGTTGTACATAAAACAATATATCGTCCGCGTATGCCGCGTATTTGTGTTCCGTCTTACCTATTGTTACGCCCCGTATGCTCGGGTTTCGCCTAACAAGGGATAGAAATGGTTCCAGGGAGATCGCAAATAAAATTGGCGAGAGTGGGCAGCCCTGGCGGGTGCCATTGTATAGGGTGAAGGGGGTCACTAAGGGTACCATTAATCCGTATCTGAGCAGTGGGGCAGTGGTACAGCGTCGCTATTTTAGAGCGCAAAGAGGGTCCTATACCCAAGTGCGTCAGCGTAGCCATAAGGAAGTCCCAGTCCACCCTGTCAAACGCCTTTTCAGCATCCGTGGAGAGCAACAGGGTGGGCTGGGAAGTCCGCCGCACATATGCCATCAAGGAAAGTGTGCGGAGAGAATTATCTCGCGCCTCCCTCCCAGGGATGAATCCCGTCTGATCCCTCGATATCCACTGTGGTATCAAGGGGAGCAGCCTATTCGCTATGGCTTTAGCGTAAATCTTCGCATCAATATTCAAGAGCGAAATAGGGCGGTAGCTCGCGCAGTCACTAGGGTCCTTGCCCTCCTTGGGTAATACCGTGATATGGGCATGAGTGGTCTCCGGGCGAAGGTCCCCGCCGGTCGAGGTCACGTTAGCGTATCTGGTCAAGTACGGAAACAGTATGTCAGCGTACGCTCTATAATAAGACACCGTGAGGCCGTCCGGTCCCGGTGCCTTACCACACGCCATATTTTTCATGGCGCCCAGAAGCTCCGCAGCCGTAAACTCCCCCTCCAAGGAAGCCAAGACCTCCTCGGAGAGCTTCGGGAGGGCTGCACGGGCCAGGTAGTCCCCAATAAGGCGTCCCCGAGCATCTCTATCTTGGACACCCTGGTGCACCTGATATAGACGCTGATAAAAGTCCCTGAATGTCTTGGCTATACGGGGGGTCTCAAACACCAGGTCTCCCGAGGGGGTCTTAATTTTAGCAATAAACGCCGCGTTTTTACGCTGTCGCACCGAGTTGGCCAACAACCTACTGGGTTTATCCCCCCACTCATAAAATCGGTGAGCTACTATCCGAGAGCGCCGCTTTTGATCCAAATGAAGGAGGGACTTTAGGGTCTCCCGTTTCTCCGTTAAGGCGTGAAAAAGGGCCGGAGTCTGGTTCAGTTTATGTCGGCGTTCTAAGTCTGTAATATCGCGTAACAAGTTGGACTGCTGTAGTAAGCGCTCCCTCTTTTTCCTAGAACCCAATTCCATAAACTTACCCCTAATATACACCTTGTGGGCCTCCCATAGCACTCCCGGTGAAACGTCAGGACTGACATTAGTCTTAAAATAAAACTCTAAACTGTCACCCATCACCTTTTTATCTGCCTCCTCGACTATAAGGTCCTCGTTCAACTTCCAATTAGTTGATTTCAGGGGTATGGACGCCACTTTAATGGTTAAGGAGATCGGAGCATGATCTGAGAGGGGGGATGAGTCAATGCTTGACTTCACTATGAGCGGTAGGTGCTGGTGATCAATGAAGCATAGATCAATTCTGGAGTATGTTTGGTGCACAGAAGAATAGTATGTAAAGTCCCTTTCCCGCGGGTGATTAATTCTCCAGACATCCATCAACTGCAGGTCATGGAGCCGAGATCGTATATACCTCAATCCTCTGCCAGAAAGCGAGGAACCACCTCTAGAGGTGTCCACAGTAGGTTCCAGGGGAACATTAAAATCGCCCGCTAGTAGAATGCATCCACGTGCAAAATTTCGTAGGGAGTAGAGTGTGGAGGCCAGGAAACGCGCCTGGTTTTTGTTAGGGGAGTATAAGGTGGCCAAAGTACACTGCATGCTGCCCAGGGTACCCCGCAGAAACAGAAAACGTCCCGCAGGATCACTCAACATTTCCTCAAGCGTGAACGCGGTTCCCCTACGAAGCCCAATGGCCACACCTTTTGCTTTATAAATGTCGGAGAGGCTGTAGTACCACGTGGGGTACTTTGGTGAGTGTAACCTAACTAGAGTCGTCTGCGTGAGGTGGGTCTCCTGGAGGAAGACCACGTCCCCCCGCAAATGGTTCAGCTCCCTATATAAGGTGTGTCTCTTCCCCGGGGCGTGAAGGCCCCGTACATTAAAAGATATAAGGTTCACAGTAGCCATGGGGTCTCAGGAGGAGGAACCGCGATCACCACATCATTACCACTGCAACATAGAGGCGGTCTGCCACTAATTAGGGGGGAGGGGATCAGAGGGGATGGAGGCAATAGACAAGAGAGGTGAAAGAGAAAAGGAGAGGGGAAGGAAAGGAGACAAGAGAATGAAAGACCCCACCGTAGTGGGAAAAACAAATTGAACCAAAAAAAGTGCTGTCGGAGAACAGCTAGTAGTGCACGCATTACCATGCCGTGCGCGAGCGGGCTGCGCGACCGCCACAGGGCCCCCACGCCCCCCACCCCAGCAGGGGCACGGACGTCAGGGCCCCGCGCCGGGCAGCCCCCGCTCAAAAAGGGGGGGACGGGACTCGGGCAACCGGGCGCAAACCACACCGTAAAGGTCCAAAGTAGCGCCCCGCGGTCCGGTGCCGACACCAAGGCATAAAAATATAGAAATAACATCATCCAGAACATAATACAGTAAAACGCCTGTAGAGAACAACATGAGTATGAAGCTAAGGCGGTAAAACGTATAAGGGGGGGGAGATACCGCGAGTCAGTCACGCTCCAAAGGCAAAGGGGGGGAGGGAAAAGTAACACGCCATTAAATAAAACGGCAAATCAGCAATGTCCACTTCCAGACAGGGGCCCCCAAGGATGTACCGGGGTGTGGGCCACACGGCCAAGGGTGACCCATCCATGGCCTTGCAAAAACTAGTTGCCGCCAGAGGCTGTCAGCTTCCTCGTCCACTCTCGGTAAGGGAATCCCCCCAACTGTGTTCAGGCGGTATGCCCCACAAATGCAAGTAGACATCCAGAACAAGGAAACAAGCTGTAGGGCAGAATGCCATTTCAAGGGCGGTAATCAGGTGCAGAAGTGCGGCGGGCTTGGCTCACTCTCTGCCAGCCCTGGTCAGCCCCAGCGGGCAGAGGCGGAATGCCTTCCTGCCATCCAGGCAGTTCCGGGATAGGAACGGACATATCAGTGCAGAATTTGGGCAGCTCCTCCGGGAATCGAAGTATTGCGGTTTTGCCATCTCTAGAGGCGATCAATGCGGCAGGGAAGCCCCACTTATATTTAATGGACGCCGCCCGAAGTAGTTCCGTGAGGGGACGCAGGGCCCTGCGTCAATCAAAGGTCTCCTTAGCCAGGTCCGGGAAAAAGGATAACATCGCTCCATCAAAATCAAACGGTGTAGCTCCCCTAGCTTTCTGCATAATCAGTTCCTTTTCGGGATAATGGTGGACCCGGCAAATGACGTCCCGTGGGATGTCTGTAGCAAGGTTGCGTGGTCGGAGCGCCCTGTGCACCCGGTCAATCTTCAAGGGGGCGTCAGCGGCTCTGCCCAGAAGACTGTTGAAAATACCCCGAACGGACGGTAAAAGGTCGTCGTCCCCAGTCGCTTCGGGGAGTCCCCGGATCCGAACGCCATTACGTCTGTTACGATTCTCTTGATCTTCGAGCTTGTAAACGGTCGTACGATGCGAAATGGCAAGTTGGCGTGTAGTCGCCTGTAAGGCTCAGATAGCGTTCGCATGGCGGTCTAGACATTGCTCCGTCTCTTCGACACGAACCAGCACTTGCGAGAGATCCGTTCGGACTGCGGAGACCTCCTTCTTAATGACCCGCTCGAGGTTCAGCAGCATGGAGGCTAGATCGGAGGTGGTAGGGAGGCCGCTCACCCTCGGCGCCGCTCCGGCGGAAGGATGTTGATCCTCTTCTTCGCCCGAGCCCACCGAGGACTCGGGCGAACGCGACCTCCGGTCCGGCCCATCGCGGGAGGCGAGCTCTACTCCACCCCGCGGCTTGCGGCCTAGGTCGTCTTGCTCCTCCACCTCGTCCGGTTCCACGGAAAGGAATCGCTTGATTGACCCCGTCGAGGCAACTTTCTTGGGCAGAGACTTGCCTGTCCGCCGGCCCATCGTTCAGAAGGTAAAAGTATGACTTTTTGGATGATTTTATGTAATTTTATCAGTGTCGGCCCCGGAGCTCACAGAGCACACGTCTGCTCTAGCACATCACCAGGCCACGCCCCATATTATGAGATATTCAAGCCAATGGTCAGCACTTCCCAAAATTGAGATTGGCTTATGGGCAGATTCTGTTGGGCTTTTCATTGTCTGCTCTTATATTTTTAGTGTTCCTGCACACATTTGAGTTTTCCCATTGCATTATCCACATCTGCCTTGTCGGGTAACCACCCCGGAACCAAACAGCATGGTTTGCGATCACTATGAAAGCCAAACATATTCCTCAAAAATAAATACGGAGTGTGCCAGCTCAGCTGTCTTTATACCTTGCACATCTAGCTAGCTATAGCTGTTAAAATTATATACCAACTGAAAAATATAGGTACATTAAGCCAAAATACATAGCGAATATACAGAACATAATGTTGAACCCTATGAGGGGTGAATTTTGGTTATTTTTTTCTGGCCTTTTCAAGGCCAGCTTGCAAGCCTTTAGTTAAGGCTGCATTCACTCCAGCTTGTAAAATGCACGTAAAATGCTCATCTCTAAAGTTCCAGCCCAACAAGCAAAATCCCATTCATTTAAATGGCCCCTGTTCACATCTGAGCATTCTGTCACCTGATGCAAATCACCTGAAGCTCAAAAAAGTGCACAAGCTTCTTTTAAGCAGAATATAGGCGTTTCACAGATTTTTACACTGGTAAACTTTGGGCCCTAAAACCGCCTGTACAAAAACGCTGCAGAAACGCCAGAAAAAAAAAACGCCTTAAAACGATACACTCATGTGTGAATGCAGCCTTAAGGGCACGAATAACCGGGCACTGCCATGGGGGACATGTACTAATGCGAAATTTGTTTTTTTAAAGCATATTATTCAGCAGCCGTATCGCTCCTCTCCTGTAGGCAGTTCACACTGCCTTCTGCAAACCGCTGCGGGTGTCATTACAGTGTTAATGACACCCCCAGAATGGTTCACAGATTGCAGTGTGAACTGTGAACTTACACAGGAATCGGATTGATTAGGTGAGAACAGCCATGCGATCCAATTTTTCTGGGTGAGTCCCTGCACTTTTTTTTCTGCGAATCTAATGCGAGTTCAGGCATACAACTGTATGGCTGAACTCGCATCTCACAGACATCGCATGTGATCGGGCGTGCAGATGCGAATCATATGTGATGTCTGTGATTGCAGTAGAGTGAACCTGTGCTAAAAGCGTTTTAAAATGGCTACATTAAAAATACACAAATCCTCTTAATCTGCTTGGGACATGCCTAAAACTCGTTATGGGTAGAGCTCCAAAGGGATGAAGCTAAGGGGAAAATAATACTGGGAGTATGCTGTAGGCCCACTAACCTGAGGGAGGAATGGGAGACAGATCTCACAATTTGGATTAGCAGCAAGGATGGGAAGTGTTATCATAATGGGGGATTTTAATTATCCAGGCATAGACTGAGCGGAGGGAACCACACATTCATCTAAGGCTCACCAGTTCCTACATTTCTTGCAGGACAATTTTATGGGTCAGATGGTAGACACACCAACTAGAAATAAAGCGTTACTGGATCTACTGATTACCAACAATACAGACCTGATCATGGATGTGGAAATCCAGGGTAATTTAGGGAACAGCGATCACAGATCAATTGACTTTAGTATATATCACACAAATACGAAACATAAGGGGAATACAGACACACTTAAAGCGGAGGTCCACCCTAAAATGGACCTCCGCTCATCTGATCCCTCCCCCCCTCCGGCGCCACAATCGGCACCTTTCAGGGGGGAGGGGGGTGCAGTTACCTGGATAATCCAGGTAACTGCACCCACTTCCGGGCTAGCTGCCTGCGGAACGAGCGTAGGTTACGCCCCCGTTCCGCAAGCGCCCGCCCCCTTCAGCAAGTGCCCCGCTGCCTGCTGGGAAACACACAGCTCCCAGAGGCAGCGGGGACCATCCGGATTGCGCCGCGCGGCTCGCGCATGCGCAGTAGGGAACCGGGAAATGAAGCCGAAAGGCTCAATTTCCTGATTCCCATACCCAAGATGGCGGCGGGACCCGGCAGCCGAGCGAGCGATCGGCTTCGGGTGCCGACATCGCGGGCGCGCTGGACAGGTAAGTGTCACTATTTAAAAGTCAGCAGCTGCAGTATTTGTAGCTGCTGGCTTTTAAAAAAAAAAAAAAAAACGCGGAGTCCCGGTGGACTCCCGCTTTAATTTCAAAAGAGCCAACTTCCCTAAACTGCGAACCTTGCTAGAAGGCATAAATTGAGATAAAATCTTAGCAACAAAGAACACGGATGGGGAGAGATGGGTTTGCTTTATGGGTGTGCATATTAAATAAGGGCATTAGCCAATGCCTCCCATTGGGTAATAAATTTAAAAGAGCAAACAAAAGTCCTGGATGGCTTAACTCCAATGTATAAATGCATAAAAAGCAAAGGAGAAGGCCTTCAAAAAATACAAGGTTGAGGGATCATCATCAGCATTCAAACTTTATAAAGAATGCAACAAGAAATGTAAGGGTGCAATAAGGATGGCTAAGATAGAACAAGAAAGACACATAACGGAGGAGAGCAAAAATAATAATAAAAAAAAAAATTGGAAAATTACTCACCTCTAAATACCTGTTGCTAGGGGGTCCATCGTAGTCTGCCTTCTTCCTTGCCCGGGCTGGTGACATCACTTCCCCTCGCACCGCACAATCATCAGTTATTAAAAGTCAGCAGCTGCAGTATTTGTAGCTGCTGACTTTTTTTTTTTAGGTGCACCCCACTTTAAGTATGTAAACAGTAACAAACGGAGGACAGACCATATTGGCCCCATAAAGAATGAGGAAGGACATCTGGTTACAAAGGATGGGGAGATGGCGAAGGTATTGAATTTATTCTTCTACTCAGTCTTCACAAGGTAATCGGGGGGGGGGCTTCAGTAACCAAAACTGAAGTATTCAGCCTCATGACACAGCACCTTCATGGTTAACAGAGGACAGAATTAAAATTAGACTTGGGAAACTTAACATTAATAAATTACTGGGTGCTCCCCAGGGTCTTCGTCTGCATGGAATCCACGGGTGGCGAGTCTAGTTGTTTGAAATTACTCTCTCTTCTACACTTTACCTCCTCTTTCTTTCCTTTCTTTACTATCCCCCTTCCTTAAATACAGTCCATGCATTTACAGAAATATTTTCTTCCTCGTGGTATGTTTAAATGATGATCGGGACCTGCATATAGGTCTGTAGGTACTACCACTGTGTTGGAGAAAAGCTTTCTTAGAGGTGAGCCTCAACACTGGTGGGTCAACCAGCAAAGCCTTGCGCTCCACAATTGCAGGATGCATCTATGTTACCTACAAAAGTCTGCTGATGCTTTCTTCCCTCGCTCCCCTCTCCCCTGCTGTGTTTTTTCTACACCACTACCCCCCTTGTTTTTGTGCTCTATATTTTTGCATTTTAATATTTAAACCTTAGTAAAAATTGTCAATTATAAAAAATAAAGCACCGGGACCAGATGGCTTGCACCGAAAGTACTTGGGGAACGAATGCCCTGTACATACAAACGGTTTTCCCATCGGAATAAACTCTGAAGGTTTTTCAGACGGAATTCCGCTGAAACGGTCTTGCATACACACGATCACACCAAAGTCCGATCGTCAAGAACGCGTTGATGTACAGCACATATGACGGGACTATAGAAAAAGGAAGTTCAATAGCCAGTAGCCAATAGACGAGCGGTTTTCACTATAGGAATTAGTTCAGTCGGAAATATTTAGAGCATGTTCTATTTCTAGGTCCGTCAGAATTTTCGAAAAAAAAAGTCAGATGAGGCATACACATGATTGGAATATATGATGAAAATATCCCGTCTGACTTTTTCTGTCGGACATTCCGTTTGTGTGTACGCAGCATTAGTTAAGTATTTGCCAGACCATTGTTCCTAATTTTTATTGACAGTTTACTGGATGGAATGGTACCAGTTGTTTGGAGAAAAGCCAATGTAGCCCCAATATTTAAAAAGGGCCCAAAATACATACCGTATATACTCGAGTATAAGCCGAGATTTTCAGCCTCTTTTTTGAGGCTGAAAGTGCCCCCCTCGGCTTATACTCGAGTCATCGCTGTCTGCCCGCTCGATCAGCGTGTCGAGCAGACAGACAGCGGCCATTCTATAGTTCAAAAGCCGCGCCTCCGGCTCCGCCTTCGCCTGTGATAGGCGGAACACTGAATTTCCCAGCAGCCTGTGTTCCGCCTATCACGGACATCGTATCATCCTCGTACTACGGACGAGGATGATACGATGTACGTGATAGGCGGAACACAGGCTGCTGGGAAATTCAGTGTTCCGCCTATCACAGGCGAAGGCGGCGGCGCAGCTTTTGAATTTTACAATGGCCGCCGAGGCGCCGACGAAGAGGGCACGGGACGGAGGCAAGGCACGGGACGGAGGCAAGGCACGGCGGCGAGGCACGGAGGCAAGGAGGCAAGGCACGGGACGGAGGCTCGGGACGGAGGCTCGGGACACAGGTAGGCTGGACACACACACACACACACACACACACACACACACACACACACACACACACACACACACACACACACGGATGGATACACACACACACAGGGATGGATGGATGGATGGAGACACACACACACAGGGATGGATGGATGGATGGATGGAGACACACACACACAGGGATGGATGGATGGATGGACACACACACACACAGGGATGGATGGACGGACACACAGGGATGGACGGACACACAGGGATGGACGGACACACAGGGATGGACGGACACACACACAGGGATGGACAGGCATGTCTTACCCTCGGCTTATACACGAGTCAATAAGTTTGCCAGTTTTTTTGGGGGTAAATTGGGGGCCTCGGCTTATATTCGGGTCGGCCTATACTCGAGTATATACGGTACCTGGGAATTACACACCAGTTAGCCTAACATCAATAGTATGTAAACTCTTGGAGGGGAGCATAAGGGACTATATACAAGATTTGAGTTATGAGAACGGTATCATTAGCAGTAATCGGCATGGATTCATGAAGAATCCTTCTTGGAAAACCAATCTATTAACCTTCTATGAGGAGGTGAAATGCCATCTAGATAAAGAAAGGCCCGTAGACGGGGTGTATCTGAATTTTGCAAAAGCATTTGACACAGTTTCCCATAAACGTTTACTGTACAAAATAAGGTCCATTGGCATGGACCATAGGGTGAGTACATGGATTGAAAACTGGCTATAAGGGCGAGTTGAGAGGGTGGTGATGGGGAGCACTCGGAATGGTCAGGGTAGTGGGGTCCTCCAGGTTTCTGAGCTGTGACCAATCCTGTTTAATTTCTTCATAAACGACCTGGAGTATGGGGCAAACCGTTAATTCTCTGTATTTGCGGACGATATTAAGCTAAACAGGGCAATAACTTCTCCGCACTATGTGGAAACCTTGCAAAAAGATCTGAACAAATTAATGGGATGGGCAACTACATGGCAAATGAGATTCAATGTAGAAAAATGTAAAATAATGCATTTGGGTGGAAAAAATATGAATGCAATCTATACACTGGGGGGGAGAACCTCTGGGGGAATTTAGGACTGAAAAGTACCTGGGGGTCCTAGTAGATGATAGGCTCAGCAATGGCATGCAATACCAATCCGCTGCTAACAAAGCAAACTGAGTATTGGCATGCATTAAAAAGGGGATTAATTCCAGAGATAAAACGATAATTCTCCCTCTCTACAAGACTCTGGTCTGGCCACACCTAGAGTATGCTGTCCAGTTCTGGGCACCAGTCCTCAGGAAGGATGTACTGGAAATGGAGCGAGTACAAAGAAGGGCAACAAAGCTAATAAAGGGTCTAGAGGATATTAGTTATGAGGAAAGCTTGTGAGCACTAAACTTATTCTCTCTGGAGAAGAGACGCTTGAGAGGGAATATGATTTCAATTTACAAATACCGTACTGGTGACCCCACAATAGGGGTAAAAAAAAATTGCAGAAGGGAGTTTAACAAGCCACTCATTAAAATAAAAAAAAAAGGAGGTTTAACCTTAAACTACGTAGAGGGTTTGTTTACTGTAAGAGCGGCAAGGATGTCAAATTCTTTTCCACAGATGGTGGTCTCAGCGGGGGGCAACGATAGTTTCAACTATTAGATAAGCACCTGAACGACCACAACATACAGGGATATACAAGGTAATACTGACATATAATCACACACATAGGTTGGACTTGATGGACTCGTGTCTTTTTTCAACCTCACCTACTATGTAACTAGGGAATCTGTACGCTGCACAGATTTCCTGAATTTCTTCCTTCAGTTTCAGAAGTTCAACATGGAATTGGCCAGGTTTGTTAAGCCTCCCTCCATCAGGCGGATCGGCTACGGGCTTCCAGGATGCCTGTTTGCTCATCCTTACCTTACCTTTCCCTTTTAGTTTATTCTTCTCCTCTCTGACCTGTCCGTGGCTCTTCAGGTCATAACCAAGTGCTGTTCTCTGTCCAGGTTTAGCTTTGCTCTCAGAATGTCCACATTGTGCTGAAGGATTGAACCTTCCAGGCACTGGCTGGCAACATGGAACAGACAGAGCTTCAAGTTGATCATCAGCTTCCAGAAGTCTTCATTAGATCTGCTTTTCTGCTGGTGATTGCCTTTGCTTTGGGATATTCCGGGCACATTTTTTTGAAGTAGGTTTTTAGCACACTTTATAGCACTACTTTCTCTTTCGTTCACTGACTGACAACTCTATTAATCTTGACCATAGGGTTGTTACGCCACCTTCAGGAGAGGACTAGGCAGAACATGTTATACATGTGAAAAAACAGAACTTTACAGTTCCGCCCAGGGGGCTGTCCCTCTAGTAATAACCCATCTGCCTGTTTCCTGCAGCTCAGTTTTTTTCTTCCTAGGGAAGGAGATGAACCTAGGATCCCTGCAGGACATTCGGTCCTGAGATTTTTTTGCTGAAGTTTGCCTTTTGCACAAGATTTTAAGATCCTGTGATCTGCTATCAACAGCTGGCTGGGTGACAGGCTGGATAATCTAGATCCTTGTCTCCCCAGCCTGGCCATCCAGCGTTTGCAGACCCTAGCTATGCGCTGGATCCGCCACGACATGCCCCTCAGGCTCCGGAGGCGGCCAGTGAGTGCAATGCTCCAGGGCACACATATGACCAGACTACTGATGTCTTTGTCACAGTGTGCTGTGGCCAGCGGCCACCTCGTACTGATCAGAAAGTGGGTCTGTGATGGGATGTCCCCAGCTCGTCCAGATGGTAGGTACAGCTCTCCCTGCCTCTGCGGAATTGAGCAGCTGGGCATTCCCTGGGAGGTCGATTCGGGGTCCCTTTCTTCTCTCCCTATCCCTATTTTCCCTCCCTCCCCTGTGGGGGATGCTGCATGGTGGGCTGCTGAGCGGTGTGTGTACCTGTAGCCCTGCAAACCCTGCAGGAATTTAGGTGACTGTTGAACCTAAGGGCTCTCACCTTGGATGGGGGGCTGCGCTAGGTGGCTGTGTTCTTGGGTGTCTGTGGTCTCCCCGCTGGGTGTCTGGAGGTCTGCATGTGCTGACCGCCATTTTCACTGTCCTTTCTCTGTGTACAGTTGTCGGTCATTTTTGGTGTGCCTCAGTGGAAAGCATGGTCAGGGGCCATTTTTCTGTAGCTCGGCTGCCATTTTCTCTGTGATTATGTCTTTTATATAGGGTGGCTGGCGGCCATTTTGTTGTAGTCCAGCGCAGTTTTTATGCTCAGCGCTGGTCCCTGCTGCTCAGAACAGCACAGTTTTTCACTCAAGACACCTGGGAGCTGACTCAGGACACAGGCATTTATATCTGAACGGCGCAAAACTCGGTCAGGGTGATGAGTCCTGCGGTGGGGGCCCCTCAGTCTGCAGCAGCTAGGAGGGAGGGACTGTGCACCTGTCCAAAGTCCCCAAGGGTGGCAGACAGAGTGGGTCAGCATGGCTTCAGAAACGAGTGTTTCTTCCCCAGAACTCCCTGCAATTGCAACTGGCTCCTCTGCAAACAGTGCAATGCCTTTGGACGCTTTGTTGGACGGTCCTTGAAATGTTCGTTGCCAGGGTGGAGGCAGTGTGCGGGCGCAAAGGTGGTAAAAAGCGGCTCCCCTGCCCCCCCTCCTCCGGGGAAAGCTCTGACGCAGACTCGGACTCCGCTGGGACTGGTGGCCCCTGCTCTGTTGCTTCAGATGACGCTGACCAGGACCGATTGGACAGTGAGCATGAATCCCACGTCTGGGTCCGCGCAAGACAAAACGCTAGTTGAAGCACTTATCACAGCTGAAAATTCAGGATACAGAAGGTCCCTCTCCTGAAGTAACGGTCCCTTTTGTGTCCCGTGAGCCAGCCCGTATACCTAAGGTGTTTCCGTATCTGACTTATTTCGATAAGTTCATATACAAGGAATTTGGAAGACTACAATTGCCCTTTTCGGTCCCAAAAAGAATGGCAGTGTGTTACCCCTTTAAAGAGAGCCTTCCTCCGGTCATGGACCCCCACCCCCCCAGTATCCAGGTTAAATAAAGTAACCAGAATCCCGGTAGAGGGGACTCCTGTGTTTAAGGACCCCACAGGCAGGAAGGCCGAGGCAGTGGTCCATTCCTTGTTTACGGTTGGGGGGTCAGCAATACGACCAGTACTGGCCACAACACTTGTGTTGCAGACATTTACTGAATGGGCAAAACTTTTGCACTGCAAATTGGAGAAGCAGCAGGCTACTCCCATCTGCGTGGAACTAGCAGACCAGTTAGTGCACGGCCCTAAGTTAATTTGTGACGCAGCTCTGGATACGCTTCCTCTGCTATCCAGGGCTTCAGTGTCAGCAGTGGTCCTGAGGTGCCCGATTTGGCTAAATTGCTGGTCGGCGGACCAGGCATCTAAAAAAGCCTTGATGGATCTATCCTTCCTTGGTGAGTAGCTCTTGGAGCCTCGTTGGATAACATTTTTAAGAATGTCACATGTGGGAAGAGTACCTTGTTCCCACAGGCCAGGAAGATTAAGGAGCCACGCTGCAGGCAAGGGCCCTCGTTTTCTGCTCAAAAGAGGCTTTACGTCCGTCCGGGACTTCGGCTAAACGCTCCCAGTCTAAGATAGAGTTCAAACAGATTCTTCCCCTCCAGCATACCCTCACTTCCGGCTCGCTGGGAGGCCCTATTGGGGGCAGTATGGGACCTGCTATGCCGAAGGGTGATAGTGCCTATTCCGGGCTCGGAAAGGTTCCAGGGGTTCTACTCCAATCTGTTTGTAATCCCCAATAAGGAAAGGGTACATCCAATCTTGGACCTAAAAGCCTCAATTCCTTTGTTAAAGTACAGAGGTTCGCTGCACTCCATCAAGGGGACTCCCTGGCGTCTTTTGGACATCCAGGATGCATACCTGCACAAACCCATATACCTCAGGCATCAGAGGGTTCTGCGATTTGCAGTCGGGAAGCCCACTACCAGTTGTGACTCCCTTTTTGTTTGGCTTCAGCACCCCAAGTCTTTACCAAAGTATTTTTTGGCATTGTTGCGACAATGCGGGATCGCAATTGTAGGTTACCTGGACAATCTCCTTCTGAGAGCAGCTGACGCCTCAGAATTAAAATAGGATGTGGCGATCGCCATGCAAACCCTGCAGGAATTTGGGTGGTTGTTGAACTTAAAAAAGTCGGTGTTCATACCGACCCAGCACTTGGAGTATCTAGGCTTACTGCTTGACTCCATAGAAGCGGGAGTGTTTCTCCCTTCAGACAAGCTGCAGACTCTCAGAGCTGCGGTACAACTATTGATGAACAGCAGGTGGTCATTGCTGTTCTTCTACATGCATGAGTTCTGGGCCTCATGGTGGCCTCCTTCGAGGTGGTACCGTACGCCCAGTTACTCACCAGAGTCTTGCAGAAGGAGATATTGACAAAATGGGACAAATCTCCGTTATCCCTGGATCGGCAGATTCGGGTGAGCCAGTCAGTCAGGGACTCCCTGCTCTGGTGGCTAAGGTCCTTGGCACTTTGGTCCAGGAAGTCCTTCCTACCTCTACATTGGACCCTGATCACAACAGACGCCAGCCTGACTGGCTGGGGTGGAGTACTGGGAGTACAGCCGACCCAGGGCCTCTGGTCGGCGGAGGAATCCAAGTTGCTGATCAATGTGCTCGAACTCCGAGCGTTCAGGCTATGTCTCTCCACATGGACGATGAGACTATGAGGGCGTCCGATCCGGATCCGGTCAGACAACGCCACGGCGGTGGCATATGCCAACCATCAAGGAGGAACTAGAAGCTTGGCTGCTGCACGGGAGGTCGCTCACATCCTTCAGTGGACAGAGCTACATGTACCGGCCTTGTTGGTCATTTTCATCCTGGGAGTAGAAAACGCAGGCGGACTACCTAAGTTGCCAGATGCTGGACCCAGGAGAATGGGCGCTGCATCCAGAGGTTTTCAGGCTTCTGTGCCTGCGCTGGGGCACACCAGATGTGACTCGTTTGGCCTCCCATCTCAATCGGAAGGTGCCAAGATTCGTATCCAGGATAAGGGATCCTTGGGCAGACGCTGGTGGCTCCATGGGATCAGTACCGACTGATCTACGCCTTTCCTCCGCTAAAGCTACTATCACTTCTGCTCCGCAGGGTGGAGGCCAAGGGGATTCCAGTGATGCTTATTTGCCCCACATTGGCCTTGGCGTCCCTGGCGTGCCGGCCTAGTACGCCTGGTTGCGGATGCTCCCTGGTGACTGCTGTTGCGAGAGGACCTTCTGTGTCAAGGTTTTAACAGCATGGCTGTTGAGAGCCAGGTGCTAAGGAACCGAGGCCTGTCGTACTCTGTGATTTCAACTAGGTTGAGGGCACGGAAATCTTCTCGGAAGATATACCGTCGTACCTGGAAGGCCTACATCTCCACGTGTGAGGAGATGGGGTGGCGTCCGCGCACCTATTCCGTTTCCAGGATCCTACTGTCCCTACAGCGAGGAGTAGACCAGAAATTGGTCTTAATCACCATTGAGGGACAAATATTTGCCTTGGCTGTTTTTTTCCAATGATCCCTGACATCTCACTCTCTAGTGAGCACTTTTATTCAAGGGGTCCGCCATGTATGTGCTTCAGAAACTGCCTTTGGAGAACATCAGGAAAATTCCTTTGTTGACTCTTTCTCAGAAAGTGGTCGTCCTAGTGGCCATTACTTCAGCCAGGAGGGTTTCGGAAATGGCGGCCTTGCCTTGCAAGTCGCCCTACCTGGTTATCCGCAAGGATAACCAAACAAAGAACTCGCTGCTCCAGGTGAGACAGGAAGCCTAATGATATCACAGGTCCTCGGCTCGCCTCCACATACGATCAACACTGAAGAAATGGCTGAACTCCAAGATCCATCAAAATTCTTATTTATTAATGAACATCCCAAATGTTACATACAGTACAAATGGTAGACGCGTTTCACACACTAACACGTGCGCTTATTCATTACAAAGATAAGCCAGCATTATTTTCCTTAAATAAGGTGTCCTTATTCTCTGTTTCGGTAGCTGGTCCGAAAAGAGGTATGGCAGTCTCATCGGCCACCATTTCCAGGTGGATCAGACAGATTGTGGTACAGGCCTATGCCTTGAAGGGGCAGGTGCCCCCCTTTCCTGTCACGGCCCGTTCCACCAGGTCAATTGGAGCCTCTTGGGCTTTCCGACATCAAGCTTCAGTGGCTCTAGTCTAGTGTGTAAGGCGGCTTTTACCAAATTCTACAAAGTGGATGTAAGGACATCGTCTGATGCCTGTTTTGGCCGCAAGTTTTGCAAGCGGCCGTGTAATGTTGCAATTCTGCACTCCTTTTTCTGTTGAAAGAAAATACAGTTACCTTTGAATATAATGCACTGTTGCATTGTTGACTGTAGGTTCTGATGCGGCTAGATAATGTGGTGACTCCCTTGTTAGGGAGCACTTCTGGTTGTGGGTGAAGTTTTTTTATGCTGTTCCCACCCCTCATTATGACACAGCTTCAGGATGTCCCTATGGTCAAGATTAATGGAGCTGTGTCAGTCAGTGAACGAAAGAGAAAATAGGATTTTTGTACTCACCGTAAAATCCTTTTCTCTGAAGTTCACTGACTGACACAGCACCCTCCCCTCCTATTGATTTACATGATATTGCTTGTTCACATACTGAGCTGCAGGAAGCAAGCTGAGGGTGTGTTACTGGAGGGACCACCCCCTGGGCGGAACTGTAAAGTTGTGTTTTTTCACATGTATAACATGTTCTGCCTAGTCCTCTCCTGAAGGTGGTGTAACAACCCTACGGTCAAGATCAAAGGAGCTGTGTCAGTCAGTGAACTTCAGAGATTTACGGTGAGTACAAAATCCTATTTTTTACTGCATTGTTTGTGAGTATTCTGGCCTTTGCTTTACTCTTAATAAATGTACTTGTCAGTATACTGCTCAATTAAGTTTTTATTTACATGATGTCCTGATGTGATGAGTCTGTCTAAGGAGGTTCCTATTGGTGTTCATGCAATCTATGTCCCCATGTGTATGGTGAAATCTAAGTGAAGAATTTTCAAATGTGTTTGACTGCTTTTGATTAAGTAGTCCACTCATTGGGGTAAGAGTCGATGTGAACTTTTCCTTCTTGGTGACGGATTCTTCCCAGCACTTTCCTTTGTGTTGACCTACACCTATTGGACTGTTTTTATTGAGATTATGTTTTCTCAACATTAGTACTTTTTATTAATTCTTAGCACTGCACTGTGATTTACGTTATTTTGTCTTCTTGCCAGGATATTTGTGTCAGCAGCTGTGTTGGTATTATTAACGCTATCATTTATTAGTGCAGATATTTTTGGTTTTTATTTCTTAAATGCACATAAAGGCTTGTGAAAACTGCAGCTTTTACCATACTTTTTTAAAATCTGCTTTTCTCCTGTAAGAAGTAAGAAGAAAAGGCTTCCAAAGGAGCACAGTGTGCATTAACAGTTTAGTGGCACCACATACATTAAATTAAAATTTTACATTTCCTGTGAGATAAGATTATCTTCATACTGTAGAAAACTTATCAAGGTAGGTTTCCAGAATAGCAACTGACAGATTTGGGACATGTCAATTGTGCATGCTACACAGACTGCAGCTTTAGCATTTTCAGGTGTCTGTTAGACATGATTTGCAAATGAGTGATTTGTGGTCAGTGTGGGAAACTCTAGCCAACAGTTCTGGAACCCCTGTCAGTTTTTTTTATTATTATTGCTGTGTGTACCTTTGTGATTTTTCCCTGCTGACCACATATGATTTTATTTTATTTTTTATTTTAATGCAATACAAAGAAAAGTAACAGATTACAAGAAGTATTGGGCATCCGCATTCGAAATTTCTGCCTCGCAGGTCAACATATGGGAATAACAAAAGGAGGCCATATTGGTAGCGCAGTACTAATGGTTAAAACACAGACAATTGGTAGTACACAACAGAATTCAGAGTCATTGCCACTCGAGTCAATCCTCGCCTACCACACCTTAACATCTCATTACATACTAATCCATTATCAAGAGTCGTTACTTGAGCTGTGTTAGCAGGCAGTAGATTTGGTATTACACCAATCTATACACGGTTTCCACCCCTTGTCAAAGGATACTCCACGGCCAGATTTAGGAGATAAAAATCTTTTGTAGGAGAAATAAATTTTACTAAAGCCATGACCTCGGATAGCTTTGGTGCATGGGTTACCTTCCAGTGGCTTGCTATAACAGTCCTCACAGCTAAGAGTACCTGAGCTACTACAGTACAGAATGTGGAGGGGGTACCTTTAATTTATAGGTTTAAACCTAGGTTCACTTTACAGCAATTTGACATGCTATTTGACCTGTCAAATCGGCAGCAATTGCTGGCAATGGCACCGTCCGAATTGGTGCGATGCCGCATTTGCGGTGCTGTACCAATTACCAAAAGTAGTTTCTATACTACTTTTGGCGACTTTGTGGTGTGATTTCCATGGACATCTGTGCAGCAACCCGCACAGATGTCTCTTATCGCCCGCGAAGTCAGGACTGACAAGCGGGAATGAAATTGTGCGAGTTCAGGTGAACTTGCGTGATTTAGGCTAGTGTGAACCTGGGCTAAAACTGCTAAAGCGGGGTTGAGTTGCAATAGGTTAATTGTGATTGAAGACAGAAGTCTAAAAATCATCTTCCACAAACTTTTTGGGTGCTTAAAAACCCAGCATATATGGTATAAATTGCCCACAGCCCCTCCAACATAGAGGAGATGTGGAAAATTTTGCCAATTGGTAGGGGGTTAGATAACATTGGGTGACATTTTTGAATCATCTCCCAATGGTTAACACAATGTGAGACTTTATATTTTTTCTCTTGGTGTCAGGAAAAATGGTCAGAAGTGATTCATGCTTATAGCAGAAGAATTACATTTTCTTTTAATTGAGACACACTATAGAGGGATATGATTTGTTAATTTTTCACGTCTGAGGTTTACAACCACTTTAACTACTTGGCGCCCGCCAACCATCAAATGATGCGCCCCCCCCCCCCAGAACGACCGCTCGTGGGGGCTCGCAGCGTGGCGATCGTGGCCACGCTGTGTTGCTAGTGTCCAGTGACAGCCGGACACATGTAAACAGAGAGATGCCGTTAATCGTTGCTCCTCGCCTCACACAGAGTGTGAGGAGAGGAGAGCCTATTAGCGGCATCTCCTCACAGAGGAAATCCAGGTATGTAATCAGTGCACCGATCATCAGTGTCTTGATTACAATTAAGTGCCAGCAATCTATGCCCACCACTGCCAGCAATCAGTGCCCACCTTTGCCCACAAGTGCCTGCAGTCAGTGCCGAGTGCCAGAAATCAGTGCCCGCAAGTACCAGCAATCAGTGGCCGTTAGTGATGCCAGTCAGTGCTGCCCCTCAATGCCCATCAGTGCCGCCTATCTGTACCACATACAAGTGCCACCTATCATTGCCCATAAGTGCATATTAGTGCCGTCTCATCAGTGCCCATAAGTGCCACCTCATCAATAGCCTTCCGTGCAGCCTATCAGGGCCTCATCAGCACCCATCAGAGAAGGAAAAAATTACTTATTTACAAAATTTACTGACAAACTATGAAAAACTTTAATTTTTTTTTCAAAATTTTCAGTCTTATTTTATTTATTAGAAAAAAAGAAAAACCCAGAAGTGATTAAATACCACCAAAATAAATCTCTATTTGTGTGAAGAAAATGATAAAAACATGTGTAGCATGACCGTACAATTGTCATTCAAAGTGTGACAGCGCTGAAAGCTGAAAAATGGCCTGGTTAATGAGGTGGTTAATGATTTATTTTTACTCTATTCCAATGTTTTTTTTTGTGTGTGTGACCAGCACCAGAGGACTAGAAACTCATCCTGCTTATGTTTCCCTGCAGACAGGCTGGGAACGATCTGGGTCATGTGACAGTTGTATATCTATTAGAAAACAAGGTCATTTTTTTTTTTTTTTTAAGTAAAATAATTACAATGCGGGGGGCGTGGCCTGACACAGCATGGAGTAGGACATGTGTGCCCTGAGTTTCCGTCAATTACTCCTGTAATACTTTATCCTGCACTCCAGCATCTACATGAAAACCTACCTGGGGACTCTCCATACACCCTGACTAACCCCCAACGGCCTTCAGCTGCGCTGCGATCCCCCACATGGCGGCCACCGCATTTAGGAAAGTCCCCGGCTACGGCCTACTCCCGGAGACGGTGGCCATTTAGGTACACCCGAACCTCCGGCCGGCGCTATATTCGGACCCTGCGGCCTTCTGGATCACCCCACATAGCCTTGACAACATATAAAACGTCACCCCAGACCCCTGAGGTATGCTACCATCAAAATCGCAGAAACCGGCAGCGGCAAAAGTTGAACGGTTGAACGGTACCACAGACAAGAAAAAGAGGACATGGAGGAGGATGGCACTCCTGAGAAGGTGGGGGGGGGGGGACGAATGGCAGACAACACTGACAGACTGCTTGAAGCGATCACTTTATACAGAACTTCCCTTACAGCACAAATTGAGGAGGTAGAGATGGACATTTCTCTTATTAGGTAGGACTTCCAAAAGCTCAGAGACTGGGTGAAGGAAACAGAGACCAGGCTGAGCACAGTGGAGGATGCTATTCCGCCCCTACAGAAATCCTCAGACCGCATGCAACAGCAAATACACCAACTCCTCACTAAGAAAGATGACATGGAGAACAGGCTGAGAAGATGTAATTCTCGCCTTATAGGCCTGCCATAGGGGACTGAAGGAAAGGACACTACCACATTCTTAGAACAACTAATTACCACCTATGGGAAAGAAGCCTTCTCCCCCATGTTCGCAGTCAGTGGAGTGAGCGCACCACATGCCAGCCAGACCACCCCACAGGAAGCTCCCCCCCGCACATTTATAATTAAACTCCTTAACTATAAAGACCGAGATAAAGCTCTGAGAATGGCAAGGGAGAAAGGCAACATCCCAGTGGGGAATGTTAAAGTGGCCATCTTCCCAGACTTCTCAGCAGAAGTTATTTCCTGGCTGGTGCACCGTGCTATCCCTGAAAGAGCCGATTGATCAAGTCCCAGGTATACAGTTTAGACTTTTGTGCTCACAATCACTTCTAGTGCAGTTCCTTTTTCTCTTATATTCACCGACCGAGACAGCTCCTCTCTGTAACTAAATGGGTTGTATAGTCTGCCATTAGGAGAAACTAGGCAAAATTGTTACACAATACACATAACTTTAATCCCGCCCCATGGGGGCTGGCCCCGTGCTATCAACCCTTCCCACTGCTCCCAGCAGCTTCAGTTTTTATTTTGCCTAGCAAGGAGAATGACCTAGGAAACCCTGCGGGCCTCTCTGTCCATGTTTTTGCTGCATGTTTGCTGCTTTTTGCGCAAGATGAGAGATCCTGAGATCTTCTGTCAACTGCTGGCTGGGTGACAGGCTGGTTAATGAAATCCTTGTAGTCTCCCCAGTCTGGCCATCGAGCGTGAGCAGGCCACAGCTACGGCTCGGCAGGCCACGACATACCTCATGCTCCAGAGGTGGTCGGTGAGCTTCAATGCTCCGGGTATACATATGACCGGACTACTGATGTCTGGATCACAGTATACCGGGCCAGTAACCTTCCCTGTAACTGCGCAGGAGTTGGCTACCACGGAATGTCTGCCAGCTCTTCAGGACTGGTAAGTATGTCTCTCCCTGCTATGGTGGGGGGGGCAGCTGGGCATTCCCTGGGGGGTCAATTCGGGGGCCACTTCACCTCCTTCTCTTCTCTCCCAAGACCCTATCACCCCTCCCTTCCCCCTCTGAGGGGGGTGTCTGCATGCACTGCGGGCGGTGTGTGTGTGTCGCTGTTTCTCACCTGTGGGGCTCTGTGCAGTTGCTGTTCAGTCCTGGTCCAGGTCTGAGGGTCCAAAAAAGGGGTCGCCCGCAATGGACCTTTTCGGTCCCCAAAAACTTGGCAGTGCGCTACCCCTTTGAGGAAAGCCTTCTCAAAAGTGGTCGGCTCCTCTGGTCGTGGACCCCCCAGTGTCTAGGCTAAATAAAGTAACCACGATCCCGGTTGAGGGGACTCCTGCATTCAAGGATCCCATGGACAGGAAGGCCGAAGCAGTGGCTCGTTCCTTGTTTACGGTTGTGGGGTCAGCCGTGCGACCTGTACTGGCATCCACACTGGTGTCGCAGACACTGACTGAGTGGGCAAAACTTTTGGACTGCGAATTGGGAGAGCAGAATGCCTCCCCTGTCTGCGTGAAGTTAGCAGACCAACTAGTGCAAAAGGCCTTAAGTACATTTGTAACGCGGCCCTGGATACTCTCCCTCTGTTATCCAGGGCCTCAGTGTCAGCTGTGGTGCTGAGGCGCCTTATTTGGCTGAAATGCTGGTCCGCTGACCAGGCATCCAAGAAAGCCCTGACGGATCTTCCCTTCCTTGGAGCCTCATTGAATGACATTATTAAAAATGCCATGGGTGGTAAGAGTACACTACTCCCACAGGCCGGGAAGGCTAAGGAGCCACGCTGCAGGCAAGGGCCCTCCTTTTCCGCTCACAAGCGGCTTTTTCATCCGCCCGGTGCTTCCGCAAAATGGCCCCAGCCCGACAGGTCGCCCACGGACGGTCAGAAGCGTCTCTGCACCTCAAGCGTCTCTGCACCTCAAGCCTACGAACAAAAGTTTGCAGCCCGTTGGACCTCCCGGTTATCCGACCAATGGGTCTGCGGCCTGATTTCTACAGGCTACAAGATAGTTTCTTTCTTGGCCGCCAAACAGATTCTTCCCCTCCAGCATACCCGTGTCCCCAGTTTGCCGGAGGCCCTGTTAGGGGCAGTGAGGGACTTGCTGAATCAGGGGGTGATTGTACCAGTTCCGGAATCGTAACGCTTCCAGGGGTTCTACTCCAATCTGTTTGTGGTTCCCAAGAAGGAAAGGGTACATCAAATCTTTGACTTGAAAGCCCTCAATCACTTTGTAAAAGTGCAGAAGTTCAGAATGGAATCAGTTCGCTCAGTAGTCGCTGCACTCCATCAAGGGGACTTCCTGGCGTCCTTGGACATTCAGGATGCCTACTTGCACATACCCATATGCCTTCGGCATCAAAAGTTTCTGCGTTTGGCAGTCGGGGAAGCCCATTACCAGTTTGTGGCTCTTCCCTTTGGCCTGGCATCAGCCCCCCGAGTCTTTACCAAAGTACTGGCTCCAGTGTTGGCGTTGTTGAGACAACGCGGGATCGCGATCGTGGGTTACCTAGACAATCTCCTCCCCGAGAGCTTCTTCCTCCTCAGAGTTAGAGGAGGATGTGGCGATCACCTTGTGGACCCTGCAAGCGTTTGGGTGGCTGTTGAACCTAAAGAAGTCGGTGGTGGTACCGACTCAGGGTCTGGAGTACCTGGGGTTACTATTGGACTCCAGGGAAGCGAGGGTTTTTATCCCCTCAGACAAATTGCTGACTCTCAGATCTGCGGTCAAACTACTGTTGATCCGCAAGTGGTCATCACTCCGCTTTTGCATGCGGGTGCTGGGGCTCATGGTGGCTGCCTTCGAGGCAGTACCTTATGCCCAGTTCCACACCAGAATCCTGCAGAAGGAGGTCTTGACGAAATGGGACAAATCTCCGTCGTCCCTGGATCAGCAGATCCAGGTGAGCCAGCCAGTCAAGGACTCCCTGATCTGGTGGTTGAGGTCCCCGGTGATTCAGGCTGGAAAATCGTTCCTTCCTCTACAATGGACGGTGGTCACCATGAACGCCAGTCTGTCCAGCTGAGGTGGAGTGATGGGGATTCAGTCGGCTCAGGGCCTCTGGTCGATGGAGGAATCCAAGTTGCCGATCAATCTGCTCAAATTGAGAGTGATCAGGCTGTGCCTCCACACATGGTCAGCGTGTCTTTGAGGGCGTCCGACCAGGATACAGTCAGACAACGCCACGGCTGTGGCGTACATAAATCACCAAGGAGGAACAAGAAGTTCAGCCGCTGCTCGGGAGGTTGCTCACATACTTCGGTGGGCAGAGTGCACATTCCGGCCCTGTCGGCCATTTACATCCCGGGGGTGGAAAATTGGCAGGCGGACTATCTGAGTCGTCAGATGCTGGATCCAGGAGACTGGGCATTGCATCCGGAGATATTCAGGCGGCTGTGCCTGAAATGGGGCACACCAGATGTGAATCTATTGGTCTCCCGGCTCAATTGGAGGGTGCCGAGATTCGTGTCCAGGACAAGAGATCCGTGGGCAGACGCGCTGGTGGCTCCGTGGGATCAGTACCAGCTGATCTACGCCTTTCCTCCGCTGAAACTGTTGCCACGTCTGCTTCGCAGAGTGGAAGCCGAGGGGATTCCAGTAATCCTGGTTGCCCCAGATTGGCTTCAACGGGCCTGGTATGCAGACCTGGTGCGTCTGGTGGCAGACGCTCCCTGGCGACTGCCGTTGAGAGAGGACCTCCTATCTCAAGGTCCAATCCTTCACCCTGCTTTACCATCGCTGGCTTTAACGGCCTGGCTATTGAAAGCCAGGTATTGAGAAACATTGGTCTGTCGGACTCGGTGATTCCAACTATGCTGAGGGAGCGGAAATCTTCTTCTAGGAAGATATACCATCATACTTGGAAAGCCTACATCTCCATGTGTGAGGAGAAAGGGTGGCATCCGCGCTCCTTCTCTATATCCAGGATCCTGCTGTTTCTTCAGCAAGGTGTAAACCAGAGGTTGGCGTTAAGTACCATCAAGGGGCAGATTTCAGCTCTGGCTGTCTTTTTTCAAAGACCCCTGGCTTCTCACTCATTAGTGAATACCTTTGTGCAGGGGGTGCGACATGTAGTCCCTCCGGTGCGTCCTCCGTTACCTCCGTGGGATTTAAACCTGGTGTTGTCGGCGCTTCAAAAGCCGCCGTTTGAGAATATCAGGGACATTCCTCTACTGACCCTTTCACAGAAGGTGATCTTTCTGGTGGCCATCACATTGGCCAGGAGGGTTTCGGAACTGGCAGCCTTGTCCTGCAAGTCGCCTTATCTGGTCATCCACAGGGATAAGGTGGTGTTGCGTCCGCAACCGTCCTTTCTACCTAAGGTGGTCTCAGCCTTTCATATCAATGAGGACATTGTATTGCCACCATTGTGTCCTAAGCCGAAGCGCCCCAAGGAGGTTGCTCTTCTCGCTCTGGATGTGGTTAGGGCTCTGAAGGTGTACTTGTCTGCCACAGCTTCCTTTCGGATGTCAGACTCACTGCTCGTTTCAGTGGCTGGTCCTAAGAAGGGCATGGCGGTCCCGTCGGCCACCATTTCCAGGTGGATCAGACAGATTGTAGTCCAAGCCTACGCCTTGAAGGGGCAGTTGCCTCCCTTTTCAGTCACGACCCACTCTACAAGAGCAATCGGAACATCTTGGGCCTTCCCGACACCAAGCGTCTGTCGCTCAGGTGTGTAAGACGGCGACCTGGTCGTCTGTCCATATTCGTTTGCCAAGTTCTACAAGGTAGACGTCAGTGCATCAGCTGATGCCTGTTTTGGCCGCAAAGTTTTGCAGGCGGCCGTGTAGTTGCAATTGAATTTTTTCCTGGTTTTTCGATAAAAACACAGTACTGTTTTGGTTAATGCACTGTTGCATTACTTACGCAATGTTGCGATCTTGGGGATCACTCCTGTTGAGGATACCCGGTTATATAGTGGTGTCTTTCCACGCACTGCTATTTTTTGTGGGTTTAGTTTCACTAGTTCCCACTTGCCATGGTGAATTAAGTTTTTATGCTTTTTTTCCCACCCCTCGTTTGGCACTGCTTGGGGACGTCCCATTTAGTTACAGAGAGGAGCTGTGTCGGTCGGTGAATATAAGAGAAAATAGGATTTTTTGTACTCATCGTAAAATCCTTTTCTCTGTAATTCACCGACCGACACAGCACCCACCCCTCTTTTTTTCTACGTTATACTGCTTGTTATTGTACTGAAGCTGCTGGGAGCAGTGGGAAGGGTTGATAGCATGGGGCCCCGTCCCCATAAGGCGGGATTAAAGTTCTGTGTATTGTGTAACAATTTTGCCTAGTTTCTCCTAATGGCAGGCTATACAACCCATTTAGTTACAGAGAGGAGCTGTTTCGGTCGATGAATTACAGAGAAAAGGATTTTACGGTGAGTACAAAAAATCCTATTTTTTCCCAGAATCACATAACTTTACTGTTCCCTGAAATCGCATGGCCCTTTACGTGGAACTACCCACTTATGGGCATGGAACATCCAGTGCCACACACAGCAAGCTCCTGCATGAAATATGGAACCAGCAATACACCAATGTGAGTACAGAACACAAACCTTAGACACTTGCTATACAGGAGTCCTATTACCCCAACCCACTACATTACTGGAACCTTACATACTACCCAAGACCATGTTGACCACAGGAGCTCCGGAGATACAGAGTCCTAACGGCCACATACATTGTGCAGCGAGACTTTGCCCCACACACCATTGGGAATCGCTTTTATGTTGGCTGGAGCTTTTTCTGGAGCTTGATCAATACCTTTTGTAGAAAACAAGGGAATCGATTAACTTTGGTTCACCTTAACCTATTGATATGGGAGACATCCCTTGACCTATTCAGAATCCAGAGACTCAACAAGGTGTACCACCTTTTATACGTAACTTTGAAGTCAGGGTATTTCCGAGTTGGAACACACAAGTTAAGGGAACAAGCCCTCATCAGCTGGGAAGGGTGCAGGGCAGGGAGGGGGTGGAAGTTTATTCAGTTACAGTTTTATTGAACCCGATTGTGCATACTAAATTCAGAAAACAGGTAACATTTTGAGAAATATGTATATGTGAATATTCATATATGTTATGTAAAACAACGCTACTAAATCCATGTCTGAGTATTGAGAACCTAAGTGCTACACGCACAGGGGAAAAGTTACCAAACATGACTGTGTTGATTCCAAAAAATCCCGTCCATGGCATCTTTAAAATTTCATACATGGAATGTGAGGGGCATGTGTGGCAGTCTTCACATTCCTTAAGAAACAATATGCAGATGTGATAGCATTGATGGAGAAACATGTTGAGGGGAGCATCCAGATGGCACTTCGCCGTCCATGGGTTGAGTGGGCATTTCATTCTACCCACACATCCCATGCCAGAGGTGTCTCAATCTTGATAGCTGAATCAGTACATTTTGAATTATGTGAGTTGTCCACTGACCCGCAGGGGCGATACGTATTCCTTCTGACTAAGCTGTATGGTGAACCCCTCCTCATACTGGCTTTTTATGTGCCACCCCCGTTCAACATCACCATAATTAAAGAGGGGATGTCCTTTATGGCCTGTCACCCTACAATATCTGCAGTTTGGCTGGGTTATTTTAATACCACGCTAAATCCAACCTTGGACAGGCTACAACTGACTTCACCCCGACTTAACACACCCAACAAAACAACATTTTCTAAGCTCATCTCTACCTTTCCTTTAACAGACACATGGTGCGACAAATTCCCACATGCGCAGTCGTACTCTTGTTTCTCGTCCACACATAACTCCATGTCCCGTATAGATTTCATACTCATGTCCCACAGTCTAACACCACGACTGCTAGAGATCGCATTCTGCCCCAGAATACTTTCAGATCATAGTCCCTACTGGATAACTCTGAGTATCCCTATTAATAGCCCACCAAGATCTTGCACTTTAAACCCATAATGGCTCTCACTCCTACCAGAAGATGATGAGCTTGTGAATAAATTGAAACTATACTTTACGGAGAATGACAACTCAGCATCACCCTCTGCGCTATGGGGCTCCTTTAACCACTTAAGGACCAGGCCTCTTTTTCAGATTTGGCGTTTACATGTTTAAACAGGTTTATTTGATAGAAAATTACTTAGAACCCCCAAACATTATATTTAGGTTTTTTTTCTAACACCCTAGAGAATAAAATGGCAGTCATTGCAATACTTTTTTTCACACCGTATTTGCGCAGCGGTCTTACAAGCACACTTGTTTTTGGGGAAAAAAATCACTTTTTTGAATAAAAAAATAAGACAACAGTAAAATTAGCCCATTTTTTTTATATGGTGAAAGATAATGGTACGCCGAGTAAATTGATACCCAACATGTCATGCTTCAAAATTGCGCCCGCTCGTGGAATGGTGTCAAACTTTTACCCTCAAAAATCTCCATAAGCAACATTTAAAAAATTCTACAGGTTGCATGTTTTGCGTTACAGAGGAGGTCTAGGGCTAGAATTATTGCTCTTGCTCTACCGATCGCGGCGATACCTCACATGTGTGGTTTGACTGCCGTTTTCATATGCAGGTGCTACTCACGTATGCGTTCGCTTCTGTGCGCAAGCTCGTCGAGACGGGGTGTTTTAAAAAAACAAATTTTTTTCCATATTTATTTTACTTGATTTTATTTATTTTTACACTTTAAAAAAATAAATAAATGGATCACTTTTATTCCTATTGCAAGGAATGTAAACATCCCTTGTAATAGAAAAAAGCATGACAGGTCCTATTAACTATGAGATCTTGGGTCAAAAAGTCCTCAGATCTCATATTTGGACTTAAATGCAATAATAAAAAAAATATAAAAAAATGTCATTTGAAAAAATTACATTGAAAAAATATACCTTTAAGAGGTATGGGCGGAAGGGACGTTTTGACGTTACTTCCGCTCTCCTATGGTATAGAGACGAGTGGGGGCCATCTTAGCCTCACTTGTCTCCATACTCAGCCGAGGAAAGGACCCGATCGCCTCCGCCGCTACTGATGGCTCCGGTAAGCGGCGGAGGGCACGAGAGAGTGAGCCTGCGGCAGAGACCACTGTTATCGCACACAGGATCGCATCCTGTAGAGAGGGATATCTCGGTTGTGGCAGCAGCTTCTGCCGTTACCAAGATATCCCTCTTCAAAGTAACAACAAATATATCTATATGAGGTGGTCCTTAAGTAGTTAAGTTATTCGCTTGCTCAAAGTTAACTTCAAGTATCAATAAAATTAAGGCAGACCCTGCCACTGCCCTTGATAAGGCAATGGCGGATCTGTCCTCCTCTAAACCGAGACTTTGCCACCACTCCGACACCCACAAAGGCTAACATGCTTAAACTACAAACTAGTAGTCACCCAATTCCAATTTCAAAAACTATTCTTCTCTAAGCAAAAAACGTTTGAACATGGGGAGAAAGCGGCCAAGTTATTGGCATACTTGGTAAATAGTGAAGATAGACCACCCGAGGTAATCACATTACATGGCCCCGGAGGACAACAAATTACAGACCCACCTATGGTAACTTCCATGTTCAGAGACTTCTTTGCTGACTTATACATAACGACAACTCCCACTGAGATGGAATTGATGTCCCACTTTCTTGAGGGTATCACTTTCCTGCAGCTGACAAAAGAACAAATTGACCTCTTGGAGGCACTCCTCACCACGGTCAAAATCACGACAGCCATAGCTAGTTTCGCCAGGTCTAAATCCCTGAGATCAGACGGACTCTCAATTTAATTCTATTCCCAATATAGTGAAATACTCACCCCTAAATTACTAGCTTTATGCATTCATCTCTTGGAGTCCTGTGCACTACCCTCATCCGTGATGAAGGCAACAATAGTCCTCATTCCTAAATCAGGAAAAGACTCGGGATATCCAGAATCTTACCGCCCCATATCCCTGTTACAGGTTGATATCAAAATACTGGCCAAAGCTCTAGCCATCAGGCTCAATCAGGTCATCTAATCACTAATACACACGACCAAGCAGGCTTTATGCCTGGTCGTAACACCTCATTTAATCTCAGGAAACTACACATAGATATACAAGCCACACATAAGGAGGTTGGATCACGAGTTGTAGTAACTCTAGACACAGCAAAAGCCTTCGACTCGGGGGAGTGGAGGTATCTCTGGAGATGCTTGGAGGGCTATGGCTTTGGTCCCAAATACATTAAGTGTGTCCAATTACTGTACCAGGCACCCACAGCCAAGGTGGTAGCCAATGGGTGGCCTTCTCAAATGTTTGACCTCAGTAGAGGCACGAGACAGGTCTGCCCTCTATCCCCACTGCTATATGCCCTAGTGGCAGAACCCCTTGTGATATTCATCCGATCAAACCCAGAGATCAGAGGATTGAGAATGGCCTCCCTGATTAAAAAAAAATTAGTATGTATACAGATGTCATGTTACTATATCTGTCAGACTCGGGCCCATCGCTATATCCTTCACTCCACACGATCAAACAATTTGGAATATTTTCAGGGTTGAAAATCAATTGGGATAAGTCTCAAATTCTGCCAATTGACAGCTTCCCACCCCCGGATTCCCAAGCCAGACTACCATTACGAGTCAATTTCATCAAATGCCTAGGGATTTATATATCTAGATCTCTGCATATTATATTTTCCTAATCATAGAACCTCTCCTCTCCCTGTTTAAAACTAAAGTAAGGATCTCCACCAATATAGTATTTCATATAGTGCAATAGTCAGAACCCTTTATAGCTTGCTTAATAAAAAAATAAAAACGGGATCCGACACCTACTAGAACTGGCCATCAGTCCATCTATATATTTAGAGGAATACAGTAGGACATGAAATTAATCCTTTCCTCCTGTTGGCAGTTCAGTCTAATACTGTACAAAAAAGCAAAAAAGAGGAAAATTTCGAATCCACCAGTGATTATAGTGCATACTCCTTCAACTGCTACACCTTCACCGATCCACCTCGTACACACCCCTTAGTATATGTGCTTATCAGAGGTGCTATTTTAACAGAGCCTGTATGATCCTTTATCACTTGCATCTGCTGCTCTCTTATGCCGCGTATACACAACCGGACTTTCCAGCAGACTAGGTCCGATGGTCTTCCCGAAGGACTTTCGGCTGAGTTCCGACTGACTTTCCGAACTAACGGACTTGACCACACACGAACGGACTAAGTCCGTTCGAAAGTCCATTCATTTTGAACGTGATGACGTAAGACGGGACTAAAAAAGGAAGTTCAATAGCCAGTCCAGAAGGACTTTCGGCTGAGTTCCGACTGACTTTCCGAACTAACGGACTTGACCACACACGAACGGACTAAGTCTGTTCGAAAGTCCATTAATTTTGAACGTGATGACGTAAGACGGGACTAAAAAAGGAAGTTCAATAGCCAGTAACCAATAGCTTCCCTTGCGTCGTATTTGGCCCATTGGACCAGCATACAGACCAACGGCTCCCCCGATAGGGATTGAGTCCGTCACATAGATTTGAACCATTTTATTTCTAGGTCCGTCGGATTTTTTAAATGATTGGATTAGCCCCCACATGATCGGATTGTCAGACAGACTGATTCCGTCGGACCTAGTTTGCTGTAAAATCAAATGCTTGATTAACAGGGCCTGTGTGATCCTTTATCACTTGCATCTGCTGCTCTCTTAATGGGCACTTCAGTGCTCCATATTAGACACAGGTCATTGTGGTGGTTAGTTACATGTAAAAATACAAGGGGATGCTTTCCATAATGTTATACCTTTTATTGAAATAAACAATCGCCCCTGATACAAATGCAGCTTACAAGAATAAAGCAATTAGCTTGTCACAGATTGGCATCAAGCTTACCACCGATTGGTGTTCCAACCGAACTGTCCGCCGTAATGAGTTGCTGAGATGACGCTGGCTGTGTGGAGCAAGTAGGTCACGTGACGCATTTCGTGATTACGACTTCAGAGGGCGTGGCCATGCAGCGCGACTCTTTACTTAAATAACATAGGTGGCGGGCTCCGCCTCTAACGTCATCACGAGCGGCATCTGCCTAAAGACCCGCCCCCCTTTACGTATCATATGGAGCATAGCATAGTAAGCAGAGTCCCATCTATCTGCGGCGGCTCAATCTCACTACATTCTATGTTGCTACTTCTGGGAACTCGCATGGCTCAGTATTCTTTCTCATCATAGCATCTGCTTTCACAGTATAGCATATCCCTCCATCGCAATGCAGAAAACATACATTAGAATAAAGGGACACCCACAGCTATTTCTCCAAATACATTGCAGCTAAATCAACATATATATATACACGTTAAAAGAATCATAAATAATGCAAATAAATACACAGGGGCTCTGCTGCTAAAAATAAAAACAATGATTATTCATTCTTAGCTCTGCTAATGTTTTTCAAATTACCATGTGTACTTATGAAGACAATCTTCTTAAAATAATTTAAAATATTTCACATATTTTTGTATACGGCAGCTGTTGTAGGACTTGCAACATAAAAAATATGATATACATTATATACAATATATAACAAATATATCATAGAGTGGTACTATAGCTCATATTGCAAAACCATCTATTAATATAGTCTATACAGAATTATTACTGTTCATATAGACCTAGTAGTTGCTATATGTAGTAGGTCTATATTTAATCCATTCGGGCTAAGGGTATTGGTCAGAAATATCCACTGCGATTCACAGCTAGATATTTCTCGCACCATGTTTGCTCCTTTCCAACTGGGGTGTAATTTGTCAATACCCCAAAATTTAAGGCCTGCTGGGTTTTTATTATGCTTTTGTCTGAAATGTAATGATATACTTGTTCTTTGTATCCTATTGTTATATTATATATATGTTCAGAGACCCTTTTAGCTAATGTTCTTATTGTGCGTCCAATATACACGGGCATTCTTGAGCATATGCTGCATGTGTCGATAAACAGGAAATTAATTCTTTAATTTGAAATTCTTCCCATTCACAATGGATACAAAACTTGTTAGACCTCTCAAATGAGTCGTCACTTGACGGCATGCTTTACATTTTCTGCAAGCGTGAAATCCAGCATGATCCCTAAACATTTTTGTCCTCTTTTGGGGATCAAGGACCTTTTTTACTACCTAATCTCTGAAAGATGTGGTCCTTCTATATATGAAGGGTGGATTCTCTAATAGCACCCTTCCTAGGACTTTATCCATACTGAGTATATTCCAATGATATCTGATTATAGATTCAATCTTCCGATATTGTTCATGGTACCCACTTATAAAGCCCCATTCATGTTTGGAATCTTGCTGTCTTTGTTTAAGGACCAGACCCATTTCTTATGAATTAGAGCCCACTTCCGTAATCAGTTTCTCTAGGGGCTGGGCTCTATATCCTTTTTCTACAAAACACTGTTTTATATATTCCGCGTGTACTATGTAATCAGCATCCAGAGTACAGTTACGACAAATCCATTTGAACTGTCCTTTAGGTATGTTGCGCAGCCATTGTGGGGGGTGTCCGCTTTGGACAGGAATATAGCTATTCCGATCGGTGCTTTTAAAAAAACGCTTTTGTGCTCAATTGACTTTCCCCTTTCATTATCATCACATCCAAGTAATGTATCTGCTCCTGACTCCAATAAATTACAATTTAATATTATTGGTGTTACTATTTAACCATTTTGAATATTCTAACAAAGAGGCCTCTGAACTCTGCCATATTATGAACAGGTCATCAATGAATCGTTGGTAAACAATCAGTTCTTTTCTCCTATTTTGGTACACCCGCTTGTCCTCCCATCCACTCCCATCCACTCATGAATAAGTTTGCCAAACTTTGTGCCCATTGCAATTCCAGTCTTCTGGCTATAGAAGTTGCCGGCGTACCAAAAATAGTTATGTGTGAGGCAGTAATGTAAAATCATCCTTAAGAATTTTTTTTTGGATAAGAGGAATATCATCCCTTTTGCTGAAGGCCCAATTAAGAGTCAACATGCTGTATTATCGTATATAACTACGCTACATCTGCCGTTACTAGAAATATTTCTGTATCTTTAGGGATGGTCACTTTCTTAATCTTCTGTATGAAGCTTGTAGTGTCTTTAAGATAAGCCTTTGTGGTTTTTACACTGGTCTGTAGGAAATGATCCAAATACTGACCTACACAAGATGTCACAGGGTCTATACCATTAACTATTTGTCTAGCTGGTGGCTTTACAGGGTCCTTATGAATTTGTGGGACCGTGTATATTGTGGGATTCTATTATAGGTTGGACATAGATATAACTTCTCTTTTTGGTGATTACACACATATAGAAACCACAGTCAACTAAATTCATCAAGTCAGTCCTATAATTCTTAGTGGAGTCCTTATCTAATTGTACAGTTGCAATAAAAAATATGTGAACCCATTTTGGAATGATATGGATTTCTGCACAAATCGTTCATAAAATGTGATCTAATCTTCATCTAAGTCACAACAATAGACAATCACAGTCTGCTTAAACTAATAACATACAAAGAATTAAATGTTACCATGTTTTTATTGAACATACCATGTAAACATTCACAGTGCAGGTGGAAAAAAGTATGTCACCCCCCTAGACTAATGAGATCTCCAAGAGCTAATTGGAGTGAGGTGTCAGCCAGCTGGAGTCCAATCAATGAGATGAGATTGGAGGTGTTGGTTAGAGCTCCCCTGCCCTATAAAAAACACACACCAGTTCTGGGTTTGCGTTTCACAAGAAGCATTGCCTGATGTGAATGAAGCCTTGCACAAAAGAGCTCTCAGAAGACCTACGATTAAGAATTGTTGACTTGCATAAAGCTGGAAAGGGTTATAAAAGTATCTCCAAAAGCCTTGCTGTTTATCAGTCCACGGTAAGACAAATTGTCTATAAATGGAGAAAATTCAGCACTGCTGCTACTCTCCCTAGGAGTAGGCATCCTGTAAAGATGACTGCAAGACGCAGAGCAGACTGCTCAGTGAGGTGAAGAAGAATCCTAGAGTGTCAGCTAAAATCTTACAAAAGTCTCTGGCATATGCTAACATCCCTGTTAGCGAATGTACGATACGTAAAACACTAAACAAGAATGGATTTCATTAAAAGATACCACAGAGGAAGCTACTGCTGTCCAAGAAAAACATTGCTGCACGTTTACAGTTTGCACAAGAGCACCTGGATGTTCCACAGCATTACTGGAAAAATATTCTGTGGACAGATGAAACCAAAGTTGAGCTGTTTGGAAGAAGCACACAACACTATGTGTAGAGAGAAAGAGGTACAGCACACCAACATCAAAACCTCATCCCAACTGTGAAGTATGGTGGTGGGGGCATCATAGTTTGGGGCTGCTTTGCTGCGTCAGGGCCTGGACGGATTGTTATCATCAAAGGAAAAATTAATTCCCAAATTTATCAAGACATTTTGCAAGAGCACTTAAGGCCATCTGTCCACCAGCTGAAGCTCAACAGAAGATGGGTGTTGCAACAGGACAACCACCCAAAGCATAGAAGTAAATGAACAACAGAATGGCTTAAACAAAAGAAAATATGCCTTCTGGAGTGGCCCAGAGTCCTGACCTCAACCCAATTGAGATGCTGTGGCATGACCTCAAGAAAGCAATTCACACCAGACATCCCAAGAATATTGCTGAACTGAAACAGTTCTGTAAAGAGGAAGGGTTAAGAATTACTCCTGACCGTTGTGCATGTCTGATCTGCAACTACAGGAAACGTTTGGTTGAAGTTATTGCTGCCAAAGGAGGTTCAACCAGTTATTAAATCCAAGGGTTCACATACCTTTTCTATCTGCACTGTGAATGTTTACATAGTGTGTTCAATAAAAACATGGTAACATTTAATTCTTTGTGTGTTATTAGTTTAAGCAGACTGTGATTATCTATTATTGTGACTTAGATGAAGATCAGATCACATTTTATGACCAATTTGTGTAGAAATCCATATCATTCCAAAGGGGTTCACATACTTTTTATTGCAACTGTATATAGGTGTTCTCATCCCCCAGCATAGCTGGGAGTGATAAAAGGTTTTATCCATAATCACCACTCCCCCTCCCTTATCCGCTGGGCAGATGACCACATTTTTTCTATTCTCCAGGGCTTTGATATCATCTGTAATTTGTTTCTGATTTAGACTTTTTTAGGCTCTAGTCTATCCAGGTCTTTGAGCACAAATTGTTTAAACACTTATACCTGATGGTTAGCAGACTGTGTTGGATTGAATAGTGATCTATTTTTCAACCCACTATCAATTCCAACCTTCTCAGTTGTTTTTTTAGTCCTTAAATTAAAATAATTTGACAAAAAAATATTTAATATTTAACTTTCTAACATACCTATGTATGTCAATGTAAATATTATATTTGTTCATTGGTTTTGTTGGGTGTTCATTTTAATCCGGCATTCAAGATATTTTTCTCTTTTTGTGTTAATGTGACCTTAGAGAGGTTATAAATTCCGCTTAATATACTTCCCTTCGCCTTTTTCTGCTGGATTTTGTTTTTAATAAGCAAGCAATAAGGTGTTCTGACTATTGCACTATATGAAATACTATATTTATTGGTGGATATTCTGTATTCAGAAAAAGCACTGTTAATGCTTGATTTTAAATTAGGCATATATATGTTTTAATTGTTTTTACCTTATAACAGCAGCTGGAAGTGCAGTCAATTCTGTTCCGTTTGAGTGCTGGGTTCAGGATTACAGTGCTTTTTTGAGTTGTATTTGCTATTATTGTTTATTTGTACCCGTAGCGAACATGGATTCTATCAATTACCTTAATAATCACCAAGTAAATTTGGATACACTTTATAAATTGCAGCTGTTAGTACTAAGAAGTAAGAGGAATGACATTAGAAAAAAAGATTTCCAAGTTATAGGGAAAACTTGATCCTATTAAGGATACACAACAGTTAATCAATTTTGATAACGACATAAAAAATAAGTTGGAGAAAATTGATAAAGAAACCCAAAAAAAGAAATTAAAGAAATTTAGGAGAGATATGAATGCTTTTAAAAAGAATTCTGTTTATTTGTGGCAAAATACAGAGAATTTTTAAAAATTTTCCCAATAGGAGGAGTCAATGCCCAATTTGAATCAGCAAATTGTGAGGACCCTCAGGGAAAGATCATCTGAGGCAACACCTCAGGTGAAACAACCAATGAGGGACAGTAAACCCTCATAACAATAGAGGTAGGGGGAGTAAACAATCTGGGAGAGGTAGAAATATCTCCCAGACTGACCCAAGTCATACATTCAATAATACTGGATATAATGAAATGTACAAAGTTCATACTCAAAATAGGTATGACGTTTTGGGACGTCAGAGAAACATGGGTAAAGAATATAACACATAATCTCCCAGACCAATGGCTTCTTTTTTAGGTAGAGGTATGAGAGGCCACTCCAGGGGTCGCAGTCGAGGGAACCAACCTTGGAGAGACCGATCAACGCAACAATATTATCCAAACAACTCACAGAAATGGTGGCACCCTATAGAATGGGCAGATCAGTACAGTCCAGCGAGATTCAAGAGGACAAATTACGAAGAGGTAGTCGAGCAGGGAGGCGAATCCAGCAGAAAAAGGCGAAGGGAGGTAGATTAAGTGGAAGCACAAAAAGAGAAAAATATCTTGAATGTTGGATTAAAATGCACAACAACAAAACCAATGAACACATTTAATATTTACATCAACACACATAAGTATGTTAGAAAGTTAAATATTAAAAAAATATTTTTTTGTTAAATAATTTTAATTTAAGGACTAAAACAACAACTGAGGCAGTTGGAATTGATAGTGGGTTGAAAAAGAGATCACTATTCAATCCACCACAGTCCGTTAACCATCAGGTAGTGGTGTTTAAACAATTGGTGCTCAAAGACCTGGATAGGCTAGAGCCTAAAAAAAGTCTAAATCTGAAACATAATATGGATGGTATCAAAGCCATGGAGAACAGAAAAAACTTGGTCATCTGCCTGGCGGAGGAGTGGTGATTATGGATAAAACCTTTTACCACTCCCAGCTCTCGGATATGCTGGGGATGAGAACACATATATACAATTAGATAAGGACTCCGCTAAGAATTATAGGACTGACTTGATTAATTTAGTTGACTGTGTGAGATCTCGAAAAAAGAGAAGTTGTATCTATGTCCAACCTATAATAGAATACCCACGATCTACACAGTCCCACAAATTCATAAGGACCCTGTCAAGCCACCAGCTAGACCAATAGGTAATGGTATAGACTCTGTGACATCTTGTGTAGGTCAGTTTTTGGATTATTTCCTACAGACCAGTGTAAAAACCACAAAGGCGTATCTTAAAGAAACTACAAGCTTCCTACAGAAGATTAAGAAAGTGACCATCCCTAAAGATACAGAAATATTTCTAGTAATGGCAGATGTAGCGTTGTTATATATGATAATACAGCATGATGATGCGCTGCTGGCTCTTAATTGGGTCAAAAGGGATGATATTCCTCTTATCCAAAAAAAAATTCCTAAGGATGATTTTAGATTACTGCCTCACACAACTATTTTTGGTAGGCCGGCAACTTCTATAGCCAGAAGACTGGAAATGCAATGAGAAAGTTTGCGCCCGGCCTGGCAAACTTATTCATGAGTGGATGGGAGTACAAGTGGGTGTACCAAAATAGGAGAAAAGAACTGTTTACCAATGATTCATTGATGACCTGTTAATAATATGGCAGGGTTCAGAGGCCTCTTTGTTAGAGTATTGATTGAAACTGATTACGGAAGTGGGCTCTAATTCACAAGAAATGGGTCTGGTCCCTAAACAAAGACAACAAGATTTCAAACATGAATGGGGCTTTATAAGTGGGTACCATGAACAATACCGGGAGATTGAATCTATAGTCAGACATCATTGGAATATACTCAGTATGGATAAAGTCCTAGGAAAGGTGCTACCAGAGAATCCACCCTTCATATATAGAAGGACCACATCTTTCGGAGATCAGGTAGTAAAAAAGATCCTTGATCCCCCAAAGAGGACAAAAATGTTTAGGGATCATGCTGGATTTGACGCTTGCAGAAAATGTAAAGCATGCCGTCAAGTGACCACTCATTTGAGAGATTTGACAAGTTTTGCATCCACTGCAAATGGGAACGAATTTCAAATTAAAGAATTAATTTCCTGTTTATCGACGCATGCGGCATATGCTCAAGAATGCCCGTGCGGGCTCATATATATTGGATGCACAAAAAGTACATTAGCACCTTAGTACCACACCCCAGTACGGCCTTACTAAATCATATCATCCCGGCTCTACCCAAACATTTACAGCAACTGGCGTTTTTTATTTTTCTTGGGGCCAAAGTTATGATAGCCAAGGCCTGGAAGAAACACACGGTTTCCTTTCAGATGTTTAGAACTAAGGTAACTTGGATTATGGTACAAGAACAAGTAGTGGCCAAATGGAACGACAAAACTGAGAGATTCCACTTGATCTGGGAACCTTGGGCAACAATGTGTAATATTTCTCTTATTCCGGGGGTGCAGCCTGGAACTCTGTCCTCCGGGGCAGGTAGCACTTGAATAGCATTTTACATTCTCTCTTCCCCTCTCTCACACGTTTTCTCTCTTTCCTCCTTCGTCACCACCGTTGGTGTAACATGATGTGCCCCCCGAATGGGGTCCTAAGAAAGACAGCAGCCATGTTATGGGCTAGTTAGTCGCCCAAAATTCCTATCGGCATCCTAGGTAGTGGAACCCTGTAGGGATGGGATGGGAGTACCCTGGTTTTGGTGGGCGGGCCCAACCCCTGGTCTGCAGCTTGATCCCATTTGGGGCGCCAGGGGGCTTGGGACTTGTGTGCTTTGACTGGACATACTCCATTGAGGGGAATTGACTAGATGATATGGGTCCATGATAATACAACATAATCAACATAATGCCTGATTGTTTTACAGGTCTGTTCTGTTATGTTATTGTCTAGATCTATGTTTGTCTAGATTGGCTATATATATGCAAAGGTGGATTTTGCTTGTTTGTTATAAGGAATGTTCATCTTTATTGTTCTGATGAAAATCTTCAATAAAAATTATTGAAAAAAATAAAAAATAAATAAATGAAAGTACATTAGCTAAAATTGTCTCTGAACATATATATATACATATATATATATATATATATATATATATATATATATATATATATATATATATATATATATATATATAAAACAATAGGATACAAAGAACATAGTGTGTCATTACATTTCAGCCAAAAGCATAATAAAAACCCAGCAGGCCTTAAATTCTGGGGTACTGACAAATTACACCCCAGTTGGAGAGGAGCGAACATGGTGCTAAAAATATCTAGATGCGAATCGCAGTGGATATTTGTGACCAATACCCTTAGCCTGAATGAATTGAATATAGACCTGGATTTGAACTGCTTTATAAGCAACTACTAGGTCTATATGAGCAGTAACAATTCTGTATAGACTATATTAATAGATGATTTTGTAATAGATATAGTACCACTCTATGATATATTTGTTTATATTGCATGTATATTGCACATAATTTATATCATATTTTTTATGAATTTGTTACAAGTCGTACAACAGCTGCCGTATACAAAAATATGTGAAATATTTTAAATTATTTTAAGAAGATTGTCTTATTATTGAATAATCATTGTTTTTATTTTTAGCAGCAGAGCCCCTGTGTATTTTATTTGCATTATTTATGATTCTTTTAACGTAAGGATGTCCCTTTATTCTAATGTATGTTTGTTTTCTGCATTGCGATGGAGGGATATGCTATACTGTGAAAGCAGATGCTATGATGAGAAAGCATACTGAGCCATGCGAGTTCCCGGCAGTAGCAACACAGAATGTAGTGAGATTGAGCTGCCGCAGATAGATGGGACTCTGCATACTATGCTATGCTCAGTATAATACGCAGGAGGGGTCTTTAGGCTGATGATGTTTGTGATGACGTTAGCGGCAGAGCCCGCCACCTGTTATTTAAGTAAAGAATCATGTTGCATGACCACGCCCTCTGAAGACGTAATCACAAATCAGGGCGTGACCACGCGACCTACTAGCCCCACATAGCCAGCGTGGATCGGTCGTTGGAACACCGATCGGTGGTGAACTTGATGCCAATCTGTGACGAGCTGATTAATTGTTTTATTCTTGTAAACTGCATTTGCATCGGGGGATTGTTTATTTCAATAAAAGGTATAACAATATGGAAAGCATCCCCTTGTATTTTTGCATGTAACTAACCACCTCAATGACCTGTGCCTAATATGGAGCACTGAAGTGCCCATTAAGAGAGCAGCAGATGCAAGTGATAAAGGATCACACAGGCCCTGTTAAAATAGCACCTCTGGTAAGCAGATGCACTAAGGGGTGTGCACGAGGTGGATCGGTGAAGCAGTTGAAGGAGTATGCACTTTAATCACTGTTGGATCAGAAGTTCTCTTCCTCTTCTTTTCTTTTTTTGTACAGTATTAGACTGAACTGCCAACAGGAGGAAAAGATTCATTTCACGTCTTACTGTATTCCTCTAAATATATAGATAGTTCTAGTACGAGTCGGATTTTGTTTTTAATAAGCAAGCTATAAGGGGTTCTGACTATTGCACTATATGAAATACTATATTGGTGGATATTCTGTATTCAGAAAAAGCACTGTTAATGCTTGATTTTAAATTGGGCATATATATGTTTTAATTGTTTTTACTTTATAACAGCAGCTGGAAGTGCAGTCAATTCTGTTCCGTTTGAGCGCTGGGTTCAGGATTACAGTGTATTTCTGAGTTGTAATTGCTATTAACCACTTAACAACCGCCCTATAGCCGAATGAAGGCTACAGGGCGGTTTCTTAACTCTGGGAGACCGTCATATGACGTCCTCCCAGAATTCCGCTCTCGCGCGCCCCCTAGGGCGCGCACTCGAGAGCATCCGTGACCCGGCGCATCATGGAAAAACGGCCGCTCATAGCGGCCGTTTACCACGTGATCGCTCCGTCAAATGACGGAGTGATCACTTGTAAACAAAACGGCGTCATGTTATGACGCCGGTTCCTCCCTCCCCCTCTCTGTACCGATCGGAACAGCGGAGGGGGAAGAGATCGGTGTCAGCAGCGATGTGGGCTGCATCTGCAGTGCCCACATCGCTGCTCACCGAAAATTAACCCCTCAATTCCCTGCCAATACTCTGCAATACCCCGCCATTACTCTGCAATACCCGGCATTACTCTGCAATACTCTGCATTACACTGCAATACTCTGCATTACTCTGCATTAATCTGCAATACTCTGCATTACCCTGCAATACTCTGCAATACTCTGCAATACCCTGCAATACTCTGCATTACCCTGCAATACCCTGCAACACTCTGCAATACCCTGCAACGCTCTGCAATGCTCTGCAACACCCGCCAATACCCTGCAACACTCTGCAATGCTCTGTAACACCCACCAATACCCTGCAACACTCTGCAATGCTCTGCAACACCCGCCAATACCGTGCAACACTCTGCAATGCTCTGCAACACCCTCCAATATCCTGCAATGCTCTGCAACGCAATACTCTGCAACGCCATACTCTGAGATACCCAGCCATAGTCGGTGATACCCTGCAATACCCAGCCATAGACACCCCCCTCCCGCCGCCCTCCGGTGCTTCTACCGACTCGCCAATACGATCAAATCCAGAATCTTTTTTTTTTTTCAGGCTTCCCAGCTTAGAGGTGAGATGCGGGGTCTTATTGACCCCGTATCTCACTGTAAAGAGGACCTGTCATGCCATATTCCTATTACAAGGGATGTTTACATTCCTTGTAATAGGAATAAAAGTGATCAAAAAATTTATTTTTGGGGAAAAAAATTTCAAACTAAAATAAAGTAAAATGAACAATAACATTTTTTTTTTTTAAAGCGCCCCTGTCCCCATGTGCTCGCATGCAGAAGCGAACGCATACGTAAGTCCCGCCCACATATGAAAACGGTGTTTAAACCACACATGTGACGTATCGCTGCGAACGTTAGAGCGAGAGCAATAATTCTAGCCCTAGACCTCCTCTGTAACTCAAAACATATAACCAGTAAAAAAAAATTAAATCGTCGCCTATGGGGATTTTTAAGTAGCGACGTTTGGCGCCATTCCACGAGCGTGTGCAATTTTGAAGAGTGACATGTTAGGTATCTATTTACTCAGTGTAACTTCATCTTTCACATTATGCAAAAAATTGGGCTAACTTTACTGTGTTTTTTTTTTTTTTTTTTTAAGCACAAAACTGTTTTTTTTTCCAAAAAAAAGCATTTGAAAAATTGCTGCGCAAATACCGTGCAAGATAAAAAGTTGCCACGACCCCCATTGTATTCTCCAGGGTGTTTGCTAAAAAAACCTATATAATGTTTTGGGATTCGATGTAATTTTCTAGCAAATAAATGATGATTTTTACATGTAGGAGAGAAATGTCAGAATTGTCCTGGGTGCTCCAGAACGCCTGATGGCGCTCCCTGCATGTTGGGCCTCTGTATGTGGCCACACTGTGTAAAAGTCTCACACATGTGGTATCGCCGTACTCGGGAGTAATAGCAGAATGTGTTTTGGGGTGTAATTTGTGGTATGCATATGCTGTGTGAGAAATAAACTGATAATATGACAATTTTGTGAAAAAAAAAAAAAAGTAAAAAAAATCTTGATTTTGCAAAGAATTGTGGGAAAAAATGACAACTTCAAAAAACTCATGCCTCTTACTAAATACCTTGGAATGTCTTCTTTCCAAAAAGGGGTCATTTGGGGGGTATTTGTACTTTTCTGGCATGTTAGTTTCTCAAGAATTGAAATAGGCCGTCAGTACTTCAGATGTGATCAATTTTCAGATATTGGCACCATAGCTTGTGGACTCTATAACTTTCACAAAGACCAAATAATATCCACCAATTTGTACTTATTTTTACCAAAGATATGTAGTAGTATAAATTTTGGCCAAAATTTATGAAGAAAAAATTACTAATCTGCTAAATTTTATAACAGAAACAAAGAAAAATTCATTTTTTTACAGAATTTTCTGTATTTTTTCTTTTATAGCACAAAAAAGAAAAAACCGAGCGGTGATTAAATACCACCAAAAGAAAGCTCCATTTGTGTGAAAAAAGGACAAAAATTTCATATAGGTCCAGTGTTGCATGACTGAGTAATTGTCATTCAAAATGTGAGAGCACCGAAAGCTGAAAATTGGTCTGGTTATTTAGGGTGTTTTAAGTGCCCAGTGGTCAAGTGGTTAAAGTAAGGATCTTGTCCCGACTCCCACGTGGGATCTGGGGACACATAAATTTAATTAAAATGGTCCTACTCCCTAAGATACTATAGGGGTTATTTACTAAAGGAAAATCCACTTTGCACTGCAAGTTCACTTGAAAGTAAAGTTGCTGTAGATCTGAGGGGGGCATGCAAGGAAAATAAAAAACAGCATTTTAGCTTGCACATGATTGGATGATAAAATCAGCAGAGCTTCCACTCATTTCAGATCTACCCCTCAGATTTAGAGCGACTGCACTTCCAAGTGCATTTGCAGTGCAAAGTGGATTTGCCTTTCATAAATAACCCCCTATATGTACTATGGCATACCCTGGTATACCTTCCCCTGAAACATTTCAAATCTTTGGAGGCCCTTTTAAAGCCCTTTGTATTGGGAGCTAACAGACACAAATTAGCATGGCAAACTCTTAAGAATCCAACTGGCCTGGGAGGCACGGCTCTCCCTGACTTCAATTTATATTACATTGCATCACAATTATTCCACATAGATAAGAAGGATGGTGAGAGATTCCTTGCTCTCCTATGTCCAAAGTGGGCACAACACACCAAAGACTCGATATACGTGATAGCATCGGGCTCAGGAGGGAAGGAACAAGGGGAAAATAGGCAAACCACACTATATCATTACAGGAAAATATGGGACTTAGCTTCTTCCAAACTCGAAATTCCACGACACGATTATACACCGATATGGCATAAAAAAAAATTACCCAAATTTACCAAAATACAGGACACAAGCGTATGGTCCAAGCAGGGAGTATTTTATCTACATCACATCCTAAAAGATGGACACCTCAAAACTTTCAATTTGCTTAGAGAAGAATTTCCAATCCAAAACCAAATGTTTTTTTTTTGATTTTTACAACTCCACCATGCGACACAATCTCAATTTCCTGACTCCATCCCACACCCTACACGCAGTATCATTATGGCAGTGATTAAGAGCACAGACCCTCACAAGATAATCTCTGCATTTTACAATATGCTATCCACCCCCATTTCTACCAAAATACCATATGATTTGAAACCCAGATGGGAGAGAGAAGTGGGATCAATAGAGGATGAGGAGTGGGAGGAGGCACTGGAGTCCTGTAAGGCTGTATCTCCCAAACGATCTGATCGGCTATCACAGCTTTATTTTCTACCTAGGGCATACCTCACACCCCTTAGAGTGGCAAGATACAAAAGTACTCAATCTGCAACATGTCTGATGTGTGGACTAGAGACAGGCAATTTTTTCATATGATCTGGACTTGCCCCAAGATATAAGGCTTGAGGAAGCAAATCATGACATGTCTGCATGATACAATGGGCTAACCCCTAGCATTAGAGCCAAAACAATGCCCTCTTGGAATACTACCAGATACAATTGATAAATATACAAAAATATGTCTTCACGAGACTATTTTCAGCCAGGAAAAATATAGACAAATTACTGATGAGACAAACACCTCCCAAGATAGTAGAATGTAAACTGGAAGTAAATAAAATATAACAAGATATGGGACCGCTGGCTACAAGGGTCTGATACCTGTATTTCGTAAAACCATATCAGTTTGAAATGAATACTCAGACACCTCTCTATATAATCTTTATTTGTAATATATACATTCATAGAACATATCCACATGGCAAAAACAATGTACCTGTTTTCTTACCTACAATTTGTATAATATGCAATGTAACAGTTATCAAGTTTATATGCAAAAGCCAACTTAATAACATGTATGCACCGTTCGATTAATAAAAACCTTTGTTCAACATAAAAAAAAATTACAATTCCATCAGCCACATATAGAAATAGAAGGGATGGTGTAAATTAAACAGTGTGTGTTTTGTATCACTTTAATAATTAGTAGTAGACCTCTGGGGTTTGGTGCAGGCAATTATGCTACAGAAGCAAGACTGTGCCTAATTGCCAGCATAGGAAGGGCACATTCAAGTTTGGGGTGAAGTTATAGTTTAAATTTTTACTACCATTTGTCAGGGCTGTCCCTAAAGTGAGTATTTTGAATTGTATACAACCCACTAGAGGAAAGAAAATAAATGCTAATTTTCTCATTCCCTCTTGACTGGATCCGGACAGTTTGGACAATTGAAGTTATTTTAAATATTTGTCATTTGCATTTTCAGATAATTTCCCTTTTCTTCCTTTGGCCACACTATTATAACACAGGCCAACACACGATTTACGGGAGCACAGTTAGGCAGCTACCCCAGGCAGCACTAAGCATAAAAATGTTTTGGAGTTCTGTGTGTTCCTACGGATGCCATTCATACCATACATACCCTTTCCCACCCAAATAGAAAGGCAATCCACAGGCTACAATCCAGAAATATCAGAATAATGTCTGCCACTGCTCTGCCTCCTCACATATAATACCCTCAAGAGATGTTACTAGCATACTGTGTGTTTTTTTATTTCCCAAAGAGTGTTTTTTTCCATTTAATCGCAGTATTGATTGACACAATGGTTACAGATCTAATCTTCTGAAAAAGCCTTATTAAAATTCCCGAGGAGCATGTAACATACTTTCAGCACTGTTTATAGAATTTAAGGAAGCAGGGCGATCTCTCAGCTTTGAATGATTAGTCTAATTGTGATTGTATCCATTTTATATGAATTGCCCTGGGGAGACAGATTCTCAACTCTTTGGATTTCTAAAAGACTCAACACATAACGTCAATACACACAGTGCCTTGCAAAATATTCGCCCCCTTGGCATTTTTCATGTTTTTTTGCCTCACAACCTGGAATTAACATGGATCGTTTGAGGATTTTCATCATTTAATTTACAGAGCATGCCCCTTTGAAGATTTTTTTTTTATTATTATTATTATTGTGAAGCAAACAACAAATAGGACAAAATAACAGAAAAGGTCAAGGTGCATAACTATTCACCCCCCTAAAGTCAATACTTTGTAGAGCCACCTTTTGCAGCTATCACAGCTTCAAGTCGCTTTAGATAAGTCTCTATGAGCTTGCCACATCTTACCAATTGGATTTCTGCCCATTCCTCCTTGAAAAACTGCTCCAGCTCCTTCGAGTTGGATGGTTTGTGCTTGTGAATAGCAATCTTTAAGCCTGATCACAGATTTTCTATTGGATTTCTGGGCTTTGACTAGGAGGTCTGGGCTTTGACCAGGCTATTCCAACACATTTGCATGTTTCCCCTTAAACCACTCAAGTATTGCTTTAGCAGTGTGTTTGGGGTCATTGTCCTGCTGAAAGGTGAACCTCCGTCCTAGCCTCAAATCACACACAGAGTGGTACAGGTTTTGCTCAAGAATATCACTGTATTTATCACCATCCATCTTTCCCTCAACTCTGACCAGTTTCCCAGTCCCAACTGCTGAAAAACATCTCCACAGCATGATGCTGCCACCACCATGTTTCACTGTGGGGATTGGGTTCTTTGGGTGATGTGATGTGTTGGGTTTGAGTCACTTTCGCAAACTCAGAACGTGCCCTTTTGTTTTTTGCTGAAAGTAATGGCTTTCTTCTGGCCACTCTGCCATAAAGCCCAACTCTATGGAGCGTACGGTTTATTGTCGTCCTATGTACAGATACTCCAGTCTCTGCTGCGAAACTCTGCAGCTCCTCCAGGGTTACATTAGGTCTCTGTGCTGCCTCTTTGATTAATGCCCTCCTTGCCCGGTCTGTGAGCTGTGATAGCCGCAAAAGGTGGCTTTACAAAGTATTGACTTTAGGGGGGGTGAATAGTTATGCACATTGACTTTCTGTTATTTTGTCCTATTTGTTGTTTGTTTCACAATCAAAACAAAAAAAAACTATTTCAAAGTTGTGGGCATGTTCTGCAAATTAAATGATGCAATACATGTTAATTCCAGGTTGCGAGGCAACAAAACACGAAAAATGCCAAGGGGGGTGAATACTTTTGCAAGGCACTGTATTCATACTTGCATTGGTCCAAGCTGGACCAATATAATAACTATGCAATAAAATTAATACCTGGAGTTCAGCTTTAAATTTGCTGTGGCATTTCCTTACACGCATGCTTTGCGTATAATGGCGCTTACTTGTTTTTGGCAGGGCCTTTTATCTGCCTGTATGCAGACAATCTCCTTTATTAAAGTTTGTTTAAGCTGGAGTAAAGCTTTAGATGTCAAACCATCTCTGCTCTTTTATTGAATGTTAATAGCAATTCCAGTGAATCTCAACTACCGTATATACTCGAGTATAAGCCGAGATTTTCAGCCTCTTTTTTGAGGCTGAAAGTGCCCCCCTCGGCTTATACTCGAGTCATCGCTGTCTGCCCGCTCGATCAGCGTGTCGAGCAGACAGACAGCGGCCATTCTATGATTCAAAAGCCGCGCCTCCGGCTCCGCCTTCGCCTGTGATAGGCGGAACACTGAATTTCCCAGCAGCCTGTGTTCCGCCTATCACGGGCATCGTCTCATCCTCGTACTACGGACGAGGATGATACGACGTCCGTGATAGGCGGAACACAGGCTGCTGGGAAATTCAGTGTTCCGCCTATCACAGGCGAAGGAGGAGGCGCGGCTTTTGAATTTTACAATGGCCGCCGACGAAGAGGGCACGGGACGGAGGCAAGGCACGGCACGGCACGGGACGGGACGAAGGCAAGGCACGACACGGGACGGAGGCTCGGGACAAAGGCTCGGGACACAGGTAGGCTGGACACACACACACACACACACACACACACACACACACACACACACACACACACACACACACACACACACACACACACACACACGGATGGAGACACACACACACGGATGGATGGATGGATGGAGACACACACAGGGATGGATGGATACACACACCCACAGGGATGGATGGATGGATGGAGACACACACACACAGGGATGGATGGATGGATGGATGGATGGAGACACACACACACAGGGATGGATGGATGGAGACACACACACACAGGGATGGATGGACGGACACACAGGGATGGACGGACACACAGGGATGGACGGACACACAGGGATGGACGGACACACACACAGGGATGGACAGGCATGTCTCACCCTCGGCTTATACACGAGTCAATAAGTTTGCCAGTTTTTTTGGGGGTAAATTGGGGGCCTCGGCTTATATTCGGGTCGGCCTATACTCGAGTATATACGGTAAGCCTTATGTTCACGGTTTCTATATCATCAGTCCTGCCTCATTAACCACTTTCAGACCGGACCAATTTGCTGGTCAAAGACCAGACCACTTTTTGCGATTCGGCACTGCGTCGCTTTAACTGACAATTGCGCGGTCGTGGGACGTGGCTCCCAAACAAAATTGACGTCCTTTTTTTCCCACAAATAGAGCTTTCTTTTGGTGGTATTTGATCACCCCTGCGGTTTTTATTTTTTGCGCTATAAACAAAAATAGAGCGACAATTTTGAAAAAAACGCATTATTTTTTACTTTTTGTTATAATAAATATCCCCCAAAAATATATAAAAAAACATTTTTTTCCCTCAGTTTAGGCCGATACTTATTCTTCTACATATTTTTGGTAAAAAAAAACGCAATAAGCGATTATTGATTGGTTTGCGCAAAAGTTATAGCGTTTACAAAATAGGGATAGTTTTATAGCATTTTTATTAATAATTTTTTATTATTTTTTTTTTACTAGTAATGGCGGCGATCTGCGATTTTTATTGTGACTGCGACATTGTGGGGGACCCATCGGACATTTTTGACACATTTTTGGGATCATTGTCATTTATACAGTAATCACTGCTATATAAATGCAGTGATTCCTGTGTAAATGACACTGGCAGTGAAAGGGTTAACCAGTGGGTGGCAGTGTAGGGGTTAAGTGTTCCTAGGGGTGTGTTACTTACTGTGGGGGGGTTGGGCTTTCATTTAGTGTACACTGATCTCTGCTCCAATCACATGGAGCAGAGATCAGCGTCACTAGTTGCTAGGCAGAATGGAAAAATGTTGTTTACACAGCATTTCCTCCATTCGGCCGCTCCGTGAGACGATCGCGGGGATGCCCGCGGCGATCGAGTCCGCGGGTCCCGCGACCGGACTCACGGGGGTCCAGACCAGCGCGGGAGCGCGCCGCCGGCGGCGCGCTCCCGATGGCAGAGCGGCATCGAATATTGGACGTACCTGTACGCCAATATGCCTGCCCGTGCCATTCTGTCGACGTACATCGTCGTGCGCTGGTCGGGAAGTGGTTAAAGTTGATCAACTCAAACACAAATTAAGGTTTATATAATGCTGTTCTAGTTAGTGATTACAAGTAAGTACGTTTATTGTACTCATATCAAACAGCAGGGAAAGATTTAAATTGCACAGTTTAAAATGATTTTCTTTTACTTTGACAAGTGCAGGGAATAAGAGTTTGCTTTTGAAATGGATGAATGAAAACCGCTGGATCCTCCGTTGCATGATATTTAGAATATAAGTCATAATTATGATACTGATAGTGAGTCTAAATTACATGACATACTTTACGTTTGCTAAAAGCGTTTTTCAAAAATATGTGATTGTAGGGACATACTTTAATCAAAAAATGACTGGAGAAAAAAGCTTATTTTCTACTTTAAAAACGCTTTAAAAATTAAAAATGGATATAAAAGTAATTCCTTCTGCACTCAAAGTAAGTGATCGGTTGTGAAAAACAAGTTTGAGTAAAACTTAAATGTTGAACCATATGTTACAGATTTTGAAATGAAAACAAAAGAAAAAACAACAAAAACATCAATCCAAAAGTATGAGATGCTTCACACTCTACAATGCCAGGATATATGACATTAAAATAGCCATGCAAACATAAAATAATATATCTTGTATACATAATAATAACAGTGTAATAAAAGTGTTGTCATCACACAGTGATATATGTGCCCACACATAAAAAGTGCAAGTCCACTCAAAATAACGAATATTGTTGCACATAATCCAGTGAGGGGTGTACTATAAGTGCCAGCAATCCTTCTTGCGATTCCCATGCTCCTTCACCAAACATAGAGATATATTCACTTACCAAACATTTTGACCCCCAAAATTAAAGGGGTCAGCCGTGCATGAGCATGAGACAATCCACCGGTCACACCGCAGCAAGGACAGCCAGATCCTTAGCCTCTAAATAAACAGGTGTCAGATTCTACAAGCTCGGATTAAGCCAAATCACAGCCTCAACATGAGCCCCAATGTACCCTAAATGAAAAGGAGAAACCTTAGTTTATTACTGCAAACCAACCAATATTTTGTTTAAAAAATGTACTCGCAGATGGAAGAAAACTAAATAGCATAAAATCAGCAACTTAGCTTGCCGTCCAATCTGGAACAAATGTGTGATGTCAGCTCCAAAGCCCCATGCCTATGCGTTTCGTCTACATAAACATCCTCGTTGCGAATGAGAGATTGACTGCCAATGTTCCTGTTCCTATAGCATCTCATGCAGACCCAGTGGAGAAGAGGAAACTCATCCATCTAAAGGCAAAGCTACAATCCATTGCATATATTATTATAGCGCAAAGAAGCGTCTGGATCAACAATGAATATATAACCAGCACCCTACGGCATTTTAAAGTGATACTAAACACACACTTTTTAATTTACATTATTTATTTTCTTACATATGTGGATGATAGCACTGTAATTATTTTAATAAAAAATATTTACAGTATCTCACAAAAGTGAGTACACCCCTCACATTTGTGTAAATATTTTATTATATCTTTTCATGTGACAACACTGAAGAAATTACACTTTGCTACAATGTAAGGTAGTGAGTGTACAGCTTGTATAACAATGTACATTTTCTGTCACCTCAAAATAACTCAGCACACAGCCATTAATGTCTAAATCGCTGGCAACAAAAGTAAGTACACCTCTAAGTGAAAATGTCCAAATCAGGCCCAATTAGTCATTTTCCTTCCCCGGTGTGATGTGACTCGTTCTTGTTACAGGGTGTCTGGTGTGTTAAATTTGGTGTTATCGCTCTCACTCTCTCATACTGGTCACTGGAAGTTCAACATTGCAAAGAACTGTCTGAGGATCTATAAAAAAATAATTGTTGCTCTACATAAAGATAGCCTAGGCTATAGGAAGATTGTCAAGACCCTGAAACTGATCTGCAGCACAGTAGCAAAGACCATACAGTGGTTTAACAGGACAGGTTCCACTCAGAACAGGCCTTGACATGGTCAACCAAAGAAGTTGAGTACACGTGCTCAGCATCATATCCAGAGGTTGTCTTTGGGAAATAGACCTGTGCTGCCAGCATTGCTGCAGAGGTTGACGGGGTGAGGGGTCTGCCTGTCAGTGCTCAGACCATATGCCGCACACTGCATCAAATTGGTCTGCATGGCTGTCATCCCAGAAGGAAGCCTCTTCTAAAGATGATGCACAAGAAAGCCCACAAACTGTTTGGATTACTGGAACCATGTCCTGTGGTCTGAAGACACCAAGATAAACTTTTTTGGTTCAGATGGTGTCATGCGTGTGTGGCAGCAACCATGTGAGGAGTACAAAGACAAGTGTGTCTTGACTACAATTCATTGAGGGAACCATGAATGCCAACATGTACTGTGACATCCTGAAACAGAGCATGATCCCCTCCATTCAGAGACTGTGCCGCAGGGCAGTATTCCAACATAAGGACTCCAAACACACCTCCATGATGACCACTGCCTTTATAAAGAAGCTGAGGATGGTCTAGCCAACCATATCTCCAGACCTAAACCCTATTGAGCATCTGAGGGGCGTCCTCAAACGGAAAGTGGAGGAGCACAAGGTCTCTAACATCCACCAGCTCTGTGATGTCATCATGTAGGAGTGGAAGAGGACTCCAGTGGCAACCCTGAAGCTCTGGTGAACTCTATGGCCAAGAGGGTTAAGGCAATACTAGAAAATAATCGTGACGACACAAAATAGAGACATGTTGGGCCCAATTTGGACATTTTCACTTAGGGGTGTACTCACTTTTGTTCCCAGTGGTTTAGACATTAATGGCTCTATTTTTAGTTATTTTGAGGGCACGGCAAATGTACACTATTATACAAGCTTTACACGCACTATTTTACATTGTAGCAAAGTGTAATTTCTTCAGTGTTGTCACATAAAAAGATATAATAAAATATTTACAAAAATGTGATGGGTGTACTCACTTTTGTGAGATTCTGTAAGTAACTTTTTCCTAATCGATGTACAGCTGTCACATGACCCAGCTCTTTCCCAGCCTGTTTGCAGGGAAATGTAAGCAGGAGGAACTTCCAGTCCTCTGCTGCTGGTCACATGTTCAAAATAAAAATAATCTGCCTTTGGAATACAGAGTAAAAATAAATAATATCAGCAAACTTTTAAATTGTCATACAAATATATATTTAAAATCAAATCTTTATTATTTTTAAAAAATAACATGGTGTAGGTGGAGTTCTGTCAGACACAGGCTATGTTAAGCTTCTCCAGCATGTGTTTAAAACAACGGGAAGGTGAAGCCCCGATTAATCAAGATGTAATATTCCACCCCCATTGTGGTTAGTGGACATGGCGGGAGGGAGTGGGCTGTTATTTACCACTATGTATATGCCCACATGTGTGACTCTATAGTCACATGGACTTCCATATGTGATAGGGAGAAAATACTTTGCATAGAAACTCACTGAATACTGTATAGTAGGGACAAACATGTCATACTTACCTACTTTTTGTGTTGTACACAGAGCGGCCCCGATCCTCCTTTTACGGGGTCCCTCGGTGGTGCTCCTGGCTCCTCCTCTTCTCGAGTGCCCCCACAGAGAGCCGCTTGCCATGACGGGACTCGTGTGGGAATGCTGCCGAGTTCTGCTGCTGCATCCATTGACACAGACAGCAGGACTCGGCCCCTCCCCTCGGCTCACGTGTGAAGGATTTGATTGACAGCAGCGGGAGCCCAGGTCTCCTACTGCTATCAATCTATCTAATGAGGACCCAAGACAGCCGCTGGAGCTGCTGTGCTCACCCCATCACTGAAACGCTCAGCTCAGGTAAGAAAAAGAAGGGCTCTGGGGGGCAGCTTCAGCACAGGAAGTTTTTTACCTTAATGCATAAGCATTAATGTGAAATACCTTGAGGGTTTACAACTCCTTTATATTGCAACAGTTCAACATTCATCAGTATTTAATCTGGCCTCAGTCTGTGTAATCAACTAGTTTTAGTTAGGATAATGAGCCTATTTTTCCAGTACTTTCTGCATCACTTACATGGAAACTGTAGATTATGACTTCTCACATGATTCTGAATTTCCTTATGTTTGTTTCGGGTCAGTGGCTTTTTACCAATTGAAGTCAGACAGCTAGGGCAAATAGCATTTTCAGAAAGCGGTCTGCAGTGGTAGTTAGCAGTACAGGATCCCTTCACAGAAGGCAGTAGGTGATCAATTTGCACCTTTTTCCACCCAAAACGAAGCATTTTTTATTTCCTGTGTGGATAAAATATAAGTAAACATAACCACTGAAATTTCATATAAACTATAACATATTGAAGAAGTTCTATAGTCACTTCCATTTTATGACACAAACATTGTAATAGCAATATAAACAATAATTATTTTTAGAAAATTCTATATACTGTAAGCTCACTTGAAAAAGCTCCTTTCTTCTTACTTGCTGCGTGCTTGTTCTTGGTAATTATCATGGAAGTATCAAAGATCCCACATTGTATTATTTACTGCTGACCGCAACATTCATGCAACAGCAATATGAATCCTTTTGTACATTAGCCACATGTTGCTTACAGGGGGGGGGGGGGGGGGGGCATGCACAACTAGTATTGGCAGCTGTAATCAATGCACGCAAGAAGAACAGGCCAAGCAGCATTGACCTCAACCTTTTATTCAGCAGGGCAGCAAACAGCTTTCAATGAAGGAGAGCTTTGCAGGAACAAAGAAATCGGATGGTTGCATTCCCACATGATGCAATTCGGCTTTACTGTCCATAAAAATAACTCGGCACAGGCAGGGGGATGACAAGGTTGACGCATTTCACATGCAATCCATGCTTTATCAAAAGCACAGATTACATGTGAAAAGCGTCAACCTTGTCACCCCCCTGCCTTTCTGTGCTGAGTTGTTTTTATGGGCATTTGTATATTTCAAAGAAGCCGTATTTCATCATGTGGGAGTTCAGCCATCTGATTTCCTTGTTCGTATCTATTCCTGTGAAGAGTGGAAGGGTGTGCACCCCACCATCTGCATCACATCATGTGAATCATGGCCGTAGAAACTCACCCATGAGCAGTGGAACTTTGATATAAGGAGAGCTTTGTACAGTAAGCCCAGAGCATGTATTGAGTTGAAGACTGCTGTTATGGATGATATTACTAATCATGTTTATTTTGTGATTTTATCTTTCTGTCCAGGTGTTTTGCATTCTGCCATCTATCTCAAAAGATAATTATGATTCTATTAAGAAGTTTCTGAGCGTGGAGATGCCTATTCCCAGCCAGTGTGTGCAGAGCCGTACACTGAGCAAGCAACACATGCTAATGAGCATTGCCAGCAAAATCGCCATGCAAATGATCTGCAAGATGGGAGGGGAGCTCTGGGCTGTGGAGATCCCTGTGAGTTACTGTTCATTCACCTTGACAGTACCTAACGGAGTAATGCATTCTAAGAATTAATGGCTGAATATGTTTCCACAGCTCAAGTCCCTCATGGTGATCGGGATAGATGTCAGCAAAGATGCAGTGGATAAATCTCAATCAGTTGTTGGGTTTGTGGCCAGCACCAATGCCAGGCTCACAAAGTAAGATCTATTTGGTGTTAGCCGTTTGTTAAATTGGTAATTGGGCAACAAATTCTGTTTCAGTTGTGTATTTCTTTTTCATTGTGTCTCACTTTCTGTCTACTGATTTAGGCCAGTTTAACCTATATACACTAGAGAGCAGTCTGAAGAAATGAGCCTTTTCACGTTAAAAGTTAATTTGTCCAAGATTACAGAAAGGTTTTAGACAAACATTACTAGGAAAAATTAATCTGCTTAGGACAAATCAACAGGTTACGTGCCCAAAGTGTTCACTGGTTCAGGTGCGATTTCGGTGCAAATATTTACCTGAAATCGCACCTGACCCGGACCTAAAAATATATCATGGCCGCCCCAAACATATGTGAACCGGCCCAATGAAAGCCAGCCCAATTCATATCTTATGCAAAATGAATGCAGTTAAAAATGCATTCAATTAGCATATATGTGAACCGAGCCTTAGTCACTTTAGCTGTAGGAGTGAAGTATAAACACCCTGTGACTTGTAGCACACACAGGGCTTTCCCCTGCTTCTACTGAGAAGCACATGGTCCCTTATGATCCCTACACCTAGAATTACTATTTCTTTATTTACTTTTTTGGTGGGGGCAAGTAGACAAGAGTAGCAGAAGAGTGAAAAGAAAATGCATATAAGCAGCAGAGGAGACAAGCAATAAAGCAAATAAATTACTTTGCCCTGCATGACAACAATGGAAATCCTTTGTTGATGTGCACCAAGCCATGCTGTAACATAGGGGACTCTGCCTGGTAACCGCTTCCAGACCAGCTGCGGCGGGTTGGCTCCCCTGCGCGAAACCACGTAACTATACGTTGGCTCGCGTGGTCCAGAAAGCAGGCGCATGTGCGATACCAGAGATGAGCTGGAGACACAGAACAAGGACGAGTGTGTGTAAACACACACTTTACTGATTTGTTCTGACAGTAGTGACAGATCATGTGTTCCTATTAGCTAGGAACCAGGATCCGTCACTTCCTGTAGTTAGTCCCTCTCTCTTCAGTTAGCATCACCTCCCAGGGAACAGTTAACCCCTTTGCTGCCCCCTAGTGTTAATCCCTTCACTGCCAGTGACGTTTTTACAGTAATCAATGCATTTTTAACCACTTTCAGACCGGACCATTTTGCTGGTAAATGACCAGAGGTCTTTTTACAATTTGGCACTGCGCTGCTTTAACTGGTAATTGCGCGGTCATGCAATGTTGTACCCAAACAAAATTTGCGTCCTTTTCTTCCCACAAATAGAGCTTTCTTTTGATGGTATTTGATTGCCTCTGCGATTTTTATTTTTTGCGATATAAACGTAAAAAGACCGCAAATTTTGAAAAAAAATGATATTTTCTACTTTTTGTTATTAGAAAAATCCAATAAACTCAATTTTAGTCATACATTTAGGCCAAAATGTATTCAGCCACATGTCTTTGGTAAAAAAAAAGTCAATAATTGTATATTTATTGGTTTGCGCAAAAGTTGTCACATCTACAAACTAAGGTACGTTTTCTGGAATTTACGCAGCTTTTAGTTTACGACTGCCTATCTCATTTCTTGAGGTGCTAAAATGGCAGGGCAGTACAAAACCCCCCCAAATGACCCCATTTTGGAAAGTAGACCCCCTAAGGAAATTGATAAGTGGCATGTTGAGCCCATTGAATATTTTATTTTTTTGCCTCAAGCGATTGAATAATGACAAAAAAATTTTTTTTTTTTTTTTTACACAAAGTTGTCACTAAATGATATATTGCTCACACATGCTATGGGCATATGTGAAATGACACCCCAAAATAAATTCTGCTGCTTCTCCTGAGTACGGGGATACCACATATGTGGGACTTTTTGGGAGCCTAGCCGCGTACGGGGCCCCGAGAACCAAGCACCGCCTTCAGGTTTTCTAAGGGCGTAAATTTTTGATTTCACTTCTCACTACCTATTACAGTTTTGAAGGCCATAAAATGCCAAGATGGCACAAAACCCCCACAAATGACCCCATTTTAGAAAGTAGACACCCCAAGCTATTTGCTGAGAGGCATGTTGAGTCCATGGAATATTTTATATTTTGCCACAAGTTGCGGGAAAATTACAAACTTTTTTTTTTTTTTTTCACAAAGTTGTCACTAAATGATATATTGCTCACGCATGCCATGGGCATATGTGAAATGACACCCCAAAATAAATTCTGCTGCTTCTCTTGAGTACGGGGATACCACATATGTGGGACTTTTTGGGAGCCTAGCCGCGTACGGGGCCCCGAAAACCAAGCACCGCCTTCAGGCTTTCTTAGGGCGTTACAGTTTTGAAGGCCATAAAATGCCAAGATGGCACAAACCCCCCACAAATGACCCCATTTTGGAAAGTAGACACCCCTAAATTTAGGGGTACACTAGTGAGACTAGGTAATAAATGGCGGGTGCCCTGAAACTATAAAAAAATAACTAACCAACCAGCGTCACCTGTAACAGTTATATGGTGATCACTGGTGAAAGGGTTAACTAGGGGGCAATCAGGGGGCTTTATGCGGTAGTATATGGGGGTCCCTGGCGCTATAAAAAGCTGCGGCGAACCTAAATACCTACCTGCCTAACTAGCGTCACCTGTGACACTAATACAGCGATCAGAAAAACGATCGCTTATTAGGCTGGGTTCACACTGGAGCGATGCGGGAACGCCACGAATCCGCGGCGGGTTCCCGCATCGCATGCCTCCCGGCGGCAGTTCACACTGCCCTATGCGAACTGCTGGGAGTGTCAGTGAAATGTTAATGACACCCCCAGATCAGTTCGCATATCGCAGTGCGATCTGCAAACTCGGATCGCATGGTGTGAACACCCATGCGATCTGATTCTGCTGCGGGCCAAAAAAAGGGTCCCGTGTGAATTTGCGGCGGGTGCGATGCGAATTCAGCCATACTATCTGTATGGCTGAACTCGAATCGCACAGAGATCGGATGTGATTTGCACTGCAGTGCGGTGCGAATCACATTCGTTCTCATAAACCGCTGCAATGTGAACCCAGCCTTAGTGACACTGGCGACGGGGGGTGATCACGGGGTTAAACCTTTATTGGGGGGGTTAGGGGGGTACATTAGAACTAAAGGGGGCTAACCCTAACTGCCCTAACAGTTATTACAGTCACAAATGACACCAATGCAAAAAAAAAAAATGACATTGGTGTCACTGTGACTGGGGGGCAGGGGTAATTGGGGGGGTGATCGGGGGGGTGTGAGTGTGCCTGGCATGTTCTACTGTGAAGTGTCGTGTTGGTGCAACTCACCGATCCTCTCTCCTCGGTGTCGGAACGAAAAATACTGACACGGAGGAGAGATTACATCACTTCCTCTCCTGTGTTTACATTACAGGAGAGGAAGTGATGTCACGAAGGATTTCTATTCGTCGGGAGCGATCGCGAGGGGGTGGCCATGAATGAATGGCCGCCCCCTCATCCCGGATCGCTCGCGAACGAATACCGACCGCCGCAGGCACCGGGCGGGGGCCCGATCGGGCCCCCGACCCGCGGGAAGGCAGGGACGTACAGGTACGCCCATATGCCTGCCCGTGCCATTCTGTCGACGTACATCGTCGTGCGGCGGTCGGGAAGTGGTTAATTGCACTGATCAATGTATTAATGCCAATGGTTCCAAAAATGTGTCAAAATTGTCCGATGTGTCCGCTATAATGTCGCAGTCACGATAAAAATCACAGAATACATATCAGCCTAAACTGAGGGGAAAAAAAATTATATATTTTTGGGGGATATTTATTATAGCAAAAAGTAAAAAATGTGTTGTTTTTTTTTTCAAATTTGACGCTTTTATTTGTTTATAGTGCAAAAAATATAAACCGCAGAGGTGATCAAATATCACCAAAAGAAAGCTCTATTTGTGGGGAAAAAAAAGGATGTCAATTTTGTTTGGGTACAACATCACACAACCGCGCAAATGTCAGTTAAACCAACACAGTGCCGAATCGCAAAAAGTGCTCTGGTCAGGAAGGGGATAAATTCTTCCGGGACAGAAGTGGTTAAAGAACAGAGACTCCCGTATTGATATTCCTTAGTGAGTTGTAGACTGCTGTTCACTGAAATACAGTAGTTTCTGTTGAGGTATATTGTATTTTATAGTTATTTTCTAGGAGTAGATTTCACAATTGGTGGATCAGATCTAATTTCTAATTGTAGCACCTTGCCCTAAGACATCCCAGGGCTCTTGTGTGTTGGAAGGATATCGTTAATGCTATGATGTTAGGGGTCACAAATTGTTTTTTATGGAGATCCACTCAGTCTCATGACCAAAAAAAATAAATACAAATCAGTTGTAGAAGACGACCTCTCTGATGCTGTTCCTGATATAGTCAGTGTGGGCCATAGACATGTCCCCTATAGATTACGTAAATAGATAAGGTGAAGAACAGATATGTGTCTGCTTTAGTGGTATGTGTGGTGTCAGTGCTCATGGACCAATACAGAGGCAGCTGTCTGAAAATACTGTGTCTTCCAAACTGTACTTTCACTATAAAAAGCCCCTATAATAATTAAATCTGATGCCATTCTTACTGTATCTCTGCATTATACAGCTGTAGTATTCTTACCCTAACTTAAAAATAAAATACACACAAAGCTTGCGTGTAATTCAGCGCTACAAACCTAGTAGTTACAACAATGGCATGCAAATGCTCATATATCTTATATTGATACTAATACACAGGAGAGACATCAAATGGATGCAATTAAAAGTTTGTGAGAAACAAAATTTTTGGAATCGGCCAATCAGAACGTGTTCCGGGAAGTACAGCCATTCCTTCATCAGCTCACCTCTCTTGCTTTTATCTTCTGTAGTATTCTTACCCCACGCCTCCTTCATCAGCTCAGCTGATGGAGGCTTGGCCATGCTTCTGATTTGATTGGCAGATTCCAGTGGTAGGCGGCTCCCAGGTCTGCAGTTCCAGATCACTCTCACGCCGAGTTATCCAGCCGGTGTCCACCAGAGGTCCCTCGGCTCTAGCTCTCCGCTGCCCATGGCACTCGCAGCTCACTATCCAAGGGTCATATCAGAGGTTTCTGTTCACATCAGTGCCTGACCTCACAAATGCGCTTCTGAAAGAATAGTCAAACATTCCTATAGACACACACCTAAACTGAAGCTGTTATAGCTGCAAAGGGTGGGCCAATTCAATATTGTACCCTACGGACAAAGACTGAAATGCTGTTAAAGTTCATGTGCGTGTAAAGGCAGGCATCCCAAAACTTTTGATAATATGGTATATCTTGCTTTTACCCAACTTGTGCATCAATAAAGAAAGAAAGAATTTCCCATAATGTACATAATGGCGATTCCCAGCACAAGGTATTGACATGTTCACTGTCTCCTGGGAGGGGGCGAAGACACAAAATTCAGTTTGGTGAAGCGATATCAAGGGAGGTTTAGAGATATATGCAGTAAGAAGCCAATGGAGTCACCTCACCGAAGTGACAGTTTGGGGCAGAATTTACCTTTATGTAATGGCAGATTTATTTACTGTATGTGAAAAAGGTGCACTTCAGAAATCGCTGTTACAGCAAGGAGGAGCCTCCTATTTTCTTTCCTCTCCATACTTTACACTTTGTGTAACTACAGTTTAGTGAGAAACAGCATATCTGTTTTAATAGGTATGTTTTCTAGACTCCAGGCTGTTTTGCAGCACCAGTCATTCTGATGCTCACTGAATGAATGAGATTTTTAGAACTGCATTTGCGTTTGCATTTTCTTTAATATATATTTTTAGTTTTTTTTTTTTTTCCTCCTTTCAGGTGGTTTTCACGATGTATCATTCAGAAAACATCAACAGATTTTGCTGATTGCTTGAGAGTGTGCATGCAAGGTAATTTATCAAGCAGCCCTGAAGCAGCTTTGACTGGCAGAGAGCTCTCTCTGTATATTAATCAGCTCTGAAATAAGAAGTGAAAACATGTTTACAATTAATCTAAAAGATGTTTTCTGCATACAGCAATTGTAATATTTTCACAGAAGAGAATAAAAAAACAGCCACTTCTCTGCACACCTATTACAACTTTAGACAACAGTTATTTTTCCCTTTTGTTTATTTTTACTGAACAGGTTACTAGCAGGGTTCCCCAAAGTGTGACACATATATTTCATATGTTAAAAAAGTTTCAATGTATAGTTTAGAATTGTATACAGGGGGAGGCAGCAGCCTGTCTATCGCAGCAAGGTGACAAGTAGATTGCGTTCTTTGCGTCCCTTCCTTGTTGAGCCCCAGAACCTGGACAGGAGCAATGGCGGCATTTACTGGCACAGATCCCGTGTATTTTCCTCCTGCAGCAGGTAAAAACCAGCTTCTCTTCCTCTCCCTCCGCCAGCATTCAGCTGCAGGAGCAAAATACGGGGGATCAGTTCCAGTAAATGCCAATTCCACTGCCCTCCTGTCAAGGTTCCTCTTCCTTCTGCTCCCTGGTTCACAGCCCCTCACAGCGCTGCTGGCATTCCCACTTCTCTTCTGCCAGTTGCTGCAGGTGAAGGGGCCAGTAAGTATGTCATTAACCGTCTCTTTTCTGAATGGACACAGTGAGGGACCGGTACTGATCACTCACTTTGTTCATTACTGAAACATAGTAAACTGTTTACTATGGTTTAATTATGGTTTCGTTTAATCTCAAAAGTGAGACATCAAGGGGTCTAAAAAAAATTCACCAAAGCCCCCAATAGGGCTGTTAAAAATTGTAAAGAACAAAATAAATGCATTGTAAAAAATAATAAAAAATAAAATAATACAAATAAAATGCTACTGGCACAGTCAACTGCCCTACTGACACCATCCACTGCTCTACTGACACCGTCCTCTGCCCTACTGACAAAGTCCGCAACTCTACTGACTGAGGCTGTACACCACTCTACTGATACAACCTCTGCTTTACTGACACCAACTTCTGTCCTACTGACACCATCCTCTGCTCTACTGACACTGTCCTCTGCTCTATTGACACTGTCCACACACCATCCACTACCCTGCTGACACTGTCCACTGCTCTACTGACTGACACTGTCCATTTTTAGGGTGGAATACGTTTATATTTTTACAGTAACGTTTGTTTTAATATGTTTTTCTTGTTTTTTTTTTATATTTGGTTAGTTAATTTTCTGAAAAACTAGGGACACCGAACCCTGGTGATATTTCCTTTTTTAAATCTACATTTACACCTGAGCGGTTTCAGCTCATAAAATGCCTGAAAAAACGCCTAACAAGCAAAATCCCATTCATTTCAGTGACACCTGTTCACATCTGAGCATTTTATCACCTAATACAAAACACCTGAAAAATGCCCTGAGCTCAAGAAAGAACATGAGCTTCTTTGGGGCACATTACAGGCCTTTTACATTGGTGAACTGATCAAAATCACTGTAAAAAACGTGGCAAAATTGAGGTAGTAGATACCCTTTTTTAATACATGCTTGCTGCAGCTTAGCATTGTGTACCATTGCTGAACTTCTGGTTTACAAGGTCCCCAGGATCTTTCCATCCTGAATTCCCCTAAATGCTCCCCCCCAGCAAGTAACTTGCATTCATATATGTCAAATTTTTCAGTAATAAATCTAATTTGCCATGTACAATGCCTTGCAAAAGTATTCACCCTCTTGGCTTTTTACTTCTTTTGTTACATTACAGCCTTTAGTTCAATGTTTTTTTTAATCTGAGATGTGATGGATCAGAACACAATAGTCATAATTGGTGAAGTAAAATTAGAAAAAAAACTATTTTTCAGAAATAAAAAAATTATAATTGACGTGTGTATGTATTCACCCCTTGTTATGAATCCCATAAAAAGCTCTGGTGCAACCAATTACCTTCAGAAGTCACATAATTAGTGAAATGATGTCCACCTGTGTGCAATCTAAGTGTCACATGATCTGTCATTACATATACACACCTTTTTGAAAGGCACCATAGGCTGCAACACCTAAGCAAGAGGCACCACTAACCAAACACTGCCATAAAGACCAAGGAACTCTCCAAACAAGTAAGGCCGCGTACACACGCGGGGACTGTTCGCTGAAACTGTCCGCTGAAACCAAGTTTCAGCGGACAGTCCGCTCGTGTGTGGGCTTTCAGCGGACAGTTTCAGCGAACAGTTCGCTGAACAAGGTTTTTCGGAAATTCCGAAAAACTATCCGCTGAAACCTTGTTTCAGCGGACAGTCCCCGCGTGTGTAGGCTTGTTCGTCAAACTAAGGCCGCGTACACACGCGGGGACTGTTCGCCCAACTTTGTCCGTCAAACAGTTTCGGCAAACAGTCCGCTCAAACTTAGCATGGACGGACATGGCCACACACGACGGACGAACAGTTTGCTGAAACCGTGCGCGATGACGTGAACGGCACGTACGACGGGACGAAAAATACGACGTCCTATACACTGCATTATAACTTTCGGCGTGTAAATCCTTTCTGAGCATGCGCGGAACTTAGTTTGACGAACAAGCCTACACACGAGCGGACTGTTCGCTGAAACAAGATGTTTATTTCTCCTCTGAGGATGAATATTAGTAGTATCTATTTTCATATCCATTATAAAATTTAAGTCTCCGCCGATTATTGTTATTCCTTCTGCGCTATCCATTACATTTCTTAGGATTTTTATCCCTGACTCGATTTGTTCATAATTTGGTAGATAGATATTAATGATTGTAAACATCTTGCCAAATAGTTTTATCTTTACCACCAAAGATCTTCCATCTTTCCCTTTATGCTCCTGAATTATTTGATATAACGTGTTTCTATGAAATGCTATTGATACCCCTCTCGACTTGGAGTATGGAAATGTATCATGGATCCAATTAGCATAATACTTATTAGTTAGTTTCGGAATATGCTCTGAACGAAAATGTGTTTCCTGGAAAAGGATTATATTTACTTTTTGTTTGTGGAAGAAGTTTAAAATTTGACTTCTTTTTGAGGGAGAGTTTAGGCCTCTTGCGTTAAAAGAACAGATTTTTAACCCCTCCATATTAAAATTTCTAGAGGGAGTGAGTTATCCCTTAATATTCAAGGGATCTCTCAAGGTAATGGAAGAAGAGGGAAGAGAGAGAGAAGAAAAAAAAAAAAAAAAAAAAAAAAAGAAAATTTCAAATTTCACGTTACTTTCACTCAATCCTAACACTTCTATCAAACAGTTCACCACTTCACTCTTTCCTACACTTACACTACTCTATGATGACTTAAAAAAAAGTCTAACTTACTTAACCAGTAAGGTCCCTATTAAGAGGGGGGCAGTCGGAACCGCTGGTCTGGATCGGCTGCTCGTCAGTTTTTCCATTGCTGCCTAATTTTTCTTATCTTCATTTACTATTTTTACTTCTAGTGTTAAAAGCTCATATCATACTATATAACATTAGACTTCTTCGTTTTTTCCTCTCTTCTCCGTAACCCCTGAAAGGGAGGGGGAAGAGAGGAGAAAAAGAGGGAGGGAGAAGAAAAAAAAAAAAAAGAGAGAAAAAAAAAATTAAAAGAGAGGAAACCCCCAGCCCTATTTTCCCATATTCACTCGTATCTTCACCGTGTTAATATACCATATTACATAAAGGAAGAAGAAAGAAAAAAAAAAAAAAAAAAAAAAATCTCCATTTTTCCATATTCACTCATATCTTTACTGTGTTAATATTCCATAAATAAAAAAAAAAAAAAAAAAAAAAAAATTACCTTATATACATACATCTATATATGTGCTTATTCATGTAAATGCCTTCTACCCCCAATAACTTAGCCCTTTTAGTTTCGTGTGGATAGTTCCAAGGAAAAAAAAAAAAAAAAAAAAAAAAATTTTTTTTTAGAAGGGAGAGGAAACCCCCAACCCTATTTTTCCATATTCACTCGTATCTTTACTGTGTTAGTATACCATATTACCAAAAAAAAAAAAAAAAAAAAAAACCCCATTTTCCCATATTCACTCATATCTTTACTGTGTTAATATTCCATATAAAACACAAAAAAAAAAAAAAAAAAAACAAAAAAAAAAAAAAAAAAAAAACCCCCATTTTCCCATATTCACTCATATCTTTACTGTGTTAATATTCCATATAAAACACAAAAAAAAAAAAAAAAACAAAAACAAAAAAAAAAAAAAAAAAAAAAAAAGAATTTTTACCTTATATACATACATCTATATATGTGCTTATACATGTAAATGCCTTCTACCCCCAATATCTTTACCCTTTTAGTTTCGTGTGTATAATTCAAGGGGAAAAAAAAAAAAAAAAAAAAAAAAAAAAACACATGTGTACATACATCTAACTTTACATATCTATATATGTGAGTTCCTTTTTCCTTCCTATTTCCCATTATGTTTCGTGTACAATCCAAGAAGAAAAAAAAAAAAATAATATTCTTGAGAAAAACCTGTACCACTCTGTGTGAGATTTGAGGCTAGGACGGAGGTTCACCTTCCAACAGGACAATGACCCCAAACACACTGCTAAAGCAACACTTGAGTGGTGTAAGGGGGAACATGTAAATGTGTTGGAATGGCCTAGTCAAAGCCCAGACCTCAATCCAATAGAAAATCTGTGGTCAGACTTAAAGATTGCTGTTCACAAGCGCAAACCATCCAACTTGAAGGAGCTGGAGCAGTTTTGCAAGGAGGAATGGGCAAAAATCCCAGTGGTAAGATGTGGCAAGCTCACAGAGACTTTTCTAAAGTGGCTTGGAGCTGTGATAGCCGCAAAAGGTGGCTCTACAAAGTATTGACTTTAGGGGGGTGAATAGTTATGCACATTGACCTTTTCTGTTATTTTGTCCTATTTGTTGTTTGCTTCACAATAATAAAAAAATATTAATCTTCAAAGTTATGTGTATGTTCTGTAAATTAAATGATTCAATCCATGTTAATTCCAGGTTGTGAGGCAACAAAACATGAAAAATGCCAAGGGGTGAATTCTTTTGCAAGGCACTGTAGTTGTCCATCCCTTTATTTTATTGAGGTTTTCCATTTATGACTAAATTAAGTAGAATTGGTCCCAGGACAGAGCTGTGGGGTGCCCCACTTTCCTCTCTAGTCCATTCTGAGTATATGCTATTTATCACCACTCTTTGGAAGTGCCCCTGTAACCAGTTTTCTATCCTGATACGTACACTATCGTCTGTGCCAACAGACCTTAATTTGTAAATTAGGCATTTATGGGGAACTGTAGCAAATAATTTTGCAAAATCCAGATACACCATGTCCACAGGCCTTCCTTTATCTAAATGACAGCTCATTTCCTCATAGAATGTTAACAGATTGGTCTGGCAGGAACAATCTTTCATCAATCCATGCTGATTACTACTATTGATACTGTTTTCAAAAGCAATATCTTGGATATAGTTCCTTACCATCCCCTCCAATATTTTACATACTGTCGATGTTTGACTGACTGGATATAATCAGCCATTTTTGTAAATATTGGTACAGTGTTGGCTTTTTGCCAGTCAGCTGGTACTATTCCAGTTAAAGATATAAAAAAAGAAGAAAGGGCGCACCAGCCTTGTGCATTATCCTTTGGATATGTATCTATTAAAAGCGATAGAAAAGAAAACTCACAAACGACTGTAGAATTCTTGCAGCTGAGCTCTGAGGAAGCCTCAACTGGCAGTGGTCCTGTGATTTCCTCTGTGATCTTTGGAGAGTATTGTTCATTTTAGACTTTATGCTGCTACTTGGCGAATACTTTATTGCAAGAATTCTACAGTCGTTTGTGAGCAGGTTTCTTTTTTATCACTTTTAATAATAACATATCCAAAGGATAATGCACAAGGCTGGTGCGCCCTTTCTTCTTTTTTTATATGTTTGATCGTTAGGATACCCCTATCCTTGAGGGCAGCAAGGCCTGTGACATATAGTCTGTCTGGTAATCCGCTTGTGCGCATGAGCGTTTCTTTTCTACTATTCCAGTTACTAAGCTGTCCAAAAAAAAATAAGAATACATTCTTTGAGGACTCTCAATTGTAAGTCATCTGGCCCAGGTGTTTTAGTTGCATTAAGTTTTCCAAAGTCTTTTTTGGACACTGACCACTGTGTCTCTCGTGGTCAATTTTATCTGCCCTGATTGTACTCTTACATTTCTTATTGCATTCCTTTTAGTGTTGGAATGTCGACAATGATCTCTCGGCCTTAGGCAATTTTTTTTCCAGCAAGGGCTCTGAAGGTCTGGCACTGTAAGCCGGACCTTCAGAGCGCATGCGCCGATGATGTCATTGGCTGCATGGACTCTGATTATTTCCTATACTGTTCAAGTTGAGGAGATATTCACAGTACCTACAGGTAAGCCTTATTATAGGCTTACCTGTAGGTACAAGTGGTGTAACAGAGTTAACCACTTTAATAGGTTGTAGTATTGAGCGCAGTTTATAAAAGATAGCTTTTTTGAAACTTAGTGTTCTTGCACCACCCTCATGCCTCCTATTCTATGATTTACATTGAATGTAATTACCTTCTGATTGCTGTTTCCTGAGTTGTCCTTTATTTCCAAATCTGCAGTCAAATCTACCCATACTGAACTCCTTTAGGTAGTGGGGTCCACCCAAGCAGGTGAGAAGACAACCTTAGGTGGGGTGAAGGGCACGGTGGTGAACAAAGGTCGATACACACAGGATTGTTTTTGGTGTATGGGATTAAATGATTCACAGATTTTATACATATATATATCTTTATGGACTGGCACTGAAAGATGGGCTCACGTTAATATATTTATATACAGTATCTCACAAAAGTGAGTACACCCCTCACATTTTTGTAAATATTTTATATCTTTTCATGTGACAACACTGAAGAAATTACACTTTGCTACAATGTAAAGTAGAGTGTACAGCTTGTATAACAGTGTAAATGTTCTGTCCCCTCAAATAACTCAACCCACAGCCGTTAATGTCTAAACCCGCTGGCAACAAAAGTGAATACTCCCCTAAGTGAAAATGTTCAAATTGGGCCCAATTAGCCATTTTTCCTTCCTGGTGTCATGTGACGCGTTATTGCTACAAGGTCTCAGGTGTGAATGGGGAGCAGGTGTCTTAAATTTGGTGTTATTGCTCTCACTCTTTCATACTGGCCACTGTAAGTTCAACATGGCACCTCATGGCAAAGAACTTTCTGAGGATCTGAAAAAAAGAATTGTTGATCTACATAAAGATGGCCTAAGCCAGGGATATGCAATTAGCGGACCTCCAGCTGTTGCAAAATTACAAGTCCCATCATGCCTCTGTCTCTAGGTGGCATGCTTGTGGCTGTCAGAGTGCTTGCTATGCCTCATGGGACTTGTAGTTCTGGAACAGCTGGAGGTCCGCTAATTGCATATCCCTGGTCTAGGCTATAAGAAGATTGCCCAGACCCTGAAACTGAGCCGCAGCATGGTAGCCAAGACTATACAGTGGTTTAACAGGACAGGTTTAATTCAGAACAGGCCTCGCCATAGTCAACCAAAGAAGTTGAGTGCATGTGCTTAGCGTTATGTCCAGAGGTTGTCTTTGGGAAATAAACGTATGAGTGCTTCCAGCATTGCTGCAGAGGTTGAAGAGGGGTGGGGGGGGGGGGGGGGGTCAGCCTGTCAGTGCTCAGACCATACGCTGCACACTTTATCAAATTAATCTGCATGGCTGTTGTCCCAGAAGGAAGCCTCTTTTAAAGATGATGCACAAGAAAGCCCGCAAACAGTTGGCCGAAGACAAGCGGACTAAGGACATGGATTACTGGAACCATTTCCTGTGGTATGATGAGACCAAGATAAACATTTGGTTCAGATGGTGTCAAGGGTGTGTGGCGGCAACCAGGTGAGGAGTACAAAGACAAGTGTGTCTTGCCTACAGTCAAGCATGGTGGTGGGAGTGTCATGGTCAGGGGCTGCTCCATTAGTGCTGCTGACACTGGGGAGCTACAGTTCATTGAGGGAATCATGAATGCCAACATGTACTGTGACATACTGAACCAGAGCATGATCCTCTCCCTTCGAAGACTGGGCTGCAGGGCAGTATTCCAACATAATAAAGACCCCAACACACTTTCAAGATGACCACTGCCTTGCTAAAGAAGAGGAGGGTGACTGGTGGGCTGGCCAAGCATGTCTCCAGACCTAAACCCTACCGAGCTTCAACCGGAAAGTGGAGGAGCTCTCTAACATTCACCAGCTCTGTGATGTCATCATGGAGGACAGAAGAGGACTCTGTGAAGCTCTGGTGAACTCCATGCCCAAGAGGGTTAAGGCAGTGCTGCAAAATAATGGCCACACAAAATATTGACACTTTGGGCCCAATATGCACATTTTCACTTAGGGGTGTACTCAATTCTGTTGCCACCCAAAAGTGGAATTGCCGTTTAAGGACTCCTGATCCCCTGCCACATTTGACATGTAATTTTTTTTTTGGTTGGGGGGATACCTAGTTTTGACAGTTACCCAGCTCCCACTTCCGGTTGTGCCGCCTAGGTGACTCCTCCACTCCCTCTCCCTCCCTGCAATCTTCTGGGACAGGTCACAGAAGATTGCCCGGCCATTCAGGACACGAAGCGCGACTCACACATGTTCAATGTACACTCGGCTGTGAAGCCGCAAGCTGTCACAGCCGGGTGCCCACACTTGCAATGCCGGCTTCACAGAGAGGTAGGGAAGCAAGGCTTTAGGCGGCCACATCGCTGGATTGTGGGACAGGTGAATGTGTGTTTATTAAAAGTCAGCAGCCATACTTTTTGTAGCTGCTGACTTTTAACACAGAAAGCGCTGGGACTCCGCTTTAAGTGGTATTACAGATTCATCGCCCAGCTACACATACTTTTCAAAGTTATATGTTTGTCTTTGCAACAGGTGCCATTGAAAAGTGGAAGAGAAACAATAATGATTGGCCTAACCGCATTATTATCTATCGTGATGGAGTTGGAGACGGCCAATTACAGATGGTTGTGGATTATGAGATCCCTCAACTTCTGGCATGCTTTACGGAGGTTTCAAGGGCCTACAGGTATGTGTGCAAGCAAATGCCTTCAAGAACCCAACTTAAAGCATTGTAATTTATTGCTCATGAGTAAACAGAGCTTACATATCACGCAGCCTACACAGTACATACATCAATCCCTGCCTCAAGGACTATGTATTGTTATCTAACTATTATAAGTTATATTTATTAATATCACATAGGAGACCAAAAGTCTCATTGCATAATCTACCATGGCGACCTCGGGTCCAGAAATCTTGCCATCTCGAATCTCTTGGATTAGGTGTAAGGGTCTTCTCACTTGCCTTCTGTATAGGATGGCAAAATGTGCCGTAGACAGCGGCGCGCAGGCTCACTGAGCATGCTGCTGCTAACACCTATGCCATTAGTGGCGGCTCCCATGCGCGGGAGTGACATCATCGCTGCTCCAGCGATGTGAATGGCTGGAGCAGCGATACCCGGAAGAAGATGGACGCTGTGTGCTACAGGGGACATCGGTGACATCGCTGGCTTCTGTGTCAGGTAAATGACACATAATGGGCTACGATGCATTATGCTTTACCTTTGCAGGGAGCCAATGAGGAAGTAAACCCATCAAGCTTTACTTCCTCTTTAAAGTGATTGTAAAGGATTGTTTTTTTTTTGTCCCTCCAATGTGCAGCTTTTTTAGCACAGAGTGGCCCTGAACATCCTCTTCTGGGGTCCCCCACTGGCTTTTGCGGCTCCTCCCTTCATCAGATAACCCCCTAGGAGAAGCGCTCTTCCGAGGGTGTTATCTTTTTGGCACACTCCTGAGTCCAGCATTTGCGTCCACGGACACGAATTCCAGACTTGGCCCAGTGCCCGCGTCATTGGATTTGATTGACAACAACGGGAGCCAATGGCTGCGCTGCTATCAATTTATCCAATCAAGACCTGGGACCCCGTGGAGAGAGGGACAAAGCGTCCCTGACGAAGAGATGAAGTGGCTCAGGTAAGTAAAACGGGGGGCTGGGGGGCCGGTGACTGCCAGGTGTTTTTTCACCTTAATGCATAGGATGCATTAAGATGAAAAAACACAAGGGTTTACAACCCCTTTAAGTGTTGGTCTGTGGACTCGGCTTCTAAAAAAGCTCTGAGTGGGTTACCATTTCAAGGCAATTGTCTGTTTTGGGCTACCCTGGATGATATCGTTACGAGTCTCAGTTTAAAATTGGGAAAAGAACCTAATAGCAGATGCAGTCCTTCTTCTTGGCACGCAATGGACCTGGTCTGGCGAGCCGAGAGCGGGGCTCCTTAGACCCATGGACAAGTCCCCTTCAGCATGAAGCCACACCCTCACCTATGTCCTAATGTTCTGGCTTTGAACTACGAAAAGGGTTTTTTCCTTCCAATCACCACCAATGCCAGTCTCTCCAGGTGGGGAGGTGTCCTGGGACTGGATAGTACCAAAAAAGTGTCCAATTTGTTTGCCACAATATCGCAGTCCCAATAAAAAGGGCATATCGCCGTCATTACTAGTAAAAGAAAAAAAAAATAATAAAAATGCCGCATATCTATCAACTATTTTGTAGACACTATATCTTTTTCACAAACCAATCAATATACGCTTATTGCAATTTTTTTTTTTTTTTTACCACAAGTATGTAGAAGAATTCATATTGGCCTAAACTGAGGCCTAAACTTTTAAATGTGGGATATTTATTATATAAATTTTTTGTATTTATTTTTTTCTAGTAATGGCAGCGATCTGTGATTTTTATTGCGACTGTGACATTATGGCGAACACATCAGACAATTTTGACACATTTTTGGAACCATTGGCATTTATACAGCGATCAGTGCTATAAAAATGCATTGATTACTATAAAAATGTCACTGGCAGTGAAGGGATTAACACTTGAGGGTGATCAAGGGGTTAACCATTCCCTGTTACGTGTTCTAACTGAAGGGGGGTGGGACTTGCTAGGGGAAGAGATAGATCAGTGTACATACTTTGTATGAGCACACAATCTGTCTCTTCTCCCTTCAGAGAACCAGGAAAACTGTACTATTCCCCTGCTCTGTAACCAGAGACTGTGCCTCAGCAGTCTCGTCATTAGATTCAACCAGTACAGTATATATTCTGCATTTAACTTACATGTTTTTGTTAACTGTACATTGAAGGTGGTAACGCCATCCCTGCCCCCTACCCTGAGAGATCTGCACCTCCACCCCCACTCCCCTCCTCGTTCGGTCCATGCCAAAGTTGCCCAGGGGTCACACCCACTCTTTTCACAGTATCTTGGTATGTCCAGAAGGTCTGCTTGGTGAATCCTTGGTGCCATTAGCGGATTGTATGTCACAAGAGTCCCCAGATCTGCACTTAACAGCATCTGCCACCCAATCAGCGAAACCTCAAGTACAGGGTATGCAAGAGCAGGTTCTTCCAACTCCAGTGAGTCACTGGTGTCTTGAAACCCAATAAAGTTCAGTTACCCACATTGACTGGCTGTAGCTTGGTGGTGTTGCTTCTTTTTTTTTTGGACAGTAAAGAGAAATGGGTGCTGGCCAGGTCCAGTCGGCTTCTTATGCTCAGGACAATTGTTCCTGTGGTGTATGGGGTTGACACAAGCATAGCAGCTGTGGGTATTAGTTGATCCTGGCTTTATAATCAGTGCTCCTTGTGCTAGTCATTGCAAGGCTTGGCTTACAATGCCAAATTTCCCTGAACTCCCAGGCATGCGCAGGAGGAACGTCATCCCCGCTCGGGCAATGAAAGTAGCCGGCTATCGAGACCCAGGGAGCATGGGGACACCACATCGCTGGAGTTGAGGTAAGTATAGGCAGCATAATTCATGGCCAGAAGTACTTCCTTATGATCAGGTAAATTGAGAGACTGTTGCTGGAGCATAGTCATCTCCAATCTATGCCAGCAGACAGCTTCCCTCTCTAAAGCATCAGCTTGACACTGTGCAGCCTCGACTGCAGCTGTACTGTTATGCCCCGTACACACAATTGGATTTTCCGACAACAAATGTTGGATGTGAGGTTGTTGGCGGAAAGTCCGACCATGTGTATGGTCCATCGGACATTTGTTTGACTATCCGCCACCAAATGTTGGCTAGCATTTTCTCAAATTTTCCGCCAACAAATGTGCGTTGTCGGACTTTCCAATCGTGTGTACACAAGTCCGTCAGATAAAAGTCCAAAGTACAAACACGCATGCTTGGAGTGAATGCTCACCAAACACATTCTTAGCAGAAAGAACCCAAAGGGTGGCACATGACTATTGGACTTCCTTTTTATCGGCTCGTCGTACTTCTTGTATGTCACTACGTTCGTAATTGTTGGCCAACATTTGTGTGACCGCGTGTATGCAAGACAAGTTGGAGCTAACCCTTCAAACAAAATTCCACGGTTTCGTTGTCGGAAAGTCCAATCATGTGTACAGGGCAAAAGTCTCAGATGCAGCTTGGCATTCTACAGCCTCTCTCTCAGACTACCTTTAGTGACACTGCAGGTACACCAAAAGGTGCTTCCTCCCAGGATCTTCTGCTCTCTAGCTCCCTTGTTACCTCCTCCCATGCTTCCCCTCAGGACTTCTCCAGAGCCTCTTCCATCCTCTAGAACTCACTGCCCCAGTATATCCGATCAGCCCCTATCCTGTTCACATTTAGGAGATCCCTGAAAACTCATTTATTCGGGGAAACCTATCCCACACCCACCTAACAACTGTCCCTGAGCCACCTCCATCCAATCATTCTCTGCAGCTATTAACTTTTGTACCACCACCCCCTCCCTTTAGAATGTAAGCTCTACGAGCAGAACCCTCCTGTACCTCTTTTATTGAACTGTACTGTAATTGTGTTGTCCCCCCTATTCATTTTAAAGCACTGAATAAACTGTTAGCGCAATATATATTGTGTATAATAATATTAACTGAAGAGGAGCGATGTTGGGAACACAGTATAGTGCAGGATTGATCAAGCTGTGGACTGAAGGTTGTAGCCATCAGAAAATTAGGTTGAGTTCTGGTACCCTCACCCAGCAAGGCTGTACAAGATTCACATGTGCCTGAGACAAGCAGAGCTTCTTCTGCTGCAGGTTCCCCCAGAATCTGTTGTATCTGCCTCCTGTAACTTATGAAGCAGGTACTCCTTTTGTTTGCCATGGAACACAATAATTGGATCATCTTTAATTATTATCTTGTACTCTGCTAGACCAGGCATTATTTCACAATAAAATATAGGATAGAAAAACAAAGGATAGGAAAGGGAATGCTGCTAAAAATATTACACACTGGCATAGCTATAAGAACTTCTTTCTCAGATCTTTCTCAGAGGTTCTTTAGTGCAGGGTTAGTTACTAAACATGATGTATTACGCTCTCTGCCTTGTTCTCCGCAGAGATCTACAAGCTTATTGGTTAATGGTTTAAGTGCCCGCAGACTGAGAGTGATTGTCACCGGGGCAGCAGTAGTGGCCAGTGTGTTTTAACAGAAATGCACAAAAATATCTGCTGTTGCCCTTCTGACATTTAAAAATAGTTTGCAAGTCACTTATACACCAAAACAGGAATGTGACAGCAGTTTAAAATGTGGTAGCCCTCACAGGAGCAGAGATTAAAGTGATTATAAACACACACTTTTTCATTTAAACTATCTCTTCTTTTTCTGTATATGGATGATGGCATTGTAATTATAAAAAAAAAAATTGAGGTACCTTTTTTCCCAATCGATATACATCTTTCCTGTGAGCTAACATGAATAAACAGTTTTAACTACTTTCTAACCCCCAACAGTACATGTACTGCTGGGGGGGGGGGGGGGGGGGGTGCTCCCCCAGGCTTCACAATGTACCTATACAGAGTGGAGCTCATGCGCACTGTGGGTGCTCCCTGGGACACGCAGTGGTGTGATGTGCAAGTGCTGTGTCCACCGGACACAGTGGATTGCAGTATCGGACTGTTGTGAGTGGCCCAGATACCGCCTGTATACAATAGTCATGAATTAAATTAGTTCATGACATCACTGTTTACTACTGTGTGATCTGTGCTTGGTCACCAATGATCACATGGTACCTGAGCCAATCACAGCACCCTGTACCATGTGATATCTGTGGACCAATCACAGCATGAAAATAGTAAACAGTGAGTCATGAATGAAAGCCATTCATGACAGTTCAAATTATTGCTTTTACAGTGTAAATAAAAAGAAGTCTATGACTTCCTGTACTTTATCATATTGGGAATTTGGACCATATCTTGGAGTACAGTGCAGGACACAATTTACTCTTTTCTGTCTTCTGTTTTTCCTTATTGATTGCTACAAACCTGGAGTCTCACAGAGTGGGTGGGGTTGTATGTGGATGTGCTGGGAGTGTCCCTTGCCAAGCTCTAGCCAGTGTCCATTTGCCTAAGGCTTCGCTCGCATGACTGTAAAAAAAAATGCATATACAAGTTTTGGTTAATTACCGATCTGAACACAGCTGCATTGTTTTCAATTCATTCACACAGGGGTGTAAATATGCACTGCATTCAGATCCATAACACAGAATCCTGAAATTTTCATATAAGAACATGCTCTTTATGGGCTTGCGCCTATAAATTCATGTATACACATTTGTAAGCATGCAAATTAAATCTAAATAAAGGGGGAGAAAATTATCATTGTGTATGCATACATGTCTATATGATTTTAAACACATATATACGCAAGTATTTTACTGATAATTTTGCTGAAACTTTTCTTCTGGAAAACACATGTAATTACATCAGTCAAATTTTTATGGCCGTGTGAATGAAGCTTTTGGACTGGTTCACTCTATTGCAATTTCAGATGCAATTTGGGTCGCACTGAATGGCACGACAATGGAAAAAGAAACATTGCTTCCAGTGGTTCATGTTTAGATCAATGCAGCGAAGCTGCGATAATACTTTAGATGCAACTTTGCAGGCTTTAGAATAGCATGTCGCACATCTTGTTTTTATGCTGTGTACATGGTGTCTTTCATGACCATTGTTGTGTACGCATCATGAGGCAAGTAGTCTCACATATTCTTCTAGCGGCTAGATCTTTAGTTCTATGCTCATGGAAAAACACCACATATATAAACATTACTGATATGACAAGAATAGTCCAAAGACGCTACTCCTTTGAAAGGAAGTTAGCAATCAATTCTTAAAAATGTGTGGAATTTGACAAAACCCGGAGCATGTGGACAACTACTTACAAATGGACATAACCCATAGCATTTAAGACTTTCTTGTACATAACTTACCAAACTTGCTACTAATACGTGATAAATACAATGGTGTATACGGACATGTGTGCTTTAAATGATCCTTCCTCTGATATGTTAGTTCTACCATTTGTTCTTTTTTAGTATTTTAGATCACCAAGATGCACATAAAACAGTCCCAACCGCCGAGATGCAGCGTGTACCCCTTGGGGCATCTGGGGTTGGAATAAGCTCTATATAAGTAATGTTAAAGAATTAATGTTTTATACATAAATTTGTATTCCAGTAATACTGTCTAAGACATAACGTAAATCCGTGTTATGATACTGTTAAAGTGGTTGTAAACCCTTACAAACCACTTTGACCTACAGGTAAGCCTAGATTAAGGCTTACCTGTAGGTCCAAGAAATATCTCCCAAACCTATACGATTTAGGAGATATGTGCCCGAAGACGGCACCGCTGTCCACAGCGCATGCGCCGTAGAAATCGGCGCACTGAGTGTGGCATCCTCGATAACGAAGATGCCGCGCAATGCAGCGCGTCTCGGTTTCCGTACGCATCTGCGGGAGTGACGTCAGCGCGGCTTCGCCGAATGACAGCGGCGGAGCTGCGAGACCCACCGAGAAGATGGATGCGGCGGACTACAGGGGACAGCAGTGACTTTGCTGGCTCCTGTGTCAGGTAAGTGACACATAATGGGCTACTATGCGATGCATAGTAGTCCATTATGCTTTGCCTTTGCAGGGAATGAAAGAGGAAATAAACTCATCAGGGTTTACTTCCTCTTTAAGTACCATTAACACATGAAAAAAATCACCATGCATGTATGTTTGTACTGGAAATAGTTTTCAATAAAAATTTTATGATAAAAAAAAAGACTATTGTTGTGCTTCGTCCAGTGCAGTGAATTTTTTTTTACATATGTAGCTATATTAAAACGATAAGGTCACCTTTTAAAAAATAATAAATACAATTTTTTTTGCAGATAATAAAATGTGCATTTATTTTTTTCCCTTGGGAGTCTGTAAAGCATTGTACCCATGATCAGTAGATCACAGGTACAATGCCAGGCTCTTGCAGACTGTCAGTACACTGTCTGCCTATACCTCCGATACGGACAGGCAGTTACTGAATTCCAGAGCATTCACCGGTAATCTCGAAGTTCATTGAGAACTACAAGCCATCAACCGCAATGGATGACTGTAGTTGTAGAACTCTTTGAATGAATGAGGCAGAGCTCTGCACGGCTCCTCTATTTTCAAATTGTGACAGCGGGTCACACGGAAGAGGCAGATTCAGGGGAGAGGAGGTGTATGCTCAACATATTACACTTTAAATACAGGTGTATCATGTTGAGTAAAGTGAATTTATCATTTGAAAGGTAGGCTTAACCCCTGTGGGCCCCAATGCAGCATGTGATCATGATCCCTCAACATTCAGTCTCTCATTTTTTCTTTTATATAAATGTTTGTTTTGTGTATTTGTTAAATAAATTGTTAACCTTTACTCAAGTCATAGAATATGTAAAAAAATTTTCTTGCAGAATCTTTATGCTTGTTGGATAGTATCAAATGGGTAGGGAGCCTTTTCAATAATTCTTAATGTTGGCTTGTGTTTTTCTCAGCCCTAAAATAACATTTGTCGTTGTGAGGAAGAGATGCACCACTAAGTTCTTCAGTGAATCTGGTCGAGGGCTGCAGAACCCACCATTGGGCACAGTGGTTGACAGTGTGGCCACAAGACGTGAATGGTGAGTTAGTTTCAATAACGAGCACACATGAAGGAGTTTATGGACCTTAAATATAGTAGGTGAGGTTGAAAAAAGACACAGGTCCATCAAGTCCAACCTATGTGTGTGATTATATGTCAGTATTACCTTGTATATCCCTGTATTTTGTGGTTGTTCAGGTACTTATCCAATAGTTTCTTGAAACTATCGATGCCCCCGGCTGAGACCACCGCCTGTGAAAAGGAGTTCCACATCCTTACCGCCCTTACAGTAAAGAACCCTCTACGTAGTTTAAGGTTAAACCTCTTCTAATTTTAATGAGTGGCCATGTGTCTTTTTAAACTCCCTTCCGCAAAAAAAGTTTTATCCCTATTGTGGGGTCACCAGTATGGTATTTGTAAATTGAAATCATATCCTCTCTCAAGCATCTCCTCTCCGGAGAGATTAAGTTCAGTGCTCTCAACCTTTCCTCATAACTTACATCCTCCAGACCCTTTATTAGCTTTGTTGCCCTTCTTTGTACTCGCTCCATTTTCAGTACATCCTGCCCGAGGACTGGTGCCCAGAACTGGACAGCATACTCTAGGTGCGGCCAGACCAGAGTCTTGTAGAGCAGGAGAATTATCATTTTATCTCTGGAATTATTCCCTTTTTTAACCACTTAACAACCGCCCTATAGCCAAATAACGGCTACAGGGCGGTTTCTTATCTCTGGGAGGCCGTCATATGATGTCCTTCCAGAATTCCGCTCTCGCGCGCCCCCTGGGGCGCGCACTCGAGAGCATCCGTGACCGGGCCACCGCCTGTAAAAGAGCTACAAGAAGGCGCGGTGGCCCGGCAGAAGAACCGAAGAGGGGGACAAGACCCCCGAAGTCGGGAGAAGAGGCCGGCGGCGGGGAGGAAGAAAGCCGGACTCCTCCGCTAGTAAAAGAGCTACACACACATAGCGGAGGAGTCCGGCGAGAAGACCCCCGAAGACGGAAGACCCCCGGAGCTGTGCAATAAAATATTTTTTCCCCTGTGTTGTGTTTTTTTTTGTACTTTATTTCACAGGTGAATGGGTAGGGGTACATTGTACCCCATACTCATTCACATAGGGTGGGGGGCCGGTATCCGGGGGCCCCCTTCTTAAAGGGGGCTCCCGGATTCCGATAAGCCCCCCGCCCGCAGACCCCGACAACCAACGGCCAGGGTTGTCGGGAAGAGGCCCTTGTCCTCATCAACATGGGGACAAGGTGCTTTGGGGTGGGGGGGCCGCGCGGCCCCCCCTTCCCCAAGGCACCCCCCCATGTTGAGGGCACGCGGCCTGGTACGGCTCAGGAGGGGGGGCGCGCTCGCTCGCCCCCCTTTCCTGGCCGGCCGGGTAGCGTGCTCGGACAAGGGTTTGGTGTGGACTTTGGGGGAACCCCCACGCCGATTTTTTTCGGCGTTTGGGGTTCCCCTTTAAGCCCATTCCAGGCGGCGGAGCCCGCGACGTCTCCTTCGCGGGCCCCGCCTACCTGTACACGCGCTGGAAATGGGCGGATTTGCCTCCGCCTTACGTGGGCGAGTCCGTTCATTTCAAAAGTTGAGCGGACTGTTTGGCAAACAGTTCGTTGAAACAGTCCGCTCGTGTGTGGGCAAGTCCGCTCATGCAAATTTTGAGCGGACTGTTTGCCGAAACTGTTTGACGAACAAGGTTGGGCAAACAGTCCGCGCGTGTGTACGCGGCCTAAGATTGATTGAATCTCAGGTATGAAGACAGATCACACTTTAACCGCTTCCATACCGGGCCAAATCTGATATTCCTCTCCTACGTGTAAAAATCATCATTGTTTTGCTAGAAAATTCCTCAGAACCCCCAAACATTATATATATATATATATTTTTTTTTTAGCAGAGACCCTAAGGAATAAAAGGGAGGTCATTTTATGTTACGTTATTTGTGTGGCAATTTGCAGCCCCAAACAGCAGCCAGCAGCCTGTAAAGACAATCAAGTGGCTGAACAGCCGCTATGATTGTTTTTACTGTGCAGGGAATCTCTGGCAAGAAAAAAAAAATATCTAAATGATGCCTGCAGCTGGTTGTAAAATAATGGTGGGGAACTTACCTCAGCTGACAAATTTAGGCCCAGGATAGTGCTCCTTACATTCAGAGGTTTACCATCAGATATGGTCAGGATGTGGATTCCTGGTGACTTCTCTCAACAGAAGGGGGATCAGGGTTGCCACCTGTCCGGTATTCCCCCAGACAGTCCGAGTTTTGGATCCTTTGTCCGGGTTTCAATCCATCTGAAACCCAGACACATCAGTGGCAGTGCTGCAGCACCAGTCCTCCTATCCCCCTCTCTCTTCCTGTCAGCTTACAGTGCTCTTAATTATATTGGTGGGGGGGGGGGACTTTAACTGGGGTACAGACTGACCTGGGGGAGATTATACTGAGGAACAGATGGACCTGGGGGGATGTACTGGGGGACAGACTGACCAAGAAGGGAATATACTGGAGGACAGACTGACCTGGGGTGGGCAGGACTGTACTGAGCGATAGACTAACCTTGTTTGATTTAACTATGCTACTTAAGCTTCTCCCATTCATAACACAATTTGGCCACACCCACTGTTCATCACAGACACTACATGCGCTGCAGTACTACTCTTATTGGGGCACCCAAAGGTGTCCCAGGTCTTTTACAATCCTCTGGCGCAAACTGCAAAAAAGAATTGCTGTGCACCACTAAAGTGTTTGAGTTTGGCTTGATGAAAAGGTGGCAACCCTAAGGGGATCATAATTGTAGAGAGGACCAGGGATCCTTGGGTGGATACAATGGATGCCCTGGTGTCATCATGGGACCTTTACAGTCTTATTTCTGCCACCTTGCCTTTTTTTAAGCCCTTCTGTGACTATTGCAATGGATAGTGGCCGTAGGAAATCCAGTCACTCTCATAGTTGTCTTTGTCGTCCCTTGTATGCAAACGTGTTGCGCCTGGTCATGGATGCGCCTTGACATCTTTCTCTTCTAGAGGATCTTCTGTCCCAAGGGCTGATCTTCCTCCCTTCTTTACCACCTGTGGCTGTTGGCATGGCTTATGACAACTAGAGACAGGGTTGTCAGCATCTGTTTTACCTTTAGTGTTGAAGGCATGTGAATAGCTTCTTGTAGGATCTATCATCATACTTGGGTAGCCTACATTGCCTGGTTCGAGTGTCCAGGGTTTCCCTTCACACACTCTCTCGGTGCCTTGGCTTTGACCTTCTCCAGCAGGGCATTGATTTGTATCTTGCTTTGGGTGCCATTGGGGGACCAAATTTTAAGTCCCTTATGTTTTTTTCCAGCACCCTCAAGCTGTGCATTCCAGTGCAGAGATGACACTTTTAACTTGGTTCTGTCAGCTTCAGGGGCCTCCTTTTGTACAACCAACCAATCTACATAAAAATAGATAAAAAACGTCATTTGCAAATCTCATAAACCCATAATTTATTCATAATAGAAAAACGTGAACATATCAAATGTTTAACAACTTCCTGACTAGCCGCCGCAGTTGTACTAAGGCAGGTTGGCTCCCCTGAGCGAAACCATGTTACCTTACATTAGTTCGCCTTTTGACCACTAGCGCTCACATGTGCGACGCCAGAGCCGATGCGCGTGCCTGGCGGTCACGATGACCCCTGGGCACCCGCGATCACTCCACACAGAGACAGAACGGAGTTCTGTCAATTTAAACAGACTGATCTCCATGCTGTCAGGGGTTAGGAGAGCGATCTGTTGTTCATACTAAGTATAAACAACGATTGCTCTCACTCAGACAGTCCCATCCCCTCACAGTTAGGATCACTCCCTAGGACACACAATTAACCCCTTGATCACCCCCTACTGTTAACCTCTTCCCCGCCAGTGACATTTACATAGTAATCGGTGCATTTTTATAGCACTGATCGCTGTATAAGTGCCAACGGTCCCCAAAATTTGCCAAAAGGTGTCCGATCTGTCCGCCATAATGTTGCAGTCCCAATATAAATCGCAGATCACCACCATCACTAGTAAAAAAAAATAATAACAAAAATGCCAATTTGTAGGTGCTATAACATTTGTGCAAACCAATCAATATACACCTATTGCGATTTTTTATTACCAAAAATATGTAGAAGAATACATATCATCCTAAACTGAGGGAAAAAAAAGGAAAAAAGATATTTAAAAAAAAAAAAATTGGGGATATTATAGCAAAAAGTACAACATATCGGGGCTGATTAACAAAGGTTTTGCGCCATGAGTTGCGGCGCACGCCGACGTACAACAGCCGTTTTCGTATTCACAAAGCATTTGCGCTTGTAACAGCGCAATTCCCCATTTACTATTAGCATGCCGGCGCACAGGCGTCCGCAATCTGTGCACCGCTATAGACCTGGCGCACGGCATCTTCAACTCAGAATTAAAAGAAGCTGGAAGTTCCAATATTATGGGGGTGATGTGAGTAAGTATAGATATAACTGTCCAAGTAAGAAATATGCCCAAAATAGAACGAAAAAGTAACTTTCTCTGAGCAAGCTTGCTGCGCCTGCAAATACACTTGGAACTGCGCTAGGTCAATTTATGCACTGCGCAAGCGGCATTTGCACCCGTTCAAGTGCTCTTGTTCACTGCGTCTGCAAAATCTTAGTAAATGTCAAGCCTCGTAAATTTATTTGCATAAGTTGAACAGATGCACCTCTCAACTTGACTTTTTTTTGCGCTGGTTCACTTCTATGGGGGTTTTCACTTCTAAGGCTATTTTCACACAGGTCATGTTAGCATTAAGAAAAAAAAAATAAGGATAAAAAAATGCGTGGGGGTCCCCTGAAATTCCATACCAGGCTCTTCAGGTCTGGTATGGATATTAAGGGGAACCCCGTGCCCAAAACAAATGGCGTGGGGGTCCTCCTCAAAATTCATACCAGAACCAGGCCCTTCAGGTCTGGTATGGATATTAAGGGGAACCCCTCTCCAAAAAAAATGGTGTGGGGGGGCCCCCCTCGAAATCCATACCAGACTCTTCAGGTCTGGCATGGATTTTAAGGGGAACCCCGCGCCAGAAAAGAAAATGGCGTGGGGGCCCCCCTCAGAATCCATACCAGACCCTTATTCAAGCACACAACATGGCAGGCCACAGGAAAAGAGGGGGGGGCAAGAGAGCGCCCCCTCCTGAACCGTACCAGACCACCTGCCCTCAACATTGGGAGGATGCTTTGGGGTCCCACCACTTGTAACCACCAGGTATGCCACCCATCGCCTCCAGGGATGCCAATCAGTGCCAAACACTAATGCCTGCCCATCAGTGATGCCCATCAGTACCATACATCAGTGCCACCCATCACTGCCGCCTATTAGTGCCCATCAGTACTGCCTTTCAGTGCCACCTATGTGTGCCCATCAGTGCGACCTCATCGGTGCCTATCAGTGTCCGTCAGTGCAGCCCCATCAGTGCCCATCAGTGAAGGAGAAAACTTATTTACAAAGTTTTGGAACAAAAAAAGTTTCAAAAACGTTTTTTTAACAGAAAATAAACATCCCAGTGGTGATTAAATACCACCAAAAGAAAGCTCTATTTGTAGGAACAAAATGATAAAAATTTTGTTTGGGTACAGTGTAGCATGACCGCGCAATTGTCTTTCAAAATGCTAAAAGCTGAAAATTGGTCTGGGCAGGAAGGTGTATAAGTGCCCTGTATTGAAGTAGTTAACTTTGGACGCGAGCCACGTAGGTTTTATTTGTATTTTTATCCTTATTGCCCATGGGAATATACTTTTCACTGAGTTCACATACAGTCTTTTTGAAGAATTCCCATTTCTGTTATGTGTTCATCGATGCCAATATTCCCTCTCAGTCTAAGTGCATAAAATATGCACTGACACTGGCTGGGAAGGGACTAACATCAGGGATGATCAGCTGTGTGCCTAGCTGGTGTTTATATATTGTGGGGGAGGTGCTTGTACTAGGAGAAGGCATGGTTTCATGTCCCTGCTTTGCATAGACACAGGATCCATGTCTTCCCTCTTGACAGAACGGCAATCTGCCTTGTTTACATAGGCAGTTTGCCATTCTGCCTGTGTACTGAACATTCGTCGGGTGCCTGTAGACATCGAGTCCACGGTACTCAGCGCTTGACTACCGCTATGTGTGATCTCAGCAGTAGCGAGCCGTCGGTCGCACGCATGCGAGCACACTAGCGGGAAGAGCAGGATCACGTATATATATTGTAACATCGGGGGTTGTTTTAGCATAAGGGTAGAGCTTACCAGTGAGCTGAGTCCACTCCAGATATGCAGTTTTAAGGGCTTGTAGGCCCACTTTTTTTAAAGAAAGAAAAGTTACCCACACAGGGGTTTCAGCTTTCCACAGCAACAATGTAAGTAAAACCAAAAATACAAAGCCACCTGGCTCTCTTTAGCAGCACTGCTGCCTAGACTTATGCTTCAGCCCTCTCGGCTCTATAACAGAGTTCCTGTACACCCAGTACCTCAGCACTCTTTTCCAGCTTCCTTTTCCAGCCCACAAGCTTGGACCCTCTGTCTGCTCTGACAGACCGACCTGTGCAGACATGCACACTTCTCTCTTGCTTGCCTGGACTACTCTGGAGGGTGGAGTCCAGAACCATGGTGAGGTGTCTACAAATAGCCCAGCACACACCTGACCAGTCAGTATGCTGGTGGATCTCAAAACCTGGACCCAGGACTGGGGATTTCATCCCACCCGGATCGCTACGAAATCCCCAGGCTCCAGATCCCAAAACGGATTTTAGTAAACAATGAGGAAACTGAAAAGTCAGTTTCCTCCCAAATAAGGAAATAAACTGGAGCCCCTCTACCTGCCTGGTTGAGAATCCTCTGTCCAAACACTGCTGGGGTACCTCACTACCACAATATATATGTTATCCAGTGCACAGGTGCGGCCCTGGAACAGTTAAACTGCTATGGGAAGCACCGGAAGAGGTTAAATAAGCTCGATTTAAATCATAATTTCTCACATCTCTGTCCCACAGCGGCTCCTCCTCTGACCCACTGTTGACTCACCAACCGTCCCATTCACTTTAATGGGATGGCTGGTGATGTGACAGTGACACAACAAGGTGAGAGATATGGTGGCAGCGGGTGCTGCTAACAGGCCCTGCCATGATGGATCTGAAATGACAGGTGCTCTTTAAATGTAAGGATTTATTCTTGCTGGTAATTAGAATCTTTAACATTTGGAAACAAAATGAAGGTTTCCTATTTAGAATAATAAGCTGTCAGGTTAGTAAAACAGCGACATCAGGACTGATTCAATCATACAGTTTGTAGTGTACATAGATTTGCAAAACAATGGGTTAAAGGAATATTCTTCAACTTTGTTTTGTCTCATGGTTACTCCATTTCATGCTAAATAAACTAAATTGTTATTGCATCTTAAATAGAAAACTTGAAAAATTTAAAACTATCGTTAGATAGATTTTTACCCCAAAAGTATTTTATTAAAATTAATTTGATAAAAAGCAAAAAATTCAGATTTAAATAGAAAAAATGTATTGATTTTTTTTAAAAATCATAGATTTTTTATCCTCCCTGCTTCAGCACAAGAAAAGCTCAAGAAAAATGTATCCCTTTAAATTCTACGTACCTCCCCGTTGAAATGCATCAATAACGCACACGTGTTACATTTTTGATGCGTTTTTCGAGTCATATGAAGAACACACTATAAGCACAGTAAAATCACAACAAAATCCCATGCATTTTTGTCAACATTATCAGCATCTTATTTTCTTTTCAGTAAAATGCCGATAACACCATTTTCATACGATATATTTGGCCACCAAAATTTCGGTGCATCTCTACTAATCAGTTTCAAAATGTTCTTCCCTTCTCTTCCTTGTTAGTACTGCTTACTTTACCAGCTTTTTATTGCCCTGTTCTATTTCTTCTCTATTGTAAATAAAATGTGTTGATGAGATTTGCAAATCATTTCATTCTGTTCTTAATGTAGATTTTACAAAGCATCCCAATTGTTTTGGAATTGGGGTTGTAGATATTGGGGCCCTTCTTCTGGTAAATATTTCAAAGGTCCTTTTTATGGTGTCTATCACTTCTGCATGATATTGTCAGTGCTGGGTCATATTAGGTGGAAGCTTTTACAGTCATTGTTCAGGTCTATGCCGTTAGGGTTGAGTCTCCCCCTTTTTTCCTAATTGATGTATACTCAGCTAGGGCATATAGTGTTTCTCGGTCTCAGGCATCCAGTGTCTGCCTTTTACCCAGTTTAATACATGGTTGCTGTTTGGGCATCAGATGCAGATTTTGGCCGCTGCTTGGTTTTGCAGCAGCAGTTTATTTTTTTATTTTTATTTTTTTCATGGGGGTTTTGTGTTTCTCAACGGTCACTGCTTTGAGATGTCCCTATGGTCAAGAATATTGCAGGGCTGTATCCTTCTGCGAACATAAGGGAAAACTATTTTTTTTTTCTTCTACTCACCATAAAATCCCTTTCTCTGAGTTATTTTTTGTACTGCTTGGTAACTAACTGATATGCCCATAGCAGGTGTAGGGTTTGCCTCCAGGAAGGACTGCCCATAGGCGGGGCTCTGATTTATTTTTTTTACAGCCTGGTGTCCTAGTCCCGAAGGGGCGCTATAACCCTATGGTCAATAATATTGCTGGGCTTCAATGAACTCAGAGAAAGGGATTTTACAATGTGTAGTGTTGTTGTTTTTTTTTTCTTTACAATACTCATCCTTTTATGGATGTGTGAGTAGCCAGTAAAAAAGCTAATATGTTAAATAATTTATTTTACTCAGCTATAAAGCCGATTTATATTGTTTATATTGTTTCTGCATGTTAAAAAGACAATGGAACCAAGTCAGTCAGGCCTGTTCTCATAGGAACTTAGTCTAATTTTTCTATCACAGTGATATGCATTATGGCTAGCTTTGGCTGGAAGCCAGGTAACATACCAGTATGTTTTTTGCACTGTGAAAACAAATGAACTCAAACATTGAGACAACCGGCAAACTCCATGTAGATGTTCTAATGTGCTTGGTGAGAATCACAGTGAAGATCCCAACAGTAGGTTTTCTAACCACTTGAATATGTGCTTAAAGTGGGGTTCCACCCAAAAAAAGGCATTACTGGGCATGAAATGATATAAAAAAACATTTGGACATTTTATTTATTTTTTTACTCACCTCTTAATGCCTGTTGCTATGTGGTTCCTTGAAATCTTCCTCCTTCCTCACCGCGGCTCCTTACGTCACTTCCCTCGTCACCTCCACTCGCTACTGCTCCTGGGAGATGTGTGTCATCATTTCTCAGGAGTCAGTGGGCAGTGCCGAGGGCTTCGTTGCCATCACAAGGGGGCGGGCACTTCCGATGACGACGTCGACCGTTGTGATGGCAATCTGATTAGTTGACAGTGTCCTGCCCCCTGTCGAATAATGCATGCCCAGCACTTTGCATGCGCAGCGCTTGCACAGTACACAGCTGCCAAACATTGGATTCCACTGTTCACCGGGTTTCGGCGGCTCCATAATAAGCAAACGCTGCAAATGCGCAGTACAGGGCATGCATTATTCCGATAAGCAAAATGAAAACGGCCAAGAAAGGACTAACAAACTTTATTTAACCACTTCAAACCCAGAGGATTTTACCCCCTTCCTTACCAGAGCACTTTTTCCGATTTGGCACTGCGTCGCTTTAACTGAAAATTGCGCGTTCAAGCAACGTTGCACCCAAACAAAATTGACGTCCTTTTTTTCCCACAAATAGAGCTTTATTTTGGTGGTATTCGATCACCTTTGCGGTTTTTTTTTGTTGCGCTATAAACAAAAAAAAGCGACAATTTTGAAAAAAAAAACACAATATTTTTTACTTTTTGCTATAATAAATATCCCATTTAAAAAATTTTAAAAAATATATATTTCCTCAGTTCAGGCCGATACGTATTCTTCTACATATTTTTGGTAAAAAAAATCGCAATTAGCGACTGGTTTGTGCAAAAATTATAGCATCTACAAAATAGGGGATAGATTTATGGCATTTTTTTTTATAATTTTTTTTACTAGTAATGGCGGCGATCTGCGATTTTTTTTTTTTTCTTGTGACTGTGACATTATGGCGGACACGTCGGACACCTTTGACACATTTTTGGGACCATTCACATTTGCACAGCGACCGGTGCTATAAAATTGCACTGATTACTGTGTAAATGTGACTGGCAGGGAAGGGGTTAACACCAGGAGGTGCTGCAGGGGTTAATATGTTCCCTATGGGAGTGATTCTAACTGTGGAGGGAGGGGACTCACAAGGGGAGGAGACCGATTGGTGTTCCTCTGTACTGGGAACACACCATCGGTCTCCTCTCCTCTGACAGCACGTGGATCTGTGTGTTTACATACACAGATCCATGGTCCTGCTGTGTTCCCGGGCAATCGCAGGTGCCCGCCAGGCACACGCACCGGGTCCCGAGTCATGCCGGGGGTGCGCGCGCCGCAGGCAGCCGGGAATCAGAGGACATCATATGACGCCCACCCAGGATGGGAGATCCCATCTGTGGGCGTCCTATGTCTATAGGCTGGGGCTGAAGTGGTTAAGAAATAAATCCGGACATGGGGGGACACATTTTACAAAAGACGTGAGTGTTCAAATGCTAATTTAAAAGCATCGGAAAGGGTTAAAAAAAATCTATTGTAGTTGGAACACTGCTTTAACCTAATACAAAACTGTTGTTTTCTAGGTATGATTTTTTCCTGATAAGTCAAAATGCCCGCCAGGGTACAGTAAACCCTACATATTATAACGTGCTATATGACTCCAACTGTCTGAAACCCGATCATCTGCAACGTCTGACATACAAGCTCTGTCATCTGTACTACAACTGGCCAGTGAGTAAAATATACTTGGAACATTTAACACTTATTTGTAAATCAATGAGATGTGCATCAGGATTATTACAGGATCATGGATGCAAACACAGCTCTAGGTCGATCTCTTATATCCACCGACACTGCCACACTAACTAGGTGTTGGCCCTGTCGCTCAGATTCCAGGTAGCAAAAAAAGGTCTGGTTGACTGCCCATCACCTTTATATCAGCGTATCCATAAAAAACAAATCTCCTATTAGAGCTATGATTAAATGCTAAGTGAACTTGAAACGCATTAGGTGGTGATGCTATTCACTTACTTTTGTGTCCTGGATATTTTTTTATGGATATGCTGAAATACAATTTTGACAGGATCACTCTGGTCCTTCTTTGGGAAAGCCAAATACAGTGCCATGAAAAAGCATTCATAACCCTCAAAATTTTCCACATTTTGTCATGTTACAACCAAAAATGTAAATGTATTTTATTGGGATTTTATGTGATAGACCAACACAAAGTGGCACATAATTGTGAAGTGGAAGGAAAATGATAAATGGTTTTCAAAATGTTTTACAACTATCTGAAATATGCGACATGTATTTGTATTCAGCCCCCTTTACTTTGATACCCCTAACTAAAATCTAGTGGAGCCAATTGCCTTCAGAAGTCACCTAATTAGTAAATAGAGTCCACCTGTGTGTATTTTTATTTCAGTATAAATACAGCTGTTCTGCGAAGCCCTCAGAAGTTTGGTAGAGAACCTTAAAGTGGAAGTAAACCCACTTTTTTAACTTTTACCTACAGGAAAGCCTATAATAAGGCTTACCTGTAGGTAAAAAAAATATCTCCTAAACCTGTACGGTTTAGGAGATATTCCCCTCGGTATGCGCCGCTGACTGCAGCGGCGCATGCGCACAAGGGGGTTCTCTCCGCGAAAATCCGGCAGCGCTCGTCCGGCCGGATTTAAATCTCCCGCGCGCATGCACGGGAGTGACGATATCGCGGCTCCGGCCACTCACAGCGCCGGAGCCGCGATACCCGGAAGAGACGCCGAGGGAGCATGTCGGCTTCCTCGGCGTGGATCGGGCGAGATGTCGGGGCCTCGTTCTAAGGTAAGTATTTCATAATGAGCTAGTATGCGGTGCATACTAGCTCATTATGCCTTTTGCTTTGCAGGTTTAAAAAAAAAAAAAAAAAAAAATGCGGGTTTACTACCGCTTTAATGAACAGACTGCACCATGAAGGCCAAAGAACACACCAGACAGGTCAGGGATAAAGTTGTGGAGACGTTTAAAGCTGTTTTAGGTTATTTAAAAATATCCCAAGCTTTGAACATCTCACAGAGCACTGTTCAATCCATTATCCAAAAATGGAAAGAGTATGGCACAACTGCAAACCTACCAAGACATGGCCGTCCACCTAAACTGATGGGTCGGGCAAGGAGAATATTAATCAGTGAAGCAGCCAAGAGATCCATGGTAACTCTGTAGGAGCTGCAGAGATCCACAGCTCAGGTGGGAGAATCTGTCCACAGGACAACTATTAGTCGTGCACTCCACAAATCTGGCCTTTATGGAACAGTGGCAAGAAGAAAGCCATTATTGAAAGAAAGCCATAAGAGTCCCGTTAGCAGTTTGCGAAAAGCCATGGGAGGGACCCTAAAACTGCACATCACCCTGAACACACCATCCCCACTGTGAAACATGGTGGTGGCAGCATCATGTTGTGGGGGATGCTTTTCTGTAGCAGGGACAGGGAAGCTGGTCAGAGTTGATAAGAATATTGATGGAGCAAAATACAGGGCAATCTTAGAAGAAAACCTGTTAAAGTCTGCAAAAGACTTGAGACTGGGGCAGAGGTTCACCTTCCAGCGGGACAACAACCCTAAACATACAGCCAGACCTACAATGGAATGGTTTAGATCAAAGCATATTTATGTGTTAGAATTGACCAGCCAAAGTCCACACCTAAATCCAATTGAGAATCTGTGGCAAGACTTGAAAATTGCTGTTCACAGACACTCTCCATCCAATTTGACAGAGCTTGAGCTATTTTGAAAAAAAGAATGGGCAAAAAATAGATGTGCAAAGCTGATAGAGAAATCCCCCAAAAAAACTTGCAGCTATAATTGCAGAGAAAGGCGGTTCTACAAAGTATTGACTCAGTGTGGCCGAATACAAATGCACGCCACGCTTTTTACATATTTATTTGTAAAATAATTTGAAAACCATTTATCATTTTCCTTCAACTTCATAATTTATGTACCACTTTGTGTTGGTCTATCACATAAAATCCCAATAAAATACATTTACGTTTTTGGTTGTAACATGAAAAAAAATTGGAAAATGTAAAGACACTACGTATAGCTGTCTGAAAGAAATGAGAAGGAACCATGCAGTAAACATAGTCTTAAAGCGGTAGTAATCCCGCTGAATTATTATTATTTTTTTCCAGACCTGTAAGGGAAAGGCATAATGAGCTAGTATGCACCTATGAAATACTTACCTTAGAATGAGGCCCCCCGACATCTTGCCCAATAGACGCCGAGGGAGCTGACATGTTCCCTCGGCTTGTCTTTCCGGATATGGCGGCTCCGGCGCTGTGAGTGGGCGGAGCAGCGATATCGTCACTCCCGTGCTTGCGCGCTGGAGATTTCTTTCCGGCAGGGCCCCGCATCTGCCAGGCTTTCAGCCGAGAAACCCCTGTGAGCATGCGCCGCTGCAGTCAGCTGATCATTGCCAGGGGAATATCTCCTAAACCGTACAGGTTTAGGAGATATTTTTTTTACCTACAGGTAAGCCTTATAGGCTTACCTGTAGGTAAAAGTAAAAAAAAAAAAAACACTATACAACGGCTTTAAAGGGGATTTCCACTGACTTTGTAAAAATGTTGTCTCACTTTTGTGTGACTTGCTGTTGTGTCTGTGGGACAGAAAGTGAAGTGTTGTCACATGAAAAAATAAAATAAAATATTTACAAAAATGTGAGGGGTGTATTCACTTTTGTGAGATACTGTATTAATACAGAGCCATCCAGTGAAGAATCATACAATTTAAAAATCATGACTGCCTGGATCTTGAATTGCATGGTTCTCTATACGTGAGACATAGGAAATATTATGGAAAAACAAATATTTATGATTTACTGATTTTATTCATTTTTTTTGTACTGGGATGCAATTTTTTTTATTTCTCCCAGATATTTCCATGCAGAATATATATATCTGATGCCTAGAGAATTACATAATTCATTGTGTCAGTTAACTGGTTTAGTTAATGGCATGTTTCTTTCCAGATTGTTGTGTCTCATCTAATTTGTGAATTGTTTCTGTCCTCCCTGTTGCTGATATCAAAATTTGAGGGCCCTATCAGATGTATTTGCTGTAGTAACTTAGCACACTGCAGTAACATTCACAATGGCTCTAAGGTGACATTCACACCGTTGATTGAGGCCAGTGCAAATTGTAGCTGCTGCGGCTCACTGTGGCCTCCAGCCTAGTTCACTGATACCTGCGGCCACTAGTAACATGTCATTATAGTATGGGGCCGGCAGCTGCACCTAGCCGTTCTGAGTCACAACAGGAATCAGAAGATTACTGCCACTACAGTTTGCACCTGCTCTGATCAATGGTGTGAATTAGAGCTGCACGATTAATCGGTAAGAATCATTATCAAAAAAATTTTCCCCTTTGCTATCTTGACAGAGTATTTCACAATTCTTTCTATGCAGAGAATTCTCTCTGCTTTGGACAGCAAGAGAAAGGGAAAAAAATGGGCAGTCTGCCAAGAATCACATTCTTTAGGTGGAATTTAAGTATAAACATTGTAACAATTTGTCCTTTAGATAAAGGAATACACTTTGGTGTATAAATGAGGGAAGTTTAACCACTTAAACGCTAAATCTTTTTCTGACATTTGTTCGTTTCAGGTTAAAGCGGAGTTCCGCTTAAAAAAAAAAATCAAGACAAATACTGCAGCTGCTGACTTTTAATAGTTGGACACTTACCTGCCCCCCAGGGTCCAACGATGCGGGTGTACGAAGTCCAGCTCCTCTCCCCCCTCCTCTATGCAGTGCCAGATAGTCACTGTGGGCACCTGGCTGTAGCTTCACAACCGGGCACACACACTGCACATGCGAGAGGCGGGTGGCTCACCGTGACTGGACAGGCAATCATCTGGGACCTGTGACATGTCCCAGATGAATACCAAGAGGGGGGGTGGCAGGTGTTTTCCCTTCCGGTGCCACGGTGAATCGGGAGGAATTGGGAGTTGGAACCCTCTAAAAAGAGGGTATCCGTTTTTTGGTGGAACTCCACTTTAAAATCATTTTTTTTTTTTTGCTAGAGAATGACTTAGAACCCCCAAACATTTTATATATATATTTTTTTTTAGTAGAGACCCTAGTGAATAAAATAGTGTTTGTTGCAATATTTTATGTCACACTGTATTTGCGCAGCAGTCGTTCAAATGCAATTTTTTGGGGGGAACAAATTACACTTTAATGAATTAAATTTTTTTGTATAATGTGAAAGATTTTACGCCACGAGAATTGTGATCTTTTTATTCTAAGCCAAAAAATCAGGATTCTCATTTTGGCCAGAATCGTGCAGCTCTAGTGTGAATGTAACTCACTAATACAGGAATAGGCATACGTGGTGCTGGCAGTGATCTGGTGCATTGGCTGCCCATATAAAATAATAGGCTGCCCTAACACAATGCATGTTAATGTGTGATAAGACATGATAACACACATTACTTCATTAACACAGAGCACTAAAGTGTGGAAATGCTCTGAAAAGCACAGCTGAGCATTGTTCACATCCTAAACTTTTTATATTATAAAACCACAATGCAGTTTTATAATATCTTTCTGTGCAGCACATTATCCATGATTTTATGTATTTTAGGTGGGTTTTCTGAAAACACATGCAATAACAAGCATATGTGCTGGAACACCAGAAAATACACTCTTAAAAATTCATATGAAAAAAGAGTATATTGTTCCCATAGCTCTCTGTTCAGTCTGTCCTCAATCACTTTGTTGTAAAAAAATAAAAGGGAATAAAAAGATAAATGTAGCAAATAGGGTATATAGAGTAGTGTTATCTATGCAAATTCATATTCTCTGTCCCCACTGAGCTTGGAACAGACATCAGAGAAACAGTAGAAGGAAAATTGAGCACAATTCTCCGATATCTACTCGGCAAACCTGCTGAAATTTCCCATTTGAATTCTTCCATTGGACAGGCTGGTGTGTTTAAGTAAAATATGAATGTGATCTCTCATTTCTGAAGCTCTTGTATTATATCACATGCACTAGTACAAGGTAGGTTATTTAGACTGCAGGTTAATGCTGGCTTTATACAATCGTGCTTGCACATCTGAACACCATGCAATCCTAACCAGGAATGTTTAAGTTGCCCAAGCTATGGGCTGCTATGAAAGAAGTAGTAGGTCTCCCTGCAGGGAGTTGTGGTGTTGACCTGTCTCTTTAGGAGTATCTCGGGCTGCCCCATACATATTAGATTATCACCACCAGATTGAATGACTGTATCTAATATCTGTGTCAGCGGAGTAGCTTGCGACACTGATAAGAATTTGTGGATGTGCTGCATGGGAAGAAGGGTCTTTCCATTAGAACAGCTAAAAAAATGTATTTTTAAGGAATATCTTTTTAATAAATAGAACAGAGTAATATATTTCAGACACAATATAAAGTTGTACTATTTCATTGCATTTGCTAATTCTGGCCAGATTATCCAGGCCTTGTAAGGGATTTTGTGTGCTGGACATAGCTGTTTTTCTAAGATTTAATATTGAGGACGGATATTCTAAATTAACTAGAGCAGATATATGTGCTGTGTTCAGTACATTAGTGACCTCTACTGGTCAAAAATAGAAAGGAAACCGTTTTGAAAATATACTGTATGTGCCCAAACCAGCAAGGATCCTTGTGTATCATAGAAACGGATAGAAGTAGCAGTAAGTGAAACTCTGGGTTTTCATAATTTACCCAAGCATAGCTGTAGTGCAATAGTGAACCTTTTGTGAGTAATCTGGGGATCTGGTGAATTCCTTTTTGCATTGTAATACTGGCATTTCTTTATCCACTGCAGGTTCCTTACTATCACATTCAGCGTGTACTGAATGGTATTAGCAGTTCACAAGGTGGTATTATTTGTTTCCTGTGAAATGCTCTTTGTGAGAAAGTTAAAATTCATGCATACATTACCAAAAGGTTCATTACAGTATAAGAACAGAATATTTAAAAGCAGGATATGGTAATAAATACATTTCATCTATTCTGCAGTTTCAACCCTAATAAATGTATTTCTTCAAACAATACATAACTCTTTCAAAAACTGCCACATGTTATTCCACCTCTACAGCTTTTCATTGCAGTAAATTCATTCAAGCATCTTCATGGCCAAAATTGCAAAATAGTATATTATCCCTAATATGTAGCAGTAAATATTAATAGAGATTAACTTTTTCAACCTCTATCTGAAACTAAATATGCTTTCTTAATTGTACATTGCAGGAGACAGAGGTCTTGAAATTCAGAGATAAATACTGTAGATAATATTTATTGTCCTTGTAAAATTAAATTACATTTCAGTCCTACTCCTCACATTATATAAAAAAAAACACACATTACATCACATGCTCATTTACAGTACACGAGTCAAATTTATATCAAATAATACTAACATATTCCTGTCTTCAAAAATAAGACCACCCTTTTATAACAAACAGTAAACCTCTTGGCTTTCTCTAAATCTGTTTGTCCTCATTTTTATATTTCTACACTGTCTACCAGATGGCAATAATTCAAAGAAATGATAACCAGGATGGGACAAAGCTCTCACTGTTTTCTCTGCTCTACAAAGACAACAAGATAAATCATCTAGAGAGAGAAATTTACAGCCCTCAATTTTCTATGCGGTGTGGATTATTTTCTAGAGAGCGGTCTTATCCATCAGTGCGCAATTGGGCTACCAAACTAGGATGCAATATGTCAGTACAATGTATGAACCATAGAAGGTCTATAATACATTCTTCCCTAGAGCACTTTTACTAAATAATCTCAGGAAGATGTGTGCCAGGATGGCTGTCTGTATTTGCCGGAGCAGTGTGTTGGAGAAGCGAGGATGGAGAGTGCAGCAGGAAGCTGTCACTTAGAAGTAGGAAGCAGAAAATCATCATTACTATCGGGAAGCAGTCACCCGAAACCAGTACCCAGAGTGCGGGATCAGAAGGCTTAGGGCACGCTGCTGTAATCAAGCTATATGGTAGCAGTGTACTAATGACCCAGAGAATTAATATTCATGAGTACTTAGGTTCAGGTGTATGGACACTGGCCAATAAAAAAGCAGGAATCTCCTCCCAGACATAGCCCAACCCAGCTCGGCTAAGCTTCAGTTTTTAGCTAGTGGCCTTAGGTGATGGATGTAACTGCAGAAGGTTTTCCTTGCAAGGGATTTGTCCCGATTTACTGGCCTGCTCATAACACCCCTAAACGGGGTAGAGGAAACTTCATCCTGATCGCTTGCTATGGTCTAATGGCCAAGAGGGACTGTACGTAGACCCCTCATACAATAGCAGAAACTGCCTGTAATGTCTGACAATCAGCATTGAATCCTGTGGACAGTGATCTGTGGGATACCGCGTATCCAGTGACCTTGCTTTCAGGGTGCTGTACAATTCATTCAGAAAAGCATCTGGAATGCCTTCAGACTGCATTTCTATGGTGTGAACTGGCTCTAAGTTAAAGAGGAACTGCACCCAAAAGGAGAAGTTTTGCATATTTACATCCTCCCCCTCCTCTGCCACTTTTTTTGGGGGGGTAGTGAGTATCTTGTTTTGATAGGTACCCGCTCCCACTTCTGGTCAAATTGCCGCGGCGATTGGTGCAGAAGTTCAGTGCCCCCCTCCTTCCCCCACAGCCTTCTGGGACACATCACAGGTTCTATAAGACTGCGAATCATTCATAACGGTATTATGCTGTCAAGATGCCTGCGCCTGGATCCGCAGTTGATTGAAGAATCAGCTTGGGTGAGGACAATGCTGGATCCTTGTACAGGTAAGTGTCCTTATATTAAAAGCTACAAATACTGCTGACTTTTTTTGGAGGGGAGACTGGAGCTCCTCTTTAACTCTTTGCCTAAAGTCACTGGTTTTGGTTTCTGGTGGCCAGCAAAAAAGTCCAAAGTTCTTTCCAGTGCCCCCTACTGTGATGTATGTCAATTGGATTGTTTTGCAGTCTTCTCCTTTTTAACCTGTCTGAGAGAATCTCTTGTTTTTGGTGACACTTACCTCAGCCTGCAGGGTCTCCGACTTGGCAGCTTTTTCCTGCAAGGAATTTTCCTAGTTCTTCAGCAGCACAAGTTGGTGTTGAGTCCTCAGTCCTCTATCCCAAGGTGGTTTATTTGTTGCACCTGAATTGGGACATTGTATCACCAACTTTATGTTCTAATGTTAAGCATCAAAAGAAAAAGATGTTTCGCTGTTTACATGTTTTTGAGCTGTTGAAGTTTATCTGCAGTCTTCAGTTTCATTTTGACAGTCTGATCTACTTTTTGTTCTGCCTGAAGATCCTTACATGTGCCAGGCTCTTTCTTAATCTACTTTCTCTTATATTCACTGACTGACACAGCTCCTCTCTTAGCCATTGGGTTGTTTCGCCACTTTTAGGAGAAGACTAGACATTACATGTTATGGAAAACACAGAACTTTTAGTTCCACCCAAGGGGCTGTCCCTTAGGTAACAACCCCTCAGCCTGCCATGCAGCCATCAGTTTTATTTTGCCTAGTGAAGGAGAAGGACCTAGGAACCCTGACGGGCCCATCGGTTCATGTTTTTTCTGCAGAAGCTTTGCTTTTTGCGCAAGCTGAAAGATCCTGTGATCTGCTATCAACAGCCGGCTGGGTGACAGGCTGGATACACTTATTCTTGTAGTCTCCCCAGCCCGGCCAGCGAGCGTGTGCAGGTCGCAGCTACGCGCTAGGCCGTCCACAACATACCTCAGCTACAGAGGTGGTCATTGAGCCTTTATGCCCCTTTATGTGGGGCGCACATATGACCGGGCTACTGATGTCTGCCTCACAGTGTGCCGAGGCCAGCAGCCACCCCGTACTGATCGGAGAGTGGGTCTGTGATGGAAGGTCTCCCAGCTCTTCAGCACTGGTAAGTATAGCTCTCCCTGCCTCTGTGGGGCTGGGCATTCCCTGGGAGATCAGTTCGGGGGTCCCTCACCTCCCTCTCTTCTCTCCCTGTCCCTATCTTCCCCCCCCCCTCTCTGTGGGGGATGCTGCATGTGGCTGCTGAGCAGTGTGTGTGTCATGTGCAGGGGCTCTCCGGTGGGGTTCTCACCTGTGGGGGGGGGCTGCACTGGCTGGCTGTGTCCTGAGTTGTGTTTTTTATCTCCCTGGAGGTGCCTGTGAGGTTGTGCCTGTGATCTCATGCAGCGCTGGTCACCGCCATTTTCTAGCTCTGTTCCTCATGGTTTTTCAGTGTCAGTGGCCATCTTAGGTATGGGCAAGGAAAAGCATGCTCTCCTGTGTCTCGGCGGCCATTTTCCCTGTGGTTTGTCCTTTATACTAGATGCCGGCGGCAATTTTCTTGAAGCGTAAGCACATTTTTTTGCATTCTCTAGAGACAGCATGTGGTCCTGTATTCGGCCATTTTCCCCGTTCTTTATGTCCTTACACTGGACGCTGGGCGGCCATTTTCTATGACCCTGAGCACATTGCAGAGTGATTTCAGCGCCATTAGCAGCATCTTTGAATGTCACAGAGTGGATTCCTCTGCACATGGGAGCTGACAGAACACGGCACTACTTGCTGGACAGCGCATAACCTGTCAGTCAGGGTGTTGAGTCCTACGGGAAAGAGCCCCTCAGCCAGCAGCAGTGAGGAGGGTGGGACCATCACTGTCCTAAGTCTCCTTCAGGTGGCAGACAGGGTAGGGTCAGCATGGCTTCAGAAACCTGTGTTTCTTCCCTTGAAATCCAGGCAATTGCAACCGGTTCGCCTGCAGAATGTGCAGTGCCTTTGGGCGCTTTGTCGGTGGTCCTCAATTCGTTCGTTGCAAGGTGCTAAAAAGAGGCCCCTGCCCCCCCCCCCCCCCCCCTCTGGGGAGAGCTCTGACGCAGACTCGGGCCCTGCTGAGGCTGGTGACCCCTGCTCTGTTGTTTCAGATGACGCTGACCAGGACCGATTGGACAGCGAGGATGAGTCCGGGTCCGTGTGCGATAAAGCGCTTGTTGGAGCACCTATCACAGCTGTGCGTGATACCCTGAAGATTCAGGAACTGGCAGATCCCTCAGCTTATGTAGCGGTCCCTTTTGGGTCCTGTAAGCCAGCCCGTTCACCTAAGGTGTTCCCGTATCTGACTTATTTTGGCAAGTTAATTTACAAGGAATGGGGTCGACCGCAACTGACCTTTTCGGTCCCCAAATACATGGTGGTGCGCTACCCTTTTGAGGAGAGCATTCTCAAAAAGTGGTCGGCTCCTCCGGTCGTGGACCCCCCAGGATCCAGGTTAAACAAAGTAACCACGATCCTGGTAGAGGGGACTCCTGCATTTAAGGATCCCACAGACAGGAAGGCCGAGGCAGTGGCTCGTTCCTTGTTTACGGTTGTGGGGTCAACCATGTGACCAGTACTGGCATCCGCACTTGTGTCGCAGACACTAACTGAGGAGGCAAAACTGTTGTACCATGAATTGAGAGAACAACAGGCTTCTCCTGTCTGTGTGGAACTAGCAGACCAACTAGTGCAAGGCCTGAAGTACGTTTGTGACACGGCCCTGGATACTCTTCCCCTGTTATCCAGGGCTTCAGTGTCAGCAGTGGTGCTGAGGCGCCTGATTTGGTTAAAATGCTGGTCAGCTGACCAGGCATCCAAAAAAACCCTGACGGATCTTCCCTTCCTTGGCGACCGGCTCTTTGGAGCCTCTTTGGATGACATTATTAAGAATGCCATAGGTGGTAAGAGTACATTACTCCCACAGGCCAGGAAGGCTAAGGAGCCACGCCGTAGGCAAGGGCCCTCATTTTCCGCTCACAAGCGGCTTTTTCGTCCACCCGAAGCTTCGGCCAAACGTCCCCAGCCTGACAGGACGACCACGGAAGGACAAAAACGTCCCTGGAACCGCAAGCCTGCGAACAAAAGTGCTACCGCATGAAGGTTTGCCCCCACCCATAACTCAGATAGGGGGTCGCCTTCGGGAGTTTGCAGCCCGGTGGTCCTCCTGACTGTCTGACCAATAGGTCTGCGATCTGATTTCTTCCGGATACAAGATAGAGTTCCTCTCTTGGCCAGGCCCTCTTGGGGGCGGTAAGGGACCTGCTGATTTGTGGGGTGATTGTACCTGTTCCGGAATTGGAATGTTTCCAGGGATTCTACTCAAACCTGTTTGTAGTTCCCAAGAAGGAAGGGGTACGTCCAATCCTGGATCTAAAGGCCCTCAATTACTTTGTGAAAGTGCAGAGGTTCAGAATGGAATCGGTTTGCTCAGTAGTCGCTGCACTCCATCAAGGGGGATCACTGGCGTCTATAGACATCCATGATGCGTACCTGCACATACCCATATGCCTCCGGCATCCAAATTTTCTGCGATTTGCAGTCGGGGAAGCCCACTACCAGTTTGTGGCTTTCCCTTTTGGTCTGGCATCTGCCCGCCGAGTCTTTACCAAGGTATTGGCTCCTGTGTTGGCATTGCTACGGCAACGCGGGATCGCGATTGTGGGTTACCTAGACGATCTCCTCCTGAGAGCTTCTTCCGCCTCAGTGTTAGAGGAGGATGTGGTGATCACCATGCAATCCCTGCAAGAATTTGGGTGGCTGCTGAACCTAAAAAAGTCGGTGATCGTACCGACTCAACGTTTGGAGTACCTAGGCTTACTGCTGGACTCCATGGAAGCGAGAGTGTTTCTCCCTTCAGACAAACTGCAGACTCTCAGAGCCGCGGTAAAACTGTTGATGAACCACCAGTTCCACACCAGAGTCCTGCAGAAGGAGATTTTGACAAAGTGGGACAAATCTCCGTTGTCCCTGAATTGGCAGATTCAGATAAGCCAGTTAGTCAGGGATTCCCTGATCTGGTGGCTGAGGTCCCCGGCACTTCGGTCCGGGAAGTCGTTCCTACCTCTGAAATGGACAGTGATCACAACGGACGCCAGCCTATCCGGCTGGGATGGAGTAATGGGAGTTCACTTGACTCAGGGCCTCTGGTCGACGGAGGAATCCAAGTTGCCGATCAGTCTGCTCGAACTGAGAGCGATCAGACTATGCCTCTCCACATGGTCGATGAGACTGCAAGGGCGTCCGATCAGGATCCAGTCAGACAACGCCACTGCAGTGGCATACATCAATCACCAAGGAGGAACAAGAAGCTCGGCCGCTGTACGGGAGGTCGCTCACATACTTTGGTGGGCAGAGCGACATGAAGCGGCCTTGTCGGCCATTTACATCCCACCCGGGAGTGGAGAACTGGCAGGCGGACTATCTAAGTCGCCAGATGCTCGACCCAGGAGAATAGGCGTTGCATCCGGAGGTGTTCAAGCTACTGTGCCTGCGATGGGGCACACCACACGTGGATCTTCTGGCCTCCCGTCTTAATCGGAAGGTGCCGAGATTCGTGTTCAGGACAAGTGATCCATGGACAGATGCGTCAGACGCGCTGGTGGCTCCGTGGGATCAGTACCAGCTGATCTACACCTTTCCTCCACTGAAACTGTTACCACGTCTGCTTCGCAGAGTGGAAGCCGAGGGGACCCCAGTAATACTGATTGCCCCAGATTGGCCTCAACGTCCTTGGTACGCAGACCTAGTGTGCCTGGTGGCAGACGCTCCCTGGCGACTGCCGTTGCGTGAGGATCTTCTGTCTCAAAGTCCGATTCTCCATCCTACTTTACCATCGGGCTTTAACGGCATGGCTATTGAGAGCCAGGTGTTGAGGAACAGGGGTCTGTCGGACTCGGTGATCCCAACTATGTTGAGGGCACAGAAATCGTCTCTGAAGATATATCATCGTACCTGGAAGGCCTATATCTCCATGTATGAGGAGAGAGGATGGCCTTTTCTATATCCAGGATCCTGCTGTTTCTTCAGCAAGGAGTGGACCAGAAACTGGCGTTAAGCACTATTAAAGGACAAATATCACCTTTGGTTGTCTTTTTTCAGCAACCTCTGGTGTCTCACTCTCTAGTGAGCACCTTTGTTCAAGGGGAACGACATGTAGTCCCTCCGGTGCGTCCACCGTTACCCCCGTGGGATCTGAACCTGGTGTTAGCGGCGCTTCAGAAACCGTGATTTGAAAATATAAGAGAGATTCCCCTGTTGACTCTTTCCCAGAAAGTAGACTTTCTAGTGGCCATCACGTAGGCCAGGAGGGTTTCAAAACTGGCGGCCTTGTCCTGTAAGTCGCCCTATCTGGTTATCTACAAGGATAAGGTTGTGTTGCGTCTGCAACCGTCTTTTCTGCCGAAGGTGGTCTCTGCGTTTCACATCAATGAGGACATTGTGTTACCATCTCTGTGTCCTAAGCCGACACATCCTAAGGAGGTGGCCCTTCATGCTCTGGACGTGGTTCGGGCTCTGAAGGTGTATTTGTCTACCACGGCTCCCTTCGAAAGTCAGACTCACTGTTTGTTTCGGTGGCTGGTCCAAAGAAAGGCATGGCGGTCTCGTCGGCCACCATTTCTAGGTGGATCAGGCAGATTGTAGTACAAGCCTACGCTTTGAAGGGGCAGGTGCCCCCCCCCCCTTTCCGGTCACGGCCCACTCCACAAGGGCAATCGTCTGTCGCTCAAGTGTGTAAGGCGGCGACCTGGTCGTCTGTCCACACGTTTACAAAGTTCTTCAAGGTAGATGTCAGTGCATCGGCTGATGCCTGTTTTGTCTGCAAAGTTTTGCAAGCGGCTGTATAAGTTGCAATTGTGTTGACAATTTTTCATTTTTTCCTGTTTTTTTGGGCAAAAACGCAGTACCTTTAAGTTAATGCACTGTTGCATTTGTTACCGCAGGTTTTGGCGAGGCTTTGAAGGTAGGGTCTCTGTTGAGGAGCACCCTTTTTTTTGTGGTGGTTTTTTTCCACAAGCTGTCATTTTTGTGGGTAAAGTTATACTATTTCCATGGTGGATGAAGTTTTATGCTGTTTTCCCACCCCTCATTTTGGCACTGCTTGGGGATGTCCCAATGGCTAAGAGCGGAGCTGTGTCAGTCGGTGAATATAAGAGAAAATAGGATTTTTTGTACTCACCCTAAAATCCTTTTCTCTGTAATTCACCGACTGACACAGAACCCGCCCCTCCTATTTTTCTTTACGTTATACTGCTTGTTGACGTACTGATGGCTGCATGGCAGGCTGAGGGGTTGATGCCTAAGGGACCGTCCCTTGGACGAAACTAAAAGTTCTGTGTTTTGCATAACATGTAATGCCTAGTCTTCTAAAGGTGGCGTAACAACTCAATGGCTAAGAGAGGAGCTGTGTCAGTCGGTGAATTACAGAGAAAAGGATTTTACGGTGAGTACAAAAAATCCTATTATTTCTAGGTGGCTTCATAAGTTCATTTCTCAGGTGTATGGTATCAAGAGCAAGGTTTCTCCTTTCCTGGTCAAAATGCATACCACCGGGAATGTTAGTGCTTCCTGAGCTATTCAGCACTAAGCTTCTCTTCAGCTTTGAAAGGCTGCTACCTGGTTTTCTATTCACTTGTTTACTAAGTTCTACCAGGTAGATGTTTATGCCTTAGTGGATGCCAGTTTTGAGCAGAATGTCTTGCAGGTTTCTTTTTAGTAGGGCTCTCCCTGTTCTGATTTTGGCCATGTAGGCCTTGTTGCTGTGTTGTCCACCCCTGATGTTCAGTTCTTTAACACACCCAAAGTAGTCATGAATATCACTTTCTCTATGTTCTATAATGTACGCTTAACAAATTTGGATTTTTGGTTTACCTATGAACCGATAACCTGTTTGGAGTACATCATAGGATACAGAGATCCCTCCCTTCCTGATTGTTTGCTAAGAAGCTGAGGCTTAGCTGAGCTGGAAAAGGTTATGCCCTTTCCAGTCTCCATTCACCTGAAACTGGCAGCTTAACCCAAGTAGTCATGAATATCCTAATTTGTCTATATAGTGCCTTGTGAAAATATTCACCCACATTGTGTTTTTCCTGTTTTGTTACATTGCGACCATTATTTAAATGTCTTACAGGACATATGAGTTGATTCTTGGACCATGTGTTTTATGCCGCTACCTTCAGGTGATTGGACACTGGCAAAACCAGTGTACTCATATAAACCCTATTTAACCACAACCAACCATTCACCAAGCAGACGTGAGAGATGCATGTATTCTGGGACTTCAAATTTGCCTCAGTAAGAATATACAACAAAAAGAAATAAAAAATGATAGCTTTATTACAAATGATAAAAACATTAACAACATACACCAGCAACGTGTGCCATATCATTGAACATTATGTTTTGACTGAGTAGATCAATACAATAAAAGATAAGCACAGTAGATCGACACGTTTTGCAAATCGTATTTCTTTCTCAGGATCCACGGCAATAATTAGAAAACTGCGATATCCCTATACATGAACAATACAAAAGCAAACTAATGAATACTAAACATATTATATACTATATGAGAACACCCCTACCCCTTTTTTTCCTGTAGGGATGGGGGTGTTGTCAGAGAGACAGCCAGGAGTTCTCATACCCCCTACATATTAGGGCTCTCTCACAGCTACACAACATGCAGCCTGTCTGACTAAGCTAGAATTTTATGTCACTATGTCTACATCTAATCCAAAGACTATCGCCACATCTGGATTCATCAGTTACTAACATTTGTAAACACTCTACTGCCTCTCCACCCCCTGATTATCTTCAGATAATGCAACCCGAACAATCTAGTGCACTTCTATTTACAAAAGATAAAGTGGACACTGACTTTTTAGCAGAGCCACATGTTGGCTACTGGATTGAAGCAGTGCATTCTGGTCTCTGGATAGATACACTTAATGTTGCTCACCCCCCCACATATTCTTCAGAGCACATAAAAAATATAATTGCTAGAAAGCCTTTCCATATCCTGGATGAATCTGTGTGGGCATTAATACATAATAATGATTGATCTGTCTCAATAAAGGTTATACCCCCCCCCCCCCCCCCAATAATTTTGATGTCTTGAACCCTATGGAACAGGAATTCAAGTAGAGATGGACTTCTCATACTGTGGATCCCGCCATTCTCACATTAAATAATTCAGTCTACTGGTTCCATTCATGGTATTACCTAGTTTAAGGATTCAGTTTATAGGTGTCTGGAAACACTGTTGAAATCCTCCTTTGCCTTGGCAGACTTAGTCCTACAACCCACAATTGCCACCCTGTCTATTGCCCAGACCATGGCAAACTGGAGTGGAGAAATCACTAGTAAAACCTCTGTGATGATCCTAATCTAGCTGCAAGATTATAACTTAGCATTGCTCTTCTTTAGACGCCACAGAGAATTATATCTTTTAGATCTCCAGAATGCCGTTACTTTCCTTGCATATGCATAGAATCGTATGGCATAAAGGCTAATCAGAAGAACACCCTCCATAAAAGGTCTCTTTTTCACATGTTTTTCAAATATAAGCTCCTCTTTGGAACTTCTTTTGAGGAGTACATTGAGGCGGCTACTGATAGTAAGGGGTTCTCACCCCACTATCCTCAGTCTCGCCTTCACATCCTATGGGCCTCCCCTACTGGTTGGATACAATCCGTTTGTCTTCTGATAAAGTAATCATCTACTGTGGATCCTTATGTTTGTGGCAGACCCCCTCAACCTCAAACCTACTGGATCTGTTCAAAATCCTTCTATGCATTAAAGGTTGCCCACACGCTCTGACAAAAAGAAAGGGAGAGGGACGTCTATTAACATTTGCTCCTGACCTTTTGAATTCACTTTAGAGAATTTCTATTGCTACTCTCGCTTTAGTATTTTTCTCTATGCTATTTGTTATTACCTGCATCTTACAATCACAAGGGGCAGTTATCTCCTTCCCTCTTAAGCCCCATACACACTTCCTTCAGGTTTACCAAAACCATGTAGTACAAGAGCCTGCCCGATTGCATACAAATTGAAATTCCTAAGGTTTGACCTCATATTATATGGTTTTGGTAAATCTGAAGGAAAAACTCAGCAGAAAAACTGATAGTGTGTATGGGGCTTAAGGGTGCATTTCAAAGACTTTCATAATTCTGCGCATGGACCCTTATCTATCCAATAGTGCATGCCCCATCAAGCTCCTAAGAGCATACACCAACCATAACTTTATGACCACCCACCTAATATTGAGTAGGTCTCCCTTTTGTGGCCAAAACAGCCCTGACCCATCTAGGTATGGATGCCACTGGACCACTGAAGGTATGTTGTGATTTATGTCACCAAGCCATCAGTAGCAGATCCTTTAAGTCCAGTAAATTGAGAAGTGGGACCTCGATGGATTAAACTTGTTTTTGCAGCACATTCCACAGATGCTCAATTGAATTGAGATCTGGAGAATTTGGAGGCCAAGTTAACACCTTTAAACTCATTGTTGAACCATATTTGCAGTGTGGCAGGGCACATTATCCTTCTGAAAGAGGCCACTGCCGTTAGAGAATACAGTTTCCATGAAGGGATGTACTTGGTCAGCAACAAGGGGGGTACGCGTCAAGTAGCATCCACACAAATGTAAAGACTCAAGGTTTCCCAGCAGAACATTGCCTAAAGCATCACACTGCCTCCACCAGCCTGCCTTTTTCCTATACTTCATCCTGGTGCCATTTCTTCACCAGGTAAGTGACCCTCACACACTCAGCCATCCAAATGATGTAAAATTAAACATGATTCATCACTCCCGGTGACCACCTTCCATTGCTCTGTGGTTCAGTACTGATGCTCACATGCCTATGAAGGTGCTTTTGTCTGTGGACATAATTCAGAATTGGCACCCTAACTGGATTGCAGCTATGCAACCCCGTACACAACACACTGAGGCCGCGTACACACGCGGGGACTGTTCGCCCAACTTTGTCCGTCAAACAGTTTCAGCAAACAGTCCGCTCAAAATTAGCATGGACGGACATGGCCACACACGACGAACGAACAGTTTGCTGAAACCGTGCGCGATGACGTGAACGGCACGTACGACGGGACGAAAAATACGACGTCCTATACACTGCATTATAACTTTCGGCGTGTAAATCCTTTCTGAGCATGCGCGGAACTTAGTTTGACGAACAAGCCTACACACGAGGGGACTGTTCGCTGAAACAAAGTTTCAGCGGACAGTTTTTCGGAATTTCCGAAAAACCTTGTTCAGCGGACTGTTCGCTGAAACTGTCCGCTGAAAGCCCACACACGAGCGGACTGTCCGCCGAAACACTGTTCAGCGGACAAAGTTGGACGAACAGTCCCCGCGTGTGTACGCGGCCTGACATGTCAGTGTTTTCTGCTTTCAACATGTCAACTTCAGGGACTAAACTATGAAACCACAAAGGGATTTAGTCTCTATCTCTTCATACTTCAGTGTAGTTTTTGTGCTGTATCTTTATATGCTTAATCAGACCCTGGGACTTCTTGTGTCAGGTGCCTTAGAGACCTTTTTCCTAAAGAGTTCCTGAGCCAAATCTCTGATCATATGCATAAACACTGATGCTATCACTTCCTCCTGTGGTTGAAATGTATTTTTATCTTTCGTTCATTGACAGACACAGCGCTCCATTATTCAGAACCATAGGGTTATACCGCCCCCTACAGGAGTAGGACACTAGGCAGAAAAAAAGACTTGGCTACACCTGTGGGCAGTCCTAGGTGGTATACACCCCCCTCTCTGCTATAGGCCTTGAGTTTATTTTTTTGCCTATTTATTAGCAAGGACCCAGTCCCCTGCTGGGGATTTTTTTGTTTATTTTATTTTTTCCTGGATTTTTCTCCGGTGAGATCTACAATCAACTGCCGGGCCGCGCGACAGGCTGGACACTAAGATCCAGTGGTCTCCCCAGTCTAGCCAGTGAGCACATGCAGACCGCAGCTACGCTCTAGGTCGGTCGGGACATAGCCCAACTGGACGGGGGCTGGCCCTGCGAGTCTCACGAGGTCGCATACGACCAGGTCTCGGCCTGAGTCGCATTGTTCCTCATGGCCGACAGCCCCTCCCACTTCGTTGGCGAGGGAATCTGTCTGTGACCGTTACCCGCACGTTTCGCTGAATCCCTAAGTATGAGGCCCCCTCCTCTCCTTCCCTGGATGTGTTGTGGGGTGCAGGTACTCCCTGGGGTGGTCGGTCCCTCCGGGGTTCTCCTCCACCCCCCTACCTTCCTTCCCTGGTTAGGCCCAGGCTTCTGACCTAGATGCTTTTGGGATACCCTCTGGGTTGCTACTGAGGGGTCTCTTGGGCCCACCTTCTGCAATGGTGTGGCCTGGGAGGCGGGGCCTGCAATTGGGGGGACTGCCTGCGGCAGCCCTCCTGTAATTTAGGCCGTGGCTTTGCGGCCTACCAACCGCTTGGTGGGCGGGCAGCGGATGCCACTGCTTTCCGTTATTGGGTGTCTGTCCTCTGCTCAATGGCTCAGATCAGTCCCACCATGGGATGCGCACTCACAATAGGCGGCTGAAAATTTAGGCCATGGCTTAGGGCCTTCCAACCGAGCGCTAGGTGGGTGGCCCCAGGGCAGGCGGCAGAGACCGCCGCTTTTCGTTTTTGGGTGTTCGTCCTCTGTTCAGTAGCTCGACGGCATCCGTCAGCGCCCTCTGTGCGGGGCCTCAGTCAGTGTCCCCTATGTGGGGCCTCAGTCGGCACCCCCTGTGAGGGGCCTCTGTTGACATCTCCTGTGCAGGCCTCGGACGGGGGGGTCTCAGTTGGTGGCCCCCTCCTGAGTTTTTTATGGTGGCGCTTAGGCATATAGCCTAGTAAATGCCTGCCCTCCCCTACCTCCTCTGTCTCGAACGATCCTATATCTGGCTCTGCCACTCACGTGGCCCACCTTGTGGAGTTGGTGGCCACGCTCCCTGTCCTGTCAGCAAGTGAGGACGATTCCTCCACAACTGCAATGGTGCACGAAAAGGAGCTGTTGTCACACTTATTACATCTTTGCGGGAACCTTACAAGATGGGGGATGCTGCAGTAGAGGGCTGGTTCCCCTTTGGCACCCATAAGACATCTTGCGCGGCCAAAGTGTTCCCTTCTCCCTTATTTTGTCCATGAAGACTGGGAGTGTTCAAAGTGCCCTTTATGCTTCCGAAAACGCTTGCTGTGGGGTACCCTTTTGAAGAGACCCTCCTTCAGATGTGGACCCCCCTGTCTTTAGGCTGCTCAAGGGAACCATGATTCCAATAGAGGAATCTCTGGCGTCTAAAGATCCAGCTGACATATCTAGAGGGGGGAGCAGAATCTCCCTGCCTTTGCTGCATTGGCAGACCTGTTAGTCTACAGTGCTGCAGTTTGTCTGCTATGCTTCTTGGCCGCAGTTCCCCTGGTTGCTGAGCTCTCCGTTTCCGCATTGGTGCTTAGACATGTATGGTTGGGGGGGGGGGGGGGGGCTTCTATTCCCTCTTGAAGGTGTATTGTTCAGATTGGGCTCCAGCTTGTTTTGTGTTGAGATCCTCTTACCTGGTTGGCTCTTGTGTTAGCCTTGGGATTTTTCGCTGTCCCACCCCTCATGTTTGGCTGCACGGCGGGGGCGCCAATGGTTGTGATGACCGCCGGCCATGAGCAATAGTGAGCAGGAGAGACAGAACAGGGACGAGTGTGTGTAAACACACACTTCCCTGTTCTGTTCTGACAGGAGTGACAGGTCATGTGTTCCTATTAGCTAGGAACCACAATCCGTCACTTCCTCCAGTCAGTCCCCTCCCCTTCAGTTAGAATCACCTCACAGTGAACTCAGTTAACCCCTTGATCGTGCCCTAGTGTTAACCCCTTCGCTGCCATGCAGTTTTATAGCATTTTATACCATTAGTAGTAAAACAAAAGAAAGTAATAAAAATGCTGTAAATCTATCCCCTATTTTGTAGACGCTATAACTTTTGCGCAAAACAATCAATATGCGCTTATTGCGATTTTTATTACCAACAATATGTAGAAGAATACATATCGGCCTAAACTGAGAAAAAATTTGTGTTTAAAAAAAAAGAAAAATGGGGATATTTATTATAGCAAAAAGTGCAAAATATTGTGGATTTTTTTTAACAAAAATATGTAGAAGAATACATATCGGCCTGAGGAAAAAAATAGTTTTTTTTATATATTTTTGTGGGATATCTATTATAGCAAAAGGTAAAAAATATTGCTTTTTTTTTTTTCAAAATTTACGCAATTTTTTTTAATATAGCGCAAAAAAATGTAAACTGCGGAGGCGATCAAATACCACCAAAAGAAAGCTCTATTTGTGGTAAAAAAAGGACATCAATTTTGTTTGGGTACAACGTCGCACGACCACCCAATTGGCAATTAAAGCGACGCAGTGCCGAATCGCAAAAAGTGCTCTGGTCAGGAAGGGGGTAAATTCTTCTGGGGCTGAAGTAGCTAAAGATGCTTACAATTTACACAGCGCTTTACATACCGTATTTATCGGCGTATAACACGCACCCCAAGTTTAGGAGGCAATTTTAAAGAAAAAAACTTTTAGGAGGGAAGTTTAGGGAAAAAACTTTTAAATGCCCATCAATGCAGCCTTGTCAGTGTCATTTGCAGCCTTGTCAGTCATTTGCCGCCTTCCATTGCAGCCTTGTCAGTCATTTGCCGCCTTCCATTGCGGCCTTGTCAGTCATTTGCAGCCTTGTCAGTTTCTTTTGGAGGCTTTCCATTTAAAAATGGCGCCGCCGAGATACAGAGCAGATGTCCTGTGTATCTTGGCGGCGCTCGGTAGCTCTCGACTATTTTCGGCTGTTCTCTGCGGCTTTCGAAAGCCGCCAAAAATAGCCGAAAGCTGCCGAGACCGGCAGAAGGGCTCACAATTGGCGGGTGATTGGCGTATAACACGCACCCATGATTTTCCCCTGATTTTAAAGGGAAAAAAGTGTGCGTTATACGCCGATAAATACGGTATATATTACATTCACATCAGTCCTTGCCCTCAAGAGAAATGGCACTCTTCTTCAGCTTCTCCCCTGCCCTTGTACTGTTCAGAATATCTGGGTCTAATCCTTGTGTCATATATATATATATATATATATATATATATATATATATATATATATTACTTCCCTTCAGCACAACATTTTACCTGACCCTGATACCATGTTCATGAAGATGCTGCCATTGTCATCCTCCAGTTGCATCTCCATGAAAATTTCCCTCAGTTTTGCTTGCAGACTCCTCAAGGAAGGGAGTGCCCGGTTTCTGCAATCCAAGTCACTCCTACCATACTCTTCACTGTGCTTGGAGGCTAGATCCATTACATGGACCCCATTTTCTGTGCATTCCTCCAACTATCAGATTTTGATCAGTCAGGGATTACTGTCTTTACTGTTTTACATGCTGAGCAGTCTTTCTGCTCTCACATCCTTTGAGAATTAGCCTTGACACCAGTCAACTTCTGTGTCGAACTAGTATTCAAAATTGTCAGTGTCCTCAGTACCCCCCCCTTTATATGCTGCTTTCCTCCACATGCGGTCTGTAGATAAGTTGGCATCTGTCTGCCCGCCTCACTAAACACATTCAGTTATGTGAATTGTCTACAAACTCTCACCTAGAGATTTGCCAGCATCCTCTAATAACCTGATATCTATCACTTAGATAACCTGTAAAGCTGGGCATAAACACTTTGAGTTTTTCTTATTTTTTTTTTTTCATTCAACCAGCAGGTTGATCGAAAAATAATTCCAGATCCCTGCACCCACACATCTCGTCCAATCAGAGAACATTTTTACATTCATTGAGAAAATGCAAACATTCTCTGAATGGCATCTGTGCCAAACAGGCAACCTCCTGTGTTTACAGTACAGTAGACCAGCTTCTCAGCATGGCACCCAGAAGTAAGTAAAGATCACTGGAGTAGTGGTGTCTACATCAGTGCTTTCTAGCTTCCAGGAGCAACAGCCAGGTATGGTGTATGTGTAGTTACAATGGTCTAAGCTGGTCCAATATAATTATATATAAAATATCCATCCCTGGATTTCCTCTTTGACTTTTAACAGATATCAGATGAAAATGAAGGAACTGCATTACTTTACAGTTATTAGGTGGCAATTCTGATAAAATATCACTTTGGTAACAATACTGATGACGGCAGATTGCTATAAGATGAATTATAGTTAATTGCATCAGGATTCTGCACTTACGAATCCTGACGAACAGCAAAGAGTATCTTGGAATATGTGCACAGGCCTATATATAACCCATTTTATGTCATCTGAATATGATTATAAACACAGTTAACACATGTGAACATCTGTTCCACACCTGCTAAACTCATTCAGCTATCCCACTCTGTCAAATTTAAAATATATGAAAAAATGTCCGTTAATTAACCTTTTAGATCAATTGTTTGCATGTTCGGCAGTATAGAATCATCATCTTCAGTATTTAACAATGCATTTTAACATTTGTCATACTTTGTGTATCTTACAGGGGGTGGTTCGAGTGCCTGCTCCATGCCAGTATGCCCATAAACTCACCTTCCTGGTCGGCCAAAGTATTCACCGGGAGCCAAGTATGGAGCTTTCTAATACTCTGTTTTACCTGTGAGCTCTCAACTGATGATCTTCCATACGAACACTTTTTTTGCATACTTTTTAGTGTCAGTTAAATTGTTATTGTTGTTTGGTGTCACATTTAGAAATCCTTGCTGATTTATACTACAGCTTGTATTGAAAATATATCTAGCAGTCATTGTGAAGAGAGCTAGATCATTTAGCTAAATGACAGGTTATGGCTTTATCTCTGTATTTTTCTTTTGGGTAGAACTAAGAATTGTTTCTGAAAATGTTTTTATAGTACAATTTTACTAGTTTAATAAAAGTTTACTGTTTACACTTTCAGTCTGCTGGGGACTCTGTTTAAAAGTTTAGATCAGGGGTAATGAATTAAAAATCACAGAGGTCCAGTCAGCAAAATTTTCTTCCAGTAGAAATCCGAACATCATGTCATTACCCATATGGCGCCTTTCCCATGTGCCAAACCAATTAAAATGGGCTGACCTACCCACGACATGTGCACCTAATGCACCTGTACAGATCTGAACCCATTCTTACATTCTGATTCAGATTCTGTGTGCACCAGGTTTAGTAAATCTCCCCCATGGAGTCTTAACCATCCAGGTTATACTATATATCCTATAGAAGTCAACACTAGCAAACAAAAAACTGGGTCAGTACAGGGATAACCTCTCCCACTACCAGTGTCCTAGGAAGATAGAAGTCTTTTTTATTTCCTTATCCTTTTTTTCTTCAGTTAAAACTTTTTTCTTCAGAGCTGCTGTTGTTTCTCACTAACTTGCAGTTATTGTCATCAGCCTGGCTTTTGGATCACTCTTCATTCAGACCCTGCTGGACTAGACATATTGGGGGTCTGAAGTAACTGGGTTAATCTTGGAAATTTTCTACACTAGCTTTAGTTAAAGTGGTTGTAAATTCTAAAAATAAAAAAAAAAACTGCAAGACAAAGGCATAATGTATTGCATACTAGCTCATTATGAAATACCTTAGATCGAAGCTGTTGCAGTGGTCCTCGTACACCTCTGTGACTGGCGACATATCTCCCGGAGGTATTTCCGGGTTCACGGGCTCTGGCGCTGTGATTGGCTTGAGCCGCGCTGACCGCGCATGCGTGCGGGTGCCACCGGTCACGGCACAGCTTCTGAAGAAATGTCACAAGAGAGCCATTTCTTCAGTGCGCATGTGCCGACGTATATAGGACATGCGGATACAGTGAATATCTCCTGAACGATGCAAGTACCTGTAGGTAAAAGTGGTGTAACAGGGTTTACAACCACTTTAACCAGTTCCCAACCGGCGTACGTCGGCAGAATGGCACGGGCAGGCATATTGGCGTACAGATACGTCCAATCTTCAATGCCGCCCTGCCATCGCGAGCGTGGCGGTGCGCTCACGTGCCGGTCGGGACCCCTGCGAGTCCGGTCGCGGGTCCTACAGACTCGATCGCCGCGGGCATACCCGCGATCGTCTCACGGGACGGCTGAATGGAGGAAATGCCGTGTAAACAGCATTTCCCCATTCTGCCTAGTAACTAGTGACGCTGATCTCTGCTCCATGTGATTGGAGCAGAGATCAGTGTTCACTAAATGAAAGCCCAGCCCCCAAACAGTTAGTAATACACCCCTAGGAACACTTAACCCCTGCACTGCCACCCACTGGTTAACCCCTTCACTGCCAGTGTAATTTACACAGGAATCACTGCATTTATATAGCAGTGATTGCTGTATAACTGACAATGGTCCCAAAAATGTCTGATGTGTCCGCCGCAATGTCGCAGTCACAATAAAAATCGCTTTACTAGTAAAAAAATAAATAATAAAAAATTATTAATAAAAATGCCATAAAACTATCCCTATTTTGTAAACGCTATAACTTTTGCGCAAACCAATCAATAATCGCTTATTGCAATTTTTTTTACCAAAAATATGTAGAAGAATACGTATCGGCCTAAACTGAGGGAAAAAATGTTTTTTTATATATTTTTGGGGGATATTTATTATGACAAAAAGTAAAAAATAATGCGTTTTTTTTTTACAAAATTGTCGCTCTATTTTTGTTTATAACGCAAAAAATAAAAATCGCAGGGGTGATCAAATATCACCAAATGAAAGCTCTATTTGTGGGAAAAAAAGGACGTCAATTTTGTTTGGGAGCCACGTCGCATGACCGCGCAATTGTCAGTTAAAGCGACGCAGTGCCGAATCGCAAAAATTGGTCTGCTCTTTGACCAGCAAAATTGTCCGGTCTGTAAGTGGTTAAGTTAGCTGCAGAGCACTTTCTAGGGCTGCTGGCATTACTCTTTGTTTGACCTTTCTCTGAGGATTCAGACCTGGTACTGGGAATGCATTCATTTTTATTGGTTGCTGGACACAATTATTTCCTCAGTTCCAGCTGACTTTGCTGTGAAAGGGTTTAGCACTGTGGGTTGGAGTGCTGATGTGGTCCCTTTGGGTGAAATATGTGTGCTTACACTCTGCGCTCTCTTTCCCACCAAGCAATATAAAGGAATCATCTACCAGCTGCTGCAAAGAGTTATGTGGAGCTTTGATTTGTTCCTGCTAACCAACCTACAGTGACTTTCAGCCACCTAACACTCTGGTTTTGAGTTTTCACCAGCTGTCCAGATTGTGTAAGTAATCTAGGCTTTGCCTTTCACCTTGAGCCTGTACATTGCTTATTGCACTGCAACTGCAGTGTTTGATTCTAGACTCAGGAGTGATGCTCCTGCTTGATTGACCCCAAGGATGCTTATAGTATTGGGTCAAGGACTGCTTGCAGCACACTCCTTATAGTGGCAATGTCTGTAGCTTGGAATCAGGCTGCCATCTGATTTCGGTATCTTCCTTCTTTGGGGTCCTCTTTGGCTCTGTCAGTTGTGTCTTTTGGCTGAAAATTTGACTACAGTTATGCAGAGCTTCATGATCCAAAGTACCCAGTTGTTTGCAGATTCTGATCTCAAGCCCACTCAATAAGATTTTTTATTTCATTTGCTTGCGGACTTATGGCTTCTGAACCATCAACCGTGGAGACGTGGATTCTGAGTGGCTCAAATCTTTGATAGATGAGCTTTCACCCTGAAGAGGCACAGTTCACTGCTATTACTCCTAATCTATAGAAGACTGTTTTGTCTTTTAAGAATGTGGTGTGCACCATTCTGAAGCTAGAGCAGGTTCTACAAGTGCTTTTTCTGACTTGGGGTCTTCCAGGACCTGCTTTTCTAGCTGTTTCTGTATGTAGATTAAAAACTTGCTGATAGTTTTTTTTCGTAACCCTTAAGCCCCATACACACTATCAGTTTTTCTGCTGTGTTTTTCCTTCAGGTTTACCAATACCATGTAGTGCAAGGGCCTCCCTGATTGCATACAAATTGAAACTCCTAAGGTTTGACCTCATATTATATGGTTTTGGTAAATCTGAAGGAAAAAAATGATAGTGTGTATGGGGCTTAAGTGGTTGTTGCCTCTATTCCTGCTTAGTAAGGATTTTCTTTTCTTTTTTTTTTTAAAGCATGCAGCAATCCGTTCCCATTTTGGATCTTGCCTTCACAAGGTGCCCGCAGAAGACACTCTTTTTAGAACTATATTATCCTTTGGCAGGTTCTGATTTTCACCATATGTGACTGTTCTAAATCCCTTTAAGTGGATATAACTACTGCTGCCAGAACATTGAGCACATGGAACAGATGTTTGTGTTGATTTTTGGTTGCAATAGCTGCTAGAAGCCTCTGAACTTATTTAGTGTATTAGTCTATTATCAGTACACAAGTAATGCCCTGTGGCTAAAGTGTTGGAGAGTGTAACTTTCTTGCAAGGAGTGTTTAATCAACAATATCTCTTTGGACCACCTCTAGATGCTGTCATTAAGGCCCCTTTCACACTGAGGCATTTTTCAGACACTACAGCGCTAAAACTAGTGCCTGAAAAAAGCAGCTCCTTTCACTCCAGTGTGAAAGCTGGAATGCTTTCACACTGGAGCGGTGCTCTAGCAGGACGGTAAAAAAAGTCCTGCTAGCAGCATCTTTGGAGCAGTGTATACACCGCAGCAGATAGCGGAGGAGCCCGGCGAGAAGAACCGGAAAGCACGGAGAAGTCAGAAGAAGACCCCCGGACGACGAAAGGAGAAAGCCCGGCTCCTCTGCTAGCAGAAGATAGCGGAGGAGACCGGCGAGAAGAACCGGAAAGCGCGGAGAAGTCGGAAGAGATCCCCGAAGTCGGAAGAAGACCCGCGGAGTTGCCTAATAAACTACTTTTAAAAACTTGTGTAGTGTGTTTTTTTTATTGACACTTTTTCCCTCAGGTGAATGGGTAGGGGTATGATGTACCCCATACTCATTCACATATGGTGGGAGGCCGAGATCTGGGGGCCCCCTTATTAAAGGGGGCTCCTGGATTCCGATAAGCCCCCCGCCCGCAGATCCTGACAACCAATGGCCAGATGAAGAGGCTCTTGTCCTCATCCACATGTGGACAAGGTGCTTTGGGGAGGGGGGCGCAGGGCCTGTTGAGGGCATGCGGTCTTGTACAGTTCAGGAGGGGGGGGTGGCGCTCGCTCGTCCCCACCCCCTTTCCTGACCGGCTGGGCTGTGTTCTTGGATAAGGGTCTGGTATGGACTTTGGGGGGACCCCCGCGCTGTTTTTCGGCGTAGGGGTTACCCTTAAAATCCATACCAGGCGACGGGGCTCACAAGGTGTCGATCTCGCCGATAGAGGCGGCAAGATTGACTTCCTTCTGTAGTCCCGTCATACCTGAAGTCACATTCAAAATGAATGGACTTGAGTCCGTGTGTGGACAAGTCCGTTCATTTGGAAAGTCAGTTCGTGTGTGGTCGTGTATGTGCAAGTCCGCTTGTTCGGAAGTCCGATCGTGTGTACGTGGCATTAAGCTGGCCACACAGGTAAAATTTTGATTCCAGAGCATTCTTTTAATCTTCTAATAGGAATAGGATCACATTTAAGCTGTTTTTTGACCATAGTGTAGAAAACATTGAGGAAGTGGGATGGAAATTTTCTCTCAACCTAACAAAATTCAAACAGTGAATGTATTTTTCTTTTGGGAAACTATATTTACTCCAAAATTGAGCATTAAAAGCTCTTTCACACTGAGGTGCTTTTCAGGCATTCTAGAGCTAAAAATAGCCCCTCAAAAGCACCTCTCAATCTCCTGCAGCCTGTTGATAGTTCAGAGGAAATTACTACAGTTGTAGCTGGCAGTTTGTGCTGTCATTTACAGATCACAAGCTGACAGTGACACCACACAACATCTACAGTGCCTTGCAAAAGTATTCACCCCCCCTTGACATTTTTCGTGTTTTGGTGCCTCACAGCCTGGAATTAACATGGATTGTTTGAGGATTTGCATGATTTAATTTACAGAACATGCCCACAACTTATAATTTTTTTTTTATTGTGAACCAAACAACAAATAGGACAAAATAACAGAAAAAGTCAATGTGCATAACTATTCACCCCCTAAAGTCAATACTTTGTAGAGGCAACTTTTTTGGCTATCACAGCTCCAAATCTGTGTTTAAACACAGAGATCCCGGTTCTCTGATGGGAGAAGTGAAAAACCGTCTGTTCATACAAAGTATGAACAGTGATCTGTCATCCCCTCTAGTTAGTCTCCTCCCCCTTCAGTTAGAACACACACTAGGGAACACAATCCCTTGATCAACCCCTAGTGTTAACCCCTTCACTGCCAGTGACATTTTTACAGTACAGGCATACCCCACTTTTAAGTACACAATGTTTTTTTTTTACTAAAGCTGGAAAGTGCAAAATCAGGCTCACTTCTGCATATAAACCAATGAACTTCCAGGTTTTATTACCAAAGCTTAATTGAACAATCTGGGGTTAGAAGCTCATTGGTTTCTATGCAGAAGTAAGCCTGATTTTACACTTTCCAGCTTTAGTAAATAAACCCCTTTGTGTACTTAAAAGTGAGGTATGCCTGTAATCAATGCATTTTTATAGCACTAATCACTGTATTAATGCCAATGGTCCCAAAAATGTGTCAAAATTGTCCAATGTGTCTGCCATAATGTCACAGTCACGATTAAAATCGCCGCCATTCCTAGTAAAAAAATAAAATAATAAAAATGCTATAAATCTATCACCTATTTTGTAGACACTATAACTTTTGCGCAAACCAATCAATATATGCTTATTGCAATTTTTATTACCAAAAATATGTAGAAAAATACATACCGGCAAAAAGTACAAAATATTGTGTGGTGTTTTTTTTTTCAAAATTGCCACTCCTTTTTTTGTTTATAGCGCAAAAAAATAAAAAACTGCATAGATGATCAAATACCGACAAAAGAAAGCTCTATTTGTGGGGGAAAAAAAGGACGTCAATTTTGTTTGGGTGCAACATCGCACAACCGCGCAATTGTCAGTTAAAGTAATGCACTGCCAAATCGCAAAAAGTGCTCTGGTCAGGAAGGGGGGGTAAAATCTTCCGGGGGTGAAGAGGTTAATAGAATGATCCACGCCCATTCAGACTTCCATCAGTGCAGACCTGCACTGATTGCGGTCTGCACTGAGTCGCTCCTCTGGATGAAGAGAGATATTTGCCCCTTTAGTTTGGCCCATTGAAACATGTCAATGCAGACCTGCAGTGACAGGAGGTCTTGAAGGGAACTGCTTAACTGCGGGCAAACCCTATCACTATACCTGGGTTCCATGGCACCCTCCAATCAGAACCTGTGCCAGTACTGTGTACTGGCATGCTCTAAGAAAAACAAAGCACTGTGTGTGTATTTTATACACAGAATACACATATGTATATAAATATGAGCAGGCAGTAGGTGCACTCAACGGGACTTACAGGAGGAGTTTTCCAACTTTGTTCACCAACTTTGATACTGGAATAACAATGCACTCTGTAAAAGCCACAATACAGCCTGCCTGGAGTTTGCCAAAAGGCACCTGAAAGACTCTCAAACCCTGAAAAACTAAATTCTCTGGTCTGATGAAACAAAGATTGAACTCTTTGGCCTGAATGATAAGAGTCATGTCTGGAGGAAACCAGGCAACACTCATCATCTGGCCAATACCATCCCTACAGTAAAGCATGGTGGTGGCAGCATCATGCTGTGGGAATTTTTTTCAGCAGCAGGCACTGGGAGACTAGTCAGGTTAGAGGGAAAGATGTATGCAGCAATGTACAGTGACATCCTTGATGAAAACTTGTTCCAGAGCGCTATGGACCTCAGACCGAGGCAAAGGTTCTTCAGGTTCTGTTCTTCCAACAGGACAAGGACCCTAAGCACACAGCCAAGATAACAAAGGAGTGGCTACTGGACAACTCTGTGAATGTCCTTGAGTGGCCCAGCTAGAGCCCAGACTTGAACCCGACTGAACATCTCTGGAGAGATCCGAAAATGGCTGTGCACTGATGCTCCCCATCCAACCTGATGGAGCTTGAGAGGCCCTGCAAAGAAGAATGGGATAAACTGCCCAGAAATAGGTGTGCCAAGCTTGTAGCATCATACTGAAAAGACTTGAGTCTGTAATTGGTGCCAAAACAAAGTATTGAGCAAAGAATGTGAATACTTGTACATGTGATGTTTTACGTCTTTTATTTAAAAAAAAAAATTGCAAATATTTCAAACAAACTTCTTTCACGTTGTCATTATGGGGTATTGTTTGTAGAATTTTGAGGAAAATAATGAATTTAATCCATTTTGGAATAAGGCTGGAAGAAGTGAAGAGCTTTGAATACTAAAATACCAGGACAGAACAAATACCCCCCCCCCAAATGACCCCATTTTGGAAAGTTTTTTGAAGTTGTAAATTTTTGTCACTTTTTGGAAATAATTAAATTAAAACTTTTATTTTATTTTTTTTGAAAAGTTATCATTTAACATAGTTATGTCTCACATGCAGCATAGTCATACTTAAAATTACACTCCAAAATCCTTTTGTGAAAAAACTAAAATTAAAATCCAAAACACATTTTGCTATGCCTTCTGAGTATGGGAATACCACACGTTTCACAGCCTAGATGCATAGAGGGGCTGAAAATCCAAGACGCACTTTTGGGCTTTCAAGGAGGATAAATTGCATTACTCATCTAATTTCTTACCTGTGGGCTTTCAAGGAGGATAAATTACATTACTCATCTAATTTCCTAACTTTGAGCTTTTAAGGGGCATAAATTACATTACTCGTCTAATCTCCTGATTACCTATCATATTTTTGGAGGCCCTGGAGCATCAGGACAGTAAAAAACGCCCACAAAGATACACTTTTTGGACAATGCAGGAAAGAAAAGGAAAATACATTTTTTTTATTCAAAATGTCAATTAATAATTATTTTCTAACATACATCATAGGAATACTTATAGCAAGGACTCCTCCGCAAGAATTACACCCCAAAACACATTCTGCTAGTATGGTGATTCCACATGTGTTTGACTGTTTCAATTTTTAATTAACATTTTTAAAAAACATTTTTAATTATCAATCTCCAATTTTTTTATATTTTTGTATTTTTCTTTTTCTTTATATTTTTTTAAATTTTTTATTTTTATTATTTTTTATCTATTTTCTATTTTTTCTTTTTATCTTTATTTTTATTTTTAAACTCTACTCTCTACACAAAAAACTTTTTTCAATTTAATCTCTTTAACTTATATCCACTCTTATGCCGCGTACACATGTAGCGGACTATCCGCCGGACTTTCCGAACGGGCTACTTGCCCACGCACGGCACTTTTTCAGCGGACTAATACGGCGTACTAAGTCCGCCGGACTATCTTCCGTACTTTTGAAATGAACGGATTAGCCCACACACGCGGAGGAAAGTCCGCTCATTTTGAGCACGTCTCCAGGTAGGCGGGGCCCGCGAAGGATGCGTCGCTGGCCCCGCCACCTGGTATGAACTTAAAGGGGAAAACCCAACGCCAGAAAAATCCCAAAGTCGGAAGAAGAGGGCGGCGGCGAGGAAGAAAGCCGGGCTCCTCCGCTAGTAAAAGAGCTAGCAGAAGATAGCGGAGGAGTCCGGCGGGAAAGACCCCCGGAGCTGTGCAATAAGCTATTTTTACCCTTGTGTGTTGTGTTTTTTTTAACTTTATTTTACAGGTGAATGGGTAGGGGTACATTGTACCCCATACTCATTCACATAGGGTGGGGGGCCGGTATCCGGTGGCCCCCTTATTAAAGGGGGCTCCCGGATTCCGATAAGCCCCCCGCCCGCAGACCCCGACAACCAACGGCCATGGTTGTCGGGAAGAGGCCCTTGTCCTCATCAACATGGGGACAAGGTGCTGTGGGGGGGGCGCGCGCCCCCCCCCTTCCCCAAGGCACCCCCCCATGTTGAGAGCATGCGGCCTGGTACGGCTCAGGAGGGGGGCGCTCGCTCGTCCCCCCCTTTCCTGGCCGGCCGGGTAGTGTGCTCGGACAAGGGTCTGATGTGGACCTGGGGGGGACCCCCACGCCGATTTTTTTTGCCGTTGGGGTTCCCCTTTAAGTCCATACCAGGTGGCGGGGCCAGCGACGCATCCTTCGCGGGCCCCGTCTACCTGGAGACGTGCTCAAAATGAGCGGACTTTTCTCCGGGCGGGAAAAGTCCGTTAATTTCAAAAGTACGGCGGACTGGCATACGCACGGCCGGATTGTCCACCAAAATGCAAGTCTGGCGGGAAGATTGGAGTGTGAAACTACTTTCTAAGTCCGCGGTACTTTCGGGTAAAAAAAGTCTACACACACACACGGGGGGATTGCCCGGCGGACTTGAGTTTGCCGGACTTTTCCACCCGATTGTTTGATCGTGTGTACGCGGCATTAGTTACACACATACTCTTTCTCCTCTCTCACTGTATCTCCAACAATACATTTTAGCCAGCTTGTATTATAAAGATAAATGCCAGGCTATGGCCGCAACAACCCCGCCCTACAGCTGGGAGGTACCTCAATCACACTGGCCAATCAGCACCGCCTTCCCCCTATTTGACCACTTCCAATATGGTGGTCGGTATGCCTGATGAAGGAGCACGCATGCTCCGAACGCGTGCGCACTGACATCATCACAGCGCGACCCCAAACAACTCATCAGCTGACCTGCGTGACACTGCGACATCGAGCCAGAGACGCTGGGAACCACCGCCGCTACCGGACGAGACTCCACAGCATAAGAGGATCACCTTCCCCCTGGGAGCCCTGTGATGAACCCTAGAACTTCTTTTCCTCACAAACATGATGTGCCTGATTTACTCCAACAGAGAGTGAGTGTATTACATTTTAAATAAATACTTGTGGACTTCAATACTGCACTTAGGTTGGTGCTGTTTTGTCTTCTCTGTTTGTGACTGTTTCACAGCCTAGCCACACAGAGGAGCCTAAAATCCAGGGAGCACCTTCATAGGTTCTATGGGCATAAATTACACATCTAATTTCTTTACTACCTATCACTTGTTTGAGGGCCCTGGGGCACAAAGACAGTGGATGCACCCATAAAATTACCAAACACTCCAAGGTGGGGATCGGAAATCCGTTGATCGAGGTCTACCTGTGGACCGTGGACAGGTTGAATGCGCCGCCGAACCCTGCCTTCTAGGTGTCGGTCCTCTCTGTACCAAGCCTCCTCTGCTACACCTTCTAGGTGGTGTTCTCTCTTTCTCCCACCCCTCCAGTCTCCTCTACCCCAGTGGAGTATCGGAGAGCAGGAGGCAGTACGACTTAGGACAGAGGGTGGGAGGAGGGGCTGGTCAAATTAACTATTCAAGTTAACCTGCAGGTAATTGGTTGCTAAGACACAGAGCAGTCTTAAACAACCAGTCACCAGCTTGTTAATATGAAAAGTCACTCTGCCAGATCCCGTTTGTGCCCTCTGTTCAGAACTGGGCTCCTCTTAGCTGTGTACACAAGTTGGAGACACTGCTGATATTGGGGAAAAGGGGGCAGAGATGATGTGAAGAGGACTGAGGACACTGCTAAAGGCAGGGCCACCCTAATAGCAGTGTCCTCTACCGCTCTTCCCTACCCTGTATTTTGAGCACAACGCACTCCTAACCCCTGAATTTCCGAGCTTGATGCACTCCTGAACCCCACATTCTGAGCGCAACGCACTCCTGAATTCTGCATTCTGAGCGCAACGCACTCCTGTGAACCCTGCATTCTGAGCGCAACACACTCCTTAACCCTGCACTATGAGCACAATGCACTTCTGATCCCTGCATTCTGAGCGTAACACATTACCTAACCCTGCATTCTGAGGGTAACGCACTCCTGATCCTTGCATTCTAAGCACAACGAACTTCTGATCTCTGCATTGTGAGCGTAACGCACTGGTGAACCCTGCATTCTAAGCCTATCACACTCCATAACCCTGAATTCTAAGCGTATCGCACTCCATAGACCTGCATTCTGAGTGTAACACAGTCCTGATCCCTGCTTTCTGAGCGTAATCCACTGGTGAACCCACCAGTCTTAGTCCGTAGGGTTCAATATTGAATTGGCCCACCCTTTGCAGTTATAACAGCTTCAACTCTTCTGGGAAGGCTGTCCACAAGGTTCAGGAGTGTGTCTATGGGAATGTTTGACCATTCTTCCAGAAGCGCATTTGTGAGGTCAGGTACTGATGTGGATGAGAAGGCCTGGCTCGCAGTCTAGGCTCTAATTCCAAAGGTGTTCTGGCCTGCATGGAGTCCTGACCTTAACCTGATAGAACACCTTTGGAATTAGAGCCTAGACTGCAAGCCAGGCCTTCTCATCCACATCAGTACCTAACCTCACAAATGCGCTTCTGGAAGAATGGTCAAACATTCCCATAGACACCCTCCTAAACCTTGTGGACAGCCTTTCCCAGAAGAGTTGAAGTTGTTATAGCTGCAAAGGGGGAGCCAAGTCAATATCGAACCCTACAGACTAAGGCTGGCCATACATTATACAATTTTCCTTTAGATTTACCAAAACCATATAATATGAGGTCAAACCTAAACACTTTGTATGCAATCAGACAGGCCCTTGCACTACATAGTTGAAGGTAAATCTAAAGAAAATTGTATAATGCATGGCAAGCTTAGCTTAAAGGGGTTGTAAACCCTATGCGTTAAGGTGAAAAAACTTTTTCTAGTGACGCACTCAGCCCCCCAACACACCTGTAGACACTCAGCTGACCCCCCTCCCCCCCACGCACACACACGTACACACTCAGCTGCCCCCACACATGCACACCTTTACACACTCGGGGCCCCCCCCCCCAACCAACCACACACACACAGCTGCCCCCCCAACCACATACACCTGTACACACTCAGCTGCCCCCCAACCACACACTCAACCCACACACACCTCTACCTGTACACACTCAGCTGACCCCCCGTACGCAATCAGCCTCCTACCTTCACTTGTACTCACAGCTCCCACCTGTAAGGTGGCCTTCCTAGTCCTAGGCCCTGTTTTCTACATGTCCCTGTGAGACACGAGAGGAGCTGCATTTCAAAATATAGTACACACAAGGGGTGCAAATGCAGGAAGCAGCCAGAGCTGGTAGTAAAGACCCCAACTGTGAACTAAATAACACAGAGAAGCAGCCGCTACTGACACGCACGAATATAGAGAGTCAGCCGCAGCTACAGTGCACCCCCCGCCTTGTCCTGTCCAGCTGGCCTGACACCCCCCTCCCCCCAATGTGTGGCACCTGGGGTGGCCTGCCCCCCCATAGGTACGTCACTGTATGGTGGTGCCGCCTTTTTGGTACATGGACTGATTATGTAGCGGACATTGTATCTTGTGTATCACACAAATCAACCAATTGTATCAAAAGCAATGTACTGTAATGGTCACCTTTTATATGAGTGGACAGGGAATATAGCTTAGTGTAGCCTTATCTATAGCAGTCCCCATTCCTATAAACCAAGCAAGCCTACTGGTACATGGCTCCCCCTAGGAATGCCATGTTCACTGGCCAGGAACTACAGGACAGGAGGCTAAAGAAAGAAAGAACAAGTGTTGCTATGGTTCCAGGAGTACATTTGTCTGCAGGCGATGGCTGAGACTGTCTCTCAGGAACTCAATCAGCAGGATGTGCAGATGGGTCAGTTCAGGCCGAAGGCAGAGACTTGGTAAGTTTACAGGTAAAGGATCGTACTGGCAGAAACGTGGTCAATAAACAGGCTGATGAGGAACACTGATTATAGTTACACTGGTCTGGTGATACTGGCTTATGTGGTGGTGATCTGAGAACTGTGACTGGCTGAACTATTCGTTTTTTCACACATGAGGTTAGGGAACGGTAAAAACCATGACTTGTGTAGAGGTGATCAGGAACACTAATGCCCCGTACACACGAGAGGCATGTCCGTCAGAAAAAGTCTGATGGGAGCTTTTCATTGTATATTCCAACCGTGTGTATGCCCCATCGGACTTTTTACGACGAAAATTCTGACGTAGCTAGTAAGAGAACATGTTCTAAATATTTCCAAAGGAACCAATTCCTATCGGGAAAACCGCTCGTCTGTATGCTGTTCCGACGTACCAAAAACTATGCATGCTCTGAAGCAAGTACGAGACGGACGCTATTGGCTACTGGCTATTGAACTTCCTTTTTCTAGTCCCGTCGTACGTGTTGTATGTCACCATGTTCTTGACAGTTGGAATTTCATGTGATCGTGTGTACGCAAGACAGTTTCAGCGGAATGCCATCGAAAACTCCATCGGAAAAACCTTCAGAGTTTATTCCAAGAGGAAAACCAGTTGTGTGTACGGGGCATAACTGGTGTGGCAGTGATTAGGGGTAATATGACTGGTATGGCAGTGATTGCGGACACTGTAAATGTTATGGTGGTGATGATTAGAGATACTATGAATGAATGGCGATGATTAGGGATACTGACTGGTGACTATGTAATAATAATAAAAAGTATAATTTTTTTTTTTTTTTTACGTATGGCCACCATAGTAGTGCAGTTTTACCACAAAGTGACACTGTGGGGGTTATTTACTGAAGGAAACTCCACTTTGCACTGCAAGGCTACTTGGAAGTGCAGTCACTGTAGATCTGTGGGGGACATGCAAGGAAAATAAAAAAAAACAGCATTTTAGCTTGCACATGATCAGATGATAAAATCAGCAGAGCTTCCACTCATTTCAGATATACCCCTTATGCCCCGTACACACGAGCGGACTTTTCAACATCCAAAGTCCGAAGGACCGAGTCCGTCAGACTATCCGATCGTGTGTGGGCTGCAACGGACTTTTGATTCGCCAAAGTCTGACGGACTTTAGAAATGAAGCATGCTTCAAATTTTCCCGAAGGAACTCCGCCGGACCCGGTCCCCTTCGAAAACTCCGCTCGTGTGTATGCTACTCCGACAGACTAAAACCGACGCTAGGGCAGCTATTGGCTACTAGCTATGAACTTACTTATTCGAGTCGGGTCGTACGTCATCACGTTCGAATCCGTCGGAGTTTAGTGTGATCGTGTGTGGCCAAGTCCGTTCGGCCGAAAAGTCTGTCAGAACTCCGTCGGAACTCCGGCGGAACTCCTTTGGAAGTCTGTCGGACATAAGTCCTCTCGTGTGTACGGGGCATTTGATTCAAAGCGACTGCACTTCCAAGTGCACTTGCAGTGCAAAGTGGATTTGCTTTTCATAAATAACCCCCTGTATTACTCTGGAAAAATGATCGTGATTTTTTTGTTGGTACACTATGATTGCATTTCATGGTAATGAGCACCGTGATCCACTGTGTCACAGATCCCAGCTTGCGGCACCCCAGGCGCGTGAGCGGTACAACGTACGGTACCCATACACCCTCCCTGAATAACATAGCACCATCCTCTTGTCTCTTCAAATTTGCAATCACAACACAAAGGAAGCTGATAATGGACAGTGTTAAAAAGTGTCTCACAAAATAGGCCATGTCTTTAACTGCTTAGCGACAGCCCCACGCAGATATACTGCAGCAAGGTGGCCGCTCTGTGCCAGATCACGTACCTAGTACGTGATGACACTTCCAGGTATGGGGGGTGCCGCCAGTGACCCTCTCCTGCTGTGATTGGAGACAGAGGGAGCCAATTAGCCGGTCCGGCGGACTCGATGTTCTCCGGGACCTGCCAATCGTTCTGGAGATAAGCAAAATGGCGGTCTGCCTGTGTAAACAAGGCAGATCGCTGTTCTTTGAGAAGAGAAGACAGAGATCTTGTGTTTCTGCTAAGAAGGGACACAAATCTCTGTCTTCCCACAGTAAATGCACCCCCACACACACAAAACACTCCCAGGGAACAGTTAACCCTTTGATCGCCCCTGATGTTGACCCCTTCCCTGCCAGTGTCATTACTAAAATGACAGTGCATTTTTCTTTAGCACTGATCACTGTATTAGTATCACTGGTCCCCAATAAGTGTCAATTGTTGTCAGATTTGCCCGCTTCAATGTCGCAGCCCCATTGAAAATCGATGATCGTCATCATTACTAGTAAAATAATGCCATAAATATATCCCATAGTTTGTAGACACTATAACTTTTGCACAAATCAATCAATATAAGCTTATTGGAATTTTTTACCAGAAATATGTAGCAGAATACTTATTGGCCTAAATTGTTGAAGAAATTCCATTCTTTACATTTCTTTATTGGATGTGTTTTATAGCAGAAAGTAAAACTTTTTTTTTCTTTTTTCTTTTTTCTTTTTTTTTTTTTTTTTACAATTGTCTGTCTTTCTTTTTATAGCACAAAAAATAAAAACCACAGAGGTGATCAAATACCACCAAAAGAAAGCTCTATTTTTGGGGACAAAAAGGACATGCAATGTATTTGGGTACAGTGTCGCATGTCTGCGCAATTGTCAGGTTAAATAACGCAGTGCTGTATCGCAAAAATGGCCTGGTCATGAAGGGGGGTAATTCTTATGAAGCTGAAGTGGCTAAGGAACACTCGTCTTTTACAATGCTCACTAATCAAAGTGGCATCATGGCATTTATGTCCCTACCATAAAAATGGGCTACTTGGATCCATTTTTTTGTACCTTGTGAAAAGGGTCCTGATGGGGAGCCTAATACCAACAACACCAATATGACATTACAGCATGTATGTATATAAGAGATCTTATATTTGCACTGCAAGTGCACTTGGAAGTGCAGTTGCTGTAGATCTAAAGGGGGATATGCAAGGAAAATAAAAAACAGCATCTTTGCTTGTACTTGATTGGATGATAAAATCAGCAGAGCTTCCCCTCATTTCAGATCTTCCCCTCAGGTCTAAAGTGACTGCACTTCCAAGTGCACTTGCAATGCATTTGCAGTGCAAAGGTGATTTGCCTATAGTAAATCAACCCATAGTTGGAGTACTGATATTAGATACTTGAGTGGAATGTTACTGAGCACAGCTATTTTCATGTGTCTAGAGCTGAACAATGCATCACTGCCATCTCCTTTCATCATGTCTGTCACGTCTTTCATATGGACTGTGATTTCCTTGAAGCCACTTTGATATATCATTTATTCCTGCTTTGGAGAGACATAGCCAGAATCTAAATGTCATTTTATGTTTTGGAGCTCTTTACTTTGGTTAGGATTTCAAAAGGCCAAATGTGTACAGATCTTGTACTCAGACACATTATTTGCAATAATTCCGTACTTAAGGGGTTCTTTGTAAGTAGTAACAAACTTGCAATTACCTTTAGAATGATGTCTAGGCATTACACAAACGCGCCGCAGAACCCATCTCTCTAGAGCCTCTCCTAACATTGTTATATTCTTTTACCTTGCTCCTATAGTGAGAAACTGTTTTTTTTTTTTGTTGTTTTTTTTACTCCCTGTGACATCACAACCTGGCAGGAGCAGTTGCAGAAAAGGAAAAAGTGCAAAGTGGGGGGACACAGGCATCTTCTCAGAAGTGTGGAATGGCAAAAAAAAGGCTTTCAAAGGCTTCATCACTAAAACAGAGGAGGAGTAGGAGAGATGTGCCAATGGTTTAAAACATTTAGGACTTGTTAACACGAGTCATTCTGTGAAAAGCAATCAGTGGTGGATCATTTTTCAAAAATTTGTGCAGGTACAATTGACAGGCATTCAGTAGGTGATATTGCTACCTCCTGCTAGCCAGGGCCTAACATTTTGGTTTACAGTTGCAGTGCAGCCCCATGCACATTTAGCAGTGGTACTGCCACGGCATGTGTGCACCCATTTTGGGCTGCCTTTGCAGCTTAAAGTGGATGTAAACCCGATTCATGAAATGTAAGCAGGGCACATATATCTGCAGTGTTTTCTTATCCCTCATAACCGGTTCCGGACCAGCCGCCACAGTTTTGCAGGTTGGTCCGGCTGCACGGGATCACGTTACTATACGTGATGCGCGCAGCCAGCTGGGGGGCACGCGTGCGCGCCCCCCTGCCGTTCCCGACAATCTGATTCGATCAGGAGCTGATCAATCCCCAGGCCCAGGCCAATGATATCTAGCAAAGGGAAGACACGGTGAGAGATGAATAGGTGCTGCTCACCCCAACGGTACAAAAAGGGTACGGTTCTCCAAGGTGGGGTTTTTAGGCAGCAAAGTAAGACAGGTTGAGCCTGGCCTGGTGATTGCTCCTGACAAATGATATCCTTCCCCTGTCCGTGTACTGTAAACACTGACAGGGGAAGTGATGTCATCTCTCCTCTTGTTGGTCTTTTCATTCCAGACCGAGAGGAGAGAAGACATACAAGTGAGTGCACCAACACTACACTGACACCAGGTTACGTAGGCACACAATTCACCCCCGAACAACCCCCCAATTAACCCCTTCATCACCTGTCACTGTGTCATCCAGTACACCAATCAGATTTTTTTTTTTTTTTTTGGATCTCTGTAATAGTGTCATTAGTTACAAAAATCAATGTTAGGGTCATTCGTTTTAGGCCCAAATAGGACTAGGCACCCCCCCCCCCCCCCCCATAACGATTTAACCCCTTGGTTACCCACTGTCATCTGTGATCACAGAATAAGTGTCACGGGTGACGCAGTTTAGCTAGTTTATTTTTTATAGCGTCAGGGCACCCGCCGTATTTTACTCAATAAAGGCTTAACCCCTGATCACCCAGCAGGTGATAAAAGTTAGGTTTTAGCGCCAGATAGGGTCTGCATCGCCCCTGGCAGCGTCAGATTAGTGCCAGTACTGCTAACATCCACGCACACACCATATGCCTCCCTTAGTAGTATAGTGTCTGAACGGATAGATATCTGATCTGATCAGATCTATACTAGCGTCCCCAGCAGTTTAGGGTTCCAAAAAATGCAATGTTAGCGGGATCAGCCCAGATACCTGCTAGCACCTGCTTTTACTCCACCCAGCCCACCCAAGTGCAGTATTGATCGATCACTGTCACTTACAAAACACTAAACACATAACTGTAGTGTTCGCAGAGTCAGGCCTGATCCCTGCGAACGCTAACAGTATTTTTTGTAGCGTTTGAATCAGTCGCTAACAGTCAGGAGCTTTTTTACCTTTGAGTCTCACTAGTGTACCAATAAATTTAGAGCCTAAAATGACAAATCGAAGGTACACTAGTGAAGAGGCCTACACGTTTCTGAGCATGACAGATAGTGAAGAGGAAGTCACTCATCTGTCAGATTCAGGCTCAGAATACGAACCTGTAGGCAGCAGCGGCACCCTGACAGATAGCTCTGACAACGGAGTTGTGGTCTCTGCCGAGGTTCAGGCGTACCAGACCCCGATCTTCTGCTGTCGTTGGGGTGCAAAAACCGCAGGTCCCTCATGGAGCATAGCAGTACTAGCACTGCTATTCCCTCTGATGAACTGGCAAGCACCAGTGGCCTAGTACACCTTGGTTGTACATCCAGCACTGCAGTAACACGTGGTGACGTCCCATCGGTGCAGTTCGAGGTGGCAGGCACAAGTAGTGTCCCGCTGCCACCAAGAAGAAGACAAACCCAGGCCCGTCGAGCCATAGTGCCCTTCTTTCTGCATTCGTCAATACTAATTGGGAACCCACCACTTCTGCAGCACCCGTACTTCCCCCATTCACTGGCCAACCCGGAATTCAGGTTTATTTTACGGCACTTGATTTTTATTCATTGTTTTTCACCGAAGATCTCTATAGATCTATTGTAGAACAAAGCAATTTGTATGCTGGTCAATACATCGCCATTAATCCCCAGTTGTCCCTTGCCAGAGATTGGAGACCAATTATGCTTTCCGAATTTAAGACCTTTCTGAGCCTATCCCTCCTCATGGGCATAACCAAAAAGAGTGAATTGCGGTCATATTGGTCCACTGACCCAATTCACCATATGCCAGTGTTCTCTGCCTCCATGACCAGGACACGTTACAAGCAGATCTTGTGGTTCGTGCAATTCAGTGACAATGAACTCTGTCGTCTTCGGGGTGACCCTGGTTTTGATCGGCTCTACAAAACTCGGCCCCTTGTAAACCACTCCAACCAATGTTTTGCAGCCTTGTTTAATACGGATCAAGTTGTCTGCATTGATGAGTCCCTGATTACGTTTTCTGGCCGCTTGCCTATCAAACAGTATCTTCCCAGCAAGCGTGCCAGATACGGGTCAAGATGTATAAGCTCTGTGACAGGGCCACAGGCTATACATATAGTTTTTTAGTTTATGAGGGAAGAGATAGTCATGTAGAGCCAGAGAAATGCCCTGACTACATAGGAAGCGCTGGTAAGATAGTGCTGGACTTGGTGTCACCCTTATTCGGAAAGGGGTACCACTTGTACGTGGACAATTATTACACGAGCCTGCCACTTTTTAGTCACCTTTTTGATTATGGAATTGGCTCATGTGGCACCATGCGACTGAATCGCCGGGGCTTCCACCAATGGCTTGTAGAATCCCATCTTAGTCGGGGAGGAGAGAGCCTGCTTGAGGTGTAATCATTTGTTAGCAGTGAAGTGGAGGGATTCACGGAATGTTTTCTGTCCTTTCTTCACTCAGACATGGCAGTCCAAATTCCTACAGCGACTGGTGTTGTGGAGAAACCGCTCTGTGTACACTAATTCAGCCTTCATATGGAAGGGGGGGGCCTCAATGACCAGTTGGCGCCATATCTAATTGCCCTTAAGTCCAGACGCTAGTACAAAAAAGTGTCTGTATACTTATTTCAGTTGGCCTTGCTGAACGCTCATGTGCTATACAGAGCTTCACAATGGATGGGACCCTTCCTTAAATTCCAGGAAGAGATTGTCAGAGCCCTTCTGTTTCCAGACGGTGCTCTTGCCCAACTTCCCAATCCAAATGCAGTGAGCCAGGTGCATGAGAGGCATTTTCCTTTTCTCCTCCCCGGTACCCCTACCTAAAGACACCCCCAAAAAAGATGTGTCTGCAGCAAACGTGGATTTAGGCGTGACACCAGCTTTTATTGGCCCCCCTGTCCTGACCAAACTGGTCTCTGCATTGGTGAAGGTTTCAAACGCTACCACACACTAGTGGAGTTTTAGCATAGGGTACAGCACCACACAGTCATAGGCACACTAATAACACAGGGTCTCGAAAGATCTGATGGCCATCACATTTTGAGAGACCCTAATCTTACAGAAGTGAACAAAAAACACACAAAACTCCCCAAAAAAAAATAATCCAAAAATAGTTGTGGTTGTATTTTTCTCCTCTCTCGTCTATTGTTCTCTCTCTTATGTTTGCTCTCTACTGTTCACTCACTATTGTTCTATATCTATCTTTCTCTCTGTTTTTACTGTGTTTTATTGTATTTGCTTTGCAGGTATGGTATGTTATACTGTAATGTTACTTTGTTTTATTGTTAACCATCATTTGCTTAGCAGGTACGCCATTCAGCTGCAGCACGGGTTTATTTATCTTGACAGCAACGTTTGTTCCCATGATACATAAACCCGTCACTCTAGCACTGTCAGGCCGCGTACACACGGGCGGACTGTTCGCCCAACTTTGTCCGCTGAACAGTGTTTGGGCGGACAGTCCGCTCGTGTGTGGGCTTTCAGCGGACAGTTTCAGCGGACAGTTGGACGGACAAGGTTTTTCGGAATTTCCGAAAAACTGTCCGCTGAAACCTTGTTTGAGCGAACAGTCCGCCCGTGTGTAGGCTTGTTCGTCAAACAAAGTTGCGCGCATGCTCAGAAAGGATTTTCACGCCGAAAGCTATAATGCAGTGTATAGGACGTCGTATTTTTCGTCCCGTCGTACGTGCCGTTCACGTCATCGCGCACGGTTTCAGCAAACTGTTCGTCCGTCGTGTGTGGCCATGTCCGTCCATGCTAAGTTTGAGCGGACTGTTTGCCGAAACTGTTGGACGGACAAAGTTGGGCGAACAGTCCGCGCGTGTGTACGCGGCCTCAAAGAGCATATATGCCGAAGCATGGGGACAGCAGGGGGGGGAGCGATTCCTAACTTTTGGGGCGGATGCCCCCATGCTTTGGTCCATATTTTTTCCGCACAGATTGCAATGTTTTATTCTTGCTATGTTTTATTGTATTTGCTTTGCAGGTATGGTAAGTCTTACTGTTATACTGTAGTTACTTTTTTTTTATTGTTAACCATCATTTGCTTAGCAGGTACGCCATTCAGCTGCAGCACGGGTTTATTTATCTTGACAGCAACAACGTTTGTTCCCACGATACATAAACTCGTGAATTCACCACCACAGTTTAAAAAAAAAGAGCATATATGCCGAAGCATGGGGCCAGCAGGGGTGGAGGAGCGATTTGCTCCTAACTTTTGGGGCGGATGCATATATTTTTTAGGCCATTCAGCTGCAGCACTGAATTATTTATCTTAATAGCAACAGCTGATAGCTTGGGGTGTCTACTTTCCAAAATGGGGTAATTTGGGGGTGGGGTTGTGCTAACTGGGCATTTCATGGCCTCCGAAACTGATAGGTAGTGAGGAATGAAATCAAAAATTACGCCCTTAGAAAGCCTGAAGGCGGTGATTGGTTTTTGGGGTCCTGTACACGGTTAGACTGCCAAAAAGTTCCACATATGTGGTATCCTCAGACTCAGGAGAAGCAGCAGAATGTATTTTGGGGTGTAATGCCACATATAACCCATTCCATGTTTGAATAATATATCATTTAGTGACAACGTTGTCTAAAAAAAAAAAAAGTTGTAATTTTCCCGAAACTTGTGGCAAAATATAAAATATTCCATGGACTCAACATCCCTCTCATCAAATAGCTTGGGCTGTCTACTTTCCAAAATGGGGTCATGCTATCTTGGCATTTTATGGCCTTCAAAACTATGATAGGTAGTGAGGAGTGAAATCAAAAATTTACACCCTTAGGCCGCGTACACACGGGCGGACTGTTCGCCCAACTTTGTCAGAGTTTGGGCGGACAGTCCGCTCGTGTGTGGGCTTTCAGCGGACAGTTGGACGGACAAGGTTTTTCGGAATTTCCGAAAAACTGTCCGCTGAAACCTTGTTTGAGCGAACAGTCCGCCCGTGTGTAGGCTTGTTCGTCAAACAAAGTTGCGCGCATGCTCAGAAAGGATTTTCACGCCGAAAGCTATAATGCAGTGTATAGGACGTCGTATTTTTCGTCCCGTCGTACGTGCCGTTCACGTCATCGCGCACGGTTTCAGCAAACTGTTCGTCCGTCGTGTGTGGCCATGTCCGTCCATGCTAAGTTTGAGCGGACTGTTTGCCGAAACTGTTGGACGGACAAAGTTGGGCGAACAGTCCGCGCGTGTGTACGCGGCCTTAGAAATCCTGAAGGCGGTGATTCGTTTTTGGGGTCCTGTATGCGGCTAGGCTCCCAAAAAGTCCCACACATGTGGTATCCCCATACTCAGAAGAAGCAGCAGAATGTATTTTCAGGTGTAATTCCACATATAACCATGTCATGTGTGACCAATATATAATTTAGTGATAACTTTGTGTAAGTTTTTTTTTTTTTTTTTTTTCATTTTTCAGTCACTTGTGACAAAAAAATAAAATATTCAATGGGCTCAACATGCCTCTCAGCAATTTTCTTGGGGTGTCTACTTTCCAAAGTAGGGTCATTTGGGGGGGGGGGGGGTTGTACTGCCCTGATATTTTAGCACCTCAAGAAATGAGATAGGCAGTCATAAACTAAAAGCTGCGTAAATTCCAGAAAATATACTATACTATAAATATAGTTTGTAGACGCTATAACTTTTGCGCAAACCAATAAATATACGCTTGTTGACATTTTTTTTACCAAAGGCATGTGGCTGAATACATTTTGCCCTAAATGTATGACTAAAATTGAGTTTATTAAACAAAAATTATAACAAAAATTAGAAAATATTATTTTTTTTCAAAATTTTTGGGCGTTTTCCGTTTATATCGCAAAAAATAAAAATCGCAGTGGCAATCAAATACCATCAAAAGAAAGCTCTATTTGTAGGAAAAAAAAGAATAAAATTTAGTTTGGGTACAACAATGCATGACCGCGCAATTACCAATTACCAGGTGCTATAAATAGATTAGCAGAAAACTGTTCTACTCACAGGACAGCTCTGAAAGTCTCTCCCTATGTGGAGGGGGGGGGGGGTGCTTTTCCTTCAATCAGAGTGTACTCCAAATCTACACTGCTACTGCAGAATGTTGAAGTGAAAATTCTAAACTATGTGCACTTTCTAAACAGTATATAAACCTGTAGACAGCAGATCTACATTTAAAACTTGTGTAGGGAGATTTGATTCATTTCTATGTATCATCGGTGGCTGTTCACTTCACTGGTTATATGTGAGAGTTTGCATCCACTTTAAGGAGGAGACCTCAGGGGGCAGTAAAAAACGCCCCTAACAAAAATGTAAAATAAGCCTTAGGTTGCTTTCACACTGGAGGCTTTCACACTGGAGGCTTTCACACTGAGGCGCTTTACAGGCGCTATAGCGCTAAAAATCTGTAAAGTTCCTCTCCTCTCACTCCAGTGTGAAAGCCCAAGTGCTTTCACACTGGAGCGGTGCTCTTGCAGGACGGTAAAAAAAAGTCCTGCAAGCAGCATCTTTGTAGCACTGTAGGAGCAGTGTATACACCACTCCTAAAGCGCCCCTGACCATTGAAATCAAAGAGCTGCGGCTCTTTGCGAGCGGTTTTAACCATTTTTTGGCCGCTAGCGTTGTTTTTTTTTACTGTCAATGCCCCAATGTGAAAGTAGCCTTAGAGACATGACAAGGGAATCTTTAACCAGTTCTTGACCGCGCTATAGTGGAAAGAAGGCAAAAGCACGGTCATTCAGTTCTGGAAGAGTGTCCATGGACGTTCTCCCAGAGCCACGCCCCCTGCAGAGCGCATACGGCCCGATCACTGTCCTTTGGAGCTGATCACAGATCACAGCTGATAATATGTAAACAAGCTTGCTGGCTACCAGCATTCCTTTCCTCACACGCTGTTAAAGCATGAGGAGAGGAAAGCTGGTAACCGGCAAATGTGACGGGACATTTATACTGATAATCAGGGCACTGATCATCATTGTCCCAATCATCAATGCAGCTCCAACAGTGCCAATCAGTGCTGCCTATCAGGGCAGCCTCATAAGCACACATCAGTAAATAAGAAAAATTAATTATTTGCTAAACGTTCACCTTTTTTTCATTTGTTTTGAAAAAAATAAACAATCCAGTGGTGATTAAATACCACCAAAAGAAAGCTCTATTTGTGTAAAAAAAGAATAACAATTCCATATGAGTACAGTGTTGCATGACTGCACAAATGTCATTCAAGGTGTGACAGCCCTGAAAACTGGTCGGGGGAAGCAAGGGGTGAAAGTGAACTTGTGACTTTAGTCCTGAGTACGCGAGCGCAAATAAAGTTAAGCCATACCACAGCATTGCATTTCCATTGTTAGCATGAGGAAGCACACTTCAAATACACAGACATATGAGATTTCCTGCTGCAGCCTGTAGAATGCTCAGATAGCAATAATAAGAGCCACTTGTTGCCTCGGGGCTTGTACACACTGAGACCAAGTTCATGTCCTTAAATGAAGAGGTCACAATAGCTTTATTGTTTAGTGTGAGGAAGGTGTGTTTTCTTTATCGTACATCACGAGACACAGAGCCACAGTAAATACTGTATGAGTCATATAGGCGGATGGACACTGGCACACCCTAGACATGAAGTTTAATTTAACCTATATAACCCAGTTTTTTCTTAGGTGTTGGTCATAAGTAAAGGTGTGCTGTGCTGAGCTCCACTGGAATATTCCTTTGCTGAGGCAAGCTATGCAACTGGGTCCACTCAAAGTGTATTTTTAGGCCGAATTGAATGGTACCAGGGCCTTGTGTCAGAAGAAATTAGGTTTTGCCTGTAACGCTTCTCTTTTTAGAGAGATGGACCTGGCGGGGTGCTTTACAGGTCCAGGGATGTGGATCCTCCCAAAAAAGGGGGCCCAATCCCTGAAGGTTTTTTAAACGGAGCATGGGTCAGTCGGCGGTATGCCGCGCCACCATAGTACGACGGTTTTCTCCAGAAGCTCTCCTCCACCCCAGCCCCCCCGCATGCCGATCCAGTCAGATCGAAGCCCCCTCTTGCGTGAGAAAGCAGTCCTTTTTTCGGAAAAAAGTGAGGGGGCGCCGTGGGAAGTTGGCGGAAGGGGCGGGGCTTAACATGGCGCTGACGTGCTTCAACGTTCACAGACGCAGGGACTGTGTAGATTATAAGTACACCTTTTACAGGTGCATTCAGCTAATGGAAGGACACAGAGCAGACGGGGGCATGTGAGTGTTGGTGACACAGGCATTCCCAGGACATGTTTACTTAAGCATCAACCTGAGCCTTGATAGCAGCGGCAGTGGCTGTACTATTTGCTCAGCAGTGGGTGCATTTTCTGGTAGTACCTCTGCATTTGTGCTTTGCACTATGGGCAGAAGGGGAGGTACAAATACCCCAAAAAACAGGGGCTCAGTGGGATCTCCTTGAGGACACTCCCTCTGCAACGCCATCCCCCCGAAAGTCCTAGGGAGGCTAGTCAGAGCGAGCCATCGGGGTTGTCAGGGGTTGCAACTGCTTCCGGAATTTCAACCCCTGTATATATTACTGAGGAGGTTTTCTCCCCAGCCATGATTGGATTCTAGGAAAGATTACCGGCTTTAATCACATCTTCACAGAGTGGAAAAAAATGCATCAGGTCCCATTCTACCACCCAGGACCCTCAAACAGAGGAACAGTGGGGGAGGGAAGATGATTCTGCCTCAGGGGACCATGAATAGACTGATGACTCCTCTCCTCTCAAGTAGGAAAGGACCTTCTTCAGCTTCACAGGCTGAGAAATTGCTGGTGCAATCTCTTATGAAATGGTCCACTCCACATTTAACTGAGTCGGTTGAAAGGCCCACTTCTTGTTTCGGTTCGTTGAAGCCTTTCTCAAGCTTTGTGGGCCTCTCCTGTCCATTCATTGATGGAAAGGCTTATGTATTCTGAGTGGGATCACCCGGATAAGCACTTTTTCCCTCCTAAAAAGTTTTCATCACTTTATCCTATGAAGGAAAATTTTACAAAGATGTGGGGTATACCAGCAATTGATACTGCTATATCCTCTGTACATAAAAGTTTGACTTGTCCTGTCAACAATGCTCAAATGCTTAGGGATCCAACCAATAAAAAGTTGGAATTCCTGTTAAAAAAACATTTTTTTCTTTGGCAGGTTCAGTAGCTTAAACTGCAGTGGCGGCAATTGGGGTGTGTCAATCCTTGAGAGACCACTTGAAACAGGTGCTTAAGGTTTTCCCTGAACATCACAAAACAAAATTAAATGGTGCAGCACAAATAGAGTCCAAAAATGATCATGTAGTAATATGTAGTAATGAAACCGTAAGGCCACCATGTGGTGAAGATAATCCTGTCTTCAAAGTGACATATCCTTCCACCTGTAAAATTTACTCTTATCGACTGAGATGGACCACTGAATAATCAGATGGTCAAATAAATATATGCTAAAGCTTGTGTCCCCATATGAGAAACAGTGGTATTTGCTACGCTAGACAGGCCGGTTTCCGCTTACGGTTGTGGCCGTCGTAGTTTGCCAGGCTCTCCATGGAAACTGGAACATTACTTATAGACATAGGGTGACGCCTGCAGCTCCACCCACCGCTGACGAAGTCCCTGTAGGACGTAACGTACGTACGGGGGAGGAGCTGCTCTCGCTGACGTCACCCGATGTCTGTTTTGCAGTCTGCCTTGTATCTTACACCGCCACAGTGGCATCTTATGGCAGTTTGGAGATAGCATTTAATAGATATCTTATACCATCATACCACTCGCTCGAGTGGGGGGGGGGGGGGGGGACTGCTACAGTTCTCAAGGGTCTGGCAGTAGGATTTTCAAGAAAGAAGGGTGGTCTCCACAATAGCTCTAGGTTATAAACTAGAGTTCTGAGAATTCTCATCTCCGCGTTTCCTCAGGTCAAATTTTCCCAAAGATCCAGAGAAAAGGAAGTCTCTCCTTCAAGCGTTAGTCTGACTTTTGTCACAAAAAATGATCATGGTGGTCCCCATGGAAGAGTAGGGGTTGGGGTTTTATTCAAACCTTTTCACAGTTCCCAAACCAAATGGAGATGTCAGACCCATTCTAGATCTCAAAGATTTAAATAAATTCCTGAGAATTCGCTCTTTTCATATGTAATGAATTCGATCAGTAGTCTCCATCCTACAAGTAGAAGAACTTCTGGCATCAATTGACATCAAGGATGCATACCTGCATGTACCTATCTTTCCCGCTAATCATAAGTATCTGCTTTTCAAAGTGGAAAACCTTCATTTTCAGTTTGTAGCTCTGCCTTTCAGTCTAGCTACTGCACCTCGGGTGTTTACAAAGGTCCTGGCCCCTCCTCTGGCCAGATTAAGGGCCCAAGATAAAACGATTATAGCTTACCTAGACGGCCTGCTTTTGATAGATTGGTCGGTAGCCCTCTTAAACCAAAGCATGGTCACCACAGTCCACCACCTGCAATACCTAGGTTGGGTCTTCAAACTAGAGAAATCTTCTTTAAAGCCAGTAAAACGAATAGAGTACTTGGGTCTGGTTATAGCTACAACCCAGAAGAGGGTGTTTTTACCCCAGGCAAAGATCAGCGCAATAAAGGAGCTGGTTCAGGTGGTCAGGGTGAAGGAGGATCCTTCTATTCGCCTTTGCATGAGATTGTTGGGAAAGATGGTGGCTTCATTCGAAGCAGTTCCCTATGCTCAGTTTCATTCAAGACTGCTGCAAAATAGTATGCTGTCTGCCTGGAACAAGGAGGTCCAGGCGCTAGATTTTCCGATGCGTTTGTCACCAAAAGTGCACCAGAGCCTCAGTTGGTGGTTGATACCTGAGAATCTGTGGAAGGGGAAATCCTTCTTACCAGTTACCTGGAAAGTGGCAACAACAGATGCCAGCCTTTTGGGTTGGGGAGCAGTCCTGGAAGAGACAGCTGTCCAAGGGAAATGGTCCAGAACAGAAAGGACCTTGCCCATCAACATTCTAGAGATTCGGGCAGCATACCTAGCCTTTGTCAGGGCTGGCTCAGCCCTTCCTTCTCTGAGTTGGCTGTCAGCTAATTGCCAGCTCTCATTTTTTCTCCACAGTTAACCAGCTGTTGTGGATCCACTCGTCAGTCCCGCCTACTTAAAGATCTCCAGATCACTTCATTCCTGCCTTCGCCTTGATCACATCACATAAAACCGTCTCCTACGTTCCTCTTTAAAGACTGGCTTTGCTGACATCCCTTCTGGCTCCTTATCCTGCTTGCTGTTCCTCTACTTCAGGGGTGCCCAACCTTTTTAAGAGCAAGGGCCACTTAAGCAACTTGGTAACCAGTCGTGGGCCACAATGAGCGGAGTGCGTGGATGACAGGTCACGGCTACTCTATACACCCTCTGATCCAATCCACCCAGATGGAAGGGGACGAATTCCTTTCTATTTTTTTAAATCTTATTTTTAGGATCGGATTGGAGGCAAAAGTCTGTTTTCATCTGCCACTCTGTAGAGGGGAATTGAGGGTCCGATTGGGTAGGGGCGATCGTGTGAAAAGGGCCTAAACTGCTTTCACACTAATGTGCTGCGGTTTACTTACACCGTGGGTGCAGCGTAGTGCACCTATGTCTATCCTGTGGGTTAACTGAACTTTGCCATAGACACTGCCTGTGGCAAAAGCCGGCGCTGTACAGGAAGCATCAGCTTATGGGGCTCTGCAGCCACTTTCTTCCTCTAAAACCAGCTTCATTCACAACGCTGATGCTGTGGTATGACGGGTCAGCAACTTGTGATCTGGTCTTGCTAACCTGCCATTCCAGAGCAGGGGGTCACGGGCCACATCAGAGGGCTCCGCGGGCCACATCAGAGGGCTCCGCGGGCCACATGTGGCCCCTGGGCCACTGGTTGGCCACCCCTGCTCTACTTGGATCCCTGACTTCTGGCCTGGCTGATTACCCGATCTGGTTACTGAGCTCGGGCTTGGCTGATTACCCGATCTGGCTACTGAACTCTGGCTTGGCTGACTACCCAATCTGGTTACTGGACTCTGACTATGCTTTGACTACGCTTACTCTATTTACCTTTTTATTAATAAAAAAGTGTGATTTTACTGTACTTCTGTCTCGGTCTTGTTCATGGTTTCGGACGGCCCTAAAAGCTTGGACATTCAGGTTGCAGAATTGTCAGGATCCAATTCTACAATGCTACAGCAGTGACTTGTATAAAACACCAAGGGGGTACCAGAAGTCGTGCTGCCCAGGGAGAGGTAGACCATATTGGCAATCTTCATTCCAGGGATAGAGAATTGGCAGGCGGACTTCTTAAGTCACCAGCAGTTGTTTCCAGGTGAATGGTCTCTTCACCCCAACATCTTCCAGGCTATATGCCAAAGATGGCGGATCCCAGACATATATCTGTTTGCGTCCAGGTTCAACAACAAAATCAACAACTTTGTGTCAAGAACAAGGGATCCACTCGCATACGGAACAGATGCGTGAATCAGATACGGTGAATCTGTGGGATCAGTTCTCACTGAATTATGCATTCCCTCCTATTCTGCTACTACCCCGACTTCTTTGCAGGATCAATCAGGAAAGGAAGTCATTAGTTCTTGTGGCCCAGGAGATCTTGGTATGCAGAGATTGTAAAAATGGCAGTATGGGCCCCATGGACCCTACCACCACATCCAGACCTGCTATCAAAGGGACCAGTATTCCATCCTACCTTACCAATGCTAAATTTAACGGTTTGGCTATTGAAACCCACATTCTAAAGAATCATGGGCTTTCATGCTCAGTCATATCTGCCTTGATTAATGCAAGGAAGCCAGCTTCCAGAGTCATTTATTATAGCGTCTGGAAGGCATATGTTTCCTGGTGTGAATCCAGGGGTTGGCATCCCAGAAAGTATATCATAAGTAGAATCCTTACCTTTCTGCAAATGGGGTTGGAGAATAAGCTGGCCTTGAGTACCATCAAAGGCCAGGTCTTGGCCTTATTGATTTTGTTTCATTTTCATTGCATTCTTTGGTCTGAAGCTTTATACAGGGGTAACGTGGCTTAATCCACCAGTTAGAGCACCCCTGAACCCTTGGGACTTGTATTTAGTTCTGTTGGCATTACAGAAACAGTCTTTTGAGCCAATATGACATATTCCCTTGGCCCTGTTGACAAGGAAGCTAGTTTTTCTGGTAGCCATATCTTCTGCAAGAAGGGTATCAGAATTGGCTGCTCTTTCTTGTAAAGTGCCATATTTATTCATTCATAAGGATAGAGTAGTATTGCGATCTCATCCTAGTTTTTTGCCGAAGGGGGTTTCAGGTTTTCATCTAAACCAGGATATTGTTCCACCTTCATTTTTTCCAGAACCCTGTTCTACGGAAGAAAAGCCACTACATTCTCTGGATATAGTGAGAGCAGTCAAAATCTGTTTGGAGGCGACTGCTCAGATTCGGAAAACTGATGCTTTGTTTGTGTTGCCTGAAGGTCCTAGGAAAGGACAGGCAGCGTTGAAATGTACTATTGCTAAGTGGATTCGGCAAATAATTATTCAAGCTTATGGTTTGAAGAAAAAATTCCACCTTTTCAAATCAAAGCACACTCCACCATAGCTGTTAGTGCTTCGTGGGTGGTGCATCACCAAGCCTCTATGGCTCAAATCTGTAACTTGGTCTTTAGTCCATACGATCACCAGATTCTGTCAGCTGGATGTAAGAAAACATTAGGATATCGCCTCTGGGCACAGTGAGCTGCAGGCAGCAGTATAGGTCCTCAGGTCTGATTGCACCCTACTTTTGTTTGTATCTACTTCCCCTCAGATAGCATTGCTCTGAGACATCCCATACTGTAATTACTGTGGCTCTGTGTCCCGTGATGTATGATAAAGAAAATAGGATTTTTATTATTTATTTAACAGCTTACCTGTAAAATCCTTTTTTTGTACATCACGGGACACAGAGGTCCCTCCCCTCTTTCTGATTATACATGTATTGCTTTGCTACAAAAGTTGCCTATATAACCCATACAGTAATTACTGTGGCCATGTGTCCCGTGATGTACTCCAAGAAAAGGATTTTACAGGTAAGCTGTTATAAAAATACTATTTTTACTCCCAGCAGACAATCCACAAATATCTTAGTGGAAATAACAGTAAACGAACAAGGTTTTCCGGCTTGCCCAATCACTTTATCCCCTGTGAAAAAAAAAAGTATAGGACTATCTGAAATTCCTTAAATACATTTGTTTGTTTGGCATTTCACTCAAAAATAGTAACATGGAGACACTGAACGTGGTTGCAGGGCAGTTGAATGTGTTGACGGTTGTATTTTTGCAGAGATGTGTACAGCCCTAAGCAGCTGTATGTCCTTATGTAAGTTGGAGGTTGAGGGGGGTAAAACCCCAATTCAGCTGCCTGCTTTTACCGCCCTATGACTGCCAATGTGAACAAGCCCTTAAAGCCCAATTGATTTTTTTAGTTGAAATCAGCTAGATGCATTCCAGGAGCATCAAAACAAAATGTGTGAAAAGTCTTTTACTAGATTCACACAGTTGCACAGCAGTGGCCAGGGGGTGCTGCCATCAAGATCCAGTAGATTTCTGACAACTGTTGTAAATGCTGCCTGCCTACGCTCTGGGCCATTGCTGGTACACTGACGGTGGCTTTTTCGGATTTGTATTCTGTACAAATTAATGACCATCACCTCTGCTGCTGATCTTAGTGGTTAAATGAGAATAGAATGTAAAAAATGGACCCTCGCGCCACTAAGTGCTAAACGTGAAAATGTATCTAAGTACGTGTAAAAAATGGAAAATATACCAATACACAATATAAGTGAAATAACCAGTGAAGTGATACAAAAGTGCAAGTGCTACTAAATAATACAAAATGCAGCGGGACAAAATAGTAAACACAAACTATCGCATCAAAATGAATAAAATAAAGAGTCCTGCGCAAATCGTGCCACTGAAAAAATTGATGATGAATATAAAAATATAAAAACAGTCAATAAAAAATCAAAAAATAAACACACCGATGAGTGAAGGTATAAAGTGGAAAACAAGAGAAAGAACGGGACCAAATGTTCCAAAATATATAAATCCAGGCTCTCAGAACTCTCACCTCAAGATGAAATATTCAGACAAATGAAAATAACCCCAACAACTTCTCCTTTGCTTCTTTGTATACAATAACCAAGGAATTGCAGATAAAGCATGTAGTATACACTTCTGCCACTAGAGGGCCATTTCCAGCTCTTGAATGTAATACTGCAGCTATGGACTTGTATTTCCGTGGTGTGGAACTTGAAAAGAACACAGAGGAGAGGGGGAAAGGGGGAGCGAGAGGGGACTCCAATCGTGTAGTGGTTTCAATAAATGAACAAATTTATTAAGCGATAAAAATGGACTCTCACATTTAAAAGAAAAAATTCAAACAGATAGAGTAAGATGGAGATCTTGCGTCTTCTGCCAGTCTTACGCTACTTCCGGTTTGTCCTACGGCCACTCCCTACGCGTTACGTCATACCACGTGACTTCTTCATCTCCTCTGTGTTCTTTTCAAGTTCCACACCACGGAAATACAAGTCCATAGCTGCAGTATTACATTCAAGAGCTGGAAATGGCCCTCTAGTGGCAGAAGTGTATACTACATGCTTTATCTGCAATTCCTTGGTTATTGTATACAAAGAAGCAAAGGAGAAGTTGTTGGGGTTATTTTCATTTGTCTGAATATTTCATCTTGAGGTGAGAGTTCTGAGAGCCTGGATTTATATATTTTGGAACATTTGGTCCCGTTCTTTCTCTTGTTTTCCACTTTATACCTTCACTCATCGGTGTGTTTATTTTTTGATTTTTTATTGACTGTTTTTATTTTTTATCGTTTTATATTCATCATCAATTTTTTCAGTGGCACGATTTGCGCAGGACTCTTTATTTTATTCATTTAAATGAGAATAGAGCCTCTGACCGACCCAGGATGCAGACTGTGTGTGCCTAAGGTCAGCATTTCTGCAAAGTTCTGGCCACATCTAATTGACCAGTTTGTATGCATCCATATTGTTTAGGCGCCTCGGAAAGCAGCAAACTGCACTCATGTGGCCATATGAATGCAGCCTAAAGCCTTGTACACACAATTGGATTTTCCGCAGACAAAACCTCAAACTTTTGTCAGAAGGGCATTGGCCAGGAACTTGTCTTGCATACAAACGGCATGGAATTGTCAGCCAACAAACACGAACGTAGTGGTATTCAGCTCTTTAGCGCCACCCTTTGGTCCCCTTCTGATAATTTCGTGTTGGTAGAAGTTTGGTGAGTGTTGATTGGCTCTTTTAATTTTGCGCTTTTCATTTTGTGCTTTTCAGTCCATTTTTGAACAGCCGTTTGTCAACCAGCCATGTTGCGGAATTGTAGGAGATAACGTGTTATTTATTATTGGCCTCGGAGTTATTGCTTTGACATGTCCAGTCCAGGAACAGGAGGAGGAGGATTTATTAGACCAAAAAATTGGTTGCTTTATTAATCGTGACAAATTATGTCATATGACTTATATGAGCTCCAAGAGAATAATCCAGATGATTTTTGGAATAATCTCCGGATGACGGACCCCTGCTTTCACCAACTCTTGGCATTGTTGACCCCCTATATTAAGAAGTAGGACACATGCATGAGGCTTTTATTTTATTTTTTGGTTGAATAATAATTTGATTTGGTATATTTTTGGATGCATAGAATGCACTTTTTAGTTAAGTTCAATTGGCAGATAGCATGTCTAATTTTATTTGTTTTCTTTTTTTAACCTCTTGCCGACAATCATTATACTGAGGCAGGTCGGCACAATCCCGTGAGCCGTCGAAGATATGTCACCTCGCGGGATCGGGATAGCAGGCGAGCGCACGCGCCCATTGCACAAATCCCTGTTCTGTGAAGAGTGACAAATCATGAGTTCCTAATAGCTAGGAACCATGATCTATCATCTCCTCTAGTCAGTCGTCCGTCTCCCCCCCACACACACACAGTTAGAAACACACACAGGGAACACCATTAACCTCTTGATCGCCCCCTAGTGTTAACCCCTTCCCTGCCAGTGACATTTTTACAGTAATCAGTGCATTTTTATAGCACTGATCGCTGTATAAATGCCTATGGTCCCAATGTGTCCGCCATAATGTTGAAGCCTTGATAAAAATCGCAGATCACTACCATTACTAGTCAAAAAAGTAAGAAGAATAATGCTATAAATCTATCCCCTATTTTGTAGATATTATAACTTTTGCACAAACCAATCAAACAAACAAAATATTGTGTTTTTTTTTTTCAAAATTGTCACTCTTTTCTTGTTTATAGCACAAAAAATAAAAACCACAGAGGTGATCAAATACCACCAAACCAAAGCTCTATTTGTGGGAAAAAAAGGACGTCAATTTTGTTTGGGTGCAGCATTGCACGACCGAGCAATTATCAGTTAAAGCGACGCAGTGCCGAATCGCAAACAATGGCCAGATTATTCAGCAGCCAAATCTTCCGGGGCTGAAGTGGTTAATGCAAAATAAAAATATTGTGGAGAATAATACTTGGCTATGTGTTTTACTTCAAAAGGCTGTTACATTTAAAAAAATACAATGTAAAATGAACAAGGGACACCAACAAAGTTGTATCTTTGATCTTAAAAACTATGGGATTATGGTGTTGTGGTAACTCGCCCCAAAAAATAAAAATAACAAGCATAATAATATTATTCTTGAAATCACTAGAAAAAAAAAGCCTTTGAAAATTTGTTTGCAATAACTCCATCAGTATCCCCAGCAAAGTAGCTTCATTATTATCCCATTAACCTCCCTGGCGGTACGATTATTTCAGATTTTAGGTGCTGAAAGCGGTACCATTATTTTGCATGGAAATTTGCCATTTTATATTGTAGTCCTGTAATTATTAGGAATAACTCACTTAAATCTGTCCAAACCAGAGTCTAGTAGACATCCCGGGTATGATAAAGTTTGAAAAATTAAATTATAAATTATAATATATTAAATAATTATACCAAATAATAATAATAAAAATGATTCAATATTCTAATCAAATCAAAAACACAGAAATTTGCTTAGGTGCAGAATTGTCGCTGTCATTACTTTTCAGTATTTGATGACAGATCTCCCCACATATCGCTATCGCTCAATTCTGCGAGTGATTCTAATTTATTATCGCTGTTTTCTAGCTGGTCTAAACCCATTTTTGATGTAAAGTGACAGTTTTGGTTGCTATGGACAATCTCCAGTTTCCAGGCATAAAGAACAGTTTTTTATAATATAAAACTGCATGCAGGACACTGGGCAGACCATTAGGGACAAAGGGGATGTGAAATAATTACATACAGCAATGTAATCTGTAAGATTACATTATATTGTATGTAATGTGCGTGTTTGTACTTTGGTCTTTTGTCCAACAGACTTGTGTACACATGCCCAGAAAATCCAACATCAGACATTTGACCGTGGAAAATTTTAAAGCCTGCCATCCAGCATTACCGACAACAATTGTCTGATGGAGCGTACAAACGGTCAGATTTTCCGCCAACAGCCTGTCATCACACAATTCCCGTCGGAAAATCCAATCGTGTTTAGGAAGCTTTAGGCCCGACTCTCAGACCTATGTATTTTTAGTGCTTTTTGCATTTTGCAGATTTGTACTACAGTCCATTTAACATGGTTTCCTATGGAACACGTTCTGTAGTACAAATATGCAAAAAGCACTAAAAATGCATAGGTGTGAATCAGGCCTAACAGTATTTTCTTTAGAAAGCAGCCACAGTTTAAGTAGAAATGCCTTTTCCCTTCTCAGCATGCTGTACAGGAGGACTATTGCTCTCTGTGTGGAAGCAGTGTTTTTTCTGCAGAGGTTTCATAGGTCTCCTGAGAAACTGAAAAAACTTCAAGTAAAATATCATTGCAGGTCTGTAAATTTCAGGATCATGATCACGGGTTACATCTGGTATAATTTGAACATATAAAGTGCGTCTTAACAAAATAACATACTATGTAGTGCATCTCTACAACACGCGTCCTCATGTTTTGTCTCTTTAAAAACACTTGAATTGCAGAAAAATACAGGTGACCCTGCCAAAAATCCAGTTACCTCGTAACTTTGTATAGTGAGCTGACAACACTGCCTCTGTTGAACTAAAATCTTAATCCTGAGCTCTTCTCTGATGGTCTACAGTACACCTCCCCTCTCCTCTTCTCTATAACATAAGGGGGATATGTTCTCTAGTCCAGTGGGGAGAACTCAGGCAGGGCTGACAATAATGCTTTGGATTTCAGAACAGAAGAGGCAGCATATACATTATATTATACATTACCAATATTGTATCCCTTTAAACACTGCAAGTACAGAAAAGCAACTGTTGATGTGACAGAAATATTTATTGCTCATGCCTTTCTTTTTCGAAATGACATATTTTTGGCTCTGAATTCCAAAGCACACAAAGGTAGATTCATAAAGAGCCACTAGGACACTATTTACAATTCCATTATGCCTCTACACAACAAATGTCAGTGATGGTGACAGTTTCATGTGCCATTTGGAAACAGGTACAAGACTGGGATAGGCAACACATGCTGAGGCATATTGAGGCTGGAGTGGCCATCTCACAGTTTTGGAGCTGGGTCAGTAAGTCTAACGGGGATTCCGGGGCATATTATATTTGCTTCCCTTGTGATTGGCATGCTGAAAGGCTGAGCCAGCTGCTGATCAGGCATCTGGGTGGAGCCTGACATTGTTGGGATGGTTTCAGAGCCTGGAGCAGCTCTGAGTGATTAGCCAAAAGTAGGTTTTATGCAAAAGAAACAAAGTTGCAAGAGCGCAGGATTAGTGAAACATTTTATTGATAAACAATATCCACACTTGCATATAAAAACAAAGATGTGCAATTTCCAGAAACGAGGGAGATGGTATCTGTAGACCAAGATGGTAGCCACTAAACAAGCAGAGCGTACCTCATCCTATCTGGGCCCCCCAATCACACGGGAGAGCCAGGGAATGGGGGACCCTCTTCTGCCACCTGTAAAAGTGATCTAGTGCCCTAGACCTCTAGTACCCTAGACCTCTTGCTCACTCAGGCTCATCCTAGATCCTGTCACTGGAGGCTTAACAGCCACCTCCTACATTCTGAGAGCTCTCGCGCGGTCCTTGCGAAGAGTCTCACGGAATTTTTCCAATTGAACACTGGGTCGGTCCCGGATTTTTCCACCCTGTGGGAGGCCCATAAGGCCGTCTTCAGAGGCGCTTGTATTGCAGAAAGCTCTAGATTGAAGAGGGATAGGTCCGCACTTATCCGATCACTAACCTCTGCTCTTCTCACGGCTGAACGGAAGCTCCTGGCCGCCCCCACGGTGGAAAGACTCCGGAGGGTCACTCTCCTTAGGGAACAGATTAAAACAGCACAACTCAACCGGGCAGCTAAATCGCTGCTTTGGATGAGGCAGAAATTCTATGAATTTTCCAATAAACCTCATACAATGCTAGTCAACAAATTGCGCCCACGTGCATTCAATTCTTTCCCTGAGTTTCTTTCACGACCTGACGGATCTAGGACCTATTGTCCTCGTGAAATGTCAAACATTTTCGGAAAATTTTACCATAAACTCTACAACTGTCTTTCCCCGGAAAACCATTTCCACTTTACACAAGAGAAATTTAGAGCCTTCTTCTCCAATCTTAAACTCCCCAAACTCTCGTCGAGCGATCTGGAGACCCTTAATATGGCGGTATCGGCGGAGGAGCTTTCTGATGTAGTGCGGGATCTTCCATCGCATAAGTCACCTGGTCCTGATGGACTCCCCTATTTCTACTATAAAACCTATCAAGACATTTTGGGACCTCACATGCTCACCCTATTCGATACCTTACTACAGGGGACCCATCCCCATCCACATTTCTCACACTCCTTCATCTCAGTGATCCCCAAACCGGGTAAGGATCCCTCCATCCCAGATAATTATAGGCCCATAGCCCTTCTGAATTCTGACTACAAAATATTTACTAAAATTCTTGCCTCCCGGCTATCGGTTCTTGCCCCCAAACTTATCCACAGGGATCAGGTGGGGTTTGTGCCTGGCAGACATGCAGGTGACAACACCCGCCGTACGATCAACCTGGTCGATCTTTTGGATAGGACCAATACACCAGCACTCCTACTTAGCTTAGACGCCCAAAAGGCCTTTGATAGGCTCAGCTGGCCTTATATGTTCGCCGCGCTCAAGGTTTATGGGTTTCGGGGCCCTTTTTTGAGGGCATTGGAGGCTTTGTACTCAACGGTCACTGCTCAGGTTCAGATGTCGTCCTTTCTGTCGCCTCGCTTCCCCCTGTTGAATGGTACTCGGCAGGGGTGTCCTCTATCTCCGCTAATATTTATTTTATGTCTGGAACCCCTGGCCGAGGCTGTACGCTCTCATCCAGATATTCGCGGGGTGGTGATGCGACAGGGAGAGTACAAATTATCACTTTTTGCTGACGTACTGCTAACGATTACCAACCCCCAGATATCCCTCCCCTCTTTGCACAAGATACTAACATCCTTTGGGGGTATTTCTGGGTACAAGGTTAACACCTCTAAGACTGAGGCCCTCCCGATACACATCCCTGCCACACAACTTTCTAGACTAAAAGAATCTTACCCCTACAGATGGTGCAGTGATTCACTCAAGTACCTGGGGGTTTTCCTGACCCCTTCTTATTCCCACCTGTTCCGTGCAAACTTTCCTGCCCTGTTTCAGGATATAAATAATTCACTACTGACCTGGTCTAAATACCCTCTATCCCTGCTAGGCAGGGTCAACGTCCTTAAAATGTCAGTCTTGCCCAGACTACTCTATCACTTTGAGACACTGCCAGTTGCCGTTCCGTCCCCTCAGCTTAAACTTCTCAGACGACGTTTCCTTAAATTTATTTGGGCTGATAGGTCTCATCGCTTTGCCAGCTCTGTGGTGTTTGCGCCCGCGGGTCGGGGGGGGTTGGGTGCTCCGGATATTGTGAAATATTATCAAGCTACCCATTTACGAATTATTGCTACCTGGTCCTCTCTTAATGCCACGAGTCGGTGGGCTTCTATTGAAAAGGGGGTCCTGTATCCGGTTCACCCATGCTCCTTGATCTGGGGCGCACCATCCCCACTACCCTCCACCCTCAGACGTCAATGTACTGCCCCAATGTCATTTACCTTGGACTTGTGGCAAAAGTGTAGCAAAAAGTACTCCCTCTCTTCGGCTTGCCCCCCCCCCTCACGAATGTCTTATTTAATCCTAATATCCCTGATGGATTGTCCATGGGTAGGATTTCCCCGTGGCTAGATCCCCCTCTTTTCCAACTTAGAAACCTGGTACACCCTGTCTCCCGTAGACTTCACGCCTTTGAGACCTTGCGAGAAAAATATGACATTCCCAAACATTCGTTTTACTTCTACCTACAGGTGAGACACTTCTTTAACTCTAAATCCCCGACCTTAACCCTTGACACCCCCACAGCTTTTGAGCATCTCTGCGCTCAAGGTCCACATCAACTTAATTTAATTTCCTCTATTCACCGCATCCTCCATGAGTCGACCCCTCTAACTGAATTTACACATCTGTATATGAGTAGATGGTCTCAGCTGTTGGACAAGCCTATCTCCCTGCAGACGTGGGATAGGATTTGGTCCTCTACTTTCAAATCCTCTAGGTGTGTTACGCAAAGGGAAACAGCAATAAAAATCCTTATGTTTTGGTATAAGACCCCCGATGTCATCCACAAATACGATCTCTCAGTCTCGTCATCTTGTTGGCGATGTGGCCTTGACGTTGGGTCATTGTTCCATATCTTCTGGACATGCCCTTTGATACGGCCTTTCTGGATAGCGGTGGGGTCTTTGGTGGTGGAGGTGACGGGGGTATCCCTCCCGATTGATCCCCTATATTGCTTGCTGGGTCTCCCTATACCAGGTATACCTAAAAACACCAATCGACTGGTTTCCTACATTTTGCTTGCTGCTAAGAGGCTTATCCCATTGTGTTGGTTGTCCAATGCAACTCCCCCCTGGCCTAGGTTACTCCAACTGGTGTCTGAAATTCGGAGAATGGAGTATTTGACAGCCTCGGTGCACGATTTGGTACCCCAGTTCGAAAAAGTGTGGGAACCCTGGGATCGATCAGCATATGGGGCCCCCCCTGCCGGTACGTCCATCTGACTGCAGCTACCGATCGGGGCCCTTTGTTGATAGCTTCCGTCCCCCCCCCTTCCCTACCCTGTCTTGGCCCCCTCCCCTCCCGGGGACATACTATGTTGACCATGTGAATATCCGTTTTTTTACCTCTTTTTGGCCTCCGGCCTTTTGATGCTCAGAATAGTTTGTTCGCTTTTCATCGACTGTTTGTTATTTATGGTACGAGATATGGATACGCAGTTCACCCTTGTGCCTGCGTTTGTGGACATTTTTCTCTGTTTGTTGTAACGTATGCCTTACATCTTGATCTATATCTTTCTATATTTTCTGATTTTTCTAATGCTTTAGTGTATTGTTTTTGTTTTTGCTTTAAAAAATTAATAAAAATTACAATTATAAAAAAAAAAAGTGATCTAGTGGCTGTATAGCTGCTCAGATCACTTTTACCTGATAAGGAATCGTGAGTTCTACAAAATGACCCCAGGATTATGGTTGTAACCTTAAAGGGGTTGTTTTTTTTTGTTTTTTTTTTAAATAACAAACCTGTTATACTTACCTCCACTGTGCAGGTAATTTTGCACAGAGTAGCCCCAAACCTCCTCTTCCGGGGTCCCATGGCTGCGTATGTGGCTCCTCCCCACATCGAGTGTCCACGTTGGAGAAGTGCTCTCCTTGGTGGACACCCATGTGGGTGCACTCCGAAGCCCTGCGTCTGTGTCCATTCACACAGAATGCAGGACTTGGCCTCTGTGCCGCGTCATTGGATTTGATTGGCAGCAGGAGCCAATGGCTGTGCTGCTATCAATCTATCCAATTACACGTGACACCAGCTACAGATGGTGTTCTCGTTCCCGGACAGAGGATGACAGAACCTAGGTAAGTAAAGGGGGGGGGGGGGCCTGAAAGCACTAAAAAAGTTTTTTCACCTTAATGCATAGACTGCATTAAGGTGAAAAATCATGAGGGTTTCAACCACTTTAACCATGATCTGGTATAGCCACTTAACACTTAGGCCATTTATATATGGCATAGGGTTGGTGGGGGGGGGGGGGGGGGGGTAGTAAAATGCTGCCTAACAGCATGTTCTTACAAACCCCCAACAAGTGTAAACCTAGTCATGAAGTGCTACTCATAACTAGCTACATCACACCACACCAAATTTGTAAAAGCTTCCACATTTATTATACTTCAGTTATTAAAAATAGCTATAAAAGTTGTCACATAATTTCAGGTGTGCACACGTATAAGCGTTAGTACTCATGCAAATGCATGATACTTTAAAATAATACCTGCCGGCTCGGTTCTTTTAGCTGTCAGTGAGATTCCCCCACTGACAACTGAAATATATACACAAAAGAATGCAGCAATTATCGGTTGATAAGCAGTGGGGCTACCGCGTCCTTAACAATTGATGACTTGTTCATCTGTCAGCGGGATTCCCTTCTGACAGATGAATGTAACCAAAACCAAGGACAGCTGCCGCTAGCCATCAGTGGTACAGGATCATTCAATAACTCACATAGATGGTAAGGTGCACTTCACTGCCAGGTCGAATGGATGGATGGCTCAGCCCCTTTATTTCCTGAGGGGACTTGACATGGGATGGAGCCTGTGACAGCTGGGGAGATCCGAAGGAGACACGCTCAGTGGCTGGAGGAGACTCGCACAGACTCAGAGGGGACGTCAGATGCTGGCGGAGGTGCTCCACAAAAGATACACACAGTGGGGGCACCTGGAAGCTGGGGACCATGCAGCCAAAAAAAAAACAGTCCGTTAGACACAATAACTAAAATCCAAACTGGGAGGATACAGACTCGGTCCAGTCGGCATCCTACTTTCGGTACTCGTACTCGTTGCTAAATACAAGTGGTATAGGTGCATCTCTAGCCACTACTGTGCAGACAACATTGGTTCATTTCTTTCAGTCAGATATACACTGTCTTGAAAAAGTATTCACACCCCTTGAAACTAAAAACTTGACTGGGATTTTATGTGCTAGACCAATACAAAGTGGTATATAATTGTGGCATGGAAGGAAAATGATAAAATGGTTTTCAAACTTTTATCTGAAAGTGTGGTGTGCATTTGTATTCAGCCTGAGTCAATATTTTGTAGAACCACCTTTCACTGCAATTACAGCTGCAAGTCTGTTTGGGGATGTCTCTATCAGCTTTTCACATCTAGAGAGTGACATTTTTTTGCAAAATGTCTCAAGCTCTGTCAGATTGGATGGAGAGCATCTGTGAACAGCAATTTTCAAGATTGCCACAGATTCTCAATTGGATTCAGGTCTGGACTTTGACTGGGCCATTCTAACACAAGAATATGCTTTGATCTAAACCATTCCATTTTAGGTCTGGCTGTATGTTTAGGGTCGTTGTCCTGCTGGTAGGTGAAGCTCTGCCCCAGTCTCAAGTCTTTTGCAGACTCTAATAGGCTTTCTTCTAAGATTGCCCTGTATTTGGTTCCATCCATCTTCCCATCAACTCTGACCAGCTTCTCTGTCCCTGCTGAAGAAAAGCATCCCTACAACATGATGCTGTTTCCCAGTGGGGATGGTGTATTCAGGATAATGTGCAGTGCTTGTTCTCTGCCACACATAGCGTTTTACTTTTAGGCCAAAAAGTTAATTTTTTTCTCATCTGAGCAGAGCACCTTATGTTTTCTGTGTCCCCCACCTGGCTTCTCGCGAACTGCATACAGGACTTCTTATTGTTTTCTTTCAACAATGGATTTCTTCTTGCCACTCTCTTTCCATTTTCGAATGATGGATTGAACAGTGCTCTGTTGGATGTTCAAAGCTTGGGATATTTTTTTATAACCTAACCCTGCTTTGAATCCACAACTTATAAAAAAAAAGACAAAAACAAAAAGCGGTGCCTTCTAAGCGTGGCAATTCAGTCATTTTAATAAATTGGTATGTGGTAATATCAGATGCACTCACAAACAAACAATGGGGAAGGGCATGTAACATAGAAATCATCCGCACTTGTCCAGAAGGAGCAAACTGTAGCCCGGTGTAAGCCGTAGAGTCGTCCCTTGTATCGATTACGGTGGTGGAACCATGACCTGTCCGGTGTGTTTCTTGGCCTTCATGATGCTGTTTGTTCACTAAGGTTCTCTAACAAACCTCTGCGGGCTTCACAGAAAAGCTGTGTTTATACTGAGATTAAATTACACACAAGTGGACTCTATTTACTAATTAGGTGACTATTTGTAAAAAAAAAATTGAAAACCATTTATCATTTTCCTTCCACTTCACAATTTTGTGCCACTTTGTGTTGGTCTATCATATAAAATCCCAATAAAATACATTTACATTTTTGGTTGTAACATGAGAAAATGTGAAACATTTCAAGGGGTGTGAATACTTTTTCAAGGCACTTTAAATGTGTCCCTTTAAGTAGCAGGGTAAATGTGGCTTGGTTCAACGCATTTCACATAAACGACTGTAAGAAACAAATCAACATTTTCTGTGCAATAGTGGGTAAATAACATATATACATGAATGTGTCTAAGCAGGGATGTGAGAGGATCTGATATGATATACACTATATTACCAAAAGTATTGTGACACCTGCCTTTACATGCACATAAACTACAGTGGCATCCCAGTCTTAGTCTGTAGGGTTCAATATTGAGTTGACCCACCCTTTGCAGTTATAACAGCTTCATATCTTCTGGGAAGGCTGTCCACAAGGTTTAGGAGTGTGTCTATCAGTGGCGGCCTGTGCATTGTGGGTGCACGAGTGTTGCACCCCCATCCCTGGTGCCATCTCCCTATCCATGCGCCCGGCCGCATGGACTCCTATGGCGGGGGCAGGAGGGGGTGTATTTTTTTTGAAAACCCTAATTAGAGCCAGAGGCTCTAATAGACTTCAAAAAAGGGTGGGCTCGGGGCGCAGAGAGTGCTCCCTGATCCCACCCAATTGTGTGACTATAGCGAATGAATATTTGCTATTTTCACACCGCATTGCCTCCCTAATCAGGAGGCAGGTCAGTGAGACCCGTTTCCTGATTGACCAAAGTGCCAGGCGTCCCTATTGGATGCTCAGCGCTTTGGCTGAAGTGTGACAGAGTGGAGTAAGCTCACTGGAGAGGAGACGCTGGAGAACAGGACACCTTACCAAGGTAAGTGCCTCCTGCATGGTGGTGTCTCGCAATCCATCTGTGGGGGGGGGGGGTGAGCAGGGTGTCGGCATATGATGGGCACAGTGGCAGCATTTAATGGGCACAGTGGCTGCGTTTGAGGGCACCGTGGCAGCGTTTAATGTCACAGTGGGTGCCACTGGTGTCTATGGGAATGTTTGACCATTCTTCCAGAAGAGAATATGTGAGGTCAGACACTGAAGTTGGGCGAGAAGGCCTGGCTTGCAGTCTCCACTCTAATTCATCCAAAAGTTGTTCTATCGAGTTGAGGTCGGGACTCTGTGCAGGCCAGTAAAGTTCCTCCACCCCAAACTCGCTCATCCATGCCTTTATGGAGCTTGCTTTGTGCACTGGTGCGCAGTCATGTTAGAACAGGAAGGGACCATCCCCAAACTGTTCCCACAAAGTTGGGAGCATGAAATCGTCCAAAATTTCTTGGTATGCTGACGCAGGCCAGTCAGGTTTCTCAAACCCAAACTCGCTCATCCATGTCTTTATGGACCTTGTTTTGTCCAAATCATTTGGTGGAAGAGGGATTATGGTGTGGGGTTATTTTTCAGGGGTTGGACCCTTGGTTTCAGTGAAGGGAACTCTTAAGGCGTCAGCATACCAAGACATTTTGGACAATTTCATGCTCTGAACTTTGTGGGAACAGTTTGGGGATGGCTCCTTCCTGTTCCAGCATGACAGCGCACCAGTGCACAAAGCAAGATCCATAAAGACATGGATGAGTGGGTTTGGGGTGGAGGCACTTGACTGGCCTGCACCTCAACCCGATACACCTTTGGCGAGACTGCGAGCCAGGCCTTCTCGACCAACATCAGTGCTTGACCTCACAAATGCACTTCTGGAAGAATGGCCAAACATTCCCATAGACACACTCCTAAACCTTGTGGAAAGCCTTCCCAGAAGAGTTGAAGCTGTTATAGCTGCTAAGGGTGGGCCAACTCATTATTGAACCCTATGGACTAAGACTGGGATGCCACTAACGTTCATGTCTTTGTAAAGGCAGGTGTCCCAATACTTTTGGTAATAGGGTGTTTATTGTTACACGTGTACAATTTTTATGGCTTTTAAAAATGATTGCATAATAAATATGGAAGTTCTTAGGCCCCTTTCACACTGGGGCGGTTTTCAGGCTCTAAACATAGCGCCTGAAAAAACGGCCCCTTTCACTCCAGTTTGAAAGCCGGAGGGCTTTCACACTGGAGCGGTGAGCTAGCAGGACGTTGAAAAAAGTCCTGCTAGCCGCATCTTTGGAGTGGGGAAATACACTGCTCCTACCCATTGAAATCAATGGGGCAGCGTGGCTATACCGCCGGCAAAGCACCGCTGCGGGCGGTTTTAACCCTTTTTCGGTCGCTAGCGGTAGTTAAAACCGACCCGCTAGAGCCACTTTACCGCCGACGCCCGCACCGCCCCAGTGTAAAGGGGCCTGAAAGATTTTGTCTAGTTTTGCTAGTTATGCGTTGCAATGTAGAGATGTGATGCCCATGAAAATCTACCAGTCCAGTCATATGTTTTTAGATCCAGTGGAGATTACAGGCTGCAATACTGATACCCAGGCGTAGTCCACTGTTGTCACCATCAGAACACCCCTCTTAAAAAAAAAAGATGTGCAACAGGTGCTGGAGTGAAAGAATGTAAACAGGAAAAGGCAGCAAAGAGGCTGCAGGAGATCATGCAACAAAGAATAAAAACACATGAAAATAAGTTTTTCATAAAAAGTCAGTTTATAATACACAGTGCAAACTAAATGTAACCTAGTTAGCATTTAGATGTACTTGAATCACTTAAGCCCCGGACCAATTTGCAGCCAAAGGATCAAGTCCCTTTTTTGCGATTCGGCACTGCGTCGCTTTAACTGACAATTGCGCGGTCATGCAACGTGGGTCCCAAACAAAATTGGCGTCCTTTTTTTCCCACAAATAGAGCTTTCTTTTGGTGGTATTTGATCACCCCTGCGGTTTTTATTTTTTGCGCTATAAACAAAAATAGAGCGACAATTTTGAAAAAAATTCAATATTTTTTACTTTTTGCTATAATAAATATCCCCCAAAAAATATACAAAAAAATGTTTTTCCTCAGTTTAGGCCGATATGTATTCTTCTACATATTTTTGGTAAAAAAAAAAAAAGAAATTGCAATTAGCAATTATTGATTGGTTTGCACAAAAGTTATAGCGTTTACAAAATAGGGGATCGTTTTATAGCATTTTTATTAATTTTTTTTTTTTTACTAGTAATGGCGACGATCAGCGATTTTTATTGTGACTGCGACATTATGGCGGACACATCGGACATTTTTGACATATTTTTGGGAACATTGTCATTTATACAGCAATCAGTGCTATTTAAATGCACTGATTCCTGTGTAAATGACACTGGCAGCGAAGGAGTTAACAACTAGGGGGCAGTGTAGTGTTATGTATGACGTTATGTTTTTTTTTTATACTGTAGGGGGCGTGGCCTGGCATGTGACATCACTGATCGTCTTTCCCTATAAAAGGGAAGAGACGATCGGTGACAGCCACAGTAGGAAGCACAGGAAGAGGTTTGTTTACACAGACCTCTCCTCGTTCTTCAGCTCTGTGATCTGATCGCGGGACACCAGCGGCGCTCGGGTCCGCTGGTCCCGCGGTCACGGAGCTCTGGAATGGGTCGGCCGACCCACGGCTGGGCACTTAAAAAGCAACGTACAGGCCAGCCGTGCCATTCTGCTGACGTATATGTGCAGGAGGCAGTCCTTCAGTGGTTAACCACTTCCAGACCACCGCACGCTGATATGCGTCCTAACTTTGAAGTGGAATATTGTTATGGCAGCAGCCAGCTGCCATAACCCTGGTATTCTCTTCTTCGCCCGGCGGTCCGGTTTCTGATAATAGTGGTCTCTGTGGCGGATTCGCCGCAAGATAATTTTTATCGGCGGCGGGAAAGGGCCCTCCCGCCACGCATCGCCGCTTACAGGAGCCGTCGGCAGGGGACGATCAGATCTTCTTCCTTGCCGGTGTTCTGCCTAATAGAGTCCGGCCATCCATATGTGTCCGTTCCGTACTGCGCATGCGCAGTACGGAGCAGACGAAGCTTCGGAAAATCTCCGAAGCTGAACGGCGCCTGCGCCGTGAGTGGAGGAGGTAGCCCCACTATCCAAGCGGACATAGGGTTTAGAATTTTAGAGGGCCCCTCGCGGGCGAGCTTCGCTCGCCACGCTTCGGGCTCGGCCTCGCTGCGCTCGGCTCTTTTTTATTCTAACTCTATGTCCACTTGGATAGTGGGGATAGAACCTGGACTCACGGCGCAGGCGCCGTTCGTCCTCGGCAATTTTCGGAATCTGTGCTCCTGTGTACTGTGCATGCGCAGTACGCAGAGGACAGCATCTGATGGAGGACCCTATTTGACAAGACACCGGCTATGGAGACGAGTGAGGGGAAGAAGGTCCCCCACCGTCTGCATACCATTGCAGGGCGGAAGCAACCTCAAAACGTCACTTCCACCCATAGTTCTTAAAGGGCCATTTTTTTTGGGGGGGGGGGGGGTTTAAATGACAATTTTTTTTTGCATTTTAAATATGAGATTTGAGGTCTTTTTGACCCCAGATCTCATATTTAAGAGGTCCTGTCATGCTTTTTTTTCTATTACAAGGGATGTTTGCATTCCTTGTAATAGGAATAAAAGTGACACATTTTTTTTAAAAGAACAGTGTGAAAATAAAAGGTAAAATAAATGAGAAATTTTTTTTTTTTTAAACGCACCCCGTCCTCGCGCAGAAGCAAACGCATACATGAGCAGCGCCCGCATATGAAAACGGTATTCAAACCACACATATGAGGTATCGCCACGATCGGTAGAACAAGAGCAATAATAGAGACCTCCTCTGTAACTCAAAATGTGCATCCTGCAAATTTTTTTAAACTACGCCTATGGAGATTTTTAAGGGTAAAGGTTTGTCGCCATTCCACGATTTGGCACAATTTTGAAGTGTGACATGTTGGGTATCAATTTACTCAGCGTAACATTATCTTTCACAACATAAAAAACAAATTGGGCTAAATTTACTGTTGTCTTATTTTTTTGTTCAAAAAAGTGCATTTTTTCCAAACAAAAGTGTGCTTGTAAGACCGTTGCGCAAACACGGTGTGACAGAAAGTATTACAACAAGTGCAATTTTATTCTCTAGGGTGTTAGAAAAAAATGTATAATGTTTAGGGAATCTAAGTAATTTTCTAACAAAAAAAATGAGTTTTTAACTTGTAAACAACAAATCTCAAAAAGAGGCTTGGTCATTAAGTGGTTAATTTGTGAGACTCGCCCTCTGCTACAGGAATTGGATCTGTACATTTCTCAGCAGAAAGTGATGCAGCTTCAAAGACAAACAGCAAGCGCTCATAACCTGGCCTTATATAAGATTACTTGTAGCTGTTGTCTGAATTGAGTTCTTCTTCAATGTATTCAGTAAAGCAATTTATATTTCAAAGCAGCGTCTGCTGCCATGTACCATAAAGAGATTTTCTTGCCTCGGGGTACATCGGAGTGAAGAAAAAAAGGAAAATTTATATCAAATACTTACCGTAATTTTCCTTTCCTGATGGGCTCCATGGCAGCATACGTGTGGGTTAGCCCCGCCTCCATAATTACCCAATAGGACCTCTACTCCCATAAATCTTTGCTCCAAGCTGCTATCCGTGTTCCGTAACTAGCCTACTCCAACATTTGGGAGGGAACTCCTGCTGCCATGGAGCCCATCAGGAAAGGAAAATTACGGTAAGTATTTGATATAAATTTTCCTTTTTCCTGACAGGCTCCATGGCAGCATACGTGTGGGAAATAACTCGCCAAACACACCCGGGTGGGCTAAAAATGTTGAGCAAAGAAACTAGAATTTTATTTTTCATTGTCCACTGACAATACTTGTAAACCAAAATTAACAGAAGAGAGCGCAGCTGGCTCTACACAATAATGGGAAACAAAGGTATTAATTGAAGACCAGGAAGCTGCTCTGCAGATCACTTCTGGTGCGACATGTCGAACTGCTGCCCAAGAGGTCGACATGCCCCGAGTTGAATGAGCCGTCACTGCCTCAGGAGGAACCATGCCCTTTGCCTTGTATGCCCTTTGAATCGTTTGGACCACCCAAGATGAGATTGATCTAACTGATGCTCGCATCCCTTTATTTTTTCCATGAAGAAGGACAAAAAGAAAGTCTGTTCGTCTGAACGAGGCTGTAGCGTCCAGATATTGTTTCAAGGTGCGACCAACATCCAGGGGATGAATCTCTTGGTTGTCTGACATTCTAAACGTAGGTAGCACGATCTCCTGATTTTCGTGAAATACTGATGTGACTTTTGGATTTGACCCAAGCATAGGGATCAGGACCACTCTGTCCGGAAAGAAAGTTAGAAATGGTTCAACTGACCCAAGATTCCTAATTTCCGACACTCTTTTGGCTGAAGTTATTGCCACCAAAAACACCGTCTTGATAGTGAGATCTCCTAAAGACAGGGGAACGTCCAAACTTTTCCCAAGATCAGAAAGAAAGTCCAGTACTAATGGAAGGTCCCATTTGGGAAACCTGGGCCTTCTTTGTGGCCTAAGCCTGATGGCTCCTTTAAAGAATTGTTGTATTAATGTATGATTCGCCCACGAAACTCCTGTAAAGGCTGAAATGGCTGAAACTTGTACTCTAAGAGAACTAACTGCCAGAGACAAGTCTAACCCTGACTGAAGGAAAGACAAGATATCTTGAACTGCCGGAGAATTATATGAATTTGACCTAGAAGACATGTGGCCCATAAATCTGGCCCATATACGCTCGTACACTTTATTGGTACTCTTCCGTCTGGCACTAAGAAGGGTTGGAATCGCTTCTTCTGGGCAACCTAGAGCTTCTAGCCTTCCCCTCTCAAGAACCATGCCCTGAGGTGTAGACAGGATGGGCACGGGTGTAACAGTGTGCCTTGAGACAGTAGATCTGGCCTGAGAGGCAGGGGAACTGGGTCCTGATAGCTGAGGAGCAACAGCAGAGGAAACCAAGGCCTGTTGGGCCAGAATGGTATTATCGCAATGATTTCCACCTTCTCCCCTCTGAGCCTGCGAAGGAACTGTAGGATTACAGGAACTGGAGGGAAGGCGTAGGCTCTCTGGAACTTCCAACAATCCGTGAGAGCATCTATCCCGAACGCCTGAGGATCCCTGAACCTCGAGTAGTATCTGTGCATCTTGCGATTGTACGGCGAAGCGAACAGATCGACCTCTGGAGATACTCCCAGAGTCAGAAGCCACTCGAAGACATCCCTGTGAAGGGACCACTCGTTGTTGTCTATTTTGACCCTTGACAGATAATCTGCTTGAACATTCTGGACCCCTGGGATGTATACAGCAGAAATGTTGACCACATTCTTCTGAGCCCAGTTCATTATCGGTTCTACTTCTCGTAGTAGAGACCCACTGCGAGTCCCTCCTTGTTTCTTTATATAGGCCACCGCAGTTGTGTTGTCCAGTCTTAACATTACTGATGACCCTGCCACCAGATGGCGAAATGCTATGAGTGCTTGAAAGGCTGCTCTCAACTCCAGGATGTTGGAGACTACATACAGCGACGGGAACGACCACCTTCCTTGAGCTACTTCCGTAAGGCAATGAGCGCCCCAACCTTTGTTGCTGGCATCTGAGGTTATTATTACCCAGGAAATGGGGACTATCGAATGATGGTTGCGTAGATTCTTCCCTTGAAGCCACCAGAGGAGAGACATCCTCATCGCTGGTGTAAGGAGTATGCGCTGTGTTTGATTGGACGAGTCCCACTGTTGCAGAAACCCTTTCTGGAAGGGACGAGTGTGCCACTGGGCCCACTTCACCATAGGGATGGTGGACGTCATTGTGCCGATCACTTTCAAGCATTGTAGAGCCGAAAGATGAGATGATTCCCAAGCCTTGTGAATCCTGTCCCGGATAACACAGATTTTTTCCTCTGGCAGAGAGATAGTGCCTTTTAATGTGTCGAACTGAGCCCCTAGAAACACGATCACTTGAGTTGGAACCAGATGGCTCTTCTCTAGGTTCAGGAGCCAACCAAACGTCTGTAGAGTGGAGATGACTAAACTCTTGTGTTCCAGAATTTGATCTCTGTCTTGAGATAATAGGAGCAAATCGTCCAGATAATGATGGAGACGAACTCCTTTGACTCGTAAAAGAGCTACTATCGCTAGGAGGACCTTGGAGAAGACCCGAGGAGATGTTGTCAACCCGAATGGGAGACAGGTAAACTGGAGGTGTTGATCGCCAACTGCGAAACGGAGAAATTGCTGGAAATCCCTTGCTACTGGCACGTGAAAGTATGCGTCCTTCAGATCGATTGAGATTAACCAATCCCCTAGCTGCACCGACTGTTGGATTGTAAGAAGAGACTCCATTTTGAACTTTTCCTTGCGAATGAAGGAATTGAGGAAGGTCAAATCTATCACTGGCCTCCATGCGCCATTTCTTTTCTGAACCATAAATAGAGGAGAATACATGCCTTCGCCACGTTCGTCTTCTGGCACTGGCACGGCTGCGCCTTGATCCAGCAAACAACTTACGTAGGTCAATAGGACCTGTTTCTTTTCCTCCGAGCCTGGAATCGTTGTGGGAATGAACCTTAATCTCGGAGTGTTGATGAAAGTCCACTTGTGACCCGAGGAAACCGTCTTGACGGTCCAATAATCTTGAATTGAGGCCGCCCAAACATGTCGGTAGTGAAGAAGGCGAGCCCCCACCTGACATGATTGAGCGGGCCCAATTTCAAAAAGATTTGGTAGAATCTTGATTACCTGCGGAAGCCCCCTTTGAGGTTTTCTTAAGGGAGGATTGTCTGGACCTCCAAGATCTAGAGAACTCCCTGCCGGGTCTATAACTGCGCGCTTCTCTAGCGCGATCCGAGGTCTGCCTTCTTGGAAAGATACGTTTTTGGTTTTGAAGACGTCTGTCTTGAGGGAGGAACCCAGACCTCCCACCTGTGGCCCGGGATATGGCGCTATCTAGTTTATTACCAAACAAGGAGGTTCCCTCAAATGGTATACGACACCATGCCTGCTTAGATGTTGGATCCGCCAACCAGGGACGGAGCCACAAAGCACGGCGTGCCGAGACTGCTGCCAACATAGCCCGAGACAGAAGGCGGGTAATGTCAATAGATGCCTCCCCCAAAAAGGCTGATGCCATTCTGATCTCCTGAATGGGAGAGTCTTTAGCCGTATTCACCGAGATACCTCTCAAGAACTCTTCAACATTGTCGGCCCATGTTTCAATAGCCTTTGAGACTGCGGCTAAAGCCAAAGTTGGTTTACAAGCCATCCCTGAAGTTAGATATATTCTTTTCAGATCTGAGTCAATTCTTCTCTCTAACGGATCTTTGAAAGATACCGTGTCCTCCAAAGGGAGAGTCACGTATTTTACTAAACGCATAAGTGCTGCGTCTACCAGAGGAGCTGATTCAAGGTGCTTCACATCATCCTCCTTAAAGGGGTACAATTTAGACACCTTTGATTGCATGGAGCTCTTCCTATCAATCTTGCTCCACTCTTCAGTAATGATTTCTCCCAATTCAGATAGGAAAGGAAAATGTTGCCGTTCCTTTTTGAGTTGTTTGAAAAACTTTCTTTGTTTGGGGAGGGGAGAAGTAGTGGGTTCTTCCCATTTTAAAGCTTCTTTCACTGCCTTGACAAGAGCAGGTACTAAAGCATAATCAAATCCTACTCCTGGATCCTCTGGATCCGATTCGCTGTCAGACAAGAGCACAGAGTGGTGGCTTGGTTGAGAAGATTCCCCAGTCTCTTGTAAGAGCCCTTCACCACCTGAAGGACATAATGGGTCTGAGGGGGATTCCATAGCGTGATGAGCTTCCCTCTGCTGCAGGGATTCCTTTACCACCCTTCTCACCATAGATTCTAAGCGTTGATCCGCACCATCTCTTTCATCTGCGACTTTAGAGAAGCAATGATCACAGAGCGATTTGTCTGATGGGATGGGCATCTTACAGCCCCAACATGAATTAACTGGTCCTCTGCTTGAGTGCGAGTGACCACTGCGTTGTTCAGATCTGGAAGACCTACGGTAACCAGACTTTGATGATGATTTGCGGTGGTGCGATTTTGACGATCCACTGCGACTATGCGCACTGTAATGCGGTTCAGACCTAGAAGGGCTATAAGGAAATATACAAGAAAAGAGAGAGATACAGACCAGGCTGGTATCAAATGCTAAGGAATACTCCACAAATACACAGCAATCCAGCCATGCACATACCTGTTACAAGCGGGCAGGTCACTGGTAGGCAGTGAGGCATCCATGACTAAAAACGCTGACTGTAACAACAATAAACCCTCATAAGCAGCCATACAAAACACAGGAGCAACAATACATCAGAGCAGATCATAACCTACCTTACACCAACCAGAGAATGGCCCCGGGAAGTTGCTGAATCTCCTGCAATCATTCCCAAATCCTGACATCTCTCACTGTGTTTTAAATATGGCGCCCATGACGTCATCAGCGGCGTCAGACGCGAGATGCCCGCGCGCATGCGCGGGAACCAAGCCTCGCTTTGGATATGGGTCTGCGCATGCGCAGAACGCAGCGCTGGACCCGGAAACAGGGGGAGAAAGGCTGCTGGAACGCGGAAGCGTCAGCGCCTATACACAAGAACCAGCTGGCATATGAAAAGACACAGGTAGAAAAGAAAACACATAAACACTGCTGCCATGAAAAACGGAATTTTTACAGCTCACCACTCCACCAACGATCGTCTGGCCGAACAGGTTCAAGCACACACCACCGATCCACCGGGCAGATAATGGCCACCTTACATAGCAGGTAATAAGCCGTGCGCACTTATCTTCGGATAAACAAAGTCTTCAGCGCTACTCTGCCATACACTCCATACCCATGCTTAACAGACAGGGCCTATCGGAGGAACAAAAAGCTTGATAGTCAGCCGACTTGATCGTAGTGAAGATCTCTTCAGATAGGAAACACCTGTCCTATGGAGGAGGACAAAAAAGGAACACGGATAGCAGCTTGGAGCAAAGATTTATGGGAGTAGAGGTCCTATTGGGTAATTATGGAGGCGGGGCTAACCCACACGTATGCTGCCATGGAGCCTGTCAGGAAAAAAAAAAGCTCTGATACTTGGAACAGCTAAAGACAAAATCTGCGGAAGCTTTTCTCTTTTTTTTTTTTTTTTTAAAGGAAGATTAAAAAGATACCAGAAAATTTTAAACTTGTTTGGGGGAAAATGTACTGGATCAGATAACCAGTAATGCATATAGTATACTGGTGCCCTGGTTTCGGAGTAATTTATATAAAATACTTTTAGCTTTATCCTTTTATTTCAGAAGCAAACCAGTAGAGCCAATATATATGTATATGTAAAGATCAATAGGTATGCAGGTGTTTGTTTAGTTGTGGTATGAATCAGGGAATTATGTGAGCTGAAAACATTACCAGTATACAATGTTTATTCAACACTTCTTGCCTGCGGGCACACATTTGTGTTGGTCTGTGTTGATGTGTTTTGGCCACTAGGTGGCAATAGGTCTCTCTTTACCGATATACTTTTTATATAACTCAAAGTAGGAAATCTCAAAACAATGACTATCACCGTGAAGTATAATTTTGCTAACATTTGTCCTCAGATCCAATTCTGATGTTTTGCACCTGTTTTTAACAGCTAAAGACTTTAAAGGAGACGTTTGAGGTTCCAAAAAAAAAAAATACATACTCATCTCCATGCTGCAGCATCGGTCTGATGCTGCAGTTATCCCCCACCTGCTCTAAGCCCGAGAACTTACCAGTCACATCACTGCTGATCACCCAGATCTTGATCAACTCTGGGCAGAGAGTGGTAACTGTCAGTTACTCCACTCGGCCCCTTCAGCACTCACTGGAGCCCAGTGAGCAGTGGGCGCAGATGGTTATGGCTCTCAGCTACTCGCTGAGAACCGCAGCTAGTTGTTAGTAGTTGTTAGTCAAGCAGATGAGTGGATCCCGACAATATGGTCCAGATCCTCCCAGAGCCTGGAGTGAATGGGGCTCTGTGACATCAGCCATGAGCAGGCTTCAACCTACTTGTCAGAAACCATGAAACAGACTGAGACAGAAGTACAATCAAAACACACTTGTTTATTAATAAAAAGGTAAATAGAAATAAGCGTAGTCAAGCATAGCCAGAGTCCTGTAGCCAGATCGGGTAGTCAGCCAGTCCAAAGTTCATTAACCAGATCGGGTAATCAGCCAGGCCAGAAGTCAGGGATCCAAGGAGAGCAACCGCAAGCAGGATAAGAAGCCAGGTGGGATGTCAGCAAGCCAGTCTTGAAACAAACAGCAGGAGATGGTTCCCTGTGATGTGACCAACGCGAAGGCAAATGAAAAAGTGAGCAGGAAGGCTTTAAATAAGCAGGTCAGACGCGCATAATCGTGAACAGCTGGTAACTGTGGAAAGAGAAGAGAGCTGACAGCTGAGTGGTCAGCCCAGAGGAGGAAGGGCTAAGCCAGCTCTGACACTACTGTCGGCTGATTCTGGGTTACAGGAGCGTAAAGGTAAGTGCACTCCTGTGACTTAGAAAAAAACTAAGGCTCTAGTAGATTCCTATATACTGGGAGTGCAGGCAGTGAAAGAGCTTGTCTCCATAGAAGTCAGTGAAGAAGGAAAATAAGTCCCAAGAGCGGCACATCACACCAACCTTTCATGTAAAGTGTGGAAAGCAGCCTCAACCTAGACTCAATCCAGGAAAAGCCCCCAACATGTTTCGCCCCACCCATGAGGCAAAAAATACTTCATGGGAATAAATCATGAGAAGCTATACTTCTCTTGTAATAAGACAATTCTGTCTCAAAAGTAAGTTGTTTAAATTTTTTAGAAACCTAGAGGTTTATGTTAACTAACAATTAATAAAAGGAACCAAAAAGCCTTCTACTAAACCAGTGCACAGCAGAGACTTCTGACCATTCCATAGCATTCCCAAAAATTAAGAGAATTATTCCTTTCTGTTTCAGGAGAGTGGCCGAGCTATGCAAATCATTGTATAGCACAAATCCAGCCCAAGGCCTCATACACGCTGGGCCCATTTTCCCCGTCGTTTAGCAGTGTGTGGAGGGCATAGGTGCACCATCCAGTCCCCATGCTAGCAACTTTAGAGAGACTGACAGCTGCCGGAGCTGGATGGCGCACCTACATAAGAGTAGCATAGACTAAGGCCTGAAATACAAGCAGTCTGTGTTCCGAACATTTGTCCCTGGGTGCATACTGCCATAAATGTAAGTACCGCTAGGTGCAACGTTCCAGTAACAGCAGCTGTCAGACTCTCACAGAGTTGGGCAGGCACCTGAGCCCGCAACTAAACACCAGAGCTTCATGCATCTGAGGTTAAACATCCATTGTGCATGAGGTCTAATATTATACACAGTAGCTACTTATTCCAAATTACACACAGCTGTTTTGGGCTTTTACTTGCTATCATCAATGCAGAGTATGGAAACCATGTTGTGTACGTCATTTTGTAGACAGGGACTCATTTGAATGGTTTGATCATTGCCTTAAAGTAGTGCAGTTGTCAAATTTTAAAATGAAAACAAAGCGACCCTGGATTGATTGAGGTGAACCTGGCATTTTTAAAGCCTTAACTTATCAATTATACCTTATCAATCAGTCATTTAACCCCAAAAGACTGAGGACATCTTGTCGTGCAAGGGGATTACTGCACAGGACAACTCCATACTAAAGCTGAGTTTTGCAGCCTGCGCTGCTTTTTGTTTTAAGACATTTTTGTCTTTTAAGGTTATATAGCTACGTCCACCCCCCCTTCTCCTCCTCATACATACGCTTCTGTGTGAGAGCACAGTGTCTGCTCTCAGATATATTTTGTTTGCATCCAGTGTCATTAGACCTGACTTTCTTTTTTTTTTTTTATATATATATATATATAAATTCTTTATTTTTACAGAAACGGCATCATTCTACAGATCAACAGTTCACAACCATGATGAAGAAAGCTTGTCTCTAAATATACTTCTGTGTTGTAGTAACGTCAACTTATATAATGTTATACTGAGCCCACGCCATGATCATCGCCGAGCAACACCATTTCTCATTTTTGTAGTAATTTTTTAACAAAGCAGAACTCTGGGACCTAGCCAGGTCCAGGAGGTAGAAAGCGGATAAAGGGTAAAAACTATATGAAAAGGTAAAGAAAAAAGAGGGGGCAAAGGGAGACCCAGTTGACTCCCCCCCCCCCCCCCAACTGTGACTCAAGTTAATTGAGAAGCTACTGCTAAGATACCCGACTTTTTAAAATATAGTGAAGTGAGGTGACATGCAGTAAAAATAATTTATTGGACCATTTGATCAAAGGATCCTATGTTCACATTTCCTTCTGTGAAACATTGGAGGGAAAGAATAAAAATAGACATATGAAAAGCAGGATAGATCCTTTCTGATGTAGCAGATTTTGGATAACTCACATTAAAAGAGCTCCACAGTTGCAACATTCTCTGACATTTTGTAACAGCAGCATAATGTTATGTTTGACTATCCCATATTATCATGCTTGAAAAATCTCATTTCATGTTCTGTTTGCTGACAATTTATTTCCACAATTTGCTGAATTCCCTGCATGTTTTGCAGCTTCTCCTCTGCCCATTCCTTTGATGTACTTTCAAATATATAAGGACTACATATCCCACGGTACCTTGCTGCCTGCAAGGAGATATGATGTGGAGTGTTTTCTGTACTAACTGTGCCTCCTGTAGTTCAGAAGGTAGACTCTGCGAAATGTGTTATACAGCAGTGTAAACTCACTTGGCATAGTAAACGTGTCACAGAAGTCAAGGAAACAAAAAACCCATGATTGGCATCACCCATGATTGGCACCCGTGATTGCAGCCAGCAATAGATCACTATTAATAGTATTCTGTTGCTAGAGAGCTTCTGGGTGAGTCTGGATCAGGTCTCTACTAACCAGATCTAGATTCTCTATGAAGAAAAATAATGTATGAAATATAGGAAAAACAAATAAAAGTATTCCCTTCCAAGATTTGTCCTCCTATCACACTGATGTTAGATGATCTGGATGTCATTTGTGTTTAGGTCATAGTTATACTTGAGATTGGGATTAGATGAGGAGACCCAGCAGAGGATCCCGGGGATAAGCTCTGGGCTGAAGGCCCCCACTGAAAGTAATGGGAGGTCGACAAATTGGACCGCTTATGAGTAAACGCTCATGCAGCGATTACCTGTGAATGATCCACCCTGAATGCAGACTATCTGTGTCCAGGCCATATCATTTGCAGGTAATCGATGCTTGAGTGATTACACTTTGTGACTTTGTCACATCCATCAATAATGTAGCAAATAAGGATAAATACAGTGGCTATTGAAAAGAATCACTCCCCTTTATAATAATCACATTTTGTTGCTTTGCAGCCTAAAAAGAAGACAGACGCAGTTTTTGTTTTATCCAGCTGTATTTATAATATCCAAGTAAAAGATATATAACACCAGCATGTCAGAATGTCTCCTTGTGTCAGTACTCTGTTGAACCACCTTCTGCTTAAATTACAGCCTTTAGGAATACGTGCCTACTAACTTTGCACATCTATACTTTGCAATATTTGCCAACTCTGACCGTTTGTTGACTGCAGTCTTCAAGATTATTTTAAAGGTGGGCGATTCTTTTCTATATCCACTGTAATTAAAACAAATCTGATGGATTCCTTGGTGAACATGTTGCAAGGCTATGCTGTGGGAAGTACTGTATTTGTCGGCATATAACGGGAACTTTTTCCCCCTAAAAATAGATGTGTGCGTGTTATACGCCGATATATTACCTGGGCTGCCGCGGAGAGGAAGGTGGGTCAAGCATCGCCGGATTATACAGAGCCAGGATCTTCAGTTTACTCGGCGCTCGCAATCGCACACAGTTCCGCCTCCTGGATCAGCTCCTATGATAGAAGTCACATGTCCCGGTATTGGACCAGTGTTCTGTCTATCATAGAAGGCAGGACTGTGTGTGACTGCGAGCACCGAGTACACAGGACATCCCTCTGTGTAATCCGGCACTGATCAGGCTGCATTGATGGGCAATGGTGAGGCTGCAGATGGGCACTGATCAGGCTAATGGGCAATGGCGAGGCTGCAGATGGGCACTGATCAGGCAGCATTAATGGGCAATGGCGAGGCTGAGGATGGACACTGATCAGGCTTCATTGATGGGCACTGGTGATGCTGCTGATGGGCACCAACCCTTATTTTGCTTCAAAGTTCTTTATTTAAAATTTAAGATTTTTCCTGAAACTTTCATCCTACGATTAGGGAGTGTGTTATACGCCTGTGCGTGTTATACGCCGATAAATACGGTAACTAGGAAGGTGTCTGTGTTTTCTCTCTGTACCTCAAAGTAACATCTCGGTGACAAACCCTAAACCTAGGCAATGCTCAGTATACTAATAATGATCTGCTCAAAACAGCACTCAGGCACAATCTTCCCAAACCACAATGCAAAGTAGGTACTTCTGAAATTCTCTCTATTGGGAGAGCTGATATCAGTCCTGTTTGACAAAAGCCTGCCATCACTGTTTTGGGTATCATTCATATATATTCTTACAATGCATACTTTTGTTGCAAAGACCTGGTTGTGATATCAGTTCCAATAAAACTTTTATTTTGAAAAGAAAAAAAATGTTTGTCCCTGTTTAACCTCTTATTAATTCCATTCTCCCCTTAGCTATTTTGTTGCCTACTTATTTACCATTATTTCGTAATCTCTTGTACATTTTGTTCATTATTGTAGAGTTGAATAAAAAGAAAAAAAAGGGCCCAAAATGTAAATAAGGCTTAACAACATCATGCTTTATGCTAAGAATTTATAGAACAAATCTTTTTTTTTTTTTTTTTGCAAGAGAAGACGAATATGCTACCTTAATTCCTTAAAGTGTTAATAAAGCTACAACAGTAAAATCAGTCAGTATATGCAGCATAGTATGTGGAATTTAAGGGGTTAATCCTCTGCATTGTGTATAAAGGCTTTTTGATCCTGTATTCACAGATCCCCCCTGCACTGTTTATCTGGGGAAGGCCAGCTAACACAGACAGGGTAGCCAACCTGCACATGCTCAGTTGTGTCTTATGCTGAAGACACCATTCACTTGTTCTCAGAGCTAGCCAGGTCACATGATATTTACATCACACATGTGGGCGTGTATTCAGGCCTTTAGCGGAAATCTCCCCCTACCTGAACTGGAGAAACTGTACAGTTTATCATGTAATCGTAGGTATATAATGGCAGTATTTTAATGTAAAAAGATGATTTATAAGCTGTGGGCACTGTGAGAGGGCGGATAAACTATTTTCATATTGCTGGGTTTAGTAACACTTTAACTAGGGAAATGTCATTAATAAAAACCTGTTTTTGTTTTGCCATGCACACATGCTCATTATGTCTAAACCAGGCACATTTGAAGGGTAAGTTCGACTTTTCAGAAAAAAAACGAAACTGTAAATCCCTGTTCTCTCCCCCACTTCTGTGAGGGATCGAAGTGATGCTTTGTGCCAGCATTGACCAATCAGAACCACCTTGATCCATTCTCATGAAAATATAAATGAAATGCTCCGATAGTGTAAAACCTTATGGGTATATTTATTGAATAAGTAAAAACACACTTTAATATAAGATCATAGTGCTTTTACAAATTCTCGCTGGCCAGATAGAAACATTGGCTGTACTTCCAGCAAATTGCGATGACGTCAGCATGTTGCTCCACCCTATGTGTTTAGTCAACGTGGTGTTGTCTGGGGCACAGGCAACATCGCATTGATGAAACGCCAAGAGATGAGCGTCGTGCTGCCGTCATCACAAGTTCTTGAAAGTGCGGGCGCTGTTTATATCTGGCCAACGAGGATTTGTCAAAGCACTATGATCTTATTTTAATCTAAGTGCGTTTTTATTAATTCAATAAATGTACACATAAGTTTGTACACTATTGGAGCATTTCTTTTTTAATTCTCACAAGATATATCTTATGGGGTAATGCCCCATTGAGAACCATTCACAATCATCTGCCAGTGGGGGGGAGCCTGAGAAGTTGCTTTATGGTGATCTAAGGCAGGGTGCCCGATTGAACGCTCTGCTGACTTCTCTTTAATTAGGGGGTCATATTTAGCTGGTAAGCATGTACTCTCCCCATAAAACTTGGTGGCTTCACGATTGAACATTCCTCTTATTGGTGATGGAGGCTTATCACATTCATAGGAACACATGAATGGAGGACTTTTTCTTTTGCAAGTTGGACTTTGTTCTTTTTTCTATTTTTTGTCACTGTGAAGAATTTTTGTGCTTGTTTACTATACACTGTATATCACTTGGTACTTTTTTTGCAGCATGACTCCTTTTGGAGAAAGTTACGTTTGACTGTATAATATCTCATTGCGGAGTTGCTGCTTAAATTTAAATTTTTTTTGTTCTTTTTTTACTGTATGCATTCACTTCTGAGTACAGTTTCTATTTGATTTTTTGATCTACTGACAGCTCAATGTCAAGGGAGGTAAGTGCGGGGGACCGGTGTGTGTGGGGGTGTCAGTCTTAGTTTACCTTTTCATTTTTTCTGAAAAGGTCAGCCTAACCCTTTAATGCGCTGTGCATGCCACAAACCCCCCCCAAACCCCTGTTTCGTTTTCAGTGGATTGATAGGTGGCAATACTAGTGTGCAGGGCTTCTGTTAGAAATCAGGGGGCCCGATACAGCCTACCTGACAAGTCCACCCCGCCAGAAGTTACTGGGAACATAGATTGTTTCAGTCCCTTTCTTTGCAGCCTCAGTTGCCAAGATGAATGATTGGAAGCACTCTGATGCTTCTTGCTCATTCATAAACGGAATCATAATAAACACAGCTTGCTATGCTTCAGTGATGAATGGACACATGAGTGATTGGTACCGATCACTCACTGTGCTCATTCAGAAAATAAAAGGGCCAATAAATTATATATTTACTGGCCCCTTCCCCCGATCTCCATCCTGAAACATCCCTCTGTGTACCTGAGAGAAGGGGAGCAGCGCTTTGGGGGAAAAGAGGCACACGGCAGGCCCAGACAGCAGATGGAAGGGGTGCGTTTGCTAGAGCCACTCCCCTGTAGTGCAACAAGAGAGAGAAGCAGCATTACAGAGGAAGGAAGAAGAGAATTGGTGTCTGCAATAAGGCAGTACAGCCGGTACTCTATCGAATACTGCCCTCTGTCAAAAAGTGCCTGCGTATGCGCAGAATGGAAGGGCACTTCAGCTGATTTCCCGATCAGCTGGCGTGACTTCACCATAGCGCATGCGCACATCGTAGGAGTATTTTCTTGATGGGAGAAACCATTTGACAGCCACAATTGAAAGCTATTCAAAGAGCGGAGGGACACCGTAGTTGTCAGATTGAGCCTCGCTTTTGCAGGGCGGGTTGTGGGTGTGTTGAAGGGCGTGTTTTATCTGTGTCGCAACCACCCTTAGACACAGGCAAACCACGCCATTCAACACACCAAACCCGCCCTGCAACACGAACAAAACTGGACCTTGAGCACACTGTAAATAGCGAGGCACAATGACAAATACGGTTTTCCCCCCGCTGTTTGCATAGCATTCAGTTGTGCCTGTGAAATGGTATCTCCCATCAAAAAAAGCCTTGTACGATGTGCACATGCGCTATGGTGATGTCATGCCAGCTGATCGGGAAATCAGCTGGAGTCCCCTTCCGTTCTGCACATGCCGTGAGTACTTTTTGAAGCAGGGCACAAATCGACAGAAACACTGGCCCTCCTCCTCAACAGGTAACTGGGCCCCCACTTGAACTGATGGTGCCCAATACAGGAGGGCTGGCTGTAGTGCCCTATAAGCAGCCCTGCTAGTGTGGCCTGTAGGCATAAGTAGCATGCTTTCACTACTGTTTTTGCCATCATTAGAATTTCCCAATAGCTGAAACTAGACAGTTTTGGAAGTAATCAGCTGAAAACAGACGAAAGTCCATTTATATCTGCCTGCCCACAGACTAACATGGAGCTTCCGATCAGGTACTCGTGCTATGATTAAGGCTTTGGCTGAAATGCATTAGCGTGTTACTGCTGTATCCTGCCATGAAGCCACTAAAGAATTGTTGCAATGGATGTTACTGAGTAGTCAGATTCATTGTATTAGAAAACTATTCATACATTTCAAAGGCATCTGGGCCAGAGCAATGGTTTGCAGTCCTCCTGGTCATGTGCGGCAGAGCATGTTCTTTTTGTTGTTCTGAACTTCCTCTTAGGTCCACCTGAAAACTGACAGGCAGTCCTGATCAGACCACCAAGTTCAATTGCTAAAGTTATTAAAAAGTCTGTCTTTGATCTATTAAAGTGGATCTAAAAGTGCTGTCCAAAATAACAACTATAAAGATAGCTTTCTGATTTTATAGCTCCTCGGCCTCTGATTATATTTCAGTAGACAGGAAAACTGGCAAGGGGAACGGCAGGAGAATGTTTGGCACAGGCTGAGCTGATAGCATGTCACAGCACGGTATGCCTGTTTTGAAAAAAAAGCAAAGCAATCAGCTTATTCGCAGGCCTTATGCAGTGAAAACTAAGCAAGTCCAGGCAATGGCTGCATATTTCAAAAAGATTCATCACCACAACAGCATGTACTCGTCTCCTCTCTGGGTATTCATCCTACGAGAGACATCCACGCTGCTGCCTCTTCCACGCTTTTCTACAACAAGGTAAGGAAAAAAAAACACCTTTTCTGGTTTTAATTTGTTTCTGAGATTCAGGTCTATAATTTATCACAAATATCAGTAAAGTGAGACATTATTTTTCTTTTGATTTGTCCTCTTTTCAACAGCAACGTGTTACCTGTCTGTGTAGACTCTCCTGTATCACCGTAATACAGGCATATTGTTAGGCACAAACTTTAGGCTTTATCCATAAGGACAAGTCTTATTGTTCACACAGATTTTCTGTTATAGGAGACTCATGAGGATGGAAATAGAGGAGCTGCCATTGATGTCTTGTTATTAAAGTATGTATAAGCACAAGTTTTTTTATTCAATTTTAGTTTTAGATAGATTGAGAAAATGGTTAAAGACCCTTTTTTTCCATGTCTGTGTCCCATTGGAAAGATTTCCCTTCACTTCCTCTACTGGAGACTCAACAGGAAGTGAGGGGAAATATCTGTACAGTAAGGTGAATTGAGGGGATAAAGAAACAAATATATAGACTTGGGCCTCAGCCAACCAGCCAATACATACATAAATTAAGGAGATTAACGGAGTGAGCACCCCAGTACCCTACAATGATGGACTATATCAGCCACAGAAGTGTTGAATAAAATAATTCACATTTTTATTATAGAACTAGTTACAATGTTTCACATTTGTATTATAGAACTAGTTACAATGTTTCACATTTGTATTATAGAACTAGTTACAATGTTTCACATTTGTATTATAGAACTAGTTACAATGTTTCACATTTTTATTATAGAACTAGTTAAAATCTTTCAAGAAAGGTTAAAGTGATTGTAAAGTCTCGTTTAAAAAAAAAAGGAAAAAGAAATAGCAAACATGTTATACTTGCTCTACTGTAGTGGTTTTGCACAGAGCAGCCTGGATCCTCCTCTTCTCAGGTCCCTCTTCGCTGCTCCCTCTTGTTGAGTGCCCCCACAGCAAGCGGCTTGCTATGTGTGCACCCGAGCCGTGCTGCAGCTCCCTGTGTCCTTTCAGACACGGAACTGCTGTTCGGCCCCACCATCTATCTCCTGATTGGCTGAGTTTGACTGACAGCTGCGGAAGCCAATGGTGCCTCTTCTGTGTCTCAGCCAATTAGGAGGGAGAGTCCCGGATGGGTGAGGGACATCGCTGGACAGAGATGGGGCTCAGGTAAGTATTAGGCGGTGCTGGAGAGGCTGCTACACACAGAAGGCTTTTTATCTTATTGCATAAAGATTAAAAAACTGCCATTACTCCTTTAAGGTACCCCAACAGGGGAAAATTGATTATCATAAAATAAATATATAATAAAATCAATACAAAACAATGCAATCTATAGAGTGGTATCAAATGATGTATGTGCGGTCAGAGTTTCGCCACAAACTTGGCTTCTTCAAGACCCAGATATGTGACAAGTTTTAAGGTAAACAATATGGTGTTATTAACAAATTAGTATTTTGCAAATCCAAACTATATGGTGCATCATATACTCCTACCATCATGGCCCAGGAATAGACAATCCAGCCCAAACGCCTGGGGTGGGCATAGGAGCACTCAGGACCAAGCAAACCCGAGTAATTGTAATTGTTGGATGTGAGCTTGTTGCCAGAAAGTCTGACCGTGTGTATGTTCCATAGAACAATTGTTGTCGGAATTTCCACCAACAAATGTTTGAGAGCAGGTTCTCAAACTTTCCGAAAACAAAACTTGTCAAATTCCAAGCGTGTTTACACAATTCCGACGCACAAAGTCCACGCTAGGAATCAAGCAGAAGAGCCACACCGGCTATTCAGAAGAGAGGAATAAAGGGGAAGAGGCCCTTGTTTGGACTTTTCATGCAAATGGACAAAAGTATGATAACACAATTTTATTAACAAATAAGATTACAACAGAAAGGTCATATATAGAAAAGAGTTAAAAGCATACAATACATATTGACAAAAAATTGATACCGAATAGATGCTAGTGAGCCCATGTGCTTTAACGCGTTTCACTATTGCTTCTTCAGGACACGCGGGTTTTGGTTGAAAGAAAACAGGTCTCACTCACAGATAACTGGTTGTCTACACATGGAAATCTCCCGGATTATCAGAAGTAAATCACCATTTATAACACGAGGAGGACTCTCAATAATACCAATAGCCGGAGGGTAGGCTGATAACGTACATAGATATAGGTATATCATTCACCGGGAGGGAGAGGGGGGATGAGAAGTGCAAAACTTGAAAAATCCTGGATAATCAAGGAGGAGGCAAGAAAAGCCTCTGACCTCTTAACAGTCCACATTCATTGGGAGATTAGACAAGTAGTTCCAAAAGACTGGAAAAAATGTTTTCAAATAAATTCAGCAGGCACTTGTACATCAACTCATCAGATGTCTGTAAAGTCCACTGTAGTGTTTAACCACTTCAGCCCCGGACCAATAAACACCTTAAGGACCAGAGGTCTTTTTCCAATTTCGCACTGCGCTGCTTTAACTGGTAATTGCGCGGTCATGCAATATTGCACCCAAACGAAATTTGCGTCCTTTTCTTCCCACAAATAGAGCTTTCTTTTGATGGTATTTGATTGCCTCTGCGATTTTTTTTTTTTTGCGATATAAATGGAAAAAGAGCGAAAATTTTGAAAAAAAAAGATATTTTCTTCTTTTTGTTATAAGAAAAATCGAATAAACTAAATTTTAGTCATACATTGAGGGCAAAATTTATTCAGCCACATGTCTTTAGTAAAAAAAATGTCAATAAGCGTATATTTTTTGGTTTGCGCAAAAGTTATAGCGTCTACAAACTAGAGTACATTTTCTGGAATTTACACAGCTTTTAATTTATGACTGCCGATCTAATTTCTTGAGGTGCTAAAATGGCAGGGCAGTACAAATCCCCCCCCAAATGACCCCATTTTGGAAAGTAGACACCCCAAGGAAATTGCTGATGGGTATGTTGAGCCCATTGAATATTTTATTTTTTTTGTCCTAAGGGATTGAATAATGACAAAAAAAAAAAAAAAATTTTTTTTACAAAAAGTTGTCACTAAATGATATATTGCTCACACATGCCATGGTTATATGTGGAATTGCTCCCCAAAATATATTCCGCTACTTCTCCCGAGTATGGGGATACCACATGTGTGGGACTTTTTGGGAGTCTAGTCGCGCACGGCACCCCGAAAACCAATCACCACCTTCAGGATTTCTAAGGGTGCAAATTTTTGATTTAACTCCTCACTACCTATCACAGTTTCGAAGGCCATAAAATGCCAAAATAGCACAAAACCCCCCAAAATGACCCCATTTTGGAAAGTAGACACCCCAAGCTATTTACTGAGAGGCATGTTGAGTCCATGGAATATTTTATATTTTGCCACAAGTTGCGGGAATATTACAAACTTTTTTTTTTTTTGCACAAAGTTGTCACTAAATGATATATTGCTCACACATGCTATGGGCATATGTGAAATGACACCCCAAATTACATTCTGCTGCTTCTCCTGAGTACGGGGATACCACATGTGGGGGACTTTTTGGGAGTCTAGTCGCGCACGGCACCCCGAAAACCAATCACCACCTTCAGGATTTCTAAGGGTGCAAATTTTTGATTTAACTCCTCACTACCTATCACAGTTTCGAAGGCCATAAAATGCCAAAATAGCACAAAACCCCCCCAAATGACCCCATTTTGGAAAGTAGACACCCCAAGCTATTTACTGAGAGGCATGTTGAGTCCATGGAATATTTTATATTTTGCCAAAAGTTGCAGGAAGATTACAAACTTTTTTTTTTTTTTGCACAAAGTTGTCACTAAATGATATATTGCTCACACATGCTATGGGCATAAGTGAAATTACACCCCAAAATAAATTCTGCTGTTTCTCCCGAGTACGGGGATACCACATGTGGGGGACTTTTTGGGAGCCTAGCCACGTACGGGACCCCGAAAACCAAGCACTGCCTTCCGGATTTAAATATAAAATGCTACCAAAAAACCTGTTAGCGATGGCAGGGATCAGGCCTGACTCTGCGATCGCTGCAGTTATGTGTTTAGTGTTTTGTAAGTGACAGTGATCGATCGATACTGCACTTGGGTGGGCTGGGCAGAGGGGCAAAACGCAGGTGCTAGCAGGTATCTGGGCTGATCCCGCTAACAATGCGTTTTTTTGGAACCCTAAACTGCTGGGGACGCTAGTATAGATCTGATCAGATCAGATATTGATCTGTTCAGATTCTATAGCACTACGGGAGGTGTATGCTTTGCGTGTGGGTGTTAGCGGTACTGGCACTAACCTAGCGCTGCCTGGGGCGACGCAGACCCTGACCCTAAAACCTAATTGATATCACCCGCCGGGTGATCAGGGGGTTAAACCTTTATTGGGTAATAAATGGTGGGTGCCCTGATGCTATAAAAAACAAACTAACCAGAGTCACCCGTAACACTTATACGGTGATCAGTGGTGAAAGGGTTAACTAGGGGCAATCAGGGGGTTCAAATTTTTATTAGGTAGTATATGGGGGTCCCTGGCGCTATATAAAAACCTGACGGGGAACCTAAATAACTAACTGGCTAACCAGCGTCACCAGTGACACTTATACTGTGATCGCTGGTGAAAGGGTTAACTAGCAGCAATCAGGGGGTTAAAACCATTATTGGGTAGTATATCGGGGTACCTAGCGCTATAAAAACCTGGCGGTGAACCTAAAAAAATAACTAGCTACCTAGCGACACTGATGCAGCGATCAGAAAAATGATCGCTTAGTGACACTGGCAAAAGGGGGTGAAAGGGTTAACTAGCGGCAATCAGGGGGTTAAAACCATTATTGGGTAGTATATCGGGGTACCTAGCGCTATAAAAACCTGGCGGTGAACCTAAAAAAATAACTAGCTACCTAGCGACACATGCAGCGATCAGAAAAATGATCGCTTAGTGACAATGGCAAAAGGGGGTGAAAGGGTTAACTAGCGGCAATCAGGGGGTTAAAACCATTATTGGGTAGTATATCGGGGTACCTAGCGCTATAAAAACCTGGCGGTGAACCTAAAAAAATAACTAGCTACCTAGCGACACTGATGCAGCGATCAGAAAAATGATCGCTTAGTGACACTGGCAAAAGGGGGTGAAAGGGTTAACTAGCGGCAATCAGGGGGTTAAAAACATTATTGGGTAGTATATCGGGGTACCTAGCGATATAAAAACCTGGCGGTGAACCTAAAAAAATAACTAGCTACCTAGCGACACATGCAGCGATCAGAAAAATGATCGCTTAGTGACACTGGCAAAAGGGGGTGAAAGGGTTAACTCTAGGGGCAATCAGGGGGTTAAATCTTTATTGGGGGGTGATAGGGGGCTACCCTGGACCTAACACTAACTGTCCTGACAGTTTTTACTGTCACAACTGAAACTGAATGCATTGATCAGTAAAGAAATGATCAATGCAATCAGTGACACTGTGACTGGGGGGGGCGGGGGGCGATCGGGGGGGGGGTTTGTGTGCCTGTGTGTACCTACATGTCAGTGTAGTGTTGGTGCACACTTACTATTAGTCTTCTCCTCGTAGTCCGGTCAAAAAGACCGCCCCGAGGAGAATGACATCACTTCCTCCTTCCTGTGTAAACAATACACAGTGGGAGGAAGCTTCTCATCGGCCAGGAGCGATCCAGAGGGGGTGGCCGAAAACGAACGGCCATCCCCTCATCACGGAGCGCTCCTGGAGGGAACCGGACCGTCGTATCCAACGGGAGGGGGTCCGATAGGACCCCCCACCCGCTGGAAGGCAATCACGTACATCTACGTGATTGTGCCTGCCTGTGCCATTGTGCTGACGTACATTGGCATTACGGCGGTCCTGAAGTGGTTAAACATGTAGTGGTGACTAATCATTCAAGCATCCCCCCAGAAACCTACAGAGTGGAGCCGCCTCCACACTGGCTATTGAACTTCATTTTTCTCGGCTCGTTGTACGGCACCACGTTCTTGATGTTCAGCATTTCCGACAACATTTGTGTGACCTTGTGTATGCAAGATAAGTTTGAGCCAAAATCCTTTGGAAAAAAGTCCATGGTTTTGTTAACTGAAAATCCTATCATGTGTACAGGGCATAAGAGTTCCCTTCACTGGAACCAAAGGGCCAAGCCCAACCCCTGAAAAAAACACAACATAATCCCTCCTCCACCAAATGATTTTGACCAGTGCACAAAGCAAGGTCCATAAAGACATGGATGAGCGAGTTTGTAGTGGAGGAACTTGACTGGCTTACACCTCAACCCGATAGAACAGCCAGGTCTTCTCGTCCAACATCACTGCCTGACCTCACACATGCGCTTCTGGAAGAATAGTTAAACATTCCCATAGACACATTCCTAAAATTTGTGGACATCCTTCCCAGGAGAGTTGAAGCTGTTATAGCTGCAAAGGGTGGTCTAACTCAATATTGAACCCAACGGACTAAGACTGGGATGCCATTAAAGATCATGTGCGTGTAAAGGCAGGTGTCCCAATACTTTTGGTAATATAGTGTATATGCAAATTAGATGCGTTTTGAACCGCATCCAATTTGCATGACTTGTGAACCAAACCAGCTTTCTATGGAGCCAGTTCACATATGTGCGGGCCAACAAGAGTTAGGTATGATTTTTAGTCTAGTTCAGGTGCGATTTCCAGTGCCATACACTTTAAAAATTCACACCTGAACGAATTTGCACTGGACTCACCGGATTTTACAAATCGCAGTGAAACCGGCCCTGCACATATGTGAACCCGGTTACCTAGAAATAAGCATCAGTAATTTGTATCAGCTAGTGCTTGAAAAAAAGTATTGGTTCTCGCACTCCCCCTCTTTAACAAAAACTGGTATCACTGCATCCCTACTAAAAAGTTTTGGTAGTGATAACTTTAAGTGCAGGATGAATTGCTGCCACCCTGACAATGGTTGTACTAGGCAGTTAGTCATTCTTTTGGTACAATTATGCAGTATGGGATTCAGCCTTATCAGACTTCACTGGCTAAATGATGGTTTCAGGTCAGTTACTCATGAGATAACAAAGCAAGGTTACAGATGACAGCCCTGGAAGCTTACATCTTTAAAAACAAGTCGGCAGGGGTAGCTCCCATAGTTCCAACATCAGTCCTCTTTATTTGTTTAGTTTTAAGTAGTTTCATTTGTTGCTATGAGTCAAACAAAAACATTTTACATTTTTTAAAAGGAATACACAACTTTGTAACATTTTTCAAGCTGCCTAGAGTAACGGCAAAATTAAATTTCAAACTCCCATGAATAACGTCACATTGATATATTATTGGTGAAATGGTTTACTTAGGTACTGCCTCCTCTGCCACTGTTGCTATACCACTTATACCAGTCTGACAACTTCCAGATGTTCTAGCTGAGGAAAGGGTATAAAAGTGCCTTAAAGCAGACTACAGTACAGCTGGCCGGTTCTGGGAGCCCGTCATATGGCATCCTCACGCTCTGTGTCGTCTATCAGTGCAGCCTCATCAGCACACATTAGTGAAGGAGAAAAATTACCTGTTTGCAAAATGTTATAAAAAAACGATGAAAGTTTTTTTTTTTTCCAAAGTTTTCGGTCTTTGTTTATTTAGCAAAAAATAAAAACCCCAGTGGTGATTAGCCACTTCCCGACCGACACACGACGACGTACGTCGGCAGAATGGCACGGGCAGGCAAACTGGCGTACAGGTATGTCCATTTGAATTTGGCGCCGTGCCATTGCGTGCGTGGCGGCGCGCGCACGTACCGGTCGGGACCCCGTGAGTCTGGTCGTGGGTCCCGCGGACTCTATTACCGCGGCGATCGTCTCACGGGGAGATGCGGAAGTAAACAGCATCTCCCCGTTCTCCCTAGCAAAAAGTGATACTGATCTCTGCTTTCTGTGATTGGAGCAGAGATCAGTGTTCACTAACACACAGCCACGCCCCCTACAGTTAGTAACACGCCCCCAGGACACACTTAACCCCTACGCTGTCACCCCTGGTTAACCCCTTCACTGCCAGTGTCATTTACACAGGAATCACTGCATTTGTATAGCACTGATTGCTGTATAAATGACAATGATCCTAAAAATGTGTCAAAAATGTCCAATGTGTCCGCCATAATGTCACAGTCACAATAAAAATTGCTGATTTCCGCCATTACTAGTAAAAAAAAAAAATTATTCATAAAAATGCCATAAAACTATCCCCTATTTTGTAAACGCTATAAATTTTGCGCAAACCAATCAAGAATTGCTTATTGCGATTTTGTTTACCAAAAATATGTAGAAGAATATGTATCAGCCTAAACTGAGGAAAAAAAAAATATTTTTTATATATTTTCTGAGGATATTTATTATAGTAAAAAATAATGCGTTTTTTTTTTTTTTTTCAAAATTGTCACTTTTTTAGTTTATAGCGCAAAAAATAAAAACTGCAGGGGTGATCAAATACCACCAAAAGAAAGCTCTATTTGTGTGAAAAAATTATGAAAATGTTGTTTGGGTATAGCATCGCCTGACTGCGCAATTGTCATTCAGAGTATGACAGCGCTGAAAGCTGGCCCACGCAGGAAGGGGGTAAAAGTGCCCTGTAGGCAAGTGGTTTAAGAGGAGTACAAAAGCTTCTTTTTATTCTATGGATGCTGGGCTGTATATTTTTGAAAAGCAGTTCTGCTTTGAAAAAGGTGGAGTTTCAGTGTAAACTCTAGTCTAGTGCATGGTATTGCTGGGATGCCTAAAAAGGCTCTGTGCTGACATTTGGGAAAGCTGTTAGCCAATAATGGGGAGCAAAGGGACGAGGATCAGTCATGGTGGAAAGGAGAGGACTTTCAATTTTGTGACAGTTTTAGCAGATAATAGCTTACTGCAGGCTGACATAAAAGGGAATTATAAAGACATGAAATGCCTTTTATAGCAATTATATTTGTTGAGTCCATTATCTCACAGTGATTAAACTTAAATTATTTATTTGTTATTAATGTCTAATCCATGTAGTGGAGAACTTGGTACTGAATATTTCAGAAAGTGCCAGGCTGTAAAGCTGTAATGCTGCACTGACAAAGCCAAGAGCCGCTACTCTTCAAACTCCCTGTGTTTATCTGGCCATGCCTAATGAGCATTGAAAGCTTGCCGTGTGAACATGCTCCTGCCTGCTCCCAGGTGTTAATTGAGGGTGTACACAATTTCCTTTTGTGTAATGAAATATTATCAGGAGAGAATGGAATGTTGTGGCATTACTCTTGTCTGGGCATTCTCTGAAGTTATTCATTGAAACATTTAATCCCCTTTCTTTGGGTGGGGCCTTGTTATGGGGGGTACTGGGTGGAGAAGGAAAGTTAAGACATCTTCACAAACACAGATGTTAGAATTTCAAAAGCAAGAACAGCGTCCATGTCTGCTTATAATCAGTCCATTGTTTAGAGAAGATCCCATGTGTGGTGCAACTGAATCACACACAGATTGAAGTCATTAATAAGTCCAAGAGACAGTCCTGAACAAGGTTATACTGTAGATTTTGACTGGGACTCATTTACAGTCCTTAGTAGGACAATGGTCTTTTACAGTTTAAAGTGGATCTGTGCTTTGCTTATGCAAGGTTAGGATAGACATGACCAGTGGCGGCTGATGCTCAAAATTGTTGGGGGCGTAAACAAGTTTCGAAAAAAAATCCCCATCAATCGCAGCCACTGTGCCCATCAAATGCAGCCACTGTGCCATATTAAATGCTCCCACTTTGCCATCAAATACAGATACTGTGCCCATCTTATGCAACCACTGTGCCCATCAAATGCAACCTCACTGTGCCCCATCAAATACAGCCTCACTGTGCCCCATCAAATACAGCCTCACTGTGCCCCATCAAATACAGCCTCACTGTGCCCCATCAAATACAGCCTCACTGTGTCCCATCAAATGTAGCCTCACTGTGTCCCATCAAATGCAGCCTCACTGTCATATCAAATGCAACCTCACTGTGCCCCATCAAATACAGCCTCACTGTGCCCCATCAAATACAGCCTCACTGTGCCCCATCAAATACAGCCTCACTGTGCCCCATCAAATGTAGCCTCACTGTGTCCCATCAAATGCAGCCTCACTGTCATATCAAATGCAGCCTCACTGTCCCATCAAATGCAGCCTGCGTCCGAACACAGTGAACTTGAGGATCTTTTTTTTGTTTTGTTTTTTAAGGGCCAGTTAAAAAAAAACATTTTGTGACTGCCTGGAGGGGGGGGGGGGGGCAGCACCCCCTATGGACGGGTCGCCACCGGACTACCCAAAGTTTACCTCCCTCTACCCCCTCTAGATCAGTGGTTCTCAACCTGTCTAGTGCTGTGACCCCTTGATAAAATTTCCCAAGTTGTGGGGACCCCTAAAAGTACAATTATTTTCATAGTGTGGGTTGTCAGCACCCAAGGTAAGACAAGTAATTTGTGCCCTAACCCACAGATATTTAGCGCTCCCCGAGTCCCTTCCACTCATACAGTATTAAAACCCCTTATGGTACATTTTAGGATGTAACACTCTTTCTCTTTGTTCTCCTTTCTTTCCCTTTTATTTCTAATCGGATTTATTGTTTTTTTCCCCATCCCTCTCTCTAGCCAACTTTCTTGTTCTTTCTCTTATTCTTTCTCTCCCTTTTTCTTTGTTCCTCCCCCTCTTTTCCTCTCCCTTCCATGTATTCTCTATTTTTATTCCTTGGTGGGGGGTGGGGGGAATGGGATGAGTGGAAATGCTGATGTGGGGTGGGATCAGTAGCAGTGCTGGGGGGAGTTTTGATCAGCCAACTTAGGTGCTCTTGATCATGGTCCCCTGCTGATCTGAGAACTGTAGTGGAGACTTTTAATCTCAACTCTAATCACAGGTAGTGTTACTCACTGTGTCTCTGGCTTTGTGGTGTCTCACAGCAGTGACAACTATTCCGAAATCAGGAGATAGGATCTCCTTCAGCCCCTCCCACTTCACATTCCTCACCAGTCAGCTGACCTCTTTTTTCTGACCCCTAGCCATGCTGTGAACTGAGTGGTTGGCCACGGGCTCCAGGAACAGCTTAGCTAGGCGGCCACAGGCTCCAGGGACAGCCCTGCTGCCATGAAAATGGCTGGGAGCGTGGTGCGGGCTTCATGAACAGCCCAGGATTCAAAGACCCATGGCAAATCGTCATTCGACCACCGAGGGGGTTCCGACCCCCAGGTTGACCACCACTGCTTTTTTTTTTTCTTAACCACTTTCAGACCGGACCATTTTGCTGGTAAATGACCAGAGGTCTTTTTACACTTTGGCACTGCGCTGCTTTAACTGGTAATTGCGCGGTCATGCAATGTTGTACCCAAACAAAATTTGCGTCCTTTTCTTCCCACAAATAGAGCTTTCTTTTGATGGTATTTGATTGCCTCTGCGATTTTTATTTTTTGCGATATAAACGTAAAAAGACCGCAAATTTTGAAAAAAAATGATATTTTCTACTTTTTGTTATTAGAAAAATCCAATAAACTCAATTTTAGTCATACATTTAGGCCAAAATGTATTCAGCCACATGTCTTTGGTAAAAAAAAAGTCAATAATTGTATATTTATTGGTTTGCGCAAAAGTTGTCACATCTACAAACTAAGGTACGTTTTCTGCAATTTACGCAGCTTTTAGTTTACGACTGCCTATCTCATTTCTTGAGGTGCTAAAATGGCAGGGCAGTACAAACCCCCCCCAAATGACCCCATTTTGGAAAGTAGACCCCCTAAGGAAATTGATAAGAGGCATGTTGAGCCCATTGAATATTTTATTTTTTTGCCTCAAGCGATTGAATAATGACAAAAAAAAAAATTTTTTTTTTTTTTTACACAAAGTTGTCACTAAATGATATATTGCTCACACATGCTATGGGCGTATGTGAAATAACACCCCAAAATAAATTCTGCTGCTTCTCCTGAGTACGGGGATACCACATATGTGGGACTTTTTGGGAGCCTAGCCGCGTACGGGGCCCCGAAAACCAAGCACCGCCTTCAGGCTTTCTAAGGGCGTACATTTTTGAGTTCACTTCTCACTACCTATTACAGTTTTGAAGGCCATAAAATGCCAAGATGGCACAAAACCCCCACAAATGACCCCATTTTAGAAAGTAGACACCCCAAGCTATTTGCTGAGAGGCATGTTGAGTTCATGGAATATTTTATATTTTGCCACAAGTTGCGGGAAAATTACAAACTTTTTTTTTTTTTTTTTTTTTTTCACAAAGTTGTCACTAAATGATATATTGCTCACACATGCCATGGGCATATGTGAAATGACACCCCAAAATAAATTCTGCTGCTTCTCCTGAGTACGGGGATACCACATATGTGGGACTTTTTGGGAGCCTAGCCGCGTACGGGGCCCCGAAAACCAAGCAACGCCTTCAGGCTTTCTAAGGGCGTAAATTTTTGAGTTCACTTCTCACTACCTATTACAGTTTTGAAGGCCATAAAATGCCAAGATGGCACAAAACCCCCACAAATGACCCCATTTTAGAAAGTAGACACCCCAAGCTATTTGCTGAGAGGCATGTTGAGTCCATGGAATATTTTATATTTTGCCACAAGTTGCGGGAAAATTACAAACTTTTTTTTTTTTTTTTTTTTTTTCACAAAGTTGTCACTAAATGATATATTGCTCACGCATGCCATGGGCATATGTGAAATGACACCCCAAAATAAATTCTGCTGCTTCTCCTGAGTACGGGGATACCACATATGTGGGACTTTTTGGGAGCCTAGCCGCGTACGGGGCCCCGAAAACCAAGCACCGCCTTCAGGCTTTCTAAGGGCGTTACAGTTTTGAAGGCCATAAAATGCCAAGATGGCACAAACCCCCCCCAAATGACCCCATTTTGGAAAGTAGACACCCCTAAATTTAGGGGTACACTAGTGAGACTAGGTAATAAATGGCGGGTGCCCTGAAACTATAAAAAAATAACTAACCAACCAGCGTCACCTGTAACAGTTATATGGTGATCACTGGTGAAAGGGTTAACTAGGGGGCAATCAGGGGGCTTTATGCGGTAGTATATGGGGGTCCCTGGCGCTATAAAAAGCTGCGGCGAACCTAAATACCTACCTGCCTAACTAGCGTCACCTGTGACACTAATACAGCGATCAGAAAAACGATCGCTTATTAGGCTGGGTTCACACTGGAGCGATGCGGGAACGCCACGAATGCGCGGCGGGTTCCCGCATCGCATGCCTCCCGGCGGCAGTTCACACTGCCCTATGCGAACTGCTGGGAGTGTCAGTGAAATGTTACTGACACCCCCAGATCAGTTCGCATATCGCAGTGCGATCTGCAAACTCGGATCGCATGGTGTGAACACCCATGCGATCCGATTCTGCTGCGGGCCAAAAAAAGGGTCCCGTGCGAATTTGCGGCGGGTGCGGCGAATGGCTGAACTCGAATCGCACAGAGATCGGATGTGATTTGCACTGCAGTGCGGTGCGAATCACATCCGTTCTCATAAACCGCTGCAATGTGAACCCAGCCTTAGTGACACTGGCGACGGGGGGTGATCACGGGGTTAAACCTTTATTGGGGGGGTTAGGGGGGTACCTTAGAACTAAAGGGGGCTAACCCTAACTGCCCTAACAGTTATTAGTCACAAATGACACCCGCCGGGTGATCAGGGGGTTAAACCTTTATTAGGTAATAAATGGCGGGTGCCCTGAAACTATAAAAAATAACTAACCAACCAGCGTCACCTGTAACAGTTATATGGTGATCACTGGTGAAAGGGTTAACTAGGGGGCAATCAGGGGGCTTTATGCGGTAGTATATGGGGGTCCCTGGCGCTATAAAAAGCTGCGGCGAACCTAAATACCTACCTGCCTAACTAGCGTCACCTGTGACACTAATACGGCGATCAGAAAAATGATCGCTTATTAGGCTGGGTTCACACTGGAGCGATGCGGAAACGCCGCAAATCCGCGGCGGGTTCCCGCATCGCATGCCTCCCGGCGGCAGTTCACACTGCCCTATGCGAACTGCTGGGAGTGTCAGTGAAATGTTACTGACACCCCCAGATCAGTTCGCATATCGCAGTGCGATCTGCAAACTCGGATCGCATGGTGTGAACACCCATGCGATCCGATTCTGCTGCGGGCCAAAAAAAGGGTCCCGTGCGAATTTGCGGTGGGTGCGGCGGGTGCGGCGAATGGCTGAACTCGAATCGCACAGAGATCGGATGTGATTTGCACTGCAGTGCGGTGCGAATCACATTCGTTCTCATAAACCGCTGCAATGTGAACCCAGCCTTAGTGACACTGGCGACGGGGGGTGATCACGGGGTTAAACCTTTATTGGGGGGGTTAGGGGGGTACATTAGAACTAAAGGGGGCTAACTCTAACTGCCCTAACAGTTATTACAGTCACAAATGACACCAATGCAAAAAAAAAAAAAAAAAAAAAAAAATGACATTGGTGTCACTGTGACTGGGGGGCAGGGGTAATTGGGGGGGTGATCGGGGGGTAAAGGGGGGGTGTGAGTGTGCCTGGCATGTTCTACTGTGTGTGTAGAGTGTTGGTGCAACTCACCGATCCGCTCTCCTCCGTGTCGGAACGAAAAATACCGACACGGAGGAGAGAATACATCACTTCCTCTCCTGTGTTTACATTACAGGAGAGGAAGTGATGTCACGGGGGATTCCTATTCGTCGGGAGCGATCGCGAGGGGGTGGCCATGAACGAATGGCCGTCCCCTCGTCCGGGATCGCTCCCGCACGAATACCGACCGCCGCAGGCACCGGGCGGGGGCCCGATTGGGCCCCCGACCCGCGGGAGGCAAGGGACGTACATGTACGCCAATATGCCTGCCCGTGCCATGCTATCGACGTACATCGTCGTGCGGCGGTCGGCAACTGGTTAATCTCTTAGCTTTTATTACTTCCTGCAACATCACCAGGCTTGTAAACTTCTTGCAGGGGCATCTGCTTGTAGGTCAGATCCTATTGAAATAGACGAGCCCCCAGAACTATATCTCCTAGGAGCCCTATCCCTGTAAAGTGAGGAGAGTGGGTCATTTGCTCTCTCATACCCAATGCTGGGTATTTTTCTTTGATATCTGATATTCTATTGCTGGGATGCCAGCTTTGTAACATTAGATGCACCTAAATTACATTGATTCAACTGTGGCCTATGTACGGTATAAGCTACTCTTAACTACATGCATGTAAACCTACTATTATGTCACTGGTTGAAGGAGCATTTCAGTCACTAATAATCCTTAGAATAATGAATGTCTCTGAATTTAGGAAATACAAGGGTGGGAGGCTTTGCACAATGTATTCTGACCTGACCTAATATACCCATCATAAATACATTTCTTAACCCCTTTAAAAAAGCCTAATGTATATATGTGACAACTTGGCAGGTGGGCCATGACTCTTGCATACCGCATATACAGTATGCCTCTGTGTGTGCTTTATTTGAGGATTTGGTACAAGCTTTGCAGTCTGCAGACATTACAGCAGTGGCCAGGAGTTTTTAGAATGACACAAATATACATTTTCATATAGTCTGCTGCTTCAGTGTTTTTAGATCTTTTTTGTGAGATGTTACTATGGTATATTGAAGTATAGTTAAAAGCATTTCATACGTGTCAAAGGCTTTTCTTGACAATTACATTAACGTGATTGTAAAGGCTAGTTTTTTATTTTTTTAAATAATATATCATACTTACCTCCACTTTGCAGCTCGTTTTGCACAAAGTGGCCCCGAACATCCTCTTCTGGGGTCCCTCGGCGGCTCTCGTGGCTCCTCCCTGCATCAGCTAACCCCCTAGGAGAAGCACTCTCCCGAGGGGGTTACCTTGAGGGTGCACTTCCGAGTCCAACATTTGCATCCATAGACACAAATGCCAGATTTGACCCCACACCCTGGTACCCGCATCATTGGATTTGATTGACAGCAGTGGGAGCCAATGGCTGCACTGCTATCAGACTATTCAATCAAGAGCCGGGAACCCCGGGCAGAGGAAGATCGCATCTCCGGCATGTGAAATTCCAGGGCTCAGATAAGTAAAACATGAGGGTTTACAATCCCTTTAAGTTTATGCAGAGAGTATATATTTGCCAGTGTTGGCCCTTCTTTTTCAAAAAATTCACCCTGGCATGCTGTCAGTCAACTTCTGGGCCACATCCTGACTCATTGCAGCCCATTCTTGCATAACCAATGCTTAGAGTTTGTCAGAATTTGTGGGATTTATTTGTTCATCTGCCACTTGAGGATTGACCGCAAATTCTTAATGGGATTAAAATCTGGGGATTTTCTGGGCATGGACCCAAAATTTCAATGTTTTTATCCCCAAGCCACTTGGTTATCACTTTTACCTTATGGTAAGGTGCTCTCCATCATGCTGTAAAAGGCATTGTTCGTCACTTAACTGTTCTTGGATGGCTGGGAGAAGTTACTCTCAGAGGATGTTTTTGTACAATTTTTTATTCATGGCTATTCATTGGCAAAATTGTGAGTGAGCCCACTCCCTTGGCTGAGAAGCAACCTTACACATGAATGGTCTCAGGATGCCCTACTGTTGGCATGACACAGGATGGTAGGGCCCACCTTTTCTGCTCCTTTTATGCCCCAAACAATCGAAAAGGGGATTCATTCGAGAAAATTACTATACGCCAGTCCTCAGCAGTCCAATCCCTGTACCTTTTGCAGAATATCAGTCTGTCCCTGATGTTTTTCCTGGAGAGAAGTGGCTTCTTTGCTGCCCTTCTTGACACCAGGCCATCCTCCAAAAGTCTTCACCTCACTGTGGGAGCAGATGCTCTCACACCTGCCTACTGCCATTCCTGAGCAAGCGCTGCACTGGTGGTGTCCGATCCTGCAGCTTAATCAACTGTAGGAGCCGGTCCTGGCGCTTCATTGGACTTTCTTGGGCACCCTGAAGCTTTCTTCACAAATGCAGTGGAAATGTTTTTTTTATGGGATTAAGTTCATTTTCATTGCGAAGTGGGGTTTTGCAATTAATTTCAATTCATCTGATCATTCTTCATAACATTCTGGAATATAGGCAAATTGCCATCATAAAAACTGAGGCAGCAGGCTTTGTGAAAATGAATATGTGTGTCATTCTCAAAACATTTGGCCATGGCTGTACTCCAGAACTTAAGGATACCATCTTGGGTCCTTATCGATGCAGACCATACATGCCTACATTTGGAGCGGTCTTGTTTGGCTACCGTGACTAGCTTGGGTAATCTGAAGAACCCTAAACCTATTAAGACTTTTCCAATGCATTCTCATTTTTAATCCCGTATACTGCCTAACCTGGAAAAGGTCTTTGCTCCTCTCAAATATTTTTGCCTAACAATGCCCTAGGGAGGAAGAGTTCCCAAAGAAGTAGTCTGTCCCTGTTGTGGATCCATCCATTTCCTGTCTTAACAAGTCTTTTACTAACCCTGTTAAAGGACATTCTCGTGTTTAAAGATCTGGTGGATAAAAAGATACAAGCCCCTCCTAAGGTCGTAATACCCCTTTACAGTTTCTGCCCTACAATCTGCCATTGCAACAATGTGCATCTTCCAGACCTTGACTGTCTATCCTAAGGGTCCTGGGATATGAGATATATCCAAATGGGTCCTTCTGTCCAAAAACAACTGGAGCTCATGCTTTTGGACCTAATCCATTGTGCTGAAGAGCTAGCAGATGTTATAAACCAGATTTACAGAATTGGCCTCCTTTAGGTGCATAGGCAACGGACCCTTTGACAAAAATGTTGGTCTGCTGAGCATCAGTGCAAGAAATGCCTCTTGTGTATGCCCTTAGAGAGGGAGCATGAATCCTTGGACAACTTCAATAGGAAAGTCACGGGGGAGACTTTTTTGGCACAAAATTAGTCAAACTCTTTATCTGGGAAACCCCCACTCCTATGTCTAATATGAATTTGTTTAATTTCTCTAAGACCTACAGGTCCAAAGAGCATGGAGGCACCCCACTTGTCAGAGTAGCAGCCTTTGCAGCCATATCTGATCCCAGGACATTTCAGAGGTTTGGCTCCAGAATATGGTATCCTGGAGCTACAAACTGGAGTTTCACTCTCTGGCTCCAACACGCTTCTTTTTGTCAACATTCTTGCAAAAATTGTAAGACCTTGACACTGCTCTATCACAGCTCCTCTCTCATGGGGTCATAACCATTACCCAGAAAAGGATAGGTTAGCAGATTTCTATCCAAGCCAGTTAAATCGTCTGTAAAGTAAAACATGGGTCATCCACACCATATTAGATCGAAAAGGTTCTCTACAGCTTCCCCCAGGTACAACATTATGTAATCTGCCTATTCCATCATTGCTTCCCTCCATCTGGGAGGCCTTCTGGCTTCTGTGGACTTCAAGGATACTTACTTGCATGTCCCCTTCTTCTAGCCACATCAATGCTACCTACATTTTGTTGTGGTACCACAACATTACCAGTGTGTTGCGTTTCCTTTTGACCTGTCCACTGCACATTGGGTTTTCACCAAGGTGCTAGACCCTGTTCTCATTCTGCTTCGCTCTGAGGCATTCCAAAGGGATATTTGGATGACCATCTTCTGAGGAAACAGTCAACTCGGTCTCTTTTAGCCAATGTTCAACAGACCGTGCAGATCTTACAATGATTCGGGGGGATCATAAATCTCCAGAAATTGGCACTGGAGTTGTCTCATTGCTTGGAATATCTGAGTTTGATCTTAGACCTGGTTCTGTTCAAAGTTTTTTTCTTCCCCTGGACAAACTGCAGGCTGTCCACTTGCATGTTCGGTCTCTGCAGCCCAGGAATCTTCTGACCCTCCATCTTTGCATACGTTTCTTGGGCCCAATTTTGTTCTCCTTAAGGACACTTCCACATGCATAATTTCACTCTAGACCGTTGCAACTCATCGCACATTCCAGGTGTGGAAAACTGGCAGGCAAACTTCCTTAGTTGCCAACATCTGGACTCTGAAGAAGGGTCTCTTCACCCTGAGGTTTTTAAGGCCTTTGTTGCAGGAGAATATAGAACTTAAACCTTATGAGGCTCCTGGCAGACTCTCCGTGATCCCTCCCAGATTGTCCGGATCTGGTTTGCTTCTCAGTTGCTGGCTTTAACTGTTTGGCTGTTGAAGCCCAAGTCTTGGGAAACACGGGCCTATCAGATTTGGTAATCCGTACACACTTGAAAGCTAAGAAATTGGCTTGCACTTGGAAAGCATATTTCTCTTGGTGGGAAACCAGGAACTTCTCCATTGGATGAATCCTATTTTTTTTCCATTCTGGTCTAAATCAGCATTTGGCCTTCAGTACCATCAAGGATCAAATCTCTCACCTTAACAGCTCTTTTTCAGAGACCACTTGCCTCTCACTCCCTAGTAAAAGCCTTCATACAGAGTGTTGCACACATTGTTCCACCTGTACATTTCAAAGTGACCCTGTGGGATCATAGTATTGTTATATCAGCTGGATGTGGTGTAAGGTGTTTGAGTTATCTCTCAGCTACAGCTCCTATTTGACAGTGCATCTCTCTATGCATTTGCCAAAGTCCCCATAGGGGACAGCAAACTTCCTGTTCCACTATCGCTAGATGAATTTAATAGCTCATTATTCAAGCTTAGGACCTCAAGGGCAAGTTTCCCCCCTTTGTGCACTCCACTAGATCAGTTAGTAATTCACAGACTTTTCAGCATCAAGCATCTGTTTCTAAGATTTTCAAAGCCCAAATATGGTCTTCTGTTCACACATTAGAGAGGAACTGCAGTCTACTGATAAAAATATCTTTGCCATTCAGAAGCTTCCCTTCAACCACTTTGCATATTAATTCATATATACTGTGATTCTGTACTTTCCTAAGATGCTGCAGAAATCTCCCACCCCTGAGACTGGCTGCATCCATTTTAAATGTGGGCAGGTGAAGCTGCTGCCTGTTCACTTCCTGAATTTACACAGAGGCACCCACAGCTCTCATTGGCCCTCTTATGACTCACCCCCTCCCTTTCTGGCAAACTAACGAGAGACAGAGGGCAAGATGTGCATGATGTCATAAGTCTAGGCTTATTACCAGGCAACTTGTATGAAATTATGGAGTAATTATTATTGTTAAACAAATTGGGAGGTCTCATACAAATTAGGCTTGACTGTACACAGCTCTGAGAAACCAACAATGTGTCTGGTTCAAAACCAAACAGGATGCCTAAAATCTGACTTGTATCTTAGTGCAGACTTAATTTACACCAACTTTGTACAGACCGCCTCCAGGTTGCCATATTGCATTGAATTTTACAGAAACCTACAGCACTGCAGACTGACAAGTAAAGGTCATTTTTAAATCACATTCAGTTACAATATGGCTCCAGTAACAATAGTACTGTATATGCTATTTTTTTTATCTGCTATTCTGTTCCCCAAGAAAGTGGAATTACCTTTCATAGTGGTTGTAAACTTATACATGTACTCACTGAAGTGACTGGCCTCAGGCGATACACAGAGATGAAACAAGGTTGTGCCTGTTTATAGGCAGCCCTTTCTTTTCTACAGCCTTCTCTTTTTTTCTTTTATATAATCTTTATTTAAAGTTTAAGCACATAAAACAAAAACGGCAACCATTAGTCTTTAAAGAGGAAGTAAACCCTGATGAGTTTACTTCCTCTTTTTTTCCCTGCAAAGGTAAAGCATAATGGACTACTATGCATCGCATAGTAGCTCATTATGTGTCACTTACCTGACACAGGAGCCAGCGAAGTCGCCGCTGATCCCTGTAGTCCACCGCATCCATCTTGCTGGTGGCGTCTCGCAGCTCCGACCAATGACAGCGGCGAAGCCGCGATGACGTCACTCCCGCGCATGCGCACGGGAGTCGCGTCTCGCAGCTCCGCCGCTGCCATTCGGCGAAGCCGCGATGACGTCACTCCCGCGCATGCGCACGGGAGTCGACAAATTAGGCAAATCCATTCTTGGACTTGCCGCATTTAGTGCGCCTGCGCGCCGCTGTCTACGGCGCATGCGCCGTAGACAGCGGTGCCCATTTTCGGGCAAATATCTCCTAAACCATATAGGTTTAGGAGATATTGCTTGGACCTACAGGTAAGCCTTAATCTAGGCTTACCTGTAGGTCAAAGTGGTTTGAAGGGGTTTACTTCCTCTTTAAGTAGCTAAACACAATACAAAACATATGGTAGCCATCTTCCAGAAGGCATATCAAGAGGGAAATAAAACAGACATTCCATAAGAAAAAATGATCAAAGCCTACATACCCAGTAACAACGCAGAACCCCATTAAGGGGACAGCAGTATCCTGGGTGTCTGCATGGACTGGAGGCTAACCCGGTAGAAAGTGGGGGCCGTACTCACCATAACAAGACCTGGAAGACCAGCAATGGGCCGCACAACGCAAGCCAACACAGGCGGGGGGGGGGGGGGGGTTGCCCTGGCACCAACAGTGCAGCCCATTGGTCTGGTGCCCGGGACCGCCAGAATGACATCATTTGGTTCTATATCATGCATTTAATTGAAGCACCCAAGCACTTAACATTCTCCAGGTGTAACATGAATAATATAGGCATGAGAAAGAGAAAGGAGATGGGAAAAAAGTGGGGGGGGGTAAGATGAAAAAAATGGAGGTGGGAAAAAAGGGGAAGTTGAACACATTGGGGGTTATTTACGAAAGGCAAATCCACTTTGCACTGCAAGTGCACTTGGAAGTGCAGTCACTGTAGATCCGAGGGGGACATGCAAGGAAAATAAAAAAACAGCATTTTTGTTTGTACATGATTGGATGATTAAATCAGCAGAGCTTCCCCTCATTTCAGATCTACCCCTCAGATCTACAGTGACTGCACTTCAAAGTGCAATTGTAGTGCAAAGTGGATTTGCCTCTAATAAATCAACCCCCCTGTGTAACTTTAATTCCACGAGACCACTCACACCGACATCTGCTACTGCACTAAGGTACAAAAGACTATCGGAAATCCGGTAAGCTGTGCAAGGCTAGGGTCTGCTAGCTTCAACAGTGCAACATCTAACCTAGATGGGATGAAGTCCGCAGCTGTGGTATGTTCTCGCCAGGTGGCCTATATTGTACGGAAGCGTTCCAGTGTACCTTTACAAGTAGATATCCATTCCTTCTCCTCCATGATCTCGTTAACCTTCTTGGTCCATTCCTCACAGCCAGGAACCTGAGTTCACTAGTATATAGGTATTAATTGTTTGCCAGCATTTAAGAGGTGCGGTAAAGTGCATTTTTTTGTATTGATTGAGTGGAATAGTAGGCACATGGAGGAGGAAATGGACTGGGGAGAATGGGATGTCTATATCTAGGATATCTGCAATCTGATCCTTAACAGCCTTCCGGAAAACACCTGAATTGCAGGAAATTCCCGCCATACATGTAAAAATATACCACGTTGGCTACAACCACTCCAGGTTTTACAGCCTTCTAACGCACACAGGAAAAAGGCTTTTTTTGCAGCTTCCAGAAGGCAAAGGGTGGGTCAGTTTACCCCCCTTCCTGTCCAGGCCATTTTTCACGATATGGCACTACGTTACTTTTACTGACAATTGCACAGTTGTGCGACGTTATACCCTAACAAATTTATGTATTTTTTCCTCACAAATAGAGCTTTCTTTTAGTGGTATTTGATCACCCCTGCAGTTTTAATTTTTTTGCGCCAGAAACAAAGAATGACCAACAATTTTGAAAAAAAAAAAACAATATTTTTTACTTTCTGCTCTAAAACACATTCAATAAAAGAATTTAAAAAAATCAAAATTTTTTCATAAATTTAGGCCAATATGTATTCTGCTACAGATTTTTGTTTAAAAAAAAATCCCAATAAACGTAAATATTGATTGGTTTGCACAAACATTTTTGCATCTACAAACTATGGGATATTATTTATATTTTCTTTACTAGTAATGGCAATCAGCGACTTATAGCGGGACTGCGATATTGTGGCGGACAAATTGGACACCTAATTGATACTTTTGAAAAAAAAATTGAGGACCAGTGACATTATTACAGTGATCAGTGCTAAAAATATGCACTGTGACTGTACTAATAACACTGGCAGGGAAGGGGGTTAACATCAGGGACAATCAAAGGGTTAAATGTGTGCCTAGGTAATGTTACAATGTAGTTGGGAGGTGATTTTACTACTGGAAGGCATTGATCTGTGTTTCTGCTTGAGGCTGGGTTCACGCCTTACAGAAACACAGAATCCAGGTTTTCTATACTGACAGAATGACAGTTTGCCTTGTTTACATTGGCAGACTGCCATTCTGTTAGTGTAACGAACGATCAGCAGTGCCCGTGGAAATTTGGGCCGTGGGACCTGCTGATCTATGTAAAATCATAGCGGCAACAAGCCCCCAGCGGCGTGCACTCACGCCCTAAACCTGGAGGTGCAGAATAACATATATGTACGTGATTCTGCACAGCGTGAACGCCCTGTAGCAGTAAATCTGCTGTGGGGTGGGCAACAAGCGGGTATAGAGAACAGAGCTGAGTGGAGGGGAAAGTCACACCCTCTCCTACACAGTTTCATTGGGAAGCATGCATAACAGAGACTGTAAGTCACCCTCTGTATGCTGGGGGTGGGGGTGGGCCATCTCTCAAGATTGCTTGGTGTCAAATTAGACCAGCCTTTCTTAACCTTTTCAACACAGAGGAACCCTTGAAATAGTTCTCTGGTCTTGGGGAACCCCTTCTAAAAATTTGAAATCTACAACTCATGATACATTAGTGTGATGGTCCTTACACTTGTGGTCATTGGGAAGAATTACCTCCTTACAGATAGCTCAAAAGATCAATGGCGTGAGTGGGAAATTATCTGAGAGGCAGAAATTGCTCAATGCTGAAGGAACCCCTAGCAACCTCTGGAGGAACCCACGCAACCCTGATTAAGAATCACTGAATTAGACTGTCAGAAGTGACTCATGCAGATAACAGAGTGGGGAGAGATCTGAGAGAAGGCAAACTAGGTGCTTTGGATTGAGGTAAGTACACACCAAAGAGGGACATGCTTTGCTCATTTTTCATATCAGAGGTTTAAAACCACTTTAAAAGATAAATGATTACTATGTGGCATATGAGGTCATGCAGACATTACTGCAAATTAGTTGGCATTTGGAGCTACAGAGAGCCTTGTGCTCCCTTTACGCATTCCCTAGAAAGACCTGCCTCTCTTACCCTGCACCCTGCTGCTAGGCTTTGCTATAGCTAACCAGCTTTTACCCAAAATAAAATTAGATATTCCAAAGTTAGTCTTGCTCCTCCTCTTATTCTGTCCTGGCACAGGATCATTTGTGCCCTGTAGTAAATACAACACTTCCTTTCTATTTTTTCCTATGACAATAAAAGGAGTCTATTGTTGGTGCGAACATGACCTCAAAGTAGTTGGCTTTTTGACCTTCTACAAATGAGGTCACTTAGGTTGAGTCACTTCCTAAGTAATTACACAGAAGTGATTAGCTGCAGTACTATAACCTGAAGGAAGAACACCACCCAGGAGGACAAGAGCATACACATTCTTCTTTGTTTTGTAGATTCTACTCCAAAATTCATGTGTGAACAAAGATTTGAACTTTTAGTGTTTCTCTTTTTGACTTGGGCAAGCATAGCTTCAATAAATCTCTACCGGAAATTATGCATGGGTCACTGCACCTAAAACATTGGTTGACATGGAAAATGTGTGATCGGATCTTGTTGTGGGAAAATCCGATCGTGTGTGGGCTCCATCAGACTTTTTCCATCGGAATTTCCGACACACAAAGTTTGAGAGCAGGATCTAAAATTTTCCGACAACAAAATGCGATAGTTTAAATTCCGATTGTGTGTAGACAATTCCGACGGACAAAGTGCCACGCATGCTCAGAATAAATTACAAGACAAAAGCTATTGGCTACTGCCCTCTTTATAGTCCCATCGTACGCTTTCTACGTCACAACGATCGGATTTTCCGACAACCGTGTGTATGCAAGACAAGTTTGGACCAAAATACGAAGGATTTTGTCATCGGAATGTCCAACCGTGTGTACAGGGCATAATATGCAATCCTAGTCACTATAATGTAAACTTTACAATGTCAGTGCAGCCTAACCAAACCAACCATTTACTCCTAAATATTTTATAACACTTTCTTTGCAGACTGTGAGATTTGAAGTGTCCCCTTACATCAGTCATCAGTTGTAGTTATAAAAAAAAATGCACTGATCACTGTATAAATGGCACTGGCAGGGAAGGGGTTAACACTAGTGGTGATCAAAGGGTTAGGTGTTCCCTAGGGAGGTGCTTTCTAAGTGTCAGGGGGCTGGGCTCACTGGTAGTAGATGGAGAGATCGCTGTTCCAGCTCTCTCCTCCCCTGTCAGAACAGGGATCCACCTTGTTTACATAGGCAGATCCCCATCCTGCCTCTCTTCACTGCGATCGCGAGCTCCCATGGTCGGACGCATGCGTCCACTTTATCTAATGCACAGACCGCTGTACAGGCAGAAAAAAAAAAATTACTATCCAAAGTTAAAACAACAAGGGCAGAAGATTTAATAGCTGTAAAGATGAAAAAAAAATACTGAAAGTCCACTTTAACCGGTTCCCGACCAGCGCACGCCGATGTACGTCTGCAGAATGGCACGGGCAGGCATATTGGTGTACAGGTACGTCCAATCTTCAATGCCGCCCTGCTATCGCGAGAGCGGCTGCACGCTCACGTGCCGGTCGGGACCACCGTGAGTCCGGTCGCAGGTCCCGCGGACTCGATCGCCGCAGGCATACCCGCGATCGTCTCACGGGACGGCTGAATGGAGGAAATGCCGTGTAAACAGCATTTCTCCATTCTGCCTAGCAACTAGTGACGCCGATCTCTGCTTCATGTGATTGGAGCAGAGATCAGTGTTCACTAAATGAAAGCCCAGCCCCCCCACAGTTAGTAACACACCCGTAGGAACACTTAACCCCTGCACTGCCACCCACTGCTTAACCCCTTCACTGCCAGTGTCATTTACACAGGAATCACTGCATTTATATAGCAGTGATTACTGTATAAATGACAATGGTCCCAAAAATGTGTAAAAAATGTCCGAGGTGTCCGCCATAATGTCGCAGTCACAATAAAAATCGCTGATCGCCGCCATTACTAGTAAAAAGAAAATAATAAAAAAATTAATAAAAATGCCTAAAACTATCCCTATTTTTTAAACGCTATAACTTTTGCGCAAACCAATCAATAATCACTTATTGCGATTTTTTTTTTACCAAAAATATGTAGAAGAATCGGCCTAAACTGAGGGAAAATTTTTTTTTTTTATATATATATTTTTGGGGGATATTTATTATAACAAAAAGTAAAAAATAATGTGTTTTTTTTCCAAATTGTCGCTCTATTTTTGTTTATAGCGCAAAAAATAAAAACCGCAGAGGTGATCAAATACCACCAAAAGAAAGCTCTATTTGTGGGAAAAAAGGACGGCAATTTTGTTTGGGAGCCACGTCGCATGACCGCGCAATTGTCAGTTAAAGCGATGCAGTGCCGAATCGCAAAAAGTGGTCTGGTCTTTGACCAGCAAAATGGTCCGGTCTATAAGTGGTTAAAGTGGCTGTAAGCCTCAGATAGAAAGTGGAACAAAGCGTATCCCTCTATAGTATGTACTTGTAATTAAGTGCACGGGGTTGGGGTTATTTACTAAAGGTTATTAACTGCAAGTGCACTTGGAAGTGCAGTCGCTTTAGATCTGAAATGAGGGGAAACTCTGCTGATGTTATCATCCAATCATTGTACAAGCAAATATTCTGTTTTTTTATTTTCCTTGCATGTCCTCCTTAGAGCTACAGCGACTGCACTTCCAAGTGCACTTGTAGTGCAAAGTGGATTTGCTTTTAGTAAATCAACCCATAAGCGTCACTTCTGTCTTTTGCCCTGTTCCTCTGTTATCTGCATGAGTCACTTCTGACAAGTTTTCCTGACACCAAGTCAAAAAAAGGTGACAGAGGAGGGAGCTCCAGCTGATTGATAACCTAGGCTCTGTTCCTGTTTGCTGTGTGGAGCGGGGTGTGTCCCTTCCCTCCAATCAGCTCTCAGAGCTCTTCTCAATGTGCTATGCAGAGTGTAATTTCAGCTCTTTGCCCCCTTTGTTTCTAACAGCTCAGAGAAGCTTTATAAATTAAGATGTAGAGAAGACTGCAGATAAACAGGTACAATTTATGGATTTGCTTAATCTCTGCGTATCACCTGAGGCCAGTCACCTCATTGGGCATGTGTAAGTGTTTACAACCACTTTAATAAAACAATGTTTACTTAACCACTTGCTGACCAGCGCTGGCCGATCTACATCTGCAGAATGGTGCTGGCAGGCAAAAGGGCATACAGGTACGTCTCTTCTAAGGAGCGGTGTAGCGGGTGCCGCCCAGCTGCGGTCTCCGTGACTGCGGGTCCCGTGGACTCGATGTCCGCTGGGTGCCCTCAATTGTGTCACATAGAGGAAGAACGGGAGATGCTTTTGTAAACAAAGCATTTCCCTGTTCTGCCTAGTGACAGGACAGATATCACAGTTCTCTGTCATCAGGAGCAGTGACCACTGTCCTGTGTGTTGAAGCCCCTCCCCCCACAGTTAGAATCACTCCCTAGGACACACCTATGCCCTTCACTGTCCCCTAGTGTTAGCCCCTTCACTGCCAGTGTCATTTACACAGTAATCAATGCATTTTTATAGCACTGATCACTGTATAAATGACAATGGTCCCAAAATAGTGTCAACAATGTCCGAAGTGTCCGCCATAATGTTGCAGTCCCGATAAAAATCGCAGATCGCCGCCATTACACCTAAAAAATGGCTCCTGCTTTTTGGCTTCTGGCTGGCATGCACACACATGGCTTGGTTGCAACCCTTTTCAACAGAAACGAGAAGGAAGGAGTGATGTGACCAATCAAAATCTCAAAAAAAAAAAAAAAAAAAAAAGAAGGTATTTTTAACTGTTTATACCAAAAAAGAAAACCCTGTTTGCCGTGTACAATGCCTCCTCTTCACCTATATTTTGCCATTAGTCCTTGGTTTACATCTGCTTTAACCTCCCTAACGGTAATCCAGAGTCTGGCTCGGGTTGGGATTTCAGCACCACGAGCGGTAACCCCGAGTCAGACTTGGGATCGCATCGCTGGATGCAGGGAGGACACAGGGAGAGTTACTTACCTTGTCCCCTGGATCCAGCGATGTCCTCCACGCTGTGTGATCGAGCTGCCCTCCGCTCGATTCACACAGTGCCGAATGCCGCTGAGCTCCGTTCCCTGTGACGTTGCGGTGCACGGGAGCGGAGAACGGCGCCAAATTCAAAAAAGTAAAAAAAGACACAAAACACACCCAGTACTGTAATCTTACAGATTACAGTACTGTATTAAAAAAAATACACACCCCCTTTGTCCCTAGTGGTCTGTGCAGTGCCCTGCATGCACTTTTATATTATAAATACTGTTTTTTCTGCCTGAAATTTGGAGATTGTCCATAGCAACCAAAAAGTGTCCCTTTTTCAGTGTTTTAGGATTTGATTACATTATTGATTAATTTTTATTATTCTTTATTATATTATAAACTTTATCATACCCGGGATGTCTGCTAGACTCTGGTTTGAACAGATTTAAGAGAGTTATTCCTAAGACTTACAGGACTACAAAATAAAACGCCAAATTTCCATGCAAAATAATTGTACCGCTTTCAGCACCTAAAACCAGAATGAATCATACCGCCAGGGAGGTTAAATGAAATGTGTTAAGAAATGTGGTGCATCTATAATTTTTTTCGATTCCAAATTAAATGTATGCTTTTTTTTGACTAGTCCCTATGATTCTTATTCAAGGTCTGTTACGGTGACTGGACTGCTGTGAGAAAATGGAAGAAAGATGGCTCCAAGATGAGATGGGCAGAATACCTCATATAGGAATGGTCCACCATGTCGGCTCAAGAAGAGGTGTGCTATACTCGGGAGAAGTCTAAACCATTTTTCTTAGGAATTATTAATATGGGTATCTCTGTATCAAAGTATAACTCCCAACGTTGTGTAATTGTGTTACCTTTTAGTGGCAAAACCTTGAGGCTGGGTTCACACCATTGCGAATTGGATGCAGAATCTCTTCATTCAATTCGCAATAGCAGAAGATTTTGACTGGCTCTCTATGGAGCCAGTTCACATATCTCCGCAGCAGGTCCAGTGCATTTTTGGTCCCTTTCAGGTGCGAATTTAGACCAAAATTTGGGCTGAAATTGGACCTGAATCGGTGAACCAGCATGCACCGGACCCCCGCTGTGTAACGCCTTAGGCAAAACACACTCCTTTACTAAACCTCTGGACCTATCTGAAATGTTAAAAAGACAATAAATGTTACATGTATAGCAGACACGGTATTGTGTATTTAAAGAGACCTGCAGTTGAGGGGTTAAGTGACCTCTGGCCTAGTCCTGGATGGCTCATCACCAGTTTTATGTGTGACAGGGTGAGGCTATTGCCTTTATTCAACCAAGAGGCACCACAAATAGTTGTCAGAGGGGATATTAATGGGAATTTTTCAGTTCCCAAGTTGCAACTTGACACAAAGCAGAACGCTAAAACAATTTTAAAGTGTATGCACACTGTACAAGAGGTGTACTGCATCTCAGCAGCACCATAACACAAAGCAGGGTGGAATATGTGTTACTGCCAGCTAAGATTAAGAAGTGAGAGGAGGATTTTTCCAGCAGGTAGTGCTGTGTCAGCAGACTGTACTATGACAGTCACAGCATTAAGCAAAGCATGTAAGTGTTAAATAATACAGGGGATGGGGGTGGGGGCAGAAAGGTTGTCCCTCTTGGGTACCCTGATAGTTCTCAGCATAACTTATTGTCACCATCAGCACAAATACATAAATCATTTGGACACGTTGGAACATTTATATTTAAATTGTCTTGCTGGCCATATCAAATTTTATACTAGTGATTTAAAATGAGCAATAATTTATTGGGTTTAGTGCACTTTCTAAGTAGTTTTAATGCAATTAATGCCATTCAAAATGCAAGACGTACCCCTCCCCACTAAAAACACAAACAGAAAACGTTTGACATTTTTTTACCTCAGGATGTCTACATGTAGAGCAGGATGTGCCAAAACATGCTTAACCCCTTCGTGACGGATGGTAAAACAATTCCCAATGCCTAAATTCAGTTTTGCAAATTTGACATACTGTATGTTAGTTAAACTGTACATATCATCGCAACTACTTAGTGTATCCAGGCAGATATTACATTGCTATTTTTTTATTTGTTTCCATTATAAATTGGGCTTTCATTTAGTGGAAAATGGGTAATGGATATCTCCTGATTTTTTTTTTTTGTATCAAAGGAAAACTGGGCCAAAATAGTAAGTAAATTATTTTTGTAAATTTAACAGTATATTTCTTACTATTACCATAACCTACCGCCAAAGAGTAACCCAAAATAAATTCTCCAGCTCCTGCCTATTGCAACAATATCACCTATGTGTATATTTGTTGTTGTTTGTACCCGTACTACAGCCCAAAAACAATGGTATGCATTTTGTTTCAGCAAAAAAAAAAAATCCTGCGAGACTTAAAAAGCTCCGTCCTAACTACATATCACTATCAAGCTGCAAACGTTAAACACGTCTCATACATACATGCATAATAAAATAAAAATAACATAAGCTGCGCTAGATAGGTCCTGTACCTAATAATCCCTGCCTTGATCTATAATTATAGATGCACAGGTGAGTAATAAAGTGCATAAATAATAAAACACACAGCTGGTATAAAATGCAGGTGCAATCTGTGGCAAGCAAATAATGTGCACACAAATGTAAACACACAACTGGAAAAAAAAAGCGCACAAGTGCAAATAATGCCAGAACCACACTCAATAAATTTGATTAAAATATATAAACCTAACCATTACGTGATGCCACCATATACATATAACACAAATTAAAATAAAAACAGAAAATGCTTAATGCATACTAATGTGACAACAAAATTGCAAAAAGTAAAAAAAAAAATATATATATATATATAGAAGTGCAAGTGCATACACCATATGATTGTCTCTATATGATAAACATTAACCACTTAAGGACCGCCACATGGCAATGTACGTCGGCAGAATGGCACTGACAGGCACAAGCACGTACATGTACGTGCTTGCCTTCCAGCGGGTGGGGGGTCCGATCGGACCCCCTCCCGCTGGATGCGGCGGTCCGTTTCGTTTCAGGAGCGATCTGGGATGAGGGGATGGGCGTTGGTTTCTGGCCATCCCCTCTCGATCGCTCCTGGCGAATGAGAAGCTTCCCCCGCTGTGTATAGTAAACACAGGCAGGGAGGAAGTGATGTCATTCTCCTCGGGGCGGTCTTTTTGACCAGACTGCAAGGAGAACAGAGAAAGTAAGTGCACCAAACACTACACTGACACGTAGGCACACAAATTGCCCCCCGATCACCCGCCCCCCCCCCCCCCCCCCCCAGTCACAGTGTCACTGATTGCAGTGATCATTTATTTATTGATCACTGCATTTAGTGTCAGTTGTGACAGTAAAAACTGTCAGGGCAGTTAGTGTTAGGTCCAGGGTAGCCCCCTACCCCCACCCCCCAATAAAGGTTTAACCCCCTGGTTGCCCCCGGAGTTAACCCTTTCACCCCCTTTTGCCAGTGTCACTAAGCGACCGTTTTTCTGATCGCTGCATTAGTGTCACTGGTGCCGCTAGGTAGCTAGTTATTTTTTTAGGTTCACCGCCAGGTTTTTATAGCGCTAGGTACCCTGATATACTACCCAATAATGGTTTTAACCCCCTGATTGCCCCTAGTTAACCCTTTCACCAGTGATCACCGTATAAGTGCCACTGGTGATGCTGGTTAGTTATTTAGGTTCCCCGTCAGGTTTTTATATAGCGCCAGGGACCCCCATATACTACCTAATAAAAATTTTAACCCCCTGATTGCCCCTAGTTAACCCTTTCACCAGTGATCACCGTATAAGTGTTACGGGTGACTCTGGTTAGTTAGTTTGCTTTTTATAGCATCAGGGCACCCACCGTTTATTACCCAATAAAGCATACACCTCCCTTAGTGGTATAGTATCTGAACAGATCAATATCTGATCTGATCAGATCTATACTAGCGTCCCCAGCAGTTTAGGGTTCCAAAAAAACGCATTGTTAGCGGGATCAGCCCAGATACCTGCTGGCACCTGCGTTTTTCCCCTCCGCCCAGCTCACCCAAGTGCAGTATCGATCGATCACTGTCACTTACAAAACACTAAACACATAACTGCAGCGTTCGCAGAGTCAGGCCTGATCCCTGCGATCGCTAACAGTTTTTTTTGGTAGCGTTTTATTTTTAAATCCTGAAGGCAGTGCTTGGTTTCGGGGTCCCGTACTTGGCTAGGCTCCCAAAAAGTCCCCCACATGTGGTATCCCCGTACTCGGGAGAAACAGCAGAATTTATTTTGGGGTGTAATTTCACTTATGCCCATAGCATGTGTGAGCAATATATCATTTAGTGATAACTTTGTGCAAAAAAAAAAAAACGTTTAATATTTCTGCAACTTGTGGCAAAATATAAAATATTTTATGGACTCAACATGCCTCTCAGTAAATAGCTTGGGGTGTCTACTTTCCAAAATGGGGTCATTTGGGGGAGTTTTGTGCTATTTTGGCATTTTATGGCCTTCGAAACTGTGATAGGTAGTGAGGAGTGAAATCAAAAATTTGCACCCTTAGAAATCCTGAAGGCAGTGATTGGTTTTCGGGGTCCCGTGCGCGGCTAGACTCCCAAAAAGTCCCACATATGTGGTATCCCCGTACTCAGGAGAAGCAGCAGAATATAATTTGGGGTGCAATTCCACATATAACTATGGCATGTGTGAGCAATATATCAATTAGTGACAACTTTTTGTAAACTTTTTTTTTTTTTGTGTCATTATTCAATCACTTGGGACAAAAAAAAAATATTCAATGGGCTCAACATGCCCCTCAGCAATTTCCTTGGGGTGTCTACTTTCCAAAATTGGGTCATTTGGGGGGGGTTGTACTGCCCTGCCATTTTAGCACCTCAAGAAATGAGATAGGCAGTCATAAATTAATTAGTTTGTAGACGCTATAACTTTTGCGCAAACCAATAAATATACACTTATTGACATTTTTTTTAACGAAAGACATGTGGCTGAATACATTTTGCCCTAAATGTATGACTAAAATTGAGTTTATTCGATTTTTCTTATAACAAAAAGTAGAAAATATCATTTTTTTCTCGAAATTTTCGGTCTTTTTCAATTTATATCGCAAAAAATAAAAATCGCAGAGGCAATCAAATACCATCAAAAGAAAGCTCTATTTGTGAGAAGAAAAGAACGCAAATTTCGTTTGGGTACAACCGCGCAATTACCAGTTAAAGCAGTGCAGTGCGAAATTGTAAAAAGACCTCTGGCTCTTAGGCTGACAATTGGTCCGGGGCTGAAGTGGTTAAACAGTCTTTTGTAGCAGCCTGTGTTAGGCTGTGATGAGAAACAAAGTACTGATGGTGGTGAGATAGATGCAAAATGATGTGATCTCCAGTGATCAAATGAACAACATGCTTCTACATCCAGCCATGATTCTGAATCATGCATAGGTGAAATCCAGAAACCCCTTATGGTAATGAGCTTACCTTGGAGCGTGTGACTAGCTTTTACAAGTCAAATCACGCATATGAACCACTATGGGTTTCTCAGCTGTTTCCCTGGATCAGAGGTTTCCTCAGTCCTCATGGGACAATCATATGGTGTATGCACATACATATATATATATAATTTTTATTTTTTATTTTTTTTGCAATTTTGTTGTCACATTGGTATGCATTAAGCACTTTCTGTTTTTATTTTAATTTGTGTTATATATATATATGGTGGCACCACATAATGGTATCTTTCTCTCCATTCAGAAGAGAAAAAAAACACGGTGCAGGCTGCACATTGATTAATCACTACAATAGCCATTCAAAGGCTATCACAGCAATCAGATGATTGGGAACTGGGCTTCCCAGTTCCTGATTGTTAGTACAACTCCCAGAGCTCTGATGCCACGTACACACGACCAGACTTAGGTCCGACAGACTTTCGACTGAGTTCTGACAGAGTTCTGACGGACTTTGCGAATGAACGGACTTGGCCACACACAATCACACCAAAGTCCGACGGATTCGAACGTGATGACGTACGACTGGACTAGAATAAGGAAGTTCATAGCCAGTAGCCAATAGCTGCCCTAGCGTCGGTTTTAGTTCGTCAGACTAGCACACACACAAGCGGATTTCTTGGTAGGAACTGGGTCCGACAGAGTTCTGTCAAAAAATTTGAAACATGTTCCATTTCTAAAGTCTGTCAGACTTTTGCAAATCAAAAGTCCGCTGCAGCCCACACACGATCGAATAGTCTGCCGGAATTGTTCCGTCTGACCTTTGATGTTGAAAAGTCCGCTCGTGTGTACGCGGCATTAGGCCCCTTTCACACTGGGGCGGGAGCAGCGTCTGCAGTTTTTAGCGCCTCTTTACCGGCGGTATGAGGCTGCTACGGGGAGCGGTTTTAACCCCCTCTAGCGGCCGAAAAAGGGATAAAAGCAACGCAAAGCGCTTTGCCGGCGGTATAGCCACGCTGCCCCATTGATTTCAATGGGTAGGAGCGGTGAACACACCGCTCCTTCACCGCTCCAAAGATGCAGCTAGCAGGACTTTTTTCATCGTCCTGCTAGCGCACCGCTCCAGTGTGCCCTCCGGCTTTTACACTGGGGTGAAAGGGGCCAGATTTTTACAGGCACTATTTTTAGTGCTGTAGCACCTGAAAAACGCCTCAGTGTGAAAGGGGCCTTAGTGAGAGCCCAGTGTCTGTGCTGGGAGCGCTCTATGCAGAAAGTTCCCAGCATAAACATATGTACACATTTATGCAGCCTCATGGAAGAAGATCCAATTCATTGAGGCCTCATATGTGTACAAGACAGAAAAAACTTGTTCTTCTGGGTATGGGGGAGCCTGTGACCTCATATTTGAGGAGCTACCCAACTTCAAAAACTTCAGTTGAAAAATCTCAGTCTGGGCATTCAGCTAGCCACAGGCACTGTTTTCATCTGAATGCAACAGCCAGCAGGGGAGATTCCTGCAACCACACTGTTTGGCATGAATAGAGAAATCTTTGCATATACTGTGTGACTTATAATAGCATTCAAAATAATAACAGCACAGAGATTTTAAAATGAAAAACCAATTCAATAAAAATCTAGTTTATCTAGCACTGATTACACATTTCATACCCCTCTCTCCTAGATAGCTTGTGTTCAGCTCCACAAAACAGGCCTTTTACTTACAAGGCTGTCATTACACATAGGGGTTGATTTACTAAAACTGGAGAATGCTAAATCTGATGCAGCTCTGCATAGAAAACCAATCAGCTTCCAGGCTATAATGTCAAAGCTGAACTGAACAAGCTGAGGTAAGAAGCTGATTGGCTACCATGCACAGCTGTACCAGATTTTGCACTCTCCAGGTTCAGTAAATCAACCCCAGGGGGTTATTTCCGAAAGGTAAATCCACTTTGCACTGAAGGTGCACTTGGAGGTACAGTCGCTCTAAATATAAGGGGTAGATCTGAAATGAGGGGAAGCTCTGCTGATTTTATCATCCAATCATGTGCAAGCTAAAATGGTGTTTTTTTTTTTATTTTCCTTGCATATCCCCCTCGGATCTACAGTGACTTTACTTCCAAGTGCACTTGCAGTGCAAAGTGGATTTGCCTTTAGTAAATAAACCCCCCAGTGTCTCTGTGTAAACCAGCATCTTCCAGTCCCCCATGGTTTAAGGGAACCTCTGTGAAGGCAGTTGCTTCCTGTATAAAAGGATAACTATAGCAGTAGCACAATTAAGCCTTAAAGAGGAAGTAAACCCTGATGAGTTTACTTCCTCTTTCATTCCCTGCAAAGGTAAAGCATAATGGACTACTATGCATCGCATAGTAGTCCATTATGTGTCACTTACCTGACACAGGAGCCAGCGAAGTCACCGCTGTCCCCTGTAGTCCGGCACATCCATCTTCTCGGTGGGTCTCACTGCTCCGCCGCTGTCATTCGGCGAAGCCACAATGACGTCACTCCCGCGCATGCGCACGGAAGCCGCCACGCGCGGCATATCGCCGTTGACGGCGGCGTGCGCCTGCGCGTGCCGTAGACAACGGTGCCTGTCTTTCGGCAAATATCTCCTAAACCCTGTAGGTTTAGGAGATATTTCTTGGACCTACAGGTAAGGCTTAATCTAGGCTTACCTGTAGGTCAAAGTTGGTTGTAAGCGTTTACAACCACTTTAAGCCCCATACACACTATCAAATTTTTTGCTGATTTTTGTCTTCAGATTTACCAAAACCATGTAGTGCAAGGGCCTGCCTGATTGCATACGAATTGAACCTACTAAGGTTTGACCTCATATTATATGGTTTTGGTAAATCTGAAGGAAAAAATCAGCAGAAAATCTGATAGTGTGTATGGGGCTTTATTCTCAAAAATCTTAGTGTGGCTAATAACACTCTTTCGCACCCAAACTAGCTTCCTTGGGCTTTGACTGATCTGTGTTATGCATTAGCAGTTGGTGACAGCTATTTCCTACACTGGTATTGATTTGCTCATCTCTGCATCTAAAGTAACTATTATCAAAGGTTAACCTAACACTATGTTAACCGTCTTGCTGTGATTGATATAATAATAATAGAGGGGCTTAAATGCTCCTGGAGAAAATACTGCTCCAGGTTTCCTTTAGTGTTAGCCACATAAAAAGAAGAATTGTGCATGAAGTGTTGTTACGAAAGCAATGAACAGACTGACTGGCCTTCTCTATAAGAAGATACAGTACCATGACCTAGTACCTAGGCCTTCACACACATAGGCAACACCAAAAAGAATCTAGAACAGCCTTTTGTCAACGGAAAAGTGTATTTTACTCAATGTTACTTTCTATTCATTGATAAAAATCAATCTCTGTTTGGGTGAAGTGGAGAGTGTGGTGTTGCGGTCATGCCTTTCCATCTTGTCCAGTCAGGGAACACTTTGCTGTCATTGAGAAAATGCAATGCAGTTGCTGAATAGCGCCCACGCTGAGCGACTGACCTCCAGAATGCAGTAGGACAGCCACTTGGCACAGGACCCAAAAGCTACTGGAGATCACAGGAGTAGTAGTGTCTACTTCAATGATTTCTAGCTTCTGGAAGCATCCCACAGGCATGGTATATACATTGTTATATTGGCCCAAGCTGAACCAATGCAACTACAATGTATTCTTTAAAAATCCATACCTACCACCCATGCGTCATTCTGCTATAGACCGGGTGGTAGCTTTAAAGTTCTGAGTGAACGTTATAATGCGACTTCACAAAAAACGCCGGTGACTATTCAGTGTACTAGCTCAGTGCCAGTACCATGTGACCACTGTGAACAATCATATTAGGTTACATGTCAGGTATAAACAATGGATGGCTTTCTTCCTTTCATTTCCTGTGTTGATAGCTGTGATTGGTCAATGTGATCACATGGTATAGACAGGGCCAATCACAGCCCATCTGTACCATGTGATTAGCTTTGGTCAATCACAGCTAATCACAACAAAACAAACTGAATGAATGAGTTTCCATCAGTAAAATGCTTGCTTATAGCAATGTAAAAAAATAAAAATAAAATCCTTATCACTTCCCCAGAGTAGTACAATGTTACTAGGGTAACATTACAGTTGTGCTCATAAGTTTACATACCCTGGCCGAATTTTTGATTTCTTGGGCATTTTTCTGAGAATATGAATGATAACACAAAAACATTTTTTTACTCATGGTTAGTGTTTGGCTGAAGCCATTTGTTATCAGTCAACTGTGTTTACTCTTTTTAAATCATAATGGCAACAAACTACCCAAATGACTCTCATTCCAATCAGCAGTGTTGAAACTCTAATCAAGAAGTGGAAAATTAGGGCTTCTGTTGAAACCAAACAACGGTCAGCTAGACCAACTAAAATTTCAGCCAAAACTGCCAGGAAAATTGTTCGGGATGCAAAGAAAAACCCACAAATAACTTCAGGTAAAATAGAGGAATCTCTTAAAACATGTGGTGTGGCTGTTTCAAGATGCAAAATAAGGAAGCACTTAGAAAGAAAGATGGGCTGCATGGTCGAGTCGCCAGAAGAAAGCCATTGCTACACAAATGCCACAAAGTATCCCGCTTACAATATGCCAAACAGCACAGAGACAAGCCTCAAACCTTCTGGCACAAAGTCATTTGGAGTGATGAGACCAAAATGTAGCTTTCTGGCCCCAACCATAAACGCTACATTTGGAGAGGAGTCAACAAGGCCTATGATGAAAGGTATGGAGGTGGATGGCTGATGTTTTGGGGATGTGTGAGCTACAAAGGCACAGGAAATTTGGTAAAAATTGTTGGCAAGATGAACGCATGTCAAAAAAATACTGGAAGAACATTTGCATTCATCGGCCAGGAAGCTGCGCATGGGACATACTTGGATATTCTAACATGACAGTGGTCCAAAACACAAGGCCAATGAAGAACCTGTCATTGGCTATAGCAGAATAACGTGAAGGTTCTGGAGTGACCATCTCAGTCTCCTGACCTCAATATCATTGAGCCACTCTGGGGACATCCCAAACATGCAGTTCATGCAAGATAGCCCAATAATTTACAGGAACTGGAGGCTTTTTGCCAAGAGAAATAGGCAGCTTTACCATCTAAGAAGATGGGCTGTCACCAGTCAGTGTCCCTGGTCACCGCCACACCAGTTATATGATGATACTGTACTTCACTGGTGACAGACAGTATGTTAAAAAAAAAATTGAATATAATATGTGTATATTTATTTAATTATTTTTTTTATATCTTCATTTTCCAAAAAATTTTTACAAAAAAGTACAACTTCCAAAAACCTACCTTGTCTCTTACTAAATACATTGGACTATCTACTTTACAAAAAGGGCTATTTTTTCCTGGCATTGTAGAACCTAAAGAAATTAGATTATTAGGAATAATCATTTTTCAGATATATACAGTATCTCACAAAAGTGAGTACACCCCTCACATTTTTGTAAATATTTTATTATATATTTTCATGTGACAACATTGAAGAAATAACACTTTACTACAATGTAAAGTAGTGAGTGTACAGCTTGTAGAACAGTGTAACTGCTTTCCCCTCAAAATAACTCAACAAACAGTTTCTAAACCGCAGGCAACAAAAGTGAGTACATTCCTAAGTAAAAATATCCAAAATTGGGCCCAATTAGCCATTTTCCCTCCCTGGTGTCATGTGACTTGTTAGTGTTACAAGGTCTCAGGTATGAATGGGAAGCAGGTATGTTAAATTTGGTGTTATCGCTCTCATACTGATCACTGGAAGTTCAACATGGCACCTCTTGACAAAGAACTCTGAGTATCTGAAAAAAATAATGGTTTCTCTACATAAAGATGGCCTAGGCCAGTGATGGCGAACCCTGGCACCCCAGGTGTTTTGGAACTACATTTCCCATGATGCTCATGCACTCTGCAGTGAAGTTGAGCATCATGGGAAATGTAGTTCCAAAGCATCTGGGGTGCGAAGGTTCACCATTGCTGGCCTAGACTATAAGAAGATTTCCAAGACCCTAAAACTAAGATGCAGCATGGTGGCTAAGACCATACAGTGGTTTAACAGGACAGGTTCCACTCAGAACAGGTCTCGCCATGGTGGACCAAAGAAGTTGAGTGCACGTGCTCAACATCATATCCAGAGGTTTTCTTTGGGAAATAGATGTATGAGTACTGCCAGCATTGCTGCAGAGGTTGAAGGGGTGGGGGTCAGCCTGTCAGTGCTCAGACCATATGCCGAACACTGCATTAAATTGGTCTGTGTGGCTGGTGTATCAGAAGGAAGCCAGTTCTAAAGATGATGCACAAGAAAACTTGCAAACAGTTTGCTGAAGACAAGCAGACAAAGGATTACTGGAACCATGTCCTGTGATCTGATGAGACCAAGATAAACTTATTTGGTTCAGATGCTGTTAAGTGCTTGTGTGGCGGCAACCAGGTGAGGAGTACAAACACAAGTGTATCTTGCCTACAGTCAAGCATGGTGGTGGGATGTGTCATGGTCTGGGGCTACATGAGTGCTGCCAGCACTGGAGAGCTACAGTTCATTGAGGGAACCATGAATGCCAACATGTACTATAACATACTGAAGCTGAGCATGATCCCCCCTCTTTGGAAACTGGGCTGCAGGGCAGTATTCCAACATGATAACGACCCCAAACACACCTCCAAGACGACCACTGCCTGGCTAAATAAGCTGAGGGTAAAGGGGATTGACTGGCCAAGCATGTCTCCAGACCTAAACCCAATTGAGCATCTGCTGGGCATCCTCAAATGGAAGGTTGAGGAGCGCAAGGTCTCTAACATCCACCAGCTCTGTGATGTCATCATGGAGGAGTGGAAGAGGACTCCAGTGGCAACCTGTGAAGCTCTGTAGAACTCCATGCCCAAGAGGGTTAAGGCAGTGCTGGAAAATATTGACACTTTGGGCCCAATTTGGACATTTTCACTTAGGGGTGTACTCAACTTTTGTTGCCAGCAGTTTAGACACTAATGCCCCGTACACACGAGAGGGATTAAGTCTGACAGACCTCCAAAGGAGTTCCGCCGGAGTTTCGACGGAGTTCTGGCGGACTTTTCGACCGAACGGACTTGACCACACACCATCACACCAAACTCCGACGGAGTCGAACGTGATGACGTACGACTGGATTCGACGTAGGAAGTTCATAGACAGTAGCCAATAGCTGCCCTAGCGTCGGTTTTAGTCCGTCGGAGTAGCACACACACGAGCGAATTTTTCGAAGGGGACCGGGTCCGGCGGAGTTCCGTCGGGAAAATTTGAAGCATGCTTCATTTCTAAAGTCCGTCAGACTTTTGCGAAGCTAAAGTCCGTTGCAGCCCACACACGATCGGATAGTCTGACGGACTCAGTCCGTCGGAGTTTGGATGTCGAAAAGTCCGCTCGTGTGTACGGGGCATAACGGTGTGCTAAGTTATTTTGAGGGGACAGCAAATTTACACTGTTATACAAGCTGCACACTTACTACTTAACATTGTAGCAAAGTGTAATTTCTTCAGTGTTCTCACATGAAAAGATATAAAATATTTACAAAAATGTGAGGAGTGTACTCACTTTTGTGAGATACAGGGGGGTTATTTACTAAAGGAAAATCCACTTTGCACTGAAAGTTCACTTGGAGGTAAGCAAGCAAAATAAAAAACAGCATTTTAGCTTGCACATGATTGGATGATAAAATCAGCAGAGCTTCCAGTTATTTCAGATCTACCCCTCAGATTTAGAGGAACTGCACTTCCAAGTGCACTTGCAGCGCAAAGTGGAGTTGCCTTTCGTAAATAACCGCCACTGTATATCATAGTTTGTGAACTCTATAACTTTCCTACAGAATAAATAATATACACTGATTTGGGTTATTTTCACCAAATATAGCAGAATGCATTTTGGCCTAAATTTATGAAGAACAAATTATTTATTTGCAAAATGTTATAACAGAAACCAAGAAAAACATGTTTTATTTTTTTTAAAATGTCTGTCTTTTTTAGTTTATTTAGTGAAAAAAAAAACAGCGGTGGTTAAATACCACCAAAAGAAAGCGCTAGTTTTGTGAACAAAATTATATAATTTAGTTTGGGGTTTTGCATGACCGCGCAATTGTCATTCAAAGTGTGACAGCGCTGAAAGCTAAAAGTTAGCCTGGGCAGGAAGGAGGTTAAAGTGCACGGTATTGAAGTGGTTAAGGTAACTTTGCCTTAAAGCTGAACCCCGTGCACAACAAATGTGGTGACATCATCCTTGTGCTGTTTTTAGCCTCTTAACCTCCCTGGCGGTACGATTATTTCAGATTTTAGGTGCTGAAAGCGGTGCAATTATTTTGCATGAAAATTTGGCCTTTTATATTGTAGTCCTGTAATTCTTAGGAATAACTCACTTAAATTTGTCCAAACCAGAGTCTAGCAGACATCCCGGGTATAAAGCCCCTTTCACACATGCGGATGGTATGTCCGTATTTCATCCATCCGTTTGCGGATGAAATACGGACATACATTCATCCCGCGGAGGCGGACCCGATTTCGTCCGCCTCCGCAACAGTCCGATTCGGAGTGAACAGTCCAGACGGAGGAAAATCCTATTTTTCTATCCGTCTGCAGAGCGGATCGGATGAACACGGACACACGGTCCGTGCTCGTCCGATCCCCATAGAGGAGAGCGGCGATCTGACAGGGCGGTCCCTGCACAGTGTGCGGAGACCGCCCTGTCCGCAGCCGGCTCAGCGGGGACAACGGAGCGATCCCTGCTGAGCGAGTGGATCTTCACGGGGCGGATCATTACTGATCCGCCCCGTGTGAAAGAGGCCTAATAGTTTGAAAAATGAAATCATGAATTATAATATAATAAATAACTATAAATAATTATACCAAATAATAATATAACAATAATAAAAATTATTCAATAATGTAATCAAATCAAAAACACAGAAATTTGCTCAGTTGCAGAATTGTCGCTGTCATTACTTTTCAATATTTGATGACGGATCTCCCCACAAATCGCTATCCCTCAATTCTGCGAGTGATTCTAATTTATTATCGCTGTTTTCTAGCTGGTCTAAAATCATTTTTGATGTAAAGGGACAGTTTTGGTTGCTATGGACAATCTCCAGTTTCCAGGCATAAAGAACAGTTTTTATAATATAAAACTGCATACAGGACACTGGACAGAGCACTAGGGACAAAGGGGATGTGAAATTATTACATACAGCAATGTAATCTGTAAGATTACATTATACTGTGTGTTTCACTTTTTGAATTTGGTGCCGTTCTCCATCCCCTTGCATCGCAACATTCGCAGGGAACGGAGATCAGCTCTGTGATAGATCGAGCGGAGCACGGCTCGCTCATACAGCGGGGGGGGGGACATCGCTGGATCCAGGGGATTAGGTAAGTAAACTCTCCCTGCATTCAGCGATACGGTCCCGAGTCTGGCTCGGGGTTACCGCTTTTGGGATAAAATCTCCACCCTGAGCCAGACTCCGGAATACCGCCAGGGGGGTTAATAGAGCAGAGGTGTAGGTGGGTCCTCCAGTAGGACCTCTCACTGTAGGATGTTTCAGGAAACTACAGGAAGGGGCGGATACAAGACCAGTCACCCTACATAAGGAGAGAAAGCGGCAGTGACTGGTCTTTATTGCAAGTTATTTTATCATGGATTACTGTACAGATATGGAAAAAAATATACAAAGCACACCAAGAGTAAAATAGTAAAGTTAGAACACACATACCTCTTGTATTTAGTCAATATTAGTTTAGCCCAGATTTACGCTTTAACACTTGAGTACGGGTCCACTTTTATGAAAGTCATCATGGCATCTTATACAGCAAGCTGTGTATATAAATACGGGAAATAAATAAATCTACACGTGGACAGTGCGTGAAAATAGTTTTGACAACAAACATTACACAATTGATTTGTTTCTGCTTATAATAGAGCAACCCTCTCCCTCGGTCAGGTACTGATACCCTGATGGAACAGTTGTCGTATATTTGATTTTTAATGCACGTGATCAGCTCAGGAGTTTTTACTAACATTATAGTTCTTTTGTTTCCCTTGTTCCTGCTCAATTTGTCACAGTCTTTCCAAGCCCACATACATACAGACAGATCAGTGTATTTTTCAAGAGACTACTCTTTCATGTTTAAATAATTGAATATAATAAAGGAATGTTGTGTTATTGGCAGATTATTCTGGTGCAGCTGTTGCCTGGTAACCAGAGAGAAAAGTAACAGAAAGTGCAAATATCTCTAACACTCATCTTTTCCTGACAAGTGTGGGCAGACAGCTCCGGAATGAAAACTGCACAGCAGCCGCATATAAAGAATGTACATTTAAATGTACTATTTTTATTTATTTTTTATTTTTAAAGTGACCCAGTAATACTGTAAACATCCTAACGGTACTTTCCTGCAATAGAAAAATGATTGTCATGCACATGGGGCTTATTGAGGCCGTGTATTGTAAATTGCAGGTGTATTTCCACACCCTAGACACACGGCTGCTGAGTACAGCCAAACGTATAATAATGAATGGCTGTATTCAATGCAACCATGCATTGCAGCCAGCTGTATTTGGGTTTACACTTCTTGCATTCGTACTGGGCATAAATATTTTGTGCGGAAACCTGTGCGTGGCTTTTTCCATGTATAGGTTTATGCAAGTAGCAGTCTAAACCTAGGTACATCCACATACAGCCATTCCTTACTATGGTCAGCTGTATGTAGTGGTTGTGTATCGTGGGTGTAGAAATACCCCAAAATTCACATCATATATAGCCTGAAGTGTCCATGTGCATCAAGTCTTAAGGCTTGTACACACGATCTGACTTTTTGACAAGAAACATGCAAATTAGCTGTTTTGAGACAACATCCGACCATGTGTATGCTCCAACTTTTTCGGTTTTCATCTGACTTTTGTTGGCTGTGCGAACGGACAAACTTTTTGATAACATAAGTCCGATGGAGCAAAGTGTGATCGTGTGTACAGAAAACCATCTGACTTTTGTACAAAGTACAAACACGCATGCTCAGAACCAATGCAAAAGATCAGACAACAATACAGAAGTTGACCAAAGGGTGGCACTGGAGTAATTGAACGTCCTCTTTTGAAGTGTCATCAGTATGTTGAAACGTCACTACATTCGTGTTTGTTGCCTAAAAAGTCAGATCGTGTGTATGCAATACAAACTTATGGCCAACGCCCTTTGTACAAAAGTCCACGGGAAAGTTTATACAAAGTCCGATCGTGTGTATGGGGCTTTACACTCGCCTCTCCGGTGTCTCCTACCTTCCTTCCAATCCAGTGCTGCCGTTTCCAAAGACCCATCAGCAGTTGAATGCTTGAGTCCCATGCTACAGGTTGTGGCTCCATCTTCAGACCCTTGTATTACTGATGTATTCTGTAGTGGCCTAGGGGTTGAAACAATGAGCGGTTACGCAAACAAGCTTTTTTTCTGGTTACCCTTTGGCCACTTTCTACCCTACTACCAATACTTGCTTGCTTATTGCAAACGTTACTGGACATATAGGAGTTGAATTACTAAAAGGCAAAAAGACTGTGTACTTTGTAAAGTGCAATTGCTCCAGAGCTCTGTAAATTACAGCTGCAAGTCTTTTTGGGGATGTCTCTACCTGCTTTGACATTTTTGTCCATTCTTCTTTGCAAAATAGCTCAAGCTCTGTCAGGTTGGATGGAGAGCGTTTGTGAACAGCAATTTTCAAGTCTTGCCACAGATTCTCAATTGGATTTAGGTCTGGACTATGACTGGACCATTCTAACACATGAATATGCTTTGATCTAAACCATTCCATTGCAGCTCTGGCTGTATGTTTAGGGTCGTTATCCTGCTGGAAGGTGAACCTCTGCCCCAGTCTTTTGCAGACTCTAATAGGTTTTCTTCTAATGCCACATACACACGACCGGACTTTCCAGCAAACTAGGTCCGACGGGATTAGTCCATCGGACAATCCGATCGTGTGTGGGCTAATTCTTTCATTTTTTGAGGGGAAAAAAAAAATCAGGCAGACCTAGAAATAGAACATGTTTCAAATCTATATGAAAAACGTTAGTCTGTGTGCTGGTCCAAGGGACCAATTACGACACAAGGACAGCTATTGGCTACTGGCTATCTTTTGGTCCCGTTTATGTCACCAGGTTTGAACAACAGACTTTCAACCGGACTTAGTTCGTATGTGGCCAAGTCTGTTCATTCGGAAAGTCCGTCGGAACTCCGCCGAAAGTCTTAGTTTGCCGGAAAGTCCAGTCGTGTGTACACGGCATGAGATTAAATCTGTATTTGGCTCCATCCATCTTCCCATCAACTCTGACCAGCTCCCCTGTCCCTGCTGAAGAAAAGCATCTGCACAACATGCTGCTGCCACCACCATGATGATGAGCATTGAGATGTGCAGTGTTAGTTTTCTGCCACACATAGCATTTTGCTTTTAGGCCAAAAAGTTCAATTTTGGTCTCATCTGACCAGAGCACCTTCCACATGTTTGCTGTGTCCCCCACATGGCTTCTTGCAAACTGCAGATTCTCCCACCTGAGCTGTAGATCTCTGCAGGTCCTCCAGAGTTACCATGGGCCTCTTGGCTGCTTCTCTGATTAACACTCTACTTGCCCAGCCTGTCAGTTTAGGTGGACGGCCATGTCTTGGTAGGCTTGCATGTTTGCCATACTCTTTCCATTTTCAGATGATAGATTGTCTCCGTAAGATGTGCAAACCTTGGGATATTTTTTTATACCTTAAGCCTGCTTTAAACTTCTCCACAACTGTATCTCTGACCTGTCTGGTATGTCCCTAGGCCTTTGGGATGCTGATTGTTCACTAAGGTTTTCTAACAAAACTCCGAGGGCTTCACAGAACAGCTGTATTTATACTGAGATTAATTTACACACAGGTGGACTCTATTTACACATTAGGTGACTTCTGCAGGCAAATAGGGGGCTGAATACAAATGTACCCCACACTTTTCAGATATTTATTTGTAAAAAAAAAAATGTGAAAACCATTTATCATTTTCCTTCCACTTCACAATTATGTGCCACTGTGTGTTCATCTATCACATAAAATCCCAATAAAATGCATTTACGTTTTTGGTTGTAACATGACAAAATGTGGAAAATTTCAAGGGGTAGAAATACTTTGATTCAGTGCCTCAAATATCTGAATAACTACCTTTCTCCCCCCACCCTTTTATGTATTCCATTGAACTTTTGTCCCTCCATTTCCATCTTCCATGGTGTATCTTCCCCCTCAGGATACATACCCTTCGGCGTAACTCCTTCCTTTGTTCTAAGCTATATTAGGAAGTTTCTATGAGGTCAATCCATGGAGCTGTAATTAATGTTATGTGTTGGTTTAACCCTACCTTCAATGCCCGCTCTAATGAGTTGCCACTTCTATAATGCTCAAGGCTTTAACTTGTTTTTTCTTTTTTTATCACAATTTTGTATTTTTATACTACATATGGGATTTATTTCAGTTATACTGTCATTTTTCAATGGCTTTTCTTCTATATTTGTATTTCTTTGGAAAGCTTCAATAAATAATATAAAATATACAAACAAGCAGAAGCTCTGCTGACTTCCATAATCCAATCACGTGCAAGCAAAAATTCTGTTTTTTTGTTAGTTTTTTTCCTTGCACGTGATTGAGTACTCTTTGCAAAGTGAAGCCTTACCTCAATTACTAAGCTCTGGAGCAACTGCACTTGTAGAGGGCAACTGCACTTTGCAAAATGTTCAGTCTATTTGCTTTTAGTAAATCAACCCCAGACTAGATTAGATTTGCACTCCTGTGACCCGTTTTCAGCAGAGAGCGGTCTGAAGTCTGGTCTCTGCTGATGTCACAGGAATCAGTCCAGGCACCGGGTCATCCCGACAATGGGAGTCTGGATTCGCCAGGTGCCTTGACTAACACCTGTCTCAGGCTCTCAGCGAGACGGCCACCCCACCCCCTCCACAGCTCAGTGTTTCAGTGCGTGTGGAGGAGCAGAGTGGAGAGATGCTGATTGACAGCAGCTCTCCGCCCGGGGAGTTGTGAGAACCGAGCCATCTGCGATATTCGGTGGCTCGGTTCTCAGTGTAGAGGTGCTGAGGGACCAATGCTGCATCCATCTAGGCAAGTAAGATCCTGGGGAAAAAACTGATTCACTAACTTCTCTTTTAACACCTACTGCATTGACTACCAACCAACTATTTTGGTGGGGCACACAGGCATCTGGTGGAGGCTGCAATGGAGAGAAGGTAGTTGGGCCACCAGAGGAGTAAATAAAAAAAATGAAAATGTGGCATTCCAATCTTCTCAAAAGCCTAATGCAGTCACTTAAAAATTACAAGTAATAATTAAAGTGGAACTACACTGCATCTGAGCACCACAAACCAAAAATGCAGTTGGTTTTGCCAAGTGGTCCCGATCCTCCTCTTCTGGGGTCCCGCTGCGGTGCACCTGACTCCTCTTCTCGAATGCCCCATCGGAGAAGCACTCTCCTTTGTGCACTCGTGCGTGCTCGCTCCCGTGTCCTGCTGCTGCATCCATTGAAACAGACACCAGGACTCGGCCCCGCATCATTGAATTTGATTGACAGCAGCGGGAGCCAATGGCTGCGCTGCTATGAATCTATCCATCAGGACCCGGGATACCGGCTGGAGCTGGTGTATTTGTCCCCATTACTGGAAAGATCAGGTTCAGGTAAGTAAAAGGGGGGCATGCATAGAGTGCATTAAGGTGAAAAACCTTGAGGGTTTACAACCCCTTTAATATTCAAAGCAAACTCACACATCCATCTATGTCGCCATGATTTGTTTTTCAGAGAAATCACTTTACAAAACACCCTCAAGCATTTCTGGCCATCTTTAGTAAGAACAGATGATTCACTTAGCATTTACTTCCTGGAATCTATCTGCCCTTGGCCCAGGCTTCCTGGCAGGAGTGTGCTTAGCTGAGAAAACCCCTCCTCCTTTTCTGAAAAATTCTGGAATGTATAACATCATTTGCTATGTGTAAAGTGTAAAGATACACTTTAAAGTGGTTGCAAACCCACTAACAAAAACAAACAAACTGCAAAACAAAGGCAAAATGAGCTAGTATGCATAGTATACTAGCTCATTATGAAACACTTACCTTAGATAAAAGCCCCTGCAGTGGTCCTCGTACACCGATCCGGCCGGCGACATCTCTCCCGGAGTTACTTCCCGGTATCGCGTCTCCAGCACTGCGATTGGCCGGAGCCGCGATAACGTCACACTTACTGAAGCAATAGCACATTCGTGCCATTGCCTCAGTGTGCATGTGCCGATGACATCAGCACATGCAAATACAGGGGATATCTCCTAAACTGTTCATGTTTAGGAGATATCCAGTGTAGCTACAGGTAAGCCTTATTACCTGTAGTAAAAACTGTGCTGTAAGGGTTTACAACCACTTTCATTTTTGCTAACAGGAGCTATGGATAATTATAAATATTTTAGAATCATTCATATAATCTCTTTTCATTTCAGGAAGCAGCAATTCCAACACAATAGCACCAGATTTCCAGTCAGATCAACAACCAGGTAAACTATTGCATGTTAATGATATTTTAACCTGAATGATTGATACTTGTTTGTCTGGAATGGACAAAGTGACAGAGTTGTTTTAAAGTCTAAAACAAATTCACCTTCACTGTTCTTCCCTGCCAGTCTGTCAAAACTTCAGCTAAATAGCAAATATGAAGGAGCATGTGACCTCCTCCCAAGCAAGCAGTGCTTGGGCCAAAATGGACATTTTCCTTGGTATGTATGGGCAAGAGTAACATCCTTAACCCCATGTAAGCTTGGACACCGTCTAAATGGTAGTTTACACAGGGTTAGAAATGGAGAGATATCTGTGCTGAAATCCAAACACAATACAATGACAATAACGTTTATACTTACCAGCTCCATGCAATGGTTTTGCACAAGGCACCACTGATCCTCATATTTTCGGGTCTACCACCAGTACTCCTGGCTCCTCCTCAGCCAATGCCCCCATTAGCAAGCCACTGTTTCTGGGGGAACACTGGTGCGAGCTTGCTCCAAAAGCCCTGCTCTATGCGTTCATAAGATACAGACCTGTGGCTCGGCCTTTCCCTGCCCCCCGCTCTCTCCTCATTGGCTCAATGGCTGTGATTGACAGTAGCAGGAGCCAGTGATCCATGAGAAGCTTAGCTCCCGTGCACATCACTGGATCGAGAGGGAGCTTTGGGGGGGGGGGGGCACTGCACACAGAGTTTTTTTTTACCTTTGTGCAAAGGAATACATTAGGGTAAAAACCTTGAGCCTTTAAAACCACTTTAAATCATTATCATACATGCAGTGCAAAAGAAGTGTGACCACATGTTAACACTGAAGAGTCTATATTAACCCTATCCACACTGCTAGACATCCTTATGTATTTCAAGCAAACTTTTCCATAAAAAAGGATTCTTGGTTTGCATTTATTGATCAAGCTGGCCAACTGCATTAAAGTGATCCCTCTCTCTCTCGCAAGTTCTTACTCTACTGTGCCAAATGCCAAATAGTTACTTTCTTATAGCATACGGACATAATGGATCTCTAAGACTAATATGGGGAAGACAGACACATCTAGGGGAGAGCTTCAAACTCAGGTCTGGTCACTGATCTGTAGATTTGGGCTTGGGCATCCTCCAAAACTATCTCTACCTGAACCTCAAATTTTCACTCTTTTTAGGGGCAGTCAGCTGGGGGACAGGTCTATCCCCATCTTACAGCACTTCTAAATCAAGGGGCAGGATACTGGTAACATCAGTGCCCATAAATAAACATATGCTCATGTTTAGTTGATGCCATTAGTCCAGCTCTTCTCTACTGACCTGCACTATAAAATAGAAATAAATTTCAACACAGACATCTCTGCATTTCTGTTGCACAGTGCAGGTCAATGACAGGGTCTCAGTCTGTAGCTCTCCCTGAGCTGTGTTTGTCTGACCTATGCAGGCGCTATATGTCCATTAAAATATTCTATAAGCAAGTCAGTACTTGTATATTGCACTGCAGAATAGGAATTGGCCAGAGAGAGGCGCCATTTTGATGCAGTTGGCCAGCTTGAAAATCTATTTCAGTTTATGCAAAGCAAGAATCCCTGTCAAGTGTTCTTGAAATTAAAAATGGTAGGTAATATTTTGCTGTCCCAAATTAAACATACCAGTGAAAAGACAAGATAGTGACCTAGCAGCAGCAACTTTCCTGTGAGACACACACAGCACAAATCAAATAGTCCAAATGAAAGTTGTGCTAAAATTGAAAACAAAAATGAAAAACAAATGCAGACACACTAAAACAAAGGAGTCCATAATGTGATAAGAAATCCAATATATCCCACGGTGCACTTAAACATTCACCTGAATGGTGTGCGAGTTCCAGAGAAAGCTTCCACCTCATAAAATGGCCACTTACCAGCTCCTTGTGACCTCCTATTATGGAAAGTCTTTCCCACTTGTGGCTATGAAACCCAACCAAGGCCTTTATTCATCCATGGGGATCATGCTGTAGAGCATCCACCACTCAAGGAAAAGCCCAATCAGATAAGAACCCCAAAAGAAATAAGGTTTCCATAGTGTAAAATCTTTGGCATTTTAATAATGTAAAAAAAAGGTTGCACTTACAAACATAAATGTTTGTAAATTTATTCTATGCGTGTTTAACACTTCTGTTTGTAAGTGCAACCTTTTTTTACGTTATTAAAATGCCAAAGATTTTACACTATGGAAGCCTTATTTCTTTTGGGGTTCTTATCTGATTGGGATTTTTTCGTTGAGTGGGGGTTGCTCTACAGCAAGCGTGCCCAACCTTTTGAAGAGCGAGGGCCACTTAAGTGACTTAGTAACTAGTCACAGGCCATAATGAGCAGATGACAGTTCTGCGTCCACTCTGCATATGTAAAGCGGACACAGACACAGCCCACTCTACTCTATGGACCCCCTCATCTGATCAAATGGAAGGGGACAGATCTACTTTTCATTTTTTTAACAGATCGGATTGGAAGGAGGCAGGTGTAAACGGACACAAGTCTTTTTACATCTGCCGCTCCATAGAGGTGAATAGAGGGTCCGACAGACCATGATAAAGGGGCCTAAGGCTACCTTTACACTGATGGTCTGCGGTCTACCCGTACCTGTGGCTTTCCTGCAGGTTAGCTGTACTTTGCCATAGAATTCTATCATATCCTGCAGGTGTGGTGCACTTTCTGAAAGTGCACCAAACCCACAGGTAAAACCAGAAGTCTATGGCTCAGTGCAGGTAAGCTGCAGGTACACAGTGCTACGCCTGTGGATGAGTTTAAAAGCAGCCCAGTAACCACTGCAGAACAGATATGACTATATGTGTGTGTGTGTGTGTGTGTGTGTGTGTGTGTACACACACACATATATATATATATATATATACACATCACACACAACACACACTGTGATTTTAGTGATAAACTTGCTGTCCCAGGCAGAGTGCATTGTGCATTTGGTATCACTCCACCTATGACAGGAGCTGGTGCTATACAGTAAGCATTGGCTTATGTGTTTCCTCTACTGCTGGCTTCATTCACAACACTAATGCTCTAGCATCCCAGAGCAGGTGGTCGCGGGCCACATCAGAGGGCTCCGTGGGCCATATGTGGCCCCCGGGCCACTGGTTGGGCACCCCTGCTCTACAGTGTGATCCCCCTGGATGAATAAAGGCCTTGGCTGGGTTTCATAACCACAAGCGGGAAAAAATTTCCGTAATACGAGGTCATAAGGAGCTGGTAAGTGGCCATTTTTTTGAGGTGGAGGCTTTTTCTAGGAACTCATACACCATTTTGGTGAATGTTTAAGTGCACCGTGGGATATAATGGCTTCCTTATCACCTTATGGTCTCCTTTGTTGAAGTGTGTCTGCATTTGCATTTATCTTTTCAATTTTAGCGCAACTTTGATTTGGACTGTTCTTGAAATATGTGATGGTTTATAGCACCGTGCAGAGGGTCTATTCTAAATCTTCAGTGTTAATGCCAAGGATGAATGGAGTAGAAGAGGATCACATAAAACATCCAAGATTTCAAGATAGACAGGAATTATACTATGGAGATCTCAATGTAGAGTTTCCAAGACATCTAAGAAAGCAGAGGCTAACTTCACTCAGAAAGCTTTATCTATCACTAAAATATTACTTTTGGGTGGATTGGCCTTTAAGATCTGGGTCTGGGTTTCACCACCTTGCACCTCTCTCTATCTGTTGTAATGTTTGAGTACCATAGGTTTTTGGAAAACCTCCAACTGACAACAATGTAGTGTAGCCTGAAAAAAATATTGAGAAATGTGAAATGGTTAAGCGGGACAAGAACATGAGTGAAATTGTTGTCCTATGCCCAAAACCCCCCTACTAAGAGCCATGAGTTGGAGTTCTTTTTTAAACCTGCTTTATCTTGTGCACAGTTCAAATGAGTTAATACAGAAATTCACATAGAACGGATCAGTGGAGGATTACTCTCTCCCTCTTTAAGCATTTTAGGTTTACTGCTCACTTGCTCTCCATCTGCTTAGCTGCACTTTTAAGACTTCTAAAACAAATCCAGCCAGCACCATAAAAAGCTTTTGGTTTAAAATCCTCCTAGTTCTACAGCCCTCTCCTAATAAGCGAACAGCTGTTTTTTCCTCTTGTAAACTAATCTTTGGCTGGATAAGCACCAGACAACCAAGAACTGTACAGTGCTCAGTTTTCTCCTCTGCAGGCCAAAAGAGAAACAGTCACATTATTACATTCAAACCAACGTCCCGAAAGCTTTATATGAAAACCAGATGTGTTAAGACAAAGATTTTTCCTGTTCGTTTTTTTCCATTTGTCGTTTTCACTGCACAGGCCCATGCAAACATATATACACTTGTCTCTATGGAAAATCATGAACTGGCCACAACCTTCCTAGCTGTTAAACCAGCATTTTTCCCATTATATTTGACTGAAATAAGCTGCAGCAGATAGTCTATGGCTCCAAGGCTTGGATGTGCCTGTAATACCAGACTTGTCTTTTAGGTCTTAGGACAGCTTCTACCAAGAAAATGTAAAAATACCTAGCAATAAAAAAGGAAATCGCTGATCTTAAAGTAGAAGTATATTCAGATATTTATTTTTCATTTGGGATAGACCAAGGGAAGGTTATAACTCCTGTCAGATTTTTTTTTTTTGTCGCTATCTGTGTCCCATTGGGGAGATTTCCCTTCACTTCCTGTCCCATAGCCAAACAGGAAGTGAGAGGAAATCCCTGCCAATTCCTTGGGGAATCTCAAGTCACCAGAACGAATGTCCTCATTGGAAGATTTCATCTTTATTACTTTTCTGGGGAACCCAAAATTTGGGATATTCTTTTACTTTCACTTTCAATGATAATGGTAATCAGGACAAATAGTGAGGGTGAATCTCCCTAATGGGGGCACAGACAGCAACAAAAAAAAACTGACAAGCGTTTTAATCTCTCTCCACTCTATACAAAGCTGTTGTGCCTTTAGTTATACTTTAAAGCCAATCTGCACTGCATTTATTTTTAATGTTCAAAGCAAACTCATCCATCCATCCATGTTTCAATACTTTTTTTTTTTTGCGGAGAGATCACTTTGAAAAACACCCCCCTTGCATTTCTGTCCAAGACCATCTTGAGTAAGGGCAAATTATTCATATGTCATTTATTTCCTAGAGTCCATCTGCCCAGGCATAGGACAAGTGTCCCCCCCCCCCAAAGAACAATTGTACAATAAAAAAGATTGATTAAACCCACACGTACTTTTTTATTTTTTACCCCTACTATCCCTTTATATTAGCGTTTGGAATTTACAAATGCAGCAATTTGGGAATTGGATGAAATGGTGGGCCTTTTAAATAGTGTAATGTATATATACCTGGGCATTTTCTGTACAGTTTTGTATAGATCAGACCAAAATGAGGGACAAATGAGGAGGATAGAGGGACAAAGGGACTTTGTTCCAAAGCAGGGACAGTCTCTTGAAATCAGGGACAGTTGGGAGCTATAGGAAAGTGTGCTAAGCTGAGACTTCTCCCCTACGGAGGACTCCTCGGATGTATGACTTCATTTGCCCAGGCCTGGAAACCGGGAATTAACTGAAGAAGTGTAAGAAAAAAACAAGTTTAATATATATATACTGTCATATACTTCCCTATCTATTTACTAATGCTAGAAGCATGAGGATTACAAATAGTAAACGTTGATTGAGTGAGTGAAGTTCTGCTTTAATTCTAACAGGATGTTGGGGCAAATAAATCTATATACAGCTTTTTATATATTGCAAGACATCCATTTAGCCATACACAGACATTGATTTTATACTACATGGCAGAATGTTAATATCTAGTCCAGTGACTAGTAGCTATCTATTTTGTAGTTCAGCCTTATAAACTGCTGGCATAACAAATTTAACATGTACTATGTGAGAGATGTAATCACAGACAGCCAGCAAATAAAGCTGGCCACATACGGAGGCATTCTCCTCCAGGTCCTGATGAACCAACCAAAATTCACTTCATGTTTGAAAAATCAAAGGAGTTGGATAGAAAGTTATCAACCAAACAGCAGCTGCATCCAATCAGTTAGAGCCCCTGTTTGGCTATTTTGACAGCCTCTGGTGCTAGCTTTGAGAATAGAGTAGCCATCAGGGAAGATTGGTCCATCCTTGACATAAGGCATGGATGAAGGCATCCGTTGGACTTTTTGCACATGAAGACAAGTGCTTCCAGCTCTGTCATCCTACAGTTCCACTTTTAGGAGATTGTATAATGAAACTGTACAATGTGTAGCCAGTTTAAAGCCAGCCATAGACAGTTCGAATCTTTGCCGGTTCAGAAGGGACCAGGCAAGATTCGAAACCATGCATGGACGGGGTGATTTACCCAAGTTACTCAATTGAATTTAATGGGTACAAACAGCCTGCTGTTTTTTTCATGCAAATATTGCCAGCATGTATAAACGCTAGCAGTAATCACTGTGTGATTGGCTCCCTCCGCCAGCGGAACACAATAGCTCCATAGGAGGGATTCCCCCATGAACATTGACTGTATTAATAGGGGAATCGAGCGATTTTTTTTTTTTCCTGCAACCCGTCTACCTAGGTGATGTACTGCATCAAAACTTCTTCAGCAGGAGCTGTAGCTGGTCACTAGTGTAGCTAGTCCTGTGTCAGTCTGACCTTTGTGCAGTGGCGGCTGGTGATAATTTTTTGGGGGGGGGGGGTCGCAAACAGTACCACCCCCTTGGTCGGTCAGCGGGCGGGTCAGGTGCACTTACCCCATCTATGCATCGCTTCACTGGCGTCTTCCTTTGCCCCTAGGTGGCGGTGACGGCTCTCCCTTCCCTGCTCTCCACTGGCATCGGCGGCTTCCGTTCCCTTCCACCTCCTCGGTGGCCAATTGGGACTCTTTTCGGCTAATCAGAAACTGAGTCTCAGACCTGCTTCTTATTGGCCGGATTGAGAATCAGTGTTACAACAGCAAATATTCATTTGCTGTTATAACACCTGGGTGGGCTCATTGGGCAATGTTCCGCACTCCGAGTCCACTCTGTTTTGAAGCCTATTAGAAAATACCTCGCCAATGTAATTCAGGCGCCCGGCGTCCTGAAAGGAGCCAGATGCCTGAATTGGGGGTGCCCATGGCGGCCATGGATAGATTCATGAATCTATCCATTATTCATATAGGGGGGTGGAGTGGGTAGGGGGGGCGGCACCCATGCGCCCTTAATGGGACGGGCTGCCACTGCCTTTGTAGCTTCAGAGACTTTGTCTTACCGGTATCAAGTTTATTCATTTAGTACATTTACAGGTATCAAAGACTGACAGTAATGCTACAGTATGTTTTACAAAGGTTTTTTTTCACATATCTCATATAGGGCACATATCCTATCTTTGACAAGTTTGGTAGACGCACTCATAGATATTATGCTGCCTTAGAGAAAGCTGTTTATGTGTCAGAGCTTTACAGCCTCTTACCTTTTGTGACACAATAAGGAGCTCTGCTGGATAAAGACATCCCTGAAAATAGGATTTGTTTCTATCCAGAAGAACAGCCGTTATAAACATCTAAAATATTTCCACAGTTCTCTTGTTGACATTATGGGAAGTGTGAGACATGCTTGATGGTGTGATGGAAAGAGGCCCTGATATAAAGAGCACTGTCCCACATACTGGCCTATGTTTACTAAGCAGTTCTAAAGAGTCCCTGTGCCAATAGGAAACACACACGTGACTGCTGGTAGCAGGGACAATCAACGTTGGTAGATTAAAACATAAAATAGTTTACAGAAAGTGCTGAATGAATCCAGGCTCATCCCTATACTCATGAGAAAGAAATGTGTATACCGTAGAGAGTCCCTGTCACCGGACCAATCATTTTCTGTTTTAATCTTCTTATTAAGATTTTAAATAGCAATAGGGAAATCTAGAGTAACAAAATCAAGTACAGAATAGAACTGTCATCATAGTCATTGTACAAACAATGGAGAAAATAACATAAATAAGGGTTGAGGGGTTCAGTCAGGAGCCCATGTGAAGACCATAAGTAGGTATGAGGACCTGCGTCAAAGTGGCAAACCATGGAGAGTCCCATGTGGTACTACTGATTCAACTATATTTCAAGAAAAGGCTAAACCACAGATGAGCCTTAGTTCAGACCAACATTGTAGGCCCAGCGAAGGGGTCAAACAGGGCTACACCCACACTACCAACTAAACAGGTGATAACCAAATAATGTAAAATTAACTATAGCCAATATAGGAACCACCATTAACAGAATCTTCCTATAAGATTACATGTACATATAACATATTTTGTGCATGTTATTCCCTTTTGTAGACATCCAAAAGCTCTGATCTGCTGGATGCTGCCATCTTGGATGTGATGTCAGCAGCCCCAGCGGTCTCAGAGCTGTCATTCAAGTGAAATTCTATAGTTTTCCCCTTTACTCCTCCCTTGGCATCAAAACTCGGGCAGTCACCTGCGGAGTCCCTCAAGGCTCTCCGTTGTCACCCGTTCTCTTCAACATTTACATTCGCCCACTCCTTCAAATCATCAGATGCTCAGATCTCTGCTTCCACTCTTACGCTGACGACACGCAACTTTATTTCCGGATCAATGGAAAAAAAGATCACCAACAACAACTTGAAAACTGCCTCAAATCAATAGAGGACTGGATGACCACCAACTCCCTCCAGCTGAACCAATCAAAGACAGAGCTTCTTATCTTACACCCAAATCATAAGCCCGCAACCAAAACCTCCTGGTCTCCACTAACCGTCTTTGGGCAGACTATCTCCCCAAAGACCAAAGCGAAGAGTCTCGGGGTTATTTTAGACGCACAAATGTCAATGGATGCGCAAATAGGATCTGTAGTCAGTCGATCTCACCATCTGCTGCGAATGCTTCGCAGACTCATCCCTTTTATCCCAAAGAATGACAAAGCAGTGGTAGTTGGAACAATCATTAATTCACGACTGGACTACGCAAACTCGCTTTACATAGGATTACCACAATATCAACTTGCGCGATTACAACTGATCCAAAACACGGCGGCAAGGCTGATAACAGGAAAAAAACCCTGGGAATCAATTTCTCCTTCACTGAAGAGCTTACATTGGCTAACCGTAAAAAATCGGATCACGTTCAAGACCCTTTGCCTCACCCACAAATGCGTGCATAGAGAAGCTCCGCAATACCTAATGGAGAAAATAAATCATTACACACCAAACCGCAGTCTTCGATCAGCCAACAAAAACCTCCTCCTCGTGCCCAAAGCCCGGTATAAATCCAAGGGTGATCGGAGATTCGCTGTCCAAGGGCCTCGGCTATGGAATGCTCTACCAATCAACATCCGCCTGGAAGAAAATCACCTGGCTTTTAGGAAAAAACTCAAGACCTTCCTCTTTTAGCAGATGATCAAAGCTCGCCACAGCGCCGAGAGGCGATTCAGTTCGCATTGTGCGCTATATAAGTATTTCATTCATTCATTCATTCAAGGTTAAGATTGAAGAAGATGAAGGCGGAGGGGCAGAGGAGCTGTGTCAGCATAGAAAGTAATTAGACATCCCCAGAAGAGGAGAAGGCTATGATGTGCTAGGTAATTTACACTTTCTGGTGTGGTCGAATATTCTAGCAAGAAAGAAAAAAAACACTGCATTTTAAGCATTTAGAATACTTGATTGAGCGTTTACGGTGCCAGCAGTTTTTTTACTTGGTGGGTTTCTTTATTACAAATATGTTTGTGTTGTGTAAATGCTGAAAATACACCATATTGTCAAATGTATTGGGACACCTGCCTTTACAGGCACATGAACTTTAATGGCATACCAGTCTTAGTCCGTAGGGGTCAATATTGAGTTGGCCCACCCTTTGCAGCTATAACAGCTTCAACTCTTCTGGGAAGACCATTCTTGTGCATTGCATTAACACACGCGTGTTAATGCATGTTTTGTGATGGAGGCACTCCATTTCATTTGAATGGACTGATAGTGCACCAGAACATACAAAAAAGACATACAAACAACATACTGTACATAACATGCAATGCATCGCAAGGAAAAAGTGTCATCAGCCCTCATAGAGAGATCTGACCAAGACTGAGCTTAATGAGAGACTCAAAACCCAATAGATGTGCAACACTAATTCTGAGTAATGGTTTGCTTGTTGAAGTGTCATAAGGTAACATGATATTGGGTGAAGAATGCTGACGCTATGTCGAATATTGTAGAAGCTGTGCATAACAGGGAGATTTACAGCCTCAGCATAATCCCAAAGTGACCCAGAACCAACTGAAGAACATTACACCAGTGATCCTGAACATATAGCAAACTGAACATACTGTATAGTACACATAAAATACATAAGGCTCAAAAGCCTCAAAAAAAGCTTTATGCTTTATTTCATTTTTGCCATGTGAAAATCATTTTCAAATTGCATTGGACTCTGAAAATAAAGTTGTTTTTTTTTTTTTAACATTGATCCTAATGCCCTGTACACACGGTGGGACAATCCGACCACAAAATCCGTCGGATTTTTTCTGACAGATTTTGTCTGAAACTTGTGTTGCATATACATGGTCGTACAAAGTTGGCAGAAAATCTGATCGTTCTGAACGAGGTGACGTACAACACGTACGTCGGGATTATAAACAGGCCAGTAGCTTTTGTCTTTTAGTTTATTCTGAGCATGCGTGGCACTTTGTGCGTCAGAATTGTCTACACACAATTGGAATTTATGCGATCGGATTTTGTTGTCTGAAAATTTTAGCTCCTGCTCTCAAACTTTCAAATTCAAATCCGGCAGCAAAAGTCAGATAGAGCCCACACACGATTGGATTTTCCAACAAAATAATCCGATCGGACTTTTTCCATCGGAATTTACGACCGTGTGTATAAGGCATAACTCTGGTTGTCTTGGATGTGCAAATTGGGCCTTATGTTTTCAAGAAAAGGGCAAGTGATTTTTTTATTAAATCTCATGTTTTTGATTACTTTGTATAGTAACTAGGGGTGATTGGACAATTTTACTTGACTTGATTTTGAGACAATTATCTTGTAATTTAGCCATGGGTCCATGATAGTTGAATGGAATTTCCATAAGCTTAAAGAAACACTGAAAATAACTTTATTTTTGCTTTATGTATTTACCTTGCTTTCCCCATTCTGTTGATTTTTCTCCTCTATAGTTGTAACACTGATTAAGTGTCCCTCCAGCAAGTTACTTGTAAAAAACAGTGACATCTCCATCCACTGGTGGATGGGGATGGGCATCCACTGGGCTTCCAGCTACACACTGGTGTAGCTGGAAGCCCAGAGAAAGAATACTGTCAGTAGGACTCCTTTCAAAATGAACTGTTCTATAGTGTAATGCAGCCACCTATTAAATTGAAAGTTGAACGAGAACAAGATATTTAGAAGACAACATTTCAAACAAACTACTGGGGGGAACATATATAGCCCTGCTGCCATATAAATAAGACATAAATAGATAGCTTGTAGGCAGGTGCAGTCTACTTTTTCCACTGCAGGTGGCGCTCATCCACAGCGGCATTGCAGTTGGAGGGGAAGTCAAGAGGAACATAGTTTCCTTTTGGTTTCCTGGGTCACTGGGGTAACTACCTGATTGGATACTGCCATACCATGTGACTCTGACAGCCATCTTGTGTCAGGCAGAATCTATTTAAGGCCCTGACTCCTAGGCTTGGTGTGCATTTCACATGTCGGAAGTGTAGGGACAGGTTACCTATCTGACAGGGACAGTATTAGTGGTAGGGAGATGTCCCAGACGAGGAGGGAAAGTGCAGGGACAAGCCGTCTTACCTTGAAGCCCCCACATTCGGGCACATACCGGCAAGGCTGCATTATATCTATTGAGACAGAAGCTGTCGGAGCATCTGAGATCGGCTGCTACCCTGTTCTCTGCCGTATCCTGTGAGTGCACCCTGTCAGGTTGTCTCCCCATTGGGTAGTTTTGTTTGCTTGGACTTTACCTACAGTACAATTCTTTTACCGCATCTGGACTCTGAGTGTTTACTACCACTGCACCTCTCCACAAGCTAGATAGATAATCCACACACAGCCAAATATCGTTTTCTGCTCTCATAGTGAGCATACAGTATATATTGTTCTCTGCTCCCTTGTGCAAACATACAGTAAATAAAAGAACCTTTTGCTCAGTAGCCATATATACAGTTCTCTTGTCCCCCACAGTAGAATAAACAGTTAAAACAAACCTATCACTGTAAAAACAATTCAGTCATTTAAACAGTTGTTTGCCCCTCAGTAGCCATATAATAAAAATGTCTTAATTGTTCCATTAAGGGAAACAGAGTAGACTGAAGTCGGAGACGTTTAGTTTATACTGCCAATACCCTAGAAGAATTATTGTCTTTTTTCCTCAGAGAAAAATAATAACCATTATTGCCTTCTAGATACTGGTTAGCACAGGTTTTTTTTTGCCCCCAACCAAACTTCTGACTCTTTGCGCCCATGTTCGGACATTGTATTACCCTGATGGTAGCCTCCTTACGATACAGTTGAGTTTGCCCAATTCTAGTCCAGACCATTGCATCTCTACAATATGGCTGTGTGAAACAAGACAGACAGGTACAGTCACTGCACCTAGGAGCAGGTTGTCTCAGGCCTGGTGGGTCACAAGTCACCAGTCCTGGTGTTGGAACTCTTTTCTTCCTTCAGTCTGGAAGATTCTCACAACAGATGCCAGCCTTACAGACTGGAGGTGGCGTCCTGGTTATCTTTTGGTGCAGGAGCATTGGTTGCTGGAGGAAGCTTCCCTCCCAAACCTCTTGACTGCAAGGTCATCTGCCCAGGATTTAGTTAGTCTGTGTGGCATACATAAACCATCTGGGAGGAACCAGAAGTAATGCAGCTCAGAAAAAGCTGACCATATTATGGCTTGGGCAGAACTTCACGTTCCTGCCCTGTTCACCATTTATTTTCCAGGCAAGAAAAATTGGCAGGCGGACTTCTTCAGTCTACAGCTTCTTCACCCTAAAGTGTTTCAAGTCCTGCATACATGGGCTTCCTGGCTTCCAGATTTAATAACAAATGGACCAAGTTTGTCCCCAGGTTCAGAGATTCTGTAGCCATGGCAATGCATACTCTGGTGACTCCATTGGATCAATTTCACCTGATGTATTGCCTTCCGTCTCACTTCACAGCTCTCTCCTGACAGGCCTCTGTATCCAAACAAGGCTCTGTCTCCAAATGGGAGCTTTAAACTATGATCACGTCTGGTTTTTAACGAGCATGCACACTTGCATACTCACATGACCTGCAGGTCCCCAGCAACACCTGGCCATACAATTGGAGACTTCTTCCCACCCAAATTTTTTTTAGAGTCTTTATTTCTTATTTTCCATTAAATGCTGTGTATATATATATATATATATATATATATATATATATATATATATATATATATATATATATATATATATATATATTTATACACACACACACACACACATACATACATATATACACACACACACACACACACACACACACACACAAACTCAAGAGCAAATCCCATTACGAGATAATGACTATATCTTCAACACGGGACAACCCTACATCACTCCTCCTGCCCAGACTTATACCAGATATATTACCACATTTTCATATGACTACAAGAACAAGTAGACAAAAGACGAAAACCTTTTCCATACACTAAAAAATAAACCTTAGTATGTCTTGTATTTATATATGTTCTTTTATCTATTAAACTGAATGTGTTCCATGCCATTCTCCTCTCAGAGAGACAAATTTCTTTAAAATCTCCCACTTTTGAATAAACTTCTTGTATCTACCCTCCCAGGTATGTATGCATTCCTCTGCATCCATAACAATTTTTTTTTTTAAAGATATGTTTTTGTTGAGTTTATAAAAAAAATACAAAGAATTTGTACAAAACAATAAAGCTAGAAAGAAAACAAAACAATATGCCTCCCATGTTTCACTAACACACAGCATGTGAGAGGAAATGAAGAAGCGTTAATCAATTTAAGCCAGGTGTCCAATGCAGAGCGCACAATTCCTCTCAGGATAAAAGTGTGTTTGTTTTGTTTTGTTTACAAAAAAGTACAAAATGCGTAACAAACTTTTTACATACTTGGAAGCAGTTAGATCAGTAAAGATATCCAATAAAAAATTGTTAGGGTGCAGGATATTGGGCAAGCCTAAGGCCCCTTTCACACTAACGTCCCGTTCAGGCCCGCCTGTCAGTTTTTCAGGCGGACCTGAACGGGTGCTCCATAGAGCTCTATGGAGCGTCGGATGTCAGCGGTGACATGTCCGCTGACATCCGACCCGCTCCGATCCGAAAAAGTGTGACGGAGGAAAAAGCTATTTTTCCATCCGTCTGCGGATCGGATCGGGTGACGACGGGCACTGCGGTCCGTCGTCATCCGATCTCCCATAGGGGAGAGCGGCGCTGTGACAGGTCCGTCCCTGCATAATGTGCGGAGACAGACCTGTCATCTCCCTGCTCAGCGGGGATCGGCGGAGTGATCCCCGCTGAGCAAACGGACATCCACGGGGCGGATCAGAACTGATCCGCCCCGTGTGAAAGGACCCTAAGACAGTAAAAATAAAAAAGTCTACCTCTTACCAAAACATTTGACCTATAGGGCAGGACCAGAAGCAGTGCAAGAAGTCAGCAGTTTCCCTGCATCCTCTAAAACAATCAGATTTATGGTGTAAGCCCATTTTACACCATAAAGTGACTTTGGTGGAATATATGTAATTGTATTATCCTGTCTCTAGAAGAGATCACCTTATAGGAAGTGGTAAAGCCATGACAAAAAGGGTACCATAAAAAGCCCACCAACGGGAAAGGAGGAGATATACATGAGGATATTGTTCCTTGTTTATTTTCATTGTCTCACATTTTCAAAGTTTGAATAATGAGGGGAGAGATAGTATTTGACAGGCCTTGATATACCCCTGAACCCATGGGGCATCTGCTATCCTACAGTCTACCATTGTCTCCTCCAACCTTACCCAGATATTTCCAGCTAAGTATTCTAGTCAGAGCTACTTCTCTCTCATTCACATTCGGGAGTCCTAATCCACCCTCTAGTTTAGTCTTCATAAGAATTTGATATGCTAATCTGGGTTTAGCTCCACACAAAATTTGTAAAAATCTGATGCATAAAAGAGAGAAAAGTCTCTGAAAATGCAATAGGCACCATCTGCAGAAAAAAATAAAATCTTTGGTAACACATTCATTTTTATAATATTAATTCTACATAAACACATAAAATGTCTTTGGCCCTACCTTAAACATTTATCTTTATCTTATGAAGTAAAGGGACATAGTTTTAAATATACAATCTTTTTAAATTGTTCGTTAGACATATGCCCATATATTTATTAGCTTTCAGATTACATTTGAATGGCAATGATTGCTTAAGAAAGTTAACCATTTCTAAAGGTAGAGACAATAGAAACATTTTGGACAGAGAAATTAATTTTAAAATTTGACAAAGCCCAAAATTCCTTTAAATCTGCAATCAGATTGGGCAAGGTTATTCATAAAACTGAAACGTAGAACAATATATTGTCTGTGTATGCAGACAATTTATGTTCAATAGTGCCCACCTTAAAACTATGAATATTTGGGTTCCCTCTAATCCTATGGAGCAATGCCTCTATAATCAATTTAAATACAACCCTGCCTTTTCCCATTCCTGATACTAAAAGTCTGTGAAAGAATTCCGTTAACTTTAGTCCTATCAGAGGGCACGTTTTATAAGGCCAGGATCCATTTTAATAAGTTAGGTCCTAAGCCCAAAGCCTTTAGGGCTTCTTTGGGAAAATAAATAGTCTATCCTGTCCTGCTTTTTCAGTGTCTGCTGACAGAAATAGACTGTGCGGGGGTATGTCCCCCGCCTCCCCCCCCCCCCCAGTGGGTTAACTGTAAAGCCCTAATCAAAGCATCCCTGGATTCTCTCCCCTTGATGAAGCCTACCTGGTCTGGATAGACCACTTTTGGGAGCAGGTGTTGTAGCCTGGATGCCACCACCTTTGCGAAGATCTTGTCACCCAGGTTCAAAAGAGATATTGAGCAAAAATTTACACTGTGTTTTGTTTTACCCTCTTGGGGATGACCGTAATATAGACCAACAAAGGCTCTGAAGATATTGCCTATTTTCATCCCCGATCAGAGAGTTCAAATAATTTGATAAATGAGGGATTAAAGAGGAATACGTTTATGATAATAAGCTCTAGTATATCTGTCTGGCCCCAGACTTTTCCAGTAAGGAAGGCTCCTAACATTAAATTCTATTTCTTCCAGCAGTTTCTCGAAAGAAGCGATCGTTTTGGAATATAGTATTGGATCTTGCACCCTGGCTAGTTATTGCCAAACTTTCCCCCACTGAAGTAAAATCTCCTGGTGTGTTCTGTCCTCTGTAAGTGTATAGAGGCTATTATAAAAAATAATTGTTTAGCAAGCTGATCAGAATGAAAAAATGTGTTTTTTCCCTACGAGGACAACAATTTGTGCACACGGCAGGTCTCCCTCATTTTCCGTAAAGCTCAAGCCAACAATTTCACTGGTGTTTTTTTTTTCCCCCACTTTCATAAAGTTTGTGGGCCCAGTATCAGTATTTTTTCCAGAAGCTGTTTATCGAGGAGGTGAGATAGTTGGCCTCTTGAAAATCTCTAACCTCTCAGAAGATGGCAAACCTTTATGATTATTTTCTAAATGCTGTATGTCTGTTAATAATTGCTGGGTTTCCTTCAATCTTTGCTTTTTAAGCTGGGATCCCTGAGAGATTAGGATCCCTCTAATCGCTGCCTTGTGCTCCTCCCATACCATACCTTTAATACATCTTCTGTACCACCCAAATCTCTTTGATGTCTCCAAGCTCCAGAACCTTATCCAGGGATTACCAAACCCAGATAAAACGGAAATCCCAGTTTTCTCCATTCAGAAACAATATTCTGGAGCTTTGCATTCTTCATTAGTATCATTTATATATTTTTTATTTCACTGTGTTATAAGATCCAGGTTTATTCCAGATTAGTGAACAGCTGCGGGCGTTCAGTAGGGTTGCTTATTCATGTTATAATTGATAGATGTCTCTTGCATACTTTATGGGGATTTTTTTGTAGTAGTTTGCAGTAATGAACTTATAATAGGATATGACAGGGCCTTGTGGTTTAGGGGCTGTCAGACATCTCAGTTGGTGATTCACTTAGCCATCTATGGCCATCATAGTACAGTATTACTACATTACAGTGGAAATGTAGGGATAGATTGGGTCATTTCTTCAATGCTTCCATGTGAAAATTTAAATTTGAGGTTTCATTGTCCTTTAATCCTCCTAGAATAAGCAGCAGGATGAAAGGGAAGTATCATGGAGGAGGAAGCCTTTGTGTAATATAAGCAGTGTAACAGTTAGAGCCTGGGTAATAGTTGTAATTAATTTGGAAAATCACAGGGGAGCTGGCAGGCAGACTTCCTCTCTAGAGTTACTCATAATGAGATAACACTGGCTTTGGCAATCGCCTAGGCCCAATGTGGCGCTGGGATCTGAAAGAGAATGAAGTTTAATAATCGCCTGAACAATCTGCATCCCTCCTCACTCCCTGAGATGGAGAACAAGGATACTGAGTATAACTGTAACAATTACTTTTAGATTTGAAACAATGATACAGCAGTGCAGATTGTGTTTGAAATCCTAAAATGTTTTTTAAAGCGGACCCATCAGTAAAAGTCTGCATGAATAAATTCCTGCCATGCCACATTACAGCAACAAGAAAGTTACTAATAAAATATTTAATCTCACCTGCTGTTTTAGTTAAAGCTATAACATTTTGAATTTCCCATCACTTTCTGTGAAAGCAATAAAGATCTCTAGGACAAAAAAGAGAATGAATCTCCCAGTGCAGGCAGCAGTCATACAGCCTAGGCACAGGGACCCTGTGTAGGCAACAGTCACACAACCTAGGCACTAGGACCTCAGGCAAGCAGCAGTCTCACACTCCAACCGGTAGAATACAGTGCAGGCAGCAGTCACTCAGCCCAGTCAATAGGACCTCAGGCAGGTAGCAGTCTCACAGTCCAACCAGTTGGACTCAGTGCAGGCAGCAGTCAACCCAGGCAATAGAACCTCAGGTAGCAGTCTCACAGTCCAGCCAGTAGGACACAGTGCAGGCAGCAATCACTCAGCCCAGGCAATAGGACCTTAGGCAGGTAGCAGTCTCACAGTCCAACCAGTTGGACACAGTGCAGGCAGCAGTCAACCCAGGCAATAGAACCTCAGGTAGCAGTCTCACAGTCCAGCCAGTAGGACACAGTGCAGGCAGCAATCACTCAGCCCAGGCAATAGGACCTCAGGCAAGCAGCAGTCTCACAGTCCAACCAGTGAAACAAAGTGCTGGCAGCAGTCATATAGCCTAGACAAAAGTACCCTATGCAGACAGGTGTTTTTTTTTTTCTTAAACAGAAAAGGACCCCTATGCTGTTGTGCTAATGCGCACATTACAGTGCTCTTTACCATAACATGGGACAATACATAAATGTATCAATGCGATGTTGTGCCATTCATTATGTGTGGTACTCTCCAATGTACGTATTTTGCAACACACTAATGTGCATTGCTGTGCACTGACAAAAAACAGTGCAAGCATTATTTTTTAGCAGTACACCGCAATTCACGGCATTCTTTTGTTGTGCTGTGCTGGAAAGCATATCCGTCAGAAAGCTGCATTTGGGTGCCAGACAAATGAATGGCACCACATTGCACCACAGTGTGTAACGTACAGTACATTGCTGCAATGGCATTATTTAGACAGGCAATTGAGTTTCATCTGTTGGACAACTACACAGGAAACCTGATTTGCCGTTATATAGGAACAGATGTACTTATGCATCCATTTTTATGACCTATTTACATATGTGCATTGCAGCAAGACGAGCCTTAACATGAGTGTTACTGCAGCGTAACATGTGTTGCTGCATGGTAGTGCCTTTCACTTTGAATTTCACCTCAAAACAGTAGGCAGTGCAACAAATTGCATTGTGTATGTGTTGGTTCATTTCACTGACCCACTCATGGGGCAAGGCTGTGGTGTCCTCTCCTGGAGTTTGGGCAGCAGCCGTGGCGGCTCTGGTGTCCACTCCTCCAGCTTCCCCTGCCATGTGTCTTCCAACAAAGTGCTAGGCATCCAATAGGATTGCAAAAAAAGGGGAGATAACACTGCGCTAAACCAAAAAAAGGCAAAACATTTAAGAAAAATAACTTTCTATAGCAGCTAACACTCAAACAAAGTCAAACAAATTTGGAGAAACATAGGTGTAGCGCTTAAGCACTTAAAGTCATAAATGACGTGTGCCCAAATAAATATGGAATCAAAAACACACAATAGTGCACAATATACAATGTGAAGTCCAGTGATAAAACTAGTTTGTGAAAGTCTATCTTGGAAAACTCAAATACAAATAAGAATTAGCAGTGATGTCCCAGAAACAATAACTGAATCCAATAGGATTGCCCGATGCTTTGGGAAATCGGGAAACAGGTCTCACAGACCTGTCTCCTGATTGGCAGGGAGGAACTTTAGTGTGATAATAGGGAAAAATGAATTCACTATGGTCACACAACTGGGTGGTCTCGGAGCGCAATGCTCTGTGCTCTGAGCTCACCCTTTTTGAAGCCTATTAGAGCCTCTGGCTCTAATCAGGTGCTTCAAAAAACCACCCCACCGTACTGGAATTGATGGTCCGGCGGCACTGATATGTAGATCAGGGGGCCGGACGCATGGATGGGGAGGACGGCGCCCGTGCACCCTCTATGGACGGGCTGCCACTGGTCACTAGTGATGTCAGTATCAGTTAGTGACCCTCCCAGATAGTGTTTGTTAGTGCAAAATTTCACTCCCGCTCCCACTATAGGTCGCTGATCACCACCATTACAGTATAGCATCATAGCTGTGTAAATTCCAGTATATATACCATAGTTTGTAGAATATAACTTTCACACAAACAAATTAATATACACCTATTGGGATTTTTTTTATTTTACCAGAGACGTAGCAGAATACATTGTGGCCTAAATGTATGAAGAAATTTGATTTTTTTTATTGGATATTTTATTATTTATTACAGGTACTTATATAGTGCCATCAATCTATGCAGCACTTTACATATATATTATGCATTCATGTCAGTTCCTGCCCTCATGGATCTTACAATCCAAGGTTCCTAATTAGCATTCATACATACACATAGTGGGGCCAATTTGGACAGGAGCCAGATAACTTACCAGCATGTCTTTGGAGTGTGGGAGGAAACCCACGCAGGCAGAACATGCAAACTCTGCGCAGATAGTGTCGTGGTTGGGATTCGAACCAACAACCCTAGTGTGGCTAGGCGGAAGTGCTAATATGTTCCATGACAGAAAGTAGAAAATGTTGTTTTGTTTATTAATTGTTGGTCTTTTTTTTTGTTATTTAATAAAAACTAAAAAGATAATATAAATTTAATTTGCATGCAGAGTTCCATTTGCCAGTTAAAGTAGCGCAGAGCTGAACAGCAAAAAAACGCTTTAGCCATGAAGGGGGTAAAACTTTCTGGAGCTCAAGTGCCCTAAAATTTCAGAAACTTGTTGTGTTGCTGAGCATTGGCTTAGTGCATTGGGGTGCCATTCAAAATGAAAGTCACTGCTATTCTTGTGTTGTGTGTTGCTGTAATGGCCGCCTTACCATCAATAAGCATGTGGACACTAAAAATTGCTGCAAATGTGTAGCTGTTCCCATATGATGACAAATCAGGTTTCCTGATTATTTCTCCAAACTATGAAACGATATATAAAAGAATTATAAAAGAGTCTTCTCACACCATTTTATTACAATATTGCCCATGTTACCAAGGGCTTTACCGCAAATGCAGTGAAACAAACCCCACATGCTTTGGTGTGATGAAATGCCACACATTTAAATTGCAGCCCCAACATAGCTTGTCGACAGATGTATTCTCGCTATTTTGTGGGAGCAATTCTTGAAGCACATGATGCACATATAATAAACATCAATTGTGCACTTACTTATAGCAACCTATAGGCACTAGGGACCAGGGCAGGCAACAATGTCACAGTCCAGGCACTAGGACCCAGTGCAGGCAGTAGTCTAATGCCCTGTACACACGGTCGGAAATTCTGACGGAAAAGGTCCGATCGGATTATATTGTAGGAAAATCTGTTTGGATTATATTGTCGGAAAATTTGATCGTCTGTGGTTGGAAATTCTGGCGGAAAAGGTCCGATCGGAAAAATTGAGAGCAGGATCTAAAATTTTCCCACAAAAAAATCCAATCTGACTTTTTTCCGATCGTTTGTAGAGAACTCCGATCGGACAAAGTGTCACGCAAGCTCAGATTATATTACGAGACCAAAGCTAATAGCTACTAGCCTCTACGTAGTCCCGTCATACGCAACCAATGTTACCTCGTTCCAAACGATCGGATTTTCCAACAACTTTGTCCGACCGTGTGTATGCAACAACAGTTTCAAACAAAATCCGTCAGAAAAAATCAGACGGATTTTGTGGTCGGAATGTCCGACCGTGTGTACAGGGCATAAGGCTCCTTTCACACCTATGCAACAGTGCGTGCATTTTTTTGTGCGTCGCACAAAAACTCGCACCAAAAAAGTGCTGCACCAAAATGCATGGTACTTTGGGGTAGATTTACAAAAACTGGTGCACTCAGAATCAGGGGCAGCTGTGTATGGTAGCCAATTAGTTTCTAACCTCAGCTTGTTCAATTAAGCTTTGGCAATAAAACCTGGAAGCTGATTTAATGCAGAGCTGCACCAGATTTTGCATACTCCTGTTTTGGTGAATAGCCCTTTTTGTTACTATACGTTTTGGTACACAATTTCAGGCGTACATTTGCAAGGTTGCATAAGGGAGCCTTTAAGAATTATTGGCATCGCCATCTACTTGGAAAAAGGGATACGTGTTTTTTGTGCATTGCTGGAATGTGTGCAAAATCATGCAGATTCCCGCTATGCACAAAAAGTGCACATAACTTTTGTAGGCATGTGGCGGAGCTAATAATTGTTACAGTTCAGGCACTAGGACCCAGTGCAGGCAGCAGTCTCACAGTCCTGGCATTAGGACCCAGTGCAGGCAGCATTCCCACAGTCTGGGCACTAGGACCCAGGGCGCCGCACATTCCTCTCATTCCAGTGAATGGGGCTGATTGTTGCAGTTCTCTCCACTCAGTGTTGGGCTCTCCGCTCTCTGTGAATGATCTCTGCTCTGTCTGGCTGCATCATGCACTCCGCTCTGGTCGCCTCCTGCAAGCCCTGTGCCCAGACTGTGCCCCGGGGACTCCAATGAGAGGTGAGCGCTGCCCTTTGTGTGTTCTGAGGACTGTATATGGGACACTGCTGGGGACCTAGGCTCTGATAGTGGCTGGCAACCTAGCCTGTGCCCATGTGGCACCTGGAGTGTGCAAGTCTGACCTGCCACAGATTCCTGACTATTATACCCGGTCAGCACATGGCTCAAGCTGTACCTCCCAATCTCATTCCTGCTATATTCAGATTTCACAGGAACACTTCCAGGATTTGGGGAATTGTTCCTGCAGAGACCACATTGATCACCTTCCTGATCACCTCCCTGCACCGATCACCTTTACATGCAATACTTCAGTGATAACTGGCACACAGTGAAATACAATTCTCTTCAGTTATAAAAACTGGCACACAATGAGATGCAGTGCTCTTCAGTTATAATAACTGGCACACAGTGAGATGCAGTGCTCTTTGGTTATAATAACTGGCACACAGTGAGATGCAGTGCTCTTTGGTTATAATAACTGGCACACAGTGAGATGCAGTGCTCTTCAGTTATAATAACTGGCACACAATGAGAAGCAGTGCTGTTTAATGCTAACTGTCACACAGTGCTTCTCAGTTATACTAACTGTCATCCAAAAACAGTCACCCAATAAAAATTAATAACGGTCACACAATAAGAGGAAGTGCTTCTCAGTTACAATATCTGTTACACAGTGAGATGCAGTGCTTTGCATTAATAATAACTGTCACAATAAGATGCAGTGCTTCTCAGTGATAATAACTGTCATGCAGTGAAATGTAGTGTTCCTCAGTAATAATAATTTTCACACTGCAAGATTTTTTTTTTCAAAACAATAGTATGTGTGTCAGTTATTATAACTGAGGACCAATACATCTCACTTTGTGACAGTTATCACTGAGAAGCACTGCAACGTACAGAGCGTGATTTACTAAAGGCAAATAGACTCACCAGCCATTGTCATCTGTGGCCAGTCTCCTTCTAGGTACCAATCTTTCCACAATTTCTTTTGCGGGAGTTTGTTCATCTCTGCAGATGCAGACAGGCAGTTAGGAAACTTTCCTCCCCGCCGCTGCAACTGTCAGCATAGCAGCGGGTAGTTTTGCACCTGAGGGGGCGGAGCCTTATGAGATTCATAGGCACTAATTCCCCATCAGGTCCGCTCCCCTTATGATTGTTAGCAGGTAGTGGGCGGATCCTCTTTCAATAGACAGCCTTCTATTGGCACTAGAATTTTCCCACTGCCAGTGTTCCATCAGATTACGCGACCCTTCAGATTTCGTAACAGAAGTGACATTCTGTCAGGGCCATCTTGGTACACCCCGCTCTCCGCCACACTAAGCCTACAGTCTGAAGTTGCCAAGTGGACAACTTTTTACACCCACCGAAGTCTTGCATTTCAAACTTATTTTTACCACTAAACTGAACTTGTATAGTGAAATGCAGTATTTAGAACTCTATGACACTGTTTAGATGTTGAATTTTAAAAGCAGCGGCAAGCTTTCTGATCGCACACATTTGCTGATCTCACTGAAGACTTTTAAAATTCAACATTAAAACAGTGTCGCTGACTTCTAAATACTGTATTTCACGATATAAGCTCAGTTTAGTGGTAAAAATAAGTGTGGAATGCAAGACTTCAGTGGGTGCAAAAAGATATCCACTTGGAGAATTCAGACTGTAGGCTTACTGTGGCTGAGTGCGAGGTGTACCAAGATGGCCGTGACAGAATGTCACTTACGTTACATGTCTTGATGCGTCACCTTATCTGACGGAACACCTGCTGTCAATTACAAGCCGATTGGACCTAATTGGAGCTGGTTTCTTCATTTCCCCTTTAGACTCCTCCCACTGCACCATCACTAGTGGCTTCCAGCTGTGAAGCTGACAGCATCCTTAACAACCAGTGTCAGGGAGAGAGTAGCGGCAGAAAAGATGCTCTGCTGCACTGTGTACAGGAACAAGCATGCTGCCTGTCTCTGTACATCAAGTTAGAGTAGGTCTCAATTACCTCCAGTTGTATCACATACGAGCTGGAGGTCATCGTTTTTGAATTTTCTGCATTATTAGTGCCACTTGTAAAAGTTGCACTATTATGAACTACCTGAATCTGCTGTACTACTATCAGTCATTGAATTCCCTCCATAGTATGTCTCTTCTGCATTAAAAAAAATTGCCTGTTCACATTAATTTTTACTTAAGTCTGATACACACAATCAGATTATAGGACGAATAACCGTCCATTTTTGTTGAATGCTAGTCTCATATCGAAAGTGAGGAGGTTACTCAACTTATGAAAATTTTCATACAACAGAATACAACTTTGGAAGTGATGTGTTGAATTGTTTTGAATTGTATTCTATTCCTTCGTTTCCAAGCATGCGTAGTCTTGCTCTTGCGATTTTTTTATTTATTTATTTTGGACGAAAACTGTACTAATTAAAACGAAAAATCAGATGTGTTTACTTACGAAAAAAGCATGCACCTTCGGATTTTGTAGTCCAAAAAGTCGGAATCGGCTGTCAAAAGTATTATACTAACAATCAGATAATCAGCGATTTTTCATCCTACCAAATATTACTTATCGTGTGTATAGGCCATGACAGTTCCACTTTAACCCATATCAGTAACATTTTGCTAAGACTGGAGAATGCAAAATCTGGTGTAGCTTGGCATGGTAGCCAATCAGCTTGTAACTTCAGCTTGTTCAATTGAGCTTTGAAAAAAAAAAATGCAGAGCTACACCAGAATTTGCACTTTCCAGTTTTACTAAATGAACCCCTCTGCGCATTGTTGTGTATGCAGCACTGTAGTAAGCAATGAGCCCATACACACAGCTGCACCTACCTGCAAAAATGTGAACTGTGTATAGCTGCGCAGAAAAAAAGTAGGAGGTCTCTGCATCTAGGGCCATGCAGATCTGCAGATTTTATGTGCCAATGCGCATACAATCATATAAACGCACCTAAGTACGGGCACACGTAAATTTGTAGCCATTCTTTTGAATGAAAGAAAAAATTTACACATATAAATGCTGGACACATCTAAACACGAGTACTTTAGATGCGTATTTTCTGCAGGATCTTCTGCCAGCAAGAACCCGTGGCTTCTCTGTAGTACAGGTAGGGTGCTCACTTATGACTGATACATGTAGATGAGCACTTCAGAGAAGCAAAAGCTCCAATCAAATAAATCTTCCAGTATGCTGGAAAATGTGTTGCTTGGGAGTAATGCTTTACAAAAATCGTTTATGGCGAAGCTGAGAAGTGGTTGGTGTACTCTGCAGCTGATAAGATGTAGAATGAAGAAGAGAAACGTCTGTATACCAGTGCTGAAAGAGTTTTTGGAGAACAGAAGAGCGTCAGTCTTATATCATTGACTTATAAAAGATCTGTCTATGTATGGCAACTAATTTATTGAAATTGGTGCAATTTATCGCGAGGAGCAGTCAGTTTAGCGATGCTTGCCTATGCCCCATGTGACCTTGTTACAACATACATACTGAAGGCCTGGAAGGTGCAGTGTTTTTGTTCTCTCTTCTCCATTATTTTAGGCAGGAACCCATTTACTAGACCCTTGGGAAATTAATAATATAACCAGTGCTATGTTTAGCTCAGATTTTCTATAGATGGTTGGGGAGGATAATTTCTCAATGTCCCATCAAGATGTGGGTGAAGATGGCTTCCCATCCCATTGGCTGTTTGCTTCTTTGGAGTGTGAAGGCAGCAGAGGTGGAGAAGAGTCGGCTCCCTTGTTGCTTGTGTGCTGTTTCCAGTTGTCATTGTTAACTTGTCAGGGAATGTTGGGCTTCCGCATAAGTCAAATGCCACCACTAATGTAAGAATCTTTGGAGTTTAAAGGGTTCTATAAGCTGATTTGAAGTGCATCTGTCACACAGAAGGCAAGATTACGGAATGCAGAGCAAACTGAGACCTTGTAGAATTAGAGTTTACTTATTAAATTCATGGAGTCATTGCCACGGAAATTCTGATTCCCCCATATTGTGCCTCTGCTCCCTCCTACAAGGCCATGGTATCTCTCATGGCTATGATTTTCCTATTTGTAGCTGGATCCTGCAATGTTTTGATTAATATGGAAAATCCAGAAGTGTAATACAGTATTTTCATTAAAGGAGTTGTAAACCCTTGGCTTTTTTTTTTTTTTTTTTTTTTTTTTTAAATAACAAACATGTTATATTTACCTCCACTGTGCAGTTCGTTTTGCTCAGAGTGGCCCCAAACCTCCTCTGTGGTCCACACAGTGGCTCTAGAGGCTCCTCCCCTCATCGAGTGTCCACATTGGAGAAGCGACCTCCTTGGTGGACACCCGTGAGAGCACACTACCGAGTCCATTCATGCAGACTGCAGGACTCGGCCCCGCTCCCCACAGCGCTGCGTCATTGGAGTTGATTGACAGCAGCGGGAGCCAATGGCTGCGCTGCTATCAATCTATCCAGTCGGGACACGACACCAGCTACAAATGGTGTGCTCCTTCCCAGACAGAGGATGACAGCGTCCAGGTAAGTAAACGGGGGGGGGGGGGGAGGGGGGAGCTGGGGGTGTAAAGGTGTAAACCCATTAAGGTGTAAACCCAAAAATGTAATAGATAGCAGCTTTCTAGTCCTTTAGATATGGTGACTGCTTTAACCACTTACAGACCGGACCATTTTGCTGGTCAAGGACCAGACCACTTTTTGCGATTCGGCACTGCGTCGCTTTAACTGACAATTGCGCGGTCATGCGACGTGGCTCCCAAACAAAATTGATGTCCTTTTTTTCCCACAAATAGAGCTTTCTTTTGGTGGTATTTGATCACCCCTGCGGTTTTTATTTTTTGCGCTATAAACAAAAATAGAGCGACAATTTTGAAAAAAACGAATTATTTTTTACTTTTTGCTATAATAAATATCCCCCAAAAATATATAAAAAAACATTTTTTTCCTCAGTTTAGGCCGATACGTATTCTTCTACATATTTTTGGTAAAAAAAATCGCAATAAGCAATTATTGATTGGTTTGTGCAAAAGTTATAGTGTTTACAAAATAGGGATAGTTTTATGGCATTTTTATTAATAATTTTTTATTATTATTTATTTTTATTTTTTTACTAATAATGGCAGCGATCAGCGATTTTTATTGTGACTGCAACATTATGGCAGACACATCGGACATTTTTGACACATTTTTGGAACCATTCACATTTATACAGCAATCACTGCTATATAAATGCAGTGATTCCTGTGTAAATGACACTGGCAGTGAAGGGGTTAACCAGGGGGTGGCAATGTAGGGGTTTAAGTGGAAGTAAACTCCCCTATCGCCAAGGAAGCTGCCATCTTTGCCTCTGTTTAATCTTCAACTGCTATGGTGCTGCACATGTGATTCGTTATGACACCAGCCATTGGATGGTTTGATAGTTTGACTGAGAGCACAGCCAATGTGCAGTTAGCATTCCCGGCATGCCTTTTTTTTTAACTGTTTAAATCGATGGGTTTACTTCCACTTTAAGTGTTCCTAGGGGTGTGTTACTAACTGTTGGGGGGGCTGGGCTTTCATTTAGTGAACACTGATCTCTGCTCCAATCACATGGAGCAGAGATCAGTGTCACTAGTTGCTAGGCAGAATAGGGAAATGCTGTTTACAACGGCATTTCCTCCATTCAGCCACCCCGTGAGACTTTCGGGGGCATGCCCGCGGCGATCGAGTCCGCAAGACCCGCGACCAAACTCACAGGGGTCCCGACTGGCGCGCTGCCGGTGGCGCGTTCGCGATGGCAGGGCGGCATTAAAGATTGGACGTACCTGTACACCAATATGCCTGCCCGTGCCATTCTGCCGATGTACATCGGCGTGCACCGGTCGGGAAGTTGTCCATACATAGATCAAAATTTGGCCACTTCATCAGCTACCAGACTAATTTCAATCCCTTTATGGGCAGGGTACACAAATCAATCTATCAATCAACCGTATTGAAATGGTCACACCCATTCAGGAGATTTGGAATATATTGAAAGAACTGGAAAATGGGGGATTTTTATGGTGCCACAAATATAACAACAAATTTTGATAAAAAGTAAAACAATATTTTATTAATAGAAAAGTATAAAAAGCGAGTAAACACATGTTGACTCTCATATACGGACAAACATATATGAAAATATCACAGCATAATAATAACAAATAAATATAGTGCATATGGAGCTGATAAAGCTATATAACTGCCTGTTAGCTCAACATGTTTCGCAAATTGCTTCTTCAGGAGTTGCAAGGCAATATATTGGCTACAAAGGAATACAAAAGACAAACTATGAGATATCAAACAACAACAATTGTAACAATTTAGAAAAGGCAAATAAATTTCAATAAAAAATGAAAAATTAGGCACTTACATGATACATAGGGCATATAACATCCTAATTTATGGGCTATTGCGGTGCTGGAATGCGCATGTAGTCATGTGCAATCTCTTATGGTTATGTTTTTGCTATTTGTAGCTGGACCCCGCAATGTTTTGACTATTATGGAAAATCCAGAAGTGTCATTTGGTCTTTTCATTAAAGCAGAACTAAACCCAAATCCAAAAATGTAATATAGCAGCTTACTAGTCCTTAGATATGGTGACTGCATTAAGTCAACCTTACATGGATCGAAATTTGGCCGCTTCATCAGCTACCAGCCGAATTTCAATCCATGTATGGGTGGGGTACACAAGTTGATCTATCGATCAACTATTTGGGTTTTTCCAGAACCGTTAGTGCTGCTGGCTATAGCCAGCAACACTGATCATTGTATTCTGATGACGGGGAGGTCTCCCCACTGTCAAAATATAATACCACAGTGGCAGAATTCCCCCCATCCACCTCGAATGTGTGAATGGGGGAACTGGATAATTTCATTGTATGAAAAAAAAATCAATGTATGGGCTTCCTTACTTGAATTTAAAAAAAAATGAGAAGTATGGGATTGGGGGGGGGGGGGGGGGGATATTCACCTAGGTGGATGCTGCATCTGTCTCCCACCGGCTCTGCATGAAAATTGAGAGATCAAATACCACTGATCTTTCAGTTCTCCCCTCCGCTCTGAGCAGAGAGCCGTGACTGTCATCGGCTCTCTGCTCTCCCCTCCAGCACTCACTGGGGCTCTGGGCTGTGGAGGGGGACGAATGGGTTGGCTCAGGCTCTCAGTGGCTCACTAAGATTTGCCGGTCAAAGCTTCTGAGTGGATCCCGACCATATGGTCAGGATCTTTTCAAAGCCTGGACCGGATCTGTGACTTCAGACAACAGCGGGCTTCAGCTTTGGCTATATATCTCCTTTTGGATTTCTTCCTTGATATTCATTTGACGACCTTGCCAATAAAATTCCTTAGGCTCAAGTCACAAATCTTGAATGAAAGGATAAGTATCTTTATTTTGGCCATGTGACTGTAAACAAATCCCATTGGGCTCAGCTAAAAATAACTGTCCCTTTTTGAAGATAAATAACTTTTTCCATTAGCATTTTGAAATTAGATTTTTCTGTACTAGGCTGACAATGCGCACTCACTGCACGATATCTATGGAAGAACAGTGTTTTTCCCCATAGACTTTGCATGTGATTCGGACTACAAACACCTCCCCCTGCTTTCACACTGGAGCGGTGCGCTGGCGGAACGCTCAAAGTCCTGCAAGCAGCATCTTTGAGGCGCTTTAGGAGAGGTGTATACACCGCTCCTACAACGCCCCTGCCCGTTGAAATCAATGAGCAGCGCTGGCAAAGCTCCGCTGCAGCGGTGCTTTTGCAAGCACTTTGCGGGCACTTTTAACCCTTTTTCGGCCGTTAGTGGGGGGTTAAAAGCGGCCTGCTAGCAGCTGAAAAGGGCCATAAAAATGGCGCTAAAGCGCCGCCAACGCCCCTCGCTGCTCAGTGTGAAAATGCCCTTAGGGCTGTTTTCCTTCTGGAAGGTAAACCTCCACCCCAGTCTCAAGTCTTTTGCAGACAGGTTTTCTTCTACGATTGCCCTGTATTGCCTCCATCCATCTTCCTATCAACTCTGACCAGCTTCCCTGTCCCTGCTGAAGAAGAGCATCCCCACAAGATGATGCTGCCACCATAGTTCACGATGGGGGTGGTGTGTTCAGGGTGATGTGCAGTGTTATTCATCTTCCCATCAACTTTGGTCCTGTTGTCTAAAGGGGAACCGTATGCTGGGGGGCTCTGTCCCTGGGCAGAAGGAAGAAGCCAGAGGGAGAGAGCAGCAGAAGAAGCCTCACATACTTTTAGCCTCAGCTAGGCTTAGCTAAGCCATCCTCTGAGCCATTGAGACCTGTCCAGCAGGAGGCCTTTTCAGCAGTGATGTGCCACAAGATCCACCAAAAGTGCAGTGACTAGCTTCAACCGCTACACCCCAGAGCTTATAGATTAGAAGCAGCCAGGTGCAATAAATACCCAGCTATCTCTCTGCAAAGGGACAGCTTAGAGCCACTTAAAGCCAGCACAGCTTCCCTACACCTCTTGCTTTGAAAATCAAAGGAGCTGATCCGTTTTTTCCTACGGGAGAACAACCATGTGATTATTTGGTAGCAGAGACAGTGTCAAGTCCTCAAGTTGAATTTAACCTCCCTGGCGGTATGATTATGTCAGATTTTTGATGCTCAAAGCCGTACATTGTTTTGCATGTAAATTTTGCGTTTTATATTGTAGGCCTGTAATTCTTAGTAATAATTTACTTAAATATGTCCAAACAAGAGTCTAATAGACAACCCGAGTATTATAAAGTTTGGAACACAAAATCATAAATTATAATAAAATAAATAATTATAACAAATAATAATATAATAATAATAAAATTTGTTCAATCATGTAAACAAATCAAAAGCACAGAAATTTGCTCAGTTGCAAAATTGTTGCTGTCGTTACTTTCAGTGTTTGATGACTAAGATCCCCACAAATCGCTATCGCTCAATTCTGCAAGTGATTCTAGTTTATTATCGCTGTTTTCTAGCTGGTCTAAAACCACTTTTGACATAAAGGGACACTTTTTTTGGTTGCTATGGACAATTTCCAGTTTGCAGGCAGAAAGAACAGTAAATATAAGATAAAACTGCATGCAGGACATTGGATAAAACATTAGGGACAAAAGGGAGGTGGAATGATTTGATACAGTAATGTAATCTGTAAGATTACAGTGTACTGTATGTATTATGTGGTTTCAACTTTTTGCATTTAGCGTCGGGCTCCGTCCTTGTGCGTTGCAACGCTCGCGGGGAACGGAGCCCGGCATTGTGATACATCGAGTGGGGGACACAGCCCACGGACACAGCGGGGAGACATCACAGGATCCTGGGGACAAGATAAGTACCTGTACCTGGATACTGCAATGCAATCCCAAATGTGGCTCGGGGTTACTGCTTTTGCTAGTGAAAATTCACCCTGAGCCACACTTGGGAATACTGCCAGGCAGGTTAAGCTACATTCTGGGCATCCCATCCCTACCCAAGCGATAATAAACCAAAAAACAAAGCGAAGCACTTTAAACTGTTTTTGACTACTAAGCGAATGCCGAAAATTCCTGTTGCCCAGCTGTTTATGCGAGGGAGAACCCAAAAATATAGCGGCTCCTATGGGGGTAGCGCTACTTTGGGACACATCAAAACGCAACATTTCGGGGGCCACACATGACCTTTTAATCAGGGTGATATTAATGAAGGGGTCCTGGATGGCCCTATAAATGTTACATTTTCGTGTGATTTTACAGTAAAAGCTTGAGCTTTGGACTACATTCCCACTTGAGCGTCAGTATCTTCGGTCATTTTTCATGCTTTTTTTTACGTTTGTATGCATGTTTTTCCTGTGTTTTTTAGGCTTGAGCATTTTTGTTTTAGTCAAGGTAAAGCTAGTTACTAGGAAGAGGAGACAGTTGTTAGGTGCATCGAACCCTTTACATCCCTTGGTTGAATCAGGTATGGTATTAAATGGGAATATAGTCACTTGTCTATATCATTCATCTCTCTGTATTCTAGTTCCCTGGCTTTGTAAAACATTCTGATTTTGTTATATACCAAATTATTTTTTGTATGGAATACTGTCTGTGTTGCTGCCCCTGACCATAAATCACAGGCCAGTTCTGTGGGGTTCCAAGAACCCTGACCTACAAAGCTTCCTACACTCTATAGGCACAGTAAATGTATTATGAGTATATACAGAAAGACGGAAGAGAAGAGGGGTGAAGAAGAGGAGGGACAGGATATGGAAAGACCGGGGCAAAGCGAGAAATGAACGTTGTGGTGTTGGAGTGCCGTCATCATTTTCCTCTGAACAGCTGGCAGAATCCCACAGCAGTGAGTAGATTGTGAGACACTCCGTAGTAGTAGGATTTTCTGATGTCTTCAAAAAGTCTGTGTTGTCGCCAACAAATGGTAAGCTTCCAGTTCTTCCCTGCAGCTTGTATTGTAGGATCCACAGCTGGAACATGATTGGCCGCTGGAAGTAACACGCACACTTCTTTAATTCAGGAATTAAACTTGCGGCTCATTGTACCTTTGGATTTGCGGGGCCTTGTGTTCGTTTTCACAGAAACAGATCATTGTTCTGTGCTAAATTCTGATCACTGGCCTTCAAGAAACATCTGGATGGTGTTTGGTTTCACCAGCTGAAAGTGGCACAGCTTGTAATTTAACCCTTGAATGTTACCTTCCAAATGGGACAACAGGTACCCATACACGGAATGAAAGAAAGAAAGAATCACAAATGGATGACCATTAATGCGTAACTCCACTTTTGTTGAGAAAAAAAACATTCCCCTCTGGGTGATCTATGTACCATGCATAGATTATAACAACCTTTGTTGCAGATTCCTACCTTTTGTTATGCCGCGTACACACGGTCGAACTGTTTGACGTACTTGTGTGTGGGCTTCAGCGGACTTTTTCAGCGTGCAGTCCGGAGTACTAAGAATTTCGGATTTTCCAAAAATCTGTCCGTCGTACTTTGGTTTCAGCGGACAGTACGGTCGTCAGTATGCTAGTTCGACGGACTAAGAATGGCGCATGCCCAAAAAGGATTTACACGGCGGAAGGGTGCTTTGCTGTGTCTTGGACTTCCTATTTCTAGTCCCGTCGTACGTGCTGTACACGTCATCGCGCAAGCTTTCGACGGACTGTTTGTGCATCCGTGTGTGGTCAAGTCCGTTCAGTGGAAAGTACAACGGATTGTCCGTTGGATTGTATGACGGACTAAGTACGTCAAACAGTTCGACCGTGTGTACGCGGCATTACTCTGAAGAAATCCCTGTGTGTTTGCCTGTGCCTATATTCTTAGCGGGTCTAATGGGAGTGGTTTCATAATTATCAGTCACCTGTGGCAGCTGCAGAGCACTAATGAGGAAAGCTGCTGGGTCTGCATCACTTTAGATGGGTTCCTATTGGAAATATCTCACCAAAAATGACATTTTTGTTGCAGGGGATGCCTGAAATCTTACTTGTATCTTAGGCAGACTTCTGAGAAAATTGGTGAGTCAATCACACAAGCAGGAAATTATGTTTCTGGGGAGTGGTCAGTACACATTCTGTGTACAGAACCACTCCAGGTAGCCTTATTGCATTTATAGAAAATTACAGTGGCTGAAGATTGAAAAGAAAAGGTCATGTTTAATAACATTTAATTACAATATGACTTATCGCAATTGTACACGCTATATTATTTTTACTTTATTTGCTATTTTTTTTCCCACGCGCAAGTAGAGTTACCCTTTAAGCTTTCATTTTTAATGTGTGGGTACACATTGGAAAGTGGGAAATGGCCAGTAGTATTAGTTGTTAATTTTGTACATAGTTAGAACTCCCAGGTGGTATATGAGGGGTGCCTCCTGGTATGTGATACATTGTACTTTTATTTTATTGTTATCTCCCATACTGATAACCCTGGACAGTACCGATTTATCATATTAGCTTACGATAAAGAGGAAATGTGGTTTGCTTATGTGCAGCTAAATTCAGTATTATTTTGGTGTGTAATGTGAATGGGGGATCTGCTGGGCAAAATTGAAGACTAAGGCCGCGTACACACGGGCGGATTGTCTGTCCAACTTAGTCCGCTTTTTCAGCGGGCAATCTGACGAACAAAGTCTTACGGAATTTCCGTAAGACAGTCCGTTCAAACTTGGTTTTGTCCGTCCAAACTTGGTTTCAGCGGACAGTCCGCTCGTGTGTAGGCAAGTTGGACGGACTAAGTATGGCGCATGCTCAGAAAGGATTTACACGGCCGAAGGTTGCATTGCAGTGTATAGGACGTCGTTTTTCTAGTCCCGTCGTACGTGCTGTACACGTCATCGCGCAAGCTTTCAGCGGACTGTCTGCTCATCGTGTGTGGTCAAGTCCGTTCATGCAAATTTTGAACGGACTGTCTGTCGGATTGTCTGACGAACTTAGTTGGCCAGACAATCCGCCCGTGTGTACGCGGCCTTAGGTAGCAAAATGTCACCCATGTGAAACCAGTCAGTCTGCCCCTGTCAACACCGAAAGATAAACCTGTAAAAAAACAAAACAAAAAAACACAGAATAATTACCTCTTTCCTGCCTGGGCCAAAACGTGGTTCTTCCCTATGACCTTCCTGCCAATACTGAGTACTGTAAAGACGTGTAGGTCAATAGGAGGAGCCACTGAGCAGAGCAGGGGACCAAGGAGATCAACTCCCAGGAGTGCTTCCCTGAAAACTTCAGCTGGGAATTTCATACAAATGCAGTGGTGTTTGGAGGTGCTTGCAGTGGGGAAATTTTTTTTTTTCTTTTTGTTTATGGACAGGGTTGTTTTAAAACAGCTGAACAACTTTCCCTAACACTGGGCAGAGCATAGGATTGTCACCTGTCCAGGATTCAGCCAAAAAGTCCGGATCTTGAATCATGTGTCTGGGTTTAGCCCTCCTAAAATATGGACACAGTATGCAGATCGGGCTGCTGCTCCCCAAGTAACTGAGATAGTCACACACAAATCTGTTGCTGTCTGGGAGCTCCGGGTTGGCTGTCTGGGGGCAGGTTTGGCATCACTGTGGGGCAGGGGGTGGCAATGATGTCAGAAAACAGCCACATCCACTGTTCACCACAGCGTGTATAGTTACTACTCTCCTTGGGGCACCCAAAGGTGTCCCAGGTCTTTTATAATTCTGTAGTGTATAATACGGGGTGGAAAAATTGGCCCTGTGCCACTAAAGTGTCCAGGTTTGGCTTGAAGAAAAGGTGGCAACCCTAGCAGAGCAGACAATGAGGATGTCACTCTACACAAGTATAACAAAAAATCCTCATTATACCAGCTTCTGTTGAACAGACAGAGGTACACACTGCATGAAAGTTGGATGGTTATTGCTGACTTTGGGTACATGTGTACTAGGCTTTAGTGGTTGGCACCTCTGAGTTCAGCACTGGGGTCCTAGGTTCAAATCCTGCCCAGATCACTATCTGCATGAAGTGTGCATGTTCTTGCTGTGCTTGCATGGGTCTCCTCCTATACTCCAGAGGCACAATGGCAACTGTCCCTAGTTTGTATGTGAGATCCTAGAGACCTTGGATTTCTCTCAAGAAACTTACAAGCACTGATGTGAGTGTAAAGTGCTGATTATATTGTGAGCAGTACTGTATATAGATGTCTGCCATACATATATGATCTATGTGAGAGGTAATAGATACATTTATACTTGGCATGAAAAATATGTCTTATGATAGTTTCACTTAAATGTTTTCTTCCCTGCTCTGCACAGCTTCAGCCCGTCATCGCCTAGAAGGATAAATGTCAGAATTCTTTTGCTACTCATTTGGTTCTGCAGTCTTGAAATGTCTTTACCTATATAAGCTGCATTCTGCAGATATAGGGTCACAGTCTGTACTGTATTGGCTGGATTGTGCTTACATGTCTGACCACCATTTATATGGTAATAAAACCACCTCACCCCTGTAGCCACTAAAAGTGTTCCAATATGTAGAAACATCTCAGGAACCTTGGGATAGAGTCCTGTTGCTGGCACGGCTACTGTACTCGTAGGCTAGTCATTTGAAAGAATGATCGTTTAATTGGTTAGGTTGTGCCTGCATGTCTAACCACCATTAGTATATAACGACTGCTACTAAAACTTCACTAACCCTATAGCCACTAAGGCTGGTCATAGACAGTTAATTTTTTTTTTTTCAGTTGGCTGATCGAAAAAAAAAAATGAAAAGATTTCCCCCATCCACACTTGTAAGGTGGATGGGGGAATCCTCCCCACTTTGCCATTGCATTCTGACAGTGGGACTCCTCTGTTGTCAGAATACACCAATCAGCAGCCTGCATCCAACCAACAAACAGTTCCATTCGACAGAAGTTGGATCGATTTCTGTCAAGCAGGAACGGCCATAGATGGATCAAAATGAATCCAGCCCCTACTGAATTTGGCACATTTTGATCCTTCTATGGGCAGCTTAAAGGTGCTCCTATATGCAGGACAGCTCAGAAACCTCGGAATAGGAAGTCAGTTGTGGATGCTATCACTGAAACTCCTGTTTTTATGACCCTTAGGCAAAATGAGTGTTCATGGGCTAGCCATTTGACAAAATGATCATTTAGTGGTTGGGTTGTGACTACATGTCTGACCACCATTAGTTTGATTCGTTTATTGAAGGTGTTACTATATAAAGAAACATCTCAGGAACCTTGAAATAAAGGTCATGTTGCAGGTACGACCACTGTTGGGAATACAAGGCTAACAACCATTTGTAAGATTCGTAAATTGAGACTGCTAATAAGACTACCTCACTCCTATATCCACTTCAAGTGTTTCAATATGCAAAAACATCTCAAGAACCTTGGGATAGGGGTTCCAATGCAGGTGTGACCACTGTAACCCCCGTTTCTATTACTCTTGGGCAAAAAGAGTGTTTGCAGGTTTAGTCATTTGAAAGATGTATAATTGGTTGGGTTGTGCCTAGTATATTAGGACTGCCAATAAAATCACCTATATAAAATCACACTATAGCCACTAAAATTTCCCCTGTATGTAATCTCAGAACCTTGGGATAGGGGACCAGATGCGGATGAGACCATTGGAGCTACACTTTTTTTTTTACGACCCTTGGGCAAAATTACTATTCCTGGTGTAGCCATTTGAAAGAAAGATGGGCAACTTAAAGGTGCTCCTATATGCAGGACAGCTCAGAAACCTTGGGCTAGGAAGCCAGTTGTGGATACTATCACTGAAACTCCTGTTTTTATGACCCTTAGGCAAAATGAGTGTTCATGGGCTAGCCATTTGACAAAATGATCATTTAGTGGTTGGGTTGTGACTACATGTCTGACCACCATTAGTTTGATTTGTTTATTGAAGGTGTTACTATATAAAGAAACATCTCGGGAACCTTGAAATAAAGGTCATGTTGCAGGTACGACCACTGTAAGTCATTTTTATGACCCTTGGGCCAAATGAATGTTCATATAATAGTGATTTAAATGATTGATTGTTAAGTGGTTGGGTTTTGTTCACATGTTTTACCAACATTTGTATGATTAGTATATTAGGACTGCCAATTTATCCACCTCATCCCTGTAGCCACTAATGGTGCTCCTATATACAGAAACATCTCAGGGTTAGATTGTAAGGAAAATTCTCCACTACATTCTAACCTTGGGTTGATGAATATTGGCTAGACCACTTTGGTTTTGCTCTACCTTGTGTTGGTGACAGGGTCCCTTTAAAATTTAGCACATAAGATCTGCTGACCTTTTGACTGGCATATGCCCTGCTTGGTTTAAATCCAAATTTGTTATTCCTGTCAGTGTACATAGATCTGTGAAGGTGCAGCTTAGAGCGCCTGTGTACACAAGCTTTAGGACAAATGTTTACGGGGGAAAGTTTGAAGACCTCTGTGTCCTCTACTGGTGATTGCTTGCTAATTACAAGTGACTTGATTGATGAGTGACAAAAGGCTGCCAACTGTTCTGTATAGTGATGCCTCTTTCACTGTCCTAATGATAACCTAGTGTCTGTTAAGACCCATTCAGACATTTATGCTGCAGTGCATTACCAAACACGCATAAATGCGCAATATTCCATGTGTTCGCATGCATTTCTTTAAGGCAGCCTATTCATTTTAAACAGCTTTTATATGGACCTGCGGCATTTTTTTTCAACACAGCATACCAAATGCATAGATGGTTCACATGGTGAAATGTGAAGAGGGGCTGTAATGTACATGGAGTGGCCTGTGATGTAAAAGTGAGGACTGATGACAATGATGTAAAGAGGGGGCTGTGATGTAAAGGATCTGCGTTATATCACTAACATGAGATTCGGATCTCTGCTGCAAGAACAGTTTACAGACTGGACCTCCGTGAAATTTATCTCAATACCCTTGGCCTAGGGACTTGGTGGTTGCCTTTCTTGCCTTGCAGCACTGGATACTGGTTCTAAATCCATATATCCTGCAACAGAGAGCTACATGGAGTGCCTCTGTTTGCATGTGGTGCCTACTACATCTAGAGATATACTGGTAGGTTGACTGGCTTCCTAACAAATATGGCCCTAGTGCAGGAGTTCTTGAAAAGCCAAGCCTTATAATAGTTGTAAATAGAGTAGGTAAAGTTTCAAACCCGTCAGCTTTTTTTCTTCTGCCTTTGTCCCACTGGGGAGGTTTTGCTTTACTTCCTGCCCTGGAGACACAACAGGAAACAAGAGAAAATATCTCCAAACTAAATGGAACGCCCATGTTTGAGAGTTGTGATAGGTACAAGAGTTGTTTTCCTCCAGAGTATCTCCTCACTGAACAGGTGGATGACAGGTCCGTGTCTGCTCCCCTATGCAGAGCGGACATGAACACAGCCCCGCTGTTCTCTATGGGGTTGTCAGATGGAAACAGACTGCAGCAACGAATGTCATCCTGCGTGTCCATGCACATTAGAGGCATATTTTAAGCTCTGCGTTTAGAGGCAGAAAAAAAATAGTAAATAATTACAAAAAAACGCTAGTACATAAAAATGTGAAAATTTGCGTTTTTTTTTCTACCAAGAGCACTGGCGTTTTTTTAACCACTTGCTTACTGGGCACTTAAACCCCCCTCAGTCCCAGACCAATTTTCAGCTTTCAGCGCTGATGCACTTTGAATGACAATTGCGCGGGCATACAACACTGTACCCAAATGAAATTTTTATCATTTTTTTTCCCACAAATAGAGCTTTCTTTTGGTGGTATTTAGTTACAGCTCGGAGTTTTATTTTTTGCTAAACAAACAAAAAAAGATGCAAAAAAAAATCATGTTTTAATAGTTTGTTATAAAATTTTGCAAACGGGTCATTTTTCTCCTTCATTGAAGTGCGCTGATTAGGCTGCACTGATAGGCTGCACTGGTGGGCACTGATGGGCTGCACTGGTGGGCACTGATGGGCTGCACTGGTGGGCACTGATGGGCTGCACTGGTGGGCACTGATGGGCTGCACTGGTGGGCACTGATGGGCTCCATTGGTGGGCACTGATGGGCTCCATTGGTGGGCACTGATGGGCTCCATTGGTGGGCACTGATGGGCTGCATTGGTGGGCACTGATGGGCTGCATTGGTGGGCACTGATGGGCTGCACTGGTGGGCACTGATAGGCATAGTTAAGGCGGCACTAATAGGCACAGATAAGATGGCACGGATGGGTGGCACGGATGGGCACTGATGGGTACCACTGATAGATGGGACTGATGGGCACTGATAGGTGGCTCTGATAGGTGGCACTGATGGGCGGCACTGCTGGGCACTGGTAGATGACACTGATGGGCACGGATATGTGGCACTGGGGTGCAGCACCTTTGAGGCAGATTGTGGGCACTGTGGGTGGCACTGCTGGGTGGCACTGTGGGCACTGCTAGGTGGCACTGTGGGCACTGCTGGGTGGCACTGACGGGGGGCACTTACTTTTATTAAATGTGGCACTGCAGGGGGCAGGTGGGCACTGGCAGGTGGGCACTAGCAGGGCTGGCCGTGATCGGGACTGATGTCCCGATCACGGCCGCCGGTGATCGGCTTTTTTTTTTCTCCTCGCGCTGTCAGCGCGAGAACGAATAATAGCCGATTACCGGCTCCGTTATATCACATGATCAGCTGTCATTGGCTGACAGCTGATCACGTGATAAGGGGTCGGGATCGACCCCCTTGCACGGATCGGTGATCAGGCGAGTCTCATGGACTCGCCGATCACAGAGCGCGCCGCGCGCGCCCCTCAGGGGGCGCGCAGGCCGCTCATACACGGGACTACGTCTATTGACGTCCTCCCGGAAAAGGAGATCCGCGCTGTAGCCGTCATTTGGCTATAGCGCGGATCTCAAGTGGTTAAACCAGTGTGCATGGACCCTGAGAAAGTTAATTCATGTTTATAACCATTATTGGGTCAAATGGATGTGAAAATTGAAAGGAGCGGGATGGAATTTTTTTGTGAAATGAACAAATTTCTAACAGTATATGTTGCTTCTTTCAGTAAATGCCATTCATTCAAAAACCAAATGAAATCTTTCAATCGACTTTCAAGTTAGAGTTTTTGTATGAATTTTCCCAAGACTTTTCTAACAATTTGTTTGAAATTCTATCCATCCATGGCAAACTTAAAGTGTTTGTAAACCCTCACTTTTAAAATAAAATAAAAGTAACAAATATGCCTATACTTCCTGCTTTCTGCAATAGTTTTGCACAGAGCAGCCCCGATCCTGTTCTTCTAGTGTCCTCTGCCGGCGCTTCAGGCCCCTCCTGTTCATTGGGTGCCCCAATGGAAAGCTGCTTATCCTGGGGGCACCCCTGTGGGCTCGCTCCCGAGTGCTGCTGCTGCATCCATTGAGACAGACTGTGGGACTCGGCCCCACCCCTCGCTCCCGTGTCACAGCTTTTGAATGACGCCTGCTGCTATCAATCTGTCCAATAAGGAGAGCGCCACTGTGCTCATGCACATCACTGGATCACATTGGATTTGGGTAAAGAAAAGGGAGGTCGGGGGAAGTTGAAGCACAGAATGCATAAGGCCGGGTTCACATATGTGTGGTCACGGTGTACAGCCTGGGGTCCTTGTCATTTCTGTCCACCGGTTCAGGTTCGAATTTTTACCTGCATTTGCAACTGAACCAGACCCAAAAATGCACAGGACCTTTTTGGAAATCGTGGCCGCCCCGGACCTGTGTAAACCGGCTCTATTGAGAGCCAGTAACAATCGCATGTCATGCGAATTGGAATGCGGCCTTAAAGCGGAGTTCCACCCAAAGCTTACGCTTATTCATCCCCCCCAGGTGCCACATTTGACACCGTTCAGGGGGAAGGGGGGACCTGTTTTTGACAGGTACTCTGTCCCCACTTCCATTGGACCTCGCGGAAGTGAGGTACGTCAGAAGTCCAGCTCCCTCCCTCCTTTCTTCGCCGCTTGACCAATTGAAATGCACAGTGTGTTTCATGCATGCACAGTAGGGAATCGGCGCGAAGTTGAAAGGCTTCACTGGCAATGGCGGCAGCTGCACCCGACAGCCGATCCGAAGATCCGTTGCGGTGCCAACATTACGGGCTCCCTGGACAGGTAACTGTCCATATATTAAAAGTCAGCTGAAAAACCTTAAGACTTTACAACCACTTTAAAGCTTAGGGAAGTATAAAATAAAAAAAAAGAAGAAAATGTAAAAAATATTGTAGTACGTGTTCAGAAGCAACACAGCTTGCCAATGCGAATGCGTCTGTGCACTCAACACACACATTGTGGACCCATAATAAGGATGTATAAAGTTAACCAAAGACGAGCAGATGCAGTTATACAGCAAAATACAAATTGAGCAATAACTAGATCATGGAATGGAGTAATGTTAAAGTGCACGTGGACTTATTGGCCAGCATTACTGTTCAGAGGACCTTAAAATTCTGTGCATAGCTGACCTTAAACTCAGTGTGAGGATCATGGGAAGATGTTTATATTCTGAGTCTTGGGAAAGAGAAAAGCGGGGATTTGATCCCAGACGATGGTAGATCCTTCTTCCCTGATTCCGCGGTCTGCGGTGTAATCCTTGGCAATGCATGTTATCACGGCTCAGCAGAAGTCATACCTGCAGGAAACAGGAGATGAATGGAACAGGTTTATGTTTAGTCCGGTGAAATGTTAATGGCTCCGGTTACACATAACCAGAGAGGTCATACAGCACAGGAAGCTTGACTGGAAACTCAACCAGACATGAAGCTCCATAATGGAATCCTGCCTACATCCAGGGTGCTGATTAGCTGCTGTTTATAGAAGGTGTTAATTGATTGGTGCTCAAGCTAATAAACGTGGAGGATCGGTTACGGAAATTCGCAGACATTCAGTGTCCCATTCTATGGAGTTCATTCAAGTGTGGAGTACTTAATAATTGCAGTAAATAACGTGCCTTAGGTCCCATTTACATCTGAATATTTTGGAGCTCGAGGCACTTGTCCTCAAAAATCCAGGGCTTTTCAATCACGCCTGATCAGACTGTGCCACTTTTTGCATACCCAAAAGACTTCAATAGCAAAGTGCAAAAACACACATCCCTCCAGCTATCTATTTCATAAAATCATAAAAATAATTCAACTAAACATCAAAGCAAAAAATGCCCGTACAATTGCTTAAAAAAAATAATAAGCCTGTAAAAATGGTCAGAGACGCTCAGCTCAAGTGTGAATTTAGCCTAATGCCGTGTACACACGACCGGACTTTTTCCGGCAGACTAGGTCCAACGTTTTTTCCGATGAACTGTCGGCAGACTTCCGACGGACTTTCCGAATGGACTAGAACACACACAATCACACCAAAGTCTAGCCAGTAGCTGGTCTAGTGTCGGTTTTCGTCCGTCGGAGTAACAGATTTCTTGATAGGAACTGGTTCCGGCGGAAACATTTTAAACATGTTTTATTTCTAAAGTCTGTTGATTTTTTGACAGCAAAGGTCCGATGAAGCCCACACATAATTGAATTGTCAGGTGGATTTGACGAAAAGTCCAGTCGTGCGTACACGGCATTAAAGGGATAGTGGCAATTTGTTTTTGTCCTTTTTTTTTTTTTTTTTTTTTTTTTTTTTTTTTTTTTAACCACTTGAGCCCCGGAAGGTTTTACCTTCTTCCTGACCAGGCCATTTATTTTTGCCATACGGCACTTAGTTACTTTAACAATTGCGTGGTCGTGCGACGCTTGTACATAAATTCTTGTTGTCCTTTCCCCCACACAAATAGAACTTTCTTTTGGTGGTATTTGATCACCTCTGCGTTTTTTTATTTTATGCACTATAAACAAAAAAAGACCAACAATTTTGAAAGAAAAAAACAATATTTTTTTTATTTCTGCTACAGTATATAAAAAAAAAATTAGGCAAATATGTATTCTGCTACATATTGTTGGTATAAAAAAATGTCAATAAGCGTATATATATATATATGGTTTGTGCGTCTACAAACTATGGGATATTTTTATTTGTTTATTTTTACTAGTAATGGCGGTGATCAGCGAGTTATAGCAGGACTGCTATAACTGAACATATGTTTCTCCGTGAATGGCTCTTCAGGAAGAGATCACTTCCTGAAGAGCCATTCACAGTGAAACATATGTCGGAGTGGCGGATCTGTCATTTCCGGGTCCTTTTTGATACACCACACCAGGCTTTGCACCTCCGGAGTGAGACGTGGAGCGCACGCTAACCCCAGGGATCAGTTGATTCACACACACGCTGTTTACACCTAGTGCCAGGCCAGGCACTATCACGTGAGTGTAACTGCTATTATTGCTGCTGTTTTTACTCTATTAAAAATGACTACACTATGAGACTTTCGTCCGTGTCTCCTGTGGAGTCATTTTGTACATTCTAGCTCCTTCCTGAGTGGGCATTGAAGTGGATTCATGCCATTAGTGGAACTAATTTGGGGGTTCCCGAAGTGTTTCTTGACCTTCCTGTAAAAAGGGGTCAAACAGCTCTGATGAGGGGCCATCTTCAAATTGAGCATTCGTGGTGGAAGATCTAGACGTTTTATCTCAGAGCATTCCATTTTGGTGTTTTTCTTTTGTGATAGTTTTTTTATATGGACATGTATAGCGCCTTATTCTTTATTTTATAATTTTGTACAGTTCCAGTCATTTGTTCACTTTAAAGGGGGCAGCTGTTTGTTTATATGTTCTCACCCCCACAAGGCGCCATTTTTTTGGTACACATTTTCTGCATAAGTCGCTGATTAGGGTGCACGGATGAGGAGGCACTAATTTGCTGCACTGATAGGTGGCACTGATGAGCACTGATAGGTGGCACTGATGGGTGGCACTGGGACACTGATAGGTGGCAGTAATGGGCACTGATAGGCGGCACTGGTGGGCACTGATAGGTGCCAAGGATAGGCAACACTGATGGGCAGCACTGATAGCCAGCACTGACTGGCATCACTAATGAGCACTGATTGGTGTCACTTGTGTGTACTGGTGGCTCTTTATTGTAATCAGGGCACTGATGATCAGTGCCCTGATTACATGTCTTCATGTCCCCTGCAAGGAGATGCCGCTGATTGGCTGTCCTCGCCACACACTCTGTCAGGGTGAGGCGAGGAGAGCCAATTACCGGCATTTCTGTGTTTACATGTGATCACATGGTTAAAGAGATGTGGCTCTTTACAGAGATCGGGGTCATGCCATGTCCTAGCAACACGGCGAGGCCACGATCGACGCACTGTGGGCATGTAAGATCAGCCGTTCTAGGATGATGTCATATGACATTGTCCCAGAACGAGAGCCGCACTGCCCCTCCGTCATTTGATGGTGGACGGGTGTCAAGCAGTTGAAGGCATCCCTGAGGAAGAGATTAACTAATAAATCTATAAATGCGTTGGATGCACGATGCCCAAGCAAATTATTTGCTGAATATCAAACTCTACAAAGAGATATGTCAGATTGAAAAAGTATCAACCTCATATGTATTGGTGTGTGGAATTAATTTCTGGCCTGACAATCGGCATATGTGATTTTACTTGGGCTATACTATTTTAGAGATTTTGTAAGAAAAAGTTTTTTTTACATAAACAGTGATTTATTCTCTTTTTGGTTGCCATCAAAATCCCATAAAAGGGTTTTTCAAACCAAACTATATGAATAGGGATGGTGGCAACCGCCCTCCTAAGTAGAGTAAACATATATTATAAGCCAGCTGTCTATTCAGATTCAGGCAGCCAGTCCCCGATGACGTGCCACAAGGCCCACTCTACTCCGCTGTGTGAGAACCGTTGCCTCCTGGGATATGTGATATTCATATGCCAGGGGTTGACAGGAATGTGAATTATTAAAAAAAAGGAAAACAAACCAAAATGTTTTAAAGCTGAACTCTAGGAATTAGACAAAATCTAATGCGAGGGTTCAATGCTTGTTTAGCAGTTAACTTCCACATCTGGAAAGGTTTCTTCCCAGTAAGAGCGGTGAGAATGTGGAATAGACTTAGGAACTAGTTCTAGCCTGTTCAAAGGATTGTAAAAAAAAAAAAAGCTATAGGAATTCCTAAATGTACAATATATAACTGGACATTAACAGTTATAAGTAATAACGCCAGGGATTGTAGATCCAGGAAAAATCCAATTGCCTTGGGGCTCTTTAACACGGACGGCCATAGAGCATTAAAGACAGGCGGATGAGCTGCTGTTTTACTGTACTTCGGCCACCAAGTTAAATTCTACCATTGCAGTCAGATGGGGCTATACAGATGCCGTGATGCTTTGACAACTTAATTTTGGCTTGCAGAGTTGACAGGCGGCACTGTCTAAGGTCAATGGGAATGAACCGCAAGCCAAACCCTTGGCTCATGGTTGCAGCTCAGTGTTTTATTGCTAAATACCCCTTGTGTGTTTTTTTTTTTTTAAAGCAGGCATTCATGAGGCAGCAGGGTCGAAATGTATTCTCAACAAAAACCTATCAGCACTGGCATTCAAAGCAGTATTAAATGCAAAACTGAAAATGTAATATTTTGCAGCTTACCAATCATTAGATGTGGTAGTTTTATATTTTTTTTAGCTTTTTATTTCCCTGTTTTCACCTGGCATTCTGGCCAGTGACACAACTCCTGCAGAGTGGGTGCCCCCCACTCTGGATGAAGGAGCACAGGGGACACCTTTTCACTGCAGCATTGTCTTTTTTTTTTAAATATATATATCAAATGGTTTTTATTGCAAATTAAGAAGCATATCAATGAAAGTATGACATTACACTTCAAATTGTCATCTTAGAGAAGTACGTAGAAAAAGATAACCTTGACATTTAGAAACCATGTATAAGTGGGTAAATATAACACATTTTAAACATAGTTTATTTGCCAATGTCTGTACTCTACAGCCTCTATGTGGCACCCCATTCACCCAAGTTTGGCTAGCATTTTCCCTCACATTGTGCAGCCTCTCTCGCCCGTTTATTTCCCTGGGTGACCATTTGGTCTATAGACATCTAAGCACTCTCATTTGAACAAGCTCTTTGGGACTAATTCCTGGTGTATCCAGCCACGGGGCCCATCATTTTTCAAATTTCCTAGGACTCCCCCTGTGTTGGTACATGTATCTTTTCTGTATGAGTGTGTTCCCCTTGTGTTGAATCCATGACCTAACTGTTGGTGGAGTGACCGACTTCCATCCCATAAGTATTGTTTTTCTAGCGTGAAACAAGGCTCTATTGAATGCTGTCCTCGTCGTTTCCTCTGGAATTTCCCCCTCCAGTATACCTAGAAGGCAGCAGATAGGTTCAGGAGGAACATTGGTTTGGAATACCTGGTTAAGTGTGGCCAGGACCTCCCTACAATATCTATGGAGCTTGGGGCACCGCCAGAGATGATGTATCAAATCACCTGGTACTGTTCTGCATTTGCCACATAATGCGTCTGGTAGCTTACCCATTTTATATCGTTTTACTGGAGTATAGTGTGCTTTCAGCAGTATATATAGTTGGCACACCTTCTGCGATACATTCAGTGAGCATGTGTTAATAAATTAAAGGGATTGTAAAGGTATTTTTTTTATTTTTTAAAAATAACAAACATGTTATACTTACCTCCACTGTGCAGCTTGTTTTGCACAGAGTGGCCCCGAACCTGCTCTTCTGGGGTCCCTCGGCGGCTGTCTCTGCTTCCTCCCGCAGATACTTCTCACGTTCATGCGGCTCCCTCGCATGGTGAGAAGCACCTGCGGGTGCGCTCCCATGATACAGCCGGCGGCTATAGCCGCTCGCTGTATCACACGGCCCCGCCCCCGGCGCGCCGTGTCATTGGATGTGATTGACAGCAGCGCGAGCCAATGGCTGCGATGCTTTCAATCCATCCACTCCAGCCAATCAGCGGCCAGGCTGAGTGTTGAAGAGGACGTCGGGGGACGAGCGCGGGACTTTCAAGGGGTCAGGTAAGTAAAACGGGGGGCTGGGGGCGCCGACACTGTCAGATGTTTTTTCACCTTAATGCATTCTATGCATTAAGGTGAAAAAACATTTACCTTTACAACCCCTTTAAAGGGCCTCCTCCGACTGATCACCTGTAATAGGGCCTAAGTCATCCTCCCATTGAGCTGTCACTTTCATGGGGAATCCCTTGGCTGCCACCCAATGATCGGCTTCTGCTGTGACTAATCAACCGGGAGGTGCAGAATAACTTATATATACATGATTCTGCACAGAACGACCACCCTGTAGCATTATATCTGCTATAGGGCAGTTGGCAAGTGGATAATCAGTTGTTTTCCTCTTTGCATAAATGTTTTACATAAAAGATGAGGACAGTCGTCGGATTTTCCGCAGACGAGTGTTGGATGGCAGGTTTTTCAGTTGTCCACGGACACATGTGTGTTGTCTGACTTTCCGAGTGTGTGTACACAAGTCCGTCGGACAAAAGTCCAAAGTACAAACACGCATGCTCGGAAGCAAAAACGGTGGAGAATTAACATTTGTGATGCAGCAAATTATGAAATCTCAAAATGCAGCGCACAATTCTCTTCTTCTTTATTGGGATAATAATGAAGCTGCTTTGCTGATGATATTGATGGAGTTATTGCAAATGAATTTTCAAAGGCTTTTTTTTTCTAGTGATATCAAGAATAATATTATTATGCTTTTTTTTTATTTATTATTTATTTGGGCAAGTTACCACAACACCATTATCATGCAGTTTTTAAGATCAAAGATACAACTATGTTGGTGTTCCTTGTCAATTTTACATTGTATTTTTTTTTTCAAATTTAACTGTCTACTCCAAAACTGTCATTTGAAGTAAAACACACAGCCAAGTATTATTCTCCACAATTTTTTATTGTGCATTAAAAAAATAAAACAATGCCAATAGAACTTAACCAAAAAGTACATTCTATGCATCCAAAAATATAGAAAATATACCAAATCAAATCATTATTATTCAACCAAAAAATGTCAAAGCAATAACTCCAAGGCCAATTATAAATAACACACTATCTCCTCCAATTCCTAAACATGTCTGGTTGACGAACGGCTGTTCAGAAACTAACTGAAAAGCGCAAAATAAAAAGTGTGAATCAACACTCACCAAACTTCTACTAACATGAAATTAGCAGAAGGAGCTCAAAGGGTGGCGCTAAAGAGCTGAAAAACCACGTAGTACGTTACTACGTTCGTAATTGTTGGCCAACAATTGTGTGTGGTGTGTTATGCAAGACAAGTTTGTGCCAACACCCTTCAGACAAAATTCCATGTTTTTTTTGGTGGAAAGTCCGATCGTGTGTGCGGGGCTTTAGAGTGCAGAGCTCTCTCCCTAAAGTTTCATTCATACCATGTACCTAGATCAGCTCAGGCTCAGCACGAGGCACAAAACAATTGTCTTGTATGTGCCCTGTTCACACCAGAAAGCTACGTTGAGGTGTATTGAGTAACGTACCTCATCACAAATGACCGCAGCCCATCCCAGCACACCATCCTACACAACGCACACCAGAGGCACTTGTTTTTGCCGCCATATGCACTTGGCGTGAGCATAGCGAGATGATTTAGGGAATTTTCTTCTGTTTGTCCGTATATTTTTCAAGCAACACGTAGAACAGGAGCAGAATTGCAAATTGTTGACCCCATAGACTTTTAAAATGAAGTGCGTAAACACACATTTTTCAGGCACTTCCATTGCAGTCTTAATGCCGCGTATACACGACTGGACTTTTTGACAGAAAAGGTCCGACGGAACTAGCCCGTCAGACAATTCGATCTTGTGTGGTCTCCATCGGACCTTTGCTTGGCAAAAATCTGGCAGACTTTAGAAATAGAACATGTTTTAAATTTTTCCGCCGGACCGAGAAATACGTTCGTGTGTATGCTAGTCCGGTGGACAAAAACCAACGCAAGGGCAGCTATTGGCTACTGGCTATGAACTTTCTTATTCTAGTCCGGTTGTACGTCATCACGTTCGAATCCGTCGGACTTTGGTGTGATTGTGTGTGGCCAAGTCCGTTCATTCGGAAAGACCGTCGGACCTAGTCCCTCGAAAAGTCCTGTCATGTGTACGCGGCATTAGGGCCAAAAATGCACAATTCTGTCCCCGAACAAGTTTATGTACTTTTTTTCACATGACAGGTGACTAATGACAAACTTCTCAGGTGTGAATGGCTCCATTGAGAATATTGGCATTCTTCATCTTGATATTAAGATGTGAATGGGCCCAGAGGGAATAATGGGGTTCTTCATTTTGGACATTCAGCCTAGGTTAGGGTTGCCACTCTTTCTTCAATTCAAACCCAAACACTTTAGCGGCGCACAGCAATTTTTTTTTTAATAGAATGAACTATACATATATTTTGCAATCAAATAACATTTCTAATCATATGAAGTTAATCACAACAGTCCCCCTTTACATCAGAGTCCGCAGAGTTCCCCCTTTACATCAGAGTCCGCAGAGTTCCCCCTTTACATCAGAGTCCGCAGAGTTCCCCCTTTACATCAGAGTCCGCAGAGTTCCCCCTTTACATCTGACTGAAATAAAAATAAGTACAGCGCTAAATACAAAGTATCCCCTGAGGGATATATAGTGCATTCAATAAACGATATATACATAAAGTGCAATATGCAAAATGTGTACTTATATATACAGTATATAAATAATAGGTAAAAAAACAAGGCAAATTGATTGTTAGTGTTAGTTTTGGGCAGTGTGAAAGAGAGTGTAACAGACACTCTCAGCTTAGACAACTGCAGCCAGCAACCCTGCTGGGAAGCCATAGTCCAGTCTGAATAATGTGTCTGGGTTTCAAGCACCTTAAAGCCCGGACACATGATTCCAAACCCAAACTGTCCGGGAGAATCCTGAACAGGTGGCAACCCTACTCTAGGTCCACATATGTGTGATCTCAGACATTGCATGTGATTCGCACTCACACTGCAGGTGCCGATCACATGTGATGTCTCTGCAGTGCGAATTCAGCCATACAGTTGTATGGCGGTACTCGAATTGGATTTGCATGAAAATAGTGCAGGGAGTTTTTTTTTTCCCGCACTAGAATCGGATCGCATAGGTGTTCTGACCCATGCAATCTGATTCCTGTGCGAGTTCACACTGCAATCTGTGAAATAAACTGGGGGTGTCGTTAACAATGTATTGATACCTGCAGCGGTTCGCAGAGGGCAGTGTGAATTGCCTGCTGGAGAGATGCAATGCAGGAAGCGGCACTGTAATCGCTCTGGTTCCCGCATCGCACATGTGTGAACCTAGGCTTAGATGTCAATGTGGGGATTTACGTGCGGACTGCTTTGAACAAGCTCTAACAGAGTCCCAAAAACCTAAAGTGTTACTAAACCCAGGACCCTGCATTCGCTATATCTTCTCTCCCGCAGTACACAGAACATGGAAATGCAATAGTTTTAGTAAATATAAACTGCTAAATGCCTTTTCTCATCAGCAGTATATAGCAGTCTTGTGACTTCTATCAGTGTCTAGTTAAAGCTTGTAGGAGGTGTTTTCATTCTCCCCTGATTGTCCTATGAGGCTGCAGGGCCCCCAACATTCTGTGTGGACAATGATGATTGGCCCTGTGCTGATCACATGCACTCTCCTGAGAAAAGATTAAAAAACTCTGTAGCAACACACACCAAACTGAGCAGGAACCTAAGGTTCTGTTCTACCAGAAGATGGATTGGGGACTGTGGAAGAAGAGGAGGATCAGAGAAGACAGGACCAAATAGCCTTTTTATACAATGCAGAAGATTAACCCCTTACGTTCCACATAACAAGCATGCTTTACTGTATATACAGACTGATTTTGCTGTTGTGGGTTTAGTAACACTTTAAAAGACACCAAATAGAGTCCTGATTTTCATTGCCTAAGGTAGAAAGTAAATATGTGGTTACAGAATATTTCTCTTAGTTACGTTTAATTTGATTTTCCTAAATGCCTCCAGTATAGTCTTACAGTATAAATAATGAATATAGAGTAACTGGTCTCGGGATATGTTTTCTTTTCTCAGAGTCTCCCCTCAGGCACAAGGCAGAATTGTTATCTGGAGTTTGCAGCTAATATCACAAAACTGGCACCGAACAGTCTGCAAACATGCACCACAAAGTCCTTGGGATACTGACAAAATAAAACTGCTGCGGGCCTGTGGACATTAGAGGATTCCCTGTAATTGGCATTCATTATGGCAGCAAACAGGGAACATGATTTTCTTCAGGCCAAGTTGGAGCAGTGTGTGGGCTCTTTGTCATTTCCAGGGACAGCATGGGATTCTGAAGCTTTGTCCCCGAAAGTGTCACTGTTTTCTCTATGTAGAGCTCTATTCAGGGTCGGTTCACACCAGGACACAGTGCGGGAAAGGCACGTTCCATGCGTACGCACTGCGTGTGCAATCTGTTGGAGGTGTCTATATATTCTTAACAACACCCCAAATGCAGTGCATTGACCTGCACCAGATCACATGGTACTGCAGTACCAGTGATTTGGTGTGGTGCGTTTTTTGAAAAGTAGTGCACGCACTACCTTTGGTGCAATTTCAGTCCATTTAAATGAATGGGCTGAAAATGGCACCACACTGAATTACACAGGAACACGGAAGGAATGCATTAAAGGGGTTGTAAAGGTTCATTTTTTATTTTCTACATAGGTTCCTTTAAGCTAGTGCATCATTGGTACACTTACCTTTTCCTTCGATTTCCGTTCTAAATGTTTTTTTTCTTTGTCTGAATATCTCACTTCCTGTTTCTCTTCAGTAAACTTCTCACCATCATCCGAGCGGTGTTTAGTCAGCCTGAACAGCTTACTGAACAGCTTACTGAGGAGGAACAGGAAGTGAGAAATTCAGACAAAGAAAACAAAGAAAAAAAACATTTAGAAGGTAAATCGAAGGAAAAGATACGTGAACCAACAATGCACTAGCTTAAAGGAACCTATTTAGAAAATAAAAAACGAACCTTTACAACCCCTTTAAGGTAAAACATATTTAGGCTTTAGAACCACTTTAAGCTGTGTTTTCTTAGAATTTTTTTTTTTTTATGTACCTTGCTCACACCGTATTTGTGCTATGGCGTGCAGAAAAATGCAACTCGACAAACATGTGAACCAGCCCCTAAAGAAAACATCCAGGGATCCACTGGTTCCAATACGTTCTTAGGCCTGGTTCACACTTGCGCCTCTGAATTTTCATGCGTTTTTTGTGTTTTTCATGCATCTTTGCGCTTTCATGTGTTGATTATACGTGTATAAAGCATTTTATATGTGCTCCCATTGAAGTCTATTAAGCCACCAAAAGAAGCACTTTTTCATCTTTTTACAAGACACATAGAAGAATATTGCAAAGGTTTGAACTCCCATAGACAATAGTAGAATTTCCTCTTGTTGCGCATTTTTGTACAATGGCTGAAGCACAACAAATTGCTTAGGTGTGAATGGGGACTTAAAGCGTTTGTTAAAAACCTCCAAAAAAACAGATCCTGTTACCTTAAAACACGTTATATAGCACAGTGCTTGTGCTGTGTCATTTGGCCCCCTGTAACACCTAAAAAGCCTAACTGATCCCTGGCCAGCTATACCCTCCCCCCTGTACGCTGACCATGATATATCAGGGCTGCTGAGCCCTGACACTGTGATCAGAGTACGTGCCTCTGTCATCTGCAGCCCTGCTCTCCTGTGTCTGTGTCTCCTCTGTCCTCCTTCCCCCTCTCCTCCCTGCCTGTCTGCTTGTAACCAGTGCCTGAATTTAATTTTTCTGATCTGCCAGGCAGATCAGAAAAAGTGACCGAATTCCTCCATGTACACATTCTAAGTGAATGAGGAAATCCTCCCCACTGCATCATTGTATCCTGACAGCAGGGTTCCCCCACTATCAGAATACACTGATCTGCACTGCAGTCAACTGGCTGGAGTGCTGCAAAGCCCATTCAAGAACAGCTAGTCCTTCGACTGGCTGCTCTTGAACAGGAATGGCCATAGATGTTTGAAATTCAGCCTGTCCCTGTTGAACTGGCCGTATTTCAATCCATCTATGGCCAGTTTTGGGGTGCCAACGCTTTGGATGAGGGAACAACAGTGACACCTTTGGACAGAAGCACTTTTAATCTGGGGGGGCAGTGTTATTCCGCATACACACGATCGGACATTCCGACAACAAAACCATAGATTTCTTTCCAACAGTTGTTGTCTCAAACTTGTCTTGCATATACACAGTCACACAAATGTTGTCGGAAATTCCGAACGTCAAGAACGCTGTGACGTACAACAGTAACAGTAAGGATACAGTGACAAGGCGGCAAGTGGACATCTTGTTACACCCACCAGAGTCTTGCATTTCACACTTATTTTTAACAGTAAACTCAGCTTATGTCCCGAAATACAGTATTTACAAATCCCTCAGACTGTTTTGATGTTGATTTTTCAAAGCAGTGGTGTTCTGCCAGATTAGCAAACCTGTGAGGTCAGCAGGCTTGTATCTGCTTCTAAAATTCAACATCTAAACAGTCATATGGATTTTTAAATACTGTATTTCACTATATAAGCTCAGTTTACTGTTAAAAATAAGTGTGAAATGCATGACTCCGGTGGGTGTAACAAGATGTCCGCTTGCCGCCTTGTCACTGTATCCTTACTGTGGACGAGTGCGGGTGTACCAAGATGGTGCCGACGGAACGTCACTTCTGTTACAAAATCTGGTGGGTCGCCAAATCTGACGAAACACCTGCACTCTAAAGAAGATTGTTTAGTGTATAGGTAGTGTGAACGTGCCCTCAAACAGTTCTGAGTGTGTACAATGTTTGACAAGCAATAAGGTTGGAGCTCTCCTGAGCAAATATGAATGTACTTGCCGTAAATTGAGTGTACATAGGCTGACAGTGTAATATATAGTGTACATAATAAATGTTTCAAAGACTTGTCAGAACTCAAGGTCTTTGGCAAATAGTTTTCAAATAGCACATTTCCTGTCATTAACTGCCTTAGATTGAAAATGTCTGATAAAGCAGAACATTAGTTTACACTACAAAATGTAAACACAACTTCGGAAATCTTAAAGCTGAATACCAGGGAGACTAAAAATCCTCCATTGCAGTTGGGTTGCCCGCCCCCCCCCCCCCCTTTCCTTTTAAAGGTTAAATTATCCTTTTTTATATGTAATTTTTATTTGAAAAACACAAAAAAGCATAAGAACGTACAAAAAAAAGAGTCCATGTTGGTGTCGTATATATTACTCAATTAAACTGGTTAGAGAAATCAGGGGAGGGGTGGAGAAGGGGGCAAAGGAATGTAATGCATCAACTATGTCATATGAGCACTAACCTCAATGAATCGCCCCTGTCTCTCCCTCCTGCTATGGAGCTAACGAGGACTTAGACCCCAAACATGGATAAAGGACTAGATGAAACCCAAAAAATGAAAACAAAAGACGAAGTGAAATTGAAAAATACCAAACAGAACAAATAAACTAAACATACTAACGAGTCATTCCATGCTGGTTTGTTTTGTTCAGGGATCAGGAGCCCCTTCAATTCCAGCCCCATCAACAGAAGGTGCTGCCGCATGTGGGGACCCCGAGCGCCCATTATGACTTTACTTGTATAGTGCATCCAGGTGGCCCATATAGCATAAAACTTATCATATCAGTGTTTACATTTTGCCATCCATTCCTCTGCAGCCATGATGTTATTCACTAAGGTAATCCATTCAGTACATGTAGGGATTTGTCTCTTCCAGTATATCGGAATTAACCTCCTGGCTGCGTTGAGTAAATGAGGTAATACAGACTTGCGAAACTGGCTGAGAAGAATGGTAGGAACATGTAGCAAGGATTCCAATGGGGAATCAGGGAGCTTGAGGTCTAGAATGGCCTTAATCTGGGCCCTTACATCTAACCAGAAGGGCCGTATCTTAGGGTACTCCCATCAAATGGGGAGGAAGGAGCCCCTAAAGCCGAATTCCCTTCAGCAAGCGTTGGATACAGATGGGTATATCCTAGCAAGTTTAGAGGGAACTCTATAGCAGCGGGTAAGTACTTTAAAACTATTTTCCTGCATTTTCGTGTCTACCGAGCTCATATGTGTGAGATAGTAGAGGTGGTCCAACTGAGTTTCAGTAAGGACATGCTGAAGGTCTCTCTCCCACTCCCTTTTGTATCCAGGCTCCCCTCCACTCTCCAACGACTGTAGTAGCTCATACAATACCAAGATAGTGTGTGGAATAGCAGAAGTAGACATACAGAGCCGTTCAAAGGGAGACGCCATGGAAGCGGAACGGATGCCGTGGGATAGGCTGCAGACAAAGTGTTGGAGCTGTCTATAGCGCCATTCGTCCATGGGGAATGATCCATACTGTTTTCTCAATGTAGCCAGCAGCAATAAACCTCGGTCTTGGATAAATCTGCCAAATCTTGACTCTCCATCGGCCAACCAAGCCCTGAAAAAGGAGGGATGTTCCCCAGGAGTGAACCAGGGGAAGCCCCCAAAGGGAGCCAGAGAGGAAATCAAAGGGGTGAGCTGTCCCTTCCCATTCAAGGCATCCCAAGTTGCCAGGGCATGGATGGCCATGAGAGAGGCAAGTGCAGAACGTCCCCTGCAATCCCGGGGGATCCATGGGGCATGTGATAAGTTACAGCCTGCTAGGAATTTGTCCAGTGGGACCCAAAGTTTAGAAGATACATTATGGTACCAATCCAAGATGCATGTAATGCTATCACTTCATAGTATTTGCAAAGAACTGAGACACCCATACCCCCCCCCCCCTTGTTTTTAGGGCGTTGTGTAGTGCGAAGAGCCAAACGGGGGCTTTTCCCATTCCAAATATATTGCAAAAACAGGCTATTCAGGGTTGAAAAGAAAGGTCTGGGTAATGAAACAGGCACCATTTGCAAGTAAAAAAAGAATACGAGGCAACACGTTCATTTTTAAAACACTGACTCGGCCCATCCAGGAAAAAACAGTGCGTTCCCAACTCTTTAGGTCCACTCTGATAGTAGAAAGCAATGGGGCATAATTACAAGTGTATATCTGTGAGCAGCGTGCAAGTTAAATGCTCCTTTTTACCTAGGGTACCACTAACAAGGACTTTTACTTACCTTGTCCTCCACTTCCCTAGCAGCCAGACGCTCTCCTCTTTTTCTCAACGCTCAGGTTGTGGGTAACCCCTCATTGTTCCCACATACAATGCAGGACCTGTTGCCCACATTCAATCTTGGCCCTGTATTGTACTAGATAATATTAGAGGGCTTGCGACCACCAACATGCATTAATGAAGAGTCTCCTGAGGCGGTCGCATGGGAGTGAGGGATTAAGCAAGTCAAATTCTTTATTACTGGTACCATAAACATTTAACCTTTGCCTTGCTGGAGAAGTCACACTTTTTACCGGAGTTCAGCTTGGAACTCTGCGAGCTGTGCCCAAAAATAGGCAGGCAGAGGGCTAAGGACTTATAACCAACACTGCCTTTGGTCTCCCAGCAGTTGACCTTTCCCCTTGCCCTGTTCTGCACTGTCTCTCTGGGTGGAGGTGGCCATCTTGGTAGGGGCAGGGTTTTGCTTCCTCATGTCAGAGCCTCCAGAAAGGAGAACAGTGAGCAGATCGATATTGATATGACCAAATCTCCTGTGACTAGCAATCAGAACAAGCTGTGCCTTGCATCTCACATTCCAGATATACAGCTAATAGGTTGCAGGCTCAGGTGTGCCTAGGCACCCTCACATACCAGGAAGTGCACTGCTTTTGATTCAGAATGAAATAAAGACAAAAGGTACATTTTTGAGGGTACTACTTAGGCACAATTTACATTTAAATGTTCTCTGTAACATAGCGGATCTTCGCTTTTATGAGTTCAGGTCCACCTTAAAGCCCAACTCCAGGTATAATAAACTGGCAGATTAACTTAGTTGTCCATTACTTTGTCTCAAAAGTAACCCCTGGCTTTCTTCTTCATCTATCTATTCTGCTTGTTTGCATGTAGCACTTCAAGAGAAAGTAAACTCTCCCACTCTGATGCTTCTTTTCATTTAGTCTGTTATAATAAGTCATTATCAGACTATAGCCACTGTAATCCAGCCCAAATCGCATATTACTTACTGTTTAAAGAAACTTTAAAAAAACTTGTTTCCAGGGGTTAGGCAGCACCATCTTAGGTATTGTTTTCTGAGTCCACAGTGGAGTGTATTTCCGCCCTTAATTCCCTGTTCATAGCTTACTTGTTTATTTCATAGTATTTACTTGTGCCGATGTCTAATGTTTCCCTTTGTCAGACTTATCAGCTTCAGCTGATAAGACTGCAGTAATGGCCAAGTTTAGACTGTATGTCATGTCACATGGTGTGTAGGAGGAAGCTCTGAGTGATTACCAGAGTTCAGTGTTGTACCGTAGGAAGTCCTGATAACAGATAGATAAGACATAGAGGGTGTGCCTTAAATCAGGGGAGATCTGGGCATGCTCAGTGACTTCATTCTACAGAACAACAAGGATTACAACAATACTAAGCAAGTAAAGAGATATCTACAAGCAGTGTTCATTAGGGTTTTTTATGCTGATTTACATGGGACAAAGTTGTGGGGGAGGGTTTACAACCACTTTCACTGTACTTCCAGCCTGGAGGTAATTATTGCAGGTCTCATATACCCCATTGCTACAGTTGTCTCAACTTCCCTCTCCTCCTGGCTATTAAAAAAGCAAACAGCCCCAGCCTTTAATTTGTGAATGGCCAAGAGGAGAAGGAAGGTGGAGATACAACAGCATCTCTGGAGGGTTGGTTTTGAGGCAAAGGAATGTATGACTGCTTTAATCTAAGTAAGTTTATTGGCTTTGGAGTTGGGTTTTAAAGTGTACTTAAATATAGTTTTAGAGTGCTAGCTTTAGTGCACAAATGCAATAGAACCCCTCTGTTTTTTTTTTATTACTGTTTGTGTCCCCACAGGTAGATTCACAATCTCATTTTGTACCGTTGCCCATTTTTCCTGAAACTCATAGTAGCGGTTAATCCAACATTATACAGTTGTCACCAGAACAGGGGAAGGGGAATTATCATCACTTTGTAATAATTTTCTTTCACTTCTTATTTTGTCTCAGGAACTGAAGGGAAATCTCTCCATATGGACACTCCCTGCAAAAAATAAACACTTACTGCTAACAATAAACTGACAGGAGCCTTAACCACTTGCTTACTGGGAACTTTTACCCCCGTCCTGCCCAACGTGAGGAAAGCAGTCCCGATAACTGGCTTCTGTTTACATCGTGATCAGCTGTCATTGGACACAGCTAATAACATGGTAAAGGGCCACTGTGACTGGCCTTTTACCCCGATCCGTGATAACTGAATCCGAAGAACACTTTACAAATTTCTACAGGTTACCAGTTTAGAGTTACAGAGGAGGTCTTATGCTGGAATTATTGCTCTTGCTCTAACGATCGCGGCAATACTTCACATGTGTGGTATAACACTGTTTACATTTTTGGGCATGACTTGCGTATGTGTTTGCTTCTGCCCCCGAGCACAGAGGGATGGGGTGCTTTAAAATATTTTTATTTATTATTTATTTCATTGTATTTTTACACTGTCCCTTTAAAAAAAATTCTGATTACTTTTATTGCTGACACAAGTAATGTAAACATCCCTTGTGACAGTAATAGGCAGTGGCAGGTACTCTTTATGGAGAGATCTGGGGTCTATAAGACTCCAAATCCCTCCTTTGCACTTAAACGCATTCAAAACGCCAAGTTTGGCTGTTTTGAATACTATAATTTTTTTAAATTTGGTGCCTTTAAGTTTTCAATAAACTGGAAGTGATATCATGACATTGCTTCTAGGTTACTAGATCCAAGACCCGATCGAAGCCAATTCTGGCTTCGTTCGGGTCTTTGGCCAGCCGGCGGACATGCCGGCTGGTCGCTCGCACCTCCCGGTGGGACAGGAGAGTCCGGGCTAACTGTGGAAGGTGGCCGAAGGGGGAAGGGAACCCCTCCCGCTGCTTGGGATACCAGCTGGGCAGCTGCATCGGTTGTTATCACAACAAAGCTGATCGTGTTCTCTAAAAAAACGGCTGCAGGCATCACCCTGGTACAACCCCTTCAAATTGAAGGCCACACATTTGCGTTACGTCTGCATGAAGGGGTTAATGTATAACTAAAGGCAAAACTTGTTTGTTTGTTTGTTTTGGATAGAGTGAAGAGGGATAAGAACACTTGCTAGGTTTTATTGCTGTCTGTGCCGGTTAGGGAGATCCACCCTCTCTATTTGTCCTGTTAACCATTATCATTATAAGTAAAAGAAAATCCCACATTTTGGGTTGTCCCCAGAAAAGTAATAGAGGAAATCCTCTAATGGAGACACTAGTTCTGGTGACCTGGGGGTCCCCAAGGAATTCCTTTAATTTGATTTCTTTTCACTTCCTGTTTGACTATGTGACAGGAAGTGAAGAGAAATCTCTGCAATTGGATACAGATGGCGGAAAACAAATCTGACAGGGGTGATAAGGGTGACCTTTTAACCCTTCCCAAACCTGTTTGGGCTATATATCTGGGTAAAAATAAAATCAAATACAGTAAGTTCCTGTGATACATGCACATTTCTCTGTTCGGTCTTTGTACATTGTCAGGTGGTTTTTACACAGCTTCGAGCTCTGCTGTTTGTCCAACTACCTCATCCGGCAATCGATCCTCAGCAGTGCTTTTGACTTTTCCGTTTTCTGTATTTCCCTTGATCAGAAACTAGGAGTATCCAAGCCCCTAACCTTGATTATAAGAATTCTGCTGGTTCTGTGGGCACATCAACAAAATGCCAAAGAATGATGACCCCCTGATGATGATGTGCCTACCCTCACCTTGTCAACATACCAAATACAACATATAGAATGCCAACTTACCATATGGATCAAAGTATCAAGTTCTAATAACGCTACTCACCTTTTATTCCCTGAAAAATTTGGCAAAGTCATTGTACATGACATGACCGATGTTGGTGCTGCCCTGACTGGTGAAAAGCTAGGCAGAAAGACCAACATATCCATACGTGGGGGTTTGTAAATGGAAGTATGATGGTGAACGATAGAGTATTTACTGTGACAAGTTGCTGTAGGATAAGGTATATTTGGTGACACGACCTTATTATGATTTTAAAAATCTGACAGTATCTAAGCATTTATTTGACTTCATCCAGAGATCTCCTTTATCATCCTGCCATTAAGGAGTGAATATAACTGCAATGTGTATAAAAATGTGTTCAGTCTTTTTTGGATAAGCAACTCAACATATTTCATTCAGATGGCCCCATGAGCTCAAATCTCTCACTTTTATTGCTCATTTATGAGTTCTCTGTCATGACAGAAGCACTGCACTAACTGATGGCCCATCTGAAAACTTCTTATAATGGAAAAACCATAACAGTGGACCTCTAATAAACCTGTTCTGTCTATGGATGGTGCATTGAGACATTCCACAGCATTCTACTAAAGTGTTTTTTTTTTATTACATTGTGATCCTATTTTAAATTTCAAAGCAAAGAAAACTGCTGCCAAAAAGGGAGTATTTAACTTCTTTGGGGTACGAGACCTTGACAGATTCTGATATGCAAAACCTCCAAAGCAAAAAAAAGTTCTGCCTTTAGATATACTTTAAAGGTGAGTAGGAGCTTTAAAGACTATCCAAAGGCAGATTTTTTTTTAAGGAATGGTTCATTTCACTGTTTTGTTGTCTGTGTCCTATTGAGAAGGTTTTCCTACGCTTGACTCCTGACTTGGTGACACAACCATAAGTGACAGGAAATCTCTCCAAAGAGATCTCTCCTGTCTATTCCTGTCCTGGAGTGGTCCCCAGGATAAAAAGAGAAAGTGAATCATAGACATTGACATAGACAAAGAATCGTTGACCACTATCGTAAGTCAATGATCATCCTAAAGCCTCATACACACGATAGGACTTTGTACAAACTTTCCCTTGGATTTTTGTACAAAGGGCGTTGGCCCTGAACTTGTATTGCATACACACAGCAGGACTTTTTCAGCCAACTTTCACCAAATCATGTGGTTTTTCTGCTCTTTACCGCCACCTTTGGTCAACTTCTGTATTGTTGTCTGATCTTTTGCATTGGTTCTGAGCATGCCTGTTTGCACTTTGTACAAAAGTCCTATGGTTTTCTGTACACACGATCAGACTTTGCTCCATCAGACTTTTGTTGCCAGAAAGTTTGTCCGTTCGCACAGCCAACAAAAGTCAGATGAAAACCAAAAAAGTTTGTCCGATGGAGCGTACACACGGTCGGATGTTGCTCCAAAACAGCTAATTTGCATGTTTGTTGTCAAAAAGTCTGATCGTGTGTATGGGCCTTTAGAATGGCCACAGAATGGGAATTGTTCCCTTTTCTTCTTAGTAAAAGATAATGGGTCCTCTTACTTCATCACTTACCAAATGCTTACCCTTTACTCTTAATCTTATTTTTTTGTTAAGGTTACATTTTTATCACATAATTCAGCAAGACAATAAATCTTACAGAAAGTAAATAATAATACACAGCTTGGAGGTACAGCAGTTATCACAATGCTTATAGAGTAGGATGAATCACAGCATATGGAAGGTACAAAACAGTAAATGTGGATAAAGCTTATTCGATATCTTAACCAAAGGTATCCACTCATTGGGGGAGACTCCCGTAATACCAAATTTTATCGGAGCTGTATGCTGTGAAAATATGAAAGTAAGTTACCTCCTATGCAGAGTCTTGCATTTATACTTTTTCAGTGTTCCCAAAACAGAACTTTAACAAAAGGAAACAACTAGAACAACAAAAAAAAGGAAACTCAGCAAAGGTCAACCCGGTAGCACTATGCTAGTGTTCCAAGTTGCTGTCAGGCTACCGCCAACCAACACACAGTTAGTGGTGCATCCTGCTGTATAGTTGTAAAGGTTAGTTGGTAATAAAGACTTGATAGCGGAAAAGGTGGAGGAAGAAAAAAAGGGGGGGGGGGGGTGGAGAGAAGTGAAGGTGGTAGTACAGCCAGACTCCAGAGGCCAGACCAGCACGCCACAACCCACGCCATCTACTCTAACATCTCTATTTACCTTTGATCTCTGGCTGAATTTGCTAAGGCAGCAAAGAGGACACATAGGTGCTCTAGTCACTGGAGTATTTGAACTCGTACCATGTTTTGCAGTACTTTTTTTTTCTTTCTGCCGCCTAGCTGCCATTAAACGCTCCATTTCAGCAATTTCATTCACCCCACCCCACCATTAAGGGATCTGAGCATTTCCATTTTTGAGGGATGCAGATTTTTGCTGCATTCAGTAAGTGGATCATAAGGGATCTCTTGTATCTACACCGCAAGAGTGGGGTTAGGTGAATTAGACACATTTTTGGCCTATTCTCTAAGCCAGTGATCTCCAAACTGCAGTCCCAGGGGCCAGATCGGCGGCCCTTTGCTTGATTTTCTCCAGCCCTTAGGGCACTATTTCATCCACTGATATCAACAATGGGGCATAATCCCTCCCCTGACAGCAATAAATGGGCACAATGACACCAAGCACCAAGGATGGGGCACAATTCCTCTAAATGATATCAAGGATGGGGCACAATTCCTCCCAAAGACACCAACAACGAAGCACAATTTCTTCTAACAATGCCAACAATGGGGCCCAATGAAACCAAAGAAGGGTCACAATTGCTCCTTGTGACATCAACGATGAGGCACAATTTCTCCCAATGACACCAATAATGGGACCCAATGACACCAACGATGAGGCACAATTCATCCCACTGACACCAAAGACGGGGCATTGTTTTTTTTCCCACTGCCTTTGAGATCTTTTCTACTCTCGAAGACCACAGTCTGTCCCCATTAAAGTTTGAAGTACAGTAAACTGTTTAGAAAAATTGAATACCCCTGCTTAAGCATATATCAGTCAACTTGAAGACCAGATCCTGAATTGAGTCCCAGATGGGGCGGATGTGAGTACATGTCCAGAAAATATGTAGCATTGTACCATCATCTTGTTGGCAATGCCAACACGTTGAGACTGCAGGGTAGATCCTGTGAAGGAGGGTACTGACCCTATACCATTGCGTCAACACTTTATATCCTGGTACTTGAAGCCTACTTGCTATAGAGGAGGTGTGGGCAAAGTACAGAATACGTTGTTTTGTTGTTTATCAGTAAATGTCAAATCACGTTCCCACTGTTGTATAAACAGTGGCACATAGCCTTCTGATGGCTTAGAGAGGATGGAATGAGTTTTAGGTAGAGCTTGATGTAGAGGGGATGGGTCCAGACAGTATTCATCAAAAGTGGTGATCGGGCCTCTTGGGACACCCCCACCAGAAGAGGATGTCAAGTAATGATGGACCTACTTGGCACTCCAGTATTCCAATGGGGGTGAAACCATCTTCCTGATGCCTTCTGTACTACTCCAGTGAGTTTCCTGGGCAAAGCGACAGCTTTAAATTGGTTAAATAGAAAAGCTTTGAACTTAGAATCTGTCAAGCCCGGGGGGGGGAAATCTTGAGCTCCAATAATAGGGAATAAAGAGTTAAAAGTAGAGGGGGGCTCTGGAAAGGCAGCCTGGTTCCAATTAGGGGGTTAGGATATTAAAGCTTGGCAGTAGCGATACAGTTTGCCATGGAAGGGTTTGCAGAGGCACCTGAGAAAAATCCTGTTCCAGCCCAACCCATCCTTTCCCCCAGGCATGCTTGATCCAATTAAGAATTCTTGTCAGGTGACTATATCTAAAACCTAATAATCAGAGGTCAATAGCAAACATGCCTCTTATATTAGTGGTCAGTAGGAAGAATCCATCACTTGCAGTTTTGGTCAGAATGCCACCCTTACAGACAGCAAAATAGATTGAATTGGACCATGCTACTGACCTTGCCAACTGGTATTAGTCCTGCAATTATGCAGACACCACCAAAAAGCAAGTCAATCAGCCACAGCTCAAGGAACCCCTAGCAACCTCTGGGGGAACCCTAGAGTTTCATGAAACCCTGGTTGACAATGGCTGATCTAGCCCTTTCCAACCTAGCTGTACTGCCCCTGGCTTACCCCTTCCATGATCTTCCTGCTTTAAATGAAGTATAGAGACCCAGTGATGACATTGCTGAGCCTGAAATAAAAGGATGTAAAGAAAACATAATTTTAAATGTCATTGCCATGTTGATAAAGGGGGGAGAGATGTTGTCTTGCAATATAGTTTTACACTTCCACCAGCTGAAATGTAGCTTAAATAACTAGGGAGCCCTACTAGAACCAATTCTCACCCAGTTATCATGTTCATTTTTTCTATGCCTGTAAATTCTTTGCTTTGCATTTTCTCTGTTGTATATAATTACCATCTTTTCCCCTTTTCATGATTCTTCACATTGCTGGGTCTTTCTGGGCCGCCCACTTTTAATATAACTGTGAATTGGTTGCTATTATTGTACACGTAGAAAATCCTGTTATGTATGATTATTGTTATTATAGATTGCATTATTATTATTTATAATATATGTGTTATCGTTCATGCTCAGCGAGTAGATACATTTAGTTTATATTTGGATCTGAGATCACGCATATCAATATTCTCTCTGCAGAGATTCCATCTTAGTAGAAAAGCCAGAGGGTTTAGTAAGCTGTATATCGAGCAGCCGCACAGTATGCATCTTTTATAAGTGCTCTGTTCTAGGTAGATGCATGTTGGTTTTAAATTAGGAACAATCCCCAAATGTCTTTTACTGTTCAGGGTTTATCTACACTTTAAAGTTGACTTTCCATGTGTCTTCGAAAACTTGATAATTAATCTAAAACCAAAAACTTTTTCATGTTATGCTTGGAGTAGAGAAGGTTAGAACCCCTGTACCTCACACATATTAGCTCTCTCTATTTATAACCATGATAGAAATTGATTAAAAAAAAACAAAAAACGACATTTTAAAGCAGAACTAAACTCTAAACCCTTGTACACCCGGTCGGAGAATCTGTCGGAATGAGTCTTATCGAACCGTGTCGTCAGATAATCCGACTGTGTGTGGTATGCATCGGACTGATTCTGTCCGAATCTCCGTCCGACCCAATTTTCCAACATGTTGGAAATATTTCCCGACCAACTGGGCCGGACGGACCTAATCCGATCATGTGTAGAGCATTTTCATCGGACCAAGTGCCACGCATGCTCAGATCAAATTCCTACATCAAAGCTATTGGCTACTAGCCTGAATGTAGTCCCATCGTAACGAAATTACGTCATCACGTTCTGAAAGATCGGATTTTTCGCCAACTTGGCCCGACCGTGTGTATGCAACAGTTTCGGACACAATCCGTCGGACTAAATCCGACGGATTTGGTTCTGCAAAATCTCCGACCGTGTGTACGTGGGCTTAGGCTGGGTTCACACTGGTACGACAAATGCTCTGACATTGGGAGCTCATGTTGCATGACATGTGAAAATCAGTGTTTCCCTATGGGAGCCATCCTAATCGGTCCAACACAAGTCGGTTCGATTTTGAAAATGCTCCCTGCACTACTTTGGTCTGACTTTGATCCTACTTCAGCCCATTGAATATCACTGAAGTCAGATCAAAGTTGGATCGCCGTCTTAACTGACCTGACTTTGGCGTGCAACTTGTGCTCTGAGGATCTTTAAGGGGAACTTTGCAGTGAATTAAACAAAAATGGCATGGGTTCCCCTCCAAGAGCATACAAGGCCCTTTGGTCTGGTATGGATTTTCAGGGGGAACTCCCATGCTAAAAAAATGGTCTTGGGGTCCCCCAAAAATCCATACCAGAGCCTTATCCGAGCACACAGACCGGCAGGTCAGGAAAGGGGGTGGGGATGAGCGAGCGCCCCCCCCCCCCCCCACTGAACCATACCAGGCCGCATGACTTTACCAGGGGGGGCGGGTGCTTCGGGGGCAGGGGGGCCCTGCGCCCCCACCCCAAAGCACCTTGTCCCCATGTTGATGAGAACAAGGGCCTCTTCCCGACAACCCTGGCCATTGGTTGTCGGCGTCTGTGGGCGGGGGGCTTATCGGATTCTGGCCCCCTGCCCTATGTGAACGAATATGGGGTACATTGCACCCCTACCCATTCACCTAAAAAAAAAATGGCAAAAATAAAACACAGTACACAGGTTTTTAACCAGTTGCCGACCGCCGCACGCCGATGTACGTCGGTACAATGGCACGGGCAGGCATAAGGACATACATGTACGTCCCTTGCCTCCCGCGGGTCGGGGGCCCGACCGGCCCCCTGCCCGGTGCCTGCGGCGGTCGGTATTCGTTCGGGAGCGATCCCGGACGAGGGGACGGCCATTCATTCATGGCCACCCCCTCGCGATCGCTCCCGACGAATAGAAATCCACGGTGACATCACTTCCTCTCCTGTAATGTAAACACAGGAGAGGAAGTGATGTATTCTCTCCTCCGTGTCGGTATTTTTCGTTCCGACACGGAGGAGAGCGGATCAGTAAGTTGCACCAACACTCACACACACAGTAGAACATGCCAGGCACACTCACACCCCCCCTTTACCCCCCGATCACCCCCCCAATTACCCCTGCCCCCCAGTCACAGTGACACCAATGTCATTTTTTTTTTTTTTTTTTTTTTTTTTGCATTGGTGTCATTTGTGACTGTAATAACTGTTAGGGCAGTTAGAGTTAGCCCCCTTTAGTTCTAATGTACCCCCCTAACCCCCCCAATAAAGGTTTAACCCCGTGATCACCCCCCGTCGCCAGTGTCACTAAGGCTGGGTTCACATTGCAGCGGTTTATGAGAACGAATGTGATTCGCACCGCACTGCAGTGCAAATCACATCCGATCTCTGTGCGATTCGAGTTCTGCCATTCGCCGCACCCGCCGCACCCGCCACACCCGCCGCACCCGCCGCAAATTCGCACGGGACCCTTTTTTTGGCCCGCAGCAGAATCGGATCGCATGGGTGTTCACACCATGCGATCCGAGTTTGCAGATCGCACTGCGATATGCGAACTGATCTGGGGGTGTCAGTAACATTTCACTGACACTCCCAGCAGTTCGCATAGGGCAGTGTGAACTGCCGCCGGGAGGCATGCGATGCGGGAACCCGCCGCGGATTCGCGGCGTTTCCGCATCGCTCCAGTGTGAACCCAGCCTAATAAGCGATCATTTTTCTGATCGCCGTATTAGTGTCACAGGTGACGCTAGTTAGGCAGGTAGGTATTTAGGTTCGCCGCAGCTTTTTATAGCGCCAGGGACCCCCATATACTACCGCATAAAGCCCCCTGATTGCCCCCTAGTTAACCCTTTCACCAGTGATCACCATATAACTGTTACAGGTGACGCTGGTTGGTTAGTTATTTTTTTATAGTTTCAGGGCACCCGCCATTTATTACCTAATAAAGGTTTAACCCCCTGATCACCCGGCGGGTGTCATTTGTGACTAATAACTGTTAGGGCAGTTAGGGTTAGCCCCCTTTAGTTCTAAGGTACTCCCCTAACCCCCCCAATAAAGGTTTAACCCCGTGATCATCCCCCGTCGCCAGTGTCACTAAGGCTGGGTTCACATTGCAGCGGTTTATGAGAACGGATGTGATTCGCACCGCACTGCAGTGCAAATGACATCCGATCTCTGTGCGATTCGAGTTCAGCCATTCGCCGCACCCGCCGCACCCGCCGCAAATTCGCACGGGACCCTTTTTTTGGCCCGCAGCAGAATCGGATCGCATGGGTGTTCACACCATGCGATCCGAGTTTGCAGATCGCACTGCGATATGCGAACTGATCTGGGGGTGTCAGTAACATTTCACTGACACTCCCAGCAGTTCGCACAGGGCAGTGTGAACTGCCGCCGGGAGGCATGCGATGCGGGAACCCGCCGCGCATTCGTGGCGTTCCCGCATCGCTCCAGTGTGAACCCAGCCTAATAAGCGATCGTTTTTCTGATCGCTGTATTAGTGTCACAGGTGACGCTAGTTAGGCAGGTAGGTATTTAGGTTCGCTGCAGCTTTTTATAGCGCCAGGGACCCCCATATACTACCGCATAAAGCCCCCTAATTGCCCCCTAGTTAACCCTTTCACCAGTGATCACCATATAACTGTTACAGGTGACGCTGGTTGGTTAGTTATTTTTTTATAGTTTCAGGGCACCCGCCATTTATTACCTAGTCTCACTAGTGTACCCCTAAATTTAGGGGTGTCTACTTTCCAAAATGGGGTCATTTGGGGGGGGTTTGTGCCATCTTGGCATTTTATGGCCTTCAAAACTGTAACGCCCTTAGAAAGCCTGAAGGCGGTGCTTGGTTTTCGGGGCCCCGTACGCGGCTAGGCTCCCAAAAAGTCCCACATATGTGGTATCCCCATACTCAGGAGAAGCAGCAGAATTTATTTTGGGGTGTCATTTCACATATGCCCATGGCATGCGTGAGCAATATATCATTTAGTGACAACTTTGTGAAAAAAAAAAAAAAGTTTGTAATTTTCCCGCAACTTGTGGCAAAATATAAAATATTCCATGGACTCAACATGCCTCTCAGCAAATAGCTTGGGGTGTCTACTTTCTAAAATGGGGTCATTTGTGGGGGTTTTGTGCCATCTTGGCATTTTATGGCCTTCAAAACTGTAATAGGTAGTGAGGAGTGAAATCAAAAAATTACGCCCTTAGAAAGCCTGAAGGCGGTGCTTGGTTTTCGGGGCCCCGTACGCGGCTAGGCTCCCAAAAAGTCCCACATATGTGGTATCCCCGTACTCAGGAGAAGCAGCAGAATTTATTTTGGGGTGTCATTTCACATATGCCCATGGCATGCATGAGCAATATATCATTTAGTGACAACTTTGTTAAAAAAAAAAAAAAAAAAAAAAGTTTGTAATTTTCCCGCAACTTGTGGCAAAATATAAAATATTCCATGAACTCAACATGCCTCTCAGCAAATAGCTTGGGGTGTCTACTTTCTAAAATGGGGTCATTTGTGGGGGTTTTGTGCCATCTTGGCATTTTATGGCCTTCAAAACTGTAATAGGTAGTGAGAAGTGAACTCAAAAATTTACGCCCTTAGAAAGCCTGAAGGCGGTGCTTGGTTTTCGGGGCCCCGTACGCGGCTAGGCTCCCAAAAAGTCCCACATATGTGGTATCCCCATACTCAGGAGAAGCAGCAGAATTTATTTTGGGGTGTCATTTCACATACGCCCATAGCATGTGTGAACAATATATCATTTAGTGACAACTTTGTGTAAAAAAAAAAAAAAATTTTTTTTTTTGTCATTATTCAATCGCTTGAGGCAAAAAAATAAAATATTCAATGGGCTCAACATGCCTCTTATCAATTTCCTTAGGGGGTCTACTTTCCAAAATGGGGTCATTTGGGGGGGTTTTGTACTGCCCTGCCATTTTAGCACCTCAAGAAATGAGATAGGCAGTCGTAAACTAAAAGCTGCGTAAATTCCAGAAAACGTACCTTAGTTTGTAGATGTGACAACTTTTGCGCAAACCAATAAATATACAATTATTGACTTTTTTTTTACCAAAGACATGTGGCTGAATACATTTTGGCCTAAATGTATGACTAAAATTGAGTTTATTGGATTTTTCTAATAACAAAAAGTAGAAAATATCATTTTTTTTCAAAATTTGCGGTCTTTTTACGTTTATATCGCAAAAAATAAAAATCGCAGAGGCAATCAAATACCATCAAAAGAAAGCTCTATTTGTGGGAAGAAAAGGACGCAAATTTTGTTTGGGTACAACATTGCATGACCGCGCAATTACCAGTTAAAGCAGCGCAGTGCCAAAGTGTAAAAAGACCTCTGGTCATTTACCAGCAAAATGGTCCGGTCTGAAAGTGGTTAAAGTAATTTATTAAGGCAGCTCTGTCGCGTCTCTTCGATTTCTTCTTCCCTCTCCAGCTCTTCTGCTTCCTCCGCTGATGTCTTCTGCTGGTTCTTCTCCCATCTCTGGGTCTTTGAAGGGCCTGGTATGCTCTTGGGAGGGGAACCCATGCAGTTTTTTTTTTTTTTTTACATTGTGCATGGCATTCCCCCTAAAGATTCATACCAGACACAGTGCCTGGTATTGTCGACGATCAGCATCGAATCCCTGTTCATTGAAGTCGGACGGATGTCGGACTTCAAGTCGCAGGGCAGCGTCGGATCCAAAGTGGTAAGACTGTCGTGTCGTACCAGTGTGAACCCAACCTCAATCAACATTAACTCTTTTTAATCCTTATGTGACTGGCCGTAATAAATAGATAGGAATACTGGTATTTGTTTTCATTTTTATTTATTTTTTGTACATTTCTTCAGTTGTTTCCTGGTTTCTGGCTTAGGCCAAAATAATGTCATGCATGCCAGGAATGGACATTTTGTTTCCTCCTGATGAGGGGAGGAGAGGCTTTCTCAGCTAACCACTCTCAGCAGGTGCATGTCTGAGATAAGGGCAGATGGATTCCAGGAAGTAAACGCTACGTGAATCATCTGCCCTTACTAGAGGATGGCTGCAGCTAGAAATGCTAGGGGGGTGGGGTTCAAAGTGATTTCTCAACAAAATTAAAGCATGGAGGTGAATAGCTTGGTGAGTTTGCTTTGAATATCAAAATGAAATAAATAGCATTTTCAGGTTGTGGTGCTCAGATACAGTTAAAGTAGTTGTAAAGGCAAACAAAAGAACTCACTGCTCCAGGTGAGACAGGAAGCCTAATGATATCACAGGTGCCTGCCTCGGCTCGCCTCCACATACAATCAACACTGAAGAAATGGCTGCACTCCAAGATCCATCAAAATTCTTATTTAATAACGAACATCCCAAGTGTTACAGACAGTTCAAATGATAAAGGCAGAAGGCAGTAAAGGCAGAAGGCATTTCTACCTTACTGTATTGTATGCAGCAAGGTAAAAAAAAACTTCTGCATGCAGCTCCTCCAGCAGTTCTCCCTAAATACTTACCTGAGCCCGATCTCAATCCTGCGACGTGCATGAGAGTTGAGGCTCTCTCTGCTCTCTCCCTCTTCATTGGCACAGATATAGCAGCGTGGACCATTGGCTTTCACTGCTTATGGACACAGAGCAGGGCGTGGGAGGGAGAACACACTAGTGCTTCTATAAAAAGCAGGGGACACTCGGACACTCTGGGCTATGGGGCATAGGGCCTGTGGTGCCTATGGGGGATCTTGGGAGGAAGGGGAGCTAGCAGTGCTGGCGGGGAACCCCAGAAGAGGAGGATCAGGGCTGCTCTATGCAAACCTATTGCAGAGTAGGGTTTTTTTTTTTGTCATAAAAAAAAAAAAAAGAGCCTTTACAATCACTTTTCTGTTCTGCTTAAAGTTTGTCACCGCAGTAAGAGTAGTGGTATATTTTATAAAGAGGACATCTATTATGGTGACAATGCCTGAGGGATTTTGCCTCACTTTGGAGAGATTTCCACTCACTTCTATTGTGTCTCCGGGACAGGTAGTGAAGGGAAATATCTTCCATGAGATACAGGCAGAAATTAAAAAGATTACAGAGGTTTTAACTGTTGCCCATTCCGTCCAAAACAAAAAAAAGATTGATACGGTTTTTAGCATGGTACCATTATTTGTTAAGGCGGAAGTAAATTCATCCATTCAACCGTTTCAACTAAGTTATATTTCCGGCACGTGAGTTCAAGTGACGGGTAGTGTTAATGCTAAAGTGCCAACAGTTGGAGAAGGTTCTTCCACTTTGACCATGCCACTGTCCTGTGCCCAGGGGCGTACTAAGTGGGGGGGCGGGGGGCGTGCCGCCCCGGGTGCCACACACTGGGGGGGTGTCAGGCCAGCGCCCCCCCCCTCCCCTCTCCGCAACTGAAGTGTCAGACAGCGCCGTGAGGAGCCCGAGGCACTGGCAGTGGGCGGCATTGCGGGGGGGGGGGGGTGCGAGCAGCACCCGAGTGGAGTGACATCTGTGATCCGGGACCCAGCTCCCCTTCTCTCTGTGGTCGCGTCGCGCTGCCGTTCTGATCAGTCTCGGGCAGCGGCTGTCACTCACAGCCGAGCAGAGTGAAGCCGCCTCCCCCTCCTCTATGCACAGCACTGTGTAGACAAGGAGGGGGAGGCGGCTTCACTCTGCTCGGCTGTGAGTGACAGCCACTGCCCGAGACTGATCAGAACGGCGCGACGTGAGTCACGTGACCACAGAGAGAAGGGGATTATTGTGCCGGGTCCCGGATCACTGAGCCGACAGGTGACACTCCACTCGGGTGCTGCTCGCACCTCCCCCCTGCAATGCCGCTGCCTTGGGCTCCAGGTACACTAGGGGTTCTTTACTGTGGTGGGTCCTGCACTGTAGGGGGGTCCTGCACTGTAGGGGGTCTGCACTGTAGGGGGGGTCCTGCACTGTAGGGGGGGGGTCCTGCACTGTAGGGGGTCTGCAGGGGGGGTCCTGCACTGTAGGGGGGTTCTTTACTGTAGGGGGGTTCTTTACTGTAGGGGGGGGTCCTGCACTGTAGGGGGGGTCCTGCACTGTAGGGGGTCCTGCACTGTAGGGGGTCCTGCACTGTAGAAGGGGTCATGCACTGTAGAAGGGGTCATGCACTGTAGGGGGGTCCTGCACTGTAGGGGGGTCCTGCACTGTAGAAGGGGTCCTGCACTGTAGAAGGGGTCCTGCACTGTAGAAGGGGTCCTGCACTGTAGGGGGGTCTGCACTGTAGAAGGGGTCCTGCACTGTAGGGGGGGTCCTGCACTGTAGGGGGGGTCTGTACTGTAGGGGAAGATTCTGCACTGTAGGGGGGTCTGTACTGTAGGTGAGGATTCTGTACTGTAGGGGAGTCTGTACTGTAGGGGGGTCTGCGCTGTAGGGGGGTGGGTCTGTACTGTAGGAGGGTCTGCACTGTACGGGGGGGGGTCTGCGCTATAGGGTGGAGGGGTCTGTACTGTAGGAGGGTCTGCACTGTAGGGGAGGATTCTGTACTGTAGGGGGGTCTACACTGTAGATGGGGGTCTGTATGGTAGGGAGGGGGGTCTGCACTGTAGGGGATCTGTGTAACATGCAGAGGGTCCAGAGCTGTGAGGGGCTGTGTAATGTAAAGGGGTGCAGAGGTGCAGGGTGCTGTGTAATGTAAAGGGGTCCAGAGGTACAAGGGCTGTGTAATGTAAAGGGGTCCAGAGGTTCAGGGTGCTGTGTAATGTAAAGGGATCCATGGGTACAAGGGCTGTGTAATGTAAAGGGGTCAGGAGGTTCAGGGTGCTATGTTATGTAAAGGGGTCCAGAGGTGCAGGCTGCTGTGTAATGTAAAGAGGTCCTTAGGCGCAAGGTCCTGTGTAATGTAAAGGGGTCCAGAGGTACAGGGTGCTGTGTAATGTAAAGGGGTCAGGAGGTTCAGGGTGCTATGTTATGTAAAGGGGTCCATTGGTACAAGAGCTGTGTAATGTAAAGGGGTCCAGAGGTGCAGGCTGCTGTGTAATGTAAAGGGGTCCAGAGGTGCAGGGGGCTGTGTAATGTAAAGAGGTCCTTAGGTGCAAGGTCCTGTGTAATGTAAAGGGGTCCAGAGGTGCAGTTGTGGAGAGGGGGGGTACACAGTAGTGACAAAAAGATATTGAAGGATGCAGAGGTATGCAGGGGACACGGTGGGTGTTTTTACATTTTATGGTGGGGGGGGGTGCCAGATATAGGATCCGCCCCGGGTGCCAAATGCTCTAGGTACGCCCCTGCCTGTGCCAGGTCCATAAAGTCATGATTTGGCAAGCTTGGTGTGGAAGAATGTGAGTGGCCTGCATTGAGCCCTGATGTTAACCCTTTGGCCTCTTTTGGGATTAATCAGAACAGTGAGTTATATCTTTATGTAGGCAGGACAGCGGAGACCCAGCTCTTCTCTAAAAACATAAGTGCTTGACCTCACAAATGATGTTTTGGCCGAATGGGCACAAATTTCCACAGACACTCTCCAAAATCTTGTGGAAACCCTTCCCAGAAGGGTGGAGGCCGCAATAGCTGGGTCGGGGGGCAACTAAGTAATAATGCCCATGATTTTGGAATGGGATGTCCAACAAGTTCATATATGCCTGATCAGCAGGTGTCCACAAATAGTTTGCACAGCTTTTTTTCAAGAAAGTAAATTTCCAACTTGTAGGTGCAGTAGTAAGTATTTCTGGGCATCATTATGTTCTGATGTGAACACCTACAAGACTAGATCATTTAAAGAGATACTTCGAGCATCTGTCATATATCTGGCAAATGTTGGCCTTATAAATGGATCAATTTTGCAGTGCCGTATTTTAAGATGTAGTGGATAAAGTTGTGAATAGTAACTGGCAATATTCATGGGGCAGGTTTATAAAATGAAATAAAGCCAAGTGTCTGTTGGGTTTACCTGCAGATGAGATAAAGATGTTAAATAAAGCTATGGTGTTCTTGTTTCAGGTGCGCTCCCTCCTTACTACGGTCTATGTGTGCAGTTTGAGGAAAGTGGCTACCTGTATCAGGACTGTCCAGTGTACAATGACGACAATGACCAGACCACTGTGGTAACCGAAGCTGGGAACTCCACAAGAGAACAAACTGGTATGGGGTTATTTAATAATAAAGAGCTGTGTTGTCTTGATGCAAAGAAATCTATAAGTTATATGAGGGAGGTCCAAAAGTTCAGTACATTGTTGCCACCATATTCTGATGTCTTTATTCAAAATCTAATTTAATTGAAGACATCTCAGCATAATCTGCATCTGGAATGATGCATTTTTCAAAGTTCTTCCAAATATTTTTGACACTGTCCTTTAACTTTTGCCAGCTCGCATTCTGGCAAATGCAATCTGGGAAAAGGGCTGGCAGCAGTGTTAATTTCGTAGACAAAAATAACACTATTTTAGTCAATTAAAATACGACTAAAACTAAAATGGCATTTTAGTCAAAAGACTATGGCTAAAACTGAATCTAAATTTGACATCAGAAACACTGGTTATTATATATTACAATGGCTAACTGTGTCTGTAGTGCATGTTTTAACCTTAACCTTAATAAATAATAACACGTTATTAGATTTTTACTCCAGGAGTATATAATGAGTTTGGACATTCTAGAGAAATGCCTAAACAATGCCAAAAGCCCTCGCTGCGGTGCCTGTACCCAGCACCGGCCGGCAACATCACTCCCGGAGGTTACTTCCGGGAATCGCAGCTCCCAGAGCCGCGATGATGTTGCTCCTGCACGTCCGTGCGGGAACCGTCGGTAACGTCACAGTGAAGCAATGGCACGTACATGCCATTGCTTCAGTGCGCATGTGCCGATGACGTCGACACATGCAAATACAGGGGATATCTCCTAAACCGTGACGGTTTAATAGATATCCTGGGTAGCTACAGGTAAGCCTTATTTTAGGCTTACCTGTAGCAAAAAGTAGTCTGTAAGCGATTACAGCCTCATACACACTATAAGAAAATCGGGCGAACATTTCCGTCTGAGGCACTTTCATACGATTTTCGTATTGTGTGTACACAACTTTCGACAGCCGATTCCCACTTTTGGTATGAAAATTCCTGAAGGGACAAACTTTTTTCTCATACAGGAAGAGAATGAACAATTTTTGTTTAATGTGTACCGTTTTCATACAATTTTCATACAATAAAAATCTGAAAATAAAAACTGCACATGATCAGTAACAATAAACAACAAAAAAAGCCTTTGTCATACGAGAATATTCGTACAAATTTTCCTTCATCAGTTCTGATTTGCTGTGAAACAGCAAGGAAAATTGGACAATATTTGTCCTATTTTCTCATAGTGTATACCCCACTTAAAGTGGAGTTCCATCAAAATTGTTTTTATTAAAAGTCAGCAGCTACAAATACTGCAGCTGCTGACTTTTAAAATATGGACACTCACCTGTTCAGGGCGCCCGCACTGTCCTCACCCGAAGCTGATCTGTCCCTCATCTCTCGGATAGAGACGCCGCCATCTTTGGTAAGGAAATCAGGAAGTGAAGCCTTGCGGCTTCAAAGCCTGGTTCCCTACTGCGCATGCGCGAGTCACGCTGCATGTTCTCACTGGTCCCTGCTGTCTTCTGGGACCTGTGTCTCCCAGAAGACAGCGGGAGGAGGGGCCGGACATGGCGTAGATCGCCACGTTGCCTGTGATGATCTATGCCCGGTAGTAGGAGTAGACACCTGGATTATACAGGTATCTGCTCCCCCTCCCCCCTGAAAGGTGCCAGATGTGACACCGGAGGGGGGGGGATCTGAAAAGTGGAAGTTCCATTTTTGGGTGGAACTCCGCTTTAAGTCTCAGTGCTGAATGTTTGGCATTTACAGTACTGTGGGAGCTGATTAAAAGTAACAGATTTTCTGAATGGAGCAGTAGCTCCATTCTGTAAAACTGTTAGATACTACAGCAGCCATATATTCTAGGCCAGGTAGTTAGAAGAATAACTGCTAGTAAAAAGTACAGGTTTCTTTTTGCTGTTTACTGACTGTGGGGAACCCCCTTTTAGTTTAGATTTGCTATAAGTACATGTGCTCTTGCCATTTAATGCTCAAATTTGTATAGAAAATACACTTGTATTGTATTACACGCATTTTTTACTTACTTTTTACTTTTCTTTGTTGTCATATCTTCAAGAAGAACAAAGGTCCAACTTCCTACCTCAAAATTTTCTCAGGATATCAGAGGTGGAAATGCGAGGTTCTGAAGATGTGACTTCAGGAACTGTACTTCATAGACTGATCCAAGAACAGCTAAGATATGGCAACCCCAATGAGAATATGAACCTCCTTGCTATTCAGCACCAGGCAACAGGCACTACAGGACCAACCAACGTGACCACCAGCTCTGTTTCCTCTACAGAGAACCTCACTCAAGAAGACCCACAAATGGTCAGCCAGTCAGCCCGGCAAGAACCACAGGGGCAAGAACATCAGGTGGACAACACCGTGATGGAAAAAACCCTGAGGAACTCTCAGTCCCAGCAAAACAACGAGGAGCTACCTACCTACGAGGAGGCCAAGGCTCAATCACAGTTTTTTAGAGGCCAACCAGGACCGATGGGACCCGGATTTTATGTCGCTGGTGTGGTGGCTAACCACAAATCTAAAACAGAGGGCCGGGCAACTGTAAGCCGGGCCAACAGTGGACAGGCTCATCAAGATGAAGCACTTAAAGAACTCAAACAAGGTCATGTGCGCTCACTAAGTGAGCGAATAATGTTGTCACTTGAAAGGAACGGAGTCAAACAGCACTCCTCTACTTCTGGTAGTATTAAAGGTTTAAAAAATGGCGTCCCGTCTCCAGTCCCAATCTTAGGAAAGGAAATGGAGCAGAGGGGGCCCCCACCAGACTATCCTCACAAAATCAAACAGGCTCCAACTCCTGTGAATAAAATGCAGGAGCAGGGACACTTTTATAATGAACACCAACACCCAATGGTGCATGAAATGGTGAAGACCTATCCAAGCTCCCAACCACCTAGGACTGAAGTTCCTATTCTACGGTACCAGCCTCCCCCAGAATATAACATCAACAGGTAATGAGAATTTCTGTTAATAAATTGAACTTGAAGTGTATTTTCACACACCTCATATTATGAACTATAATTCTTGTAGTAATACCTCAATGTAATTTCTGATATGACATTCACATATTTCATGTGCTGCGATATCTCTTTAATGGGGACAAAGACAGAAACAAAATTTCTTCTATTTACTGAAGTTGAGGCGGGAGATAGGAAGAAAGGGGTTAGCACACCTGTCAGATTTTTTCTTCATGCACACTAGACGTTTTTGACACTACTGTGAGGGGCATCAAACATTTTTTTTTTTACTGCCTTTAATTCCCCTGCATGTTATCCTATGTATTCATGTACACATAAGCTTTTAGCAGCATTTTGTGGAAGAAAAAAAAAAACACTGCCAGCACATTCTGGAGAAGTAACGTTTTGGCAGAAAAAACACAAACAGCTCCTAAACTCTGCTAAACGCTGGTTCCCTAGCAGTTTTTTGTTTAAAGTGGATCCGCCAGGGTTCTAAACATCCAGTGAGTAGCTGGTTGTTAAGGAGGGGGCCAGAAAGCTGACCTACGCATGGATGAGTCATCAGCTGTCAGCAAAATTCCTGCTGACAGCTGAATCTAGACAGTTGTCTGGCCTGGTATGGATATTAAGGTGAACCCTACACTAAAATTTTCTTAAAAAAAGGTGTGGGTTCCCCCCTAAAATCCATATCAGAACCTTATCCGAGCTGGTGCATGGTGGGCCGATGACATCACAATGGGGCATGGTCCCCCAGTAAAGTCCCCTGGTAGCCCTTCCCCTTCAATTATTTAGCAGTGGGAGGAGGTGGAGCTGTCATTCTGTGGTAATCTTCATAGCGTGTGGACCTCCTTTTTTTGGTGGGGGGGGGGCAAACTGGCGGCATTCATCGTGATTGGGATTGGATCTACACCGTGAGACCGTTTAAAAAAAAAAAATAATGGATTTGAAAAAACTAGTGTATTTTTACTCACTTTTACTACTTTTTTGGTTAATGAGTAGGGGTACCCCTACTCATTCACATAGGGGGCAGTCTACACTGAGAACTGCCTACACTGCCAAGAGGTTCTAGAGCCGGGCCGGGTAGATGAGATGTGAGTAAGCTATTGGGGGTTGGGGTGAAGAGATGAGGGCTGTGAAGGGAGATGTGTGCATGGTTGGGGGATAGGGGAAAGTGGTGCAGGGGTCAGAGCTGAACAGGAGGGGTGGAAGTGAGATGTGGACAGCCTGTGAAAGAGAGTTGAACCCTGAACTCTGTGCATAGCACAACCCTAAACCCTACATGTAGCACATTACTCAACCTTGCACTCTGTAAACAGCACACCCCTGAACTCAGCACTCTGTATGTAGCACACTCCTGAACTCTGCACTCTGTATGTCACATACTCCTGAACCCTACACTCTCTATGCCTTGTGCTCCTTCACTCTGTACTGTACTGAGTTCTGCACTCAGTATGTAGCTCACTCCTGAACTCTGCACTCTGTATGTTACGCTCTCTACGCCTTGCACTCCTGAACCCTCCACTCTCTACGCCTTGCACTCCTGAACCCTCCACTCTCTACGCCTTGCACTGCTGAACCCTCCACTCTTTACGCCTTGCACTCCTGAACCCTACACTCTCTACGCCTTGTACTCTTGATTTCTGCACTCTGTAGGTAGCGCACTCCTGAACTCTGCACTCTGTACATCACGTACTCCTAAACCCTGCACTCTCTACACCTTGTACTCTTGATCTCTGCACACTGTAGGTAGTGCACTCCTGAACTCTGCACTCCGTACATCACGTACTCCTGAAACCTGCACTCTCTACACCTTGTACTCTTGATCTCTGCACTCTGTAGGTAGCGCAGCCCTGAACCCTGCACTCTTTACACCTTGTACTCTTGATCTCTGCACTCTGTAGGTAGCGTAGTCCTGAACCCTGCACTCTCTACACCTTGTACTCTTGATCTCCGCACTCTGTAGGTAGCGCACTCCTATACTCTGCACTCTCTACACCTTGTACTGCTGAACCCTGCATACATAGTCTTACAGATACAACTGGCCCTTTCAGGGAAACCATAATGCTGATGCGGCCTGCAATGAAATTGAGTTTGACACAACTGCTTTAGGCAATCAACAAAGCAAAGCAACCAAAGCCATTCCTGGATAGGTGTTTGAACTGTGTAATTAGTTGTTTAGCCGGAGTATCACTTTTTATTCAGGATCCCAGTCTGATGGCTGAGTGAAATGCCAACCCTAAACGTTTTTCCCATATAAATGAATAATGATTCTTCCTCTTTCTCATGCTCTGTTCCCCAGCACATAACTCTTCTAGAAAAAATACATGAGGGACGTTGAAGAAAACTCTCATGTTAGTCGAGCTGAGATGCTGCTTAAGCGTGGGAGATCCAGCCTTGGGATTAATTCATTGTCCTGAAAATGAAAATATGTTAGATTGCAGATATGATTCAAGCTGGAAGGGTTATATTTAGCACTAACTGATCTATATTTATACAGGGCTAAACAAAGCCCAGGATTCAGTTCTGGAGATTAGAAACAATTTTTTTGATCATTTTTATAAACACTTCGAAGGGGCTTTCCGCATCCATAGAGAAATAGGAAACCCCTTTGTTGAAGGGCTTTAGGGAAATAGCCACCTATTAATGCCATAAAATACAAAATTAAACTTCTCATGCATTCATTTATTTTACTTATTTTTAAAAATCACTCACGCATTTAACATTGTAATTTGGTTTATAATTCTACAGTGTATGTATGAAATGAACTTTGCTTGTTTGGTCTGTTAGATATACCATCAGGGCTCCGTTCACACTAGTGTGATTTCAGATGCCACTTGAGTTGCACAGAATCGCATGACAATGGAAATCACTTTCTGCTAGCGCAGAGGATTATTTTGGTTTAATCTGCATTTTAAATAGAAATCGCATTGTTTTTAATGGTGCCCATTCACATCTATACAAATCAGCATGGTGCAATTTTGGAAAAGATTCCTGTACTACTTTGATGCGATTCCAGTGTGATTTTGGCCCTCAGATCAAATCCGCATTACAGCAGTGTGAACCTAGCCTAAAGGTGAAATTACCTGATGGTGCTGCCAAAAATCCAGTTAAGTGATGTGTTCCTCTGCACATGGCACAGTGTTATATCAAGTAATGTTATCTGCCCTGCACATTTTTCATCTGTAAAATGCTATCTATGTTAGGGAGAAAAGAAAAGGGGAGGTGTTCTGTAGTTATGCCACATTTCCTGTACTAGGGTTACAATTAGGGTTGCCACCTGTCCAGGATTCACCCGGACAGTTTGGGTTTGGAATCATATGTCCGGGTTTCAGACTGTCTGAAACCCAGACACATTATTTAGACTGGACTATGGCTTCCCAGCAGGATTGCTGGCTGCAGTTGTCTCAGCTGAGAGTGTCTGTTACACTCCTTTACACTGCCCAAAGGCAGCACTAACACCCCCCCCCCCCCAAAAAACACACAGATGGGAGAGGAGAGAGGGCTCTGTCTGCTCTCACTCAAGTCCCCGGTGCTGTGCCTCAGAAAAGAAAAGTTGGGGCCGGAAATTTGAAGTCAAGCAGCCTCAGATACATCTAGATGAGAGTTGCTGCCAAAGGGTGAGTGAGCTCACCATCCATCTCTGTCTGTGATTAAAGTCTCACCCCCCTTTTCTTTCCTGCCTCTGAGTAAGTACACTAAGGTAAATCAGGGTTCCCAGAGCACCCCTTACATCAGAGTTCCAGTTTACACCAGAGGCCACAGTGTTTCCCCTTACATCAGAGTCTTCTTTGTACATCAGAGTTCTCAGTGTTTCCCCTTAAATCAGGTTTTCCAGAGCATCCCTTATGTTAGAGGCCCTAGAGTTCTCCCTTACATCAGAGTCTGCAGAGTCTCCCCTTACAGGGAAAGGGAACTCTGTGAACTCTGATGTAAAGGGGGACTCTGGTTATTAACTTCATATGATTAGAAATGTTATTTAATATACATATATTTTGCTAGTTTATACCATAAACATAAACATTGCTGTGCGTCACTAAAGTGTTCGGGTTTGACTTGATCAAAAGTTGGCAACCCTAGTTACAATGCTACTACTTCATAGATACAGTATGAGTGGGTGATGTCACTCTAGGACAGGAAGTGTGCTACTGGCAGGATCAACAGGTGAAAACCAAAAGGAAGAAAAGCCTGGGGAAAAAAAGAAATGAATGCAACCAGCTATAGGTGTGAGAAGCTTATTGCAGATACTGTACATACATACACACACAAACACATACACTCTTATAAATACATTTTAAAATGTATTAAAACGTGGACAGTGTCAGCAGGGCAGTTGTTGGTGTCAGTAGATCAGAGATTGGTGTCAGTAGGGCAGTGGATGGTGTCAGTAGTTTTTTTATTTTAATATTATATTTTACACAATTTTTTTATTTTTTTACAATTTGCTTTATTTATTTTTTACAATTTTTTTAGGAACACCATTGGGAGGCTTTGGTGAAAAATCTAAGGTCTCAAGAGACCCCCAATGTCTCACTTTTGAGATGGGGAAAGGGACTGAGGGCAGAGATTCCCCAGTCCCTTTCTCTGCAGGCTCAGTTACACTGCACAGTGAATTACTGTGAGGTTCTCTGTGCTGAGCAACTTCCTGGTCATTCACAAACTGAAGCATAGTAAACGATGTGCACTATGCTTCAGTTATGCATGAACACAGTGAGTGATCAATACAGATCAGAAAAGGAAGGTGCCCATAAATTACATATTTACCAGCCCCTTCCTCCCACTCTCCATTCTGAAATATGCCCCGCAGCAGTCAGCAAAAGAGGAGAGGAGGGAGACCATTGTGGAACAGGCCCAGGGTAAGGTTCAGGGGCGTAACTATAGGGGGTGCAGCAGTTGCGACCGCAACCGGGCCCTGTGATGCAGGGGGCCCATGCAGCCCCCTCTACATATGGCCGGCAGCAGCATAGGCAGCTAGGGGTACCAGTGCACCATGCACACGGGTGGCTGGAAGCGGAGGGTGACTAGCAGAGCTCCATGCTCTACTATCGCACTGGCTGCTCTTTAGTTGTGCATTCCCTGCATGACCTGTGTCCTCAGAGTACCCCTCTCCTGCTCCATGCATTGCCGCTCAGTCCGATGTCTGTTCTCCCCAACCAGTGGTGGAACTACAGGGCTCACAAAGGTCATACCTGTGACCACGCCCTGGAGTTCCACCGCCGGACTCGGAGGGAAGGGCCCTGGCTGGGGTTCAGGGGGCCCGTCATGGTTTCTTGCATCGGGGCCCTGAAGGTTCTAGTTACGCCACTGGTAAGGTTGAACCCCTATGCAACCAGCACATTTTACTACTGGTAAGCTGAAAAATATTACAGTTTTGTTAACACAACAACTGATTTTAGCTTTCCATACATGCACTGAATCCCTACCAAAACTGATTGGCATGACTGGCTAGTATAAGCCAGCTAACGTGATTTCATTGTCTGTTTATTCTGCATACATACAAGCCTATTCAATAAAAACTCCTAGGAATAAAGTGCAAAGTGCACTGCATGTACCTACCAGTCAGATTACATCTGGTACTGGTTTTTGACCAAGTAAAGTGATTTTTAGTTGTCTCATATAGATTACTCTGGGCTATGTACATAAAGTGTTTGTAACCCAAATAAGTGATTTCACTGCCTGGCCCTCTCTTGTAGGCAGCAATAACACATTCTGTAAGGCCTCATGTACACTGCTGCTGGTAAACGGATGTTTAGGAGCAGTTGGGCATTTTTTTCAACTGCTCTCCTGTTATCAGTACATGTACACAGGGTCGTTTATAGTCATCGCTAAGCAGTTGCGTTTAGAGCCTTTTTATGTAACCCAAAAAAATACTTTCAGAAGCTGAATTTAGAGGCATTTCAAACGCGGCAACTTGCGTTTAGCCACGTTTGCTTTACAGGCGTTTTTCATTTTTGGCTATTTTTGGCTATTTTTTTCAAACGCTTCGAGGCGCGGTTTCTAGCTGTCAAGTTAAATCGTTCAGGAGAGGTTGAACAACGTCCCGTGTACATGAAGCCTTAGCCCTTGTACACACGGTCGGACATTCTGACAACCAAATCCGTTGTATTTTCTCTGACGGATTTTGTCCGAAACTGTTGCATACACATGGTCGGACAAAGTTGTCGGAAAATCCAATTGTACATAACGTGATGACGTTATTTCGCTACGACGGGACTACGTTCAGGCTAGTAGCCAATAGCATTGGTCTAGGAATTTGAGCTGAGCATGCGTTGCACTTTGTCCGTCGAAGTAGGCTACACATGATCGGAGTAGGTCCGATCGGAGCATTTTGTCGGAAAATTTTACAAACAAGTTGGAAAACTTGGTCCATCGGATACTCAGACGGAAACAGTCCGATAGAGACCACACACAGTCGGGTTATCCGACAAAACGGTCCAATAGGACACATTCCATCGGAATCTCCGTCCGTGTGTACAAGGGCTAAGTGTTTTTTTTAAATCAATGCCTCTAAATACCTTTTTTTTCACATATCTTCAGGGCAGCCACATGACTCCCGGCTGCTCTGCTACTCTCCCTCTGATGTCAGGCGGGGAGGTCACGTGACCACCGTGCTGGCCTCTCACTGAGCCCTGGATCGGAGAAGGGGTCACTGTCAACTGCCTCCATATTTCTGCAGTGGATGTGCAAGAAATACTTTTCTTAAAAAATATTTTTTTGGACAATTCATATGAAAGATTCATCTCTTTTCCACAATATCTAATATCATGTTCCCACCTAATGTTGGGTTACAGGAATGGGTTCAAGATAGTTAAAAGCAGCTTCAAGTGAAAAAAGGGTCACCAATGTCATATCTCCAAAGCATCACTGGTGTGAGGAGCTTAACCACTTGACCACTGGGCACTTAAACACCCTTAATAACCAGACCAATTTTCAGCTTTTGGTGCTCTCACATTTTGAATGACAATTACTCAGTCATGCAACACTGGACCTATATGAAATTTTTGTCCTTTTTTTCACACAAATGGAGCTTTCTTTTGGTGGTATTTAATCACCGCTGGGTTTTTTATTTTTTGTGCTATAAAAGAAAAAATACAGAAAATTCTGTAAAAAAATTAATTTTTCTTCGTTTCTGTTATAAAATTTAGCAGATTAGTAATTTTTTCTTCATAAATTTGGGCCAAAATTTATACCACTACATATCTTTGGTAAATATAAGTACAAATTGGTGGATATTATTTGGTCTTTGTGAAAGTTATAGAGTCCACAAGCTATGGTGCCAATACCTGAAAATTGATCACACCTGAAGGACTGACGGCCTATTTCAATTCTTGAGACCCTAACATGCCAGAAAAGTACAAATACCCCCCAAATGACCCCTTTTTGGAAAGAAGACATTCCAAGGTATTTAGTAAGAGGCATGATGAGTTTTTTGAAGTTGTCATTTTTTTCCCACAATTCTTTGCAAAATCAAGATTTTTTTTACTTTTTTTTTTTTTTTTTCACAAAATTGTCATATTATCAGTTTATTTCTCACACAGCATATGCATACCACAAATTACACCCCAAAAAACATTCTGCTATTACTTCCGAGTACGGCGATACCACATGTGTGAGACTTTTACACAGTGTGGCCACATACAGAGGCCCAACATGCAGGGAGCGCCATCAGGCATTCTGGAGCACCCAGGACAATTCTGACATTTCTCTCCTACATGTATAAATCATCATTTATTTGCTAGAAAATTACATAGAATCCCAAAACATTATATATGTTTTTTTAGCAAACACCCTGGAGAATACAATGGTGGTCGTTGCAACTTTTTATCTCGCACGGTATTTGGGCAACAATTTTTCGAATGCTTTTTTTTTTTGAAAAAAAAGTTTTGTGCTTAAAAAAAAAAAAAAAAAAAACACAGTAAAGTTAGCCCAATTTTTGCATAATGTGAAAGATGAAGTTACACCGAGTAAATCGATACCTAACATGTCACTCTTCAAAATTGCACAGGCTCGTGGAATGGCGCCAAACGTCGCTACTTAAAAATCCCCATAGGCGACGATTTAATTTTTTTTTTTTGCTGGTTATATATTTTGAGTTACAGAGGAGATCTAGGGCTAGAATTATTGCTCTCGCTCTAACGTTCGCAGCGATACCTCACATGTGTGGTTTGAACACCGTTTTCATATGTGAGCGGGACTTACGTATGCGTTCGCTTCTGCATGCGAGCACATGGGGACAGGGGCGCTTTAAAAAAAATATATATTTTATTGTTCATTTTACTTTATTTTAGTTTGACATTTTTTTCCCCAAAAATAATTTTTTTTATCACTTTTATTCCTATTACAAGGAATGTAAACATCCCTTGTAATAGGAATATGGCATGACAGGTCCTCTTTACAGTGAGATATGGGGTCAATAAGACCCCGCATCTCATCTCTAAAGTGGGAAGCCTGAAAAAAAAAAAAAAAGATTCTGGATTTGATCGTATTGGCGAGTCGGTAGAAGCACCGGAGGGCGGCGGGAGGGGGGGGTGTCTATGGCTGGGTATTGCAGGGTATCACCAACTATGGCTGGGTATCTCAGAGTATGGCTGGGTATCTCAGAGTATGGCGTTGCAGAGCATTGCAGGATATTGGAGGGTGTTGCAGAGCATTGCAGAGTGTTGCACGGTATTGGCGGGTGTTGCAGAGTGTTGCAGAGCATTGCAGAGTGTTGCAGAGCATTGGCGGGTGTTGCAGGGTATTGGCGGGTGTTGCAGAGCGTTGCAGGGTATTGCAGAGCGTTGCAGGGTATTGCAGGGTATTGCAGAGTATTGCAGAGTATTGCAGAGTATTGCAGGGTATTGCAGGGTATTGTAGGGTATTGCAGAGTAATGCAGGGTATTGCAGAGTAATGCAGGGTATTGCAGAGTGTTGCAGAGTGTTGCAGAGTGTTGCAGAGTGTTGCAGAGTGTTGCAGAGTGTTGCAGAGTGTTGCAGGGTATTGCAGAGTGTTGCAGGGTATTGCAGAGTATTTGCAGGGAATTGAGGGGTTAATTTTCGGTGAGCAGCGATGTGGGTACTGCAGATGCAGCCCACATCGCTGCTGACACCGATCTCTTCCCCCTCCGCTGTTCCGATCGGTACAGAGAGGGGGAGGGAGGAACCGGCGTCATAACATGACGCCGGTTTGTTTACAAGTGATCACTCCGTCATTTGACGGAGCGATCACGTGGTAAACGGCCGCTATGAGCAGCCGTTTACCGTGATCCGTGATGCGCCGGGTCCTGTGGACCCGGCGGTCACGGATGCTCTCGAGTGCGCGCCCCAGGGGGTGCACGAGAGCAGAATTCTGGGAGGACGTCATATGACGGCCTCCGAGAGATAAGAAACCGCCCTGTAGCCGTCATTTGGCTATAGGGCGGTTATTAAGTGGTTAAACATTGCTAGAGGATTTACTAAGGGCGGCCATACAAGGACTGAATTTCTTTCCTGCAACCATGGGTTGCAGGACAAAAATACGCTTGATTCCCCCATCCACACAGACAGTGTTGATGTGGGAATCCCTCCTGCTGGGCCACTGTCTTCTCTCAGTGGGAGGGCAGGCGATGGATCAACTTGGTACATTCAGCCTGTCCATACACAGTTTGAATCTCAGCTGGTTCCTGAACAGGCCGAGATTCGACCCATGTATGGCTTGCCTAATACTGTCTCAGCTGTCAAGTGTAATTTAATTATGGCTGTAAAAGCCCAGGGAAATCAATCTTGGTTTATTTCTAACCTAGGAACACACAAGTCTAGATTTGATCTTTTAGACCGGGGTCTCCAAACTTTTTAGTATAAGGGCTCATCCTATACTTTTCAAATATTCACAGACCAATAAAACTCAGTTTCATAAATGAATAAAATGTAAATTAATGAATAAGTTTTACTTGGCACTTTGTGTAATCGACATGATATGATTCAGAAAAAGAGAGGGAGAACTTTAGAAAAACAAACCAACCTACATCCGGGTTCTCAATAAAGCTCCTCTTTGCATAAGAGCCCCCCCTTACATTAGGGTCTTCATCAAACTCCCGCAACAGCATCTACTATGCACTCCGAACTATAGATGGCGCTGTAGTGATAGCTAGCATCACTGTGTTTATAAATGCTTGTATATTCTCTGCACAAAAAGGATGTTTTTATTTCTCTCTGCTCTCTCCTGGAATCCTGTTCTCACACATGTATGCTATTCTACTCAAATAAAGCTGAATTCTACATTCCTCAAGATCTCAGTGCCTCATCTTATCACATAACAAACATCCCCTTACATCAGAATCCCTATCAAAGTCAATCCTTATGGCATGGCTAGGAAACTTGAGAGGCCACCCAAGAATGTAGCTGTAGCAGCAGCCAGAGCAGGTTAGGACAGAGGAAATGCTACCCTCATCTAAATCCTGGGGAAAGCAGATGATTAGTTGTTTGGATGCCAGCCATCCTAGCAGCCAATGATAATACAATGGCAGCGCTGCCAGGGAAACCTGCCCGGGAAACCTGCCCCAGAAACCAGAAGGGGTGTGCATGTTGGAGCGATATGGAGACTATAGGCACACCTGAAGACCTGTGTGAGAAGCCATTGACCCTAGCTGCAAGCTGGATAAAATCTTGACCAGGCTAGATTTGGCCTGTGGGACGAAATTTGGATCAACAAAACTTACCAGCACAAAGGGCCTTCTGACTGCTTACAAACAAAATGTTATGTTTAGGTATACACTTATGCTATATAGTTGTTGATAAACCTAACATTGATTGCGCAATATGACTGTAACTGTGGGCTTTAGTTTTTTTTTTTTTTTTCTAAATGCCCCAAAATTCAATTTGACAGATTTGACAGCTTCAAGACGCCTCCTGTATGGTGTGATTTTTGCCCATTCTTCCACACAGTCTTCAAATCATGAAGGTTCCATGGGCCTCTTTTATGAACTCTGATCTTTAGTACTTTCCATAGATTTTCTATTGCATTCAAGTCAGGTGATTGGTTGGGCCATTCTAGCAGCTTTATTTTCTTTCTTTGAAACCAATTGAGAGTTTCCTTGGCTTTGTGTTTGGGATCATTGTCTTACTGAAATGTCCGCCCTTGTTTCATCTTCATCATCCTGGTAGATGGCAGATTTTTTTATTAATAATGTTTTGTTACATTTTTCCATTCATCCCTCCTTCAATGATATGAAGTTTGCCAGTACCGTCTGTTGACAAACAGCCCCATACCATGATGTTTCCACCTCCAAACTTCACTGTTGGTATGGGGGTGTTTTTGGGGTGATGTGCAATGCCATTTGACCTCCAAACATGGTGTGTATTATGGCACCCAGAGAGTTCAATTTTGGCCTCATCTAACCAGACGATATTCTCCCAGTGTTTCACATGCTTATCTAAATGTTGTGCAGCAAACTTTAATCAAGCTTCAACATGCTTTTTCTTTAGTAATGTAGTCTTGTATGGTGAGCGTGCATACAGGCCATGGCCGTTGAGTGTGTTACTTATTGTTTTCTTTGAAACAATTATACCTGCTAATTCCAGATCTTTCTGAAGCTCTCCACAAAATCTTGTGAGGAGCACATGGTCGTGGTTGGTGTATGGTGAAATTATGTTCTTTCAACTTCTGTAAATATGGCCCCAACAGTGCTCACTGGAACATTCAGAAGTTTAGAAATCCTTCTGTAACCAATGCCATCAGTATGTTTTGCAACAATAAGGTTGTGAAGATCTTGAGAGATCTCTTTGCTTTTACCCATCATGAGAGGTTTCCTTGGTGATGAGACACATTTTTATAGGCCATCAGTTGAGACTGAACCAGCTAATATAAATTTTCAGTGACAAGGAACAGGATTGCTTTCTAATTACTGATAGATTTCAGCTGGTGCCTTGACTTGTCAATGCCCTTTCGCACTCCCCTTTCTCTCCATTTTATTACACATAACTTTATTTCTGAACTTATTTGTTTTGCATGGATTGCATGAGTTGTTACCGATTTGTTCAAAATGTAATTTCTAAAACCCCTTTAGAAATATATTTACCTTTTAAAAATGGTAACGTGTTCAATACTTATTTTACCCACTGTATGCCCTAAAAGAGTACAGAAAAATTCCAAATGACAATGGGTTTATAAGGAGGCCATTGGTATTTGATGTGATGTTATACCCCACCTCCCAACCAGTCAACCCCTTCAAACCCCTGACAGCAGCACCTGTGTGAATAAAGCCTGAAAACAGTGTTTGTAGGCTTCATTTATGACTATACTGTAACAATATTATTTAGTCTAGCAAAAAGAACGTTGAAAACCCACATAATTCCAAATCAACAGGCATTTTTCTGTACTTTTTTTGGGGGGGGGGACAGTTCCACAAGGAGAATGGCAGAAGGCTAGCTTCTTAGCTAAATCAGTTGGCATACAATATTTTGATGTTGTTCTGGAGTGCCGCTATAAATCAGTGGAAGGAGATGTGGTTGTTAAGCTATACAGCCAGCCAAAGCAGAGGTCACCTTTACGTTGCAGAGCACAGCACAATGAGCATGCATGAGTTGAGAGATGGTGCAACTCCCACATGCATTGCAGTGTACGAAAAAAAAAACAATATGTTCATTTTTAAATCTGCTCATTTCAGCACTCTCTAAAGATAATGTCCCAGCGCTGACTTTTCATCTTTACATTTTTTGTTTTCTTTCATTTGCAGCCGGCAGCAGCCTCCTCAGCTTCCCTTCCCATCTGTCCCGCTGCAGCACCACAGCCCCATGTCCTCCCAAGCATCCTCCATCAGTAGCTCTTTGCACTCATCCTCTTTGCCATTATTCCCGATGGGGATGACATCCCACCCAACGCCATCGCCATCCCCATCACCCATCCAGCCACTCCCGCCAGAGGCTTTCACCATTGTGGAACGGGCACACCAGATGGTGGAGATCCTAACCAAGGAGAATGGAACCTTGAAACAGCAGCTGGAGATCTGCTATGTAAAAGCAGACAAACTTCAAAAGGTATGCTATCCACGTGTTTTATTTAAGCTGTATTTCATGCAGATAAAACAAATGAATACAGCTTGGTGTCCATTAATAAATCATTATTTTTTTTTTTTATGTAAGAAGTGAACATACCTATTGACTTGGTATCAAATAGCCTTCTTCAGTCCCTGTCCAGCAGTACTCAGACTGGGAGAGGGAAAAGCACTGCGAGGAGTTGGTCAGTTGTGCTTCAAATCTCACGTGCTAACAAAAGACAGGCTAGTAGGAAAGTGTAGAGTGACAGAGAGATGAGCTCAGTCTGCTTCTTCCCCTTTCATTGTCCATTCGCAGTCTTTGGCAGAGACAAGGCCCAGTTGTAATACTTCACTACAGTAGAGAAAAGTCAGGTCTCCTGCCCTGCTGGACAGGGCTGTGCTGTGTAAATCTAAGGAATGGATGGGCAGAAATATAAATCCTTTGTGCATTTAGCTGTTTGTCAAGACATCAGCTATAAAGCTGAACTCCAGGAATTCAGCCCCTCTCTAAATTGTTCTGGATTATCATGAGTTAAGTCCGACAAGGTGCATGCCACTTTGTGGACCTATCTCTTTAATTTACAGTTACATAACTTTTACTGAGCGCTGGGAGTATAGTTATTGCTGTACTTCTGCCACTCCAATGCTGGATCTCCTGGTCGCTGCAGCTGCAGAGTTGTATGCAGCCACTGTGACCACCCCCCCCCCCCCTTCCTCCTGCCCAGTCACAGAGTGCTTTGTATTATTTGAACTCATTCATAAAATACTAAAGCCTTCTGTGAATAGGCAGCAGAGGGGAGGGGCGGGCAAAGCCGCTGCTGTAAAGAGAAGGCAGTATCTCTCTTATCAGAGCACCAGGAGTGTAGAAATAGTTGTACTCCCTGCGCTCAGTAAAACCATCATTTTTAATTTCTAGAGAAAAGTCCACAAGGTGACATGCACCTCCTTGGACTTAACCCATAGTAAACCAGCAAATTCTAGAAAGTGTCTGAATTCTTAGAATTCAGCTTTTAACGTTGTACATGGCTTTACTGTAGAGAAAAGGATCTACTGTATAATACATCATGGGCAGTAAAAGCATCTCTGTTCACAGATCAGAACTGTATTTTGAGACATAGAGACCATGTTGGGTATGTGTTAGGGTGTGCTTTAATTTTATTGATTTATTTATGGCATTTATATAGTGCCGCCAATTTACGCAGAGCTTTTCATGTTGCACATTAACATCATTAACTATCCACAAGCAGCTTACAATTTAAGATCCCTACTTCACATATATACATACACATACTAAGGTCAATTTAGACAGGAGCCAATGAATCTACTAGCATGCCTTTGGAGTGTGAGAGGAAACCTATGCAAACTCCATGCAGGTAGTGTCTTGGTTGGGATTTGAACCGAGGACCCTAGTGCTTATAAGAATTACTTAGATCTTAAGGGCATGTAGGGGACAGTTACCTGGAAAATGCCACACTGTGCTGCCAATGTTGAAGACTCAATTACCTCTTACCAAAAGATGCAGAATTGAATAAGCAAAGACAAAGGAAATATTGGGCTGGATTTGAAGAAAACGTCTTTCTCAGTTTAGTAAATGTAGCACAGCAGCACTAGGCAATGGAGAAATACACACACCGACCACATTATTAGGTACACCTGTTAAATTGCTTGGTAACACAAATTACTAATCTGCCAATAACATGGCAGCCACTTAATTCATTTAGATATCTAGATGTGGTGAAGATGACTTGCTGAAGGTCAAACTGAGCATCAGAATGGGAAAGAAAGAAAGGGATTTAAGTGACTTCGAACGTGGCATGGTTGTTGGTGCCAGACGGGCTGGTCTGAGTATTTCAAAAACTGCTGATCTCCCGGGATTTTCACGCACAGCTATCTCTAGGGTTTACAGAGAATAGTCAGTAAAAAGAGAAAATATCCAGTGAGCGGCAGTTGTGTGGACAAAAATGCCTTGTTGATGTCAGAGGTCAGAAGAGAATGGGCAGACTGGTTTGAGATCATAGAAAAGCAAAAGGAACTCAAATAGCCACTTGTTACAACCAAGGTATGTAGACTATTATCTCTGAATGCACAACACATCTAACCTTGAAGCTACAGCAATAGAAGTCCACACTGGGTGCCACTCCTGAGGCTACAAATCACATAGGCTCACCAAAATTGAACAAAAGAAGATTGGAAAATTGTTGCCTGGTCTGATGAGTCTCGATTTTAGCTGCAACATTCAGATCATATGGTTAGAATTTGGCATAAACAACATGAAAGCATCCTGTCTTCTATCAATGGTTCCGGCTGGTGGTGTAATGGTATGGGAGATATTTTCTTGGCACACTTTGGGCCCCTTAGTACCAGTTGAGCATCGTTTAATTGCCTCAGCTACCTGAGTATTGTTGCTGACCATGTCCATCCCTTTATGACTACAGTGTACCCATCTTCTGATGGCTCCTTCCAGCAGGATAATGCACCATGTCACAAAGCTCCAATCATCTCACCACTGGTTTCTTGAACATGACAATGAGGTCACTGTACTCCAATGGCCTCCACACTCACCAGATCTCAATCCAATAGATCAGTGGTCATCAACCCTGTCCTCGGGCCCACTAACAGGCCAGGTTTTATGTATTACCTTTAGGAGATGCAGACTAGAATACTTCAATCACTGAGCAGCAAATCATATCACCTGTGATGTATTTCAGTTATCTTGCCAACCTGGCCTGTTGGTGGGCCCTGAGGACAGGGCTGATGACCACTGCAATAGAGCACCTTTGAGATGTTGTGGAATGGAAGATTCACATCATGGATGTGCAGCTGACAAATCAGAGGCAACTGTCTGATGCTATCACGTCAATATGGACCAAAATCTCAGAGGAATGTTTCCAACACCTTGTTGAATCTCTGCCACGAATAATGAAGGCAGTTCTGAAGACAAAAGGGGAGCCCAGAAATAGCAAGGTGTACCTTATAAAGTGGCCAGTGAGTATATATTATCTAGTGCTGAGATTACAGTGAGTACCTTCACTGGATTCATTTGCTTTGTGGACTAAGCTTTCACACAGTTCTAATCCTGCTCAGCTAACATCTGCTCCCAATTTCCTGAGGGGTCCAGCCACTGGTGCTCTAGCCTGTAAACACCAACCGCGACCTGTGCGCAAAGTCCTCGTAATCAGCGCAGTAACCCTGTGAAGTGTAAGCAGAGAGCTACAGATGTGGCCTGGCTCCCTGTTTGGTTTGGCACGTCACCAGCACTGCTCTTTGAACTGGAATTGACAGTGACTCGTATGCAATGATAAGATAATTGTACCAGAAAGCCTGATCCAGAGGACTCCTGGAGGGGAGATTTCAGTCACCGGCTCAGAATAACTGCACTTAACTTGGCAGGAGCCTACTTATTGACCTGATAAGTTATGGGAAATCCAGCCTGCTGAGTGACTCTTTAGCCTTTTAAGGATTTGTCTTTGTTTTTTCTCTACAGCTGCAGACTGGATAGATTCATATTTTCTTGCTGTATGGAGAACTTTTCCTTTTAATTTTAAAAAGTTCTTTAAGAAAAAAAATCAAGTTTTGTGTGTGTGTGCGTTTTTTGAAACGGCTTCTTTTTTTTTTTTATGGAACCATGTTCAGACATCTCCGCCGCTTCCAAGTCTGGCTGAGGGCTGGATTGATTGCAGAGTAGGAAACAAGATTTTACCAAGGTCACAGTTGTGATGGGGCCCCCTTGTTCATGCCCTGTAAAGTCTCCCTTTTCCAGCCAAATGTCTTCTACTTCTTCTCTAATCCTGCTGGTCACGCCAAGGCTGACCATAGATAAGTGGGGTTTTTTTTTCCATTTAATCAGCAGGTTGAATGAAGAAAAACGACCCAATTTCTCCTATCTACACATTCGAGGTGGATGGGGGAATCCTCCAGGCTGTATCTTTGTATTCTGTCTGCAGGGAGCCTGCAGCTCCGATCCAATAGAAATTTTCCAACAGAAAAACAGATCAACTCTTCAATATAGGCATACCCCACTTTTAAGTACACAATGGGGTTTATTTACTAAAGCTGGAAAGTGAAAAATCAGGCTCACTTCTACATAGAAACCAATGAGCTTCCAGGTTTTATTACCAACGCTTAATTGAACAATCTGGGGTTAGAAGCTCATTGGTTTCTATGCAGAAGAGAGCCTGATTTTGCACTTTCCAGCTTTAGTAAATAAAACCCCATTGTGTACTTAAAAGTGGGGTATGCCTGTAGTGTGCATTAACGCTGTATGTCTCTACTAACTTTGCACTTCTAGACTTTGCAAAAGTTGCCCACTCTTCTTTGCAGAGAGTTAAATTTGCTGGTGACCGTTTGTGGACTGAAGTCTTCAAGTCATTTCACAGATTTTCAATGGGGTTTACATCTGGGCTGTGACTAGGCAATGTAAGGACATTCACCCTCGTCTCCTTCAACCACTATATGCTCCTTTTTACTGTGTGCTTTGGGTCATTGTCATGGTGGAAGGTAAACTTTCTACTAGGGTTGCATCGATACTAGTATCGGTATTGGTATTGATGCTGATACCGAGTATTTGCACAAGTATCGGTACTCGTACAGATGCACCGATACCTGAAACCCATACTTTCAGGCTCAGTTCTTTGAGCTGTCAGGGGGGTCTCCCCAATGTTAAATAAGTCTGGTAATTGGAGCTGTCAAAAAAAAAAAAAAAAAGCAGCCGGCAATGTTTATTAACAACATTGCTCAGCCCTGAAACAATAAAATAAAAAGAAGCATTGGGGGTTATTTACTAAAGGAAAACCTACTTTGCACTGCAAGTGCCCTTGAAAGAGCACTGATAGTACACTTGGAAGTAAAGTTGCTGTAGATCCGAGGGGGACATACAAGGAAAATAAAAAACAGCATTTTAACTTGCACATGATTGGATGATAAAATCAGCAGAGCTTCCCCTCATTTCAGATCTACCCCTCAGATTTAGGACGACTGCACTTTCAGTGCAAAATGTATTTGCCTTTTGTAAATAACCCCCATTGTTTCTTCTTGTAAATTTCAGTTTCTTCATCTGCAGATCAAAGGGATGAACAAATGTTCCTCAGTTTTACCCCTTAATAACCCCTAATTTACTCTAATCAGCCTTAATGAACTCCCTATTCTCCTCCATTTAATTATTTTCCTGCTTTTTTTTTTCTTTTGTTCACGTCTATTTTATAAACGATAAACAATAAAAACTTTTTTGTTTGTTTGCTTTTTTTTTTTGTTTGCTTTGTTAGTGAATATTTTAACACATATATATTAACATATATTTACACATTTCACATTGAAAAAGCGCTAAATTTAAAAAAAAAATCTATTTATTTAATTTGTAAATAACTTTTCAATGCTTTGTACCATTGCCGACAGCTGAAGTTAAAACAAAACCGTTGCGGTTGGTATCGGCGAGTACTTAAAAAAAAAAAAGTATTGGTACTCGTACTCATTGTAAAAAAAATGGTATCGGTGCATCCCAAGTTTCTACCCATTGACAATTTTCTGGCAGAGGGCAGCAGATTTTGCTCAAGAATTTGATGGCATTTTGCCCCATCCATTTTCCTTCTATCCTGAAAAGTGCTCCAGTCCCTGCTGCAGAGAAACGCCCCATAACAGGATATTACCCCCTCCATGCTTTACTGTAGGAATGGTGTTATTTGGATGGTGAGCTGTATTGGATTTCTGCCAGACATATCGTTTGGTGTTGAGGCCAAATAATTCAATTTTAGTCTCATCTGACCACCTTAAAGACACCTTGAAGATTCTGAGGCCAAATGGAAAAATGTGTTATAGTCAGATGAGACAAAAATTGAGCCAGTATAAAGCTGGCTTAATCTATTGTCACATGATGCCCCAGGTCCCAAGTCTTTCATCTTTTTCTCTTCAGAAGAAGAGGGGTCATTCTCTTGGTGTCCATGTCACTGGCTGGGTAACATGATCCTATTGACTGTCTAGCCTGAAGCCTGCTGTGAGTGGTAGTGTCAGGAAAACATGACTGCTGTTTTGCAGCACTGGATCCACCAATTGTGACTCCTGGCATCAATGTGGGACATAGATATCAAACTGAAATATATATAAAAGTGCTTCAATAGATATAAGATAGAAAACCTAATGAAAAAAATCCTTGCGTCTTCAAGTTATTTCACAGATTTTCAATGGGGTTTAAGTCTGGGCTGTGACTAGGCAATGCAAGGGTATTCACCCTTTTCTCCTTCAACCACTATGTGGTCATTTTTGCTGTGTGCTTTGGGTCATTGTCATGGTGGAAGCAGGGTCATCTTTAACGCAGGGCAAAAAGGGGCAGCTGCCCTGGGACATGTCATTGTCGGGGGGCTCACCAAAGTTGCCCCTTGAGCCCTCAATTTGGGGTCCCATGATAACACTAGTGAGCGCAGAAACACATTGCTGTATTCCCCGGCCAGCAGAGTGGACCCAGGAACTCCACTGCTGCTCTGACCCAGCCAGTATGCGCGGAACTGAGATCGGAGTAGGAGCGCTGAAAGCCCTGGCCTCCAGACCTTTGTGAGTCCCACCCCCAAACCTTTGCAAGCCCTGCCTCCGGACCCCTGAGGGCGCCTTGACATCTGAGGGCCCCGCATCTGGACCTGCAGTGTCTGCATCCCTTTAGAAGCGATTAACCCTTTGAGAGTATCTCACCAAAATGCAATTTCTGTTGCAGAGGAAGCCTGAAATCTAACTTGTATCTTGTGCAGACTTCTGGGAAAATCAGTGAGCCAATCACACAAACAGGAAATTCCATTTCTGGGGAAGTTCTATGCACTGACTGTGTACAGAATGCCTCCAGGTTGCCATATTGCATTGAATTTTACGGATGCAGATTTAAAACTAAAAGGAATTTTTAACCACTCCGAAACCCAGGCACTTTTACCCCTTTCCTGCCCAGGAAAATTTTCAACTTTCAGCACTGTCCCACTTTGAATGACAATTGTGTGGTCATGCAACACTGTACCCAAACTATATTTTTATCATTTTGTGCACACAACTAGAGCTTTCTTTTGGTGGTATTTAATCACCACTGTTTTTTTTTTGTTTGTTTTTTGTGTTTTTTTAATTATTTGCTAAATAAAAGAAAAAAGACTGACAATTTTGAACCAAAACCTGTTTTTTCTAATTTCTTTGGTGAAAATAACTCAAATCAGTGTTGTCTGTAGGAAAGTTATTGAATCCACAGACTATGGTTTATATATATATATATATATATATATATATATATATATATATATATATATATATATATATATATATATTGTGGCAGCACGCAGGTAAAGTCACCTGGTTGTATCCAGGATGGGAAATATGTGTGCCCCAGATTCAGGCTTTATGCAGACTTGTACAATTAGAGGGGAAGAGTTAATGAGCCCAGCTGAAGTAAGTGGGCTCATTAAGACCTCTACAAAAAACCCCAGCATGCTTAGGGAGAGGCTCCATCCTGGAACCAGTTTTGTGTTTGTGTAGACTGGAGAGTGTGACACCTGTTCTGTGCGGTGAGTTAACGCCTGTGTGGCAAACCTCTACAACAGAGACAGGGACTGGTGCAGCACAAGGCTGCACTCAGTTGTTAGACAGGGAATCTAAGTGTGTAATTAGAGGTCAAGCTGACCAGGATTTATTTTCATGTTTTATTTTTGTTTGGCTGTTATATGTTTCACTGCATGTAGCATAAATAAACTGCATCTTTTTTTTTTTTTTGCACCTACAACGCTGTCTGCTGTGCCTGATTTTGTGTTGTGAACCCATCCAGGAGGTCACACACACCCGCTGCCGAGCTAACCCCTCACAGTTGGTGGAGAATTTTGGCAGTTTTTTTTTAAGGCCAGCATGGAAGAGATACTGAGACAGCTGGCTCTAGCAAATGCAAATCAGCAGCAAGCAAATGCAAATCAGCAGCAAACAAATGCAGGTTTACAAAAGAGCCTTGCAGCCCAGCAGCAGACAAATGCAACTTTGCAGCAGAGTCTGGAAGCTCAGCAGAAAGCTCACCTGCAGAGTCTGGAAGCTCAGCAACAAGCCCAGCAGCGATCTGAAGCCCGCTTCATAGACCTGTTGCAGAAGCAAGAGCAGAGTTTTCAACAGCAAATAGAGACATTAATACAGCAACGTCCGCAGACCAATGAGGCAAGTGGTTACACTAATACCGCATCCTTTGGTGTGAGCCGTTTACTGACAAAAATGACTGGAGAGGATGATCCGGAGGTGTTTTTGACCACATTTGAAAGGACTGCTGAAAGGGAAAAGTGGCCTAAGGAGCAGTGGGCTGGACTGGTGGCCCCTCTGTTAACTGGGGAATCGCAGAAAGCTTATTATGACCTAGAGCCTGACCAAGCAAAAGACTATGTGGTGCTAAAAACAGAAATATTGGCACGGCTGGGTGTCACCCTGGCCGTCCGGGCTCAGCGTGTGCATAATTGGACTTTTCAGGTTTGAAAACCCCCCAGGTCTCAAATGTATGATCTCATTCACCTGAGCAGGAAGTGGCTGCAGCCAGAGATTTTGACCGCACCAAACATTGTGGAACGTGTTGTTATGGATCGTTTCCTGAGAGCTCTTCCTACTGCCATCCAAAAATGGGTAAGCCATGGAGATCCAGAAAATGCAGATAAACTTGAGGATCTGGTTGAGAGGTACTTGGCTACAGAGAACCTGACCACCTCTTCCAGGGACTCACGGACTTTCCACCCTAAGACCAGATCATTCCCAGTGGCGGGTAAGATGACTCCAAGGGGTGAGGGTGGAGAGAGTGGGAGTTCTTCCTAAGGTCTGGCGGGAGCAGCCCGGGAAGCCCAGGCTGCAAGAGGCAGCGAAAAAGATTATTTGCTACCGCTGCCGCCAAGAGGGACATATTGCAGCCAATTGCCCAGTTGTGGATGAGCCTATGCAATGTGACTTTGTAAGGGAGAGACGTCAGTCGCTGTTTGTGACAGTTGCATGCACTGCCATTCGGGGACCTGAGAAACATTTATGTAAAATGTGTATTAATGGTAGAAATGTTGATGTGTTGCTGGATTCAGGTAGCCTGGTAACATTGATAAAAGCTGAATTAGTTACTACAGAGGTCTCTGGGAAGAACAAGGTGGCTGTTATTTGTGTGCATGGGGACACCCGAGAGTATCCTGTAACTTCAGTGTTTTTTGAGACCCCCAAAGGTAACCTCTCTCACCAGGTGGGGTTAGTGTCTCACTTACCACATGATGCTATTGTGGGAAGGGATTTTCCAAAATTCTGGGAACTCTGGGATTGTCCTGAGCCCCCCACTGGTGCCCCTATAGACCAGGAAGATGACCAGAATTCCTTTGGGAGTGGTGAGGACTCTCCTGAATTTCCCTTGTCGGTATTGGCGGGGGAAACTCGAGAAACTGGGGAGGAGCCAACATCCTCAGATGAAAACATGCCGTCTGTGGAGTTTTCGGATCTTGAGGTTCACAGGGAAAATTTTGCCACAGAACAGTTAAAAGACCCCACCCTAATAAAGGCACGGGAAAATGTGGTGAAAATAGATGGCGAGTTAGTGAACCCAGATAAGACTTGCACTTATCCTTACTTCACTATGGAAAGGGACCTGCTGTATCGAGTGGCTCAAAGGGCAGAAGAAACCATTGAGCAACTTGTAGTGCCCAAACCTTACAGGAAGTTGGTGTTAGAATTGGCCCATGGGCACATTCTGGGAGGTCATCTGGGGACCGAGAAAACCAGAGAGAGGGTACTGCAGAGATTCTATTGGCCTGGGGTCATGAAGGAAACAGAAAATTATTGTTCCTCCTGCCCTGTGTGTCATAAGTCGGCACCTATGCCACATTTCCATAATCCGCTGGTACCTCTTCCTATCATTGAGGTCCCCTTTGAGAGGATCGCAATGGATTTGGTAGGTCCGATAATGAAGTCTGCTAGGGGGCATCAGTATATTTTGGTTATATTGGACTATGCCACCCGTTATCCGGAAGCAATTCCTCTTCGAAATACCTCGGCCAAAACCATAGCCAAAGAGCTATCTCTTGTTTTTAGCCGCGTGGGTATTTGTAAGGAACTGCTTACGGACCAAGGTACACCCTTTATGTCCAGGGTTATGAAAGAACTATGCAAGTTGTACAAAGTGACACAATTGCGTACATCTGTGTATCACCCCCAAACAGATGGGTTGGTTGAAAGATTCAACAAAACCCTAAAACAAATGTTAAAGAAGCTGGTGGATAGAGATGGAAAGAATTGGGACTGTCTAATACCCTATCTGATGTTTGCCATTAGGGAGGTACCCCAATCCTCTACGGGTTTCTCACCCTTCGAGTTGCTCTATGGGAGACACCCAAGAGGGCTGCTGGATATCGCCAAGGAAACTTGGGGAAATGAGAGTTCTCCTCACAGGAGCGTGATTGAGCATGTCGCCCTGATGCAAGATGGAATTGCACAGGTAATGCCAATCGTAAAGGAACATTTGACCCAAGCGCAGTTAGCACAGCAGAGAGTGTACAACCGTGGGGCCAAGACCCGTACTTTTTCCCCGGGGGATAGGGTCTTGGTGCTAGTCCCTACGGTTGAAAGCAAATTTCTGGCCAAATGGCAAGGTCCATACGAAGTAATTGAAAAAATTAGTGAGGTGAACTACAGGGTTAGACAGCCAGGAAGGCAAAAGCCGGAGCAGATCTATCACGTCAATCTGCTGAAAGCCTGGAGGGATAGGGAATCCCTAGTCGCAGAGACTTTGTCACAAGCACAGCCTGATTGCTTAGTTCCTGAGGTTGGAATAGCAGACACCTTATCGAAAGCCCAACAACAGGAGGTCAAAGAGTTTGTACTTCGTAACAAAGATTTTCTCTGAGCTGCCGGGACAAACATCTAGCGTAGAGCATGACATTATCACCCCGCCAGGAGAAAGGGTAAAACTAAAACCTTATAGAATACCAGAGGCCCGACGGGAGGCAATACGTGGGGAGGTTCAAAGGATGCTGGAATTGGGTGTGATAGAGGAGTCCCAGAGTGACTGGTCCAGTCCTATCGTACTAGTGCCCAAACCTGATGGGAGCTGGCGGTTTTGTAACGATTTTCGACAATTGAATAAAGTTACAAAATTTGACACCTACCCCATGCCGCGTATAGATGAGTTGATTGACCGGCTGGGAACAGCCCGATATATGACAACTCTTGATCTCACCAAAGGGTATTGGCAAATTCCCCTGGCCGAGTCGGCCAAGGAGAAAACTGCGTTTGTAACCCCAGATGGGGCATTCCAATATAAGAGAATGCCGTTTGGGTTACAGAATGCACCGGCAACATTCCAGCGGAAAATGGATACGATTCTGAGGCCCCATCAGAAATATGCTGCAGCTTACCTGGATGATGTGATTATCCATAGCACAGACTGGGTCTCACATTTGCCAAAAGTACAAGCAGTCCTAGACTCTATCCGGGAAGCTGGGTTTACGGCCAATCCAAAGAAGTGTACCATTGGACAGGAGGAGGCCAAATATCTTGGGTACACTATTGGGAGGGGGGTGATAAAACCCCAAGTCAATAAAGTCGAGGCCATACAGAGTTGGCCACGTCCCAACAGCAAGAAACAGGTACAAGCCTTTCTGGGAATCGCTGGCTATTATCGACGATTCATTCCCCATTTTGCTGCTCAGGCTGTGCCCCTCACCAACCTGACAAAAGGGAAAGAGTCGGTCATGGTTAAATGGTCCCCAGAGGCTGAAGAAGCATTTCAGTCCTTAAAAACAGCCTTATGTAGCCAGCCAGTGTTGTACTCACCAGACTTCTCTAAGGACTTCGTTGTACAAACTGATGCATCAGACGTTGGGTTAGGAGCAGTGTTATCCCAGGTCTGGAACGGGGAAGAGCACCCAGTCATTTACCTCAGCAGGAAGTTAAAGTCCCATGAGGTAAATTACGCCACGATTGAGAAGGAATGTTTAGCAGTGAAGTGATCTCTAGATTCCCTTCGGTACTATCTGCTAGGTAGGCACTTTGACCTGGTGACTGATCACGCTCCTTTAAAGTGGAAGTAAACCCTCCTATCGTTTTCAGCCAAGGAAGCTGCCATCTTGGCCTCCATTTTAATCTTTAACTGCCATGAAGCTGCACATGTGATCAGTTATCACACCAGCCATTGGATGGTTTCACATTTTAGTTGAGAGCACAACCAATGTGACAGTTAACATTTCCAGCATGCCGGGAATGTAACTGTTTTTTCAAACTGTTAGATCGATGGGTTCACTTCTGCTTTAAAGTGGATGGCTCAAAACAAGGAGACCAATAGAAGGGTAAATAGGTGGTTCCTGGCCCTACAGGAATTTAACTTTACAGTTAAGCATCGCCCTGGTGTTAAAATGGGGAATGTGGATGCTTTGTCTCGGATACATGCGTGTCTGACTGCTTGTGTTACAACCCCAAGGTTGAAACAAGAGGGGGGGGTATGTGGCAGCACGCAGATAAAGTCACCTGGTTGTATCCAGGATGGGAAATATGTGTGCCCTAGATTCAGGCTTTATGCAGACTTGTACAATTAGAGGGGAAGAGTTAATGAGCCCAGCTGAAGTAAGTGGGCTCATTAAGACCTCTACAAAAAACCCCAGCATGCTTAGGGAGAGGCTCCATCCTGGAACCAGTTTTGTGTTTGTGTAGACTGGGGAGTGTGACACCTGTTCTGTGCGGTGAGTTAACGCCTGTGTGGCAAACCTCTACAACAGAGACAGGGACTGGTGCAGCACAAGGCTGCACTCAGTTGTTAGACAGGGAATCTAAGTGTGTAATTAGAGGTCAAGCTGACCAGGATTTATTTTCATGTTTTATTTTTGTTTGGCTGTTATATGTTTCACTGCATGTAGCATAAATAAACTGCATCTTTTTTTTTTTTTTTTGCACCTACAACGCTGTCTGCTGTGCCTGATTTTGTGTTGTGAACCCATCCAGGGGGTCACACACACCCGCTGCCGAGCTAACCCCTCACAATATACAGTGCCTTGCGAAAGTATTCGGCCCCCTTGAACTTTTCAACCTTTTGCCACATTTCAGGCTTCAAACATAAAGATATAACATTTTAATTTTTTGTGAAGAATCACCAACAAGTGGGACACAATTGTGAAGTGGAACAAAATCTATTGGATATTTTAAACTTTTTTAGCAAATAAAAAACTGAAAAGTGGTGCGTGCAAAATTATTCGGCCCCTTTACTTTCAGTGCAGCAAACTCACTCCAGAAGTTCAGCGAGGATCTCTGAATAATCCAATGTTGTCCTAAATGACTGATAGTGATAAATAGAATCCACCTGTGTGGATAGAATGGCCAAGTCAAAGTCCAGACCTGAATCCAATCGAGAATCTGTGGAAAGAGCTGAAAACTGCTGTTCACAAACGCTCTCCATCCAACCTCACTGAGCTCGAGTTGTTTTGCAAGGAAGAATGGGCAAGAATTTTAGTCTCTCGATGTGCAAAACTGATAGAGACATACCCCAAGCGACTTGCAGCTGTAATCGCAGCAAAAGGTGGCTCTACAAAGTATTTACGCAAGGGGGCCGAATAATTTTGCACGCCCCACTTTTCATTTTTTTTTTAGTTAAAAAAGTTTCAAAAATCCAATAGATTTCGTTCCACTTCACAATTGTGTCCCACTTGTTGGTGATTCTTCACAAAAAAATAAAAATGTTATATCTTTATGTTTGAAGCCTGAAATGTGGCAAAAGGTTGAAAAGTTCAAGGGGGCCGAATACTTTCGCAAGGCACTGTGTGTATGTATATATATATATATATATATATATATATATATATATATGAAAATCTATCAATCCTGATGTACTGACGGCCTAATCTCATTACTTAAGGTCTGAAACCGGGGAAAAAGGCATGGCAAATTTTTAAGTTGTAATTTTTTTTTGTCCAAATTTTGGGGAAAATTAAGAAATTAGAAGAAAACATTTTCACAATTCCTTTTTTTTTTTTTTTTTGCATAATCTCACCAGTGCAGTAGAGCGTCATCATATACGGTAACTGGTGTGATGGTGATCAGGGACACTGACTAGAGACAGTATAAAAAAAAAAAAAGTTATACATTTTTTTTACATTTTCTTTTTTTTTAAACACATTGACCAGAGCAATATAATGTTACCATAGTTAAACTGTATCACTCTGGGGAAGTGATCAGGGTTTTTTGTTTTGTTTTTTAAGTTTGCTTATAGCAGTGAATTACATTGATATAAGGAAGCATTTTACTTAATAAAACTGATTCATTTAGCATGTTTTGTTTCAATTATCTGTGCTCGGTCAAAGATAATCACATGGTACAGATGGGCTGTGATTGGCCCTATCTGTACCACGTAATTAAATTGACCAATCACGGCTAGCAACACAATTGTACACAATGGATGGCATGAAAGGAGGCCATCCATTGTGTACAACTGTCATGTGACCTGCTGTGATTGGTCAGCAAGCTGGTACCTGTGGACACGGCCAATGACAGATGGCGGCGATGGGAAAGCCACGGCCCCGCCGCCATCCTGCTATAAGCCGGGTGGGAAGGTGTTAATAACATCCAATTATAATATGGCTTGTGTAATATTTGTAAATGCTATATTATTATTTTTTTTTATTTGCTATTTTTTTTTCCCATGAAAGTGGAGTTACCCTTTAAGCTTTGCCAGGTAATGGGCTTTACCTGAACAATCAACACAAATTCACATGTTTAGTTAGAGTGCTAGCCTTTTTTGTAGCAGAAGCCCTAGATGTATGTGGATATCCTCTGTGTAGATTTTTTGGAAAGCAGAGAAATCTTTCCCTGCGTCTACTGGCTGACTTTTCCTCTTCTAGGATAATGAATACGCTAGTCAGGATTACAGTGTGGGCGGAGTGAGGGGGCTGGTACCGGGGCCCATCAATGAACTCAGGGAGTCTGAGAGGAAATTGCAGAGCCGCTGAGAAACATGAACATATTCTAGCAGTGTCCAGCCTCCCCTTGCAGACAAAAGCTGCACTCAGTGCCTGTGCTATGGGGAGCCATGTGCAGCGATTCACGTGCCAAGCTGTTTGTATCTCAGCACATGAAAGGCGCAGAGGGTTCTGGGGAGCAGTTTATGGACCGCAGTGTTTTCCTTGCAGAATTGAGGAAACCGCAGGAACTCTAGAGTGAGCAAACATATTTCAATCCGTCACCATAGTTACTGCCAGTTAACCAGCTCACTGCCTGAGGATTTTTTTTCTTTAATAAAAATACTCTGGATGATATTTGTTGCAAGCTAAGCTCTCTGGTAAATAAGGGTTCTTTTAAATCTAAAATGACCCTGAGCACTGTTCATGCATTCAAGTATGCGGTAAAAAAAAAAAAAAAACGCACAGCGTTTAAAAAAAACTCCTTAATCCTAAAATCTTGAATGCGTTATATTTCCGAATTATGCTTTAACCTCTTGCTTACTGGGCATCCCCCCTCCTGTCAACCAATTTTCAGCTTTCAGCGCTGTCACACTTTGACAATTGTGCACTCATACAACACTGTACCCAAATGAAATTTTTAGCATTTTTTTTCCATAAATAGAGCTTTCATTTGGTGGTATTTGATCACCTTTGCGGTTTTTATTTTTTGTTCAAAAAATGTAAAATGACGAATAAAAAAAAAAGAAAAAAAAAATTATATACGTATATACATTTTTTTTATTTTTTGTTATAAAATTTTAAAACAGGTAATTTTTCTCCTTCATTGATGTACGCTGATGAGGTGGCACTGATGGGTGGTGATAATGGGCACTGATCGGTTACACTGATAGGCAGCACTGCTAGGTGGCACTGATTGGCACCACTGGTGGGCATTGATAGGTTGCACTCATGAGCATTGATAGGTGGCACTGGTGGGCACTGGCAGGGGGTACTATTGTGCACAGACAAGGCATAATTGCCTCTTCCTCTTCGGGACCGATGTCCCTTGCAGATGAGCCGTGATCGGCTTTTTTTTTTCTCCTCGCGCTGTCGTGAGGAGAAAAAAAAACACGATCACTGAGCTTTTGTTTACATCATTTGATCAGCTGTCATTGGCTGACAGCTGATCACATGGTAAGGGGCCGGGACGGGTAAGGTAAGGAAAAAAAAAAAGTCAAATTCCATTTAAAATTACTCACGGGTTCAATTTCCAATACCTGGCTATTGGAAAAAAAAAAAAGACGTGGGGTCCCCCCTAAAATCTGGTATGGCTCGGGGGGGGGGGGGGGGGGGGCTTGCCATTTCTTCAGTGCGCATGTGCCGATAACGTCGCCACATGCAGATATAGTGAATATCTCCTAGACGGTGTAAGTTTAGGAGTGTCAGAAACCATGAATCAGACCGAGACAGAAGTACAATTAAATCACACTTGTTTATTAAATAAAAATAAAAAGGTAATAGAAAAAGCATAACCAGAGTTCAATAACTAGATCGGGTAATCAGCCAGGCTAGAAGTCAGGGATCCAAGTGGAGCAACAGCAAGCAGGATAAGGAGCCAGAAGGGATGTCAGCAAGCCAGTCTTTAAACAGAACCGCAGGAGATGGTTTCTTGTGATGTGACCAAGGCAGAGGTGAAGTGAGCTGGACAGCTTTAAGTAGGCAGGTCAGACGAGCATGATCAGGAACAGCTGGTAAATGTGGAGAGAGATGAGAGTTGGCAATTAGCCGACAGCTGAGCGGCCAGCCCAGAGGAGGAAGGGCTAAGCCAGCCCTGACAGTACCCCCTCCTCAATGACCCCTCTCCCTCGGAGGGCCACCGGGCTTGAGGGGAAACTATCTATGGAACTCGCGGAGGAGGACAGGGGCATGTACGTCTGAGGATGAAACCCAGGAGCGTTCCTCTGGACCGTACCCCTTCCAATGCACTCCTACAGGAGTCAACAATGGATTGTACCTCACACTCCTCATGGTTCTCAAACTAAATAGGGTGAGGGCATGGCACCGAGGTGGTAAATCAGTTATAGACCAACGGTTTCAAGAAGGAGACATGTAACACATTTGAAATGCGCATACTAGGAGGAAGGTCTAACGCGTAACCCACTGGGTTAATCCTGCGAAGGATACGGAAAGGCCCAATAAACCGAGGTACAAACTTCACTGAGGGAACACGAAGCTGGAGGTTGCGAGATGACAGCCAGACCCTGTCCCCAACCTGGTAGGAAGGTGCAGGCAGGCGTCTGCGGTCAGCATGGAGTCTGTACCTATCATTAGCATGACACAAAGCCTCCTGGACTTGTACCCAAGTGGAACGAAAACCACGGAGATGCTCCTCACGCAGGAATACTCCGGGGAACAAACGCGCCAGGCAATATGGAAGGTTGGAAACCAATATTGCACTGTTGTGAGCAAACTCTGTCCATGGTAATAGGTCTGACTAGTTGTTATGGTGGTCAGAAATATAGCAACGTAGGAATTACTCCAAGGACTGATTGGCTCGCTCTGCGGCCCCATTAGACGGGTGATATGCAGAAGAGAACGCAAGCCGGATTCCCAACTGTGCACAAATGGCTCGCCAGAACCGGGAGACAAACTGACTGCCCCTGTCCGAGACAATCACCTTGGGTAGCCCATGTAAGCGAAAGATCTCCCGAGCAAAAATGGAAGCCAGTTCCTTAGAGCTAGGCAACTTCTTAAGTGGAATACAATGACACATCTTTGAGAGCCGGTCAACCACCATAAGGATAACAGTGTTGCCTTGGGAGTTGGGAAACTCCACAATGAAATCCATTGACGGGTGAGTCCAGGGCCTCTCTCCATTGGGTATGGGTTGTAGGAGGCCCACTGAAAGGTGTCGTGGAGTCTTACTCTGCGCACACAGGGGACAGGCAGCTATGAAGGCAGTAACATCAGCCCATAGACTAGGCCACCAGAATTGTTGGGAAATGGGCCAAATGAGTTGATTCTTACCAGGATGGCCAGCTGCCTTGGGAGAATGGTAAGTCTGGAGCAAAGCAGTACGGAGACCCTCTGGGACAAAGCAGCGGTCACAATGTTTCTCAGGAGGAGCATGGACCTGAGCAGCAAGAATTTTGTCACCCAAAGGAGAAGTGGAGACTGGTGCGAACCGTAGCCAAGATACGATCAGGAAGAATCATAGGAACCAGAACCGACTCTGACTTGGAAGTGGATTAAAATTGTCCTGACAAGGCATCAGCCCTTACATTCTTATAAATGAAACAATGTAATTAAAGCTCGACAAGAAAAGAGCCCATCGCACCCTTCTGGGAGAGATTCGCTTAGCCTCAGACAAGAATGTAAGATTCTTATGGTCAGTAAGAATAAGAACAGGCACAGTGGTACCTTCAAGGAGATGTCTCCATTCTTTCAGGGCTAAAATGATCGCCAACAGCTCTCTGTCACCAATCTCATAATTGCACTCAGCAGGTGACAATTTCTTGGAAAAGTAGCCACACGGATGCATGGTGCTCTCAGAGTTGGGACGTTGAGACAGAAGGGCGCCATCTCCAGTCTCAGAAGCATCAACTTCTAGGATAAAAGGCAATGTAAGATCAGGATGTGCCAACACAGGAGCAGAAACAAAGGCAGCCTTGAGAGTCTCAAAGGCCTTAATGGACTCTGGAGATCAACTCTGTGGGTTACCGTCCTTTCAGGTCATATCAGTCAGGGGCTTGACCAGAGACGAGAAGTTACGAATAAACTTCCAATAGTAGTTGGCAAAACCCAGGAAACGCTGCAGAGGACGTAAACCCACGGGTCTCTGGGTCCATCGAAAAACCAGCAGTGGAAATTACATAGCCCAGGAATGTAACCTGTTCACGATGGAACTCACACTTCTCCAGTTTACAATAGAGATTGTTCTCTCTTAGTTTATGAAGCACACGACAGACATCTGTGTGGTGGCTCTCCAGGGACTTGGAAAATATGAGGATATCATCGCGATAAACCACCACACATAACTGCAACAAATCTCGGACATCATTAATAAATTCCTGGAAAACTGCCGGGCAATTACAAAGGCCAAAAGGCATTACCAGGTATTCATAATGGCATGTTCTGGTATTAAACGCAGTTTTCCACTTGTTGCCCTCCTTAATGCGCACAAGATTGTATGCCCCTCTCAAGTCAAGCTTTGTGAAAACCGTTGCTCTCTTGAGGCGGTCAAATAACTCTGTAATCAATGGAATTGGGTAGGCATTCTTAATCGTGACACGATTGAGACCCCTATAATCTATACAAGGTCTCAGTTCTCCGCTTTCCTTCACAAAGAAGAAACCAGCACCAGCAGGAGACGAGGATTTGCGGATTAAACCTTGAAGGAGTGCGTCAGCAACATACTCCTTCATGGCCTTATCCTCCAAGACTGACAAAGGGTAAACCCGGCCACGAGGAGGTATGGCACCAGGTTGAAGGTCAATTGTGCAATCATAAGACCGGTGTGGAGGCAAATTATCGGCTTGACCTTAATCAGACATTGCTAAAATCACTGTACTCCTCCAGCAGGGAGGGGAGTGAAGAGATGCACAGGACCTTGGATACCTTCAGGAAGCATGTCTCACTGCATTGTGGTGAACTGGAGAGAACCTCAGCACGGGGCCAATCAAAAGACGGGTTGTGCCTCTGTAACCAAGGATAACCAATAACCAGCGGAAACCTGGGTGAGGAAATAACTTGGAATTGGATTATCTCACGGTGAAGAGCCCCTATGGCCATGGACAACAGAACCGTCTCATGAGTCACATGGGCAGGCTGTAAAGGTCTCCTGTCAAGAGCCTCAATGGCAAGTGGAGTGTCACGCAGCTGCAGCGGAATCGAGGGCTGCGAAACAAACGCAGCAGTCGATTAGAGCGTGTATCTCGATGGACGACTCAGCCCAAGAAAGGGTGACCGAAACCAGGGGCTTATCCTTCTGGATAACTGGGGACGAAACAACGCCACCTAAGGTCTGTCCATAACAGGACCTCAAGGTTCGGGCGTTCCCTGGACGGGTAGGACAAGACTTCAAAAAGTGACCTGCCTGGCCACAATAAAGGCACAATCTCTCCCTCCTCCTAAAGGCTCTCTCATCCACAGAGAGACGCGTGAAGCCCAGGTGCATGGGTTCTTCTTCACTGACGAACTTGGTACCAGGAGGCATGGGAGGTGAGGGAGGCATGGGTAGGACTACAAAGCTCGGAGACAAACGTACAGGAGGCTTCCACAAGCGCTCCTTAAGAGAAAGTCTTTCTCTGAGTCTGGAGTCAATGAGGATGGTAAACGAGATCACGCTCTCCAGCTCAGTGGGTATACCTCGGGCTGCTATCTCATCCTTGATAGATTCCGAGAGACCATGAGAAAAAGCAGCCACGAGGGCCTCATTGTTCCAAGCAACCTCTGCTGCCAGAGTACAGAATTGGATGGCGTAGTCAGCAACAGTTCTCGTACTCTGATGGACATGAGGCACTTGGCAGCAGAAGCGGAGCGTGCGGGAATGTCAAATACCCTTTTAAAGGAGTCCACAAACTGAGGGTAACTCAAGACGACAGGTTTTTGCGTCTCCCATAGAGGGTTAGCCCAGGCCAAGGCTCTCTCAGAAAGCAAAGATATCACGAAACCTACTTTGCTTCTGTCCATTGGAAACGCCTGGGGCAGCATCTCAAAGTATATCTCAACCTGATTGAGAAACCCTCTGCATTGAACTGGATCACCCCCAAATCGCTGGGGAAGTGGAGCGGAACCAGACATACCTCTTATAGAGGTAATTCTCGAGGCGGTGCCTGTACAGAGACTGGCGCAGCAGCAGGGACGGCCTGCGTTGTACTGGAGCAGCCACCGTGGGGGATTCCAGGTGAGCCGTGCGACTCAGGAGCGTTTGTAACGCCATGGCAAACTGATCCATGCGGTGATCTTGCTCATCCAATCTGTAAAAAATATTACCAACACGTGGATTGACAGTATCTTCTGAATTCATGGCCTACTGTCAGAAACCATGAATCAGACCGAGACAGAAGTACAATTTAATCACACTTGTTTAATTAATAAAAAGGTAAATAGAAAGAGCGTAGTCGAAGCATAGCCAGAGTACAGTAACCGGATAGAGTAGTCAGCCAGGCCAGAGTTCAATAACCAGATCAGGTAATCAGCCAGGCCAGAAGTCAGGGCTCCAAGTGGAGCAACAGCAAACAGGGATGGGACCAGAAGGGATGTCAGCAAGCCAGTCTTTAAACAGAACCGCAAGAGATGGTTTCTTGTGATGTGACCAAGGCGAAGGCAGAGGTGAAGTGAGCTGGACAGCTTTAAGTAGGCAGGTCAGACGAGCATGATCAGGAACAGCTGGTAACTGTGGAGAGAGATGAGAGCTGGCAATTAGCCGACAGTTGAGCAGCCAGTCCAGAGAAGGAAGGGCTAAACCAGCCCTGACAAGGAGATATTCACTACAGCTAAGCCTTATTATAGGCTTACCTGTAGATAAAAGTGGTATTGCAGGGTTTACAACCACTTTAACTCATTTTATTTCTTTAGAAGTTACAGTTTTGCTGCAGCATGTTCTATACGCGGTACAGATGCACCACTTTACAGGCAGACTAAGGGGACCCCCCCAGGCGCTATATTATATATTTAAAGGAATTTTTCACTTTTATAGTTGCACTTTAAGCATTATTATCATTGCTCCTGAAAATATGATCTTTTTTCAAAAAATGTTTGCATTGATATATGTCCCCCAGGGCAGTACTGGACCCCAGTACCCCTTTTATGGACAATGACTTGCATATAAGCCTTTTTTTAAACCAATCATTGGGGGCGTCTGACCATTGCCATAGTTATCGAATAGTTATAGCAAGCTTGGACCAGTACTTAATTACCGCATTTATTTATTTATTTCCTTATGGCAGAAAAAATGCTTAACGCATGTAAAAAGTCTCAATGCACGATAGTGCTAGGCGCATCCAGCATTTATTCTGCTTCTTATTATGCTTGATGCACTTAAACATGCCTTTACAACCGTCAAGCATTTTTTTGCCAAAACTCTGCGAGCAGGAGGAAGGGCGTCCAGTGTGCATGAGTCCTTAAATTGGAAATGAAGTCAAAAAATTTAATCCTGCTAGATAACTTCATGCTGGCACTTTTTGCAGGTTTAGCTATGTAAAACATTAAAAATAAATGCCTATACTGTTTAAAATCTCACTCTCCTCTGCACATGCTCAGCTGCTCCCAATTTAGGGCAGTGTGCCAAAAATCAGAGCCACTAGAGACCAGTCTGCTGACAGCCTAAATTTGATTTATTGCTACTCAGGGGCTCTGCACTTCAGCAAAATGGCAGCCTCCAGCAAGAATAAACAGGAACAATACTGGAGGCAATTTACAGCATAGACTAACTTTTGGTAGCATAATTATTAAAGAGGAGTTCCAGTCTGTAAAAAAAAAACAAATACTGTAGCTGCTGACTTTTAATATAAGGACACTTACCTGTCCAGGGATCCCACACCGCGAGCCGGTTTTTCAATTGGCTTCGGGTGCAGACACTGGCATTGTAAGTAAGGGAAACCATCAGTAAAGCTTTTAGGCTTTACAGCTGCGAGTCGCGTTCCGCCTTCCGAATAGTCCCTTCCTCTTCTGGGACCTGTGTGTCCCAGAAGGCAGCAGAGGGAAAAGAGGAGGGGCCGGAAATTATGTAGATCACCGGTCGGCGATCTTACCCAGAAGTGGGAGGGGGTACCTTAAAATTAAAAATGTACAAATGTGTCAGTGGAGGGGATGAGGGTGTGAACAAGCAGAGCTTTCCCTTTTGGGTGGAGTTCCGCTTTAATGTGGAATGTATGTTCCTTATACACAACCCCTTAGATACTAGTAATTATAAAATTATATTTGTCAATGCATAAAGGAATGTTTCCAAATGGTCATTCCCATGAATGGCCCCTTTTTAATTTAACTAGCAGTCCCTGCTAGCAGTATTAGCAATGGGCAAACATAGCCCTCCCACTAACTCCTGGGATTAGGTGACCAGATTTTTAAAATTAATTCCGGGGACATTTTTTTTTTATTGCTAAATGGTAAACTAAATAGTTATAATAGTATAAGCATATTTCCCTCAAATTATATATGCAATGTATGTGGTATGTTTTTATGTAATGATTGTATGAGATATCTCTATCTCTATCTCTATCTCTATCTCTATCTCTATCTCTAATTTATCACATTTCCTCCATAAATAAAGATTTAAAAAAAAGATACTTATCATTTTTTGAGATATGACTACCAAATGTTATGCAGATAAAGAATGCAGGGCTAAGTAGAACTCAGGAGCATACTACATAAAGAATGCCGGACTCAGGAGTGCCCAGCAATGGAGCCTCACCTGTAACCAGAAATTCAGCCTCACCATTGTCCAGAAATTCAGCCTCACCTGTGCCCAGGAATTTAGCCTCACCTGTGCCCAAAAATGCAGCCTCACCTGTGCCCAGCAATGCAACCTCACCTTTGCCCATCAATGCAGCCTCACCTGTACCCAAGAATGCAGCCTCACCTGTACCCAAGAATGCAGCCTCACCTGTGCCCAGCAATGCAGCCTTACCAGTGCCCAGGAATGCAGCCTAAGCTGTGCCCAGCATTCAGCCTTACCAGTGCCCAGGAATGCAGCCTCACCTGTGCCCAGCAATGCGGACACTTCAGTTTTAGTAAACCAACCCCAATGTCTGCTTCTCTATATATTGCTGTAGCCCAGCACCTGGCTCTGTATAGAAGCCACAACTTTTTCTGTAATTTCACTCATTTGCCCTATGACTTTATCCACAGTTGCGGTCACATCATTGGCACTTTGCAAGTTTTTAAGAGACACTTGACTCTTATTCTTTGGGTTCTTCTGATTGATTTTCAGTCCCACACTTGTAAAGATGTTTTCGCTGTGACTGTTAGTGGCTGTTATTACTTGGCTCTCAGCTGTATCTTTTACTGATCCCATCTGTGTTAATATACTGATTGCAGCAGTTTACTTTCAGTGAATCAGATGAAATCGTAAAACACAAGAATGCTTTCTCAAGGTTCCTGTTCATAGCTGTATTATTTCTGTACCTGTATCCACATTTGTGCTACACTGCAAAAGCTTTATAGCAGTTATGGATTTGCTCCGACTGCAGACCTCCTCCCCCAGAGTGTGTTCTGGCATTAAAAGACACAAACATTATTGTGTACAGTTTCTTAATGGAAAATCCTATTTTCTAATTTTGTGTTTCTTGGTAAAACCCTTAAAGTGCTCCTGCATGACAGTCTGAATAAGAACCAAATCCAATTATTATGTAACGCACAAGCCTCAGAAAGTAAAATAACTTTCCATGACTGAACCAATTCTTCCTTCATTTGTGTCTCACACGCTCCCCCTCCCAGACGCTGCAGCTTACAGTGGGAGGGTTTGAGCAGCAGAACTAGGTGTGCCCAGGTGCTGATTGATAAGCTACAGGCTTGTGAATCAGTAGTGACAATCTTGATGTCCCTGCAACATTTTCATTCAAATGTAGTGCAAACAGGCACAGTTTACATAAGAGTGGCAACTCTGCTCTGAATTCAGGAGCAGTGCAGCATTGTTGTCATACCATCACGGGTAGCTGCCTTAGGTGGAATTCCCTTACAAGCCTAAAGTCCCATACTCACTCAGATTTTCTGCCGATTTTTTTTTTTTTTTTCCTTCAGATTTACCAAAACCATATAATATGAGGTCAAACCTTAGGAGTTTCAATTTGTATGCAATCAGGCGGGCCCTTCTACTACATGGTTTTGATAAACCTGAAGACAAAAATGAGCAGAAAATCTGAAAGTGTGTATTAGGGCTTAACAAGTATTTTTTGCTGCATATAGAACAAGAGGGAACTGAAAAGATACACTTATTAAGTGCTGCAGCATATATTTTCTTTTTAGTGAGCGGTCAAAGTTCTACTTTAACTTGAGACAGATGACCCTGCATTAGGACACAGGAAGACGGACCCTGCATTAGGACACAGGAAGACGGACCCTGAATTAGGACACAGGAAGAAGGGCCCTGCATTAGGACACAGGAAAAAGGACCCTTCATTAGGACACAGGAAAAAGGACCCTGCATTAGGACACAGGAAGAAGGGCCCTGCATTAGGACACAGGAAGAAGGGCCCTGCATTAGGACACAGGAAGAAGGGCCCTGCATTAGGACACAGGAAGAAGGGCCCTGCATTAGGACACAGGAAGAAGGGCCCTGCATTAGGACACAGGAAAAAGGACCCTGCATTAGGACACAGGAAGAAGGGCCCTGCATTAGGACACAGGAAGAAGGGCCCTGCATTAGGACACAGGAAGAAGGGCCCTGCATTAGGACACAGGAAGAAGGGCCCTGCATTAGGACACAGGAAGAAGGGCCCTGCATTAGGACACAGAAAAAAGGACCCGGCATTAGGACACAGGAAAAAGGACCCGGCATTAGGACACAGGAAAAAGGACCCGGCATTAGGACACAGGGAGAAGGGCCCTGCATTAGGACACAGGGAGAAGGGCCCTGCATTAGGACAAAGGAAAGGGGGCCCTGCATTAGGACACAGGAAGAAGGGCCCTGCATTAGGACAAATGAAGAAGGGCCCTGCATTAGGACACAGGAAGAATGGCCCTGCATTAGGACAAATGAAGAAGGACCCTGCATTATGACACAGGGAGGAGGACCCTGCATTACGACACAGGAAGAAGAGCATTTAAAATGCTCTACCAATTGTTTTTGTCCAATGGAACAGGAGGAGGAGAGTTTTGTTCTCGTCTGATGCAGCAAAATTACTGCTACATGTTAATTGTTGCTTAACAGCAATAAAACAGATGGTAAATTAGTAATATGGCTAATGGGTAGGGTAAGGCCTATATAAAATTGGCTTGAAGACCATATTCAGGGAGTATCGGTTAATTATTCACACTCCTAATGGTAAAATTGTTAGCAGTGTTCCACATAGTGCATCATGAAACAAAAAAGACCCAGGACTGTCGAGAAGTTATGCCGCGTGCACACAACCGGACTTTCTGTCAGAATAAACTCTGATGGTATTTCCAATGGAGTTCTGACCGAACGGACTTACCCACACACGATCACACCAACGTCCGTTTGTTTCAAACGCAATGACGTACGACGGGACTAGAAAAGGAAGTTCAATAGCCAGTAGCCAATAGCTGCCCTTGCGTGGTATTTGGTCCGTCGGACCAGCATACAGACGAACGGTTTTCCTGATAGGAATTGATTCCATCGGAAAGATTTAAAACATGTTCTATTTCTAGGTCCGTCAGACTTTTTGAAAAAAAAGTCTGCTGAATCTCACACACGATCGGTATATCCGATGAAATGATTCCGTCTGACCTTTTCTGCCTGAAAGTCAGACCGTGTGTACGCGGCATTAGAATCCTATATCAGGCAAGAATGGGACAACATTCCTCTCCTAAAACTCCAGAAACTGGTCTCCTCAGTTCCCAGATGTTTATGCTGCATTCACACCTGAGTGTCACGTTTTTGAGCTTTTTTTTTCCAAGCATTTGTGTGCGTGTTTGTGTGCAGAGTTCTTAAAGAGTTTTTGAGCTTTGCCATTTTTTAATTAGTCAATGGGCGATAGCCATTGAGCTGACTTGCTGTTGTACTTCATCACTGTTGTGTCAGGATTGCATGTTTGAAATGTTGACTTAATAAAAAAAAATTCAACTCTAATATTAGTGTTGGGGTTAATATTAGCGTTAGGGTTCAGAATTAGAGTTAGGGGTTAGGGGTTTTTTTCATTAATTTTTTTGTTTATTTATTATGACTTATTTTTATTTCATTATTGCATTTGAGCAGAGCAACACACAATAAAATGCTTAAATTAAGCATTTTCATGTAATTCTATGGGACAAAACAGCTTAAAAATTGCACCAATCTGCCCCATTCGAGCTAGAAAAAAAAGCTCCAAAACTTTTTTGAGCTTCAGGCATTTGGCTTCAGGTGACTTTCAGCAGAGATGTGAACCAACTCCACAGAGATTATGAGAGATGTGTTGCTGCCATTAATTTCAAAATTACCTTTTTTTTTTTTCTTAATCACTTCATGTCCGCGCTATAGCCAAAAGAGGACTACAGCGCGGGCTTACAGTGGAAGTTGACTTCCATACATGACTGTTACCTATAGATAAGCGTAAAATAAAGCGTACCCATAGGTAGTGTAACGTACACGTTTAGGAGATAGTTACTGTACATGCTGCCAGTGACATCGCTGGTGCATGCGCTCTGAAGGAACAGCCACTTGTGCAGTTTCTTCAGAGCCCTGTGCCCTGACCAGCGGCTCCCAGAGTCCGTGAACACAGAAGCAAGACAGGTGAAGATGGAAGCAGCTTCCAGCTCTGACATCTTGATGTGGGAGGGATTCTTTTAAGGTAAGTTTAACATAATGTGCTAGCACACTGGCACATTGTATCTTGCAAGGGGAAAAAAACATCCAGTGGTTTACAACCTCTTTTAAATGCTGGCAGGGCATCCATGTATGTCCTCCCATGCTCGCGCTGCCCGTGTGCCCTCTGCAGCACGCTCTGTGACCACCGAGTTTATGTGACTCGACTGATCACAGATCAGGTTTGTGACGGAACCGATCCCACACTCCGATTGAGTGCTTCCGCCAGTATACCGCTTCCTAAGTCTGAATATAGAGATTAGATATTCCAGCCTCTCAGAAGCCCAAAACAAGACAAGACTTGCTTAGTGCTAACATGGACTCATTTATTAGAACCAAAATGCCAAGTATTTATAATACAGTAGACGACTAAAACCTAACCTAATTAGCATGAGCTAACTATCAAAATCAATACTCAGACTAGTTGACTGAGGGATAAGACTATTTGGCTCCTAGCTCACTAACAATTCAATAAACATTACCATAAACATAAACACAGGTTTAATTAGCACAAACAACAATGTGTGAATACTCCTACAAGCCAGACTAGACTCATTTACACAACAGACAGTTAGAATCTAACAGTTTGTGTCCCAACAGCATGAGACAACACACATTATATATACATATATACAGCATTGAATCTGACTAGCACAGATTATAGTGGGGTTTTCATTCACCCTGCGCCCCTTAAAATGCAGGGCCCATAATCAGTCGGCAAGAGGCTCGCATTCAGTCCTCTCAAAAAGCCTGTGTCCCGGCTAGGTCTGTCACAAGGTTAAATCAAGGTTAAATCATGGCCCGTGATTAGCTGTCAGCCAATGACAGCTGATCACACCATCTGCTTTTTTTTTCATCACGCTAGCAGTTTGAGGAGAAAAGAATAAAGCAGATTACCAGCTTTTATAAAGGGAACATCGGTCTCAACATTTGCCCACCAGTGCTCCTAAATAGTCCCCACCAGTACTGCTTACCAGTGCCACCTACCAATGCCCATCAGTACTGCTTACCAGTGCCCATCGGTGCCTCATCATTAGTGTCACCTATCAGTGCCGTCTATCAGTGCCCATAAGTTCAGCCTCATCAGCGCACATCAATGAAGGAGAAAAATTTCTTGTTTGCAAAAGTTTATAACAAACTATGAAAAAAAATGTGTTTTATTTTGTTTTCAAAATTTTCGGCCTTTTTTTGTTTAGCAAAATATAAATAAACTCAGTGGTAATTAAATACCACCAAAATAAAGCTCTATTTGTGTGAAACAAATACAGGTTTCATATGGGTAGAGTGTAGCATGACCACGCAATTGTCATTTAAAGTCTGAGGCCGCGTACACACGCGCGGACTGTTCGCCCAACTTTGTCCGTCCAACAGTTTCAGCAAACAGTCCGCTCAAAATTAGCATGGACGGACATGGCCACACACGACGAACGAACAGTTTGCTGAAACCGTGCGCGATGACGTGAACGGCACGTACGACGGGACGCAAAATACGACGTCCTATACACTGCATTATAGCTTTCGGCGTGAAAATCCTTTCTGAGCATGCGCGCAACTTTGTTTGACGAACAAGCCTACACACGAGCGGGCTGTTCGCTGAAACAAGGTTTCAGCGGACAGTTTTTCGGAAACTCCGAAAAACCTTGTCCGTCCAACTGTCCGCTGAAACTGTCCGCTGAAAGCCCACACACGAGCGGACTGTCCGCCCAAACACTGTTCAGCGGACAAAGTTGGGCGAACAGTCCGCCCGTGTGTACGCGGCCTGACAGTGCTGAAAGTTGGAAATTGACTTTGGCAGGAGGAGGGAATACGTGTGCAGTAAGCAAGTGGTTAAAATGGCTTTCTTAGTTTTAAACACTTGTTGTTTTCTATTGGGAATAAAATATGGGTTTGTGAGATTTGCAAATCATTGCATTTTGTTTTTATGTAGATTTTACACAGCGTTCCTGGTTTTTAGAATTGGGGTTGTATTTCATCATTCGGTGACATAATGATTTCTATTTTTTCCCAGTTTGAAACAGAAATCCAGAAGATTTCAGAAGCCTATGAGAGTTTGGTGAAGTCTTCCACAAAGAGGGAGACATTGGACAAAGCCATGAAGAACAAACTGGAAGCTGAAATCCGACGCTTGCATGACTTTAATCTGGATCTGAGAGGTACAGCTGATTTCTTACATGCCATATATTCTTGTTGTTTTGCTTTATCACTGCTATTTAGTAATGTTTGCGTAGTGCTTGAACATATTCTTTAGGCTCAGTTCACAATGGTGCGTTGCGGGATCCCTGCAAATCCACTGCGGGTTCCCGCATCGCACCTGACCCGCAAGCAGTTCACACTGCCATATGCGAACCACTGGGAGTGTCAATACAAAGTTAATGACACCCCCAGGTCGGTTAACATGTCGCAGTACGAACTGTCAATTCGGACAGGAATTGGATCGCATGGGTGTGAACACCCATGCAACCCGGTACTGGTGCGGACCAAAAAAGGGTCCTGCGTGACTTTGGTCTAAATGCGATGCAAATTCGGCCATACAATCTGTATGGCTGAGTTTGCATCGCACAGACATCGCATGTGATATGGTCAGCAGTGCGGTTTTTGAATCACATACAATGTCTGACATCACACCAAATGCAACCCAGCCTTAAAGAGGTTCTAAACCCTCATGTTTTTTCCCCTTAATGCATCCTATGTATTAAGGGGAGAAAACTTCTGTCACTGACCAGCCCCCCCCGTTTTACTCACCTGAGCCCCATAATTCCCACACCAGAGATGCACTCTTCCCCTCTGCCCCTTGTCTCGGCTCTTGATTGGATAGATTGATAGCAGCGCAGCCATTGGCTCCCACTGCTGTCAATCAAATCCAATAACACAGGGGGGCAGGGCCGAGTCTGGCATTCTGCGTCTATGGATGCAAATGCTGGACTTGGGATTGCACCCGCAAGGGAACTCCCCGGGAGAATGCTTCTCTTAGGGCAGTGATGGCGAACCTTGGCACCCCAGATGTTTTGAAACTACATTTCCCATGATGCTCCACTACACTGCAGAGTGCATGAGCATCATGGAAAATGTAGTTCCAAAACATCTGGGGTGCCAAGGTTCGCCATCACTGTCCTAGGGGGTTATACGATGTGGGGAGGAGCTACCAGCGCCGCCGGGTGACCCCAAAAGTTGAGGATCGGGGCCACTCTATGCAAAACGAAATGCACAGTGGAGGTAAGTATGATATGTTTTTATAACAAAAAAAAAAAAACAATAAACAAAGCTTTACAATAACTTTAAAAGGTTACTAAACCCACAGCAGTAAAATCAGTCTGTATATGCAGTAAAGGATGTGGACTCACTGTGGAGTATAATTAGGGGTTAATACTCTGCATTGTGTAAAAAGGCTGTTTGATTCTGTCTTATCTGATCTTCCCCTTCTTCCACTGTCCCCAATTCATCTCCTGATAGAAAAGATCTTTGAGGGCAAGCTGTACATGGTTGGTTTGGTGTGTATTGCTAGAAAGGTTTTTCTTTTATTGGGAGAGTATATGTGATCGGCACAGGGCCAGCACTGTCCAGACAGAGGGTCAGGGGTCCTTTATAGGTCCTCCTAGGACAAGCTCTAACTACTGATGAGAAAAGTATTTAGCAGTTCCTATTTACTAAAACAATTTAATCTCCATGTTCTGTGTACTGTGGGAGACCAGAGATAGTGAATGCAGGGTCCTGGGTTTAGGAACACTATAAAGTAGACATATAGGCAACACTTTTTAAACAATTTTGTATAGAGTAAGGGAGGATTACAACCCCTGTAATTTTTTTTTTTCATCATCTGTGTCCCATTGTGGAGATTTTCCTTCACTTCCTGTTCCATAGCCAAACAGGAAGTGAGAGAAAATCCCTGTAAATCAAGGAAATCCCTTGGGGACCCCCAAGTCAACAGTACGAGTGTCCCCATTGGAAGATTTCCCCTCTATTATTTTTCTGGGGACAGCCCAAAATGTGGGTCCTTTTTTTTTAACTTTCGCTTTCAGACCCCTTTCACACTGAGGAGCTTTGCAGGCACTATAGCACTAAAAATAGCACCTGCAAAGCGAACAGAAACAGCTGCTCCTGTCTCTCCAATGTGAAAGCCCGAGGGCTTTCACACTGGATCGTTGCTCTGGCAGGGCATCAGAAAAAGTCCTGCCAGCAGCTTCTTTGGAGTGCATTAGGAGCAGTGAACTCACCGCTCCTAAAGCGCCCCTGTCCATTGAAAACAATGGGGCAGTGTTGCTATACCGCCAGCAAAGCGCTGCTGCAGCGACATTTTGCAGGCTGGTTTAACCCCTTTTCAGCCACTAGTGGGGGTTAAAACTTCCCCGCTAGCGGCCGAATAGCGCCGCTAAATATAGCGGTGCTTTACCGCTGACGCCCGGACCGGCTCAGTGTGAAAAGGGTCTTAATGATAATGGTAAATAGGACAAATGGAGAGGGAAATCTCCCTAATGGGGACACAGACAACAATAAAAACCTGACAGGTATTCTAATCCATCACCACTATATCCAAATGTAAAAAAAAAAGTTTTGACTTTAGTTATACTTTAAGCATTTAGGGCAAGGTTCGGAGTTTAAACCAACGTTCTGATTACAAGGTCAGGAAGAATGCTTACCCTGATTTGGCCCAGAGGATTCTTTACAGTGGAGTTCCAGCCGCAAAAATGTTTTTTTAAAGGTCAGCAGCTACAAGTACTGTAGCTGCTGACATTTAAAAAAGGACTATTACCTGTCCAGGGAGCCCACGATGTCGCCCCCCCCCCCCCACGGCCGATTCGTCCTCCGGTTCGGGTGCAAGCACCGCCATTACAACTAAGGGAAACCGGCAGTGGGGCCTTCACATAGGTCCCAGAAGGCAGCAGGGGAGAAGTAGGAGGGCTCGCTGCAGAAGAGAACGTGACAAACTTAGTTTTGGAAGTACACTTTGTACTTCTAAAAGGGTAGGAAAGAAAATATATATATATATAGATAGATATCCAAAAACGAGGGCTGGTCTTTAGTTTAAGACCACCTTGTAAAAATGGGTGGAACTCCGCTTTAATAATGCTTTATTATAAGCCAAACTGTAGTTCATGAGAGTTTGATGAAGATGTGTTTTTACCAATATAACTTCCCAACAATGAAAGTGGATGGTGCTTTCACTATACTGTAGCACATGAGCTCTGTTTTCAGTCCCATTTGTCTGCAGGGTCAGTGATTCCTCGCTGCAGCCGCTGATCTCTCCATCTTGTTTCCTGTCTTTGTGCAGATCGTCTGGAAACTGCCAACAGGCAGCTGGCCAACAGAGAGTATAATGGACACGAGGAGACATCGGAAGAGGGCCACTACACATTGAAAAGTGAGTGCTGTGTTTGTAGATCCCCCCGATAAGAATTTGAATTGAGACTTTCTCTTAAATGCTGTAATATAAATCCGAGCTGAATGCACAGGAAGCAAAACAATAGCACGCAGATGGGGAGGATTATTTTATCACTTTCATCTTGTTTTTGAAATGGAGAACTGTAAATCAGACCTAGACAGACTAAAGGTTTCCAGCTAGGAATGATGGGACCTGTGGTTTAAAAAACAACCACAGGGAAGCAGGACAGTTATTAAAGAATCTGCATGCTGGGTAGTTCTGCTGTGCCATTATGTGTCATTTGCTGGATATGCACACCTGTGTTCAAATTCAGCAGAAAGTTGATAAAACTTATTTATTTATTTTTTAAATGTACAGTAATTCTCTATTTAGGTTTTTCAACTTTATAACAAAGTAGAAGCAGATAGACAAGAAGCACCTGGTGCATATAGCACTGTAAAATCCCTCATGCGTTTTTGACAGACAGACCAAAAATGTTGATAAAAACTATATATTTTATTATAACGACATAAAATTGTAAAAATCAATAATAAACATCATATAGTATTGATATACATGTGAATATAAGACCATGATACATATTGTATTTATTGGCGTATAACACTCACTTTTTCACCATGAAAATCGGGTGCAAATAGCGTGTGCGTGTTATACGCCAATACTTGCATTTTAGCTGCTTCGGAGGGGACAGGGAGGGTGGTGGGACGAGTGCCATCAGATTATATATAGTGAGAATCTCCTATTTACCTGGCAGCCTCTGTAATAGGAAACTGCTGCATTGATGGCAGTGGTGAGGCTGCTGCGTTGACGGCAATGGTGAGGCTGCTGCATTGACGGCAATGGTGAGGCTGCTGCATTGACGGCAATGGTGAGGCTGCAGATGGGCAATTGATCAGGCTGCATTGATGGCAATGGTGAGGCTGCAGATGGGCACTGACCCTTATTTTGCTTCAAAGTTCCTTATTTGAAATTTTAATTTTTTCCTGAAACTTCCCTCTTAAAATGAATGTGCGTGTTATACACCTGTGCATGTTATACGCCGATAAATACGGTAATACCCAAAAAAATGCATTCTGTACTTCTGGCACATGCTGTCCATAGATACTGGTGGGCTAGCTGTTGTACACACTGGCGTGGACACCTTGCAGGTTCAGACAAATTATAGTCCTTCTTCAGAGGTTTTATGTCAAATGGGTAGTGGTAGTTCTACAATATAAATATATCATATTAGTAATATATAATGCATATAGAGCACAGAAAATTGCACCCATGTTTCTATATATAACGTAAATCATATTTCATACTTACAAGATTTCAAAAACAGACATTGCACATAACTGATAAGTAGGTGATCAGTTGTTTCCCAGAAAGGGCAGTCCAGACGAACCCCAGTTGGAGCTACGAAGACCACGATGAGATGGGCCAAATAATGCACATACAGGGACCCCAGGTATTGGAGCAAAGGCTCCCACCATATAGTGCCAGATAGCTGGTCAATGATCAGTCATTGAAATTTATTATGATGCTCATCTGTATAGATAAGTAGATATAGGAACTTGTTAGTGTAGTATACAGGTATGCAGAGGCTCAGAGGCATTTAAATTATAATGTGGTCAAGAGTAAGGTAATTAGAGTTTGAACCTGGCCAATATCCAGTTAAATATCTCATAGCTAAAACCAAAAAAACTGCCTCAAAGTACAGCATACCTTGATCTCCACCACCAGCTCCAGTACAACTTTCTCCCAGTTGTGTGCTGCAGAATGACCACACAGAAAGGAGCAGATATATCCAACTGGAGGGCTTGTTAATCGAATCCCCAATAAGGTAATTGAGGACAGCTGATCAGGTAAGGTGGAAACGCTGGTGCTTATGTATAGGCATCCCGCATGGATCCCTCTGTGTCAGGGCACGTGGCACGGCCATGCCCCCCCCCCCCAGGTGGAATCGCATCCCGCATCATCACGCCACAGACACGTGCGTGACCGCACTCCAGAATGGAACGCAAGCAGGAAGTGGAATAGCAGTGGACCCTGCGAGGGAATCGCTTGTTCCTGTGTGGTCATTCTGCAGCATACAACTGGGAGATGGTTGCACTGGAGCTGGCGGTGGAGATTAAGGTATGCTGTACTTTAAAAGTGCAAATGTACACAATCCCAAACTTCCTTGGTGTCCCAATGAGTGTACTGCTGATAAACATAAACGTAAAACTTCCTTAGGCTCCACGCGCACTGGCTTATAAATTGCTGCTTCTGCAGGAGTTTCGTGTCCTGCCTGTAGAAGCTACTCAATGTTATCCCATATGTCCATGCACATTTGGATGATTACAGGCATATTTTGAGCTCAACATTGAGGCTGGGTTCACCCCATTGTGATCTTATTGCTGGTTCCCCGCACCAAATTCTCAATAGCAGGAGACTTTGACTGGCTCTCTATGGAGCCGGTTCACATATCTCTGCTCTGGATCCAGTGCAAATTTAAACAGGAGCTCTGTGCATATTGTGGTCTGTTTCAGGTCCGAATTCAGCCCAAAAATTTGTGCTAAAATCTGACCTGAAACGGTGAACCAGGGCGCACAAGACCCCTGCTGGGAGCCGCATCAGTATTATGTGTGAACACAGGAAGGAAAAAAAAACCTTCTGGTTTGCGTTTCTGATTGGAGCTTACTGGCAGGAAAAAACATAACTCTCCTATGAGCGTTTTTTTTCTGCCAAGTGAACTGGAGTTTTTTTAAGCCCAGTGTGCACGGAGCCTTAGACTTCATGTACACTGGATGTTTGATAACCTCTTCTAAACTATGTAACCTGACAGCTAGTAACCATCATGAAAAAACATCAGTTTTGCCACTTTTACATGCTGCATGTAGGGGTGTTAATGAGTGTTTTTGTTTAGAAGCGTTTTGAATAAGGAATTTGTGACCATTTGCAATGGGAAAATACTCTCTCTCCCCCCCCCCCCAAAAGCCCACAATATTCAATGGATCTAGAAAGACTATTTTTACCATTACAAATGGTAAGAAATTATTTCCCAACAAAAACGCTTATAAACGTTTAGACGCATTTACAAGCTGTTACAAGCATTTGTCGTTTCAATTGCCTCTGAACATTTGACCTAAACGCATTTTTTTGCTTTAAAAAAAAAAATGCTTCTGAACTCAACTGCCTACAAACTACTATAAACAACTCTGTGTACATGTACTGATAAGATAACATAGAGGAGAGTTCAATATTGCACTCACCTCCATGTAAGACCTGTCAGGCCCAGGTGAAATCACGCTTTCCCCACATTGGGGTACAAGAAATAGGCTCCTCTGTACTCCAATGCACTCCTAGATGTCCTGGGCTGCTTCACACATTCAAGTGTATGGCCCTTTAAATCCATGTTCCCACCACTGTATATAAACTAATGCGACAGAATGCATCCTCATAGTGTACTAGGTAGCATAAAACTTTTATTAAAAATATGAGACCCCTGAGGAAGTCACATGACCGTGACGACACGCATTGGCTGGAGCCAGGTGACGTTCCGGGAAACCAAAAGTGACGCGGTTGTCTCCAAGCCCCGCTGCAATTATTATACAGCTTTTGGTTTTTAACTAATATGTAAGTGCTGACATTTTTTAATAAACATTTTATACTACTTACTACACCATGAGGATGCATTCTGTCACATGAGTTTATATGCAGTGGCTGGACTGCAGATTTAAAGGAATGTGTGAAGCAGCCCAGGACATCTAGGAGTCCATTGGAGGAGTACGGAGGAGCCTATTTCTTGTACCCCAACGTGGGGAAAGCGTGATTTAACCTGGGCATGACAATCAAATGTGGAGGTGAGCACAATATTGAACGATAATGGAGTCACTGAATATTTTTCTTACAAATCTGCATCATTTAAGTGTATTACGAACTATATTACAATTTGGATTGCGAAGGACACAATCATTTTTGTTGGATTTATTTTTATTTTAATATTTTATACACTATAGTTTGGATGTGATCAGTTTATTACTATACATATATTGTGTAGTACACCTGTTGAGACACTAAGGAAGTGTTACCTTTATGTTTATCAGCGGTACACCCATTGGGACACCAAAGAAGTTTTTGATTGTGTATGTTTACACTTTTATTTTTATCGCAAGAGATTATACTATAATCACTATACACATTTAAAGGGGTAGGTGCAGCAACATTTATTTGTTTACAATAAATGGTGATCACATCATTTAGTCCACAATGAGGTATGTAATAAAAACAGAAGGGTTTTATTTAAAAATGTAATGAGGAGTGGAAGGAGGAACCAGGCAAGGAAAAATATGAGTTTTATATGAGTATTTTAACTTTTAAGTTGTTTGTGTGCCTTACGTGTTTCCCTGGATTACTAATCTAATTTAACAATTTCCCTTTGGGATTAATAAAGTAATAAATTATTCTGTAATTACAGCTTGATTGACAGCGAATAGTACAGGTGGCACCGCTCCTCCAAAATACCCGAAAGGCTTTATGATTTTAAAAAGGATTGTCCAAGAACTAACTCTGTCTGTCTTTCACATGCAGTGCTGCGCATGGAAATTCCCTTTATGGTAGCAGTGGTATAATTTAATAACAAAAAAAAAGAAATTTTAACACAATTAACTTTCATCGAATGATTCATTTATGCGATCACGTACACTAAGAGGGACATCTGCAGTGCCAGCTTCCTGCTCAGAAATTCTGAACACCATAACAGAATGCTCCATTCAGACAAAATGATTTTAACATTTAAATTGGATTCATTTGTTGAGTGTTTAATGAACTAACCAAAGTCATATGACAGAAGACTGTGAAGGTCATGTGACAGCTCATATGACTCTCCATGCATAGACCTGGTATGATGAGATTCCAGTAAGGAATAATCTTTTAGCCAGTTTGTTGGGGGGGGGAAGTACAGTGTGACTCATAACTTGGCAGTAAAAAACATTTTGTAAATACTGGGCCTGGAAAAGTGACTAAGCTTAGAGTCACCAGGTAACGGGCTGGAGGAAAAAATGTCCGTTCTGTTATTTGCAGATCCCTAAAAAGTAAAGGAAAATTATAAAGCACTGTGAAAAGGAAGCAGCTGGATTCTACACCAAAGGTACAACACTGTTCATTGCAGATCTGCAATACTTTCTACCCAGTAAGGTTAAAGCCCAATGCCAGGGTGTTGCCTGCAATGCAAGTGTTAACTGCTTGATCAGGTCTAGGGGAGAGAAAAAACAATTTTAGCTACCTGGTCCTCTGCTCCCCTGGTAGATAGCTCTGCCCCATGCTTCGGTGGTGGACTGTCCCCTCCTGCTAGGACTGGTCTAGCAGCATTTATGATTAGAGGATGGAGGATTAGAGGATTGGGTAATCTTTTTTTTCCATGCCCGCTAGACCTAAAAGAGCAGTCAACCCTTGCGTTCTCCCACTGAAAGAAGAATTTTCAAGTTTATTGGCGTTCACTTTGAAGGTTACGGTTACATGTTGGTTAAGTCCGAAATCTAGGCTAACAACAAAATACACAGCTGAAATACATACAGTATATGTGATTGGCCTGCTAACGTTTTTGTAATTTGGTTCAGCCGCTCTTTTTGCTAAACATCCCTCTCAGACAGAAAGAAACCTCACTTTTCTCCACTTCATTTATTAAATATAGCTTGGTTGTTAGCCTACTCCATCATGTGATTGGGCAGCAAAGGAGCAACAGAATACTGATGGGGTCATCCCTCTGCTCTTTCCTCTTCTAAGCAAAGTGAGAACGAGAGCATTATGAAAAGCAATAATGCTTGATTTGTATTAATACAGTTTTTATATCTGCCTGGAGTTCACCTTTAGGTCAGGGATATGGTTAAGTTTTGTTAAAGCAATTTTTTTAAATAAATTTATATTTCTTTATGTTTTTTTTTCCCTGGGAACTCAAAGTGCTTTAAGTACTGTTGGTGAGCCAGCCATCATGGGCAAACTCTGTGAAATATCACACCAGCGCCAATTAACCAACCAGTATGCAAACGCCATGCAAATCGTATGCTAACTGGGACTTGAGTCGGGGACTCCACTGCTGCAAGGTAAAGGTGCAAAATACTAAGCCAATGTGCTGCCCACCCTCAATGATCACCTAATAAATATTCCAATAGTCCTTCTTTCCATGCTCTTTTATTTTATTTAAAGAGTGAATTTAGAAAAAAATAAACAGAAAAAGACCTATGGTGTCACAAGGGGAGGGTTCTGTGTGGTACCACATGTCTCTTCCGATGTGTCTCCATGTGCTGCATTGAACACTACATCCTAGTCACCACCACCTTGGCCACAAATCGTGGTAACAAGCATTGATGGGCTCCACCCCCACCATTGTAACCGCATAATGGCCACATACCTTAACTACAGCATGGTTGTTTCACAACTTATTGCCTGTTCATAGACACTGGGCAACAGTGACTGGTTGTGCAAAGAGGGAATCCGTACCTTATTGGGGTTTTGGGAAGGATCGGTAGCACTGTTACAGCTATCATGGTCAAACTCGGGTAAGGCAAGGCATTGTCAAACAATTACATTTGCTTTGCCTAGCATTCAATTTTAAGTTTTAGGTTACATTTTAAAATACAGTTTAAGGGCTCTGTATTTTCACATTTAGGTTTGGGTGCGTTTAGTTTCAGGCCCAAGTGAAATGTAACTCTATCCATGATTATAAAAAATATAACCCTTTTCTTACAAATTAGTTATCTGTGTTGGAACCCACACTACATGGGTGATTTACAAGCGATTGTTTTCAAATGGGATGATTGTTCCTAGTGGCAGAATCACAGTAAATAAACCCAAATTGGAAAGAAAAGCTACCAACATCTGTCAGAATTAGCATTCAGATGACACAGTCCAGCCTTGGAGACCAATTGAAAAGTAATGAATTCCAGGAGGTGACCATATGAACCTCATCAGCTCTCAGTTGTGGTAGACTTAGAGCTGTTCATATGCACTATGGAGTCATTTGATTGGTGGAAGTTGTAATCAGGACATCTGCCTGGGGATGGTGTGCTGTCTAACTACTTCTCAACCCTCACCCAGTTTCTGGAACTGGAGACTATCAGTTTTTATTCCAGTCCACAGTCTTTCACGTATCTTATTACTTAACCATCTTTCTATCAGTATCTGGCTATACTTGGATGCTAAATGACACTGGCAGCTGATTTTGGAGCAATAGCGCTAAATATCCCAATAACTTTATTATTACTCATTGCTGAATTATGATTGTTTAGGTATTCTGTCATTCTTTTGGATAAATATGTACAGTAATTACTCATTTAGAGAGCATGAACTGGCCACTCCCAACACTTCTCTATCCTAGCCTACCTTGACTATTGTAATGGCATGAGTGCTCCTGTGTAGGTCAATAGAGGAGGAAGGGAGAGCCATATGCAGACAGTTTCAATGCCAGGCAACATTAGCAACTGCACAAGATTCTCTAATCCAGGTTTTCGCTCTGTTCCATGATAGTGATTGACCATAGTTGTCGTACACTGGCCATAGACATAAGATCATAGTTCCATCTGGTCATAAAATGAATGAACAGGACAAATGTCATCTTTGTTGCATGGTCACCTTGCTTTCCTGACTCTCAGATATATGAAACAAATATTTGTTGGCCCCAAATGGCAACCCAGACATCAGCTAGTGATTATGAGCCTAAAATTAACTTTCTCTAAAGATAACGCACATATTTAGGCACTTTTAGGGCATCTTTAGACATTAGATGAGGATTTCTATTAGATGGCAATCCAGAGTGTGGCTGGAGACCAATCGTGGGTTAAATGTGCTGTGTGATTGTACAAATGGTCCAACAAAAATCGAACCGGTATGGCCAGCTGGCCATACATGATTCATTTTATTTCATTCAACTATAATTGAAGGAAAAAAATTAGCCAATTCCCCCATCCACACATTTGCGGTGGGTCAGGGAATCCTTTCTGTTGTGGTATTGTATTCTGACAGCCGCCGTCAGAATTCAACCATCAATGTTGCCAACCATAGTCGGCAGCACTGATCATTGATCAAGTTGATAGATCGACTTGTGTACAACCAGCCTGCCCATACATGGATCGAAATTCGTCCAATACCTGCTGAACTGGCTGAATTTTGATCCATGTATGGCTGGCTTTAATCTGCCTTACTAACTGTCTGTGGTAGTATATTGCAGGGGTAGGCAACCTCGGCCCTCCCATCATGCCTCTGCCTTTAAGAATCATGCCTGTGATTGTTAGGGTCTTGCAATGTCTCATGGGACTTGTAGTTTAAAAACAGCTGGAGGGCCGAGGTTGCCTACCTCTGGTATATTGGAACCGTCCACATTCCAGCTACTGTTATCTCAGAAGCTCTCCCTGTAATCTTGTGTACAGCAGACATTCCCCCAATTAGAACCAGATGAGCCGGCACCATTGTCACTTTCTTTACATACGTCTGTGGCAGAGTTGTCCCACCACAACATGTTTACTTTCCCCCCTTCCCACCTCCTTTCATTAATGTTGTATAGGTTTTCTATCCAGTAACAAGGCAGAATGAGTCTGAAGAGTTTTTCATTAGCCCCTTGATTGAATGCTCTTCTGATTACAATGGAGCCGCCTCCAGCACAGTTAATTACTTCGCATTTCACAGTGTTGACTGGACAGAATGAACAGAGAAACAATATGAAATGTCAGTATGTAATTAGACTTGACAAAACAGAGTTCAGGCAATAGAAGGCCCGCTCTCTAATGTGCAGCCAAATACTTTCCTTCTGTTTGGCTCGTTTCAATGTAGGGATCAAAGGGCGGCCTTTTCTAAAGCTGGGATGTTGCTATGGACTCACCATTGACTTCAATGGGGGGCAGATAGGTTCTTCTGTAAAAGCCAGCCATATTTTGGATCGAACTTCAGTTGGTTCTGCAGGGACCTGCTAAATTTCGATCTATGTATGGGCAGGGAAGTTGCACGGAGGTCGACCTGCCAAGCTACAGCTGGCATCGCTGATCATTGTATTCTGACAGCAGGGAAGAGTACAGTAGTTCAGCATGGAGGATTCCCCCATCCACCTTGCATGTATGGATGGGAGAATAAAGTCTTTTTTCATTTATCCTGCTCATCTATGGGCTGCCTAAAGCTCACCAGACATTTTACAATCTGACTGTACAATCTCCTTTAGATCTACTAATAACTATGTATTGCAGGGCCCTATCTAATTTATTACAGTTTGAATGAATAGTTTAGGCAGGTCCTCATATTACATGATAAATTTAAAGTTAATAAGTGTAGTGACCCTCCTGGATGGAGAAAGGAAATACCCCTAGCGGCAGGGGTGGACTGACATCACCCAAAGGTGGATCCATGGCCGCAATAGAGACTTACGACCACAAAGGGCACCGGTCAGTTCAGTGTTTTTCAAATATTTATTGCACTGGCTCACAGGGAGTGAGGGTTAGGGCTTCAGATACCTTCAACAACATAGGTTCAAGACTCCTTCACACTCCTTCATCCAAAGGAAGTACCAGGATTCTCCGAGAGCAGACTTCATCCCCTCCAGCAGGACTTCTTTCCCTGGCTCACCACCTTGGGTTCTATACTCTCCTCAACCAGGCAGGCCATTTGATGATTCTGTTGTCCCCCTAGTGAGATTCCTCCTGTCTATTTGTGTTAATGAACACTGACACAAGACAATAACATTTTGGAAATGCAAATTTCACAGTTGTAACCACAACAGGAAAGGAGGAGAAACCTTCCAATGAAGATACCTGTGCAGGTTAAATTCAGCTGGTTCAGCAGGGACCAGCCAAATTCCGATCCATATAAGGGCAGGCTGATTTTACAGAAGTCGTTCAAAGTCTATATACCGGTATCTTTTTGCTTGATCAGTGCCACAGGCCATAGCTGGCAGCACTGTTCAATGTATTCTGACGGCGAGGAAGTCTCCCCACTGTTAGAATACAGTGACTCAGTGGGGAGGATTCCCTTTCGAATGTGTGGATGGAGGAATTGGGTCATTTTTTATTTTGTTCAACCCACTTCTTGAAGGGAAAAAAAAGACCAATCTATGGTCTGCTAACTTTTCAGGACAGGAAGTGAGGGAAACTCACTAACAAACAGGAAATAGACAGTGCAAAACTTTTCTGACATGTTTTAACCATACTCTACTCAAAATTAAAAAGAATATAAATTTAGATATATTTATATTTCCTTAATTAAATTTTTTTCTTAATATTTATGTTTTTTTTTCCCTTAGCTAACAGGTAGGCTATCTTTCCTATTGCAAATCTTTTTCTTTTATTTTTCTTGTTTTTCTGGGAAAAAACCCTGTTTATAAGTTAACCACTTCAGCCCCGGAAGAATTTACCCCCTTCCTGACCGGCCCATTTTTTTGCAATACTGCATTGTGTCGCTTTAACTGAAAATTGTCACTCGTCAAATGTAGCCTCACCAGCACTCGTCAAATGTAGCCTCACCAGCGCCCATCAAATGTAGCTTCACCAGCGCCCATCAAATGTAGCCTCACCAGCACCCGTCAAATGTAGCCTCTCCAGTGCTCATCAAATGCAGCCTCACCAGCACCCGTCAAATGTAGCCTTTCCAGCGCTCATCAAATGTAGCCTTTCCAGTGCTCATCAAATGCAGCCTCACCAGCGCCCGTCAAATACAGCCTCACCAGCGCCCATCAAATGTAGCCTCACCAGCACCCGTCAAATACAGCCTCACCAGCACCCGTCAAATGTAGCCTCTCCAGCGCTCATCAAATGCAGCCTCACCAGCGCCCGTCAAATACAGCCTCACCAGCGCCCGTCAAATACAGCCTCACCAGCGCCCGTCAAATACAGCCTCACCAGCGCCCGTCAAATACAGCCTCACCAGCGCCCGTCAAATACAGCCTCACCAGTGCCCGTCAAATGTAGCCTCACCAGCGCCCGTCAAATGTAGCTTCACCAGCGCCCATCAATGCAGCCTTCCAGTGCCCATCAATGAATGTTTGCTTGCTTCAATTCATTCAGGAGTCGGGACCCAGACACAGTCCTCCGCCGCCACTGCACCTCTGACACTATGTGTGAATGGAGCAACAGCTGCCTGCTGATGCTGAGACTTAGTTGCTTGCTGCAGAGAGAAGAGAGTAGAAACCCCAGTGGCCGGGCGCCCTAGACAGCACCAGCCCTGACTAGGTGTGCATACTGTAGGGGTTGATTTAATAAAACTGGAGAGAGCAAAATCTGGTGCAGCTCTGCATGGTAGCCAATCTGCTTCTAACTTCAGCTTGTTCAATTAAGCTTTGACAAACAAAAAAAACCTGGAAGTTGATTGGTTTGTAGAGCTGTACCAGATTATGCAATCTCTTTTGTGTCCTAACAAAGGGTTAAAGATCTTAAGGCTTGGGTGGTACATTGCATGTTATTGCACTTTTAAACCAATCTGTCCCTAAAGTTTTTCTGAACAATTGTTTAAAATGTAATTTTTAAATGTATAACTTGCTGAAATGGTGGGGATGATGTGTTCAGGGTGATGTGCAGCGTTAGTTTTCTGCCACACATAGCGTTTTGCTTTTAGGCCAAAAAGTTCAATTTTGGTCTCATCAGACCAGAGCACCTTCTTCCACATGTTTGCTGTGTCCCCCACATGGCTTTTTGCAAACAGGACTTCTTATGGATTTCTTTTAACAATGGCTTTCTTCTTGCTACTCTTCCATAAAGGGCAGATTTGTGGAGTGCACGACTAATAGTTGTCCTGTGGACAGATTCTCCCACCTGGGCTGTGCATCTCTGCAGCTCCTCCAGAGTTACCATGGGCCTTTTGGCTGCTTCTATAATTAATGCTCTCCCTGCCCGGCCTGTCAGTTTAGGTGGACGGCCATGTCTTGGTGGGTTTGCAGTTGTGCCATGCTCTTCATTTCTGGATGATGGATTGAACAGTGTTCCGTGAGTGTTCATTGCTTGCGATATTTTGTTTTATAACCTAACCCTACTTTACACTTTTCCACAACTTTATCCCTGACCTGTCTGGTGTGTTCCTTGGCCTTCATGATGCTGTTTGTTCACTAAGGTTCTCTAATAAACCTCTGAGGGCTTCACAAACCAGCTGTATTCATACTGAGATAAAATTATACACAGGTGGACTCTATTTACTAATTAGGTGACTTCTGAAGGCAATTGGTTCCACTATATTTTATTTAGGGGTATCAGAGTAAAGGGTACTGAATACAAATGCACTCCACACTTTTCACACCTTTTATCATTTTCCTTCCACAATTATGTCCCACTTTGTGTTGGTCTATCACATAAAATCCCAATAAAATATATTTACGTTTTTGGTTGTAACATCCCAAATGTGGAAAATTTCAAGGGGTATGAATACTTTTTTCAATCACTGTATTTCCTGTTCAGTTGTTTATTAGTGAGTAGTGTTTAGAATGCAGCTTAGTGGCCTTGGGTTGTAGATTTACTTCTTAAAATTTTGGGCCTGTACCGCTATAGATAGTCTTTTGGTTATAATATATGATGTTGTACTAATTGAACTGGGTAACTCCAATAAAAAACACCATGGCCTGTTTGAAGTGTTTTATTCAATCTGTTGATGTGTTTTTTTACTCATCCAAGAAGATGTTTAATATGTAGAGTATATGCCGTGTGCATGGGCTGACACAAGCACTAGGTGACTGATTCCGTGTTCTCAGCAGTTGTTCAGTCAGGTTCCATGTTGTAAAAAGTCACATCAAAAGGGATGTGTCGTGGAAATCTCCAGTAACATCAGAAAATGAATATTCGCTAAAAACACGCTATGGTTCCTCTTTAAATAACATGTCAGAAAGCAGCATGGGTCCTCGCAAGAGTCTGGCCCGGCGCTGCTTATTTCTGATGCTCACCAGGCGACGGCCGAGGAAACACACAAGGCCTATAGTCACCTCCACATCTGCAGCGCTCTCGCTCTGTTTTCTCTCTCCCCTCAGGCTGGTGCCAGAGGTGAGTTGGACCGGGGCCCAAATTCCAAGCAGGATTCTGAGAGAAACTCTTCTGTGTTTCTTCCCCTTTTTAGACAAAGAGCACTTGAAGGAGATGGAGAGCCTGGAGCGCGAGCTGGCAGCACTGCGCACTACCAATGAGGATCAGAGGAGGCACATTGAAATCTTAGAGCAGGCTCTGAGTAATGCCCAGGCCAAAGTCATCAAACTGGAAGAAGAGGTAACCCCGGGACAAGCTCTATTTTTACAGATTTCTGCTGGAGAAGGGCAGGCTTAAAATTCACCAGCACATTGTGTGATATCAGGTTATATACTCCTTTGTATCCATCAGCAGTTATTTTATTTGTGACTATACTAAGGGCCCCTTAAGACCTGTGTTTACATGCGGTATTTTATGCTTTAACTTGCATTGCCAGTAGCCTCTAGCCGAAAAAGCATTTTTTTATTATAGTTTATCACAAAGCCCAATATGTGTGCTGTGATGCTCTGCAGCATACGTCCATTGGCAGCAGCGGTATTTTTGCATTGGGGGTGTACCACTCTCAGGCTGGGTTCACACTGCTGCCGGATGCGGCTCGCAGCAGGGGTCCGAAGCGTCTCCGTTTCCTGGGAAGAACCAGGGCCGAATTTTTGCTTGAATTTGGGACTGAAATGGAGCCAAAGACGCCACAGGACTTCTGTGCAGTGCGCTCTGCAGCGGCCATGGAGATGTGTGAACCGAATCCATAGAGAGTCGGTCACAATCTTCTGTAATGCGAATTGGATGCGGAGGGAAACCCACATCCAATTCACACTAGTGTGAACCCAGCCTAAATGAACCACACTGTAACACATGGTAACGCATGGCACTTGTGTTTTGCGTATACCATGTTGTATCACAACGTATAGGTCAGAAGGGGACCTAAATAAAAATCAGTTTATTGGTGCATTTATTTTCCTAATTTAAGTTGCAGCAATGCCCAGGCTACGTTTAGACTTGCAGCTTATATTGCCAGATTTCTGAAAAGCAATTTGTGGTGCTTAGCTTTTCAGAGGCATTTGACAGATGGGGAGGAGGTGATATGTCACCTTCTGACTGCCAGTTTTAACCCTGTAAATGCCATACCACTTACTTGAATGGGCTGTATTCAGCAGTGGGACTACCTGCCTAAGGCAATTGGGGGGGGTGCTAATTTTTAAAGCAAAGCATTGTGACTATTCGATGTGTACACCCCCATCTGGCTGCCATTGCAGCTCAACTGCCTGTTTTTACTGTCTCCCCCTACCCACAGCCACAAGTGAAGATTTTAACTAGGACAGCCAGCACCAGCACAAAGGGATACTTGTAAATGTAAGTACCAACCCTTGTGCTGATTAAAAATAAAAATAAATTAACTTAGGCTTTAATATGTAGACACTGTTATTATAGGAATTGCTATACAAAGTATATGTTAAGGGACACATAATTCATGTTGGGGGGTGGTCATTGCTGGCTTTGTCTCCCTCATCAGCTAGTTACAGTCAGCTCCATGGTTTTCTTATAAGAAGACATGGGAACCATATTGCTAAACCTCAAGTAAATATTGGTGGACAAAGAAGGATTGTATAAGAATAGAAGGTATGTGCGCCCCTATTAGGGATTATTTAGTGGCCCTCTGATGTCACACGTTGAATGCAGGTCATGTAACTAAACTCTTTTTTGACATTAGCTACTCATTTATTTTTTGCCTTTTGGAATGCTAATATTAGCTTACTAAATGGGGGAACAACACATTTCTGCTTAGGCATTTCACCAGTTGTTCTATTTGTTGTGGATATTGAACTGAATTGGGATATTAGCTCTCTTGTTTCCCTTCTAGCTGCGTAAAAAGCAGGTGTACGTGGAGGAGGTGGAGAAGCTGCAGCAAGCCCTGACCCAGCTCCAGGCAGCAGGGGAGAAGAGAGAGCATCTAGAGAGGCGGCTACGGACCAGGCTGGAGAAAGAGCTGGAGTCTCTGAGAATGCAGCAGGTAAAGGGCATCTATGCAGGGTGACAGGCAAGTGACTTTTGTGCCATCTACAGATTGGGGTACAAATATGAAGCAGTCTGCAAATTATACTGGCAAGCCTGCAAGATATTATCCAGTTCAACCATTTGGCAACCACAATACAAAATTATACCTTGTGGCTTGCAAGTAGTTTACCAAGGTTATGGCTGAAGCTATTGGTCATAACCCTGATATTTTATTTATTTTTTCAGCCGACAACTGGCTTTCCCATTAAATCAGTCACCATGGCTAATTAGCCGCTGGATCGCTTTCAGAAGCAGTGGGAGGGGAAAGACCGGTGTTTCTTGGGCTTACTGTTTTAAGGCTTCATGTACACATAGCCCACTTTGACCACCAATTGTGTGAAAACGCAAAATAGGGAAAAATCTCACATCGATTTTGCTGCGGTTTGCAGCCAGCAGTCAAAATGTTTGTATCCTGAACAGGATTCTTCCACGTTCAGGAGAAGGCGGTTGAAGCCCCCCTAACCTTCAACCTCTCCTAAACTCTGTTAAAAGCCTATGTGTACATGGACACATATAGGTTGATTTACTAAAGGCAAATTGACTGTGCACTTTGCAAAGTACACAGTCTTTTGCCTTTAGTAAATCAACCACATAGGCTTTTATGGAGTTGAGTTTAGGAGCTTTGGCAAAAAAATCTCCAGAACAGGAAGATCAATATTCAGGCAGAGCCATGGTACCAATTTTACATACAAAAGGCATTTTTATTTACATTTGCATCCATTCACAGCTGCACGCATGCAGCCTATGGAAATGGATGCACATGCAGTGGTCTTGCAGACACTTGTCAAAATTTGGTATGCAAGAGTAGGTGTACAACGCCCAATGCAGACAGTGTATGTTCGGACAGGACACCTGAACCTGCACAACTGTCAAGTTCTGATATGCAGCTGTGTCCATAAACACCATGGGGGCAGATACAGACACCAAAAAAAATGTGTATCTGAATGAGGCCCTATCTTCCTTCTCCCAGTAGTGTTCCCGAATCTCAATCAGTTTTGTAGCAGAAACAATTGACTCCTAACCTAGATGTCCCCATAAGGCCCATTATCCCTAATTAAAGCTGATCATTACTGTAAAATGGAATATAGAATCAGAATACATGAAATAAACAAAGCATTTCTGCCTTAGATCTTCAGAAATTAGGCTAATCAGTTTAAATGTGACAGTCGGATTTGAAAACTCTTTGATGTTCGAATAGAGGGGCTGTGCTGTACATTATCTCTGTACTTATTAAACAATTATGTTCGATTTGATTACCATAGCTAACTAGGACTGCGTTATATCATCAAAGAATGGTTTTAGCAAACAAAAAAGATAGGGTAAAACTGTTGCTATGAGTTAACCTTTGAGTAATTTGTTTACAGTTGAACTGTGGCCAGGCATTCAAATTCTTAACCAGCAACACATACGTTTTTAAGTAAGCCTTCACCGACCTCTGTAGTTCCAGCCACAGTGGAGCAATTCATCCCTAAAATTCATGAGAGGCAGTAAGGTTGTTAAATTCAGGTCTTGGCATGTTTCTCTTCTCTTGAATGGGATGTACCCATACTACAGGAGCAACATTTCATTCAAGTCTAGGGGATTTTAGTGTATATACACAGGCACTAGATTTTTACAAGTTGGGCTATAGACAATGAATGTGAGAGGTGGAAATGAAAGAGGAGGTGAGTAAGCAACTGATGGGGGAGGGACTATAGTATAATGGTGACATCTCTGAGCTGTGTTCATTCATCTGCACACTTTTTATTACTTATATTATGGAGAATGCAGTAGGCAGAGCTGAAACGCACAAAGGTGGGTGGTAACCACCAGACTTCCCAGATGAACAGGAACAGAGTCAGAATTATGGAGATCTCAGTTTGAAGCATCCAAACGATATATAAACCAGAGACTGACTTAGCCCACCAGGTTTCAGTCCACCTATAAGTAAAATACATCCTTTGAATAGACTGACACTTGATGATGATTACTTTAGAGTAGGGGTGGCCCGCAGAGCCCTCTGATGTGGCCCACGACCTCAAACCACAGAAGCGCATGCCCATGCTCTAGGATGGTGAGTCAGCAAACCCAGATCGCAATCAATGGCTTGTTGACCTGCCATCCCAAAGCATCAGAGTGCATGAAGCCGGCAGCGGAGGAACAGGTGGCCTCGGAGGGAGCATAAGCTGCATAAGCCGATGCTTCCTCTGTAGTGCCGGCTCCTGTCCCAGGTGGAGTAATAACGGATGCACTTTGCCTGGGACCTTTCTAGCAGCCTGGAGAGCAATGCCAGCATAAGCTGCAAGAGGAAAAGATCATTGTATTAACCCCTTCCTGTCTGCACTATAGCCAAAAGATGGCTACAGTGTGGTTCTCCAGTTCTAGGAGGACATCCATGGACGTCCTCCAATGTGCATGCATCGGGTGTGCTCTGTAACCATCTTGTCCTTTTGGACACAGCTGATCACGGTAAAGGACAATCACAGTGGCCCTTTACCATGTGATCAGCTGTGTCCAGTCACAGCTGGCCAAATGTAAACAGTAATAAAAAAGGGAAAGGAACTGCACTAGGGAGAAAATCGCACCAGAGTGCAGAAAAGATAGATCTAATATACAAAATATATGGGAAGCTGCAACTCTACTGTATAAACATATCTTACAGTAAAAACAAACAAAAAACGACAGAGCTGCGCTAAACCCAAATTAACAATGTGCAAAACGTTATGTGAAGAAATTCTCAGGAAATTTTGTGAAAAATTACCTTAACAATTGTGTCATTTACAACTATAAATCACAATACGATTAAGTACATCGATTAGTTGTATATAATCCCACATGTAGTGAACAGATGTCTCATTCATCAGAAAACAAAAATAAACATAATATTAATTATTCAAAAATATATGGAAGAAAAAATTATTAATCCACGTCCATTTGGAAATGGTATAAACAAATACCTAATTCATCAAGTCCATATAAACAATATGTGTATAAAACACCCGTGAAGAGATATAAAAATGTGTTGTAAATTAAATGAAGTCCATCCGTAAACGAATCTTCATATATAGGTGCTGTGACCGATCCACCACCAAAAACTTCGGGATTGTGCAGGGATCTGGGAGATCCACTATTGTTGCAGGCTTTCTATGACCTTCTGTAACGGGGGGTCATAGACATCTGATAAGCGGCCAATCTTTACGTTTTTGGTGGTGGATATATGAAGATTGGTTTACGGTAGGACTTCATTTAATTTACAACACACAACACATTTTTACATCTCTTCACCGGTGTTTTATACACATATTGTTTATATGGACTTGATGAATTAGGTATTTGTTTATACCATTTCCACATGGGCGTGGATTAATAATTTTTTCTTCCATATATTTTTAAATAAAAATAAAAAGTGGTCTCAGTCTTAGCGGGGCCATCGGGAACAGCAAAGGCGATCAGGTCCTCTTCCTTGTGTGGTATGGAACTGAGTGAGGGCATGATGGCCCCCACCCGGCTCCATACCAATGCAAAGCGGAAGCGACATCAAAACATCACTTCCGCCCATAGCTCATAAAGCAACATTTTTATTTATTTTTTCAAATTACTTTTTTATTTTTTTTATTGCATATATCTTTTTGACCCCAGGTCTCATATTTAAGAGGTCCTGTCAAGCTTTTTTCTATTACAAGGGTTGTTTACATTCCTTGTAATAGTAATAAAAGTGACACGGTTTAAAAAAAAAAAAAGAACAGTGTAAAAATAAAAGGTAAAATAAATAAGAAAAAAATATATTTAAATGCGTCCCGTCCCGCCGAGCTCACATGCAGAAGCGAACACATACGTGAGTAGCGCCCACATTTGAAAATGGTGTTCAAACCACACATGTGAGCTATCACCGCGATCTTTAGAGTGAGATAAATAATTTGAGCCCTGGACCTCCTCTGTAACTCAAAACATGCAACCTGTAGCATTTTTTAAACAGCATATGGAGATTTTTAAGGGTAAAAGTTTGTCGCCATTCCACGAGCGTGTGCAACTTTGAAGCGTGACATGTTGGGTATCAATTTACTCAGCATAACATTATCTTTTACAATATAAAAAAAGTTAGCCTAACTTTACTGTTGTCTTATTTTTTTCCCAAAAAAGTGCGCTTATAAGACCAATGTGCAAATACGGTGTGACAGAAAGTATTGCAACGACTGCCATTTTATTCTCTAGGGTGTTAGAAAAATAAAATATATAATGTTTGGGGGTTCTAAGTAATTTTTTAGCAAAAAAAATTATTTTAACTTGTAAACAACAAGTTTGAAAAATGGGCTCGGGGGCTGAAGTGGTTAAAGCGGAGTTTCACCCACCCCTTTAAAAAATGTAAAGTCAGCAGCTACACATACTGTAGCTGCTGACTTTTAATATTAGGACACTTGCCTGTCCTGGATTCCAGCAATGTCGGCACTGCAACTGATGTCTTTTATCAGCCGGTCGGGTGCTGCCGCCACCATTGCTTTTAAGAGAACACGGCATTGTAGCCTTTCAGCTTCACGACCGGGTCCCTACTGCACATGCACAAAGCGCACTGCGCTCTGTTACTGGCCTGGCTGAAGGGGAGGGAGGAGGACCGAGCTGCTGATGTAATTCGCCACGACTCAGTCTCCTGGAAGTGGGGACAGGGTACCTTCAAAAAACAGGTATCTGCTCCCCCCTCCCCCCGAAAGGTGCTAAATGTGGCACTAAAGGGAGGGAGGCATCAGATAAGCGGAAGTTCTACTTTTGGGTGGAACTCCACTTTAAGAAACAGTTGCTGTGCACCCCAAGGGATTCAGGATCTAGGCGAGCGCCATGTTCCATGTTCCTGTGAGTCCTCTTCTTCCCACATACAGTACAGCCTTTCTAAAATTGACCGATAATAATTTAGTCTACCAGGCAAACATGATCCAGAGATAAAAGAATAATTCTCCCGCTCTACAAAACTCTGGTCCGGCCGCACCTGGAGTATGCTGGCCAGTTCTGGGCACCAGTCCTCAGGAAGGATGTACTGGAAATGGAGTGAGTACAAAGATGGACAACAAAGCTAATAAAGGGTCTGGAGGATATTAGTTATGAGGAAATGTTGCGAGTACTGAACTTATTCTCTATGGAGAAAAGACGCTTGAGAGGGGATATGATTTCAATTTATAAATACTGGTGACCCCACAATAGGGACAAAACTTTTTCGCGGAAGGGAGTTTAACAAGACTCGTGGCCACACATTAATATGAGAAGAAAAGAGGTTTAACCTTAAACTACGTAGAGGGTTCTTTACTGTGAGAGCGGCAAGGATGTGGAATTCCCTTCCACAGGCGGTGGTCTCAGTAGGGAGCATTGATAGATAGATAAGCACCTGAACGACCGCAACATACAGGGATATACAATGTAATACTGACATATAATCACATACATAGGTTGGACTTTATGGTCTTTTTTTCAACCTCACCTACTATGTACTATGTAACTGGGTCCCTCATACCATTGCTGATTATGAGAGGGAATAACAGGAAGGGTTCTCACCTAAAAAGCAAATTTAATGAACCTGTAAAAAAATGTTATTGGATCTTATTGCCTTGTCATTTTCTATTATATAGCGACATGCAAGCTGTCAGATTTCCAGCAATGGAGAGTACAGTGCCCCCGCGCTCATGGACTTGCTACGGAAAAAGGAAGAGACGATCTTGGCTCTAGAAGCAGATACCACCAAATGGGAACAGAAGTACTTGGAAGAGAGTGCCATGAGGCATTTCACCATGGATGCCGCGACTACAGCCATAACACAGCAGTAAGAGCATGTTGTCCTCTGCTTCATTTCATAATAGATAATATTCAGATGTAAAGGGTAATTCTACATTTTTAGATTATGTGATACTGTACGGTAGTATTTACATTTATAAAAAGCATTTATTAAATATCTTGTTCTTGTGTTTATAAAGTCACTTGAAGTATCTATTCGGACCATTTCTGTCCTGGCCATAGACAAAGGGGTTGATTTATTAGCCGCTTCAGCCCCGGAGGATTTTACCCCCTTCCTGACCAGAGCACTGATTCGCCACTGCGTCACTTTAACTAACAATTGCGCGTCGTGCGACGTGGCTCCCAAACAAAATTTATGGCCTTTTTTTCCCACAAAGAGAGCTTTCTTTTGGTGGTATTTGATCACCCCTGCGGTTTTTATTTTTTGTGCTATAAACAAAACAAGAGAGACTTTTTTTGATATTGTGCCAAAAAACAGAGCCACTGGAAGCTGATCTGCTGACAACCTAAATACTTACTGCTGTTCAGAGGCTCTGGGCTTCAGTAAAATGGCAGCCTCCGGCAAGAAAAAATAGGAGCATTGCTGGAGGAAATTTACAGCACACACTCATTTTGGTAGCATAATTATTCATATTCATGTGGAATGTATGGTCTTTGCTAAAGAAAATTTGTTTTTATCAAGTTGTTATGGGTAACATTTCGCTTTAAGTAACTTCTGCATTGCTTGAAGTTAAAATGCTGTACAATACTCCAGATCTGATTGACATTGTTTGTTGTCCGCACTGTAAAACGACATTACTTTGTTCTGACTGGCTTATTTGATGGTTTGCTTCACCCTTATCTTGATAGAGATTCATCTATTATGAGCCACTCAAGGCATGGAAGCCACAATGACAGCTCACTGGAGGTCCGGATGTGGCATGAAGAAGAGGAGATTGTTCAGGCTAATCGAAAGTTTCAGGACATGGAGCACACGTAAGATCAGAAATACAATCTAGATAAATGTGACAAGGGAAACATGGCATCTACCGTTGTCGATCTATTTCTGAAAATACTAATGGTCCAGCTGTCATGGTTATCCTTTGATTTCAGTGCTTACTGAACCACTGATCACAACATGTGTGCAGGCCTGACTAAGAAAGTATTGAAGCCAAAGACATGCAAATGTGTTTATCAAAAGGAGGTCAGCAATGGCCGCTTCCATATCTCCCCCTCAGAACAGGTTTCCTGTAGGGCCTGTGTGGATGGACAGTTGCAGCATACTTTTAGATGATTTTGATTTCCTTACCAAGTGCACGTGACCTACACTGTGAGGTGGATTTATAAAAGGCAAACAGACTGTGCACTTTGGAAGTGCAGCTGCACTTTTTTTCCCCAGAGCTTAATTAATGTGGTGAAGCTTTACTATGTAAAGAATACCCAAACAGGTACAGGGAATATTTAATGATTGGATGATGGAAATCGGCAGAGCTTTACCTAATTTACCTAAGCTTTGGGGAAAATAAGTGCAATTGCACTTGTAAAGTGCACAGTCTATTTGCCTTTAGTAAATCCCCCCAACCTCCTTCTGACTGGTAGTTGACCTTTCGATGGTCTGCAGAACTGCTTTTGCATTCCAGTTGACTTGTATGGGTAGAGATGTTTTGGTATCAACAAAATACCCGTGAACACAGGCCCAGTGAAACTTTACATAGAAATTAAAGTTTGTAAAAAGGCAGTATGTCTCTTTTGTAAAAAATAAAAAAATAAAAAAATTATTTTCTGCAACAAAAGGATACTTACATGTCTGTTCACAATCATTTTTAAAAGTGTACATGCACCAAGCTGTGCATGTACTACTCAGTGTACAATTCATATTGTATCCATATGTCGGATGCTGGGATGAATTAACAACCTTGCATGGCCAATAAAAATGGCTGAAGATCCTAGAAGAAGGCCAGACAAAGAAGTCAGTGCTGGCATGGGAGCTCATGGACATTGCAACCTTGGAGGGTAGTTTAGTTCCACTCTAATTTTGAGTTTAGCTACAGTGCATCCGGAAAGTATTCACAGCACTTCACTTTTTCCACATTTTGGTATGTTACAGCCTTATTCCAAAATGGATTAAATTCATTATTTTCCTTAAAATTCTACAAACATAACCCCATAATGACAACATGAAATAAGTTTGCTTAAAATCTTTGAAAATGTATTACAAATAAAAACCAAAATAAAATCACATATTCATAAATATCCACATCCTTTGCTTGAAATGCAGAGTGACCATTACCATAGAAAATGCAGAGTGACCATTACCATAGAAAGTATTGGCAGGGTATGGCAGAGTATTGGCAGGGTATGGCAGAGTATTGGCAGGGTATGGCAGAGTATTGGCAGGGTATGGATGGATGGCTGTGACTGCACTTGTCACAGAGTAGCCCTGTGGGCACTACAGATGCAGTCCACAGCGCTGCTGCCATCCGGTTTCTCCCATCCACTGTACAGATCTGTACACAGAGGGGAGAGAGGAACCGGCATCATTTGACGGAGCGATCACATTGCAAACGGCGGGTGTACCAAGATGGCCACCGCTCCGGAGCTAGGCCAAAGCCTTTCCATATTTCTGGGGAAAAAAAGTGTGTCTTATAGTCCGAAAAATACGGTAATCATTTTAATCCATTTTGGAATAAGACTGTAACATAACAAAATGTGTAAAAAGTGAAGTACTGTGAATACTTTCTGGATGCACTGTACATGATCACTTGTACAGCACCCACCCACTTCTTTAGGAATATTTAGAACCTACAGACAGCGAGCCCATAGAATATGCAGGAGTTTAACTTGTCTTAAAATATGTTGCTTACAGGACTTTTTTTCCCCGTCCTACCAGCGCCCGGCCCAATGTGGAAGCCCAAAGTGGCACTAAAGTGCCTGAAAAATGCCTCAGTGTGAAAGGGGTCTTATTGTTTCCAATTATACCAATATGTTGGTGTGCACAAATAAGGACTTGTTGCATTTTTCTTGGCATGTTGCAACACGCAGTTATGACCTGTACACACAGTCGGACATTCCAACGTCAAAATCCGTCGGCTTTTGGCCCAAACTTGTCTTGCATACACAAAGTTGTCGGAAAATCCGATCGTTCAGAGCGAGAAGATGTAAAACACGTACAACGGCACTATAAAGAAGCCAATAGCTTTCGTCTCTAATTTAATTCTGAGCATGTGTGGCACTTTGTGCGTTGGAATTGTGTACACACGATCGGAATTTAAACAATCGGATTTTGTCGTTGGAGAATTTTAGATCCAGATCTCAAACTTCGTGTGTCGGAAAATCAGACGGAAAAAGTCTGATGATGCCCACACACGATCAGAATTTCCGACAACACAGTCCGATCGCACATTTTCCGTCGGAAAGTCAGACCGTGTGTACAGGGCATAACGCGTCACAACATGCTTCAGCAAAATAGTAATAGAGTACAAGTCAAAACAAGGGGGTAACAAACATCCTGCAATGCAAAAAACACATTACAACATGTCACAACGCAGTTCAAAAATGCATGCCAGCACATGCGCATTATGCCCACTAATGATTTTTTGATTTTCCGAAAAGTTGGAGCTTCTCTTTTATTTTCCACCAATAGACGTCACCTCCTTAGCTACGTAAAATCAGATAGGACAGTCTGGGATAGTTACATTATGACATAACGGTTCCATACTCAGTCTGAGGATCAGGACAGCACCATCTAGCTGGTGCCTTGAGCATGACATCAAAGCCCTGTAAACATTTGATGCACATTTTTTTATTTTTTAAAGTTCAGTCTAATTAGTTATACTAATGATTAATGATTGTATCCCACGGCTATTGGTTAACTTTGATCTCATCAACTACTACTCTGTTAGGCCGCGTACACACGCGCGGACTGTTTGCCCAACCTTGTTCGTCAAACAGTTTCGGCAAACAGTCCGCTCAAAATTTGCATGAGCGGACTTGCCCACACACGAGCGGACTGTTTGACGAACAAGGTTGGGCAAACAGTTCGCTCAACTTTTGAAATGAACGGACTCGCCCACGTAAGGAGGCAAATCCGCCCATTTCGAGCGCGTGTACAGGTAGGCGGGGCCCGCGAAGGAGACTTCGCGGGCTCCGCCGCCTGGAATGGGCTTAAAGGGGAACCCCAACGCCGAAAAAAATCGGCGTGGGGGTTCCCCCAAAGTCCACACCAGACCCTTGCCCGAGCACGCTACCCGGCCGGCCAGGAAAGGGGGGCGAGCGAGCGCGCCCCCCCTCCTGAGCCGTACCAGGCCGCGTGCCCTCAACATGGGGGGTGCCTTGGGGAAGGGGGGGCCGCGCGGCCCCCCCACCCCAAAGCACCTTGTCCCCATGTTGATGAGGACAAGGGCCTCTTCCCGACAACCCTGGCCGTTGGTTGTCGGGGTCTGCGGGCGGGGGGCTTATCGGAATCCGGGAGCCCCCTTTAAGAAGGGGGCCCCCGGATACCGGCCCCCCACCCTATGTGAATGAGTATGGGGTACAATGTACCCCTACCCATTCACCTGTGAAATAAAGTACAAAAAAAAAACACAACACAGGGAAAAAATATTTTATTGCACAGCTCCGGGGGTCTTCCGTCTTCGGGGGTCTTCTCGCCGGACTCCTCCGCTATCTGTGTGTAGCTCTTTTACTAGCAGATGAGTCCGGCTTTCTTCCTCCCTGCCGCCGGCCTCTTCTCCCGACTTCGGGGGTCTTGTCCCCCTCTTCGGTTCTTCTGCCGGGCCACCGCGCCTTCTTGTAGCTCTTTTACAGGCGGTGGCCCGGTCTTCTGTCGCCGCTGTCGTCGTCGCCGCCGCCGCTGCCTTCCGTTCTTGTTCTTCTTCTTGTTCTTGTTCTTCTTCTTCTTCTCCTGGAGATGTTGACTCGACGAGCTCTCCGGCCGGAATGCCAGGGACACGCTCCGCTGCCACTTATATAGTGACAATGGGGCGGTGTCACATGGTATATGTCACATGGGTTGGTCACATGGTGACCCCGCCCCCTTACGATGTCATAGTCCCCATGTGACATCAACCCATGTGACCAACCCATGTGACATATACCATGTGACACCGCCCCATTGTCACTATATAAGTGACCGCACAGCGCGGCTCTGGCATTCCGGCCGGAGAGAGCGACGTGTCAACATCTCCTGGGGAAGAAGAAGAACAAGAAGAAGAACAAGAACGGAAGGCGGCGGCGACGGCGACGACAGCGGCGACAGAAGACCGGGCCACCGCCTGTAAAAGAGCTACAAGAAGGCGCGGTGGCCCGGCAGAAGAACCGAAGAGGGGGACAAGACCCCCGAAGTCGGGAGAAGAGGCCGGCGGCGGGGAGGAAGAAAGCCGGACTCCTCCGCTAGTAAAAGAGCTACACACAGATAGCGGAGGAGTCCGGCGAGAAGACCCCCGAAGACGGAAGACCCCCGGAGCTGTGCAATAAAATATTTTTTCCCTGTGTTGTGTTTTTTTTTGTACTTTATTTCACAGGTGAATGGGTAGGGGTACATTGTACCCCATACTCATTCACATAGGGTGGGGGGCCGGTATCCGGGGGCCCCCTTCTTAAAGGGGGCTCCCGGATTCCGATAAGCCCCCCGCCCGCAGACCCCGAGAACCAACGGCCAGGGTTGTCGGGAAGAGGCCCTTGTCCTCATCAACATGGGGACAAGGTGCTTTGGGGTGGGGGGGCCGCGCGGCCCCCCCTTCCCCAAGGCACCCCCCATGTTGAGGGCACGCGGCCTGGTACGGCTCAGGAGGGGGGGCGCGCTCGCTCGCCCCCCTTTCCTGGCCGGCCGGGTAGCGTGCTCGGGCAAGGGTCTGGTGTGGACTTTGGGGGAACCCCCACGCCGATTTTTTTCGGCGTTGGGGTTCCCCTTTAAGCCCATTCCAGGCGGCGGAGCCCGCGACGTCTCCTTCGCGGGCCCCGCCTACCTGTACACGCGCTCGAAATGGGCGGACTTTCCGAGCGGGAACAGTCCGCTCATTTCGAAAGTACAGCGGACAGGCCCACACACGGGCGGACTGTTCGCTCAAACACAGTTTCAGCGGACAGTTTTTCGGAATTTCCGAAAGACTTTGTCTGTCCAACTGTCCGCTGAAACTGTCCGCTGAAAGCCCACACACGAGCGGACTGTCCGCCCAAACACTGTTCAGCGGACAAGGTTGGGCGAACAGTCCGCCCGTGTGTACGCGGCCTTATAGATTAATTTAACATAGCACCATGGTTTACAGTGAAAAATGCATCTATGCAGGTGTTTTTTTAGTGTTAGGAGAAAAACAATCTTTTGTCCCCCTACAACCTAACCATCTAGTCATGTTATAGTTATAGGCAAACAGCAAGGAGAACTTATGTGTATAGAATAAAGCCTTCACCAAAGTGCAGGGATTGCCTCCTTTTGCTTTACCTTTCCATCACCAGCATTGTGTTTGTTGCTGTACTGCAGGTGTGATTCTTTTTACTGGTAAACTAATTGTACAATGAATGCTTTGTCTGACAGGATCAAAAATCTTCATGCAAAGATCATCGAGCAGGATGCCATGATAAAAGTTCTACATCAGCGTTCCCGAAAAGATCATGGGAAGAATGACAGTTCCAATCTACGCCCTGCCCGATCTGTGCCTTCCATTGCAGCTGTGGCTGCGGTCACCGGCGGTACCCATTCACGGCAGACATCCCTGTCCAGCAGTCAGATTATAGAGGAGAAGAAGGAGGACAAGGCGCGCAAAGGCAGTATAGGCAAGACTCTTTTGTGAACATATTCAGTTTCATCATCAGATCTTTGTCTGGGTTCATCCAATGCTGTCTAAACACGTATCCATTTTTCATCCAATCGATTATTGGATGATGAAAATAAGTGTTCAACATCGGTGTGCGCAGCCTTTTGCATTAGGGTATGCACCTCAAAGCTCAAACACACACATACACGGATGGTTTCAGTAGGGATGGGATTGGTGTCTGTAGTTTTTTGTTTTTATTATTTTAATTTGTTATTACTTTTTACAATTGTTTTTTTATTATTTATTTATTTACACTTTGTTAGGAGCCCCATTGATGGGCTTTTGTGAAATAGCATAGAAAGGGACTGAGAAGGAACTGAGAACAGAGATTCCCCAGTCCTTTTCTCTGTAGCCTCAACTGCCACTGTAGTAGGGGTGTTCAGAGGGGGAATCTGGGTCACACAGGGTAATAAAGGTGAGCCCAGGCACACCCGGCACCCCCTGTGAGCAGGCCTATGGTGTTCAATACAATAGAATACCAGAAACAAGTTTGCCTGCAATGATGTTGTCTGCTCCTGTGAAAACAATTGATTTCTGCTTGGATCAATTGCCTTTCTTTAAGAATAAATGACACAAATAACTTCCCGTCAGAGCCGGTTCACACTGCGGGCGATGCAAGGCGACACGACTCGTCTCGCCGCGCTCTGGCAAGTCGCCCCCGTTCTGTACAATGGAACCGTTCTGAGAGGAGCGACTCGAGTCGCTCCGACTCAGAAAAAAGGTTCCTGTACTACTTCTGGGCGACCTCGGGGCGACTTGCATTGACTTCTATACAGAAGTCATCTGCAAGTTGCCGCTGAGGTCGCGGCAGGTCGCGGCGATGCAAGTCGGTGTCGCCTCGCATCGTCTGCAGTGTGAACCGGCCCTTAGTCAAAAACAATTAAAATGTAGCCAGGACAAGCAATCTGTTTAAAAATTGTTAGTCTATGCAGCTATTCTCATCTTTGATCTGAAATCCCTCAAAAGAAATCAGAATAGTGATAACAAATGATTGATATTTGCTAGATTCAATATTAAATATTAAAACAATCAGGTCATTAGATTGATGAGAAGGACATATGTATTGCCAGAATAAAGAAAGCCATGCAGAAAAAAAAAGATCCCTGCTCTACCAATAACAGAGGAATTAGGGAAACGTAGTAGATATGTATATAATCAAACCTGTGAGTTGACCATTCTCAGGGGGTGGCTTTTTCCATAAAACCCCATACACACTATCAGATTTTCTGCTGATTTTTGTGTTCAGATTTACCTAAACCATGTAGTGTAAGGGCCTGCCTGATTGCATACAAATTGAAACTCCTAAGGTTTGACCTGATATTATATGGTTTTGGTAAATCTGAAGGAAAAACTCAGCAGAAAATCTGATAGTGTGTATGGGGTTTAAGGCTTTGTCCACACCTACATGTGCAACCAAGTGAGGGCACATATTAGCGTTGTGTAGGGCAGCCCATTCATTTAAATGGGCTGTCCTACCACAATAAAAGAGTAAAATAAGTCCCTGGCTCAGGTGACCTGAGGAAGGAGGCCACGCCTCTTAAAACGTGTTGTCATTTTAACTGTATGACATCAACACTCTCTTCCCCCTGTATCCTGCTCGTGTGGGTTTATGTGTTCTCGGAGTGCTGTGCGGGCTGGACCTTGCACATACGCATTAAGATCCGAACGTCGAGTGTGGTGGTGGATAGCCTTGGATATACTGCCAGGATGCGGTCAGCTAGTGTTAGGTACCTGGTGTTGAAGCCCGACTTGTAGGAGGAGACCTCTCTTACAACGCTGGTTCAGGAGCCACTGGAATGGGAACAGTGGTCTCGAGAGCACAGTGGGTAGGAGTGCCTGCTGGAATAGGGCCGCTGGGCTGATAGCGGAGAAGAAATCCCTCTGGATGGCTGGACGACTGGCGGACCAGGGCTGGGAGTTGATAGAAGAACTGAGGAATGCAAGCAGCAGTTACTGGAGCCGATGAGAGGAACCACAGGCACAGTAGAACACTGAACGGGCAGCAGGCTGGAGCAGGGTGGGACGGTCCGGGTCAGTAGGCAAGCAGACAGGTGAAAGCAGCAAGCAGAGGCAGCGTCGGTAGAACTGGCAGAGGTCGGCAACGGTATCACAGGCAGCAGTGGTAGCAGGGTCAGGCGGGCCGGGTCGGGTTTGGAGAAAGCAGAGAGGTCAGATGAAGCCGGGTCGGTAACAAGTAGCAGATGATCAGGTTCAGGTTATCAGATACACAGGAGCTGAGACGAAACAGCGCCGCACCAGCGCACTTGGAGAACCTTTAAGCACTCAGTGGCGGCAACAGCGCTATCGCGCACACACGCACGCTGCCGACGCCCACCAGTGTGAACATGCTGAGGCTTAGTTTGAGAAGAAGCGCGCGTGCGCATGCGCGCACGCCGCTGTGCCTGTCTATCGCTGGTAAGTCCCTGACAGCTAGCTTGAACGTCCACAGCTCCCCCCTGCCTTGTTGGGATCTTGAGGGGGTTTTAGGAGTGCGGCCACAGTAGAATTCTTATGCTGTATCTATCTTTACACAATGTAGGTTGCATCTATACCTAGCCTAAGATTACTTGTGTTCCTCCAAGATAAGGCCACTGCTGGGAATGTCTCCACAGAGTGTGCACAGACATGCATAGACAGTACAGCTGTTTAAATGTATTTCACAATCACCCTAAAAATTGCAGAACTGCCAGATAATCCCATAACCATGTCTGTTGGTATTATAAAAAAAATGACAGTTGGATTTCCATTAGTTTCTGTTGCTGACACATGCAAGGTGTGAGTGACTTGTATAGCGCTACCTATGCGAACTGAATCGCCTCAGGGCGCTTTCTTGCCACCAGAGTCCATCTGCGGCTTGCGTGGTCCTTTACCCCATAAGGTCCTGACACGCTTACAAACGCATACACATATTAAGGCCAATTTTTTTTAGACAAGGTCTAATTAAGCTACCAGCATGTCTTTGGAGTGTGGGAGGAAACTGGAGTACCTGGAGGAAACCCACGCAGGCACAGGGAGAACATGCAAACTCCAGGCAGATGGTGTCGTGGTCGGGATTTGAACCAGTGACCCTCTTGCTACTAGGTGAAAGTGCTAACCACTACACCACTATGTAGAAGAAAGTGTGAGACTGCATGGTGGTTGAGGGTCTTGGTTGAGCCTGTTGTAAACCTGCACATGGGCAGTGTTCATGTGGGCAGGAGAAACAGAAAAAACTTGAAATAAATCAGAGATATAAGAAGCTAATGGGTAACTCATCCAACTTGTATCTATCCATAATAAATATCAATTTGTGGTAGCCTGATTCTTTTTATAGAGACAATAAGGTGCAGCTTTATTTTTTGGAATTCAACAAAACCACAAAGAAGTCTGTAGTTCTCCTCTCACCTGCTGGCATTGGACTCCATATACAGTACAGCACTTTTTTTTCAGCCTCCAGGAATAGGCAATCCTTAGCTGTAAGAATCCACCTGCCCCCACTGAGGCTTTTTCTTAAGTTTTTCTTTGGGTTTTTCCAACTTTTGCTCTCTTTCCAGGTCTGCTTCAAGGAAAAGACAGCAATCGTGAAAGCCCCTCCCCTTCCTTAGTACTTCCTCCACCCTCTTTCTTGTTGCCCCCACCCACTGGATCTCCAGCGGTCACTGTGTCACATGCCAAAACCGGGAGCAAAGACAACTGCACTCAGACGGACAAGAGCTCCGATCTCTTCTGGCCCACCTGCTCCTCCTTACCCGGCAGAGGACGGATGAATACCACCCCTTCCAGTAGTCCCCTTTTACGTCACACCGCCAATAAAGAGAAGTCAGGTGAGATCCTTTTCTAATTATTTATTCCCTATTATTTCTTTTTACTATTTATTTATCAATTGATCTTTTCATTGTTTAAGGGTGTTTTTTTTATGATCTTGATCACAGTTAGGCCCCTTTCACACATGCGGAAAGTATGTACGTTTGCGGATGAAATACGGACTTACATGCATTCCTATGGGATAGCTGGTGTCTGCGGATGAACATCCATCTCCGCAATGGTCCGATTCTGCAGACAGAGGAAAATCCTATTTTTCTATCCGTCTGCAGAGTGGTCCATGTTCATCCGATCCCCCATAGAGGAGAGCGAAGTGTACAGGGACCGCCCTGTCATCCGCCGGCTCAGCGAGGATAAACGGAGCGATCCCCGCTGAGCAAGCGGACCATCATTACGGATCCGTCCCGTGTGAAAGTGGCCTTAAAATGTGTGTAAACTGTAAACAATGAACTTCACCTTTACACCTTCTCAGTGTGTTAAAATACCATTTGTTTTCTTATATCTCTTCACATTGTCCATATTGTACCTGTTATTCCTGCCACAAATTCAGAGCTGTGCTGTGCACTTTGCAGCCTCATCCCAAGCAGTCATAGCTCATTTCTTAGGTCACCTGTTTTATGGTGAGGGGGGAGGTATTCTGTAGTCCTAACACACTTCCTAGGGTGAGAGTGCTGCTACTCCATAGGCTTCCTCAGAGATACAGTAAAGTGAGCGAGTGTTGTCATTTTAGGACAGGAAGTGTGTTACTGGCAGGATCAACAGATCAAAAGAAAGAAAGAAAACAAATGCAGCCAGCACATCTTAGGACTGGTACAATGCCCCATATTACATTTTTGTTCTTGGGTTTAGATACACTTTATTTACCGGGACTGGAATACTTGTTATGTAACGATGTTCTTCCTGTTTTTTTTTGTTGTTTTTTTTTTATCTCCTTATCTTATCTTAATGCATTTCTAGTTCTATCGGTAAGGGCTCATGCACACTGCAGCTCGAAGAAGCGGTTCCTACAAGCTTTTGAGCTTTTATGAGCCCCCCCCCTTTTTCTTTCTGGAAACTCCCCTCCATGTTAGCCAATGTGTCCATGTGTCCATGTCTATGGCTTTTTCAGGCATATGCTCCTACAAGCAGAAAAAAAAAAGCCCCACTAAACCCTAATTTTTGAGAAGAGCTTTCAAGCAGAAAAGATGCCTAAGTGCCCCAAAACGTGCGAAAAAGCTAGAAGAAGCTCGAAAATGAAAATAAATAAATAAATTAACTTGAGGGGCAGGTTTGTGAAAAAAAAATGCTAATGCTCAAAAAAGCTCAAAGGAGCACGCAGGAGCTTGAAGGAGCTCAATAAAAATGTGCAGAAAAGCACAAAAAAGTACAAGCTTCTTCATGCAGGAATAAAAACTCAAATGCCTGTAAAAGCAGCTTTTTTTTGTGAGCTGCAGTGTGCATGAGCCCTTATTCCCCAAGCATAAACGGTATTTGTCGTTGAAATGAAAGTGATTGTAAATGCTCACCTTGTAAAACAACCCATTCAGTTTAAAATAGAAATGAAAGGCAAAATATTTTTGTATAGTTATAAAAAACATTATAAACACCTTTTTTTTCCCTTTTTTATTAGTGATCGCATTCTCTCTGTTCTCAGCTGCATAACAGCTGGGGGAGAAGCAGCAGTATACTGAGCTTCCCAGTGAATGGCTGTGCAGCGGAGGAGGGCGTGTCAGGACAAGTCTGATTATTGGAGGAGAGTACACTGAGTTCCCAGCATAGCTAGAGAACTGACAACCATGTGCTCGCCTGCTTAGTGGGGTCTGTTTTTAATAAGAAAGCAAGGGGACTAGCAGGGACACCAGGGATTTCACATAAAGGAAGCAATGCAAAGAGAAAAAGGATACTTTCTCATACAAGTAGATGGTACAGCAGGCATATATCAGGAATATGAAGTGTTGTGGTAACAAATGCTTTATTTCTCCCTTTTTATATTACATTTTATTTATTTTCTGAATCATCCCTGTGCCACTACATTCTCTCTCGTACACTTGGGTACTGAACATTTTTTTTTTTCTTTCATCATATAGCAACTACTGCTTTGATAGTATCAGTTTTGCATTTTGAGGTTCATGGTTAGTTTTAGGTTTTATGTACTACAGTGCAACTGAACTAAAAAAAGTGATTTACTACCTCATAGGGAACATATAGAAAATTATATTTTGCAGTACCCTTAAAAAACTACCTTTTGTCGTCAGTTCCTCCTTAAAGAATTATGGCCAAAGCTTTTTTGGCCATACTTCTGGGGATCACAGGAGTGCACTTAGTTCTGCAGTGCTTTGTCACAAAGCCCGCTGTCGGCTGACATCACAGAGCTGGACCAGGCTCTGCAGGGATACTGACAATAATGTGGGGATCTACCCAGACACATGACCGGCAGCTGGCTCAGCCTCTCAACAACCCACTGAAAGCCTGGGGCAGCTGCTCCCACCTTCTGCACAGCCCGCTGCTGCATTAAGCCCTGGAGGGTCAGACCACAGAGCCATTGGTCTAACAGTCACTGGTTCTCTGCTCACTGAAGACCAAGAACTGAGGGACCAGTGGTCTTTGATCACTCAGTTCTCAGTGTAGGGCCAGCAGGGGACAGCTGGATCGATGCTGCAGCCATCTAGGTGAGCACGTATGATTGTTTTTTTTGTGAACCCGTTCTTCTTTTCTAAAAATATAGATGTACTATTTCTGTTCTTAGGTGCTCATGATCTGCAGCTTCAAAACTGTATATCTGCAGTGTAAGTTAATCTTAGGCAATGCAACCACTGCTAGTCTCACAATATATAAGTTGAGATTTTGGGATGCCACTTCTATTCTGTTCACTGTTCTCCTTGCTGGACAGAAAGCTGTACCTGAAGACCTTCTGTATAAGGGGCTCCTTGCATATGTTTTATTCATTTTGTGGATCTGTGTTTCCTACATCTAACACTACTTTTTGAATATTCTCTTATCAGTCATTCGGGAAGGGGCACAGCTGTGACAAAAGGAAGCAAAGCCCTGCCTCTACCAAGATGGTGCCTCCACACAGAGACACGGTGCAAAACAAATGCAAGGACAGTCAGTAATAGGGAAAAGATCAGAAAACTGGGGAGCATGTGCTAGGAGGTCATAGTCATGGTTGTTAGTGGGCAAGTATGGGTAGCCACGCTGGATCTCCAGAGAGACCCCACAAGGCAGCGTCACCACTCCATAAGAGGAACTATAGTGTGCAACATTTTTAAGTAGATCTACTGCAGCTTGGGCAACCTGGGAAGAAAATGACCAAGCATATGTCTAGGCAAGAAACTGTGGCTGACAAAATATAAAGAATGTTTTTTAAAGGTTTAAATAACACATTAAGGATGACTAGTCCTCCAAGGGGGTTGATCCACATATTGTTTCTCACTAGTACAATCTGCTTTCCTTATAGATCATTCCCCCATTCTCGGAAAGACTCTGGAAGCCAAAATTAGAGCAAGCAGCATGGCACACAAGGCAGACTTTTCAGAACCAGATAACGCGATGGAAGTGCTTATTTAGTAGATGGGCTCAGACAATCTTTTCTACAGTGGCTCCTGGGCCACTTGGGACTAGAGCACACAAGAATAAAGATGATGCTGAATATTAATGGGCATGAGTACCGAGAGGAGAAGGTATTTGATGTCACCAGCTTACCAGCTTGGAACGATCATTCAGCAAAAGTGTGAGGCCTGCTTTGGAGGTGTACGATGAAGACTTGCTGTATGGTGGCCATTAAGCACAGGATGATGACATATGTCCCATTGTACATATCTGGGTTTGCATGAGACCATCCTGCATTTGAGCAATCACAAGTCTCAGCATGCCGCGCAAGACAGACTGTATGGATAACCTGCATGGCTTTTCAGATTTCACCGCATGAGAAAACATTTCAAATCTGCCATGAATGACCATGATCTGTTGAGTCTTAAAATTTTCAACAACAAAGAAACATTAGGTGTTAAAGGTTAACTCCAGAGTGTTTTCTTGTAAATAACACACAGCTTCCTTCTACTTCTTGGCCAGTCTGGTGACTTTAACCCGTGTTGTGTATTTCTGGGTGCGGATGTGCTTCAGCGCCCCCCCCCTGGCTTTACGGGTCAGACCCACACCAGGCAGAGGCACTAGGGCAGTGGTATTTAAATACTCTTTGAGAGAGATTCATTTCATCCCGGGTTCAATGCAAAAATTGTTAGGTTTCGACAAAAATTTAGCATTTCTGCAGAATATGTTGGAGTCAATGGGGCAAGTGAAGTTTGGTTCTTAGTGTTTTTTAAGAGTGTAAAGGGCTTTAAATGGCTCCCAGGGGTTCACAGAAGATACTTGTAAGTATCCTGGGCCTTTTCTTGTGCCAAAAAAGATAGCTAAAAAAAGCAATAAATTAAAATAGCAGTAAAAAATGACAATCATAACAAAAAACAACGAAACAAAACAGAAAAGCACAAATACAATGAATAATGAATGAAATAATAAATAAAAAAATCATAAATACATGCTATAAAACCCCAAATCCTTCAATAAATAAGAAAATATAATTTTATCTGTACAGCATGCAGGCTCTGTGTGGTGCTGAGCCATCAGGTGAAAAAAGTAATGGTGTGTATTCATAGCTCAAACTGTCAGCTGTGTCATAGGTCAGTTTAGAAACCTTAATTATTGATACACTTTTTTCTTAAAAACAAGTTAGTTCATTATCAGACATAATAATTCAGTTTGCATATCTCAAACCGAGGAGAGTCGATTTTAGAACAGTCGCCATGGTTCCTAGAATACCTAGAGTATTGGGTCACTGACAGATTTTATTTGGGGCTGATGTTCATTTTCAACTCCTGTAAAGCAAAACTTCAAGGCACTATGTCACTTTTTCTTTTTTATATTTTTTTTAGTTAGTAAATACAGTGCCAATGTCTAAAAATTGTATAGTGTTTACCTTGGTATTTCTGTTGTTTAGTAGAAGCTTTGGCCTTTTTTTTGTAAGATTTTCTCTTGCTAGCAAGGGATGGAACAGAGGGAAGGAGACAAAAAGGCATTGTGTGCTATTATATGGATAAATCTACAAAGTACCGTAAATACACACATTGGTATAGATATAATATGCAGGTATAACGTGACTATGGCCATAAAGGTATAACATTTTTAAATATTTATTTAAAGTCGAAACCTTCTTTGACCATCTTGGACATCTACCGGTCAGTTATTAGAAGGCTTTGTGAGAGCATCTCCAAGATTGCCTAAGAAGGTAGGGATCCTTAACATTTTCCATTAGATTCTTGGGCTGAAGCTACCATGAAAAAAAAACAAAAAAACAAAGGGATCCATGTCCTATGGCTTGGAACTCCTTCAGCGTGACCAATAGTCGGATCCCCTATCAGTTAGCAGCGCTCTTACTTTTGTTAAAGTTACAATTATTGTGTGTGACTCTGGATGTGGTTGCCACCATCCTTATTAATTATATTTGAAAAAACACAATTGCTCTTTATAGGACTTCAAAGGCAACTTCTTACCAAAAAACAAGATATAATACAGTATTTATTTTCTCGATTTAAAAGGTTTGAACCACATATGTTACGTCACATGTTACATAATATAAAATATACCAAATTGGGTTTTGGAGTCCCTAAGCTGAGTAGGCCAACCAGTAATCCAATAACTGCTAGCTAAATTATCAGCTGTGGAGGATACCATTTGGAGCATACTTCTTGATGTTATTACCCAATTTTGTATAATATTTTATATTATGTAACATATGTGGTTTAAACCTTTTAAATTGAGAAAATAAATGTTATGATGTCTTATTTTTTGGTTAGAAGTTGCCTCCAAAGTCCTATAAAGAGCAACTGTGGTTTTTTACTTTTGTTAAAGTTAGGAAACCCTTTTAGGGAGTAATTTCATTCAGAAAGTAAAATCAATCAGTGAATGGCCAATGCTCTTCAGGAAACACTGCCACTTCTCATAATCTATTTTTATAGTTTTAATACTATCTTGTAATTAAATTTGGATTTTTATTTGTGTTTCTGTGTAAGACTGAAGTCTTGTGGTATATGTGCAGCTTACTCTGAGATCTACAGAGGGCCACTACAGTACTTGGAATCACTGAACTGTAGCAGAAGATTCAGGGCCTTTCAGAAAGTCCTGATGGCAGCAACCATAGGGATCGTCGGTGGACGCACCATTTGTGTAGACTGTGCATCTACACAAGAGCCCTGAAATCTGGAAACAATGAGATCTGGAAAATTGGTCACCCCATGTTAAATATATATAGTTGGTTAAATAATGGCTTCTTCATGTAGAAAGGTAAAAAGCTAAACATAAAGGATTCTATAGAGCTGTAATAACGGTCATTATTACATAGGTTTAGTTATCAGCTACATATTCAAATATGTTTTTCTGGTCCCTTTAACATTTTGGTAACCTGTATATTTGTTTTCAACAATTTCATTGTTTTGTACACAGAACAATCTCACCTAGGATATACCTTATAATTTATTCTGGTTTTGGATGCGTGGTGGTGAATTGAATAACCATCAGCTTCTGATAACACTCAGGCACTGTCGTGGCAATATATATGGACCACCTCAGCCAGCGTACAAGTCATAGGTTATGAAAAATGGAGGGGGTCTTCATGACAGAGGGTGGGGTAAAGAAAAATTCAATTTCTGGGGTCCCTGAGAACAATGGTGGATAATTCAGCCCACTGAAGACCGTGTGCTGAAGTTACCCTATAAATGTTAACTGAAAAAATATGCACTAATGGAAGACGGATCAGACCCGAAGGATATAAGAGTCCAGATGAATTAATTATTGTATACTATAAAAAAAAGCCTTTCAGGGGTTTAACCACTTCAATACCAGGCACTTTTCCCCTTTCCTGCCCAGACCAATTTTCAACTTTCAGCGCTGTCGCACTTTGAATGACAATTGCGCGGTCATGCTGCGTTGTATCCAAACAAAATATTTATCGTTTTGTTCCCGCAAATAGAGTTTTCTTTTGGTCGGTATTTGATCACCACTGGGGGTTTTTTTTTTTTTTTTTAGCTAAACAAAGAAAAAAAGACCAAAAAAGAAAAAAAGTTTTTCTTTGTTTTTGTTATAAAATTTAGTAAATAAGTAATTTTTCTCCTTCACTGATGGGCGCCAATGAGGCTGCACTGATAAGGGCGGCACTGACGGGCACTGGTGGGGTGGCACTGATAGGTGGCACTGATGAGCACTCATAGGTGGCACTGATGGGCACTGATAGGCGGCACTGATAGATGGCTCTAACAGACAGTACTGATGAGGCACTGGCAAGCTTTATTGCTTGGTACTAATTGGCATTTAGAATGGGCATTGACTGGCACCTTTAAAGTTAATACCTGGTGGTCCTGGCTGGCATCCCTGGTGGCCCTGGGTGGGCATCCATGGTCAGCATCACTGGTGGCATTCCTGGGTGGGCATCTCTGATAATCAATCAGCGCAGACGACCACCCCCCCCCCCCCCACCCCGTCCATAGAGCAGCCGATCAGCTCTCTTCTACTCGCGTCTGTCAGACGAAATTGGAGGAAAAGACCATAAACGGCTCTTCCTGTTTACACTGTGATCAGCCGTGATTGGACACAGCTGATCACGTGGTAAAGAGTCACTGTCAGAGACTCTTTACCCAGATCGGAGGTCTGTCAGACTGACATCACATCAACAATTACCGTGCTGCTTGCCCCCACGGGCGCGCCATCAAGGGTTATCATGATCACATCTTCTGAATTCAGGTCAGGATAACAGAATAACAAAAATACCCGAAGCTGTAAAACTCTTGTAATATGCTTCCAAAAATAGCTTAAAAAAAAAAAAAACCACCTGGAAAAACGCCAGTAAACCGATACACTCAGGTGTGAATAGAGCCTTAAAGTAAGAACCTTAAAGTGTTACTAAACCCAGGACCCTGCATTCACTATATCTTGTCTCCCATGGTACACAGAACATGCAATTATTTTAGGAAATATAAACTGCTAAATACCTTTTCTCACCAGCAGTATATAGCGGTCTTGTGACTTCTATCAGTCTCTGGTTAAAGCTTATAGGAGGAGTTTTCATTATCATCTGATTGCCCTATGAGGCTGCAAGACCCCTGACCCCCTGTCTGGACAGTGCTGATTGGCCCTGTGCCCATCACATGTACTCTCCAAAAACAAAACAAAAAATGAGGACAGTGGAAAAGGGGGAGGATCAGAGAAGACCGGATCAAACAGCCTTTTTATACAATGCGCAGGATTAACCCCTTAGGTTCCACAGTGAGTATACCAACCATGCTTTACTGCATTTACAGACTGATTTTACTGTTGTGGGTTTAGTAACACTTTAAATTAACTCACAATTGAGATTTCCTGTGTGGATCTATGTAGGGAAGCTAATTTCTGGATCAGGTGAGTTAAAGTGGTTGTAAAGCCAATATATGCTATATGGATTTCCCAGTAGCTAAATGTACAACTTTAAACAATCCATCTTTGTAATTACAAAAAAAAAAGATTCTTACATCTTTTTTGTATCCTGAAGGACCAGGTCATGTGATCACCTTCTTAGCTCAGTGCATCACAGATCCCGTAAATGGGCGTGCTCACATTGGTAGGCATGTGCATCACTTATAGACAGTGGCAGCCTGTCCATAAGGGGCGCAGTGGCACCACCGCTCCCCCCCTAATCTCCATGCGGGTCACCGGACTCATAGGTTTCTGTGAGTTTTTTTGTATTTTTAAGCACATGATTAGAGTCTGAGGCTCTAATTGGCTTCAAAAAGGTTAGGCTCTGGGCACAGTGCCCACCCACTTGTGACATTAGCGAATCAATATTCATTATTATCTTCCAGCTTCTACATCTGGCCAATCAGTACAGTAGGCAGATCTTAACACTGGATTAGCTGGGAGAGGAAGCCGCCACCTGGATGAGGTAATTGTGGGCCCGGCGGGGGATTTTGTTTGCCACCCCCCACTCAAAATTGGAGCACCAGCCGACACTGCTTCCGGAAGTGGTGCTTGCTGGCAAGCATCAATGTTTCCAAGGTAAACCACATACCCGGCTGCATATTTCCTTTCCGCAAATGACGTACGTGTCCATAGATGTGGCTGGGGAAGCTGCTGCCAATTATAGAAGGAGGGATGGGTGGGGGGGGGTGGGGCGGCATAGCAACACACTGACCACAGAATATACAGGCAGGCTGTCGTGGTCAGTTTTTAACCAGGAAGTGGGGAACCGGCAAGATCAAACAGGTAATATAGAAAGAGTACAAGCACAAATTACATATTTATATAATATTCACATATAAATTCCTTAAAGAGACAAATGTATTAAATTTTATTTTTAAGTTTACAAACACTTTAAGCCCCGTACATACAAGCTGAATGCCGTTACAGTAGAAACTTTCGGGCTGTGTGAAATCTTGATTGCTCACGCTGATACTGCTGGCCAGTAACTCTCCTGATCCAGCAATTAGCTTCCCTACATAGATTCACACAGGAAACCTCTGTTTTGCATCCATTGAAGGTCCTTACTTAAAGTGATTGTAAACCTTCCTGTTTTTTTTGTGGCCCTGATCATCCTCTTCTGGGGTCCCTCAGTGGATCTCGCAGCTCCTCATCGCTTCAGATAACCCCCTAGGAGAAGTGCTCTCCCGGGGGGGGGGGGGGTTACTGTGCGGGAGCGCGTTCCCGAGTCCAGCATTTGCGTCCATAGACACGAATGCCGGACTCGGGCCCCGGCGCCCGCGTCATTGGATTTGATTGACAGCAGCGGGAGCCAATGGCTGCTCTGCTATCAATCTATCCAATCAAGACCCGGGACCCCGTGCAGAGAGGGAGAGCGCGTCTCCGCCGGGTGAAAATTCAGGGCTCAGGTAAGTAAAATGGGGGGGGGGGGGGAGGCTGGTTACTGGCAGAAATGTTTTCACCTTAATGCATAGGAGGCATTAAGGTGAAAACACAAGGGTTTACAACCCCTATAAACTGAAGCCCTGATGAAGGGGGAGTTTTTTCTGACCCCTGGAATGCAACGGCTGTTTTTTTTTTTTCATACATAAATGTGGACTCTTCTACCATTTGCTTTGGCACTGCTTCCATTAGTGCATGTTTTTTTTCCGGTAACCTGCTGGAGTGCCCACTGGAGGGTATCCTTGTCTGTTGTGAGCAGCCTATCCTGAGCAAGCGAGATCTACAAATGTTTTTGTTCTCTCACTATTTTGAATGAATTAACATCAAAGTCCCAGCGCCTTTTTGATGCTTTTTTTCCTTCATTGGAGTTTTGCGTTACTCGACACATGTAAATATTTGTCTCCAGTTCACTTGAAGTGCTGAAATTGCCGTAACAATCTGTTCTCAATGGTGCAAAGTATACAGCTATAAGGAATGATGCTTGCTGCAAACGTTCTTCATTAATGGTCATTGCATGTAGCACAATCCACACACTGGAAGACACAAACGTTTTTTTTTGTTGTTTTTTTTTTGTGAGGTCAAACTTTATTTCAAAGCTTCTCTGTGTTGTATTGTAATGTGTCAGCGCAAATATTCCCTTTTTGTCCCTTGCAATAGCTTTGTAGCTGTGGGGTTCTAATGTAGTGCTTGCTACCCCCTGGGGTGACCAGTGGCTCCTTCAATTTAAAGCTGATGTCATGTCAGTGGCTTTGAGCTTCGCTTATTACTCTGCGCACACCCCTTGTCTTCCTTTAATGTCTTTGAAATCTATTTTTATATTGAAGGCTTTTTTTGTTAAAAAAAATCTAAAAATAAAAAGGAATAAATACTTTTATAACAAAAATGTTGGTTGGCTTTTTAATAACAGTGGACCTGTGAGCAACCTGAAAGCAGGAACAGGAAAATTAGATTTCTCTAATGACGACTGCTTTCCTCTTTTCCCCACTCCTCCCGCTATAAAGGGTCAGGAACCAAGAAAAGTACCTGGTACTTGTAGGTATGGAGGAGCATGTGACTCATGCCATGTGACAGCACTGGGCCAATTATCCAAGTCATATGGGACATATAGCCTTGTGCAAGCAACCACTCCAGTGACTCGTAGCTTCCTGCACAGGCATTTCCTTTGCTCTTGGCAGCAAAATGGAGCGGTTGGGGGATTAAAAAGAAGTTATAAGGTAAGTTCACTTTTTCCCAAAAAATGAAAAGGGGAAGTAACTCCAAATATCCTGACCACCCCTCTGGACTCTGCTTCACATGATTGGCTGTGATATCCCGTGCTGTCGGTGTAGTGGTCCATACACGAGGCTTTTTTTCTCAGAGAATAGGTGCAGGAACTCCTCCCTTCCGAGTCACCCCTTGACTCCGCCCCTGCCCACCTCCAAGAAAACATTCCTTTGTTCACCCCACCCCTTTAACAGCTTCAGCCCCGGAAGATTTTACCCTCTTCCTGACCAGAGCATTTTTTGCGATTCGACACAGCGTCGCTTTAACTGACAATTGCGGGGTCGTGCGGCATTACACCGAAACAAAATTGACCCCTTTTTTTTCCCCACAAATAGAGCTTTCTTTTGGTGGTACTTGATCACCTCTGTGGTTTTTATTTTTTGCGCTATAAACAAAAAAAGAGCAAACAATTTGGAAAAAAAAGAATATTTTTTACTTTTCCCTATAATAAATATCCCCAAAAAATATATATAAAAAATGTTTTTTCCTCAGTTTAGGCCGATATGTATTCTTCTACATATTTTTGTTTAAAAAAAATCGCAATAAGTATTTATTGATTGGTTTGTGCAAAAACTATAGCATCTACAAAACGGGATAGATTTATGGCATTTTTATTATTATTTTTTTTAATTAGTAATGGCGATCTGCGATTTTTATCGGGACTGTGACATTATGGCGGACACTTTTGACACTATTTTGGGACCATTGTCATTTATACAGCGATCAATGCTGTAAAAATGCACTGATTACTGTGTAAAGGACAATGGCAGGGAAGGGGTTAAACATTAGGGGACGAGCAAGCGATCACTGCTCCCGATGACAGAGAGCATCTCTGTCATGTCACTAGGCACAACAGGGAAATGCCTTGTTTGCATCTCCCCATTCTGCCTCTCCTTGTCATGATCGCGGGACACTGGCGGACATCGAGTCAGCGGGCACAGTCATGCTGTCCACCGGCGAGGGGTGTGCGCACCCACTAGCCCCGCAAATTGACATACAGGTATGCCCATTTGCCCACCGCTGCCATTGTGGCGACGATGCTGAACCAGGCTGAATTTTGATCCATCTGTGACGTCCTTTAACCACTTGCCTTCCAGAAGGTTTATCCCCTTCATGACCAGGCCATTTTTTGCAATATGGCAATGCGTTACTTTAACTGACAAAAACGCTGGCGTGCGACACTGTAGCACAAATAGAGCTTTATTTTGGTAGTATTTTGATAGTACCTCTGCGGTTTTTATTTTTTGCGCTATAAACAAAAAAAGACAGACAATTTTGAAAAAAAAAACAATATTTATGCGATAAAACACATCCAATAAAAAAATTTTTTTTTTTGGGTCAAAATTTCAGAGTAGGTGGCATAGAATTCAAGTGGTAGGCCGTCCAGTCCAGGTGCCTTGGAAGTGGCCAGAGAGGAGATAGCCTCGGAAATATCCTCCTTAGTAATAGGGGCCTCTAAAAGGTCGCGTTGGGCTTCTGTCAATTTGGGAAATGTAATTCTCGCTAGGTAGTCTCTGGTGTCTTGGGGAGTATGAGTGACCCGGGTGGCGTAGAGTGCTCGATAGAACCTCGCAAATTCCTCCGCCACCTGTTGTGGATCAGTAATACCATTCCCCTGGGTGTCTATCAGTGATACCACAACTGGGGGACGGGAATCTAAGTGGCCGAGGTAAGCAAGTAGTTTGCCCGATCTTTCTCCATACTCAAATATCCTTTGCCTACAGAAAAAGATGCGCTGCTTGGCCTTTTCCGTATGCAGTTGGGAGACCTGTCGCAGCTGAAGCTTAAGAGCAGCAGCTGCGTCAGGCGAGGGGTCTCTGTGAAACTAAAAAAATGTTTAAATATCTAATTTCTTCATACATTTAGGCCAATATGTATTCTGATACATATTTTTGGTAAAAATATCCCAAAAAGAGTATATTGATTGGTTTGCGCAAAAGTTATAGCGTCTACAAACTATGGGATAGAATCATGGAATTTTTTATTTTTTTTTTGCTAGTAATGGCAGCGATCAGGGACTTAAAGCGGAACTGCGACATTGTGGCAAATAAATCGGACACTTTTTTGAGACCAGTGACCCTAAGGCCCCTTTCACACGGACTTTCTGATCAGGTCCGCCTGTCAATTTTTCAGGCGGACCTGATCGGATGCTCCATTCACTCCTATGGAGTAGCAGATGTCAGCAGTGACATGTCTGCTGCTATCCGATCTGATCCATGAAATCCAGACAGATGGAGACTCTATTTTCCATCAGGTGGTCCATTTTCATCTGATCTCCCCATAGAGGAGAGCGGGACTCGGACAGGTCCGTCTCTGCACAGCGAGCAAAGACGGACCTGTCATACGCCTATGCAGCGGGGATCAGCAGAGCGATCCCCCTTTGAGCAAAGCAGAGTCTGCTGGACGAACCGCCCATGTGAACCGACCCTAATACAGTGATCCGTGCTAAAAATATGCATTGTGACTGTACTAATAACACTGGCAAGGAAGAGGTTAATATCAGGGGTGCTCAAAGGGTTAAATATGTGCCTAGGGAGTGCTTGCTAACTGTGGGGGTGGTGCTTTTACTTGGGAAGACAGAGATCCATGTTCCTGCTTTGTAGAAACAGCCTTCCCTTCTCACAGAACGGCAGTCTGCCTTGCTTACATAGGAAGACCACCGTTCTGCTTGTCTCCCGAACAATCGGCAGGTTCCCAGCGGACATCGTGTCCACCAGACCTGCTGATTGGTTTCCGCTGTGTCCAATCACAGCAGGAGCAGGTCGCCGGCGGTGTGCGTGCACGCCCCAGACCCAGAAGTGCAGGAATACATACTGGTATGTGGTCCTGTCCAGGAGAGCTGTTTTGCCGCCATATACATTTACTGTATACTGTCGGCAAGTGGTTAAGACTTTCTCTGTGTGGAATCAGTGGTCTCTCTACAGAGGTCTGACACACTGAGTCTGAGTCAGAGCTAGAACTTGCCAATCAGCAGAAAGCTAGAGCATTGCTGATTAAATAGTTATACAGCTCCAATTCCAAAAAAGTTGGGACGCTGTGAAAAATCTACATAAAAACAGAATGCAATGATTTGCAAATCTCATAAATCCATACTTTATTCACAATAGAAAACATATCAAATGTTTAAACTGAGAAAATTGACCATTTTAAGAAAAAAAAGGTAATATTGAAATTGATGGCAACATGTCTCAAAAAAAGTTGGGACAGGGCACCAAAAAGCTGGCAAAGTAAGCAGTACTAACAAGGAATAGCTGGTAGAACATTCTGCAACTAATTAGGTTAGTTGGCAACAGGTCAGTAACATGACTGGGTATAAAAATAGCATCTTAGAGAATCAGAGGATATCATAAGTAAAGATGGGCAGAGATTTACTAATCTGTGTAAAACTGCATGAAAAATTGTCAAACAATTTCAGAATAATGTTCCTCAGCATAAAATTGCAAACACTATGAATTAAAAAAAAATGTCTGCTCTTAAAACGGAAACACAAATTAAAAAACTATATGTGAAATACAAAACAAAAATCTCAATACCCAGATGCCACTCCAAAAAGTGCTTTCCTAATTACACTTGTGTATTATTGTAATTATGGGAGTTGCACTGATATTTCTAAAAAAAAAAAAAAACATGTAAAGCACAATCAAAACATTTTTTTTCAACACTCACCATTTATAGTTGTGCTCTAAGTTTACATACCCTGGCAGAATTTATGATTTCTTGGCCATTTTTCAGAGAATATGAATGATAACACAAAAACTTTTCTTTCACTCATGGATAGTGTTTGGCTGAAGCCATTTATTATCAATTAACTGTGTTTATGCTTTAAATCATAATGGCAACAGAAACTACCCAAATGACCCTGATCAAAGGTTTACATACCCCAGTTCTTAATTCCGTGTATTGCCCCCTTTAATATCAATGACAGCTTGAAGTATTTTGTGGTATTTGTGGATGAGGCTCTTTATCTTCTCAGATGGTAAAGCTGCCCATTCCTCTTGGCAAAATCCCTCCAGTTCCTGTAAATTCTTGGGCATCTTGTATGAATTGCACGTTTGAGATCTCCCCAGAGTGGCTCAATGATATTGAGGTCAGGAGAATGAGATGGCCACTCCAGAGCCTTCACTTTATTCTGCTGTAGCCAATGACAGGTCAACTTGGCCTTGTGTTTTGGATCATTGTCATGTTAGAATGTCCAAGTACGTCCCATGCGCAGCTTCCTGGCTGATGAATGAAAATGTTCCTCCAGTATTTTTTGATAACATACTGCATTCATCTTGCCATCCATTTTGACCAAATTTCCTGTGCCTTTGTAGCTCACACATCCGCAAAACATCAGAGATCCACCTCCATGTTTCACAGTAGCTATGGTGTACCTTTCATCACAGGCCTCATTGACTCCTCTCCTAATGTAGCGTTTATGGCTGTGGCCAAAAAGCTACATTTTGGTCTCATCACTTCAAGTGACTTTGTGCCAAAAGATTTGAGGTGCTGTGTGCTGTTTGGCGTATACTTTGCGGCATTTGCATAGTAATGGCTTTCTTCTGGCGACTTGACCATGCAGCCCATCTTCCTTCAAGTGCCTCCTTATTGTGCATCTTGAAATGGCCACACCACATGTTTTCAGAGAGTCCTGTATTTCACCTGAAGTTATTTGTGGGTTTTTCTTCTTTGCATCCCAAACAATTTTCCTGGCAGTTGTGGCTGAAATTTTAGTTGATCAAATTGACCGTGGTTTGGTTTCAACAGAACCCCTCATTTTCCACTTCTTGATTCGACTTTGAACACCGCTGTTTGACATTCTTAATTCCTTGGATATCTTTTTATATCCCTTTCCTGTTTTATACAGTTCAACTATCTTTTCTCACAGATCCTTTGACAATTCTTTTGCTTTGTCCATGACTCAGAATCCAGAAATGTCAGTGCAGCACTGGATGAAAGATGTAAGGGTTTGTCAGGAGTCCAGAAACACATTGACCTTTTATACACACACACACACACACACACACACACATACTAATTACAAGCAAACAGACCTTTAATGTTCCATTAAAACCTGTTTGTGTCAACCTGTGTACATGTTATCAGGCCAAAAATCCCCAGGGTATGTAAACTTTTGATCAGGGTAATTTGGGTAGTTTTTGTTGTGATTATGATTTAAAAAGCGTAAACTCAGTTGATAGATAATAAATGGCTTCAGCTAAACACTAACCATGAGTGAAAGAAATCTTTTTGTGTTATCATTTAATTCTCTGAAAAATGGCCAAGAAATCATAAATTCTGCCAGGGTATGTAAACTTATGAGCACAACTATATGTATTCTAAGTATAAAAGCATGCACAAATGATTGTGGATATGTGTAATCCACAAAAATACATATGTAGTGCTTAGTGTTCATGTATACGAGGGGCATTCAAGTCAAACTGGGACTTTAGCGTTTATATAATAAAAGAACAAATTTCAAGGAGTGGAAACCAGAAATTTTTTTGGACGTACTCCCCTACTACATTACATACTTTAGCTATAAAAGTAGATCCCCTGCTACATTACACACTTATCCCAGCACACTAATGCCTGGAAAGCTTCATAGAAGCTTTCTAGGTCAGCATGCAGACTTTTTTGTATGCTGCCAGGGATAGGCGTTGGGTAAGGAAAATTACGATAAGTATTTGATACAATTTTCCATTTTCCTGACGTCAGCATGGAAGCATACATATGATATCTATCAATCAAACTTTATTACAATGAACATGGAAGCCTGACCCGTCATTAGGCTGAAGTCCACTGATTAACGAGCCCCTGGATCTTCGCAGTAGCACCTGAGGCAGGTGTGCTGCGACAACCAACTTGCTGCTTTGAAGATGGCCTCCATAGATATTTTGCAAGAGCTCCTCTGAATGTAGAGATGCACCTAGTTGAATAAGCCACTAACACTTCCAGAGGCACCCATCCAAACTGTATGTTTTCTGGAAGATCTTGACACTTCAAGATGACAAGGTTCTTGCTGTAATTTGCCCCCTTCGAATTTGCCTGATGGAAACACAAACAGCCTCCCAGAGGATCTACACTAGGAAGTGGCTTGAAGGTAGGGGTTTTAGACACGTGGCACATCCAGCTTGTTTAGTCTATGCACTGTCTCTGCCAGAAAGAATGGCGCCACTTTGTAGGGTGAAAACAAAAGCCACTTTGGGGACAAAAGTGCTTGAGGGACATAGGCCCCAATTAGTCTGTAAAGAACAAGATGTAGGACTCTGTAGCGCCAAGTGGTTGCAGATCCGATACTCTGGCCCCCAAAGTTATCGAGAGACACTGCCTCTTGGGTGATGTCCCACCAAGGACTGCTTTGTAATGGTGCAAACAAAGTCCAGGCAAAGGTATCCAGGACCAAGATGAGATTCCATTAGGAAAGTTATTCCTCCTCAAGGAGAGGTCTCAGGACAGACTTCCTGAAAACTTCCACTGGCAGCGCACACATCCATTTTTTTCCCTGGTGAAAGCTGAAATGGGATTTGAGTCCTCATAGAAAGGAGGCTGAGCCCCAAATTCAGACTCATATGAAGAAAAGATAGCAACTGGGCAACCTTCGGTTGCGATAATCAAAATTTCACTCAGCTACAAAGACTGTGAACCTGTTCTAGACTTCGGAGTAAATAGCCTTTGTTAACGTTTGTCCTGGAAACTTGCCAGGATTTAACCACTGACGAAGGAAAGAGAATGAGCTGGGTCTTTCTTTACTTCCTGTGGGTGGAGCTATATCATACGTATACTACCGTGTTGGCGTCAGGAAAAAGAGAAATTGTATCAAATGCTTACTGTATTTGCAACATACTGCAATATATGGAGAAGACATGTATGCTGCCATGTTGCAATTGGGAAAACATTATTTTGGATGGTGCTTTACATGTTTATTTTGGAAATATTAATAGCTCTCCCATAATTACATATTTAATGTGCTTTGTGAGTAGACACTGATGTGTCACACATTTCACCTGCCTTCTGAACTACAGAGGTGCTGAGAGGAGGAGTTTGAGGAGGTGGAGTCAGTATAGGTATCACTGCTTGCAGGCAGCAAGGTACCATGGCATATATAGTCCTTAGAAATGGAAAGTAACCAGCAAAGGAGAAGCTGCAGAGCATGCCTTGAATCCAGGAAGAGATGGCCAGGAGACAGACAGAACTCAGGAGATGAAATTTTGCAAGTAAGCTACATTGGATTATCAATATTTCCTATTGTTTGTATTGTTATTATAAGGTTGATGCTATAAAATGAAAGTATATGCTGCGATTATAGAACCCCTCTAAGTAATGCTCAGTGAATTTTATTTGATATATTGAATGTCTTTGAATTAAATGTGGATCTATATAGTCTTAGTGGCCCACTGTACATGTGCTGCTGATGCTTAACCGTGCAGAGAGGCTTGTGCAGGGTGTAGGTAGGGCATGTGAAGAGCTGCCTAAAATGTCCAGGTTATGAATGAGGCTTGGCAGCTCTGCATGCCTTTTAGTGTCAGAGGAGGTTGGAGGATTAGGGCATCTGTCAGTGTGCAAGAGGAAGTATACACAACAACAGAGGGGAGCGATCAAGTTTCCGAGAGGCGGCCAACTGGCACAATTGTTTCTGAAGCCTCATTTACTTTGCTGTTAGAAGTAGATCTCAGAAGACTTCTGTTGGACCAACAACAGCACAACTAGAAGGAGCCAAAGCCTGGAGCGGAGCCGTCAGAGGTCTGGAAATTTTTTCGTTTTTTATTAAAAACATGTTTCCTGCATTTGGGCATCTAACTAGCACCCTTGTTACATTTTAAAGGAAACCTATAAAGACTACAAGTTGCCATTGCTGACTTGTTTGTAAAAGTACTGTCTCCAGGGCTGCCAATCCTGCTCCTGCTTTCCTTACTTAGTAAGTCACTGACCTGGAGTAAAGTTGAATTGTGTACTTACACTAGATGCAGTTGCCTTGTACTGTTCCCAATTTTCCCCTGCTGGTCTGCACTCACATTGCACCGGGCCTAAGCTTGCTTATGCCATCTGCATCCTCACTGCCTGCTCCACTGTTGGAATTGCATGCTCGGACATGGTTAGTGACCACGCAGATGCATACCATACCAGAGCCCAGCTGAACCATGCTACAGACCATCTCATTCAAACTGCTAGGGCATGGTAATGAATGACCACACTAATCAAATGAACTGGGACCCGGGGCCAAATGTGCTCAGGCACCAAACATACACCCTAGTGTGAGTACACCCTAAAAACTAAGCTGTCATGTATGCGTGTTGAAGGTCAATCAATGACTAGGTAGTGATAGCAGGATAGGGTAACATCATATCTGCAAAAAAAAACACTTGCGCCTGGCTGACTAGAACGTATTATTGACAAGTAAAAGCTGCTAATACCACACAATTGTTTGTAGATACCTGACCACTACATCTATATGAGCTTCTTAGCCCTGTACACACGGTCGGAGAATCTGTCGGAATGCGTCTTATCGGACCGTGTTGTCAGATAATCCGACTGTGTGTGGTATGCATCGGACTAATTCCGTCCGAATCTCCGTCCGACCCAATTTTCCAACATGTTGGAAATATTTCCCGACTAACTGGGCCGGTCGGACCTAATCCGATCATGTGTATAGCATTTTGATCGGACCAAGTGCCATGCATGCTCAGATCAAATTCCTACATCAAAGCTATTGGCTACTAGCCTGAATGTAGTCCCATCGTAACGAAATTACATCATCACGTTCTGAAAGATCGGATTTTTCGCCAACTTGGCCCGACCGTGTGTATGCAACAGTTTCGGACACAATCCGTCGGACTAAATCCGACGGGCAAAATCTGACGGATTTGGTTGGCAGAATCTCCGACCGTGTGTACAGGGGCTTAGACTTAATTCATTTGAAGTTGGCATTACTTTTGCAGCTATAATGACCTCCACTCATTTGGGAAGATTTTCGATGGTGTTCATGGAAATTTGCACCAATTTTGCCAAAAGAACACTTGTGAAGTCAGGTGATGTTGTTAGATGAGAAGACTTGACTAAGGGGCTCTTTCACACAGGTAGCTGGGGGAGGTCATAAAAACAGGGGGATGAGCTACAGTTTTACATCCCTCCAGCTGCCCACCTGAATTCCAACATTACAGCCTGACAAGGCTGTAGACATGCCAAAGCCATGATGCTTTGCTTCACGGTTATGACAATTTTAAATTGGGCAGCAGTGCCTGTCAAACTTGCCAACTGAGATCAATGGTGTTGCCCCGAAACTGCAGTTGCAGCGCTGTCCCCTAATGTAAAACTGCCATTTGTTAGTTCAGATCATTCTTCAAAAGCAGTGGGCCAGTGTGAATGAACCATGGATTCCATTTCAGCTCACAGGTATCCAGTAGGGTTGAGGTCAGGGCTCTGTGAAGGCTGCTCAAGTTCCTGCACACCAAACTCCTCAAACCATGTCATGTCTATTTATCTGGCATAGGGACAAGGACCTTCCTACTGGTTACCACAAGGTATGAAGCACACAATTGTCTAAAATGTCCTTGTATGCTGTAGCATTAACAGTGTTGATTGGAGAAACCCAATCTCAGTTCTTTGGAGGGATGTCCACACATAGTTGCCAACATTGTAAAAAAAAATTTAGGGACACTTTTTGGTCTGTGGGCGGAGTCACATTATAATTAGGGGTGGGGCATGCATTTGTAGGCGTGGTATAGGGGTAAATAAAAATGCTTTACTACATGCGCCAAAAATGGGTGTGGTTTGTGTAAAATAGTGGGCGTGACTCGAAGGGATGTGGTTAGAGTCTGAGATAAACGAGGGATGGAGGGAGAAACAAAGGGAGAAAGAAAGGGATGGAGGGACAGCAGGCCCAGATCCTACACCACAATAGAAATATGTGTATTTCTGGAAGTTTGACAATTAGCAGATAAAGATACTTAAAATACCTGGTGTTGGTGCTTCAATCATCCCAGCACCATGGTTGTTATGGTGTCAGGATAATTGAAGCACATTATTATTACATTGTAATATAAAATGAAATAGTTCAACTCACCATAATGCAGAACCAGTGGGAGCTCTGAGTGTGTCACTTGTCATGTCGCCTGCCACCAGATGCCATCAGGTGTCCCTCCTTACATCTCAGGTGTCCCCAGCAGAGTGCTTCCTTATATCTCAGTGTCCCCAGCGGAGTACCTCCTTACATCTCGGTGTCCCAAGCGGAGTGCCTCCTTACATCTCAGGTCGGTCAGTATGCAGTGTAGAGGTCCCTCTATGATAGAGGGAAGGTGAGTGTGGGGTCCCTCTATGACAGGGAGTAGGTCAGTGTGGAGTGTAGGGGCCCCTCTGACAGGGGGTAGGTCAGTGTGGAGTGTAGGGGTCCCTCTATGACAGGCGGTAGGACAAGACACATCCAAACTGGTGCACTCACAGGGCTGCTGTCAGAAATTATTGGGTCAGACAGAGAAGAAGGGGGGGTCAAACAGAAGAGGGGGGTCAGACAGAGAAGAAAGGGGTCAGAAAGAGAAGAGGGAGTCCGACAGAGAAGAGAGGGAGTCCGACAGAGAAGAGAGGGGGTCCGACAGAGAAGAGAGGGGGTCAGACAGAGAAGAGAGGGGGTCAGACAGAAAAGAGAGGGGGTCAGACAGAAAAGAGAGGGGTCAGACAGAAAAGAGAGGGGTCAGACAGAGAAGAGAGGGCGTCAGACAGAGAATAGAGGGGTCAGGGGGGTCAGACAGAGAAGAGGGGGGTCAAACATAGAAGAGAGGGGTCAGACAGAGAAGAGGGGTGTCAGACAGAGAAGAGAGGGGTGTCAGACAGAGAAGAGAGGGGGGTCAGACAGAGAAGAGGGGTGTTAGAAGAGAGGGGGTCAGACAGAGAAGAGGGGGATCAGACAGAGAAGAGGGGGGTCAGACAGAGAAGAGAGGGGTCAGACAGAGAAGAGGGGGTCAGACAGAGAAGAGAGGGGGGTCAAACAGAGAAGAGAGGGGGGTCAGACAGAGAAGAGAGGGGTCAGACAGAGAAGAGAGGGGGTCAGACAGAGAAGAGAGGGGGTCAGACAGAGAAGAGGGGGGTTAGGCAGAGTGGGGGCAGCTGGCAGAGAGTGGGGGGTCTGACAGAGAAGGGGGTTTCGGCTGACAGAGAGGGGGGGCTGCTGACAGGGGGGGCTGACAGAGGACGGGGGAGGCTGACAGGGGGCAGCTGCCGGGGGGCGGCTGACAAAGCAGATGAGAGAGACTGACCTCAGGAGACAGAGACACACAGCGCGAGTTAGGACTCACTCCAGCAGCATGCAGGGCTGGTGAGATTACCCACAGACACAAGCCAGCCCTGCATCCACATATGACCAGCAGCTCCTCCAGGCGAAACACAGCCCCCCATGTCCTCTGTCCGTCTCGCACATGACCTGCTCGGCCAATCACAGGACACCCGCCGCTGTCCATTGCTGAGCTCAATGTTTTGGTCTTCTGGAAAATGGCGGCCGGCGGAGACATTATCTCCGCCTGCCGCGGACATCTAGGGAAAAAAAATTGGGGGGGAAAAAGGGATTTCTCTGAAAATTTCCCGGCAAACACTAAAAGCGGGAAAAAGTTCTAAATCCCGGGAATGTGCTGGGAAATTCGGGACTATTGGTAACTATGTCCATATACATTACACTATGTATATCTAAAGTTGGCCATACATTAAAAGTTCATCCATGTCATACAGACCGCTAGATGAATCTCCTGCTGTGCCTATTGTATTTTTCCCTGCTTTTCGGCCTACAATTTTTCACTCAGCTCCTTGGAGTTTTGGAGGCAAGTTGGATAGAGGAGGAAGTTGACAAGGACCACTGACCCAATTTTTGGCATTTCCTAACATTCACACAGTTTATGGCTCACTTAACCTCCCTGGCGGTATTCCCGAGTCTGGCTCGGGGTGAGATTTAATTACCATAAGCGGTATTCCCGAGCCAGACTCGGGATTGCATCACTGGATCCATGGAGGGGGTTACTTACCTTGTCCCCTGGATGCAGCAATGTCTCCCCACTGTGATCTGCGAGCCGCTGTGTCTCACTCGATCTGTGACAGCGCAAAGCTCCGTTCCCTGCGAGCATTGCGACGCACAGAGACGGAGTTCGGTGCCAAATTCAAAAAGTAAAAAACACAGTATAGATACAGTATACTGTAATCTTACAGATTAGAGTACTGTATCAAATAATTACACATCCCCTTTGTCCCTAGTGGTTTTTCCAGTATCCTGCATGCAGTTTTATATTATAAATACTGTTCTTTATGCCTGGAAACTGGAGATTGTCCATAGCAAGCAAAAAATGTCCATTTACATCAAAAGTGGTTATAGACCAGCTAGAAAACAGCGATAATAAATTAGAATCACTCGCAGAATTGAGCGATAGTAATTTGTGGAGAAATTCATCATCAAACACTAAAAGTAATGACAGCGACAATTCTGCAACTCAACATAATTCAGTGTTTTTGATTTGATTACATTATTGAATATTTTTTATTATTATTATATTATTATTTGTTATAATTATTTATAGTTATTTATTTTATTATATATATATATATATATATATATATATATATATATATATATATATATCTATATATATATATATAGATATATATATTATATTTTATTTTATTATAATTTATGATTTAATATTTCTAATTATATCATACCCGGGATGTCTATTAGACTCTTGTTTGGATCGATTTAAGTGAATTATTTCTAAGAATTACAGGCCTACAATATAAAACGCCAAATTTCCATGCAAAATAATGGTACGGCTTTCAGCACCTAAAATCTGAAATAATCGTATCGCCAGGGAGGTTAACTCTGCTGGGCACCCTGTTCTTCTTTTTCTCTTTTGGCTCTAAAAGAAGATGCTTAGAGATGCCAAATGTCATATTTTGAATTTACAATGAAGTTCAGTCCAATAATTAACAACATCAGCTGTGGACATTTTCCAGATTTCACCTTTGTGAATTCCATTATTACATACACTGTGTGGTATTCTAGCTATGCCCACCATGACATATTTGACTTGGGTTTAATTACCCAGTGGAGCTTCTGCAGTCAAATATTAAAAGCATTCTTTAGTCCTATTATACATCTTTTCAAAATATTGTCATTGAGATCTTGATATTATATTTCCACAATCCCTATGCATAGCTAAACTCACTATAATACTATAATTATAGGAGGTTATGTATCCTGACTATTTTATAATCCGGTGCATTTTTTAGTTGTTATCGTTTCTTTATAGATTGCATAGCAAATAAAAAATGTTGATAGGAAAACCTCATAAAAAAAGCCTTGTGAGTCCTTAAAAAAATATATACGTATTATTTAGTCATCTTAAGTGATGGCAAATTTTTTGCATACTCACGTCCCATACCCAGAAGTGCAGGATCATGTGTATATATATATATATATACACATGATCATGCGCAGAGTGGCCGCCTGTAGCAGTAAATCTTCTACAGGGCGGTCAGGAAGTGGTTAACATGGATGTCAAAACATTTTTTATAAATGTATAGTTTATAAATTAGTATATACAAGTTTATATTATCTAATCTATTTGGTGGCCCTTTAAATGATCATGTCTGAGCAGCAATGTGGAGCTTGCCGGCCATGTAAGGTCCAGATAATCTGAGGATTTCTGGCTCAGCTTTGAAGTGGGCTAACGCATGTGAGCTATGAGTTCAGTGGACCTGACCAGCACCTGCTCCCTATCACAAAAATGTCATTAATGTGTATCGGGTGACACCGCCTAGAGATTCCGCTGCTGGGGCATGCAGCACTGCGCTTGGCACTTCCATTTGGGCTTTAAATAGTAGGGAGAATGCTACACAGCACAGACCGGTAACCAAAACAGCCAGCAAACAGCTTACAGTTCTAGACGTGGGATTCAATCCAAAACCTTCAGTTCAATAATGGCTTACAGAGTCCACACTGAGTTCTGAGTATACTTCCTGGGAGGAGGAGCTGAACTCCTGTCACAAAAACTTAAACATATTCCTCAAAAGCAACCAAGGATATAGGATCCACTGTGTGTGCATCAAATGATGTAGCAAATCTTGATAATACCTTGTAAAAGTAGCAGTGGCATCATCACTATGCTGTACATAGCCCGAGCAAAGAGCAGAGCTGTGGGAGTGGCCCAACAGGCTCCACCCACTACAGGCTGCCTGCTGAAAATGACAGGAGGGGGCGGAGACGAGACCACAAGGAAAGAAAGTAGCCATTACCGGTCTTTATTACAGGAAGTGTCTCACGCTGGATTACTGCACAGATCAGGGAGAAATACACAAGGCACACCAAGATTCAAGTATGAATACACATGATGAATGTATTTTAATGACATTTGCTTATCCCGGAGTTCAGCTATAAAGTAAACATTAACCAATGAAATTCTCTTATTTGCTCCCTTTCTATTAAAAAATGTAATCTATTGAAAGTGTTTTGTTGTATCTGTTCTATAAGGGCAAATAAATGTCTGTTGATCCTGCCAGAAATCATTGTTGTCTCTGTAGACAAAAGGACACTCCCCCCTATGTTATGCAGATGAAAAGAGGGGGAAGTGTTTTGTATTCCTGACTTGGGATGACAACACGGCTTCTTCAAACAGCACAGTGCGTCAGGGTTGTCACCTTAGGGCAGGAGTTGTGTTACTGATAGGATCACCACTGGGGAAAAAAGAAATTCTAAAAAAAGAAAGCTAATGCTGCAAAATATTTTTGTTCTTGGGTTTGGATACACTTAGACCCCATTCACACTGGGGCAGTTTTCAGGCGTTTTAACTAGAAATAGTCTCTGAAAAGTGCCTGAAAACTGCCTCCCATTTATTTGCATGAGTGCTTTCACATTTGGGTGGTGCGCTTGCGGGACGTTAGAAAAAAGTCCTGCAGGCAGCATCTTTTGGGCGGGTTTGGAGCGATGTAAAAAGCGCTCCAAAAATGCCCCACCCATTGAAGTCAATGGGCAGCGTTTCTGAAATGCCTTAAAAGCACTTTGAAAGCGCCACAAAATTGATGCTTTTGGATTTTTTTAAAGTGTTCTTAAAGTGACATGGTAGAAATTACAGGGGCTACCATTGCTGGCCTTCATCTGAAACCACTAGTTGCCTGGTGGCGTTTCACCTAAACAATATTTAATTTAGAACAAAAATAAAATAGTTTATGGCTTAACCACTTGCTGTGTGCAATATAGTTGTAGCTAGGGATGGCCGAACGGTTCGCCCGGCGGTCGTTTCGTAGCGAATTTTGGCTGTTCGCGGTCCGCCCGATCGGCGGACTATTGCCGCTGTTCGCCCGGCGCACTTCCGTGTTTACTGTGTAAAAGAACTTTGACCTATGATGACACATCCATCATGTGGTACAGGACAGCCAATTGAGACATTACAGCACATGGACACTTGGACATTCCCCCTAACTTATAAATAGACCCGATCCGGCGGCCATTTTACATTCTTTCGTATGTCACTATAGGGAGAGGTTGCTGTGTGGAACAGGGAGAGACTGCAGTGACCCAAATCGCTAGCTATTAGGTTCACAAAAGTTCTTTTAAGGACTGGTATGGTATAGGTGTTAGGTGTAGTTCAGGATATAGGTTTGAGGCACTGCTATTCAAGTCATTGTTGCAGCAGCCTGTCTTTTGTCAGTGTAGAGAGAGGGACAGGACGCTGTGTGCAGCAGGGACAGTCAGTTTAATCATTAGCTGTTACTATTAGGTCCACAAAAGTCCTTTTCAGGACTGGTATAGTAAAGCAGTACAGGATATAGTTTTGAGTGCTATTCAAGTTATTGTTGCAGCAGCCTGTGTTTTGTCAGTTTAAATAGGGACAGGCAGGAAGCTGTGTGTAGCAGTGAGGGACAGTCAGTTTAATCAGTAGCTGTTACTATTAGGTCCAGGACTGGTATGGTAATAGGCTTGTACACATATAATATTCTTTCTTCCAAATATAGAAAGAATATTATACTTGACTGCTGCCCTTCTGCTGCAGTAGTCCTTTATGAGTATAGGGACTGAGGTAGAGTCTGCTAATCACAACCTACTAGTTCCACAAAGGTCCTTATAAGGACTGGTAAGGTATAGTGTACTACAGTACATAGGGTTGAGTGAGGTACAGTCTGCTATTCCTTAACCACTTAAGGACCGCCGTATTGCCATTGTACGTCATCACAATGGCACAGGCAGGCACAAGCACGTACATGTACGTGCCTGCCTTCCAGCCGGTGGGGGGTCCGATCGGACCCCCTCCCGCTGGATACGGCGGTCCGGTTCGCTCCAGGAGCGATCCGTGATGAGGGGATGGCCGTTGGTTTCTGGCCACCCCCTCTGGATCGCTCCTGGCCAATGAGAAGCTTCCTCCCACTGTGTATTGTTTACACAGGAAGGAGGAAGTGATGTCATTCTCCTCGGGGCGGTCTTTTTGACGGGACTACGAGGAGAAGACTAAAAGTAAGTGTGCACCAACACTACACTGACATGTAGGTACACACAGGCACACAAACCCCCCCCCCCCCCCGATCGCCCCCCCCCAGTCACAGTGTCACTGATTGCATTGATCATTTCTTTACTGATCAATGCATTCAGTGTCAGTTGTAACAGTTAAAACTGTCAGGGCAGTTAGTGTTAGGTCCAGGGTAGCCCCCTATCACCCCCCAATAAAGATTTAACCCCCTGATTGCCCTTAGAGTTAACCCTTTCACCCCCTTTTGCCAGTGTCACTAAGCGATCATTTTTCTGATCGCTGCATTAGTGTCGCTACTGTCGCTAGGTAGCTAGTTATTTTTTTAGGTTCACCGCCAGGTTTTTATATCGCTAGGTACCCCGATATACTACCCAATAATGGTTTTAACCTGCTGATTGCCCCTAGTTAACCCTTTCACCCCCTTTTGCCAGTGTCACTAAGCGATCATTTTTCTGATCGCTGCATTAGTGTCGCTAGTGTCGCTAGGTAGCTAGTTATTTTTTTAGGTTCACCGCCTGGTTTTTATAGCGCTAGGTACCCCGATATACTACCCAATAATTGTTTTAACCCCCTGATTGCCCCTAGTTAACCCTTTCACCCCCCTTTTGCCAGTGTCACTAAGCGATCATTTTTCTGATCGCTGCATTAGTGTCGCTACTGTCGCTAGGTAGCTAGTTATTTTTTTAGGTTCAACGCCTGGTTTTTATAGCGCTAGGTACCCCGATACACTACCCAATAATGGTTTTAACCCCCTGATTGCCCCTAGTTAACCCTTTCACCCCCCTTTTGCCAGTGTCACTAAGCGATAATTTTTCTGATCGCTGCATTAGTGTCGCTACTGTCACTAGGTAGCTAGTTATTTTTTTAGGTTCACCGCCAGGTTTTTATAGCGCTAGGTACCCCGATATACTACCCAATAATGGTTTTAACCCCCTGATTGCCCCTAGTTAACCCTTTCACCCCTTTTGCCCGTGTCACTAGGCGATCATTTTTCTGATCGCTGCATTAGTGTCGCTAGTGTCGCTAGGTAGCTAGTTATTTTTTTAGGTTCACCGCCAGGTTTTTATAGCGCTAGGTACCCCGATATACTACCCAATAATGGTTTTAACCCCCTGATTGCCCCTAGTTAACCCTTTCACCCCTTTTGCCAGTGTCACTAAGCAATCGTTTTTCTGATCGCTGCATTAGTGTCACTAGTGCCGCTAGGTAGCTAGTTATTTTTTTAGGTTCACCGCCAGGTTTTTATAGCGTTAGGTACCCCCATATACTACCCAATAATGGTTTTAACCCCCTGATTGCCCCTAGTTAACTCTTTCACCAGCGGTCACAGTATAAGTGTCACTGGTGACGCTGGTTAGCCAGTTAGTTATTTAGGTTCCCCGTCAGGTTTTTATATAGCGCCAGGGACCCCCATATACTACCTAATAAAAATTTGAACCCTCTGATTGCCCCTAGTTAACCCTTTCACCACTGATCACCGTATAAGTGTTACGGGTGACTCTGGTTAGTTTGCTTTTTATAGCATCAGAGCACCCACCATTTATTACCCAATAAAGGTTTAACCCCCTGATCACCCGGCGGGTGATATCAATTAGGTTTTAGGGTCAGGGTCTGCGTCGGCCCAGGCAGCGCTAGGTTAGTGCCAGTACCGCTAACACCCATGCGCAAAGCATAAACCTCCCGTAGTGGTATAGAATCTGAACAGATCAATATCTGATCAGATCTATACTAGCGTCCCCAGCAGTTTAGGGTTCCAAAAAAACGCATTGTTAGCGGGATCAGCCCAGATACCTGCTAGCACCTGCGTTTTGCCCCTCTGCCCAGCCCACCCAAGTGCAGTATCGATCGATCACTCTCACTTACAAAACACTAAACACATAACTGCAGCGATTGCAGAGTCAGGCCTGATCCCTGCGATCGCTAACAGTTTTTTTGGTAGCATTTTATATTTAAATCCGGAAGGCGGTGCTTGGTTTTCGGGGTCCCATACGTTGCTAGGCTCCCAAAAAGTCCCCCACATGTGGTATCCCCATACTCGGGAGAAGCAGCAGAATTTATTTTGGGGTGTAATTTGACTTATGCCCATAGCATGTGTGAGCAATATATCATTTAGTGACAACTTTGTGCAAAAAAAAAAAAGTTTGTAATATTCCCGCAACTTGTGGCAAAATATAAAATATTCCATGGACTCAACATGCCTCTCAGTAAATAGCTTGGGGTGTCTACTTTCCAAAATGGGGTTATTTTGGGGGGTTTTGTGCTATTTTGGCATTTTATGGCCTTCGAAACTGTGATAGGTAGTGAGGAGTGAAATCAAAAATTTGCACCCTTAGAAATCCTGAAGGTGGTGATTGGTTTTCGGGGTGCCGTGCACGACTAGACTCCCAAAAAGTCCCACACATGTGGTATCCCCATACTCGGGAGAAGTAGCGGAATATATTTTGGGGTGCAATTCCACATATAACATGGCATGTGTGAGCAATATATCATTTAGTGACAACTTTTTGTAAAAAAAAATATTTTTATTTTTTTTGTCATTATTCAATCCCTTAGGACAAAAAAAATAAATATTCAATGGGCTCAACATACCCATCAGCAATTTCCTTGGGGTGTCTACTTTCCAAAAAGGGGTCATTTGGGGGGGGTTTGTACTGCCCTGCCATTTTAGCACCTCAAGAAATGAGATAGGCAGTCATAAATTAAAAGCTGTGTAAATTCCAGAAAATGTACTCTAGTTTGTAGAAGCTATAACTTTTGCGCAAACTAAAAAATATACGCTTATTGACATTTTTTTTACTAAAGACGTGGCTGAATAAATTTTGGCCTCAATGTATGACTAAAATTTAGTTTATTCGATTTTTCTTATAACAAAAAGAAGAAAATATCTTTATTTTTCAAAATTTTCGCTCTTTTTCCATTTATATCGCAAAAAATAAAAATCGCAGAGGCAATCAAATACCATCAAAAGAAAGCTCTATTTGTGGGAAGAAAAGGACGCAAATTTCGTTTGGGTGCAATATTGCATGACCGCACAATTACTAGTTAAAGCAGCGCAGTGCGAAATTCGAAAAAGACCTCTGGTCCTTAACCAGTTGCCGACCGCCGCACGACGATGTACGTCGATAGCATGGCACGGGCAGGCATATTGGCGTACATGTACGTCCCTTGCCTCCCGCGGGTCGGGGGCCCGATCGGGCCCCCGCCCGGTGCCTGCGGCGGTCGGTATTCGTGCGGGAGCGATCCCGGACGAGGGGACGGCCATTCGTTCATGGCCACCCCCTCGCGATCGCTCCCGACGAATAGGAATCCCCCGTGACATCACTTCCTCTCCTGTAATGTAAACACAGGAGAGGAAGTGATGTATTCTCTCCTCCGTGTCGGTATTTTCCGTTCCGACACGGAGGAGAGCGGATCGGTGAGTTGCACCAACACTCTACACACACAGTAGAACATGCCAGGCACACTCACACCCCCCCTTTACCCCCCGATCACCCCCCCAATTACCCCTGCCCCCCAGTCACAGTGACACCAATGTCATTTTTTTTTTTTTTTTTTTTTTTTTGCATTGGTGTCATTTGTGACTGTAATAACTGTTAGGGCAGTTAGAGTTAGCCCCCTTTAGTTCTAATGTACCCCCCTAACCCCCCCAATAAAGGTTTAACCCCGTGATCACCCCCCGTCGCCAGTGTCACTAAGGCTGGGTTCACATTGCAGCGGTTTATGAGAACGAATGTGATTCGCACCGCACTGCAGTGCAAATCACATCCGATCTCTGTGCGATTCGAGTTCAGCCATTCGCCGCACCCGCCGCACCCGCCACACCCGCCGCACCCACCGCAAATTCGCACGGGACCCTTTTTTTGGCCCGCAGCAGAATCGGATCGCATGGGTGTTCACACCATGCGATCCGAGTTTGCAGATCGCACTGCGATATGCGAACTGATCTGGGGGTGTCAGTAACATTTCACTGACACTCCCAGCAGTTCGCATAGGGCAGTGTGAACTGCCGCCGGGAGGCATGCGATGCGGGAACCCGCCGCGGATTTGCGGCGTTTCCGCATCGCTCCAGTGTGAACCCAGCCTAATAAGCGATCATTTTTCTGATCGCCGTATTAGTGTCACAGGTGACGCTAGTTAGGCAGGTAGGTATTTAGGTTCGCCGCAGCTTTTTATAGCGCCAGGGACCCCCATATACTACCGCATAAAGCCCCCTGATTGCCCCCTAGTTAACCCTTTCACCAGTGATCACCATATAACTGTTACAGGTGACGCTGGTTGGTTAGTTATTTTTTATAGTTTCAGGGCACCCACCATTTATTACCTAATAAAGGTTTAACCCCCTGATCACCCGGCGGGTGTCATTTGTGACTAATAACTGTTAGGGCAGTTAGGGTTAGCCCCCTTTAGTTCTAAGGTACCCCCCTAACCCCCCCAATAAAGGTTTAACCCCGTGATCACCCCCCGTCGCCAGTGTCACTAAGGCTGGGTTCACATTGCAGCGGTTTATGAGAACGGATGTGATTCGCACCGCACTGCAGTGCAAATCACATCCGATCTCTGTGCGATTCGAGTTCAGCCATTCGCCGCACCCGCCGCACCCGCCACACCCGCCGCACCCGCCGCAAATTCGCACGGGACCCTTTTTTTGGCCCGCAGCAGAATCGGATCGCATGGGTGTTCACACCATGCGATCCGAGTTTGCAGATCGCACTGCGATATGCGAACTGATCTGGGGGTGTCAGTAACATTTCACTGACACTCCCAGCAGTTCGCATAGGGCAGTGTGAACTGCCGCCGGGAGGCATGCGATGCGGGAACCCGCCGCGCATTCGTGGCGTTCCCGCATCGCTCCAGTGTGAACCCAGCCTAATAAGCGATCGTTTTTCTGATCGCTGTATTAGTGTCACAGGTGACGCTAGTTAGGCAGGTAGGTATTTAGGTTCGCCGCAGCTTTTTATAGCGCCAGGGACCCCCATATACTACCGCATAAAGCCCCCTGATTGCCCCCTAGTTAACCCTTTCACCAGTGATCACCATATAACTGTTACAGGTGACGCTGGTTGGTTAGTTATTTTTTTATAGTTTCAGGGCACCCGCCATTTATTACCTAGTCTCACTAGTGTACCCCTAAATTTAGGGGTGTCTACTTTCCAAAATGGGGTCATTTGGGGGGGGTTTGTGCCATCTTGGCATTTTATGGCCTTCAAAACTGTAACGCCCTTAGAAAGCCTGAAGGCGGTGCTTGGTTTTCGGGGCCCCGTACGCGGCTAGGCTCCCAAAAAGTCCCACATATGTGGTATCCCCGTACTCAGGAGAAGCAGCAGAATTTATTTTGGGGTGTCATTTCACATATGCCCATGGCATGCGTGAGCAATATATCATTTAGTGACAACTTTGTGAAAAAAAAAAAAAAAAAAAAAAAGTTTGTAATTTTCCCGCAACTTGTGGCAAAATATAAAATATTCCATGGACTCAACATGCCTCTCAGCAAATAGCTTGGGGTGTCTACTTTCTAAAATGGGGTCATTTGTGGGGGTTTTGTGCCATCTTGGCATTTTATGGCCTTCAAAACTGTAATAGGTAGTGAGAAGTGAACTCAAAAATTTACGCCCTTAGAAAGCCTGAAGGCGGTGCTTGGTTTTCGGGGCCCCGTACGCGGCTAGGCTCCCAAAAAGTCCCACATATGTGGTATCCCCGTACTCAGGAGAAGCAGCAGAATTTATTTTGGGGTGTCATTTCACATATGCCCATGGCATGTGTGAGCAATATATCATTTAGTGACAACTTTGTGAAAAAAAAAAAAAAAAAAAAAAAGTTTGTAATTTTCCCGCAACTTGTGGCAAAATATAAAATATTCCATGAACTCAACATGCCTCTCAGCAAATAGCTTGGGGTGTCTACTTTCTAAAATGGGGTCATTTGTGGGGGTTTTGTGCCATCTTGGCATTTTATGGCCTTCAAAACTGTAATAGGTAGTGAGAAGTGAACTCAAAAATGTACGCCCTTAGAAAGCCTGAAGGCGGTGCTTGGTTTTCGGGGCCCCGTACGCGGCTAGGCTCCCAAAAAGTCCCACATATGTGGTATCCCCGTACTCAGGAGAAGCAGCAGAATTTATTTTGGGGTGTTATTTCACATACGCCCATAGCATGTGTGAGCAATATATCATTTAGTGACAACTTTGTGTAAAAAAAAAAAAAAAATTTTTTTTTTGTCATTATTCAATCGCTTGAGGCAAAAAAATAAAATATTCAATGGGCTCAACATGCCTCTTATCAATTTCCTTAGGGGGTCTACTTTCCAAAATGGGGTCATTTGGGGGGGTTTTGTACTGCCCTGCCATTTTAGCACCTCAAGAAATGAGATAGGCAGTCGTAAACTAAAAGCTGCGTAAATTGCAGAAAACGTACCTTAGTTTGTAGATGTGACAACTTTTGCGCAAACCAATAAATATACAATTATTGACTTTTTTTTTACCAAAGACATGTGGCTGAATACATTTTGGCCTAAATGTATGACTAAAATTGAGTTTATTGGATTTTTCTAATAACAAAAAGTAGAAAATATCATTTTTTTTCAAAATTTGCGGTCTTTTTACGTTTATATCGCAAAAAATAAAAATCGCAGAGGCAATCAAATACCATCAAAAGAAAGCTCTATTTGTGGGAAGAAAAGGACGCAAATTTTGTTTGGGTACAACATTGCATGACCGCGCAATTACCAGTTAAAGCAGCGCAGTGCCAAAGTGTAAAAAGACCTCTGGTCATTTACCAGCAAAATGGTCCGGTCTGAAAGTGGTTAAGGTGTTTAGTGGTCCGGGGCTGTAGTGGTTAAGGACTGGTATAGGTCCACAATATATAGGGTTGAGGTGCACTACTGCTGAATGCTGACTGCTGCCCTATTCCGCAGCAGTCCTTTATCAGTATAGGGACTGAGGTACAGTCTGCTAATCACAACCTACTAGTTCCACAAAGGTCCTTATAAGGACTGGTAAGGTATAGTGTACTACAGTACATAGGGTTGAGTGAGGTACAGTCTGCTATTCCTTAAGGACTGGTATAGGTCCACAATATATAGGGTTGAGGAGCACTACTGCTGACTGCTGCCCTATACTGCAGCAGTCCTTTATCAGTATAGGGACTGAGGTACAGTCTGCTAATCACAACCTACTAGTTCCAGTCACAGTCGAGTTTTGTCACAGGGTCATTTAAAAAATGACAGGCAGAGGAAGAGGCAGGCCCTTCCGCAGGGGTGGTAGGGGTAGGGCAGGAGCAACAGGCTTGAGCCAAAGTGGGAAGTTGCAGAAGGTGCGTTCAATTACTTTAAAGGACGCACCAGACTTGATTGAGTGGCTCACTCAGCCTTACTCTTCTGCACCCTCCTCATCCTCTCGATCTGCACCCTCTTCTTCACTCTCTGCTATGTGCACCCCCAAAGACACTATCACCAACACCACCACCACCACATACCTTCCGCTTGAGTCACAGGAATTATTTTCCGATCCATATCAAGACATTTCTGATGCGCAGCCACTCTTGGCATTGGATCAGGAAGAGGAGGTAGCAACAACCGCCACTCAGCAGTCTGACGACAGTACCCAGATCAGCCCAAGGAGGAGGTTGGTCCCCGGTGTTGCTGCCTACTCCGAGATCTCTACTTATAGCGGTGGGGAAGGTGACGTCGATGATGACGTGTCTAGTGATGTCACGTGGGTGCCCACAAGAAAGGAAGAGGAGGGGAGTTCAGAGGGAGATATGGACCAGCAGATAGGGAGGATAAGCAGGAATAACCTACATTGCACAGGAGGGACAAAGCAGACTGCTAATGTATCAGGAGCGAGTCATCGACCATGTATGGTCACATTTGGCGCTCCCAGGACCCCAGCACATGGCTCCGCAGTGTGGGCTTTTTTTAACGTGTCCTCTGCTGACAATAGTGTTGCCATCTGCAATCTTTGCAGTCAACGCATTAGTCGCGGTAAGCTCAACACTCACCTAGGGACGACCGCCTTAAGAAGGCATATGAGCAGCCATCACCGAGCCCAGTGGGAGCTCTCACCGTCCAGCCTCGTCTTCTACTTCTCCTTCTCCTCTCTCCTCACGATCCACACTCCACATTCCATCACGCCAAGCTCATGTTTTTCTGCAAAAAGGCAGGCTTCCGTGGGCCTAATGTTCGAGCGTAAAAAAATGATGACGCCGGATAACCCTCTTGCCCAACGGTTGACGGCTGGCTTGTCAGAACTGATAGCCCTCCAACTACTGCCATATAAACTGGTGGACTCAGAGGCCTTTCGAAAATTTGTGGCCATTGGAATACCACAATGGAAGGTCCCAGGAAGGAAATATTTCTCACAGAAGGGCATCCCAGAGCTATATGGCCATGTTCAGCGGCAAGTGAATGTATCTCTGGTACACAGTGTCGGTGCCAAGATACATCTGACCACAGACACGTGGTCTAGCAAACACGGACAGGGAAGGTATATCACTTTTACTGCCCACTGGGTGAACCTTCTGACAGCCATCAAGCATGTAACCCGTGGCACCCGTGTAGATTTGGTTTTACCGCCACGGATTGCATGCAGGCCTGGCTCTTCTTCTCCTCCTCCTCCTACTCCATCCTCCTCGGCTGACTCCTCCTTTTCCGCTGCTAGCGTCTCTTCCACTGCGCCGCCCAAGCTCCCCAGAACCTTTTCGACATGCCAGGTGAGACGTTGCCATGCCGTGCTGCGTCTGTTGTGCCTGGAAGCCAAGAGCCACACTGGCCCGGCACTCCTTTCAGCTTTGCGTTCACAGGCAGATCAGTGGCTAACACCACTCAATTTGACAGTTGGTAAAGTGGTGTGTGACAACGGTGCCAATCTGCTTAGCGCATTGAAACAGGGCAAAATTACGCACGTGCCATGCATGGCACACGTCTTAAACTTGGTCGTGCAGCGATTCGTTGTCAAATACCCTGGGGTCCAGGACATCTTGCGGCAGGCAAGGAAAATCTCGGCCCATTTCAGAAGATCTTACACGGCCATGGCTCGACTTGCTGACATTCAGCGGCGACACAATCTGCCGGTCAGACGTCTTATTTGCGATTGACCAACGCGATGGAACTCAACCTTCTATATGCTTGATAGGCTGCTCCAGCAGAAACGTGCAGTTAATGTCTACCTGTATGAACTCTGCGGCAGAACAGGTTCTAGGGAGCTGGGTTTTTTTTCACCGCGCCAGTGGCTGTTCATGCGTGACGCATGCAGACTTCTGCAGCCATTTGAGGAGATCACCAAACTGGTCAGTCGCAGCCATGGCGCCATCAGTGACATGGTACCTTATGCCTTCTTTATGGAGTGTGCATTGCTTCATGTAATTGATCAAGCTGTGAAGGAGCAGGAGCAGGAAGATGAGGAAGTCGCAATGCTGGATGAATTCCCGGGGGGGCTACTCTGAGACAAGTGAACAACAGGAGTCTGAAGAGAAGTCAGAGGAGGATGGTGCCGGGGCGGATGAGGAGGAGCAAGAAGAGCATGCTTTAAACCTTTCTAGGATCCCTGTTGTTGTGCGTGGATGGGGAGAGGAGAATGTAGAGGACGACATTATCCTGGATGATGAGCAGGAGCCAGGCCACCACACCGCATCCAGTTTAGTGCAAATGGGGGCCTTCATGCTCCAGTGTTTTAATAGGGACCCCGTATAAAAAGCATAAGGGTCGAGGACCAGTACTGGGTGGCAACGTACTTAGACCCCCGGTACAAACACAAAATGGCGGAAATGTTACCGCTGTCACAGAGGGCTGTCAGAATGGAGCACTTCCAGGCCTTGCTTCGAGAAATGCTGCATTCTGCTTTTGCGTGTGCTGGCAGAGGAGCAATTCCCACTCCCAGAGAAGGAGTTGTGGGTACCAATCCAACAGCGCCTGCAAGAAGAGGCCGGTTTGAAGATGTGTTGGTGACTACTGATATGAGGTCATTCTTTCAGCCGACCCATCGACAGGTTTCATCCGGATCCAGCATCAGGGAAAGCCTAGACCGTCAGGTGTCCGATTACATTGGGTTAACGGCCGATGTGGACGCTCTGAGGAGTGATGAACCCCTGGACTACTGGGTGGGCAGGCTTGACCTCTGGCCAGAGCTTGCCCAATTTGCAATCGAGCTGTTGGCTTGCCCCTCGTCCAGTGTCCTGTCTGAAAGGACGTTCAGCGCAGCAGGGGGGATCGTGACCGATAAGTGTACTCGCCTAGCTCATTACAGTGTTAACTACCTCACATTTCTAAAAATGAATGAGGCATGGATCTCGGAGGAATTCAACACATGTGACCAGTAGACCATGTATATGTCTATAAACTATTTTTTTAATCGAGCACACAGACCTTCTTTCTTCATTTGGCTCACTTCCTTGTCCAAAAAAAGCACACCGTACTATATGCCCGTACCCTCCTGTTTGAAGAGGTTGAGCGGTGTCATATTTCTACTGGGGCTGCTTATTATGAGGGGCTCCCACCATCCCTGTGCTGTGCTGAATTCCTCCTGGGGCTGCTTATTATGAGGGGCTCCCACCATCCCTGTGCTGTGCTGACTTCCTCCTGGGGCTGTACCTCTGCTGTGCATATTATGAGGGGCTCCCACCATCCCTGTGCTATGCTCATTATGAGGGGCTCCCACCATCCCTGTGCTGTGCTGACTTCCTCCTGGGGCTGCTTATTATGAGGGTCTCCCACCATCCCTGTGCTGTGCTGACTTCCTCCTAGGGATGTACCTCTGCTGTGCATATTATGAGGGGCTCCCACCATCCCTGTGCTATGCTCATTATGAGGGGCTCCCACCATCCCTGTGCTGTGCTGACTTCCTCCTGGGGCTGCTTATTATGAGGGGCTCCCACCATCCCTGTGCTGTGCTGACTTCCTCCTGGGGCTGTACCTCTGCTGTGCATATTATGAGGTGTTCCCACCATCCCTGTGCTATGCTCATTATGAGGGGCTCCCACCATCCCTGTGCTATGTTCATTATGAGGGGCTCCCACCATTCCTGTGATGTGCTGACTTCCTCCTGAGGCTGCTTATTATGAGGGGCTCCCACCATCCCTGTGCTATGCTCATTATGAGGGGCTCCCACCATCCCTGTGCTATGCTGACTTCCTCCTGGGGCTGCTTACGGTGCAGGTGTCAGTGCTGTATATCACGGTGCTGGTGTCAGTGCTGTATATCACGGTGCTGGTGTCAGTGCTTTATGTCACGCTGCTGATGTCAGTGCTCTCTATCACGGTGCTGGTGTCAGATCACTCTATAACGGTGCAGGTGTCATTGCTGTATGTCACGCTGCTGATGTCAGTGCTCTCTATCACGGTGCTGGTGTCAGTGCTGTATATCACGGTGCTGGTGTCAGTGCTTTATGTCAGGCTGCTGATGTCAGTGCTCTCTATCACGGTGCTGGTGTCAGATCACTCTATCACGGTGCAGTTGTCATTGCTGTATGTCACGCTGCTGATGTCAGTGCTCTCTATCATGGTGCTGGTGTCAGTGCTGTATATCACGGTGCTGGTGTCAGTGCTTTATGTCACGCTGCTGATGTCAGTGCTCTCTATCACGGTGCTGGTGTCAGATCATTCTATCACGGTGTAGGTGTCATTGCTGTATGTCACGCTGCTGATGTCAGTGCTCTCTATCACAGTGCTGGTGTCAGATCACTCTATCACGGTGCAGGTGTCATTGGTGTATGTCAGGCTGCTGGTGATCATCTCCTGCACCCTCTTCTTTGCCTACCCTGACCTTCCCTCTCCTCCATTGCCTTCATGCGCTCCACAGTCCTGATTTGTCACAATTTCACATATAAAAAAAGAATGCTTGTAGTTGTCGATCCCAGATTCACCTCATACATGTATTATGTCATTGGCCATGGGGTGGGACTATGTTTGCACAGCTAGTAATTATTTTGTGGCTGCAAATTTGACCTGTAGGTTTGCAAAGTTCGCCTCCCATTGAAGTCAATGGGGCCCGCCGTGAACGTTACGGTTCGCGAACTATCAGCCGCGTTCGCGGTCCCTGTTTGCGAAACGTCCCGTCGGAAGTTCGTCCATCACTAGTTGTAGCCCTAACCCCCGAAGGAGCGGCTGAATTTATTGGGCTTACCGTTACCTTCTTCACCTCGTATGCATCTAGGGGTTTCCCAAGGTAGATGGCCCAAAAACTGCAGAGACTAACAACTGATCCACTTAAAGGGATTTTTATTTGCTAAAAAATAGTTAACAACACAGTCTCTCAACATAGGATCAGAGGGTTTAGGTGAAAAGTCCAGGTACTCCTAATGTTAAATTCAGTATGAAACAGTCTCTCACTTTGGATAAATCCAGAGAATAGCCATTCACAATTGGATCCTCACCCTAATTGTATAGTCCTTCTCTCACCAGGCCTAGCAGCCAACAGGGTACTCAAGTCGGGAATAAGTCTCTGCCACAGACTTTGCTGTAGAACATGTGAGGGAAACTTGAACTCTTGTAGAACACTTGTGTGGTACCAGTATCTTGCAGCCGGTTCGGCGATATCGCACGAGATTGGATTCCCTTAGGTCCTTCGGCTTTTCCAGGCTCTTGCGTGGCCTTCTCCTGAAGAGTCCTCCTCTGGATAACTTCACAGTTGCTGGGCCTCTCCACTAACCGAGATGGCACCGGACCACCTCCGAATCCTTTTTTCAGTTTCCTCGTCTCGGGCTAGCCAGCCCCAAGATGTAAAGTTGGGTGGATCTGCACCCCAGGCCATGGAAGTCCTGGGGGCTGGTCAGGAGGACCAGGACCATGCAGTCGGAACATACTTGTGGACCGGAACCCCGAAACACATGACATCTGCACCTTAAGTACCCTCTCCCAGAAGGCGCATGCAAGAGTGACACTCCCACTGGGCTGGTTCTGAGAGAAAGTAACCTTAATGCACCCAACTAGACTGTGTTTCCATGCTTGCCGCAAGTGACAGCACCACCTATGGCTAGGCAGAACACCCGGCAGTCCAATCAGACTGATGCTGTGGTCAAAATTTCGAGTAATCAAACCCAAACCAAAATGCGGTTTAAGGGTAACATTAAATTTAAAAAAACACATAACGCGTGCTCTTCAGGAGCCGGCGCTACATAATCAAATGGTGACTGTGCATTGGGCGCACACTCTGTGGTCACTGTGTCCTTTAGACACAGCTGATCACAGATAGAGGTAAATGGCCAATCACAGCTGCCTTTTAGCATGTGATCAGCTGTGATTGGATCACAGTATAACCAGACCTGCCAGTTATCGGCAGTCTTATCCTCACGCACTGTGATGGTAACACTGTGATGGTAACAATGATAATCAGTGCCCTGATTATCAATGCCTCTTCATCGATTCCACCTATCAGTGCCACCTACCAGTGCCGCATATCAGTGCTCATCAGTGCCTCCTTATCAGTACCCATCAGCACACATCAGTGAAGGAGAAAAATTACTTATGTGCAAAATTTTATAACAGAAACTAAGAAAAACATGTTTCTTTTTAAAATGTTCAGTTTAGCAAAAAAAAAAAAATTTAAATGGTGATCAAATACCACCAAAAGATATCTGTCTCCAAAATATGATACAAATTGCATATGGGTGCAGTGTTTCATGACCGTGCAATTGTCATTCAAAGCGCAACAGCACTGGAAGCTGAAAATTGGCCTGGTGGCCTGTCATTAGGGGGCGCAGCTAGTAATAAAAAATAGATAAAAAATAAAAAAATGTTCCTTTAAGTGTGTGCGGGCACCGGACACATAGATGTTTATGTGAAGTATGACGTTTCATGTGCCTGGGAAGCTTGATTGGCTTCCTTCAGGGTTTCCTCGGGGCGCAGAGCCGTGCGTCCCAACACTCCCACTATACAGTCTTTACAATTATGCTCAGTGTGTTGGTTTATGATTGGTTGAATCTTGGAGGATGTAGGGCTGTGCTTTTAGCGGAACCGCGTCACTTTCGGTTTCGCTGGTCCACTCATTCCCGGTCCAATGGTGGTGAAACACAAGGCAGACACACCTGTACATGTCCCTGCCACTGCGACTGAGCCCAGAGAGCACACAGATTGGACAATGGAGTGCCCGGGGGGGGGGGGGCAATCGCTGCCCGGCCTGCATATAGGTAGGTGGCCATCCATCCACTGTTCTGTCCAGAGCTGCTGATAAGGGGGGGCCCCTGGGCTGTGGGGGGGGATCGGTTCATCCAGAGAGCCGGAGAGACTGTAGCTGGAGGGACTATTTCTTCTATTTCGGCTCCTATTCAGATTTACACTGGCGGCATTGGCTGATAATGGGAATAAAGTCTTGGGTTTCCCTGTGCTTCAGCAAGTAAGTGCTGAGGGAATCAGCAGGAGAATAACAGTGGCGGGCTCAGGTCTGTGCAGCAGTCCATGTTCTCCATCCTTCTCTCTGTGACACAGGAAAGTTGAGGTACATGCTGGGCCAGGACTGGGGGCAGAAGGGGCACCTGCCATGCTATTGTCACTGTCCTGACTTCTGCTACAGCAACACCTTTCAGCTCAAACTTTACTTCCCCTGTCATGTCACATTCAGCTACCCATCACATTTTGCTACCCGCTGGAGTGCGCATACCATATGCGTTCCAACACAGAGCCCCTCGTGGGCTTGCCACGCTTCGCTCGCCACACTTCAGGCATGGCCTCGCTTCGCTCGGCATTAATATAATCAAACTCTATGTCCACTTGGATGGTGGGGCTTGAACCTGGATACCTGAAAAGTGTGGCGTGCATTTGTATTCAGCCCCCTTTACTCTGACACTCCTAACTAAAATCTAGTGGAACCAATTGCCTTCGGAAGTCACCTAATTAGTAAATAGAGGCCACCTGTGTGTTATTTAATCCCAGTATAAATACAGCTGTTCCTTTTAGACCTCCAAGGTTTGTTAGAGGACCGTAGTGAACAAACAGTATCATGAAGGCCAAGGAACACACCAGACAGGTCAGAGATAAAGTTGTGGAGAACTTTAAAGCAGGATTAGGTTATAAAAAAAATATCCCAAGGTTTGAACATCTCACTAGAGCACTGTTCAATCCATCATCCAAAAATGGAAAGAGTATGGCACAACTGAAAATCTACTAAGACATGGCCCTCCACCTAAACTGACAGGCCGAGCAAGGAGAGCATTCATCAGAATGCTCTCCAACCACACTGTGGAGTTGATTTACTAAGACTGGTGAGTGCAAAATCTGGTGCAGCTGTGCATGGTAACCAATCAGCTTCCAGTTTTTTTTATTATCAAAGCTTTCAGACCGGACCATTTTGCTGCCTTAAGACCAGACCACTTTTTGCGATTCGGCACTGTGTTTCTTTAACTGACAATTGCGCAGTGGTGCAACGTGGCTCTCAAACAAAATTGATGTCCTTTTTTTCCCACAAATAGAGCTTTCTTTTGGTGGTATTTGATCTCCTCTGCAGTTTTTATTTTTTGCTCTATGAACAAAAAAAGAGCGACAATTTTGAAAAAAAACTTTTTGCTATAATAAATATCCCCCAACAATATATAAAAAAAACATTTTTTTTCCTCAGTTTAGGCCGATACGTATTCTTCTACATATTTTTGGTAAAAGAAATTGCAATAATAATAATGTTTTTTGATTGGTTTGCACAAAATATATAGCGTTTACAAAATAGGGATAGTTTTATGGCATTTTTATTAACAATTTTTTTTTTTTTTACTAGTAATGGCAGCGATCAGCGATTTTTATTGTGACTGCGACATTATGGCGGACACATCGGACATTTTTGACACATTTTTGGGACCAAATGCATTGATTCCTGTGTAAATGACACTTGCAGTGAAGGGGTTAACCAGGGGGTGGCAGTGTAGGGGTTAAGTGTGACCTAGGGGCGTGTTACTAACTGTGGGGGGCTGGGCTGTGTGTTAGTGAACACTGATCTCTGCTCCAATCACAAGGAGCAGAGATTAGTGTCACTTGTTGCTAGGCAGAACAGGGAGATGCTGTTTACTTCCACATCTTCCCGTTCAACCTCCCAGTGAGATGATCTCAGGTATCCCCGCGGCGATCGAGTCCGTGGGACCCTTGACTGGACTCACGGGGGTCCCGACCGGCGTACGCACGCGATGGCAGGGCAGCAATTTCAAATGGACGTACCTATACGCCAATTTGTCTGCCCATGCCATTCTGCCAACGTACATCGTGTGCCGGTCAGGAAGGGGTTAATTGAACAAGCTGAAGAAGATGATTGGCTACCATGCACAGCTGCACCAGATTTTGCACTCTCCAGTTTTAGTAAATCAATCCCACAGTGTGGTTGGTTAAAGGTTGTAGAAGTGCAGGTAAGGCCGGGTTCACACTGGTACGACAAATGCTCTGACATTGGGAGCTCATGTGCATGATGTGTGAAAATCAAGGTTTCCCTATGGGAGCCGTCTTAACTGGTCCGACACAAGTCGGTCCGATTTTGAAAATACTCCCTGCACTACTTTGGTCCGACTTTGATCCTACTTCAGCCCACTGAATATCACTGAAGTCGGATCAAAGTTGGATCACCGTCTTAACTGGCCCGACTTTGGCATGCGACTTGTGCTCTGAGGATCTTGAAGGGGAACTCCATGTCAAATAAAAAAGAAAAAACGGCGTGGGTTCCCCTCCAAGAGCATACCAGGCCCTTCGGTCTGGTATGGATTTTCAGGGGAACCCCCACTCTGAAAAAGTGGTGTTGGGATCCCCCCAAAATCCATACCAGACCCTTATCAGAGCCCCCGGCAGGTCAGAAAAGGGGGTGGCACCGAATGAGCGCCCACCCCCGAACCATACCAGGCCGCATGCCCTCAACATAGGGGGGTGGTTGCTTTGATGAGGACAAGGGCCTCTTCCCAACGACCCTGGCCATTGATTGTCAGAGTCTGCGGGTGGAGGCTTATCGGAATCTGAAAGCCCTCTTTAACCCCCAGATCCCGGCCTCCCACCCTATGTGAATGAGTATGGGGTACATAGTACCCCTACCCATTCACCTAAAAAAAGTGCCAAAAATAAAACACAGTACACAGGTTTTTAAAGTAATTTATCAAGCAGCTCCCATCTCTTCCGACTTCTTCTCCCCTCTCTGGCTCTTCTCCGCTCTCTCCGGTTCTTCTCCCTCTGTCCGCTGTCTTCTGCTGGGTCTTCTCCGCTGTCTTCTTGCTCTTTTGCTTGCTCTTCTCTGCTGTCTTCTCCCTCTGTTCTTCTTCCGATGTTGACTCAATGCTCTCTCCTGCTCTAATGCCGGGTGCGTGAAGTGCCACTAATATTGGCATGGGACGGGGTCACCGTGTGATGTCATCCAGAGGCCCCACCCCTTATGATGTCACTGCCCGGGGGATGATGGGCAGTGATGTCATAAGAGGCGTGCCTCCGGTGACCCCATCCCATGCCAATATAAGTAGTGGCACACCACGCACCCGGCATTAGAGCTGGAGAGAGCGTCTACATCGGAAGAAGAAAAGAGGGAGAAGACAGTGGAGAAAACCCAGCAAAAAAGCGAGAAGATAGCGAAGAAGACCCAGCAGAGGCAGAAGACAGCAGACAGAGGGAGAAGAACCAGAGAGGGGAGAAGAACCGGCATAGGCAGAAGACATCAGTGGAGGAGGCAGAAGAGCCAGAGAGGGGAGAAGAGGTCGAAAGAGACGACAGAGCTGCCTTAATAAATTATTTTAAAAACATGTGTAATGTGTTTTAGTTTTGACACTTTTTTTGTACCCCATACTCATTCACATAAGGTGGGGGCCAGGACCTTGGGGCCCCCTTGTTAAAGGGGGCTTCCAGATTCCATTAAGCCCCCTGCCCGCAGACTCCGACAACCAATGGCCAGGGTTGTCGGGAAGAGGCTCTTGTCCGCATCAACAAGGTGCTTTGGGCCCCCCTGCCCCAAAGCACCCACCCACCCATGTTGAGGGCATGTGGCCTGGTACAGTTCAGGAAGGGGGTCGCTCGCTTGTCCCGACCCCCTTTTCTGACCTGCCAGGCTGTGTGCTAGGATAAGGGTCTGGTATGAATTTGGGGGAGACCCCCACGCCATGTTTTCTGCACGGTGGCTCCCCTTAAAATCCATACTAGGCCAAAGAGCTTGGTATGCTCTTGGGGGGGACCCATGCCATTTTATTTTATCATTTTGCGTGGAGTTCCCCCTAAAGATTCATACCAGACACAGTGCCTGGTATTGTCAGAGATCAAAGTTGGATCCCTGTTCATTGAAGTCGGACGGATGTCAGTACGACTGTCGTGTCATAATAGTGTGAATCTGGCCTTTGTGATGCGTGTGAAGCCAAGTGTGTCATGTATTTTGATGTTTTCTTGTTACCAGAATGGATTCTGTCATTCTGATATTAATAAAATCCTGATACTATAATAGGCATTGCTATTACATGATGGCATGTTTATGTATGATAATAAATTACACTTTTAAAGGAGCAGCGTTTATGGTTTAAATTCCAAACCCAGAAAGCTAGAACCTCTCGCAGTGGGGCTGTGCCTGCAAAGCAAGGGTTAAAGTGGTAGTAAATTGTCTTTAAAGTGGGGTTCCACCCTAAAGTGGAACTTCCGCTGATCGGAACCCTCCCCCCCTCCGGTGTCACAATTGGCACCTTTCAGGGGGGAGGGGGGTGTAGATACCTGTCAAAGACAGGTATTTACACCCACTTTCGGGCATTGACTCCCGTGGGAGTCTACGCCATTTCCTGTCCTGCTGCGCTGTCTGCTGGGACACACACGGGTCCCAGTGACAGCGCGGAGAATTCCTATTGCGCTGCGCTACTCGCGCATGCGCAGTAGGGAACCGGGAAGTGAAGCCGATACGCTTCACTTCCTGATTCCCTCACCTAGAATGGTGGCGGTAGCAGCCGAGGGCCGAGCGATCGATCGGCCTCGGCTGCCGGCATCGCTGGAATCCGGGACAGGTGAGTGTCCATTTATTAAAAGTCAGCAGCTGTAGTATTTATAGCTGCTGGCTTTTAATATTTTTTTTTTTGGTGGAATCCCTCTTTAACCACTTCAGCTCCAGAAGGTTTTACCCCCTTAATGACTAGGACATTTCTTTCGATATAGCACTGCGTTACTTTAGCTGACAATTGCGCGGTCATGTAACTCTGTACCTAAATAAAATTGATGTCCTTTTTTTCCACAAATAGAGCTTTATTTTGGTGGTATTTGATCACCTCTGCAGCTTTTATTTTTTGCGCTATAAACAAAAAAAAAAAGAAAATTTTGAAAAAAAACACAATATTTTTTACTTTCTGCTATAAAACACATCCCAAAAAATGTAAAAAACTAATTTCTTCATCAATTTAGGCCAATATGTATTCTTCTACATATTGTTGTTAAAAAAAAAAAAAAAATCCCAATACGCGTATATTGATTGGTTTACGCAAAAGTTATAGTTTCTACAAAATAGGGGAATGATTTATGGACACTTTTTTTTATTATTGTTTTTACCAGTAATGGCAGAGATTTTTAGTGGGATTGCGGTGGACAAATCTGACTCTAAGTGAAGCTTTTTGGGGACCAGTGACATCAGTACAGTGATCAGTGCTAAAAAAATGCACTGACACTGTATAAATGACACTGGCAGGGACGGGGTTAACATCAGGGGCTCAAAGGATTAAGTGTTTTCCCTACAAGTGTTTTCTAACTGTGTGGGGGGTGGACTGACAGTAGGAACACAGAGATCGCTGTTCCTGATTACTCAGAAAAGAAGATCTCTGTGTATTTCCCTGTCAGAACAGGGATATGCCTTGTTTCCATAAGCAGATCTCTGTTCTGCCTCTCTGTGGAATGATCGTGGGTGGCCGCCAGACCCGCTGTTTGGCTCCTGTTCCGTGCAGCGGGCACACACGCACACACAGTGTCTATTGCACGAAACAACATACAGGTATGTTGTTTGGCCCAATAGAGCCACCCTGCCGCAGTATATATGCAGTGGGCAGTCTTTAAGGGATTAAAAATATTGCTGACAGGCAGTTTTGTGCTGCACGCGAAGCTCAGTGAGCGTTTATAGCCCCGATCTGTGCCTCTACGATGTGACTCCCTTGCACATTTGTGAGTGACAACATCACGGCCCAACCAATCAAGTGGCCAAAGGCACGGAACCCGGAAGGAAGACTGGATGAAGATGGAATCCCCTGGACCTTCTAAATCCTATACAGCACATCGCTGGAGAGCTTTACTATAACTTGAAACGCTCATTTCTGTCCAGAGGATGGTGAAAGAGCTTTTATTTACTGATTTTCCGCTCCCCTGGCAGACAGCAATCCCTCATGCTCCAGCTGTGTAGTATGGACCCTGCATTGATCTTGATGGTGTTAGAGGTCCTTAGACCACCTGAGCGTGGCTGTGGTCTAGCAGTGCAGAGAAGTCGAAAGGAGCAGAGGATCGAATAAGTAAAAAGTGCTTTTCAAAATCTCTAGATCTAAACGAGCGGGTTTAGTTTAGTTTTCCTGGAGTCCAAAGATGTCACACATAATTTAACCATCCCCTTCACCACACCCAAACTCATGGCCCAACTGACACACACTGAATTGAAATGCACTTGTGTTTTGGATTATCTCTTTTTGGCCTACTTTTGAAATGAACTTTGTCTGGATGTGCAGGAGCAGTCATTGAACACTGATCTAGTGCTAGACTTTGAAATGATACAGTCCAGAATGCACTGAACCATGGAAGCACCCTATGGGGTTGGTTTATAGAACTGAGGCCGGGTTTACATATATGCAAATTGGATGTGGGTTTCTGCTCTCAATGGAGCCGGTGTCCTATCATATATCTACCCCCATCGGATAGTGTCCGCTGTGTACTGCACATGCGCAGTACACAGCACACACAGATTCCGAAAATAGCCGAGGATGAACGGCGCCTGCGCCGTGAGTCCAGGTTCTATCCCCACCATCCAAGTGGACATAGAGTTGGAATATAAAAGAGCCGAGTGCAGAGAGGCTGAGCCCAAAGCGTGGCAAACTAAGTGAGCCCGCGAGGGGCCCTCTAATTTTCCCAACCCTATGTCTGCTTGGATGGTGGGGATACCACCTCCATTCACGGCGCAGGCGCCGTTCATCCTCTGAGATTTTCCGAAGCTTCTTCTGCCCCGTACTGCGCATGCAGACACTATATGATGGCAGGACACTATCTGCCAGAACACCGGCTCACACACCTCCAGGGTGGCCGCAGTCTGCATTGAAGAAGGGTCCTGTGCATCTGCTGTATTAAATGTTTATTTGATTTAACCACTTGCTTACTGGGCACTTAAACCCCGCTCCTGCCCAGACCAATTTTCAGCGCTGATGCAGTTTGAATGACAATTGCGCGGCCATACAACACTGTACCCAAATTAAATTTTTATAATTTTTTTCCCACAAATAGAGCTTTCTTTTGGTGGTATTTAATTACAGCTGGGAGTTTTATTTTTTGCTAAACAAACAAAAAAAGATGCAAAAAAAAAAAAAATCATGTTTAATAGTTTGTTATAAAATTTTGCAAACAGGTCATTTTTCTCCTTCATTGAAGTGCGCTGATGAGGCAGCACTGGTGGGCACTGATAGGCTGCACTGGTGAGCACTGATAGGCTGCACTGGTGGGCACTGATAGGCATAGTTAAGGCGGCACAGATAAGGTGGCACCGATAGGCACAGATAAGGCAGTACTGATGGGCACAGATAAGGCGGCACTGATGGGCAAAGATGGGCACAGATAAGATGGCACGGATGGGTGGCACTAAGGGGCACTGATAGGTACCACTGATAGATGGGACTGATGGGCCTGATAGGTGGCACTGATAGGTGGCACTGATGGGCGGCACTGATGGGCACTGGTAGATGACACTGATGGGCACGGATATGTGGCACTAGGGTGCAGCACCGTTGTTGAGGCAGATTGTGGGCACTGATGGGTGGCACTGTGGGCACTGATGGGGGGCACTTTTTAATTACTGAGGTGGCACTGGCAGGGGGCAGGTGGGCACTGGTAAGCTGGCCGTGATCGGGACTGATGTCCCGATCACGGCCGCCGGTGATCGGCTCTTTTTTTTGTCAGCGCGAGGAGGAAAAATAGCCGATTACTGACTCCGTTGAATAACACATGATCAGCTGTCATTGGCTGACAGCTGATCACGTGGTAAGGGGACGGGATCGACCCCTTGCTTCGATCCGTGATCAGGCGAGTCTCATAGACTTCTTTCTGTGTATGATCACTATGAGCTCAGGGGTGTTCGCACACTCCACGTGCAGGGCCCGCCAGGAAGTTGGCGCAGTGCTGCGCTAATCTCTGCAGCCGCACATCGGGGAAATGTTTCCCTGCCTGTGATTAGTGCAGTGCTGGGCTGACTTCCTGGCGGGCTCTGCACGTGGAGCGTGCGAACACGCCTGAGCTTATCCTTAATGATCACTTCTCATCACGTCATAGCTGAGCAGGTCTGCAGATGTTCAACTCCCACAATGCAGTAGACTTCCCATATGCTTCTACATGCAGGGGATACAGTCACAGACACCAATTTTAGTCTCATCTGACCACAACACTTTCTCCCAGTTCTCCTCTGAATCATTCAGATGTTCATTACCAAACTTCAGACCGGCCTGTACAGGTGCTTTCTTGAGCAGAGGGGCCTTGCGGTCGCTGCAGGATTTCAGTCCTTCACAGCGTAGTGTGTTACCAATTGTTTTCTTAGTGACTATGGTCCCAGCTGCCTTGCGATCATTGACAAGATTCTCCCGTGTAGTTCTAGGCTGATTCCTCACCATTCTCATGATCATTAAAACTCCACGAGGTGAGATCTTGTATGGAGCCCCAGACCGAGGAAGATTGACAGTTATTTTGTGTTTCTTACATTTATGAATAATTGCAAAAACTGTTGTCACCCTCTCACCAAGCTGCTTGGTGATGCTCTTGTAGCCCTGTCCAGCCCTGGTCTACAATCTTGTCTAACATCTTTGGACAGCTTTTTGGTTTTGACCATGGTGGAGAAATTGAAATATGATTGATTGCTTCTGTGGACAAGTGTCTTTTATATAGGTAACAAGCTGAGATTAGGAGCACTCTCTTTAAGAGAGTGCTCCTAATCTCAGCTCATTACCTGTATAGAAGACACCTGGGAGACAGAAATCTTGCTGATTGATAGGGGATCAAATACATATATCACTCATTAAAAGTCAAATAAATTTATAACTTGCATTTTTATACTATGCATTTTTTCTGGATATTTTTGTTGTTATTCTGTCTCTCACTGTTAAAATAAACCAACCATTAAAATTATAGACTGATAATTTCTTCGTCAGTGGGCAAACATACAAAATCAGCAGGGGATCAAATACTTTTTTCCCTTACTATAGGCTTGTCTAGGCAACTCATTGTTAATTACCCTACTGTTTAATTAGATTACTGTTTATGTTGGCTGTTCCTTAGATGTGCTAATGAGATGACTGTTTACAGTTTGCATTGTTTAGGATAATATGATCAGGCTCTTATCTGATTTTGTGTGGTATATATTCTGTGTGAATTTGCAATAAAGACTTCTAGTTTGCAGCTAAGCTAGTGTCGTCTAGGTCTTGGGTGCAAGTCTCAGCTATAATACCTGGTTCTTGGTTCCTGGTTCCAGACTGGAGGAAACTATATCTTGACAGAGGCACCCAAGCTGGGTGCTGGACGGTCTGTACACTTCACAACCAAAAGAAGTTCATGAAGTCTTGCTCACTTGCCTCCAGTGTCACTCACATCTTCGCTGACAGCTGATGAGAATTTCAACAAAAGAAACAGAACCCCAAAATGCAGGTTTTGTTGCAGAGTAGGACTATTTTAAATCTGTAGAAATGAGTAGGATTTATATCCACTTAAATCACTTCCACATTGAAATGCGTGGCCGAGGCCTTACAGCTGATACATATGAAAAGTAAATATCGGCACCTGTCCTTGGGCTTGTAAATCTTCTTTATTAGATACCCAGGTTAAAGTCACAGATGTAACAGCACTTACATGTTTCAACCATGAATGGCCTTACCCAAAACACCCCCAGGTCTAATAAAGAAGATTTCCAAGCCCAAGGATCAGTTCCGGTATTTACTTTTCAGTTGAATGTACTGTATAGGGCATACAGGAGCCCTTACCGCAACACAATCTACTGCACACAAATATTGGGCCCAGCCAAACTGAGCATGGCGAGTTTTTTCATGTGGACATTACAATCTTATGGTTGTTTGGCTGTTAGCTTATTTTAACCCTTTGGTATGCCCTTGAAAAGGAAAAATGTTAAGCTTTCATTTTCCCTGCTCCACGCTAAATTCATCAAACCATGTCTTTATATAGCTGGCTTTGTATGGAGGGGCACAGTCATGCCGAAAAAGGCCTTCCCCAAACTGTTTCCACAAGATTCAAAGTGCACAATTATCAACCATGGAAAACTGTAAACATACGTTTTGTCCAGATGCTCAGGTGTCTACAATTTAGTAGTAATTGATTTATTTACTACAGGTAATAGCGTCAACAATTACACTTTATATATTTTATGCATTCAAACCCTAAGGCAGACCCGAAATCCACATAATCTCAGTTGTGTAGTATAAGACTCCATCCATTTTTTTTTATAGCACCACGCCTCCTACAGTGTCCAGTTATTATGACTTTTCCACAGAAATAGAAACTAAGAACATACATTAGTCGGTATACATTGGCAGCTTTACCATACACTGACAGGGTAGACAATCACAATGTGAGGTAACATCTTATAAGGACATACATATAATATCTTAAAATGTTGACTATATATATATATATATATATAGGGTTTACTTCTAGAATAGCACAGTATTTTTCATTGTATCAGTGCAAATAACAAACATAACATATACATCAAGCAGCATATCCATTATTATGTATATTAGTAGTCCTAAAAGCAGCCTCCCATGAAGAAAGTATGTAAAAGCCTCAGATGGAAGCTTTATAAACTTAATGGCAGTGCATTAGTACCTGGGAAATTACTGGGAGTGATGTTACAGGCCAGGAACTAGAAAATGGCTACTTCCATCTAAAACGCGTTCCATCTATACAAGTAACTCTCAAAATATTCCTATCGTACACGTTGCTGGACAAGGCCTGAAGTAAGAGGGTACTGTAGCAAGGTTGAATGGTATTAGCGTGAGTAAGTATATAAGTTACCAGCACACCATGGCATGGATGTGTAATCATTAGTTATAACGTAGGTGCAATGTTTGAGGCCATGCAGGAATTCTTCATCAATTGTCAGGCATGTGATGACAAAGAAAACCTGCATAGCTTTGAAATATTGCAACTGCACTTACTGTGATGTGAACTGAACTGATGATTACACATCCATGGTATGCTTGTGACATATATTCTTATCCATTTAAAGTGTCACCGCTTGGCCGGCAAGGCAGGCATTTTATGGACCGTATTCTTCTGCTGATTTTGTAAGTAACTACACTGTCTCCACAATTATTAGGCAAGTGACTCTTTTGACCAAATCATCTTTTGTATGCATATTGTCCCACTCCAACCTGTATAAACTTTAGGCATATCAGGTGATGTGTATGTGTGTAATGCGGCATAAGGAGATCAATGCCCTATATAAAGGTGTGCATAATTATTGGGCAGCTTCGTTTCCTCAGGCGAAATGAGCCAAAAAAGTGATTTAACTTACTCTGAAAAATCAAAAATTGTAAAAAGTCTTTTAGAGGGATGCAGCACTCTTGAAATTGCTAAGATAATGGGGCGTAATTACAGAACCATCAAACATTTTGTTGCAAATAGGCAACAAGGTCACAAGAAACGTTTTTAAAAAAAAAGACGCAAATTATCTTCCAAAGATTTAAGAAGAATCGAACGTGAAGCTACCAGAAAGCCGTTATCCTCCAGTGCTGTCATATTCCAGAACTGCAACCTACCTGAAGTGCCCAGAAGTACAAGGTGTTCAGTTCTCAGAGACATGGCCAAGGTAAGGAAGGCTGAAACCCAACCACCAATGAACAAGACACATAAATTGAAACATCAAGACTGGGCCAAGAAATATCTGAAGACAGATTTAATTTTTCTAAGGTTTTATGGACTGATGAGCTCAGAGTGACTCTTGACAGACCAGATGGATGGGCCTGTAGCTGGATCAGTAATGGGCAAAGAACTCCACTTCAACTCAGATGCCAACAACGTGGAGGTGGGGTACTGGTATGGGCTGGTATTATTAAAGATGAGCTGGTTAGACCCTTTTGGGTTGAAGATGGACTCAAAATCAACTCCCAAACGTACTGCCAGTTTTTAGAAGACACTTTCTTCAAGCAGTGGTGCAGGAAAAAGTCTGCATCTTTAAAGAAGACCATGATATGGACAATGCTCCATTGCATGCATCTAAGTACTCCACTACGTGGGTAGGCAGTAATGCCTTAAAGATGAAAGAATAATGACATGGCCCCCTTCCTCACCTGACCTAAACCCTATTGAGAACTTGTGGGCCCTTCTTAAAACGGGAGATTTACAGTGAAGGAAAACAGTACACCTCTCTGAAGTGTCTGGGAGGCTGTGGTTGCTGCTGCACAAAAAGTTGATTGTCGACAGCTCAAGAAACTGACAAACTGCATGAATGGAAGGCTTATGACTGTTATTAAAAAAAGGGGGGCTAGATTGGTCACTGATTTTTTTGAAAATGACAAAAAATTGTATTTATACATTTTGAGTTGTTTATTATTGTTGGATTTTAGATTAACTGAGAGCACTGCAGTTGTTCTATGATGAAATAAATCCTCAAAAATACAATTTGCCTAATTGTGCACACAGTGTACATGAAGCATTCACTGATAGGCTGTGTTCTTTTAAACATTGAAATGTTGATGCAAAGAAGTAAATGGCTGCCTCCATGATACAAAGGCCGTGCACGCCTTAAATGTCACACATTTGATATATAAGTTTATCAAACTAGTAATTAAAGCTTTGCTGCAGCTGACACAAGCCAGTCACCAAGCTCCGGGTAGTTGTGGCTCTTAGCGCTCCTCCACAGATTCGCACCGTCTCATGACATGATGTTTTCCTTGAACCCGCCACATAAGGCTGCAGAATCCCAAATGCTCATAAGGCTTACAAGCGACCTTGGCAGCCAATCAGCTTCCAGCAGAAACAGGGACAAGGCAGCTGATGACCCTTGTGGAATTCACAACTTCTTGGGTGACAGAAGAAACACCAAGAAATACAGAAGCCAAAGGAGAAGAAGATTATGACTCTCCGTTCCTAAACAATGGTCCTGCACCACCTGCTGCACAGAGCAAAACATATACAGAATACATTTCTACAGAATGATATCACAATATGTAAAAGTACAAATTATAAATGATTAATTATTATACTAAAATGGTGCTGCGGAAGATGAGGGAAGCAGATGTTGAATTGGGTTCTTCCAGCGATGAAGGTTTTCGTTTATGCTGAAAGGGTTGTGAAAGATAGATGAAGTGCAGGCAGAAGGGAACCACTGAAATACCATATACCCCATATACAGTATATGGTTTAGGCTCATTCAGACTAGCAACTGCCAGTGAGAATCTGACTCTTGTCGGCAGAGAAACATAGCCGCTGCTCCCAATTAGAAATCTATGCAGGTGAGCGGTATCCTTGTGTGAACAAGGCCTTATGCACTAAGAAGACAACAGAGAAAGTCAATCCTAATCCAACAATAAATTAAGTAAACTTAAAATAGATGCACAATCAGTAAAATATCATATAAGAAGCTACTCAAATTTTTAATTTTAGTGTTACTAAACCCAGGACTCTGCATTCACTATATATGGTCTCCCACAGTACACAGAACATGGAAAATCTATTATTTTAGTAAATATAAACTGGTAAATACCTTTTCTCATCAGCAGTATATAGCAGTCTTGTGACTGCTATCATTGTTCGGCTGAGCACTGGTTAAAGCTTGTAGGAGGAGTTTTCCTTCTCCTCTGACCATCCTATGAGGCTGCATGACCCCTGACCCTCTGTCTGTACAGTGCTGATTGGCCCTGTGCCGATCACATGCACTCCCCCACCTATAAAAAAGAACTCTAGCAATAAGCACAAAACTGATCATGTGCAGAGTGACTCTAAGGGTCTGTTCTATCAGATGAATTGGATGGAGTAAAAGAAGAGAAGGATCAGAGAAGACAGGATCAAACAGCCTTTTTACACAATGCAGAGGATTAACCCCTTAGGTTCCACTGTGAGTATAACATGAATGCTTTACTGTATATACAGACTGATTTTATTGTTGTGGGTTTAGTAACACTTTTAAATCACTGTAGATCAAGTTTGTTTGTTTTTGCCTTCTTCTGAAGATGCAAATTTTAATTCCTTTTTTTTTTTTTATTGAACTTGATGGATGTGACTTTTTCAACATATCCACGTCAGCCCCGGAAGGATTTACTCTCTTAATGACCAGGCCATTTGTTGCGATATGGCACTATGTCACTTTAACTGAGGATTGCATGGGCATGTGAGGTTGTACCCAAATAAAATTGATGTCCTTTTTTCCCCACAAATAGAGCTTTCTTTTGGTGGTATTTGATCACCTCTGAGCTTTTTATTTTTTGCGCTATAAATAAAATTATAGCAATTTTTTTTAATTTTTAAATATTCCCCCCAAAAAAGTAAAAAAAAAAAATGTCTTCCTAGTTTAGGCCAATATGTATGAGATTGTAGGCCACACACATTCACACCGTCACTTAGTCCAGATACAATCAAATAAATATACCCCACCAAAAGATTGGCAAAAAATGGCCGCGGTAATTTATTGGTTTAACATATGAAAATAAAATAACATTATATTCTTTTTTTATTGATAATCAAAACAGCATAACTTTAATGAAACCAAAATTTTTAACTGCTTATTTTTCAGAACTCAAGCAGCATTACCTCATTGTTTCATGGAAGTAAAATGCCCCACAAGTCGGGCTTGAGCATCATGCCTGGCCCCACCCCACTACCGCTCTTGTTCAATCCAATATTGCAAGCCTAGGTTGAAAATATTGAGACCCACATCTGAGAGGTGGGCTCCATCTTGCCTTTACAACCCCTGAATACCACCTTCCAGGTCTACTTGTCGGTATGACAGCCCACCAATTCTAGGCATGAACTTTTCCATAGCTCTATTTATTCGTTTTCAAAGAGGACAGCCAGGAAAGGCGAGGGATAATTTCCGAAACACTATGATCGTACCTGGAGAAGTAAGAGTGAAACGATGGAGATCTCTCTTGATCATAAAAAGCGAATCCAACGTTCTGATATTGTCCAAGTCATTCCCTCCTAAATGTAACAACAAAATAGGCCAAAACTGACATAACCTGGATAAATGAAAATAAAGTTGGTGCCACTGTAGGCCTCTCACTCCCTTCCCAATACACCTGAATGATTCTGAATACAGAGACAAATTTGTGGAATAACTACATACCCGCTCATTTAAGCACCGAATAAATAAACAAATGTTCCAGAATCCATACTGTACAAGGCAGACCTGAGGGATTTAAACAAACAAATTAGGCCTAATATTTAGCTTAAAGCAATTGGATTTCCACCTCCCCATTTCCTTAATAGCTTTCCTGGCCGCCTCTGACGCTGCTCCTATTCTAAATGAATGGGAAGAGAACCTCTTCCGCCGCCGATAAAAGTGGTCTTGCGATTGTAGATGTCAAGGAATCTGGCCCAAAATCAACATATCCTCCTTAAGAGAAGTCGCCAATCTGATGTGGGCGAATGGCGAATTTACGCCAGATATAGCAAAAAAAAAGGCACCACGAAAAATGCGACCCACTGGCATATTCCTGCATGCAAAAGTTAAGATGCCCAAAAGAGATCGCATGTCTTTCAGAAGCATTTTCTTCTTTCGAACTGGTAACTGTCTGCGTAGCAGTGCTTGTGGCTCTTCAATCATGCAACAGCTGTCTTGCTCCTGTACTCTGACTGTGTGTGGGGAGAGCGGACGCCCCCTCCCTGCTCCCGCAGCAGGCTGCCCAGCCTTCCGCCTCTTCTACCCGGTGACCTGGAACATGTCCTCTTCTTCCTAGAGGTGCGACCCGCTGTTTCTCCAATGTTATCTTTGGTGGCCGCTCCCTGCCGCCATGCTCCGCTTCTGACTGCTCCTCGGCTATTGTGCTCCTTTCAGGTGGCTGTCTCCGCCGTGTTCTCACATGCTGCAGCTGAACCGCTGCCCCTTGCTCCATGTCACCATGCTGCTCCCGCGAAGCCCCAGCCATACCTTCTTCCATGTCCTTTTCCTGCTATCCTCCATTCACAGCTTCACCCAGTGCCAGGCAACGCCACAGCCATTCTTCTCCTCCCTCGCTGCCAGCTTTCTCCAAGAGTTGCTTAAACAGAGACTCCATAACTTCAGTGAGAGGGGCAGAGCTCTTCAGCTGGTGCTCCATGCAGGAAAATGAGAAATTCCCAGCCCAGTAGTTCCCTATAAAGGCTTCCCAGATTCCAGCACATTTCGCAGCATCCCATTGGCTAGCTACTGTTCCTGGATTTAAAGCTGCAGTACCCTTTTAATCCTGCATTTAACACAAGGAATACCATTATTATTAACCCTATTTACACTATAAAGAATGTGGTGGCCACAATCCCAAGTAAGTGGGCTCATATTGTGCCCTCTTTTCCATTCTACTACATATTTTTGGAAAAAAAAAATCAGAGTAAGCTTATTTTTATAGATTTGCACAAAAGTTATAGTATCTACAAAATAGGGGATAGATTTATGGCATTTTTATTATTATTTTTACTAGTAATGATCTGTGATTTTTAGAGGGATTGTGGTGGACAGATCGGACACTTTTTTGGACCCAGTGACATTTATACAGTGATCAGTGCTATGAAAATGCACTGATTACTGTATAAATGACACTGGTAGGGAAGGGGTTAACACTAGGGGGCGATCAAGGGGTTAAGTGTTCCCTGTGAGGTGTTTCTAACTTTGGGGGGAGTGGACTGATTGGGAGTACACAGAGATCGCTGTTCCTGATCACTAGGAACAGACAATATCTCTCTACTTCCCTGTCAGAACGGGGATATGCTTTGTTTACACTGACAGATCCCCATTCTGGCTCTCTGTGAAGCGATCGTGGGTGGCTGGCAGACATAGCGGCTGTCGGCCACGTGCACCAGCTCTGGCATGGTGCTGTGCACGCGCCCATTGTATCTATTACACAAAGTGCAGTATAACTGCGGCAGCTGGTCAGCAAGTGGTTAAAAGAGGAGTGTGACCAAAGCTTGTGTGGTCATACTTCTCATGTGGGTCAGCGAAGTGCACTTATCTTTGTACTCCTGCGATCCAGTATCCGCAGACAGTGGCTGACATCACAGAAATGGTCCAGCCTCTGAGAGGATCCAGACAATAATGTTGGGATCCACCCAAATGTCTGACTGGCAACTGGAACAGCCTCTCAGCGCATCCCTCAGCCACTTTCACCCCCTCCCCTGCCCTGACACTAGAGGGGCAGAGCAAAGAGCGGTCCCAAGAACTGAGCGATCAGCAGTCACATGATTGCTCAGTTCTCAGGCTCAGAGGCACCGGGGGCAGCTGCAGGCATATAGGTGAGCATAAATGCATATAGGTGAGTATAAATATTTGTTATTTTCAACTCCCACGCATCTCCTTCAACGGGGACAATCTATAATTTTGAGGTATCAACAGGAGGTGAAACCTTCCATTAACGGCTTGTGCTCCAGTGATGGGGGATGGTGGTTAGCTTGCCGATCAACCTCGATCAGTCAATCGGCAAGCTAACCACCACCCCCCATCGCTCATTCGTCTGCCCACCAGCCCCGCATTTACCCCATCTAGGTCGCGGGAAGCTTCGGAGGCTTTACCCTGCGCCTCCTCTTCGGCGGCCAATACGATCGCTTCTCCTCTCTGGTCTTAAGATCTGCTTCATGATGAGAAGCAGGAAGACAATAGCGAATATTAATTTTCTATTGCCACACAACTGGGTGGGCTCAGGGTGCAGTGCTCTGGGGTCCCTACAAGCCTGCCCAATTTACGCTCTTACACTCTTAGCCCAACTCAAACTTGTACAGTCTCAGCCCCCCTACATAGGCACACACACATGTACATACACTCAGATACACACACGTACACAGGCACCCCCCCCCCCCTTTACTTGTAGAACAGCCCTTTCTTCTTAGGCGGTGTTCCTGGTTCCAGCTCTTGTGCAGAACACACGAAGGGTGCACATGCAGGGATTTACCAAAGGTGGCAGCATAGAGCCCGATGTGAGAGCTCAATTACACACACATTCCGAAACGCCAGCGCAGCCACAGAGCCCTCCTGCACCCACCCCTGCCTTCACCCATCTCCGCCACACAGCCGGGCCCTTCTAGCCACACGAGGCCTCGGGCCACTTACTAGTGTATGGGCTCTGTACCCCCCTGATGGCGGCCCTGCCCGCCAGACTGCCTGTGCCCGCTAATTCCGACTTCCTTGCCCCACTGCTACTTCTATTTGTCTGGCTCTGATGGGGCCCCAGAACTGCCCGCTCAGTAAGATGGCCCTGCCCCTCCGTACAGGAGACCCATCACAATTGGGTAGTTGTATTTGGTCAGCTGCATGACTTCATTGGATCTCAATCCTCATTCATTGTTTTTAGTCTCAATCTGGCTCCCATGCTCAAACATTGAGGTAGGACCCAACAATTTGGGGGTATTCGCCAAATGTTTGATTGCAACCATATGTGTTACACTGTAATAAGTTTGATGCTATGATTTTCTTTATACATATATAATACTAATATTTGTTTTCTTTTTTTTTTTTTATTAAGCTGTGATTGACACGTTTGTCTATATATTTAGTAGATGAATTCCTCGTTTTTTCCTGAAGAAAGAACCTATGTGGTGAAACATGTAGAACTATAAATGTGGACACAGTGAATAAATATTAACAATGAGGTGTTTCCATACACCAGTGGATATGGTTGTATTTGCATTATTTTTATGATATTGTTAATTTAATAAAACATCATATATTTTTATATCATTTTGGTTTATGTATTTATCTTTAAGATGCCCCTATAAAGGCTCAAATTTTTGTTCTCTATATACAAACAAGGGATGTTGGTGCCATATGTATTAAAATGTTTGATACTTGCCTTTGACCACAAAACCTTTTACTATTAGTTATTGTGTAATCTAGCATGTTGTTTTTTCTCTACCCTAATTAGTAACACAACTTTGTGAAATCTCATTTGGATGATTATTATAATTTCTCATTGACAGTACTTACTATTGTTCCTTTATGTTTCATCTTTTATTTGTATGTATTTTCTCTGGTGAATGTGATGTTGACAGCAGTGAGTGTATAAATCAGACAGTGTTGCCGGTTTCTATACTGATTTCCATACTGAGTGCTGTTGGATCACTCGGGTCATATTGAAGTACATTGTGCCATGAAGCTATAACAGACCTTCTCTGCTGGGCTTTATCTAAAGTATAGGAGCAGATTAGCATAGTATAAGAGAAGAGGACATAGCGATCAGCCCCCGAGCAGATCACATAAAGGTCACAACTGTCTTTGTGCATTAATCTTCCTCTGCTCAGACTGATTAGACAGCTTCATGTTCATTCTCTTATCCACACAGAAGATTTGCCCAATTTTATTTTATTAATTTATGTGGCATTGACATTCAATACAGTATAATGCTCGATTCACATCTATGCATGTTGCTTTTGAACATTTCTGCAGTGCTTTTTTGCGGTGCTTTGGACATGCATTTTTTTCTACATTGTATATAGCTGGTTGCTAAGAAGGAGGCCAGGAAGCCAGCCACCGCGTCCTTAACAACCGATGAGTCACCGGCTGTCAGCGGCTTCCCCGCTGAATGTAAAAAAAAAAAAAAAAAAAAAAAAAAAAAAGAATTGCTGGCTAAAAAAACCCAAGTGAAAATAAAACAGTGTGGGGTCCCACCCACCCCTCCAGGTCCATACCAGGCCCTTGGGTCTAGTATGGATTCGGGGGGGACCCCCTCACGCCAATTTTTTTTTTTTAAAAGGCGTGGGGGTCCCCCCCCCAAAATTATACCAAACCCTTATCCGAGCATGCAGCCCGATGGGCCAGGAAAGGGAGGGGACGAGCGAGTGACCTCCCACCCCCTCCTGAACCATGCCAGGTCGCATGCCCTCAACATGAAGGGGGGATGAGTACTGTGGGGCAGGGGGGATCTGCTCCCCCCACCCCAAAGCACCTTGCCCCCATGTTGATGGGGACAAGGGCCTCTTCCCGACAACCCTTGCTCGGTGGTTGTCGGGGTCTGTGGATGGGGGGCTTATCGCAATCTAGAAGCCCCCTTTAACAAGGGGCCCCCAGATCCTGGCCTCCCCCATGTGAATGAGTATGGAGTACATTGTACCCCTACCCATCCACCAAAAAAAAAGTAGTGTAGTGTTAAAAAATACAGTAGAAGGTTTCTGACAATTCTCTTATTAAAAATATCTTCTTGTTCCTCCGGTTCTCCTCCATATTCTCCCGCATCTTCCTTCTCCGGGCTTCTTCTTCTGTTCTTCTTTCTCTGCCGCCGCTCCCGCTGACGACCCTCCTCCGATGCTGCATCCCACTGATCTGTTTACGCCGATGTCAAGCATTTCTTAGATAATGTTGGGGGCGTGGCCATTGGATTACATCACCCCGGAGGCCCCACCCCTTTGTGACATCACTGCCCAGGACATGATGGGTCCGTGACATCACAGGGGCAGGGCCTAAAGATGATATAATCTGATTGCCACACCCTCATCCTTATCTAAGAAATGCTCGACATCAGCACGGACAGATCAGCGGGACGCAGCATACAGTGGTGTGAAAAAGTGTTTGCCCCCTTCCTCATTTCCTGTTCCTTTGCATGTTTGTCACACGTAAGTGTTTCGGAACATCAAACCAATTTAAACAATAGTCAAGGACAACACAAGTAAACACAAAATGCAATTTGTAAATGAAGGTGTTTATTATTAAAGGTGAAAAAAAATCCAAACCATCATGGCCCTGTGTGAAAAAGTGATTGCCCCCTAAACCTAATAACTGGTTGGGCCACCCTTAGCAGCAACAACTGCAACCAAGCGTTTGCGATAACGTGCAATGAGGCTTTTACAGTGTCCTGGAGGAATTTTGGCCCACTCATCTTTGCAGAATTGTCCTAATTCAGTTACATTAGAGGGTTTTCGAGCATGAACGGCCTTTTTAAGGTCATACCACAACATCTCAATAGGATTCAGGTCAGGACTTTGGCTAGGCCACTCCAAAGTCTTCATTTTGTTTTTCTTCAGCCATTCGGTGGTGGACTTGCTGGTGTGTTTAGGATCATTGTCCTGCTGCAGAACCCAAGTTCATTTCAGCTTGAGTACACGAACAGATGGTCGGACATTCTCCTTCAGGATCTCTTGGTAGACAGCAGAATTCATAGTTCCTTTTATCACGGCAAGTCTTCCAGGTCCTGAAGCAGCAAAACAGCCCCAGACCATCACACTACCAACACCATATTTTACGGTTGGTATAATGTTCTTTTTATGAAATGCAGTGTTCCTTCTACGCCAGATATACTTGGACACACACCTTCCAAAGAGTTCCACTTTTGTCTCATCGGTCCACAGAATGTTGTCCCAAAAGTCTTGGGGATCATCAAGATGTGTTGTGGAGAAATTGAGACGAGCTTTGATGTTCTTTTTGCTCAGCAGTGGTTTTCTCCTTGGAACTCTGACATGCAGGCCATTTTTGCCCAGTCTTTTCCTGATGGTGGAGGCATGAACGCTGACCTTAACTGAGGCAAGTGAGGCCTGCAGTTCCTTGGACGTTGTTGTGGGGTCTTTTGTGACCTCTTGGATGAGTTGTCGCTGCGCTCTTGGGGTAATTTTGGGCGGCCGGCCACTCCTGGGAAGGTTCACCACTGTTCCATGTCTTCGCCATTTGTGGATAATGGCTCTCACTGTGGTTCACTGGATTCCCAAAGCTTTGGAAATGGCTTTATAACCCTTTCCAGACTGATAGATCTCAATTACTTTCTTTCTCAATTGTTCCTGAATTTCTTTGGGTCTCGGCATGATGTGTAGCTTTTAAGGATCTTCTGGTGGACCTTACTGTGTCAAGCAGCTCCTATTTAAGTGATGCCTTGATTGTGAACAGATGTGGCAATAATCAGGCCTGGGTGTGGCTAGAGAAATTGAACTCAGGTGTGCACAACCACAGTTATAGTATGTTTTAACAAGGGGGGCAATCACTTTTTCACACAGGGCCATGATGGTTTGGATTTTTTTTCACCTTTAATAATAAACACCTTCATTTACAAATTGCATTTTGTGTTTACTTGTGTTGTCCTTGACTATTGTTTAAATTGGTTTGATGTTCCGAAACACTTAAGTGTGACAAACATGCAAAGGAACAGGAAATGAGGAAGGGGGGCAAACACTTTTTCACACCACTGTATGAGGAGGGTCGGCGGCGGCAGAGAAAGAAGAAAGCCAGTAAATGAAGACAGAAGAAAGAAGAAGAGTGGAAGTAGAAGCAGCGGGAGAAAGAGAAGCCCAGAGGAGCAAGATGCGGGAGAAGATGGAGGAAGACTGGAGGAAAAAGAGGGGAAGAAGATATTTGGAAAAAAAAGACTTGTCAAAAACTGTCTACTGTATTTTTAACACTACATTACTTTTTTTGGTGAATGGGTAGGAGTACTCCTTGTTAAAGGGGGCTTACAGATTCCGATAAGCCCCCCGTCCACAGACCCTGACAAACCCTGGGCAAGGGTTGACGGGAAGAGGCCCTTGTACCCATCAACATGGGGGCAAGGTGCTTTGGGGTAGGGGGAGGAGAGGCCCCCCTGCCCCAAATCACCCATCCCCTATGTTAAGGGCATGCGGCCTGGTATGGTTCAGAAGGGGGGGGGACTCGCTTGTCCCCTCCCTTTCCTGGTCTGCCAGGCTGCATGCTCGGATAAGGGTCTGGTATGGATTTTGGGGGGACCCCACGCCATTTTTTTTTTATTCAGTGGGGAAGCCCGCTGACAGCTGATGACTCATAGGTTGCTAAAGAACGTGACGGCTTCCCAGCCCCCTTCTTAGCAACCAGCTATATACAGCATAAAAAAAGCAAAAAAAAAGCAAAACGTAAATCTCGGCAAAACCAAGGTACTTGCATTTTCGATGTTGGTCCACTGAAGTCTATTACACGCAAAACGATGCATTTTGTGGGAAAAAAGTCCCCAACCCTTTTCAAAAATGCAGAGGCACAAAATGCATTGATGTGAACATGTTTCATAGGAATCCATGTTAAAAAAATGGCCCTGCATCTCGGCAAAATGCATCAAAATATGCATTAGTGTGAATAGAGCCTAAAGGGCCCACTGAATATAAACTAGAGGAAAGGTGGGTGCTTGTCCTGAAAACTAAAGTCTATCTGCAAAAAAAAGCTTTAGTTACATTACTTACCTGTAATGAAATATGTCCTACAAAGTGCAAGCCGCTACAGAAACCTTCACTTCACTGCAGGGCTACCCTGTCCTCTTCCTGCTGCTGAACATCAGGTGCTGTCGGGGTTAACAGTTTCCGGCAGTAGTGGGCCTGTCCCCATCGGGATAATCTTTAGGCTACGTTAACAACTAAGTGTTTTGCATAAACGTACAACAGTTCATTTAACCACTTGCTGACCAGCCACCCTCATTATACTGCGGCAGGTCGGCTTGTTCCCCCAAATCACTGTAGGTGCCAGCCGGCCACCCGCGATCACGGGAAAGAGAGCCAGAACGGGATCTGTCAATGTAAACAGACAGACATCCCCGTTCTAGCGATTAGGAGCAGCCATCTCTCTTCTCCTCCAGTCAGTCCCCTCCCTCCACAGTTACGCTTATTGTGACTACATATTGCCCTAAACTGATCAAGAAATTTTTTTGGGCATATTTATTATAGCAAAAAGTAAAAAATATTGTTTTTTTTTTTTTTATAATTGTCGCTCTTTTTTGGTTTATAGCGCAAAAAATAAAAACAGCAGAGGTGATCAAATACCACCAAAAGAAAGCTCTGTGGGGAAAAAAAAAATGACATTCATTTTGTTTGGGTACAGAATCAATTGTCAGTTAAAGCAATCGCAAAAAATGGCCTGGTCATTAAGGGGCAAAATCTTCCGGTCTGTAAGTGGTTAACATTATTTGCTATGAGTCACGTTCACACCTCACATTTTCAACTGATGTGGTATTTGGAAAGGGTCAGGAACTTTTTTTTACCTGCAGCAGTTTGCGCTTTTGGTTCCATAGACTTCAATGGAAATGCACCAGAAACGCGTTTTTAACCTGCATGCCAACAAACACCTCCTCTAACAACAGACTGCCCAGAAAGCCAAGGATGTGATTCATGAAAGCAGCATGGTGAAGACAGAGGAACTTATCAGGCTGGTGAGGCCAAAAAGCCACCTATTCAATACCGCAGACCCAGCCCATAAGGACCGGTCCAAAAGAGATAAGGGATGGATGGAGATAGTCCTGGAAATATATCCAAGATGGGAATCATTCTCCAAAAAACACAATGAAAGTAAATGTAAGTATTGGCTGCACCAACTGTATGTAAGTTCACTATTCCTCCCACTGATACCTATAATGGGAGACTATTTTTTCCCACTGAAACCAATGATGGTCCACTATTCTGCCCACTGACACCAATGATGGCCCACTATTCTGCCCACTGACACCAATGATGGCCCACTATTCTGCCCATTGACACCAATGATGGCCCACTATTCTGCCCACTGACACCAATGATGGCCCACTACTCTGCCCATTGGCACCAATGATGGTCCACTATTCTGCCCACTGACACCAATGATGGCCCACTATTCTGCCCACTGACACCAATGATGGCCCACTACTCTGCCCATTGGCACCAATGATGGTCCACTATTCTGCCCACTGACACCAATGATGGCCCACTATTCTGCCCATTGACACCAATGATGGCCCACTATTCTGCCCACTGACACCAATGATGGCCCACTACTCTGCCCATTGGCACCAATGATGGTCCACTATTCTGCCCACTGACACCAATGATGGCCCACTATTCTGCCCACTGACACCAATGATGGCCCACTACTCTGCCCATTGGCACCAATGATGGCCCACTATTCTGCCCACTGACACCAATGATGGTCCACTATTCTTCCTAATTGGACACTGGTGACAAAAGAAAAAAAAACTGTCAAGGTTTTCATCAGTCTCTATTGCAGCCAAAACGAAAAACAAACAAAACCTTTGTATATACAGTCATATAATTATTAATAGTTTTTTTTCCAGCTTATATAATAGCTGTATTATGTATTATTACACAGGGCTCTGTTGACTGACTGGAGTACCTTTTTTTCTATTCTAGGTTCATGGACTTCACCCAGTACTATTAGTTACTGTGCAATCCAGCTTGTTGTTTTTTTCTTTACCCTAATTAGTAACACAACTTTGTGAAATCTCATTTGGATGATTATTATAATTTTTGATTGGCGCTTTTACTATTGTTACTTTATGTTTCATCTTTTATTTGTATATATTATCTCTGGTGGGAAACCGTTCCTGCCACTGACACCAATGATGGTCCACTATTCTGCCCACTGACAGCAATGATGGGAAACAGATCCTGCCACTGACACTAATGGCAACTTACTTCCTGTGAAATCAAATCTGTCATATATTCCCATTGGCAAAAAAGTTGCAAAAAGCATCAAAAATGCAAAACGTGCCTGAAAAACAGCCCAGAGACGTAAAGCTGTTAACTCCCATCAGCGCCAGAAGTTCAGCAGAAGTGCAGTGAAGATTTCTACAGAATCTAGCAGCTTGCACACCGTGTGACATACAGTAACTGGTAAGTAATATAACTAAAAAAGGTTTTAGGGCAGAAAGAATTATTTTTAAGGGCCTTTAATGCAAAGTAGGGGCACACAGAGCAGCGATCGGGCACGAGACATGTCACCCTGACACAGCCTATCCCCAATCGGAATAAAGAGCCAATGACGATTGGTTCTTTACCACGCTACCGGCTGTGTCTAATCACAGCCGGGCACAGAATGTAAAAAAGCCACGGTAACTAGCTGTTACCAGGTCCTCCTCCTCACACACTGATCGTGTCTGAAGAGGAGATTATGGTAACAGCTAGTTACCGCCCTACAGTGTACACCAAATCACACTGATTGCCCCCAGCAATAAAGAGGACCTGTCATCAGCCCATCTGAGTACCTGTCAAAACCCCTCAGAGTAGCCGAGTACCTGTCACCAGGACATCAGAGTATACGAGTACCTGTCTCCAGCTTATCAGAGTACATGTCCCCAGCCCAGAGTACTTATCTGCAGCACATCAGAGTACCTGAGTGCCTGTTTGCAGCCCATTAGAGTACCTGAGTGCCTGTCTCCAGCCAATTAGAGTACCCGAGTACCTATCGGCAGCCCATTAGAGTACCAGAGTACCTATCTCACGCCCATCAGAGTATCCAAGTACCTATCTTCAGCCCATAAGATTATCAGAGTGCCTGTCTACAGCCCAGAGTACCCAAGTACCTATCTGCAGGCCATCAGATTACCAGAGTGCCTGTCTACAGCCCATCTGAGTACCCGAGTACCTTATCTGCAGCCCATACTTCATAGAATATACCTTGGGGTGTTTGCTTTCCAAAATGGAGTTATTTTGTAGGTAATTCCATTGTCCTGGTGCTCCAGTACCTTCCAAAGTGTGATAGGTAGTAATGAAATTAGATGTGTAATTTATGCTCCTAGAACGCCTGACAGTGCTCCCTGTATGTTTGGCCTCTATAAAAGTCTCACACATGTGGTATCGCCATATTTAGGAGTAGCAGAACATATTTTGGGGTGTAATTGTTGCTATGTACATGCCATGTTTAATTTTCCTTCCAAATTTTCCAGAAATTTGTGGGAAAAAAAATTACATGTTCAAAAGACTCATAATGCCTCATAGAATATACATTGAGTTGTTTGCTTTCCAAAATGGGGTCATTTTGTGGGCATTTCCATTGTCCTGGTGCTCTGGGGCCTTCAAAAGTGTAATAGGTCGTTAGGAAATTTTATGTGTAATTTATGCTCCTAGAACGCCTGATGGTGCTCCCTGCATGTTGGGCCTCTGTATATGGCCAGGCTGGGAAAAAGTCTCACATATGTGGTATCGCCATACTCAGGAGGAACAGCAGAAAGTATTTTAGGGTGTCATTGGAAGTATGCATATGCTGTGTGGGAGAAATAACTTCTTGTTATGACAATTTGGTGTAAAAAAAAAAAAAAAAGAAGTCAATTTGCCCAAGAATTGTGGGAAAGGGTTACAACTTCAAAAAACTTGCCATGCCTCTTACTAAATATTGTTTAAAGAGGAAGTAAACTTCCGTTACTGCCTTTTACCTATAGATAAGCCTATAATATGCACCATTTAGGAGATATTTACATTATATGCAGCCAGTGACATCACTGGCACATGTGCTCTGAAAGAACAGCCACCCGTGCCATTCCATCCGAGCCCTGTGACGTGAACGGCGGCTTCCACACGCAAGCGCGGGAGTGACATCATCCCGGCTCTGGCTAGTCACAGAGCCCGCAAGACGGAAGATGGCTGCAGCTCTGACATTACGGCGCTGTGATAGCTTTGTTTTAAGGTAAGTTTCACATAAAGACTTTACCTTGCAAGGAAAGAAAAAACGCCCAGCGCTATTCATCCGCTTTAAATGAGCGGTAAAGGTACCAAAAACGGGATTTTAATAAGAATTGTTAGCAGCTTGGACATCACAATCTTTGGTTGGTAAAGCACAATTTATTTTATCCAGAGGGCTGCTGGGGATGCTGAAAATCACTTTAGTAATTTGCGTTACATGAGTTGAGTTGCATCTTGATATAGCGCGGTAACCTTGGACTGTCTACTTTTCAAAAAGGGGTAATTTGTGGGGTATTTGAACAGGGGTTTAGTCTGCATAGATTTGCAAATACATGCATAAGCTACAGGCCCCGTCAAGGCACCCGGTTTTCTGTAGTCCCCAACTCTAACTTCTGAGTCTCCACAATGGAAGCACATGGATTTTAATGGATAGGCAGGGGGCAGGTGAGCCTGGAAGGAGCCCCCCCCCCCCCCCCCATATGCTAAGGGGGCAGCCGAATTGCACACAGCTCAAATTATTAATGGGCACTTAAACCCCCTTCCTGGCCAATTTTCAGCTTTCAGCACTGTCACTCTTTGAATGAAAATTGTGCGGTCATGCTACACTGTACCCATCAAATAGAGATTTCTTTTAGTGGTATTTAATCACTGCTGGGATTTTTTTTTTTGGTTAAGCAAAAAATAAAAGACCAAAAACGTAATTTTTCTCCTTTATTGATGGCCACTGATAGGCAGCACTGTTTAGCAGTGCTGATATGCACTGGTAGGTGGCACTGCTTAGCAGCAGTGGGTCTGGAGTCTGCCATGTCCCATTTACTCGAGATGGTAATCAGGTTTTCTTTGGGGATTTTTTTTACAGCGTGAAGAAAAAAAAAAAAAAAAAAAAGACAATTACCTGCTCTGTTTACATCACGTGATCAGCTATCAATGGCTGACAACTGATCACGTGGTAAGGGGTCGGGTCTCATTGACTCGCTGATCACAGAGCCAGGCGCGTAGGCAGATCATGCATGGGGGGGGGGGATCTACATGGACGCCCTACCGGCAATTTAGGCCCACACTGTAGTAGTCTTTTGGCTATAGCGTGGGCGTGAAGAGGTTAGGGAGAACAGATTCCATCAACAGGTTGGCACCCATCATCAGGATCTTCCACAACAAGGGAAGGAATAACCTCCCAGATGATAGAGCTAGATCCCAAAACCAGAGTCAGGTGGGCTTCTAGATGAAGACTGGACAGTCTAATGTTTGTCCCGGAGAAGATAAAACTTTGTCCAGTAAATTGCCAAGACTAACCCCAATTGTCCAAGTGATGTCCAACAACTTCTGAAGGTTCAGGATTTATCCAAAACTCTAACATCTGGGCAGTTAGGGAGACAGCCCTCCAGAGTCCTTGTTCCTTCAAGGAGAGGATCAACACTGGAGTTGGCACCTTGGAGAACACATGAAGAGACTATTAGAAGCCAAATAGAAGGGTCACAAATTGTTAAGGCAATAGCCCCACTGCAAAGCATAGCAAGTGTTGATCAGCTGAAAAAAAAAAATGGGCATTTGTAAGTAGGCCTCTTTTGTCCACTGAGGCCAAAAAGTCTCTGTGATAAAAAAAAAAAGGAGCAAAAACAGATTGATTCCACTCGGAATGTTTTGCCTTAAGATGGTGTGAAGTCTCTGCTTTGAACTAAAAAAAAAAAAAAAAAAAACATTCCATAGCAGAAATCTGGGTGATGACCTATTGGTCCAAGAATCCATAGAGCACCCAATAGAGATTGTAAAGTACTGAGGTGGCACAGGGAGTCAAAAAGTGAGGAGGCAGCAGGGAACATAACACGAGTATGTAACCCTGGGAAAAATCCTTTTGCAACCTGGTGTTTCCAAGTATTCGCAAAAAGCCAACAGGCATCCTTCCACTCAGGAAAAAGGGGGTGGAACCTCATACCAAGGACAGCATCTTGGTAAAACTGGCAGACTTTTGAAGGTGGTTGGAGAACCAAGACTGAGCAGGTCTCGACATGTAAAAGGATGCCCTCTGGGAATAATGGATGGAGAAGACCTGTAAAATTATGCTCCTTAGGCCCTTTCCACTGGGCTAGAGGACAATGAGTTGGTCCGAAAAGGCATTGTCCCTTGAAAGCCATGAAGAGCAAACAGTTCTTACAAGTTCCATGGTCCAACGCTTTAGCCACAGAGCGCAGTCCATATGTTCTGTAACAAGACAGGAAATATCCAACAACCCATTACAGCTAGTTCAGAGCCAGAGGCATTGATCATCTAGAGCAGGGATTTGCAATTAGTGGACCTCCAGCTGTTGCAGAACTACAAGTCCCATGAGGCATAGCAAGACTCTGACAGCCACCAGCATGACAACCAGAGGCAGAGGCATGATGGCACTTGTAGTTTTGCAACAGCTGGAGGTCCGCTAATTGCAGATCCCTGATCTAGAGTCTGTATTAGTCAGATCATGTTTAAGAGAATTAGACTAATCAACCATGGTTTTTCTGTGGCGATTTACCCTGACAGTCAAGCTGTTAAAGAGAACACTGCCATAGAAAGAGCTTCCAGCCTCTAGGCACCCAATGCCTAGTAAACACGATGAGAAAATCAGACGAAAAATACCACTTTCAGAGCGATCGTCCGATAATCTGATCATTAGTGCAGTTTCCGAGACCCAATCCTGTCAGTTCATATTTTCTTACCATCACAATAACCATTAGGCTCAGGGCAAACTGTGACTTCCTTCCGACTTAAATGGTATTTAGGAGCATGTACAAAGGCTAGAATCGCACCCAAGTTGGACCAAAGTAGTGCAGGAACCTTTTCTACAATCAGAGCAACTTGTGTAGCATCAGTTAAGACGGGTCTCATAGGGAAACATTGCATTTTACGTGTCATGTGACTTGGGATCTCAAGTCGGATTCCGTGTTGCAGCAGTGTGAACCAAACTCAATGAGAGAAGAAGTAATGTTTCTTGGCAGCTCTGGACCTGTAACAAAAAGCAACTCTGTGACCACACTAACTGCCAGTGTTATGTATCCGTAAGCTACTGACATTGCACAGTTCTGTCTCTTAGTTGGCAATTCAATGACTGATTTTACTTGCTGCTCCAAGCTTTACATTATGCACTTACAGTATTTTCTTAATCTGCCCAGCTAACAATGTCAAAGAAATTCTAACTAAAACAAAGCTGGCCATACACGAATAGAATTTTGTACCAAGTTTTTTTCTTTGTTTTAAGAATGCTTGTTCAATTATCTAATGCTTAGACTACTTTCACGCGGGGGCGGTGTGGGCATTAGCAGTAAAGCGCTACTAGTCTTAGCGGCGCTTTGGCGTCGCAAGCGGGAAGCTTTTAGCCCCCCAGAAGGGGTTAAAGCGCCCCCTTAGCGCAGCTTTCAAAGCGGCGCCCATTAATTTCAATGGGCAGGGGTGGTGGAGGAGCTGTGTATCCAGTGCTCCCGCACCGCCCCAAAGATGCAGCTTTCAGGACTTTTTTTTCCCGGTCGTGCAAGCGTACCGACCCAGTGTGAAAGCCTGAGTGCTTTCACACTGGGGGGGGTTACGCTTGCAGTTTACAGTCGCTATTGGGGCCACAGAAGAGGCAGTTTACAGGTGTTATTTTTAGGGCAAAAACACACCTGTAAAGCACCTCAGTGTGAAAGGGGTCTTAGTGCGGTGAAATCAGTGTTTGTTTTCGACCGCAGTGACAAGGAAAGTCAAAGGAGTAAGATATACCCCGTATATCTGGAATGAACTCATTTCTAGCAGTGTATGGTGGTTTTCATTTGGTAAAGTCCATTCATTCCAAAATTAGATGTTAAATGGAAACTAAATTTTGAAGTATTTTCAAGTGACATTTTGTCAAATCATTCAATGGACTGAGAATCTTTGTACAAATTTTGTACGAACCCCCATTCAAAAATCTACTAGCGTATGACCATCTTAAGATTGCTTTAACAGCAGCAAACTGTGCATGAATTAAAAGCATACAATGCAAATAAGGTAGCATGGTGTAATCCCTTTAATGACACAATGTATAATTCTACACTTAAAACATCATCATAACAATATAAAAAACAAAACAAAAAAATAAAATAAAAACACAAGAAACTAGAAAAAAATGGGTGTTTATTCACACAGGGTCACAAAATATGGTGAAGAGAACCTGGGGGGTGGGGGGGGGGTCATGGAATATTGCAACAAATTTCATTAGGTGATGGAACTTCCAACTCAACTTAGGAGCAGTTCAAGAGCCAACTGATATCCTCAGATGATAAGTTAAAACATTCAGTCTTCCGGGTGAAGCACATAAAACTGTACTACTTGATGTATTTCTCCATGAATTTCTTGTGGAACTCAGAACGTAGGGTGTCGTTCACAAATCGCTTGTCTTTTTTCATTTCATCCACTCCTTTTGCACAGTTCTTAAACACGACATCATCATCCCACCTGCAGGCAGAGATGTCAGGGATGCAGATTAATAAATACATAGATTTATACAACACAACAAAGAACATGGTCAGATACACTGTAACCTCTATAAAACATGGGTGTGCAATCTGTGGCCCTACAGCTGTCACGTAACTACAAGTCCCATCATGCCTCTGCCTTTGGGACTCATGCTTGTAACTGTCAGCGTTGCAATACCTCATGGGACTTGTAGTTCTGCAACAGCTGGAGGGCCACAAGTTGAGCACCCATGCTCTAATAGGAGCCTACAACAATATCTGCAAATCAACACAATTTAAAGTGTTACTAAAACCAGAACCTGCATTCACTATATCTGGTCTCCCACAGTATACAGGACATGTAAATGCAATATTTTAGTAAATAGAAACTGCTAAATACCTTTTCATCTCACCAAATATATATATATATATATATATATATATATATATATATATATATATATATATATATATATATATATATATATATATATATATATATATAGCAGTCTTGTGACTTCAATCAATGTCTGGCCAAGCACTGGTTAAAGCTTGTAGAAGGAGTTTTCATTCTTCTCTGACTGTCCTATGAGTCTGCATGACCCCTGACTGTCTTGACCGTGCTGGTTGACCCTGTGCTGATCACATGCACCCTCCCAATAAAAAAATAAAATAAAGAAATCTCTCTAGCAATACACACCAAACTGAGCATGTACAGAGTGCCTCCCAGTGCTCTGATCTATCTGTTCTAGGAGATGGAATTAGGGACACTGGAACAAAGGGAGGATCAGAGAAGACCAGATCAAACAGCCTTTTTTACACAATGCAGAAGATTAACCCATTTAGGTTTCACAATGATCGGATGGGAGGGCAGTCAGCTTCCCAGACCACACTCTGTGTCCACTCTGCAGATACTGAGTGGACACGGACCCATCATTCGCTCGCTCTTCTCAGCAGGCTGATCCCCTGCTGAGCAAAGCAGAATCTGCCCCTCATACACACTACTACTTTTGAAATTGACAGCTCAAGTCAGAGCCACTGTACTAACAATCCGATGTTAGTACAACGATCTCCCCTGTTGTGCTACTGTGTTCTGACAGAACACTCCAGTCAGCGCTCCCAGCAACCAACTGGGAGCGACGACTGGGAGTTGGTTGGCAGACCCTTTTTCAAACATGACCCTTCGAAAGAGGCTGGTATACACACAGGCCAACCGTTGGCCCGTTTCTATTGGACCGGGCCAATATCACCTGACATTCGGCCTGCGTGTACTAGGCTTTAAACATACATGAAGCATTAAATGCGTAAACATACAAATGTTAAATAGAAAAACACGCATGAAACAAGCTGAGAAAGAAGATGCATATATAACAATTTTGCAAAATAAAAAAAGTGTAAAATTGTAATCTCCCCAGTATTGAGGCGTTTCTTGCATTCCCTCTTCTCTTTAAAATGGAACACTGCAAGTCAGATTAATATGTAGTCAGGCTTTCCACTGAGGTTGAGAAGGTGTATGCAGCAAGTGTTTTATATTAGATTTCTGCCATTGAAGAGGAAGTAAACTTCCTTGTATTGTTTATACCTAAAAAGGTGAGCCTATGAAGGCGGCTTAACTATGGGTAATGTAAATATCTCCTAAACTTGCACTGTTTAGGAGACATTTACTGTGTACACCACCGATGACGTCATTGGCGCATGCGCTCTGAAGGAACAGCACCCATGCCATTTCTTCAGAGCTATGTGCCGTGACTGGAAGGAAGATGTCACTCGGCTCACAGGGCCGGAGTTTGCGGACCTGGAAGGAAGACGGGCGAAGGTGGATGCGGCCTTCAGCGGTGACAACAAGGGCTTTGTTTGCAGATAAGTTTCACATACTGTGCATACTAGCATATGCCTTTACTTTGCAGGTCAGCAAAAAAAAAAAAAAAAAAAAGGCCCTGCACCCCCCACCACAAAGCACCTTGTCCCCATGTTGATGAAGACAAGGGCCTCTTCCCGACAACCCTTGCCGGGGTCTGCGGGTGGGGGGGGGGGGCTTATCGGAATATGAAAACCCCCTTTAACAAGGGGGCCCCCAGATCTCAACCCCACCCTATGTGAATAAGTATGGGGTACATCGTACCCCTACCCATTCACCTAAAAAATAAAAACACACAGTACACAGGTTTTTAAAGTATTTTATTAAGGAAGCTCTTCCGACTTCTCCCCTCTCCGGCTCTTCTGGCCCTCTCCAGTTCTTCTCCCACTGTCCACTACCTCTGCCGCATCCTCTCGCTCTTTTGCCGGATCTTCTCCCGATGTTGACTTGATGCTCTTTCCCACTCTAATGCTGGGTGTGCGGTGTGCCACTACTTATATTGGCATGGGGTGGGGTCACCAGGTTATGTCACCTGGAGGCCCTGCCCCTTATGACGTCACCGCCCCATTATGCCCAGGGTGGTGACGTCATAAGGTGCGTGGCCTCTGGGTGACGTCAATGCACCCAGCATTAGAGTGAGTGTCAACGTTGGAAGAACGGAGACAGAAGACAGCGGACAAAACGCGGCGGAGGCAGAAGACAGCGGGCAGAGGCAGAAGACAGCGGGCAGAGGCAGAAGACAGCGGGCAGAGGCAGAAGACAGCGGGCAGAGGCAGAAGACAGCGGGCAGAGGCAGAAGACAGCGGGCAGAGGCAGAAGACAGCGGGCAGAGGCAGAAGACAGCGGGCAGAGGCAGAAGACAGCGGGCAGAGGCAGAAGACAGCGGGCAGAGGCAGAAGACAGCGGGCAGAGGCAGAAGACAGCGGGCAGAGGCAGAAGACAGCGGGCAGAGGCAGAAGACAGCGGGCAGAGGCAGAAGACAGCGGGCAGAGGCAGAAGAACCGGAGAGGGCTAGAAGACATCAGCGGAGAAGAACCGTAGAGGGGAGAAAAACTGGCAGAGGCAGAAGACATCAGCAGAAGGGCCAGAGAGGGGAGAAAAACCGGCAGAGGCAGAAGACATCAGCAGAAGGGCCAGAGAGGGGAGAAGAATATTGGAATTGAAGCCAAAGCTGCTTTAATAAATTACTTTAAAAACCTGTGCGTTTTATTTTTGACACTTTTTTTTTTTTTGGTGAATGGGTAGGGGTACAATGTACCCCATACTCATTCACATAGGGTGGGGGGCCGGCATCTGGGGGCTTCCAGATTCCAATAAGCCCCCCGCCGGCAGACCTCGACAACCAACGGCCAGGGTTGTCGGGAATAAGCGCCCCCTGCCCCAAAGCACCCATCCCCCCCATGTTGAGGGAATGCGACCTGGTACGGTTCAGGAGGGGGGCACTTGCTCATCCACACCCCCCTTTCCTGACCTGTCGGATAAGGGTCTCGTATGGATTTTGGGGGTTCCCCTTAAAATGCATGCCAGACCGAAGGGCCTGGTATGCTCTTGGAGCGGGAACCCATGCTGTTTTTTTTTTCCCCATTTGCCGTTGAGTTACCCTTCAAGATCAGAGCACAAGTCGCATGCCAAAGTCGGATCAGTTAAGATGGCGATCTGACTTTGATCCGACTTCAGTGATATTCAATGGGCTGAAGTAGGATCAACGTAGTGCAGGGGGCACTGTATCAGGGAAACATTGAATTTCACACGTCATGCGACATGAGCTCAGAATGTCGGAGTGTTTGTCGTACCAGTGTGAACCCAGCCTAAAGCTGAAGTCTAGACAAGTAGCTGAATATACAAAATATTAACAATCAATAGGAGTTTTAATTCTGTGCAGCCAGCCTTGTGGTCCAGAGACACCTACCAGAAAGTGAAGCAAGGTCTCTTCTACTGCTGTTGCAGCGCAGCCAAGATCACACCTTCAGCTTGCTGACTGGGTAGTGATAGAAATCATCCTTTTGTCAGTATATATTGCATTGGCATTGGTGTTCCGGCAATGGGACTCAAACTTCCTGTCCCGTTCCTGGAAGAATGAGTAGGGTTGAGCACAGCTCAGCCATTTACAGGAAGCATTGTATTCTATGAATGAATACTGAGCTTTGATTGGCTGAGGCAGAGGTCATGACCTCATTCACCTACCTCAGCCAATCAGAGGAAGTTTGCATTAATTTCTAGAATACAAAGCTTCCCAAGAATGGCTGAGCAACCCAACTCAATATTCCCCACAAGTGGGATGGGAAGTTTGAGTCCTAGTGGCAGAACACAGCACTGTGTACGCTATACAGCGCACCACGCAAGCGCACATGTTAGTGCAGTAAATAGTTCATTTGGGCAAGCTTGGCCCAAATAAACCATTTTAAAAAAGACATTAACTGTGGAGTCACGTTTTAACTAATTAGGAAAAACTTGTTATGGGGTTTTTTTTTTCACTTTTTTTTTACCTGGCTGGAGGAGTTCAGCTTTAGTAGATCCAAAATACAATAATACATATGCACCGCCTATAAATACTTTATATGTATTACTTACCTCCGTTTTACTTTAAAACTGGCTTGAGACTGTGCAGGGCCTGTGAGGTTCAGCAGAGGATTGCCACTTAATATATTCTCCATTCGAATTCTCTCCTCTTCCGCTTTCTGCTCTAATTCCTTTAAGTAATCACATAGATGTTGTTAACGGTCACCTTGCAGTGTTAGAGAACATTTATTTTTCTCAGACTAGATGGGGCCATTTTCCACAGAGATTCCCAGTTCTCTGGGTATACTTATTAATATCAGTAGAAGATGCTGTTGCCGCTTATTGAACTGCGATTGTAAAGTTGCCTAAACAAAGAATTATAATAGAACAATGCACCATGGAGGCCAACCTGAAATCATACCAATAGTAGTACCAAAGCTCCTTAACCAGTGATGGTCAACATATTTGATAATTTTCGAAAATCTTATCTAAGAATTTTCATTCGAATTTTGCACAATTAGTGGGTCACAGTAATGGCCGGTTTTCGTGCGGCCATTGAATTTGAGTGATCGGGCACGTTGGACATTTTTCAAAATGAACGGTTTTCGAATTAATGATGTGTGAAGAAAAGAAAAGTTCCCTGAAAGAAAAGAAGATTCCTGGCCATGAAAATTCATTTCTGTAGCAACAGGAGGTGAAATTGATTGGCCAAATTTTTTAACCAAATGGTGGCATCATCGGCTCACAAAAACACACAAAATTTCTGATTTTCAAATGAAAATTCATTCGGAAACTGACCCATGTAGGACCTGCATATGTATGGGGGTTAGATTTCAGTGTAGATGCAAAACAGTGGTAAGAAGAGTTCATTTTTAAAACAAAAAACAAACAAACATTCACCTTGCAGGCATTTGGTAGCTGAGAAAGTATTTGTGAATTTGTTCCCAAACTGCTCCACAGAACACCAGCAGGCCTCAGGTGTGTGCATGGCAAATGGAGTCTAAGGCCGGGTTCACACCGCTGCGATGCGGGAACGCCGCGAATCCGCGGCGTTTTCCCGCATCGCATTACTCCCGCCGGCAGTTCACACTGCCCTATGCGGACGGCTGGGAGTGTCAATGTTATGTTAATGACACCCCCAGATCCGTCCGCATATCGCAGTGCGATCTGCCGACTCGCACAGGAATCGGATCGCATGGTGTGAACCCCCATGCGATCCGATTCTGTTGCGGACCAAAAAAAGGGTCCCGTGCGAGTTTGCTGCGGGAGCGCTGCGAGTTCAGCCATACTATTTGTATGGCTGAACTCGCATCGCTACGGAGATCGGATGTGATTTGCGGTGCGAATCACATCCGGATCTCCCCCCGCAGCAGTGTGAACCCAGCCTAAGGCAGGCTACAGATGATACAAAAATTGCTTGATTGCCTTATCAACACAGCCAGTGTTGATGGGGGAATCCCTCCCCCCAGAGCTATGGTGTTCTCCAGGTAGGGGGACCGGGGAACCGACCCAGTCGGGAGAGCACAGCGATTGCTAGCCGCTACAGCCACTGGCAATAATCGCATGCATTAATCCTCCATCCCGGTTATATCCAAGTCAATAATGGATCAGCTCGAGAACAACCAGCCAGCCCATAGATGCTGAACTGGCCAAGATTCGAACCATCCGTGGCTGGCTTAAGCTATGGCCTCAGGATGGGAATCAGTGGGTAGCAGGATGGTGAAGACTCTGACACTACAACTTCACCCAATCATGCAAAGGGTGAACATCGCTTTGTTCTGCACCACAAATAGTCACAAGTTACAAAACAACTCATACTTACAAATAGAGGGAGACAACAGGAAGTGAAAGGAAATCTACCCCTAGGAAAGGAAAATTCTCTCCTGTAAGAGTTATTATGGGAAAAAGGCATCTCCACAGAAGCTTTATCACCAATCTTCGTTTCCACAACAATCCAAAATTCTCAAAATGCAATTGTCACAGGGACAAAAGGTGACATGAACTCTTCTCAACAGGGGCACAGACAGTAAAAAGAAACATTATAGGGGTGTTAATTACCTACGCTATCCAAAAAACTTTTTTGGGCTGGAGTTGCACTTAAAAAATTGTTCCTGTTCCAACTTAAGACAAACCTACAATCCTCTAATGAGGCCTACAGGGAAGATACGTTCTCACAATACTAATAAAGAGGACCATTACTGTGGAAACTGTGCCCAAAAAAAATCCAAGCAGATGACAAACGTTACCAGAATACTTCCTGCAGCTGATCTTTTCTCCATTATTGCCTTACCATGCCTTGTTCCACACATCACTGTGTGGAGGAGGCCATCGTGGTGGATAAGCAGGACTTTGCTTCCTGTTGTCAAAGCTGCCCTCCCGTGATGGCTGCTCGATAAATATTCTACATCCAGCAAGAGAGGTGCAGAAGGCACAGATACACAGAACGAATGAAGCAGAAGCAAGGAGACCTTGCACTGCAGGTCCTTAGGTAGAGTTTCCTTTCCAGCCAGAAGAACAGCGTACAGCGCAGTAGTGACAATCGATCATTCTCACTCCAAATCTCCTGACATGAGCAATCAGAGGCAGCAGTGCCTTAGATCTCACACTGCAAATACACTGTTAAACGCATAAGGCACAGGAGTGTTTTGCCGTTTTCAGGAGAAATCTTTCCGGGTAGAAAAATTACCATTTGTAACTGTTCCCTATATGACAGCAAATCTTCACTTTAAGTAAAGGTCAACTTTAAATAAGGTGCATTGGGTTGAGCCAGTGTCCCCTACGCAGAGTCTTCACAGTAAGCAAAGTTTTCCTAGCGTTTTCACTCTTGTGCGCCCGCCCCCCCCCCCCCCCCCGCCAAAATCACTGTTTTGTCTTCAGCCCCTTCTGTATATACAGTGCATCCAGAAAGTATTCACAGCGCTTTCATTTTTCCCACATTTTGTTAGGTTACAAACTTATTTCAAAAAGGATTAAATTGATTATTCTCCTCAAAATTCTACAAACAATACCCCATTATGACAACATGAAAGACGTTTGTTTGAAATCTACACAAATAAAAAAAATAAAAAAATGCACAAGCACATAAGTATTCACAGCCTTTACTCAATACTTTATTGAAACACCTTTGGCACCAATTACAGCCTCAAGTCTTTTTCAGTATGATGCTACAAGCTTGGCACACCTATTTTTGGGCAGTTTCTCCCATTCTTCTTTGCAGGACCTCAAGTACCATCAGGTTGGATTGGGAGTGTCAGTGCACAGTCAGTCATTTTCAGATCTGTATTGGCCAGGTGATGAGCGGTGCCTGGTTTCCTCCAGACATGACTCTCGCTATTCAGGCCAAAGAGTTCAATCTTATTGTCATCAGACTGGAAAATTTTGTTTCTCATGGTCTGAGAGTCCTTCAGGTCCCTTTTGGCAAAATCCAGCTGGGCTGCCATGTGCTTTTTATTGAGGAGTGGCTTCCATCTGGCCATTCTACCATACAGGCCTGATTGGTGGAGTGCTGCAGAGATGGCTGTTCTTCTGGAATGTTCTCCTCTCTAAACAGAGAAACACTGCAGTTCTGTCAGCGTAACCATCGGGTTCTTGGTCACCTCCCTGACTAAGTCCTTCCTCCCCCGATCGCTCAGTTTGGCCAGCGAGCCCACTCTAGGAAGAGTCCTGGTGATTCCAAACTTCTCCATTTATAGAGGCCACTGTGCTCATTAAGACCTTCAATACTGCAGAAATGTTTCTGTATCCTTCCCCTAGATCTGTGCCACAAAACAATCCTGTCTCCAGAGGTCTACAGACAATTCCTTGGACTTCATGGCTTGGTTTGTGCTCTGACATGCACTGGTAACTGTGGGACCCTATATAGACAGGTGTGTGCCTTTCCAAATCATGTCCAATCAACTGAATTTACCACAGGTGGACACCAATCAAGTTGTAGAAACATCTCAGACTGGGTTCACACTTGTAAGACAAACGCTCTGACATTGGGAGCTCATGTCGTATGACGTGTGAAAATCAATGTTTCCCTATGGGAGCCGTCTTAACTTGTCCAACACAAGTCGGTCAGACTTTGAAAATGCTCCCTGTACTACTTTGGTCTGACTTTGATCCTACTTCAGTCCATTGACTATCACTGAAGTAGGATCAAAATCAGATCTTTATCCTAACCATCCGACATTGCGTTATTTCCTGCCCCCTGCTGTAGCCCCTCCCAGTGTGTATGTGTTAGTTTCGATTGGTCAAAGGACAAGTTGTACTATCTGAAAAGTCGGATCAAAGTAGTATCCTGTTCATGAAAGTCGGATGAATGTAGGACTGATGTCGCAGAGCAAAGTAGGATGAAAGTTGTACTACTGTTGTGTAGTATAGTGTGAACCCGGCCTCAAGGATGATCAGTGGAAATATGATGCTCCTGATTTTAACCACTTTCAGACCGGACCATTTTGCTGGTAAATGACCAGAGGTCTTTTTACACTTTGGCACTGCGCTGCTTTAACTGGTAATTGCGCGGTCATGCAATGTTGTACCCAAACAAAATTTGCGTCCTTTTCTTCCCACAAATAGAGCTTTCTTTTGATGGTATTTGATTGCCTCTGCGATTTTTATTTTTTGCGATATAAACGTAAAAAGACCGCAAATTTTGAAAAAAAATGATATTTTCTACTTTTTGTTATTAGAAAAATCCAATAAACTCAATTTTAGTCATACATTTAGGCCAAAATGTATTCAGCCACATGTCTTTGGTAAAAAAAAAGTCAATAATTGTATATTTATTGGTTTGCGCAAAAGTTGTCACATCTACAAACTAAGGTACGTTTTCTGGAATTTACGCAGCTTTTAGTTTACGACTGCCTATCTCATTTCTTGAGGTGCTAAAATGGCAGGGCAGTACAAAACCCCCCCAAATGACCCCATTTTGGAAAGTAGACCCCCTAAGGAAATTGATAAGAGGCATGTTGAGCCCATTGAATATTTTATTTTTTTGCCTCAAGCGATTGAATAATGACAAAAAAAAAAATTTTTTTTTTTTTTTTACACAAAGTTGTCACTAAATGATATATTGCTCACACATGCTATGGGCGTATGTGAAATGACACCCCAAAATAAATTCTGCTGCTTCTCCTGAGTATGGGGATACCACATATGTGGGACTTTTTGGGAGCCTAGCCGCGTACGGGGCCCCGAAAACCAAGCACCGCCTTCAGGCTTTCTAAGGGCGTAAATTTTTGAGTTCACTTCTCACTACCTATTACAGTTTTGAAGGCCATAAAATGCCAAGATGGCACAAAACCCCCACAAATGACCCCATTTTAGAAAGTAGACACCCCAAGCTATTTGCTGAGAGGCATGTTGAGTTCATGGAATATTTTATATTTTGCCACAAGTTGCGGGAAAATTACAAACTTTTTTTTTTTTTTTTTTTTTTAACAAAGTTGTCACTAAATGATATATTGCTCACACATGCCATGGGCATATGTGAAATGACACCCCAAAATAAATTCTGCTGCTTCTCCTGAGTACGGGGATACCACATATGTGGGACTTTTTGGGAGCCTAGCCGCGTACGGGGCCCCGAAAACCAAGCACCGCCTTCAGGCTTTCTAAGGGCGTAATTTTTTGATTTCACTCCTCACTACCTATTACAGTTTTGAAGGCCATAAAATGCCAAGATGGCACAAAACCCCCACAAATGACCCCATTTTAGAAAGTAGACACCCCAAGCTATTTGCTGAGAGGCATGTTGAGTCCATGGAATATTTTATATTTTGCCACAAGTTGCGGGAAAATTACAAACTTTTTTTTTTTTTTTTTTTTTTCACAAAGTTGTCACTAAATGATATATTGCTCACGCATGCCATGGGCATATGTGAAATGACACCCCAAAATAAATTCTGCTGCTTCTCCTGAGTATGGGGATACCACATATGTGGGACTTTTTGGGAGCCTAGCCGCGTACGGGGCCCCGAAAACCAAGCACCGCCTTCAGGCTTTCTAAGGGCGTTACAGTTTTGAAGGCCATAAAATGCCAAGATGGCACAAACCCCCCCCAAATGACCCCATTTTGGAAAGTAGACACCCCTAAATTTAGGGGTACACTAGTGAGACTAGGTAATAAATGGCGGGTGCCCTGAAACTATAAAAAAATAACTAACCAACCAGCGTCACCTGTAACAGTTATATGGTGATCACTGGTGAAAGGGTTAACTAGGGGGCAATTAGGGGGCTTTATGCGGTAGTATATGGGGGTCCCTGGCGCTATAAAAAGCTGCAGCGAACCTAAATACCTACCTGCCTAACTAGCGTCACCTGTGACACTAATACAGCGATCAGAAAAACGATCGCTTATTAGGCTGGGTTCACACTGGAGCGATGCGGGAACGCCACGAATGCGCGGCGGGTTCCCGCATCGCATGCCTCCCGGCGGCAGTTCACACTGCCCTATGCGAACTGCTGGGAGTGTCAGTGAAATGTTACTGACACCCCCAGATCAGTTCGCATATCGCAGTGCGATCTGCAAACTCGGATCGCATGGTGTGAACACCCATGCGATCCGATTCTGCTGCGGGCCAAAAAAAGGGTCCCGTGCGAATTTGCGGCGGGTGCGGCGGGGGTGGCGGGTGCGGCGGGTGCGGCGAATGGCTGAACTCGAATCGCACAGAGATCGGATGTGATTTGCACTGCAGTGCGAATCACATTCGTTCTCATAAACCGCTGCAATGTGAACCCAGCCTTAGTGACACTGGCGACGGGGGGTGATCACGGGGTTAAACCTTTATTGGGGGGGTTAGGGGGGTACATTAGAACTAAAGGGGGCTAACTCTAACTGCCCTAACAGTTATTACAGTCACAAATGACACCAATGCAAAAAAAAAAAAAAAAAAATGACATTGGTGTCACTGTGACTGGGGGGCAGGGGTAATTGGGGGGGTGATCGGGGGGTAAAGGGGGGGTGTGAGTGTGCCTGGCATGTTCTACTGTGTGTGTGAGTGTTGGTGCAACTTACTGATCCGCTCTCCTCCGTGTCGGAACGAAAAATACCGACACGGAGGAGAGAATACATCACTTCCTCTCCTGTGTTTACATTACAGGAGAGGAAGTGATGTCACCGGGGATTTCTATTCGTCGGGAGCGATCGCGAGGGGGTGGCCATGAATGAATGGCCGTCCCCTCGTCCGGGATCGCTCCCGTACGAATACCGACCGCCGCAGGCACCGGGCGGGGGCCCGATCGGGCCCCCGACCCGCGGGAGGCAAGGGACGTACATGTATGTCCTTATGCCTGCCCGTGCCATTGTACCGACGTACATCGGCGTGCGGCGGTCGGCAACTGGTTAAGTGTCTTGGCAAAAGGCTGTGAATACTTATGTACATGTGCGTCTTTTTTTTTTTTTTTTTTTTTTTAATTTGTAAAGATTTCAAACAAACAAATTTCTTTCACGTTGTCCTTATGGGGTATTGTTTGTAGAAATTTGAGGCAATCCATTTTAGAATAAGGCTGCAACATAAAAAAGTGAAGTGCTCTGAATACTTTCCGGATGCACTGTATGGATAATTGCCTTTTACACAAAAGGCGTATGGAATGGCCTATTCATGACTTAGAGCCGGTTCACACTGGTGCGATGTCAGAGATCAGATGCGATTTGCACCGCACTGCAGTGAAAAATCACATGCGATCTCTGTGTGATGCAATTTCAGCCATAAAGATCGTATGGCTTAATTTGCATCAAACTCGCACAGGACCCTTTTTTTGTCCACAGCAGAATCGGATCACATGGGTGTTCACACCCATGTGATCCGATTCCTGTCCGAGTTTGCAGATCACACTGCGATATGCAAACCGATTTGAGGGTGTCATTAAATTTTACCCGACACTCCCAGCAGTTCGCATAGGAAAGTGTGAACCGCTACTGGGAAACATGCAATGCAGGAACCCGCAATGGATTTGCAGGGTTACCGCATCGCAGCAGTGTGAACCGGCCCCAAGAGAACCACCATAGCGCCTTACCCAAGTATTGTGCACAAGCACTTTTTTTTTTTTTTAACGTTTTTTTCTTTAGGGAGTTCATGTGGGAAATAAAAGTTGATGAAATAATGTTTCTGATAAACATTAAGATTTTTATTTTTTTGTTTCTAGCTGAGAGATATCGGTACCAGATGTTACATTCTTAATCATGTAAAGAAAAAAAATAAATAAATAATAACTTATAGACTTTCCTGCATCTGTGACCTGGTATATAGCAGTCCCTAAAATATAAAAGCAAGAACTACAGCGCCGCTGGGCAGAGTAAAATAAAGAAAACAAAAAACGTAATGCTGCCCCCTAGTGGTTAACATGTAAACTGCAGAAATTAAAGAGGATACATTTCAAACATGTCAACTTATGCCAGCTATGAAGCTTGCTTATGCCCATAACACTACCCGCTTTTACATCTTCTAAACAATTTACAAACCTTGCTAAGCATTGTTTAATATAATCACACAGACTTAAAATGGACATACTAGAACATAAGCATTAAAAGTATGCCAAGAGGCCCAAAAGAAAGTATTCACACTTCATCACAAATATAAAAACACACAGGTTTAACCCCTTCCCATCAAGCCGCAGTGCCCCCTTAAAAGTTTATACACCCTGGGGGCATAGGAGGATCGGCGATCATGTGTGTGGTGCATGGGTGACAAAGCGCACCCTTTTGCCACTGCACAGGTTACATGGTCGGCAACAGGTTAATGAAAATCGAAAGGACGTTGGCCGGAGACAAATTTTGCCTTGGCGCCAGGTGGGCACCTAGACCCCCCTGTTACACCTCAGATGCACTCTAGATCAAATCATCCATTAGTCCAACTTGCATAGAGCAGTTTCTGGCTTGTTAAATTTCATTAGAGAAAAGCAAAGTTTCTCTGAAACAGCAAAAGGCACTATAACCAACCAGAATATTAAGGAGTTGGCAGACCAGAGAAAAACACATTTACATACAAAAATATTGCCCTTCAACACTCAGCAGCTGACTGTGATTGTCAGTAAATACAACATGGCAGCAAAGAGGAAAGGGAGGTGAAAGATGACAGACACATAGTGAAGGGGTATGTGCAATGACAAGCCAGGATACAAGAATACTGCACATGTGAAAATGCTTTTGTTATAAAACATTTTCAGTACAGAAATTCCAAGCAGTAAATAATAGTGATATGTAACAAAAGTAATGAGTTTTGTTCTTCATTGAATAAGTTCAATCAGGAATTTGCTTCCAAGCTCCTCGTCCTTACCTTGCGAGCCTGCTCCTCTGCTCGCTCCTTCTTAATCTTCTCCAGCTCTGCCAAGAGGGCGGCGGTATCATCATCGCTGTCTTCATCAGAGTCATCGTCATCATCTTCCTACAGGGAAATATATAAAAACACGTTTTAAGGATTGTTCAGCACAAAACCATCATCCGACTTTGAGAATACAAGGAATTCTCCAATTACGGTAGCTGAACTTAGCCTGGCGACATCACATCAACCAATCAGAGAACATCTTATCTTTTTTAAATCAGCTGGGAAGGTGTATTTCTCATGCACTCTGCTGGATAATTCTGCAGGCAATGGAGGAGACTGGGAAGATATTTTACATAATTTCCCTAAGATTTCTGCAGGCAGAGCAATGTACTGCTAACTGAAAGAGCTGCAGGTGGAAATAGGAATGGCTGCTCACCGATAGAGCTCTCAACTGTGCCAATATCTGCGTAGCTAGATGCAAGGGTGACCATCCTGCACAGCAGTAAGAAGAGTGTTGTCACCAAGTGTATAAGGAAGTGCCTTATACATGGATATAAAACATTTCTATCAAATCCAAAAACCCATAGTACACTTACAAGAAGGTCGCTGGTGAAAGTGCACTACTGAAAGGAATGCTAAAAAGTGCAGAGGAAGAGAAATGCTGCAGGAGGTCACTCTGACACTTGTCCTTCCCACCAGTGAGGGAGAGAAATCATGGAGGCAGGACAGTATTGCCCTGCCCTGTAGGCTGATCTCAATGTTAGTGAGCGGTCACTGGTGACAGAATCGCAATATGTGACATGGCCTTTGTACTATGAACATTTGAAAAACAGGGTGTATGCTGGGCTGTCGGATTCTGCACCCGATTCTGATTGCTACACCTTCATCCACAGGAGAGGAGAATGGGGAATGTTCCTTCCCTGGCAATGTGTAACCTGCAATTCTGCCATTAGATCTGTAGTTAAAACACAGCAGCTATATGAAACCTGCAGTACTAGACGTGCACCTGCTACCAGACAAGGTGTAAAATATGTACAAATATTTGATGTTTTGCTGCCTGAAAAGTAATTTAAAAAAACAAAACAATGTTTACATTTTTTTTTTACTGCTGCACACATACATACATTATATATATATATATATATATATATATATATATATATATATATATATATATATATATATATATATACACACACACACACACACACACACACACACATATATACACACACATACACATACATACACACACATACACACACACACACACACACAGTAGTTAGGTCCATATATATTTGGACACAGGCACAATTTTGTTTTTCAGGTATTTACTAAAATATATTCAAGCTATAGTTATATAAATGGATGGGCTGAAAGTGCACTCTCAGGTTTAATCTAAGGTTGCGTACATTCAAATCAGAGGAAGGGTTTAGGAATTACAGCTCTTAAGAAAAGCCATCCCCCTTTTTCAGGGGACCAAAAGTAAATTGGACAATTCAATCAAAAGCGTTTTTTTCACAGCCAGCTGTGGGCTACTCCATTATTTCTTCATCAATTAAGCAGGTAAAAGGTCTGGAGTTGATACTAACCCCCCGTATACATGATACGAAAAACGGATGGAAAAAAAAACTGCCAATTTTCGGATCCTTAGTACAGTGCTTTTTCAGCAGCAGATTTTTCTTTTTCGTCAGACAAAAGCAGGATGTGCAGACTATAAAATGTTTGTCGCATGTGAACTCAACATCCGATTTTCGTTTCATTTATACGGATTTCTTACAGAAGAAAATCATAAGAGCAAGACAGCGCATGCTCAGAAACAAATGAAAGCATACAAAACTATTCAACATATTGCGTCACTCCTGACATTGTATTCTGTCGTATGAAAATTTTCATATTGTGAGTAACCGCTTCACTTTCGACATTGAGACTAGCATGCCACACAAAACTGATGTTCGGTCGTCCGAAAATCTAAGCGTGTGTATGAGACTTAAGTGTGGCATTTGCAATCTATAGATGTGAACTTACATCATGTGTTCAAAGGAGCAGTCCATGCAAGCGAAACAGGCCATTGTAAGGCTTCAAAAACAAAACAAATCCATCAGAGAGAGGGCAGCAACATTAGGAGAGGCCAAATTAACAGTTTGGTACATTCTGAGTAAAGAAGAACTCACTGGTGAGCTCAGCAACATAAAAAGGCCTGGACATCCACAGAAGACAACAGTGGTGGATGATCGCAGGGTCCTCTATGGAAAAGAAACACCCATTCACAACAACCAGACAAGTGAAGGACAATCTCCAGGAGGTGGGAATATCATTGTCAAAGTCTACAATCAAGAGAAGACTTAATGAGCACAAAAACAGACAGTCCACACAAGGTGCAAACCATTCATAAGCCTGAAGAATAGAAAAGCCAGGTTAGATTTTGCCAAAAAATATCTAAAAAAGCCAGATCAGTTCAGGAAAAGCATTCTTTTGGCAGATGAAACTAAGAGTAATCTGTACCAGAATGATGGTAAGAAAAAAAAAAAAAAAAAAAAAAAAGAAGTGTGGAGGAGGTTTGGAACAGCTCATGATCCAAAGCACACAACGTCATCTGTAAAACATGGTGGAGGCAGTGTGATGGCATGGGCATGCATGGTTTCCAGTGGAACTAGGTCATTGGTGTTTATTGATGATGTGACAGAAGGCAGAAGCGGGCGATTGAATTCTGCAGTGTTTAGAGATATACGGCCAACCCAGATTCAGCCAAAGGCAGCAAAGTTGATTGGACGGCATTTCACAGTACAAATGGACAATGATCCAAAACACACTGCAAAAGCAACCCAGGAGCTTTTGAAGGAAAAGTGGAATATTCTGCAATGGCAGAGTCATCTGATCTCAACCCAATTGAGCATGCATTTCACTTGCTGAAGGCAAAACTACAGGCAGAAAGATCCACAAAGAACAAATGGAAGACAGCTGCAGTTAGAGCCTGGCAAATCATCAGAAAGGAGGAAACCCAATGTTTGGTAACGTCCATGGATTCCAGACTTCAGTCAGTCATTGCCAGCAAAGGATTCTCAACAAAATATTAAAAATTAACATTTTATTTATGATAATAATTTGTCCAATTGCATTTGAACCTCTGAAAATGAGGGGGGGGGGGGGGCAGGCGTTGTATAAAAATGGCTGCAGTTCCAAAAATTTGTATTCAACTCCTTGAATTAAAGCTGAAAGTCTGCACTTCAAATTCATTTGTTTGTTTTGTTTTAAATTTTATTTTGGAGGCATACAGAGCCAAAAGTATGAAATTTGGGCCTCTATATACATTATTTAATATATGCACGCATACATATATATGTATAACACAAATGTCATATATAAAAAACTCTCAACACTGAAGAAATTACACTTTGCTACAATGTAAAGTAGTGAGTGTACAGCTTGTATATTAGTGTAAATTTGCCATCCCCTCAAAATAACTCAACACACAGCCATTAATGTCTAAACCTCTGGCAACAAAAGTGAGTACACCCCTAAGTAAAAATGTCCAAATTGGGCCCAAACTAAGTGTCAATATTTTGTGTGGCCACCATTATTTTCCAGCACTGCCTTAACCCTCTTGTGAGATGAGAGTGAGAGAGAGCGCTGCAAAATAGTATTTTAAAGCTTGGACTGTGAAATGAAAACTGGTGATAAAATCTGGGCCCGATACATACGTCTGTGAGTGGGTCATCTGCATCCAGATTTGCTGCTGGAATCTGGTCTAGACGAGGCTTCTTTGACAGGGATGATGTGTGCTCTAAACAAAAAAAATTTAAAAAATTAAAAAAGAATAATAATCACGTTTTCCATAGAAAAATTACATCAGATGTCATGTTATGCATGTTAATTAAAAATTGAAAATCAACTTGTCTTTCATTGAGAGAGAAAAAGAAAAAAAAAAAAAAAAAAAGTTTCAGCTAAAGTTTGTTGAGTTTATCAGTAAGGACACTGAAACCTGTGCAATAAACAAACTAAAAGCAAACATCTTTAACATGTTTCTGCAAATTTTAGTGCACAATTACTATTTTATTTCAAACCCTAAAGCTTATGTAAAAGTACACCAATAACGAGCAGGCCAGCAAATCACATCCAGTCCTGTCAGCTTTTAAACAGCACTGTATTTTTCAAAAAAAGTCTGCCCCGTACTGGGGGCGTGGCTCAAACCCAAGTATCTGCCCAGTGCACCGACATTGCTCTTGAGATTGACAGCCAGACTCATTTGTGGTCTTGCACTGACAAATTGCGCAATGTTTCTTGTCATTTACTAGCAAACTACAGATCAGACTGATCATCCAATCTAACAAACCATGTAAGGCCGGCCATACACGGTGCAAATTTCTTTCCTGCAACTAAAGAAATTTGCACGATTCCCCATCAACACGGATAGTGCATTGTGCTTCCTACTTAATACCGTTCCTTCATCATCATCATCATCATCACCAATGCCCCTTTTCACGTTCTCTCCTTTAATATATTTATAAATTCCGTTTATTCTTTTGTGGTATCCCAGTTTTGAGTTCACAATTTTTTTTTTACTATCACATACTACACCTTTTACAATCAGATATTTATTCATTATATATTTTACTTATTATATGATCAAATACATGCATGATTAGCTTCACAAACAAGTTTACATGATTTCTTTTGTTGGTTTTACATTTTTTTTCTAACTATTCAGTTATTGATTTTTTTCATTCAGTTATAAATATTTTATTATTTACATTTCATCACCATTGATTATTTGATTACATATTTTATTATTATTAATTCTTATATCATCACTTTTATTATCACGGTTCTTATTTTACAAGTCATTTTTGCTCTTTTACCCTCTTCATGCTTTCTACCCCTTCTGATACATCTACTTTTATTCTCGTTATTTCTGCCCACTAGGGGTTAATTACAGCATAACCAGTGTTACAAAAATTATCCCAGAGGCAGCTGTCAGACTGATGAAGAGGTGATCTTTTTCCTCGAAACGCCTATCCCACAATCCTTTGCACCTGGTCACTTGTGGAGATCCGAGAGAGGTTTCCAGTGGCGGCCGAGACAAGAGCCGCTCTCTCCAGCACTAGACTTCAGGGCATCTCTACAAGTCACCCTCTCCTCGCAGGGTCCGCTCAGGACACAGACTCCATGCATGTTATATGCCCGCTACGCCCCCTTCCTTCGTGAGTGTAATAACTACATTTGTTTTTATATTATCATTTTAATAAAGACATGACTACGCTTTGAGACTGTTGGCACCCCTCTCTCTCTCCTATTCTTAGCTCCAAAATGCGTTGGCCATTTTATGTGATTTTGCAGGAGAGGCTGCAAGTGAAATGGGGACTGATGAAAAGGAAGAGAAGGGGCTATGACTGCAAGGGGCACGGTAATGTGAAGAAGAACTAAGGACACCGCTGGACTGCTTTAAAAATGGGACTGTGGACACTGCTGTAAAATGGGGGTGGAGACAGATGTAAAGAGGACGCTATGATATGAAGGGTAGGCCAAATAAACTGATGTAAAAAGGGGAACTGTGATGTAAAATGGGGGACTGCAAAGTGTTATGGCGCAAACATGGTATACGGACCTCAGTCAGAAGAAAACTTTACCAACTGGAACTCAGTAAATTTAAATATAAGACCCCTGCTTTAAAGCGTAACTAGCATTTTTTTATTACCCGTTCATCCTGCAATAGATCCAATATTTTTCCACTTCTTTTAAAAGGAGATGTGGTCCAGCAAAAATGACAGTTTCAGGGTTGGGACAAAACATTAAATTGACAGGGGTGTTTACTGTCAGCTTTTATACATATGGTTTAATCTTCATTTCCCTAAAAAAATAAAAAATTAACTCGATATACAGTATCTCACAAAAGTGAGTACAACACATTTTTGTAAATATATTATATCTTTTCATGTGACAACACTGCAGAAATGACACTTTGCTACAATGCAAAGTAGTGAGTGTACAGCTTGTATAACTTTGTAAATTTGTTGTCCACTCAAAATAACACACAGCCATTAATGTCTAAACCGCTGGGAACAAAAGTGAGTACACCCCTAAAGTGAAAACATCCAAAATGGGGCCAAAGTGTCAATATTTTTTTTTTTCCACCATTATTTTCCAGCACTTCCTCAACCCTTTTGGGCATGGAGTTCAGAGTTTCACAGGTTGCCACTGGAGTCCTCTTCCCCTCCTTCATGACGACATCACAGAGCTGGTGGATATTAGAGACCTTGCGCTCCTCCATCTTCTGTTTGAGGATGCCGCACAGATGCTCAATACGGTTTAGGTCTGGAGACATGCTTGGCCCGTCCATCACCTTTACCCTCAGCTTCTTTAGCAAGACAGTGGTAGTCTTTGAGGCGTGTTTGGGGTCATTTTATTGGAATACTGCCCTGCGGCCCAGTCTCTGAAGGGAGGGGGATCATGCTCTGCTTCACTATGTCACAGTACATGTTGGCATTCATGGTTCCCTCAATGAACTGTAGCTCCTCAGTGCCAGCAGCACCCATGCAGCCCCAGACCATGACACTCCCACCACCATGCTTGACTGTAGGTAAGACACACTTGTCTTTGTACTCCTCACCTGGTTGCCATCACACACACTTGACACCATCTGAACCAAATAAGTTTATCTTGGTCTCATCAGACCACAGGACATGGTTCCAGTAATCCATGTCCTTAGTCCTCTGAAGAATCTTCTGAAACCACTATCAGGAGTATTGACTTCCAGCCAATCCCTGCATCACTGCAGAACACAGAAGGTGGATGAGAGGAACCACTGAGCACTGCAAGGAACACAGTGACTGGAAAAATACCCAGGAGGGTCCGTTTCTGAGGGCACGTCAAAGGAGAATTTCTTTAAAGCAGAATGAAGCTCTGAGGCACAGGCAGCAAACTTTTTTTTTTTCTTTAAAGTGGTAGTAAACCTATCCGGTCCATTTTCTGCCATATAAAACATTAGGTATTTGAAATCCTTCCTACCTTGTTCGTTTGCTTGCAATATGTCCTTTTTTGTATTCGATCATCGGAGCATGTGCATTTTGGCCTCTTTTTAGGGCACGTTCTTAGTGCCGCAAGCCCTTTAATGACATGTACGGGCTCTGTCCAAGGCATAGATAAAAGATCCCACGAGACTTCCCATTCACAAGCTCTGGCAAAACCCCTTGTGACTTGCTACGTCACAGCGATTGTAAACATTGACCGCACAGCACAGAGAAAGAGCAAACGGCTGAATAATTACTGCGCGTGTGTGTGTGATTATAGACCAGGAGAAGAAAGGGTGGAAGTTGGGCACACATCGGATGCAGAAGACCATACTTAGTACGGCGGCAGCTGCACCCGGAATAAAGGAGGTGAGATGAAGAAAAAAAAAAAAAAAGTAAGCAACACGCAATGGGGCTTCAATTTAATGTGCACTGGTTTCAAATGCTTTATTCTACTTCCTTCTTTGAAATTTAGCTCAGGAGGGTCCAAGTTTACTACCGCTTTAAATTTTGATGCTATTAAAAAGGGGACCGACCCTATGAGATAGCAACTTTCAGGAAACAAAGTTCTCTTTGAAGCGATAATAAAAAGGCCAAAAAAAAAAAAAAAAGATAAATAACATGTTATTACTTAGTTTTGCACAGAGCAGCCGAGATCCTCCTCTTCTCGGGTCCCCCACGGCAAACACTGTGCCCCTCCCTCCTGTCGAGTGCCCCCAAAGTAAGCATCTTGCAACGGGGGCTCCCAAGCAGGCACGCTCCAGAGCCGCTGGTGTGCCTGTCCATTCACACACAGAGCCGCAGCTCAATCAGTACAATCAGCTTTAATGCTATGCTGCTAAACAGATTGAGATCATACAGGACACTTCATCCTCTTCGGATGAGCACTAGCGTTGAGCCGAACCCATGCACACCATACACCTGTTCACGCCGCCACAGTTCTAAGTAGCATAGCCTTTCACCCATCCAAGGAATTGAATCGTACAATACAGACTTGTAATGCAGACCTGGAGGCTGTCATCTTTTGGGACATTGTATGAGTACATGCTGCCCACAACTCGGAGAGGGATTGGAGCACAGCATATGCTGATTTGACATTATGAAAAGGCTTGCTTATTCCTATTATATGCTGCCTGGTTTTCACCAATCCAAGTAGCAATTTAGATTGTGTGCAGCTGCAGCACTATCTTTTATAGATATTTGTACAAAGTTATATACAGGCCCAGAGGAGGGTGGATTGCTGCCATCTCTGTACTGCCAGCACAGACTGCAATTCTGAAGAGCTTGTTCAGTTATACACATTCATAAGTCTTTGATCTAGGACTGCTTTTCCCACTGTTCTGTTCTATGGGGACATTGGTTACTACACACAGAACCTGCCATTTTTTGATGAGCATCACAGCTGGTTTATAAGTCAATCAGCTGCTGAATACAGATAATATATAAGCCTCTGTGCATAGCAGGCTGGATCTGGCAGGTTCGTTAGGAGCTTCATGTCATATAGGACAGGGCTCAAAATTTCAAGTCCTGAGCTACTAGCCAGGCCTCAAGGGTTACTCGCCACCAGTTGCCCCACCCAACTCCTACCCTGACCCACTCCTAAATATGCCCTCAAATTCTCATGAAATTACACTTAAATTTTTTATGCAGAAGTTACTAAAATAATGAAACAACTTTATCAGTGTTCCCCAGCATAGCCTCACCAGTGCCCATCAATGCAGCCTGACCTGTACCCACCATTGCAGCCTCACCTGGGCAGAGGAAGAGAGAGGGCGACTGGATCATGACTGGAGGAAGAGGAAAGCCACGGGATCACAGAGCAGGATAGTATGCCGGAACAGCTTACATTACAATTGCCTCTGCTCTGCTTGTCGTCATACACAGCCCCAACTCCTCTTGACTCTGTGCCTGTGATAGACAGAACACACCCCAGCATTGGACCGGTGGGGCAGGCAGGGCTGAGTAAGATGGCAAGCAGAGCAGAGGCAACTGTAATGTAAGCTGTTCTGGCATGCTATCCTGCTCTGATCTCGCAGCTTTCCTCTTCCTTCATGCACTCTCCCCCCAGGGCGATCGCTGGGGGAACGGCTCCCGATCAACCCAGCCCACCGGCGGTGCTTGCCACCCAGCTGCCAGCTTCTCGCCAGCCCTCATTTTCCATTCACAAAATGAAAGTAGGCGAGTGGAAAATTTGAAGGCTGATATAGGATATATATCCTTTATGCAGGTTATTCTGTGCGTTTATAGTTATCAGTGTGTCCTATAGTTCTGTGCATATTATTTTTTTATCATTAATTGAATAATGGTTTACTACATATATTGGCCATTGCTCTCCTTTGATTGTACCACTGTTTACATGAAGGTCTATTAGTTGCTTTAGCTTTTAGCTTAGCTAACTGGACCCAGTATACTTTGTAGAAGCATATAAAAGGAGAGTTGAGACCTGATTGGTTATAACATATACAGGTGCATCTCAAAAAATGTGAATGTCTTACAAAAAGTTAAATTATTTCAGTAATTTAATTAAAAAAGTGAAATTCATATTATATATTTTATATAGATGGGTTACACACAAAAGTGATATATTTCGAGCATTTCTTTCTTTTAATGTTGACGATTATGGTTTACAGCTAGCGAAAACCCAAAATTCACTTTCTCAGAAAATTAGATTACAAAAGACCAATAAAAAAAAAAAAAATAGTATTTTTAATACAGAAATGTTGGCTTACAGAAAAGTATGTCCTTGTACAGTATGGTATGCACTCAATACTTGGTCAGGGCTCCTTTTGTATGAATTACTGCATCAATGCAGAGTGGCATGGAGGTGATCAGCCTGCGACACTGCTGAGGTGTTATGGAAGCCCAGGTTGCTTTGATGGCGCCCTTCAGCTCATCTGCATTGTCGGGTCTGGTGTCTCATCTTCCTCTTGACAATACTCCACAGATTCTCTATGGGGTTTAGGTCAGGTGAGTTTGCTGGCCAAACACAGCGATACTATGATAATTAAACCAGGTATTGGTACTTTTGGCAGTGTGGGCAGGTGCCAAGTTCTGCTGGAAAATTAAATAAGCATTTAAATAAAGCTGGTCAGCAGAGGGAAGCATGAAGTGCTCAAGAATTTCCTGGTAGAGGGCTGCACTGGCTTTGGACTTGATAAAACACAGTGAACCAACACCAGCAGATGACATGTCTCCCCAAATCATCACTCACTGTGGAAACTTCAGACTGGACTTCATGCAACTTGGATTCTGTGCCTCTCCACTCTCCCTCCAGACTCTGGGACCTCGATTTCAAAATGAAAAGCAAAGTTTGCTTTCATCCGAAAAGAGAACTTTGGATCACTGAGCAACAGTCCAGTCCTTTTTCTCCTTAGCCCAGGTAAGATGCTTCTGATGTTGTCTCCGGTTCAGAAATGGCTTGACACAAGGAATGTGACAGTGGTAGCCCATGTCCTGAATACGTCTATGTGTGGTGGCTCTTGAAAAACTGACTCCAGCCGTACTTCACTCCTTGTGAATCTCACCCAAATTCTTGAATGGCCTTTGCTTCACAATCCTCTCAAGGCTGCGGTTATCCCTGTTGCTTGGGCACTTTTTATTTTTTTTAAACCACACTTTTTCTTTCCACCCAACTTTCCATTAATATGCTTGGATACAGCACTCTGGGAACAGCCAGCTTCTTTAACAATGACCTTTTGTGACTTACCCTGTGTCAATGACTGTCTTGTGGACAACTGTCAAGTCAGCAGTCTTCCCCATGATTGGGAACCTACTGAACCAGAGACTATTTAATGGCTCAAGAAAACCTTTACAGGTGTTTTGAGTTAATTATCAGATTAGAGTGGGACACCATGAGTCTATGGTATTGAATTTATTTTACGATATTCTAATTTTCTGAGATACTGAATCTTGGGTTTTCACTAGCTGTAAGCCATAATCATCTAAATTAAAAGAAAGAAATGCTTGAAATATATCACTCAGTATATAATGAATCAATATACAAGTTTTGCTTTTTGAATTACTAAAATAAATGAACTCTTTGATGATATTCACATGTTTGTGAGATGCACCTGTATATTTTGACTTGAGTAGAGTTACACAGAACCTGACCCATTAGGTCCTGGGGGGGGGGGGGGGGGGAATAGATTTGGGAGGTGGAGGATAGAGTCCCTGGGTATAGGGATTGGGGGGTTGGATTATGTGCTGTAGCTTTGATTATATATGTCCATTCAAATATTTTTTGTGTTTGGTAGCCTTTGCAAGTGCTGCTTTTTGGAAGCACTTCCCCTGATATTGGGTTTAGGCACCACTCACAGACAAGTCCCAGGACCTGACACAATGTATGGGTTTTTCTAAAAGGTGTCATGATTAGCTCAACTACCTTCTGCTTGTTTTAACCCCTAAAAACCCACATTGTTTGTAGCGTGGCCCCCATTCAGTTCAACTGGTCACATTGGGTAGGCAGTACTGTCTGGCAAACATAACACGGAAGGAATCATTTTATTTAAAGCATATGTAACCCACCATACACTGCCCATGCCACTTAAAATGGAACTTCACTCTCTCAAACAGACTATTTTTCACTTCTTTAGTTACTTCCTGGTTTCCAGGCCTAGACAAATGTTATACATCCCAGAATTCATCAGCAGGGGTTTTCTCAGCTAAGGACACCCTCCTACTTGCATGCCTGAGGTAAAGGCAGATGGATTCCAGGAAGTAAATACTAGATAAAATCATCTATCCTTTCTCAAGGCGGCCACAGCCAGAAGTGTGTGTGTATTATAGCCTTACCTGTAGGTAAAAATGTGCTAGAGGGGTATAAGACCTCTTTGAAAATGAATTAAATAGCGCTTTTGGTTTGTGGTTCTCAGATACAGTGTAGTTCTGCTTTGAGAGAAAGAGGTTAGAGGGAAGTACAAATGCAACTCCATCACGTTTTACCGCCTCCTATCACAAGTGCAATTGTGACCATAATGTCACCTCTGCACCGCATCAGCGGCATCCCCCACCAGTAGTCTGACAGCTTTTGGGTACATACTACCCAGGGGAGAACTCTGAATGGATCTATCCTGGCTGAGAGGTGAAAACGCTAAGTTTGGAATGGGTTATTAGTTCCTTTACTGATGAAATTCAACACTGACCAGCAGCAACACAGATGAAGTCTACACTACTCCTACCTCTTGGTGGTCGGTCTCTGTTCTTCTCTCGGACAGTCACGCGTTCTCTCTCTTCCAGCTCCCTCCTGAAGTCCCGGCTTCTCACCTCCTCAGGTGCATCCTGGGTGGTTTGCCTAGCCATGGCAAAAAAAAGGAGCAAAAATTATATATATTAGTCTGCCATACAGCACAACTAGTTTCCCCTCGGTATATAGCTAGAAACAAAAATACATATCCCGATAACAATACAACAGATATACAGGGGGTGTCTAAAAAGTTTGGTGAATAGTATCAGAAAACAAACTAGCTTTGTTGGCCTTCAAAATAATCACTAAAGCTTCTGGAAACGGTCAGCAATGGCCTCTTTAGAAACCGATCGCAGAACTGCTGTTACACATTCTTGGATTGCTGCCACGTCTGCAAAAAGTGCGCCTTTCATGACGCTCTTTAGGTAGGAAAACGGAAATAAATCCGCAGGCGCCAGATCAGGGGAGTACAGTGAATGATCGAGAACAGGTACGCTGCGCTGGAATTGGCTCACACGGTACGCAGGCGTTATCGTGCAGCAACATCCACTGTCCAGTCCTGTGCAACTCTAGTCGAACAAGGCAGATGTTCGTCTGTCATCTTGTGCAGCACCAACTGGGAACAGAGCTTCCACTTTACCAAAATTTCACGGACGATGGTGTGCATAGTGTCCGTGCTAATGCCCAATTTCTCTGCCATCAAAACAAAAGCTGCCAATCTCGTGCCAGCATTTGCCATGTCTGGAGTTCTGCTTGTTGACAGCCAACACAAAAATGGCTCATCCTCAGTTGTTTCCTTCCCATCGCGAAAGCGTTTGAACCAGTCATAAACACATTTTCTGTTCATGGATTCTGCCCCGTACACTTGTACCAACATTTTATATGTCTCCCTTTTCCCCCCCAATTTGTAACAGAATTTGATGTTCACTCTTTGCTTCATTGCACTGTGACCCTCCCTCTCACACTGACTACGTCTGACTGCCTGCAGCAGGTTTACCTCGATGGCCACGTGTACTCCACGCTAGGTGGCTCTCTGCATGCGCACACACCTGGCCCATGTCGCGATTGAGATATCAGACCATTCATTAAACTTTATAAGGACAACAGTAGAATTGTTTTGACTTTGCACAATTTAACTCATTCACGCACGACCTGATTTTAAGCCTTTGCAAAAGAGAACATTACATGGTTTGTTTTTGACCAAGCAGTGTGCTCGTCTGTGGTGGACTACAGAACACCTTCCCCTTTCCATAACATAAGTGGATAATGTTCTGTAGTCCAGCAGGTGAGAACTGGGCAGTGCTGAAAATGTGAGTTTGTTTCAGATATGTATTGAATAGCCCCCCCAACATACACTTCAGAAGCTTCAGTTCAAAGGCTCAAAGGCTGAATATCCTCCACCAGAAAGAGTTGCCAGTTTTGCAATATTACCTGTATTTGATCTTCGTGTGTGAAGGAAGGTCTCTGCTGGAATATTGTTTGGAAAGCTGACTTAGATCTCCTTCTCCTTTCCCTCTGCCGCCCCTGGCTGGCTCAAAGGTTGGCCTGGCCGCGGTAGTCATCTTCTAAACCGCTGTCACATACAACAGACAAGATCCGGACAATTATTTTAGAGCTTTATCGCAAGTACATTTGCAAACAGAAATCAGCTTTATTTTAGAAGATAAAACCCTTCAGGAAAAAGCAGTGTAAAGTTTTTAACAAAATACTGAAACACATGGACAGAAGTTAAAAAGGTTTACAAATTAAATATGAAGACGACACGCAGGCATCCTTTGCATGTCAGTTCTCCAATAACTAAAGATTATGAGGTCAGCATAGCTGTTAGCAGTCCCTAAACCCACATTTAGTCAACCTTTTAACCCACTTTCAGGGCTCGTTTACACTCACTTCAAATCAAGGCTTTGGACACACTTTGTTAAAGCTCTCTGAATGCCAGTCAAAGCTCCTGTCACTAAATAAAATGGTTAGCTTACAGTCCTGTTTCCAAATTGCGTTTGCTTTAGCTTCGCTACAAAAATGATACCCCAGGTATGAGATATCCACACACACTCGGCATCTGCCAAACTTCAACAAAGCTTCACAAGAGCATCATGGAAGCACCGCCGACGCTGCAGCCAAAGCATCAAAAACACATCAAAGCACCTTGAAGCTGTAGGTGGTTTAATATGGGTTGAAGCCAAAGCACTTTTCCCACTTTGAGAATAAGAATGTTGATCTGGACCCTGACTGATAACTAAGTACCAAGACTCCACAGGTTTAAGTTTAGTCTGAACCAGCAGCTGAACGTGTCCTTAGAGTTGTGCGATTAATCGTTTAAAAAATAAAAATTGTGATCTCAAATTAACTCCCCTCACAATGCTAATCAGCCATTTCTGCGATTCTACCTAAACTGTGCAGAGTAGAGCTGTCAAAAAAAAAAAAAAAAAAAAAAAAACCTCAACAACATTCCCCAGCGCTGAGAGCTAGAAGAGATAGAGTATTTTTTCGTTTTTAGATCAAAGAATGAACTTTGGTCTGTAAGATCCCTTTCACACTGAGGCGGGTTTCAGGCACTTTAGCACTAGATATAGCTTCAGCTTCTGCAAAGCGCCTTTAAGGTGGAAGTAAACCCTGATGAGTTTTCTTCCTCTTTCATTCCCTGCAAAGGCAAAGCATAATGGACTACTATGCATCGCATAGTAGTCCATTATGTGTCACTTACCTGACACAGGAGCCAGCGAAGTCGCCGCTGTCCCCTGTAGTCCACCGCATCCATCTTCTTGGTGGGGTCTCGCAGCTCCGTCGCTGTCATTCGGCGAAGCCGCGATGACGTCACTCCCGCGCATACGCACGGGAGCCGACACACGCGGCAGCTCCGTCGTTGAGAATGCCGCGCTCAGTGCGCCTGCGCGCCACTGTCTACGGCGCATGCGCCGTAGACAGCGGTGCCCGTTTTCGGGCAAATATCTCCTAAACCATATAGGTTTAGGAGATATTTTTTGGACCTACAGGTAAGCCTTAATCTAGGCTTACCTGTAGGTAAAAGTGGTTTGTAAGGGTTTACAACCACTTTAAAACCGCCTCTCATTCATTCCAGTGTGTCTTTTCACACTGAGGCGGTGCGCTTGCGGGACATTACGAAAAGTCCTGCAAGCAGCATCTTTGGGGCGGTTTGGGAGTGCTGTATTTAGTGCTCCTAAAATGGCCTGCCCATTGGAATGAATGGGCAGCACCTTAAAAGCGACCCGCTAGCGGCCAAAAAGCGCCGCAAAAATGAGTGGCACTTTAGCGCTAACGGCAGGGCATCTCAGTGTGAAAGTAGCCTAAATGAGGGCAGTTTAACCACTTAAAGACTAAACCTTTTTTGACACTTGTCCATATTAACAATCTTACAGCCCTGATGAAGGGGGAGCTATGTGCCCCCCCCCCCAAAAAAAAACATGCTGGCTTATTTATTCCTCATAAGTTTTTAATAAAATTACCTATTTTTTTAACTCTAAAATTTTAGTGTGCTGCTTTGCTTCCGCCGCTGTCAATCAAATCCAGTGACACGGGGGCGAGTCCGAGTCCCACTGTCTGTGTCAATGGATACAGCAGCAGGACATGGAAACAAGGCCACATGAGCGCCCCCAGGAAAAGCAGCTTTCCGTTGGGGGGAACCTGATGAAGAGGAGGGAGCTGGAGTGCCGCCAGAGGGACCTCAGAAGAAGATGATGGCACAGACCAGGCAAGTATAACATATTTGTTATTTGGATTTTAAAAAATGAATAAAATAATAAGGATTTACAACCACTTTAAAACTTAACAGAAAAAGGAATTTCCACTTTATCTCCTCCTTTACCAACACCACTTTCGGAGGTATTTTTTTAATCTTGGTGCGGGTACTTATTTCTGAATAGATGGTCAGCCTTGGATGTTTGGCCCACCTGCAATCTTCCGGGACACTTCATACATCCCAGGAGGATGCGGATGCAGAGCCACTCCTGCATGCGTGGCAGGGGGCTGGCTGTGAAGCCGCAACCGGCTTCCCACATCCAAGCTGGAGGCAACCAGGGATCCGAAAAATTTCAAAAAAAAAAAATCAGCCCAGGGGAGGACAGCACTGAATCCCTGGACTGGCAACGGTCCTAAAATTCATCAGCTGCAGTATTTGTAAAGGGGGGGGTCAAAGTGAGGGGGTTCAAAGTTTTCTTTAAATATTACAAATTAAATATTGTTTTTGGTTTGTGGTTCCCAGATATGTTGTAGTTCCACTTTAAAAAAAAAAGTAGCATGGTTTTGTTTTTTTTATTATTCATACTGGTGCCTCGAACACTGAGAACCGAGCAATCGAATATCGCAGATCACTCAGTTCTCACAGCTCCCCGAGCAGAGATCTGCAGACTGTCAGTCACAGCTCTCCGCTCTTCTCCCTCCACGCCGCTCACTGGAGTGCCAGGCTGTGGTGGGGTGGGGTTAGGGTTCCCTCTAGGCAGTCATCTGGGACACACGACAGGTCCCAGATGACTGCATGGCCAATCACAGCACGCGCCTGTGCAGTGGGTGCCCTGCTGTGGTGAAGCCACAATACTGGCGCTGGGGGGGGGGGCTTTGATTGAGCATCGCTGGACAGGCAAGTGTCTGATTAATAAAAGTCAGCAGCTGCAGTATTTGTAGCTGCTGACTTTTAAAAAATATTTTAAAGGACTCCGCTTTACATCAGCCTCAGAACCTGTGTAATTCATATGTTTTGGGGTTTAAAGGGACGAGGTGGCAACCCTAGGTGGGGAGCGGTTGGCTCGGGCACTCATCGGCTCACTGTGAGGCTGGGACTCCGTGGTCGTAATGACGCTGAGCCTGGACCGACTTTCTGTGACTTCAGCCTGCTGTCTGCTGAAAACGGGTCACAGGAGTGTGGAGCGGGGAGTGCGGAGCGGGGCGCACGCCTGTGATCCACACAAGTACAGCCAAACAAACTTTGTCTGTCCTTCTCCTTTACTATAAAAGACAGCCTGGGGTCTCGGAGGTCACACTCCTTCTTGCAGCACCGGGCGGTCCCTGGTTAGAATACAAGGAAGGGCGCTCTCTGCATGGAGTTTGCATGTTCTCCCTGTGCAGCTTCCCTCCCTGAACTCCAGACACATGCTGGTAGGATGACTCGCACCGGTCTATACTGGCGTGTGTGTGTTCAGTCTTAGATTGCAAGCTCCTCGGGGCAGGGACTGACACACCAGCTCTGGACATGGAAGCTGCTTCATCATCTGTCAGTGATTACATACACAGGGGGGGGGGTCCCATGTAACGGTGTCTGGATCACTGTACATCCCTACACCGACCCGCCCCTCCAAATGTATGAGGAGAACAACACAATCCGCTTCTTACCCCCGGAGGATCCCGAACCTCCTCCAATCCGGAACAGCCCGATCCCAGCACCGGAAACGCACGCTGGCGTCGCACGATGCTTTCTCTGCGGTCACATCCGGCGCATGGCGATGGCGTCAGTCTACGCGGCGCCATATTTATTGTTGGCATTTTATTTTATTTTTATTTTTTTACAACGATCTTAATGTACAGATTTCTATTATGTTTGATTCATAAATCTTCTCTGCGTGGCAGGAAAATGATTAATCTAGAATCCTGTTGGGGAAAAAGTTAAATGAAGCTACAAATACCAGCTAGGGGCAGGTTATAGAGACTGTTCATCATCAGGAGGACAATATCCGCACCCCCACCCTTCTGGTGTGGGGATGAGGGCCCCATGTTGTAGTGCCTCTCAATCAGGAGCCAGTTTATCCTGGATCAGTGCCATGACTTGCTATAGTGAGGGTGATTGATTGGGGGGCTCACATAGAGAGAGAGGGTATTTTTTTATGTAAAGGAGGGCTCTGATACAATAAGGGGACCCCTGAGAGGGGGGGGGGGCTCTGATGTGAAGGGGGGACTCTGTAATGATGAGGGGATGCTGACATGAAGGGGGGTTCTCAGGTGATGGGGGGGGGGGGGGAGACTCTGAAGTGAAGGGGGGCTGTGATGTAATGGGGGGCCCTCTGACTGAATGGAGCGACTCTGATGTGAAGGGAGCACTCTGATGCAAAGGGGGGGGGGGGGGGGGGGACTCTAAAGAGATACTAGACTCTGACATGAAAGGAGCACTCTGATGCAAAAGAGGGACCCTGAAGTGATGGGGGACTCTGACATGAAGGAGGGACTCTGATGCAAAGGGGTGACTCTGAAGTAATGGAGGTACTTTGACTTGAAGGGAGGGGGGGGTCTGTTCATGACGGGGGCTCTGAAGTGAAGGGGAAATCTGATGAGAAGGGGCTCTGATGTGAAGAGCAGACTCTGAGTGAATGGGGTGTCTCTGACATGAAGGGGGCACTGTGATGCAAAGAGGGAACTCTGGCGTGATGGGGGGGGGGGGGGGGCTCTGAAGTGAAGGGAGGATTCTGATGTAAAGAGGGGACTCTAATGTGAATGGGGATTCTGATGGAATGGGGGGGGGGGGGGGGGGCTCTGATTTGAAGATAATGTCATCAGGGTGGTTGTGTGCCTTGTCCCAGGCTCAGGTTTCCTGTTGATAAATGACATCTATATTTTAGACTAAGTGCCTCCAGATTTTGCATAACTTTTAATCACTTATCGATCGCCATTACAATTACTGCTGGTGGGCGGCCCCCCCAGGCACCTCAATGTACCCGAACCTATTCATTTGAATAGGTTGCAAAAGACACTGGAATGCAGAAAAAGTAGAGCAAGCAATTCTTTATCTGATAGCACTGCACCACGCCACACAGTATAACAGATACAGCATTAACAAATAATTGGCACCCGCATACAACTCACAAGAGCAGAATGTGTGCCTTTCTTGCACCGTGTTTTGCTGTAATTGGGCCCTTAGAGGCTGGATGGACAGGTCAATGTAGTATAACACTTCTGGTATGTAAATAGGCCTTTTTTTTAAGTAGGGGCACTGGTGACCCATCCATACGGGGGTTTAGGGGCTCCTCTAATCCATGCACCCAGCCCTTAATCTACATGCAGCACGTGATTATAATCTATAATTGTCTTAAAAAAACAGTTAGCTCGGGGCACAGGTGCAGAGCCCTGCCCCAAAGCACCCCGCCCATGATGAGGGCACATGGCCTCGTATGGTTTAGGAGGGGCTCGCTTCCCCCCCCCCCCACTTTCCTGTGTGCTCAGATGAGGGTCTGGGGGGACCACACGCCATTGGTCTGCCGGAGTCCGCAGACCATGATAGAAGACAGGTGAAGATGGAAGCGGCCTCCAGCAGTAAAAGCTCAGCACTGGAAGGCGTCATTTTCAGGTAAGTTTCACGGAATGTGCTAGTATGTGATGTCATACTTACCTCCACTGTGCGGCTCGTTTTGCACATAGTGGCCCCGATCCTCCTCTTCTGGGGTCCGAACACAAGTAGAGAGGCACCTCTGGGTGTAGTAGTTTTGATAAAACCCCTTTAATAATAGATATAGATCAACTTACATGTAGTGAAGGTAAACAAGCATGGTATACTGGTATCAGAGTGACGTATTCCCGAGTCCTGAGCCATATAGGTTCCTTGATGACAGCCGTTGATCTTCCAGCAGATGGAAAACCTCAGAGCGAGGCGTGGAACACAAGGAACGGCTGGCAGCGGGCGGATGCCGTCATCAAAGCTGGATGCGTTTCGAGAGCGTGCGCACTTGGAAGTGTTAGCAAGTCACGCTCCTTTATCAACAGATACAATAGGAATACCATGACTGGGCTTTATAGAATGCTGGGGTAAAAACGTGGGAGGGACCAAGCAATAAAAGCAAGGATAAGAAAACAGGAAACTGAACAACACAAGTATAAAAGCGGCTCTGGACATATATAGCATATATCTATCAGAAAGCTAAAAACAGAAACAAAACGTGTTTAGAACTAAGAGTGGACCTACGTATTAATAAAAAATTGTTTAAGCAATAAAAGAATTTTGGCTTACACCAATTTCATTTCTTTTTTGCCATCCAATAAATGGAACACATATAAACTATTCGAGGAAAGGTAACGTATTGGGATTGGTAACAAAAGTGAAGGACAACACATATTGGTTCTTATTACATTAGTCCACAAATTGGTCAATCACATCAACAGAACCATCCCAAATTATAATAATGTCGTCGATATAACAACCAAAAAATACAATATTTCATGCAAAAGGGTTATTTTGGAAGATATATGAGTTCTCTGTATCTGGATGTGTATGACCTCTGAGTTGTTGCGCCTATACTTGCTATACTCTTCTGGGGTCCCCCGGTGGCTCTCGCACCTACTCCCTCAGATAACCCCCTAGGAGAAGCACTCTACCGAGGGGGTTAACTTGCGGGCGCGCTCCCGAGTCCAGCATTTGCATCCATAGACACGAATGCCAGATTCGATCCCGCCCCAGCTCCCGTGTCATTGGATTTGATTGACAGCAACCGGAGCCAATGGCTACGTTGTTATCAATCTATCCAATCAAGAGCCTGTGGAGAGAGGGACAGCGCATCCCTGCCGAAGAGATGAAGGGGCTCAGGTAAATAAAACTGGGGGCTGAGGGGCCGGTGACTGCCAGGTATTTTAAGGTGAAAAAACACGAGGGTTTACAACCCCTTTAACTCAACCCTTTCAACTGAATGGCGGTAGATTGCAACCCGTGTACAATGCACATGGCTACAGCACAGTGGCATTAGATTTTAGAGGTTAAAAACAGGTGGTGAGGAGGAAACATAATGCTTCTTCACCATCTATCAAATACTTCTAAAACATAATGTAACCCAAAAAAATACAGCGCTATTCTTCAATGAAATATTGATAAATAAAATTATGTGAAAATATTCTACCGTGAGTGCAGCAGCAACTTTATAAGTGAGATACCCACAAAACAAATCCTAGTTAGTTTTCAAAAAGCTGCGCTAAAAATGATCCAAAAATTATTTGTGAAAAATAAAATAAAGAGAAACAGTATCAAACAATATTATACCAAACTCTAATTAGAAGAATGTGTATATTCAAAAAATAGTCCATATCACCATCTACACACAAAAAAATTCATTTCATATAGAAAAATAGATTCTTTTTGATTGTAGTCTCCACCGTGAAACACACCACACCGGTAAAGGAAAAAGGTGTCCTCAAAGATGCAGAAACAGATTTCCACCACCAATATTACTGCCGCTTACCAGCTAGACTGGTCCCATCACAGAGACCAGATATGGCCACAATAAGAAAGCACTCCTTCTGCGCATGGACCACCAGGAGGATAAAGCTCTGTTCAGACATTTGGACAGGTCCTACGGCCACACCACTCATTGCCCGGCACATACAGAAACAAGAAGGGTCGCCATAGTGTAGTAAATTCTTACGTTTAATAAATAAATAAAAGGTTGCACTTACATCAAGCTGAGAAAACAGTTTGCTGTGTTACAAACAACAATATTGCCGGCCGGCTTCGTAAACGCTGCCCGTTGCTTCCGGGTTCAACGTGGAACGCGGTGACGTCAATACGCCACTCCTCCCTACGCCGTTTCGTCACAACTGACGTCTTCCAGGGGCACTTCTAAAACATGATCCACTGTGGATCACTCTTCAGAGTGCCCTGCGACTCTATTTACACTTGTGGTTGGGAGACAGTAAAAATTTGAGGTTGAGCTGTGTTTTTACTGTTCCCCTTAAAGGGGTTGTATTGCCCGCTTGGTGATTTTTACATACAGGTAAAGGTTTACCTGTAGGTAAAAAAGAATATCTCCTAAACCGTCACGGATTAGGAGATATTGACCCTGCATGCAGCTGCTGACGTCAGCGGGAGGTTCACTCTGCATGTCCGGTGGCCCATGCCAGAACTTGCCAGTGACATCATCGTGGCTCCAGCCACACACTAGCACATTTTGCAATTGTCTTGCAGGTTGTTTTTTTTTCCATGGTTTACTACTGCTTTAAGGGCCCATTCACACCTGAATGTAGCATTTTCAGGCAGAAAATCGTGTGATTTTAATGCGATTTTGCTGTATTTTTACCTCAATTTTGTTGTGTTTTTTACCGAGTTTTGCCGAGATTTTGTGCAGGCCAAAAGGTCACCAATGTAAAAAGAAGAAAAATGCCCAAATCTGCCCGATTTGATCGACAAAAAAGGGTCCAGAACTTGTTTGAGCTTCAGGCAACATGGAGTGGAGATGTGAACCATCTCCATTGAAAATAATAGATTTTTTCCCCTCCAGCGTTTTGTAGCTTTAGGCTTCAAGCTATAAAACTCTCAGGGGTGAATGGGGCCTTAGCTGCAAAGGCAACAGAGGAGGATATACACATATCACAGCCAAAATGCTTTGCAACGCTGTGCGTCAAAAAGTTGTCCGCACTGTTGGGTTCAGCGAGCAGTAATGCCTGTGAATGTGGTCCATCCAAGTGAATAGGGGCTTCCCGCATCCACATGCAATGCATTCAGTTGCGCTGCTGTGGGGTTTAAACGGGAGGTGATATAACAACTCACTGCCTGTCAAATTCCCCATGAAGAGAGATCCAAACGTGGATTGCTCTTCAGAGGGCACCACATGTGTAAATGAGCCCCAAGGCCCCTTTCACACAGGGTGGATCCATTTTGACAGACTCCGCTAGCTCAGCATGGGATCGCTCTGTTGATCCCCGCAGAGCAGGTGGATAACAGATCCATCTCCGCTCACTGTGCTGAGATGGACCTATCAGACACCCACTCTCCTCTATGGGGCGATTGGATGAAAACAGAAGGTTGCAGTGCCTATACACCTGTTTTCCTTGGATGAAAACGGACCAACTGTCCATTTTCATCAGATCCCATCCGCTGGACGTATCACCATACATCTATTTGAGCTGATATTGTAGGATCGGATAGCAGGCGACTGTCAGCGGACACATATCTGCTGACACCCGCCTTCCCATAGAGGTCAATGATTGACCTGATTGGAACAGCCTGAAAAACAGACAGATGGACCGATCGTGTGAAAGGGGCTTAAAGCGGTTGCATAGTGTTTTTTTTTTACTTTTACCTACAAGTAAGCCTATAATAAGGCTTACCTGTAGGTAAAAAAAAATCTCCTAAACCTGTATGGTTTAGGAGTTATTCCCCTTGCAATGAGCCGCTGACTGCAGTGGCGCATGCGCACGGGATTTTCGGCTGAAATCTCCTGCACGCATGCAGTGATGATACATGTCAGCTCCCTCGGCATGGATCGGGCGAGATGTCGGGGCCTCGTTCTAAGATAAGTATTTCATAATGAGCTAGTATGTGGTGCATACTAGCTCATTATGCCTTTTCCCTCGCTTTAAGGCTGTTCAGCCATTCCAGTATATTCTGTGAAATCAGCAGGGAACTGGGGAGTAACCTCTTGTCTGTAGCAATTACAAAAAACTTCTGCTCAGCTGAGGACTAGGAGGAGGAATCCTGGCTATTTAACCCCCTGGACTCAAGTGCTTACCTCTTGTGGTGATCCGTTCCAGACAGTACGGGTTTTGAGTCATTTTGAATCATGTGTCCGGGTCTCCGTCCACCTGGTGCCAAGAAACATCATGATCCGGACTGTGGGCTTCATCTGCTCAGCTGGTGGCCAGGAAGGAACATGACTAGTTAATGTTATCAGGCACAGGTCCTTATCTTTATTCAGATGATGCCTGTTTAGGAGAAACGCGTCGGGAAGTGCTCGTTGATGCCACTGCGTTGCCAGATTTTAATTCCATGTTTGTATTTGCCTGTAATATGTGAGTACCCATTTATGCTTTTAATGTTAATAAAAGTTTTAAAACGGTATTTCACTATGAGGCTGTATTTTCTTTTTGGCCTATAATATACGTGGAAGAATCTCTGTCTTCAGTCACCCCAAAAGGTGGATAGCCATTTCATCTATATTTGGGTCATCTCTCTGTCTATTCTGGTACCCATGAGAAGTTACAAGTTTGCCAGCTGTTTTTTCGCGTGGATTTACATCAATAAACTCGTGGGACTCACTAGGTATATACCTAACTGGGTCCATTACATCTGGTGGATTTCTGCAACGCATTCACTGAAGTCACTATAACTTCTCAAGATATTGCACTTTGTCACCATATCACTTATGAACTCTTAACACGTTCACTTTGGTGGATATACGTATATAAAAATTAAGTATATTTGGATATAGTGTTGTCTAAAACATAGAATCATTAATAGTGTTAATTTATGCAGAGTTTTTTTATCACTACTAAAGTTGATTATATTTTTTACACTGGTAAAAGATTATATAGATATTGTCATATATATAATCTAAGCGCTGCACCTTTTTTTATTATTGCACCATTTTGTTTGTTGCAGTAAGTCTGCGGTGCTGGCAGCTATTATTTATTTGTTGTTTGTGGATAGCGCGTTTTTTTCTCATTTTATAAACCCTAGTCAAGAAACCTTAAAGATTTAGAGAAGAACTGAGTGGACCAAAATGCCACCTGAGATGTGTGAAAACCTGGTAACCAACTACAAGAAACGTCATGTTTTGCTTGGGGGTCAAATTCTTATTTTACTCACTGAACTGCAACTCAATTTATAACATTTGTATTTTTTCTGGGTTTTTGGTTGATATTCTGGCTCTATCATTTAAAATACAACTATGATACACATGATAGACCCTTCATTTCTTTGTAAGTGGGATCAAATAATGATTTTCCCCACTATATGTTCCCATCTTTGGTCAATTTCTATAAAAGCCTGGTGAAAGTTAATAATAATAATGGCAAAATGGAGCTCACTATTAGTTACCTGTAGTTGTTGCTTTTGAACAGCAGAGGGCTCTCCAAACATTCAGATAACACTGTGAAGCTTATTAAAGTGGTGTTGCCACCAAAAAAAAAAAAAAAAAGCTTAAAATTCATAAAAAAACAAATAATTGGGAAAAAAAAACATTTTTACTCACCTCTAAATGCCTGTTGCTAGGGGGTCCCTCATAGTCTGCCTCCTTCAGTGCCCGGGCTGGTGGATAGACACCACATGCCTTTTGTAGACTAAAATTTCAAGACTTGGTGTGAGTAAATCTAGAATTGATGTTGTGATTCAGAAACAGTCCAGAAACAAGCTTATCCATACGAAACGCAGATAAAAGATAGAACATTTATACAACCAACATCTTATGAGAGCAGAAGCCCTAAAGTGGAGCTCCAGCCAAAAGGGGAAGCATCCCCTTTCTACGCCCCTCCCTCCACTGCCACATTTGACACCTTTTGGGGGGGAGTGGGTACCTGGTTTTGACAGGTATCCGCTCCCACTTCTGGCTGAGGCTTGCCACTGTGGACTGAGCCTCAAATTCGTCCCCTTCTCCTTCCCCCGCAGCCGACCTATTCACAAATCTTAGTGTGCTTCGTGCATATGCAGTGGAAAGTGGCTGTGAAGCTGCAAGCTTCACTGCCGGTTATGCCTTAGTCAAGATGGCAGCACCGGCACCCGATAGCTGATTTAAAAATCAGCTCGGTTGAGGATAACACTGGATTCCTGGACAGGTAAGTACCTGTCAGGGCTCGCTTAGCCCTTCCTTCTCTGGGCTGGCTGCTCAGCTGTCGGCTAATTGCCAGCTCTCATCTCTCTCCACAATTACCAGCTGTTCCTGATCATGCTCGTCTGACCTGCCTACTTAAAGCTGTCCAGCTCACTTCACCTCTGCCCTCGCCTTGGTCACATCACAAGAAACCATCTCCTGCGGTTCTGTTTAAAGACTGGCTTGCTGACATCCCTTTTGGCTCCTTATCCTGCTTGCTGTTGCTCTACTTGGATCACTGACTTCTGGCCTGGCTGATTACCCGATCTGGTTATTGAAATCTGGCCTGGCTGATTACTCTATCCGGTTACTGGACTCTGGCTATGCTTTGACTACGCTTTTTCTATTTACCTTTCTATTTTTATTTAATAAAAAAGTGTGATTTAATTGTACTTCTGTCTCGGTCTGATTCATGGTTTCTGACAGTAGGCGAAGGCCATGAATTCAGAAGATACAGTCAATCCACTTGATGGTAATATTTTTTCCAGATTGGATGAGCAACATCACCGCATGGATCAGTTTGCCATGGCATTACAGACGCTCCTGAGTCGCACGGCTCACCTGGAATCCCCCACGGTGGCTGCTTCGGTACAACCTGAGTCACAGGCCGTCCCTGCTGCTGCGCCAGTCTCTGTGCAGGCACCCGCCTCGAGTATTACCTCTATAAGAGGTATGTCTGGTTCCGCTCCGCTTCCCCAGAGATTTGGGGGTGATCCAGTTCAATGCAGAGGGTTTCTCAATCATGTTGATATATACTTCAAGATGCTGCCCCAGGCGTTTCCCACGGACAGAAGCAAAGTAGGTTTCATGATATCTCTGCTATCTGAGAGAGCCTTGGCCTGGGCTGACCCTCTATGGGAGACGCAAAAACCTGTCGTCTTGAGTTACCCTCGGTTGGTGGCCTCCTTTAAAATGGTATTTGACGTTCCCGCACGCTCCCCTTCTGCTGCCAAGTGCCTCATGTCCATCAAACAGAGTACGAGAACTGTTGCCGACTACGCCATTATATTCCGTACTCTGGCAGCAGAGGTTGCTTGGAACAATGAGGCCCTCGTGGCTGCTTTTTCTCATGGTCTCCCGGATTCCATCAAGGATGAGATAGCAGCCCGAGATATACCCACTGAGCTGGAGAGCTTGATCTCGTTTGCCATCCTCATTGACTCCAGACTCAGAGAAAGACTTTCTCTTAAGGAGCGCTTGCGGAAGCCTCCTGTACATTTGCCTCTGAGCTTTGTAGTCCCACCCATGCCTCCCTCACCTCCCATGCCTCCTGATACCATTTCGGTCAGTGAAGATGAACCCATGCACCTGGGCTTCACGTGTCTTTCTGCGGATGAGAGCCTTTAGGGGAAGGGAGAGATTGTGGCTTTTTGAAGTCTTGTCATACCCATCCAGGGAATGCCCGAACCTTGAGATCCTCTCATGGACAGACCTTAGGTGGCGTTGTTTAGTCCCCAGTTATCCATAAGGATAAGCCCCTGGTTTCGGTCACCCTTTCTTGGGCTGAGTCGTCCATAGATACAGGCTCTAATTGACTCTGGGGCTGCAGGCCTGTTCATTGATGCTGCATTTGTTTTGCAGTACTCAATTCCGCTGCAGCTGCGTGACACTATACTTGCCATTGAGGCTCTTGATGGGAGACCTTTACAGCCTGCCCATGTGACTCATGAGACGGTTCCATTGTCCATGGCCATATGGGCTCTTCACCATGAGATAATCCAATTCCAAGTTATTTCCTCACCCAGGTTTCCACTGGTTATTGGTTATCCTTGGTTACAGAGGCACAACCCCTCTGTTGATTGGCTCCGTGCTGAGGTTCTCTACTGGTCATTACAGTGCAGTGAGACATGCTTCCTGAAGGTATCCAAGGTCCTGTGCACCTCTTCACTCCCCTCCCTGCCAGAGGAGTACTGCGATTTTAGCGATGTCTTTGATAAAGGTCAAGCCGGTATTTTGCCTCCACACTGGTCTTATGATTGCGCAATTGACCTTTAACCTGGTGCCATACCTCCTCGTGGCCGGGTTTACCCTTTGTCGGTCTTGGAGGATAAGGCCATGGAGGAGTATGTTGCTGACGCCCTTTCTCAAGGTTTCATCTGCAAATCCTCGTCTCCTTCTTGTGCTGGTTTCTTCTTTGTGAAGAAGAAGAGCGGTGAACTGAGACCTTGTATAGATTATAGGGGTCTCAATCGTGTCACGATTCAGAATGCCTACCCGATTCCATTGATTACAGAGTTATTTGACCGCCTCAAGGGAGCAACGGTTTTCACGAAGCTTGACTTGACAGGGGCATACAATCTTGTACACATTAAGGAGGGCGACAAATGGAAAACTGCGTTTAATACTAGAACAGGCCATTATGAATACCTGGTAATGCCTTTTGGTCTTTGTAATGCCTCAGCAGTTTTCCAGGAATTTATTAATGATGTCCTCTGAGATTTGTTGCAGTTATATGTGGTGGTTTATCTCGATGATATCCTCATATTTTCCAAGTCCCTGGAGAGCCACCACTCAGATGTCTGGAGAAGTGCGAGTTCCATCGTGAACAGGTTACATTCCTGGGCTATGTAATTTCCACTGCTGGTTTTTAGATGGACCCAGAGAAACTTTCGACAGTCCTATAGTGGCCTCGACCTGTGGGTTTACGTCCTCTGCAGCGTTTCCTGGGTTTTGCCAACTATTATCGGAAGTTTATTCGTAACTTCTCGTCTCTGGTCCATAGCTGCCTGTCCCGTGTGTGCTCAGAGTAAGACTCCATGACACCTTCCAGTGGGCCTCCTACAACCCATACCCAATGGAGAGAGGCCCTGGACTCACCTGTCAATGGATTTTATTGTGGAGTTGCCCAACTCCTAAGGCAACACTGTTATCCTTATGATGGTTGACCGGTTCTCAAAGATGTGTCATTGTATTCCACTTAAGAAGTTGCCTACCTCTAAGGAACTGGCTTCCATTATTGCTTGGGAGATCTTTCGCTTACATGGGCTACCCAAGGTGATTGTCTCGAACAGGGGCAGTCAGTTTGTCTCCCGGTTCTGGCGAGCCTTTTGTGCACAGTTGGGAATCCAGCTTGCGTTCTCTTCTGCGTATCACCCGCAGTCTAATGGGGCCGCAGAGCGAGCCAATCAGTCCATGGAGCAATTCCTACGTTGCTATATTTTTGACCACCATAACAACTGGTCAGACCTATTACCATGGGCAGAGTTTGTTCACAACAGGGCCTTGAATTCTGCCTCCCGATTGTCTCCATTTATGGCGAATTATGGTTTCCAACCTTCCATGTTGCCTGACTCCTTTGTTTCGCAGAGTATTCCTGCGTTAGAGGAGCATCTCCTTGGCCTTTGTTCCACTTGGGTACAAGTCCAGGAGGCTTTGCTTCATGCTAATGATAGGCACAGACTCCATGCTGACCGCAGATGCCTGCCTGCGCCTTCCTACCAGGTTGAGGACAGGGTCTGGCTGTCATCTCACAACCTCCGGCTTAGTGTTCCCTCACTGAAGCTTGCACCTCGGTTTATTAGGCCTTTCCGTATCCTTCGCAGGATTAACCCAGTGGCTTACGCGTTGGACCTTCCTCCTAGTATGCACATCTTAAATGTGTTTCATGTCTCCTTATTGAAATCGTTGGTCTGTAACTGATATACCACCTCTGTACCATGCCCTCACCCTATTCAGGTTGAAAACCATGAGAAGTGTGAGGTACAATCCATTGTTGACTCCCATAGGTTCAGTGGGCGCATACAGTACCTTGTGCATTGGAAGGGGTACGGTCCGGAGGAACGCTCCTGGGTTTCATCCTCAGACGTACATGCCCCTGTCCTCCTCCGTGAGTTCCATAGGCGGTTTCCCCTCAAGCCCGGTGGCCCTCCGAGGGAGAAGGGTCATTGAAGAGGGGGTACTGTGAGGGCTGGCTTAGCCCTTCCTTCTCTGGGCTGGCTGCTCAGCTGTCGGCTAATTGCCAGCTCTCATCTCTCTCCACAGATACCAGCTGTTCCTGATCATGCTCGTCTGACCTGCCTACTTAAAGCTGTCCAGCTCACTTCACCTCTGCCTTCGCCTTGGTCACATCACAAGAAACCATCTCCTGCGGTTCTATTTAAAGACCGGCTTGCTGATATCCCTTCTGGCTCCTTATCCTGCTTGCTGTTGCTCTACTTGGATCCCTGACGTCTGGCCTGGCTGATTACCCAATCTGGTTATTGAACTCTGGCCTGGCTGACTATTCTATACGGTTACTGGACTCTGGCTGTGTTTGACTACGCTTTTTCTATTTACCTTTTTATTTAATAAACAAGTGTGATTTAATTGTACTTCTGTCTCGGTCTGATTCATGGTTTCTGACAGTGCCATAATATTAAAAATCAACACCTACAGAATTTGTAGCTGTTGACTTTTATTTTTTTGGTGGGAAGCCTGGAGCTTCTCTTTAAGTTGGCATCCTCTGGATAGAGGAACCTCCCCCATCGGGACATTGTATTCTGACAGCTGCACCCACCGCTGTCAGAATACAAAAACACACTACAGACTCCTGGACAACCAGGAAGTGTCCACAAAAATCAATCTTTTTATTAGCAGCCTCACAAATGGATAACAAGCGATTGGCCAGATCAAAATTCGCAGCTCTAATTACTAGACATTTTGGGGCTTACTTCTGAATTCGCAGCTGATCCGCAGCTAAAACGCAGAGGGACCGCTGAACAACAGATTTTTATCTGCGCAGTGAAACTGCAGCTTCAATTTGCAACGCACAAGTGTGAACCCGGGCTTAAGCCTTAAAGAGGAAGTAAACCCTGATGGGTTTACTTCCTCTTTGTCTCCCTGCAAAGGTAAAACATAATGGGCTACTATGCATCGCATAGTATGTGTCACTTACCTGACACAGGAGCCAGCGATGTCACAGTTGTCCCCTGTAGTCCAGAGCATCCATCATCTTCCGGGTATCACTGCTCCGGCCACTCACAGCGCCGGAGCAGCGATGACGTCACTCCCCGCCACTAACGGCATATCGCTAACGGCGCACATAGTGCACCTGCATGCCGCTGTCTACGGCGCATTCGCGTAGACAGCTGTCAACGTCTTTTACTAAATATCTCCTAAACCGTGTAGGTTTAGGAGATATTTCTTGGACCTACAGGTAAGCCTTAATCTAGGCTTACCTGTAGGTCAAAGTGCCTTCACTTGCGGCATGCCCAGTGGGCCTGCGCCATTGTCTACGGCGCACATGCGCCATAGACAGTGTCGCCCTATTTTTGTAAAATATCTCCTTAACCGTGCAGGTTAAGGAGATATTTCTTGGACCTACAGGTAAGCCTTAATCTAGGCTTACCTGTAGGTCAAAGTGGTTTGTAAGGGTTTACAACCACTTTAAAATACAACTATGATACAAATGATAGACCCTTCATTTCTTTGTAAGTGGGATCAAATAATGGTTTTCCCCACTGTATCTATATGTTCCCATCTTTGGTCAATTTCTATAAAAGCCTGGCGAAAGTTAAAGGGATTGTAAATGTATTTTTTTTTCTTAAAATAACAAACATGTTATACTTACCTCCACTGTGCAGCTTGTTTTGCACAGAGTGGCCCCGAACTTGCTCTTCTGGGGTCCCTCGGTGGCTGTCTCTGCTTCTTCCCCCAGGTACTTCTCACGTTCATGCGAGCTCCCTCGCAAGGTGAGAAGCACCTGCAGGCACGCTCCTGTGATACAGCCGGCGGCTATAGCCGCTCGCTGTATCACACGGCCCGCCCCCCGGCGCGCCGCATCATTGGATGTGATTGACAGCAGCGCGAGCCAATGGCTGCGCTGCCTTCAATTCATCCACTCCAGCCAATCTGCGGCCAGGCTGAGTGGTGAAGAGGAAGTCGGGGGCGAGCGTGGGACTTTCGAAGGGTGAGGTAAGTAAAATGGGGGGGCTGGGGGGGCCGGCATTGTCAGATGTTTTTTCACCTTAATGCATAAAATGCATTAAGGTGAAAAAACATTTACCTTTACAACCCCTTTAATAATAATAATGGCAAAATGGAGCTCAGTATTAGTTAACTGTAGTTGTTGCTTTTGAACAGCAGAGAGCTCTCCAAACATCCAGATAATACTGTGAAGCTTATTAATGGATTGGCAGGGCAAAATAAAAAGACGTATGCATGCAGTACATCTCTCCAATGCATGCATATTTCCTATGTTTTGTACCTTTAAAGACCCTGCAAGTACAGATAAGGATAAGTACTTAATAATCTGCCAAAATGCTCTTCGCTTATATATAGATTTTTTTTTCATGGCTTGACACAACATGCCTTTTGTAGACTAAAATTTAAAGACTTGGTTTGAGTAAGGCCGCGTACACACGCGCGGACTGTTGGCCCAACTTTGTCCGTCCAACAGTTTGAGCGAACAGTCCGCTCAAACTTAGCATGGACGGACATGGCCACACACGACGGACGAACAGTTTGCTGAAACCGTGCGCGATGACGTGAACGGCACGTACGACGGGACGAAAAATACGACGTCCTATACACTGCAATGCAACCTTCCGACGTGGAAATCCTTTCTGAGCATGCGCGAGACTTAGTTGGCCGAACAAGCCTACACACGAGCGAACAGTCCGCTGAAACCTTGTTTCAGCGGACAGTTTTTCGGAATTTCCGTAAGACCTTGTTCGGCCAACTGTCCGCTGAAACTGTCCGCTGAAGCCCCACACACGAGCGGACTGTCCGCCCAAACACTGTTCAGCGGACAAGGTTGGGCGAACAGTCCGCGCGTGTGTACGCGGCCTAAATCTAGAATTGATGTTGTGATTCAGAAACAGTCCAGAAACAAGTTTATTCATACGTAAACTCAGATAAAAGATAGAACATTTATACAACCAACATATTATGAGAGCAGAAGCCCTAAAGTGGAGCTCCAGCCAAAAGGGGAAGCCTCGCCTTTCTACCTCCTCCTCCTCCTCCGCTGCCACATTTGGCACCTTTTGGGGGGGGGAGTGGGTACCTGGTTTTGACAGATACCCGCTCCCACTTCTGGCTGAGGCTTGCCACGGAGGACTGAGCCTCAAATTCTCCTTCCCCCGCAGCCGGCCCATTCACAAATCTTAGTGCGCTTCGTGCATATGCAGTGGGAAAGTGTCTGTGAGGCTGCAAGCTTTGCTGCCGGTTTCCCTTAGTCAAGATGGTGGCGTCAGCACCCGATAGCTGATTTAAAAATCAGCTCGGGTGAGGATATCTCTGGATTCCTGGACAAGTGCGATAATATTAAAAATCAGCAACGACAGAATTTGTAGCTGCTAACTTTTATTTTTTTGGTGGGGAAGCCTGGAGCTTCCCTTTAAGTTGGCATCCTCTGGATAGAGGAATCTCCCCCACCGGGACATTGTATTCTGACAGCTGCACCCACCGCTGTCAAAATACACTGATTGGCAACTGCTGTTGGTTGGCTGCAGCCACTGATCAAGGAAAGTTTTCAAATGTCCCTTTAATCGTTGCTTGAGAGATAGGAAACAATATATGCAATTGTTGCTTCAACCAGCTTCTGACAAAAACCGTACAAAACAGTCACCATACTTAACAATTACTACCCAGTCTGTATACATTGTTCCCTATCTTCCCTACCCAATTAATTTACTACTCAGTCTGCATACATTGTTCCTCATCTTTCAAGCCTTAATGAAGGGTTATTACATGAAGTGTAACGCTAATTATTAGCGATACACTTTATGTAATTACTTATTTTGAGCAAAAAGTATCTATTTTGTTGTGTGAGCTGCTATTTGATAGGTAGACAGCGCAGTGTTTTGATTTTCTTTTTCCTTAATGAAGGGTTGTACAGTCTGCCATCACATTTTACTTTGAAATAAACTTGGATCTGAATCATAATTGGTGTGTTAGTTCAATTTCATATTTATTCTGGAATTGCAGTCTACACTCATTTCAGTCTGTTACTCATTTAAGTCACAGCCCAAAGTGATTATGGAGGCCCTTTGGTGTCCAACCCAGTGTCAAGAGATTGTATACTAATCCTACCTCCACTGAAAAAAAACAAAAAAACTCAAGGAGCCATTGTTGTCTATTCACTCCCTCACTGCAAGATTTGGTGTCAGCCCTGTCCATTTGTCTTTTGTTAATGGTGAACTACCTTTTATCTTACACAGCTATGCAGGATCCTCTACTCTACTGAATTTTTTTATTCTGATTTCACTGCTATCACATACCTGGTTAGAGGCTGAAGTGATAGGAAAGTTTTCCTTACAACTCTGTTACAAACAACCCTGGAATGGTGACAGAGGGTGAAGGGAAAAAAAGTGGCCAAGAGTCCAGTCCAAATGATTTATTCCGGTAGGAGACTTGGCATAGACGTGCTCCTTATAGACAGACAAGACCACTGGGGAACCAGGAAAAGATACTACAGAGTAGCAGACTGGAACTACAAATGACAGGAACACCAGAACCTAAGACATCCTGAAAGCAGGATCTGAAATGGCCAGTGGCTGACAACCTGAAAGAGAGGTATCAAGCAGGAGAGGGGGCAGGTGGCATGGTCGGGATGCAAGCCAAGATCAGAAATGTACAGTCAGCAGTATCATGGTCAGGAAGGAAGACAAGGTTATTAACAGGTAATTAGCAGGCTTCATAGTCAGGAAGCCGGCTGAGGTAATCAACAGGACAGGTAATCAGTAGGATCATAGTCAGGAAGCAAGCCCAGGTCATCAACAGGTAATCAGCAGGATCATAATCAGGAAGCAAGCCAAGGTCATCAACAGGTAATCAGCAGATTCACAGTCAGGAAGCAAGCTGAGGTAATCTACAGGATTGTAATCAGGAAGTATGTCAAGGTCATCATGGAGAAATAAGCAGGATTATAGTCAGGAAGCAAGCCAAGATCAGCAACAAGTAGAGTGAAGGTCAGAACCAAGCTGGGTCGCAGCAGGGGGTAAGAGCATAGAAGAATCCAGAAACAAGTCAGGTCAGCCATGGAAAATAGAAAACAAACACAGATTCTGGAAACTGGGAACAGCTAAAGGTCATACAGCAATCTCCTGTTTCAGTACTCTTCTTTAAAAAGGGGCCAAGTCTGGAATCTTGCTCATGTGCTTGCATATGTAGCTGTTTGCGATATGCCCCTTGCACATTCTTGCGCAAACGAGTATGCCTATATAACCTACCCGCAAAGATCCTTATTGTGTGTAATGGGACATGCGCACATCTCCTTCATCCTAACAAATGCACACTGTGGGAAGAGGAAGGGACCCCACACCCCAGGTTTTTTTTCAAAGAACTTGTAGAAGACACTGTCACTTTGCCCATTCAGGGCACAGTGTCAGTTTCTATGTAAGGGCTTCCCCTTGACCCACATATACTCACCTCTCACACTGATCCATCCTCCATCAGAGTCATCAGCCATAAACCTCAGTGTTGCCTGGTGTTGGAACCTAGAGGGGGTCGTGACGTCACCCCCTCCATCATGTGACAATGTGTGTGCCTAGAAGTTAGCTGCTAGGCCTGAGCAATGCATCATGGAAGAGTCACATGCTCCCCATGCGCAAAATCACTGAGTATATTGAGCTGGCTGCTACGTGAGCAGGAGTGATGGGGGATTTCTGAAAAGGTGAGTATCAGTGGGTCTGATGATTAGAACTTCACACGAAAGGGGCAAAGTGACAGTTAATCTTATACCTTTCTTTTTGATGAATACCACTGGGTTTAGTCGCACATTAACTGAGGCCGCGTACACACAGGCGGATTGTCTGCCCAACTAAGTTCGTCAGACAATCCAACAGACAGTCCGTCCAACTTTTGAATGAACGGACTTGACCACACACGATGAACAGACAGTCCGCTGAAAGCTTGCGCGATGACGTGTACAGCACATACGACGGGACTAGAAATACGACGTCCAATACACTGCAATGCAACCTTCGGCGTGTAAATCCTTTCTGAGCATGCGCCGTACTTAGTCCGTCCAACTTGCCTACACACGAGCGGACTGTCCGCTGAAACCAAGTTTGGACGGACAAAATTACGGAAATTCCGAAAGACTTAGTCCGCCAGACTGTCCGCTGAAAAAGTCAGCTGAAGCCCACACATGAGCGGATTGTCCGCTGAAACACGTTTCAGCGGACTAAGTTGGGCAGACAATCCGCCCGTGTGTACGCGGCCTTAGTTTCATAAGAACTTAGAGAGCAAAATCTGGACTTGAGTTCTCAGCTCACCAACCAACAAATCTAGTAGTCGTTAGCTGAGGTTCTGTTTTCTTTCACGTCATGCTGTAAGTAGCAAAGGATAAAGTCTATTATGAGTGGTGAGTAAGAGCTGGACTAATGGTGTCCATTAGGTGTAAATCTCATGGAGACGTTCTCAGAAGCCAGAGGGTGATCTAAAATATAATTTTGAGTTGACAGATCCTATGATACATATTTAAAATGAAAAAGGAAGATCAAGGGACATGTGCTGGCAGATTGATCCTGGTATTTATTTTTATAGATGATAAATATAAATGGTGAATTAAGGCTGTATTTGCAGAGCAGAAAATTAGTCAAAGAGTAAACAAGCATGGTGGGACTCTATATGAATCAATGACAAGGTGTTGATATAATCAACAATTTGTTATCTGTAATCCATGAAAGTTAAAAACATACCATTGTTGTTGGCCGCGAAATATTACTATATAGTGAGTGCGTCATCTGTACTTACAGTGCATGCTCTAAACTACATGAAACATCCGAAGGGCATTTAGGGGTCTATAAATACAAAGATGTCCCTATGTAGAAAAGTTATCTACAACAAATATAAAGCAAAAATGTATCTCTCGACTATTTCTATACATATAGGACATTTGACACCCCCTCTCCTATGTTACACAAAATGTCTGTGAATTTATCTGCTTGTCCATTTTGTGTATTTTCCATACAGTCTGTTTATTAAGTGCCAAACGAATAATAGTAAGGCCTAACACCAAGACAAAGTGATTCAGCTTTTTATTGAGCAGTCATGAGGTTTATGGCGCAGAGTCTGTGCCGGACTTCTGTAAACATAGTCCCCTTCACATACATCAGTCTGTACATTAAAATGCAGAACCATGGCTCTGTATTATCTCCAATATGACAGTATTTTGGATGGAAGCTTTGTTAATACGGGCAATCTGGTTTACTACTTTCCATAGTTACGGTATGTCAGCTCTATTCCAGGATGTGAAACAAAGCTCTGGGATGTCTTATTTTCCAATCAGCAATGCATATTGTGAATAATCTCATATTGCAGAAGTGAAACCTTTGTATCTTGTGAATAGATTGATATATAAAGTGATTGTCAATTATGATTGTCCCTGCTTTCACAAACCAAACAAATACTGCAGCCTTTCTGAGTCTTTTTACCACAGAGGAACCCTTGAAACGATTTTCCGGTTGTAGAGGAATCCTTGCTAATTTATTGGTGGTTAGTGAAAAAATGTTGCTTACATTGATGGTCAGTAGAAAAAAATGCAACCCTTATGGACATCTAAAAAGTCCTTCGCTTCATGCAACTGGGTCTACCAAATGGTGTTGACCCTGGGACTATGCAGGCACCATGAAATGGGAATTTAATCAGCCACAGCTTAAGGAACACCTAACAACCTCTGGAGGAACCCTGTTTGAGAATAGCTGAACTACTATATATATTTTCTGTCTATATGATTGAACTTTGGTGCAAAAGTATATGTCTAAACAAGAGTTTATTCCAACCAACATTACAATGGATCACAGTCCATCTTTGTCAAGGTCAAGCGCCTTGACAAAGATGGACTGCATCTGGAGCTCCTCAAGACCGTTATGATTCAACACGCTGCCCACTAGAAAGGACCCTGCAAACGAGGCTACTGGAAATCACAAGTAAAAAAAGTCCATTCCAAAGTTAGCCCTTGTACACACGGTCGGAGATTCCGACAGAATGTTTCCGATTGGAGCGTTTTGTCGGATATTCCAACTGTGTGTGGTCTGCATCGGAGTATCCGACGGACCAACTTTTCCAACTTGCCAGTAAAATTTTCCAACAAAATGCTCTGATCGGATAAACTCCGATCATGTGTGGCCTACTCCGACGGACAAGGTGCCACGCATGCTCACAATCAAATTCGGACACGGAAGCGCTCGCTCAGGTAAAACTACTGCTCGTAATCGATATAGCACATTCGTCACGCTGCAATGTTAAAAAATCTTTCATGAAGCGCATTCTCTTGTTCTTTACAATGCTGCAAGAATGAACTTCTTTTGATGCTCATAGTCACACACACTTCTCCCGAACGTATTTCCTGAGTCTTTTTTACTCATTTCAGCAATACAATTTTTTAAATCGTCACATCTACACATTTATTTTGTTTTTTTGGGGAATTTTGTGTTTGTTTTTTTCATAAACATCTCCTTTTTTGACAGTTTGCTCATCTTTGCATTTTTTGGGGTGTGTTTTGTGTGTCAACTTACCACGACAACATTATTATCTTTTTTGTATTTTCTTTTTCTTTTTTAAGAAGTTTGTTTAGTGTTGGTGCCCCTTGTTATTCATTTCACTTTGTATTTTTGAAATGTACCTGCCTGCTCACAAATAAACTGTCCTTTGGAAGTAAAACACATACACAAGTATTTCTTCAAACAAAAAAAACCTTTATTTAGGTCTCAAACAACTAAAAAGAGGAAGGCAGCGCTGGATAAACTTGTCAATTTGGCGAAGCCTTTGGCTCCCAGGGCAGACATTAAATAATTAGAAAAAGAAAAATTGGTGGCCTGGGAGTACATATCTCAGGGAGAGAAGTCTGGTCCAGAAGTCCTAGAGATCAGGAAAAGCAGATGCCATCTATGTCCCCAGGATGTGGTTCTTCAGGCCATCACTCTCTCATCTTCCTTAGGCACTTCCCGCCAGGCATCCTTCAAGGCTATGGCTGGGCTCCTGTAGTTGTGGCAGGAGGAGGAGAAGGAGGGCATTGGTCGACCTCCTGGCTGCCACTTGCCACAGCCTCCCCCCCGGCTGAGGTCTTCCTGTGTATGAAAATGGGTCATAGTTTTAGTTTTTTGCTCATCAATCACACCATTTTTAGCTCATGACTGTTGCGAATTGAATGTTACCAAACAGAACAGACTATCATTCTGAGCCCAGCATTTTTCATTCTTGTCCCAATCATTTTTGGTCACTACTGTCTATTGATATGTAAACCACTTTGTTAAATCACAACTTACTGATCAATAATAACATCTAGTTAACATCATTAAATGTACAACAAGAAATATGTTCAACAATGCAATAGCTGTCTCAAGCTGGGCCCCACCACATGTTGTTGCCTGGAAGGCCCAGGTTGGACGTTGGAAGTCTCAGCTGGGGGTGAAGGAAGCCTTGAAGGAAGACGGTCGAGTGGTGGCGTGGGTTCCCCCTGGTCTACCAGAAAATGCAGCCTCTCGAAGTACAACATCCTGGGGTAATAAATGGCATCTGGATCTCCTGATCTCAGGGACTCCAGGTGTTTCTTTCTCTCCCTGAGATATGTAATCTTCATGGCACCAATTTTCAACTTCACATAGGCCATGTCTGCCGTGGGGACCATGATCCGCACCAAAGAAAGAAGTTTCTCCAGCGCTGCCTTCCTCTTTCTTCGGTCATGATAAAACGGGTTGTTGATCTGCCACAGGCATGGCAGCTCCCTGTACACTTCAAGCAATAGCCCCATAAAATTCGCTTTTTTGAAGGGATCCATCTTGTCTGCAAGACACAACACAAGACAAACCCTAAAATACTAATAATGGCATGATAAACCCTCCTAATCTTGTCCCAACATAGGCCTAGATAGAAGCAGTCTAGTCTAGTGATGTACCAAGTTCAAAATTTTACCTTCGTTTGCACGATCGTCGCGTCAGCTCCGCACTCTGTTCACAGATCGTACGGACGACACACGCGTGTTGCGTTTTAAATACAGTGCGCATGCGTGAAACTCCGCCCGCCCCTGACGTTCTTTCTAGACTATTCCCCGCCCCTTCGCTTTCGGCGCAGTGGGGAGAGCACATGGCGGAGAGAACGCAGGTGTGCAATCAGAGTTCCACTAATGAGGAGGAGGGTGAGGAAAGCCCGGAGCCTGAAACGTCCCGATCCACGAAGAGAAGATTTAAGGCCTCAAATATGTCTTTTGTAGAGATGTTGGAGATGGTGGACATATTGAACAGGACCGACTATGATGGGAAGTATGAACCTTACCCAAACCCAAATATCAGAAAGGCCAAGATCATGACTAAAGTTGTGAAGAGTTTTCAGAAGAATTTTGGGGTACGCCGATCCAAGGATCAACTGAGAAACCGCTGGTCAGACCTGAAACTGAGGGAGCACGATCAGTACAGAAGGATCAAGCGTGTTCTTCAAAAAAGTAAGTAGTTGTGTGTTCATATGATTATTCTTGCTTGCATACTGCTCCATGTGCTTTGATTTCATGTTGTACAGTTTAAAATGGCCACTTTCAAGTTCATGATTTCATTAGTTCGTAAGAAACATTGTTCTGCAGGTAAGTATTCCAGCTTAACAAAGTGTCCACAATAATGTTCTCACCTTTGAACTCGGGCAAAAAACACAATTGTACAACACTTCCAAGCAATGATTCATATTCCTATTTCTGCCCTCTGTGTCCTAATTATTCATTTTTTACATTCTCATAGGGGAGAGAAGACTCTGGAAGTCTGAGGAGACCAGGGATCCCACCCCTCCCAAAGAAGGCAAAATTACAACACCAGAAGCAGAGGAGCAGGAGGAGGAGGAAGGAGTGATCATTGAAGTTGGACAAATTGTCCCCACAACAGGTGAGTGTCAGAGAACACAGCTTCCGGTAAGCTCATCAATGTATGTCGTCATATTTATAATACATGGTGTGTTTTTTTGCTTTGTTTTGTAGGTGATGTGGAAGAAGAATCACATTTTACCAGTGAAAGTGCCCAGATCCTGATTGGGGAGATAATGGGGTGCAATCGGGATTTAGAAAATATACAGCAAAACATCAATGATGTTAAAAATAAAATGAAGAACATCATTGATGTTTTGGGGAGAGTGTGAAACACCGCAAACTAGCTAGGGTTTTATTTTTTTGCTTTTAAACAACAACTTTTGTCTTTTACAAAAATCCAAATTTGGAAGATGCACAGAGTATGTCAACATGCGCTATCTCCCATCATGGGGGATCAATGTACGTGTTTTGTGGAAAGTGGTTGAGATGAAGGGGTTGCAGCCCCAAAACATGTACATTGATCCCCTATGATACATGTGTTGACACACTGTGTACATCTTCCAAATTTGGATTTTCCAGGGGTGACACCCCATGTGATGAAGGCAATATCAGCCCAGTTTGTACATACTCATGTCTGATATTGTCTTCACTTTTCAAAGTTGAACTTTGTAAGTTCCTGTGTTCTGTATGTTACGCTTTGATACATGCCTGTTTACACAAAAACACCAAGTTACCCAAAAATGACCTTAAATAATGTTTTTGATACACCCAATATGTTGGTTTGTTGTAAAACCCTTTTCTAAACGCACATGTGAATGTGCTTTGATTAAAAAGTGAAATTATCAACAATGTGTGGCTTCCTTTTTCAATGCGCAAAAGCAGTATTTGGAGTAAAGTTGTTGGTTTCTGTGGCAATGGGTGTTATTTACTAAAGGCAACTCCACTTTGCACTCCAAGTGCAGTTTCAGGTGCACTTTTGCAGTGCACTTGTAGTGCATAGTGGATGTGCCTTTAGTAAATAATACCCACAGTGATGTGTAAATTTTCACAATCATGCCATTTTCCTGAGCCCACATATTTCTGTCATGGTGCTGAAAATGAGCAAGATTTTGGTCAGTAATGCACTACATACATTAGTTAACAAAAACAAGGTGTGTGTGTAGCAGACCCACAACATAATAAGCTTATCTGAAGAAGAGACTGTCCCCTCATCTCGCTCAGAACTTGGGTTTGCACTGTTGTAGAAAAAGGCACAACAAGAAAAAACATAAATTTACCTAGGAGACACCTAAAACCAAGCCAAGCAGTAAATGAAAACAAAGATTATTGGAGTTTCAAAGAAAAATGTATTCCAAAAATGCCACTCAGACATTGTCTGGCATATCAATGGCCCCCCTACCCACAAAGTACTCCATGTATTGGTTTCTGACCTCACGGGCGCTTTGGGGGGGGCAAGCCAGGACGAGCAGCTTCAAGGCCCGTGAGGTTCTCGTTTTCAAGCAAGTCTGCATCTTGGACATCTGAGACCGCATAGTTTGCAGAATGTCTTTTTAGGAAATTGTGAAGAACACAGCAGGCAAGCACAATGTGATTTATTTTGTATTCCGCCATGTGGATAGGCATTAAAAAAAGGCGGAACCGGCTGGCCAGTATTCCAAAAGTGTTCTCCACCACTCTTCTGGCTCTGGCCAGCCGGAAATTAAAAATCCTCTGGTCCGGGGTGAGGGTCCTCATCGGGAAAGGCTGCATCAGATGGTTTGCCAGGGCAAACGCCTCATCCGCGACGAAGACGAACGGGAGTCCTTCCTGATTCTCTTCTGGGGGTGGCAAGCCCAGACTGCCACTCTGGAGACGCCAGTAGAACTCCGTCCGTGAGAACACTCCACCATCCGACATCCGGCCATTTTGCCCTACGTCAACATACAAGAAGTCATAGGTCGCAGACACCACGGCCAACATCACGATACTATTAAACCCCTTGTAGTTAAAATAGTATGACCCCGAGTTGGGTGGTGGGACGATGCAGACGTGTTTCCCATCAATTGCACCACCGCCTGTGGGAGGCCACAGTCTGCCATTCCTGTGGCGTTGAAGGAAACTGTGGACTGTGGAGTGAAACAAGAGAAAAAAAATTAGTAATTTTGGAAATCAACATTGCAAGCAGAATAGACACCAACATTTTTGGCCAAGATCAGTATAACATTTTGGGAAATGAGTATTTAAAGCCTAAAGTATAAGGTCCCCTTATCAGAGTCATCACCCCCCCACCCCCCCCCCCATCTTATGGGCCCTTGCTAAAAATGAGGGGGGGGGATGTTTTGGACAGGTAACCCTCTCCACTTGATTGAGAGCTGAATGCCTAAATAATGTGTGATACTTTGGGAAGCCCCTCCTTAGTTACACTATTGGCAGCCCACCGGACAGGTAAGAAGTGTCATAATACCAAAAAGAAAACAAAATGGAAGCACATTTTCACATTCTGCTATTACATATCAAGATAATATTAGGGGAAAAACAAAAAAAAAATTATAGCATTTGAAAGTATTGAGGCATGCCCTCGCACTACATGCTTTGGTGAATTCATCCATAAATGTGACCATAAAAAAGGCAGGTAGAGTGTGTATTGGGTTTGGTAAAGTCAGCAGATAGAGGATTGCTAGCAGCTGATCTAGCAGTTGGGGGGAGGGGGGTTCCTAATGAGTTTGGCACAACCAAAAAAAAAAAAAAAAAAAGTCACTCTGCATGAATTGAAGCACACACATAACATTATTTGTAGACATTTTAGGTGGTGTTTAGGGGAAAGCAATACTATGGAGCTGACAAAAGACATTGGTAAGTGACTAGACTATAGTTTTATGGGCCAAGAAGAGCATGGTGGGGAAGTTAGTGAGGCAAATATGCCTGAGGACAAGTAAGAACCCCAACACAAAGCCCCTGCACAGCACAAACTCTACGACGAGTACGTAGACGAAACATGGTTTGAAAACGGTCTGCTGGTCAGAACGGACAACAGAAAGCACCGATAAACAGCAATGCCTGAAAGAACGACCTGAATAGCAGAAGCAAGCAGACAATAAGCAATGCAAATCAAAGCGTACTATACCAAGATATAGTCCACAATGAGAAACTAATGCTTACTGACTACATTATCAGATACGCAAAGACAAGCAGAAACTGAAGAGCAGTACCAAACTGAAGCACAAATCTGAAAAGCGCCAATCATCTCTCACCAAACTTCTACTAACACGCGATACACACGAGATCAGCAGAAGGAGCCCAAAGGGTGCCGGACGTGGTGCTGAACTTCCATTTTCTAGTCCTGTCGTACGCGGCTTACGTCACCGCGTTCTTGGCAACCGGAAATTCCGACAACTTGGTCCGACCGTGTGTATGCAACATCACTTCCGGACCTCGTCCGGAATTAATCCGTCGGAATAACTCAGACGGATTTGGTTGTCGGAATCTCCGACCGTGTGTACAAGGGCTTAGGGGTCTAGGCAGGACTAATCTATTAATAAGCCAACTTCCACAACAAATCAAACCATCTGATCCACCTGTGTTCTCCACCAATTACAGTTCACAATTCCAAAATATAAAATGTATCATAGCCAGACTTCTTCCTGCTTTATACAGTGATGATAGCTATAAGGATGTAGCGCCCTGGTGTTTAGGCAGGGTTGCTAGTAAATTTAGTTGCCCTGGTTAATTGTTAGTAGATCCCCTGATTCCTCTCTAGTTCTGGATTTAGTGCACTTTCTCTCTTCTTCCGCCCGGTGGCGTTATGCGGGTGACATTAGATAAAGGGATTAGCAAGGTCAGGTTATGAACTGATGGGGTGTCTCAGCCAATTGGCGGGGGTTTCTTAAACCCTTGGCCTGCTGGGAGAGCCTATTTATTTTAGTGGAATCAGGTGATCAGGGTTTTGTGCCACCTGGACAGTTGTCTGGGTGGACGTGTGTTATGCTGCCCCAGGCTTCCGGGCCGTAAGCCTGGCAAAAAAACAGGAGTTTTTTTTTACCCAAGAATAGCACAAAATAAATCCAAACAAATCTGTTTGGCATGGTGAGCATAGTCCAGATAAGCATATAAAACTCACAATGGAGACGTCATCCAACAAATAAGCAGAGTGATCGAATGAACCTGGTTAAACACAAAGGAGTTGATTTAATAAAGGCAAATAGGCACTCTGCAAGTGCAGTTGCTCCAGAGCTTAGTAAATGAGCAGAAGCTCTTCTGACTTCCGTCATCCATTCATGTGCAAGCAAAAATGCATTTTTTTACATTTTCCTAGCACGTAATTGGGTACTCTTTGCAAAGTGAAGCCTAACCTCATTTACTAAACTCTGGAGCAACTGCACTTGCAGAGGGCATCTTGCCTTTATTAAATCAACACCATAATGAGCATTACTGTGTCAAATGCGATTTTCAGGATAAGCACAGGACACAGCAAACTGCCAAAAGGGGATATAATTGGGGGGTGGGGCACAAAGGGAAAAAGGGGTATGGGGGAAATCCATCTCTCTTTACTTCCTGGAATTCTGCTTCCTGGAACTCTGGGTCAGTTTCCTGGAACATATGACAGAAACTTCCCAAGATGCATCTGTAAGGTCCCGGTTACATCACCAGTGTCTCACTCCAGCCAGGAAGTGGAAAAACAGTATCTTAATGCAAACAAAAATATTTAAATTAATGTATGTAAGATGATTTCTTATCAGCATGTATGCTGCTGTGATTTTTAGTGAAGGGGGTAAAGGTCAGATTTAAGTGTATGTCAGATGGGGTGATCAGAACAGAGAACTCACCATCACCAGTGGCTCCTGTGGTGGTAAGCGATACAGCTGCATGCAAAGCTGTTTGTGAAGCTACTACTTGAAAAGATGGCATACTGACAACATTCATTTTAAGAGGGAAGTTTCAGGAAAAAAATTTAATTTTATATAAGGAACTTTGAAACAGGATAAGGATCAGTGCCTCACCATTGCCATCAATGCAGCCTGATAAATGCCCATCTGCAGCCCCACAAGTGCCATCAATGCAGCCTCACCATTGCCATCAATGCAGCAGCTTCACCATTGCCATCAATGCAGCCTTATCAATGCCCATCTGCAGCCTGACAAGTGCCATCAATGCAGCCTTATCAATACCCATCTGCAGACTGCAGCCTCACAAGTGCCATCAATGCAGCCTCATCAGTCCACATCAATGCAGCCTCACCATTGCCATTAATGCAACAGCCTTATCATTGCCTGAAATGCAGCAGCTTCACCATTGCCATCAATGCAGCCTGATTGATGCCCATCTGCAGCCTAGAGGGGATGGGGAGGGGGCGGGACGAGCGCCAACAGATTACATACAGTGAGAATCTCCTATAATAGACAGAACAGTGGACCAATGGCGGCCAAGGAGACGGGACTTCCTATTACAGAGGCCGCCAAGTAAACAGAAGATTCTCACTGTATGTAATCTGACGGCTCCTGTCCCGCCTCCCTCCCTGTCCCCTCCAAGGCAGCTAAAATGGAAGTATTGGCGTATAACACGCACACACTTTTTACACCGATTTTCAGGGTGAAAAAGTGAGTGTTATACGCCAATAAATACAGTACTTCTTTTTTCATGGAGTGAGGAAAGGTTGGAACCTCGTTACATTTTTTTGTTGTCCTCTTGGAAAGATTCCTTCTTACTTTCTTGTTGTCCAGGACAGTGAAATCATCCAAATGGAACACAGATAGCTGTAAAAACCTTACAAAGAGTCTAACCCTTTCCTACTCTATTCAAAAATGAAAAACATTTTGAGTGAAGTACCACCTTATGGCTGAACATGATATACTGTAGATATGTCATTTGTTACATTTAAATATGTAATAGATGATTTGTCTGTTTCTCTATTGTTGTGTTCTTATCACTTGCCAATAATGATTCACAGTTAGGTTCTTCAGCTCTGAAATAAGTCATTCTTTAAAAGCATGAAATTGTGACAAAAGTAGGAGAGCAAGTTAACGAGCGTGTATATTTGGCATTAAGCCCAGGAAAGATTTTTATCACCATCTCCTAAGAGGCCTGAATGTAAATGATGGCTTGGTTTATCTTGTGCGCCACACTGCAATGTTTCCGAGAGACTCTCATATGGCAGAGTGTTAAGATTATTTAACCTTGTTCTGAGATGAATTAATTTACTTTCCTTTCTTAGGCTTTGAATAAGAAGGAACTACATCCTAATTAAAATCTAGGGAATTGTTTTAAATAAAGTGGATGTAAAAATCTCGGAATATGTACAAAAATGGGAACATTCAATCTTTAAAGTATTACTAACTCAGGACCCTGTCTTCACTATATCTGGTCTCCCACAGTATACAGAAATGCAATTATTTTAGTAAATATAAACTGCTAAATACCTTTTCTCATCAGAAGTATATAAAAGTCTTGTGACTTCTATCAGTATCTGGCCGAGCACTGGTTAAATCTAGAAGGAGACGTTTTCATTCTCCTCTGACTGTCCTGTAAGGCTGCATGACCCCTGACCTTCTTTCTGGACAGTGTTGATTGGCCCTGTGCTGATCACATGCACCCCCCCCCCCCCCCCCAAAAAGAAAAACTCTAGTAATACACACCAAACTGAGCATGTGCAGAGTGCCTCCTAGGGCTCCATTCTATAAGGAGATGGATAGGGGACAGTGAAAGAAGGGGAGGATCAGAAAAGACAGGGTCAAACAGTCATTTTACACAATGCGGAGGGTTAACCCCTTAGGTCCCACAGTGAGTATAACAAGCATGCTTTACTGCATGCTTTACTTTACTGGGTTTGATAACACAAAGTCATTATAATTGTGCAGACCTATTTATTTATTACTGGCATTTATAAGGCGCTGACAATTTATGCAGTGCTTTCAAGGATTTTACAATCTAATGCCCCTGTTTGAAATGCATAATATACATACTAGGGCCATTTAAGACAGGAGCCCAATAACATACCAGCATGTCTATGGGGTGTGGGAGGAAACCAGAGTACCCAGAGGAAACCAATGCAGACACAGGGAGAACATGCAGGTAGTGTCCTGGTTGGTATTCAAACCAAAAACCCCTAGTGCTGCAAAGCAGGGGTGCTAACCACAGCCTCTTGCTCTCCCCTATCCCTAGATTGTCCTCTCAAGTACCCGTGCAGAGTAGACACAGGGGAGGCAAAGATAGTGATTTATTTTCGGGGTAAGTGAATGACCTACCAATACATACTGCTCACTGACTGCCCTGCCACTACATCCTGCTCATTGACCACCCTGCAACTGCATACTGCTCACTGACCACCCTGCAACTGGATACTGCTCACTGATCCGCTGCAACTGCATACTGCTCACTGACCCCCTCCCCCCGGCATTACATACCGCTCACTGACCACCCTGCTACTACATACTGCTCATTGACCACCCTGCCACTACATACTGCTTACTGACTTACTTACTTATTCTGTTCTATTCGCTGTGGCAGCATGCAATGGGGTACTTTGCAGCGCAACACACTGTGCTAAACAAAGTAGCATATACAATATTTCTTTCGGACCACCACAGTGCAGTGATGGAAACTTACGTTCCATGTCTTTGCATTGCGACTGAACTGATCAGCCAGCCCTGTGCAATTGTTGTGGAGGAGCCCATAATACGGACCTTACAGTAAAATGCAAGATATGCTTTCAATACCCAGGCTCCCTTTCTTTTCACAAATCACCTACTATTAGTAGATATAAATGTACTTATAAAGAAAAAAGTTATGGTTTACACTTACCTCACCTGCATCTTCTGCCTGTGGTGATATAAATGACATCACACTCCTTTCAGGTAGATCCCAGGGAATTCAAAGCAGCCAAAGTCTCATGGAAATCTTTCTTGGACTGCAGTGTCTTCTTTTGAAATTGTGCTGTTCTGCATTTTCCTGGAATCTTTCCAAAAGGATGGTAACGTCATGCCCTACAATTCAGGAGAGGGAGGTATGGTAAGTACATATCTACATTTTTTTCTTTACAGCTACATTTTATATCTACTAACAGTGGGTTAGGCGGTCGGACAATTTGTTGTAGTGCTGCCCCCCCCCCTCCTGCAGGAGCCACTGAATAGATGCCCAGGGTTCTTTTCCCAACAATTGCCCCGCAACCAGGCATACAATTCCAGTCACTCTTCAGACTCATTAACCAGTTTAGGGGTATGCCTTTTGCTGCTTTATTGAAAACTTGGACTTGGGAAGGAGGGTAATTGTAGGATACTGCAGTAGCTCCTAGCAACAAACTTGAGGACATTACTCACCCTCTTAGGGAAGTGAGTCCTAGCTTACAGCAAAAGTTGGACTAATGCCACGTACACACAACCAGACTTTTCAACGGACTTGGTCCGATGGACAATCCGACAGACTTTGCAACTGAGGTCCGTCGGACTTTCAAACAAACGGACTTGGCCACACACAATCACTCCAAAAGTCAGATGGATTCGAACGTGATGGCATAGAATAAGGAAGTTCATAGCCAGTAGCCAATAGCTGCCCTAGCGTCGGTTTTAGTCCGTCGGACTAGTACACAGACGAACGGATTGTCCACTAAAAGCCAAGTCTGGCGGACAAATTTGGAGCCAATCTTATTTCTAGGTCCACCGGACTTTTGGGAAGAAAAAGTCAGCTGGAGTCCACACGCGATCGAATTGTCCAACGGACTCCGGTCAGTCCGATCGTGTGTACGCGGCACCAGCTTGTCAGGGACACTATAATGGTGTGTAGCGGTGTAGTTGAGACTAGTAACAAACATCCACCAATTCACCCCGCTGCCAGACTCCCATATATCACTTGCAGAGTCAGTGAACAGTCCTTTGCTGGTTTTGTTTTTGTTTATTGGGGGGTACAACTTGGTTGGGGGAAAGGGGCATATGGGGTGCCCATAGAATAGTTAATTTCGCCATCATACTTAGAGATTTTACAGATTAGCACATAGTTTGAGCCTGAAGAAATGATGTGCATGTTTAACAGCTATGATATTTCTCCTGCATCACCATGCAGATTATTGCTCCCCCTCTGTGTAACTCCTGCAGACTATTACTTCCAGAATTTCCTCGCCCATGACCATGTAAGGATGAGGACATCGCTCTTGACCATGTAAAGGTGATGTTCACAGAAATCCTCTCCTCGTGCACAAACTTATCCTGTAGATATCAATGTAATGTAATGTCACATTTTCTTCTGTAAGCAAGAAGGACCCACTCTGAATAGTTCCTCAAGCTGGCCCTGGTTGCTCACTGCTATAGGCCAGAGGCCTGCAACACCCCCGGAGGCCTAGTAGCTTAAAAGCACATATTGAGTGGTGGACTACGGTTCCTAGCTAGCCAAGCTTGCAAATCATGTGCCCCCAGGCCACATTGATTTGACACAACTCCCCACAGTCTCTCCTCTGATCCAAGACTCCTCATCGACCGTGTAATGATGAGGACTTCACTAATGACCGTGTAGATGATGTAATGATGAGGACATTGCCAATGTGTAAAGGCAAAGTTCCTTCACAGTTCTCCCTGGGCTTCCTCCTGTGATCGGCGCACCCCCCCCCCCCCCCCAGATGGGAGTGCCCTCCTGCTGCTGTCTAGTACTCCATTCTCCACTTCACCCAGTCGACATCGACAACTCCCCCCGTGGCATGCTACCTCAGCTTATATAGGAGGTCCTCCCCCTGCCAGTTCCAGTTGGGGATTGTTTAGGGCTTCTGCCACTCCAGCTCTAGGCCCTGCCCCTCTTCCAGAATATTCTCCCTTGAAGCAGGGGAGGCACCTCAGAACCAGAGCACATATGGTTACACCCACTGCTACACTAACCACTCCCAGCCCTCAGATCAAAACAGATAGGCCTAGCTTTCAGCATAGGCCTGCCTAAATTTACCTGTGCTGACTAGTCTATTTCGTAAAAATCCTATTACTAGCACCTACCCATTGGTAGAGGGTGCTATAGGTGCATCCCCTGTAGGGAGGAAAACTGACTCTGTTACAAGAGATTTAACAGCAGCAGTAATATGAGCAAAAATCCTTGTATAAATACTTAATGGAGTGAGCTCTTCAGGACACCACAGGCAATGTCCTCTTTGAATGACAATGACTTTAGCACAAGAGGGTTGGCAAAAGCACTCAGGCTCGAAGATCTCTCACATCAGCATTTACTCACTACTGTCCTTGGATAATTGGTTACCTCCTTCCAATATCTTCCAAACATTCTCCCATTGATCCTAGACTAGATCCCCAGACAAAACAAAAAAAACCTTAGTCAGCTTCAGCAAACTTTCAGTAGAAAAGGCCCCAGCTAGCCTAGCTGGATTTCCGATAAACCCGGACACATGACAGGCTTGCCCCCCCCCCGCAGGATGTGATCTCCTCCTCAAGGACAAGACTCCTCTGTTACAGATCTCAGAGTATTTATACACAGTCCCAGCCACCACCTGTGCAACTCTTCCCAGGGACCAGCCAGGGCTGCATAAATATCCAGCTGCCAATTTTACTTTCTCAGCCCTCTATCTTCCAGGACATTTCCAACCAAGCAGGGGGAACAGTCGACTCTGCAGCCAGTGAACCACAGAACAGGAAAAACTAATCACATAGAGCTACACTGACTACAGTAAGTCAGAACTACATTTTCTTAAAAATGAAATGCAGATCCACTGAATATAGTGAGCCATAACTAAATTTACCTAACCTACCACCTATCTAGGAGGGTTCTACACTGTGTTTACAGAAATTGTTCCAGATGGTTTATTTGAAAATGTATAATTTATCATGTTCGGCATATACTGTATATATAGTAATGTTGTGGCAATGTTATAAGTTCATATGACTTATACACTCAGGCATGTTTTTTTTGGAGTATGCCAAGTAAACAGCAAAGGAATGTCAGTGATATTATTCAGTTATGTCAGGATTCCTCCGCTGAGTTCCATGTCCATTCCCTCACCAGGAACACAGCTAAAAAAAGACCTGTCTGGCTTTTGTAGCTAATGGATGAAGATCTCACTAACAACCCCTCTGCATCTGGAATCCAACACCTCCTGGTGACAGATTTGAGGGAAGGGGCATTGTATTTTTTTCTGTATTAAAAGAGCAGCTTTGTGATTGGCATTCTGGCTGGCGTGTAATCCTTCTCTTATGGGCATTCTAGTAGGTATGGCAGAAGCCCTGGGCTGGTAGACCATTGTGTAGCACAGTGTGTCTTATAACCAAGTTATAAGCAAAATGCCAAGTCCTTTAAGCTGGGCATACAGTAGTAGCAGTAGTATTTTTGAACAAACGTCCTGTAGCATACCCCATGTAGGAGCCACAAGAAAAATGGGATCCCCTCCCCTGAACAGCCTGGCACACTGAATTTCCACAGGCACACTTGAGTCAGAAAACAGTCCAGTGCTTTTTTTTGTATTTTATTGAGGGGTTAAAACTTGGATGGGGATAAGGGTATTATGGGATGCCCACTTTAGAAAACACTTCAGGTAAAACTCTTCCTATATACAGTTATATACAGTCTCACTCCTCTTCTATCTCTGGCACTCAATTGCTTTAAAAAAACAGACTCAGCTGGGACACTTTTAGTGAATCTGGCAAAGCACTCAGACAGATCAAAGCAAAAGCCCTTTATAGGCAGGAACCCAAGGTCCCCTTTAAGTGTATAGCAAACAGTCAGTGCCCAGCTCTACATCCCTGTGGCTACTGATCCCAACACCACCTCTTCAGGCATTGCCAGCCTGCCTAGCTGCAGCTCCCCCTTTCTCTAGCCCTCCTGGCTACTTCTCCTCAGTCTTCCCAGACTGCTCACCCACTAGCCCACCCGGCTGACTCTCCTGGAGAACTCGTGGATGTGCTGTCCTGTTCCTTCTCTTTGATCCCGTGTCTCCAGGAAGGATATCCTCCATGTGTTGTAGAACCTGAGGTCATCAATACTTCAAGCAAACCTTCCTAGACTTCACCCTCTATTTCTGGATGCTTCTCCGAGGTTCTAGAGAGCCAGGGGAGTCACCAGTGGTGCTGCTTTATGAGTCTTATGAATCATCTAGCCTCCCTGAGTCACTAAGCCTTGACCCAGATTCAACCCATGCTTGGCTCTTAGCCAGGCCAAATTTTCCTACACACTAATAACTTTGTACACTAGTACCTAGCTACAGGGTGTTACAGTCCATATGTATGAAATTTTGTACAAAAATTCTCAGAACATTCGTAAGCTTGACTGACAAGTATTTGACAAAAGTAGTTCAAGATTGTTCTTGCTTTTTACATTCTATTTTGTAGTGATTGGACTTAACTGAACAAAAGACACATACACTGTTAAATATGTGTTTGCGTAAGAAAAATTTTCAGTCCTGCTCCTTCGAAATTTTCTCATCACTGCAGTCAAAAACGAACATCGATGTGATCCCACTAAGGATTAGAAAATTGAACAATTCATTCTTAAAATTTTTTTTTTTAAACAAAACGCTAATAGTGTATATCCAGCTTTAGCAGGGGAGAAGGCTTTGCCAGCTGAGTGGGGAGCATTTGGGGGCAGAAGAGAGGACCCCAGATTTAAGATGGCAGTAGATAGATCCAAATTCAGCTAGCTCAGACTTGTGTGGCCTCTACTGCTGGACAGAAGTCAGAAGTCAATCTCAAGCCTCATACACACGATAGGACTTTGTACAAACTTTCCCTTGGACTTTTGTACAAAGGGCGTCGGCCCTGAACTTGTATTGCATACACACAGCAGGACTTTTTCAGCCAACTTTCACCAAATCATGTGGTTTTTCTGCTCTTTACCGCCACCTTTGGTCAACTTCTGTATTGTTGTCTGATCTTTTGCATTGGTTCTGAGCATGCCTGTTTGTACTTTGTACAAAAGTCCTATGGTTTTCTGTACACACGATCAGACTTTGCTCCATCGGACTTTTGTTGCCAGAAAGTTTGACTGTTCGCACAGCCAACAAAAGTCAGATGAAAACCAAAAAAGTTTGCCCGATGGAGCGTACACACAGTCGGATGTTGCTCCAAAACAGCTAGTTTGACAACAGTTTGTTGTCAAAAAGTCTGATCGTGTGTATGGGCCTTAACAATCAACTTCCATGGAACTTGCTTTTTGTAAAATGTTCTCGATTAACGGCTCCAACCAATGGGCTGCAGCCTCTGATCAGTGTATACTGACAGCAGAAAATTCCCAGCAGTCAGTATACGTTTTGATTGTGTGGATGGACAAAAAAAAAGATCCATCTATGGCTAACTCCGAAGTTTTAAAGTGTATCTAAATGTCCTATGCCGGTGCTCCTGGCCCTGCCCTTCTGCCATGTGCCAGCACAGAAAATAGCTTGCTGTGGGGGTACCCAAGCAGGCTTGCTCCCGTGCCTCAGCCCTGCGCTTCCAGTCACACGCAGAGCCTCGACTCAGCCCCGCTCCCTGTCTCTTGTCATTGGCTCACTGGCTGTGATTGACAGCAGTGGGAAACAAAGACCAAGGTCTCTGCTTTCAGATATTTAAGTGTATTTCTCCTGAGGATGCGATTCTATACACAAGCATCTTGTCCTTGAATCACCAGTCATGTTATGATTCATGTAACTATTAAATCTTATGTATATCTATCTCGAAAAATGTCCTAAGATTTTAAATGTGTAAAAAAAAAGATTGTTTTTTTAATAAAAAAATTTATAAAGAATTTTTGCATGTCTCCTAAAGTCCCTTTGGTACTCTTGTCCTGTATTATATTAGGAACATGCCTTGGTATGAGTGCTTCACAGCATGTGTGTGACCCCACATGTCTGGTATTCATGTATTCTTGCGCACATCCAGTGCTGAACAGGCTTTTTAAGACTCTGCCCAACCTAGCATTCTTGCTGAGTGGTTATATAATTGATCCACCTTGACCTGACCTGTTTTTCCTGTATATAGTGTTTGTGACCTGGCTTTCATTACTGAATCATTTTTGGACTGTCCTTCTGCTACTGCTCCCATTGCTGTTCTGGATGGATTTATGGATGGATGGATAGGTGGGTGGGTGGATGGATGGATAGGTGGATGGATGGGTGGGTGGATAGGTGGGTGGGTGGATGGATGGATTGATGGGTTGATGGATGAATGGGTGGGTGGACGGATGGATGGATAGGTGGATGGGTGGGTAGATGGATAGATGGATGGAAAGGTGGATAGGTGGATGGATGTAGGGGTGGATGGATAGGTGGGTGGGTGGATGGGTGGATGGATGGATGGGTAGGTGGGTGGATGGATGGATAGGTGGATGGATGAGTGAATGGATGGGTGGGTGGATGAGTGGATGGATTGATGGATGGATGGATGGATGGAGGGATGAATAGGTGGATGGGTGGATGGATGGGTGGGTGGATGAGTGGATGGATTGATGGATGGGTGGATGGATAGATGGGTGGATGGATGGATTCAGCAAGGAAGGAGATATTTAATGATCAGGAGATGGTAGACCTGCCTGTAAGTATTCTGATCCAGCACAGATCAGTGTACAATGAAGGAAGCTTGTCTTCCCCTCCTGATGTCATCCTGTCCTCCCAGCACAATGTCACCATGCCATCCAGTATGATCAGGTCCCCCTTGCCAGGGAGAAGCTCTAATCTCTGCTCTCAGACTGGGAGTAAATGCAGATGGGTGAGAGGAGAGGAGAACCTGAACAACTATCATAACATTACTCACTGTGTGCCTGGCTGCCTCTCCCCCTATCTGCCAGAAATTTAACACTAGCAGCACCATGCAGATGTACTGTCCCGGAAATGCCTGAAAGCGTCCCAACCCTTCACTGCCTCTGCACTCCCCCCTCCTCCCCAGATCCACTACACAGGCAGCTGCTGTGATCACACTGCAGGTCTGAGAGCACACATTTAAAGAGGCATTTTAAAAAAATATATATATATTTTTTTCTTGATGAGTAGCTTTGGGGGGGGGGGGGGGGAGCGGCGTCTCCTGCGCCCCCTATAGACGGGCCACCACTGGCCCGGGCTACCCTTGTCACTGTGTCATCTCATAGGTAAAAAGAAGATATGTCTGCTCCAATAAACATATATCTTTAACAAACTATACCAGGGGTGTCCAAACTTTTTTCAAAGAGGGCCAGATTTGATGAACTGAACATGCTCGAGGGCCGACCATTTTGCCTGACATTCTTTGAACCATTAAAATTCGGTCTAAGTGTGTTCGGCCGAGCACTAATACACTACCCAACAAGAATTCTCATGCCTTTGTGGCTGTGTGTGGTGAAGAGATGAACTCAAGTGTATTATTTGGATACATCGTATTTTTTGGGGTATAACACGCACCTTCACTTTAAGAGGGAAGCTTCAGGAAAAAAAAAAATTAATTTTAAATAAAGAACTGAAGCAAAATAAGGGTCAGTGCCCATCTGCAGACCCACAATTGCCAGGAACGCAGCGCCCACCATTGACAGGAACGCAGCGCCCACCATTGCCAGGAACGCAGCGCCCACCATTGCTAGAAATGCAGCGCCCACCATTGCTAGAATTGCAGTGCCCACCATTGCCAGGAATGTACCCACCATTGCCACGAATGCAGCCCCACCATTGCTAGAAATTCACTCACCATTGCCAGGAATGCAGCCCCACCATTGCTAGGAATGCAGCGCCCACCATTGCTAGGAATGCAGCGCCCACCATTGCTAGGAATGCAGCGCCCACCATTGCTAGGAATGCAGCGCCCACCATTGCTAGGAATGCAGTGCCCACCATTGCTAGGAATGCAGTGCCCACCATTGCCAGGAATGTACCCACCATTGCCAGGAATGCAGCCCCACCATTGCTAGAAATTCACTCACCATTGCCAGGAATGCACCCACCACTGCTATAAATTCACTCACCATTGCCAGGAATGCAGCCCCACCATTGCCAGGAATGCAGCCCCACCATTGCACGGAATGCAGCCCCACCATTGCACGGAATGCAGCCCCACCATTGCCGGGAATGCAGCCCCACCATTGCCGGGAATGCAGCCCCACCATTGCCGGGAATGCAGCCCCACCATTGCCGGGAATGCACCCACTATTGCCAGGAATGCAGCCCCACCATTGCCGGGAATGCACCCACCATTGCCAGGAATGCAGCCCCACCATTGCCGGGAATGCACCCACCATTGCCAGGAATGCAGCCCCACCATTGCCGGGAATGCACCCACCATTGCCGGGAATGCAGCCCCACCATTGCCAGGAATGCACCCACTATTGCCAGGAATGCAGCCCCACCATTGCCGGGAATGCACCCACTATTGCCAGGAATGCAGCCCCACCATTGCCGGGAATGCACCCACTATTGCTGGGAATGCAGCCACCATTGCAGCCACCATTGCCAGGAATGCAGCCACCATTGCCAGGAATGCAGCCACCATTGCCAGGAATTCACCCCCAATTGCTAGGAATGCAGCCACCATTGCCAGGAATTCACCCACCATTGCCAGGAATGCAGCCACCATTGCCAGGAATTCACTCACCATTGCCAGGAATGCAGCCCCACAATTGCAATTGCCAGGAATGCAGCCACCATTACCATCAGTGCAGCCATGGAGGGCAGGACGAGCGCCAAAGACATCCTACAGGAGAATTTCCTGTTTACACAACGGCCCCTTTAAGAGAAAGTCCCACCTCCTCTGATGGACAGAACAGACGTCCAATGGCAGAGATGGGACTTCCTATTACAGCTGCCATGTACACAGGAAATTCTCAGCCTGTGTGCACGGCACTCGTCCTGCCTCCTCCCTCCAAGGCAGCTGGACTGTATATGTTTAAATAACCAGGCGGGCCGTTCAAAACCGGACCGCAGGCCGCGATTGGCCCGCTGGCCGGACTTTGGACATGCCTGAACTATACACTGAAATGAAAGTTTTACAACGATGATATACTGTTATGCTGCATACACACGACCAGACTTTTCGTCAGACTTGGTCCAGCGGACTGGAATCTGCCAGACAATTAGATCGTGTGTGGGCTCCAGCTGACTTTTTCTTCCCAAAAGTCCGGCAGACTTATGCCACATACACACGACTGGACTTTTTAACAGCAAAGGTCCGATGGAACGAGTCCGTCCGACAATTCGATTGTGTGTGGGCTCCATCGGACCTTTGCTTGCCAAAAATCCGGCGGACTTTAGAAACAGAACATGTTTTAAATTTTCCCACCGGAACTCCGCCAGACCAAGAAATCCGTTTGTGTGTATGCTAGTCCGACGGACAAAAACCGACGCTAGGGCAGCTATTGGCTACTGGCTATGAACTTCCTTATTCTAGTCCGGTCGTACGTCATCACGTTCAAATCCCTCAGATTTTGGTGTGATTGTGTGTAGCTAAGTCCGTTCATTCGGAAAGTCTGTCGGAATGCAGCGTAAATTCAGTTGAAAAGTCTGATCATGTGTACGCGGCATTAGAAATAAAACTTGCTTCAAATCTTTCCGACGGACTCAAGTCTGGTCGAAAAATCCAGTCGTCTGTGTGCTAGTCCGACTGGCTAAAACCAACGCTAGGGCAGCTATTGGCTACTGGCTATGAACTTCCTTATTCTACGTCATCACGTTCGAATCTGTCTGACTTTTGGAGTGATTGTGTGTGGCCAAGTCCGTTTGTTTGAAAGTCCAGTGGACCCCAGCTGCAAAGTCCGTCGGAATGGCCACCAGACCAAGTCCATTGAAAAGTCCGGTTGTGTGTACGCGGCATAAAACGTATTTATATTACTGATCTCACAACCACCCATACTATATATGCAACTGCAGGCATAGCCTAATGTCCCTTTCATAAAGGTGCTCAAATTATTTTTCATTGAAAAAAAAGAATGGAAGCTTTTGTTATATTTTGTGTTTTGTGTTTTTTTTATATGGTGGTACAAAAACAAAAAACAAAATGTGTGAAAACCTGTGTATTGATCCTTACTAATACTACAGCAATGCCATTATTTTGTAAAAAGAATGGAATTAATAATGGTTGTCATCTCAAGAAATGTCAGTTGGTCACCAGATATGAGTCTATATTTATGTTTCCTTCCTTTGTTATGCTTTCCGCGATCTTAAATGACATGACTCCTTGTTGTCCTTCCAGTGGAATATCCCTGGATGAAAAAAGACTGCTGACATTTGTGGTACAGGGGTGTTGCAATTTAATATTGTAGTCTCAAAATTATTAAATAGTTACATAGTAGGTAAGGTTTAATAAAAATACCAGTCCATCTAGTTCAACCTCAGTGAGTGTGTATTTGCTTATTTCACTACCATTTTCTATACACCTGTACATTACGTTCGTTAAGAAACACATCTAGAAGTTTTTTGCATTTATTTACCCTCTCTGTTGACACCATCAACTGTGGAAGGAATTTCCACATCCTCACCACTCTAATGTCGTGTACCATCTGACTTTGGGAAATGTTGGATGTGAGCTGGTTGGCTGAAAGTCCGACCGTGTGTACGCTCCATTGAACATTTGTTGTCGGACTTTCCGCCAACAAATGTTGGCTAGCCGATTCTCAAATTTTCCGCCAACAAAACATTGTTGTCGGACTTTCCGATCGTGTGTACTCTAGTCGGTCGCACAAAAGTTCACACGGAATTGAGTACGAGCCAGAAGTGCTCGGTCTTGTAAAACTAGCGTTCGTAACGGAGATATCACATGACTATTGAACTTCCTTTTTATTGGCTCGTCATACATCTTGTACATCACCACGTTCAAACGTTTGTAATTGTTGGCCGACATTTGTGTGACCGTGTGTATGCAAGACAAGTTGGAGCCAACAACCTTCGAACAAAAATCCACGGTTTTGTTGTCAGAAAGTCCGATCGTGTGTACAGGGCATAACAGTAAAGAATAAAAATAATTAATACCTCGCGCCAAAAATTAAAAATGAAAAACTGTAAATAATAAATATAGCTGCTATCCCCCAAGCTAGAAATAAAGATTCTAGTGCAAATTGGAAACAAGTGTGATGGGGGGCGCTAGACCCCTAATGATTAATTACAAAAATAGATAATGAATAAACATATCCATAATCAAAAAAATACTTAAATATATCAGTGCCACTAAACCACTTGAAAGGTAATCTGTGTGCACCTGAGTTGGGTGCACATGTACAATTAGTGCCTATATCAAAATATAGTGTAGTTCAACCATATATTCACTGCATGTGCTGAAAAAATATATAAATAAATAAAAAGCCACAAAAAAGAATTCAATGTGCAAAAACATCAAACAAAAACTTCTTCCACTGTAGAGATGAGCCACCTTCACTGACCACGTTGCACACCCAAAGTGCTCTGTAAGTGGATGTCTGCTTACCAGATAATGTTGACCTTATTAATTAGAAGAAGGTCAAGTAAAGCCTTTAGCAAGATATTGCTTGCTGCAATTAATTGCAAGAGCTGTGTGGGAAACCTTTCCTCTCCCCCAGTTTGGATACCAGGAAAAATATATAGAAAGGATACAAAAAACTTTTGTGGCACTGATATATAACAGTAAAGAACCCCTTACACAGTTTAAGATTAAACCGCTTCTTGTCCAACTTCATTGTGTGGACACGTGTCTTTTTTAGAGACCTAAAATTAAATAGTTTACTCCCAATGCTAGAGTCCCTATTTAAACATTTGCTTATTGCAATCTTTTCCCCTCCTAATTAATGAATGAATGAAATACTTATATAGCGCACAATGCGAACTGAATCGCCTCTAGGCTGGCCATCAATGAGTTAGTGTTGTTATCTAACCAGTGGGTTGAGCGAAAAAAATAAAAACCTGATTCCCCCATCCACACATTCACGTGGATGGGGGAATCTTTCTGCTTTGTCATTGTATTCTGACAGAGAGTTCCCCACTGTCACAATACACAGAATGTAGCCTGTAGCGTGGCGTTTGAACAGAAATTAGTCAGTAGACTGAGTTCTGTTCAACCACAGTGCCCATACATGGATCAGAATTCGGCTGGTCCCTGTTGAACTGGACAAATATCAATCCATCTATGCCCAGCTTTAAACGTCTCTTCTCTGGGGAGACTTTTTTTTTAGTAATTTCTGATAACTGAGGTTCTCCAGCCTGCTTTTTGGCTTTGTTGCCCTTTTTTGGACTCTCTCCAGTTCAATCTCATGCTTTCTTGGGATTGGTGACCAGAATTAGACATCATGCACAAGATGTGGTGAACTATAAAACTAAAAAACTATAGTTTTATCTCTTTTTAATGCATGTTAGCAATCTGTTGGCCTTGCTTGCTGAAGCTTGGCATTACATGCTATTGAGGAGTCTGTCATCTACTAGAAACCCTGGATCCTTTTCCATCCTTGATTCTCCCAGAGGTTCTCCCCCTAGAATTTAACTTGCATTTATACGTTTAGCTCCGAAGTGCATTACTTTACATTTTTCAACATTAAACCTCATCTGCTTTTTAGTTTCTTACCACTCAATGTTCTTCTTGTAAAGTTTCTATATTTCTCCTATTGTGAAGTTAGTGCCCTGCTTAGCTTCGTATCATCAGCAAACATTGAGATAGAACTATTTATTTCAACCTCTATATCATTTATAAACAAATTAAACACAACTAGTCCCAGGACCCCACTCACGCATCCAGACAATTCCAAAAATATGCCATTAATCATCACTCTCTGGACGCACTGCTGTAACCAATTTTCTGTACAGGTACATATGATCACATCAATGCCAAAAGACCTTAATTTCTAAATTAAGCATTTGTCATGTACAGTACCAAGTGCCTTAGGTAAATGCAGACACGCTGCATCCACAGGCTTTCCTCTATACAGTTTCCACCTTAACTCCTCATAGAATGTTAAAAGGTTGGTCTGTAAAGCAGCATTCTTCATAAAACCACACTGGTTGCTACTAATTCTTGGATATAGTCCTTCATCATTCCTTTCAATAGTTTACATAGTATTTATGTTAGGCTGACTGGTCTGTAGTTTCCAGGTATATCGCATCACTTTTCCAGTATATCGAATCACTTTTTTGAATATTCCTACTACACTTGCTATATGCCAATCAGCTGGTACCATTCCAGTTCCTAAGCTTTTCTTAAAAACTAGGAAGAATAGTCTGCTATACATTGTCTAATATCTTTAAGGACTCTCCAATGTAAGCCTTATGGTCCTGGTGATTTATTCACATTAAGTTTTTCTAGTCTTTTTTGAACACTGGTCTCTATCAGACACAAGGGTACATTGAATACAATGTTATAAACAATACTGTCTTGTTTATTATACCCCTCCTCTTCATTTGTATAGAGTGAGGAGAAGAATGTATTTAATACAGTTGCCCCTTCTCCCTGTCAGCTGTTACCAACTTCCCATGATTGTCTTTTATGGGGCCAATATGTTCTGACCTTGCCCTTTTATTGTTAATATATTTGAAAAACTTTTGGTGATTTGTTTTACTCTCGTCCACAATGTGTGTTTTTATCATCTATTTTAGCTGCCCTGATGGCGCTCTTGCGTTTCTTATTGCATTCTTTGTAGTTTTAGAATGCTGATGTTCACCCCTCAGTCTTATATTTTTAAAGGGCATTTTTTCCTCATTTACAGTGATATCTTGGTTCTTGAATGCTTCTGTTCACGAACAACTCGGTTCATGAACACAAGCCACAGCCATCTTCCCTGCTCGGACACGTTCATATTGATAAGAGCAGTGCAAGATGAGAGTCAAACCAATCCACTCAGATAGGGGTTTCTCCCTCTGACTACCATGAGGGTGGGCTCGGGAGTCATGGAATAACAACTTTATCATGCCCTCAGATGATATAAAAAAAAAGCAAAAAAAACGTTCAGAGTGGGTTAACCTGATGTACATTGATCCCTTTGGGAAAATTTGCCTTGGTTCACAACCAATTTGGCTCGTGACCAGAGTCATTAAACAAAATAAGTTAGTGAAGCGGGTTACCACTGTATATGCCTTTTTACGTTCATATTTAGCCACCCAGGTTTGACTTTTGTTCTTTTAAATTTGTTTCCCAATGTAATGCACTGACAAATGTCATAATTTAATATGTCTCATTTCTCATTTCTCTTCACTATTCTTTGTTTCAAGAATTTGATCCCATTTGATGTCATGCAGTATAGAGCACAGCTTAGTAAAGTTCACTCTTTTGAAATGTTATTCTTATTCTTCCATGTTCTTCCGTGTTCTCATGTCTCATAAAATTGATAACAAATGTATTTACTCTGTGATCACTGTTTTCTAAGTTATCCCTACTTCCACATTTGTAATCTGCTCTGTTTTGCTTGTAATTAGTAGGTCCAGCAGAGCATTATTTTTAGTTGGGGCTTTCACCATTTGACTTGTGAAATTGTCTTGCATCATTTTCGAGAAAAAGATTTGCCTTAGATGCGTATTCAGTTCCATCTGCTCAATCAATATCGGGATAACTGATAAGTCACCTATGATTATAACATTGCCCTGTCTCCCTGCTAACTCTAACTGTTAAAGGAGATGGGTCTCTTCCTCTTCCTTAAGGTTAGGGGTCCTATAGCATACCCCCACAATTAATTTACCATTTGTTCCTTTTAAGTTCAAACCACAAGGACTCCATATCAACACCTGCCTACAATTCTGATCTACTGGCTTCAATACTTTGAATACCTCACACAACCAAGTATGCAGATCAGGAGTACAGTTTTCATTCTGATTATACTTGCTGCAAACTTGTCAAGGCCAGTGAGAAGTGGGAATAAAATAAGTCTCATTGATGGTTTCAGTGGGAGTAAAATAATATCATCATGCCCCTGTTGAAGACATTTATGTCGAAACGCGTCGGGCTAGCTGTTGGCACCCCACATTGCTTTTATTTCTATTTTTTATTCAGTCTTTATGTGATCACCAAGTCATAATTTTTTACTTTATTATTTGACTTTTAAATAAATTTGCCGGTTATGACCGTCTGACCCGCACCATGTGGAGCTTTCTTTTTCTCTTTCTGGCTTAAAACCTACACCATCTTCTACCCCATATTCGGGGTTACCTGTGCTGATCGAGTCACGTCTGAGCTGGACAAGAAACTACCCTGACGTTCCATCCGTGAGATACACCGTATGGTCTACAGCTGTTTGGAGTTTCCTTACCATTCTGACGGACCTTCACCGATCCATCCTTTGGTCCTAGGTTGGGACCCCAAGCCTTCCAGACTCAACCGTCATAAGACCGTGTGAGTCCAACACAGTTGGTAAGAGTATTTACCTATTTTTCTAATGTCTGCAGACAAGCTGATTTACTTGGGTACATCTGACTAGCAAGACCCCTATCTCTCTTGAAGCGGTCTAACCATCTCTGCACCAGTCACATCACGAAGGTTTTCACTCATTTCAATTGGACCTTTCTCACATGATCATGGACTTTTCTATGTGACCACTTTCTCTATATTTACATTTGTTTGTTTATGTGTGTGTTTATCACACTCACTACTGTAGAAGCGCTACACTATTTTTACCCCAAATTGTTGAACTTTGTTTGTTTTAAGTGTTGGCAGCTGTTCTTTTTGTTTAGTTAAGTCACAGCGCAGTGTTTTCCCCCCTTTCCCTGGGAGTAAAATAAGCCTTCCTCGCTGTTGACAGTGTGCAGGAGACCTGCATTGCATTAGTGATCTCCTGATCGCTGGTACATTGCTTTACGTGCTCCTGATACAAAAAATAATAAATTCACTTTTTTTTTTTACCTGCAAAAAGATGTGCATTTATAATTTTTTGTACAATTGTGAACTTATCCTTTAATCCTTATGTTTGCATTGTTGTTTAGTGCTTGTAAGGGTTAGGTGCCACCCTACTACAGATTGGCTGTTTGGGGTGCCAGTTAGAGGGAGGAGGTCTAGCATATGAGGGGGGAATTGTCCAAAAGTGCCAGAAGGTTGTATTAAAGTGGAGCTCCACCCAAAAGGGGAAGCTCTGCTTATCTGCCTCCTCCCCCTCCGCTGCCACATTTGGTACCTTTCGGGGGGATTGGGTACCTGATTTTGACAGGTACCTACTCCCACTTATGGGTGAGTTGCCACGGCGAAGTCAGCGAAGTCAGTCAGAAGCTCTTCCCGCCTCCTCCTTCCCCCGCCTCCGGGCTATTCACAAAGCGCAGGGAGCCAGCTGTGAAGCCGCAGGGCCGCCACAGCAGCCGAGAGCATATTGAAAAATCGGCTAGGATGAGGACACCATTTGATTCATGGACGGGTAAGTATCCTAATATTAGAAGTCAGTAGCTAGAGTATTTGTAGCTGCTGACTTTTAAATTTTTATGAAGGAGCCTAGAGCTCAGCTTTAAAAGTGTTAGGAGTCCATACCTTTAGGCCTGTGTGATTATTTATAGTAAAAGTCCACTGTGACTATTAATACTTTCCCCCCTATACAGAACACTTTCTTTTATTTTTTTAGATATAATGCAGTGGCTACCTTTTATTTGCATCTTGTCTCAGCAATAAATGATTATTTGGTTCGTATGATGGCTGTCTATCGCTCTTTTTGTCTAGTTCACTTTGATTTCTCCTACTGGCCTGTAAGTTCATTTCTCTCCAGTCACACGAAAAGCAGGTAAAATTGTTAATCAGATCTCAGGGGCTTATTTTAAAATAAATATCACATTTCCCACAGACCAGAAGGCTTGTAAGCAGAGGTCTACTTTAATTGTAAATAAAAGAGAACAAATGCTGGGTGTACACACTACGCGGCCATGCAGCTTTCATCATATGAATTATTCATAGGGAACATGATGACCCCAGGTTATATTTGTGAGCAGATAACTCAGCGGCTGCATATTTCGTCCTAAGTGCCTCTAGCAGAAGACCAATTTTCGGCTAGCCAGCAGCATTTTTCTTATTCCCAGCCATAGTAGCATGTCTGGATGGTCATTAGCCTGATGTCTGCTTGTCTCCCAGAGCCTGAGCGCTAGCTTCTCCTAATCACGTTCATGCTTCATTTCCACAAAGGATCGGTATGTCCTGTACACTGCTGATGTGTATGTCATGTGATGACAAGGAAATCATGTATTCTGTAACAGCTACACCACCACATTCATGTCTAAATAATTCCTGACAAATGTAATTGTTCTATACGGCATACGTTACGACACAGTGGGGGTTATTTACGAGAGGCAAATCCACTTTGCACTGCAAGTGCACTTTCAAGTGTAGTCGCTCTAAATCTAATGCCGCGTACACACGATCGGAATTCTCGTCGGAAAAAGCTCTGATGGTTTTCCCGACTGAATTCTGATGGAATTCGGCTCAAGCTGTCTTGCCTGCACACAGTCACATCAAATTCCGATCATTTATAATGCGGTGACGTACAACACGTACGACGTGACTAGAAAAAGGAAGTTCAATAGTCAGTAGCCAATAGCTTCTGTCTCGTAGTTGAATCTGATCATGCATGATTTTTGGCATGTCGGAATTACATACACACGATGGGAATTACCGATAGAAAGTTTTTCCGTCTGGAAAATTGAGAACATGCTATCAATTTTTGGCTGGCGGAAATTTGGACAGCTAAATTCCGATGGAGCATACACACAGTCGCATTTTCCGATGAAAAGCTCTCATCGGTCTTTTTCTGGCCGGAATTCCGACCGTGTGTACACGGCATAAGGGGTAGATTTGAAATGAGTGGAAGCTCTGCTGATTTTATCATCCAATCACGTCCAAGATAAAATGCTGTTTTTTATTTTCCTTGCATGTCCCCCTCAGTACTACAGCAACTGCACTTCCAAGTGCACTTTCAGTGCAATTTCAAGTGCGCGTTGCACTTGTAGTTTGCACTTGTAGTGCAAAGTGGGTTTGCCTTTCGTAAATATTATTATTATATTATTATTACCAAGTATGTGTTATGGGACAAGATTAAAAAAAAAACAATTCTTGGTAATGGACTTTGTTTTCAAATTTTCTAAATCTGCAGCTTTCTTTTAAAAGCATATTTGGCGATCATGTCATAAATTGTTGTTACTGTGTTGGCGCCTTATCACATGTGCTCCTGGTGGGGACTAGAAGCCATAGTGCCAACTAGAGTTGTCACCATCAAGAAGCTGGACCAAAGCATTGAGTGTGAAGCTGATGCATGTAGACAGCAATTGGCTGAAAAGAGGCTAAGGGCTCATGCACATGGACACATTGAGCCATTCAACCTAAAATATGGTTACAGGCGTTGCGTATAGCCACCTGTACAAATAAATTACAGGATATGGCTGTACACAGGTATAGGCAGATATGAGCATAAATGTGCTTTCATGTATGGATGTATGCCTCTAAAACTAAATACATCTTGTCTGTATCCATTGGAATATGCCTGTATGTGTATGCATGCTTACGCTTGAAATTAACGTAATTCATTTGTACAGTCGCTATAAACAACGCCTGTGGCTCCCAAGCTGCATTTTATGAGCCCTAAACAGCAACGCTATGGGGTTGATTTACTAGAGGCAAATCCACTTTGCACTACAAGTGCACTTGGAAGTGCAGACGCTCTAGATCCGAGGGGAAAATGCAAGGAAAATAAAAAACATAATTTTTGCCTGTACATGATTGGATGATAAAATCAGCAGAGCTTCCTCTGATTTCAGATCTTCCCCTCAGATTTACAGCAACTTCAATTCCAAGTGCACTTGTAGTACAGGGTGGATTTGCCTTTAGTAAATCAACCTCTATGATACAAAAAAAATATTTAACCAAAATATTTTTTTTGGGGCGTGTCATTTGTTAATGATGCTCAGTGCTTTAGCAAATTAAATGTCATTCAGTTATGGTTTTAATGTATTTTAAAGTGGGCCTTCGCCCTAAAACAAATCTCTTGCCCTGCCCCCTTCCTCTCCCTCTATTCAAATTAGATTTATTTATTTATTTATTTTATTTGTTTTGCTGCAGATCAGCACTTTTGCAACTCTAATCTAGGCAACAATGATGTCTAGGCCCCCTGCCAGATTCTGCATGTGCGCAGATGTGGCGTAGGGCTTTGGGTCCCGACAGCCCTGCAGCACATCTGCGCAGGTCTCTCCATAGATTCAGGCATGCATGGGCTTTACTGCACTTCTACTGGACAAGCAATCAAGCAGTAGGTGAGTTCTTCTTATAAGATCTGGGCAGATGCACATCCGGTGCTCTTGTGGGGCTAAAAGTGTGAGTATTGGAAAATTGCAAGTGGTGTTTGGCAAGCTCCATACATAGCCTGTTACCAAGGTCTGTTAATGCATGCCCGGACACAGCTAGGCGTTGTCTTTCGAAGCTTTTCTTTTATACTTATTTAAAGCAGTGATTCTCAACCCTGTCCTCAAGTACCCCCAACAGGTCATGTTTTGGGAATTTCTCTTAGATAAGATAGTTGTCCAAAATACTAAGCCATTGACTCTGATTTAATGCACCTGTGCAAGATAAAGGAAAACCTGCAAACATGGCTTGTTGGGGGTACTTGAGGACAAGGGGTGAGAACAACTGATTTAGAGCACTATAAAGCATGATTGTACAATACTTGTGAATAGCACCAATTAACACAAACCAATTACCTGAATTTGATGCTGAGGACTGGGGGGTAGAGGGGGGACACTTATTTATGATCCAAAAGTTTTACATTTCTACATAGTTTAACCAGTTGCCGACCGCCGCACGCCGATGTACGTCGGTACAATGGCACGGGCAGGCATAAGGACATACATGTACGTCCCTTGCCTCCCGCGGGTCGGGGGCCCGATCGGGCCCCCGCCCGGTGCCTGCGGCGGTCGGTATTCGTTCGGGAGCGATCCCGGACGAGGGGACGGCCATTCATTCATGGCCACCCCCTCGCGATCGCTCCCGACGAATAGAAATCCCCGGTGACATCACTTCCTCTCCTGTAATGTAAACACAGGAGAGGAAGTGATGTATTCTCTCCTCCGTGTCGGTATTTTTCGTTCCGACACGGAGGATAGCGGATCAGTAAGTTGCACCAACACTCTACACACACAGTAGAACATGCCAGGCACACTCACACCCCCCCTTTACCCCCCGATCACCCCCCCAATTACCCCTGCCCCCCAGTCACAGTGACACCAATGTCATTTTTTTTTTTTTTTTTTTGCATTGGTGTCATTTGTGACTGTAATAACTGTTAGGGCAGTTAGAGTTAGCCCCCTTTAGTTCTAATGTACCCCCCTAACCCCCCCAATAAAGGTTTAACCCCGTGATCACCCCCCGTCGCCAGTGTCACTAAGGCTGGGTTCACATTGCAGCGGTTTATGAGAACGAATGTGATTCGCACCGCACTGCAGTGCAAATCACATCCGATCTCTGTGCGATTCGAGTTCAGCCATTCGCCGCACCCGCCGCACTCGCCACCCCCGCCGCACCCGCCGCAAATTCGCACGGGACCCTTTTTTTGGCCCGCAGCAGAATCGGATCGCATGGGTGTTCACACCATGCGATCCGAGTTTGCAGATCGCACTGCGATATGCGAACTGATCTGGGGGTGTCAGTAACATTTCACTGACACTCCCAGCAGTTCGCATAGGGCAGTGTGAGATGCCGCCGGGAGGCATGCGATGCGGGAACCCGCCGCGGATTCGCGGCGTTTCCGCATCGCTCCAGTGTGAACCCAGCCTAATAAGCGATCATTTTTCTGATCGCCGTATTAGTGTCACAGGTGACGCTAGTTAGGCAGGTAGGTATTTAGGTTCGCCGCAGCTTTTTATAGCGCCAGGGACCCCCATATACTACCGCATAAAGCCCCCTGATTGCCCCCTAGTTAACCCTTTCACCAGTGATCACCATATAACTGTTACAGGTGACGCTGGTTGGTTAGTTATTTTTTTATAGTTTCAGGGCACCCGCCATTTATTACCTAATAAAGGTTTAACCCCCTGATCACCCGGCGGGTGTCATTTGTGACTAATAACTGTTAGGGCAGTTAGGGTTAGCCCCCTTTAGTTCTAAGGTACCCCCCTAACCCCCCCAATAAAGGTTTAACCCCGTGATCACCCCCCGTCGCCAGTGTCACTAAGGCTGGGTTCACATTGCAGCGGTTTATGAGAACGGATGTGATTCGCACCGCACTGCAGTGCAAATCACATCCGATCTCTGTGCGATTCGAGTTCAGCCATTCGCCGCACCCGCCGCACCCGCCGCAAATTCGCACGGGACCCTTTTTTTGGCCCGCAGCAGAATCGGATCGCATGGGTGTTCACACCATGCGATCCGAGTTTGCAGATCGCACTGCGATATGCGAACTGATCTGGGGGTGTCAGTAACATTTCACTGACACTCCCAGCAGTTCGCATAGGGCAGTGTGAACTGCCGCCGGGAGGCATGCGATGCGGGAACCCGCCGCGCATTCGTGGCGTTCCCGCATCGCTCCAGTGTGAACCCAGCCTAATAAGCGATCGTTTTTCTGATCGCTGTATTAGTGTCACAGGTGACGGTAGTTAGGCAGGTAGGTATTTAGGTTCGCTGCAGCTTTTTATAGCGCCAGGGACCCCCATATACTACCGCATAAAGCCCCCTAATTGCCCCCTAGTTAACCCTTTCACCAGTGATCACCATATAACTGTTACAGGTGACGCTGGTTGGTTAGTTATTTTTTTATAGTTTCAGGGCACCCGCCATTTATTACCTAGTCTCACTAGTGTACCCCTAAATTTAGGGGTGTCTACTTTCCAAAATGGGGTCATTTGGGGGGGTTTGTGCCATCTTGGCATTTTATGGCCTTCAAAACTGTAACGCCCTTAGAAAGCCTGAAGGCGGTGCTTGGTTTTCGGGGCCCCGTACGCGGGTAGGCTCCCAAAAAGTCCCACATATGTGGTATCCCCATACTCAGGAGAAGCAGCAGAATTTATTTTGGGGTGTCATTTCACATATGCCCATGGCATGCGTGAGCAATATATCATTTAGTGACAACTTTGTGAAAAAAAAAAAAAAAAGTTTGTAATTTTCCCGCAACTTGTGGCAAAATATAAAATATTCCATGGACTCAACATGCCTCTCAGCAAATAGCTTGGGGTGTCTACTTTCTAAAATGGGGTCATTTGTGGGGGTTTTGTGCCATCTTGGCATTTTATGGCCTTCAAAACTGTAATAGGTAGTGAGAAGTGAACTCAAAAATTTACGCCCTTAGAAAGCCTGAAGGCGGTGCTTGGTTTTCGGGGCCCCGTACGCGGCTAGGCTCCCAAAAAGTCCCACATATGTGGTATCCCCGTACTCAGGAGAAGCAGCAGAATTTATTTTGGGGTGTCATTTCACATATGCCCATGGCATGCATGAGCAATATATCATTTAGTGACAACTTTGTTAAAAAAAAAAAAAAAAAAAAAAAGTTGGTAATTTTCCCGCAACTTGTGGCAAAATATAAAATATTCCATGAACTCAACATGCCTCTCAGCAAATAGCTTGGGGTGTCTACTTTCTAAAATGGGGTCATTTGTGGGGGTTTTGTGCCATCTTGGCATTTTATGGCCTTCAAAACTGTAATAGGTAGTGAGAAGTGAACTCAAAAATTTACGCCCTTAGAAAGCCTGAAGGCGGTGCTTGGTTTTCGGGGCCCCGTACGCGGCTAGGCTCCCAAAAAGTCCCACATATGTGGTATCCCCATACTCAGGAGAAGCAGCAGAATTTATTTTGGGGTGTCATTTCACATACGCCCATAGCATGTGTGAGCAATATATCATTTAGTGACAACTTTGTGTAAAAAAAAAAAAAAATTTTTTTTTTTGTCATTATTCAATCGCTTGAGGCAAAAAAATAAAATATTCAATGGGCTCAACATGCCTCTTATCAATTTCCTTAGGGGGTCTACTTTCCAAAATGGGGTCATTTGGGGGGGTTTTGTACTGCCCTGCCATTTTAGCACCTCAAGAAATGAGATAGGCAGTCGTAAACTAAAAGCTGCGTAAATTCCAGAAAACGTACCTTAGTTTGTAGATGTGACAACTTTTGCGCAAACCAATAAATATACAATTATTGACTTTTTTTTTACCAAAGACATGTGGCTGAATACATTTTGGCCTAAATGTATGACTAAAATTGAGTTTATTGGATTTTTCTAATAACAAAAAGTAGAAAATATCATTTTTTTTCAAAATTTGCGGTCTTTTTACGTTTATATCGCAAAAAATAAAAATCGCAGAGGCAATCAAATACCATCAAAAGAAACCTCTATTTGTGGGAAGAAAAGGACGCAAATTTTGTTTGGGTACAACATTGCATGACCGCGCAATTACCAGTTAAAGCAGCGCAGTGCCAAAGTGTAAAAAGACCTCTGGTCATTTACCAGCAAAATGGTCCGGTCTGAAAGTGGTTAATTTCCCCCACCCAATACTCCAAGAAAATTTTAAAGACACATTTTGCACCATCTCCTAAAACCTGCCTAGCTGAACTGGTGCTTGACTCAACCCCAACTACATTGAAAAGTTCAATTACTGATTAGAGCCTCTTTCATACGGTGATGTTTGGTCCATTCAGTGGGAGGCTCCGTAAACAGATCCTCTGCTCAATCAAAGCAGAATGGGACAGACCTTTTATAGTGTTTAGCTTCATTTAAAAAAAGATATTTCAGTGAATGACGTTAAAAGTTCTACCGGTCCTGTCCAAAACATCAGTATGCCATCAATGTACCTGCACCACAGAAGCGTATGGCGCAGGTACATCGACAACCATTTAGATGTGAACAGTTCCTGCTCCCAACCCCCTGGTACAGGTTCTCCTATGACAGGACACATTTGGTCCCTATCTCCACCCTCTGCACCTGGAGGAAGTGGGAGCCATTGAAGATGAATGCATTATGAGTTAGGATGAAATGTAACATCTCAAGTGTGAATGTGTTGTATGGGGCCGCTCCTGTGTACCTCTCACTCAGGAATGTTGCTGTAGCAGAGATTCCCCTAGTATGGGGGATGCTTGAATACAAGGCCTCCACATCAATGGAGGCCAAAATTGTATTCATGGGGACCGATAATCCCTCCAAGATAGTAAGTAGATGAATTGTATCTTTGAGATATGTCAAAAGGCTCTCCACGTGTGGTCATAGATAATCAATGAGGGAGCTGGCTTTGTATGTTAAACAGCCAATGCCTGAAATGATGGGTCTCTCGGGTGAATCTGATAGCGATTTGTGAGTTTTTAGTAGGCCATAGAACATGGGTTACTGGGTGATTTACCTTTAAAAATTCTCTGGTATTTTTGGAAATAGAGTAATTAAAGTAATCCCTGTCTATGAGATTGAAAAAATCCTTTTGATAGTCTACAATAGTGGAAGCTGGTATTTTCTGGTACCATGATGGATTTTTTTAAAATTCTGTGGCACATTGGGGGTTATTTACGAAAGGCAAATCCACTTTGCACTGCAAGTGCACTTGAAAGTACACTTGGAAGTGCAGTCGTCCTAAATCTAAGGGGTAGATTCCGAAATGAGTGGAAGCTCTGCTCATTTTATCATCCATCATGTGCAAGCTAAAATGCTGTTTTTTATTTTACTTTCAAGTGCAATTTCAGTGCACATTCAAGTGCACTTGCAGTGCAAAGTGGATTTTCCTTTCGTAAATAACCCCCAATGTCATATAGCCATCAATTGTCTGTGTGACAAGGTTGCCACCCTTATCTGACAGTTTTATAATTATTTCTGGCCTTGCTTTTAATTGATTGAAGGCTACTCTTTGTGTGTGTGTTAAGTTAGAATTATTTTGTGTTGTATGTACTTACTGTATATCTTGGGTTACTCTTTCCACAAATAGTTTTACATTGGTGGAGTCTCAGCGTGGACTTCACATGTTGGTGGAGTCTCAGCGTGGACTTCACATGTTGGTGGAGTCTCAGCAAGGTCTTTACATGTTGGTGGAGTCTCAATGTGGACTTCCCTTGTTGGTGGCATCTCGATGTGGATTTCACGTTGGGTCTCACTCACTAAGGCAGTCCTGTATCTGTGGTAAGTACCATGTACATCTGAAATGAAACAAAATTGGATTTAAAACCTTTACTTACATTTGATACATTTTTATTTGTAGATCATAAAATTATAGGAAGTAAAGATCAATGTATTTTGGGTGGTGTGATGATTTAGAGTTATATTAAAAGGCAGGTCACAAATGAAGTTGCAAAGCTGCAACAGGAAGTAGTTGTGTCACCTGCCTGGCTGTGCATTGTGGCTGGGGTTGGTAAATCATCGGACCAGCTAAGAAAAATGACAAATGTGTTTTAAAAGAATAGGAAAGGCTTTGTTAACTGGTAATATTGCTCAGAAAGTGTGTATGTTATCCCTAAGATCAGACAGGAGATGGGTCACAGTAACTGTTTAAATGCAGTGTGATGTGGAGTTTGGCTTCAATGTGTTGGTGTATCTAAATCTGCAAGTATATCTAACACTCCCCTCCCCCTAGACTGACAGTGCTGCTGTCTGCTGTGCCCATATGCTTCTTCATCCAGAGTGGAGGCAGTACAGGAGGTAAATTACTGGCCAGATCACCAGGTAAAAACAGTGGGAAGAAGGCTAAAAAAGAAAACGAATGCAGCTGTATTACATCACATTATTGGTTATGGGTGTAATACTGTTTTAATTATTTTTAAACATTGCATTGTATGTGGGGTTTCTTTTATGTCCAAGTTGCATGTTACTGGTGGCTTGTTGGCACCACCATCTTGTTGGTTGGCACTGTGGTGTTCAGCCCACCCCATAGTAAGGGGCATGCAAAGCTTGTTATAAAGAGATAAAAAGAGAGGTGAGGGTGAGTGGAGGGAATGAGACTTGGCTCCCTGTATACAGCTCTGATCGATGATACCCGGGACTCCAATGACACCCATCAGGAATTGAGTGTAATTCTCAGAGCCATATCACACACAGACTATCATCAGTGAGGATATAGAAATCATGGAAGACACAAATCTCCACCAATGAGATTCCAGTTACTGAGCCACCTAACTGACACCCCCCTCCCCCACTGACAGTGACAGTTGATGATCTGGGGAAGAGGTTTTCATTGTTAGAAATGAACAGAGACTTCATTCTACAGTCCAAGGAGACCAGAGAGCTGCTAACAGTCTGACTGCAGGGTTGTGTTTTGTAAGATTTACTATTTGCTTGACTTAAAGCGGTGTTACTTTTTAGGTAAAAATCCCCCTATAACCCTCATGCTTAATGTATTCTAGTAAAGGTATGCTGTAAACTAAAGGTCTGTTTTGTATTTTTCACCATTGATTTCTTTATTTTGTAAGTTCCAGCAGGCCGCGGCCATCTCAAGTGTGGGCATCTGAAGCTGTATCTCTTCCTGTATTCCTTGCATGCTGGTTACCCAGCATGCACCCCCAGATCTTGCACATGCTCAGAGCAGAACCAGCAGTGTAATAGGTTGTAGGTCAGGTTTCCATAGCAACAGCAGTGTCAGAGGAAGTTGCCGCCCCTTAACTATGGAAACCTCTCTCCAGGAACCAGGAAGTTTATCTACATTTACAAAGATTCTAAATCAAGAAATATAAAAAGCTACTGCAAAAGGTAATAACTTTTTTAAAAGGTAATAAATATAAATTATATCCTTTGTTTTTGTGCAGATTATATATATATCGGGGGTCTAAAAGACTCCAAACCCATCCTCTGCAATTCTTCTTTTTTAAATCTGGATTTTTTTAAATTGGCGCCATTGGCTGCCAAGTTAACCGGAAGTAACGTTGTGACAGAGACCCCAGGTGTTTCAGAGACCCCATTGAAGCCGATTCCAGCTTTGTTCATGTCTCCGGCCAGCTGGGGGATGCGCCGGCTAGCCGCTCGGGTCTTCCAGTGGAACGGGAGATGCGGGCAGAGCTGCGGAAGGCAGTGTGTGTGGGGGGGAGGGGGAACGTCCTATTTAGCCGCATCAATTGTCATCACAATTTAACATTATTACCTGAAATAATGATAAATAATCCTTCCAGTATTTCTTTAGTAGTCTCTAAACCCTGCCTCCTGACATCAGTCTGAGCTCTTTTTGAACTCTGTTAGCAGTCTAAAGCCCCATACACGCTATCATATTTTCTGCTGATTTTTTCTTCAGATTTACCAAAACCATATAATAGGAGGTCAAACCATAAGAGTTTCAATTTGTATGTAATCAGGCAGGCCCCTGCACTACATGGTTTTGGTAAACCTGAAGACAAAAATCAGCAGAAAATATGATAGTATGTATGGGGCTATAGCCTACATTCACACTGCTCTGTAGCAACATTGTTTTTGCGCCGCATTTCCAGTGCGTTTTATGGTTGACTGTATCTATGAAAAACGAACATGTAACTCATGAAACTCACCAAAAATGCAAACACAGTGCATTTTTGATGCTTTTGTGCAGCAGTTTTCATTCAATTCAATGGGAAGCTGCGGTTTTGAAAACTGCACCAAAGATACAGCATGCAGGACTTTTCAAAATGCACCACACCCATTGGTGTGAAGTGTCCCGAAGGGTTTAAAAGGAAACATTTTTATTGCATTTTTTCTTGCAAGGTGAAAAATGTAGGAAATTGCATCAGTGTGAAAGGGCCCTAAACCTCAAACAAACCTGCAATAATTAACCAACAGTGTCTGTTATATGACACTATCAGAGCTGCAGACAGGAAAGGCTGATGATTTAATGTTGTATAAATAATTTTTCAATTTACAATTGCACGGTCAAGAAACACTGTACAGGGAGTCCCCGAGTTACGAACATTAGACTTGCGAACGACTTCAACTTCCGAACGGCAGGCGCCGCCAGCAGGCACATCGGCAAACATCGGAAAACATCCAAAAACGACATCGGAAAACAGCGGAAAACATTGGAAACGCCATTCTGTGCATGCGCGTCCATATTATGAACAAATCCGACTTCAGAACAAACAGGCAGTCCCTAACTTGTTCGTAATTTGAGGACTGCCTGTACCCATTTGAAATTTTTATAATTTTTTTTCACACAAATAGCCCTTTCTTTTGGTGGTATTTAATCAACTTTACCCAACATGATGCACCTTGGACAGAGTCCTAGTGATTGATCAATCAATCCCCTTTTACCTCTATATCATGTCTGGTTTCAACATGACAGTAGATCCTTGCAATTATTTTCTATCACCATCTCTTGTTATGGTAGCAGTTGTACAGTGCCTTGCGAAAGTATTCGGCCCCCTTGAACTTTTCAACCTTTTGCCACATTTCAGGCTTCAAACATAAAGATATAAAATTTTAACTTTTTGTGAAGAATCACCAACAAGTGGGACACAATTGTGAAGTGGAACAAAATCTATTGGATAATTTAAACTTTTTTAGCAAATAAAAAACTGAAAAGTGGTGCGTGCAAAATTATTCGGCCCCTTTACTTTCAGTGCAGCAAACTCACTCCAGAAGTTCAGCGAGGATCTCTGAATGATCCAATGTTATCCTAAATGACTGATGGTGATAAATAGAATCCACCTGTGTGTAATCAAGTCTCTGTATAAATGCACCTGCTCTGTGATAGTCTCAGGGTTCTGTTGAAAGCGCAGAGAGCATCATGAAGACCAAGGAACACACCAGGCAGGTCCGTAATACTGTTGTGGAGAAGTTTAAAGCCGGATTTGGATACAAAAAGATTTCCCAAGCTTTAAACATCCCAAGGAGCACTGTGCAACCGATCATTTTAAAATGGAAGGAGTATCAGACCACTGCAAATCTACCAAGACCTGGCCGTCCCTCTAAACTTTCAGCTCAGACAAGGAGAAGACTGATCAGAGATGCACCCAAGAGGCCCATGATCACTCTGGATGAACTGCAGAGAACTACAGCTGAGGTGGGAGAGTCTGTCCATAGGACAACAATCAGTCGTACACTGCACAAATCTGGCCTTTATGGAAGAGTGGCAAGAAGAAAGACATTTCTCAAAGATATCCATAAAAAGTCTCGTCTAAAGTTTGCCACAAGCCACCTGGGAGACACACCAAACATGTGGAAGAAGGTGCTCTGGTCAGATGAAACCAAAATCAAACTTTTTGCCCACAATGCAAAACGATATGTTTGGCGTAAAAGCAACACAGCTCATCACCCTCAACACACCATCCCCACTGTCAAACATGGTGGTGGCAGCATCATGGTTTGGGCCTGCTTTTCTTCAGCAGGGACAGGGAAGATGGTTAAAATTGAGGGGAAGATGGATGCAGCCAAATACAGGACCATTTTGGATGAAAACCTGTTGGAGTCTGCAAAAGACCTGAAACTGGGACGGAGATTTATCTTCCAACAAGACAATGACAATGATCCCAAACATACAGCAAAATCTACAAAGGAATGGTTCACAAATAAACGTATCCAGGTGTTAGAATGGCCAAGTCAAAGTCCAGACCTGAATCCAATCGAGAATCTGTGGAAAGAGCTGAAAACTGCTGTTCACAAACGCTCTCCATCCAACCTCACTGAGCTCGAGCGTTTTGCAAGGAAGAATGGGCAAGAATTTCAGTCTCTCGATGTGCAAAACTGATAGAGACCTACCCCAAGCGACTTGCAGCTGTAATCGCAGCAAAAGGTGGCTCTACAAAGTATTAACGCAAGGGGGCCGAATAATTTTGCACGCCCCACTTGTCATTTTTTTATTAGTTAAAAAAGTTTCAAAAATCCAATCGATTTCGTTCCACTTCACAATTGTGTCCCACTTGTTGGTGATTCTTCACAAAAAATAAAATTTGTATATCTTTATGTTTGAAGCCTGAAATGTGGCAAAAGGTTGAAAAGTTCAAGGGGGCCGAATACTTTCGCAAGGCACTGTAGGTGGTGCCTGGGCGGTAACCACACTATTTTCACCTTCTCTGGTTGAAGGTTATCCTTCCAGCATTGAGCTTAAAGCGGAGTTTCTAAATACTGATATTGATGTAGTTGTATAAAATACAAATTAACATTTTATTCCAACAAACATTAGCCAGGCTTTGAAGCCAAGATTGCTCCTTTGGGTGTAAGGCTGTCCAAGCCGTGGCATTTCTAAGCAATTGAGCCACATCCAACTCCCATAAAGTGTTCAAGTTCAACATCACTGGCAAACCTACTAAGGTGACATATGGGTTACCACCACCCTGAATCGATCTACCATCTGATTAGACACTCAGATGGACATCCACGTAACTCCCTACACTGGTGTAGAGAGATTACTGGCAGCCTTCAGAGTCAGCCAGGATGGATCCAGAGTTGAAGCTTGTCCAAATTGCTGCTGCTAGAAGGTGAGAGCCATAGTGATCACCTCAGTCCCGGTGTCCAGCAAACACTGTGCCTGGTGACCATTCAACTCCATAGATACCACGGGTATGAAGATATCATCTTAGAGTCAAGCCTTTGACTTTGTTGAGGTAGGTCGTCCCCTTGCCCTGGTAACATTTAGTTTAATGGCATGTGTGGATGGGGTCCTATACTCCTCCCTCCTACAGATCCTTGCTATATGACCTCACTGGCTGCACAGCCAACACCTCTGGTCCATGTTAGGGCCATAACAGATAAGGGCCTGACCAATTCCCTTTCAGAGACTTCTTGTTAGATGGATGCGATGGACTCAGTCAAACCTCTCACCATAGTTTCTAAGGCAGAGCGAGGAAAGGGAGTTTCCTCTCTTTAACAGTACAACTGAACCTCACTGCTACATTAGCTCTCACACCATCCTGTAACACTTTTATAAGGGGACCAGCTTGAATCTCTGAGATAAACTGGTCCCTTAAAGTGGAAGTAAACTCCCCTATCGTTTTCATCCACGGAAGCTGCCATCTTTGCCTCTGTTTAATCTACAGTTGCCACGGTGCTGCACATGTGATCCGTTATGACACCAGCCATTGGGTGATTTGACAGTTTGGTTGAGAGCACAGCCAACGTGCAGTTAGCATTCCCGGCATGCCATTTTTTGAAACTGTTTAACCAGTTGCCGACCGCCGCACGGCGTTGTACGTCGACAGAATGGCACGGGCAGGCATATTGGCGTACAGGTACGTCCATGCCTTCCCGATCGGGCCCCCCCCCGGTGCCAGCGGCGGTCAGATTCCGTGCAGGAGCGATCCGGGATGAGGGGGCGGCCATTCATTCATGGCCACCCTCTCGCGATCGCTCCTGATGAATGAAATGGTAGCACTACATCAATTCCTCTCCTGTAATGTAAACACAGGAAGTGATGTAATCTCTCCTCGTGTCGGTCTTTTGCGTTCCGGCACCGAGGAGAGAGGATCAGTGAGTTTCACCAACATACTACACTAACAGTAGAACACGCCAGGCACACTTTCACCCCCCTTCACCCCCCGATCAACCCCCAATCACCCCTGCACCCCCAGTCACAGTGACACCAATTTTTTTTTATTATTGCATTGGTGTCATTTGTGACTGCAATAACTGTTAGGGCAGTTAGGGTTAGCTCCCTTTAGCTCTAGGGTACCCCCCTAACCCCCCCAATAAAGGTTTAACCCCGTGATCACCCCCCGTCGCCAGTGTCACTAATAAGCGATCGTTTTTCTGATCGCTGTATTAGTGTCACAGGTGACGCTAGTTAGGCAGGTAGGTATTTAGGTTCGCCGCAGCTTTTTATAGCGTCAGGGACCCCCATATACTACCGCATAAAGCCCCCTGATTGCCCCCTAGTTAACCCTTTCACCAGTGATCACCATATAACTGTTACAGGTGACGCTGGTTGGTTAGTTATTTTTTTATAGTTTCAGGGCACCCGCCATTTATTACCTAATAAAGGTTTAACCCCCTGATCACCCGGCAGGTGATATAAGTTTGAGGGTCAGATAAGGTCAGCGTCGCCCCAGGCAGCGTCAGGTTAGTGCCAGTACCGCTAACACCCATGCGCATACACCTCCCTTAGTAATATAGTATCTGATCAGATCTATATTAGCGTCACCAGCAGTTTAGGTTTCCCAAAACGCATTGTTAGCGGGATACCTGCTAGCACCTGCGTTTAGCCCCTCCGCCAAGCCCAGCCCAGCCCACCCAAGTGCAGTATCGATCGATCACTGTCACTTACAAAACACAACACACATAACTGCAGCGTTCGCAGAGTCAGGCCTGATCCCTGCGATCGCTAACAGTTTTTTTTGTAGCGTTTTGATACAGTCGCTGACAGCCTAGGTGCTTTTTTACCTGTGAGTCTCACTAGTGTACCCCTAAATTTAGAGCCCAAAATGGCAAAGCGAAGGTACACTAGTGAAGAAGCCTACACGTTTCTGAGCATGACAGATAGTGAAGAGGAAGTCACTCATCTGTCAGATTCAGGCTCAGAATACGATCCTGTAGAGGACAGCAGCTCCATGACAGATAGCTCTGGCGATGGAGATGAGGTCCCTGTTAAGGGCAGGTGTACCCGATCCCGTATTTTTTCTGTTGTTCAGGTGCAGGAACCGCAGGTCCCTCGTATGGAGCAGAGACGTACTAGAGCCGCTCATCCTTCTGGTGAACTGGCAAGCACCAGCGGCCTAGTACACCCTGGACGTACATCCAGCACTGCAGTAGCACGTGGTGACATGGCGAGTCCCATAAGTGCAGTTCAAGCTGGCGAGGTGGCAAGCACAAGTAGTGTCCCGCTGCTACCAAGACGAAGACAAAGAAAGGCCTGTCGTACCCATAGTGCCCTTCCTGCAGAATTCGCCAATCCTGATTGGGTGCCCACCACTTCTGCAGAACCCGTACTTCCCCCATTCACTGGCCAACCTGGCATTAACGTGGAAACAGTTGATTTTACGACACTTGATTTTTACTCACTGTTTTTCACCGAAGATCTCTATAGATCTATTGTGGACCAAAGCAATTTGTACGCTGGTCAACACATCGCCACTGTTCCCCAGTCCGCCCTTGCCAGACAATGGAAACCAATTACGGTTTCCGAATTTAAGATCTTTCTGGGCCTCTCCCTCAACATGGGCATAACCAAAAAGAGCGAGTTGCGGTCATATTGGTCCACTGACCCAATTCACCATATGCGCGTGTTCTCTGCTTCCATGTCCAGGGCACGATACGAGCAGATTTTGCGGTTCATGCACTTCAGCGACAATGAACTCTGTCGTCCTCGTGGAGACCCTGCATACGATCGGTTCTACAAAATTCGGCCCCTCATAAACCACTTCAACCAACGTTTTGCAGACTTGTTTACTCCCCATCAAGTTGTCTGCGTTGATGAGTGCCTGATTAAGTTTTCTGGTCGCTAGTTATTCAAACAATACATTCCCAACAAGCGTTCCAGATACGGGGTCAAGATGTATAAGCTCTGTGACAGGGCCACAGGCTATACACGTAGTTTTATGGTTTATGAGGGTAAAGATAGTCACGTAGAGCCAGAGAACTGCCCTGACTACATAGGAAGCGCTGGCAAGATAGTGTGGGACATGGTGTCACCCTTATTCGGAAAGGGGTACCATTTATATGTGGACAATTATTACACGAGTGTGCCACTGTTTAGTCACTTGTTTGATCAGCAGATTGGAGTATGTGGCACCGTGCGACCTAATCGCCGGGGCTTTCCCCAGTGGCTTGTAGAGTCTCGTCTTAGGCTGGGATAGAGAGCCTGCTTGCGGAGTAATAATTTGCTCGCTATGAAGTGGAGGGATAATAAGAATGTTTTCGTTCTTACCTCCCTTCATGCAGACACGACGGTCCAAATTCCTACGGCGACTGGTATTGTGGAGAAACCCCTCTGTGTCCACAAATATAACCAAAATATGGGAGGGGTGGACCTCAATGACCAGTTGTTGGCGCCGTATCTAGTTGCCCGTAAGGCCAGACGCTGGTACAAAAAAGTGTCTGTTTATTTATTCCAATTGGCTATGCTGAATGCTTATGTGCTACACAAAGCTTCAGGACTGACTGGATCCTTCCTTAAATTCCAGGAGGATATCGTCAGGGCCCTTCTGTATCCAGGCGGTGCTCCACCTCACCTTCCCCAACCAAATGCAGTAAGCCTGCATGAGAGGCATTATCCTTATGTCCTCCCGAGTACCCCTACCCAATGAGCCCCCCAAAGAAAATGTTGTGTCTGCAGAAAGCGCGGATATAGGCGTGACACCCGTCATTATTGTCCCCGCTGTCCTGACAATCCTGCTCTTTGCATTGGTGAATGTTTTGAACGCTACCATGAACTAGTTGAGTATTAGCGTAGGGTACAGCATTGCACAGGCTAGGCACACGTTCACAGGGTCTCCCAAGATGCCATCGCATTTTGAGAGACCCAAACCACTGGAACCGTTACAACAGAAGTGTTAAAGTTACATAAAAAAGTGTTTAAAAAATAACAAAAAAAAAGGTAAAAAAACAAAAAAATATAAAATAAAAAAACAAAAAATAGTTGTCGTTTTATTGTTCTCTCTCTCTCTATTCTTTCTCTATTGTTCTGCTCCTTTGTACTGTATTCTATTCTGCAATGTTTTATTGTTAACCATCATTTGCTTAGCAGGTACGCCATTCTGCTGCAGCGCGGATTTATTTATCTTGACAGCAACAGCGTTTTGCTCCCACGATACATAAAGCCATGACTCCAGCACTGTTGGAGGTGATTTCACCACCACAGTTAAAAAAGAGCATATATGCCGAAGCATGGGGGCATAAGGGGTGGAGGAGCGATTTGCTCCTACCTTTTGCGGGAGGATGCCCCCATGCTTCGGCATATATAAATGGTGCATGTATGCCCACCATTAGAAGTGGGTGGATGAAGGGAGGTATTCTAATGGTGGGCATACCCACCGATCAATATTTTTTTTTTCGTTCAGCCCACAGGCTGCATGAAAAAAAAATTACAATATATGCCCAACCAGTTCCAGCAACCTACTGGTAAGTTGCTGGACTTTGAGTGCTTATACCAGAATGATGCCTGCAGGTTTAGGTATCATCTTGGTATAATTCTTTTCAGCCAGCGGTCGGCTTTAATCTAAAAGCAATCCTAGTGGCTAATTAGCCTCTAGACTACTTTTACAAGCAGTGGGAGGGAATGTCCCCCCCCCCCGCACCATCTTCCATGGTTTTCTCAGGCTCTCCTGTCCCAACAGGGAACCTGAGAATGCAGCCGGTGGTTCCGCCAGCTGACCATAGAGCTGATCAGAGACCAGAATGGCTCCAATCATCTCTATGGCCTAAGAAACCGGAAGCTACGAGCATTTCATGACTTAGATTTTGCGGGATGTAAACAGCGCCATTGGGAAATTGGGAAAGCATTTTATCACACCGATCTTGGTGTGGTCAGATGCTTTGAGGACAGAGGAGAGATCTAGGGTCTGATAGACCCTAATTTTTTCAAAAAAGAGTACCTGTCACTACCTATTGCAATTATAGGGGATATTTACATTCCCTGAGATAACAATAAAAATGATAAAAAAATATATAAATGAAAGGAACAGTTTAAAAATAAAATAAAAAAGCAAAATAAATAATAAAAAACAAAAAAACCACCCCTGTCCCCCCTGCTAAGGCGCAACGTCGAACGCAAGCGTCGGTCTGGTGTCATATGTAAACAGCAATTGCACCATGCATGTGAGGTATCACCGCGAAGGTCAGATCGAGGGTACTAATTTTAGCAGTAGACCTCCTCCGTAAATCTAAAGTGGTCACCTGTAAAGGCATTTAAAGGCTTTTAAAAATGTATGTAGTTTGTCGCCGCTGCACGTTTCTGCGCAGTTTTAAAGCATGTCGTGTTTGGTATCCATGTACTCAGCCTAAGATCATATTTTTTATTTCATCAAACATTTGGGCAATATAGTGATTTTTAGTGCATTAAAATTAAAAAAAGTGTGTTTTTTCCCCAAAAAATGCGTTTGAAAAATCGCTGCGCAAATACCGTGTGAAAAAAAAAATTAAACACCCACCATTTTAATCTGTAGGGCCTTTGCTTTAAAAAAAATACTTCATGTTTGGGGGTTCAACGTAATTTTCTTGCAAAAAAAATATTTTTTCATGTAAACAAAAAGTGTCAGAAAGGGCTTTTTCTTCAAGTGGTAAGAAGAGTGGGTGATGTGTGACATAAGCTTCTAAATGTTTTTCATAAAATGCCAGGACAGTTCAAAACCTCCCCAAAGTAGACACCCCAAGCTATTTTCTGAAAGGCATGTCGAGTCCATGGAATATTTTATATTTTGACAAAAGTTGCGGAAAAAATACATTATTATTATTTATTTTTTTTTGCACAAAGTTGTCATTAAATGATATATTGCTCAAACATGCCATGGTTATATGTGAAATTACACCCCAAAATACATTCTGTTGCTTCTCCTGAGTACGGGGATACCACAAGTGTGAGACCTTTTGCAGCCTAACCGCGTACGGTACCCCAAAATCCAAGCACCACCTTCAGGCTTTCTAAGGGTGTAAATTTTTGATTTCTCGTTTCAATATATTTTATTTGCATCAATAAAATGTAACAGAGACATTGTAGAAAAGATTAAAACACAGCAAGAGGTAATACAGATGTGAAACCATTCATAGTCCTGTACCGCCTAGCGGGTGTACAGGCAATCAATATAATTGGAGATAAACCATGAGTCAAAATAAAGTAAGGGTTATAGGGAGTACAAACTTATACATCTGGAAAAGCCAATAGCCTCTAATAGACCGGAACTAACTAATGCATTTGTGCAGAATCCTAGTTAGAAGAAATGTCCAGGAAGAAGGTAGAGTCCTCCACCACCCCATAAGGGCTCTTGCTGTGGCCGAGAACCCCCCAACCCCCACCTTAACTCAGATCAGAGAACACCAGGAACATGCACATCAGAGGTATTGATCTACTCAATGAAACCAAAATAGGAAACCCAAACAAATTGCATACTACTGTGCTAGAGAAAACCAGGGGTGAAAATAACACTATCCTGGAAGATTCTGGGGGCCCAACATAACTGGTTAGGTGTAAAGGAGCCCAGGTTCCCGGTAACCGAGAACAACATACTGAGGCCTACATGGTAGCGCAAGGGCAGGTACTGAGTTCAACTGACTTGACCTCGCTCTACAATGAAGCGCCTATTACAGATTGTACTCCGCTAGGCGTCATAGAAAAAGGCTACAAGTGGGGGAAAAGAAAGGGAACGGAGAAGAGGGGAAAAGAAGGAAAAGAAAAGGAAAATAAAGATAAAAAGATGAAGGATATCTTCAAGCAGGAGTCGACCGTGGGGGAGTAAAACTATATTCAGGGTCCAAATCCTAGCGCAATTATGAGGACAGAGCGACTCCCACGAAGCGCGCCCAGGGCTCCCAAATGGCCCTGAATTTGTCCGAGCGGTCCAGGAGTACGCTTGCCGTCTTTTCTTGGAGCATGATCCAGGACACTTTTCTCTTGGCCATTACAGTAGAAATAGTGGGTTGTTTCCAGGCTTTGGCAAGAGTGAGCTTAGCTCCTAGTAAAATAAAAGTGATGAGGCGTTGCGTATTCCTGGAGGCTCCCTCTACAGGGAAATTGAGGAGCGCCACCAGAGGAGACATCTGAACCGGTGTGGCAGAGAGTTTGGAGATCCAGGTAAAAATCCTATACCAGAACTGCCGTATTCTAGGGCAAGTCCACCAGGTGTGTAACATGTCACCCCGTAGGCCGCAACCCCGGAAACACAGAGGGGAAGTGGATGGAAACATTTTAGCTCATTTCGAAGGAACCAGGTACCATCTTATTAGCACCTTGACACCGGCTTCTATCATACTCGGGTTAAGGATGCCTTTGAAGGATTTGAGAAAAAGCCCTTGCCATAAGTCAATGTTCCAGGATTGGTTGAGATCCTCTTCCCATGCTAACATGTAAGTTGTTTTGGAGCGTGTGGAAGAGAGTGCTTTATAAACAACTGAAATCCCCCCCCCTCTGCTCGCTGGACTGACCGCACCAAGTTTCATATGAAGTCACTTGGGGACCACTAGAAAGAGATCTACATTTTTTGTGCAGGAAATTTGAGATCTGAGAGAAACGAAAGAGTTCGGTAGAGGGCATGTCAAGTTTGCTGATACAGTAGGCTTTAGAAATAGGGCCCAAAGGCCTAAGGAAGTGACCTATTCTATAAAGCCCCTTGTCCAGCCACCATTGAAAGGCTTTAATGTCCAGGCCCGGAGGAAATTCTGGGTTATGGAAGAGGTGGGATAAAGGTTTTAGCGGGGAGATAAGGCAACAATTATTTTTTAGACCATCCCAAACTGAAAAGGAGTGGGAAAGAGTTGGAGAAAGTATCGGGGGCCTCATTTTCTTGGGGCACCACATAAGAAAGTCCAACGTGTGCCTGGGAACCGCCTGCCTCTCGATCTGTATCCAGTCAGGCTTCTCCCATCTAGAATAGATAGCTGATACCTGTGCCAGCTGGGCTGCTTGGTAGTATAGACGTAGGTTTGGGAGACCCAAACCTCCTTCTGATTTGGATCTGAATAATATGGATTTAGAGAATCTATGTCCTCCCTTTCCCCAAACAAATTTAACAACTTTAGCTTGAAAACGTTCTAAGCGCACCCTGTCTACTGGGATGGGAAGAGCTCTGAAATGATACAGAATACGAGGGAGCAGCGTCATCTTAATGGTGTTGATTCTACCAAGCCAGCTCAGGGACAGCCCAGACTACCTGTTTAGATCCTCCTCCAGTTTGTGGAATAACGGTGGGTAATTGGCTTGATGGAGGAGATCAATCCTGGAGGTTAATTTGATCCCCAGGTATGATATCGTAGAATCACTCCAGGTGAGCTTGAAGCTGTCCCCGAGCCTTTCCAGGAGTGGGCCAGGGATATTAACTTAGAGAGCCTGAGATTTATGATAATTGACCCTGAGACCTGAAACTGAACCAAATTCCTCAAGGAGACTGCAAATGTTGGGTAACGAGGTCAGGGGAGACGAGACGAACATCAGAATGTCGTCTGCAAATAAGGCACATTTGTGCTGTTGAGAACCACAATGAATACCCTGAATATTTGGGTTATGCCTAATGGCTATAGCCAAGGATTCGATTGCTATTGCAAAAACCAAAGGGGATAGCGGACAACATTGTCTGGTACCTCTTGAAATGGGGAAAGATTCTGAGTAAAATCCCTGCAGACGAACCTGGGCTGTAGGAGACGAGTATAGGGCACGCAAAACATTGAGGAAGGAATCGCCAAAACCCCAACGTTGTAAGGTTGTAAAAATATATGACCAGTGCACGGAGTCAAACGCTTTTTGGAGATCTAAAGACAAGAGGCAACCCTGTCTGGCAGAATTCCCGTCCCAATTAGAATTAAGAAACGACACGATGTCTATGGCCCTACGAGTTTGATCAGGGCCCTGTCTTCCCGGAATGAATCCTACTTGATCTTTGTGTATGTATAAACTAATGAATGAAGCCAGACGGTCCGCAAGGATTTTGGTCAGAACCTTCAAGTCATTGTTGATGAGAGAAATTGGTCTATAATTACTGACCGAGCTAGCATCTTTATTTGGTTTAGGGAGGACCGTGATATAAGCCTCATTGAGAGAGGAATCAAGACTCCCCCCCCTACGGAGGTTGTTGAAGAAACGGGCCATGTATGGGGCAAGAGTGGGGGCGAACGCTTTATAGTACGGTATCGAAAAGCCGTCCGGTCCAGGGGCCGAATGCATTTTCAAATTTTTAATCACTGCACACACCTCATCTGCTGAAATGGGCGAATCCAACCTTGCTCTGTGTCTATCCTCCAACGAGGGGATCGGGAGGGTGTCAAGGAATTTGTTGATGTCCGCAGGGGATGGGCTGTGGGTACCACTGTATAATGATGTGTAAAAGTCACGGAATTCGTGCATGATGCGCTGGGGGTTTTGGGACATGGAGCCGCCTTGGATTCTGATTCTAGGGAGGGCCGGGGCTCGGAATTTAGGTGTCAGTCTCTTGGCCAGCATAGAACCAATATTATCGCCCTGATAGTAGAATCTGGCTCTGTTCCAGCGCAGCCATTTTTCGGCTTTGGTGGTCAGGGCCAGGTTCAAAGCCAATTTAGCAGCATCCAGTTTGGAGACTGGAACAGAACTTGGGTTCTTTTTATGTTGTTTGGCTAGCTTTGTGTAGTCCCTGTCTAAATTATCAATATTAGTTTTGTTGGTTTTGTTAATTTGGGAAGAAATTTGAATAAGATGACCCCTAATTACTGCCTTATGGGCGGCCCACAGACAGGTATCATCTATGTCGGGAGTGTCATTAGTAGCAAAGTATTGTAGAATACTTCGTTCAATTTCCTGTGCTCTAGCGGGATCATTCAAAACAGACTCGTTGAGTCTCCAACGTCTACTCGGCCTGTGGCAAGCAGGACGAGAGAGAGTCAAAACAACCATTGAGTGATCCGACCAGACCACTTCTTTAATACTAGCCCTTTGAGCAAGAGAAATAGAAGCAGATTCAACAAGAATGTGGTCTATCCGGGAGAAGGAACCGTGAGGATTAGAATAGTGTGTAAAGTCTCTTAAAGTCGGGTTAACTTCTCTCCAGATATCAACCAGGCCTTGCTGGAAAAGCAGCTTGGCTATACGTAGGCTTTGATTAGTGGGTCTAGTCAGGCGTTTGCCAAGGGGGCGTGATGTGTCTAAACCCTGGTCAAACGCGGTGTTGGAGTCCCCTCCAAAAAGTACTGTACCCTCAAGTAATGGTGTTAAGGTGGAGAGCATACGGAGGAAAAAGGCTAACTGGCCCTTGTTGGGGGCATAGTAAGATACAAAGGAGTATAGTTTACCATCAAGCTCACCCACTAATAACAAAAACCTACCCTCCTCATCCTTGAATTCAGATTTCAGTGTGAATTTGCATCTATTAGAGATAAAGATGCCCACTCCCCTAGTTTTATCCTCTGCGTTGGCCAGAAAAAATAGGGGAAATTTGGAGTGTATAAAGGAGGGGTTAAATCTTTTAGGGAAGTGTGTCTCCTGAAGCAGAGCTACGTCCACCCCATGTTTGTGTAGATACTGAAATACTTTGCGACGTTTAAGGGGAGAGTTTAGACCTTGGGAGTTGTGGGAAATTATTTTGAGTGGAGGTAGTGGAGGTAAGGTCGTATCAGCCATTGAGCAGAGAGGGAGGACCGCCAGCAAAAACATAAGCACTTACTCTGCAAAATCCACTATACCCAATCCAACTTACATTCCATAGAGGAGGACCCCGATGGGGATGAGCGCTTCGCCGAAAGGTCCCCCCGGCGACTCCTGCAATGATAAGGGAATAATTAATACAGAAAGAAGGAGAAAAGGATATAGGAAAGAAGAGAAAGTCGGGTGACAAGAGAGTCATCCGTAAAGTGGAGGGGACAGAGTCCTCCACCTGTGAAGACAAATCAATCAAACAACCCAACCCTACTAAAAGTAGGGATAAGGTTTGTCCAGTTACCAGGACCAAAAAGTCCCAGTGAGCCAGACAAATGGGGGGTACATGAGCACCGCCCCAGCAGGTAGGCCTCAACAATTATAGAAAACCATAATACATAGTAAAATAAACTTGAACACGGCACCCATAGAGCGATGGCCCTCGTGTCTCCTCCATTGGCAGTAAATTGGGATAAGCTAAAATGACGGAAGGAGGACCGGGAGCCCAATATGTAGCAATAATAGTAATACATATGAACAGAACTATATATAACACCTGAAACTCAGGGGAAGTGAAAGTCTCGGATATTTGGCAGGGGAAATGGTGTAACACAGCAGTAAGGGGAGGCAAGGAGAGGGGCCTCTGAGGCGACCCCCAGAGACATCAAAGGAGAAAAAGAAAAGTACCAATCTCTTTCACCCCCCCCCCCCACCCCCACCCCCAAAAAAATGTTAGGATGAGAAGGGGCATTGTGAGTCACAAAGGAAAGTCCCATGGGGATAGCACGGCCTAGACACCCTCCAATGCCCGCCGCACCACCGCTGTAGAAGGGTGCGAAAATAGGGGACAGAGGAAGGGGCTAGGGTCCAAGGCACAAGTGGGGTGGCAATTGCTCCCAGGGAGCATCTGAGAGGTTGCAAAGTACTCGAAGGTCTTGTGGTTGATACACTCAGGGGGGTCCAGTATCCTTAGATTTCTTGGATCGTACAGTCTCCCACACTGGGGGCAGGGGGCTGGTGGGCAGTTGTCGTTTAGCCGACTGGTACGTGTTTCCTTGAGGAGTGGGATTTGGAGTTTGGCTGACGAGGCCTAGCTGCAGCAGTAGTTTTTCCCCTTCATGCAGGGAACCAAAAGTGTAGGCTTTGCCACGCAGCATGAATTTGAGCTGGAAAGGAAAAAGCCACCAGTATTTAATTTCTTTGTCCAACAAGACTTGAAGCAGGGGTTTCAGGGCTCTTCTTTTTTGGATGGTGGACGGGGATAAGTCTGCAAAGATCTGTAAATGATGCCCTTGGAAAATGATCTTTGGTAGGGATCTTGATTTGCGCATTATTTCCTCTTTGACTGAATAAAAGTGGGGTTTAACCACAATGTCTCGGGGGAGCCCATCCGCTCTGGGGGGCCTGAGAGCCCTGTGAGCTCTGTCTAGTTCCAGTCGGTGGTGCGGAATATCCGGAATAAGTGTTTTGATGAGAGATGAGACCGTTTCAGGAACATCCTTGTAGGTTTCAGGGAGCCCCCTGATCCTAAAATTATACCTTCGATTTCTATTTTCGAGGTCGTCAATTTTAGCTTGTGCAGTCTCCAATTGCTCCTGTAGATTCTGTATGCAAGCCGTATTTTGATTGGTCCTGGAAATAGTGGTTTCCAAATTAGATTCTACTATTTCTATGCGGGAGCCAATATTGTGAAGGTCAGCCTTAATATCGCTTGTAATTTTATGTGCTGTTATATTCAGGAGATCCGCAAATCTTGCAAAGAGATCAGCCACATTCAGATTTTGCGGTAGGCCTGAAGCCTCAGGCTGTAGTGTGTGATGGGACTGAGGTGGGCCAGCCTCCATTGGTGAGAGTCCCAGGTCCGCTAGGGTATGCTCCAGGAGGGATGCTGTGGAAGCAGGAGATGTGGCTCCCAGGGGGGGGAAGTCAGGCAAGGGGTCCGGTGCCAAAATGGATGGGGATGCCGCATTATGTGAGGTAGGCAAGCAAGCGGGGCCCGGGCAGCGCGGGGCCGCCGCCATCTTAGCTGATTCTGACAGGGACACTGCTGCTTCAAATGCGGGCTTTAAGTTTCTCCTCACCGCTCCCGCGTACATCGGAGGTGTTCCCGAGGCTTCCGCCTGCTTTGTGGCTTCGTTTCAGGCGAAGATTGCTTCCGAGGGTGCCGGTATAGAGGCCGGAGCTGCTGCGGCGGGACGGAGCTCTCAGACTAAGCGTCCATCTTCGGAGCCTCCGCGCATGCGCCCCCGTAAATTTTTGATTTCATTCCTCACTGCCTATCACAGTTTCGGAGGCCATGGAATGCCCAGATAGCACAAAATCCCCCCATGTGACCATTTTGGAAAGGAGACACCCCAAGCTATTTGCCGAGAGGTATGGTGAGTATTTTGCAGACCTTCATTTTTGTCACAAAGTTTTGAAAATTTAAAAAAAGAAAAAATATATACATTTTTCTTTTTTTTCTTCATTTTTAAAAATAAATTAGAGCTGCAAAATACTCACCATGCCTCTCGGCAAATAGCTTGGGGTGTCTACTTTCCAAAATGGGGTAATTTGGGGGGGTTTGTGCCACCTTGGCATTTTATGGCCTTCAAAACTGCGATAGGTAGTGAGGAGTGAAATCAAAAATTTACACCCTTAGAAATCCTGAAGGCGGTGCTTGGATTTCGGGGCCCCGTATGCGGCTAGGCTCCCAAAAAGTCCCACACATGTGGTATCCCCGTACTCAGGAGAAGCAGCAGAATCTATTTTGGGGTGTCATTTCACATATGCCCATGGCATGTGTGAGCAATATATCATTTAGTGACAACTTTGTGAAACAAAAAAAAAGTTTGTAATTTTCCCGCAACTTGTGGCAAAATATAAAATATTCCATGGACTCAACATGCCTCTCAGCAAATAGCTTGGGGTGTCTACTTTCTAAAATGGGGTCATTTGTGGGGGTTTTGTGCCATCTTGGCATTTTATGGCCTTCAAAACTGTAATAGGTAGTGAGGAGTGAAATCAAAAATTTACGCCCTTAGAAAGCCTGAAGGCGGTGCTTGGTTTTCGGGGCCCCGTACGCGGCTAGGCTCCCAAAAAGTCCCACACATGTGGTATCCCTGTACTCAGGAGAAGCAGCTGAATTTATTTTGGGGTGTAATTCCACATATGCCCATGGAATGTGTGAGCAATATATCATGTAGTGACCATCTTGGGCAAAAAAAAGGTTGTCATATTCCCGCAACTTGTGGCTAAATATAAAATATTCCATGGACTCAACATGCCTCTCAGCAAATATCTTGGGGTGTCTACTTTCTAAAATGGGGTCATTTGGGGGGGTTTTGTGCCATCTTGGCATTTTATGGCCTTCAAAACTGTAATAGGTGCTGAGGAGTGAAATCAAAAATTTATGCCCTTAGAAAACCTGAAGATGGTGCTTGGCTTTCGGGGCCCTGTACGCAGCTAGGCTCCCAAAAAATCCCACACATGTGGTATCCCCGTACTCAGGAGAAGCAGCAGAATTTATTTTGGGGTGTCATTTCACATATGCCCATGGCATGTGTGAGCAATATATCATTTATTGACAACTTTGTGAAAAAAAATAAAAGTTTGTAATTTTCCCGCAACTTGTGGCAAAATATAAAATATTCCATGGACTCAACATGCCTCTCAGCAAATAGCTTGGGGTGTCTACTTTCTAAAATGGGGTCATTTGTGGGGGTTTTGTGCCATCTTGGCATTTTATGGCCTTCAAAATTGTGATAGGTAGTGAGGAGTGAAATTACAAATGTATGCCCTTAGAAATCCTGAAGGCGGTGCTTGGCTTTCGGGGCCCCGTACGCGGCTAGGCTTCCAAAAAGTCGACCACATGTGGTATCCCCGTACTCAGGAGAAGCAGCAAAATGTATTTTGGGGTACAATTCCACATATAACCATGGCATGTGTGAGCAATATATCATTTAGTGACAACTTTGTATAAAAAAAAGTCATTATTCAATCGCTTGAGGCAAAAAAATAAAATATTCAATGGGCTCAACATGCCTCTTTTCAATTTCCTTAGGGTGTCTACTTTCCAAAATGGGGTCATTTGGGGGGGGGGGTTTATACTGCCCTGCCATTTTAGCACCTCAAGAAATGAGATAGGCAGTCATAAACTAAAAGCTGCGTAAATTCCAGAAAATGTACCTTAGTTTGTAGATGTGACAACTTTTGCGCAAACCAATAAATATACAGTTATTGACTTTTTTTTTACCAAAGACATGTGGCTGAATACATTTTGGCCTAAATGTATGACTAAAATAGAGTTTATTGGATTTTTCTAATAACAAAAATTAGAAATTATTATTTCTTTTTAAAAATTTCGGTCTTTTTACGTTTATATCGCAAAAAATAAAAATCACAGAGTCAGTCAAATACCTTTAAAAGAAAGCTCTATTTGTGGGAAAAAAAGGACGCAAATTTTGTTTGGGTACAACATTGCATGACCGCGCAATTACCAGTTAAAGCAGCGCAGTGCCAAATTGTAAAAAGACCTCTGGTCATTGACCAGGAAAATGGTCCGGTCTGAAAGTGGTTAAATCGATGGGTTTACTTCCACTTTAAGGCATGATACAGAGTACATAAGGTGGTCCTTTTCCTCCGACCACTTCCTAAATTCCTGAATGACCACCACAGATTGCGGACAGGCTCAACCCCGCCTGCCAGCTCCGTAGGAAAAACATTTGCCGCAGCTTGACTAAAGGAGTTACTTCACAGTATCTCTCTAGGGAGGACTGGACCCTATGTACAAGACTCTCTCTGGGTTGTACAGGATTGTATTTGGAGTGTAAAGATCCTTATGTACAAGGCTTACTGGGGAGGACAGGTCTCTATGTACAGGGCCCTCTGGGGATGACAGGATTCTGTGTACAGGACTATATCTGGGGAGGACAGGTCCCTATGTACTAGATTCTCTCTGAATTGTAAAAGTCCCTATTTATTAAGCCTCTCCCTATGAACAAGGCCCTCTGGGGAGGACAAGTCCCTATGTACAAGGCTCTCTGGGGAGGACGAGTCCCTATGTACAAGGCTCTCTGGGGAGGATGGGTCCCTATTTACAAAGCTCTCTGGGGAGGACATGCCCCTATGTACAAGGCTCTCTGGGGAGGATGGGTTCCTTGGTACAAGGCTCTCTGGGGAGGACGGGTCCCTATGTACTAGGCTCTCTGGGGAGGATGGGTTCCTATGTACAAGGCTCTCTGGGGAGGATGGGTCCCTTGGTACAAGGCTCTCTGGGGAGGACGGGTCCCTATGTACAAGGCTCTCTGGGGAGGATGGGTCCCTTGGTACAAGGCTCTCTGGGGAGGATGGGTCCCTATTTACAAGGCTCTCTGGGGAGGACATGCCCCTATGTACAAGGCTCTCTGGGGAGGATGGGTTCCTTGGTACAAGGCTCTCTGGGGAGGACGGGTCCCTATGTACTAGGCTCTCTGGGGAGGACAAGTTCCTATGTACAAGGCTCTCTGGGGAGGACATGCCCCTATCTACAAGGCTCTCTGGGGAGGATGGGTCCCTTGGTACAAGGCTCTCTGGGGAGGACGGGTCCCTATGTACTAGGCTCTCTGGGGAGGACAAGTTCCTATGTACAAGGCTCTCTGGGGAGGACATGCCCCTATCTACAAGGCTCTCTGGGGAGGATGGGTCCCTTGGTACAAGGCTCTCTGGGGAGGACGGGTCCCTATGTACTAGGCTCTCTGGGGAGGACAAGTTCCTATGTACAAGGCTCTCTGGGGAGGACAGGTCCCTATGTACAGGACTCTCTGGGTGGGCAGGTCCATATGTACAGGACTCTCTGGGGAAGGCATGTCCCTACGTACAGGACTTATACAGGACAGGTCCCTATTTACAAGGCTTTCTGGGGAGGACTGGTCCCTATGTACAAGGCTCTCTAGGGAGGACAGATTCCTGTGTACACGGCTTTCTGGGGAGGACAGGTCTCTATGTACAGCCATGGCCAAAAGTTGCGAGAATGATACAAATATTAATTTTCACAAAGTCTGCTGCTTCAGTGTTTTTCAATCTTTTTGTTAGATGTTACCATGGTATACTAAAGTATAATTACAAGCATTTTATAATGGCTTTTATTGACCATTACATTTATGCAAAGAGTCAATATTTGAAGTGTTGACCTTTCTTTTTCAAGATCTGTGCAATTCTTCCTGGCATGCGGTCAATCAACTTCTGGGCCACATTCTGACTAATGACAGCACATTCTTGTACAATCAACGCTTTGAGTTTGTCACAATTTATGGGGGTTTTTTGACCACAGGATTGACCACAAGTTCTCAATGGGATTAAGGTCTGGGGAGTTTCCTGGTCATGGACCCAAAATTTTGATGTTCTGTTCCCCAAACCACTTAGTTATCATGTTTGCCTTTGCTGAAAAAGGCATTGTCCATCACCAAACTTTTCCTGGATGGTTGGGAGAAGTTGCTCTTGGAGGATGTTTTTGTACAATTTTGTATTCATGGCTGTGATCTTAGGCAAAATTGTGAGTGAGCCCTACTCCCTTGGCTGAGAAGCAACCCCACACATGAATGGTCTCAGGATGCCCTACTGTTGGCATGACACAGGACTGATGGTAGCACTCACCTTTTCTTCTCTGGATAAGGTTTTTTCTGGATGCCCCAAACAATCGGAAAGGGGAATCATCAGAGAAAATGACTTTACCCCAGTCATCAGCAGTCCAATCCCTGTACCTTTTACAGAATATCAGTCTGTCCTCCCTGATGTTTTTCCTGGAGAGTAGTGAGAAGTGGCTTCTTGTCTGCCCTTCTTAACATCAGGCCATCCTCCAAAAGTCTTCTCCACACTATGAGTGTAGATGAACTCACACCTGCCATCTGCCGTTTCTGAGCAAACTCTGCACTGGTGGTGCCCCGATCCCGCAGCTGAATCAACTGTAATGCCCCATACACACGGTCGGACATTCCGATGACAAAATCCGACGGATTTTGGCCCAAACTTGTCTTGCATACACACGGTCGCACAAAGTTGACGGAAAATCCCATCGTTCAGAACGCAATGACGTAGAACACTTACAACGGGACTATAAAAGGGCAGTAGCCAATAGCTTTTGTCTCGTAATTTATTCTGAGCATGCGTGGCACTTTTTAAATCGGAATTGTCTACATAAGATTGGGATTTAAACGATCGGACTTTGTTGTTGGAAAATTTTAGATCCAGCTCTCAAACTTTGTGTGTCGGAAATTCTGACGGAAAAAGTCAGATGGAGCCCACACACGATCGGATTTTCCGACAACGCGATCCAAACGCACATTTTCCTGGCGCTTACTAGACTTTTTTGGGTGGCCTAAAGCCTTCTTCACAAATGTAATGGAACTTTTATTATGGGATTAAGTTCATTTTCATGGCAAAGAGGGACTTTGCAATTAATTGCAATTCATCTGATCACTCTTCATAACATTCTGGAGTATATGCAAATTACCATCATAAAAACTGCGGCAGAAGACTGAAAATTTATATTTCTATCATTCTCAAACCCTTTGGCCATGGCTGTACAAGTCTTTCTAGGGAGGACAGGTCCTTATGTACAGGACTCTCTGGGGAGAATGGGTCCCTATGTACAGGACTCTCTGGGGAGGACGGGGCCCTATGTACAGGACTCTCTGGGGAGGACGGGTCCTTATGTACAAGACTCTCTGGGGAGGACGGGTCCCTATGTACAGGACTCTCTGGGGAGGACAGGTCCTTATGTACAGGACTCTCTGGGGAGGACGGGGCCCTATGTACAGGACTCTCTGGGGAGGACGGGTCCTTATGTACAGGACTCTCTGGGGAGGACAGGTCCCTATGTACAGGATTCTCTGGGGAGGACAGGTCCCTATGTACAGGACTCTCTGGGGAGGACGGGGCCCTATGTACAGGACTCTCTGGGGAGGACAGGTCCCTATGTACAGGACTCTCTGGGGAGGACGGGTCCTTATGTACAGGACTCTCTGGGGAGGACGGGTCCCTATGTACAGGACTCTCTGGGGAGGACAGGTCCCTATGTACAGGACTCTCTGGGGAGGACGGGTCCTTATGTACAGGACTCTCTCCTTTCTACTGACACAACACCCTACATATAGGGACCTGACACCACACATCCCTCCCTCTCCCTGTATGTAGGACTGTGCGATGTCAGTAGAAGGGAGGGATGTGTATGGTGTCGGGTCCCTGTGTATAGGACTGTATGGAGTCGGGTCCCTGTGTATAGGACTGTATGGAGTTGGGTCCCTGTGTATAGGACTGTATGGAGTCGGGTCCCTGTGTATAGGACTGGGTGGAGTCGGGTCCCTGTGTATAGGACTGTGTGGAGTCGGGGCCCTGTGTATAGGACTGTGTGGAGTCGGGTCCCTGTGTATAGGACTGTATGGAGTCGGGTCCCTGTGTATAGGACTGTGTGGAGTCGGGTCCCTGTGTATAGGACTGGATGGAGTCGGGTCCCTGTGTATAGGACTGTGTGGAGTCAGGTCCCTGTGTATGGGACTCTATGGAGTCAGGTCCCTGTGTATAGGACTGTATGGAGTCAGGTCCCTGTGTATAGGACTGGATGGAGTCAGGTCTCTGTGTATAGGACTGTATGGAGTCAGGTCCCTGTGTATAGGACTGTATGGAGTCAGATCCCTGTGTGTAGGACTGTGTGGAGTCGGGTCCCTGTGTATAGGACTGGATGGAGTCGGGTCCCTGTGTATAGGACTGTGTGGAGTCAGGTCCCTGTGTATAGGACTGGATGGAGTCAGGTCCCTGTGTATAGGACTGGATGGAGTCAGGTCCCTGTGTATAGGACTGTGTGGAGTCAGGTCCCTGTGTATGGGACTCTATGGAGTCAGGTCCCTGTGTATAGGACTGGATGGAGTCAGGTCTCTGTGTAAATGACTGGATGGAGTCAGGTCTCTGTGTATAGGACTGGATGGAGTCAGGTCTCTGTGTATAGGACTGGATGGAGTCAGGTCTCTGTGTATAGAACTGTATGGAGTCGGGTCCCTGTGTATAGGACTGGATGGAGTCAGGTCCCTGTGTATAGGACTGGATGGAGTCAGGTCCCTGTGTATAGGACTGTGTGGAGTCAGGTCCCTGTGTATAGGACTGGATGGAGTCAGGTCCCTGTGTATAGGACTGGATGGAGTCAGGTCCCTGTGTATAGGACTGTGTGGAGTCAGGTCCCTGTGTATAGGACTGTGTGGAGTCAGGTCCCTGTGTATAGGACTGTGTGGAGTCAGGTCCCTGTGTATAGGACTGGATGGAGTCAGGTCCCTGTGTATAGGACTGTGTGGAGTCAGGTCCCTGTGTATAGGACTGTGTGGAGTCAGGTCCCTGTGTATAGAACTGTGTGGAGTCAGGTCCCTGTGTATAGAACTGTGTGGAGTCAGGTCCCTGTGTATAGGACTGGATGGAGTCAGGTCTCTGTGTATAGGACTGGATGGAGTCAGGTCCCTGTGTATAGGACTGTGTGGAGTCAGATCCCTGTGTATAGGACTGTGTGGAGTCAGGTCCCTGTGTATAGGACTGTGTGGAGTCAGGTCCCTGTGTATAGAACTGTGTGGAGTCAGGTCCCTGTGTATAGGACTGTGTGGAGTCAGGTCCCTGTGTATAGGACTGGATGGAGTCAGGTCCCTGTGTATAGGACTGTGTGGAGTCAGGTCCCTGTGTATAGGACTGTGTGGAGTCAGGTCCCTGTGTATAGAACTGTGTGGAGTCAGGTCCCTGTGTATAGAACTGTGTGGAGTCAGGTCCCTGTGTATAGGACTGGATGGAGTCAGGTCTCTGTGTATAGGACTGGATGGAGTCAGGTCCCTGTGTATAGGACTGGATGGAGTCAGGTCCCTGTGTATAGGACTGTGTGGAGTCAGGTCCCTGTGTATAGGACTGTGTGGAGTCAGGTCCCTGTGTATAGAACTGTGTGGAGTCAGGTCCCTGTGTATAGGACTGGATGGAGTCAGGTCCCTGTATATAGGACTGTGTGGAGTCAGGTCCCTGTGTATAGAACTGTGTGGAGTCAGGTCCCTGTGTATAGGACTGGATGGAGTCAGGTCCCTGTATATAGGACTGTGTGGAGTCAGGTCCCTGTGTATAGGACTGGATGGAGTCGGGTCCCTGTGTATAGGACTGGATGGAGTCAGGTCCCTGTGTATAGGACTGGATGGAGTCGGGTCCCTGTGTATAGGACTGGATGGAGTCAGGTCCCTGTGTATAGGACTGGATGGAGTCAGGTCCCTGTGTATAGGACTGGATGGAGTCGGGTCCCTGTGTATAGGACTGTGTGGAGTCAGGTCCCTGTGTATAGGACTGGATGGAGTCAGGTCCCTGTGTATAGGACTGTGTGGAGTCAGGTCCCTGTGTATAGGACTGGATGGAGTCGGGTCCCTGTGTATAGGACTGTGTGGAGTCAGGTCCCTGTGTATAGGACTGGATGGAGTCAGGTCCCTGTGTATAGGACTGTATGGAGTCAGGTCCCTGTGTATAGGACTGGATGGAGTCGGGTCCCTGTGTATAGGACTGTATGGAGTCAGGTCCCTGTGTATAGGACTGGATGGAGTCGGGTCCCTGTGTATAGGACTGTGTGGAGTCAGGTCCCTGTGTATAGGACTGGATGGAGTCAGGTCCCTGTGTATAGGACTGGATGGAGTCAGGTCCCTGTGTATAGGACTGGATGGAGTCAGGTCCCTGTGTATAGGACTGGATGGAGTCAGGTCCCTGTGTATAGGACTGGATGGAGTCGGGTCCCTGTGTATAGGACTGGATGGAGTCGGGTCCCTGTGTATAGGACTGTATGGAGTCGGGTCCCTGTGTATAGGACTGTATGGAGTCAGGTCCCTGTGTATAGGACTGGATGGAGTCGGGTCCCTGTGTATAGGACTGTATGGAGTCAGGTCCCTGTGTATAGGACTGGATGGAGTCGGGTCCCTGTGTATAGGACTGTATGGAGTCAGGTCCCTGTGTATAGGACTGGATGGAGTCAGGTCCCTAGGACTGGATGGTAGAAGGGAGAGGGATCTCCCGGCAGGCAGTGCGCGGTGTCTGCAGTCGGTCACACTGCGGAGTTGGGTGGGTAGTGGGCGGTGTTGGGATGGTAGTGGGCGGAGTTGGGAGGATAGTGGGCGGGGAGTGGCTCTTCTCCTCCCGCATTCCTCTCCTCCTCCTGCAGGTAGTGTGTGCGGTACGGGAGGATTCCGGGCAGGACGATGTCGGTGGCGGCGCTGGTGATGATCTTGGCGGCTCTGCCCTGTGTTCTATACGGTCGGGTGGTGCAGGACGGGGAGGATGGCTTCGCGGAGTGTAATCGCTTCTTCTACCGGGAGAGCCCGCCGGAGGGATTCGCCCACCCGGGACAGGTCCGCATCTGCCAGAGGTACCGGGGGGACCCGCACTCCGCCACCTTGTACAGCACCGAGCACCGGATCCCCCTCTACTCCGCATTCATCTACCGAGAGGCGGAGGCGGCCACCCCGGGGGCGGAGGAATGGATGCTGGAGCCGCAGGTAAGAGGAGCATCACCGGGGACCGACCATAGACCACCAGGTGTGACCATGTATAGGCTGATCCCTGCCCATGTGTGACCACTGACCATACATCAGGTGTGATCATTGGAGACCATGGAGGACCGCTGCCCATAGATCTCTGGAGACCATGGAGGATCACTGATCACTGCCCATGGATCTCTGGTGACCATGCCCATAGATCACTGCCCATGGATCTCTGGTGACCATGCCCATAGATCACTGCCCATGGATCTCTGGTGACCATGCCCATAGATCCCTGCCCATGGATCTCTGGTGACCCTGCCCATGGATCTCTGGTGACCCTGCCCATGGATCTCTGGTGACCCTGCCCATGGATCTCTGGTGACCCTGCCCATGGATCTCTGGTGACCCTGCCCATGGATCGCTGCCCATGGATCTCTGGTGACCCTGCCCATGGATCTCTGGTGACCATGTCCATAGATCAGGTGTGATCATTGGAGACCATGTAGGACCACTGCCCATAGATCTCTGGAGACCATGGAAGATCACTGATCACTGCCCATGGATCTCTGGAGATCATGCCCATGGATCTCTGGAGATCATGCCCATGGATCTCTGGAGATCATGCCCATGGATCTCTGGAGATCATGCCCATGGATCCCTGGAGACCATGGATAGACTAATCATTAACCACTGGTCATTGGAAACCATGAAGGATCATTGCCCATCGATCACTGGGGGTGATCTTTGCCCATAGTCCAGGTGTGATCAGTGGAGGGTGCTCAATGGAGGATCATTGACCATGGAGCACTGAGAACAACGGATGTTACCATGACTGCCCAGGTCAATGGTCACTGTCTTTTAGACCAGGTGAACTCACTGGGAACGACGGATAGGCTGGTCACTAGAAACCGCATATGGGCTGATCGCGGCCCATAGACTAGTTGAGACAATAAAGGATCGTTGTCCATGGATCAACTGTCTATATATCACTGGATAATGCTGACTGGAAGGGGGTGGGGGTGATTACTGCCCATAGTATCACTGGAGACAGTAGATGAAGGGCCTTGTGAGCAATGCCTATGGACAAGGTGTGATCACTGGAGACACTGTATGGGTATCCTATGATCACTGCCCATAGATCCCTGGAGATCAGGGGTGCGTGAGGTTTAGTGACAACAGATCCACTGGATATAATAGTTTTGAGTCCTATGGTCACTATTAATAGACCAGGTGTTCTTGCTGCACACTATTTATATGGCAACATTGCCATCAGTTTAAATGGCCATTCAGGCAGTGTATGGGGTTGATAGTCCATTGACGTAAGTGGGTCATCACAAGATCTGTCCAATGACTCTCCACCTGGGGAATGTTTAGGTGTACCAACTCACCCGCCGCAAAGTCCTCAGGGGGAGGTTGATGGGTTTTCCTGGATGGTCACTCTGGTTTCCCAAAGATGAGGCCTGTACTGTGGTTATGAATTTGCACTTTACCTCGTGTGTCCATGCATGCTTCTTCCAATACAGGAGGAGCCTGCTGTGGTCAGTTTTTCCAACCAACATCTTATGTCCATGGGTACCCAAGTGGTAATGATGTAACCATACGGGAATTGTGCCTATATCTCCAAAAATGTCCATATGCATTCAGTCATTGCCCCAGATGGTCAGCAAAGCGGAGGCCAATCTGGCCGTGGATAATTTGGAGGCAAATGGGTAGACTTCCTAATGTTTTCTTTGAGATCCATCATCAAGAAGATCAAAGACCTGGTAGACCCGACAAGATTTTTTTACCTTTTTTTTTATGATTGGATTTGTGGAAAATAGATCAATAATTTTTCTGTGTAGCTAAGGCAATAATTGCCAGTCTGGTAACCCCAGGGCTCAGCACGTTTCATGGGGCTCCCCAGGGATCGTCGCGGGGCACCACGTGGTATAGCACGGTATGTAGGGCTCCCCAGGGATCAGTCCCATGCTGCAAGTTTCTTAAAACCTTAAAGTGTTACTAAACCCACAACTGTAAACATCAGTCTGTATATGCAGCATAGCATGCTTGTTATACTCACTGTGGAACTTAAGGTGTTAATCCTCTGCATTGTGTAAAAAAAAAAAAAAAAAAAAAAAAAGTTTGAGCCTGTATGTACAGATCCTCCCCCCTCCTGCACTGTCTATCTGGAGAAGGCTAGCTAACTCAGACAGGGTAGCCGAATGGCACATGCTCAGTTGTCTTTTATTCTGGAGAGAACATTTAGGCTGGGTTTACACCATTGTGAATTGGATGTGGTTTCAATGCATCCAATTTGCAATAGCAGGAGATTTTGACCGTCTCTCTATGTAGCCGGTTCACATATCTCCACAGCAGGTCAGGTGCATTTTGCAGAAAAGGCTGTGCGTCTTTTGGTCCGAATTCAGCCCAAAATGCAGGCTGAAATCGGACCTGAAATGGTGAATATAACTTATTTTTGTTTTATTTTTTTATTGAATTTTGATGGCAGCCAGTATCTTATTCTTGGTGGCTCTATGTTGCTTGACTGTCCATTTTTTTTTTAAATGTTGAATAACTACCATACTCAGCAAGCCCTGTCAGTTGAGTCGCTGTCTTGGAATGCAGTTGACACTGAACAGATTACGCATATCTGCAGGTTTGGCAGCAGTTCCTAATTTCTGTCCGGTCCCTGGATTTTAAAGCTTTGTCCCTGGAAATGACACAGATATTATTTATTTTTTATTTTTTTATGACTTGCCAACTGTTGGTGCTATATAAATCATGTATTATTAATAATTTATCATACAGGATTTATATAATGCCAACAGTTTGCAAGTCCTTTAAAAGACTATTTATTATTTAATAATAAATATTTTCCTTTATATGACTTGCAAACTTTTGGCGTTTATATAAATTCTGTATAATTATTTATTATTATACAGGATTTATATAGCGCCAACACTTATATATATATATATATATATATATATATATATATATATATATATATATATCTCGCTAGCTATTAGTATTGTCCTTTTTATATGACTTGAAAACTGGCGCTATCTAAATCCTGAATAATTTATTGTTATTATACAGGATTTATATAGTGCCAACAGTTTGCAGGTCAGATAAAGGATAATATTATTATTAATAATATTTTATTAATATTCAGGAATCTGTATAGGGCCAACAGTTTGCGCCATGCTTTTCAGCAATATTATAAAGGAATAGCTGGCACTCCCTGGCAGCACTGTGCTGAATCTTGTGGATATATCAGATTACAATAATTTAGTATAATCTTGCATTTTCCCCTCCTAGGTGTATAATGGATTGCCCTGGTGTACAGGAGAGCTTTGGGATTCTTTGATATCGGTATACAGAATATACAGGTCTCTATGAATCCTTCGCAGTTGATCTGCAGTCCCTGCACTGAGCCTGATTATTCTCTTGTAAATATATTCAATTCATGATTGTAGCCGTTTTGCTTATTTCATTGCAGCATTGCGGCTTCTCTGCGTGCAGCTGGAATAATCAGCGTTTTGTTGCACGCCCCACCTCGCCTTTCAGCCAGCCTTCATTACACAGACATGTGGGTTTGACAACCACTTTCACTGACGGCACAGGATGGGCTTTTAAAATAATCGGTCTATTTTGCATGGCTTTCCGCTATTTATGGAAATCCAGCCGACGGCTGCGCCGGGAAGCTTTTAATGTGACACAGCATATTGTGACAACTGCGGATGGGGGGGGGAGAAAAAGGGAATCTTGGTGGATCAGCTGAAAAGAATTAAGTCCTTGTATTTACTGTAGCAGAACGGGGTGACGTCAGCTGTGAACAAGGGGTATTGTCACCACGCCTGGCTTCCCTGCTGGTTGTGTTTGTGACTGGTGCCGGTGTCATTGTGTCAGGATGAGTGACACCATTGCTAGGCACATCGCATCAAACAATGCATTTTACAGGGATAACCATTAAGGCTTTGTTTAGAAAAATAAACGCTGTACTCTCCACCTTGTAAAAGCCATAGAAACACATACAAGCTTTGGAAATCTGATCAAAGGGAATGTGGAATGTTAACTGCACTTGATTCCAAAGGGAATGGATGCTGCATAGCTAGGGGCAGGCACAGTAAGCACTTTGCAATTGTAAAAGCCTTTTGTAGAAACAAACTGTTTTGGTTACCTGATTAGAAAGACAAAGGGCGTGTGTGTGGTGTGTGTGTTTTTTTTTTTTTTTTTTTTTGGGGCAGTGGTTACTAAGTGTGACGTGGTTACCTGGTTAGATATACAAAGGCCTCCTAGGCAGTGGTTCCATTGTGTGGTTTTAGAGGAATGTTGCCTTCTCAGGTGATATTTCAGCTAAGCAGGTCTTCAGCTGGGTATAGACACTAAAGGGGCAGTGCCATGTGCCTGCATAATGGTACCAGCGTATGCCAACAGCCTTCTGGTGGCTTGTGTTTAGGCCTATCGAAGGAAGTACTCTACAGGCACATTGGTTGGACAAGATTTTCTAACCTGTGAGCTTCATTATCTTCTGGTGGCTAATGGAAGTTGGACGTTCTCCGTGGGTGCCTTTAAAGTGAAAGTAAACCCTGCTATCGTTTTCAGCCAAGGAAGCTGCCATTTTGCCCCCTGTTTAATCTACAGCTTCCATGGTGCTGCACATGTGATCAGTTAAGCTGACACTAGCCAATGGGATGGTTTGACAGTCTGGTTGAGAGGACAACCAATGGAAGGGTTGCGTTCCTGGCATGTGTCAGAAATATAACTTATTTAAAATGGTTAAAGGGATGGGTTTAATTCAACTTTGGGTGGAACTCCACTTTAAAAATGGAAGCTCCGCTTATCTGCCTTTTCCAGGGGGAGTAGGCACCTGTGTTTGACAGGCTCCCGTCCCCACTTCCGGGAGACTGCGCTGGGCGACCTTGGGGGGAGGGCCTCCTTCCTCTGGAACCGGGGCCAGTTAGAAAGCGCAGTACGCTTCGCGTATGCGCAGTAGGGAACCGGCTGTGAAACCGAAAGGCTTCACTGCCAGTTTCCCTTACCACGATTGGCGGCAGCAGCACCCCGAGAGCTGATCGGAAAAATTGGCTGGGGTGCTGACTTTTACAAGATCCTTGGACAGGTAAGTGTCCTAATATTAAAGGTCAGCAGCTACAGTATTTGTAGCTGTTGGCTTTTTAAAAAAAAAATTTGGGGGGGGGGGGGGGGCACAAACTACTTTTTAAGCTGGCCATACATGGTTGAGTTCTGAAAGCATTTTCTTTCAAAAATGGTACCATTACTGGGCTGCAGCAATGGATGATTATCGGGTATGTTGGAAATTTATTCTGAAATTAGCAATTTTATAATTAATGATGGGAAAACTGTGCAAGAATTATAATCAAAAAAAGAAATGCGCATGAGCTGTGACCTGGAAAGAAGATTCCCGGCCACAATTTCTTTTCTGTAGCAACATGGGGTGAAATTGAAGGCTTGGTTGGTCAGATTTCAAAATCAATGGAGGGACCATCAGATCACAAAACGCACAATTTCTGATTTTTCAATAGAAAATGTATTTGGAGTTTGACTAGTATATGGCCTGTGAAAGGAAGTACACTAGATACCTCTTACTATAGGTTCGTCAGAGGGACAACGTTGGTTGAACAAGGTTTTATAACCTGTGAGCTTATGTTGGCATTATCAGCAGGTGGTGAATAGACATTGGAATTTGATTATCAGTGGGCATCTTGCGGAAAGGCGGCAAGATTGAATCGCTTGATTTTCAGTTACTTAGATGGATGCTTATGGAGGAAAGAAGGGTTGTAGTGCTAGATACCTTCCTGTTTTGGCATCTTATGCCAAAATGATCTAACAACTCAATAACTCCAGTTTCCTTCACCCAAGATCAGTTGGACAGCTTTGCTTAATGGGAGGGGTGATGATGGCACACTGAAGTTGAGCCCCAGGAGACACCAGAGGTGGACCAGTCTCTGGAAGTAGCATTCAACCATTCTCAATAGTTTTGTTCAGTTGCTGCTGCCCTAGAGCTAGGTTGGACTTGGAGTGCCTGGTAGTAAATCCTCATGTTGTATTGACTCAGAGGGATTTCAATCTCCTGTGTTTTTAGTATTTTATTTATTTTTTCTTTTCCTTATTGCATGACTTCCTCTACTCTCATGTCCAGATAATCCAGTGTTTGTCCTCCTGTAATTTGTAGTAGGCCGCCACATACCGGCCATGTGCCTTCACCAGCTCCAATGACTTGGCAGATGAAGATGATCTCTTCTGGGGCCTAGCCCCCCACGATGTGGCAGTACGTATGTGCCCTGTGTTCTACATTGCCTCAAAGCCTCTTGCTATGCTTGATTTGGGTATCGCAGGAATCTTCGTGGAGGGGGAGAAGGAATGTGATTCTTGTTTAGGCGAGAAAGGCAAAAGTCTGAGCTGTGCTCTCAAGAAGATATATTTCCTCCTTTTTTTTAAAGTAGAGCATGAGTGTAAGTCTGGCTTAAACCGTAAGGCCTCATGTACACTGCTGCTGGTAAATGGATGTTTAGGATCAGTTGCGTGGTGTGTTCATGGGAATTTAAAATGCCAAATGCCTGTAACTGCTTGTAAACGCGGTAACTCTAAACTATTTTTAATGGCGATACATTTCTGACCATTTGCAATGCAAAAAACGCTTCTAAACATGTGAAAAACTGACGCTTCTTTTTTTTTTTTTTTTTTAACCACTTCAATACTGGCCTATAGTAATATGACGTCTGCAGATGGGATCCTGGGCGGGCGTTCTGACGTCCTCGGCTTCCGGCCGGCATAGGGGGCGCACAGCCACCACCGGCGAGCCGATGTGCATGCTCAGCGGATGCAATGTCCGCTGGGCACCCACGATTGCTCGTGACAGAGCAGGGACGTGGATCTGTGTGTGAGAGCACAGATCCACATCCCGTTGGGAGAGGAGACAGATCGTGTGTTCCTAGTATATAGTAACACCGATCGGTCTCCTCCCCCAGTCAGTCCCATCACCCCTACAGTTAGAATCACTCCCTAGGTAACACATTTAACCCCTTGACCGCTCCCTAGTGTTTACTCCTTCCCTGCCAGTGACTTTTATACAGTAATCAATAGCTATTTATAGCTCCGATCGCTGTATAAATGTCAGTGGTGTCAAGTGTCCGATCTGTCTGCCGTAATGTTGTAGTCCTGATAAAAATCGCAGATCGCCGCCATTACTAGTAAAGTAAAAAATAATAAAAATGCCATAAACCAATAACCTATTTTGTAGATGCTCTAACTTTTGCGCAAACCAATATACGCTTTGTGTGTGTGTGTGTGTTTGTTTGTTTGTTTGTTTGTTTGTTTGTTTTTCTCCCAAAAATGGCATATGGGCCTAAACTGAGGTAAACACTTTTTATTTTTATTTTTTTTTTTATTTTATTTTTTTCAAAATTGGGATATTTATTATAGCAAAATATGTTTGGTTTGTCGCTCTTTTTGTTTATAGCGCATAAAATAAAATAAAACGCTGATGTGATCAAATACCACCAAAAGAAAGCTCTATTTGTGTGACAAAAAAGTACCAATTTCATTTGGGTACAGTGTAGCATGACTGTGCAATTGTCATTCAAAACGTTTCAGAGCAGAAAATTGACTTGGGGAGAAAGAGAGAGGGTGAAAGTGGCCAGTATTGAAGTGGTTAAACATCGGTTACTAGCTGTCAAGTTCCATTGTTAAGTAGAGGTTTTAAAATTGTCCCGTGTACATGAAGCCTAAAGGTGTAGATGTTCATTTTTTTTCCTCATAGTCTCTGTTCAGGGAAGCAATCCATGCACAAAGGTCTTTACAGTTGTTGTTCATGCACTTAACAGCATTGAGCTTCCAATTCTTGGCCTTGGAACTAAAAGGTAATATCTGTATATCTCGGTCCACAAAGGTATTCTAAGGAGCTTGGTGTTTTGCCCCTGGATTCTATATAAAGCTTGGCCCAAATTTTGTAACTGATAAGGCCCTAATACACAAAACCATTAAGGAGGAATTCCAGGTATGGATATATTACAATGTTACATTGGTGCAGCTTGGACCAACATACCTGGCTGATGCCCCTGGAAACTGGAAATCACTGGAAGTAGACACTGCTACTCCAGTGAACTTCACTTGGTTCCAGGTCCCGTGTCAAGCATCTGTCATGCATTCTGGAGGCTGGACACTCGGAGAATGCTTTGCATTGTGATGTCACCACCCACCTCTCCACCTCATCCATGCAAAGCATTCGCTGCATGACACCCACGTGGAGCGCCTAACCTCCCGTGCCCAGAACAATGGGGTAGCTGCTTGGCACATGACCTGGAAGCCAGTGTAGATCACCAGAGTAACGCGTGTATAAATCGGAGATGTATCTTTTTTTTTTTTTTTTTTTTTTTTTTTGTATTACTCTCTATCCACTGCACATGAACACCCAAAATCTTTTTGGCATAAGTCGCCTCGCATGACAGGATTTTAAGATTACCTGTCAAGGTAATGAATCATCTAAAGCAGACCTTGCATAACTATTTGAGGCAAATGTATAAGACGCCTTTTGCATTTTTCTTAATGCGTCATTTGAAGGAGTTGTAAAGCCTTTAATCAGATGACATTTAGGCCTCATTCATACTGGCACTGAAGATCTGTGATTATGTGTTTATAGGACATATCTAAATACAGGTAATGATTTTAAATGGTATTATTCACTGCACGTTTATCTTCTTTTAGATGAAAATTAAATAAATTCTGTGCATTCAGGATCAGATGTGAACGTGGCTAAAAGGAGGTGGCATGCATATGAAGGCACGTGAACTCGGGTAAGGGTAGGTATAGCTTGGACCATGTTCACACTGGGTGTTTAGCCGCCTATACCGGGTGTTTTCATGCACCCGCCAGGCACAGGTGTAGCCTGTCAAGGTCTATGACAGGCTGAAATATACTGCGGCTGGGCATTTTACAGAGTGGTACTCATGTTTTAGGACTTTTGTACTCAGGGACATATGTCTAGAACCTGATACCCACGTTCTAGGCATTTGCATCTGAATGTATGTGATGCAAGCGTAAGTACTGCTCAATACTGTCCTACCGCAGCATATTCCAGCCTGTAATAAGACTTTGGCAGTCTACAGGTCTGGACGCTGCCCCTGTATCTCCTGAGTGCTCAGATGCCTGGATTGGGTGCACGGCGACTAAACGCATATTGTGCATGTGACACACACACACACACACACACACACACACACACACACACACACACACACATATTTCCTTCTGTATTAAGAGATTAGCAGCAGTGCCAGTATGAATGATGCCGGCCATAAGGCCCGTACACACGATCGGACTTTTTGACAACAAATATGCAAATTGGCTGTTTTAAGACAACATCCGACCGTGTGTACACTCCTTCGGACAAACTCTTTCGGTTTTCATCGGACAAATGTTACCTGTCCGAACAGACAAACTTTTCGACAACATAAGTCCAATCATGCGTTCAGTAAACCTACGGACTTGACAAACCTGCTCAGAACCTATGCAAAAGATCAGACAACAATACAGAAATTGACCAAAGGTGGCGGTAAAAGTGCAGGAAAACCATGTGATTTGGTGAAAGTTGGCTGAAAAAGTCAGATCGTAAGTATGCTTAACAATTTCACGGCCGACGCCCTTTGTACAGAAATCCATGGGGAAGTTTGTTTAAAGTCTGATCGTGTGTGAGGCTTTACACAGATCAATTGTTGGCTGAAATGCGTTCGGTGGGTTGGCTTGTCTGGATCACCTGGCTGTGTGGGTTTTTTTTAATTTTTTCTCCTCCATACTGTCTCAATTATCACAAACATCTCCTCACGGCTGATCTTTTCCAGCCTCTTTTAGCGACTTGCTGTAAAACGCATTTAAAACATTGCGCAGTTTACTTTTCCTAACTTTATTGAAATGTTTCTTTTTAACTTTATGCACCCCAGTGCATCGTCCTCTGATGTAAAGGATAGGGCAGTCTAGCTTGTTTTATGTGAATGTGGCAAGTTTGGTCTTTCTTCACATTCCTGTTATTCCTGCTTTAATTCAGTCCTAGAACATGACTCCACCCTGACATACGTGAACCGCAGCATACCTCACCCTCTGGGCGTTCTCTGATCACTGAGCTTGTCTAAGTTCTATTCTCCTTTTTTATTTTCAGGTGTTTGTACTACTGGTTCACTAGCATATTTTAAAGGTCTTTGACACAGAGCAGGTGGCTCAGCTTCACCTTCGTCTCCCTCATCAAAGCATTTGGCAATGGCACCCGCTGCCATCAATCTGCCCAGTGAGGAAGGTGAGAGCAGTGAGAGCTGCTTCTCTCATGCACATCACTGGATCAGGCTTGGGTAAGAACGGGGGGGGGGGGGGAATCCTACAGCACAGAAGTTGGTTTTGTGTGTGTTATTTTATTTTAAATTTTTTTTCTCACCAAGTGATTGTAAAGGCTTGTGGTGTAGTAGTAGTAGTAGTAGTATTATTATTATTATTATTATTATTATTATTATTATTATTATTATAAACCCTGGTGAGTTTACTTCCTCTGATTCCCTGAAAAGGTAAAGCATAATGAACTACTATGCATCGCATAGTAGTCCATTATGTGGCACTTACCTGACACAGGAGCCAGCGAAGTCATCGCTGTCCCCTGTAGTCCGGAGCATTCATCTTCTCGGTGGGTCTCGCTGATCCGCCGCGGTCATTCAATGAAGCCGCGATGACGTCACTCCCGCGCATGCGCGCAGGAGCTGCCACTCGCGGCATAGCGCGTGTGCCGTAGACAGCAGTGCCTGTGTTTTTGGCAAATATCTCCTAAACCAGGGATATGCAATTAGTGGACCCCCAGCTGTTGCAGAACTACAAGTCCCATGAGGCATAGCAAGACTCTGAAAGCCACCAGCATGACAACCAGAGGCAGAGGCATGATGGAACTTGTAGTTTTGCAACAGCTGGAGGTCTGCTAATTGCATATCCCTGTCCAAAACCCTGTAGGTTTAGGAGATATTTATTGGATCTACAGGTAAGCCTTAATCTAGGCTTACCTGTAGGTCAAAGTGGTTTGTAAGGGTTTACAACCACTTTAAATGTCATACTTGCCTCCACTGTGTAGCTCGTTTTTAACAAAGTGGCCCAATCCTCGACCTCTGGGGCCCCTTATCAGCTCTCGTGGCTCCTCCCTGCATCAGATACCCCCCCCCCCCCTAGGAGAAGCATTCACCTGGGGGAGTTACCTTGCGGGCGCGCTCCCCAGTCGAGCATTTGCGTCCATAGACACAAATTCCGGACTCGGCTCCACCACACGTGTCATTGGATTTGATTGACAGCAGTGGGCGCCAATGGCTGTGCTGCTATCAGTCTATCCAATTAAGAGCCGGGACCCCGTGGAGAGAGGGTGAGCTGGGGTGAACATCACTGCCAGGGTGTTTTTTATTTTTTTATTTTTTTTTTTTCACTTTTTTAATGCATAGGATGCATTAGAGTGAAAAAACACAATGGTTTACAACCCCTTTAATGCATTAAGATATATATTAAAAAAAAAAAAAAAAAAAAAACCTTGAGGCTTTAGAACCACTTTAATTCAGAGCTGTCTTCTGTTCACCTGTTATTTTATTGGAGCTCTACCCAAAGCTTGTAGTAGATTTTCGGACAAACATTCGTTTTAAATTCTCAGTGCATTCAATGGTGTGGCGAGTGATTCAAAATGTTTTCAAAAGTACATTTGTTCCAAAATTCAACATTGAAAGCAAACGAAAATCACATTCACTATTGGGGATTTAGTTTAAAATTTTCTCATCACTGTGCTAGAAAACCAATGCCAATCTGATCCCAGTAAGGCTGGATTCACACCTATGCAGTTTTAGTGCTTTTTGCATTTTGCAGATTTGCACTGCAGTCCATCTAACATGGCTTCCTATGGAACACATTCTGTAGAGCAAATCTGCAAAATGCAAAAAGCACTAAAACTGCATAAGTGTGAATCCAGCCTAACGGAACATAAAGAGAGCCTTCTTAAAATTTTCTGACGAGATCCTACTAGTGTAGGGCTGAAACCACTAATTCACTAATCGATTATGAAATTAATTGATTATGAAAATAGTAATCGATTAATCGCCTGTAACATATTGGGGTTAAAAAAAAACTAAATTGAGCCCTTTATCGTACAAAAAGAGCTAATCGCTACTGTAAATATTACTTTCACTGTTCTACAGTAAAAAAATGAACCCCTTACAGTAGTCATTATCTGCTTTCTTTTGCTATAAAGGGCTAATTTTAGTTTGGTGTTTTTTTTTTATTTTTTTTTTGTTTTTTTTAACCCCATTATGTTACTAGACGTCTTAGACCGGGTTCTGATCTATGTGTTTGTTGGTGCTTTTTGCAGAAATGCACTACAGTTCATTTACATGGTTTCCTATGGGACACGTTCACATCTGAAGGAGTCGGGGACTTTTAACGCAAAATGGTGCTTTATTGGTTCAATATACTTCAATGGCTGCAGAAAAGCATGTAATGTGTTTTTGCAGCAATTTCGTATTTTTTAATCTGCCCAAAAAAAATGCTAATTGCAGTAAAATCACATGTGCAAAAAGCACTGCAGAAACAAAAAGAAAACTGCATAGGTGTGTACCGAGCCTTATGCTGGTCACACAGATTAATTTTCAGATGAGAATATTCAGACGAAAAATCGTTGTACATTAGCTGAAAGAATTTTGAAATTTTCACTTGTTTTTAACATTCCGTTTTTAAAATGAATGTAATTTCTGAACGAAAACCATACACTGTCTGAAAATTCCTTTTGACTAAGAAGTTTTCTATTTCCAAATTTTCCCATCACTGTGGTTGAAAATGTATGTCAATTTGACCCACTTTGAAAAAAAAAAAGTTATTCAAACAATAATTGGCCAACTAATTGATTATGAAAATAATTGTTAGTTGCAGCCCTATACTAGTGTATGGCCTGTTTTGGGCTTCATGCATGTGGCCGTACAGGGATTGGACAATGTACCTAGCTTGTGTAATGCCTCCGTAACGAATGAGAGAAGGCGGCTGTACAGTCTGTGTCAGGCCTTACACAAAGCACCCCTATATACTTTCTATCTACAATCAGAGACTACATCCATGCGCATGTGGTTGCTTTACGAAACTCTTGGTGCAAGACCGCATACAATCACCTCTTCCTATTCATTTCAGTGGGCCACTGAGTGTGGCTGCAGCAGGTCTCGGGGCAGGCATTAAACAAGGTAACCAAGCTGTACATCCCCTGTATGGCCATGTACATGTAGCCTAAGGTAGGCCATTGATTATGCCATTTTTATTTCCTGCAACCATGGGAAGCTGTCCCTGCCGGGAGAACACTATTATTTTTATTTTTTCTATAAAATGCCAATAATCGCATGCTAGAAATCCAATATGCTGGTTGTACCCAAGTTATTCCAATCAGCTTGCTCATAAATAGATTGAATCACGGCTGGTCTCTACTGAACAGGTCGAGATTCGAACCATCTATGGCTGGCTTAATGCTTGGGCACACCATGGGTCTTTTTCCATCAGCCAAGGAGACGATAGAGAAAAAAACAAATGGATTTTCCAACAAGAAGAAAGGTGTGCCCTGACACTCCAGGCTCCCCTTCACATTGGTCTGCATGTTAGTCTAGCAATCTCTCTGTTCCTGTCATACACCATTTTGTATGCCTGAGATCAGGTTCTCGCATATTGCTTCAGGTCGGTCTGCACTTTTATTTCTCTGCTTTCTACTGGTGGTCAATCTATTTTCCTTATTTCTCACTTCACTTTCCAATTCAGCCTTGGGATATTGGTCCTAGCCCCTCGCTTTTTGGTGGTTTCCATCCACTCCTTCATACCCTTCTTCCCAAGCATTTGTACTTGGGTTCACTCTTCACATTTAGATTGCTTAGGGTTTCTATGCTTGTCCCGGTTGGTGCTTGTGGGGCGCCTCTGGTGTGTCGTCCGCCGCGGCTCCCGCTGTGGGGTGCTTCCATATGGACGGATCTGGTGCCTGGTACCACACCATCACCACATGAACTATGGAGTAGTCAATAGGTTTTGCAAGTATGAGAGAGAGATTGATTCCGGTAAACCTTGGAAGGTTTTTTTTGCTTGCCATAGCATGTGCTACTATTTTATGACTTTATGTACTCCAATATGTTTACCAATTTATCGTTTTTGAAACCATGCTGTTGTATGCTGACAGTGGTCTATCCACTTACTATCTGCAATCTTGGCTTCTAGTAAGCTGTTCTACTTGCCTGCTATAGTAGTGGTGTTCAACTTTATTAGAGTGCCAGCTGTCTCAGGACCATGGGTATTCTTCTGTTGGATCACCCCCCCCCCCCCCAGTAGTCTCCATACTGCAGCCCCTTGCATGCCTTTTATCTGCCCTTTGGGATTTCCTCCTGCAGATATGAAGCGCTATTCCTCCTGCTGCCACCAGTGGTGGGGCACTGTTCCTGCCACCAGGTTTTATCTCTATCTCTCTCATCTCCCTTTTTTTTTTTTTTTTAAGTTTGGGGACCCCCCTGCCCTAGACAAAAGCATATACTGGAGGGTGGCAATTTTTTTATCCTATTGGGCAGCATGGCGTTCGGTTTTAACAAACATTGCTCCTTCTAAAGAGTATGTGGAGATCCAGAAGAATTGCTTATCGTTGCCCCTGACAACTTTCACTTTGCTTTCTCTTGGAAACTGTAGGACAGTGATTCTCAATCGGGGGTTCCTGCAGAGGTTGCTAGGGGTTCCTTCAGCATTGGGCAGTTTCTGCCTCTCAGATAAGTTCCCACTGACACCATTGATCTTATTCGCTATCTGTAAGGAGGTAATTCTTCCCAATAACCCAATAACAATAAAGTGTAAGGACCATTCCTCTCACTGACCATCACACAAATGTGTCATTAGTTGTAGATTTCACATTTTTAGAAGGGGTTCCCCCGAGACCAGAGAACTATTTCAAGGGTTCCTCAGTGTTGAAAAGGTTGAGAGAGGCTGCTGTAGGAGTTCATGAGAGGTTATAATTGAAGGCCTTTTTTCTTCAACCTAAGTAATTATGGATATGGATTCTTTGCACTGATTAAATTAAGCAGAAAGACTTTTTGAGGTTGCAGACCCTATTAAGTATGATGTCATCTCCTGGATGACTGTAATGCATTAGGCTTTGTCATAACCACCAAATTAATGTACATTGCATGATGTGATGAAGGTTCTTCTTCTGCTGAAATTATAAATGAATCAAAAACGCTATGGAAATATTGTCTGGCAAAGCATTTCCATTCAGCATTGTTGTCAGGATAATACAATTCTGCCTCTAGAAAGACCAGGCTTAATACAAAATGCTTCTAAAGACAATATTTCATCGTATTACCCCCCTAGTAGTCTATGGATGTGACATGAGGGAGATGTCTTGGCAGTAAAGAGCTTTATTATTTAAATGGATTATATTAGTGCTTTTTCTTTTTTTTTTTTTTTTTTTTTTTTACTACAATAATGAAAGGGATATCGTACAGCTTGATATAAACACATAAGATTGGCATATTTTTTATATCCATTTTAAACCTTTTTATGTTGAAAAGTAGACTTGAATCTGCAAGGTGTTGCACCGAAGGCAGTTCTTTACACATCTGCTGAGTTATTTTACTGCTGTGATGTGTATAGCCTGGTGTTGAGCTCCTTCACAACACACGAGCTGAATGAGACCATACAATAGTCGGCGGGCTCTGCTGGGTTTTAATAAAAGAATCCCAGTAAAACTATTTATGCTCCCTGCTAAGACCACCTGTGGAAGGGAATTCAACATCCTTGCCGCTCTTACAGTAAAGAACCCTCTACATAGTTTAAGGTTAAACCTCTTTTCTTCTAATTTTAATGAGTGGCCACGTGTCTTGTTAAACTCCCTTCCACAAAAAAGTTTTATCCCTATTGTGGGGTCACCAGAATGCTATTTGTATATTGAAATCATATCCCCTCTCAAGCATCTTTTCTCTATAGAGAATAAGTTCAGTGCTCACAACCTTTCCTCATAACATATATCCTCCAGACCCTTTATTGGCTTTGTTGCCCTTCTTTGTAGTCGCTCTATTTCCAGTACATCTTTCCTGGGGACTGGTGCCCAGAACTGGACAGCATATTCCAGGTGCGGCTGGACCAGAGTCTTGTAAAGCGGGAGAATTATTGCTTTTTCTCTGGAGATGATCCCGGTTTTCATGCATGCCAAAATAGTTACATAGTAGAAATGGTGTGTGGTGAAAGACAGACAGTACTGCTTGCACTTTTTTGCACAGTGGTCTGCAAGGCAAACCACTGCATTGCAATGCCGCCATGGTGCATAGCGCTGGAGTGAAATGTCACTCTCTTGGCATTTTATTAAAGTTTGGTGAAATAAAAGTACGCAATGTGGTGTGGCCAAATCGGAGTGATGGCAATGTATCGCACAGCATACGCCAGTGGCCATGCGTTCTTCTGATCACTCGTGTGAACAGGCCCCTAAACACTGTATTTTGATGCAGTGGCTTGTTGCGTCTTTGGAGCACTTTCCTTACAACGCTCCATAGGAATGAATGGTGAAACTTGTGAAATGATTCTAAAACGATTCACACGGTTAATTTACTAAAACTAAAGAATGCAAATTCTGGTGCAGCTCTGCATTATAACTTGTAATCGGCTTCTAACTTCAGCTTGTTCAGTTAAGCTTTGACCATTTAAAGCTGGAAGCCGATTGGTTTCTCTGCAGAGATGCATCAGATTTTGCACTCCCATTTTAGTAAATGAACCGTACCACCTTCCCCACTCTCTTCACATCGTGGTATCGAGAGCTTGGTTCACAAAACCGGCAGGACATCATTAAAAAAACATTTGGCAGCATTAAAATGTTAAAATATCAGAATACTGTAGAAAGTGTGTACTTGTAAGGGGGTGATCCTAAAATGCTCACATGAGCCCTTCAATGTACCCAGGAGAGCAAACCCAAGAAATCCAACAAATGAAAATCTGTATGAAATCCTGCCAATCAAGGAGAGCTGGAATGTGGTTTCTAGGCCTGGAATAGTTTGAATTAATGTGAGGTATGTGCCTCTCCCCAACTGTACAAACATTAGGAGTGCTACACTTAAGATTCATGTAAACAGAGGCTTATTTCTTCATCTCCAGCACGTTGGCACCTCAGCACACCACAAATAATGCTTCTAATGGCTGTCGACCACATGTATAGGAAGATTATTTTTTTTTTTTTTTTGGGACATTCTCTGGAATTGCTTCTGTCGCTTGACTTGCTTAAGGCAAAATGACAGGTTCTCTTCAAGGAGAACCCTAAAGCCCCATACACACTATCAGTTTTTCCTCCCAGATTTACCAAAACCATATAATATGAGGTCAAACCTTAGGAGTTTCAATGTGTATGCAATCAGGCAGGCCCTTGCATTACATGGTTTTGGTAAACCTGAAGGAAAAACTCAGCAGAAAAATTGATAGTGTGTATGGGGCTTGTAATGCAGAGCGCCACAATATATGGTAGTGCATTTCTGCGCAGTGATGGTGTGTTGAGGGGGCAATAAGGAATGGGTGGCACCGCAGTACATCAGCACACAGAACTAATGTGCTGCACATAACTGCAGTGCAGCAGTGTGAATCCAGCCCTATGGACATGGCCTCATGGACCCAAGTTGAAATTATTATTATTATTATTATTATTATAATATTTTTTTTTTTTTTTAACATATTGAAATCCTGAGATTTTAGAAATCTGGGTTTGTATCTACTGAAACCTCCTCCCTACACTTGAAATTGACTCTTTTGAAATAAACAGATTCTTGCCATTCCTCTTACTTCCCCATCTAATTGTACCTGTGCAGGTCCAGGCTAGTTCTTTATCGATCCTTCTCCAGTATCACAGCTGTAGACTTCCCAATAATCTCATGGGGTTTCCACAAACTGGTCAGTCTTTCCTTTACTGGCTTGCATCGGATGTCAGTTGGCGAAACTACAATCGTCAACCTTGTAATTTCATATTTAACATCATTTTAGCATCAAAAATGTAAACTTAATTGAACTGGGGGGTGGCTGCAGAGGTTTTGCCCCCATGCACGTGATATTAAGGTTTTTCTTTTGCATGCAAAATAAATTGTACTTATAATAAAATATATTTTATTATAATTACAATTTTTATTTTGGAAGTGTAATGTTCTGGCAAAGATTAAGAGCTCTTGCATTTGGGAAGGTTACAAGTAACCAAAATGGTGGTGAACGCAACCTTGCATTTTGGCATGTGGAGAATATCCCTGACTCCACGCGGGAAGTGGGCGTCACACACAATGACTCTGGGGGAATCCAGCTCTAGGTCTTCAGAAGAGTTGGTGGGTCGAAGTCCTGGGCACAGAAAAGAAAACCCTAGAGTTTAATGCGGCAGAGGCCCTATTGGGAGTATAGGGTGGTGGTCTTGGAAGGGTCAACGTAATCCAAAGTACTGAATAGACATTTATTGGCAACACCAAAGGCGTCTCTTGTGGCCAATACACCACTTCATCGGTTTGTGGTGTTTCGCAGAGGTTTGGCAATCCTCTGTCTTTGGTGTTGCCAATAAATGTCTAGTCAGCACTTCTGATGACTTTGACCCTTCCATGACCACCACCCCACACTACCAAGGGCGCCTCTGCCACATAGCCCCTAAGGGTTGTTTCTCGTCACCCATGAATCCACAATATGTTGACACCATATGGAAAAGGAAAAACATAAATGTACAAAACCCCTGCCATGTGTTCATAGAGTATAAGCTCCAAGTATGGATTTGCAATTTGCTGTCTCTTTTCTTGTGCTGTGTTGAAGTCAAGCATTCTCCATTGTCCCAGATCAATATCTGTGCTGCACAGTCAGCTGTTAAGACCTCCCTGATGAAATAAGAGATTCTGAAAGCTTGCATTGCAGGACATTATCTAATAGTGGTGTTAAACAGACATCAATCATTGGATCCTCTTAATGGGCACGCTTTTTCTAATTGATGCCATAAGCTTATTTCATTGCTCAGACCGAGTCAGGATTTTAAACATTTTTTTTTTTTATTTTTTTCCTAGGCTAGTATTGACTGTGCTGACACACAGAAGAGCAATAATCTGTCATATCAAGGTCATTATCTAAGGACGAGAGCAAAATATATATATTCGATTTTTTTTTTTTTTTTTTTTTATTAATGTGTTTCCGATTGATGCCTTAAAGGAGCAGTTCAGGAAAAAGATTAGCAATATTGCCAGTAAATTGCTAATGGTTATTACTATAGACAAGGCTGCATAGTTACGTCAATAAAATGTCCACTCCTAAATTAGTTTTGCAGGGCCTGCTGTTGTCTTGCATTCTGTCAGTGGCTGGGCTGGTGTGCTATCATTCTTGCCTGCGGCAACTGTATGAAATGACTTGGATGTGGGGAGGAGTCTGTAGCGGAGAAGAGAATCGGATGAGGGGGGGGGGGGAGCAAACCAATGGTGTTGATTATAATTATATTCAATTAAAAAAGAGGACACACACACATATATCCTGTTTCCCCGAAAATAAGTCCTAGCGTGATTGTCGGTGATGGCTGCAATATAAGCCCTACCCTGTTTCCCCAAAAATAAGCCCTACCCTGAAAATAAGACCTATAAGGACTTTAACTAGGGCTTATATTGCAGCCATCACCGACAATCGCGATAGGACTTATTTTCGGGGAAACAGGATATACCGTATATACTCGAGTATAGGCCGACCCGAATATAAGCCGAGGCCCCCAATTTACCCCCAAAAAACTGGAAAAAATTATTGACTCGTGTATAAGCCGAGGGTGAGACATGTCCGTCCATCCATCCCTGTGTGTGTCCATGCATCCGTGTGTGTGTGTGTGTGTGTGTGTGTCCATGCATCCGTGTGTGTGTGTGCATGCATCTGTGTGTGTGTGTGTGTGTGTGTGTGTGTGTGTGTGTGTGTCCGTGCAGCCTACCTGTGTCCAGCCTGCCTGTGTCCGTCCAGCCTGCGTCCCGTCCAGCCTGCGTCCCGTCCAGCCTGCGTCCCATCCAGCCTGCGTCCCGTCCAGCCTGCGTCCCGTCCCGGCCCGTCCCGAGCCGAGCCTCCGTCCTTCAGCTCTTCGTCGGCGGCCATTCTAGGATTCAAAAGCCGCGCCTCCGTCGGTGATAGGCGGAACACTCAATTTCCCACTGACTGCTGGGAAATTGAGTGTTCCGCCTATCGGATGTCCGTGATAGGCGGAACACTCAATTTCCCAGCAGTCAGTGGTCCGCCTATCATGGACGTCCGCTCATCCTCATACTACGGACGAGGATGAGACGATGTCCGTGATAGGCGGAACACAGACTGCTGGGAAATTCAGTGTTCCGCCTATCACCGACGGAGGCGCGGCCTTTGAATCCTAGAATGGCCGCTGTCTGTCTGCTCGACACGCTGATCGGGCAGACAGACAGCGATGACTCGAGTATAAGCCGAGGGGGGCACTTTCAGCCTCAAAAAAGAGGCTGAAAATCTCGGCTTATACTCGAGTATATACGGTATGTGTGTGTGTCCTCCCTTTTTTTTTTTTTTTTTTTTCTTAATATGCTGAATAAGAGTGCTGCGGCTTTTCACTAAGGCTTGTTTTTCAGTGACCATCATCAACTGGTTTCTGGTTCTAAGACAAAACTCTTGCAGAGGTGACCTGATGTGTCTCCTCTGCAATAAATCTAAACTTGCCGTATATACTCGCATATAGGCCGACCCGAATATAAGCCGAGGCACCTAATTTTGCCACAGAAAACTGGGAAAACGTATTGACTCGAGTATAAGCCTAGGGTGGGACGTGCCGCTTACCAGTGCCTGGTAATGAGATGTCACACTGTGTGTTTAAAGCTGGATCTGAATCGCTGTGCCGCTGCGGTAACCATGTACTGCCTCCTGTGACACACGGCACAATGATTCCTAGCATTGGATCAGTGTGCCGTCTATCACAAGAGGCGGTCTAGGGGCTGGGACATTGTTACAGCGGCTGCATAGCATTTCAGATCTCTGACACACAACTCGGGAGGGGAAGCTGATGGCACCCAGCGGCATGGCCCCGCCCATTTTTCAGCTCAATTTTCCAGACATTTTTTTATTTTTTCTTAAGTGGAACCTTCACACAAGTATAAGCCATTGGGGTCAGCCAAAAAAAAAATGTGCTGAAAAACACGGCTTATACTTCAGTATATATGGTACCTGCCTGTTTGAAATATTCTTTGCTGGGCAGCTTTACCCACCCCCACCCCCTCCCCCCAGAGTGTATGTGTGTGTGTATATACACAGTGGTAAATGACAGCCAGCTTCCTCCTCCATGCCTACTAACCAGTTCAACACAATGGCGGTGGGATATTACATGTAAATTAATGGTGGCTTCACCTCCCTCATATTCTACGATGCAGGCTGGAGGGGCGGGACATAGCCGGTGACTGGCAGAAATCTGCCCACACCAGGTTATTTCCACAAAATAATTAAGATTTGATTTTAAGTATATTTTGTATGCGTTTTGATATTTATTTTTTCTCTATATTCCAAAGGTGTTTTTTTTTTTTTGTCTTGAACATGTAACCTTCAGCAGATGACTAGAAGCTCCCCTTGCTTATGTTTCCCTGCAGACAAGCTAGGAGGGAGCTGGGTCATGAGATAGCTGTATATTGATTAGGAAAAATTTACTTGGATGGTGGTTTTTGTTTTTCAATAAAATTAGTGCCACTGTCTTGTCATATAACGTCCTCCATCCGATAGTGTCCGCTGCGTACTGCGCATGCGCAGTACACAGCAACACAGACTCCGAAAATTGCTGAGGATGAACGGCGCCTGCGCCGTGAGCCCAGGTTCTAGCCCCACCATCCAAGTGGACATAGAGTAGGAATAAAAAAGAGCCGAGCGCAGCGAGGCCGAGTCCGAAGCGTGGCGAGCGAAGCTCGCCCGCGAGGGGCCCTCCAATATTCACAACCCGCTTGGATGGTGGGGCTACCACCTCCACTCACGGCGCAGGCGCCGTTCAGCTTCGGAGATTCTCCGAAGCTTCGTCTGCTCCGTACTGCGCATGCGCAGTACGGGGCGGACACTATACGGCAGAACACCACCATCCATATACAGAAATAGACGGGAGAATGTAAATTAAACGGTGTGTGTTTAGTATCAGAAGGAATAGAAAGGGCACCAGATCAGAATGGGTTAAAAAGTTGCCTAAAATTGTAGATTGCAATAAATTTATGTTGCTTTTAACCCATGCTGATCTGGTGCCCTTTTTCAATTTCTTCATATGCTCATGAGGGATTCCCAGACCTTGATTAGGAGTTGCCGGTGATCTTATGTGTTTACCGTACCTGACTTGAACATCCAGACATTCCACCCCACTGTCTTCTCTACCAACTGATGTACTATATGGACTTGTATGTAATTTTGCAATCTGTATGTCATTGAAGTGCTGATTCAATTGCTATTTTTACTTGGTTTAGTTTTACTTTTAAGTGAGATCTAGTTTACTGTATGTATTATTATTCTAAGTTCTCAAAAGCTGGTATTACCATTTTTACTATGTATATTTAAGCATATTCTTAGAACTTTTTGTTCTTCTTCTTTCTGCAGCTGGATGATTCAAAAAGCAGTTTGGATGAAGCCACCAAAGGCTCGGAGCAGACTGAAGGCCTTGGTACTAACCAGGCCTTAGAGGAAGATTACGCCTCAACGGATTACCAGCCAGGACTGCTCTTTCACAGAGCTCCAGCCATGCTTACTAATGCTGTGCCACTCCCTCAGAACTTCAAGGAGAAATGGGCTGCGGATGTGGATGAGCTGATTAAGGAGAAGTTGGTACCTCAATGCGGCAGCGATGGGAATTTGCACATTATTGCTGGTGCTGTTCCGTCTAGTAATCAAATGAAAGACAAAGTGAGCATTCCAGAATATGTCTGGCTTGCAGCTTATTGCAGTGTTCCTGAGGCATGGTCTTTAGGAGTCATCAAGACAGTCCAAGACGTAGATGGTCTGAAACAGGTCACTTTGGAAGAACTGGAAAGTAGGTTGCCTGGTGATGTAAAGTTATTCTCCAGCCAGGATGGGGGAGATGCTATGCCTCCTGAACAAAAAACATCTGAATCTGCCACCCAAACAGAAGACGAGGGTCCCGCCGAGCCAGGAGCCTTTTCTAGGTTCTTCCAGCTCCTTTTCTGCATTGTCTATGAGGTTGTGAAGAACATCTTTTGCCTAGTGTGGTTCCTGGTCAAACAAGTCCTTAATTTAGTTTTTGGAAGACTGTACTGGATCTGGACTGCGGCCACCACTTACATTTTTGCTCTGAGCAAAGTTTTGTTGAACATCCCATGTGACATCCTCCGAGTTCTCGCAAATATCCTCTGTGGTTTTTTCCGCATTCTTGACAATGTGTTTTCTGCTGTTTGCCTCGTACTTAGGCTGCCGGCAAGATTCCTGTGTGACATGGCCTGCTTTCCATATTATACAATTTGTGCCATCCCAGACGTGGGCATTGACATACTAAGTGGTATCTGGGGTGTGATCGGTTTGGGGTTCCATGCTGTGTTTGGTGCATTTGGGGGCTCATTCTCTGTGGCTTCCTTTGCAGGCAACAGTTTTTTCTCAAAGTTAATTGGACAGTCCGAGGGTTATGAAAACTAACTAATCTCACTAACCTAGAACCGTGACCATACTGCTGATTGATGTGCTAGCACTTTCCTGCAAGTCATTTTAATTTCCTGTGGAAACTAGATCAAATTAGATTTTTTTAAAAAAATTTTTTTTAATCCTATCAGAATATTGTACTTCCGCAGGAGTTAAACATGTTTAGGCGCCAGGAACGCTCTGGCTTTTTTTAGTATATTTAATAGAAACAACCAGCTAGCTTTTGGAGCTCATCAGATTTAGAGATGTCACCTGTATGACTGAGTTTCTGTTTATTCATAGACAGAAATTGGCTTGTGCAATGGTAGTTTGAAATACACTGTTCGAACTCTGAGTAATAAAAAAATACATATGTGTATATATGGTACATGCATAGGAAAAGCCAGGTTGAGCCAATATTGGTAAGTGGATCAACGAGACAGGTAACTTGATTGTTTTATGAGAGAGAATTTTGACATGACTTTGCGTCGCCTGTTTAATTTATTTTTTAGAACAAAAAACCAAACTTGTGCAATTGTTTTGTAAGTTAATGTCCTATGGGTGTTCTCTTTTATTATTGTTAGTTTAGGAAAAATTTTTAATTTTTTTGCATCGCCTTCATGTTACAAGTACTTCTTCTCCTGGTGAAGATTGCCTCTGTGGAGCAAATTTGCAGTTTTAGTGCTGCGTTGCTCAGCTACACAGATATAAAATGTACTTAAGTGTTATGTTTTTATACATTCATCTGATGGTCATAGTTCAGCAGTTCTTTTATGATATAGTTAAAGGATCAGTCCATGTATACTGGTATTATGGTTAAGTGTCTTTTCTGGAGGGTTAAAATGGGCGCTGGATTCCATAGTGAAGGTTATCTGGGGTGTGGGTACCTTTTTTAGTCTGGGGAAGGAGTAGAGGGGTCAGTTTATCTTTTATGGGGATAGAACAGGGATTTGGGAGAGCTTTCATCTTTCTCCATAGAGAGGTCCTAATGGAGGGGGATCTAATCTTTATTTAAAGGATGCCTGTAGTACCATTGTTCTTTTAGATTTAAAATCTAGGCTCCCTGGCTGTATGCTGATCCTACAGCTTCAGTACTTTCTGTATCATTGATTCGGTAGTGCAGATTTCCGGATCTAAAGTCTCTTGACTTTCCTGACCTGTCTGCATGTGTCCCAAAGTATTGAAGTATTGTCATCCAGGTGATTGGCGTTTTTAGAAGATGATCAGTAGCGGTGGCTTCAATATTGCTCTGTGTACAGGTTTCCTTTAAAAGTGCAGAATGCTTTTTGAACTAAATGTTAAAGATTTTGCAGCCTGCATTAACTGTAGTGCATTGTAGCATGCGGTGGACTAAAAGCTTTTAAGCATTGAGGCATGCTCTGTACCCCACCCGGGTCAGGGAACGTTCAGAGGGTTTTGTAAAACGCTTCAGGCTTCCAGTTTTGGCCTTCCTCTGGGGGACAAGGCATGCTCTCTACTTAACCTGGGTCAGGGAAGATTTAAGAGGGGTTTAGTAAAACACTCTGGCCCTTCTCTGGGGACAAGCATGCTCTTGACCCAACTTGGGTCAAGGAATATTCAAGAGGGTTTGGTAAAGTGCTTGAGGCTTCCAGTTTTTATCCTGTAGGGACATGACCACAAGGCCATCAAGCTTTCTGTGAATGGAAAAACATGTATATTACCTCAGCAGACAAATACGAATTCCTCAGTGTATAGTAACAAAATCACTTGAAGATGCCAAGCCTGTAAATATAAAAGGGTTAGCTGAATTAAAGGGTCAATCCACCAATAAATGTTCCAATTACCAAGCCTGGTTGGCAGCAATACCAGCTAATTTCTTGTATCTTTTGGGGACTCCCTTGCTGAAAACAGTTGGAATCCCCTTTTTGTAGATGCTGAAGGCCCAGACACTTGGTCACCGAGATCCTTCCAACAGAGTCCCATAAAACGAAAACAAAGGTTAGGTGATTAACTTTCCAGCTATCTACCAAAAAGTGACTGGAAACGTTTGGATGAAGTGGCTCTCTAAAGATTTTGTTTTAGATGGGTGTGCCCTATTTCTTTCGGCACAGAAATAGTTAATGGGAGTTGCTAGGTTGGATCAAACCATCTTCATATGCCCTATAAATTGCTTTGTCAACTGTTTATGCATGGCCTTTGCAGCTAGTGAAATAGTCGTATTGTGTGGGGGAAGTTTGTGAAATGTTGCTGGAGCCAGCCAGTTCCTTCGTGTGCACTTCTTGCTACTAAAGGCTTTTGCCAAATAAATAAATAAATAAATTGCTTGCTCAGTGATGCAACTAATAGGGAATCGATTATGCCCTTTTGAACAGACATGCAAAAAGACAAGCACATTATTTAAATATGAATGTGAGCTGACAGCGAACAAAATTCCTTCTTTTGGCAGTCTCACCCTGATGAGGAATGAGAAAACAAGTCCAGTCTCCATATTGGCATCTGTTTTGTGACCCATCCTCCTCTTTGTGTACTCACAAGCAGACTTGCGTTTCCCTTAAGGCCTCTTGCACACAGGCATTTGTAATGTGGTGGGGTGTTGTTGTTTGGTGTTTGTTTTTTTTTTTTTGTTTTTTGTTTTTTTAGATCTGAACATGGGCGCATTGTTGTCTATGGGGAAACGTGTATTTTCACCCCCTTCCTGCCCAGGCCAATTTTCAGCTTTCAGTGCATTGTGTGGTCATGCAACACTGAAAAAAAATAATAATAATTTGTTTGGTTAATGTGACCGAACGCTTTCATTCAGTAGTATTTAGTTGGCACTGGGTCTATTGCTAACAAAGTTAAAGAAAATGTTGAAAACATTCGGTTTGGGCGTACAGATCGGTACATTCGTGAAAATAAGGCCCAAATGCACTTTGTGTGTGTGTGTGTGTGTGTGTGTGTGTGTGTGTGTGTGTGTGTGTGTGTGTGTGTGTGTGTGTGTGTGTGTAAACTGCAACATAATTTATGTGGTTGTGTGTGGTGTGTTTTTTTTTTTTTTTTTTTTTTTTTTTTCTCAGGATCTTTCTGCCAGGTAAATTCTGAATGTAAATTATTATGCCTGTGTGCAAGAGGCTTAAAAGCAAGAGGGAAACTGCAGCAATACAGTGTGTGTTTGTTTTTTTTAATTTTTTTTTTCCTATTTCACACTTTTTTTTAAAAAATTTTTTTTTTATTAATGCTGGTTAACCCCATGTCCCTTGAGTTGCTTTTTTTTCTGCATGCCAGAGCACATAGAAAAGTGTTTTTTCCATGTGCCTTGTTCACACCATACACATGCATGGTGTGAACAAGGCCTCCATGCTTTACCTGCTTTTTAAAGCAGTTTTATTTTGTTACTTTGTTCTGTATTGAATTCCATTCATTTTATTGTTTAGTTTTATTCAAAAAGTGTTGAAAATGCAGTGAAGACTGAGTGAAAATATAAGCGCTGTATAAAAGAGGGATTACGGCTGCATTCACACCTGAGCGTACCGTGATTTTGTACAGGTCAAAAGGTCACCAATGTAAAAAGCAGAAAAACGCTTGTTTTTTGAGCTTCAGGCGTTTTGCTTCAGATGACAGAACGCTCAGATGTGGACAGGGGCCATTTAAATGAATGGGTTTTTGGAACTTTTGAGATGAGCGTTTTCAGCTCTTGAAATGCTCGGGTACGAATGCCACTTCCAATTTTTTTTTTTTTTTACACATTTTATTGAAAATTGCATCTTCTGAAAGTTGTGGTGTGTGTGTGTGGGTGTTTTTTTTTTTTTTTTTTCCCCCTTTCTTCTCTCTTCCCTTCCTGCTTTTGGCGACAGTATGCACCTTTGTTAATAGGCTTTGGGCTTGTGTTGATGGCCTCAATATGAGATGCTTCTGAGTTCATCCTTGGTACATTGACAAGCGTACCGTATTTTTCGGACTATAAGGCGCACGTAAAAGCCTAAATTTTCTCCCAAAAACGACCGTGCGCCTTATAGTCCGGTGCGCCTTATATATGACCTGTTGACATCGCTGGAGTTCTTTGTTAACAGTATCTGTCATCTTGACGTAAACCTTCGGACTATAAGGCGCACGTAAAAGCCTAAATTTTCTCACAAAATCGACCGTGCGCCTTATAGTCCGATGCGCTTTATATATATGGAAATATCCATTTTATCAGCCGGTCGTTGCTAGTGCGCCTTATAATCCGGTGCGCCTTATAGTCCGATGCGCCTTATATATGGAAATATCCATTTTATCAGCCGGTCGTGGCTAGTGCGCCTTATAATCCGGTGCGCCTTATAGTCCGAAAAATACGGTAATTGATTTTCTTCAAGAGAGATTTGTATTCTCATAGACCTGTATGGAAATAAAAACCAGTTCAAGTCAGCAAGTCTGTTACCACGTGTGTGGAGACTTGTATGCATTGGCTTTTTTAAGGCCGGGTTCACAAGTGTGGCTGCGGGTTCATCCCTGGGGTCCAGTGTGTTTGTTTACCGGTTGAGATGCCTGCCTGTCATCCAGATTGGATGTGGAGAAATGCGCATCCAATTCACACATGTGAGAACCCAACCTAAAGGATTAGTCCTCGGGCAGTAAAAAAGATAATCAAAAACCCTTTGGCGTGAGATCAAAAACTTCCTGTATGCATTGCCAGAAAACTTTTTGTGTGCATTATCTTAAAGGGTTAATTCACCTTTTTTTTTTGGAAAAAATTTAACGCTCAGCACCATCCCCTCCTCACATCCCTGTGTCCCCCGTTTCACCACCTTCATTGATTATCTTCTGATGCCCACATCAGCCATTGTAGTGATCTGGAGGCATAGCATCATAAAGCTCATGATGGTAAGCGTGCATTAATCAGTGCCGGCACATGACTATGCAGACAAATGAGACTCCTCCTGAGCTGTCCTGGAAAAAGAGGGTGAAGAGCTAGGCTTTTCAAATGGCTGGACCACTGTTACATCGGCTACCATGGGCAGTAATGGATAATCATCCGAGGATAAATTGGACTGGGGGGTATGAAAAAGGTGTTTGGCGTTTGTTTAGCTGTCATGTTTTGTGAAAAGGTGAACTAACCCTTTAACCAAAAACACTTGGCCATTGGGGAGATGCATTAAAAGCTTGGGGGTTCATGAGGTAAATTTTTAAGGTAACTTGGTGTATCCCATCTTTCGTGACAGAATATTTTTATACTCCACACACATGCTCGGTTTCTGTCACCAAGCGATATTGCTACCAGTTTGCAGCTGTGGCTGAATTGAATATAAAGAAGAAGAGGAAAAAAAAAATCGGCCCCATGTGAGGGCAGCCAACCGCAGCCAGGTAATTGGTTCCTCCATGTGCTGTTTAGTCAGTGTTAAATCGTTCTGGTAATTGAAACTGACCTGATGATAACCGCTCCCTGTCTGTCTAGTTTATAGGTTTAGTGTCCTTTCTGGTCCTGTGCTTTTACCCGTTCTAGTTTATACGCAGCAAGTGTAGCACGGGGAGCTAGTTACAAAGGGAGGGGATCCTGGGAGGATTATGGCTGTAAATAACTTGTAAAGTTTGTCATGTAAACTTTTATATTCCACCATTTCCGGACCTAGGAGTCCTTTTCTTAGAAGGTGTGGTGTGTTTTATTTTTTATTTTTTTGTGTTTTAAAGTAGGCCTCTGGCACGGACAGCCGTTGATTAAACCAATGCAGTATTCGGCTTGAGGCAGCCATTTTCTAGATGGAGTCATTTTGTAATGAAATGTCTGTGTTTTAGGGGAAATCCCCCTAATGGAAGACAGACGGTTATAGTTTATAGAAAAGTTATAGTTTTTCCTTACACGCCTAACCAATTATTTCTTGTGCAACTCTATTGGCTATATTAAAGGCTCACGAGCAGAAATGGGATTCTAGGCCCAGAATTCAAACTTTTATTCAGAATCGCTCAGCTGATGGTCACAAAACACATTCCTCCTGTGTATTAAATCATAAAGTCTACACGCAGCATTGTTCTTTCTGAATCACCTTTGCTGCTTGAAAGGGAAAAACTTCTTAGAATCATTTCCTTGGCCTCATACGTTGAACCTGCTGCGTTTTTCTTTACCTAGACCTTCTTCCGGTTAAGTTGGTAGGTTTCTATTCTAATGCCACGTACACACGATCGGAATTCCGGCCAGAAAAAGACAGATGAGAGCTTTTCATCGGAAAATGCGACCGTGTGTATGCTCCATCGGAATTTAGCTGTCCGTATTTCCGCCAACCAAAAATTTATAGCATCTTCTCAATTTTCCAGACATAAAATCTTTCTATTGGTAATTCCGATCGTGTGTCTGCAATTCCGACACGCCAAAAATCACGCATGCTCAGATTCAACTACGAGACAGAAGCTACTGGCTATTGAACTTCCTTTTTCTAGTCCAGTCGTACGTGTTGTACGTTACCGCGTTATAAATGATCGGAATTTGATGCGACCGTGTGTAGGCAAAACAGCTTGAGCCAAATTCCGTCGAAGAACCATCAGAGCTTTTTCCGACGAGAATTCCGATCGTGTGTACTCGGCATAATAGTTCAAGCAGCTTTGACAGCCCCTTTAGCTTCTTCATTCAGTTTGGCCATGTAATCTAACAACTCCTGCCTCAGCTTTTTTCTCAGTAGCTTCTTATAGTTCCACATGCTTTGACTGCCCCTCTTGTCGTCTTTTTTTTTCCATTTTGGCCATGTGACCCTTCAATTCTTGCCTCGTTAGCCATTTTCTCAGTGGATTCAGAGTTTTGACTGCCTGTTAAAACATTTTCTTGAGTAAGCCCATCTGACCTCCCAGGCTCTTGCTTTATAAACTGAACCCCCACTGCATTCTCATGAACTGGATCCTCAGATTAAAGCAAAACTACACTGCATCCGAGTACCACAAACCAAAAACCTGATTGCATTATCCATCTATGTCTCCATGCTTTGGTCAGAAAAACACTTCCTTAGCATTTCTGGCTGTGGTCATCTTGAGTAAGGACAGATGAAGAGAATTACTTCCTGAAATCCATATATCCTTAGCTTAGGCATGCAGGCAAGAGGTTGTGCTTATCTGAGAAAACTTCTTTCATTCTTCCAGCTTTGTAACACAGAGGTATGGGCACAAAGCTGCAGGGCGTGCCTGCAACAACCTGCCATTGCACCCATGATCTGCTGACTGAAAGTACAATGTTCTGTCGTCTTTCCTGCAAAAATATGTGCATTTTGAATTAAAAAAAAAAGAATAAAAGGTGAACTTGGTCTTTAGGTTTGCTGTTTTGTCTCAGAATTTTGAGTTTCAGCAACTTTGACTGCTTGTTTCTTTTTTTGCTTGATTTCATCCATCTTGCCCTCAACTCTTGCAAAATTTCATCTGCCTCATGAGCTGAACGGGCTGCATCTTCATGGCCTGGATTTTCAGGTTGGGTTTCCTGCTTTCCCAGTGGATTCTCAGGGTCAGCAGCTTTGAATGCTTGTTCCGCTTTTCTTTGTGTTCAACCATCTGACCTTTCAACTCTTGCTTTGTTGGTCATTTGCTTGGCTTTATGTTTTTGGCAGTGAAGAGCCATACTCGGCTCATGCTCCTACTTTTCGCACACCCTCTACCTTTTTAATTTCCAGGTTCTTTATCTTATGCCCCACTGTTTCTCTAATCACTTGCAGGAGCCCCCAAACGCATTGATGACTTGTAGACCAACCTATGATTCCAGGTCCAAAATTCCATATTCACAAACGCCCAGCTGATGATCAGAAAACGCATTCCTCATGAGTACATGAAAGTCTATATACAGCATGCCTTTCTGAATCGCCACTCAACACATGACACGTTATTGAAAAGACTTGGCCTAGCTGTTTTTACAGCATTTGTACATGTCTTTTCAAGAAAATAATTCTTTTTTATTTATTTTTTTGGTTGTCATGAGTGCTGACCATCTCTTTCCTTATTCTGGCATGTTGGAGGTGTCGGGAGCCTCGAGGTCTGAGCACTGGGCGGCGATGTTATGAGGGACGTTTGTAGCACCTACATACCTGTTTACACTACACTGTCTCCCTCCAGCCATTTAAATTCCACAAGAAGACACCTGTGAGGACAGGAATCTTTTTAAATGTTTAGGCCACGAACACCTATTTCCCCTCCCCTTAAGAACCTTTAAGAACAAGTGCTAGGTGTTATGTGTTTTTTTTATTTATTTTTTTTATTTGTCAATTCTAAACAAGCTATATTCTCAATGTTGGCCCAGCTGACAAAATGGCTTCCCAGCATCAAAAAAATGGCTGCTTTAATACATAGGCCAGAGACCCACTTTAAAATACTAGCACCATCTTGGCACCAGAACTGCTGCAGTGGCTAGCTAGTGACTTGAGCATCTTATGCAGTCATAGGAATGACATTGATGCATACTAATCTTGTGTGTTGCTAGTAGATGAGCAATATAATAGTGTTCACTATCAAGTCACCTCATAGGTTGCTTTTTAATGGGATGGTACAAATTTTAGACTGCAATCTGCTGCAGAGCAATTAAATAGACCTCACTGAATTGACCGGTGTGCTTGTGCTATATATCCCTCCCTTGGTGAAACCTGTCATGTGGTCATTTACTATGTCCTGTATGTAAAATATATGTTTCTGTTCTACTTTTTCATATGTATGACTACAAGAAAAATAAACAACTTAAGACACTGTGTCTCCTTCCTCCTTCCTTCTTTATTTTTTTGTTTTGTTTTCTACCAGCGGGAGAATACAGTGGGGAAGCCAGTGGTTGCTAGCGGCTATACCAGCTGCTAGCAATTAATTGCATGTAAAAATCCAGCAGGATCGTTGCACCCAAGTTAATCAACTTGGTACATTCAGCCTGCCCATACATGGTTCCAATCTCAGCCGGTTCCTGCTGAACCGACAGCTTTGAGCCATCTATGGCCGGCCTAAGCCATGTCCCTTTTGGGCTTTAAAGCGGAACATTCCACCCTTTTACTAAAATTCACAACATGCATCTATGCATACAGGTGAGAAATCTAACATCGAATTAAAGGGGAATTTTTTTTTTTTTTTTTTTTTCACTTAAATGAGTGTAATGTTGTACCGTGCATGTGCTTGATGTCACGATTGCACAAGAGGACATATATTCTTAAAATGTCCGTGCGGGAGCATGCACAGAGGCAGCCTGAAAAGGGAACCGCAAGCCAGAAAAGGTAGCATGGGCATAGGTACTGTAAGTGTACTTATCTGTAATATATTATGTATTTGTCATTTTCTTGTGGTAAGGGGGATTGAAGGTCCTCCTTTTTAATAGTTCAATCTTAAAATTGGGAAATTAAATGGGAGAAGAGGGAGAGGGGGTCTTCTCCTAAAGTTTTCATTCTCCTTCTCCAAACACCAGGACTTTGTCCTTTTTGGACCACACCAGAACAGTCTAGAACAAATCACATGCTTGATCCATAATTTAGGAAATCCACCAGACATCATGAGACGTTCAACTATGTCCCAAGCACTGCGTATTTTTGAGCAGATGATTATGCAGGATAAAAGTATGATTTGTAATGCTTCTGCTACTGTACTTAACAGGTGTGGACAGCAAATGCCACCAGAGGGGACTTGCTGACCTATGTGATAACCATCTGAATTCATCCATTAATGTGGAAGAAAAGCCTAACTATATCTATTCTTAAAAGCATTGAGGGGGGGGTCACTGAGGGTAGAGGTTGGGGGTGGGGGGGATATTGGGTGTACTTGTGTGTACAGATGTGTATTGGAGGGGTTTAGTGTATACAGGTGGCAGCTGTAAGTGTACAAGAGGGATGGGGGCCAGTTAGGCTATATAGGCTCTTATGGCAGTCCTGCTTATCCCACCCGGGGAACTCGGACCCCCAGGTGAAATGTGGAGAGAGTCTTTGAATACAGGACTATGGATTGTGACTCGCTAAGTGTTGGGGTACTGTATTTGGGAGGGGAAGGGGGCAGGAAGAGCTTTGCTGGACACCTAGAGACAATTGTCAAAACTCAGGAGAAGTCTGACCAACAAACAAGGAGAATGGAGATGACCACCTCGGGGAAGAGATCCTGCAGGTCCTCCCCAACCAGAAGGTAAGTGTCTAATACTGCACAGTCTATGGGAAGATCCCCTATGTATAGGAAGGCTTTCTGCAACGATACATAGATAATGTGTAATGTGACAATGAGAATTTCCTCTGGATGCAATGACTGACGTGTGCCCACTAAATTGTTCTTTCGGGACATTCTTCTCCAGCTGTATGTAGAGTGTGCATTCTTTATCACCTATACAAGCGCAGCTCCGGGAAGTATTGGAACACTTCAGACTTGTTGCAGGTATTTGTCTGGAAGCTGCAAGTTAGCGAAATGCACTCTAAGGGTACACAGTATTGATGTATGAACATCACATTCTTGGCAGAAAATTCCTGTGTAAAAATGCAAGGATGAGCAGTATAGTAACTGCAAGTATCTGTAAGTGTGCATCAAAATTCGTTTTTTGTTGGGATGTGTCATATGTGCATAAAATGCTGTTTAGCAATGCAGATGTTTGTAGTATTTTTATATATATATAAAATAATTTTTAATTTTTTTTTATTGATCTATTCGCAGCCCAAGTTTCTGTGCCTGTGTGTAAATGTGCAGCATTTAGATCAGTAAAAATACCCATTCCCACCCTGCCTGCAGCCTCATGGGACACATCACAGGTCCCATAAGGCTGAGGGACCATCCACAAAAGTGCAGCACAGCTCGCTCATGCACATTGGGAAGGCAACTGTGATGCCGCAAGGAGTCGCATAAAAGGTGTCGCAACTGTCTTCTTCCCACACTAAAGATGCCAGGGACCCAAAGACTGGCGAAGAACTGGCTTGGGTGAGGATGGCACTGGATCCCTGGACAGGCAAGTGTCCTTTTTATTAAAAGTCAACAGCTACAGTATTTGTAGATCAACTGAAGACCCACTTTAATACTCATCTGTGAGTAAGATTTGTTACTTCTATTTCAATAAATGGTGCCACTTTTAATGCATTAGGCCAGTGTGCCCCCTTTTTGCTTTTTCCAATGTCTAGGAAGCATTGGGAGACCTGACCTATGCCAACTGTAGGACATCATTAAAAGGAATAAAATGTATTACCCCTAGATATGTAATACAATTCTGTCCAAAAAAACTGGTATAAAATTATTCTAGACACATCTATAAAACATTTGTAGTATGCTTGTGAAAATATTGAAAATTCAACCTATGATTTGGGGTTGGGGGTTAACTAACGAGTAAGGTCATTGACTTCATTGTACAGAAGGCGCGTGTTGAAGCTTTACCATCTTTTATACTCAATACTCCACATTTGTTGGATGTGACGGCATAGGTGACCATAATGTGTTCCTGCTAAGGTGGTTATATTTCCTGCTGACCCACAATTTATTTATGCTTGATGGCTCCTACTACTAGGTGTAAGGCACGGCGATGGGGACTACCTGTGCCATGTTATACACAACCTGTACCTGAATTTTGACCCATCTATGGTCAGCACATAATAGCTATGTGCTTTAGTAAAAGCGAATGGTTTTTACACCATTTTTTTAAGGTGGCAATAGACGGATCGTAATTTGTCCAGTTCAACGGGGACCTGGATGAATTTTGACCCATGGGTGGATGTCCCCGCTCCACAGAAGTCAGTCATTTTAGATCTAGATTCTTTTATCCACCTTGCTTTTGTGGATGGAGGAATCTGGTCCCTGGCTGAATAAGAAAAACAAATCCGCTTTCAGAAACAGAATAAGGCCGGGTTCACATATGTGTGACCGTGGTTCCCAGCATGGATTTTCTTATCGTGTGTACGGGCCTCTAGTGTGCAAAGACTAAGGCCTCATGCACACTGGACGTTATAATAACATTATAAAAACACCAGTAGCTTTTATTTATTTTTTTCAATTTAAACGTTAAACACTGGTAAGCCGTTTGAGTGTTTATTTGCGTATTTTATTTTTTGCGTTTTTACAGCTGAAAACTGCCTCTCACAGCCCACTAGTTGTCTGGTTATTTTACAGCCAAATAGAAGGGGAAGGCACTTAGGCCGCGTACACACGGGCGGACTGTTCGCCCAACTTTGTCCGCTGAACAGTGTTTGGGCGGACAGTCCGCTCGTGTGTGGGCTTTCAGCGGACAGTTTCAGCTGACAGTTTGACGAACAAGGTTTTTCGGAAATTCCGTAAAACTGTCCGCTGAAACCTTGTTTCAGCGAACAGTCCGCTCGTGTGTAGGCTTGTTCGTCAAACAAAGTTGCGCGCATGCTCAGAAAGGATTTTCACGCCGAAAGTTATAATGCAGTGTATAGGACGTCGTATTTTTCGTCCCGTCGTACGTGCCGTTCACGTCATCGCGCACGGTTTCAGCAAACTGTTCGTTCGTCGTGTGTGGCCATGTCCGTCCATGCTAATTTTGAGCGGACTGTTTGCCGAAACTGTTTGACGGACAAAGTTGGGCGAACAGTCCGCCCGTGTGTACGCGGCCTTACAGGAGAAAAGAATGCTGCACACCCTGAGTAATGTCGAAAAAGGGAGTGTCCCCCCCACAAGGGTTTTTCTAGGCAGCGGGTATGGTAGAAAAATACTACATAGGGTTTAAATTTACTTGGATTTTATTGACAATAGTATCAAAGAAAATTTATGACAGTGAAAATATAAGCTGTGGTACAGGAGATATGAAAACACAAATGAAGCAAAACACAATAGTACACAACATTAAAATGCAAAAATGTTGATAGTATTCGAACACTGACGCGTTTCGACCCCCGCAGGGTCGTCTTCGGCTATTTTACAGCCAAAAAAAAGCTGCAGCGGAAAACGGTTGATAATGGGCTGTGTGTGCATAGACACATGGGATAACATGCTGGAGAGTTTGACTGTAGAAAAAAAAACAGGTCTAATAGTAATGGTATAAATGTTTGGAGATTGATTAAAAAAAAAAAAAAAAATCTGAGACTTCATGAAGGGGTTGATGGATTATAACAAATTTTGTTGACCCCGGATTTAAAACTTTTACTCTTTCAGCTAATACCACGATTAAACATTTACATAAAAAAAATGGAACCGCCAACTAGTTTATCGCTAGTGCTCAACTTCTGTTTTTTAAGTCTTGGTAAACTTCACTTTGATTTTTACCTACAGTACAGGTAAGCTTATTGTGACAGACCTAGCCGGGACATGGGCTTTTTGAGAGGACTGAATGCGAGCCTCTTGCCGACTGATTATGGGCCCTGGATTTTAAGGGGCACAGGGTGAATGAGAACCCCACTATAATCTATGCTAGTCAGATTCAATGCTGTATTTATAATGTGTGTTGTCTCCTGCTGTTGGGACACAAACTGTTAGATGCTAATGTCATGAACTCCAGCCATCTGTATGTTGTGTAAATGAGTCTAGTCTGAGTATTGAGTATTCACACATTGTTGTTTGTGCTAATTAACCCTGTGTTTGTTTATGGTAATGTTTATTGAATTGTTAGTGAGCTAGGAGCCGAAAAGTCTTATCTCTCAGTCAACTAGTCTGGGTGTTGATTTAGATCATTAGCTCATGCTAATTAGGTTAGGTTTTAGTCTTCTACTGTATTATAAATACTTGGCATTTTGGCTCTAATAAATGAGTCCATGTTATCACTAAGCAAGTCTTGTCTTGTTTTGTGCTTGTGAGCGGTTGGAATATCTGATATCTATATTCAGACTTGGGAAGCGGTATACAGATGGAAGCACTCAATCGGAGTGTGGGATCTGTTCTGTCACACTTATAATATAGCTCACTTGTAGGTAAAATGACTATCTCCAGAATACCTCTCAGTGACACGCTTTAACTTGGGGCGCCTTGGATAAAATTCACAGCTACCCCTTATTATAAAGAGCTCATAACACAAACCCATTGAGACTGAGATCATCCCCCAAAAATGTTCTAACTGCTCCCTCCACCTGAAGGTTGAATCTCTTGAGGTTTACGCCTGATTCTTCTCTTGCAAGACCCTAAAGGTTTAGTCACATTTATTTTTCCAGGCATGTCAAAACACCCCCCCCCCCCCCCCCTTTTTTTTTTTTTTTTTTCTAATTCCATTTTCTGAACTTTCTCTCTTTTCTTGATAAACTTTATACACCAAGTTTGCCCCGAATATATACATAGAAGCATACCTTTACCTGACAAAACGTTATATGCATTGGTGCCACTACTTTAACACGCAAAGAGCTCCTCATTATTTGCATCTGGTCTTTAGATGTTCTAATTTGTTCAGGTAAACTATTGCACTTTACATGTAAAATTGTATATTCTCTGTTAATTGTCTATCTTTTTTACCCTTTTAATGTTCCAATAAACAATCACTTATTTATTAAAAAAAAAAAAAAAAAAAAAAAAAAAATCTCCTAAATGTACACAGTTTAGGAGATATTTGCTTGTTTGGCAGCCAACATCACCGGCGCATGCACTATAAAGGAACAGCGTACTCGTACTGTTCCTACAGAGCTCTGTGTCGTGGCCGTGACCTGGAAGGAGGACTGGGAGAAGCTGGAAGCCTTGTCAGTGTGCCACTGGAGGGCTTTGTGTCAAGATAAGTCCCTTTATAATGTGCTAGTAGGTGGTGCATACTAGCACCTTATATTACCTTGCAGGAAGTAATGCAAGGAACATGAGGAACCTGTATTTATTTTTTATTTGTTCGCTATGAGTGTTTTTTTTTTTTTTTTTTTTTTTACAAGCCACATGATTAGAGGCTGAGGTTGGGCTCAGCGAGCAGAGCACATGCGCCCCGAACCCACCCACTCGTAACACTAGCGAATCAATATTCACTATTGTCTTCCAACTTTATCCTCCCAGCCAATCGGGACAGAAGGTGGATCGAGTTGGCCGGGAGGAGAAGCCGTGGAGGGGCTGAGTGCAGGGGGACCCTGGAGGGGCAGAGTGCAGACTTGGGGGGGGGGGGGGGGGAGGGGGGGTGGCTGGGTGTCTGGCACTGCCCCCCCCCCACGTTTAGCACCAGCCGCCACTGATTGTTGCTTTTAGCTTCTGGGTGTATAATTACTGTATACTATGTAGATCCTGTCGCTCAAAAGATGGGTGGCAGAATAATCTGTCCTATTGTTGTTATCTCACATGCACAGTGCTAGATAGAGCTAGGTCTATGGTAGATTTAATATATTTTTTTTTTTTTTAGCAGGGGTTCCCTGAGATTTCAAAAATTATTTCAAAGGTTCCTGTGGAGTAAAAAGTTTTGAGAGATGTATCCACTGCAAGGTCAAATATGTTCTGGAATGAATGACCCAATATAAACATCTTTAGAGTTGGGGGGGGTTATATATCTTGTTAATGCTTTAACAGAGCCATTTCCCTACTTTTGCTTTAAATTTAATTAGAATTCTGCAAAGACTCAGCCAATCGAGCAAATTTGATTATACTACAAGCACTTCTCTGTCGAAGGATTTGATGGTAATGAGATTTTTATGACGGTCATCCGAGGCTGGTGTGTAGAACACTTTTATTTCCAAGATGTTACTGTAGCAGTTTTGTAGAATTATTTTTAAAGGAATGCCATATCAGTTTTTTTGTTTCCTAGAAATACATCTGCATGTAATCAGATTAATATAAACATGTAAAGCCCAACTTTTTTTGTAAAGTTTTAAATAGGGAAGGGTTGAGCTCTCTATTGTCTCGCTGATGAGATTTACCTTCATTTTCCTGTGCTGAAGACACAACAAGAAATGAGAGAAAATCTCTCCAAAGTGAAGGGAATTCCCATTTTTAAGGATCCGTCACACCGGGGAAAATAAAGCGGTGAATCTCCCCGAAATATAAACACTTCCGCACTCTATCCAAAACGAATGGATAGACCTTTCAAGTAAATACAAAGCCATTTTTTCTTTTAATGAATTTAAAATTTTAATTACAATTTCAATTTAGAAAAGAGTACAGGATGTTGTGCGTTTGTTTTGTTTTTTTTGTTTTTCCTTAACTAGAGAAATAACAATCTTCCCTGAAACAAGTGTCCCTATTGTGATTTCATTTGTGAGAACAATCATAAGAGGCAATTTCGTGTTTGTCAGCCCCCCCATCCGCATTAATTTCTATGGGGGGGTGTGTTTTTTTTTTTTTTATGCACTGATTAGAGCCAAAGGCTCTAATAGGCTTCAATATAGGGTGGGCTTAGGGCACAGAGTGCGCTCACAGCCCACCCAGGTGTGTTAAAATAGCAAATGAATATTTGCTATTGTAACACTGATCCTCCTCCCGCCCAATCAGGAAGTGGGTCTGAGACCCATCACCCGATTGCCTGAAAGGACAGGTGATCCTGTTAGATGCCTAGGAGGAGAGGAAACAGGAGCTGATGCCGCTGCCCGCCACCTAGATGGTTTAAGTGCCCGGATTGGCAGACGGGGTGGGGGGTGTGGGTTGAGGTGCTGCTGGAGGGGTTGGGCGTTTGCAGCCCCCCCCCCCCCCCAATAAAAAAAAAAACAGCCGCCTGCAGAATCCTTTATACTCATTTCTGGGCAAACATGAAATGGTTCTAAAGGCTCAAGGGGTTTTTATTTTATTTATTTTTTTTACAGTAATGTATTATATGCACAGTTTTAAAACAATTCAATGCAGGAGGGATCACTGCTTGATGGTGGTAATCAGGGAACAGAGAGGGAGAACTTATCAGTAGGTTCATTCATTTATGGTTAATGCAAGAGCCATGAACAAGGAATCTATTTATAAAGATGGATGCTTGGCACACCACTGAAATGCTGTACTTGACACAATTCTTGTGCCTGGCACATGTATGAACAAAGCTAGGGAGATCGGATTACTTTGCCACTCCAGCTGCTGTGGAACTACACCTTCCAGATGGCATTTGTAAATCCACACTAACTAGAGAATTGCAGAAAGCTTAGACTCTAGGGATCAGTGGAATGATTTTGGCAAAAATTTGCCAAAGCATAAATTCTCAATTTCTCTCATTAAGCAGCTTAGACAAAATTTGTTGACAAAAAAAGTAGATTTTCTTTTTTTTTGTGGTGTAGTTTAATTTGCTTAAGGCCTCTTTCACACTAACGTCCCGTTCAGGCCCGCCTGTCAGTTTTTCAGGCGGACCTGAACGGGTGCTCCATAGAGCTCTATGGAGCGTCGGATGTCAGCGGTGACATGTCCGCTGACATCCGACCCGCTCCGATCCGAAAAAGTGTAACGGAGGAAAAAACTATTTTTCCATCCGTCATCGGATCGGGTGACGACGGGCACTGCGGTCCGTCGTCACCCGATCTCCCATAGGGGAGAGCGGCGCTGTGACAGGTCCGTCCCTGCGCAGTGTGCAGAGACAGACCTGTCATCTCCCTGCTCAGCGGGGATCGGCGGAGTGATCCCCGCTGAGCAAACGGATATCCACGGGGCGGATCAGAACTGATCCGCCCCGTGTGAAAGGACCCTAACTTGGGAATCTATTTATCAAGCAATGAATCTGATGTTTCACATACATCCACTGCATGTGAATCTTCCTGGTGCATATGTGAATGTGTGGTTAAAGTCGCACTCGCTGCTTTTTAAATACGTCCTTATTGTATGTGTGTTTTTTGGATTTTTTATTTTTTATTTATCTTTAATTTTTTTTTCAAATATTCTGTGTAAGTGATTGTATTGTCTCGCTTTGAAAAAAAATATCTATCTATCTATCTATCTATCTATCTATATCATTTTTTTTTTTTTTTTCTGTTAAAGCAGAATTTTTCCCCATAGCAAGGTTTGACTGCTTGTTTTGCTGGGGGGGGGGGCTGAAAAATAAGGTGATATACTGTATACACTATATTCCTTGTGCTTCCGCAGGCTTCCTCCTCTTTGTGTGACTGGTCCCCAAAGCCTCTGACATCATCCCGTACAACACAGATCTAGCAAATCTGTTGTACAGGAGGATACTGAGGGCCCATCCACATTCCAGGCTGGAAGAGGAGAGGGTTGGCTGCTGAGGAAGCAAGAAATCATAATCTCCTAGGTAAAACAAGCACTTAACCCTTTCAGGGGGCCAGGCACTCAAATGCCCTGTACACATGGGAAAAGGTCCAATGGGATTATATTGTCGGAAAATCCGATCTTGAAAAAAATCAGATCAGACTTTTTGGGTTAGTTTGTAGAGAATTCCGACAGACAAAGTGCCACGCATGCTCTAATAAAATTACGAGACCAAAGCTATTGGCTACTAGCCTCTACATAGTCCTGTCGTACGCAACAAACGTCACCAGGTTCCAAACTATGGGATTTTCCGACAACTTTGTCTGACCGTGTGTGTGCAACACCAGTTTCGGACAAAAGCTGTTGGAAAAATATCCAGATTTTGTGGTCGGAATGTCTGACCGTGTGTTCAAGGCATGAGAGTAATCATTTCTTTCCCCCCAATGTACAGCTTTAAGTGAAGATTAACTACAAACAGAACAACATAAAATTGACCAAGAACAATTCTAGTTTTCAATTTATCAAACTTTAGTGGGCTTTAGTAAGCTTTAAGCAGTACTAAGGTTGGTAAAAACTGGAAAAGTGGACTGAACTCAAAATGTAAAGGTTTGCTATGTTATAAGGCACATCTAGAAATGGTAATTGTGCTTAAAGCGGTAGTTCCGCCATTTTTTTTTTTTTAAAGTCCGCAGCTACAAATACTGCAGCTGCTGAGTTTTAAAATAAGAACACTAGCGCTCCCGCGATGTCGGCACCCGATGCCGATCTCTCGATCGGCTCTCGGGTGCTGCTGCCGCCGCCATCTTGGGTATGGGAATCGGGAAGTGGAGCCTTGTGGCTTCACTTCCCAGTGCGCAATAAGGATGGTCCCCGCTGTCTTTAGGATCCGTGTGTTTCCCAGCAGACAGCGGGGGACCCGCAGGAAGTGGCATACATATCCACAGATTCTGCGCATATCTATGCCGGAAGTGGGTGCAAATACCTGTACTATACAGGTATCTGCACCCCCTCCCCCCTGAAAGGTGCCAGTTATGGCGCCGGAGCGGGGGGAGGGTTCCAATGAGCGGAAGTTCCACTTTAGGGTGGAGCTCCACTTTTAAGCAATACCCAAGAAAAAAATGACTTTTGTATGGAAATGAAAAATAGTAGTGCACTTCTTGATGTGTGACTACGCCGTAGAATTACTAGACCTACAGCCTCAAATCATTGATGTCAGTGGGATAGTTGCCCCAGTTGGAAAATAGGCCTCCAACTCATTGGCTTCAGTGGGATAGATGGTCGCTCTCAGTTGGAGAATAGTCCCTCAAATCATTAGTGTCAGGGGGATAGCTGCTCCCAGTCGGAGAATAGTCCCCCCCAAATTATTGGGGTCAGTGTTAATTTCATCAAAGAAAACATTTTAGTCGGCTGCATTTTTACGTTTCGTGAATTTTAATAGTCCCCAACAGACGTTCCTCTGGTGGCACACTCTTCCTCATGTTCATGTCCGAGCATGTCAGACTGGCCCAAACTTTTTTCCTAATAGATTGTCAAATGAGATAATGAACATGTGTGTAAAATTAAGAAAAATGATCAGGGTAGGTATGCAGCTGTACGTACATGTTGCTAAAATATCCTACTGACATGCGCTGCGCGATCAATGGATGGATCCCGTATCGACTAACTCTGGTCCTCGCAGGCAATTTTCTGCGTCATTCTAGCCTCATCAAGAGCAACGCCGGGAACATTTCCTCATATATGCTCATTATGGGATCCATTGTAAAAAACATAGAAATGGGAACAAATACAAGGACCCTACTGCTCTTTCTGCGGCTGCTACTCCCTGTGGTCTCAGAAAATGGCTGAAATAGTTAAATTAAATCTTTTTTTTTTTGAGCTTGGTGAGGGTCTTCTGATTTTCCTTATTAACCACTTACAGACCGGACCACTTTTTTGCGATTCGGCACTGCGTCGCTTTAACTGACAATTGCGCGGTCGTGCGACGTGGCTCCCAAACAAAATTGACGTCCTTTTTTTCACACAAATGGAGCTTTCTTTTGGTTGTATTTGATCACCCCTGCGGTTTTTATTTTTTGCGCTATAAACAAAAATAGAGTGACAATTTTTTGAAAAAAAACACATTATTTTTTACTTTTTGTCATAATAAATATCCCCCAAAAATATATAAAAAAATGATAATTTTTTTCTCCTCCGTTTAAGCCGATGCGTATTCTTCTACATATTTTTGATTAAAAAATCGCAATAAGCGATTATTGATTGGTTTGTGCAAAGGTAATAGCGTTTACAAAATAGGGATAGATTTATGGCATTTTTATTAATATATATTTTTTTTTTTTACTAGTAATGTCGGCGATCAGCGATTTTTATTGTGACTTCGACATTGCGGTGGACACATCGGACATTTTTGACACATTTTTGGGACCATTGACATTTATACAGTAATCACTGCTATATAAATGCAGTGATTCCTGTGTAAATGACACTGGCAGTGAAGGGGTTAACCAGTGGGTGGCAGTGTAGGGGTTAAGTGTTCCTAGGGGTGTGTTACTAACTGTGTGGAGGCTGGGCTTTCATTTAGTGAACACTGATCTCTGCTCCAATCACATGGAGCAGAGATCAGCGTCACTAGTTGCTAGGCAGAAAGGGGAAATGCTGTTTACACGGCATTTCCTCCATTCAGCCGCCCCGTGAGATGATCGCTGGTATGCCCGCAGCGATCGAGTCCGCGAGACCCGCGACCGAACTCACGGGGGTCCCGACCGGCACGCGAGCTGCCGGCGGCGCGCTCGCGATGGCAGGGCGGCATTGAAGATTGGACAGACCTGTAGGCCAGTATGCCTGCCCGTGCCATTCTGCCGACGTACATCGGCGTGCGCCGGTCGGGAACTGGTTAAATGCTTCTAGGCGCAAACACGGCTAAACGCCGGTTTCAAGCTTTCAAAAAAAAAACATTCTGAGGACTTTGCCTCAGCGACCCTTGTACATGGAGCCTATAGACCATCCCTCAGACCTGACCTGAGACCACCATCCAGCACTGCAGCATTACAGGCTTCCTGTGACCACTGGCATCCAGAGCACTGTGCATTACAGGCTGTCCCTTAGACCACCATCCAGCACTGTGCAGCATTACAGGCCTCCTGTGACCACTGGTATCCAGAGCACTGTGCATTACAGGCCATCCCTCAGACCTGAGACCATCCAGTACTGAGCAGCATTACATGCCTCTGACCACTCCAGTGCACTGAGCGCATTACAAACCTCCTCAGACCACCAGCCAGAGCACTGTGCAGCATTACAGGCCTCCTCAGACCATCAACAGTGGCTAAATCTGTATCTGAGTTTGTTCAAACCTTAATACCATATATAATATATTAGAATTTTTTTACTTCAGGTGAAATTCTAGAGAAATGCTTAAATAATGCGTTACAATTTTTAACTAAACCTATTTGATTTTAGTCGACTAAAATGTACTATAGATTTAGTAGACTAAATATGACTAAAACTAAAACCATTGCAGAAGACTAAAATGGGACTAAAACTAAAATGGCATTTTGTCAAAAGATTAAGACTAAAACTAAATCGAAATGTGCTGCCAAAATTAACACTGGTGTCAGTGGGATAGTTGCTCCCAGTAGAACAGTCCCGTAAGTTGTTACAGTGGGATAGTTGCTCCTAGTGGAAGAATAACCTGAAATCAGTGGGAGCATAGTCTCCCATATCATTGGTGTCAGTTGTAAAGTTGCCCCCAGTGAGAGAATAGTTCCCCAAATCATTGGTGTCTAGGATAGTTGCCCCAGTAGGAGAATAGACTCCAAAATCATTGGTGTCAGTAGGATAGTTGCTCCCAGTAGAACAATCCCCCAAGTTCCCCAAATCATTGGTGTCAGTGGTATAGTTGCCCAAATGGGAGATGTGTCTTCCAAATAATTGGTGTTGTTGGGATTAGTGCTCCTAGTGGAAGAATTGTCCCTCAAATCATTGATGTCAGGGGAATAGTTGCCCTCAGTGGGAGAATAGTCCCCAAAATCATTGATGTCAGTTGGTTAGTTGCTTCCGGTAGAAGAATAGTCCTCAAAATGATTGGTGTCAGTGGAATAGTTGCTCCAGTAGGATAATGGTCTCCTAAATAATTGGTGTCAGTAGGATAGTAGCTCTAAGTAGATCATTGATGTCAGAGGAATAGTGGCCCCCAATGGGAGAATAGTTCCCCGAGTCATTGGTGTCGGTTGGGTGATTGCTCCCAGTGGAAGAATAGGCTCCCAAATCATTGGCATCAGTGGGATAGTTGCCTGCTGTGGGGAAATAGTCCCCAAAATACTTGGCGTCGGTGAAATGGTGGCCCCAGTGGCATGATGTTATGTCCACATTGAGATGAGTTTTTTTTGTGCTGCCAAAATGTCCCTTTTCCATTTCTCTCCTTTCTATCTTTCCAATGAAAATTGATACATTTGCTGCCTAATCTTCCTTACCATCACCCCAGATATTTTGTCCCAGCCATTTTTTCACTTTCCACTGTAGTACTAGTTATTCTGCTATCAACAGAATTCTCAATCAATTAAAGCAGTGGTTATTGATGGGCTGTACTTTACTGTCTAACAATGTCAAGCCCAACTCCAGCTACCACTTTTTAAGCAGTTAGTTACATTTTCTTTCCTTTTGGTATACTTTTATTTACATAAAAAAAAAAAAAAAAGCTCATAGTTGTAAGCACCCCTGTCAGTATTAAATGATTTGTCTCAATCCTCTTACTGCTACACCTACAGGACAACTTAGACTGTTAAAGGAAGTTGAAAAAAAATAGACTTAAGCCTCGTACACATGGTATGATTGTTGGACGACCAAGCGTCCTTATTTTTGTCAAAAGGGCGTGTGCAGGGTTTTGTCTTGCATACTATCTGCAAATTGTCGTTTGACAAACCCGAACGGAGTGATGTACTACGAGAGTATAAAGAGGAAGTTAATTTCTCAAGCACCACCCTTTGAGCCCCTTCTGCTAATTTCATGTTAGTAGAAGTTTGAGCGTTGATTCGTGATTTTCAGATCGTACAAAACAAATGGCTTTTAAAATAAGTTTTGCATAACTACATGCAAAGCATCTTCATTATCCCATTAACGAAGATGAGAATTTTGACATTTCATCAGTGGCCGTGTCACGAATGTTATTTCTAAATTACGAACAGTCGTTTACAAGACCGAACTCTTCCCAGTCCGCATATGCGTGTTTTAGACTTTTGTGTGACGGATTTCTGTACTGACCATCCGAAAATCAGACGTTGAGTTCACATCAGACAAAAATTTTATAGTCTGCACATCCAACTTTTTGTCTGATGTAAAAGTCAAATCGTCTGTCAAATACACCGTACTAACGATCCAAAAATCTGCAGACAGCTCATCTTATCAATGCTCCCTTCTGATTTTCGTACCATATGTACGAGTCCTTACAGGCAGGGTCACCATGTAGTAAAATTGTGTTATGGGGGAACTCGGAAACACAAAGATTACTGTGTTGATGCTGCTGACAGACTAAATTATGTCCTTCCTTTTTTTTTTTTTTTGACCATAGTCACACTGGGGGTAAATAAGACCAATGTAATGTTGGGGTAATTTGTGCCGATTGTGACACATGTTTGCAAGAAATGGATGTACATGTTTCTGAGTCTGTTACATGCACTGACTTTTGTCATACGAAAGCGAGACACACTTCTAAAGTCTGTACATCTCTTTATGAATTCCAGGGAAGGTGCTCTCTGCTGTCAACTTAACTGAACTCCCTCCCTGGCTCCTGTCTCCGTCACCCATGTAAAGTGATTGCTGCATTCCTCTCCTGCTTTTTCCCTGTCTGTATGTCCAGGGCTGAAGTTGCTCCTTTTGCAAAGGATAAGTTGTAGGAGAGGAGAAGTCTGTGTAGGAGATCTGGGCAAAGTCAGTCCCAATTATCATGTGTTGCTGTGTCCTTGATGGGGACTGATATCCGTTCAGCAAATTGTATCTGCTGCTGGGAGTTGTTTCTACAAATATATTCTGTGCGACAGCATTAGCTGCCACAGCAACCAGAAAGCCAGAAATGACGGAGGGAGACTGTGGTCAAGTGGTTGGGAACCATTGATCATAGGCACTGCTTCTTATATCTGCTAGTCTCAGGAGATTTGGCCTGAGATTTTGTGATGTCACTAATGCGCTGCTCAATGTTTTCCTTGCTTGGAGGCTCTGACATGAGGAAGCAAAGCCCTGCCTTCACCAGTATGTCTGCCTCCGCACAGAAACAGAGCGCAACAAGGCATGGGCCAAATATAGCCTATCTGATCGGGGGGGACAGTAAAAAAGTCAAGGGTCATGTCAACAGTATGTGTGAGTCATTGCCAGTCTATCACACAGTGTCACAACCTGGAAAACACTATTAACCCGAACCTGTGTCCCCTTATATCAGATGTCTGTTTCCTGGAGCCTCCATGGCAGCATACCAATGGTTGGTGGCACACCAACCAACCCATAGGATCACTTGGAACTCTATGAAAAAAGAGTTGGTCCCCCCTCAGGCATTCTTTCCTGTCCTCATTCCTGCAGGATCATAGATTGGCCCCTGCCTCACTGCCTTATGGTGTAACCATTGCAGTATGGAGTCCCATCACTTGGGCTGCTAAAAGAGCCATATACGTATGGGATCCCCATTTTTCTGTGGATCCTTTTTGGGGCTATAAAGAGATATAGGATCCTTTTTTGTATTCTCCTCCTAATTTTTTTCCCACCTATCGACATGTATCAACCTTGACATCTTGTGAGTGGGTCTCCTCTGCTTTCTTCCCACTGTCTACAGGCTCCTAGCAGCATTCCCATGTGGAGCAGCAGCGTGTACCCTCCCTGTGTGTGCTCAGTGCTTCGCGTGTGCCTCTGGACGCCACTTTGCTGCCTCGGTGGGCAGAGTCTCTGCATGATGTCACAGCACATGCGCAGTAGCAGGTTGATGCGAACGGCAGCCATCTTGGTACACCCTAATCGTATGTATGAGACTGACAGCTCATATAGAGCCAGCTGCCATAAGGAAAACATCTCCATGAGGGCAGTGCCCTATATTTTCTTGGATCGGTACCTCTCCCTTACTTGCTATATATTAAATAGAGTCCGGGGAAGCTGCCTCCAGTAGCCCGATGCCGCATCAAAAAGATCCTCAACATACCACTAGGTAAGGGGCTGCAAAAGGCGGGTAAGTTTCCTTTTCTTCAAAAAAAGAGCATTTCGGGTATGCTGAAGCACAACTTTATTTCTTTGTTTCGCTGCAGCCCGCAACAGGGATTATCCTGCAGATCTGACCACAGAAATTCTCCAGATAGGAGATAAAGAGGCCATAGAAGCTCGGGACTCACACTCATCCTCCGCTCATGCCTTCCACAGTTCTCAGAGGCCACCTCATCATACCTCAGGTAGACATGATACCCAGCGCAAGTCCGCGCATCCAGGAAATAAATCATGTTGTGTTTGTGGAAAGCAAGCCCTCCCGGAGAAATTGGTGTGTGGCCAGTGCCTCCTAGAAGCCACAGGAGACAAATAAAAGGACAAACGGGAATCCATGGAATCAGTAAAAAAAAACTGATAAAGGATTCAATTTCCAGAGCTAGCCTTATCTCAGGATCAAATGGCTCCGTCCACTAGTGATAGAGCAATGGGGACATCTATTCATCAACCAGAAGCAGATTCCAACTCTCAAGACGAGAGGGACACAGCAGAAGAAAACGCTTTAGCGTTTGATTTCGGATTAGTCAAGCCTTTTGTTATCGCAGTCAAAGACGCAATTCAATGGGAAGAAGACCCAGAACCTCCATCCAAGGCTAAGAGATTTTCCCCACCTAAAGAAAAAGTTATCAGCCTTCCCTTTAATGCAGGGTTTCTCAACTCCAGTCCTCAGTGCACCAGCAGGTCATGTTTTCAAGATTTCCACTATTTTGCACAGGTGATTTCATCAGTTTTCACTGCCTTAGTAATTACCACAGCCATTTCATCGGAGGGAAATCCTGAAAACATGACCTGTTGGTGCGCCTTGAGGACTGGATTTGAGAAACACTGCTTTAATGGAAGAGATCAAGGAGGTAGTTATGTACGTGGCGGAAGGTAGACAGGAGGCCCATCACCTATAACAGTTTTCTCAAGCTGTATCCTTTGGCACAATCAGATGCTCAACTTTTCGATTCCCTCTGTGCCAGCTGTGGACGCTTTGATCATGAGATTGGCCAGGAATACAACATTGCCGCTGGAAGACGCTGTCTCCTTCAGAGATGTTCTTGATCGTTGGATCGACAGTGGAGGAAAAAGCACCTAGACCAGATGATACTGATCACTCTCACGATGAAGTCCAGCCTCTGGTGGTGGATGAGACCATCCAATTTTCAGAATCGTTGCCCCCTTGGGCCCATCTCATAGATCACTCTTGCGTCAGACGCAAGTCGGTTAGGGTGGGGGGCACACTACAAAGATCAGTTAGTACAAGGAAAATGGCAATTCAATTCAGAAGGCATGGTATCGAAAATCTTGGAACTGAGGGCAGCATGGATGGCAATAATGCATCTAGACCCTCTTCCCAGAGGCAAGCCCATACTTCTGCAGATGGACAACAGGGCAGCAGTAGCCTATGTTCAAACCAAGTGGGAATATACAGCAGATCCCTAACCAATGAGGTAGCCCCAATTCTAACATGGGCAGAGAGGAATCTAGCCAATCTCTGAACTTCCTATATTCCAGCTCCTGAAAATCAATTGGCCGATCGCCTCTCGAACGTTCAGCAGCAACAAGTGGTCTCTGAATCTGGATGTCTTTCACTGGATATGTCAGGTGCCCCAGCTAGATATTTTTGCCTCCCCACACAACACGAAGATGCCTATAAAAAAAGTTGGTAATTCTTGTAACTAGTCTTCATAACCATAAAGATTATAGAAGGGAGGGTGTATGCTACCATGGGTAGGCACCAGGAAAGCAAAATTACGGAAAGGTAAGTATTATAGTATACAATTTCTATTATCAGAGTCCCCCTTTTACATCATGACTGCTCATCAAAACACCGCCTTACATTAAGGGTCCCAATCAAGAATGTCCCCTTACATCATCAGGTGTCCCCATCAGAGCATCCTCTACATGGATTGTCCTCAGAGTGCCTCCTTACATCAACTGTATGCATCAGATAGGCTCATGGATTAATGGATGCACTCTGAAACCTGGGGGTGCACTACTAAAATCTGGGGGGCCCAGCACCCCCTAGACCTGGCCCTGAATGGGGAAAAATAATTTGCAGGGAAACCACGGGCAATACTGGTGTCTAGTCCTTTGCCCTATGTTTGACTTTTTTGGGGCACAGTTTCCAGATTTACACTTCTCTTTAAATGCTTTGCAAATGTTTACTGCAGTGCATGCTTCTCAGGCTAGCCTTTTGATAGCTAAAATTTAAAGCGCACATGTTCGTTTTTTTTTTTTTTTTTTTTTAAGCCAGCCATACATGGATCAAAATTCAGCCAGTTTAGCATGGATCCATGTCTGGGCAGAGAAGTTGTGCAAATGTTGGTCAACTTCTGTACAACCACCCTGTTGAATTATCCCGCTTGATCAGAGCTGTAGGACATAGCCTGCGATGTTAACCAGTATTTTGTTTCCCTGCTATTGGAATACAAAGGAAAGTGGGGAGGATTCCCCATCCACCTCAAATGTATGGATGAGGGAATTAAGTCAGTTTTTGAAAAAAAACAATATCATCTCTGGCCTGTCTTAAACACATAGACAAACATGATCTAGTTCATCAGTGGGATCTTTATATACTGTTGCAAGGTAAAGACATTTCAGTTCGGTTAAGTACTGTAAAGCCACATACACACGGTCGGAATTTCCACCAGCAAAAGATTTGAGAGCAGGTTCTCAATTTTTCCGACAGAAATTCCGATCGTGTGTATGTAGTTCTGACGTGCAAAAACTCACGCATGCTCAGATTCAACCTCGAGATGGAAGCTATTGGCTACTGGGTATTAAACTTCCTTTTTCTAGTCTCGTATGTCACAGCGTTCTTGGCGGTCGGAATTTGATGTGACCGTGTGTATGCAAGATAGCTTGAGCAAAATCCTGTTGGAATTCCGTCGGGAAAACCATTAACGCTTTTTCCGTCCAAAATTCCAATAGTTTGAACGCGGCATTAGGCTGGACATAGACTGTTTGATTTGAACCGTTCGATGTGACTCACTGTGCCCATCATCACAGCCACTGTGCCATTAAATGCCGCCACTGTGACGACCCCCCCCCCCCTGCCTGCTCCTCGTCTGCCAGGCACTTAACCTGTTTCAGTGGGGCAGCAGGAGACAGTGGCAAGCGGTGTCCTCCATGCTTCTCTTCTTGTCCCATCCTCTCCTCCTGATAGGCATCCAGTCACAGCGCCTGTCATTTCAGCCAGTCACGTGACAGGTAACAGACCTGAGCACCTGATTGGCGGAGAGGCGGTTCAGTGTTAGGAAAGCGAATATTCATTCGCTGTTCTAACACACCTGGGTGAACTGCAAGGGCCAAAGTTGGTGCTCGCAGGTCACCTTTTTTGACGCCTATTAGAGCCTACGGGGGTTATTTATGAAAGGCAAATCCACTTTGCACTAAAAGTGCACTTGGAGGTGCAGTCGCTGTAAATCCGAGGGAGACGGGTAAGGAAAATAAAAAAAACAGCATTTTAGCTTGCACATGATGTGGATGATAAAATCAGCAGAGCTTCCCCTCATTTCAGATCTACCCCTTAGATTTACAACAACTGCACTTTCAGTGCACTTGTAGTGCAAAGTGGATTTGCCTTTCGTAAAGAACCACCCATGGCTCTAATCAGGTGCTTCAAAAACACCCCCCCCACGCTGCTGTAATTCAGGAGCCCCAAAAGGGGCCAGGCGCCTGAATAGGGGGTGACAGCGGCGGCCATGGATAGATTCATTCTATGCATGAATGGGTGGCTGGAGAGAGGGGGCGGCGCCCATATGGATGCACTACCACTGGTGTATATACAGGCTGAATGTACCAAGTTGATCGATTGATCAACTTGGCTTTAACAAGCCTGCCGTATTTACTTGCGATTATCGTTAATGGCTGCTTGCCCTTCCCACCCCCACCTCCCCATGGTGAAAACACAATTTGTCAGCAGGGTGGAATCCCCTGTCAACGCTGACTGCATTAATGGGGTCATCGTGCAAATTTCTTTCCTGCAACCCGCGGTTGCAGAAAATAAATTTGCTCCGTCTATGGCCTGCCTTAGCCAGAATACGACAGGTGTTTAACCATATCTATCACTGATGTTATTGTCTTATTGCCTGCTTGTGTAAGTACACTTGCTAATCCTCTCTCCTTTTAGGCTTTATACCTGGTCTAAAAATTTCTTTGAAATATCTCAAGATGTGTCGGTAAGTGCTGGTTGAGCCAGGTGCAGAGAAATAACAAAACAATTCATTGGCTCCTCTGGCGGTAGAACTACATGACTGTAACAGTCTCTTCTTTTCAGAGAAGACTTTCCACAAGATTTTGGAGTATGTCCGTGGGAATTTGTGTCCATTTAGCCAAAATAGCATTTGCTAGGTCAGGTACTGATATTAGATAAGAGCTGGCTCACATGCGCAATTCGAATTCATCCCATAGGCACTCAGTAGAGTTGAGATCTGGGCTCCATGCAGGTCACTCAAGTTCCTCCATGCAGAACTTATCAAACCAAGTGTTTTTATGTAGGCACAGTTATGTTATGTAGCAGCCATAACCCTTTGTAGGGCGGCCTTGACTTATTGGGCTTACCAGTTACCTCCACTTGCCTTGTTCTTCCAAGTCTAGGGGTTCCCAGGGTTGATACCTAACAACTTGGACGCTGACACCAATAAAGTCCTTTTTGAAAGGTTTTATTTTGCAGGAGTAACATCCAATAACACAGTCTCATATAGGAACAGAGGGCAAGAGCGAAGAACTCGGGCACCTTGAACTGCAGACCTAACAAAGTCTCTAATACCACCCAGAGAGTAGCCACTCACAGCTGGGCATGTTAAGGCTGAACAGATCTCTAGCCAGAGATCATGGCAATCAGCACGTTGATTGAGAACTTGTAAAATCCTCTGAACATGTACAAGTTATAACTGAAAGTGAACAGGAGCCTTTTTCCTCAGTACCTGGAACGTTCTCTGTCTCCTTGATAGTACTGGAAAAAGGTGGATTTGTCAATGTCCTTCCCAACTCAGTAACCATGCACTTCTCAGGATGCCACATGTCGGCCCTCCTCCGAAGAGTCCTCCCCTGGTCACTTTCATGAACTGTGGTGCCCCTCCAAGCTGAGAGCATACCCGGACACCTTGAATCCTCCCTCAGTTACTGGTCCTCGGACCAGCCGGTTCCGAGACTCGGGAACAGACATCCCTACCCCACACCAGACGGGTCTATTGGGGGTAACCAACAGAAGCATGTTACGGGATGTCGAACACCCTGTGACTGGGATCCCTTGCGGGCCTACCCCAGTCCTGGAAACAAGAACAGACCACACGGGCCTCAAACTCCTCTCCCCCAAAACACGTGACCTCAACATCTTAAGTACCCCTTCCCAGACTCCCCAGCGAGGCCCGGCACACCCACTGATTGGTTCTGAGAAGGCTGATACCCAAAATGTCCAACCAGGTCTGGTTCTGGCTTGTCATGTGCACCTCACTGTACACATGACCAAGCAGAACTTCCAACACAGCCCGGCCAGACTGATGTCAAAGTTAACCTACGTAATTAACCCTCAGAGCCCCACTACTGTTCTGAGGCAAAAACTAAATTTGCACATGAATGACACTTTGTCCAAAATGGCATCCACTACAGTTATAACAGAAAAAGAGCCTTCTCCAGCAAGGTTGGAACAGCCTGGTTGTCTATAATATATTTGTATGTTGTAGTATTAACAGTACCCTTCACTAGAAACACCTGAGCCCTATAATTTGGAGCGACGTCCAGTACTTTGGCGATAAATATACAGTAGGTGTGGTGGTGAGGTGTCCACAAGCCATTGTCCATATAGTGTATAATGAAAGTATGCATGACCGTGCAGAAAAGGATTCTTTAATAGGTTGTCCCTCTTTTATTTCTCATGAAGCTGTGAGATGATCAGTTGGGCTGCACCATGCAGTTTGAGAAGCGTTACTCCATCAGAACAGTCGTTGTACACACAAGTCCATGACTCAGCACTAGGCGTGGACGGTTATTGGCCGCAGCACCATATTGGCAGTATTCCAGTTTCTTCTGAAAAATATTTTTTTGTATTTCAACCTACTGGAAAACTGATAATTTCATGTCCTGTTCAGCTATCTTTAGAACCTCATGGGATGTTTAATCAAATGTGCAGCAGGAAAAAAATTGTTTTGTGCTTATTTTAGATGTAGAAGTTACAGTAATGTTTATTGTGAAATGTCCATAAATGGTCTGTTGCTTTTAAAACTTCCTTTTTATATAGGGGGTTTAAAGTTGGGCCTCTGACATCGACGAAGGGCCGAACATATTAATTAGTTAATGAAATGCTATAGAGACTGGAGATGGTCAGAGATAAGACATACTAAAGGAGATGGTCAGAGATTGCAGACATACTTTAGGAGCATTCCGAGACTGGAACATGCTACTGGAGCCACATTACATGAGACTGCTATTACAGCCTCTTTACAAATCAGTCTTTCCACCTTTGCCCCTCAAATTACTTGTGCCATATGTAATAATTTTTTTTACAAGACAAAATTTGTAATGCACAAGAGACATACAATATTTCTTCTGCAATTATTATTATTATTTTATTATTCAGGATTTATATAGCGCCAAAAGTTTGAGCAGCGCAGACAGTACACTTACAATACAAATCCATACAGGAGGGATCAGAGGGCCCTGCTTGTTGGAGCTTACAATCTAGAACATTATATAGGATTTATATAGCGCCGACAGTTTACGCAGCGCTTTATAATATAAAAGGGAGATAATACAGTTACAATACAATAAAATACAAGAGGATTAAGAGGCCCCTGCTCAGAAGAGCTCACAATCTAATAGGGTGGGGCAGGTGCTATAAAAGGTTGTAACTGTGGGGAATGAGCTGATGGAAGTGGTAAAAGATTAGTGGGAGACGTGATAGGCTTCCCCGAAGAGATGAGTTTTCGGGTATCACCTGAAGGTAGCAAGAGTAGGGAATAGGTGGAGGTAGCGAGTTCCAGAGGATGGGAGAGGCTCTGGAGAAATCCTGGAGACGAGCATGAGAGGAGGAGACGAGAGAGCTTGAGAGTAGGAGGTCTTAAGAAGAGCGGAGAATAAAGTATTCCCGTCTGCCACTGACTTGTTATATTGCCTTTGGCACCGCTCAAAGTAGAGGTGAAAGTTGCTGTATCCTAGAACATGAGGTGCAGACTTATCCTGATACCTATCCAGAGGACTAGTAAGTGCAAAGAGGAAAGGAACGCCATTACTCCCAACCAGCCCAGGTGAACAAACGATAAGGACTGTAACTTTACCACACCTTACACCCTGATGCATTTTGCCCCCTCACCAGGGCTTAGTCCAAGGGTCCCTCTGCAAATACACGAGATTGTCAAAAGTATTGGGACACCTGCCTTTACACGAACTTTAACATTCCAACTACAAAATTCGTCTGATTTTTTTTCCCGATGGATTTTGGCCCAAACTTGTCTTGCATACACATGGTCACACACAGTTTTCGGAAAATCCGATCGTTCAGAACGCAGTGATGTTGAACACGTACGATGGGACTATAAAGAGGGCAGTAGCCAATAGCTTTCGTCTCGTAATTTATTCGCAGCATGCGTGGCACTTTGTCCGTCGGAATTGTCTACACAGGATCGGAATTTAAACAATTGGATTTTGTCTGAAAATTTTAGATCCTGTTCTACTTAATGTGATTGTAGCCGTATTAGTGCAATTGTGACAGAGAAAATTGAGTACTGTCCGTGATACTTTTTTTATTTGCACTAACATACAATTTTTCAGGACAAGCTTTCGGGTATGTCCCCTTCTTCAAGGTCCAAGCAGTACTGATTTACAAATTTTTAAGCAGAATGTAAAACCAAAAAAAAAAAAAAAAAAAAAAACACCTCTGAGGGAAAGAAGAGAGAAAACAAAAAAAAAAACACATACAAATCAATGGGGCAATAAAGATAAGAGAAGAGTTAGTGAGATAAGACAGAGGGAGAGCTATGGAATGGAGGGGGGGTTGCTAGTCACAGAGGGGGTTGTAAAACTTTAGTATAATTAGTAAGGAAACCTATATCTAAATTCAGGCCATTATTTTTTGTGTCAAAAAGAATTATCATTCTTAGTTCAAAGGTTTTCCTTTCCTGGATAGTTCTGAAATTCCCTTTAAGAACTAAAACATTGAGGTCTTCTATAGTGTGGTCCGGTTGTGAGAAGTGATGTCCAACAGGTGTACATAAACTGTCTTCTTTATGTTCCTTGATGGTGTGTCTGTGTAAATTCATCCTCGTTTGCAACTTCTGTCCTGTTTCACCAACATAAGATCCTTTGCTGCACCTTTTGCATTGGATGAGGTATACAACATTGCTGGAGGTACAGTTGTAAGATCCCATGATATTGAAGGTCCCATTTGTGTGTGTGACACTTTTGGATGGATTGATCTGGTTGCATAGTTTGCAGCGCTTTTTATTGCAGGGTTTGCTTCCATTATTTGTGTCATCATAATCAGAGTGAAGTTTCCTGCTGATTAGTTTGTGTCTGAGGTTGGGTGGTTGTCTGAAAGCCAATAATGGGGGTTGTTGGAATATTCCTTTCAGAGTGTCATCCTCTGTTATAATGGGTTGTAAATCTTTGATTATCTTTTTGATCCCTTCTAGTGTTGGGTTGTATGTGGTGACTAGAGGTACTCGGTTATTTGTTTTTTTCTCTGTGTATTGGAGGAGATTTTCTCTTTGGGTTTTCAAGGCTGTGTTTATGCTGTTGTTGATGGTTTTCTCTTTGTAACCTTTCTTGTGGAAGGAGTCTGCCAGTGTTCTGAGATGTTTATCTCTGTCTTCTGGGTCTGAACAAATTCGGTGGTATCTGATGGCCTGGCTGTGTATGATGGCCCGTTTAGTGTGTTGCGGGTGAAAACTGGAACTGTGAAGATAGCTACATCGGTCAGTCGGTTTTCTGTATATCGAAGTGTGAAGCTTGTGGTCCCTGATGTATACTGTAGTGTCTAGGAAGTTGACATGTGTGTTTGAATACTCCATTTTTAGTTTAATAGATGGGTGAAAAGTGTTGATCAATGAGAAGAATTGGTTTAGATTTTCTTCACCTTCAGTCCATATCATGAAGATATCATCAATATAGCGATAATATCTGTATGGCTTTTGTTGTATGCTGTTCAGAAATTTGTCCTCCAGGTCAGCCATAAATAAGTTTGCATATTGGGGTGCCATTTTGCTACCCATGGCAGTACCCATACACTGGAGATAGATGTCATTATTGAAAGTGAAGTAGTTGTGTGTAAGAATGAATTCGATGAGCTGTGTCACATCCTCAGCAGTGTATTTCTGGTTTGGTGAGGATGATAAGAATCTGTGACATGACGACAACCCATCCTTGTGAGGGATGTTACTGTACAGAGATTCTACATCCATGGTGACTAGAAGTGTATTTGATGGTAATTGTTGTATATTGTTAAGCTTGTTCAGAAAATCAGTGGTGTCTTGTAGGAAACTCGCAGTGTTCATGACTAAAGGTTTTAACATGTTTTCTACAAGGCCTGAGATATGCTCGGTAAGTGTATTCATACCTGTTATAATGGGTCTGCCTGGGTTTCCTGGCTTGTGAATCTTGGGCAGCATGTAGAAGTCTCCAATTTCTGGATTATCCGGAATTGCATTGATGAGTTCTGAATGTAGGTGGCTTGGTATTGTCGCAATGAGATCCTTTAATTGCTTAGTAAAATCCTGGGTCGGATCATAATCCAGTTTTTTGTAGTAAGTAGTATTTGCCAGCTGCCTCTGGCCCTCTTGTATATATTTGTCTGTATCCATCACAACGACTGCTCCCCCTTTATCTGCTGGTTTGATGGTTATGGCCTGATTATTGCGCAGATCATGTACAGCTCTTCGCTCCAGTGGTGAAAGGTTGTATAATATTTTCTTTTGCTGGGTGGATAGCAGGGATGTAACTCGTAGCCTGAAGCTGTCAATATAGGTATCCAGTTTGGGGTTGCGTCCTTGTGGGGGTGTAAAATTGCTGTTCTTTTTCTTTTTGTCACTTCCTATTGTCTTAGGATTCCTTTCATTACTGTGAAAAAATTCTTTGAGCCTTAGTCTCCTAAAGAATTCCTCCATATCTGACCATACCTGTAAATTATCCAATTTGGTGGTTGGGCAGAATGTGAGGCCTTTGGAGAGGACTGTTGTTTCTGGTGTAGAAAGTTTATGATTTGACAAATTTATGATGCCGAGTTCCTCTGTTATATCCATATTTTCTGTCAAGTCAGCATTTATACAAGGGATACCATGGGATTCTGGATCGGGTTTCAAGTTGCTGATGGCAGGAGTTGTAGAAGTTGTGTTTGTTTTTTGTTGTTTAGGTTGTATCCAAAAGGTCTGCTCTTGGTGTAGCTTTTGGAGTTTTTTTGCCTTCCTGTTCATGGCAAGTTTTTGCAGTTGTCTTTGTAAGGTTTCAATTTCATTCTTAATTTGGTTGATGCTTGTAGGGTCCAATGGTGCTGAGGTTTCAAACATCAACTGCTTTTGTTTCCGGATTGTTTCCCTTTTACCATACAGTTTATGAATGAGGTTGTTCCTTAACCTTTCGCTGGTACGTCTGCAGAGTCCTTCCGCATAAGGAGAGTTCAGTGTATTTGCACAAGGATTTTTAATCCGGAGACCCTGTGGTATGAGATTCCTCTTTTTGCATTTTGAGAGAAAGAAGATGTCACTGTTGACCTGTGTTTCCTTTGTGATCAGGTTGGTTAACTGCTTCTTTAAGCGGCTATATGCAGTATCTTCCATCATACTTAATGTGATTGTAGCCGTATTAGTGCAATTGTGACAGAGAAAATTGAGTACTGTCCGTGATACTTTTTTTATTTGAACTAATCTCATTGCGACAATACCAAGCCACCTACATTCAGAACTCATCAATGCAATTCCGGATAATCCAGAAATTGGAGACTTCTACATGCTGCCCAAGATTCACAAGCCAGGAAACCCAGGCAGACCCATTATAACAGGTATGAATACACTTACCGAGCATATCTCAGGCCTTGTAGAAAACATGTTAAAACCTTTAGTCATGAACACTGCGAGTTTCCTACAAGACACCACTGATTTTCTGAACAAGCTTAACAATATACAACAATTACCATCAAATACACTTCTAGTCACCATGGATGTAGAATCTCTGTACAGTAACATCCCTCACAAGGATGGGTTGTCGTCATGTCACAGATTCTTATCATCCTCACCAAACCAGAAATACACTGCTGAGGATGTGACACAGCTCATCGAATTCATTCTTACACACAACTACTTCACTTTCAATAATGACATCTATCTCCAGTGTATGGGTACTGCCATGGGTAGCAAAATGGCACCCCAATATGCAAACTTATTTATGGCTGACCTGGAGGACAAATTTCTGAACAGCATACAACAAAAGCCATACAGATATTATCGCTATATTGATGATATCTTCATGATATGGACTGAAGGTGAAGAAAATCTAAACCAATTCTTCTCATTGATCAACACTTTTCACCCATCTATTAAACTAAAAATGGAGTATTCAAACACACATGTCAACTTCCTAGACACTACAGTATACATCAGGGACCACAAGCTTCACACTTCGATATACAGAAAACCGACTGACCGATGTAGCTATCTTCACAGTTCCAGTTTTCACCCGCAACACACTAAACGGGCCATCATACACAGCCAGGCCATCAGATACCACCGAATTTGTTCAGACCCAGAAGACAGAGATAAACATCTCAGAACACTGGCAGACTCCTTCCACAAGAAAGGTTACAAAGAGAAAACCATCAACAACAGCATAAACACAGCCTTGAAAACCCAAAGAGAAAATCTCCTCCAATACACAGAGAAAAAAACAAATAACCGAGTACCTCTAGTCACCACATACAACCCAACACTAGAAGGGATCAAAAAGATAATCAAAGATTTACAACCCATTATAACAGAGGATGACACTCTGAAAGGAATATTCCAACAACCCCCATTATTGGCTTTCAGACAACCACCCAACCTCAGACACAAACTAATCAGCAGGAAACTTCACTCTGATTATGATGACACAAATAATGGAAGCAAACCCTGCAATAAAAAGCGCTGCAAACTATGCAACCAGATCAATCCATCCAAAAGTGTCACACACACAAATGGGACCTTCAATATCATGGGATCTTACAACTGTACCTCCAGCAATGTTGTATACCTCATCCAATGCAAAAGGTGCAGCAAAGGATCTTATGTTGGTGAAACAGGACAGAAGTTGCAAACGAGGATGAATTTACACAGACACACCATCAAGGAACATAAAGAAGACAGTTTATGTACACCTGTTGGACATCACTTCTCACAACCGGACCACACTATAGAAGACCTCAATGTTTTAGTTCTTAAAGGGAATTTCAGAACTATCCAGGAAAGGAAAACCTTTGAACTAAGAATGATAATTCTTTTTGACACAAAAAATAATGGCCTGAATTTAGATATAGGTTTCCTTACTAATTATACTAAAGTTTTACAACCCCCTCTGTGACTAGCAACCCCCCCTCCATTCCATAGCTCTCCCTCTGTCTTATCTCACTAACTCTTCTCTTATCTTTATTGCCCCATTGATTTGTATGTGTTTTTTTTTTTGTTTTCTCTCTTCTTTCCCTCAGAGGTGTTTTTTTTTTTTTTTTTTTTTTTTTTTTTTTTTTTTTTGGTTTTACATTCTGCTTAAAAATTTGTAAATCAGTACTGCTTGGACCTTGAAGAAGGGGACATACCCGAAAGCTTGTCCTGAAAAATTGTATGTTAGTGCAAATAAAAAAAGTATCACGGACAGTACTCAATTTTCTAGATCCTGTTCTCAAACTGTGTGTGTCGGAAATTCCGATGGAAAAAGTCGGATGGGGCTCACACATGATCAGATCGCACATTTTCCATCGGAAAGTCTGACTGTCTGTAGGGTTCAATATTGAGTTGGCCCACCCTTTGCAGCTATAATTCTTTCCAAAAGGTGTTCTGTCAGGTTGAGGTGAGGACTTCATGCAGGCCAGTCAATTTCCTCCACCCCAAACTCCCTCATCCCATGTTTTTATGGACCTTGCTGTGTGCACTGGTCCATTTGGTGGAGGGGGGGGGGGAGATTATGGCGTGGGTTTGTTTTTCAGGGATTGGGCTTGGCCTTGACTGGCACCATGACTGCACACCAGTGCACAAAACAGGTCCATAAAGACATGGATGAGCAAGTTTGGGGTGGAGGAACTTGACTAGCCTGCACAGAGTCCTGACCTCAACCCAACAGAACACCTTTGGCATGAACTATAGCGGAGACTGCAAGACAGGCCTTCTCATACAACATCAGTGCCTGACCTTACAAATGCGTGTCTGGAAGAATGGTCAAATATTCCCATAGCCACACTCCTAAACCTTGTGGACGGCCTTCCCAGAAGAGTTGAAGCTGTTATAGCTGCAAAGGGTGGGCCAACTCAATATTGAACCCTACGGATTAATGCCCTGTACACACAATCGGATTTTCGTCAGGGAATTGCGATAACAAACTGTTATCCTAAAATCTGACCATTAGTACGCTCCATCAGACAATTGTTGTCCAACTTTTCACCAACAAATGTATGATGGCAGGCTAGTAAATTTTCTGCGGGCAATGGTCTGTTGTCAGGGTTTTCCTATAGTCTGTACACAAGTCCATCACACAAGTTAATCATGTTACTGACCTGTTGCCAATTAACCTAATTAGTTGCAAAATGTTCTTCCAGCTCTTCCTTGTTAGTTGCAAACTTTTTGTTGTCATGTCCCAACTTTTTTTGGAGATGTGTTGCTGCCATCAATTTCAAAATGACCTTACTTTTTACCTAATTAATTTTCTCAGTTTAAACATTTGCTATGTTTTGCGTTTTCTATTTTGAATAAAATTTGGGTTGATGAGATTTGCAAACCATTGCATTCTGTTCTGTTGATTTTACATAGCGTCCCAACTTTTTTGGCATTGGGGTTGTACATATACACCTGGAATAAATAGCCAGGTGTGTCAGTGTGTGGTGCTTTTTGCAGAATCATGGGCACAGGAACAGGGAACCCTTTCGGGGGTAAACACTACAAACAAATTACTAAAGTGAAAAAAAAATCTTTTACATTTTGTTACATCAGGGTTTTGTGTTTCTTAGCTTTGATGCCATCTAGTGGCAACTTTATATATGGCCGCTACTCATTTATTAGATTAGTGATGCTCAATTTACTTTTTAATATATACCGACATCAGTAAATGTAATCTAATTCTGGTAGTAAAGCCCCACATTTTTGGCATTTACTTGAGCTACTTTTGATATTTCTTTAAGCAAACTTCATAAAAAAAAAAAAGTGAGGGGGGGAAAAAAAAAATGAAAAAAACAAGACTGACAGCACAGAAAAAATTAAGAAAGCGTAAAAAACAAACACGAGGGTGCCCCCCATCTAGGTGTAGCAATTTATTAACCACTTCAATACTGGGCACTTTCACCTCCTTTCTGCCCAGTCCAATTTCCAGCTTTCAGCGCTGTTGCATTTTGAATGACAATTGCGCAGTCATGCAACACTTTTCCCCCACAAATATAGCTTTCTTTTGGTGGTATTTGATCACCACTGTTTTTTTTTTTTTTTTATAAAAAAAAAAAAAGACCAAAATTTGTGTCTGTTAAAAAAAACTTTGTAAATAAGTACGTTCTCTCCTTCACTGATGAGGCGGCACTCATAGGCGGTACTCAAAGATGGCACTGGCAGGCATCACTGATGGGCACTGATTGGCATACCTGGTGGTCTGCAGTGAGCACCCCTGGTGGTCTCCAGTGGGCATCCTCAATGGGTCTGCATTGATAATCAATAGGATGATTATCAGCATAGACCCCCCCCCCCCCCTTGTCAGGAGAGCACCTGATTGGCTCTCCTTTACTCGCATCTGTCAGCGTGAATAGAGGAAAAGCTGATTAACGGCACTTCCTGGTTACCATGTGATGAGCTGTGATTGGACACAGCTCATCACCTGGTAAAGAGCCTACATCATAGGCTCTTTACCTAGATCGGAGATGCAGTGTGTCAGACTGACACACCACAGTACAGATTGCCACGCTGCGTGCCCTGCTTTATATGACATCCAGTCAGGATAATACAACCACTTTCTGCCCGTCATTTTGCTATATGGTGGGTGGGAAGTGGTTAAAAAGGATAAAAGACAATAAAAATGCACTCACTAGTTTAAAAGTGGATCAAGGCTTGTCATGAACCCATATAGACCTCCATAGGATCACAGCGAAGCTACAGGCATGTGGCTAGCTGAAGCAGAGCACATAAGCAACCGCAGCTTCTAGAATAAGTTTTTTTTTTTTTTTTTTGTGCAGAGTCACAGTGAACCTTTTGGAGGTCTATATGGGTTTATGACAAGCCTTCATCCACTTCTAACTAGTGAGTGCATTTTTATTGATCCACTTCTAACTGGTGAGTGCATTTTTTTAATTTGTTTTTTTTATTCTTTTTAATAAATCAATACACCTAGATGGAGGTGCCCTCTTGTGTTTGTTTTTTTTATGTGCATTAGGATCTCGCAACCTAATCTGAGAGGAGCTGCATCTACTTCACCTGGTGTTCCCTACCACTCTTCTGGCCCTCTTATGTGCCCCGCTCAATGGCGCTTGAGTTCTAGTCCTCACAATAGCTTATTTATTTTCTTTGGAAGAAATAAACTATAGCCTAAAGAAAATCTTCCCTTCACTGCTTTGAGTAAGTACCAAAACACAGACTGCAGCCTGCAGGGGTTCCAAGGGTCACATAATGTGTGCAAAAGAGCCACAGGGCTGCCCCTGGGCTCCAAGTAAAGCAACAGGCTACTAGTTGACTAAAATTGAGTTTTTCTTTAGAATTATGGCAAGAACGTGGAACTTTTAGCGCAATTTCACCATTTTGGTAAAATGCTCTGAAGTCAATAAGGTGAATTTCATATTTTGATGGTTTTTAAGGGTGCAATAAGCTTTCAGCTATCCTGGAGTTGCTCTTGTGCCAAAAACTGACCCTGTTCATTTCTTTTTTTGTGCAGAAGAAAACAGCAAAACAGAAGTAAAATGCAGTAAACAAATATTGATCAATAAATCCCTGGATGTGGCTTGTATGCATCTAGGAGTTTACACCCATGTGCGTGTTTACACACAGATTATGTACAGATTTTATTACTACGGGTGGCTGTATGTTCCCACTATGTCTCCCACCTTCCCAAAAAATACCATCTGAACAAAGAAAAGAAGAGCTCAGTGAGTTAATTAAAGAGCAAAATAGCCACAGCTGTTTTTGTGTATTCCCACGCATTGTGTGTGGGGCACCCTGTGATTTGGAGCTCTATAACATGACGTGTTTGCAGATGCATGGACGGTGTCATCGACAACTAATGACACTGCCCCACGTTTGCTAGATAGCACCGCATTTCTCTGTGTTTTCCCAACACGCAATAATGTGAACTTAATGTTAGATTTCCCTAGTTCAGACCTGTGGGATGGAGGACAGGAATCCATTGAATACAGAAAGGATGGAGGAATCTCTGACGCCGGCTACTTTATTAGGATAGCCGGCACCCGCAGCTGTCTAAATACCTGAACCTGACTGCGTCTGATTAGACGCTTTTCGGCAAACAATTTTCTGCTCAGCTAATTCAGTTTTCAGTTTAAAGAATGTCATGTGGGAGGTGGCAGACAGGGCCACCCACAGATCGAATTTTGTCTGGATCATCAGGAACTTAAAGCTAAAATTTGTATAGTGTATGGCTAGCTTAACCTTCTAGCGCCCATCTAATGCATATGTGTGACAGCAAAGAGGAATGGCTTTAAGGTTAATTTGCTTTTAGTGTGCTCACTGCATGTTCCCAGCACAGTGACCGAGCTGTCTTAGAGAGGTCCTAGTCTCTAATAATGATTGGTTGCTATCAGGATTAGCTTCCAATTATGTGACCACTGTGATGGCTAAACACAGTGGTCACGTGATTGGACAGTCCTTATCCTTGGTGTAAAGACCCAATTAAAGGAATTCTGGTACTGTAATCCATGAAGGTGCGAGAGTTGGGAGTGATGGGTGTTTCAGGAGTTGACATGCTCATTTTATCAGGAGGCACAGAACAGGCGACAATGGACACCAAGAGTTTTAGGCTTAGAAAAGGGAGTTTCACCTTTTACTGTATCGCAACCACATAGTATGGGGTTGAATGAAATGGACACCACTCCCAGCCAGTCTAGATGAGATACAGATGAGAAACGGCCTCAGCCTACTCTTCTCTGCAAACTACACCACTGACATGTTTCGTCCTACCCACCAGGGCTTAGTCCTAGAGGTATGGCTGGGAGAGCAGCATTCATTCCACCCTATTACATGTAATTTCTTGGATGAATATAGCAAGATGTCAGTACCCCGTATCCTAAGATCAAAAGGAAGGATTTCCTGTTTAGCTTGAGTGGTGCTCCAAGCTTTACACTTAGGTCACACAGTATACGGGCCATTGGACCAAAAAAAGCCAATGACCACAAGCACAGGGAAGAAGCACGTTTTCCAAAAATCACCATTATAATACCCCAAAAATCAAGTTTTTCTTTTGGGTTTCCACTTTGAGAAAAAAAAAAAAAACCCTTTTTAAATTTTGATTTTATTAAGTTTAAATATTCTATTCGTAACAACAAAATGTAATTCAGCTTGTATGCAAATTCTGTCAAAGTGTGCAGATTTTGTACTCACTTTTAATGTCGCACACATCGGGATCTATGTTACACACACAATATCTCCCCATCCTCTCTATAAACACCATGAAGTCTTATATACAATTGGAAAAATGAACATTTTACTCCCTTCCCACCCAACCCTAGCATCTCTGTAGAAGGGTCTATATGTCTGGGGAACGGGACAGACCTGATGATGTGATTGGCTGTCACCAGGGTCACATGATTGGAAGTTGATCCCGCTGGCTTCCCGATCATGACTATAGACCGAGAGCTGTCCACGATGGCTTGGTCCCTGTGCTGGGAGCGTGCTCTCAGCTCGGAAACCTTGGCCATTAAGCCCCACCCACTTTGTGGCTGCATATATGTAGATGGAAAGAAGTTAAGGTGGAGCTTCAGATAATTTTAGTCTGGTGTTTATTAATCGCGTTGCTACAGTTTTGGATAGAGTGGAGAGGGGTTAGAGCATCTGTCAATTTCTTTTTTTTTTTTTTTTTTTTTAAACTGTGCCCCTTTTAGAGATTCACCCTCTGTATTTGTCCTGTTTAACCAAGAGTGAAAGTAATCTCAACATTCTGGTTGTACCAGAACAGGAATAGAGGGAAAATCATCCAATGGGGGCACTCGTTCTAGTGACAACCATGGTTTTCCCTCACTTTGGAGAGATTTCCTCTGACTTCCTGTAGTGGCTGTGGGACAGGAAGTAGAGGGAAATCTCCCTACCGGGGCATGGCTAAAAATAAAACTCACAAGGGTTATAAGCCTCCCTTACTCTATCCAACATGAAAAAAAAGTATTCCAGTTCTGCTGTGAGTACTTTTCAACACTTCAGTCATGTTATCAAGAGGAATTCATTACTCTTGGTTATACAAAAATTCTATGCTCTTCATTGTCCAGAATGTGGCTGTCTGATGTGCCAAAGGGACAGAGACTAATGGTCTATGACTTGACTGTTAAAGATGAAGTCTGGGCACAAAAATTGTAATTTAAAAATAGTCCTCGTCACTAACCACAAAGGGTATAAATCCACTTTGTAAGCACCAAATGCCAAAATGACCCAGTTATTAGTAGCAGTGGCATCATTACTGTGCTGGACATCAAGAAGAGCTGTAGGAGTGGCCCTGCAGGCTCCCCCTACTACAGGATGCCTACAGAAAACTACAAGAGGGGGGCGGAGACAAGACCAGTCACCCTGCACAAGGAGAGAGATCAGCAATGAGTGGCCTTTATTACAGGAAGCTCCTGCACAGAAGTAAAGTCTCACACTGAATTACTGAACAGATCTGGAAGAAAGACACAAAGTACTCCAAGATTTAAAGGGGTTGTAAAGCTTTGTTTTTTATTTTCTAAATAGGTTCTTTTAAACTAGTGCATTGTTGGTTCACTTACCTTTTCCTTTGATTTCCCTTCTAAATGTTTTTTTTCTTTGTCTGAATTTCTCACTTCCTGTTTCTCCTCAGTAAACTTCACATCATCATCCAGGAAGTGAGAAATTCAGACAAAGAAAAAAAAACATTTAGAAGGGAAATCCAAGGAAAGGGTAAGAGAACCAATAATGCACTAGCTTAAAGGAACCTATTTATAAAATAAAAAGGAAACTTTACAACCCCTTTAAGGAAGAATACACATGACAAATGTATTTAGACAATATTTGCTTATCCTGGAGTTCAGCTTTAATGTTCATTGTCCAATACCTTCAGATTCCATCCAGCACTGCAGTATACTATACTGAACTGTACACAGCTCTTTGTCAAATTTAAAAGCAAGTTTAAAATGAAAAAAAAAAAAAAAATAGCACCGTATTTAACTGCTACAAAAGCCATACTGTAAATATAATAGGTAAATGCAAACCCTAACAAAATGATTGTTTTCTAAATCACATCTCATTCACTCCCATTCACGGTCACTCTACATATGGACATAGACAAATGAATAGCTATTTCTTCAGAATAACAAAAGGTAGGAATCTGCAACAAAGTTTAAGATCCTTGCAATGTACATAGATCACCCAGAGGGGATTTTCTCTTTCTCAAAAAACGTGGAGTTACTCTTTAACGTCTTGTGTGCACAGGTACAGGTCCCCTTTTTTAGCTAGAATCTACAGCCACCAACATTTAGATATTTATGTATTCTTAAGCATCCATACGTCTTCATTATTGGCTTAATTTAGGGCTCATGTGCTGGCCTCTGAAGAGTGATCCTTCAGAGGGAGTTTGACAGGTGGGGGCGAGGCTTTATGTTACCTCCTTGCTGTCCATTTTAACCCAGTGAAACCCGTACCACAACTGTGTGCATTTCACACGGTCGCAAGATGGTTGTGGCGGCGGGGGTCCGTCATCTGGAGAGAATTCCAAAAGTCGTACAGATAATTCTCCTGGAGCTCCCACAGCAAAGGCATATGATATAATTGGTCACGATTAATAAAGCAACCAATTTTTGGTCCAAGAAATCCCCCTCCTCCTGTTCCCGGACTGGACTTGGGTCAAAGCAATATCTCCAAGGCCAATAATAAATAACATGTTATCTCCTCCGATTCCCCAACATGGCTGCTTGAAATGAAAAGCGCAAACTGAAAAGTGCTAAATGAAAAGCGTGAAATGAAAATCGCAAACTGAAAAGAGCTAAATGAAAAGTGCAGATCAACACTCACCAAACTTCTACTAACACGAAATTAGCAGAAGGAGCCCAAAGGGTGGCACTAAAGAGCTGGAAAAACACGTAGTACGTCATTAACTTTGTGTTTGTTGGCCGACAATTCCTTGCCGTTTGTATGCAAGACAAAATCCAGGCACACGCCCTTCAGACAAAAGTCTGAGGTTTGGTCTGCGGAAAATCCGATTGTGTGTACGAGGCTTAAGTTGCACACCTCACAAACCATGCATGTTGAGGAAGGACTAGCAAGCAAGCTCATGTAAGCATTGATCTCAGGTATAAGACTAGCAATAGGTTACTGGCGTTTGTAAGGATTTACTTAGCAGGCCAGTCAGGTGCAGAAGATGAATGTTAGAATCAAAATAAAAACCATGCCACTGGCTGAGTGTGTTTATTGGAGCAACACAAGTGTAAGTTCACCTTTACAGAAAAATCAGGACCCTCTCCTCACCCCCCCCCCCCCCAGTCCTGCTGACCTCAAAATCGCTCAATTCCCCTATCAACACAGTGTTGATGGGGGAATCCCTCCCTTGGAGTCATTGTGTTCTCCTGGCGGGGGTCCCCACTGGGAGAACACAGTGGCTATTTCTAGCGGCTATAACAGCCCTTAGCAATAATGTAAAATCCAACAGGCTGGTTGTACCCAAGGTGATTGATCTATCAACTTGGTTAAATTCAGCTTGCTCATACATGGTTCGAATCTAGACTGGTTTCTGCTGAACTGGCTGTCTATGGCCAGCTTAAAGGGGAAGTTCAACTTTACATAAAAACCTGTAAGGTGAACTTACATAGGACCCCCTCTTCACCCCCCCCCCCCCCGTCCTGACCTGCAGCATGGTGATCTCCCATCCTGAGCCCTGCTATCACCGCCTCACTGGATCGGGGCTTAGAAATACCCTTGGCATTCTTCCTGCTGACAGGACCGGCTATGTGGGAGCTGATTGGTCAGCGCAGACCTATTAGAATGCTCCAAAAAGTCCTTCCTGATTGAGCACGTTTTGGAGATTAAGCCAAGGGGATTTCTAAGCCCTGGTCCAGCTATAGCAGGGCTCAGAACAGGAGACTGCCATGCTGCAGGTCAGTGGGATGGGGAGGGGTGGTGAGGAGGGGGTCCTGTGTAAATTCACCGTACAGATTATTCTGTAAAGGTGAACTTACCCTTTAAGCTGGCTTCCCCCGCCAGAACACAATGACTCCAAGGGAGGGATTCCCCCATCAACACTGTGTTGATAGTGGAATTGAGCGATTTTCTTTCCTGGAACCCATTGTCCGTCTATGATAAGCCTTAAGTACAAGGCAGATCAATTACATAATCTGAGTTAGGAAATGTATTCATTGCCCTGCATGTTCTGTAAGGCTTGTATGGGATCTCGATGTATGTGATTGTTTCTAGTGGGAAATGTTTTGATTTGCTCATAGTTGGATCCTCTCTGACATCAGGGCACTTGGTTCGGGTAACTGTTTCACCATTATATCAAAAGTAGGGATGAGAACTGTGATTCTAGGATATCTAAGGCCAAGAACAAAAATGTAATATGTTGTAGCTTGAAGTCTTTAGATTTGATGGCTGCATTAATGTTTTTTTTATTTTTTCAAGCTAAAAACATTTTCAACAAGTACAGAAAACACCTTTTAATTTAGCAAGAATTGCTGTGCCCTTGTCACTTCCTGTGAGCTGGACAGAACAATATCCAGCTATCTTCCGCAAACCACTCATTGCCCTGCCCCCAAATAATGGAGATGAAGAGATATGGCCATGTTCAGAGTGCATATCAGGAGAGCAACTAATGCCCCGTACACACGATCCGATTATCGGACGAATGATCATCCGTTATTTTTGCATGCTAATCCCACGTCGAATCTAGTGAGTTTACTAAAGTCACGAAAATTCTCGTACGACAGAATAAAATTTGGAAGTGATGTCATGTGTTGTAATGCATTTTAGAAACGACAGCTGTACTGCTTAAATGAAAATTGTGCGATCTGCCATCGTATGGAAAATATTTCCGTGCATATCGGATGAACTGTCCTGATCAGGACTGCAACCTGGTTAATGCATTACTGTGCATTGTGGTAGTCTGTGGTCAGTGCCGGATTATCAGATAGGCAGAGTAGTCACCGGCCTATGGGCACCACGCTGTTTAAGGGCCCTGCAACAACGGCTCAAAATAATATTGATTTGTTCTTGAAAGAAAATTACAATGAACTTTCCTAAATTGTTGCTAGACAAAAATGAATCAACTCAAAGAAAATAAAATTTTACATTAAAGACGCTATAGAGAAAATACTGTATTCATTTACAACATATACACAATATAACAATTTAAAGTACACAATTCATAGACATCAGGTTGTCTCTTCTTCTTTCAGCAGTTTGTAATAAATGTTGGTGCAGATCATCGCCATCTAGTGGCAAATGTGCATACTACATTGTTCAATGGTACCCCATTAGAGCAAACATATGGGAAACTTCCAGAAAACTGCAAGGGGGTCCCCAAGATTTCGACTGCCCAGGGGCCCGCCGCAGAATTTATTTCAGCACCGTCTGTGGTAAAATGTAAGAGTGAAAATCTTTACTTGAAAAAAAGAGTTCTATTTTTTTTTTTGTTTCTTATTAAGAATTTAGGGTTGCTTATATCATTTAGCGTTTTGTGTGTGGGGGTTCCTTTTTTTCGAAAATGTATATGCATCCTGTTGATTTAATTCTTTTAAATGTTTTTTTCCTCACTTTCTCTTAAAAATAACTAAAATCAAAGCTAACAAGGGGCCCCGTTTTGGCACAAGAACAGGTCCAAGATCAATAAAAAGAGCTTCTGTAACCCTCACAAGCCATTACAATCCCCTTGTCCCCTACAAAAACAGCAAAAATCACCTTAAAGCAGTGCTAAACACAAAACTATAATATAATCTGGGGGGGGGGGGGGGGGAATGATCAATTTATTAGCATACTTACATACACTAACAATTTGAAACCAAACTCCAGCTCACACTGCAGTTCCACAAGCAGTTACAACAGGTTTTTTTTAACTTTTGGAATAAAGGTTTTACATGAATATATAAAATCTGATCATTGTAAGCATCTCTAAGTGGTGAATGGCCTGTGTCCATGCTCTACATATGCAGGAGAACCAACTTGTTCTGCTTAATCACCAGGTGAAAATGAAGGATAGAAAGCCTTAAAAAGAAAACAAATGCAGCCATCATATGTAAGAATTAGCAAGCTGCAAAAAAAAATAAAAAATAATAATAATTATTTGCGTTTGGGTTTAATACTGCTTTCATTTCAGTTTCTCCGTTGAGTTGAATGCATACTGCAGAAATTGGGAAATTTTACGGATATTTCTGAGAAATGAGAACTCCTAATTTCAATCATCGCCAGTCAATGGAAATTGAAGATGAGAGGAAAGCACTTCCAAGTATCTCAGAAGGAAATAGTTGGATTTCTAAGCTGTCCTATCAATGTAACCCAGTGTCATACATTGACTTGCTCTGTCAATTCTGTGTCCAAGTAATCTTTTGATCAATCGATTTTAAAGGGTAATACGGAACATATAATCAAGAGGACTAGGGTCTAGTGTATTAAAGTATAATTAAAACCTAATTAAGAATTTACGATCAGAATTATATTATAGGGACAGTGTGCATTTATATTTTTAAAAAATCCTTTTGGGCTTGCCATGAACGACCCTCTAGCTCTGCCCTCCAAGATGAGCACACACACCATAATGGTGGATGGTACAAAAGCTGGAAGCTGTGCTGTAGGCTGTTCTATAGGTCCCAGTGCGCTCCCAACCACCCATCCTAGGGTGACAGCACTGCTTCTGCATAGTCAAATTTAGGCCACTTTCACACTGAGGCGCTTTACAGGCGGCGTTTTAGCGCGTCACACTGGAGCGGTGCGCTTGCGAGGCGTTAAACAGCATCTTTGCGCCCTGCCCATTGAAATCAATGGGCAACGCTGCCGAAGCACCTGCAAAGTGCTTCCGCAGTGGCACTTTTAGCCCCTTTGGGGGGGGTTAAATGCGCACCGCTTACGCTTAGACGACAGTAAAGTCCCGCTAAAACAAGCACCACTTTACCGCTACCGCCCTCATCGCCTCAGTGTGAAAGTGCCCTAAGAGATTGAAAGAGCAGCAGCCAATTCTGAGTTTTGGAGAGAAAAAAAATGATTAAAGTAATCTTAAAGTGGAGTTCCACCCAAAAGGGGAAGTTCCGCTTGTTTGCACCCTCCCCTGTCACATTTGGCAATTTTTTGGGAGGGGGTAGCTGGTTTTGACAGGTACTTGCTAGCACTTACGGCTCAGAATGCCATAGAGAGCTGAGCACTCCTTCCCCCACAGTCTTCTGCGGTCCCTTCTGTGGGCTTCACAGGTCCCAGAAGACCACTGGGACCATTCACAATGCGCAGTATGACTCATGCATGTGCAATAGGAAACCGGCTGTGAAGGCTTTACTTCCTGTTTGCCTTAATTCAGATGCCGGCTCCAGCACCCAAAGCTGATTGAAGAATCGTCTCAGGTGAGGACATCGTTGGATCCTTGGATAGGTAAGTGTCCTTATACTAAGGATTTGTAGCTGCTGACTTTTGTTTTTTTTTTGGGGGGGGGGGGCACTGGAGCTCCTCTTTAAGTAGATTTTTTTTTCCCCCCATTTTGGCCAGAATAAGAACTGGCTAAAACCACCTGTCAGTTTTTTTTTTTTTTTACCATTTGTGTCTTAACAGATTTCCCTTTCCTGTTTCAGTTCTGATGCAGACACTATTTAGCTTGGAGACGGCTGTCAGAATACCAAAGCAAGTAGAGGCAATTCAACTATCCATGCAATTTAGAGTGAATGGAGGGATCTCTTACATTTCATAAATGGATGGTTCTTTTAGATTTCATGGATTGAGGGCTCGCTTTGATTTCATGAATGAAGGGCGCGCTTAGATTTCATGGATGAAGGGCTCGCTTAGATTTCATGAATGAAGGGCGCGCTTAGATTTCATGGATTGAGGGCTCGCTTAGATTTCATGAATGAAGGGCGCGCTTAGATTTCATGGATGAAGAGCTCGCTTTGATTTCATGGATGAAGGGCGCGCTTAGATTTCATGGATTGAGGGCTCGCTTAGATTTCATGGATGAAGGGCGTGCTTAGATTTCATGGATGAAGGGCTCGCTTAGATTTCATGGATGAAGGGCTCGCTTAGATTTCATGGATGGAGGGCTCACTTAGATTTCATGGATGGAGGGCTCACTTAGATTTCATGGATGGAGGACTCTTAGATTTCATGGATGAAGGGCGCGCTTAGATTTCATGGATGAAGGGCGCGCTTAGATTTCATGGATGAAGGGCGCGCTTAGATTTCATGGATGAAGGGCGTGCTTAGATTTCATGGATGGAGGGCTCTCTTAGATTTCATGGATGAAGGGCTCGCTTAGATTTCATGGATGAAGGGCACGCTTAGATTTCATGGATGAAGGGCGCGCTTAGATTTCATGGATGGAGGGCTCTCTTAGATTTCATGGATGAAGGGCGTGCTTAGATTTCATTGATGAAGGGCTTGCTTAGATTTCATGGATGGAGGGCTCACTTAGATTTCATGGATGAAGGGCGCGCTTAGATTTCATGGATGGAGGGCGCTTAGATTTCATGGATGGAGGGCTCACTTAGATTTCATGGATGAAGGGCGCGCTTAGATTTCATGGATGGAGGGCTCGCTTAGATTTCATGGATGAAGGGCTCGCTTAGATTTCATGGATGAAGGGCGCGCTTAGATTTCATGGATGGAGGGCTCTCTTAGATTTCATCGATGGAGGGCTCACTTCGATTTCATGGATGAAGGGCGTGCTTAGATTTCATGGATTGAGGGCTCGCTTAAATTTCATGGATGGAGGGCTTGCTTAGATTTGCCTCAATTTTAGTCCTGGTGACAATCATTTCCAGGACACATGGAAAGAGTGAATCTCCCCAGGAGGGACACAGACAACAATAGAGATTCTAACACTAAAAATGGTTTTGGCTTTGGAACGAATCACTCAAGGTTGTCAATCAATTAGGCAAGACATGGCATTCCAAAAATGCTCTTTATTTACAATAATACAGAAATCCTGTATAAAATGTATTGCAATACAATAATCATGTTTCATCTGGGAACTGAGAAGTCACCAAGAAACTTCAACTTTGAAGAAACTTTGAGAATTTTTGGGATGTCTACAACTGCCAGTTTTTATATTTAAACTCCTCATGTGACAGTGTGCATCCACGGTGCCAGATCATCACTGTTGAGCATGAATTGTTGCAAATTAACACAATTTACTATTATCTACAGTTTTCAGTATTTCCCACTTCTCACGCAACACTTGTTCTATTTTTCCATGCCTTACCATTTTATTGACATCAAAGAGGCATGACCCACAGCATGACCCACTGGCTGTGGTGGTAATCCACAGCAGCCAGTCAGAATGCAAGCAGCTTACAGCAAAAAATGCTATGAAAGCTAATTTACGATTGGATTCTGCAGGTTAGTGGGCTCCACCTAGATATTTACTGTTACTAAAACATTTTTGTAAAATTCCAACTATATCACAAGGGGTGGGGGATTGTCATAGCATGGTCATCAAATAGTTTGCAGTGTAAATGATGTAATCTAGAGTTAGCTGGTAGCTGGATTGTTAGAATAATTGTTAGGGGTAAAACGGGTGACTTTATTCTATCTGCCCAGCCCCTATGTCCCTCTATCAGGGTCTTTACACCCAGGAGGGTGGGATGGAGTGCCCGTTCATGTAACCATTGTGATTGGTTGTCAGTAGTCACATTATTGGGAACCAGTCCCCACTCATTACTAGAGACCAGGAGCTATGACAGCTTGGTCAGTATACTGGGAATGCGCTCCCAGCACATAAACCTCATCCACCCATAGATACATTTGTGCAGCGTGTGAGCATTAAAGCCCACCATGTTTGCCATAGCATATATTCATTACATGAGCGGCAAGAGGTTAGAGAGGCAATGCCATGTTGCTCATGCAGGTCAAGGGGAGGTGCTTCTGGAAAGGGCATTGTCTGCCCCCTTAATATTCACATTGGCTGTGCTCCTTCACAGCTCAATGCTCTTCTACACCCGGGAAGAATACCTGGCACTTTTGGCTATGAAGGAGCATGTGACCTGCTCCCCTGTGATGGTGCCTAGGCTTAGCAGTCAATCACTATCACATGGTTGGATGACTGGCTATACCCCTCTCATCGATCATTGACACATTCTAACCCAGAAGTAGCTGCAATAGAGCACAGGTAAGCTGAGTATATGGGGGGTCTAGGTATGCCCATTCTAGAGACACTGTCATTGCCTCCTGCATTGATGACTTTCTCCTAAATGTAAAAACTAGGTTCTGGTCTACTTAAATGTAATTCATATTTCCTTGTGAAAATATGGAGGACCTTAAACAAAAACTCGATCCAAATGAAATAGTATTGATTTGTGTTTGGTCCCCCAGTGAATCCTCTGCTTCCAATGATTCCTCCATCTACCCATAGTCATTTATTAAAGGAATAGCTAGTAATTCACTAGAGGGACCACCAGACAGACTACTATATGAGGCATTCTCTTTTGAATTCCTCTCAAAGGATTTGACAGAAGTAGCTTGGCTGAAAAGTCACTGCCCTATACATGCTGCATTGTCGTGGCAGGTTATTAGTCTGGTGCTTAGGGAAAACTGACCGCTAATTAATGTGAACAGGCTGGGAATTCACATCTCAACCCACTATAAAAGAATGAGACATTACACAGCAAAAAAAACTATCTATGCTGAGTACCACTTGTGGGAGCTTTTTAAAATCTGGTGCCTCTATTGGGTCACATATAACTCAAATTAAGGGAAACAGTAGACTTTCTGATATTTCCCGGAGTTGCTTTTATTCACTTGAATGGTCATCTGTCATCTTAAACATGGTGATGGTTTCATAACATTTAATGAACTCTATGGGCTGCACTGAAAAACTCAGTGCAGCCCATAGAGGAGCTCATCAGCATGTTGCTTCTCCTTTCACTATTCAGGCACAGGCTTGGAAAGGGACCCATAAGTATCTTTTAACATTTTCAGAAAATATGAATGAACCAACACCCTAAACCCTCCTCACCCACCTGGGCCCCTCTGTACCTACCTCCAGAGTTAATGAGCTGTCAGTGCTCATGAAGCTTTGAAATCCCCACTCTTCTCTCTGCTGGGATTCCAGGATGGATCAAAGTGATTCTGATTGGTCAGTGCCAGGGGGGGGATTTCAAATTCCAGGAAGCCTTGTAGGCACTAACAGCTCATCATCCACAGAAGCAAATACAGAGGGACTGGGATAGTGGAGAGAATGTAAGGTGTTCGTTCACCTTTCATTGTTTTTTGTTCTGAAAAGCTGATTGGATGGACAGAAATTCAAATCCTTCGACAAGTAAACAGCTGCACTATAAGTATTTTTTCTGTGTATTTAGATGTTTTCCTGGATTCCAGCTTTAATGTGGCAATAGGGATAAAAAATTTTTTACCAGCAGTCAGCTTAACCTTCCATTGTCAGATTGCAAGCTTTGGGGCTAGTAAAAGCGGTAGTAAACCCCAAAACCAAAAATGTAATATGTTACAGTTTACCAATCATTAGATGAGGCTGCATTCATTTTCTTTCATTTGGCTTTTTCCCCCTTCGTTTTAACCTGGTGATCTGGCCAGTAACACACCTCCTGTATTAGTGTCCCCTCTCTGGATGAAGGAGCACGAGAGGCACCCACCTCTGGATAGCAGCTAAGGCCGCGTACACACGGGCGGACTGTTCGCCCAACCTTGTCCGCTGAACAGTGTTTGGGCGGACAGTCCGCTCGTGTGTGGGCTTTCAGCGGACAGTTTCAGCGGACAGTTGGACGGACAAAGTCTTTCGGAAATTCCGAAAAACTGTCCGCTGAAACTGTGTTTGAGCGAACAGTCCGCCCGTGTGTGGGCCTGTCCGCTGTACTTTCGAAATGAGCGGACTGTTCCCGCTCGGAAAGTCCGCCCATTTCGAGCGCGTGTACAGGTAGGCGGGGCCCGCGAAGGAGACGTCGCGGGCTCCGCCGCCTGGAATGGGCTTAAAGGGGAACCCCAACGCCGAAAAAAATCGGCGTGGGGGTTCCCCCCAAGTCCACACCAGACCCTTGTCCGAGCACGCTACCCGGCCGGCCAGGAAAGGGGGGCGAGCGAGCGCGCCCCCCCTCCTGAGCCGTACCAGGCCGCGTGCCCTCAACATGGGGGGGTGCCTTGGGGAAGGGGGGGGCCGCGCGGCCCCCCACCCCAAAGCACCTTGTCCCCATGTTGATGAGGACAAGGGCCTCTTCCCGACAACCCTGGCCGTTGGTTGTCGGGGTCTGCGGGCGGGGGGCTTATCGGAATCCGGGAGCCCCCTTTAAGAAGGGGGCCCCCGGATACCGGCCCCCCACCCTATGTGAATGAGTATGGGGTACAATGTACCCCTACCCATTCACCTGTGAAATAAAGTACAAATAAAAACACAACACAGGGGAAAAAAATATTTTATTGCACAGCCGGGGGTCTTCCGTCTTCGGGGGTCTTCTCGCCGGACTCCTCCGCTATGTGTGTGTAGCTCTTTTGCTAGCGGAGGAGTCCGGCTTTCTTCCTCCCCGCCGCCGGCCTTTTCTCCCGACTTCGGGGGTCTTGTCCCCCTCTTCGGTTCTTCTGCCGGGCCACCGCGCCTGGTCCGGTGGCCCGGTCTTCTGTCGCCGTCTTCCGTTCTTCTGTCGCCGCCTTCGGTTCTTCTGCCGGGCCACCGCGCCTTCTTGTAGCTCTTTTACAGGCGGTGGCCCGGTCTTCTGTCGCCGCCGACTTCCGCTCGTGTTCTTCTTCTTGTTCTTCTTGTTCTTCTCCTGGAGATGTTGACTCGACGAGCTCTCCGGCCGGAATGCCAGAGCCGCGCTGTGCGGTCACTTATATAGTGACAATGGGGCGGGGTCACATGGTATATGTCACATGGGTTGGTCACATGGGTTGATGTCACATGGGGACTATGACATCGTAAGGGGGCGGGGTCACCATGTGACCAACCCATGTGACATATACCATGTGACCCCGCCCCATTGTCACTATATAAGTGACCGCACAGCGCGGCTCTGGCATTCCGGCCGGAGAGCTCGTCGAGTCAACATCTCCAGGAGAAGAACAAGAAGAACAAGAAGAAGAACACGAGCGGAAGTCGGCGGCGACAGAAGACCGGGCCACCGCCTGTAAAAGAGCTACAAGAAGGCGCGGTGGCCCGGCAGAAGAACCGAAGGCGGCGACAGAAGAACGGAAGACGGCGACAGAAGACCGGGCCACCGGACCAGGCGCGGTGGCCCGGCAGAAGAACCGAAGAGGGGGACAAGACCCCCGAAGTCGGGAGAAAAGGCCGGCGGCGGGGAGGAAGAAAGCCGGACTCCTCCGCTAGCAAAAGAGCTACACACACATAGCGGAGGAGTCCGGCGAGAAGACCCCCGAAGACGGAAGACCCCCGGCTGTGCAATAAAATATTTTTTTCCCCTGTGTTGTGTTTTTATTTGTACTTTATTTCACAGGTGAATGGGTAGGGGTACATTGTACCCCATACTCATTCACATAGGGTGGGGGGCCGGTATCCGGGGGCCCCCTTCTTAAAGGGGGCTCCCGGATTCCGATAAGCCCCCCGCCCGCAGACCCCGACAACCAACGGCCAGGGTTGTCGGGAAGAGGCCCTTGTCCTCATCAACATGGGGACAAGGTGCTTTGGGGTGGGGGGCCGCGCGGCCCCCCCCTTCCCCAAGGCACCCCCCCATGTTGAGGGCACGCGGCCTGGTACGGCTCAGGAGGGGGGGCGCGCTCGCTCGCCCCCCTTTCCTGGCCGGCCGGGTAGCGTGCTCGGACAAGGGTCTGGTGTGGACTTGGGGGGAACCCCCACGCCGATTTTTTTCGGCGTTGGGGTTCCCCTTTAAGCCCATTCCAGGCGGCGGAGCCCGCGACGTCTCCTTCGCGGGCCCCGCCTACCTGTACACGCGCTCGAAATGGGCGGACTTGCCTCCGCCTTACGTGGGCGAGTCCGTTCATTTCAAAAGTTGAGCGAACTGTTTGCCCAACCTTGTTCGTCAAACAGTCCGCTCGTGTGTGGGCAAGTCCGCTCATGCAAATTTTGAGCGGACTGTTTGCCCAAACTGTTTGACGAACAAGGTTGGGCAAACAGTCCGCGCGTGTGTACGCGGCCTAAGAGTCAATTAAAAGGATCACACAATGAAATTGTGGCGTGTGGGGGAACCTCTAGGGCCACGTATAACTAATTTTTTTGGCAGTGTTTACAAAACCCAGGGCTTTAAACGGCTTTGTAGCTCACAATGATTATTTTTCTTCAATTGTTTTATGGTTTGTTAAAAACTTCAGAAAACCTTTTTTTTTCTGCATCTTTATGAAAAATTACATGTACAATTTGTAAAATGCAAAGTACAAACTAAATGTAAAATTTTAGAAACATTGGAATTTTTATGGTAATTACTACAGTTTTTTTTTTTTTGGTAAGAGAGATTCAGTAGAAATGCCTGTACACAATAGCATTTTTGAAATCTTAGCTGGTTAACTGTTCCCTGAAGAATTTCACAGTCACAACTCATTTATAAAACATATGATGAAGCATTTATAAAGAGCTGAGCTGCTTTCTAAAAACTATTACAACAATCTCCGGTTCCAGTAATAATGATTTTATATGGGAGCACTGGCTGTAGCTTTAACCACTTGAGACCCGTGCTATAGCCGAATGACGGCTACAGCGCGGATCTCCTTTGTCGGGACTATGTCTATTGACGTCGTCCCGTGCACGAGCAGCCTGCGCGCCCTGTGATCGGCGAGTCTATGAGACTCGCCTGATCACTGATCCGAGGAAGGGGTCGATCCCGACCCCTTATCACGTGATCAGCTGTCAGCCAATGACAGCTGATCATGTGATACAACGGAGCCGGTAATCGGCTATTATTCCTCCTCGCGCTGACAGCGCGAGGAGAAAAAAAAAGAGCTGATCACCGGCGGCCGTGATCGGGACATCAGTCCCGATCACGGCCAGCCCTGCCAGTGCCCACCTGCCCCCTGCCAGTGCCACATCAATAAAAAATGTGTCCCCTCCTGTCAGTGCCACCCAGCAGTGCCCACAGTGCCACCCAGCAGTGCCCACAATTTGCCTCAACAAAGGTGCTGCACCCCAGTGCCACATATCTGTGCCCATCAGTGTCATCTACCAGTGCCCAGCAGTGCCACCTATCAGTGCCCATCTATCAGTGGTACCTATCAGTGCCCCTTAGTGCCACCCATCTGTGCCATCTTATCTGTGCCCATCTTTGCCCATCGGTGCCGCCTTATCTGTGCCTATTAGTGCCGCCTTAACTATGCCTATCAGTGCCCACCAGTGCAGCCTATCAGTGCCCACCAGTGCAGCCTATCAGTGCCGCCTCATCAGCGCACTTCAATGAAGGAGAAAAATGACCTGTTTGCAAAATTTTATAACAAACTATTAAACATGATTTTTTTTTTTTTTTGCATTTGTTTAGCAAAAAATAAAACTCCCAGCTGTAATTAAATACCACCAAAAGAAAGCTCTATTTGTGGGAAAAAAAATGATAAAAATTTCATTTGGGTACAGTGTTGTATGGCCGCGCAATTGTCATTCAAAGTGCATCAGCGCTGAAAGCTGAAAATTGGTCTGGGCATGAGGGGGGTTTAAGTGCCCAGTAAGCAAGTGGTTAAGCAAGCATTTTGTAAGCTTCATTATCTAAACGCATGCTTAATGCAAGTTTAAAGCTACAACTAGCAGTTACACAAATATCTATATTAATGTAACCAAGATAAAGGGGTCCTGCAAAAGAAGAGCTCTTATACTCAGCTCTCCGGTGGCCTATGACTTCTATCGCCCCACTGTTCCAGCTCTGTACCCTTCATCAATCTCATCAGCTTGTGTCTCCCTGCTGCTGGTGGTTCCTTCCACCAAATTCCTAGGCCACTTCTGAATCCTGTAGTGATGTAGCGGCTCAGAGGATAAAACCTTTCGCTTATGGTGGTGGTGGACACAGACATCGGACACTACTGGGAGTGGTAAATGCCAAAGACATTGACAGAGGCTGCAGCATTGTGATGAAGGGAAGCTAGGGGACATGAGCTGCCAGGGAGGTAATTATAACATTTCTTCATTTGCAGGGCACTACCATTGTGATGTGTTTTGTAAGTTGACATGGTTGTTTAAATCACTTCCAGACTTGAGCTAAAGCAACTTTAAGGGCTGCATGAAAGCCACCAAAATTCTACATAAAGGCTTGGGATGCACTTCAGACTGTTAAGAGAGGAGACTGACCACACATGCAGGGTCTTATTGAGTTACTCATCATGCTGCTCCCTAGGGCACCCTTTTTCAACCTATTCAACACAGAGCAACCCTTATTACAAAAAATATCGCCTCAAAAAGTATTTGTAAGCAAAGGTAAGGGAAGGTACCATCATCCCATAATAACATACAAAAAAAAGAGAGCTGAAAAAGAGTTACTCCAGAAAGTACCCTTAGAGCACAGAAAACACTGGGGACTATTACGGTACCAAAATAAAATGTACAAAGATCATAAAATTTCATTTAAATGTATTAAATAAATGTAAAAAGGACAGAAACAAATATATAATTTAATAGGGACACATTGATAATGGTCAGTCTATACATTCTTAGTATAGTATACAGCCATTACTAGGGACCCCACAGGGGGGGCACATTGATGTAGAGTGAACATGTTTCTCGACTGGTTTCGCAGCTAAAAGCTGCTTTCTCAGGAGGCGTCACCTACAATATCGAACACACAAAACAATGGAGGACATTTTTTCAAACTCAACAAATATAGTCATAATTTTACACAGTATAACAAAGTAGTTAATTTTATAACAACTGGAGTATTAATTTACACACATTTTTATGTAAATTAATACTTCAGTTGTTATAAAATTAACTACTTTGTTATACTGTGTAAAATTATGACTATATTGTTTGTGGAGTTTGAAAAATTGTCCTCATTGTTTTGTGTGTTAGATATTGTAGGTGACGCCTCCCGAGGAAGCGGCTTTTAGCCACGAAACCGGTTGAAAAACACGTTCACTCTACATCAATGTGCCCCCCCTGTGGGGTCTCTGTAATGGCTGTAAACCCTACTAAGAATGTATAGACTGACCATTATCAATGTGTCCCTTTTGAATTGCATATTTGTTTCTGTCCTTTTTGACAGAGCAACCCTTGAAACAAATTTTCCACATTCAGGGTACCCCCTGCTAAAAATTACTTACTGATATCTACAACTCATGATACATTAGTGTGATGGTCAGTAGGAAGAATGCTCCTTACACTTGTGGTCATTGAGACGTTTTACCCCCTTACAAATAGATAAAAAGATCAACAATATCAGTGGGAACTTATCTGAGAGGCAAAAATTGCTCAAGGAACACCTAGCAACATCTGGAGGAACCCTATTTGAGAAACCCTGCTCTATGGCATGAAATACCATCACTAGAATGAGCATAATCTCTAACAAAATGTATCAATGTACCAATAGCAGCCAGGCACTAGATGCAGCATGCCAATTTTTTACCACAGATAGAAAATATCCATCTTAGACTCTAGCCAGACCTTTAGACCTAAGCCTGCCATTGGCATTGTATGTGAGGTGGGCAATATGTCAAGGGTTTTGGGTCCTATAAAAAAAAAAATCTGGATTGTTAATGCTAAAAGCAAATTCCACTCACTATTGCTTTGGACTAACCAACCTCCTTTTTTTATTTGATGAAATAAAAAACAAAAAAACAAAATAAAAAAAATACTACAACAATGAAAATTTCTCGTCAGAACAAAGAAAAAGATTTCAAGATCAAGAAAAGATTACAAAGGACACTTCAGATTCTTCGGTGGCTATTTCAATGATATATTGCACTTTACCTTTGTTCACTTACAACATTGCATACAAAATATCACAGCTTGGTGCCATCATTAGTACACTGATGAATGAAGGTAAAATGAATTTGAAGTAAACATTTCAAACATTTGAAAGGAAAAAAAAAAATACAATTAGAAGGTCAAGTACAAAAGACACCCTGCTCTTTGAATAGGAAGAGGACGGGGTGCAGAAAACTATGTGCAAAATGTCACTTTTGGTCAGCGTTTTTCAACCCAACCCTTTCACTGACCGAGGGACCTGCATATGATGTAGCTTGGCACCCTGCAGCCAGCCGGAGATGGGTTTGAAGCTTTTTGCTGGGAGGATATGTAATACTTTGAAAACACAGGAGGCACCTGGAGTCCAAATGTACGAAGGACGACTGTCACAAAACCTACAATATATGGCCAATGTTTGTGGGGACTTTAGCTACTATGTGGACACCCCTCCAAATTGATGAGTTGAGGTATTTTCAATATTGTTAATACTACAACATACAAAGATATTTGAGATAATTGTGATCTTCCAACCTTGTGGCAATAGTTTGGAGAATGACCTTTTCTGTTCCATTAAGACTGTTCCCCTGTGAACAAAGCCAACTCCATGAAGACATGGTTTGATGATTTTTGTGTGGGGGAAATGGAGTGACCTGCACAGAGTCCTGCCTGACCTTAACCTCACTCACTGAACAGCTTCTGGATTAATTGTAATGCTAGAACCAAGTCCTCTTTATCCAGCATCGGTATCTGACCATACAAATGAATCCTCAAAATCTTGTAGAAGGCCTTTCCAGAGGAATGGATTCTATCGTAGTTGCAAAAGAATAGGGGCAACTTCATAATGGCACTTACAGTTTTGGAATGGGATGTCCAACAAGCTCAAATAAATGGGATTGTCCGTTTTCTACAAGCTTTTGGCCATATAGTGTATGCAAGGCATATAGCATTGTGGCAAATTCTTGTTATAGGAACGGGTAGTTATACATACGGGTTAACACATATGGTAGTTGTTATAGTTTATTCATTAAGTTTGTTATATCCAATTCTTATTTATGGGTCAGTCCACAAAAAACTTGTATTTCAGGTGGGTAGGCAGGGACCAAGATCAAGCATTCTTACAACCTTGAGGTGAAATTTCAACAATTAAGATGTCAGCTCCAGCCAACTGTCAAGAGTCATTAGGAACCTTATTAATTTTTTCACTATTCTACTTTGTATTATGTAGAATGCAGAAAAGCAGTGTTTCTCAATCAGTAGCACGTGTATATTAAGGGGTACTTCTGCCTGTAGACTTTATCATTTTATTGGATAGGACGTCCTATTTAAGATAGATCTGTGGAAGTATTTATTTTTACATTCATCTTGCTATCTAATCCTATAGTACCTGTGTATCAAAAGCTCTTTTTGTTCCTTCTCTCATTTAAAGCTCTCCAGCAATTCCTAGATAGCAGCTGTGAAAACTCAGACTGAAAGGTAATGTTGCCTTCTACAAAGCATTAGGATACAATGGCATCCCTCTTTACCGATTGGCTTGAATTACTTATTTTTATAAATTCTAGCCAATGGTAAAATAAAAAACTTTAACCCTTTAAAGTCCACATTTTTCAATGCGTTAGCGTGACTCAAAATGTGCGCTACCAAATGGTGGAGCAGAAAGTTAAAGTGAAAGTGAGTGGATTTTTTTTTTACACAGTTTCCACAGTTGCTATATAAAGATTGCTAGAAAGGTGTAACATAAGAGAGGGAGGAATAAACAGCGTACAGGAGATACTGTTAGATAGAATATCAGGAGGAATGGCAGAAATTACTTTAAGCCCAAAGGAATGAACTGAAAGAAAAAAAATGCATCAGGTGGTATAGGCATATACGTTTAAATACTTTGAGGGGTATTTGATATAAACTGACACCAAGTAGCACTTGATGAACATTGGTTTTTCTAAATCAGTATATAGGTAAAAAGTGCAGTAGAGGGAGTGAGACCCCCTTGTTTACAAAGATTTATACAGAAAAGCAGTCTAGAGGTAAAATAAGAGCTCTCTCATTTGTCAAGTGATATTTAAATGTAGAGTTATTTAGCTAGCAATCTATTTGAATATGTGTTTGGCTGCTGCAGTAGTTACAACTGTCCCAAAATGACACTCTCGCTATAGTGAATGCTGTTTTGATTTTGCTCTACGTTTCAATGGCAAGCCCATGCTTATGGTCAACCTCAGCTGAGATTGGTCATGATTTACTAAGCAAACTTGTAATCATGTTTCCTGTCACCACTGCAGTCTCAGTGAGATTGAGTAGTCCAAGCAAGCTGAATGCAATCCACTAAGCTCCAAATGACAACTGCCATTAGTATAGATTGAAAGGATCATCCCATTAAGAACACAAGTATGTGGTGGACTTGCCATAGCCGGGGCACAATGGAAGGTTAGTTAGTGGATTGAAGACTCCAGCCAACACCCAAGTTCCCACCCACAAGTGAGTCTATCAGTGCAGGGAAGGGGATATAGGAATTGGGAAAGCAGACAAGGAGATCTTCTGACTTCCTAAGGCCTTGTACATAAAGGCTTCAGCTTGTATAAGAGCCGTCTGTAAGTGGGCCCTTACAAAGCTTTAAGCAGGTTTGTGTTTAACATCTCAGTACTGGAACTGGAGTTTTATTTAAAGGATTCACCAAAGATTGAAGCGTTTTAAAAGCTTTTCAAATATTTTATAAGAGCTTGCAGTACAGACTGCTCCTTCACATACTGAAGGCCTACCAACGAGAAGCCAGTGGCCAACTGAAACGTCAGCGCTCAATAGACTATACCTTTATAACAGCATGATCCAAACACATTATCCCATACAAATACACTAAGCACACAAAGAAACTTATAATCAATCAATACACTAATCTTATTGCTCTTAGTATGAGGGATATAGCCACTATTTAAGTCAAAACAGGCACATCCATGTTACTTTGTCTGGTCTGACAGTTGCTTTGTCAGAGATAATTGTGCTACACCTGAACATAGCGGAGGAAGCCATGCTGTTGACCGAAAACAGTAACTGGCCTATCACAAATGGCAATTGGCCTCAATGCTACTTATACCACTGAGAAACACAACTAGCCCATGCCTCTATGATGGCACGGATTATAAAACACTGATGGACAAATTACTGCCTCAGCATACAAAATGGCAAATTGTGCTCTTTAAGATCAGCTAACTGATTCCGTCAGGTGAACATACATTCACAAAAAGGCAGCTATCAATTAAAAAGTGCTTCAAAGACGTTGCCACTTCCTCAGTTCACATTCCAAAAAAAAAAAAATACATCAAATTTTTTCTTGCTCATTCAACCCTTATAAAAACTTTCAGTTTTAACAAATGCAAAAGGATTATAAAGAAGTGCTATAAGAATAGAGAAATGTATTTATGGTACCTTCGACCCATCAAGATATAGAAATAAAAGGGGCTGTGTTCGGACTTTGATGGTACCGTATATTAACAGGCATTAAGCAGTCAAGGGTAAAATTATTAAAGGGTTTTTATTACAAAAGATATATATAAATAACATATTCACAGAATAAAAAGCAGACCATGACAATCAAGAGAAATTCAAGTGTTTCATCTTATCAGGACAACTTAAACACAGATGCCATCTGTATAATGTTTGCTCTACATGTTTCGTGGGTTTATATTGACTGCTTCTTCAGTAGCTTTCTATATTTAGACGGTGTAAAAAATTGATTGTCATATAGCTACGGAAATAGAAAAATATGCAAATTACTCACAAAATACATTTTGTGGATATATACACTGGTAACATTACATGTACATATAGAGCATCTGTTGCAGAAAATCCCTCCATCGTCATCCATGTGTCTTACCAGGGCTGTCAGATAACTGGGGGCTTGGAAAAGAGGTGACCCAACCAGGAGGGCATGGGAGCCCCTTTTCAGAGGCACAAGATATACCCAATGTTAATCTACTTTAGAAAGAAAAAGAAGTTGTCAAGTATACTTGAGGGCCATCCCTCGGGAATAACAAATGTACATTCATTTCAGGTAGAATTGCATTTCTTATATAGAAAATGCAAATGGAGTTACATACCAGAGTGGGGGGGTATGTATGCAATTTATGCAGGCTCAAATGAGTGATGTGGTTAGTTCTTATAAAGGGAATTGTATCTACAGGGTAAGGGCACACATGTTAGTTGTGGATGTAATATGAGCAAAATGCAGGTATACATGTGTGTATGGACACCGCCACACACGCACATACATATATAGACTAAATTAAACTGTACCTAAGATTTTTGAAGGACATCAGAATATGAAACAGGCTTGTTGCATCTACAACATGGCATCAGTCATCATAGAATCCCGCACCTATAGAGGGTGTAATAAGATATAGGCACCAATGACTTTATTATATCTTATTACACCCTCTATAGGTGCTGGGTCTAGGATGTTTAGAACTGATGCGATGTTGTAGATGCAACAAGCCTGTTTCATACTTTGATGTAATTCAAAAATCTTAGGTACAGTTTAATTTAGTCTATATATATGTGCGTGTGTGGCAGTGTCCATACACACATGTATACCTGCATTTTGCTCATATGCCATATTACATCCACAACTAACAGGCATGCCCTTACCCTGTAGATACAATCCCCTTTATAAGCACTAACCACATCACTCATTTGAGCCTGCCTAAATTGCTTACATACCCCCACTCAGGTATGTAACTCCATTCGCATTTCCTATATAAGAAATGCAATTCTACTTGAAATTAATGTACTCAAGTATACTTGACAACTTATTTTTCTTTCTAAACTAGATTAACATTGGGTATACCTTGTGCCTCTGAAATGGGCTATCATGCCCTCTGGGGCGGGTCACCTCTTTTCCAAGCCCCCGGTTATCTGACAGCCCTGGTAAGACACATGGATGACGATGGGGGGATTTTTGCAACAGATGCTCTATATGTACATGTAATGTTACCAGTGTATATATCCCAAAAATTTATTTTGTGAGTAATTTTTCTATTTCCATAGCTATATGATAATCAATTCATTACAACGTCTAAATATAGAAAGCTCCTGAAGAAGCGGTGAATATAAACCCACGAAACAGGTAGCGCAAACAATATACAGATGGTATCTATGCTTAAGTTGTCCTGATAAGATGCAACTTTTTATTTTTTTATTTTTATTGTCATGGTCTGCTTTTTATTCTGTGAATATGTTCTTTATATATATCTTTTGTAATAAAAATGCTTTCATAATTTTACCCTTCACTGCTTAATGTCAGTTAATATACGGTACCATCAAAGTCCGAACACTGCCACTTTTTTCTGTCTAAATGCAAAAGTATAATCTTGAGGGTTAAAGGGCAACTCCACCCAAAATTGAGATTTCAGTTTGAATCGCCTGCTATCTTCCTAGGATCTTTACCAGATTTTCAAGTTCTGCCCAGTATAAAGCCAAATGAGGCTTACAATGCATTATAAACAAATAGTTGGGTAAAGGGCAGTGGGATCTTCACAATTATAGTGAGGAAAGTGGGCATAGACCCAAACTACTGTAATGTTTCCTTGCTATATAAAGTCTGAAATATCTGTTTTTGGTGGAGCTGACTTATTGTGAAATTATTTGAGAAAAACATTTTGATCATCAGACAACCAAAAGCTGAAAAGGCAACTGGCAACAATAGAAATAATAATCACACTCCCAACGTTTTAACATAGTCAGGACAATTCAGCCTAGGCTAATCTGCTCTAAAATCACCACCCAATTCACGTTATTTGGATAAATCCACAGCGTTGTCACCAAGCTCCACTTTCTCCAAGTAGATTGACAATCAGGGTCCTCCCGCCATTGCTTGGGAGGCGTGGACATGTTTGAAGCAGTTAAGAGTTTAAAACGGCAAATGTTTCATTTACAGAAACTAAGATATTCTAGACAGGAAATCCAGTGAGCAGTGGAAAACACATTCCCCAAGGAACAAGGCATGGTTGTTGTTTCTAACAACTACATGAAAGTTACCAGTACATCTTTCAAAGATGAATAGTATATTGAAATTCTGTTTGACTCTATACAATAGTTTGGAAGCTCCATCAAGTAGCTTGTATTTTTAACAGCAGCCTTTAACGGCCACCAACATGGCACATTTTAAGGGTATTCAATGCTGGGAGCCAGTAAACGCAAGCAAGCAGTTATTCTATGTAGAGAACCAGATAAAATGTATAGGCTGTCAAATCTAAATATATGGAAATTGAAGCTGGTCTAAAAACGAGTGCTATTTCCCCATAACTATCCGATGTCCTTGTCCAGCAACCTTCAAGAACTCTTCTAGCCTTAAAATAATTCTATCACCAGACGGTGGCTCTGCTCCTCACTCTCTTGACTCATACCGGCTAAAAAATCTTCAGCATCCAACACACTTCTGGGGTTTATTGGATACCTGCAGCCCCCCTCGTGAGCTGCGATTCCATACGCCATCCACTTTATAGCTACTGTGACCCTGCACAGATATAGTGACATAGAAGTTGGCTTTTGACTGATGCAGGCACTTAACACTTCCAAAAACGTGTTGGATTATGATGATTTTTTCGGCTGGCATAGCCCTTTACAAGGCTCCATTCACACTTGTACTACTCCAAAGTTGCATGACTTGGGAGTGCAACTTGGATGTGACCTATTGTCCCTCTGCAAAATCAAACCCACTGTTGAATGTAAACATTCAGGTAAGACTTTGATGCAGCTTTTGAGGGTAAATATAGAAGTCTATGGCCCTTAAGTTGCATGAAAGTCGGACCAAAGTAATCAATGATCTACTTTGAAGTCGCTGCGACTTTAAGCCGCACATATAGGAATGGTCATCATTGGAAAACATAGGGTACGACTTGTCATGCCACTATGATGTCCAAAGTTGTATGACAAGTCGCAGAAGCGTGAGTGGGATGTAAGAGTGAAGATCAGAGTCACAGCCATCCGGACCGATAAGTATTATAACTGGTTATTGCAGGGGGTGCCTTTTATTCTCTGGAGACAGGGTCACTCTAAACCTAGGCAACAGCAAACTTGCATACATATCAAGTTTCTGTGTAGATCTGGGCCCTTTAACATACAATACAGATTGGTGAATGTTATCTGTAACTCCTTCAACATAAAGTAACTTCTTGCTTTAGTTTTAGTGGTCCTTTAAACATACTGGGGTTGATTTTACTAAAACTGGACCGTGCACAATCTGGTATCTGCATAGAAACCAATCGGCTTCCAGGAGTTTTTGTCAACGCTTAATTCAACAAGCTGAAATTAGAAGCGGATTGGCTACCATGCACAGCTGCACCAGATTTTGCACGCTCCAGTTTTAGTAAATCAACTCCACTGTCTTTTAGGCTTTAACAGCGGACTAATGCTTATTTTAACGGTTCTTGAACCAGGTGCCTCTGACTGGTTTCTAGGTTTTCTGGGCACACTTTGGTATCAAAAATAAAAGTATAAAAAAACAAAAAAAAAAACCACACACTTACTCAGCTATGCCCGAATGATGAAATAAAATAAAATCAATAAAAATCTTCTGTTTTAAAGGGTCAGTCCACCCAAAACGACCTTATCAGGTTTGTTGGCTTAATTAGCCAATGGCTCTTCATGACTTTCAGTGTGGATGTCTGCTGTACTCTGCACAGACCTGTCTGTCTGTGTCAACTATGAGGAGGCAAGCTCAATTTTGTTTTATTGTGTATTTCACAATTACAGAGAAGACCGGAAAGGAAGTTTTGCCCCTGGAAACACTAAGATATAAGAAGCCAATGGATTCAGCTCAGCTGTATTCTCCCATTACTGAAGAATTTGTTCTGGGTGGACAGAGCCGTTATAGAGTATAACTACAATGCAGAGCTTTACACATCAGTAGCATGCTGCAGAATATGCCATGGTATAAAGAGAACGTTCACATTATTTTCACGCTGACGACCACCGTCCATGTCCAAATCCACCTCTTTGTAACATGGACGCAGACGCTGCTATCGTAATACATAAGGATATAGAACTTCAACTTATGGCACAGATTCAGCTTTTTCAACCAATTTAAGGGCAGATTGGTCAGAAAAAGCCTTCTTGGGCTAATTCGATAAGACAGTGCAGGAAGCACCTTCAGTTTATTACAGATGAGGGAAAAAGCAACTTTACAGAAATGTGCCTGTTGTGGATGGAGTTAAGGTTTGATCTCCTACTGCTTCTTCACTGCTGCTTGAGACCCTGTTAGGGACATCTCTCAACCACCAGCGTGGTGTAGCAACAGGATACTGTTGTCATTGTTCTAAGTTCTCCAGATGTTTCTACTAAGAATCCATTTGAGATGTGGTCTTGAATGGTTGGTTTGTATACCCCCAGGGTGTGCTACTGGTGGGTTCCAGAGATAAGGGGCATATTGCTACATCATAAACTCATATCTGCTTAGAGATTTAGGAAATAACTCAAAGGTCTTTTCAAGGTGGCCCTTTGAGTCCTGATAATTACAAGAATTGATTTGGAGAACATTATTTCTGAACCCTGAGGAGGCAACAAGAAGGGTCTCTGGTATAAGGTAGAGCTCATTGGCACCACACAGGGAGTATTTACATCCTTCCCTCTTCTGTAGAGCAGAGGAAAGCACCACAGATCCATGCATCAGCTGCAGTCCAGAGCAAGAGCTAGCGATCAAGTAACCAATTTAAGATTGGGTGGCTATCTCTCTAGATGTCATTCTCAGGGGATATCTGGATTTCTAAAACTACCCTTTGTTGTTTGCTTCATGGTGCCCCAGCCTTGTCTGGGACTGCACTCAAGGAACAAGAAGATGGATCGTTTGCAGTAATCAGAGAATTTTTTGAAGTTAATGAAGGTCCTATGATTGATCACTCTTGACTGCGAAGTGCCTTAAGGCATCTGCTGAGATCTGTTGAATGTTTTCTACTAATTTTAAAAAAATCCTCCAATCATAACCAATGGGTCCCATGAATCATCTATGATTTTACTGTTTTATGGTAATCAACGTTTTTTGTTAATAAATGCACCCATGTCAAAGGGGTACTTGAGATTGGGCGACCTACAGCAGACAGCCTTTTAAAAGAGGACTACATGCTTTCATACAGTTGACTATATTGGGAGCAGGACATGAAAATCTTGTATTACGTGCCTTCTAATGAATACCCCATGGAAGGCGAACAGGACGGCCAGCACGCAAAATAGATCCAACATAGAAATATTGTAATATGTGCCCTCTAATGAATACCCCATAGATGGAGAATATGAAGGCCAGCACACAAAGTAGCTCAGACACAGAAATATTGTATTATGTGCTCTCTAATGAATACCCCATGAATGAAGAACGGGATGGCCAGCACACAAAGTAGTTCCATATTGTGGAGAACCAAGACAGCAAGAAAGAAGCAGTAGGGGATTGAACCATGCCAGGATCCACCCAGAAATCCATTTTTGATTGGTTGATACTGCACTGTGTAGACTCTCAGTACTCTGCATTGCCTCACCGTATAAGCCCTTTTGTGTATCATTTAGACAGTACAGCTTATAGTCCTGTTTTTTTTTTTTTTTTTAGTTTTTTTTTTCTCTCTTATATAAACAAAGCACTACACTTAACTGGAACAAGGCAAACCAGAATTGCTACATTTACATATCTATGTACAAAAAAAAAAAAAATCCAACAAAATAAATCCTGTGTCTAAACAAAGAACTCTCTGGAAAAGCAGTGTGGATTAGTTACTGCCAAAATGTAAAAAAAAAAAAAAAAAAAGAAAAAAAGAAAACAATATATATTTTATAGTAGTGCCGTTTTGCTAACATTAGTAAAGATAAAGCATCGTAGAAAATAGAACACAGATGATTGCACATTACTGCCACATTGAGTGGGCCAGCACTGACACGAGAAATGCATATGTTTGATGCTACATGACAGGGGCCTTCTCTTGCTGCTGAACTGAATGATGATGATGCCGGCACGTCCCGGGCGACGTGACGAACCTCAGGTCAAGTGTCGGGTGATTGCCCGCAGAGCGTAGAGGAGCTCGGCCTGCATGCGGGCCTCCATTAGGAGCAGATTGACGTGGACCTAGACACACAGAAGAGAAATGAGTGAGAGAAGACAAGAGCGTCGGCCAATGACATGTTATCCACACAAGATTTAATATATTTTGTGTAATGCATTCACAAATGGTTCTTACAACTGTTCACATCTGCAATCTATATATTACAGTAGATAGATACACTTCATGCTATACGTTTGCATTTAAAAACAAGAACTAGCCCCATAATAATAGAAGAAAAAAAATACTCAATGATCCTGTCAGTGAGGGTTACTTACTCTGACAGGGTGGCAACGCTAATTCTTCTACAGCTAAATCAATGCTGGGTTGCCACCCTGTGCAGGGTTTTTCGTCACATATGGCGACCCATCACATTTGGCTACCCGCTGGACTGCGCATGCACGGCGCCGCCATATGCGTTCCAATACAGTGGCGATCTGCTCTTGCGCAGAATTTTGTGCCCACACCCCTAAGTCCAGGTCCAAGCCCCACCATCCAAGTGGACATAGAGTTAGATTATAATTATGCTGAGCAAAGTGAGGCCGTGACCGAAGTGTGGTGAGCCCATGAGGGGCCCTGTGTTGGAAAGCATATGGCGGCTTTGCGCATGTGCATTCCAGCGGGTAGAAAATTGTGATGGGTAGCTGAATGTGACGTGACGAGGGCAGTGTATTTGATTATGGAATGGAAGGAGGGTTGTAACCACCTTCTCATTGCCTGACAGCAGTAGGATCCCCACCCCAAAGGCTTTGCATGACAGCATAGTGCTGCTAGCATTGCCCTGGCTTGAGAATACAGGGTAATGATTTAGGTGAAAAATAACTCCCACCCATGGAGGGAATTGACCATTTTCAGGCGTGGCTCCCTGTGCTGAGAGAACATTAAGGCTGCTTTCACACTGAAATCGCCGGCCGTTATTGGTAAAGCGCCACTCGTTTTAGCCACTAGCGGGGTGGTTAAACCCCAAAGAAGGGGTTAAAAACTCCCGCGTTGCGGCGTTTTCAAAACGCTACCCATTCATTGCAACAGACAGGAGCATTTTGGGAGTGCTGTCCGTGTTCATCCGATCCCCCACAGGCGAGAGCGGAGATCTGACAGGGACCGCCCTGTCATCCGCCGGCTAAGCGGGGATAAACGGAGCAATCCCCGCTGAGCAAGCGGATGTTCGCGGGGGCGGATCATCACGGATCCGTCCCATGTGAAAGGACCCTAAAAAAAAAAAAAAAAATCTGTAAAAGTTAAAATGTTTTTTTTGTAACTATGTGTCAACTAAAAAATGCTTTAAAAAAATGTGTCACTTTGTCATCTTATAATAAAAAACATAAGCAGAACATTTATTAAAATCCTTTATTGCTAGTTCACACCAGACGCAGGTCCATTCAGTTCCGTGTGTTTTTTTTCTGCACTAAAAATGCATGCACAGTATTTTCCATGTATTCCAATGGCTCTAGTTCACACCATGCAGGAAACTGGAAACTGACTGCGTGGTGTGAACTAGAGCCATTGGAATACATGGAAAACACTGTGCATGCATTTTGTGCAGAAAAAAAGCACACGGAACTGCATCTGGTGTGAATTAGCCCTTAAGCAATGTAAAAACTGCTAGGTGGGTAAATTAGTCAGAGTTAAACTTAAAGCGGAGGTCCACCCTAAAATGGACCTCCGCTCATCTGATCCCTCCCCCCCTCCGGCGCCACAATCGGCACCTTTCAGGGGGGAGGGGGGTGCAGTTACCTGGATAATCCAGGTAACTGCACCCACTTCCGGGCTAGCTGTCTGCGGAACGAGCGTAGGTTACGCCCCCGTTCCGCAATGCCCCGCCCCCTTCAGCAAGTGCCCCGCTGCCTGCTGGGAAACACACAGCTCCCAGAGGCAGCGGGGACCGTCCGGATTGCGCCGCGCGGCTCGCGCATGCGCAGTAGGGAACCGGGAAATGAAGCCGAAAGGCTCCATTTCCTGATTCCCATACCCAAGATGGCGGCGGGACCCGGCAGCCGAGCGAGCGATCGGCTTCGGGTGCCGACATCGCGGGCGCGCTGGACAGGTAAGTGTCACTATTTAAAAGTCAGCAGCTGCAGTATTTGTAGCTGCTGGCTTTTAAAAAAAAAAAAAAAAAACGCGGAGTCCCGGTGGACTCCCGCTTTAAAGCAGCATCACCCCCCCAAAAATTTTTTTTTTTAAATGATACATTGCAGCTTACTAATTCTTGTGTGGAAGGCAAGCCAAAACCTAACTACACTTAAAGTGGTTGTAAACTCTCACATATACCCAGTGAAGTGACTGGTCTCAGGTGATACACAGAGATGAAACAAATCATCCTACATTATTTGTATCCGTTTATCTGCTGTCTTCTCTTCTCTTGAGAATTCAGGGAAAAAAGGGGCAGAGAGCTGAAGTTACACTCTGCAGAGCTCAGTGATAAGAGTTCTGAGAGCTGATTGGAAGGGAGGGGACACACCCCCTTCACAAAGCACACAAACAGTGTGGATCAAATGGAGCTCCCTCCCGTCACCATTTTTCTCTTGGGGTCAAGAAAACTTGTTAGAAGTGAGTCATGCTGATAGCAAAGGAACAAAGCATCAGACAGAAATGACACTTAGTGCTCTTGATTGAGACAAGTGCACACTATAGATCAGTGATGGCGAACCTTGGCCAGATGTTTTGGAACTACATTTCCCATGGTGCTCATGCACTCTGCAGTGTAGTTGAGCATCATGGGAAATGTAGCTCCAAAACATCTGGGGTGCCAAGGTTCGCCATCACTGCTATAGAAGGATATGCTTTGTTCATATTTCATGTCTGAGGTTTACAAACACTTTAAATCTTCTTCCACCCTCATTCTAAATCTATTCCATCTACCCTGTAAAAGGGAAGACCTATTTTAAAGTCGTTTCAGTCGGGTCACATGATCGGCTTCAGTGTAGAGGAGAGGCAGCCGACAACGGATGCCCCATAGTAAGCCTATGGGTGACGTCATGGCACAGGCTCTGCAGCCGTTGTTGCCAATCACTACTCTACACAGAGGCCGGCGCTGGAGAGATCATGTGACTGAACCCGGCGCAACTTCTGAATAGGTAAGCATAGACATCTTTCCTTTTACAGTGTGGACAGAATAGACTTGGAATGGGGTTGGAACGCAATTTAAAGTATTACTAAACCCACAACAGTAAAATCAGTCTCTATATGCAGCAAAGCATGCTTGTTATACTCACTGTGGAACCTAAAGGGTTAATCCTGTGCATTGCGTATACAGGCTGTTTGATACTGTCTTCTCTGATCCCCCCTTCTTCCAGAGACTCCAATACATCTCCTGATAGAACACTCTGCACGTGCTCAGTTTTATATGTATTGCTATAGTTTTTTGTTGCATTGGGAGAGTGCATGTGATCAGCACAGGGCCAATCAGTACTGTCCAGACAGAGGGTCAGGGGTATTGTAGCCTCATAAGTCAGTCAGAGTAGAAGTAAATCTCCTCCTACAAAGCTTTAATCAGACACCGATAGAAGTTATACGACTGCTACATACTGCTAATGAGAAAAGGTATTTAGCAGTTTATATTTACTAAAATAATTGCATTTCCATGTTCTGTGTACTGTGGGAGACCAGATATAGTGAATGCAGGCTCCTGGGTTTACTAACACTTTAAAGGCCAAGTTCAATTTTTTTTTCTAAAATGGCAGCTCCCCTATGTACCAATACAGCATTAATGTACTTCTTTTGCAAACATAAAACAGCATTTATTCTACACGCACGTCACTCTCTTCATAGCTGTTTAAAAACACTGCTTGATTACTTCTGCCTTACTTCCTGGGCAGACTTTAGGTCACGACACAGGAAGGAGTTGACCAGCTGAGGGTGGATGATGCAGGGTGTGTGCTAATGAGATCAGCTCCTTCCTGTGTCATGACCTACAGTCTGTCCAGGAAGTAAGGCAGAAGTAATGGGACGTGGTTCTGTTATCCTCACTGAGTGTCACATGACGTCCAGCAGGATAGCATTGGGGCGCGCAGTGTGGCGCTCAGTGTGCTGTGTGTTAGTCTGACACACCACATCTCCGATCGTGGTAGGGAGCCTCTGAAGGGAAGCTATTTACCATGTGATCAGCTGTTACCAATCACAACTGATCATCACGTGAACCAGCAAGTGCCGGTAAACGGCTTTCCTCGCTTCGTGCTGACAGGGAGAGCGATCAGTGGCTCTCCCTGTCAGAGGGAGGGTCTGTGCTGATAATCAATGTACTGACTATCAGCACAGCCCCCCCGTCAGATGTACCCATCAACTGCCAATCAGTGCCCACAATCTGCCAGTCTGTGCCCCATCAAAAACGCCTGTCAGTGCCAATCAAAGTGTCAATTAGTGCCCACAACAGTGCCCACAAATGTGCTAATCAGTGCCCCATCAGTAATGCCGGTCAGTGCCCTTCAGATGCCAATCAGTAATGCCTGTCATTATTTCCTTATCAGTGCTGCCTATCCAGTGCCACCTATCAGTGGCCATCAGTGCCTATCAGTGCAGCCTACCAGTGCCACCTATTAGTGCCCATCAGTGCCGCCTATCGGTGCTGCATATCAGTGTAGCCTATCAGTGCCCATCAATTCTACATATCAGTGCCACCTTATCAGTGTCAGCTCATCAGTGCCCATTCATGAAGGAGAAAACAAAATTTGACAACGGAAACAAAGAAAATCTTTTTTTTTCAAAAATGTCGGTCTTTTTTAGTTTGTTTAGCAAAAAATAAAAACCCCAGTGGTGATCAAATACCACCAAAAGAAAGCTCTATTTGTGGGAAGGAAATTATAAAAAAATCTAGTTTGGGAACGGTGTAGCATGACCGCGCAATTGTCATTCAAAGTGTGAGCGATGAAAGCTGAAAATTGTCCTGGGCAGGAAGGGGGGAAAGTGCCCGGTACTGAAGTGGTTAAACATCCATGATGACAGTGAGGTGTGTGTGTAGAATAAATGCAAAGCAGTTTTATTTTTGCAAAAGAAGTACATTAACGCTATATTGGTACATAGGGGAGCTGGAATTTAGAGGGAAAAAAAAAGAAAGGTGAACTTGGCCTGTTAGCTTAGGTTTTGACTTGCCTTCCACTTTAATTGTGATGGCTGCATTTGTTTTCTTTTTTCGTTTTTAACCTTTCTCTTGCAGTCACCCTTGTATGCAGGGAGTAGAGTTGTGTCTCCCTACACTGTGCACATCAATAGAAACACACAGCCCCATACCCTAGCATTGCAAAGCACTCCTATGCTCCTCCCCACTCCCTTCTCAAAGCTAAAAAAAAAAAAAAACTGACCCTAGAGCGCACTGCCCACTGTTATCTCTTTCATGTGAAAACCAGAAGTTCAGGGAAGCCGCATTGAGAGAGCAGGAGCCAGCAGCACTAAAACTTGTACACGGTATGTTCTAGGATAAGAACTGTAGCAAAAAGTTTACTGGTGCAATTTTTTTTTATTGTGCTTGATGTGTTAAACCAAGAAAGAAAAAACAGTTGAACCACTTGCCGACTGCTGCACGCCGATATACGTCGGCATAATGGCAGCGGTGGGCAAATGGGCGTACTTGTATGTCCCCTTTAAATGGCGGGGCCACGCACAGCGTGACCGTGCCTGCGAGACCGGCGGACTCTATGTCCACCGGTTTCCCAGCGATCGTGTCACAGAGCCTCAGAACACGGAAGTATCTATGTAAACATGGCATTTCCCCGTTCTGCCTAGTGACATGAGAGATCACCGCTCCCTGTCATCAGGAACAGTGATCGCTGTCATGTGAGTTGTAGCCCATCCCCCCTACGGTTAGAATCACTCCCTAGGACACAATTAACCCCTTGATCACCCCCTAGTGTTTAACCCCTTCCCTGCCAGTGACATTTACACAGCAATCGGTGCATTTTTATAGCACTAATAGCTGCATAAATGACAATGGTCCCAAAAATGTGTCATAATGTCACAGTCCTGATATAAAAAATAAATAAATAAATCGCAGATCACCGCCATTACCAATAAAAAATAAATAAAATAATAATAAAAATGCCATAAAACTATCCCCTATTTTGTAGACACTATAACTTTTGCGCAAACCAATCAATATACGCTTATTGCGATTTTCTTTTTCCAAAAATATGTAGAAGAATACAGATCGGCCTAAACTGAGGAGAACATTTTTTTTTTATATTTTTTTGGGGATATTTATTATAGCAAAAAGTAAAAAATATTGCTTTTTTTTTTTTTCAAAATTGACGCTCTTTTTTTGTTTATAGCACAAAAAATAAAAACCGCAGAGGTGATCAAATACCACCAAAAGTAATCTCTATTTGTGGGAAAAAAGGGACGTCAATTTTGTTTGGGTGCGACGTCGCACAACCGTGCAATTGTAAGTTAAAGCGACGCAGTGCCGAATCGCAAAAAGTGCTCTGGTCAGGAAGGGGGTAAAATCTTCCAGGGCTGAATCGGTTAATAGTCATTTAGGTGATGCATACTGATACTGCTACCTTGTTCTGTACATCTCGGCTTCAATGACCTCTGGTTAAGAAAGAGTAAGGAAAAAGAAGCCAATTGATTGATACAGACATTATTATTACTGGTCAGTGGTGCTGTGGAATGGGGTTGTGCGTTTGCCTTACTCACCTTTTCAGAGTGCTTGAACTGACGCCAATAACTGTCATACATGCGTTTTGTGGCTCGCTCGGGGTAACAGGTCAGAGTTTTAATGTAAACCTTGAGGCTTCTCTCAAGTAATTGATTAACTTCCCCATAATCGTAGTCATCGTACCTGGGAAAATCAGGTCAGAGGAAATTAAGTGCACAGCCAATTCCACCCGTACTGTACCATGGCTAGAGAGAGATTAATCATTACACTGGCTTTGTCTGACTATATACCCATTCCCTAGATGGAAGCAACATTGATCACAGATCTGCTAGGAAAAAAAAAAAAAAAAAACAGAACAATGCTAGGAAAAACAGAACAATACAATCTCATTAATCAAAAGATAAAGCTGTAACTTAAAAGAGATCCAAATTTTAAGTTGAAACTCAGGCTAAAACTTTCTGTTCAATTCTGAATTTGGAAGGGCTAGAACTAGAAAAGCACCGATACCAGTATCGGAAAATGCTCTGATACCTGAAACCAATACTAACGCTGTCCACAAGGTTTAGGAGTGTCTCTATGGGAATGTTTGACCATTCTTCCAGAAGCACATTTGAGATCAGGACTCTGTGCAGGCCAGTCAAGTTCCTCCACCCCAAAGTCGCTCATCCATATCTTTATGGACCTTGCTTTGTGCACTGGTGCGCAGTCATGTTGGAACAGGAAGGGGCCATCCTCCAAACTGTTCCCACAAAGTTGGGAGCATGAAATTGTCCAAAATGTCTTGGTATGCTGACGCCTTAAGAGTTCCCTTCACTAAGAGACCAAGCCCAACTCCTGAAAAACAACCCCACATCATAATCTCCCCTCCACCAAATGATTTGGACCAGTGCACAAAGCAAGGTCTATAAAGACATGGATGAGCGAGTTTGGGGTGGAGAAACTTGACAGGCCTGTGCAGAGTCCTGACCTCAACCCGATAGAACACCTTTGGGATGAATTAGAGCGGAGACTGCAAGCCAGGCTTTCTCGTCCAACATCAGAGCCTGACCTCACAAATGCGCTTATGGAAGAATGGTCAGACATTCCCATTCCCATAGACACACTCCTAAACCTTGTGGATGGCCTTCCCAGAAGAGTTGAATTTGTTATAGCTGCAAAGGGTGGACCAACTCAATATTGAATCCTACGGACTAAGACTGGGATGCCATTAATGTTCATGTCCCTGTAAAGGCAGGTGTCCCAATACTTTTGCCAATATAGTGTATATCAAAAGTGCTAAAATGTGCAAAAAATACAAACAGTATTGCAATTAAATTCCAAAAATACAAACATACAAAGTGCTGCAAGCAATATGCAAAATACATATACAATATGTGCAGAAATTCATATATCCATAATATACAATATATTTCAAATCACTCCAAAGACATGCTGGTCATTTAATTGGCTTCTGTCTAAATTGGCCCTAAAATATGAATGTCAGGGACCTTAGAGTGTAAGCTCCTTGAGGGTAGGGACTGATGTAAATGTACAATGTATATGTAAAGTGCTGCGTAAATTGATGGCTCTATATAAGTAACTTAAATAATAAATAATAATAATATGCAATATTTGTGCAGAAATAATAAAGTAACTGTAAAAAGTTCATGCAAAGAAATTCATGCAAAGTTCATAAGTGCCTCACATTAATAAGATTATATTCCTGCCTGTGTCCCTGCTGGGGAGATTCGCCCTCTCTATGTGTCCTGGTGACCAGTGCCGGGACAAGGTCATCCAGAGCCCAGGGCAAACATGCCAAACTGCGTCCCCCGCCCTCAAGGCGTATGAGCATTACGTGTCATCAAAAATCCCCCCCCCCAAAAAAACTGAGCGCTAATCTCCCCCCCCCCCCCAAGCATAAATTTCCCCTCCTCCCAGTGCAAATCTGCTCCCCTGCTGAAATCCCCCCACCCAGCACATATTTTAACCCCCCCATCCCCCAAATCCCCCCAATTCAAGTGCCCCCCCCCCCAAAAAAATCACTCCTCCTAGCACAAATGACCTACCCTTAAAATTGCCCCTCCCAATAACCCCACCGCAAATCCCCCCTTTCAGCACAAATCGCCCCAATCATCCCTCCTAGCCCCCATTCCCCCTTCCCTAAATTTTAGCATACCCCCCCAAATTTCCCCTCCTAGAACAATACTTACTCCCTGTTGCCCCCCAAATCCCCCTTTCCAACACAAATCCCCTCCCCCAATTTCCTTGAGGTGCCCCCCACCTCACATGATACCACAGTGCCCAGGGCAGCCGACCCTCTTGCCCACCCCTTGTCCCGGCCAGTGCAGAAGCAAACGGCAACAGTTTTTTGGGATAAGAAGGAAGTTCTGCTGGTGGACTACTTCCAAAAGAGTTCAACTATCACTGCAACATATTACTGTGCTTTATAGACAAAGTTGAGGCAAAATATCCAAGAGCAATGTAGAGGAAAGCTCTCCAAAGGTGTCACCGTGTTGCATGACAACGTCTTGTCACACACTGCAGTCGAAACAAAGGTAAAACGGACCTTCTTAGGCTTTCAAGTGACGCCCCATCCTCCTGACCTGGCTCCTTCTATCATCTGTGCCCCAATCTCAAAAAACACCTAAAAACGGAGTGTTCCGGAGGCAACTAATGCTGCAAATGAGTAGTCAGAAGAATTTTATTTGCAAGGAATAAACCCTTATAACACACTTTTTGCTACAGGTAAGGCTATAATAAGGCTGACCTGTAGCTACCCCGGATATCTCCCAAACCTGCACGGTTTAGGAGATGATATATATCCCCTGTATTTGCATGTGCTGACGTCATTGGCACATGCTCACTGAAGCAACGGCATGTACGTGCCGTTGCTTCAGTGAGTGTGCTGTTACCGGCGGCTCCCGCACGCATGCGCAGGAGTGACATCATCGCGGCTCTGGCCAATCACAGCGCCGGAGCCTGCGATACTGGGAAGTAACTCCAGGAGCGATGCTGGCCGCTGGAGCAGTGTACGAGGACGGCTGCAGGGGCTTCAATCTCAGGTAAGTAATTCATAATGAGCTAGTATGCTATGCATACTAGCTCATTATGCCTTTGTCTTGCAGTTTTTTTTTTTTTCTTAGTCCTAGGGTTTACAACCACTTTAAGAAGCAGCAGGACAGATATCGCAAGTGCATTGACATCCTGGGGGAATATATAGAATAGTGTGGCAGTTACAGCTTCCCAGCTCAATTTTTTCTGGGTAATGCTCAATACTTATTAGTACTCCCTCCTACAACTGTATGTGCAGCGCAAGAGAGACACAGAGCAAAAGCCTCTCCTCCTTCCTCCACATCGGTGAGTGCCAGTGGCTCTATGAACCTCTTGCGCTGAGAAACTTGCGCTTCCCCTTCTGGTGAAAACCCCTTCCCCCATTTTCTTGTATGGGTGTCCCAGGGACAGGAAGTGAGAAAAATCTCCCCAGTGGAGTCACAGACAGTAATTTTTGTCTCTTCTACACGCTATTCAAAACAAAAGAAAAATGTGGCTTCAGTTCAGCTTTGAGCCTTTATTTACAACACATACAATATTTTCTTTAGCTCTCCGCCAAAGCAGACCTTCCTATACATACCTGATTCCAAACATACAGTGCACATAGTTAAACAAGGCTCTTCTTAACATGGTGGTGTCGACATCTTCGTGTGTGGCCATGGTGTTGTAGGTGAGATTGTAGACCATCCGGAACTTGTCGTCTAGAAGGTGGCCGATGTCAGAATAAAGCCGGTTTACCAGCGAGAATCCATGGTCTTCCCAAGAGTAGTCCTGCACAAAACAAGGAAGAAAATGGTGGTTGGTTGCAGATTGCAAATGAAAAGTACTTTAAATAAACAATAAGCACAAGGGATGGTACTTACGATTAATGCAAAATGTGATTTGTCAGTATGTTTGGTACTATGCCTCAATGTGTACCATGTTCTTTAGAAAACTAATTTTTGTGATACTGATGCAAAGTCTCCTATGTTTGATGCTGACAACACTAAGATCCCTTTCACACTGGGGCGTTTTTCAGGCGCTTTAGCGTTAGAAAAAGCACCTGTAAAGCGCTTGAAAGAAGCCTCATCTGCAATCCTAATGTGAAAAGCCGAGTGCTTTAAGAGCCCTTTCAGCGCCCGAAAAATGCTTGTAAAGCACCGCTTAAACTAGCAGCGTTTTGCGAGCGCTATTGGGGCACTTTTAACCCCTGCTAGTGGCCAAATAAAGGGTTAAAATCGCCCACAAAGCGCTGCTGCCAAAGGCGCTTTTCAGGCGCTTTCCATTGATTTCAATGGGAAGGGGCGCTTTAGGAGCGGTGTATTCACCGCTCCAAAAGTGATGCAAAGAAGCTGCTTGCAGGACTTTTTTTGACGCCCTGCCAGCGCAGCGCCTCAGTGTGAAAGCACTCGGGCTTTTACATTGGGATTGCAGTTGCGGCTTCTTTCAAGCGCTTTACAGGCGCTTTTTTTTTTTTTTAAAAGCTAAAGCACCTGAAAAACACCCCAGTGTGAAAGGGATCTCAGTGTGAAAGCACTCGGGGTTTCACATTGGGATTGCAGATGAGGCTTCTTTCAAGCACCTTACAGGAGATTTTTTAACGCTAAAGCGACTGAAAACCGCCCGAAAAACGCCCCAGTGTGAAAGGGGTCTAAGTTGCAACCTCGCAATCAGCAAGACAGGTTTTTTTCCAAGTATTTCTTGTTTTTTTCGTTTTTTAAATCTTAACCTACACAAGTTGATTTGATGTGCACTTGGTTATATATGGACTTTTGTTCATTTATGTTTTTGTGTACAAGAAGAATTTGGGTAGTGAGCAGCTCTGTGCATATATTAATTTCATTCTAGGACAATTGATTGCCTTGTCTCAGCTGCACCTCATAATAAGTTGGTATTCACAGCCCATTGAATTTTTCCACGCTGTGGGATTTAGCACATTTTATTAGCGTGGTCAGCCTGCCATGTGCACTCGTTCAGTTGGTTGTCGGGTTGCCTATCACACCAGTCAGATAGGTAGTCCAATAGCCAACAGAAGCCACTTGCACAGCAGGCTAATTGCAAGGCAATAACTTAGTGTTGGCAGCATGAAATAGGAAGGAATTTCAGTGGCAGGATCTCCAGCTATTACATTTTTCAACAGACTCAAGAGAGAGAAAGAGAGAAAGAAAAAGAGAGGAAGAGATTCAGAAATTAATTTGTGAGGTCAGGCATGGATGTTAGACAACTCTCTTGAGTCTGTTGCAAGGTGTAGATCCTGCCACTGAAATTCCTTTGTATTTCATGCAGCTCACAGTTTCTGCTCTCATTCATCCAATCCCAATTCTAGGTGGGTGAGGTCAGGATTCTGTGCAGGCCAGTCAAGTTCTTCCACCCCAAACTCACCCATCCATGTCTTTATAGACCTTTCTTTGTGCACTGGTGTGTAGTCATGTTGGAAAAGGAATCCCTAAACTGTTCCCACGAAGTTGGGAGCATGAAATTGTCCAAAATGTCTTGGTATGCTGATGCCTTAAGTGTTCCCTTCACTGGAACTAAGGGGCCAAGCCAGACCCCTGAAAAGCAACCCCACGCCTTAATCTCTCCTCCACCAAACGATTTGGATCAGGGCACAAAGCAAGGTCCATAAACACATGGATGAGTGGGTTTGGGGTGGAGGAACTTGACTGTCCTTCACCTTTGCAGTCCTGAATCATTAGAGCGGAGGCTGCGAGCCAGGCCTTCTCATCCATCATCCGTGTCTGACCTCACAAATGCGTTTCTGGAAGAATGGTCAAATATTCCCATACACACGCTCCTAAACCTTGGGGACAGCCTTCCCAGAAGAGTTGAAGCTGTTATAGCTGCAAAGTGTGGGCCAACTCAATATTGAACCTGACAGACTAAGACTGTGATGCCTTTAAATTTCATGTGCATGTAAAGTCAGGCATCCTAATACTTTTGGTATTATAGTGTGTGTGTGTATACATATATATATATAAACAAAACTACAGACACATACATGCGCTCGGAATGTAGGCAGATGTTCCTCTCCCCTTCTTGCAAAATCTTTATATCCAAATCCAGGGTCTTCAATATAGCGGGAGGCGTTGGACATTGAAACCACATCATCATCAAATGCTGTGTAAAAAAGTAGATGGTTAAAAAAAAAAAAAAAAAGAAAATAGCCATGTTCTGCTTAATATGCAAAATTTATAAAGATACAGCCTGTCAATTAAATGACATGATGCAATGGTATCTCTCACATTTACACCCCTTAGGCCCCTTGCACATTTGGGTCTCTAGGTGCTGTACATCCCTCTCCTGGGTGGGACAGTGCAGCTTATCAATGTCTTTGGCAGGCTGAGGCTGGATGGGGCTGAAAGCTGTAATGAGTAGTACTCGTTTTAAGGGCTCTATGTGTTTGGGGATGAATGCCCAGAATGAAGAGGACCTGCATTCCTGGTATTTGTCCGTGAACGCCTAGGGCCCTAAACACAAGTACCACTCAGTACAGCATTCGGCGCTGTCCAACCGTGGCTTGCCAAAACTAGGATGTGCTGTCTTGCAAGGCTTTGTAAATCTCAGAACAGGGTGGAGAGATGTAAATGGCAACAAAAGAGATCCCTTATATATGGCTGATGCTTTTTACACCTATGGGCCGACCACTATGACTAAGTCCAATGGGGTGCAAAGCATCAGATGTGCAGCTCCTGGTCAGGAACTCACTGCTGGTCGATTGTGCTTGAATGAGGTTTTACCCAGTGTAGTTTTTGGTACACAACCTTCATCACAGTTACAGTACTAGTATTGGAGACAGGCTCCCTGGCTAGCACAAAATACCACCATGAAGGACAACGTTTAGGGTCTGGAGTGGTGCAGTTTTTCATGGATCCCTTATATGTATTTAGCTTTTTGGCTGGGGTTTAGCTTTAAAGTAAAAATGCTAATGCAATAGTATAAAAGATTCTTGGTTTAGTGCTCAAGGTTTCTTGGTTTAGTGCTCAAGGTTTCTTGGTTTAGTGCTCAAGGTTTCTTGGGTTTAGTGCTCAAGGTTTCTTGGGTTTAGTGCTCAAGGTTTCTTGGGTTTAGTGCTCAAGGTTTCTTGGGTTTAGTGCTCAAGGTTTCTTGGGTTTAGTGCTCAAGGTTTCTTGGTTTAGTGCTCAAGGTTTCTTGGGTTTAGTGCTCAAGGTTTCTTGGTTTAGTGCTCAAGGTTTCTTGGTTTAGTGCTCAAGGTTTCTTGGGTTTAGTGCTCAAGGTTTCTTGGGTTTAGTGCTCAAGGTTTCTTGGGTTTAGTGCTCAAGGTTTCTTGGGTTTAGTGCTCAAGGTTTCTTGGGTTTAGTGCTCAAGGTTTCTTGGTTTAGTGCTCAAGGTTTCTTGGGTTTAGTGCTCAAGGATTCTTGGGTTTAGTGCTCAAGGTTTCTTGGGTTTAGTGCTCAAGGATTCTTGGGTTTAGTGCTCAAGGTTTCTTAGCTTAGTGCGGAAGGTTCTTGGTATAGTGCCGTTCAGTATGTGGCTTCTGCACTTATTCATGGACTCAATTCCTTTTTAAGATAGTACATAAATGTCAGTTTTATTGATCAGCATCTAGGTAGGCTATGGATAATTGTAGCTAGTCCATGGTCCGTGTTTACCGTAGCCAAGCAATTCTCTACAGCTCTAACAATGTTTTACTAAGCAAATAGCGTTCCTCTATCTGTAGAAAGTGTCCTCTATTCCTGCAGAGGCAGGTGGCTACATTGCGTAACCAACTTCCATGGAGCTAATTACCGACTGGTTGACTGAATGTGACCTTGGTGGTGATTCTCAGACAGCTCCTCACAAGCTGTCCACAGTGCTGCGACATATGGCCTTTGCTAGCTGTTAATGAGCATTTGCTAACCGTCACAAGGGATGCTTTATGGACACTGCTTCATTAACCAATCAAAACATCGTTTGGGAAGGGGAAGAGATATGTGCAAAAAGTATACACCACGTTAAACAGGATTAAAGGCAAACTTGATTTTGAAACCTATGTTCTAGAACACTTCTCCTATCTAAGCTTTCCAAGATCACTTTGTAACACAACTGCAGCCATAAGTTTTTTTCTTCTCATGTGAAGTTTTAAAGGTCATGCAGGTTTTGTTTTGTTAGAAATCTGTCCCATGATTCACTGCTTCTGCATCTGTAATTCCCTTTAAAGAGACCCTGTCACCAATATAAAAAAGTTAAAAGCACAGAAAAATCTATTTTTGTTAAGGCTGTACTCCAGGTATGATCTTTATTGCATACATATATTGGTCCAGCTTGGACCAATGCACGTATGTATACCTCATATTTGAGGGGCTGCTGGGGAAGCTGAGAATTCCTGTAGTAGTTGGTGCTCCTATAGTGATAACCACAATCTTCTGGGTATTGCACACTGGCCACAAGGAGTCTATTGCCACATGCTTGGCACTGCCCCCATTTATAGAACTTTTTGTTTTTCTTCAATTAATACAAGGCGTTCCCTTATTGGAGGTGAAGATTGTGGGGTTTTTGTAGTTTCTCTCTACCTCGTCCAATCAGAGAATTCCTTGTTTTGAAAAAAAATTAATATAAAGGCGTTCTGTGAAAAACATCAGTACACACTTAGGAATGTCTAAAAACTCTCTGTGCTGGCCCACCTCTTTCCCTGCTTTTATGTAGCAGCTGGGAAATACAAGAAAGGCTTTTACAGGTAACCCTCTCTGCCAGCCCCTTGACTGGCTTTGGACCACCCAACAAATTAAATTTGAATTACTAACCATAAGTAATAAAGCCATCCACAACTCAATGCAACATCACTAACCTAGTATCAAAATACCAACCAAAACATTCTCTTTGTTCCTCCCACGTGCTTCTGCTCTCTAGGTCCCTTATCACCTCCTCCCATCCTTGTCTCCAGGACTTTTTCTGATCCTCTCCTATCCTCTGGGACTCCCTACCCCAATCTGTCCGACTATTTCCTACTCTGTCCACTTTTAGAAGATCCTTGAAAATTCTTCTCTCTTTAGAGGAGCCCATCCTGCTTGCACTTGCCACCTGTAATTTCACTTTCTCTATCAACACTTCCCCCCCAGTTATTACCTTTTGTATCCCATGACCCTCCCTTTTAGATTGTAAGCTCCAATGAGCAGTGCACTTTGATTCCTCCTGTATTGAATTGTAGTGTAATTCAACTGGTTGCCCTCATGCTGCAAAGCTCCACACATACCGTTGGCACTATATAAATCCTGTATTATAATAATAATTATGATGTTTGTAGAATTCACCTCTGTAACGTCTCTAAAATTCACCCATTTTCAACAAATGAAACCACCAATCTCCTCATTCACTCCCTCGTTATCTCTTGCCTTGACTATTGCAACTCCCTTCTCATTGGCCTGCCTCTCCATAGGCTATCTCCTTCAGTCTATCATGAATGATGCTGCCAGACTTATCCACCTTACCAACCGCTCAGTGTCTGCCAAGCCTCTCCTCCAATCCCTACACTGGCTTCCAATCACCCAGCAAATTAAATTCAAAATATTCACCACAACATACAAAGCCATTCACAATTCTGACCCGAGCTACATCTACAATCTGGTCTCCAAATATCACCCAAATCGTCCCCTCCGCTCTTCTCAAGACCTCCTACACTCAAGCTCTTCCGTCTCCTCCTCCCATGCTCATCCAGTATTTCTCCAGAGCCTCTCCCATCCTCTGGAACTCGCTACCTCCACCGGTTCGGCTATCCCCTACTCTTGCTACCTTCAGGCGATCTCCTTTTGTACTACCTGCCCCACCCTATTAGATTGTGAGTTCTTCTGAGCAGGGCCCTCTTAATCCTATTGTATTTTATTGTTTGATAACTGTATTGTCTACTTTTTATATTGTAAAGAGCTACGTAAACTGTTGGCCCTATATAAATCCTGTATAATAATAATAATAATAATAATAATAATGTTAAATTCCCATATGAGCTTTCTTTTTATTTATTTTTTGTTGTTGGAATGGTCTTCTTTTAAAAATCACAGCTCCAGAAGAGCTACACTATGGTCATGCTTTACAAGTTCCCGAGTCAGCCGACTCATTGAAAACATTACAGTGCCATCTTACTAAATAAACATGAGCAGCAGTGGCGGCCGGTCCATAAGAGGTGTCTTAAAGTAAAAAAAAAAAAAAAAAAAAAGTTAGTCATATTATCAATTATTTAAAAAGAAATCATTCTATATGTGTGCAGTGCACTGTGAGAGGCGCCGAACAAATAGGTGTTTACTAGGTCTATCAATTTTTAACAAGCATGTGATTATAGCCTGAGGCTCTAATTGGCTTGTTTACATTGTCCTCTACACTCCCACCCCACCCCCCCCCCCCATTTTAGTGAATCAGAATGCGACATTGCATCACTTCCGGTTTCTGGCTTCTTGTCCCGACTAATCAGAAGGCTGAAGATTTGGGACACGGAAGCTGTCGGGTATCAGGGGAGCCAAGACAGCCCAGGCTGGAGGCTCTTTTTGGAGGTAAGGACCTGGAGGAGTTTGTGTCCCTCCAAAAAATGTTATCACCAGCCGCCACTTATGAGCAGACTAAAGTATTTGCACCGACCCACTAAGAGGTCCTTCTAGGCAATCTCCAAATATTTATATCTAATACAGTAACAAAATACAGTATACATCGCTTGTATATCAAGTTAAAATGTATTTAAAAATTTTGCTTGTCTTGCAAAATGCTCTCAAACCAAGTTACTCTCAAAACTAAGGCTTTACTGTATGGAAGCTTGTAAAATGAGAAAGCAGCATTAAAGCGGAGCTCCACCCTAAAGTGGAACTTCTATTCATTGGTACCCTCCCCCCCTCTGGTGCCACAACTGGCACCTTTCAGGGGGGAGGGGGGTGCAGATACCTGTATAGTACAAGTATTTGCACCCACTTCCAGGCATAGATATCCGCAGAATCTGTGGGTATTTACGCCACTTCCTGCGGGTCCCCCGCTGTCTGCTGGGAAACACACGGATCCCAGAGACAGCGGGGACCATCCTTATTGCGCAGCGCGACTCGCGCATGTGCAGTAGGAAACCTTGCGGCTTCACTTCCTGATTCCCATACCGAAAATGGCAGCGGCAGCACCCGAGAGCCGATTGAGAGATCGGCTTCGGGTGCCGACATCGCGGGCGCGCTGGGCGGGTAAGTGTCCTTATTTTAAAAGTCAGCAGCTGCAGTATTTGTAGCTGCTGACTTTTAAAAACAAAAAACGGTGGAACTCCCGCTTTAACATTGTTTTGAAGGTAAACTGTGCTAATCGCCCCAGCCCTGGAATCACACTATACTTATTCTTTCACAGAATAATTACAGTGGGTAAGATTTACATTGTCCTTGGAAAGTGGAAGTCCATGTTCTGCGAAATGTTGATGTTTCGTGTTTATAACACATTGCATCAATGTGATTAGTAAACAGAGATTTGAACTGAAATGCGTTAACAAAAACCAGCTCAATCTTGACAATGGGCTAGGATATGCCGTGATCTCTGTTAGTATAATGTTAAAAGAGGGTGCATTGGAATGAAATGCCAAAAAGCCAACCTGTCAAGTCCAGCAAAGTCTTGCAGTGTTTTGTTTCTCAAATAAAAATTCTGTTTTTAATGCAAATTGTAATTAGATTTTTTTTTCTAGCTGGAAATCGTGCTGGAAAAGTCATGCACGGTCTGTTCTGTTTTCATCTTAGAAGCCCTTGGCAGACTCATAAGCCCCTGAAATGCGTTGGAACATTTTCTTTTAAAATTTGAATAAAAGAATAGAAATGAACATCTTGACTTTTCTTCTCTTGAATTTTGCTCTCCAACGTATTCAAAGCTACAAAAGTCCTCCATTCAGGAGGCCAGCTTATCCAGTTTAAAGCAAACTGTTTTGAAGTCTAAAAACTTTTCAAAAGTCAATCAACTGGCAGTATACTCAATATGAAGCCAAGAGCAAGAACACGGGAACATGACCTCAAACTAGCAGAAGGAAAGTTCAAAAGTAAGAACTACTTAGAAAGTATTATTTTACCGAAAGGTTATTTGAAGCTTGGAATAAACTTCCAGCAGAGGTAGGGAGACAGTCAACAGTAAGTGGATTAAAACATGCTTTGAACAATCAAAGATTTATACTAAAAAATAATAATAATAATAATAATAATAATAATAATATGGGGCAGACTCAATGGACCACTTTTTTTTTTTCTGCTGACCCTCTTCTATTATGCAGTATCACCTTTTACTAACCTTGCCTACAGTAAGCCATATTGTAGCCATATATGGCTCCTGCATTTTGTCGAATGTGACAAAACGCACAGGGTAGAGCTACCACTAGTGATGTCATCACACACTCTGAAACCAGGAAGCGGTCTTCCGATTTCCAGGATTATTTATCTTTACAAGCGCTTATCTTCAAATTATATTGTAAGTGGTCTGTACTTGTTTTAATAAAATGTCCATACGGTTTTAGACTGTGGCTAATGTGGCTCTTCCGGCTTTCTTTTTATGCAGAATGCTTATCCCTTTTAATAGGGTCTAAGTATCAAACGTCTTTTTGATTGGAGAACTTGGAGAAGCAATGGTGTACACCAAGATGATCTTCACTGATTCACTTTCTTTTTGGCACATTTTATATCACTGCTATCTTCTTTGGAACTTACTGATAATCCTTTTGGGACTATTTTTTATTTTATATATATTTATAATGGACAGTTTTTGTTTATTGCTGTTTAGGAGTATATTAATGCGGCATTTCTTTTTTTATTTCACTTGTATACAATTTATTTGTCTTGCCAGCTGCTTATATGCTTTTCAGTGCGATTTCATTTTTGGATTTATTATTATATATAGCTCCTGCATTATGAGAACAGATGGTTCAGGCCTGCACAGCTATGGTAATATGAAATGGCCACACGCAGAGCCTATTTAAATTCTTCCACGTGTGGGACTGTTCTCAGGCGATGACTAGATTTGCAGGTACAATCCAATTGATTATCATTTTTTTTTTTACCAGTTTACAGCATAATGCCCAGTCTATGGAGAGGGACAGGAGAGGCACATACGGGCACCCCCTCATGCCAGCTCATCTTAGGGTGGCAACTAAAAAAAAAAATTAGTCAAGGTTTTCTAACCTAATCATTATTTGCCTTGATGCAGCATCAGCCAGCGGTGCCTGTAGGGTGCCCCAAGACACGGGAATGTTGTCAAGCCAATATAGAATATCTAGAATTACAGGTTTTCATCAGTAAATAAAATAGCTAAAAAAACAAAAAAAAAATCATGACGTACCATGTAAACATAACAAGCTAAATGCTGTCTCTTGTTATCAAACATTAGCTAGGGGCTCAGTTTTAAAGAAATGCAAATGTCACCTATGTGAAGTGAAACCTTTACCCCAGTCATCTGTGCTCTGCAGGGCGGTGAGGCCCATTGTCACACATGCAGCTACTTTTCAGAAGTTGAAGTGTTCATATCCGGGTTTAAAACCATATTGCAAAGAAAAAATAAAGTGGAAAGCAAAGAAAAATGTTGCTTCATCTGTACAAGCTTTCCCCCTAAAGACCAAACTATATGCAAAATATAAAATCACTCAAAATAATAATTTACACCCATGCAAAACACCATATAAAATATACTTATCATATAACCAATACTAACAAATAAATTTAAGAAATTTGGAAAAATATTATAGAGCTGCACGTCTTCCAGCTTAAAAAAGCCAAAGATGTAAAAGGAAAAATTTGAAGGCCAAACCATGCTCATACAAATACAGATATTCAATAAACAATAAAGCAAATGTGTAATAAAGTTCAAGAGTGACACCATAATTCATCTTGATTGAATGAACTGAATTCAATCAAGATAAATTATGGTGTCATTCTTGAAAGTGGATGCCGGTCTGGTGACATGACAAAGGCACAGTCTGACAGTTTCCTTGTGGTGCTACCCCTAATGACGTCAGACGTTGCTGACGAAATGCATTGGACGGGGCTTCCAGAACACATTGTTTAGTTGGAGCGCAGGTGGAGCTCAAGCCAGTGCTTTCAGTTTCCATTTCTATGCCTGAGTCTACTGATACAAAGTGCATGTTTAATTGATTTTTAATAAGATTCCAATTGACTACACTATGAGAGTTAAGCAGGAAGTGGCCACATTTCGATCCATCTATGGCCGTTCCCACTCGAGAGAAGTGGACGACTTCTGTTGAACAGGATTGTTTGAAAATTTTCATTTGATCAGCACCTGCAGCTATTTTCTTTGTATAAATAACAAACATGTCATACCTACCTGCTCTGCACAATGGTTTTGGTCTTGGGGTCTTGGGTGGGGGGAAGCTACATTCAGAAGTTTTTTTAGCTTAATGCTGAGAATGCATTAAGGTAAAAAAAAAAACTTTAGCATTCAGAACCACTTGAATTCCTTTTATGGATCCATGCAGACTGGGCTTAAACAAAAGCTGCTTCTACAGGAGTTGTGCCTGTAGAAGCAGCTCAATGCTATTCTATTTTATTGAAAAGTACATTAAGTTTATGCAAAGAGTCAATATTTAGAGTGTTGACCCTTTTTTTCCAAGACCTCTGCAATTCACCGTGGCATGCTGTCAATCAAATTCTAGGCCACATCCTGACTGATGGCAGCCAATTCTTGCAAAATCAATGCTCGGAGTTTGTCAGAATTTGTGGGGTTATTTTTGTTCATCCGCCTCTTGAGGATTGACCACAAGTTCTCAATGGGATTAAGGTCTGGGGAGTTACCTGGCCATGGACCCAAAATGTTGATGTTTTGTGTCCTACGCCACTTAGTTATCACTTTTGCCTTATGACAAATTGCTCCGTGATGCTGGAAAAGGCATTGTTCGTCACCAAACTGTTCTTGGATGGTTGGGAGAAGTTGCTCTCGGAGGATGTTTTTGTACCATTCTTTATTCGTGGCTGTGTTCTAAGGCAAAATTGTGAGCCCACTCCCTTGGCTGAAAAGAAACCCCACACATGAATGGTCTCAGCATGCTTTACTGTTGGCATGACACAGGACTGATGGTAGCGCTCACCTTTTCTTCTCCAGATAAGGTTTCTTTTCTGGATTCCCCAAAACTTTATAAAAGGGGATTCATCAGAGAAAATGCCTTTAACCCAGTCCTCAGCAGTCCAACCTCTGAATCTTTTACAGAATATCATTTTGTCCCTGGAGAGAAGTGGCTTCTTTGCTGCCCTTCTTGACACCAGGCCATCCTCCAAAGGTCTTCTCCTCACTGTGCGTGCCGATGTATTTATACCTGCCTGCTGCCATTCCTGAGCAAGCTCTGCACTGGTGGTGCCCGGATCCCACAGCTGAATCAACTGTAGGAAACAGTCATGGGGCTTGCTGAACTTTCTTGGGCACCCTGAAGCATTTGTCACAAATGCAGTGGAAATCTTTTTTATATGGGATGAAGTTCATTTTCATGGCAAAAAGGGACTTTGCAATTAATTGCAATCCATCTGATCACTGTTCACTACATTCTGGAGTATATGTAAATTGCCATCATAAAAACTAAGGAAGCAGACATAGTGAAAATTAAGATTTGTGTCATTCTCAAAACTTTTGGCCACGGCTGTACACAAAAAAGTTTTGCATCTCATTTGTATTTTAAAGTGAATGGGTGGTCGTTTACAATCACTTTAACTTTAGGCTAAACAGTGTGGGTGGACAATTTTCTTTTGCCCGCTAATGTACCTCTGACAGCCAACATTGCAGCTGTCAGAATGCTTGAGCAGTGACTGCATCCGACTGCTTTTCAACCGAAAATTTTCCAATCAGCTCCTTCTATTCTCATATAAAAGTATGTCAGGCTGCAGGATTCTGTCAGGGCCACCCACGGCTCACATTTTGTCCGCTTCCTGATAAAAGTCGCCCTGTCTATGACCATCTTGTTTTAATAAAAAAGTAGCTGTCAGTGGTGGCTGGTGATAAACTTTTTTTGGGGGGGGGGGGCAAAGCTCCCCCATGTCCTTACTCACTACTCCACGGTCCCCCCACAATCACCGCTCCAAAGCATGGTCCCCGGACTCACCACGCTGCGGTCGCCAACACTCACTGCGCCATGGCACGCCCCCCCCCCACCATGCCACGGCACGCTCCCCCCCCCACACTAACCACGGCACATTCCCTTCAAGGGTTCCTCAGCTTCTCCACCTGGCCAACTCAATCCGTCTCCTGTCCTGATGGGACCGGAGAAGAAACGGGAATATAATAGTGAATACCAATTTGTTATTGTTACAAGTGGCTTCTCCTCCCAGCCAACTCGATCCGCCTCCAGTCCTGATGGGTCGGGAGAAGACGGGCATACACTAGTGAATATTGATTCGCTATTGTCACACAGCCCAACCTTCCGGCTCTAAATCATGTGCTTGAAAAAAAATAAAAGGTCTGGCACCCTGCATGCAAACGAATGGACCGGCCGTTCACTTTAATACCACCTTCTGTGGAATGTGTTTGGTTGATCTGAGCAGCGCTTCATTTTTTTCCATGCCTTTACACTGGAGGCCCTGGGTAATTTAATGCAAAGCCCCAGCTCAAATACTGTTACAGTGATTTGTATAATGCAGATATAAAATATACATAAGGTACATAGTAGGGCACTTAGCCTAATTTGCAGGGTAGGTCACAGTGCTAATTCAAGGTCATAATCTATCAAGAGGCCTGGACTAGCACCAGGTTCTGCAGAAATGTTTTCAATTTGTTTTTACAGTCAATACACTAGGCTGCGGAGCCACCTCCTCTCTTGAATGAGCTCAGTGTGCAGTTTTTTTTCCCATTGTAATTATATAATGTGTATTATTCTGTCACATTCTTACATAACTTAATGTATAACCGGCTCAAGGTTAAATGCACCTGTGGCTGGGGTTAGGGACACAGATCTGTATCTTATAGTCAAACTTAACCCAACCTTTTTTTTTTTTCAGGGCTGAGCTCTACCTTTCTGGTTTCCCTCTCTGGAGTGTGCTCTATGTACAGTGCTGTGCAACAGTTTTCGGCACGTGTAAAAAAAAAAAAATGCTGTAAATTAAGAATGCTTTCTGAAATAGAAGTGTTAATGGTGAATTTTTATCAAAAAAATGTAATAATGGAAAGTAAACCAACAGAAGAGAAGTCCAAATCAAATCAATATTACACTCATTATCGTACCGATCTCCAGTCCTTCTGCAAACAAACTGCCTCCTGCTACAGCCAGCACAGGACATGGAAACAAAGCTAAACATCTCAATTATGCACAAAAACATAGGGACTGAGGTTCAGAAAAATGACAGCAGGTACTCTGGACTGATAAGTCAAAATTTGGAATATTTGGCTGTAGCAGGAGGCAGTTTATTCGCCAAAGGGCTGGAGAGCGGTGCAATAATGAGTGTCTGCAGGCAACTGTGAAGCATGGTGAAGGTTCCTTGCACGTTTTGAGATGTATTTCTGCAAATGGAGTTGGAGTTTTGATCAGGATCAATGGTGTTCTCAATGCTGAGAAATACAGACAGATACTTATCCATCATGCCATACCATCAGGGAGATGTGAGATTGGCCCTATATTTATTCTGAAGCAGGACAACGAACCAAACATGCAGCCAATGTCATTAAGAACTATTTTCAGTGTAAAGAAGAACAAGGAGTCCTGGAAGTGATGGTTTGGCCCCCACAGAGCCCTTCATTGAGTCTGTCTGGGATTACATTAACCAGTTGCCGACCGCCGCACGCCGATGTACGTCGGTACAATGGCACGGGCAGGCATAAGGACATACATGTACGTCCCTTGCCTCCCGCGGGTCGGGGGCCCGATCGGGCCCCCGCCCGGTGCCTGCGGCGGTCGGTATTCGTACGGGAGCGATCCCGGACGAGGGGACGGCCATTCATTCATGGCCACCCCCTCGCGATCGCTCCCGACGAATAGAAATCCCCGGTGACATCACTTCCTCTCCTGTAATGTAAACACAGGAGAGGAAGTGATGTATTCTCTCCTCCGTGTCGGTATTTTTCGTTCCGACACGGAGGAGAGCGGATCAGTAAGTTGCACCAACACTCACACACACAGTAGAACATGCCAGGCACACTCACACCCCCCCTTTACCCCCCGATCACCCCCCCAATTACCCCTGCCCCCCAGTCACAGTGACACCAATGTCATTTTTTTTTATTTTTTTTTTTTTTTTTTTGCATTGGTGTCATTTGTGACTGTAATAACTGTTAGGGCAGTTAGAGTTAGCCCCCTTTAGTTCTAATGTACCCCCCTAACCCCCCCAATAAAGGTTTAACCCCGTGATCACCCCCCGTCGCCAGTGTCACTAAGGCTGGGTTCACATTGCAGCGGTTTATGAGAACGAATGTGATTCGCACCGCACTGCAGTGCAAATCACATCCGATCTCTGTGCGATTCGAGTTCAGCCATTCGCCGCACCCGCCGCACCCGCCACACCCGCCGCACCCGCCGCAAATTCGCACGGGACCCTTTTTTTGGCCCGCAGCAGAATCGGATCGCATGGGTGTTCACACCATGCGATCCGAGTTTGCAGATCGCACTGCGATATGCGAACTGATCTGGGGGTGTCAGTAACATTTCACTGACACTCCCAGCAGTTCGCATAGGGCAGTGTGAACTGCCGCCGGGAGGCATGCGATGCGGGAACCCGCCGCGGATTCGCGGCGTTTCCGCATCGCTCCAGTGTGAACCCAGCCTAATAAGCGATCATTTTTCTGATCGCCGTATTAGTGTCACAGGTGACGCTAGTTAGGCAGGTAGGTATTTAGGTTCGCCGCAGCTTTTTATAGCGCCAGGGACCCCCATATACTACCGCATAAAGCCCCCTGATTGCCCCCTAGTTAACCCTTTCACCAGTGATCACCATATAACTGTTACAGGTGACGCTGGTTGGTTAGTTATTTTTTTATAGTTTCAGGGCACCCGCCATTTATTACCTAATAAAGGTTTAACCCCCTGATCACCCGGCGGGTGTCATTTGTGACTAATAACTGTTAGGGCAGTTAGGGTTAGCCCCCTTTAGTTCTAAGGTACCCCCCTAACCCCCCCAATAAAGGTTTAACCCCGTGATCACCCCCCGTCGCCAGTGTCACTAAGGCTGGGTTCACATTGCAGCGGTTTATGAGAACGGATGTGATTCGCACCGCACTGCAGTGCAAATCACATCCGATCTCTGTGCGATTCGAGTTCAGCCATTCGCCGCACCCGCCGCACCCGCCGCAAATTCGCACGGGACCCTTTTTTTGGCCCGCAGCAGAATCGGATCGCATGGGTGTTCACACCATGCGATCCGAGTTTGCAGATCGCACTGCGATATGCGAACTGATCTGGGGGTGTCAGTAACATTTCACTGACACTCCCAGAAGTTCGCATAGGGCAGTGTGAACTGCCGCCGGGAGGCATGCGATGCGGGAACCCGCCGCGCATTCGTGGCGTTCCCGCATCGCTCCAGTGTGAACCCAGCCTAATAAGCGATCGTTTTTCTGATCGCCGTATTAGTGTCACAGGTGACGCTAGTTAGGCAGGTAGGTATTTAGGTTCGCTGCAGCTTTTTATAGCGCCAGGGACCCCCATATACTACCGCATAAAGCCCCCTAATTGCCCCCTAGTTAACCCTTTCACCAGTGATCACCATATAACTGTTACAGGTGACGCTGGTTGGTTAGTTATTTTTTTATAGTTTCAGGGCACCCGCCATTTATTACCTAGTCTCACTAGTGTACCCCTAAATTTAGGGGTGTCTACTTTCCAAAATGGGGTCATTTGGGGGGGGGGGTTTGTGCCATCTTGGCATTTTATGGCCTTCAAAACTGTAACGCCCTTAGAAAGCCTGAAGGCGGTGCTTGGTTTTCGGGGCCCCGTACGCGGCTAGGCTCCCAAAAAGTCCCACATATGTGGTATCCCCATACTCAGGAGAAGCAGCAGAATTTATTTTGGGGTGTCATTTCACATATGCCCATGGCATGCGTGAGCAATATATCATTTAGTGACAACTTTGTGAAAAAAAAAAAAAAAAAAAAAAGTTTGTAATTTTCCCGCAACTTGTGGCAAAATATAAAATATTCCATGGACTCAACATGCCTCTCAGCAAATAGCTTGGGGTGTCTACTTTCTAAAATGGGGTCATTTGTGGGGGTTTTGTGCCATCTTGGCATTTTATGGCCTTCAAAACTGTAATAGGTAGTGAGGAGTGAAATCAAAAAATTACGCCCTTAGAAAGCCTGAAGGCGGTGCTTGGTTTTCGGGGCCCCGTACGCGGCTAGGCTCCCAAAAAGTCCCACATATGTGGTATCCCCGTACTCAGGAGAAGCAGCAGAATTTATTTTGGGGTGTCATTTCACATATGCCCATGGCATGCATGAGCAATATATCATTTAGTGACAACTTTGTTAAAAAAAAAAAAAAAAAAAAAAGTTTGTAATTTTCCCGCAACTTGTGGCAAAATATAAAATATTCCATGAACTCAACATGCCTCTCAGCAAATAGCTTGGGGTGTCTACTTTCTAAAATGGGGTCATTTGTGGGGGTTTTGTGCCATCTTGGCATTTTATGGCCTTCAAAACTGTAATAGGTAGTGAGAAGTGAACTCAAAAATTTACGCCCTTAGAAAGCCTGAAGGCGGTGCTTGGTTTTCGGGGCCCCGTACGCGGCTAGGCTCCCAAAAAGTCCCACATATGTGGTATCCCCATACTCAGGAGAAGCAGCAGAATTTATTTTGGGGTGTCATTTCACATACGCCCATAGCATGTGTGAGCAATATATCATTTAGTGACAACTTTGTGTAAAAAAAAAAAAAAATTTTTTTTTTTGTCATTATTCAATCGCTTGAGGCAAAAAAATAAAATATTCAATGGGCTCAACATGCCTCTTATCAATTTCCTTAGGGGGTCTACTTTCCAAAATGGGGTCATTTGGGGGGGTTTTGTACTGCCCTGCCATTTTAGCACCTCAAGAAATGAGATAGGCAGTCGTAAACTAAAAGCTGCGTAAATTCCAGAAAACGTACCTTAGTTTGTAGATGTGACAACTTTTGCGCAAACCAATAAATATACAATTATTGACTTTTTTTTTACCAAAGACATGTGGCTGAATACATTTTGGCCTAAATGTATGACTAAAATTGAGTTTATTGGATTTTTCTAATAACAAAAAGTAGAAAATATCATTTTTTTTCAAAATTTGCGGTCTTTTTACGTTTATATCGCAAAAAATAAAAATCGCAGAGGCAATCAAATACCATCAAAAGAAAGCTCTATTTGTGGGAAGAAAAGGACGCAAATTTTGTTTGGGTACAACATTGCATGACCGCGCAATTACCAGTTAAAGCAGCGCAGTGCCAAAGTGTAAAAAGACCTCTGGTCATTTACCAGCAAAATGGTCCGGTCTGAAAGTGGTTAAGAGACAGAAGGATTTGAGACAGCCTACATCCACAGAAGATCTCTGGTTAGTTCTCCAAGATGAACCTACCTGCCAAGCTCCTTTAAAAACTGTATGCAAGTGTACCTAGAAGAATTGAAGAATCAATGCTGTTTTGATGGCAAACTACTAATTGCTTTCCATTTTTTTTAATTGATAAAAATACTATTAACACTTTTATTTCTAAAAGCACTCTTCAAAGCATTTTATCACCTGCCTAAAACTTTTGCACAGTACTGTATTTTCCATTGGATGACCCTGATGACACCATAATAATGTAAGTGGGTCCAATCCACTAGTGCAGGGGTCTCCAAACATTCTAAACAAAGGGCTATTTTTCTGTGCTTTCGATTTTAGGGAGACTGGGCTATGGCCAGCGGAAGTACAAAATGGCCCAGTGTCAGTGGGAGTAGAAAATATCTAAGGCTTGGTGGTTAGAGAGAGAGAATATAAAATTACATTGCACTTGTGGTCAGTAGGAGGGGGAATAGTGCCCATTGTTGGTATTAGTGGGAGCTATATTGCACTTTTGGTGTCAGCAGAAGGAATAGTGCTCCGTTGTCGGTGTCAGGAAGAGTAGGAACAGTGCCCTACCATTGCTGTCAGTGGGAGGAATAGTGCCGTTGTTGGTGTCAGTGGGAGAAATAGTTCCCTGTTGTTGGTGTCAGTGGAAGAAATAGTGACCCATCATTAGTGTCAATGGGAAAAGTAGTCCCCTTGTCATTTAAATCAGTGGGAAGAATAGTGCCCCATCTTTGGTGTCAGTGGTAGGAATTTTGTATTCTTGTTTAGATCAGTGGGAGAAATTAGTTCTCCATCTTTGGTGTCAGCAGGAGAATAGTTATGGTTTCTGGAGCTGAAGGGCGCAGTTCTTGTGGCCACCAACAAGTGTCTTTCGGCTGATCCCAGTAATTAGACTCCACCCGATGCTGGCTGCTGGGAAGGTATATAACACCTCCCTTGATCTGCATCCTTGCTTCAGTGCTTTGCCCGTTTGCCACATACCTGCTTGCTGATTATCCTGATCCCTGCCTTATACAGTATCATGTAACCCCAGCTCTGCTCCCCTATGTCCCCAGCCCCATTCCTGGTTATGCCCTGTTTATCCGGGGCTTCCCCTTTGCTTGTACATATTGTAGTATAGTTAATGTGCTAGTTAGGTTGTTTGCCACTTTGGTCATATATACTGTTCCCATATATATCAGTTTGCCTTGTACACGGTTTGCTATTATTGGATGGGGTTTTTGTTTCACTACTAATAAATCTTACTTTAATCCCAATTCTGATTCCAGTTTCTTAAGTACATTTTCAGTGATCTGGTCATCCCTGCTGCTGGATACCAGCATTCAGTAACCCTTACACATTGTTTATATCAGTGAAAGAAATGATGCCCCATTGTTGGTAACAGTGGAAGAAATCATGGTCTCCTATTGGTGTCAGTAGGAATAGTGCATCCCTGTTGGTGTCAGTGGAAGGAATAATGCATCATTGTTGATGTCACTGGAAGGATTAGTGCCTCGTATCAGTGGGAAGAATACCTCCCCAAGGGTCAGACACAGACAAAGATCTGGCCCGAGGGCCACAGTTTTGGAAAGCACTACGCAAGCAGATCCTCAAACACTGCAGATTAGAGAACCAGCGAGCTCACCTAAATTTGGGCACTGGCTGTAATATCAAGACTGAGGGGCAGCAGTTGTCTTTGCTATGGTCATGACTAGCAAGAAAGACTTGGCAAGGCTACAAACCCCAAACTCTCTAATATGTCTCTATGGACCTTACTTTGTGCACTGGTGCACAGTTATGTTGGAACAGGAAGGGGCCATCCCCAAACTGTTCCCACAAAGTTGGGAGCATGAAATGGTCCAAATGTCTTGGTATGCTGACGCCTTAAGAGTTCCCTTCGCTGAAACTAAGGGGCCAAGCCCAACCCCTGAAAAACAACCCCACACCATAATTCCCCCCCCCCCAAATTATTTGGACCAGTGCACAAAGCAAGGTCTACAATGAGCGAGTTTGGGGTGGAGGAACTTGACTGGCCTGCACAGGGTCCTGACCTCAACCCAATATAAAACCTTTAGGATGAATTAAAGAGAAGACTGCAAGCCAGGCCTTCTTGTCCACATCAGTGCCTGATCTCACAAATGCGCTTCTGAAAAAATGGTTAAACATTCCCACAGACACCCTCCCAAACCTTGTGGACGGCCTTCCCAGAAGAATTGAAGCTGTTATAGCTGCAAAGGGTGGGCCAACGCAATATTGAACCCTACGGACTAAGGCTGGGATGTCATTAAAGGTCATGTAAAGGCAGACGCCCCAATACTTTTGGTAATATAGAGTGTGTATGTATATGTATATGTGTATATATATATATATATATATATATATATATACACATATATATATACATACATACATACATACATACATACACACACACACACACACACACTATATTACCCCTGCTGTATCATACATATTGGACAAACAACTTGCTGCTTATACATGTATCCTTTGGTTGGTTTGCGGTAAATTTCCACTGACGACGACCTTCTCAATTTTATCACAGGTTTTCAGGACATAGATAAGCTGTATTCTCAAAGACAAAAATGTTACTACAACATGGTCAGACTCAATGATCTGATGTCACTCGTTGTCAAGGAATTCTGAGGAAGTATCCTCAGTAAAGTTATTTTCTTCTAGAGAACTTGTGGGCTGAATTTTTACCGATGTCACTGTTTTCTAAAGAAAAAAAAAATCAGCTAGACGGCAAATAGGCTGAGTGAGGTCCCCAAGGTCAATGTTTCAAAGAGAACGAAAGCTGGCCATACACTGCTCAAATGTAAGCAAAACCCTGCTGTCACAGCTGAAATTTAAGCAATGACCCTGCTGGAAAATTGTCAGCCCAACAACGCACGCATCCAATCAGATGCAGGCACTATTCAAGTACTGTCAGCCGGAACTGCTGGTGGTCAGAATACAATAGCCTGGCAGGGGGCATTCAACTAAGGGCACTGTTAGCATGGATGAAGGAATCGGTTACAGACAACTATAGAAATTACTAGACACAGTCTCTTTGAGGCCAGTGGTTCCTAGAGAACTTATAGGTTGCATCATCAGTGATATCACCGATTCCTAGAGAACTTATATGCTCGTTGTTGTCACCACTTTCTTGGAGAGCTTATAGGCATATTGACACCACCACTTCCTAGATATTTCACAGGCTCAATAATGTCATCACCACTTCCTACAGAACCTATAGGCTTGATGAGGTCACTGTTTCCTAGAGAACTTATTGGCTTTGTTGTCACTACTTTCTAGAGAACTTATAGGTTTAATGAGGTCAATGCTTCCTAGAGAACTTATAGACCCATTGATGTCACTGCTTCCTACAGAATTTATAGGCTCATTGATGTCACCACTTCCCAGGGAACTTATAGGTTTGTATAGGTCACCACTTTCTAGAGAAGGTGTAGACTTGTGGAGGTCATGGCCTCCTAGAGAACCTAAAGGCTCGTTGAAGTCACTGCTTCATACATAATTCATAGGCTCACTATGGTCACCGCTTCCTAGAGAACTCACAGGCTTATTGATGCCACCACTTCCTTTAGGCTTGCAGAGGTTACCACTCCTTTGACAGCTTATAGGCTTGTGGAGGTAACCGCTTCCTAGAGAACTCACTGATGTCACTGTTCCCTAGAAAATTCATAGGTTCAATGGTGTTACCAGGTACTAGACTCGTTGATGTTCCTGCTCTCTAGAACATTCACAGGCTCATTGATGTCATTATTTCCTAGATAATATATAGGCTCAGTGATGTCACCACTTCCTAGAGAACTTATAGGCTCATTGATGTCACTCCTCCCTAGAGAGCTTACAGGTTGCATTGTCTGTGAGGTCACTGGTCTTTTAAGAAATGTATTGGAAGAATCCTCAGTAATGTATCTGCAATATAGAGAACTGACCAGCTGTGGTCTCAGCCAGTATTTTCTAGAGAAATAGTGAGCTTCATTATCTGTAATCATGCCAACCCCTGATAACCAGCATTATTCATAGCAATACAGCCTGAGTCAATGTTATGTAGTTGCTCAGCACTTGGAAAATTATAGATCTCAAATTACCTCCGGAGACAACCAACAGACTTTCCTTCTTTTCTTTCTCAAAACGTGTGGCCATCTCTTCCTGCGATGCTTCTTCCTCTTCTCTTTCTTCTTGGAGTTTCTTCATTCTCTCCATCAAAACTTCTATTTCACTTTCATAGTCGGCATTCTGCAAGTCAGAGAGCATAATGGATGTCTATCATTCTGCTAGAGACAATTTTAGCAGATATAAAATCAGCACCACTATGGCATTCTTTCATGTTTTGGTTGTTAGGTTTTCAATATATGCAATTTTATATAAGGATTAGGATTGAAGGTTTTCTTATATGTATGAAATTATATATATATATATATATATATATATATATATATATATATATATATATATATATATATATATATATATATATATATACATACATACACACATATATACACACACACACACGTAATTTTTTTAATTATTATTAATTTTTTTTTAGTTTTGGATTGTGATAAAGATTTACTCCAAGAAGGTAAAATCAAACGATGTTTAAAATATATGTTGAAATTGCCTGGTTTCCTGCTGGTTGCAGCAAGTCAGATCAATAGGAATATATGGGCAGTTGAGGGTTAAGCGCCGTGAGAGGCAGCTTACAAATACTGGTGCGCCGTAGTTTGTGGCCACACCCTCAGGCCAAGTCGTAATGGTGAAACCCGCCAGTGCAGGACCATATTGGGTCCGGAAGTGACGTTAGCATGTTGTCGGAAGTGGCAAGCACTGCTACCGAGTCTAACAGCAAGGGGTGAGATGTCGTTGCATACATCCTGCGGTTTCCCGATTTTATCTGCTTATGTTTAGGCTTTGTAAGTGTGATTTTAAGGGGAAGGTTTTTTTTTTTTACCAATAAATGGTTTGAACGGGATTATGCTTTGGAGTACTGCTTTGTATTTTGAACCACCCATGCGAGGTATTGCCGCGATCGGTAGAGCGAGAGCAATAATTCTAGCCCTAGACCTCTTCTATAACGCAAAAGATGCAACCTATAGAATTTTTTAAATGTCGCTTATGGAGATTTTTGAGGGTAAAAGTTTGACGCTATTCCACAAGCGGCGTAATTTTGAAGCGTGACATGTTGGGTATCAATTTACTCGGCGTAACATGATCTTTCACAATGTAAAAAAAATTGGGCTAATTTTACTGTTGTCTTATTTTTTTATTCAAAAAGGTGAATTTTTTCCTAAAAAAGTGCGCTTGTAAGACAGAAACAGCGCTCCATTATTCAGAACCATAAGGATGTCCCAAAGCAGTGCCAAACATGAGAGGTGGGACAACGAAAAATCCCAAGGCTAACACAAGAGCCAACCAGGTAACAGGAGCTCAACACAGAAACTGGGGCCCAACTTGAACAATACCCCTTCAAGAGGGAATAGACAGCAGCCTGCAACACCTTGCGACCAAAAGAAGCATCCTCAGATGCCAGCACAGCCACGTCGTAGAATTTTGTGAAAGTGCACACCGACGACCAAGTGGCCGCCTTGCAAACCAGCGCAGCTGATGCCTGATGATGGAAGGCCCAAGAAGCAATAAGCAGCCAAGTAGAATGTGCCGTAACAGGGAAAGAAGGAACCCAACCCCTCATAGAATAGACCAGAGTCATCATCTGTCTTATCCATCTAGAGAGTTCACAGAAGAAGTAGACAGCCCCCTTTTTGGCCCATCCATGATCAAAAACAGTGAATCCAATGTCCGAAAAAGGCCCTGTGACTGCCAAATACACCCGAATCGCCCGAACACATCCAAGGCATGCAAGGTAAATCCCTTAGGACATTTTGGCCTGGGACACAGGGAAGGCAATACAACATCCTTAATCAAAAAGAATCAGAGGCGGGAACCACGGACAAGGGCGAAGAACCACTTCATCTTTGTGGATCACCAGGTAAGGAGTATGACATGGTAACGCCTATAGTTCCGACACTCTGCAAGCAGAGGTGATAGCAACCAAATAAGCCACCTTCTGGGAAAGAGCAAGCAGAAGAACTGCCCTAATATTTTCAACGGGAGGCTCCTGTAGAACCGAACGCACCAAGAGTAGATTCCACAGAGGTAGAACCGAATGCACCGGTGGGGGCAGATGTCAAACCCCTTAATTAAGAGTACGCACCAGGGAGTGCGAGACAAGGGGACGCCGAAGAAAACCACCTCGGCGGATACTGATGGTACTCAAGGCCAAGTTCTGTTCAACCCCCCCCCACCCCCCCGTGAAGGAAGGTCGAGGTCGAAATCTGAGCCACCGAGAAAGAACAAGGGTAAATGGCAAGCGCCTCACACCAGGATATATATGCTATCCATGTCCGGTGGTAAATCTTCCCCACGGAAGGCTTCCTAGCCTTCAGCAGCGCCATAACTTCAGCACCTGGCTTATAACAGCCAGGCCTTCAAAAACCAGCAACTGAAGCAGAATGGAAGATCGGCCCTTGGGACAGTAGAACCTCTCTGAGAGGCAGTGGCCAAGGGACTCCAGTGACCAAGCGCACCAGGTCGGCGTACCAAGACCAACCCGGGCCCACTAGAATGACCGGTATCCCTTTGGCCTTGATCCTGCGCAAAAGCTGGGGCAGAATCTTGAGGAGGAGAGGCATAGATCTGAAAATTTACCGGCCCACGGGGCCACCAGAGGAGCCGTGACCTTGCCAGAAACCTCAGTACCGTTCCGTTAAGCGGGGGCCCCAACAGGTCTACCTCAGGAGTACCCCATGGAAGACAGACGATGAAACATGTCCTGGTGAAGGGAGCACCCTGTGGACCAACACTAGCCGACTGAGGCAACCGCTTGCCATTTTTCCACTCCTAGAATGCATACGGCGGAAAGGGCCAGAACAAGGCGTTCTGCCCACTGGAGGATGCTCTCCGAAGTCGACCTCCATGATTCATACATAGTCTGCTTGCTCGAAGTCCCAGGATATCGATCGGCAGTCTGGATTCCTCCAGCGTCCAGGACACCTCCCCACCCTGACAGACTGGCATTGGTGGTGACCACTGTCCAATACAAGGGGAGAAAGGAGGTGCCCTGCTGAAATCTCGGAAGGCAAAGCCACCAGACCAGGGACCCCCGGTTTTCTGGCTCAGCCGAATCTGACAGCCCAGAGACCTCGGCCATTTTACGCCAGGACTTCACTTGAAAGGAGCTTGTATGGAACTGTGCAAATGGAACCGCCTCAAAAGGTAAATACCATCAGGCCCAACACCCACATGCAGGACCACAGGGAGGCCCACCTGCGAGACAACAGTAGTTGAAACGCAGCATGCAACTTGTGGAGTTTGTCCAGAGGAAGAAACACTCTGGCCAGAGATGAAAACAGAGTCAGGCCCAGATAATCCAATTATCAGAGCGGACTTCAGGTAGTACAGAAGCCAACTGAAAACTGAGGTCTGTATAGCAAGCTACGTCACCCCTCAGGGTAGCCAAGGTCTCTGCTCGCAGAGGAAGATCCAAGCAATCCAGGACTGCAATCCCCCCACTTACGTAACCACACCAGAACTGGAGCCAACACCTTTGTGAGTACGCGAGGGGTGGAGGCGAGATCAAATGTCAACACCGCAAGCTAAAAATGCTCTTTTCCCACAGTAAAACAGAGGAAGTGTCTTTGTTGGGCATATATTGGAATACGTAAATAAGTATCCCTGATGTTGACATAAGCCTGAGTCCCCATGAAGAAGGGACGCCAAAACCATGCGGATGAACTCCATTCTGTACCCACTGAAACCAGGACAAGCACACCCTGAAGCAACAGGGCTTGCACAGCCCCAAGGAGGGAAAACTGCCAGCAGTCCGGTAACAGACGCCAATTGGAAGGAAAAAAAAAACCCTTTCCATGGTTCAAGGCTGAAAAACTAGGACATAGGTGAGGGCGCGCCTTTATGCTGAAGGGGCCTTAAAAAATAATAATAAATTAATAAATAAATATTATATTCAACTTTTTAATATATATATGCACACATACATACACGCACACACACACACACACATATATTTAAAAATGTATTTAAAGAGGCATTCTACCCATATAAAAGTCAGCAGCTACAAAAAGTGTAGCTGCTGACTTTTAATAATTGGACACTCACCTGTCCCATGGTCCACCGATGCGGGCGTATGAAGCCCCACTCCTCTCCCTCCCTTCCCCCTCGGTGCTGGCATTGTGACTGTGCACGCATTGAGCATGTGCGAGCCATGCTGTGATTGGCCAGGCAATCTTCTGGGACCTGTGACGTGTCCGAGAAGTTTGCACGGAAGGAGGGGGGGAGAGGTGAACTTCCTACTGGCTCCGTGGAGCCCCGGGAGAAAGTGGGAGCAAGAGGGTATCCGCCCCCCCCAAAAAAATGACATGCCAAATGTGGGATGTTAGGGGGTCACCTTCACTTAAAGTGAAAGTTTCATTTTTGTAATTACACACACACACACATATATAATGTAATTTTTTTTTTTTTACCCACACTTACACTTTAAAATATGGTCATATTGTGCAGGGCTTAGCCCTCAAACACTTTTATACTCGGCCTCTAGGAATTTTCCTTAATAGCTTCTCTGCTGGAAGTAAAGTAAATAAAACATCCAGAATACCCCAAGCTGATGTTACAAGTTTTGTTTATAGCGGAGGAGCGATCCTTCCTGCTATTGTTTCTTGGAGGACAGCAGATATAATAGAAGGATTTGGTGATAAGGAAAGCAAACACAGCTCATCCATTCCCCTACTGACCTCAGTGCTGTTACTTGTCAGGCTTGTGTTCTCTATACTGTTGTCGTTGGCAAAATCGCAAACGCAAAGCTTGTTTTTCACCACCAAGTGCAGCCCATTTGGAGGATCGGGGCCTCTGTCGGGGTTGATGCCACTGCCGAACACGAAACTTGCCAATGCGTGGTAGTGAGCCAGCAGTACCACCGCATGCACCAGCTCAGCCAGCGACCAATTGTTCTCTCCCGTCTTCACCAATTTCTGTGAAAGATGGAATGAAACTGGAGTAAATACATGTCATATATATCCAAATTTTATAGTGCTGCCAAAGGAATTAAAAATCATCACCCTCTTTATACAAAATATCCCAAAAGTAAATTCCCTGGCGGGCTTATTTGAGTTTTTAAAGTTGCTTAAATTTACGAACCGAAAATATAACAGAGCTGAAGAAGAAGCTTGATGTGTGAAATGTGTTGAGACTCTTGTTAATATTTAACTAAAGTGATGATCCTGCACTAATTGAGACACACACGATATTAGCAAAAGTATTGGGGCGCCTGCCTTTACACATAAACTTTAATGACATCCCAGTCTTAGTCTGTAGGGGCTATGGGAATGTTTGACCATTCTTCCAGAAGCACATTTGTGAGGTCAGGCACCGATGTGGACGTGAAGGCCTCTGTGCAGGCCAGTTAAGTTCCTCCCCCCCAAACTCGCTCATCCATGTCTTTATGGGCCTTGCTTTATGCACTGGTGCACAGTCAGGTTGGATCAGGAAGGGGCCATCCCCAAACTGTTCCCACAAAGTTGGGAGCATAAAATTGTCCAAAATGTCTTGGTATGCTGATGCCTTAAGAGTTCCCTTCACTGGAACTAAGGGGCCAAGCCCAACTCCTGAAAAACAATCCCGCACCATAATCCCCCCTCAACCAAATGATTTGGACCAGTGCACAAAGCAAGGACCATAAAGGCACGGAGCAGCAAGTTTGGGGTGGAGGAAATTGATTGGCCTGCACAGTCCTGACCTCAACATGATAGAACACCTTTGGGATGAATTAGAGCGGAGACTGCGAGCCAGGCCTTCTCGTCCAACCTCAGTGCCTGACCTCATAAATGTAATTCTGGAAGAACAGTCAAACATTCCCGTAGACACACTCCTAAACCTTGTGAACAGCCATCCCAGAAGAGTTGAAGCTGTTATAGCTGCAAAGGGTGGGCCAACTCAATACTAAACCCTACAGACCAAGACTGGCATGCAAATTACAGTTCATGTGCCTGTAAAGGCAGGTGTCCCAATACTTTTGGTAATATAGTGTATTCTGTACAGACTATGGGGCTACTTGGCTAAGGGGGTAGCCTCGCCAAACATGAGACATATTTGTTGTATTTTTGGATTATCTTATTCTGATGGAAGAAGTACTGACTTGTGCATATTTGAAAATGTATAATTAAATACGATTATATTTTACATTGTGGAGTCTTAAGTAAATGTAGGCACCTGAAAACCCCAGTAAGCCCACTCAGGCATTTACATTCAGATACACGTCATATATAAATCCAATAACTAAAGGAAGAAATATGGGCCGAGCTTTCACATCACAGGTCCTAAACAAGAAGTCTTCTCTTGAGAAAAGGCAGAGCCATGAAAATCGTTTGTTGCAGATCTGCACCAAGGACTGCCGAGTTAAACACATTTACAACCTAGGGGGCGGTTCACACCACAAAAACTCACTCCACATGCGTTTCTGCATGCACATTTTTGATGCATTTCAGTGCATTTTTTTCCCTCTTGCTTTTTATTTTTTCCCCAAGCTTTCCTGGGACTTTTTTTATGTAATGCGTTCCGGTGCTTTTTTTGATGCATTTAGATATGTTTCAGCATGTTGCGGTGCGTTCCCGTACAGTTCTGTGCAGAAAGAATGCTGCATGTTCTACTTTTTTTCTACACTGGAATCAACTGACTGCACTGATGCAACTATTGCCATTGGAACCCATATAATCTACTGTCCATGTGTTTTTGTTGAAGAAAAAACGCACTGGGCTACATTTGGTGTGACTTGGCCCTCAGATGTGTTCTGCTGTGTTTTTGGTGCGTTTTTCTGCATTGCAGTACAGTTCTGTGCATTCTGCATGTTCTACTTTTATTTTCCTGCACTGGAACACACTGAAACTGACTGCACTGCTGTGAACTAAGCCATTGGAACCCCAATAATCTACTGGTCATGCGCTTTTGATGCAGAAAAAAAACGCACTGGAGTGCATTTGGTGTGACCTGACCGTCAAGCTGATTATCTCACAGCTGTTTTGGGCTTGTTTGTCCTCCAAGGTATGGATACCACGGCATGCCTAGAATAGGGGTTGGGAAGCAATTATATTTACAACCAAGCATAAAATAATGATGTAGGACAAAGAAAACTGGCCAATCAGGTGGCAGCTGAACTTACTCTTTTTCCATCTGGATCAATTTGAATCATTGGTGTTTAAAGCATGGGCAACAAAGAACAAGTGCCCCATCATTGGTGTCAGTGGGAGGAACAGTGCCCCATCATTGGTGTCAGTGGGAGGAATAGTGCCCCATCATTGGTGTCCGTGGGAGGCATAGTGCCCCATCATTGGTGTCCGTGGGAGGCATAGTGCCCCATCATTGGTGTCCGTGGGAGGCATAGTGCCCCATCATTGGTGTTCGTGGGAGGAATAGTGCCCCAAGGGCCAGATAAAGACCAAAAAAAATTCACATCCACCCCCGGACCGCAGTTTGGAGACCCCTGCTTTAGACGCATTAGAAAAAGGGGCAAAATTAAATGTTTTCTTAAAACACTGAAAATGAAAGCAGTGGGAGCCAGATGGAGTGGGGGTAAGGTAAGCAACACAGCCTACTCAGCGCACCCTAAATCTATTTATCCCTTTCAGTGTGGGGCCCCACCACAAGGATCGATGTTGTGTAATTCCTGAAGCTTGGCTTTAAAGATGACCTCTGAGAAAGCAGCCAAATACACAGATTAGACACATAAGGAGGAGGTTATACTTGGAAAAAGGATTTGCACTTCTGTCCATCCAGTCATGAGATTTGCACAGCCCCATCACACAGGTCAGCCAGGAGGATACTACTACTTTATCTGTTACGTTGGTGTCACCTCTCCACCCCCAGCCTGTTTGGCAGTTACGTCAGGATTGAAATTTGGACAGTTCAGCAGGGATCGGCTGAATTGTGATCCATGTGTGGGCAGGCTGGTTGTAGAGAAGTTGATATACCGATCGACTGGTGTACAACCAGCCTGTCGAATTTTCCCTGCTTGATCAGCACCGCCGGCTATAGTTGGCAATGCTGATCAGTGTATTCTGACCGAGGGAAATTTCCCCCACTGTCACAATTAAAACATTTTAGCGGGGAGGATTTCCCCATCCACATCAAATGTCTGGATGGGAGAATTTAGACTTTTCTTTGTAAAAAATAAATTAAAAAAACACTAAATTTGCATAAAAGCTGTCTCTGGTTGATGACATCGTATAGTCAGATGAGGTCATTCTTCCAATTCTATAAATTTTTTGAGGAGTAAGATAAGTTTGATGAATATACAGTTGAATTTGCTTATTATTAATAGAGGGAGAAACTCCCATGTGTGAGGAGCGAATCCTTCGCCATTTCTCCTCCGTCACACCAGGGAGCACATCCCGCCATCTCTCTCTTAAAGTGGTATACCATTTAGTTTAGCCCTCAACAGCTGGGAACATAAAACAGATATTAAACCTTTTGGTCCCTTCGACCGCAATATACCTATTAATGGATATTTAGCTACTTTAAGGTCTTGACGTCCAAACTGGGCCTGAACCATGTGTCTTAACTGTAAATATGTATAGAAAAATGTATGAGGTATACCATATTGTTGGCTCAAGTTTTCAAATGTTCGCTATCAGGAAATGCTCTTGGATGTTCTAAAGAGGGGTTATACCACATGGGGGTCTCTGGGGTGGTATCTCCACAGCCCATTATTTTTTTTTGGATCTCTCTCCATACTGCTCTGGCCAATGTGACTACAGGTATCTTTACTCTAGGCAAGCTGGTAGCCTTGGCTTCCTATCCAATTATTAGGTTCTCGACCTATAGTATCTCTAATAAATATCTTTCCTTTACATTCCTATGCTCTTGCGTCCCCCATGTCCTTAGATGTTTCAGTTGTCTTGCTAAATATAGATAGATATCCAGAAGTGCAAATCCAGCATCCATCTTTGGTCTTTATAATGTTGTTAACTTCAGCTTGCATCTGCCCTTAGCCCAAGTGAATCTTATGAATTAGAAGTGTAACTTTTGGAATAGAAGTTTTGGAAGGGTTACTGGGGAATGCAAAAAAAAAAAAAAAAATATATATATATATATATATATATATATATATATATATATATATATAAACACTCCGGCAATATAATCAATTTAATGAATCCAACTCTTCCTGCTACTGATATAGATAGTTTCTTCCATACTGCCAACTTTTCCCTAATATAGTTGCTGAAACTTTAAGTCGCACATATATGAACAGTTATCATTGGAAAGCATGGGGAACGACTTGTCATGCAACTTTGATGTCCACAAGTGTGAATGGAGCCTTAATCAACTTCTGTGTTTTACACTTTGCACACTTTTGTCCCATGCAAATTGTAGCAGATATGAAAGCCTGAGTCCCTGGCATGTTCACACACCTGTATGTGCTCTTTTGTGATTAGCCAAGGCCTGTGTGCAAGAAGCTTGTTGATTTCGTTAAGGTTTTTCAGCCGCTGTGGCACATACTCCAGGCCATTCAGCCATTCCGATGATCCCCCTGTGTTCAAGAACTCGTCCACGTGCATATTTATCAAGTACGCACACTGATGTCGTGCTGCAGCCTACGAGGGAAAAATACAACCATGACAGTTAAAGCTTTATAGATTTATATACAAAGATATGATAATGAGAATGAAATAAAAGGAACCCTCCTACTCACTATTAAAGTAAATACACACCAATCAGCTATACCTTTATGACCATCCAATTAATATTTAGTAGGCCCCCTTTTTGCTGCCAGAACAGGCCTGACTCTTCGAGGCATGGCCTCCTGTAGACCTCTGAGGGCGTGCTGTGGTTATCAGGAATCAAGCTGTCAGTAGCAGATCCTTTCGGTCCCATAGGTTGCAAGGTGGGGTGCTTTTTTCTGCTTCCAACATATCAATATCAGGGACAACATGTTAACCTGCTGCCTAATATATCCCACCAACTTTCAAATGCTATTGTAATGAGATAATCAAGGTTATTCACATAAACTTATCAGTGGTCATATAGTTATGGCTGATCAGTGTAAATAATTCACAAACAAGACAACGAACGTGTATTCAAATTACCGTATATACTCGAGTATAAGCCGAGATTTTCAGCCTCTTTTTTGAGGCTGAAAGTGCCCCCCTCGGCTTATACTCGAGTCATCGCTGTCTGCCCGCTCGATCAGCGTGTCGAGCAGACAGACAGCGGCCATTCTACTATTCAAAAGCCGCGCCTCCGTCTCCGCCTTCGCCTGTGATAGGCGGAACACTGAATTTCCCAGCAGCCTGTGTTCCGCCTATCACGGACATCGTATCATCCTCGTACTACGGACGAGGATGATACGACGTCAGTGATAGGCGGAACACAGGCTGCTGGGAAATTCAGTGTTCCGCCTATCACAGGCGAAGGAGGAGGCGCGGCTTTTGAATTTTACAATGGCCGCCGAAGAGGGCACGGGACGGAGGCAAGGCAAGGCAAGGCACGGCACGGGACGGGACGGAGGCAAGGCAAGGCAAGGCACGACACGACGGCAAGGCACGGCACGGCACGGGACGGCACGGGACGGAACGGAGGCAAGGAGGCAAGGCACGGGACGGAGGCTCGGGACAAAGGTAGGCTGGACACACACACACACACACACACACACACACACACACACACACACACACACACACACACACACACAGATGGATACACACACACACAGGGATGGGTGGATGGATGGAGACACACACAGGGATGGGTGGATGGATGGAGACACACACACACAGGGATGGATGGATGGATGGAGACACACACACACACACAGGGATGGATGGATGGAGACACACACACACAGGGATGGATGGATGGATGGACACACACACACACAGGGATGGATGGACGGACACACAGGGATGGACGGACACACAGGGATGGACGGACACACAGGGAAGGACGGACACACACACAGGGATGGACAGGCATGTCTCACCCTCGGCTTATACACGAGTCAATAAGTTTGCCAGTTTTTTTGGGGGTAAATTGGGGGCCTCGGCTTATATTCGGGTCGGCCTATACTCGAGTATATACGGTAAACCACTGTGATCACACCAAACATCCACCATTCAAAGTACAATGGCACTTTTAAAACAATCACTGTACTTTTACAAGACATTGGTTTACATCACACATTGCTTCCATGACATAGGTCTGTGATTATGGCTCTTATGGCACTGGAGGTTATACACTATATTGTCAAAAGTATTGGGATACCTGCCTTTACGCACATGAACTTTAATGGCATCCCAGTCTAAGGCCTGATTCACACTTATGCATTTTTAGTGCTTTTTCCATTTTGCAGACTTGCACTACAGAATGTGTTCCTTAGCAAACCATGGTAAATGGACTGTAGTGCAAATCTGCAAAACACAAAAAGCACTAAAAAATGCATAGGTGTGAATCAAGCCTAAAGCCTCGTACACACAATCCGATTGGTGGAAGGGGATTGAGTGATGACAGACTATTTGCCTAAAATCCAACCATTAGTACGCTCCAAAGACAATTGTTGTCCAACTTTCGGTCAACAAATGTTGGATGGCAGGCTAGTAAATTTTCGGTAGACAGCAGTCAGTTGTCAGATTTTCCTATAGTGTGTACACAAGCCCATCACACAAAAGTCCAAAGTACAAACGCGCATTGCTCAAAAGCAAGGACAAGCCGGAAGCGGTCGGTCTTGTAAACTAGCGCTCGTAATGGAGAAATAACATTAGTGACGCAGCAAATTATGAAATGTCGAAATGCAGCGCACATTCTCTTCTTCTTTAATGGGATAATAATGAAGCTGCTTTGCTGGTGATACTGATGGTTATGGCAAACGTATTTGAAAAGGCTTTTTTTTTTCTAGTGATATCAAGATTATTATTATTATGCTCGTCGGTGTAATTTTTGGGCAAGTTACCACAACACTATTATCCTGTCGTTTTTAAGATCAAAGATACAACTATGTTGGTGTTCCTTGTTAATTTTACATTTATATATTTTTTTAAATGTAACTGCCTACACCCAAACTGTCATTTGAAGTAAAACACATAGCCAAGTATTATTCTACCCAATGTTTTTATTGTGCATTTAAAAAACAAAACAAATTAAATTTGCCATCTAAATACAAAGAACTTAACCAAAAAGTGCATTCTATGCATACAAAAATATAATAAATAAAATCTTTATTCAACAAAACAAACAAAGAAAATAATAATTTGTAAAGGGGGTAGGGGTGCAAATCCCCAGACCAGTGGGCTTGTTGGGGGTCTTGTGGCTGGTATTGCTACTGACCGCCATGCTGCTGTGGGGGATGGGGTGGCTGTGGAGGTGGTGGATGTGGAGCCACAAAATCACACAGGTGTGTGTTTTCAGCAATTTGGCCCCTCACCCCCTTGTTAAGGAGCTGCAGGATGAGTTCCTCACACCTGCTCCTCTGCTCACCATCCATCTGCCCTAATTTTTTGGCAGTCAGCACGGCAAATCCCTCAAGCTCATCTATCTGTCCGGAAGGCAGTAGTGGCCTGGCTGAGGAACGCAGCTGTGGCCTCCTCCAGATTCCGGCTCTTAGAAAAGACTTCTGACCCCATAATTTTTCATTCTTGTTCAAATCATTTTTAGGCACTACTGTCTATTGATATGGAAACCACCTTGTTAAGGCAGAAATATTTGAACAATAACCTCTAGTTATCATCATTGTATTTTTGGATATAAATATGTTCAACAATGCTATAGCTGGGTTCCTCCACATCTTCATCCTGTGCAGCAGGACCTGTGTGGACCACAGGAGCTGTGCCCTCAGCAGATGTCAAAGGGAGTGTAGACAGCCATGGCCTGTGTTGTCTGGTTGATCAAAAACTGCAGGCTGTGGTAATACCACAGCCTGGGGACATATAGGTCATCTGCTGCTTCTCCAGATTTCTCTGAATCAAGGACATTGTTAAGCTCCCTTTTAAAAGTACCCCTCAGGTTGGAAAATTTGTTCTCGACATAGTTGATGTCTGTCCTGGGGTACAAAGGCTTCACCAATTCGAGCAGTTACTCCAAGGCTGCATTCCGCAATATTTTATTGGAGTAATCTCGACTCTTGACCTTCCAAAGACAGGGGCAGCTCCCAGTACAGGTCAATGAATTGTGGTATAAAATCAGGCGCTGTAAATGTATCCGTCATGATAAATCATATGCTGCCTGCAAGACAGAACACAAGACAAACCATAATGTCTGGCTTAACTCATAAGCTGGTCCCAATATAAGCCTCAATCTAAGCAGTATAGGCCACTATCCACCTATGTCCCAAATTCCAATTGTCCCTTCGTTTTAAGGCTCCTTTCGTGTGTTGGAGATGGTTCCTCCTCCACTCCAAGATCATTCCTACGGCCGTTCCATCGACCATGCATCCTGGCTTTATATACACTGAGCATGCATGAAACTCCGCTCAGTGCGTCATGACGCTGGGGCGTGACCATCTCTCTTCTGCATGTGACACACACGGCAGAACATTCGGGAGGGACAACATTGTGGATTCCAGGCAGCTCTGTGGTGGTGGAGCTCATAGGAGGCACAAAGCAAACCCCAAGAGCAAGGGTGAGATAGTGGCGATGGTGCACATCCTAGAGAAGCACGATTACGACTGCAAGCTGCGCAATTAGGAAAGGCCCAACAGCTGAAAGGACCTTATTTTGGAGAAGGTCATCGCTGTTTTGCATTGCGAATTTTCGGTGGAACGATCAAAGGACCAAATCGAAAAAACGAGGGTCTGATCTCAAACACTGAACAAGACCAGATGGAGTACATACACCAGATCATAAAAAAGTAAGCAATATTTGTATCTAACCAATATGGATATGTGAAAATTAGCTGTCTGTATATGTTCTTTATACAAGTAGCTTGAGAGAATTCTATCTAATGTTTTCTAAAATCTTTGTATAACTTGGTATTCTAAATATGAAGGTAAATATAAAGCAGATATGAACATTCTTATTTTCTCCTATTTTTGGACATTTCTTTATTTTTGGATCAAATTTATTTCTCTTCTTTCAACAGGGAGGCAAAAAAAAAAAAAAAAAAAGGAGGCTACAGCCAAGCCACCACAAGGGATGAAGGGGGGCTACCCCCGCTCGGGCCACAACAGGGGAGGCAACAAGACCATCTTCCCCACAAAAACGTAAGTGCCAACTTCAAACACACTCATTTAGCCACCAACAGTGGTGTTTCTAGGTGGGCCAAAGGCCATGGCCTTAGGGCAGAACTTAAGGAGTCAAGAACACTTCCTGGTTGCTGCCTGGCTCATCAGTGCCCATTAATACAGCCTTGCCAGTGTAGACATGGGTATAGGAGAGGCCCCAGGGATCACAGTCACACAGAGTCACGCCTGGTAGAATGATCATCATATATCACCTATCCCATAGGAGACAAGAGGGGTGGGGGGCAACCACTGTACTTTTTCAATGTTGCCACTTGTCCAGTGTTTGCCCTCTGTAAAATGACATCACCTTCCCTTTTCTATGCATTTTTCACAGAAAAACAACCAGAGTGCAGCATGGTGGAGTCCACTAGTCAGGAGTAAACATTGACATCAGACCAAGTGCAAGGTTCGTCAACTAATGTAGAAAAATGGATGCTAGAGACAGATGGGACTTGGGGTGGCTTAATGAATGGTTTATTGTTTCTTTTTAGAGGAAAGTGAGGTGAGCTAACCCAGGATGTTTGTTTGGAGCCATGAAATCCCCTGACGCGAGTCAGACTGAGGGCCAAAGTGACCCAGAAGAGGAAGAAAGTGTTCGGGAGCCTCTTGTTTGCGCAAGTATTCTTGGAATCTGCTTTCAAATGTGTATACACGTTGAGTGTTTAGATGTCAAAACAAAACACACTCCACACATTAGCAAAATATGGTGGAAGGCGGTGTAGGTGTCTGAAGGGCAAGCATGCTGCAAGCAACAATATACTGGTTAGGTAAGTATTTTCGGAATTTGACTAATACCTTAAACTTATACCATAAACTCACTATGTAGGACCTCAGCCACTTGACCATTGTTCCCTTAATACTTTTTACTCTTCTTACAATGTCATGATCTTCCACAATGCACTATTGGCAGAATGAGTGCAGATATGTTGCATTGTTTGAAGGATCTGGAGCAAATCGAGGAGGTTGCCATTGCTTTACAGCGAAGAATCCGAGATTTTGTGGACATGCTTGCCGGGTCTGAAGTTTCTTGTTCCACTTGTTGGCTCCTGTTTGCCCGTTAAATATTGACCATGTTTTTATGATTTTGAAATGTGAAAGTTTAGGGACAGAACTCAGTGTTTCTTCCACTACACTCCTCTATGTGCACCACCAGGTCCTGTTTTCTGAATTTTCCTCAGTGTAAAAACGACTGTGCGAATTACTAACAGTGAAAATGACAACATCACGTGCCAAATTCAACAAATATAGAAAACATGACCTGGGTTTGGATCTTGAGAAGGAGGTGTTATGAAACACTGCCATAACTAATGTGAATTGGAATGTTTCTGTGTTTTGAAGAATAGCAAAGCCCAAATTTGAAGATGCCCACAAATTGTGTCTTAACATTTGTATTTCCCTCATGACCCCATACCTAAAATGTGTGTATTCCCATACATCTATTTTGCTAAAGCCCCAAAATACACAGTGTGTCAACATTTGCTATCTCCCATCACTGGGTATCAATGGACGCGTTTTGGGGGTGCAACCCCTTCCTCATAACTAAAGTAGGTCAGATCACTTTACATTACCAAATTCGAACTTTGGAAGTTCCTGAGTGTATGTGTATCTAATGTTTTCTAACATGCCTATTTAGCCTCAAAAAAAGAGAAATAATGCAAAACGTACATGTTATACACCAAGATGTTGGTTTGTTTTAAAACCTTAAAAACGCACATGTGAATGTGCTTTGAGTAAAATGTTGTTTACTAAACAATGTGTGGCTTATTTTTTCAATGCTCAATACCAGTGTATTTGTTAAGTTAGTTACAGTGACAATGTTCACTTAAATGTGGCCAACTCCAGCAAATTGTATGCCTCCAAAAAATTAAAGTTGAAAAGGCATAATGTTTTTGAACTTTATGCAATAGATCCATTATTAACCAAAACATTGTGTGTTTGTAGCAGACCCACATCACACCATAATAGTTAGCTGAAGATCTTGTCACCTCATGTAGCAAATAAGGAACGTTTGCACCATTATAGCAAGTGTCGAAAACAAAGGCCATTTGTGAAAACATTAGACAGATAAGAAACACAGACAACAGTAGTTCAAATTAAATATGAGTTTAGGATCAAAAAATATATATTATTCCTGATCAGCTACAATTTGCTGCCAAGCCACTGCCCTTCTACCCACAAAATAATCCAAGTATTTTTGCCATAGATCTCTGGCATTTTGGGAGAGCAATCCAGCACGGGCCTTTACTAGAGCCATCATTCGTGCCCACAGACGGCCGAGCTGCAGCCCCTTCAGCTGGGCCTGTGACTGCAGGGTCCATGTTAGTTGGCACTGAGGCAAGGTAGCTGCCAGCAATCCTCCTTAAAAAATATAGAGTCTACAGCAGCACAGTACCACATGGTTTATTTTGTACAGTGCCAGGTTAATTGGTGTTAAAAAACAGCCTGAACCGACTGGAAAGGATGCCAAAGGCGGTTTCGACCACCCTTCTGGCACGAGAGAGCCTGTAATTAAATATTCTCTGCTCTAGGGTGAGGTTCCTCATAGGAAACAGCTTCATAAGATGTTCCCCCAGAGCAAAGGCCTCATCTGAAACAAAAACAAAAATTAAGGCCCTCAACATTCTCCTCAGCAGGTGGCAAATTTAAGGTGCCATTCTGGAGAACTCTGTCTGCATAATGACTCCTCCATCATTGTTTCGGCCGTTCTTCCCAACATCAAGATACAAAAAAGCATATGTGGCAGACCCTACAGCTAGCAGGACTATGCTGCAAAAGCCCTTATAATTGAAATAATATGAGCCAGAGTTGGGTGGTGGGACAATCCAGACACGTTTTCTATCAATAGCACCGCCACAGTTAGGAAAATCCCACTGATGATGGAACTGTGCTGCAACGTCCTGCCATTGCTGTGGGTTGGAAGGAAACTGTGGATTAAAAAAAAAAAGAAATTACTACTTCTGCACATAACATTGCAAGAAGTTGACACAAACATGCTTGTCCAACATAAGGATAAAACTTAAATGAGTATTTAAAGACCAACGTGTAAGGTCAACTGATTCCTCACTCTGGCGGCCCATTATAAAAATGTTATGGTGGGGGGAGGTAATGGGTAGATGTTTTGGACAGATAACCCTCGCCACTTCCATGAAAGCTGTTTGCAGAAATAATGTGTGATACTTTGGGCAGCCCCTCCTTACTTACACTATTGGCAGCCCAGTGGACAGGTAAGAAGTGTCATAATCTAAAACTAGGGATACTCACTGTCCAAATTACAGCACATTTGGACATTCTGAAAAAAAAACAACTATATAATAGGAGACAAAAACTTTCTACGTTACAATTTGAAGGTAATCAGGCAGGCCCTTGCACTACATGGTTTGTTAAATTAAGACAGAAATATGAACACAAAAGAGGGATAGCGTGTATGGGTTTTGCAAAGTCAGCAGATAGAGTATTTGTATCTGTTGACTTAGCATTTTTGAGGGGGGGGGGGGGGGGTTCAAAATTAGTTTGTGACACAAAAATCGGGCCTCTTGCACTCTGCCTGAATTTGAAGACAACAAGAACATATGGACACATTTTAGGGGTTGTTTAGGGTAAGCCCAAAAATGTGTATGGGCCCAGGATAGCATGCTGGGGAGGTTATTGAAGGAAAATATGCATGTAGGCCAAAAAAGGAGCAGGAAAAGGTTACAGCGTGCATGAGGACAAGTAGGACATAGCATATTCCAATACTGATTATGGAATCAACAAATTAATACAAAACATTAATACATAGAATGTGATCTTAAAGGTAAAAACTAACCCGAATATAGTACTTCTGCAGGACTTGAATAATGGCTGAGCAGGTGTCTGGAATAATGAGTCCCATAGCCTGGGAGGAGATCCCAGTGGTAAACTTGAGGTCCTGGAGACTTCTTCCCGTTGCCAAGTACCGCAAGGTGTCTACGAGCCTTTGCTCTGGAGTAATGGCAAGCTTCATGCATGTATTCTGCTTCTTAATATAGGGGGTCACCAATGCCAAGAGTTGGTGAAAGCAGGTGTCTGTCATCTAGAGATAATTCCAAAAATCATCCAGGCTATTCTCCCGAAGCTCCCGCAGCAAAGGCATATGACATAATTGGTCACGATTAAGCAACCAATTTTTGTTCCAATAACTCCTCCTCCTCCTGTTCCTGGACTGGACTTGGGTCAAAGCAATAACTCCAAGCCCAATAATAGCATGTTCTCTCCTCCGATTCCAGAACATGGCTGTTTGACGAACGGCCATTCAGAAACAAACTGAAAAGCATGAACTGAAAAGTGCGAAGCAACACTCAAACTTCTACTAACACACAATTAGCAGAAGGAGCCCAAAGGGTGGCCTGACAATTGAGCTTCCTCTTTATCGTCTTGTAGTAAGTCACCGTGTTCGTGTTTGTTGGCCGACAATTGTGTACCGTTCGTATGCAATTTCCTGGCACGCGCCCTTCGGACAAAAGTCTGATGCTCTGTTGACCAACAATCCGGTCGTGTCTACGAGGCTTTAGTCTATAGGGTTCAATATTGAGTTGGCCCGTCCTTTGCAGCTATAATAGCTTCAACTCTTCTGGGAAGGCTGTCCACAAGGTTTAGGAGTGTGTATGGGAATGTTTGATCATTCTTCCAGAAGAGCATTTGTGAGGTCAGGCACTAATGTGGACAAGAAAGCCTGGCTCACAGTCTCCGCTCTACTTCATCCCAAAGGTGTCCTATCGGGTTAAGTTCAGGACTTTGCTTTGTGCACTGGTCCAGATCATTTGGTTGAAGGGGGATTATGGTGTGGGGTTGTTTTTCAGGGGTTAGGCTTGGTCCCCTTAGTTCCAGTGAAGGGAACTCTTAAGGTGTCAGCATACCAAGACATTTTGGACAATTTCACATGCCCAACATTGTGGGAACAGTTTGGGAGTGGCCCCTTCCTGTTCCAACATGACTGCACATCATGCACAAAGCAAGGTCCATAAAGACACGGATGAACAAGTTTGGGGTGGAGGAACTTGACTGGCCTGCACAGGGTCCGAATCTCAACCCGAACAAACAACTTTGGGATGAATTTGAGTGGAGACTTCGAGCCAGGCCTTCTCGTCCATCATCAATGCCTGACCTCACAAATGCGCTTCTGGAAGAATGGTCAAACATTCCCATAGACACACTCCTAAACCTTGTGGACAGCCTTCCAAGAAGAGTTGAAGCTGTTATAGCTGCAAAGGGTGGGCCAACTCCATAATGAATTCTTCGGACTTAGACTGGGATGCCATTAAAGTTCATGTGCATGTAAAGCCAGGTGTCCTAATACTTTTGACAATATAGTGTATCTGTAAAGTCCCTTGTGTTTTAAGCTATCTATCAGAGCCACACTCTAAGGTAACAAATTGTAAAAGATATAGCAAGGAACAAAATAACCAAATGAATCTTACATAAAAAAAATAAATAAATGGCTAGCTGTTATGTGTCATCACTATTTCTACTCTTGTTTTAACCACCCCTACCAGTTTCAAAAGGCTATGAAAACTGTGACTTTATCTTTCTCTACATGTGCTCTTTCCAGAAAAAAAACTGTTTGTTATCATGCAAAGCTTACATAAGGCATTCATAATAGCGCATTCAAGTCAGAGTAATTTTATTTTTTTTTTCAAAACCTGTGATCAGTCTGAGCAACAGAGATTCATGTTTATAGAGAAGCCCAATCAAGGGACTGGCTGTATGCTCCCATGCCGGTAAGTTAGGCTGTGGGAGAGTATGACCCGGTTGGTCCTAGCAACAGGGATAAATGGTAGAAAATGAGAGAAAGGAGGATTTGGAGAAAGAGGCAATAGAGAACTAGAGAGAAGAGAGAAACAAGAAAGAAACTGGGGTATGATAGATTGTAGAACTGGAGAGGGGGAGAGGGAACTGGAAAAAGCAAAGAGAAACCAGAGAGAGAGGTGAGAGAGAAACTGGAGACAAAAGAAAACATGAAAAATTAGAGAGAAACTGGAGAGATGACAGAGGAACTGGGGAGAGGGGAAAGGAACTGGAGCAACCAGAGAGAACTGGAGAGGAGCTGGAAACATGAGAGGGAAACTGGCGGGACGAGAGAGGAGCTGGCGGGACAACAGAGGAACTGGAAAGATGAGGGAAACTGGTGGGATGAGAGAGGAGTTGGCTGGGCGACAGAGGAGCTGGCAGGACGACAGAGGAGCTGGCAGGACGACAGAGGAGCTGGCAGGACGACAGAGGAGCTGAAAACATGAGAAAGAACCAAACACATGACAGGTAAACTGGTGAGATGAGAGAGGATCTAGAGAGAAAAGAGAGGATCTAGAGAGAAAAGAGAGGATCTAGAGAGAAAAGAGAGGATCTAGAGAGAAAAGAGGGAAACTGGAGAGAAAAGAGGAACTGGAGAGAAAAGAGAGGAAGTGGAGAGAAAAGAGAGGAACTGGAGAGAAAAAAAGAGAGAACCTTGGGTATGAGCGAGATTGTGGAAGGACTGGTTTGGACGGAAAAAGAGAATGGGATAGGGGGGGAAGAAAAAAACTAGAAAGCGAGAACTGGAGATTGAAGTAATATACAGGAAATAAGGAAGGGGAAAATAAAAAGAAGTGGAAAAAATGATAAAGAACTGGAAACATGAGGGGAAAACTGGAGGGACGAAAGAGGAGCTGGCTGGATGAGAGAGGAACTGGAGAGAAAAGAGAGCGGAACTGGAAAGAAGAGAGAGAAACTGGAGAGAAAAGAGAGGATCTAGAGAGAAAAGAGAGGATCTAGAGAGAAAAGAGAGGATCTAGAGAGAAAAGAGGATCTAGAGAGAAAAAAGAGGGAAACTGGAGAGAAAAGAGGAACTGGAGAGAAAAGAGAGGAACTGGAGAGAAAAGAGAGGAACTGGAGAGAAAAAAGAGAGAACCTTGGGTATGAGCGAGATTGTGGAAGGACTGGTTTGGACGGAGAAAGAGAATGGGATAGGGGGGGAAGAAAAAAACTAGAAAGCGAGAACTGGAGATTGAAGTAATATACAGGAAATAAGGAAGGGGAAAATAAAAAGAAAAGGAAAAGTGTGACGGTATGTATAAACTTTGCTATCCATAGCTAATCTCTACCTGTGATTCAATTTTTTTTCCATTTATAACAACCTAAACATTGAACAATATATCAAGTATTGTGTGTAAATAATAAAAACTTTGTGATAAAAATCAATCTCAAACATGATGAATATAAAACAGAAAATGTACTGGGTAGGAACTAGCCGCTACCACTTTTGAGACAAGTGAAGAATGTGAACTTTTGATGACTCAACAATGTGATCTTGTAATCCGTTTTTGGCTTTCCAGTCTGGCTGCTTAACCACTTCCCGACCGCCGCACGACGATGTACGTCGACAGCATGGCACGGGCAGGCATATGGGCGTACCTGTACGTCCCTGCCTTCCCGCGGGTCGGGGGCCCGATCGGGCCCCCGCCCGGTGCCTGCGGCGGTCGGTATTCGTGCGGGAGCGATCCCGGACGAGGGGGCGGCCATTCGTTCATGGCCACCCCCTCGCGATCGCTCCCGACGAATAGGAATCGTTCGTGACATCACTTCCTCTCCTGTAATGTAAACACAGGAGAGGAAGTGATGTAATCTCTCCTCCGTGTCGGTATTTTTCGTTCCGACACCGAGGAGAGAGGATCGGTGAGTTGCACCAACACGTCACTACACAGTAGAACATGCCAGGCACACTCACACCCCCCCGATCACCCCCCCAATTACCCCTGCCCCCCAGTCACAGTGACACCAATGTCATTTTTTTTTTTTTTTTTTGCATTGGTGTCATTTGTGACTGTAATAACTGTTAGGGCAGTTAGGGTTAGCCCCCTTTAGTTCTAATGTACCCCCCTAACCCCCCCAATAAAGGTTTAACCCCGTGATCACCCCCCGTCGCCAGTGTTACTAAGGCTGGGTTCACATTGCAGCGGTTTATGAGAACGAATGTGATTCGCACCACACTGCAGTGCAAATCACATCCGATCTCTGTGCGATTCGAGTTCAGCCATTCGCCGCACCCGCCGCAAATTCGCACGGGACCCTTTTTTTGGCCCGCAGCAGAATCGGATCGCATGGGTGTTCACACCATGCGATCCGAGTTTGCAGATCGCACTGCGATATGCGAACTGATCTGGGGGTGTCATTAACATTTCACTGACACTCCCAGCAGTTCGCATAGGGCAGTGTGAACTGCCGCCGGGAGGCATGCGATGCGGGAACCCGCCGCGGATTCGTGGCGTTCCCGCATCGCTCCAGTGTGAACCCAGCCTAATAAGCGATCATTTTTCTGATCGCCGTATTAGTGTCACAGGTGACGCTAGTTAGGCAGGTAGGTATTTAGGTACGCCGCAGCTTTTTATAGCGCCAGGGACCCCCATATACTACCGCATAAAGCCCCGATTGCCCCCTAGTTAACCCTTTCAACAGTGATGCACCTTATAACTGTTACAGGTGACGCTGGTTGGTTAGTTATTTTTTTATAGTTTCAGGGCACCCGCCATTTATTACCTAATAAAGGTTTCACCCCCTGATCACCCGGCGGGTGTCATTTGTGACTGTAATAACTGTTAGGGCAGTTAGGGTTAGCCCCCTTTAGTTCTAAGGTACCCCCATAACCCCCCAATAAAGGTTTAACCCCGTGATCACCCCCCGTCGCCAGTGTCACTAAGGCTGGGTTCACATTGCAGCGGTTTATGAGAACGAATGCGATTCGCACCGCACTGCAGTGCAAATCACATCCGATCTCTGTGCGATTCGAGTTCAGCTATACAGATAGTATGGCTGAATTCGTGTCGCACCCGCCGCACCCGGCGCAAACTCGCACGGGACCCTTTTTTTGGTCCGCAGCAGAATCGGATCGCATGGGTGTTCACACCATGCGATCCAAGTTTGCAGATCGCACTGCGATATGCGAACTGATCTGGGGGTGTCATTAACATTTCACTGACACTCCCAGCAGTTCGCTTAGGGCAGTGTGAACTGCCGCCGGGAGGCATGCGATGCGGGAACCCGCCGCGGATTCGTGGCGTTCCCGCATCGCTCCAGTGTGAACCCAGCCTAATAAGCGATCGTTTTTCTGATCGCTGTATTAGTGTCACAGGTGACGCTAGTTAGGCAGGTAAGTATTTAGGTTCGGCGCAGCTTTTTATAGCGCCAGGGACCCCCATATACTACCGCATAAAGCCCCCTGATTGCCCCCTAGTTAACCCTTTCACCAGTGATCACCATATAATGGTTACAGGTGACGCTGGTTGGTTAGTTATTTTTTTATAGTTTCAGGGCACCCGCCATTTATTACCTAGTCTCACTAGTGTACCCCTAAATTTAGGGGTGTCTACTTTCCAAAATGGGGTCATTTGGGGGGGGTTTGTGCCATCTTGGCATTTTATGGCCTTCAAAACTGTAACGCCCTTAGAAAGCCTGAAGGCGGTGCTTGGTTTTCGGGGCCCCGTACGCGGCTAGGCTCCCAAAAAGTCCCACATATGTGGTATCCCCGTACTCAGGAGAAGCAGCAGAATTTATTTTGGGGTGTCATTTCACATATGCCCATGGCATGCGTGAGCAATATATCATTTAGTGACAACTTTGTGAAAAAAAAAAAAAGTTTGTAATTTTCCCGCAACTTGTGGCAAAATATAAAATATTCCATGGACTCAACATGCCTCTCAGCAAATAGCTTGGGGTGTCTACTTTCTAAAAGGGGGTCATTTGTGGGGTTTTGTGCCATCTTGGCATTTTATGGCCTTCAAAACTGTAATAGGTAGTGAGAAGTGAACTCAAAAATTTACGCCCCTAGAAAGCCTGAAGGCGGTGCTTGGTTTTTGGGGCCCCGTACGCGGCTAGGCTCCCAAAAAGTCCCACATATGTGGTATCCCCGTACTCAGGAGAAGCAGCAGAATTTATTTTGGGGTGTCATTTCACATATGCCCATAGCATGTGTGAGCAATATATCATTTAGTGACAACTTTGTGTAAAAAAAAAAAAAATATTTTTTTTTTGTCATTATTCAATCGCTTGAGGCAAAAAAATAAAATATTCAATGGGCTCAACATGCCTCTTATCAATTTCCTTAGGGGGTCTACTTTCCAAAATGGGGTCATTTGGGGGGGTTTTGTACTGCCCTGCCATTTTAGCACCTCAAGAAATGAGATAGGCAGTCGTAAACTAAAAGCTGCGTAAATTCCAGAAAACGTACCTTAGTTTGTAGATGTGACAACTTTTGCGCAAACCAATAAATATACAATTATTGACTTTTTTTTTACCAAAGACATGTGGCTGAATACATTTTGGCCTAAATGTATGACTAAAATTGAGTTTATTGGATTTTTCTAATAACAAAAAGTAGAAAATATCATTTTTTTTCAAAATTTGCGGTCTTTTTACGTTTATATCGCAAAAAATAAAAATCGCAGAGGCAATCAAATACCATCAAAAGAAAGCTCTATTTGTGGGAAGAAAAGGACGCAAATTTTGTTTGGGTACAACATTGCATGACCGCGCAATTACCAGTTAAAGCAGCGCAGTGCCAAAGTGTAAAAAGACCTCTGGTCATTTACCAGCAAAATGGTCCGGTCTGAAAGTGGTTAACATCCGAGTTCCAGCCTCACGGTTACCTGCACGATTCCCTGGATTTGTTCTTGGAGCTCTTTGGATTCCCTGGATTTGTTCTTGGAGCTCTTTGGATTCCCTGGATTTGTTCTTGGAGCTCTTTGGATTCCCTGGATTTGTTCTTGGAGCTCTTTGGATTCCCTGGATTTGTTCTTGGAGCTCTTTGGATTCCCTGGATTTGTTCTTGGAGCTCTCTGGATTCCCTGGATTGTTTTGGAAATCTGCTGATCGGGCTATACTCACTTGATTGACTCGCTGACATTTGAGTCCACTATTCCAGTAAGAGTGTATACCCCTTATCTCGGGTGGAGGACACACTATCCTTGATGCTCTACATGGCTGCTGAGGCCTTTCTACCCCACTTCTGAGCAACAACTTTTTGTGGTGGACTCCATATAGGTTTACCATAGGATTGTTTCACATTTGGGACGTTCTCACCTGTGTTTCTACTCATTATATACATGTTCGGTTTTATATTCATTATATTTGGGATTGATTTTTATCAAAGTTTTTATTATTTACACACAATATTTGATATATCGTTCAATGTTTATGTTTATGGCTTTATATTTTTAGCACTACATTTTCCACTGATCTTTTGCATTGCATTTTTGTCATATTCTTATGTAGCAGCTGTTCAATTTTCTTCAGTAATTGAGTTAGCGCAGTAATATCCCCTATCATTAAACCCTTAAGTGGATCCTAATGCCAGAGGGCGGGATGGATTTCCTGATCCTATGAATGCTGTAATTGGCCATCAGTGGTCACATGGCCTATTCTTGCAGGCTCCCAATTATAAACAGAGTCTAGGAACTGTGCATGACAGCTCGGTCACTGTGCTGGGAGTGCACCATTCGGCATGCTCTCTGCACAGAAACCTCAGCTCCCATGGACACATATGCACATATGGTGTGCACATATGCGTTACATTGTCGACAAAAGGTTTAATAAACAAGTTAGCTTTTTCAAAGGGTTAAGGGTCTAAGTAGTTACAAGTAGATTGTTACAGTGCAACACATTTTGTTTATTATACAGCAACTTGAAATGCAATAAATCATTTTATAAAATTCAGCTTTATTAAAGGATGTAAAAATGTATATTATAATAAAGCAAAAAAAAAAAAGTAAAACATGTTAAATAAATACTTGCCATGATAGCAATGTAGTGTCTGTAATGATAAGGCAGGGGTCCGTCCATACGTAGCATATAAAACTGCGTGCGGAGGAATGATTCCAGATATTGTGGGTGGAGGCTCATGACTCGTGTGATGTTATCCAGGCGGCCGGACGTGCTGTACTCTTCCACCAATCGGTTAACAAGCGTAACCACATCATTGCTTTGGCCAAACTGAATGAGAGAGAAGAACACTTAAGACATTTCCTAACACAAGCAGTCCCCATAACCTCCAGAACTACATAGAAAAAAAAAATAGTCACATTCAGCAGATTCCTTCCTGAGGCCTATGCTGCTAGTGGACAACTATCACCCTTGTATACAATATAACAGAATCGTGGATGGTAGAAAAACAGAAAATGAACCTTATCAAATCTGATAATTCTGATCACATTTTCAAATATAACGCCGATACAGAAATTCTGACATTAACGGTTATAGCAATAGTGTGTTTCTAAAACCTAGAGGGTTGCTTAAATGCAAATGAGCTGATTTATTAAAGGATTTACTTAGAATAATTTCCTGTCTGTATCTCTACTTCCTGAAAGTACATCTAATGCCGCGTACACACGACCGGACTTTCCGGCAGACTAGGTCCGACGGTCTTCCCGACTGATTTTCGGCAGAGTTCTGACGGACTTTCCGAACGAACAGACTTGGCCACAAAGTCAGTTCGTTTTGAATGTGATAACGTAAGACGGGACTAAAAAAAAGGAAGTTCAATAGCCAGTAGCCAATGGCTGCCCTTGCGTCGTATTTGGTCTGTCGGACCAGCATACAGACGAGCGGTTTTCCCGATAGGAATGGAGTCCATCGGACAGATTTGAAACATGTTCTATTTCTAGGTCCGTCGGATTTGTAAAACCAAAAATGTTCGGATTAGCCCACACACGGTCGGATTGTCCGACTGACTGATTCCGACGGACCTAGTCTGCCGGAAAGTCCGGACATGTGTACGTGGCATAAAGCTAAAACTTATATATTTTTTTTAGCTTTGGATAGAGTATTACAGAATTAAAACAGCTGTCAGCCTTTATTTGCGGTTGTCTTTGTCCTATTGATTCACTTCCTGTTCCAGAGACACAACAGGAAGTTAGAGGATATCTCTTCAAAGTGAAGGGAAATTAACTTTGAGTGCCACCAGAACATGTGTCCATATTACAAGATTTCTTTTCTGTTCCTGTTCCAATGGCAAATGTACATTTGTTGATTTTTTTTCCATGATTATGGTCACAAGGATAACTAGAGAGGGACACAGACTGAAATAAAAGCTCATCCACAGTCTATCCAAAGCCTAAAAGAAATGTTTTGGTTTTAGGGCCAGTTCACACCAGATACAGTTCCATTTTTTTCTGCACCAATACAGTCAGTTCCGGTCAGTTTCTGGTAACTTACCAGAAACTGACTGCATGGTGTGAACTAGAGCCATTGGAATACATGAAAAAAACACTGTGCATGCATTTTTAGTGCATAAAAAAAGCGCACGGAACTGAACAGAACTGCGTCTGGTGTGAACTGGCCCTTAGATATACAGTATGTTAAAGTGAACTTGTTCAAAGTCTATGCACAATAAAGTATTTACAATTTCTAAACAAACACTCTAAAACAAGGCCACATTCACCTCTGTAGCCTTAGGTAGTGTGGAGAAATTCATCTCTTAAATATCAAAGGAAGCACAAGGCGCCACTCTAAAGGGGCTAAGTTATTAAATTTTAATAAGCAAATGGTGCATATGTACTCACAAGAGTAGGTTAAAAGCAAGGATGCTTGCTTTTAACCTACTCTTGTGAGTACATATGCACCATTTGCTTATTAACCACTTCAGGTCCTGCCCATTGTCATATGACATCCGCAGGCGGGATCTCCCATCCTGGGTGGGCATCATATGACGTCCTGGGCTTCCCGGCCACCTGGGGGGCTCGCCGTGGCACCCGCGATTGCCCAGAAACAGAGCCGGGATGTGGATCTGTGTGTGTAAACACACAGATCCACATTCTGTCAGGCGAGAGGAGACCAATCATGTGTTCCGTGTACAGAGGAACACCGATCGGTCTCCTCCCCTTGTGAGTCCCCTCCCCCTACAGTTAGACTCACTCCCTAGGCAACACGGTTAACCCCTTGATCGCCCCCTAGTGTTAACCCCTTCCCTGCCAGTGACATTTATACAGTAATCAATGCATTTTATAGAACTGATCGCCGTATGACTGTCAGTGGTCCCAAAATGGTGTCAAAAGTGTCCAATATGTCCGCCGCAATGTCACAGTCACGATAAAAAAATAATAAAAAATAAATAAATAAAAAAATCGCAGATCGCCGCCATTACTAGTAAAAAAAATAAAAATGCCAACTTTTGCGTAAACCAATCAACATACGCTTACTGCGATTTTTTTTTTACCAAAAATATGTAGAAGAATACATATCGGCCTAAACTGAGGAAAAAATTGGTTTATTTATTGTAGCAAAAAGAAAAAATATTGTGTTTTTTTTCAAACTTGTCACTCACTCTCGCAAAAAATAAAAACCGCAGCGATGATCAAATACCACCAAAAGAAAGCTCTATTTGTGGGGGGAAAAAAATGATAAAAATGTCCAGGTACAGTGTTGCATGACCGCGCAATTGTCATTTAAAGTGCGACAGCAATGAAAACTGAAAATTGGCCTGGGCAGGAAGGGGGTGAAAATGCCCTGTATTGAAGTGGTTAAAGTTGAATAACTTTCCGCACTTAGAGTGGCGCCTTGTGCTTCCTTTTCCTAACATAAATTTGGCCATATTCTCCATCGGGGAGCCAACAAACGTTGCATACAGATGTCTAGAAGTCAACCTACAGCATTAAGGTCCTAATCTAAGAATGAGGCCAATGGTCTCTGAAACCAGGGTTGGTATGAGGCAGGAGAGGCACCTGCTTTGGGCGGCGGTGGTGAGCGCAGTGGTGGAGGGAGCATATTCTGCTGTTGTATCGCCCAGCTATGTCCTGCGTGGTGAAAAATGGAGCCGTCAAACTGACAGCTCAGTCCTGTAGATTACACAGAGAGATTGCATTTCTCCCAGTGTATCCACTGGTGCTGCACTGTCCATGGGACAGCCGCCCTCTCTGCATCAAGAAAACAAAAATTCACCGCTGTAAGGCAATTACCTCTCCTCATATCAGCTGTCTCTGGTTTAAGATGGGTGTCGGCTCTGTTTGCAGTAAGGCTCGGTTCACACAGGGGCGGCACGACTTGCAGCGCGACTCACAGACGCGACCTGCACACGACTTCAGCGGCGACTTGCAAAACGACTTCTGTATAGAAGTCAATGCAAGTCGCCTGAAGTCGCCCCAAAAATAGTACAGGAACCTTTTTTCTAAGTCGGAGCGACTTGAGTCACTCCTATTAGAACGATTCCATAGTACAGAACGGAGCGCGACTTGTCCAGGCGACTTAGCCACCTGACAAGTCGCCCCCGTGTGAATCGAGCCTTACAACTTGAAAAAAAAAAAAAAAAAAAAGTATGCTGGACAGCCGCACTGCAAAAAATTCACCTTTTAATTAATAAAAAAGACAGAGGTCCAAACCATCCACATACACATGTACCAACACATAAAACTGATGCGTTTCACACCAACAGGTGCTTAGCCATAGCTAAAGTGTTATGCTGCGTACACATGATCGGAAATTCACCCAGAAAAAGACAAACGTGAGCTTTTGGTCGGAAAATGCAACCGTGTGTATGCTCCATCGTACATTTGCTGGCCGAATATCCGCCAGCAAAAGATTGAGAGCATGTTCTCAATTTTTTGGTCGGAAAAAGTTCCGATGAGAAATTCTGATCGTCTGCAGCAATTCCGATGTGCAAAATTCCTATGCATGCTCGGAAACAATTCGACGCATGCTTGGAAGCATTGAACGTCATTTTCTCGGGCCGTCGTAGTGTTGTACATCACCACGTTTTTGACGGTCTAAAGTTTAGCGAACTTTTGTGCAACCGTGTGTATGCAAGTCAAGCTTGAGCAGAATTCTGACTGAAAAACCATCCAAGATTTTTCTGACGGAAAATTTGTTCGTGTGTACACAGCATTACACATACATACTAATATATATATATATATATATATATATATATATATATATATATATCTATATCTATCTATCTATATCTATATCTATATATATCTATATATATATATATATATACACACACACACACACACACACATATATACATACATATGTATCAGAATAATCGAGACAAATGCACTAGATCATGTGAAACACCCATTACCTAAAGATGTCATCAATCATTAATCAATGAAACTGTTAATAGCATTCTGACATAGAGGTCAGCATTTAAATGTATGTGAAGAAAAAAATAAAAACACATACTAGAATAGTGAAGTATGATACATAAATCAAAAACACATCTATATGTGATATATAAAATATGTATGCATTAAGTTAAAAACACTATGCATGCACGGACGTACCCGCTAAAGGACAGGGAGGGGTACATAGCCCTCCCTCCAAAAGCATAGGCGATGGTGCGTGCAGCTCAAAAATGGATCCCCCTAGAACACAAAGTTCTTGTATGAAAATAGCTACCTATATTGGCATCAAGCTTGCAGGCATCTGCCACAATGTATCCGAAATATAATATATATTATAGTAAAAATAATAATAAAGAACGCCAATAATGTCATCTGCACAATCCTTTGATACAACACACCCTAATGTAGAGATGATGAGTGTATAGTAAAAGCTGATCATAATGGTAATAATATGGCACATTCTACCATTACCACTTAATTTTGTACACAGCTTCATGAAAAAACAACCATAGAAGTCGTGTATGTACCCTGAAACCAACCTAATTTGTACTGGTAAAATTACACAGTGCAAAAAAAGGGAGCGAAGAAATAAAAAAAAAAAGGAAAGGGGAGGAAAAGAAGAAGAAAAACGTGGAAGGGACCATGAGCAATAAATATCAGAGAGCCCAAAATAATATATATATATATATATATAAAATATATGGAAAATATGTAATAAACATATAAATCGTGTACATAAACATATACATATATATGGGAGCACTACAGGAATAGCCAGACCCCCTATTTTTGGAGGAAGCCAAATCCAACCATATGGATATAATGGCTAGCCGACCAAAGCAAACCCCACCATGTACACATGTATGTGCAACAATATGCCATCAACACGTGTATAGCAACGGTAAAGTGTACCATATTTCCCAGTATCTAAGGATGGCATATGGGGACATAAGGCATGGAAGGGGGGTGGATGCTCCTTAAAAATAAAGCAGAGCACATAGCTGACGGAGAATGATGTGTTTTCCCTGTGGAATCTGCAGGACTAAGCGATTTTTTTAACAGCTCCATTCCTGCTCTGCACGATAGGAGCTTTCATTCATGAATTACTTTTAATGTGTGCATTAAAAATAAAAAATAAAATAAAAACACCCCTTTAAACATTTTTGCCCTTATTAATCCTCAGCGAACCCCAATTAGTTCTTTATCTTTAGTTCCCTAGTCTTGTTTCGATTTTTTATTGTTTCTGTGTAAAAGTTTTAAAATAAGCAAAAAATTGCTTTGTCCCTAAAACATGATTTATAAAAGGGTCAAATTGTAGAATAAAATTTGTATATATTTTTTTTACCCTAAAATTTGTAGTTAATATTTTAGTTAACCCTTATTATTTTTCCCTTTCCTTTGTTTTTTTTTTTTTTTTCATGGCTGTAAATTTGCATCTTTTTTTTGTAGTTCTGAATTTAACAGCTTGATAGGATTGCACTTTGGCATCCTCGCCTTGGGTGTCCATTGGATCTTGTCTCAGCAGTATCCTAAACAGTATAAAAAAAGCAAAGATTTGACCTTAGTTGGTGCCGAAGGCCAGATGCTGGTGCAGACTCAACTTTCCACAGAGAAACGCATGCAGTAAAAGCTCCCAAATGAACCACAAGTATAGCAAGTCTTTCAATTCCACAATAGAAATTGAGGGAGGCAGACTTCCCGGCCTTGAGCTAGAATCACAAATTCCCAGATGCCCCTATCCCTTGGAACCTGGGTTTTAACAGCCATGCTGGTAAAGAACGTTACCCCAACATTTCATATTCCTGATGTGTGTCTGTGGTACCATGTACTTTTGTTAAAGAGTATCCTGTTTTCTTTGTAATACTTTCCTTGGTATGAAATACCTGGTGATTCTACTAGTCCCCCTGCTCTACTATTTCAAACTGGCCATGCTAGGCATAAGAGCATATTCCTCACAGCGTGATTATTTTCTGGCTGTGTTGGGATAACAGCCTTCCTGCCCTTCAATGATCAGACTTGTACTGACACACCCCCATGCACTGTGAAATCGGTGCACTGCAGGTATAAAAATCACTCTCCAAGGCCAAGATGATGCTGGCGGTGGAAATCAGTCTACATTTCAAATGTTCAGAGCTGACAAGGTTGGAACATGCAGTTTTACCCAGGATAAGATGCCCTCTACCTCTCTTGTCAGAATGAGATTTCTGGTTTCTCCCTTATGGTTGATGTACACCACCATGGAGTCCTGCAGCTGAATCTGGATAAGATGGCCATCCAACAGGTTGGTCCAATGCTGAAGGGACAGCCTAATGGTCGGAAGCTGCAATATTGAGAGACAAGACTCCTTTGATGACCAAGTCCCCTTGCTAAGGGGTCTGGGACCCACCCTTTCAAAAAGATGGTAAGAAAAAATTCCTCAACTCCAGAGCCATATTCTTGAGCTATCATAGCCTCGTCCTTGGTAACCAAATTGGCCTGTCCAAAGACGGAACTGATTTGTCGCACAACAGAATATTATGTTGCAGGGGGTGGAGTGAAATTGGGCACCAGCAACTGCTACAAATGAGCCTACCATCTGTCCCAAGTCTCTTGTGTAAAAGTGGAGAGTCAGGAGGCTTCCGGGAATGAAGAGCTGAATGAATGAATGGGCAGCACAGTGGTGTAGTGGTTAGCACTTTCACCGAGCAGCAATATGGTTGCTGGTTCAAATCCCGACCACGACACTATCTGCCTGGAGTTTGCATGTTCTCCCTGTGCCTGCGTGGGTTTCCTCCGGGTACTCTAGTTTCCTCCCACACTCCAAAGACATGCAGGTAGGTTAATTAGACCCCGTCCAAAAAAAGAATTGGCCATAATATGTGTACGTGTATGTCAATGTTGTAAGTGCGTCGGGACTCTACAGGTTAAAGGACCGCATAAATAGCTGCAGATGGACACCGGTGGCAAGAAAAGCGCCCTGAGGCGATTCAGTTCCTATAGGTAGCGCTATATAAGTCATTCATTCATTCATTCATTAGCTTGAATCTGAGACTGGAGAGTTTGAAGCTTCTGCTGGCAATGGAGTATGCTGGCCTGAGATGTGTCCATGATGGGACCTAGCTGCAAGCACATATTAAAGATTTGGTCGATTCCATCCAGAATTTGTGGACCAGAATAAAGACATTCAAAGCTTTGAGGTCCGGTCCAGGATAGGTTTGGGAACAGTGAACGGCTTTGACTAAAATCACTGGAACCGCTCCATGGCAGTGACTGGAGTTATGACACCATGTACATAGGGCCAGGAAGAGCCTTTTAGTATGTGAGGAGACACAGGAAGGTTTGAGGGGAGGGGGCAAGGGAATAAAACTTTTTTGTAGCCCTGCAACACCATCTCTTGGACCCAAGCATACATACTGCAATATGACCAAGGTAAAAAGGTAAAAGTCATCTCTTCAGTCTGAAACGTGGAAACACACCTACAAGAAAAGGACGGTATTTGGCAGACTTGGAGTGCTGGACGGGTTAGGGGTTCACAATGCTGAAGTTGAGGAAGTGGAGAAATGAAAGGGTCTCTTCTTGACAGTCAGAGAGGGAGACAACTTCACAGTCAGCTCCTTAGGAGTGCTCTTACCACCAGTAACATCCTTAATCAGAACATCTAGGGCTGGTCTAGAGAGGTGTTGCCCCTTGAAGGGCATTCCAGGATTTCAGTCGAAGTGCCCTGTATGTATGTACTGATAGGAAACTCATGTGAGAGGTTTTAACTGAAGCTCAATGCCCCAGCCATCTGCTTCGCACTTCCTTGATCACAGGATCAATGGTTAAATAATTTTTAAAGATTTTGCAGTCAATGTCTGAAAAAGTAACATCACAACCTGCACTAGGTGCAGGGCCAGACCTGCCAATGAGAAGTTCTGCTATTCTTGGAAAGTAGTTGCATTCTCAACTGAAATAGTCCTCACCTTGTTAATGGGCCAAGAGATATGGCCAGATCCACAGAAAGGATAGACCACTTCTCAAATGGATAGAAGGCCATCAACCACTTAAGGGGAGCAACCAATCTATTAGGGCACTTCCAATCTTCGTATCGAAACAGATGTAAAAGCGGATTCAAAGGGAATGGCTTTTGCTCCTAAGGGGTCCTATATGACCCAAGGCTGAAAACAGCACTAGAAGATGCAATGAACTCGTCCTCTAGTTTCAGATTGGTGCACACACCATCAATTAGGGCCAAAGCGCTGTCTTTTTGCCTGGGAGTAAAAGCAGTAAACGGACTCACCAAGGGTAAGCTCTTCTGAGGAGAACTTGAGTGTTGCTGGAGATAGCACAGGAGTGAAATTTTGCCTCTAGTATCAGAGTTTGCACATAACTGGGTAAATTGTGTTGTCAAGAAATCCTTCATAACTACAGTAAAAACCTCAGCTGTGAGGGCAGAGGACCCAGCTACACTTAAGAGAGCCTAGGAGGACTTCAAAGATAAGAGAGAGTGAGAGAGAGAGAGAATAATAGGAGAGAGCAACATGACTCCATGATGCAGAAATCAGTAGCTGCCCTGCAAGCAGCCAACTTGTTAGTAAAAAGTGATCTGGGGGCACCCAGGACAACGAGGATTGTCCCCATGTCTAGAATCAGACATGATGCAGTGGCAAAGCAGTTAGGCAACTTACAAGCTCTGGGTAAGAGGCAAGGACTCAAGTACTTGAGAAACCCTGGTACAGGGCAGTTACCGGAGGGTCAGATGGCTGGAGGTGGCCAAAGTCACTATAGACAGGCGGTAGGAATGAATCAAAAAAAAAGAGAGGTCCATGTGGCAACAGGAGCTATAGCAAGGAGATGATTCAACATTGTATGACAGGAACTACATCACCGAGCTAGTGGGGGTGACACTTCACCCAGCGGATGGCATCAGCACTCAGTACCACAGTGGTAACCCCTATCATGGCAAAAGATGAATATTGGCACCTAGCAACCAATAAAAAAGAGGGAGCTTCCAGTTCTTGGCCCAACCAGCCTATTAACTAATTGAGTCTTCAGAGTCAGGGCAAGCACAGAGGCACATCTAACCTAACCAGAACAAAGTCTGTGAAGAGCCCCAGGTGGAATCCTGTGCCAGTAGGTCATTTCCAGGCTAGGCTGGCTGGGAATGGCCATGCTGGATAGCTTCTGATACACAAGTAAATGTGCAAAAACAGGGTCAAAGATTTTTCCCAATGTCCACCAGTCTCTCACCAATTGAAACCAAAAATCCAATTATATGAATGAGAGTCCATATTATGTTAAGATCCGTATGATTATAAATATAAAAGTTACTGTCCAGTAGAACAAAGGAAAGCATTTAAAACCAGGCGCGCCATATCCAGGGCTGCCATCCGTGAAGGACAGAAACCATGTTCCAAAGTCTGTGAAAAAAAGTGCTCTTCTTTGCTTTTTTTTGGATAGCTTCTGACTGGAGGAGAAACCTCCAGCAGGAATGTAGAGAATAGTCTTGACTATAAAAAAATTGCTGATAAAAACACAAGAGTCTTTACAAGAAGAGAGATGAAGAAAGTACATTCATCCTTCTGGGACATTAGCAAACAATTGAAGAAAACTTGTAGCGGAAGGGGGCAATACCCTGGGCTGACCTACAGGTTTTGTTGTTTGCGAGTGCCCAATCCTCCTGTTGGCGGCAGTATAACCTCAAGATTAGAACACCCTGTGTCCTGCACAGACAAGAAAGAAATAGACATTTTTTTTTTTTTGTTTGCCAGCATTAAAATATCAGTTATGAGTCATGTCTCCTTTGTAAACAGCATTACTTTCCTTAAGCATCCAAGTGTCAGGAATGAGGCCAAAGGAGTGTCTGTATTTTTTGAAAAAGCATATTTTAAACGTTGCTGTTGTTTAACACACCGTTTTCTAAATGTGGTTTGCTGGTTTTCCCCTTTTAAAAAAAAATAATTAGTTTTTTTCTTCTATCGGGATAAAAGTGAACCTATTATGTTCACAAAAGTGGTGTAACTGCAGAGAGGGTATTGTTTTTAATTAGACAGACCCTGTCTGGTAGACGTGCTGTGAGATAAAAGAATCAGCAACACACAAGTACTGTACAGCATTCACAAGCCAGAAAAAAACTTCTTTATATAATAAGCAAAACAGATTCCCATGAATACATACATACAGTATATAAAAATACAAACTATATCCAGAAACAACGTTTTTTGAACATGGTAAGATACAGCCATTAAGTGTTGTCAGCCGTGCTTGAGTTTTGGGGTTCAGACCCCGACATCCCTGCCAATCGGCAACATAGGACAGGACCCATGGGTTTTCCACTTCGTAAATGAAAACCAAAGTTCGTTTTAATCTTTTAAACTGTCCACAAAGTAGGCCAGTGGTCTCCAAACTGCTTGCCTTTATCTGGCCCCTGGGGCGCCATTCCTCCTACTGACATTAAAGAGGAAGTAAACCCTGATGAGTTTACTTCCTCTTTCATTCCCTGCAAAGGCAAAGCATAATGGACTACTATGCATCGCATACTAGTCCATTATGTGTCACTTACCTGACACAGGAGCCAGCGATGTCACCGCTGTCCCCTGTAGTCCGGCGCATCCATGTTGTCGGTGGGGTCTCGCAGCTCCGCCGCTGTCATTCGGCGAAGCCGCGATGACGTCACTTCCGCGCATGCGCACGGGAGCCGACACGCGCAGCAGCTCCGTTCTTGGAAATGCCGCGCTCAGTGCGCCTGCGCGCCGCTGTCTACGGCACATGCGCCGTAGACAGCGGTGCCTGTCTTCGGTCAAATATCTCCTAAACCGTATAGGTGCAACTGACACCAAAGATGGGGCACTATTCCTCCTACGGACACCAATAATGGGGTACTAGTCCTCTGACGACACCAATAATGGGGCATTGTTACTGACGTCAGGACATTTACTACTCCCATTGGCCACAGTCTGGCCTCTATGAAGTCTGAAGGATAATAAACTGGCCCTTTGTTTAGAAAGTTTGGAGATTCCTGAACTAGACTATTTTACTAAACTTATGTGGACACATCTGCCAATTATTCAGTTTAGGTGTTTCCAGTGAAGGGTACTGTTAATGCTACAACATACAAAGACATTTTATATATTTGTTCACTTCCAAACCTGCTGAAAAAGCTTGGAGAAGGCCCTTTTCTGTTCCAGCATGACTGTAACCTTGTATGCAAAGCCAGCACATTAAAGACCTGGTCTGCGGAGTCTGTTGTTGAGGAACTCAAATGACCTGCACAGATTCTTTTTCTCAACTTAATTAAATATGTTTGGGATTAACCAAAATGCCGATTGTGACACAGGTCCTCTCATACAACAATCGGTACCTGACCTCATAAACGTTCTTTTGGCTGAATGGACACAAATTCCCAGAGACACACTCCAAAGTCTTGTGTAAGGAGCCTTCCCAAAAGAGTGGAGGCTGGTATAGCCACAAAGGGAGCCAATACCATATCAGTGCCCATGGCTTTGGAATTAGATGACCAACAAGCTAATTTATTTTACATAGAATAAATCATATGTACAAGTTTGCCAGCAACCCTGCCAAACAGCATAGCTAGGTCTGGATCTCCATATCACTGAAGTAGTACAGCTGAGCCAAACCCCCAAGCTAAGTGGTCAAGATAAGTGCAAAGCCACACTGATGAAGACATCTCCCTGCTCACCAGTGGTGGCTGGTGCTCCCTTTTTTTTGTGGGGGGGAGGGGGACAAACCCGCCTGGTCGGTCGGTCGATCCCCCTACCCCTCTGTCACTTGCCTGCCCACAAGCCCCGAACTTGCCCCATCTAGGTCACGGGCAGCTTCGGCTCTTTCCTGCGTCTCCTCCTCCTCAGCGGCTTCACAATGGCTTCCCCTGAGTCTCCTTCTCAGCGGTCGTTTCGGTCGCTTCTCCTCTTGAACAATCGGGTCCAAAACTTCCCGATTGGCCGAGAGGAGAATCAGGAAGACAACAGCGAATATTAGTTTGCTATTGTGACACAACTGGGTGGGCTCAGGGCACAGTGCTCTGTGCCTCCGAGCACACCCTTTTTTTTACGCCAATTAGAGCCTCGGGCTCTAATCATGTGCTTCCAAAAAAAAAACCCATTGAAATCCATGCGTCCGGCACCCTGCATGTAGATTAAGGGCCGATGCATGGATTGGGGGGCGGTGCCCCTTATGGACGAGCCACCAATGCTGCTCACTCTTACTCTTAGTAATCTCTAGGTCTTAGATTGGTTGCACTGTGCAATGTAGTAGCACTACACGCAGCAGATATAAGAACAAATTCAGGTACTCAATACAGCTTTACTTAAAAGTACATTTCATTAAGCACATAGCATTAAAGAGAGATTCTTTAAACATCGATCTGATGTTTAGCCTAAATTCTGTGCTCCCTGACATTGAAAATGAAAAGAGATTTATCATAGCACACATTAATTGTAATCCTTGTCCCTTTACAGCCCTTCTGGGAGTATTTTTAGTTAGAATATACACACAGAGCCTATATTTTCCAACTGACTGGAGCTGCAAGCTCAGCAGGCCTCTCACTTTACTAGACAAACCCAGTGACCCCGATCACACAGAAACTAGAGAATTACAGAGCGCCATGACAGAGACACAAGGAGGAATGCTGTATATCAAAAGGCAGCTCCTGCCTCTAATTTAAAGGGTATGTCCAGGCAAAACTTTTCTGGTTTTGGATACAGAAGGGAAATATTAGACCTCATTTTTTTTTATGCTCTCCGGGTTCCATTTTGGCTATGCAGCTTTTGGGATTTAAACTAAACCACAGATGAAGCATGCATAGAGGAAATCCTTTAGGCCCCTTTCACATGGGCGACACCGTTTAGCAGACTCCCCTTGCTCAGCGAGGGATCGATCCATTGATCCCCATTGAGCAGGTGGATGACAGGTCCATCTCCGCTCACTGTACAGAGCAGAGACGGACATAGTCCAGCTCTCCTCTATGGGGAAATTGGATGAAAATGGGCCGCCAGTCTATTTTCATCTGATCAAAAATCCAGACGCATGGTCACAGATGAAGCATACATAGAGGAAATCCTTTAGGCCCCTTTCACATGGGCGCCACTGTTTGGCGGACTCTGCTTGCTCAGCGAGGGATCGATCCATTGATCCCCGTTGAGCAGGCGGATGACAGGCCCATCTCCGCTCACTGTACAGAGCAGAGATGGCTCTCCTTTATGGGGAAATTGGGTGAAAAATGGTCCGCCAGTCTATTTTCAACTGATCAAAAATCCAGACGCATGGTGGTCCTATTTCCCATCCGTCTGGATTTTGCAGGCAGGATGGGATAGCAGCAGATGTCAGCGGACATGTCACCACCGACATCAGCTGCTCCATAGGGGAGAGTGCAAAGTCCGATCCGGTCTGCCTGAAAAACTGACAGGCGGAACTGATCGGTCACCCCGTGTGAAAGGGGCCTTAGGTCTATACAAATTATAAACATCTTCATTTGATCCACCAGTCTGTGCTGTGCTATATTGTAACTATATTGGTTTGAGAAAGAGGCAGCCCCTCCTTGAAACACGTAAACACGGCCACACACTTCCTGAGCCACGTGCTCTGCACCATCGGACAACTTGTGGTCTCCCAGTGCTCTCCAGGGTTCCCATCCACATCCATAGGCTCCAGTGACAGCCAAACCCCTCTTGGCTCTCCTACATCTGGATGATTAATGGACGATTGGACCAACGTGAGGTGGAAGATCCACATTTTATAAGGTTCTTAACCCTTTTCGTGATTTGCTACTTACATAGCTTGCTTTTCATTCACCTATCGCTACACTTAGGCTGGCCATACATGATCGAATTTCGAAATAATTTTCGTTTGAAAATCAGAAAATTTGTGTGTTTTGTGATCCGATGATGCCACCATTGATTTCCAAATTCAACCAACCAAGCCTTCAATTTCACCTGCTGTTGCTACTAAAAAGAATTTTCGTGGCTGGGAATCTTTTCTTTCCGGGATTTTTCTTTTCTTGCACATGCGCATTTCTTTTTCGATTAAATTTCTTGCACGATTCTCCCATTATTGATTAGAAAATCGTTTTTCAAAAAATTTTCAACATGTCCGATTGCTCAAATTCGATGTTGCTGCAGCTCAATAATGGTGTGAAATACGAACGAAAATTCTTAGATAAGGTTTTCAAAAAGAAAATGCTTTTGAAATTCAACCCAGTCTTATAGCAGGATTACACGATAAGAATATCAGCTGAAAATGTCCGTTCTGAGAATGATCGGCCGATTTTCTACTCGTTGATGCCCAACAAGTAATATTGATATTGTGAACGAAAAAGTTTGATTGAAAAAAATGGAAAAACTGTGTCGTATCATTTGACAAGAAACGATATTCTATTCGTTGGTGTGACGGTCGTCAGTAAAAAAATTTTTTTTCCAACATTAGCACGCATGAGCGAACGGCTATAAGGTCACATGCACGCTACATCTCTTCTACTTGTGCGTGAAACGTCAACATTGCGTATTAAATTGATTGCTCTTTTGTCGGCTGTCGAGCGATCGGTTGATTTTCTAACCGTCTATTCCGGCCATTACTCTGCTGCCCCTGGTGGTATCTCCTTTCCATTACAGCTACAGGTGCTGCAATCCCTCCCAAGGTAGCTCATCCTGTTCGGTGATGGTCCATCCCCTGAAAGCTTACCCTGAATGACATTTCTACATGTACATGCCTGATATCACTACATTGTCTTGTAAGCTGCTAATAGCCCTGTGAATAAATACATTTTTTATACAGCTACACTCAGATGTGCCCTCTGCTGTTTTTTTTGTGTCAAAGGATATGCCTACACAATCTTTAACTTGGCTTCACTGTAAGGGGAACTTCAAAACGTGGTTCCTGTGATTGTCTGTGTTGTCCTCACATGCTGCGGGGTGACATTTTTTGCTCTTCGGTTGATGGCAAACAATATAATATTGATAAGTTTTACAATTGTAACACTAGTTATAAGGTGTATGCCACATGTGCAGCATCTTCTATACAGTACATGGGGGGGGGGGGGGGACCACTTGTAGGCTCAGAGACAGGTTTTGTGAGCACTTAGCAGATATTAGAGGATGTAAATCCACCAATGTAGCTCGCCATTTCATCTCCGCTCATGGATGCAATCTGCCACCTGTATAAGTACAGGTGATCGAAAAGGTGAAAGTTCCCCGGAAAGGAGGTAATGTGTTTCGCCTTCTCTGTAAAAGAGAGGTATTTTGGATCTTCAAATTGCAGAGCAGGATACCTAGGGGGCTGAACCATGAATGAGATGTCGCTCATTATTGTCACAAATCTATATCTCTATGTATATAGTTTCTGTATCGTATTTTGACAGATTTATATTATAGATTGGTGATTTTCGATATGATAATGTTTATACAAGGAGGTCTTTTTATACATACACTGTCATCTTGTCACTTATGATTGTGAGTGATATGGACTCACAACTATTAAAATATTTTTTTTTCGTATATGCCTTTGTAAGCTTCTCAAGGTTATATATCTTACTATTTATAAAAGGGATCTTCTCCTTTTGCCCATCTTACTCAAAAGGAAGAATTATTTATATTTGAGTTAGGTCTTATTAGGCCCCTTTCACACTGGGGTGGGGCGGGTGTCGGCGGTAAAGCGCCGCTATTTTTAGTGCTGCTTTACCGTTGTTTCAGCGGTGGTATTCGGCCGCTAGCGGGGCGGTTGTAACCCCCACTAGCAGGTGAAAAAGGGTTAAAACCACTCGCAAAGTGCCGCTGTAGCCGCGCTGCCCCATTGATTTCAATGGGTAGGAGCGGTGAAGACGCTGCTAGCAGGACTTTTTTCACTGTCCTGCTAGCGCACCACTCCAGTGTGAAAGCCCTCCGGCGTGAAAGGGGCCGTTTTTTTTTTCAGGTGCTATACAGGCGCTATTTTTAGCGATGCAGCGCCTGAAAACCGCCTCAATGTGAAAGGGGCCTTAGTGGCAAAGAACCAGATGTTCTTCCTTTCTATGTTGAGAGAAAATCTCCTGCTGCCAGCTGATGTATTCTGACAGCCGTCACCTGCGGCTGTCAAAACACTCCAACACTGACTGCAGCTCATTTTTAGATTGTAAGCTCTAATGAGCAGGGCCCTCTGATTCCTTTTGTACCAAATTGTAATGTAACTAATGTCTGCCCTCACTGTGCAAACTATTGGCGCTATAAAAAACCTGTATAATAATAATAATTGGATGCAGCCGTTGTTTGGACAACTCTTTTTCCATCTGGCTACTTCGATATTGATGTTGCAGTTTGTCAAGCTGGATGGTGTCAGCAGGCCACCCTTGGCTCAAATTTTGAAATGAACCATTTAAAATTTGAACCGTGTGTGACCAGCTTTACTTTCCTACTACAAATATGTTTGGGCTTTTGACGGGCAGCACTATGCAAAGTAATAGCACCCAGATTGACTCGGCTGAGCTGCCCTCTCCCTGTGTAAGTGCTGCTATGTATAACGTTACAAAGAGATAACATCAAGACAGATTCAGTTATTTATAACTTTATGTAGCAATAAATTACATTTTAATGAATACATGATTAACTGCTTGTGCTGCTTCTTCCCCCGCTAGTGCAAGCAATACTGTACAGGGACTGATATGAGCGGAGAGCTGCTGACTGTCAATCAGCGTCTCTCCACTCCGCTTCCTCCTTGCTCACTGGAGCGCTGAGCTGTGGAGGGGTGGGGGAGTGGCCGTCTCAGCCTCTCAGGAGCTCGCTGAGAGGCTGAGACAGATGGCACCTGGTGGATCCAGACTTTGTCGGGATGATCCGATGCCTGGACTGATTCCAATGATGTCAGCAGAGTTCAGAATTCAGTCCACCCTCTGCTGAAAATGGGTCACAGGAGTGCAAAACGAATTGCACTCCTATGACCCATAGGAGAAGCCCAGCCAAGCAAGCTTTGGCTGGACTACTCCTTAAACCACTTTCCGACAAGCTGCCGTTTTTATATGGCAGCAGGTCGGCTCTCCTGCGCGAATCGCCGTACTTGTACTCGCTCCTGCTGCAGGAGCGTGCCCTGAGACCCGCGATTGCCTAGTACAGAGGCAGAACGGGGATCTGCCAGTGTAAACAAGCGGATCCCCATTCTAACGGGAGACCTCTCAGAGATCTGTTGTTCCCAGTGATCTGGAACAGCTATCTCTGTCATGTCCCAGTAAGCCAATCCTCCACACAGTTAGAACACACCTAGGGAACACACTTAACCCCTTTGCCTCCTAGTGTTAACCCCTTCCCTGCCAGTGTAATTTTTACATTGATCAGTGCATTTTTATAGCACTGATCAATGTAATAATGTCACTGGACCCCAAAAAGTGTTGTTTGGGGTGACACTTGCCTGCTGCAATATCTCAGTGCCGCTAAAAATCACAGATCACCGCCATTACTAGTAAAAACAATAAAAAAAATGAAAAGTCCCTAAATCTATCCCATAGTTTGTAGATGCGATAACCAATCAATATATACCTATTGCGTTTTTTTTACCAAAAACATGTAGAAGAATATATATCAGCCTAAAATGATGAATATATATATATATATATATATATATATATATATATATATACCGTATATACTCGAGTATAGGCCGACCCGAATATAAGCCGAGGCCCCCAATTTACCCCCAAAAAACTGGAAAACTTATTGACTCGTGTATAAGCCGAGGGTGAGACATGGCTGTCCATCCCTGTGTGTGTGTCCGTCCATCCCTGTGTGTCCATCCATCCCTGTGTGTGTATCCATCCATCCATCCATCCATCCCTGTGTGTGTGTGTGTGTGTGTGTGTATTCATCCATCCATCCATCCCTGTGTGTGTGTGTGTGTGTGTGTGTGTGTGTGTGTGTGTGTATCCATCCATCCATCCATCCCTGTGTGTGTGTGTGTGTGTGTATCCATCCATCCATCCATCCCTGTGTGTGTGTGTGTGTGTGTGTGTGTGTGTGTGTGTGTCCGTGCAGCCTTGTGTGTGTGTGTGTGTGTGTGTGTGTGTGTGTGTGTCCGTGCAGCCTTGTGTGTGTGTCCAGCCTACCTGTGTCCCAAGCCTCCGTCCCGAGCCGCCGTCGTCCCGAGCCTCCTCCGACCCGTGCCGTGCCTCCTCCGTCCCGTGCCTCCTCCGTCCCGTGCCGTGCCTCCTCCTTCCCGTGCCTCCTCCGTCCCGTGCCGTGCCTCCTCCGTCCCGTGCCTCCTCCGTCCCGTGCCGTGCCGATGGATCGCCGCTCTTCTCGGCGGCCATTCTACAATTCAAAATTCCGCCTCCGCCTGTGATAGGCGGAACACTCAATTTCCCAGCAGCCTGTGTTCCGCCTATCACGGACATCCTCTCATACTCGTCCGTAGTATGAGAATGAGCGGATGTCCGTGATAGGTGGAACACTGACTGCTGGGAAATTCAGTGTTCCGCCTATCACAGGCGGAGGCGGAGAAGGAGGCGCGGCTTTTAAATTTTAATGTCCGCCGTCTGTCTGCTCGATACGCTGATCGAGCAGTCAGACAGCGGTGACTCGAGTATAAGCCGAGGGGGCACTTTCAGCCTCAAAAAAGAGGCTGAAAATCTCGGCTTATACTCGAGTATATACGGTATCATTTTTTTTTTTATTATTATTTATATGTATTATAGCAAAAAGTACATTTATTTATTTTTTTCAAAATTGTCGCTCTTTGTTTATAGCGCAAAAAATAAAAACTGCATGGGTGATCAAATACCACCAAAAGAAAGCTCTATTTGTGGGAAAGAAAGGACGTCATCTTTGTTTGGGTACAGCGTTGCACGACCGCGCAATTGTCAGTTAAAACAACGCAGTTCCGTATCGCAAAAAAAATGGCCTGGTCATTAAGGGGGCAAATCCTTCTGGTCCTTAAGTGGTTAACAAATACAGAACTGAATTTGTTTGTCTATTTTTTATATTCTGGTGCTGGGCTTTACTTTACTACTTCAAAATATGTGAATGAGCACATTAGTGTATTAAAGGTTGGGTTTTAAAGTTACCTGGGATTAATCCTTTTTTTTTTTTTTTTTTTTAACAGAATGGAATTAATCTTTAATATACTGTATTTATTGTTGCGTGTTATACGCCAATACTTCAAATTTAGCTGCCTCCAAGGGGACAGGGAGGGGGGCGGGACGAGCGCCATCAGATTACATACAGTGAGAATCTCCTGTTTACTTGGCGGCCTCTGTAATAGAAAGTCTCGTCTCCTGGGCCGCCATTGGACCAGTGTTTTGTCTATCAGAGATTCTCACTGTATGAAATCTGTAGACAACCATCCCACCCCCTCCTTGTCCCCTCTAGGCTGCAGGTGGGCATCGATCAGACTGCACTGATGGCAACGGCGGGGCTGCCGCATTGATGGCAACGGTGAGGCTGCCGCATTGATGGCAATGGCGGGGCTGCTGCATTGATGGCAATGCGAGGCTGCATTCATGTGGACTGATGAGGCTGCATTAATGGCACATGTGAGGCTGCAGATGGGCACTGACCATTATTTTCCTTCAAAGTTCCTTATTTTTTTCCTGAAACTTCCCTCTAAAAATGAATGTGCGTGTTATACGCTGATAAATACGGGTAATATAATTTAAGAGGTCAAAGCTGTAACAAATATTTTGTGCATGAAGCTTGATCCTGTCCCTTCACCACTATCACGTTACACCACTAAGTGTTACCTCTTTTTCAGGTATAAAGGCACTTGGTCCTCTTGATGGTTGAGAGGTTATGATTTTCTTATCCTAAAATAGAATGGACAAAAGGGCTTATAATATACTGAATAAAAGGTAAATATCTTTACTGACCACTATAATCAGATACTGAAACATGTTTACGATCATAATGGATGTGTGTGCATAGAACATATAAATGACAATAATGTAATTTTACAACTAGCAAAGAGAGAAGGGCTCTGATCAAAAAGTGATTGAAGTTACAGGTGGAGTTTGCCACTAGATCTCCAAAACTATAGCCTATGGCCCTGTTAGGGCCCGGTTATACGTGTGGCCCTTGCTGCAAAGGGAAGCAATGTGTGTTCGTGTGTGTGTTCGTGTGTGTGTGTGTGTGTTCGTGTGTGTGTGTGTGAGTTCGTGTATTCAAAATAGAGAAGGGCTCTGACCAAAAAGTGATTTGAGTTAAAGGTGGCGTTTGGTGGTCTGACTCACCAGCTGGTTTATAACTTGGGTAATCCTGCAACTAGATCTCCAAAACCATAGCCTAGGGCCCAGTTACACGTGTGGCCCTTGCTGCAAAGGGAAGCAATGTGTGTGTGTGTGTGTGTGTGTGTGTGTGTGTGTGTGTGTGTGTGTGTGTGTGTGTGTGTGTGTGTGTGTGTGTTTGTGTATTCAAGAGAACCAATCATTTTTTTTTAATTGTTACTATCTTCCTGCAACAAGGGGAGTGAGATTCCACATCTGAGAGACAGAATCTCTTGGAGATACATTTTATAATTGTAGTCCCCAAAACACGAGAGGCCAGGGGGATGATTCAACCCACCACAATTTTTTCCATAACCAAAATATCAATAGAAGATGAACCTTTAAATATAATTTCATTTATGAACATGCAATAGTTTCAGTAGCTTATTTTTATATATACTGATGTAATTGACCAACTTAAAATCTATTATATAATTATAAAAGTAATTCATTCTAACACATTACATTAAAAACTCTCTGCCTTCTACATCTGAAGTCAAACCTCTTTAAAAGCAGAGGTAAATCCTTACTGATTTAGTTTGCTAAACCATAATGTATCATTAATAAGATGTCATTGTCACTTTCTTATGCTTTCTGCAGCCCACTTGCAACCATTTCCCATCTACATGCATTCAAGTGACAGTTGCATTGCAGGGCAGATTTCCTGATGGTGACAACAGCAGGCCCTAACCACTTAAGGACAAAGCTTCTTTTTGAGATGTGTGGTTTACAAGTTAAAAACTGTTTTTTTTGGTAGAAAACCCCCCCCAAACATTATACATTTTTTTTCTAACACCCTAGGGAATAAAATAACAGTTATTGCAATACTTTTTTTCACACCCTATTTGCGCAGTGGTCTTACAAGCGCACTTTTTTTGGAAAAAATACACTTTTTTAAATAAAAAAATAAAGACAGCAGTAAAATTAGGCCAATTTTTTTATATTGTGAAAGATAATGTTACGCCGAGTAAATTGATACCCAACATGTCATGCTTCAAAATTGCGCCTGCTCGTGGAATGGCGATACCTCACATGTGTGATTTGAACACCATTTTCATATGCGGGCACTACTCACGTATGCGTTCGCTTCTGCGTGCGAGCTCGGCGGGATGGGGTGCGTTTAAAAATGTTTTTTTTTTTATTATTATTATTATTTTACCTTTTATACTGTTTAAAAAAAGAATTGTCATTTTTATTCCTATTGTAAACATCCCTTGTAATAGAAAAAAACAAACAAAACTGCGGCAGGCCGTCCGTAAGTGGTTACAGTTCTTTTTTCAGTATTCTGTACTGTTTTTCTGGTCCCTCTGCTTATTTTGTGCCCCACTGTGTTCTTTAAAATTCCCAATGTTCTGCAGAATACCTCCACAACCTAGTTCAGCTATTCTCAACCAGGGTTCCATGAAACCCTAGGGTTCCTCCAGAAGTTGCATGGATTCCTTCCTCTAAAGTCTATAGGCTGCTCTGCTGATCAAGCAAGATAATAACGAGAGGGCAGTTGAACAATTGACTTCTGTTCAACCACAGTGGCCACACATGTATTGAAATTCGACCAGTCCTTTGTAAACCCGCTGATTTCGACCCCTATATGGCCAGATCAAAAAAGAACTTCACCCTAAAAGGGGCATCTGTTTCATGTCCTTATTGCCCCCTTCTACCATAGGTTGCTCAATAAAAAAAATTTTGGGGGAGCAGGCACCTAGTTTTGACAGGTACCCACTCACCTAGTTTGGCCCACACCTCTCTGTGCCCACAGTCTTTTGGGACAAGTCACAGATCCCAGAAGGCTGCAGGACCATCCACAAAGTACAGTAGATAGCTGACTGTGAAGCCACAAAGTCATAGCAAGCGTCCCTTAGTAAACATGCCGATGCCAGGGACCTGAAGACTGGTGAAGAAGCAGCCTGGGCGAGGACAGTACTGAACCCCTGGGCAGGTAATTGTCCTTTTATGAAAAGTCAGCAGTTACTGTATTTATAGCTTATTACTTTTATTTTTTTCTTTCTAGAGTGAAGACCCGCTTTAACAATGTATGGCCAGCTGCCATAAAATATAGTCTCCATCAACTCAGTGGCCATCATGACTTCCAACAAGGCGATGTACTGGGATAGATAGTAACATTGGGGTCATAGCAAAGTGACGTTTTATTTCAGTGTGTGTACCAGAAGGCCCACCATGCAGATCTTCCCGTTCCTCCTTACTGTGATATCTGTTGTGTCTACAGGGAATTCTGCAAGTCACCATGCTAGAGTTCCGTGTCAGCTGAACATTTATAACAGGTGCTCACATACCACAAACCCACAAGATGTTATCTCAGAGTAAGAAAATGCAAATTGCGTGTCATTCCAGGTCGCTGTACTTTAGTCTCTCTTTTTAACCACAGAAAGGTGTGTGTGAGCTGTCCAATGGTATATGGGCCAGTGATACACCCTCAGCTGGTGATCTACTGATTAACAGGATGGGGAGATATGAAGCCACCAGCCTTTCAATAAAATAAAATAAAAATGTATATCACATACTTACCAAAATTATTAGGACGCCTGCCTTTACACACATGAACTTTAATGGCATCTCAGTCTCAGTTTGTAGAGTTCAATATTGAGTTGGTCCACCCTTTGCAGCTATAACAGCTTCAACTCTTCTGAGAAGGCCGTCCACAAGGTTTAGGAGTGTGTCTATGGGAATGTTTGACCATTCTTCCAGAAGTGCAAGTGTGAGGTCAGGCACTAATGTTGGATTAGAAGGCCTGGCTCACAGTCTCCGCTCTAATTAATCCCAAAGGTGTTCTATCGGGTTGAGGTCAGGACCAGTCAAGTTCCTCCACCCCAAACTTGCTCATCCATGTGTTTATGGACTTTGCTTGGTGCACAGTCATGTTGGAACAGGAAGGGACCATCCTCAAACTGTTCCCACAAAGTTGGGAGCATAAAATTGTCCAAAATGTCTTGGTATGCTGACACCTTAAGAGTTCCCTTCACTGGAGCTAAGGGGCCAAGCCCAACTCCTGAAAAAAAATCCCACACCATAATCCCCCCTCCACCAAATGATTTGGACCAGTGCACAAAGCAAGGCACATAAAGACATGGATGAGCGAGTTTAGGGTGGAGGGTGTGGAGGAACGCAACTCCTGACCTTACCTTGATAAAACATCTTTGGGATGAATTAGAGCATGCACATGAGTACAGGCGAGTTCATGTACGTAAAGGCCTTCCTCTAGGTTTGGGACCTCCTGCAGACTCATGCTGTGATTGGACGTAGCACGAGTTTGGTAGCCGATTTCAGACAATAAGTTGGGCTGAAATCATCTGATTGGCTGTGTCCAATCACATGCAGAGTTATGTGCTTACAAAAAACAGCTCTGTGTACAGTTAACAGTAATCTAGCTGTTTCTTCTCCCTTGGAAAGCAGGGGGAAAAAACAGTCAGCCCGAAAGCAAAAGCAACACATATTACACACTGTTTGGCACACAGTTAACCCCTTGATGTTAACCCCTTCCCAGACAGTGTCATTAGTACAGTGACAGTGTAAAATATTATCACTGATCAATGTATTAGTGTCACTAGCAACATCAGCATCAGTTAGCAACCCTCCCAATGCAATTGGCAGTTAAAGTAGAACAGTGCTGAATAGCAAACAATGGCCTGGCCATGAAGGGGATAAAACTTTACAGAGGTCAAATGGTTAAAAAAAAAAAAGTCCTGAAGGTGATCTTACACTTATACCTACTAACAAAATCAACTCTTATGTAGGCCAATCTACTTGTCATGCAATGTTATTATAGAAAAGTCTAGGGTTCATTCATAAGTCAAAGCCTAGATCTGGTTTCATCTTGATTTGCAATACAGAATATTAATTTAAAAGGAAAAAAAAAAAGCAACTTATAAAAATGTTGCTTGTACAAGAGCACAAAGGATTCTGGGAGTGGGAGAAACGCCAATGCAACTTTACAGTCACATCAGATTACAGAGGTTTTGACAAGTAACTTATTTATCTCTACAAAAGGCTGCATTTTTCTCGGACGGGAGTGGGTTCTCGCTAAAGCGAGCTTTCACAATAAAATGAAACAAGCTGCGATTTGGCCTCAGCGCTTTACAAAATGATATCATTGCACAAACCGGAGGCTCAATAGCACGAGTTCCATGACCTTGGCCTTGTCACAATGTACAGATAAAGACCAATGCTTCTGAGAGCTGCACATCTACTGGAACGGTTTAACCCCCTCAAGAGTGTATGCTTAAAAACCTGTAAGCTTGGTATTTATGAAAGTGAAGGTTCTGGAGTGGCCATCTCAGTCTCTTGACCTCAATATCATTGAGCCACTCTGGGGAGATCTCAAATGTGCAGTTCATACAAGACAGCCCAAAAATTTACAGGAACTGGAGGCATTTTGCCAAGAGGAATGGGCAGCTTTACCATCTGAGAAGATAAAGAGCCTCATCCACAAATACCACAAAAGACTTCAACGTGTCATTGATGTTAAAGGGGGCAATACAGGCAGTCCCCGGGTTCCGAATACAATAGAGACTATAGGTTTGTTCCTAAGTCAAAGTTGTTCATAAGTCGCAACATTGCATTTTTAAGTGTAACGTCCAGTCAGTACACTGCGTTCGTAAGTGTAACTGCCGCCTGTGCATGGATGTGGGATATTCCGGGCGCTTGTTATGTTATCTGGGGCGTAGTACGGCAGTGTGGGATGTGTTCGGAAGTGCTTGAAAGGTATCCAGGACCCACGTGGAGCACAAGTGGCCGGCGTTTGAGGCCGTTCGTAAGTAGGAGTAGTTTGTAACTCGGGGACAGCCTGTACACGCTATTAAGAACTGGGGTATGTAAACATTTGATCGGCCATTTGGATAGTTTCAGTTGTCATTATGATTTAAAAAGAGTAAAAACTAACCATGAGTGAAAGAAAAGATTTTGTGTTATCATTCATATACTCAAAAAAATGGCCAGGAAATCATAAATTCTCCCATGTGTGTGTGCGTATATAATAATAATAATTATATATATATATAACAATAGCTGTCAATGTGCCTGCAGTATAGCACAACAAAGCATACATAGTGGTGCACTGCTGAAAATGCTGCAACTCCGTAAAAATGAATCAGTAACTGCCTATAGTCCAACAGCGTTCCATGGTGGCCTTGAACTTCACTGCTCCTACAATAGTGGTTTTGGTCACCTTTCCTTGAAGAGCTCATTAGTTTGATTCTACATTGTACAACACAGAACTGCAAAATCTAAAAATCTCAGAGGATAAAAAGCTGGACCTGCGGCCTCATTATGATAAGCCTTGGTCTTAGTTCTTGTACTGCAGACAGAAGTCATAAACCAACTAAACATTATCTGGACTGCAGCAATTAGGTACCTCAGTTACCAAAGCAGCTCAAAGCAAAGCAACCCTGTTAGATAAAGAAAATTGGCTAAAAAGACATCCCTGTAAAGGTGAAAGTAAACAATCGCCTCTCCACTGTCTGCACTACTGAACGATGTTCCCTTAAAGTGGTTGTAAACCTTACAAACCACTTTGACCTACAGGTAAGCCTAGATTAAGGCTTACCTGTAGGTCAAAAAAATAGCTCCTAAACCTATACGTTTAGGAGATATTTGCCCGAAGAAGATGCCGCGCGTGTCGGCTCCCGTGCGCATGCCCGGGAGTGACGGCTTCGCCGAATGACAGCGGCGGAGCTGCGAGACCCCACTGAGAAGATGGATGCGCCGGACTACAGGGGACAGCGGTGACTTCGCTGGCTCCTGTGTCAGGTAAGTGACACATAATAGGCTACTATGCGATGCATAGTAGTCCATTATGCTTTGCCTTTGCAGGGAATGAAAGAGGAAGTAAACCAATCAGGGTTTACTTCCTCTTTAAGAAAAAAAAAAAATCAATCTCCGAAATCTGCTCTGACTGTCTGATCTCCTGTGTCCTCTGCTACATGGACTGAATGCTCTCACCGACCTTTACATCACTACTGTGTGCAATAGTGGTGCTGTCCTGACCTCTGCGATTTACATATTACCGATCTCTCAACTCTGTGTGCTACATCCTTCTGCACGCCACAGATATCAGAAACCCTGACCTCTGCTCGCTACAGCCACCTGACCTCCGCTCGCTACAGCCACCTGACCTCCGCTCGCTACAGCCACCTGACCTCCGCTCGCTACAGCCACCTGACCTCCGCACGCTACAGCCACCTGACCTCCGCACGCTACAGCCACCTGACCTCCGCACGCTACAGCCACCTGACCTCCGCACTGTGTGTACTACATACATCTGACTTCCCACACTCTGTGCTTTCAACCTTTCATAGAGTTTTATGCAGGCTACCAGCAGCAGGGCTGGATGGTATGCCTGTGCCTTCTGCCCAGATGCCAGTGTGCACAAGGCCTCATTATACACTGCTCAAAAAAATTATAGGAACACTTTTTAATCAGAGTATAGCGTCAAGTCAATTAAACTCCCGGGATATTGATCTGGTAAGTTAAGTAGCAGAGGGGGTTGTTAATCCGTTTCAGCTGCTTTGGTGTTAATGAAATTAACAGGTATACTAGATGAGCAACAATGAGATGACTTCCAAAAACAGAAATGGTTTTACAGGTGGAGGCCACTGACATTTTTTTCCCTACTCATCTTTTCTGTTTTTCACTAGATTTTGCATTTGGCTAGTGTCAATGTCACTACTGGTAGCATGAGGCAATAGTTGGACCCTATAGAGCAGTGATGGTGAACCTTGGCACCCCAGATGATTTCCCATGATGCTCATGCACTCTGCAGTGTAGTTGAGAATCATGAGAAATGTAGTTACAAAACATCTGGGGTGCCAAGGTTCGCCATCACTGCAGAGTTTGCACAGGTAGTCCAACTCCTTCAGGATGGCACATCAATATGTTCCATTGCCAGAAGGTTTGCGGTGTCTCCCAGCACAGTCTCAAGAGCATGGAGGAGATTCCAGGAGACAGGCAGTTACTCTAGGAGAGCTGGACAGGGCCATAGAAGGTCCTTAACCCATCAACAGGACTGGTACCTGCTTCTTTGTGCAAGGAGGAATAGAATGAGCACTGTCAGAGCCCTACAAAATGGCCTCCAGCAGGCCATTGGTGTGAATGTCTCTGACCAAACAATCAGAAATAGACTTCACGAGGGTGGCCTGAGGGCCTGGCGTCCTCTAATGGGCCCTGTGCTCATCGTCTAGCACTGTGGAGCTTGATTGCCATTAAAAACCAGAATGGGTAGGTCCGCAACTGGTGCCCTGTGCTTTTCACAGATGAGAGCAGGTTCACCCTGAGCACATATAACAGACGTGAAAGGGTCTGGAGAAGTCACAGAGAATATTATGCTGCCTGTAACATTGTTCAGCATGACCGGTTTGGTGGTGGGTCAGTGAGTCTGGGGAGGCATATCCATGGAGGGACGCACAAACCTCTACAGGCTAGACGATGGCACCCTGACTGCCATTAGGTATCAGAATGAAACCCTTGGACCCATTGTCAGACCCTACGTTGGTGCAGTGAGTCCTGGGTTCCTCCTGGTGCATGACAATGCCCGGCCCCTTGTGGGGAGAGTATGCAGCCAGTTCCTGGAGGATGAAGGAAATTATACCATTGAATGGCCCCCATGCTCGCCTGACCTAATTCCAATAGAAAACCTCTGGAGCATTATCCAATGCCGCTAGGTTGCACGTCAGTCTGTTCAGGAGCTCAGTGATGCCCTGGTCCACATCTGGAAGGAAATACCCCAGGACACCATCCGTCGTCTCATTAGGAACTCACCTGATGTTGTACAAGCACATGAGGGTCATAGAAACTACCAGGACCGTTTTGAGCTGCTGCAATGAAATTTCAGCAGAATGGACTAGCCTGCTGCATCATTTTTTCACTTTGATTTTCGGGGTATCTTTGAATTCAGCCTTCTGTAGGTTGATCATTTTCATTTCCATCAAACGATGTGGCATCCTTTCCTTCCCAGCACATTACCCAGTCCATATCAGTCCTTCCTAACACATTACCCAGTCCATATCAGTCCTTCCTAACACATTACCCAGTCCATATCAGTCCTTCCTACCACATTACCCAGTCCATATCAGTCTTTCCTAACACATTACCCAGTCCATATCAGTCCTTCCTAACACATTACCCAGTCCATATCAGTCCTTCCTACCACATTACCCAGTCCATATCAGTCTTTCCTAACACATTACCCAGTCCATATCAGTCCTTCCTAACACATTACCCAGTCCATATCAGTCCTTCCTACCACATTACCCAGTCCATATCAGTCTTTCCTAACACGTTACCCAGTCCATATCAGTCCTTCCTAACACATTACCCAGTCCATATCAGTATAGATAACCAGCAAGATATTTTTCCCCTTTGAGATCTAAACTGTTTTTAAAGTCTTCCTTTCATTTTTTTGAGCATTGTATTTATGCACAGCAGCGTTGGTGACATCACATGAGTATATGTCCCCTTCTACTAATATGGGCCCAAGTTTCCGGTTAACTACTGAATTATATAGCTTCACTAAGAAAATGACGTTCAGAAATTCAGTTATAGGAATTACAGGTGGCAAGCATTTCTCTTGCCCTTTATTAAAGAATAGCAGGATCTGTATAGCTGTTTAACGCCTTTTTTCTTTTTGTGCCCTGGGTCTCATAAGTGAACCCTCGTTCCTTCTTTTGTGAATGCTTGGCGATAAAGGTTCTGGCCGGCCATTGCTAAGCAACAACTTCTTATCAATGCCACAAAAGGCGTCATGGATGCAAAATCCATTTTGAGATTCTACAGAGATCCTCAGAAAGCTGCAGAATTCTTAGAACTGTCATTATATTTTGCCAACCTCCCCGCTAGGAAGCCACATTTAATGGCATCATTACCGACAGACTAATGACAGGATTAAGCACACTATAAAACAAGCACATTAATATCTCGCTCTGTGTGTACTCTGTGCTTGCACACAGTTATAAAGTAAACTCTAGCCCTTCCATTAAAGCGGGAGCCAAGCCTTGTTATCAGCACTGAGATTAGGTCATATCAACCACTTTCCAGATTGTACAATGCCAGATCAGTGCGATGGCTGCAAGATGGCGAACCCCCCCCCCCCCTCACTTTCAAGGATGGGTATCTGCGTGAACTTTCACTTGGGTGCGAAATGGGTCTGTTTACTTAGGACATCATTTCACACGGCTCTGCAATGGAAGGTGTCATACCGCTGAGAAAATCCACCCCACACCAATTCACAGGGGAGCAATAATCCTATGCATGGCTCACTAGTTTTACAGCTTTTTTCCCTCCTGGATAGTGTGCCCATAACAGGAGGATAATACAACAGACAGATCTAAAAATGACCCATTAGAAGTGTTTTTATGTATATTTCAAATCTGACATGATTGAGTGTGGAAAATATTTTAGTTCAGAGCGATGAGCAACAGATAATGACGTTTTCAGCCGTAGTCATTCGGTTGTGGCAGCAAAAATATTGACTGTGGAGGATCAATTGATGGCACAAAACACTACCTTGTGAATCATGTATAATTGAGCTACACCTTTTATGGGGTTTTTTTTCCACCACAACTGAACAACTTGGGTCAATCTTACCATCGGTCACGTATATCGCTCGACCATGCCATTTGTGTCTTCATTGATATCCGATTTGATCATTGACAGACCCAATCAGGACGGGCTTTTGGAAAGGACTAGGGGCAAGCCTCCTACCCACCGATTATGGCCCATGGAGAGAGCAGATCATTCTCTAATAATGGACAACCACGTGATGAATGCTAAGAGCATGGCTTTGATTACTTCTCTGAATAAATAATCATGACAATAATGCCGCGTACACACGACCGGACTTTCCGGCAGACTAGGTCTGACGGTCTTCCCGAAGGACTTTCGGCGGAGTTCCGACTGACTTTCCGAACTAACGGACTTGGCCACACACGAACGGACTAAGTTCACTAGAAAGTCTGTTAGTTTTGAACGTGGTGACGTAAAGGGGACTAAACAAGGAAGTTCAATAGCCAGTAGCCAATAGCTTCCCTTGCGTCGTATTTGGTGCCGTCGGACCAGCACACAGACGAACGGTTTTCCCGATTTTAGTCCATCGGAATGGAGTCCGTCGGGTAGATTTGAAACATGTTCTATTTCTAGGTCGGATTTATTTTTTTTAAAACGATCGGACTAGCCCACACATGATTGGATTGTCCAACAGACTAATCCCTTCGGACCTAGTCTGTCGGAAAGTCTGGTCGTGTGTACGCAGCATTAGGCTTCCCTTCTGGAGTGGATGGAAAGGTGTAATATTAATCTTGTACAGAATGGTCAGAGGAAATATGGTGGCCCTCCTGCAAACTGGTTTGGAGAGGCTCCTTCACTTGGGACAGAAATATTTATCAACAATAAAATAAGATCTATTCATTTTAGCTTTTCAGATTACTGGAACATTGTGTGAGTTTGTCTCAGACTCTTGTGGGCTGCTGGCCAGTCTGAGGTGGGGTGAGATCACTGTTTATGGTATGTGTGTCTCTCCCGCTGTGTGCCTTCTAGGTGTGAATTCCCATTGTTATTTGAGTTAAAGCAGTTGTAAACCGCTGAAGAATAAATAAAAACGTGTAAGACAATGGCATAATGTGCTAGTATGCATCACATACTAGCACATTATGAAATACTTACCTTAGAACAAAGCCCTCCAGCTTCACCGATGAGACGGGTGACATCGCCCATTGTTTCTTTCAGGCTCTTACAGTGTCGGGAGCCACAGTTTACGGCGCGGGCTCTGAAGGTCCGTTACTGTAGGCCAAACCTTCAGAGCGCATGTGCCGATGATGTCATCAGCTGCATGCGCGCTGAATATCTCCTAAACCGTACAAGTTTAGGAGATATTCACAGTACCAACAGGTAAGCCTTATTATAGGCTTACCTGTAGGTAAAAGTGGTGTAACAGTTTATAACCACTTTAATTGAGTAACCTCATGTTTGTCTGTTGGATAATGTTTGGAGGTTCTTGTGATGGGATTAGCCTTCTGTCAGCTCTACCTCGTTATCTATCCATTGTGCCATGTTTTGGGCAAATATTTGGTTTTATTTTTCATGTGGTGATTGACCTATTTCTGAAGTGTATAATAACCTGTATTTTTGTTCAACAGTCATTCCTTTGGACTCTACCTCAACGTCTTGTCTGTGTACGATATTTGGGGTAAAAGGGCTGGTATTAGCTTTCGGTCTACTGGAACGGTTTGGAAGGCAGGAGGCACTGTTTGGCTGAAGCACCTAAGCAGGGTGCCAAGCGATTCGGTCACAATCGTTTTTTCCCATAAGGGATAAACAGTGAAACATTAACATTACTTTGGTATGAATTCTTTAAACCCTTCCTGACTGCCTGGCATCCCTTTAAATAGTTCTGAACGTCTGTGGTGGTGGGGAAGATCGCTGTTCATGTGGACTGGATTGGCTGTCGCAATGGTCACACGATAGGGACCCAGTTCTGCCAGCTACCAAACATTAGTTGGGACCAAGAGCTGTCTTTGACAGCGGTTTCTGTGCTAGGAGCACTAGAAAAATCAGCCACTCAGTGGCTCATGTAGGCATTAAAGCCTATCCCTTTTCAAACACACATTTGTGTTATGTGGGTGGCAACAGGTTAAAATAGAGACCAGTAGAGAAGATAGATCACCGGCACCTTGGTTAAATGCAGCAGGACATTAGCTTTATTAAAACATTGGGTGTGCAGCACAAACAGTCAACGTGTTTCTGCTATAGCGGCCTTAATCAGCCATGAGTAAGGCTGTATGGCAGAAACGTGTTGACTGTTGCGTGCACTAATGTCTTACTAAAGCTGATATCCTCCTGCATTTGACCATGGTCCTGGCAATCTTTCTTCCCTACAGTTCTTTAGTGGACCACAATCTGTGCCTGAGCCCTGATCGTCCAGCCATGAATGCATAATTTGGAAGATAATAGCGCTGTTATTTGTTCTAAAAAATAAAAACAGGCAAGGGTTTGCTGCTTTAATGTTACGAAAGGTTGATATTCGCCTAATAAAAAACACCGAAGCCTCCTCCTTTTGGGTTAACCAAAAATTTTGCATTTTGGAACTGTCGCCAAGGCTGGTTTTGTTCCTTCTGTCATGTTTACAAGCTAAATTTATACATATGCACAATATATGTTGTAAATTGCTATTTATACCCTGAAAATCCCATCTGTGCTGTTCAACTTCCCCATTCTCATAACCACATCTCCTTTCAAGAACATGGTTTTGCTGTTTTAAGCCTCCTGCGGGTTATCTTGAAATGCGGCTCATATGAATAAATTAATCAGCCCTAACGTCGCTTACAACATACAGCTAAAGAGTCGCGGTGTCAGCTGTCCAAAACATCGAACACAACAAGGAATGGCCACTAAAACAAAATTCGATGGCGGAGACTGGAGGGTTTCTCCTGTACAATTAGGATGTATTGATGGCAGTAAGGAACCTTAAATAACGGTCATGGCTGGATACAGGTCAATCTCTTGGCCATCCTGCAATTTCAAATTAGATTTAAAATACATTATGCCCCATTCTAATATACCCCCCTCTCCTATATATAATTTTTTTTTTTTTAAATAATTGTTTTTTCAATCTGACCCACCCCATGCATTGATCTAGGTGAGAATGTCAGCCTCCTCCTGATGTACAGCCACATATCTCGAGGTATCAGCTTCCCTACAGCACAGGAAATCTGGTGCTGCATCATCAGGGGGCCGACTGCAAGAACAAGGAAGGTAAGGCCAGCTTGCGATGATGAAGAAAACAAAGATGGCGGCATGGGACAGGACATGCAACAGGATAGCAGGAGAGAAAAGGACAATGCAAGATTCCTGGTGCTTAAGAACAAAAGGATTATCCCAGATAAATGCACATTAATGCCAAGTGGCATTCCCCCTCCCCCCACCTTTTCCCTTCCTGTTGGTCCCCCGCCAACGCTCCTGTCCCCTCCTCTGCCCAGTGCCCCCATGGGAAGCTGCTTCCGATAGGGGCACTTGTGCGTGCTCGCTCCCGAGCCCCGCAGCTGACACAGCAGGACATGGCGCCCTTCCTTTGTCACTGCATTTGATTGACAGCAGTGGGAGCCAATGGCCCAGCAAAGCCAGCAAGATCCGGAAGTGAGGGGAAAGAAGAGCCGCAGATGTGTGCACAGCACTGGATCAAATGAGGACTCGGGTAAGTAAATGGGGGTAAGGGGAGATGCTGAAGCCTAAACATTTTTTTAACTTAATACAAGGAATGCACGAAAGTAAAAAATGTATAGGCCAGGGATATGCAATTAGCGGACCTCCAGCTGTTGCAGAACTACAATTCCCATGAGGCATAGCAAGACTGACAGCCACAAGCATGACAGCAAGAGGCAGAGGCATGATGGGACTTGTAGTTTTGCAACAGCTGGAGGTCCGCTAATTGCAGATCCCTGGTGTAGGCTTTAGAATCACTTTAAGTATTATGCTAGGAGTAACTATGGCTTACACTATGTATATAGAATATAAATAGCAACTAACTACACACAGAAACAAGATTACAATAGCACACACTGATAATACCATTACCCTAAAGAAAATCTCACCATGACTCCCCACAACCCGACCACCACCTGACCCTCTGAAGAGGCAGACTAGCTGAGCTCCACAGGGATTTTGCTTTTCAGGATTATCCAAGCTGGCACAGCATGCCAGATTTTAATATTGCTCAGTCTTTTGTTCCGCTATTTGAACTCTTGGCATTTGGAAAATTATCTACTTGACTACTAAGAGCTGCAGAAATGTAATGGTGAACTGAAGATTTTTATTTTGTATTTTTTTTTTAGGGGAGCAGTCTAAGACTAGATACCGAACGAATGGCCATGAATGACCTTTCTCATTTTTCCTTTGAGTAGATCTGAGGGGCCCACACCAATCACTCTAACTTGGTTTTTCAGTACACACGAGCGTTTTTTTCCATCAGGAATAAACTCTGAAGGTTTCTGAAGCTGTCTTGCATACACACGGTCACACCAAATTTCCGACCGTCAAGAACGCGGTGACATAAAAACAACTCGTACGATGGGACTAGAAAAAGGAAGTTCAATAGCCGCCAGTAGCCAATAGCTTCCGTGTCCGTGCTTCAGAGCATGCGTTGTTTTTGGTACATCGGAACAGCATACAGATGAGCGTTTTTTCCCGATAGGAATTGATTCTTTTGGAAAAATTTAGAACGTGTTCTCTTTCTAGGTCTGTCAGAATTTTTGACGTAAAAAGTCAGATGGGGCATACACACGATCGGAATATACGATGAAAAGCTCCCATCAGACTTTTTCTGATGGAAATTCCGCTTCTGTGAACACAGCATTAGAGTCAGTGCTACCAGTTTTTTGTCTTTTGAAAACCTAATGTTTCAATCAAAAGCATGTATTTTCAGGTTGACTTGTACAAGGCATTTAACCGCCTCCCGCCTGCCGTATAAACGCCCACTGTCATTTGTTTATATGGCGGGCGGGGGTGCTCTCTTGTTCTGGGGTGACGTCATAACGTCGTCCAATCTCCCCGTAATCACACACCCACGGGGGCATGCAGCATGGCCAACGCAGGGTGTCCTGTAAAGAGCCTACTTCATGGGGATGAAAGACTAACAGATCTCTCCCTTTGTACAGAGCTGTGTGTTGTTTACCAACACACAGCTCTGGGCTGTGATTGCACGCAGCTGATCAGCAAGTCCTGGCTGTGAATCATTGGCTGGCTCCCGCTGTGTACAATCATAGCAGGAGCAGGGTGTGTGGCGCGCACTAATCCTAGAAGTTGGTAGCCACACATGAGTACGTTGCTTTGCCCACAGCTGCCGCTCAACCGTAGGAGATGCGGCAGTTAGAAAGTACTTAAAAAACTGAGTTTAATATCACCATAAAGTGACTATATACAGTCCTGGCAATGGTGACCCCAAGCCAAGCACTGTATCCTGGGAGGTGGTCATATTCTCCCCATACTCAGAAGTACCATGTATTTCAGGGAGCTTGCAAAGGGGGGTTTCAGTGGGTAGAGGGTTGATGTCAGGAGAACCTGTACATTTTTTCTCAATGGGCAAAATTCTCTTCCAGGCCCACTGTTGGTCTGGGTACCCGATGAAAAAGGTGTATTTCAGCAGTGGGCACACAAGACAAATTCTTCTATTTGCAATGAATGCGAGAGCTCCGGTCACATCAGCCCTACCCCACCTTAGTCATATCAATGGCGGCTTGACAGGCTGTTTTCTCACAAACGCTGGGTGCAGCTCTCAGATTGCTTTGATTACCGGCATTTGCTGTGTAAGATCATAAATACATAAGATAAAAACTGTAAAACACCTTGCTCAGCATTTAGGAAGACAGATACAATATCTCACAAAAGTGAGTACACCCCTCATATTTTGGTAAATATTTTATTATATCTTTTCATGTGACAACACTGAAGAAATGACACTTTGCTACAATGTAAAGTAGTGAGTGTACAGCTTGTATAACAGCCTAAATTTGCTGTCCCCTCAAAATAACTCAACACACAGCCAATAATGTCTAAACCGCTGGCAACAAAAGTGAGTACACCCCCAAGTGAAAATGTCCAAATTGGGCCCAATTAGCCATTTTCCCTCCCTGATGTCATGTGAATTGTTAGTGTTACAAGGTCTTAGGTGTGAATGGGGAGCCGGTAAGTTATGCCACGTACACACAATCGAATTGACTAAGTCCGCCGGATCACAGTACGCCGGACAATTCGATCGTGTGTGGGCTCCAGCGGACTTTTTCATCATAAAAGTCCGGCGTACTTAGAAAGTAGTTTTGACTCAAAATTTGTCCGCCGGACTTGGCTTTCTGTGGACAATCCGTTCCTCAGTGTGCTAGTCCGGCAGACTAAGAATGACGCATGCTCTGAAGCAAGTACGAGAAGGAAGCTATTGGCTACTGGTTATTGAACTTCCTTTTTCTAGTCCCGTCGTACGTGTTGCATGTCATCGCGTTAGAAATTGCCGGACTTTCGGAGCGTCCGTGTGTGGCCAAGTCCGTCCGTTATAAAGTCCGGCGGATTGTTTGCCGGACCAAGTCCGGCGGACAATTCGATCGTGTGTACGCGGCATTAAATTTGCTGTTATCGCTCTCTTTCATACTGGTCACTGGAAGTTCAACATGGCACCCAATGGCAAAACTTTCGGAGGATCTGAAAAAAATAAATGTTGCTCTACATAAAGATGGCCTAGGCCAGTATTACTCAACTCCAGTCCTCAAGGTGCCCCAACAGGTCATGTTTTCATGATTCCCATTATTTTGCACAGGTGATTTGATCAGTTTCACTGCCTTAGCAATTACCACAGCCGTTTCATCTGAGGGAAATCCTGAAAACATGACCTGTTGGGGCGCCTTGAGGACTGGAGTTGAGAAACACTGGCCTAGGCTATAAGAAGATTGCCAAGACCCTGAAACTGAGCTGCAGCAAGGTGGCCAAGACCATACAGCGGTTTACCAGGACAGAATCCACTCAAAACAGGCCTCGCCATGGTCGACCAAAGAATTGAGTGCACATACTCAGCATAATATCCAGAGGTTGTCTTTGGGAAATAGATGTATGAGTGCTGCCAGCATTGCTGCAGAGGACATGAAGACATGAAGACTGAGGACATGGATTACATGCCTACAGTCAAGCATTATGGTGGAAGTGCCATGGTCTGGGGCTGCATGAGTGCACTGGCCAAGCATGTCTCCAGACCTAAACCCTATTGAGCATCTGTGGGGCATCCTCAAATGGAAGGTGGAGGAGCACAAGGTCTCTAACATCCACCAGCTCCATGATGTCGTCGTGCAGGCATGGAAGAGGACTCCAGTGGCAACCTGTGAAGCTCTGGTGAACTCCATGCCTAAGAGGGTTAAGGAAGTCCAGGAAAATAATGGTGGCCAAACAAAATATTGACACTTTGGGCCCAATTTGGACATTTTCACTTAGGGGTGAACTCACTTTTGTTGCCAGTGGTTTAGACATTAATGGCTGTGTGTTGAGTTATTCTGAGGGGACAGAAAATTGACACTGTTACACAAGCTGTACACTCACTACATTTCGTCAGTGTTGTCACATGAAAAGATAAAATAAAATGTTAACAAAAATATGAGGGGTGTACTCACTTTTGCAAGATACTATATGTACAAACACTATAGAAAATCAACTGAGGAGACTTCTGTGGGGTTTGTATAAACCCTGTGGTTGCTCACTTTCAGAATTACAGCTATACAATGAGCAAAGTCCACCAAGTACGCTGCAAAGAATTCAAAGGTTGCAATATATAGGAACCATTGCAAAGTACTAAACCCCTGCAAACCTCAGACATGAAATATGAACAAAGAATATATCTCTCTATAGTGTGTATTTGTCTCTATCTAAAGCACCAAGTGTCATGTATGTCTACGGCTTCATTCCTCTGCTATTAGCATAAATTACCTCTGACAAGTTTCACGGACTCCAAGAAAAGGTGACAGGGGAGCTCCAGCACACAGCCGGTGATTGACAGCCTCAGCTCTGTACCTGTGTGCAGGGAGGTGTGTCACTTCCCTCCAATCAGCTCCCAGAGCTCTCCTCACTGAGCTCTGCAGTGTGTAGTTTAAGCTCCCCATCCACTTTTTTCTGATACCTCAGACAAGATTTAGAATTTCTGGACTTTGAAAGGATGTAGAGAATACTTCAGATAAACAGGTACAACTAATGTAGGAGGATTTGTGTTATTTCTGTGTATAACCTGAGGCCAGTCACTTCACTGGGTATATGTAAGCATGTACAACTACTTTAAAGTGGACCTTCCCCCTCCCGAGGAAGATCCCATCTCTCCACCCCTGCTGGCAAAATAGGGCAATTTGTTTTCTTTTATTTACGTTTTTTTTTTTGTATGAAAAGTTTGCCCCCCCCCCTTCCCATTCATGTCTTTTGCCTTAGGCCCATGGTGCCTCCTGGGATATGTACTTCACATATCCTGGGAGGCATAAGCTTTAGTTAAAGAACAGGAAGGTTGGGCGGGCTTATTGGCACATCATCGAGATGCCCACCTGCTGAACCCGGAAGAGCCGGTGGGTCTCTTGATGACATCAGATTGAAAATGGCACTGTGGTCGGGAATGAGATGATCTCAGCGGTTCAACGCTGGATCCACTGGATGGGTGAATATCTGAAATGTGCAGATACCACCCTCAGGTAAGTGGGGGAAAAAAAAATGGAGAGGTCGGCTGGAGTTCCTATTTAAGGCCTACCTTAGATAACACATGCAATTAGAACTGTGTTGTACCACAGTCACCATGCCGAACCAATTCGCTTAAATTTCTACTTCATACCCACTGGCACACTTCAAGTTATGAACTAACGAACCATTAAACCGCAACTCTTGTCCTTTGTTTTGAACTAGGAATATTGCCAACTCTACCGAAACCTGACTGGCCTTGTCTTATCTTACTGGACAATAAGAATTAAAGAAGGAATCTGATTGGCCGAGAACAGATCTTTTTTTGTTTGCAAAATGAGGCCCAACATGAAGAATGTTCGATCTAAACTAATTTAGAGAGAGAAAAAAAAAAAAAAGCTATATTCCAGTGATTAGTGAACCTTGGCTTATTGTGCCCACTCCAAGCTCGTTAGTCTTCGAAAAAATCAAACAAGGTCACGTTAATTAGCCACACAGAAAGCAAGATTATAGCAGAGTATTATAATGGAAATAAATGGAGGGGGTTGAGTGGGAGTCTTTCAGAATAGCAGTGAAAGCAAACACCATCATACAATTCAACAATCATGTCCTTCACAGTGAGGACAAAGCACAGTATTGTCTCCAACTGGCACTTAAAGAGGACCCAGAAGTACTCAGTGTAACCGTCCACATACGGCACTTATGCCCTTAAGCGCATCAAACACATGAAAGGGCACAAAAACAAAAAAAAAGTGTTAGCAAACTTTTACAGGCACACACACACAAGTGGCCATCTTCAAGCTAAACTCGGGTCAGCTAATAAAAATCCCTTTTTGGTAGCTTGACCTACCTCCACACCTCATATAGTACTAATGCTTGTTTAGTCTGAGGGCATGTAATAGACCAGTGGCCTCCAAACTGCAGCCCTTTGCTTGCTTTTTCCGGCCCTTGGAGCATTATTCCATCCATTGTTGCTGACATAGTTCCTGCTACTGACACCAATGATGGGGCACTATTCCTCCCATTGACCCCAATAGCGGTGCACTATTTCTTCTATTGACACCAATGATGATGCACTATTCCTCCCATTGATACCAACAATGGAGCACTATTACTCCCCTTAATACCAATCATTGTTTACTCCCACTGACGCAAAGACATTTTCTTCTCCCAATGGCCATGCTGTGGCCCTTTAAAGTTTGAAGGGCAGCAAAAAGGCCCTTTGTTTGGAAACCCCTATAATAGAGAGAGTTCATTTCTCCTGTAGGCTTCCTTCTTATTGGACAACTGGTGCCACAAAGCCATAGCTCTTTGCTAACCCCCCTCGTGGTGTCATCACGTACAATGCAGGACCAATAGAGCAAGGGGATTTATCAGCTGACTGGAGTTAAGCTTTAATGAAGATGTATCAATCCATCAGGTTTTTCTAACCACTTAGCTCACTTAATGCTTAACTTTAATTTGAAAAAATAAAAATAAAAAATGCCTTTATCACCCACCCCAGCCGCTGCTAAATTTACATTTACATGGGCTCCCTAAATATTATTCTTGCTTTAGAAGTTAGGCGACCTTTTAAGACAAAGCTAGAACTCTTAGCCCACGTACACATGGTTGGAGATTTTGCCAACCAAATCCGTCGGATTTTGCCCGTCGGATTTAATCTGACGGATTGTGTCCGAAACTGTTGCATACACACGGTCGGGCCAAGTTGGCGAAAAATCCGATCTTTCAGAACGTGATGACGTAATTTCATTATGATGGGACTACATTTAGGCTAGTAGCCAATAGCTTTAATGTAGGAATTTGATCTGAGCATGCGTGGCACTTGGTCCGATGAAAATGCTCTACACATGATTGGATTAGGTCCGTCCGGCCCAGTTGGTCGGGAAATATTTCCAACATGTTGGAAAATTGGGTCGGACGGAGATTCGGACGGAATCAGTCCGATGCATACCACACACAGTCGGATTATCCGACGACACAGTCCGATAAGACTCATTCCGACAGATTCTCTGACCGTGTGTACAAGCGCTTAGAATGGTTGGGCCCTGGATGGAGACTAATGGTGCCTAAATGCCCCATAGTCACTGAGGCATGCTGCTGGGGTTAGGTGGCAGCACAAATAATTGGCATAACTGTATACTGGTCAGTCATCTGCAATGGGTATTACCAGGTGAGTTTTGGGTAACAGAAGTAATGGCCATTGCTAGTAGAGTAGGCGCCATGATGTCACCTCTACAGTTGAAAGAGCTCAAGGGAGGTGCATATGGCGGCTGGACTGGAAAGGAAGAGACTGCATGACACTGGTGGTTTGGAGGCCCCCATTCAACAAATTAAAACATCCAATGCTTGCTGTGAGAAGGAGGCATGCAGGAGATTTCTTGACATCCCTTCCCTAATTCAGACAGTAAAAAAGTTGAGACTGTAAATTAGGGTTGCGCCGATACCGAGTATTTGCACAAGTATCGGTACTCGTGCAAATGCACCGATACTTTCAGGCTCGGCTCTTTGAGCTCTCAGTGGGTCTCCCCAATGTTAAAGTCCAGTAATTGGAGCTGTCAAAAAAAAAAAAAAAAAAGCAGCCAGCAATGTTTATTACAAACATTGCTCAGCCCTAAAACGCTAAAATAAAAATAAACATTATTTCTTTTTGTATATTTATCTTTCTTCATCTGCAGATCAAATAGATGAACAAATGCTCCTCTGTTAAACCCCTTAATAACCCTAAATGTACTCTAATCTGCCTTAATTAACTCCATATTCTCCTCCATTTAATTCTTAATTATTTTCCTGCTTTTTTTCTTTTGTTCACGTCCATTTTAAAAAGATAAACAATTAAAACTTATTTTTGTTTGCTTTGTTAGTGAATATTTTTACACATATATATTAACATATATTTGCATATTTCACATTGAAAAAGTGTAAAATTAAAAAAAATATATTTATTTCATTTGTAAATAACTTTTCAATGCTTTGTACCATTGCTGACAGCTGAAGTTATAACAAAACAGTTGCAGTAGGTATCGGTAATTGGTATCAGCGTTTACTAAAAAATAAATAAAGCATCGGTACTTGTACTCATTGTAAAAAAAAAAAAATGGTATCTCTACTACAAATGAGCTTTAATGCCCCGAAATACACAAAAATATTTGTAAAAAATATAACATAGAATGTGAAAGATTGAGAAATGCACATAAAAATTATAGGAAAGGCTGAAACAAAGGGCGGTAGGGCAAGGTTTACCGATTGAGAGATATAATCATCACCTAAACACGTAAATTTATGTAGGTATATACCATTTGTGTTCTGAAGAGAAAAATTTAGGAAAAAGTGGAAGGCCACAAGCTGCCATTCCCAGAAGTTCCCATGAAAAGGACAAGTGGATATCACTAACCTCGGTAGAAGATGTAGGTGTCTCCTTATTCTCCATGCTGGAACAAGCTTGTCCTATGCTGTCTGTACAAGAACCTGCCAACAAATTGGCTAACTTTAGTCCTTGTCACACTGGAAACCACCCATCCCTAGCAAGGAGATGGGGAACTCCATCATTGTCAATGAGGGAAATTCTACGGAGATCCTATAGTATTGTCAACCTGGACGTTTTCAGAATAAAAACGGAGCCAATCAGCATACATACCTTTGTAAGTTTTCTTTCTCTTTCAGATTTGCGTACATGTTCTCATTTCTGGTAAATAGCCTTTCTAAAGAATGGCGCTGCCTCTACAAAGCACAGCATTAGCCATGCATGAAGACCGCCAGGTGATGTATTAAATAGGAGAACGTTAAAGATCTTTGTTTGAGAAAGCGCTGTGCCTAGCACCAAACATGTCAGGATGGAACTTGTTTCTGCTGGCTATTTTATTAAAGGAAGAATATTATTTTGCCTCTCTGTGTGCGGCATTTTAAAGGTTGTAACATGGTTTAAGATTCAATGTTTCTAATTAAAAAGCAAGTACTTGCAATGCAAAGCACCTACCACATACATCTCCCAACCCAATAAAAAGGCAACTGAGCTATCTGCCATTACCTCTTATGGTGCATTCTTTAGAAGAAACGTGGTCCTTTTAGTCTCTTCTCACCACAACCCTTCTGGGTTATACTTGAAGAAATGCTGCCAATCATAAGATGCCAGATATCTAGCTATTATGTACTGTAGGACTTCCGGCTGTAGCTATTTCTAAATCCCTGATATGGAAATGCAGAGCTGAAGCCAAAAACACACAGGGGTTGATTTACTAAAATTGGAGAATGCTAAATCTGGTGCAGTTGTGCATGGTAGCCAATCAGCTTTTAACTTAAAGTGGTTGTATACCCACTTTTTTAACTTTTACCTACAGGAAAGCCTATAATAAGGCTTACCTGTAGGTAAAAAAAATATCTCCTAAACCTGTACGGTTTAGGAGATATTCCCCTCGGTATGCGCCGCTGACTGCACCGGCGCATGCGCACAAGGTGGTTCTCTCCGTGAAAATCCGGCAGCGCTCGCCCGGCCGGATTGAAATCTCCCGCGCGCATGCGCGGGAGTGACGATATCGCGGCTCCGGCCACTCACAGCGCCGGAGCCGCGATACCCGGAAGAGACGCCGAGGGAGCATGTCGGCTCCCTCGGCGTGGATCGGGCGAGATGTCGGGGCCTCGTTCTAAGGTAAGTATTTCATAATGAGCTAGTATGCGGTGCATACTAACTCATTATGCCTTTTGCTTTGCAGGTTTAAAAAAATAAAAAAATAAATTGCGGGTTTACTACCGCTTTAACTTCGGCTGACTCAATTAAGCTTTGGCAAAAAACCCTGGAAGCTCATTGGTTTCTATGCAGAGCTGCACTAGATTTTGCACTCTCCAGCTTTAGTAAATTAACCCCATAGAATGAGCTATAAAGCACCTTATAGACTTTATCGGTTGGCATAAGACCAATTTTGTTCCAATAGATCAGCGCTTGACTGCGCCACAGCAGAAAGGTGGGTTCAGGTTGTCTGTTAATACTTGCAGCGTTCACATCCCATGCAAGCACTGTATATATCAGCAGTCTCTATAATCAGGTTCTGCTCAGATGCCTGACCAGCAGCTGCCTCAGCCTCTCAGCACACTGCTGAGAGCCTGAGCCAGCTGCTCCTGCCCCCTGCACAGCCTGGCAGTTCAGTGAGTGCTGGAGTGGAAGAGCACAGAGCAGTGACTGACAGTCATCGCTCTGTGATCAGAGCCGACCTGAGAATGGAGCAGACAGCAGACTTTCATCGCTCAGTTCTCGGTATTGAGTCGGTGGGGGACCTGAAAGCCTATAGGTCAGGTCTGACTGTCTGGGGGGGGGACATACCCACCATGCAGTTAACTGACCTTTTCTGAGCAGTTATTATTATCATCACTTATGCCAATCCTATTTCTTGATATGCTGATGCAATCATCAAAATATGAAAAAGCAAGTGGGAAAAATAACTTCTGTATTAGGCCTCATGCACACTGGGTTTCTTGTAAAAACTGTTTATCCCTACAGGAGAAAATCAGCGTTATAAACTCGCCTAAGCTGCATTTTTTTCAAAACAGTTTAGTGGAATTTATCAGAGATTGGAGTTTGGGTGTTTATTTTATTGCCCAGATTTTAATTTATTCTGGCCATTGAAATAAATAAACACAGAAGTGGCCAACACACCTAGCGTTTACACGCGTTTAACAGCGTTCAGCGTTCTTTTGTGATCAAAATTCCCTCTCCTGAACGTGATTTCAGGGCGTACACAATACATCCTTTAAACTCCCCTGCTACAAAGTTTCCAAAAAAGTCCATGTGTGCATGGACACATAGAATAACGTAGAGGGAAGTTCAAGGGCAGGAAGAAAATACCACCTAAACGCACAAAAAAGTTTAACAGCGGCAGTGTGCATGAGGCCTAACGTTACAGTACAATATATAAAGTGTGCATTTACAAATACATTATAGCTGCCTATGACAAACTATCTTATCAGCCAGCACATCATAAAGCAAGTCTAGAGCAGGGAATGCTAGCACAGCAATTTACTACATTGCATTCCATGGTTCAACAAACCACAGGAAGATGTAATCACAATATACAGCAATGTGACATTTGGTTTTCACTTATACTTGACAAAACAAGATATACGTTCTTGAAATTGAAAGCATCAAGCTTCCCCCCCTCCTACAACACCACATAAAATGAAATTGAGCCCGACACTCATGTTATATGCCAATCGCACTAAGCTGATGTGGCTGAATAGTTAATGGTTAGTGCCCAACTTCCTGATGCTGTTCTATTGTCAGTGGAAGCACGAAAGGTTTCCACCGTAAAGTAAAATCTTTGGTAGGACTCCAGAAAGAGAATGACATCAAAAAGAACGTCCCTTCCACACCCTGACAAGATGAACAAATGCTCCTCAAAATCACTGTGTTTGTCTGGCCACATATCACTACCAGATTTCACCACCAGGTGCCATTAGAGGAAAAAAAAAATAGAAACTAATTAAAACTGTCTACTAAAGCGTCGTACACACTACTCGTTTTTTTTTTTGTTCAACATTCCGGTCAGCACTCTCAGCCATTGGCTGAGAACGCTGACCGGGAGCCCGTAGGCAGAATTTTTTCGGTCAGGACCCTTGGGCAGAAGCCCGTCGACTTCTGTCGGACCAGCTGCTGTACACACAGGCCAAATGTCGGCCGGTTTCTATTGGACCGCCTGATGCCGCCGGCATACTAGGCTTAGCAGGGGTTGTCCCTTTCTATTATAATGCGAAAAGGACCACAAGCATGTTAAATGGCCAACTAGACTAGAACCCCCCCCCCCCCCCCCCTTAAATGGACCTACACTATTTTAAATTTTGAATATTTTAAATTCGATAAAACAGCAAGCCCGGGAAAGATTGCTCCATAAGGCGCCCTCCTTGTGTGGGTAAGGAGAACCCTCAAACCCTGGTAAATGCTTATCAATGCGGGAACCTCAGCTTGGAAGGGGGCAGAGGTCCAGGTCTGTGCAAAGTCTAGGATTTCAAAAAAGTGTGATCCCTGATTCAGAAGTTCCAGGAAGCATTTATACAAGTTTAAAATGTATATACACAATATCTCACAAAAGCTAGTACAACCCTCACATTTTTGTATATATTTTATTCCCTCTTTTCATGTGACAACACTGAAGAAATGACACTTTGCTACAATGTAAAGTAGTGAGTGTACAGTTTGAATAAAAGTGTAAATTTGGTGTCCCCTCAAAATAGCTCAACACACAGCCATTCATGTCTAAACCGCTGGCAACAAAAGTAAGTACACTCAAGTTAAAATGTCCAAATTGGGCCCAATTAGCCATTTTCTCTCCCAGGTGTCTTGCGACTCAGGTATCAATGGACGGGGAGCAGGTGTGTTAAATATTAAATATGGCGTTATCGCTCTCACTCTCTCATACTGGTCACTGGAAGTTCAACTTGGCACTTCATGGCAAAGAACTCTGAGGATCTGAAAAAAAAAGAAATGTCGATCTACATAAAGATGGCCTAGGCTATAAGAAGATTGCCAAGACCCTTAAACTGAGCTGCAGTACGGTGGCCAAAACCATACAGCGGTTTAACAGGACAGGTTCCACTCAGAACAGGCCTCGCCATGGTCGACCAAAGAAGTTTAGTGCACATGCTCAACGTCATATCCAGAGGTAGTTGGGAAATAGACATAGGAGTGCTGCCAGCATTGCTGCAGAGGTTGAAGGGGTGGGGGATCAGCCTGTTAGTGCTCAGACCATACGCCGCACACTGCATCAAATTTGTCTGTATGGCTGTCATCCCAGAAGGAAGCCTCTTCTAAAGATGATGCACAAGAAAGCCCACAGTTTGCTGAAGAAAAGCAGACTAAGGACATGGATTACTGGAACCATGTCCTGTGGTCTGATGAGACCAAGATAAACTTTTTTGGTTTAGATGGTGCCAAGCGTGTGTGGCAGCAACCAGGTGAGGAGTACAAAGACAAGTGTGTCTTGCCTACAGTCAAGCATGGTGGTGGGAGTGTCATGGTCTGGGGCTGCATAAGAGCTGCCGGCACTGGGGAGCTACAGTTCATTGAGGAAACCATAAATGCCAACATGTACTGTGACATATTGAAGCAGAAACATGATCTCCTCCCTTCAGAGACTTGGCCGCAGGGCAGTATTCCAACATGATAATGACCCCAAACACACCTCCAAGATGACCACTGTCTTTCTAAAGAAGCTGAGGGTAAAGGTGATGGACTGGCCAAGCATGTCTCCAGACCTAAACCCCATTGAGCCTCTGTGAAGCATCCTCAAACGGAAGGTTGAGGAGTGCAAGGTCTCCAACATCCACCAGCTCCCTGCTGTCATCATGGAGGAGTGGAAGAGGACTCCAGTGGCAAACCATGAAGATCTGGTGAACTCCATGCCCAAGAGGTTTAAGGCAGTGCTGGAAAATAATGGTGGCCACACAAAATTTTTACACTTTGGGCCCAATTTAAACATTTTCACTTAGGGGGGTGTACGCTCTTTTGTTGCCAGCGGTTTAGACATTAATGGCTGTGTGTTGAGTTATTTTGAGGGGACAGCAAATACAAGCTGTACACTCACTACATTACATTGTAGAAAAGTGTCATTTCTTCAGTGTTGTCGCATGGAAAGATGTAATAAAATATTTACAAAAATGTGAGTGGTGTACTCACTTTTGTGAGATACTGTATATATATATATATATAGGCACACTATGGTGTCTTCTTTGCTGGGTTGCTATTAGATGAGAAGTTGAGTCCTCTTGAGGCTGGGTTCACACTGCTGCGGGTGGGAGACCCGGATGTGATTCGCACCGCACTGCAGTGCAAATCACATCCGATCTCCGTAGCGATGTGAGTTCAGCCATACAGATAGTATGGCTGAATTCGCATCGCTCCCGCCGCAAACTCGCACAGGACCCTTTTTTTGGTCCGCAGCAGAATCGGATCGCATGGGTGTTCACACCATGCGATCCGATTCCTGTCCGAGTTTGCAGATCGCACTGCGATATGCGGACTGATCTGGGGGTGTCATTAAGATTTCATTGACACTTCCAGCAGTCCGCATAGGGCAGTGTGAACTGCCGGCGGGAGGCATGCGATGCGGGAAAACGCCGCGGATTCGCGGCGTTCCCGCATCGCTCCGGTGTGAACCTAGCCTAAAAGAGGATCACCAAATGAATGCAAATCTTCTGTATGACAAAGTCTTCTGATGTAGTAAATGATGAAGTCACCAGATGTTGCAGCTCCCCAGTAAACAATCAAGGACACTCCTGACATTTGTGAAATACAGCAATTCCCACAAAACCATTGCATTTCATGCTCTCACCACAATGGATCCGATTGGAGGAATACGTGAATTTTGTAGCTGCAGATCTCAGCTGTTACTACATTGACCTGTTTCGAACAAACAAAGCTTCCTTTTTTTTCCCCTTCAAGATCCCCTCTTACCTTCTCTTTCCAGTTAGAAGATATCTTTGAAACATATTATACTTTTTTTGTTCTTTTCAAATCTCTGGGAATAAACTGTAGATTACAGGATTTAAAATTTACCGGGGATTTTTAGATTACCATAAGCCTTTGTGAACCCACCAACCCAGAAAGATAAGCCATTCACCTTTCCTGTATTTTTGAAGCACAACCATGATCTGGCATTTGTGCGCTACCAATGACACACATGCCCTTTGAACTGGAGCCTTTGGCAAAGTGTCACCATGACTCTGATTGCATCACTTTAGCTGCTAAGCAGGTGATGTCAGTGTGTGTTATATGTAAACCTGAAGTAGATGTCTCCGTACTCAAGTTAAAGGGTGGCTCCAGCTAGATAAACAGAATAAAAACACTATATGTACTTTTCTATGCCTATAAAGTGATGCACATACTTTTCAGCAAGGCATAAGAAGGCATTATTTAGAACCAAGCAGCCCAATATTAAACCACCAGGTTATCTTTGTACCACAATACCAGCAGCCAGTGGAAATCTTAAATCAGGCTTGCAACGGGAGTCTGGCACGGTAAGCTGATGGGTAGGAGAGGAATGTGCTTGGCTGGGTAAACAGAGGGACAAAGCTCAGAATGGGTATCACAATGATTGTAATATATATGGGTAGTAGAGGTGCACCGAATGGAAATGTTGGTGCCGAAATAAAAAATGCAGCATGCACTTTGCCGAAAACACCATTTTCGCCCAATATGTTTCGGTCACCAAAATTTTGCTTCATCTCTAATTGGTAGTCCAAATACACGACTACACGCAAACCTGAACTTTGTTCATCCAGAGCAGGGGTCTCCAAACTGTGGCCTGAAGGCCAGATATGACCTTTATCTGGCCCTTAGGGCACTATTCCCCCCACTGACACCAAGAATGGGGCACTATTTCTTCCACCGATACCAATGATGGGATACTATTCCTCTTACTAAAAGAGGCACCACTCCTCCTCCTACTGACCACCAACCCTAAGACCATATTTATTCTCACTGATGCTGCCTGGGGCATTTTCTGCCCCCGTTGGCCATATACCGGCCCTCCTAAAATTTGAATGACAATAAACCGGGTCTTTGAAAAGTTTGAAGCAAGGCAACAGGGTTTTTTTTTTTTTTTTTTTAATTATATACAACCCCCCCGACACATACTACAACCGTCTGCAACGTCTGTCCATTGGACAAGAAACTGCAGCAAGTCCTGATGCTATACTGTACAGGTAGAGGTTTCCATATCTGTCATTCTATATATAACAAACATTTTTTTCAGTGATCAGGTTTAAAAGTGCTTCTGAACATCCTTGCTTTCCAACATGAATGTGGTCATTCTGTCATTGTTCCCTCTTTGCAATAGAAACAAATTTTGCACCACTTATAGAAGGTCATGAGTCTGCCTATAGTCGGCAAAAGCTTCTACATGTGCTGCAAGACAAAATCTTCCTTTTCTAAAAATCAGGATGACCACAGAAGTTACCTTTCCTGGTAGAAAGTATGGATGTTCAGAAGCACTTACTTTTAAACCGGACCACAGAAAAAAAAAACATGGCGGCCTGCTTGTTATAAATAGAGAAAGGGCACAGGCCTTTCGCATGCCCCAAAATGTGTTGGATGCTGAAGATTATTTGACTATAGCTCTGCTATACAGCAAATACGAATCAAGCCTTGCTCTCTTGAGAATCACACCCAAACCCCCGCTGCATGGCCCTGCCCCCATCAGGCCATGGGCCGGCACTGGTCCGCGGTCCAGGGGTTGGGGACCTCTGCTTTAGGGGACTATGTTACTATTTTAGCATTCGCTTGTAGATGGTTTCTATCACAGTTGAGTGGGGCTGTGGTGTCCCAGATTTAGACCCAACCAGTGGTGTCAATTTGCCTTTGTAGGCAGAGTGCTTTATAAAATTACATTTATTCTGTTGACAATGGACTATAAAGAGAAAGGTTTTGCAAGTTTTTCATTCGATCATTTACCTTGCACATGGTACTGATGCTTGAACATCAGTATTCCTGGCCAAAATGCCCTGTGCTAATTTTAGGAGTATTTGCATGTAAATGCGGAAAATAAACTCTAGCTCTCAGAATGGAATTTAAAAAAAGAAAAAGAAGTTTAGGAATATTTTTTTTTCTTGAATCATACTTACCTAGGTGGATTCAGCATTGGTCCGAAGCTGCATCTGTCTAACGCAGGCTCTAAGACTTAGAACCGAGTGATCAAACACAGCTGATCGCTCGTTCGCAGAGCTCCATGAGCAGACAGCTGGTGACTGTCAGTCACCATCTCCCTGTTCTGCCCCCCCGTGCTCAGTGAAGCGCTGGGCTGGGGAGGGGAGCAGCTGGCTCAAGCTCCAGGCATGTGGGCAGATCCTGACCATATGATCACAATCTTTCCCGAGCCTGTGATGTCAGGCCCGCTGTCTGCTAAAAACAGGTCACAGGAGAACGAACTGCACTCCTGTGATCCACAGAAATACAGCCAAACAAGCTTTGGCTGTACTTCTTTAAAGTGGAGTTCCACCGAAATTATATATTTTTTTGAAAGTTTTAATAATCAGACACTCACCTGTGCCGAGGTCCAACAATGCAGGCGTACGAAGCCCTGCTCCCCCCCCCCCTCCTCGTCTCCACGGTGCAGGCATTCTTACTGTGGGCGCCCGGCTGTGGCTTCACAAGTCGCACTGTGAATGGCCGGGCAATCTTGTGGGACCTGTGATGTACCCCAGAAGATTGCAGGGAGGGAGGAACTTCCTTCTGGCATCGCGGAGCCCCGGGAGGAAGTGGGAGTTGGATGCCTCTAAAAAGAGGGTATCCGCTCCCCCTCTCCCCCAAAAAATTACATGCCAAATGTGGCATGTTAAGGGGTCACCTACACTTAAAGCAGAAGTTAAATTTTTGGGTGGAACTCCGATTTAAGCGCTTCAAATTAACATTATACATATGTAAAATACCGACTGCCAACTCGATGTCTGTCTTTTTTTTTCCACGCATCTATACGCACTTCTGTGTACAGGCACACTGAAAACAATGTGGTGCATTTAGATCAGTAAAAAAAAAAAAGCCTGAATACCTAAAAATGCTGGGCTTTTAGGCAGCAAGAGGCCTTACTTGTTCAAATTTAAACATACCTGCTCCTCCATATTTTAATTACATTTCAAAAACATCTGTAAAATTCCATCAGACTGTTCTAAATTCCATTTAACTGTGGTCTCCTACACCGCCTGCAGTTCCACTTCAAGTTCAGCCAAGTTAAGGAAGTGGTTAATTAAAAAAAAAAGGAGAAGCCACAAGAGAGAAGACTTCGGGTCATGGACATTACGATCGGCTGGTCAAGTCTTTGGTTATTCCCAAACTCTCGGCCTGTACGGCGCAGTATTAAGTAGTGGCGTTTCCTTATCGCACAAATGCTGACTACAGCAGGAGATCACAATCTTTTCTGGGCAAGGATTCAATCCACAGCTCTGCTTAAAGCCGGCCCCGGACTGCCAAATAAATAAGAACCACGGGAATTGTCAGAAGTGATCCGTCAGGCCTGCCTTCTGCTTCACTTCTGCTCTGGGGTTGTAACAATGCTCCTGTAACCGAAGCTTACGAAGCTAGAACGCGGGCGCCCATAGGGCCCATTAACACTTCTGTGCCCAGGAGAGGCAGAGCTCACAGCGAGTTTGCCTTGCAGGTCTCCTATATTAAAAGGGATTCATTCTTAGGCCACATTCACACCGACTCCTCTGTGTTTAGATTTTCTAAGATATCTGGGACATATAAAAAGGTCCTTGCAGATGGTATCTGATGTATGAAGACCAGGTCTTCCTGGCAGAAAGTTCCTGTGCAAAAAAACGCAAGCGTGGTCCATATATAGTACACAGGCTTACACAAGAAAAAGTTCTTTTAGTTCCCAAATTATTCAAATAATATATAGCAATCTGCTGTTTAAGTGGGAGGTGTGATTTACACATGTATGCACAAGAAATATTGACCAGTAACGCAGATTTTTTATTTTATTTTTTAAACGCGGCACTATTTAACTGATTTTTACGCATTTGTGTCTGTGTGTATACAGGCCCAACCAAAGTAATATACTTTATTTGCATGGCCTTCTAATGCAACTCCGTGTGAGATCATGTGCACGGGCACGGATTCCTATGGGGAGATCCCTCAAAGGTTCTAACCTTTCACCACTCTCAATAAAAATAAAAGGTTTTGTGTTTTTTTGTGGTTTGTGTCCCCACTACAGAAATACTCCTCAGTTCAGTTTTGGGTACACAGAAATTGAGGAGCAACCTCCAAAAATAGTCTCACAGACTGCAATAAGCACCTGACCGAGGTTCTATTGCTTACCTGCTCTATCCAAAAACAGATTGGTGTGTTAACAGCTGCATAGGTTTTGGAAGGTCTACTTTAAAAGCAACATGGTTTTACTTTAAGGGTATATCGAAAGCCATAACTTTTTCCCCTCCGTTGTTTTTGGGTAGGGTAGAAAATAGTGATGCACCGAAATATCGGTCAAAAATAGGGTTTTCAGCTTTGTGCCAAAAAAAACAAAGTGCCGATAATGGCTGCCAAAAATAAAAAAAATAAACACAATTTTTCTGCAATTTTACCTCGCTTATGGTGTGTTTTTTATAGGCCATGTGACTCAAAAATGCATAAAAAAAAACAACACGGGTGTATTTGACTAATGTGAATGTACAATGTATATGTAAAGCGCTGCGTAAATTGATGGCGCTATACAAGTAACTGAAATAAAATAAATACATTTTTGATGTGCTCTTGCTGCATTTTCAATGCATTTCAATGGGAAGGTGCGATTTGCCAAATAGGCACCAAAAAAGCAGCAAGCAGGATTTTTAACACCGCTTCAAAAAGGTGCCGATAATGGCCAACAATAAATTCATGTTAGTTAAAAAGTTGAATATAATACAATTATTTATAAAGATATATATATTTTTCTTTAAAAAGTAAAATTTTGGCTACGGTTTTGGCCAAGTGCATCCTGAATTTTTGATTTCGGTGCACCACTAGTAGAAAATAGGAAAACAAAACTGATGGGCTTTAGCCATCTGTGACACACAGATTTCCCATCACACCTTGAGGCCCGTTCCACACGAGGCGGATCTGTTCAGCGGAGTCCACCAGCTCAGCGGGGGAACGCTCCATTGATCTCCACTGAGCCGGCAGATGACAGGTCCATCTCTGCTCACTGTCAGAGTCCTGCTGATTCCTATAGAGCAGTGATGGCGAACCTTGGCACTCCAGATGTTTTAGAACTACATTTCCCATGATGCTCAACTACACTGCAGAGTGCAGGAGCATCATGGGAAATGTAGTTCCAAAACATCAGGGGTGCCAAGGTTCGCCATCACTGCTATAGAGAGATTGGACGAAGACGGACAGCATGGGCGTTTTCATCAGATCTCATCCAGATGGATGGCTGAACGTTTCTCCATATGTCTGTTCGGATGGCAGGTGGGTGTCAGCGGACATCTCTACTGACATCCACCTGCCCATATTAGTGAAAAACGGACAGGCCTGATCCGAGCAGGCTTATCTTGTCAAAGGGGACTGAGACCCAGCAGGAAATGTGAAGATATCTTCTCTAGCGAGGGGAAGTCCCTTCTTGGACCCCTTCGGGTGCTACAGCGCTAAAAATAGCGCCTGAAAAAAGCGTCTCCTTTCACTCCAGTGTGAAAGTCTGAGGGCTTTCACACTGGAGCGGTGCACAAAAAGTCCTGCCAGCAGCTTCTTTGGAGTGGTGAACTCACTGCTCCTCCACCGCTGCTCCCCATTGAAATCAATGGGGCAGCGCTGCGATACCTTCGGCATTTTGCGGGTGGATTTAACCCCTTTTCGGCCGCTAGCGGGGGGTTAAAATCACCCCGCTAGCGGCCGAATAGCGATGCTAAAACGACAGTAAAGCAACGTTAAAAATAGCACCGCTTTACTGCCGACGCCACCCGCAGCTCAGTGGGAAAGGGTTTTTAGACAAATGTCACTGGAACAAGTCCATATATGATGCAGAATACATATTGGCCTAAATTGATGAAGAAATTCGATTTTTTTTATTGGATATGTATTATCGCAGAAAGGAAAAAATATTGTTTTTTTTTTTTCAAAATCGTCAGTCTGTTTTTGTTTATAGTGCAAAAAACAAAAAAACGCAGAGGTGATAAAATACCACCAAAAGAAAGCTCAATTTGTGGGGTTGGGGGGGGGGACATCAATTTTATTTGGGTACAGCGTCGCACGACCGCGCAATTATCAGTTAACCTAATGCAGTGCCGTATGGTAAAAAATTGCCTGGTCAGGAAGGAAATAAAACTTTCTGGTGCTTAAAGTGATTGTAAGGGTTTTTTTTTTTTTTTTTTAAATAACAAACATATCATACCTCCACTCTGCAGCTCATTTTGCACAGAGTGGCCCGATCCTCCTCTTCTGGGGTCCCTCGGCGGCTCCTCCCCACATCGCATAGGATGCATTAAGATGAAAAAAAAAGCACAAGAAAAGAAGAGGAACTGCACTCAGCTCACATAATTTGTAATAACCACCACCCCCTCCCTTTAGAATGTAAGCTCTACGAGCCGGGCCCTCCTGTACCTTTTGTATTGTACTGTAATTGTGTTGTCCCCCCCCCTATACATTGTAAAGCACTGCGTAAACTGTTGGCGCTATATACATCGTGTATAATAATAATAATAAAACATCTTTACCATTCTGAAGCTTCCCTCCAACCACTTAAACGATTATTTCCCCGTAATGTAGTATACATTTGCTATGTGAACAAATGGGCCAATATCAGAATCCTCCTTGCTGAACAATGTTTCACATGAGATTGGGTTGAGCGCAGTGTGCCCCACGCAGCAGATGTTATAGGAAGATTTGTATTACATCCTGAATGATGCTGTGTGTGTGTGTGTGTGTGTGTGTTTGTGTGCACGTACAGTATAGTGTTTCACTGTGACACGTGTTGTCGTTGTCCATACTATGTATGAAACAGATAAGAACACTTCATGGCTTTACAATCTTCTCCGTCTCCAAACTGCTGATTAAGCAAAACGAGAACACTATTGCAGCAATACGTGTTTATTGCAGTTTCCATTTAAAGAAGAACTCAGCAAAGTAATATCTGCATCTAAAATGATGAAGTACCATAAACCTAAATCAATGGACCCTTTGGCAAACATAGGCACATTTTTGGTAGCTTAAAGTGGACATATAGACAAAATTTAAAAAAAAACGACGACATTTACCATGCAATCTGTCATTATCATTAACACAGCGGTTCCCTTGTAACATAGCAATATTACCTGTCGATCCTGCCAGCAAGGCTCCATTCAAGTAAGTAATCAAAGTTGGACCAAAGTAGTACAGGCACCGTTTCAAAGTTTCTGTGTCTTAAAGTCGCACAGATTTGAACAGATGCCATTGAAAAGAATGGGGTGCGACTTGTCATGCAACTTTGACATCCAAAGTCACACAACAAAATCGCACAAATGTGAACGGAGCCAAAGTCTGTTATTTTTCAAATTCCTTTAGCAGACCAAACAAAGGTGGCAGAGGGTTGAGGCAAACCATTTAACACCAACAGGGGTGCTTACAATGGTCCGATTTTTATTAATTTCTTTAAATCCTTTATCCCAAATAAGAAAATAAATTGCTTCTGTAACTGCTTAAGCCCGTTCCCAATAAAAGTGATCTTGCGGTGAATCCACCACAGAGACCACCATTATCGTAAACCGGACTGCCGGTCGAAAAAAAGGATACCGGGGTTATGGCAGCTAGCTGCTGCCATAACAATGATATTCCTCTTCAAACTTAGGACATATATCGGCGTATGGTGATCCAGAAGTGGTTAAGACAGAATTTCACCCAAAAGGGGAAGTTCCTCTTGTCTGCATACTTCTAACCACCTTTGTTGGGGGGGGGGGGGCGGCTACTTGGTTTTGACCCCCTCCCACTTCCGGCTCAAACCGCCATGGCCCCCGCCCCCATCCTTCTTCTGGGACACATCGCAGTGTTTTCTGTGTCTTCAGAGACACATCACAGGTCCCAAAAGACTACAGGACCATTCACAAGACGCAACGCAGCTCGTGCATTTGCAGTAAGAAACCGGCTTTGAAGGGCTGCGATGCCTGTTTCTTTTACTTGAGATGCCGGCGCCTGAACCTGAAGTCGATTGAAGAATTGGCTCCGGTGAGGACATCGCTGGATCCCTGGACAAGTCCTTATAGTAAAGGTCAGCAGCTACAGTAGTTGTAGCTGCTGACTTTTCATTTTTTGGAGGGGAGCCTAGAGCTCCTTTTTAAAGAAATGGTCCTCCATTGTTGGTGTCAGTGGGGGGAATAGTCCCGCATATCATGGGGAGGGATAGTCCCCCAAGGGCCAGATAAAGGCTAGCAAAGGGCCACATCTGGTCCCCAGGCTTCAGTTTGGAGACCCCAGCTCAAAATGCTAGAGAGCTTGTTCTTTTGCAAAACAGATTTGTTGGCCAGATCACCAGATGGAAATAAAAGAAAGAAAGCCTAAAAAAAGAAAACAAATACAGCCATCACATCTAAGAATTGGTAAGCTGCAATATAATAAACGTTTGATTTCAGGTTTACTGCTTTGAGTGTTAGACTAACAGATTTATGTGCACTTTCCATAAGAGACTAACAAATGACCAGCTAACACCATCCTCTCCAGAGGTTGCCAGTGCTGCTGTCTAAGGGTGGCTGTAATGCTCCTCCGAGGATACAGTGGAGGAGTAAGCATAGCCAACCAAACACAGGAATGGTGTCATTTGCCTGACTACCAGGTAAGAATAAAAAAAAAAAGAAAAACTAATGCAACCACTACATCCAAGGATTGGTAAACGGCAGTATATTACATTTTATGTCTTTGGGTTTAGATACGCTTTAATTGTGCTATTATGCTGCCTGATGAGATTGATCCCTTTATTTTTATCACATTACTTTCAATGAGCGGTGCAGTAGTGGCATTGAGTGACTGATCTCCCACGACCACACAATGCCCTTAATTGTGTGGCCGGGACGATTAGCAATTAATCTCCATTCTTCCACTCTGTAGACTTTAATGGTGGTTTGAGATTAAATGGTCAACAACTACGCATTTAGGAGAATATTGGGCTATTTTTCCCCCATTTAAGTAAACCACATGGGGTTAATTCCTGAGAATAATCTTTAAACAATCTCCTGCACTAGAAACAAAAGAACCATGCCACATCTAGCTGATTTAGATTAAGGCCTCATGCACACTGGAAGTTTTTACAGCTGCTGTTTTTTCCTGCAGTCAAACTCTCCAGCATATAAAGTGAAGGTAATGTGGTGCTATCTCAACCAAATGAATATATTAGAGTGTGTGTACACACATAGTGTTCTATGGAGAAAAAAAAAAAAAAAAATTATATATATATATATATATATATATATATATATATATATATATATATATATATATATATATATATAAATGATGATGAATCTACAAGTGCAATAATCAAACTTCAAAGAACACACCTCAATAACAGTGCTGATGAGAATAATAAAGCGCAATGTTCAGAAAAAATTCCATCAACATATGAAAAAAGTAGCAATCACATCACGATAATGTCTTTCAAAGTGCAAATGATCTTTAGAAATAAAGTGCAAAGATACTTCAAAGTGATAATAGTGCAAATAATAGTATCCAATTAAAGAAAATCCAGATGGACAATTCATAGAAGAAAGTGCATGTGCAATAAAGCAGCAAAAAAGACAACTTCATCCAAATGTTTCCACCATCCACTGTGCGCCACTCATTTACCCCAGCCTCTCACCTCATAGGACGACCCCTACAGGTCAAGTCAAGCCCTTGTATGGATAAGGAGATGGCTCCTCAACGATCGATCGATTCTCAAAAATATCTACACCAAATGCTGATAAGAGGGTATATTTCCAGTGTCATCTAATGCAGTTTAAATGCAATTAAGAAGGGGGGGCTCCATAGTGCAGTAATCCAATGTAGTTTATTTTGAAAAACACAGTAGCAACCTACAGTTTAAAATCACTCAATACAGCGTGCAAACAAAGGGACTTCCGGTCTTGGCCGCAACCGGAAGTGACTACACCTGTCTCAAGTGTTCAGTGACACAACGTGTCAGGGAGGAGCTGGGTGTCGTCACTTCCGGGTCCATTGCAAGCCATTCCAGTTCACATGTTATGCAAATCAGATGCAGTTCAAAAACGCATCCAAATTCGCATATATGCGAACTTTGCCTAAAGCCTTGTACACACAGTACGATTGTTAGCGAACCGAGCGTCTAATTTTTGTCAAAGGCGTGTGCCAGGATCTTGTCTTGCATACTAACGGTATACAATTGCCGTGCCACAAACACAAACGTAGTGACGTACTATGAGGAATTTCAACTCTTGGTCGTCACCCTTTGGGCCCTTTCTGCTAATTTCATGTTCGGTGAGCATTGATTCCGAGCATGCGTGTTTGTATTTCCGACTTTTGTGTGAGGTATTTGTGTACTGACCATACGAACATTTGACGTCAAACCATTGGATGCTGAAAATGTACTAGCCTGCCATCCAACATTTGTTGCCCGAAAGTGTGTACAAGGCTTTAGACCTCACACATGAAGTAATATAAAAAGCTAAGTGAGGAGGTCTAAAAAAAGAAATAAATAAAAAATAAATAAATGGATCAGTCCTTTCAACGTGTCATTTGACAGTGGAAATGAGTTAGGGATTGGATGGTACATTAAGTTACAGGTTTGTCATGATTTAACGGTTAACTAATTTAACTGTACGATCGGTAAAAGGGACATGTCTGAATCCAAAAATGTATCTTGAAAAGTCAGTGTAAACTGCCTTATGTATGCATGTGAAGTAGGACCCCAGGGGCTGAAGATGTGGCAGCTTAAAACCAAACTGAATTTATATCTTGCCCGTGGGCACAATAGGCAATAAATCTCATCAGGAAAACCTTCAGAAAAATCATAAATCTATAGATGTACAGTTTGCTGAAATTTCAGGCTGGCTGGACTGACTAATCATGGCTGCCACGGAAGATCTAAGTAAAAAAAACACGTAGAAGTCTTAGATCTAGTTGACTGCTTTGGATTTTGGGGTGGCTGGATAGTGAGAAGAGCTCCAAGAGGGCAACTGGGGAATGTGATCATGGGGTCACGAAGCAGATGTGGTGTGGTGTGCTTTCTGGCCATGTAATTATGAAGAAAACCAGTCACAAACCAAATGACAATGAAAAAATAAAAATGATCACGTATGACTTGTCTAGCCTCCCCATCACATCAGGAGAAAACAAGATGTTTGGTTCACTTTGATTACTTAAAAACAAATATGTTTTTAAGTGGAATTTCACAAAAATTTATTTTTTCACCTTTAATTCAACTCACCACCATAGCTTACACCACTAGTAGATGTCCTACTCATTGATTCCAATACTTAGCCCATCTTCCCTCAAGTGGGGGGCAAGACTGGCTTCCTCAGCACCACTGTAGGCTGTAGGCACATGCTAGGAGGCCATTAGCCATGGTATGTCAAACAATTTATTTTTGTACCAGCTACAAGGACAAGGGTGACTAAAGAACCTCCACTGAAAGCTGAATCTCCTTTTACACCCAAGCCTCCCTACAGGTCTTTTGATTTGATGGGAAGTCTCGCTGACCAATAACGTGCTTGAGGGGTGGTGAAGGCAAGCTTGATTCTAAAGCTGACCGTAGACTATGCAATTTTCTTTCCTTCCACCATGAGTGACAAAACCACATCTGTAACTCTGAAATTGTGGCGTGAAGATAAAATTTGCACAAATTTTGGGATCTACAGATCATGGACCTGCAATTTACTTATATTTTTCAGCAGATGGTAGACTATATTGCCGGCAAAAGAATTCCACTTGAAACTAGTAGCCATAGAGCTGACTGAAACCCCCCTTTAAAACCTCATTCACATTGAGCTGGATAAAGAACAGCACCCAACCCACACTGGCAGTGTCCTGTCCACTGCTGGACCATTAGCTAGCCTAGTAATCAAATGGCATCTGAACCAACAGCACCCCCTTCCTGTTTCTAGTGGTCCACCCCAACACGTCAGTGGCAGAATGAGCAATTCTAAAGGTTTAGGCCTCATCCCTCAACTTTAAATGGGAGGGAAGCCAAGCTGCAAAAGACAAGTATTAGTTCATATTACAACCCCACCAAGTACCTTTTTTAAGCACCAAACCAAGAAGAACAAAGCTTGCCTTTAGTCGAGACATTAAATCTGCAAGTATCTTTAAATGCAATAGATACCAGGCATATAAACATAAGGCCTGTGAATGTTTCTCTTCTCCGCTGGTTAACCTTTGATATTCTTTTCCAGCTAGCGGGGTGAGTCATGCTATCTGCCCGATGCTGTCTAAGCATGGCAAGAAAAACATAATTAAGCATCTTATCACTTGTCGTTTTCAAGCATGATCAATCTGAGGGAGTCTGCCACTCCGAGGGAAAGGTTGCTGCAAGTGGGAGAACAATCTAATCTGCAGTAATAGTTCCAGAGTGCTGAAGAGATAAAAGCATGAGACTGTACAAGCCCGTGTGGTCTAACCTCAAGCTATACTTCTGGGGAACTGGGGATTAACCCGTCTATAACCTTAAATACTACTCCCAGGAAACAGGATGAACTGCTCTTTAACCTTGAGCCCTACTTCCTGGGTGCCAGGGATGAACTGACTCCTAAACTCAACTCCTAAGCCCATGTGCACTCCAAGGGAACTGGGGATGAACTAGTCTATAACTTCAAGCCATACTCCCAAGGAATTGGGGATTATTTGGTCTATAACCCCAAGTCCTACTCCAAGGAAACTAAAGATAAACTGCATTTTAACCTTGATCTCTATTTCCTGGCTACTGAGGATGAACTGGTAATCAACCTCAACCCCTACTACCTCAACTACCTAGTCTTTAAGATCGAGCCCTACCTTCTGAGTGCTGGGGGTGAACAGTTCTTAACCTCACCCCCCTAATTCCAGGGTACTGGGGATGAATTTGGTTTTACTTCAAGTCCTACTTCCCGGGAGCTGGGGATGAACTAGTTCTTAACCTCTTCTTCCAAGCACATGTGCACTCCAAGGGAACTGGGGATTAGCTGGTCTATAACCTTGAGTCCTACTCCCAGGAAACTGAAAATAAACTGCATTTTCACCTCGATCTCTACTTCCTGGCTACTGAGGATGAACTGGTTCTCAACCTCAACCCTACAACCCAGGGAGCTGGGGATTAATTGGTCTTTAACCTCAAACCCTACTTCCTGAGTGTTGGGGATGAACTGGTTCTTAACCTCAATCTCTACTCACAGGGAATTAATTTGTTTTTACCTTAAACCCTACTTCCTGGGTACTGGGGGTGAACTGGTCTAAAACCTAAGGCTATACTCCCACCTGGGAATGAACTGGTCTAAAAGCTTAAGCCCTAGTCCACAGAAGTGTCATGGTGTCAATATCCTGCACTATTGAGGACTAACAAACCCGACATAGCTGTTTGCGAGAAGCATAAATGCTATACTTTATACTGTATTGGAGCTATATACCAGTAGCACTGGCCCCAAGGGCGTGAAAAAATAATTTTTTTATACTTCACTAAGATGCCAGGCAACAAATCTACTAATGTTATCCAACAAATAAAAAAGCTGTGATAAAAGCTCACTATATGCAGAGATTCCAAAAAAAAGCAGCTCTTAAATTAAAAACATATTAAATTTACATTTAACCGCAACTAGTGCAGGTACCTGAATTGGTCTTATAATCAATCACCTGTACAGTGGAACTCCGGGCAAGCTCTGCTGCACACACATGTTCACAGTAAACACACTGACAGGAGGGGGAAGCAAAGAGAACAGAAAATGACCTGTGTACTGTTGCACTGTCCAATCAAACTGGGGGTCGCTATACGACTCTTGATCAAACTGCACCTGCTGCACTGTCTGGGATGGCTGCCTAAATTAAAAAAAGTGGCTTTTCAGCTCTAAAACCTGACCTCTGGCCCATAATCTAACCTCTCTTAAACCTAATAGTATGCAAGCTCTTGGAGGGGATGATAAGGAACTATTATACAAGATTTTAGTAATGAAAACGGTATCATTAGCAGTAATGAGCAAGGATTCATGAAGAATCATTCTTGCCAAACCAATCTACTAACCTTCTATGAGGAAGTGAGTTGCCCTAAAGATAAAGGAAGGCCCGTAGACGTGGTTTATCTGTTTTTTTCAAAAGCATTTGATACATTTCCCCATAAACGTTTACTGTACAAAGTAAGGTCCGTTGGCATGGACCATAGGGTGAGTACATGGATTAAAAACTGGCTACAAGGATAAATTCAGAGGGTGGTGATAAATGGGGAGAACTCAGAATGGTCAGGAGTGGGTAGTGGGGTCCCCCAGTGACCAATCCTACTTATTTTGTTTATAAATGACCTGGAGAATGGGGTAAACAGTTCAATCTCTTGCGGACGACACTAAGCTAAAATGGGGGCAATAACTTCTCTGCAGGATGTGGAAACCTTGCAAAAAGATCTGAACAAATTAATGGGGTGGGCAACTACATGACAGATGAGGTTCAGTGTAGAAAAATGTAAAATAATGCATTTGGGTGGCAAAAATATGAATGCAATCTATACACGGGGGGGGACCTCTGGGGGAATCTAGGATGGAAAAGGACCTGGGGGTCCTAGTAGATGATAGGCTCAGTAATGGTATGCTAACAAAGCAAACAGAATATTGGCATGCATTAAAAAGGGGGTCAACTCCAGAGATAAAGCGATAATTATCCCGCACTACAAGACTCTGGTCCAGCCGCACCTAGAGTATGCCGTCCAGTTCTGGGCACAGTCCTCACTAAGGATGTACTGGAAATGGAGCGAGTACAAAGAAGGGCAACTAAGCTAATAAAGGGTCTGGAGGATATTAGTTATGAGGAAAGGTTGCGAGCACTGAACTTATTCTCTCTTGAGAAGAGACGCTTGAGAGAGGCTATGATTTCAAATATATAAATACCGTACTGGTGACCCCACAATAGGGATAAAACTTTTTTGCGGAAGGGAGTTTAACAAGACACATGGCCACTCATTAAGATTAGAAGAAAAGAGGTTTAACCACAGGCGGTGGTCTCAGTGGGGAGCATCGATCGTTTAAAAAAACTATTAGATAAGCACCTGAACAACCGCAACATACATGGATATACAATGTAATACTGACATATAATCACACACATAGGTTGGACTTGATGGACTTGTGTCTTTTTTCAACCTCACCTACTATGTAATCTAATTGCTGTCCCACAGCTATGACAGGCAGCCTCATCGATCAAGTGCAGAGGGGGCCATTTGCTTGTCTTCAAGAACTGAAGTACTTGCATACCAGAGCAGCGTAAGCTACATGCTGCCCATCTATAGGTGTCTACAGTCTGAATCTGCTCTTAGCGCAGTCTGCCCAGATGACTTGTTTTGGAGAACGAAGGAGTTCATATGGAACAGCAGATAAAGCAGATATTGAAGATATCACTACGTTTATATGCTTAGGGAATGCAAAAGTTCACTTAGGGATGCTTTAAAATGATAAGCTCAGCTGCAAAAAAATAAATAAAAAAAAGTCCTGATGTGGCCCCAAAATAAGTGCAACTCGTTTGCCATAAAACTGCCTAATATATCTCTGGGCCTCCTTTAGGCTAAACTGACTCTTCACATAAAACAATAGCCTGCACCACAGGAGGGTTTTTATTTTATTTATTTTTTTATTTATTTTTTTAAGTTGCATGATTTTCTGTGCAGGAGTGGGAATTTTTACAGGCTCATTTAGGAACCTTGTGAGCTGCACTCTCGTGAAGTAACCTAACGTATATTAATTTGGTGCTCTGAACTGCCAGCAGACAAAAAACATAAAAAACACTGCTCTCATTAAAAGAGAAGAAGTATGGGGTTTGGAGTTTTTGCATATTTACACTTACCTAGGTGGCTCGCTGAGAGGCTGAGCCGGGTGTCGGTTCAGACATGTGGGCAGATCCCGACTTCAGTGTCATGATCTTGACCGGCTTTGTGACGTCAGCAGATTTTAGGCTCAGGAACGATCTCCACCATATAATTGGAATCCGCTCACATGTCTGGACCATCACCTGGCTCAGCCTCTCAGCAAACCGCTGAGAGCCTGAGCCAGACGCTCTTGTCCCCTCCATAGCCCAGAGCTCCAGTGAGCGCGTGTGTGGACAGTAACCAGTTCTCTATTCATGGAGCTTTGAGAACTGAGCGATTGGCAGTGTTAGATCACTCGGTTCTCAGTCCCCGTGTCATTGCATTTTATTAAACATAACAAAAGCGGAGGTCCACCCAACCCTACAAAAATTTAAAGCCAGCAGCTGCACATCCTGCAGCTGCTGACTTTTAATAAAATCGGACATTTACCCGTCCTGGAGTCCAGCGATTTCGGCACCGCAGCTGATGTTTCCATCAGCTGTCGGGTGCAATGCTGCCTCCATTGCGAGTAAGGGAAGCCGGCAGTGTAGCCTTACGGCTTCACGCCGGGAAACCTACTGTGCATGCGCGAGGCTCCGCTCCCCTCTCCTACTGGCCCGGCGGCCAGGGTAGGAGGAGGGAGGAGCCCAGGCGGTGACCACAATACCCGCGGCTGAGGCTCCCAGAAGTGGGGACAGGATACCTGTTATCCTGTCCCCCCCCCTTCCTCCCGAAAGGTGCCAAATGTGGCACCAGAGTGGGGAGGAGTACAGCGAGCAGAAGTTCCACTTGTGCACTCCCTTCAGTGCGCATGCAAGCGTATATGGTAAATATCTCTTAAACCGTGCAGGTCCCAACCCTTGACACAGTGGTATTCCCAGAACACAGATGGCTGTTACAAGCAGGATGAGCAGGTGCACAGCACCTATGCCTGGATGAAAAACACGTCCTGGGCTTTACTTCCTCTGTGCATTTCAAAACATTTTCATTTCTTACTATTATGTCCCTTTAAAAACATCAAACGTGCAGTATAAAATGTTACATATTAAACTCCAAGTTTTCAAGACCAGTGGTTTGCTTTAGTCTGCTGCATTTCTTGGCCAGTTGTTTATCTAGAGGGAAGCGACACTTGAAGGACTTCCCTGTAACCCTTCCTATACTTTGTGTAATGGCAAAGCCCTGCATATCACAAAACCATGCCGATTTAACAAGATACTGCAAACTAAATTCCCAGCATGCGTCCCACACAGGGACACATGCCAGCGATGTAAGCGGAGGTGGGCATGAGCAGCTTACACCCTGCAGAAGACAGTCAGGTAGGCACTTTTTTAACTTGCAAAAGTTAGACTGCACAGCAGTCGTACAAGTGCACTTTTTTTTGGGGGGGGGGGGGGGGGGACACTTTTTTGAATAAAAAAATAAGACAGTAAAGTTATCCCAATTTTTCTTTTATATCGTGAAAGATAATGTTACACCGAGTAAATTAATACCCAGCATGTCACGCTTCAAAATTGCACCCGCTTGTGGAATGGCGTCAAACTTTTACCCTTAAAAATCTCCATAGGCAACGTTTAAAAAAAAATTCTACAGGTTGCATGTTTTGAGTTACAGAGGAGGTCTAGGGCTAGAATTATTACTCTCGCTCTAATGATTTTGGCGATACCTCACATATGTGGTTTAATCACCGTTTTCATATGCGGGCGCTAATCACGTATGCATTTGCTTCTGCGCATGAGCTAGTTGGGACGGGGAGCTTTAAAAAAATAAATAAAAAATTCTTATTTATTTTACTTGATTTTTTTTTCACTGTTTAAAGCAGTGTTGTACTCAAATTTACAAGTTCATCTTAATGAAATCTGTTTGGGCAATAGATGCTCAAATGCCCATTAAAAAAAAAAAACAATTTTGCCGTATTTACCTTTTAAGCGTAATTAGTATCTTGACTTCCAGGCTCTCCTCCCGTGGGAGTAGGCGTGTTTATCACCTTTCCCCGGCTACGCAAACAACCCTGGGAGCTTTGTCTGAGTCTTCCCAAGAATCAGTGGGGAACGCAGTCATGCCGAAATCTCTCGAGATCTCGGAAACCGCGTGACGCCGGTCACGTTGCGATGGCAACCCGGATTTTGACGGCGCTGCACGCTGTTATCATTGAGCATGCGCGGGATCGAGCGGTGAATGCTGGGAGCACAGCATTCACCGCCTCCCAGAAATAAATGCTTGTAGGCTTCAAATGCCCACAAGCAAAATGACAACGGCCAGGATATATTTTTATAAGTTATTGTTGTTGACGAAATCGGCAAGCGAGGGAACTTAAAACCACAAAAAGTGAGTACTATCATTACATTAATAAAGTATATAAATGAACCTGGAAAAAAATAAATAAATAAATAAATAAATTATATATATATATATATATATATATAGGCGGAATCCCGCTTTAAAAAAAAAAAAAAAAGTGGTCACTTTTATTCCTATTATAAGAAATATAAACATCCCTTGTAACAGAAAGCATGACAGGTCCTTTGAATATGAGATCTGGATCAAAAAGACCTCAGATCTCATATTTGGACTTAAATGCAATAATAAAAAAAAAAAAAAAGATTTGGTAATTTAAAAAAATATGCCTTTAAGACGTATGGGCGGAAGTGACATTTTGATGTCGCTTCTGTCCTGCTATAGTATGGAGACGGGTGGGGGCCATCTTACCCTCACTCATCTCCATACACAGCTACAGACAGGTCCTGATCGACTGCGTTGCTGCTGATGACTCCGGTAAGCAGCGGAGGGTGCGGGAGAGCGGCGGGTGGCACCTCTCCCACCGCCGATAACAGTGATATCACAGAGAATCCACCGCAGAAACCACCATTATCCTAGACAGGACCGCCGACTCTAAAGATGGATACCTCGGTTGTGGCAGCAGCTGCTGCCGTTACCGATATATCCATCTTCAAACTGCCGACGTATATGTACAGGAGCCGGTCGGCAAGTGGATAAGAATCTGTGTGATGCACCAGAGGGAGCAAGTAAGCATCTGCAAGCTATTAGGTTTATCTGTTAGGCATTAACCTACATTAGGACTGTTTTAAAGCAGACCTTCACCCTCATTAGTTACTTTAGGTCATTTTCCTCCCTCTCTTTGTCACACAAGCAGAGATGATTCTTTTTCCCTGGGTCTGGGCCCTGCATTTTCTAGACAAAAATGAAGCCTCTCGCTCCTTCCACAAGCTTTCTGGGATACCCATGTCATCTATCTCAGGAGGCTTTGAGGCAACGTCCAGGATACTGCACCAGCCTTTCGCGGGTACACATCAGGGGGTCAGGTATAATAACCAGGAAGAATATAAAAGACAGCAGCATGGGGGCTTGGCATGCGGTGATGGAGCGGCGGGTTTTACCAGACAACGCTGAATTGGCTGAGCATTTGAATGTTTTTTTGGGGAACAACCAACAGTAAAGCTGAGAGAGGAAGAAAAAATATATATATAGGAGGACGTGAAGTTCCTTTTTGAAAATGATTTAATGATAAATGCACTCAAAACACATTGGTGTGTTTCACCACCAAAATGTGCATTAATATTGTGTTATATTTATTCTGGTTTTCTTCCCTAATTTATACATTCTCCTACTGGTCCCTTTCTGTCGAGGTCAAGTTTGGACAATTGCGGTCACCCTGGGTTTAGCAAATCCTGGGCCTTTGGGATTGGAACACCTGGGAAGCTTATGAAATCAATAGGAGTCGCTGATTAACTTACAGTTACAGCAATGCTACAGTGCATGTTTTTGCCATAGCGTAATGTCAAACAGGCTGAGGACAGACCAGATCAATGTCACTTATTTGTTACTGAACTGGTATCATACAGAGCGGCTGCAAGCTTGTAGCTGTATAAAGGCGAAAAACACATGATCGCTGTAAAGTCAAGCCAAAATATTAGAAGAGCTGGCTTTGTGCAAAGCTGCACTATTATTTATTTTATTATTACACAGGATTTATGTAGCAGTTTGTACAGCACTTCATAAAAAATAAGGGAGGCAATACAATCCCTATACAAATCAGTAAAAGAGGGGTCAATGGGCCATGCTTATGAGAGCTTACAAGCAATAGAGATGGTCAATTGATACAAAAGGTAGCAACTCTGAGGGATAAGCTGACAGAGAAAGTAAAAGTTACATTTATTAACTGGAAGCAGAATAGGATAGGATTTCCTAAAGATAAAAGTTCTCAGGGATCATCAGAGAATAGGAGATAGTTGGACAGATTGGCGTAAGGAGTTCCAGAGGATGGATGAGGCTCTGAAGAAGTCCTGGAAGTGAGCATAGGAGGAGGGAGCTAAAGAGCAGGAGGTCTTGGAAGGAATGGAGAGGATGGTTGGGGTGATATTTTGGGATGAGGTTGGTGATGTAACTCGGTGAAGAGTTGTGGATGGGCTTTGTATGTTGTTAGTATTTTAATTTTTTTTCATTGGGGCGAATAAAGGCCAGGGAGAGATTGACAGAGTGGGGAATACTGGACAGTTGGTATAGTGGATGAGTCTAGTAGCAGCATTCATGATACACTGAAGGGGGCATAGCCTATGTAAAGGTAGGCTAAGGAGGAGGGAGTTGCGATAGTCGAGGCAAGAGATATGTCAGAGAGGTTAGGGAGATTAAAGTTGTCAAGATTTGGATAGCAATTTTATGTGGGGAACTGCTGTCCTCTGTTCTTTCATTATGTATTTCTCTGAAGGCCAGCCTCTACATTATGTTTACAGCATCCTCAGGCCCATGGACAGACTCTGCTGTGCCTGCAAGCAGCCATTAAATGGGTGGGGTCTGCTTTGGGCTTGCCATTATTTTCTATGAACTGGCTCTAAAAACAAAAAAACCTGTTTACTTGTTGTCAGCTTGAAGGATGATTCTAGAGGAAACCTGTTTCTGTGTCCAAGAAAAGAGAGACAATAATGGAGGTTCATTATCAGATGGACAATGACTCTGAGAACACAGACAAAACCAAGAACGGATCTGAAACCAGGAACCCGAATGCCTTAGAATTCACGAAAAGCCCAGACTTCAATCCAAAAGAGAATCTGTGGCAGTTCTGTTCAGTCCCCTTCCAACTTGACATAGATTGTGTACTTTCTCCAAAAAGCTTGTACAAAAGTAACAGGAGCCAGATGTGCACATCGGGTAGAGAAGTACTCTCCAAAAGAGATGTGGCCAAAGGTGGTTCTACCACACAATGAATCCGGAGGGGAGAAAACTTGAAACAAATGCAACATTTTTTATTTGATTAACTTTTGTATCACAATAGAAAAACCTTTTGCACCATCTGAATGAGCCTCTCTCAACCTTTTCAACACAGAGGAACCCTTGAAATAATTTTATGGTCTCAGGGAACTCCTGCTAAAAAGTACTAGAACTACAACTCACGATAGATTAAGTGTGATGGTCAGTAGGAAGAATGCTCCTTAGCCCTTGTACACACGGTCGGAGAATCTGTCGGAATGAGTCTTATCGGACCGTGTCGGCAGATAATCCGACTGTGTGTGGTATGCATCGGACTGATTCCGTCCGAATCTCCGTCCGACCCAATTTTCCAACATGTTGGAAATATTTCCCGACCAACTGGGCCGGACGGACCTAATCCGATCAGGTGTAGAGCATTTTGATCGGACCAAGTGCCATGCATGCTCAGATCAAATTCCTACATCAAAGCTACTGGCTACTAGCCTGAATCTAGTCCCATCGTAACGAAATTACGTCATCACGTTCTGAAAGATCGGATTTTTTGCCAACTTGGCCCGACCGTGTGTATGTAACAGTTTCGGACACAATCCGTCGGACTAAATCCGATGGGCAAAATCCGACGGATTTGGTTGGCAAAATCTCAGACCGTGTGTACGTGGACTTACACTTGTGGTCATTGAGAAGAATTTCCCCCTTACAGATAGCTAAAAACATCAATAGTGTCAGTGGGAACTTATTCGAGAGGCAGAAATTGCTCAAGGAACCCCTTGCAACTTTTGGAGGAACTCTAGCTGAGAAACCCTGTTCTAATGCCCGACTGACCATATTGGGGCCATTGAAATGGTAAAAAACACTAAATTAAATCAACTTCAGTTTAAAATTGTAGAAAAGTAAACCATGTCCCATGCCACCTCTTTCAAGTGCTCCCAGAATGTGTGACCATGCTGAAGAACAATTCAGAATGCTTGAACTACACAAATGAGTCAGACCAAGGGGATGAACTGTGCCCCTGGCACAGTTATAATGCCTAGTGTGTGCACAACCTTATCCACCGTGTTTGGCTGTAGAAAGCCTGAACTTTGAGATCCAATTCTGATGGCACCAGGGAGTCGAAGCTGGCAAAAATGGAGTACTGCCAAACCTGACTGAATGTCTCCAGTCAGACATTCATTCGGGCTTGTATTGCCACATTTGCATATTCACAAGTCTCTTATCATGCCTGTTTAATGACAGGAGGTCACCACCACATAAAGGATCTCTATTATACGGCTTACTTGAAGATGGTAAATTATCTTCCTAGTGTCTTAACTCCAAGAACAGGCAAAAAAAAAAAAGTACCATGCAGATTTTGTGCCAATGTACAGTATCTTCTGGTTTGATCAGATTTTATTTAGAGTTTTATAACCATGCACACAGTTACAGTCATACAAAACAAACAAATATGACCAATATACCTTCTAGAAATGGACTCTAAACCACATCACCTGTTGTTTTATTGGCACCATTGAGGTGCTTTATAGGTGTTACTTCAAATAAAATTGTTGTGTCTGTCTGCCCACTCAGGTTATCTGGTGTTCTGAGAATGCGAACAGGTGCTGCAAACACAGATGTGTCCTGATACGAAATGAGTGGTTTCTTTAGCTTAAGTTTATGTTATCCTCTTGTGACATATTTGCTGTGCATCTTCAGTTCCGTGTAGGCCTCATGCACACAAGTGATTAGGGCCAAGTGACATAAAACTTGGGGGAATTTCCCCACCCAGGAGCCACAGCTACTGCATACAACTACCCATAAAATTAGTTACAGAGCAGTTATAGGCCGGCACTGGTGTATAAAAATATCCGCAGACAGACGGCGTCCATCCATATGCATACCCAATAGGCACCCGTGTAAACCCGCTTCCTAAAACTGATTTCTATGGGTGGCTGCTTGTGGCAGTTGGGGAAATACAGTTAGGTCCATATATATATATTTGGACACAGGCACGATTTTCATACTTTTGGCTCTCTATGCCACCAGAATAATATTAAAACTAAACAATCCAATTGAGTTTGAAGTGCAGACTTTCAGCTTTAATTCAAGAGGTTGAATATAAATATCAAGTGCATGTTTTAGGAATTGTAACCATTTTTATACACAGTCCCCCCATTTTCAGGGGCTCAAATTAAAGACATTTATATAATCATAAATAAAATATTAATTTTTAATATTTTGTTGAGAATCCTTTACTGGCAATGACTGTCTGACGTCTGGAACCCATGGACATTACCAAAGACTGGGTTTTCCTCTTTTCTGATGAATTGCCAGGCTCTAACTGCAGCTGTCTTCAGTTGTTTGTGGGTCTTTCTGCCTTTAGTTTTGCCTTCAGCAAGAGAAATACATGTTAAATTGGGTTGAGATCAGGTGAGTGATGCAGCCATTGCAGAATATTCTACTTCTTTTCCTTCAAACGCTCTTGGGATGCTTTTGCAGTGCGTTTTGGATCATTGTCAATCTGTACTGTAAAGCACCATCCAATCAACTTTGCTGCATTTGGCTGAATCTGGGCTGACCATATATCTTTAAATACTGCAGAATTCATCCAGCTGCTTCTGTCCTGTCACATCATCAATAAACACCAATGACCCAGTGCCACTGGGAGCCATGCATGCCCATGCCATCACATCCATCACCATGTTTTACAGATGACGTTGTGTGCTTTGGATCATGAGCTGTTCCAAGCCTTCTCCACACTTTTTGCTCCCAACATTCTGGTACAGATTAACCTTGGTTTCATCTATCCAAAGAATGCTTTACTAGAACTGGTCTGTCTTTTTTATATCTTAATCTGGCTTTTCTATTTATACTTATGAATGGTTTGCAACTTGTGGTGAACCCTCTGTATTTGCTCTTGTGAAGTCCTCTCTTAATTGTAGACTTTGACAACGATATGCCCACCTCCTGGACAGTGTCCTTCACTTGTCTGGATGTTGTGAATGGGTTTTTCTTTACCATAGAGAGGACCCTGCGATCATCCACCACTGTTGTCTTCCGTGGATGTCCAGGCCTTTTTATGTTGCTGAGCTCACCAGTGCATTCTTCTTTCCTCAGAATGTACCAAACTGTTGATTTGGCCACTCCTATTGTTTCTGCTATCTCTCTGATGGATTTGTTTAGTTTTTGAAGCCTTACAATGGCCTGTTTCACTTGCATGGATAGCCCCTTTGAATGCATGGATGTAGGTTCACAGCAACAGAGTCCAAATGCAAATACCACACTTAGAATCAACTTAAGACTAATCGAAGAAGAAATAACAAAGGAGTAACCCACACTTGGCCATGAAACAGCTTTTGATTCAATTGTCCAATTACTTTTGGTCCCTTGAAAAGGGGGGGGGGGTGGTTATTAAGAGCTGTAATTGTTAAACCCTTCCTCTGATTTGAATGTACATACCCTCAAATGAAACCAAATGCCGTGTACACACAGCCAGACAAGGTTAGATGGAATCATTTCATCCGATATTCCGATTGTGTGTGGGCTTCAGCTGACTTTTTTTTTTTCAAATACAAATAGAACGTGTTTTAAATCTTTCCGACTGAATCAATTCCTATCGGGAAAACCGTTCGTCTGTATGCTAGTCCGGTCGGACCAAATACGATGCAAGGGCAGCTATTGGCTACTGAACTTCCTTTTCTAGTCCCGTTGTACGTCATCGAGTTTGAAACGAATGGACTTTGGTGTGATCGTGTGTAGGCAAGCCTGTTCAGTCGGAAACTCTGCCAGAAAGACCATCAGAGTTTATTCTGATGGAAAGTCCAGTCATGGGTACGTGGCATTAGCCCTTGTACACACAGTCGGATGTTCCGACGGAAAATGTCTGATCAGACCGTGTTGTCCGATAATCCGACCATGTGTGGGCCCCATGGGTCTGTTTCCGTTGGAATATCCGACGGACAAAGTTGGAGAGCTTGGCTATAAAATTTTCCGACAACATGATCCAATCGGACTTTGCCCGATCATTTGTAGAGAATTCCGATAGGACAAAGTGCCAGATCAAATTCGGAGACCAAAGCTATTGGCTAGCCTGAACGTAGTCCCGTCGTAAATAAATTATGTCATCACATTACGAACGATCGGATTTTCCGACAACTTTGTCCGACCGTGTGTATGCAACACCAGTTTCGGACAAAATCTGACGGATTTTGTTGTCGGAATGTCCGACCATGTGTACAAGGGCTTAGAGTGTGCACTTTCAGCCCTTATCCATCATTTAACTATAGCATGAATATTTTTTGGTAAATACATGAAAAAAAAAAAAAAAAACTACAATTACGTGCCTCTGTCCAAATATTTATGGACCGAACTGTATGTCCGAATTTTATGTGACTAGTCCCCATGTTCTCTGCTTGATCCTTTTTTCCCCACAGTACACATCAGCTTTAAAGTAGATCTATTAATAAAATTACATAGGTTGCCATTGTTGAGCTGCTTTAGCTTTGAAACTTTGAGTTACAGGCATAGATCACCTATAAAAATGAGGAATGCCAACACTTCTCTGGCACTCGTTTACAGCAAGCTTGAACCAAGATTACTGCTCAAAAGTATTGAAGCAACTAGCATTCACACTGGCTTAAGAACAGGCGTTAAAAACGCTCCTCAAATACCTATGCACAAGATTCAATAGACAGCACATTGTGCTGTTCACAGTACAAAAACATGAAGTGTTAGCGTCGCTTGGCTCCAAAATTGAAGCTTAATGTCAAGTTCCATTCAAGTCTATGGTAACGCTCCACAAACGCTTGCAGGTGTTTTCTGCCGTTAAAATCTGTCAATTTCCATTGTGGAGCAGTTTTAACGCTCAAACGATACGAAAACACGCATAGGGCATTTAGGGAGTGTTTTAACGCTTGTAAAATGCCCTATTCTAAAGCTCATTGATGCCTATACTAACGTTTTACAAATGCTATGGGAGTGTTTGTTGAGTGTCAGTAATTTAGCAAGTGTGAATCACAGTGATCACAGTTGTGCACCGCATTCTGGACTCCTGTAACCAGTTTTTGTCCGACAGCGGGCTAAAGCTGGGAATGATCCTGCCTTGACATTTGGGATCCAGCCAGATGCCTGACAGCTGGCTCAGCCTGTCAGCTGTGCAGGAGCCCATCGTTTCAGTGAGCACTTAAGCGGCAGAACAGAGAGCCGGTGACTAACAGTCGCTGCTCTGCTCAGAGTGGAGGGGGAGAACTGAGTGATCAGCGGTGTTTGATCACTCAGTTCTCAGTGTAGAGGAGGCGGGAGACAGATGTAGCATTGGATTGATGCTGCAGTCACGTACAGTAGATAGGTATAGGGTTTTTTGCAAACCACTACATCTCTTTTAAACATCAAAGTCTTCCTGCGCCAAAAATGACAGCTCTTATAGCATTTGGCAGATGGTAAGCACCAAAGTGAATGGAGTAGCCCCATAAATGACCAACAACAATGTGCAATACACACGGTGGAGGCGTATTAGTGTGGCAATTATGGGATTAAAACAGACGTCTTCTTACCACCTATCAAACGCCTCTAAACAGCAAGTTTCAGAGGCACAGCGGTAAACATAAGTCCAACCTTAGCCTCAGGGCAGCTTCACATTCATCCTTTGTGCTTTTGCTGCAGAAGTGTACCCGCGGATTTGGTGCAGGTTAACTGCACTTCTATTATGTCCTGTGGGTCTGATGCATTTTCTGAAATCGCAACAAAACGCACGGGACAGAATAGAAGTCTATGGCAAAGAGCAGCTTACCCGCACCAAAACCGCAGGTACGCTGCGCTGCGGCCAAAGCACAGTGGGGCAGTGTGAAGCCACCCTTAGGGTGACACAAGCTTCCCTCGATCTACAGTGAAGCAGTGTTGTCATCCTTGTTTTATCTATAGAACACCCCCCCCCAATCTTTCGATCATTGCATTAGGGGGAGGTGTTTGTAGTTCACATAGGGGGATCGGGCAGGACAGGGCTCTGATAACACAGATTGAGATTTTAATGCCACAGATGCGCACGGCACGCAAAGTTACAAGTGCAATTACTTTCTGTCAGGATCTAGAGAATTTTTGTTAATTTTTTTGTGGAACAGAAATAACAAAAAGCTTTGATTGGCATATTTATCAAACCAACAGGAAGCAACAAAAAAAAAAAAAAAAGAGAAGTTCGTTATTAGGGTTTACAAACACTTTTAAATGTATTTATTTTTTTAGTCCTGAAAATAAAAAAAGGGAAGTGCATACAAAATGTTCTATGGCTTGATTTGCCTTAAAGCGATGTGACCATTTCAGATACAAATGGAAGCTTGTTTAAAGTGCACCTGTCACCTATGCACAAGACAGGGGCAGCCATTTAAGTTCTGAAAGCCTTTCAACTCAACAGCACCCAGTGATGGCACTAAGGCCTAATGGCAGTTCTGCCCGGTGCAGACACGGTATACGGCGGCGGCATTATTCTTAGTCCTATAGGTCAAAAGGTCACACAAAAGTCTTAGTTTAATAATAACAATTCCCATTTCCAGACCCACAACACAGCTCTGGGAGTTGCTGGTGTACATTGTGTAAAACCAGCTCAGACTTGACAAAAAAACTTTTTTTTTTGCAGTCAGGGAATATTTTTCTCACTTGAATAATTCTTGCTGAACTAGCTGAGTCAGCAAAATCCCACTTCTGGTTTTATAATAACTTAACACTGTGATTGTAGCTGAACGTATAGCAGACGTGTTTTATGCTTGTTGTAGGCTATAACCGGCTTAGAGATGTCAGATCTCTGGGCCAGAACTGAAAAATACAGCCGACCTCAGCAGGATCCTGTATAGAGACCCGTCCATGGTTTTCGCCTTTTAAGTTGTATGTGCCGGAACCCGCACGGCAAGTAACAGAAGACCAGATAAACGGGTTTATTTCATGGGAATTCATCACGGTTTTTTTTTTCTGTTTATCTTTCAGCTGTTATTCAGATGATGTAAAAGAAATTGTGATTTACCAGACCAGACCAACCTTATTTCATTGCTCTGTGGTCCAGTTCTGATGCCCATGTGCCCATTGTAGGTGCTTTTGGTTGTGGACACAGGTCAGTATCTGCTTTCAACACATCAACTTCAAGGACAACATGTTTACTTGCTGTCTAATATACCGTAATTTTCCCTCCATAAGATGCACTTTTTTCTCCCAATTAATGAGAGTAAATGTCTTATGGAGCGAATATTGACCTCCTCCCCTCCGCACATGAGCACCGGGTGAACTCTCGGCTAGGTCTGTCACTCAGAGCAGTCGAATGGAGTGCGGCCGCAGCGGCCACTCGGGCTGCCTTGTCTTCTATTTGAGTGACAGGCGGCTGTGATGATGTCCTCGCCAGGGAATGTCAGTCTGTGCGAGGTGGACTGTAACAAGATTCCCCCCTCCTAGATAGATGGAACACGGATGCAATAATACATTGAATTGAATTGGTGTGACGTGTATCATAGGAGGCAGGACTTTGTTACAGTGGGCTCCGGGATATTTGAATCTGTGACAGAGCTCTGTGTGGTAAGGCTGCATTTCACGGGCACTGATCAGGCCGCATCTCATGGGCACTGCTCAGGCTGAAATTCATGGGCACTGGTCAAGCTGCATTTCACAGGCACTGGTGAGGCCGCAATTCACGGGCACTGGTGAGGCCGCAATTCACGGGCACTGGTCAGGACGCATCTCACGGGCACTGGTCAGGACGCATCTCACGGGCACTGGTCAGGACGCATCTCACGGGCACTGGTCAGGACGCATCTCACGGGCACTGGTCAGGACGCATCTCACGGGCACTGGTCAGGACGCATCTCACGGGCACTGGTAAATATTTAAGTACACCATTTGGTTCAGAATATTTTTTTCTTTTTTCCTCTAAAACCTAGGTGTGTCTTATGGCGTGAAAACAACGGTATCCCACTGTCAGACAGCGCTGTAACAAGATAATATTATTCACTTATTCTGTCAGTGGTCATAAAGTTATGGCTGATCAGTGTGTACAGGCAATGGATTTATACTACACAGATGTCATAACCCACCCTCCTGTTTATTGCAAAAAATACTCCTGCGCAAATTATAATTTTTTCTTTGACACACTTCAACTGTGCCAGAGACGTGCCTGGAGCGTATTCCTGCAAGGCGCGGAACAGAAACGCCCCCGGCGCTACAAATATGGAGCATTCCTTTCGAGAAAAACAACAAAAAAAAAAAAATATGCTGTGTAAGTCTCGGGAGCCAGCAGACAAGGGGTTAACTCCGCCAGTAATCTGGACAATCCCCCCTTCTCTGCTGAAGCTCATTCCTCCGGTCCAATGAGGGTCGCTGAACGCCTTCTATGTAATCTGATCCCAAGTGGCGAGGAAAAAAAAAATAACTGCACACACTCCTCTTTCATAAGCAGATAAAAACATTCTTATTAGGTGTTTGTTTGTGTTTTTCTCCTGCAGTGTCCAGTCCGACTTCAGAAAAAAAAAAAAAAATCCCCATCCGCAATTCGCCAAATCCCTTCTATCTGCAACTGTTCGCTTCAACAACAAGATCCTTTTACATCGGATCCAGCTGCCAAAGGCCGGGGAAGGCTTGACAAACAACTGGTGCTGGCTGTGGGCCAGAGCCGACAAGAAAAACAATTTCCCCCTTTACTCTCTAACATGGTTACATAGTTAATCTGGATGAAAAAAAAAAAAAAAAAAAAAAAAAGAACAAACAAGTCCATCTAGTTCAACCCATAAAAAAAATATATATATATATATATATATATATATATATATAAGAATAATGATATATATATATTTATATTAAACACAAATCAAAACTTCCATATATACAACCTTAAACCCGCTGTTGATCCAGAGGAAGGGAAAAAACAAAACAATAAAGCATGATCCGATTAGCTCCGGCAGGGGAAAAAAAATTCCTTCCCGATCCCCCAAGAGGCAATCGGATATTCCCTGGATCAACTATACCTATAAATGTTAGTATCTAATTATCCACTTAAAGTGATTGTAAAAGCAGAACGTTTTTTTTTTTTTATCTTAACCACTTTGGATTTGCCCCCTTAATGACCAGGCCATTTGTTTGCTATCAGCACTGCATCACTTTAACTGACAATTGCGCAGTCGTGCGACATTGTACACAAAATTGATGCCCTTTTTTTCCCCACAAATAGAGTTTTCTTTTGGTGGTATTTGATCACCGCTGCGGTTTTTATTTTTTGCGCTATAAACATAAAAATGCTGACAATTTTCTAAAAACACAATAGGTTTTCTCTTTTTGCTATAGTAAATATCCCCCCCAAAAAAATTTTTTAATCATCATCAGTTTAGGCCAATATATATTCTTCTACATGTTTTTGGTAAAAAAAAAAAAAAAAAAAAAACGCAATAAGCCTCTAAAAAAATAAATAAATAAAGCATCTACAAAATAGGGGATATATTCATGGCATTTTTTATTTTTATTTTTTACTAGAAAATGTGACATTGCGGTGGACAGATCGGACATATCTGACACTTTTTTGGGACCATTGACATTTATACAGTGATCAGAGCTAAAAATAGCCATTGATTACTGTATAAATGTCACTGGTAGGGAAGGCGTTAACACTAGGGGGCGATCGAGGGGTTAAGTGTTGCCTAGGGAGGTGTTTCTAACTTTGGGGGAGTGTACTGACTGGGAGTACAGAGAGATCACGGTTTTAGATCACTAGGAATAGATGATCTGTATTCTCCTGACAGAACGGGGATCTGTTTGTTTACATTGGCAGATCCCCGTTCTGGCTCTCTGTGGAGAGATCGCGGGTGGCCGGCGGACATCGCAGGCTCCGGGGATGCTACACGGGCGTCTCCTATTGCTCTTAAAGCAGCCGACGAACAGCTACGGTGTAGCAGTATAATGACGGCGGCTGGATGGCAAGTGGTTATGCATTCTATGCATTAAGATAAAAAAAAACCTGTGTGCAGCAGCCCCCCTAATAATTACCTGAGCCGCATCTCTACCCAGCAATTTTGCACGAGTGCCTCAGCCATCCAGGACTCTCCCTCTTGATTGTCTCAGACACAGCAGCGGTGCCACTGGTTCCCGCTGCTGTCAAACTTAGTTAGCCAATCAGGAGAGAGAAGGGGCAGGGCCGAACTGTGGCTCTGTGTCTGAATGGACACACAGAGCTGCAGCTTGGCCTGGGGGCCCCCATAGGAAGCTGCCTGCTGTGGGTGCACTCGACAGGAGGGAGAGACCAGGAGCACCAAAAAGGGACTCGAGAAGAGGAGGATCCGGGCTGCTCTGTCCAAAAACCACCTGCATAGAGCAGGTAATAACATGTTTGCTATTTTTAACAAAAAAAAAACTAGTATTTAGTTTCACTTTAAGGGTTGCCCACTTCCAATATACTGCGGAGGGGCAGCCCACGCAGGCAAAGTGACCTACAACGATTAGTGGCTGGGACCTGTTGATCAGCTGTGTGCAATCACAGCCCAGAGCCCTGTGAACAGAGGGAACAATCTCTCCGTTTCTTATCCCTGGGTTCTGAACAGCACTTGTGTCCAAAAACGTATGTCCTGAACACAGATATTCCCCATTTGATGCATAGGGCCCCATGTCACCTGTGCCCTCTGAGTGCTGAAATACCCAAAAGTGCCCATGTGCATGAGGTAGAGCTGCACGATTAATCGTTAAGAATCGAGACTAATTCTTTCCCCCCGTGATCTTAACAAAGCATTTTCCGGATTCTCTGCAGAGTTTTCTGCTCAAGCTGACAGCTGCCCAACAAAAAAAAAGAAAAAAAGAAAAAAACAGGCCATCTGCCAAGTTTCATAACATTCCTCAGCTGCTTAGCCAACTATAAACTAGAGCTGGGCGATTTTCAAAAAAAAATAAAAATAAATAAATAAATAAATAAAAAAACCCACACACCTCGATTCACAATTCAAATCAAGTTTTTTTTTTCTTTTTATGGACACCGCGCCGGTCCTGAGGAGCTGCGGGCAGGAGTTTTTAGCCAAGTCCACAGCCTCACCTAAAAACTCCTGCCCGCAGCACCTCAGGACTGGCGCGGTGTCAGCGCTGTTCCTGGTGAAAAAAAAATAAAAATCTATTTGCTGAAATTTTGACCTCTCAACTCGATTCAAGATTTAAATCGTTTTTTTTTCCCTACTATAAACATTGTAACGTTTTGTTCTTGAACTTTGGTCTGTAAATGTCAAAGACTAAACCTTTTTCTGACACTTGTTGGTTTCAGTATTTTTTGCTAGAAAAATACTTAAAAATAAAATACATTTTTATATATATTTTTTTTTAAGCGGAGACCCTAGAGAATAAAATGGTGGTTGTTGCAATATTTTATGTCACACTGTATTTGCGCAGTGGTCTTCAAATGCAATTTTTTTGAGGGAAAAAAAATAAAAAATACACTTTAGTAAAGTTAGCCTAATTTTTTGTATAATGTGAAAAATGTTACGCCTCGAGAATCGTGATCTTTATTCTAAGCAAAAGAAAAAAAATTTGATTCTCATATTTCCCCAGAATTGTGCAGCTCTAGCATGAGGCTTTATTCACCTGTGCCCCTTGGGCGCTGAAATACCCAAAAGTGCCCATGTCCATGAGGCCTGATAGAAACCAGCAGGATCAAAACTGAAAAATGCTGCCTGTTTAAAATAGGGAACAAAAGGCAAAGCACAGCAAACACATTATATAATGCTGACTGCTTGCCAAGCATGACTTAAAGGTACAGCAAACTATGAAATGGCTTTGCCAGGCAGAAACTGTTTGTTATAAGAAGCTGCAATAAATACATGACACAGCTGGTCCTCCAAGCACCAAAGGGATAATCTTTTACGTTTCCAATAAGATTATGAGCAGCACTGGAATGTGGAGGCCAATGCTGAATTAACCTTTTCAAAGACCGCTATGTAAACTCTTGAAAAGTCTACTCAGGGCACCAGAGCTGCACTGCATTCCCCTCACCCCACCTGTCACTTGACCTCCCTGACAAGCCGGGTCCTCCTCTTCATCATACAAAAATGTCTGCTCCACCACATGAGACCAAGATGAAGTTAAGGCCTCATGAACGCTGACGGTCTGAGGCTTAAAGGGTTAGTTCACCTTTACCTATGCAGGTAAGGGGCACCTGTAGATAAAAACAAACTGTGCAGCTCTGACTAAAGTTGAGTAATGTCCTTGCTATAGGTGTAGGCCATTTACTTATCTCAAGAAGTCTGACTGAAAACCTCCAAGAGATCACATCATCCCACCCTGCCATGTTGCTAGGACGTTGCTAAGACACACCCAACCGTTACTGTTCACCATCACAGGAGTGTGCCCCGTTATTTAAACCCCCCTCACATGTGCTCTCTCCTGGCAAAGTAGCTCTGAGGTCAGCGGTTGGGCAACTCACTCCTAGGATGGTGGGGTTGAACAGTACAGGCCCCATTCACCTCAGCTTGAAGCTCCAAAAAGCTGGAGGAGAACAAAATAAACAAAAAACAATTGTACTCTATGGCAGAGGTCTCCAAACTTTCTAAACAAAGGGCCACTTTACTGTGCTTTAGACCTCAGGATGGGCCGGACTGTGGCCAGCAGGAATATAATTTTTCTGGCATCATTTGGAGTAAACAGTGCCCTATCTTTGGTATTCGGATGAGAAATATGCATCATTGTTGGTGCCAGTCGGCAGGGAAATATGCCCCATTGTTGGTGCCAGTCGGCAGGGAAATATGCCCCATTGTTGGTGCCAGTCGGCAGGGAAATATGCCCCATTGTTGGTGCCAGTCGGCAGGGAAATATGCCCCATTGTTGGTGCCAGTCGGCAGGGAAATATGCCCCATTGTTGGTGTCAGTCGGCAGGGAAATATGCCCCATTGTTGGTGCCAGTCGGCAGGGAAATATGCCCCATTGTTGGTGTCAGTCGGCACAAGAAATATACCCCACTGTCGGCGTCACTTGGTAGAACAGTGTTATATCAGGGGGATAAATAGTAGCCCAAGGGCCGGATAAACGCATCTGGCCCCCAGGCCGCGTTTTGGAGACCCCTGCTCTATGGAGAAGGTTCACATCACTGCAAGTCATCTGCAGCCAAACACCTGAAACTCAAAAAAGTTCTACAGTTTTTTTTGTAGCTGGACTCGGGCAGATTGGTGTGCTTTTAAAGAGTTTTTGTTCCATAGAAATGCATGGAAACTAGAGATGGACCGGAACATAATCGCCCGAAAATGCATTTTGCCAATAAGAGAAAAAGGTGCCGACAATGGTGCCGATAACGCACCCGATTTTACTGTGCTTATGGATGCGTTTTTCATAGGTTATATGACTCAAAAACCGCATTATATTATTGGCACCGCCCCCACAGCGATCCGGGGCGATCACTTGTAAACAAACCGGCATCATGATGATGCCGTTTCCTCTCTCCCCTCTGTGTACAGATCTGTACAGTAGAGGGGAGAGATCGGATGGAAGCAGCGCGGTGGGCTGCATCTGTAGTGCCCACAGCGCTGCTCTGTGACAAATGCAGTCACAGCCATCCCTCAATACCCTGCCAATACTCTGCAATGCAATACCCTGCCAATACTCTGCCATACCCTGCCAATATTTTCTATGGTAATGGTCACTCTATTTTAGTACACCATTTGGTTCAGAATATTTTTTTTTCAACCTCTAAAACCTAGGTGTGTCTTATGGTCAGGTGCATCTTATTGAGTGAAAAATACAGTAAATTTTATATATATATATATATATTATATATACACACACACACACACACACACACACACACACACACACACACACACACACACACATATATTTTTAAAAACTGCTGATTTTCGGTTTTTGGCAAAGTGCATCCCGAATTTTTGGTACCAAAATTTCCATTTCGGTGTACCGCTAATGGAAACGCTTAATTCAAGCATTTTGTGGGGTTTTGTTGCTAAAATGCAACAATTAAGTGAAAATAAATAAATAATAAAAACAAGTAAACAAAATCCCAACCCTTATATTAACCTCTAATATTAACCCTTAACCTAACAAAATAAATAAAAATACATAAATTAACCCCTGACCTTTAAACCTTAACCCCTTAAAAAAAAAAGTTTCAAAAATAAAAATAAATAAATAAGAGAATGAAAAAAGCTTAAAAACATAGCAATAAATGATAAAACAGGTGATATTTTTCTGTATTGGTTGATTAAAAAATGCCAAAGCTCAAAAGCACTTTAAAAAAATGCTATACGCATACGTAAAAAAAAAAAAAAAAAGGTACAAACACTTGAAAATAAATAAATAGCTCAAAACGCAATGCTCATGAGTGAAAGCAACCTTACAGCTGGGTGTGTCTTAGCAACGTCCTAGCAACAAGGCAGGACAGGATGATGCATCCCCAAACTCCCTCCGGTCCCTGTTGTACTTACCTCTGTGAGTGATGAGCTGTCATTGCCCATACAGCGGACCCTGAATTTGAAATTCCCGCTCTTCTCTTTTTTTGTAGGGCTTCCGGAATGGATGCAAGTCTGTCAACGTGGCTCTATGGTAATGTCTAAGTATCAGTCTGTTGACCTAAAACTAGTCATGATTGATTGCAGTGTAGGTTTAACAACAAAAGACCGCATCTATGTCCTCCCAGCAACCTTCAGTACCACAACCGCACAGTACATTAGGAGTTGCGCAAGAGACCCGGGTCCTACAACGTGAGCCATGGCCTTGGCTTCATACTTGGACTCTTCAGTGTGGACTTTGAGAGGCTAATGTTTAACACAGGACTGTAAAGATCTGTCTACAATCACCGGGACAGAAAATACCGCAGCAATTCAAAGGCCTATCCAACCAGGCTCCACACAATTCTACCTGCTGGGTCCTAAAAAGACTCCTCTAATTCTATATACAGAGACCCCTTTAGTCTATTTGTTGAATCGTGTCATTATATATCTAAGAGTCAGACACAAGTGGAAGAATGTAAAACTGAACCCCAGCTTTACCTTCAGTCTTGCACAGTTGTATAGTCATTGCTTGCTTTACTGTATTGCTTACTCTGCTTTACTGCACACTCTGCAGAAAAAGCCCGCTTTATTTCCTGGCTTGGAAGACATTCATCATCATCTAGCTCTTTCCTCCACAGCCTGACCTCAGTTCTGTCAATCATGGTGACTCAGCATTACATGCCAATGTTACCTAGGGTGGTATACATACAAATACAGTCTTCCAAGGAACTCCCACTCCCCACACATCAAGGCATGCTATTATTTACATACCTCTTCCCAGGAGGCAGCCCATGACATACCTCCTCCCAGGAGCCAGACCATCGCATACCTCCTCCCAGGAGCCAGACCATGACATGACATACCTCCTCCCAGGAGCCAGACCATGACATGACATACCTCCTCCCAGGAGCCAGACCATGACATACCTCCTCCCAGGAGCCAGACCATGACATGACATACCTCCTCCCAGGAGCCAGACCATGACATACCTCCTCCCAGGAGCCAGGCCATCGCATACCTCCTCCCAGGAGCCAGGCCATCGCATACCTCCTCCCAGGAGCCAGGCCATCGCATACCTCCTCCCAGGAGCCAGGCCATCGCATACCTCCTCCCAGGAGCCAGCCCATCGCATACCTCCTCCTAGGAGCCAGCCCATCGCATACCTCCTCCCAGGAGCCAGACCAACGCATACCTCCTCCCAGGAGCCAGACCAACGCATACCTCCTCCCAGGAGCCAGACCAACGCATACCTCCTCCCAGGAGCCAGACCATCGCATACCTCCTCCTAGGAGCCAGCCCATTACTTACCTCCTCCCAGGAGCCAGACCATCACATAAAGCCTCCCAGGAGCAAGCCCATTACATAACTCCTCCCAAGAGTCAGCCCATCACATAATTCCTCCTAGGAGCCAGACAATTACTATACCTCCTCCCAAGAGTCAGCCCATTACTATACCTCCTCCCAGAAGCCAGCCCATTACATAACTGCCCCGAGGAGCCAGCCTTTTACATAACTCCTCCCAGGAGCTAGCCTATTACATAACTCTTCCTAGGACCCAGGCCATTACATACCTCTTTCTCAGGAACCAGCCCATTATATCACCAGTAAAAAAAAATCTTCCACTAGCTGATATCCTCCCCTACCTAAATACTTGGGCACAGCGCTAGATCAAATGAGACGCTGTGCCCATCTGCAGCAGCGCTGGTCTCTCTCCCTCTTTTTACAGGGGTTCTGCCATGGTCAACCAATTCCTGTAGAGAGCGGGGGGGGCAGGGCTGAGCCATGCATGTCTATGGAGGTACACAGCCCAGCTCATGGGCGGGCACACACATGTGCCCCCATAGCATACAGTTTTCTGAGGGAGCAGGGAAGGAAAGCGGAGCCGAGAATGCTGATGGGGGACCCCAGAGGAGGATGTAAGGGGTCATTTGGTGCAATATCCTTGCACAAAGCTGGTAAGTATAATCCTCTTAGGTCAATGTAGATATAACACTAGGGTCTTTTAATTTTAAGAAAATCATTAGCATATCGATGGGGGGGAAACGAGAAACAAGGAAAGGCAAATATTGGGCAGAACAAAACTTTAGTGTGCCAAACTTCCTGCCCAGCATGTTGTAGTTCCCATGATGCAAGGCAGCACTCGTCTTGGAGGTGGGTTTGGGGTCGTTATGTTGGAATACTGCCCTACGGCCCAGTCTCCAAAGGGAGGGGATCTTGCTCTGCTTCAGTATGTCACAGTACATGTTGGCATTTATGGTTCTATCAATGAACTGTAGCTCCCCAGTGCCGGCAGCACTCATGCAGCCCCGGACCACGACACTCCCACCACCATTCTTGACAGTTGGTAAGACACACTTGTCTTTGTACTCCTCACCTGGTTGCCGTCACATATGCTTGTGACACACTTGTGACACCATTTGAACCAAATAAGTTTATCTTGGTCTCATCAGACCACAGGACATGGTTACAGTAATCCATATCCTTAGTCTGCTTGTCTTTAGCAAACTGTTTGTGGGCTTTCTTGTGCATCATCTTTAGAAGAGGCCTCGTTCTGGGACGACCATGCAGACCAATTTGATGCAGTGTGCGGCGTATGGTCTGAGCACTGACAGGCTGACCCCCCACCCCTTCAACCTCTGCAGCAATGCTGGCAGCACTCATACGTCTATTTCCCAAAGACAACCTCTGGATATGACGCTGAGCACGTGCACTCAACTTCTTTGGTCGACCATGGCGAAGCCTATTCTGAGTGAAACCGGTCCTGTTAAACCGCTGTATGGCCACCGTGACGCAGCTCATTTTCAGGGTCTTGGCAAACTTCTTATAGCCTAGGCCATCTTTATGTAGAGCAATAATTATTTTTTAGATCCTCAGAGACTTTGCCATGAGGTGCTATGTTGAGCTTCCAGTGACTAGTATGAGAGAGTGAGAGCGATAACACCAAATTGGCTGTGTGTTAGTTTGAGGAGACAGCAAATTTTTTTTATTATTATTATTTTTGGATTTGGCAGCAAAATTTTCATTTTGGTGCACCACTAGGTACAACCAACATGTCTGAATTTTACATGCGATTGTTGCCAGTGGCTAAAGCTGCTAGCGATAATCACTGTGCTCTCCTGGCAGAAAAGAAAAATCGCATCATGTATGGCCTGCAAAGGTCTTGGTTTCTCTGTGCCTTTGCATGCAATCAAGAAGAAATTCCGTAATGAAATGTGTGCCTGAACGTCAGCTTTTATACATTTTGATAAAAGACATAAGTGTAGCTAGTCTGGAGGAATATACTGGTATAGGAAGGAGTGTAGCAGCATTGTTAAAGCTCCAAGACTCCCTCCCCACATGTGTTTGTCAAGCCTGAAACCTGATACTTTATTAATATCCACCAAAGGACCACTTGAGAGTTTGCGCATTCATCCGACACACGACAAGCCCCTCACCCCAAGTGTATAGCTATACACGGCGCACGTCAGTCTCCGTATCGCAGAGCTCAACAGCAGAGTCTCCCCAAGAGAAAGTACATTGGAATGAACAGTTCAACAAATTTATTATAGAATGCGTTGGGAAGGGACATCCTGATCAACAGTCTGTCCGTATACACATCAGGCTTCTTCGCACAGCTTTTAAATTGATAAACGATCCGTATTCAATTTGATGCGTTCTTCAGGGCTGTAATAACGGCCTTCTTAGCCTGAATTTTAAAGATCTGCCTTTCTAGTTTAGAGGCTCCCCGCGGTATCTTCCTTCTGGAATCCACCTCCTGCCTCTGAGAAGATCCATAAACATGTAGAGGACAATGTACGTGAACATGCAAATATAATATACTGGCGGATTACCAACTTTTAAAGAAAAAACAACTCAAGTAAGGTGTGTGTGTAATATAAAAACCTTAAAGCGGTAGTTTTTTTTTTTAAAATGGTTCCCTGTAGGATAATACCAAAATAAGCTAGTATGCATTGCATACTAGCACATTATGAAAGACTTGCCTTAGGCTGGGTTCACATTAGTCCGAATTTCCCATGAAATCGCACGACAAGAGATTGTGACCGGCTCCTCTATGGAGTAGATTCAAATAGCTCTGTGGCAGCTGCGGAACGGCTTGCACAAGAGTCCTGTGCATCTTTGGCTCAGTTTCAGGGCCAAATTCATGGCCCGATTCATCCCTGAACAGGAGAACAGGGACGCACCTGACCCCTGCTGTGAGCCACATCTGGCTTAGATGTGAACCCAGCCTTAGAACGAAGCCCTCCAGCGGTGATTCCATCTTCACCTGGTCTTTCTTCCAGGTTCAGGGGCTTCAGATGTTTGAATGGCTGAGTCGAGATGATGTCACTCCCACACATGAATGCGGAAGTCACAGCTTCGGCACGGCTCTCTCAATGTGTTGGCGTCCCATGTGACTCTGGCGGCCAACTTGGGTCACGCAGTCTATTTAAGACCCTTGCTCCCAGGCTTGGCAAGCATTTTGCATGTGGCTAGAGTAGGGACAAGTCACCCGTCTGTCAGGGACAGTGCTTACCATTAAGGATAGGTTCCAGAGGAGTAGAGAATATGCTATCCTACCTGGAAGCCTCCCCACTTAGATATGGACCGACCTAGCCAAATTCTACTCCTTGAGACAGATGCTGTCGGCACATCTGTGACCTTCACATTGCCATGATGTTCACAGTACACTTACTTTAATTTGCAATGTTTCATTTGGCAGGCATTACGCTTACCAAAGGCACCCAATGAAGTCAATACAGGAATGGAGGTACTTGGTCAGAATCTTGGTCAAGACAAGGAGTTTGCATGTTATCACATTTTGCATGCCAGTGCCAAGCCGAGCAATTTGGAGTTGAGGAAAGACCTGGTAGCCTACCGTGTGATAAATTTTCCAAGCCAGCAAAGATTGAAAAATTAGACAGCCGGGCAACTGGCATTCTCAAAAGCAGAGCTTAGCAAATGCGGCTGTCTTCAGTAGAAATAAATAAATAAATGAAAATGACTTGCATAGTAATACCATGCATTTGCAGTACATATAACACTGCGCTGGAATTGAATGGCACCCCTATGCACTTACAAAGTGTCGGTAAGACGCTCAATCAACTCGATCCATGTTATAGTCATAGAGCTCTATGACTAAGCCCCAATGGGTGGGGCAAAATGCATCAGAGGGAGTCTCGCAGGTCTGGCTGAAGACGTCATTCACATCTAACATGGACCGGGTTGGTTTGAGTGGCACCTCATACTTTTTGTTTTTACTAACACTCTGGATGTGTGAAACTGGACTCCAGAACCCTCTCTTTCTTGAGCACCATCGGGGAACCACGCCGTATTATACTCTTGCTTGGAACAGCAATTCAACTTTTGAAAAGTCACTCCATTGCGCTTGCCAACTAACGCACGTTGTGTTGCTCTTCCAAAAAAGAGTGCATGTGTCATCATCCTCAGTCAGCATAATATACATGGCTATGGGAATTACTAAAGTGAATAGGAACTGACCTTGGGATTTACCCGATTGCCAATTTGGGGCCAGGAAAAATACACAAGGGTTGAGCCCCAGAGTAACCCTTGAAATAATCTTCAGGTCTTAGGGAACCCCTACTAAAACAAATTTATTAGGAATTATATTGGTGGCCAGTGGGTCCCTCCTAACCATGGTGGTTAGATACAGGTAGCTACAAAATCATTGGTGTCATGCAGCTGGCTCTACCAAGTGGTGTTGGCTTCAGAATTGCGCAGGCATCAGCAAATGGGAGGTCAATCAGCCACAGCTCAAGGATCTCCTAGCAATCCCAGCAGGAGCCCTAGGGTTTCACAGAACCCCAGCTGAGAATGGCTGAACTAGATGGACTTATGTGTTCTTTCAATCTTGTCAACTTTGTAACTATACATAACTATTTCTTGACAGTGCACCGCCAACACATGACTATTGCAAGGTAAGTTGGACAGCTATTTAGAATAAATGGCACCACATTGCACCAGCGCACCTACCGTGCACATAACAGCTAAAACATGGTGTGAACGGGCCCTTAGGGAACCTTCATTGTTTCCAACAAGGCTCGTAAACAAAAATGCAGATGCAGGTTACATTATCATTTACCTTCCATACCCATGGTTGAATTTTAATTCTTTTCTTCTTGGCATACAATATTTCTCCGTCCAGAAAGGAAAACAAACGATTAACGTAATGGGGATGCGTCTAAGCACGTATCAACTAGCTCATACTAACCTGTCCAGGTAGGAATTTTCATTTTAATAACATACTCTGTCAAGCATATTCAATCAGCCATTAAGAAGAGCAACAGAAATATTCTAGAAGAAATAATCAACAGCAACCAGCCGCATTATTTGTGTTTATTGTTTCGGTCACAGATGAGCTGGTCGCTATGGGTTAGTGTCCATTGCCTGCTGCCTCAATAGGGATGTACAATGTATTTTTTGAGCACACAATTTAAATTATTAAGCATTTTTTTTTATGTGACTTTCATGCATGTCTCTCCTTTATTTTTGCTATTGTATTAAAGTAGATGTCAACCCCAACTGAATGATATTGTGTTAATCAAACACTGTATATCATAAACAATTGGCTTTTTAGAATTAATACATGTTTTCCCTTTTTTTCATCCTTTGTAGTATCCCAGTGTAGCTAATCTCCTGCAGATTCTTTGCTGTCACTTCCTGTCTACATGCATTTCAGTGATGGCTGAATGGCATTACTCAGGGTGGGCTTTCTGATGGTGACATAGGTGGACCATGTCTGAATGTGTGCGTAGAAATTACCATTAGTATCAGAAGCCCGTGTTTTTATTATTTTGGGATAAGGATTTTAATGGGAGCATCCCAAGATAATATTTAAGGCTTGGGTTACACCTATGCATGTGGCTGTGGGTGCAGGAATCGTAGCGATTCCTTTACCCTCAACTGCCCGCAGTGAAAATTCACTACTCTGAGAACACACAGGGCTGAAATTCATTCTGATTGGCACCCCCGCGCAGGTAAAATTGCAGTGCTGGTGCAGGACCACGTGATTTTCCTGCAGGACACTTTTTGAAAAAGGTGCACGCACGGGAAACACAGGCATGGCCCTCCCTTCTAGATTGTAAGCTCTAACGAGCAGGGCCCTCTGATCCCTCCTGTATTGATTTGTATTGTAAGTGTACTGTCTGCCCTTATATTGTAAAGCGCTGCGCAAACTGATGGCGCTATATAAATCCTGAATAATAATAATAATAATGGCATCCCACTGAAATGAGTGACCCGCCGTGCCAATGCGCCCCGCTGAAGCACATAGATGTGAACCTAAGGTTAATGGAAGCTGCAGAACTATTCTGGTATCAGTCAATCAGCCACAATTCAAGGAATCCCTAGCAGCCTCTGGAGGAACCCTGGTTAAGACTGGCTGTACTACAGTATAGAAGATTTTAGTAATTAGATGCTAAAACTATACAGAATTGTAGATTAGCAGCTAGAGGGTGGTCACATTGGTTTAGTGCAGGGGTCTCCAAACACTGGGAGTAGGATAGGTCTTGGCGTCATTGGGAGGAATCGGGCCCCACCGTCGGCGTCATTGGAAGGAATTGTGCTCTGTCATTGGTGTCAGTGGGAGAAATTGTGCCCCATCGTGTGGTGTCAGTGGGAGGAATTGTGCCCCATCGTGTGGTGTCAGTGGGAGGAATTGTGCCCCATCGTGTGGTGTCAGTGGGAGGAATTGTGCCCCATCGTGTGGTGTCAGTGGGAGGAATTGTGCCCCATCGTGTGGTGTCAGTGGGAGGAATTGTGCCCCATCGTGTGGTGTCAGTGGGAGGAATTGTGCCCCATCGTGTGGTGTCAGTGGGAGGAATTGTGCCCCATCGTGTGGTGTCAGTGGGAGGAATTGTGCCCCATCGTGTGGTGTCAGTGGGAGGAATTGTGCCCCATCGTGTGGTGTCAGTGGGAGGAATTGTGCCCCATCGTGTGGTGTCAGTGGGAGGAATTGTGCCCTATTGTTGGGGTCAATGGGAGGACTTCTGCCCCAGTTAGGGGCAGTTAGTTGTGTATTTATGAATGTGAGCAAGGGACCTTGAGGACAGAGACTGATGTGAATATACAATATATATGAAAGGGCTTTATAAATCTTTGGCGCTATATAAGTACCTGTAATAAATAATAGTTGGTATCAGTGGATAAATTAGTGCTCCAGGTGCCAGATAAAAGCAAGCAAAGGGCCACAGTTTGGAGACCACTGGTTTAGTGCAATTGCCAAATCTCCATTAAAGGGAATGCACAGTGGTTTTGTATAGCTTTTCTTTCTTTATGATGGTCAGGACTAAAAAATAAGCATTAGACAGGTAAGTATTAAATATAACATATGAATATTATCAAGTCTACTATCCAGGGAGCAAGTGGAGCTGGTGTCTGCCTTTATTATTTAGCTCTATTTGCTTAGCTTCTTTGTTGAAAAAGAGCCAGTTGTTAATATGAAATTCACATACGCAAGTGAATAAGGTAGAGAAGTGACTTGTATTAAAGATTTATTTGTATAACAAACACTGTGTGTGTGTGTGTGTGTGTGTGTGTGTACACACACACACACACATACACGTATGTATGCACACACAAAATATATATTTTTAAACCTTTTTTTGAGAAAAATAAATAAATAAAAATAATAATAATAATAAATATATATATATATATATATATATATATATATATATATATATATATATATATATATATATATATATAATTTCAAAAACGTAGATAAATAAAAATAAATAAAAATTAAACTGACCCCAAAACCATTACAGGTTTTCCTTTACTACTCAGTGAACCGGCTGACCCATAAACTTACAGTGTGAAAAAGCGCAAACAGTGTGTAGCACTGCAAATCAAAAAGCAGATTTTTTTTTTTTTTTACATATTTACATTTCCTGCTTATGAGTCTTTAAAGAGTATGTAAACGCAAATACCAAAACCAAATAAGTTGCTTCACATGTTCCTGTAATGTTTAAAATGCAAGCTATTCTTTAGTTAGGCCTAAATCTATAAAATCACACCATCAAGGTGTATCCAGACACAGCCATTCCTAGGGTGAGGACGCTTGCTCCATTCGGCTGAAATGTTGTCACCTTTTTCCTACATACTCCTAAGTTGGACTACAAGCAGCCATGAGTGTGCTGACGCATTCTGCCATAGTCATCAGAGCCCACTGCTGAAGCATGTATTTATCTACAGGAAGTTCGTACAAAGAGTCTACAGAATATGCACACTGCAGAGAGAAAACCATAACCAAAGGGGAAAACTTTTTTTTGTTTTTAACCAAAAATAATCAAGTTCTGTTTTTTTTTTTTTTTTTTTCCAGGGCTTTACAAAAGTCAGTATTCTATTGTGAGAACTTTGTTCTACTTTAATAGCAAAGGCATTATGAAATCATCCAGAACTCAACATATCCTCATTATTAAAAACACCTACACCACACGCAAACGCCTTGTAAAATAATCCTGTTAACATGAAATGCCTCTTTTAGTTTAGCTACTGTATACATCGTAAAAATGTTCCTTTCACACAATTAGAAAGAGAACAGCAACCTTTGAGTCAGGGTTGTAGTTGGCCCTCCTAGGCCACATGCCTAGTAATGACTTCTATATATCTCTATCCCTGTGGCCTCAATCCTACGTAATGAGGGTTAAAACCCAGTTCTCAATAATAGACATTCATCTGTATCCTTTGTGACAGCTCCACCAACGTGATTAGTAAAAAGGAGGCTAATAAAAAAATAAAAATGAATAATACTTTTATAACAAGCTAGCCTGCCAATGAACTCAACAGCAATCTGAGACCGAAGCATATAAAGTTTCTCCTGTGGAACGAACACTCCAGCCTGATCTATGTCAAGGACTAGACCCAGATACTCAATGATGAGCCTGTTCCATCAACAACTTCTGAAGGTTCGGGATCAAAGCTAAATCACTGTAGCGTCTGGAAAGTCCATGCCAAGTTGTCCAACAGAGCCCACACTGCCTGTTCCCTCAATAGGAGGTTGTCTATGTATCCCACAATCGGGGTGCCAGGGGAGCACAGCAGGGTTGTACTTGGTGAATACTCAAGGTACGGACCAACCAAAAAAGGTGGTAGCACAATAAACTGCAGTCCCTTGTCTTTATTCAAGCAATGTAGTATAAGGGTAACAAATCCAGTAAAAATTTGGATGCGTTTCCAACCATCAAACCTGAGGGACCCCGCTCTATGAGATCTCTATTAACAGCTGTCAATCTTGCAAGAAATGCAGTGTCCTTGTCACTTCCTGTAAGCTGACCATGAACAGTTGTGTAAACTACTAATACCAGCATGCCCCATGGAATGGTGCCAAAAAAAGGCAGACATGTTGAAGTCCGGCAATTATGGCACCCAGGATACAACAAAGCCACAAAAGATGAGCCTGGGCATCCTCCAAACTCATCTCAAGCCAAACTCATGCTCTTATTATTTACTCCAATGAGCTCTGGACTGGGCCATTTGGGCCCTGAAACTCATGTAAGCAAAGGAGGGGGTTCTGCAGGGCAGGAATGCTATCATATGAAAGAATCCATGGGAAGCTATTCTCAACAAACCCATTCCAGGTATCTTCTGGACAGACATGTTTAATTATCAATATCTATGGCCGCCAGACTAACCATCACTAGAGTTTGGAAGACCCCTTCCCTTGAACTTTGATGAAGTTAAAGTATAACTAAAGGCAACTTTTTTTTCCTTTTGGATAGAGTGGAGAGGGATTAGAACACCTGTCAGGTTTCGGTCTGTGCCCCTGTTAAGGAGATTCCTCCTCTTTCTGTCCTGTTTACCATTATCAATGAAATTAAAAGAAAATCCCAAATTTTGGGTTGTCCCCAGAAAAGTAATAGAGGGGAAACCTTGAAAATGGAGACACTAGTTCTGGTGACCAGAAATGATTTCCTTTCACTTCCCGTTTGGCTATGGGACAGGAAGTGAAGGGAAATCTCTGCAATTGGACACAGATAGTGAACACAGCAATCTTGACAGGGGTTCTAACCCTCCCTTATGCTATCCAAAATAAAAAGGTTTTGCTTATAGTTCTACTTTAAAAATTGCCTAAGTGGCATTATAATCAATCAGCAATCAAGTGCCCAAGGACACACACAAAAGATTCCTGTATGACAGCCTTGTATTTCCTATAAACATCCAACTGACTCCTTTATCTTACTAACAATGTGAATGGTACATGATCTTCACATTCTCATACACCCTCTTCCCTTTCCTCTCTTCTTGCAACCCCTGTCTCTCTTTTTTTCTTTTCCCCTTCCCACCTTTTTTTCCATTCCACCTCCCCCTCCCAATACCTCTTATTCCTTAAAGTGGTTGTAAACCCTTACAAACCACTTTGACTTACAGGTAAGCCTAGATTAAGGCTTACCTATAGGTCCATGCAATATCTCCTAAACCTATATGGTTTAGGAGATATTTGCCCGAAAACAGGCAGAGGCGCGCAGGCGCACTGAGGCGCACTGAGCGCGGCATTCTCAGTGACGGACCTGCCGCGCGTGTTGGCTCCCGTGCGCATGCGCGGGAGTGACGTCATCGCGGCTTCGCCGAATGACAGCGGCGGAGCTGCGAGACCCCACCAACAAGATGGATGCGGCGGACTACAGGGGACAGCGGCAACTTCGCTGGCTCCTGTGTCAGGTAAGTGACACATAATGGGCTACTATGCGATGCATAGTAGTCCATTATGCTTTGCCTTTGCAGGCAATGAAAGAGGAAGTAAACTCATCAGGGTTTACTTCCTCTTTAAAGTATTACTAAACCCACAACAGTACAATCAGTCTGTTTATGCCATAAAGCATGCTTGTTATACTCACTGTGGAACCTAAGGGGTTAACCCTGCACATTGTGTAAAAGGGCTGTTTGATCTGGTCTTCTCTGATCCTACCCTTCTTCCACTGTCCCCCAATCCATCTCCTGATACTACAGAGCCTTGGGGGCACATGCTCAGTTTGGTGTGTATTGCTAGATTTTCTTTTGTTTTTGTTGGGAGGGTGCATGGTGCATGTAATCAGCATAGGGCATCTCAGCACTGTCCAAACAGAGGATTGGGGGCCACTCTTCAAAACCAACTGCACAGAGGAGGTAAAAATGACATGTTTGTTGAAAAAAAAAAAAAAACCTTTAGTTACCCTTTAACCACTTCCTGCCCACCGGCCGTCAAGGCTCTCGTTCTGGGTGGATGTCATATTACGGCCTCCCAGAATGACCACTCTCTGGCACCCTTTGGGTCGCGCATTGCGGCGATCGGCTGCTCTCCTGACGGGGGGGGGGGGGGTCTGTGCTAATTGTTTGGGAAATGTCAATCAGTGCCAAGGCAGCTGCCAATCAGTGCCCATCCCCAATGCCTGTCAATGCCATCAGTGATGCCTAACAATGCCATCTATAAGTGCCACATATCAGTGCCACCTATCAGTATCCATCAGTGCCCAGTAGTGCCGCCTATAAGTGCCACCCATAAGTACCCATCAATGCAGCCTTTCAGTGCCCAGTGTCGCCTATCAGTGCCAACCATGAGTGCCCATCAGTGCCGCCTATCAATTCCCATCAGTGCTGCATATCAGTGCCACCTCATCGGTGCCACCTTATCAGTGTCCATCAGTGAAGGAGAAAACTTACTTATTTACATATTTTATAACAGAAAAAAAAAGAAAAACTTTTTTTTTAGAAAATGTTAGGTCTTTTTTTATTTGTTTAGCAAAAAATAAAAATAAAACTCAGAGGTGATCAAATACCACCAAAAGAAAGCTCTATTTGTGAGCACAAAATGATAAAAATGCTGCTTGGGTACAGTGTAGCACGACCGCGCAATTGTCATTTAAACTGCAACAGCGCAGAAAGCTGAAGATTGGCTTGGGCAGGAAGGGGGTGTAAGTGCCCAGTACTGAAGTAGTTAATCTCTGTAAGATGACATGAACCTTTTACTTCTAGAATTTCCAACAAATAACTCCATAACCTCTCACATTTGCACAGTTGGTAATAAATTCTGCTAATCTGACAGATTAAAATCTGACTCTGTATGGCCGATCAAGAGCTGAACAGTAATCAGGAATGGAGATATGGTTTATATTAAAAACAAAGAATTTATAGGAAAAAAAAAAAAGCTGAAGAATAAAACAGCATCTAAATGCAGCATTGTAGAAATGAGCCTGACTCGATCCTGGTACCTTCTAACGTGCAACAAAGGAATCGCAGTTTCAGTAAACAAGAAATAAGAACCCGCCAAGATCCCAAGAGAGTTAAAGCTTTGACAACAGCATATCAATTACAACCCAATATGAATTAATAGGGATTGCGAGCAGAGAATGAGTAAGACCCAGGCAGCAAAACATGTCAAATGCGCAAACAAGGCAGGTCCGGACGTCTCTCGCTCTGCAACATGAAAGGCGTGTAATCTATTGAGCTCTATGGTAAGTGTGTGAAAAAAAAAAAAGAGAGAGAGAAACAAGAGCGAGCCTCAAGGTAACGAACCACTAATCAAGAAATAACAGTGCACATTTCAATATACACTTGTGCCCGAGGGCTGGATTATGTGCAGAGCACTGCTTTATACACAAGTTGTACGGTATGACATGAACGCCTAACGTCTTATAACAACATGCTGAGTCCAAGTCTACAGCGCACGGAGGAGGCTCGTCAGTAACCGCCAAGCGTCACGGTACAGGTACATTCCAATAAAGATGCGGTCAGACCCGTTGGTTCGAATCTCGCCGTCAGCTTTTTATGACCTTCAACAAATCACTTAAAAAGGATCAATCCGCACAACACTAATCTTTAGGACCCATCTAGATCTATACATGTGCGTGGAGGTGGATTTTTTGTATCGTCAGGCAGTTACAGTCTAATGCATCAATGTGCATTTCTTATATGTGCTGACGCACATTTTCAGTACGTTTTTCACTTTAGGATTTGGAGAGAAGTTCATAGCCAAAGAGCAAGTGCGCGTTCCAAGTTTGAGTGACCGCAACTCCTGGGGATTGTTTACAACCCACGCAATAAGTCTTACCATCCTGACCGCGTCTCCGCAGTAGAGCCCCACTGACTACCGTGGTGCTTGTCTACCTCTATCTCCCAGCAAGCAGCATCATAGATAAGTGGGCAGAATGGCTCCCTCCGATTGTCAGTGGTCAGAATGCTCCTCACGCTGGTGGTCAGTGGGAAGAATTACCCCCTTATAATTTAAAAGATGATTGGTGTCAGTGGGAATTTATGTGAAGGGTTGACATGACATTCCTTACATTGATTGTCAGCGGGAAGAACGCTCCTTACATTGGTGGTCAGCGGGAAGAATCCCCCTTATAGTAGAGCTGCACAACTAATCATTAGGAATTGTTATCGCAATTTTTTTCCCTGTTGCAATCTTGACAAAGTATTTCCCAATTCTTTCTATGTAGAGCTGCCATTCTCAACCAGGGTTCCTCCAGAGGTTGCTAGGGGTACCTTGAGATGTGGCTAATGAACCACCTTTTCGATGGTGCCTACAGAGTTCAAGGTTCAGCATCACACAAAATATATTATTAGCTGTCTTTAAGGGTGTCATTCTGAGCACCATTTTAAAGGGGAACATTCTTCCTATTGACCACCAGTATAATGGGCATTGTTTTATTGACCCCTGATGAATTGGTTTTAGTAAGGGTTCCTCAAGACCTGAAAACTATTTTTGGGGTTCCTCTAGGGTTAAAAGGTTGAGAAAGCCTGACAGAGAATTCCCTCTGCTAAAGCCCACAGCCAAAGGAAAAAAACAAAAAACGGGTAGTCTGCCAAGAATCACAACATACTTTAGCAGTGGGCCTTAAGTATAAATATTGTAACAATTTGTCCTTTAGATCAAAGGAATACACTTTGGTGTGTAAATGAGGGAAGTTTAACCACTTAAAACACTAAACCTTTTTCTGACATTTGTTGGTTTCAAGTAAAAATCATTTTTGCTAGAAAATTACTTAGGACCCCCAAACACACATATATATATATATACATATACATATACACACACACACATATATACATACATACATACATATATATATTTTTTTTAGTAGAGACCCTAGAGAATAAAATGGTGTTGCAATATTTTATGTCACACTGTATTTGCGCAGCAGTCGTTCAAATGCAATTTTTGGGGAACAAATGAAACTTTGACAAATTAAAAAAAAAAAAAAAAAAAAACCAGTAAAGTTAGCCCAATTTTATTTTATTTTTTTTGAATAACGTGAAAGATTTTCCCCCTCGAGAATCGTGATCTTTATATTTTAAGCAAAAAAAATAGCGATTCTCATTTTGGCCAGAATCATGCATCTCTACCTTATAGATAATTTTTTTTTAAATGATGTGCGTCAGTTTCACTTATCTGAAAGTTTGACATTACGTGTTGCTCAATGAACCCCTAGAAACCTCTGGGAGGAACCCTAGGATTCCAAGGAATCCTGAGAGAGGAAGCCTGACCACCTAATGTCACCTATAATCTAGTAGCTGTATGGGGCTCATACCTGTAATGACAGTATTCAGAATATAAAATTCCTTTTAAAAAAATTACACACCCGTTTATTTCTATTTTTCTCCACATTAACATTAACTTGTAGGCCAAGCGGTCCTGCAAACGTGACAAATGTTGAGACAAAGCACATTACACTGCCGGGAGGGAGTGCTAACGTTTTATTCATACAGATTAAATGTTTTTTTCCTTAAGAAATCCTTGGCTTTGATAGCTGGAGCCATTACAAATTTAAAATGGCATGTGCCTGCACCGGGTGGCAACGCGGCAGCGATTCTACTGCAGAACAAACAACGTTGTCACCTGGTTAGAGGAAGTGGGAAATCAACTCATTTACTGAAAGGGTGGAACCATGGCAATGTTAGTGATAGACATCAGTATATATTTTGTTGGTGTTGCCCATGAATGCAATTTAAGTGTTGCCAGTGAAGACATAACTTTTCAGATGCCTAAAATACCCACAAAAAAAAAATCTAAATCCTATCTTTACAAGGCTAATAATAGCTAAAGATTTGGTGGACCTAGTAAGACCTTCCTAGTAGAACCTTCAGTCCTAGAAATCTGGAAGTGCTAGGATCTGGAGTTCCCCGGTCCCTGACATAGTCCCTCCATGGCCCGTAGCAGGTGTAGCCCTACAGAATACTCCTACACAAGTGTCAAACACAAGGCAACTCATGACCGTGACACAGATGAATGGCACAGCAGGGGGAGAAGGAGCGTACTCCTCACATTTCAGTCTGGTGGCCATTATATATTGACATGCATTATGTCTAGGGGGGGTGGGGGGACATCTGTTTTTAGGATCTTGCAATCCAGTATGACAATAGTGTGGGGTATAGGATAAAAAAAAGACAAAAAAAATTGGCCTCCGAGGTGGAAATATTCGGTTTGTGACAGAATACTCAATATGCAGGTATAATCTATTTAATGTCACCAGCACAAATGTGCGCAATCAAACCGCAATAGGAAATGTGCAGTTGGCACATGAGATGGATCATTTTGCACTTGGATTATTTCTGGGCAGAGGACTATAGATGGACATCTATGCAGATGTGTATCAGATGCAGCCAGTGGCGGACAGTCAGTAAAGGGCTCCTGGGTAAGAATGTTTTTTGGGCTCTCCTACCATTTTCAATTCCTAGATCACTATGAAGAATGCATAGCACTCATCTCCTGCCCTAGGTGGTCAACAGTACAAAGGTCTATAGGACGGCAGAGGAGGGGGTCCCACCTGTCCCCTAACCTCATTTTAGGTAAATGGACCCCATGCAAAAATATTTTGGACCCCTCGCCCTTGTTCAATCACTAGGGCATTATGAAGAAGGCATAGTGCTCACCTCCTACTCTAGAGTTGAGAGGTGCCGAGGTCTACAGGATGGCAGAGGAGAGGGTCCCCAACTGTAAACTAGCCTCATTTGATGTAAACGTTCCCCTAATTCCCATACGGTCCCTGTGCAAAAACATTTTTAGGCCCCCTTCCTCATTCAATGACTAGGGCATTATGAAGAAAGCATAGTGCTCACCTCCTACGCTGGAGGTCAGCAGTGCTGAAATCTACAGGAGGGCAGAGGTCCTCAGCTGTCACCCAACCTCATTTCATGTAAATAGGAGCCATGCAAAAATAATTTTCGGGCCCCTCATTCAATGACTAGGGCATTGTGCTAACCTGCTTTTCTAGAGGTGAGCAGTGTCAAGGTATTTAGTAGAGCAGAGGAGGGAGTCCTTAGCAGCCACCTAACCTCATTTCTTATAAATGGGTCCCTAACTCCCAGTGGGCCCATGCAACACCACTCATCTCCTAGCCTAGAGGTGAGCATTGCCGAGGTCTACAGGATGGCAAAGGAGGGGGTGCCACTTGTCACCTAACCCCCATCTCATGTAAATGGGCTCCTATGCAAAAACATTTTGGGCCCCCTGCTTAATTCCATTACTAGGGAATGATTAGGGCAATATGAAGAATGCATATTACTTATCAACACCTGCCCTAGACGTGAGAAGTAATGTGGAGGGAGTCCCACCTGATGTTCATCTCATGTAAATAGGCCTCTTAATCCCAGAGGGCCCCTATGCGGACATATTTTGGGGCCCCCCTCCCTCGGCCAATTAAGGAAACGACTATGGCATTATAAAGCATGCATACTGCAAATCACCTGGCCCAGACATGAGAAGTGCTGAAGTCTATAGGACAGCGGAGGAGGGTGACCCAGCTGCCCCCGATCCACATTTCACCTACAGTAAATTGGCTCCAAATTATTTTGGGGAACAATGAGGATATTTTGAAGAATGTGTACCTTATCACCAAGTTGGAAGTGAGCAGTGCTGAGCCCTTCAGAACAGTGGAAGATGGAATCCTAGCTCCCATCCAATGGGAAAGGACCCCTTAATCCCAGAGGGTTCGAGAACATTTTTGGGCCCTTCCTTTAGAACAATTTGGTCAGTATGAACTGACCTGGATATGCCGAGGTCTACAGGATGGCGGAGGAGGGAATCTCAGCTACCATCTCAAACAAATGGGCCCCTAAACAAAAAAGGGGCCTCATTCTTTACTTACAAAGATTAGGGTATTATGAAGGATATATAGCACTCACCACCTGCCCAAACCATACTGAGATCTACAGGACGGCGGGGCGGAGCTATTTATGTTAATGGTTCCTGAAATATCAAAGGTCCATGTGCAGGAACATTTTTTGGGCCACCCTCCCTCATTCAATTAAAGGGAAACAATTATGCCAATACAAAGAATGAATACTGTTTATCACCTGTATTAGATGTGGGGAGCGCCACCCGCTCTCCCCGCAGTGGCTGGCACCAACCCCCCCACCACCACTTTACTGTCTTCATTGCCATCGCAGTTCGGCAGAAAGACCTTGTGGAGATTTTAAAAACATGTTCCAGCATGGCTCCGCCCACCATCAGGTATATTCCATCGACCTCAACACCGCGCCGTTATCAGATCACCAAAAGCGAAAAAAAGAGAAAACTCCATGGAGATCCTCTACAACACCAAGCATTGCTGCAGACACCGACTGAATACCCAGGGTCACTGTGCTGCTTAGTCCAATGATGCTGCAAGCTCCATGCAATGCCTCATTCACCACCCCCTGCACGCTCCATGTACTTCTCCATGCATTACCCCCTGCACGCTCCATGTACTTCTTCATGCATTACCCCCTACACGCTCCATGCAATGCCCCATTCATCACCCCCTGCACGCTCCATGTACTTCTCTATGCATTACCCCCTGCATGCTCCATGTATTTCTCCATGCATTACCCCCTGCGCGCTCCAAGCTCCAACCCCCTGAAAGCTCCATGTACTTCTCAATGCATTACCCCCTGCATGTTCCATGCACCAACCCCCTGCACGCACCTTGCGCTAACCCCCTGCACACTCCATGTACATCTCCATGCATTACCCCGTACACGCTCCATGTACTTCTCCATGCATTACCCCCTGCATGCTCCATGTATTTCTCCATGCATTACCCCCTGCGCGCTCCAAGCTCCAATCCCCTGCACGCTCCATGTACTTCTCCATGCATTACCCCCTGCATGCACCAACCCCCTGCACGCTCCTTGCGCCAACCTCCTGAACGCACCATGCACCACCCCTCTGCACGCTCCTAGTGCCACCCCCCTGCACTCTCCATGTACATTTCCATGCATTACCCCCTGCATGCTCCAAACCCCTGCACGCTCCTTGTGCCACCGCTCTGCATGCGCCTTGCGACAACCCCCTGAACGCCCCATGCACCACCCCTCTGCACGCTCCATGTACATCTCCATGCATTACCCCCTGCATGCTCCATGCACCAACCCTCTGCATGCTCCATGTACATCTCCATGCATTACCCCCTGCACTTCTCCATGCATTACCCCCTGCACGCTCCGAGCACCAATCGCCTGCACGCTCCATGTACTTCTCCATGCATTACCCCCTGCATGCTCCTTGCGCCAACCTCCTGAACGTCCCATGCATCACCCCTCTGCACGCTCAAAGTGCCACCCCCCTGCACGCTCCATGCACCACCCCTCTGCACGCTCCTAGCACCACCCCTCTGCACGCTCCTAGCACCACCCCTCTGCACGCTCCTAGCACCACCCCCCTGCACGCTCCTAGCACCACCCCCCTGCACGCTCCTAGCACCACCCCTCCGCACGCTCCATGCACCACCCCTCCGCACGCTCCATGCACCACCCCTGCGCACGCTCCATGCACCACCCCTCCGCACGCTCCATGCGCCACCCCCCTGCACGCTCCATGCACCACCCCTCCGCATGCTCCTAGTGCCACCCCCTTGCACACTCCATGCACCACCCCTCCGCACGCTCCTAGTGCCACCCCCCTGCACGCTCCATGCACCACCCCTCCGCACGCTCCTAATGCCACCCCCCTGCACGCTCCATGTACATCTCCATACACCAACCCTCTGCACGCTCAAAACGTCACCCCCCCCCCCCGCACGCTCTATGCACTTCTCCCCTGCATGCTCAAAGCGCCACCCCTCTGCACGCTCCAGGTACTATCCTATTCACACCCCCTGCACGCTCCATGCACCACCCCCTTGCACGCTCAAAGCGCCACCCCCCTGCACGCTTCATGCATTACCCCTGCACGCTCCAGGTACTATCCTATTCACACCCCCTGCACTCTCTATGCACTACCCCTGCACAGCACATCTGCTCCAATGGTTACTGCAATGATAACACTGGTAGATCTCTCAGGCAATGGGGCTCTATGTGGGATAATAGAGGGCAGAAGTCTGAGCCATTACCAGAGACAGATCTACCACCATCTCTACAAACCCGAGACTTGTGCCAAGTGTGACATGCCCGGGCATGCTGGTACTTGTAGCCCTCCACCCCCCCGGACAGTTGCAGTGATAGTTGTCAGATGTTGAAGGGTCTGCTCACCTTTCTGAGCACTTTGTGGCAGTTGCTGCAGATCAGGTAGTCCCTGCTGTTGCTCAGGCTCTCCGTGCTGTCCATGGTGTCCCCCTTCCCCGGCCGGTGCTCTGGCTGTTTGCTGGTTGTCTGGGGGGAGAGCGGCCGGTGAGCTGTGAACTGCGGGCCGCCCCGAGAGCACACAGACCGGCCACAGGAGACGGAGGACGAGTGACAGGCACCACAGGGCGGGGTTAACTCGCACAGATACGCCCACGCAGCCGAGGTATAAATAACCTCTCCGCCGGTCACACCCACCACCCCGCCCCTTACACGCCCACTCCTGTAACTTTCCCTCTTGCTCCCGCCCCATGCCGGCCCTTTGCAGGCATAGCCACGCCCTCATTGCACTGACAGGGCCTCCTCTCGCTTGCACGTTTGTGCTGGCCAATGGCGGCTGAGCCGCTGGTCACGTCACGCCCCCCAGTAACTGCTTTGTGCCAGCCAATCGCGGAGTGAGGAAGGAGAAAGGCCGCTTGGCCAATGAGAAAAACTCGAAAACAGGAGTCGCCACGCCCACCAGAGCTTAGGGCTTAGTTGGTGGACAAAAGGAGCAGTGATAAACAAGGGGTGCAGCTGTGTGAGGGAGAGGAGGATGGGAGAGCTGACCCGGGCTTTGTCCGCTGTGTGGTGACCGTCCACCCGTCACTCACCATTCACTTCCCTGCTCTCCCTCACACTACTTGTGTCACTCACCCTCCTCCCCCTCTATACCCTCCATTGGGCTCGCCGGTTATTGCTTCCCAGATGGCTGACACCCCCCCCCCCCCACAGTCATGAATGGTACGCTCTCTGCCCCTTGTTGTTGCAGTCCCAGTATAACGTCCTATGGCTGGAGGGGGCGGGTCCGACTTCTCTGGAGGGGGCGGAGCGCTTATGTCATCAGAAGCCCGGGAGAAAGGAAATGTCCCTGTCCGGTGTGTGTAGTGATGAATGAGCACCCCCCCCTCCTCCTGAACCAGACCAGGCCACATGCCCTCAACATGGGGGGTGCTTTGGGGCTGCGGGGCTCTGCCCCCACCCCACCACAAAGCACCTTGTTGATGGGGACAAGGGCCTCACCCCCACAACCCTGGCCAATAGTGGTTGTGGGGGTCTGTGGACAAGGAGCTTATCGGAATCTGGAAGCCCCCTTTAGAGGGGGCGCCAGGTTCCGTTCCCCCCCCCCCCCCCCATGTGAATGAGTATCGGGTACAGAGTTCCCCTACCCATTCACCCAAAAAAAAGTGTCAAAAATAAAGACTGGAGGCAGTTTTTGACAATTCCTTTATTAACCACTTAACCAGTTGCCGACCGGCGCACGACGATGTACGTCGACAGCATGGCACGGGCAGGCATATTGGCGTACATGTACGTCCCTGCCTTCCCGCGGGTCGGGGGCCCGATCGGGCCCCCGCCCGGGGCCTGCGGCGGTCGGTTTTCGTCCGGTGAGCGATCCGGGACGAGGGGGCGGCCATTCATTCATGGCCACCCCCTCGCGATCGCTCCCGACGAATAGAAATCCCCCGTGACATCACTTCCTCTCCTGTAATGTAAACACAGGAGAGGAAGTGATGTATTCTCTCCTCCGTGTCGGTATTTTTCGTTCCGACACGGAGGAGAGCGGATCGGTGAGTTGCACCAACACTCTACACACACAGTAGAACATGCCAGGCACACTCACACCCCCCCTTTACCCCCCGATCAGGGCCAGATTAAGAACATCGTGGGCCTGGTGCTGAGGATTTTGATGGGGCCTTTTATAAACAATAAATAAATAAAAATGAAAAAATTTTTTGTTATAACAAATTAAATTAAAGAGAGAGAGGGAGGAAGAGAGAGAGAGAAAGGGGATGAAAGAGGTGTGAGGGGTAAGGGAGGGAGGATGAGAGAGAAAGGGGGGAATGGGAGAAAGAGGGAATGACATCAACGCAGCCTGGCCAAGGCAAATAACGGAAGGCACAGAACCCAGAAGGAAGACCGGGTGAAGATGGAAGTGCCCGGGCCCCGCCAGACTGATCACAGCACAGCACTGGAGGGCTCAATCTGACAATTTAAGTGTACCCTAAAGTGCTAATATGCTGGGCACACTTGTACATTATTGCATAATCTCCCCAAGGGCCTCTAAAAAGTAGTAATGTTAGAAAAGTTTACTACCGCTTTACTATCACCGGAGCCTCTCATGGGGCCCCTACTGACCCTGTGGCCCTTGGGCAGTGCCTAAGTACATGGTTGTCAACATTTCAAATATATTTTAGGGACGCTTTTTTTACAAGTGCTATATTTAGAGTAGCTGACATCCCCCGTGTTCCTCTATACATCACAATAGTAATTACAAAATAAAATAAGTACTAATAATGGGGCAGAACAAATATGAAGACTGTGAGATTTCCTTTAGTTGAACTGACAAAAGTGCCTATTCTAGAGCTGGTAACATTGAGGCACATATAATTTTAACATATCATTTTAACATATAATTTTAAAGAACAGTTTTTGTGGGTAAGAGGCATAGGGGAGGAGTGTGGATGGTATAAAAGTGGAAAGTATGTGCAGGTGAGGGAGAGGAATGTGGAGGGTCTAACAGTGGGCCCTATGTACATGAGAGGAGTGCAGAGGGTATGGCAGAAGGCACTATGTACAGGAGAGGAGTGTGAAGGGTAAGACAGTGGGCAGTATGCACAGCAGAGGAGTGTAGAGGGTATGAAATTGGGCACTATGTATAAGAGAAGAGTGTGGAGGGTATGACAGTGGGCACTATGTACAGGAGAGTAGGACAGTAAGCAGTAATTACAGGAGAGGAGTGTGGAGGGAGGGTATGATGGTGGGCACTATGTATAGGAGAGGAGTATGGAGGGTATGAAAGTTAGTAGTATGTACAGGAGTGGAGGGTATGACAGTGGGCACTATGTATAGGAGAGAAGTGTTGGAGGTATGACAGTGGGCACTATGTATATGAGAGGAGTATGGAGGGTATGATAGTGAGTAGTATGTACAGGAGAGGAGTGTGGAGGGTATGACAGTGGGCACTATGTATAGGCGAGAAGTGTTGGAGGTATGGCAGTGGGCACTATGTATAGGAGAGAAGTGTTGGAGGTATGACAGTGGGCACTATGTATATGAGAGGAGTATGGAGGGTATGATAGTGAGTAGTATGTACAGGAGAGGAGTGTGGAGGGTATGACAGTGGGCACTATGTATAGGAGAGAAGTGTTGGAGGTATGGCAATGGGCACTATGTATAGGAGAGAAGTGTTGGAGGTATGACAGTGGGCACTATGTATAGGAGAGGAGTGTGGAGGGTATGACAGTGAGTAGTATGTACAGGAGAGGAGTATGGAGGGTATAGCGGTGGGCACTATGTATAGGAGAGGAGTATGGAGGGTATGGCGGTGGGCACTATGTATAGGAGAGGAGTATGGAGGGTATGTCGGTGGGCACTGTATAGGAGAGGAGTGTGAAGGGTACGACAGTGGACACTATGTACAGGAGAGAAGTGTATGACAGCGGGCACTATGTACAGGTGAGGAGAGTGTAGGATATGACAGCGGGCGTTATGTATAGGAGAGAAGTGTGGAGGGTATGACAGTGAGCAGTATGTACAGGAGAGAAGTGTGGAGAGTATGACAGTGGGCATTATGTATAGGAGAGAAGTGTGGAGAGTATGACAGTGGGCACTATGTATAGGAGAGAAGTGTGGAGAGTATGACAGTGTGCACTATATATAGGAGAGGAGGATGAAGTAATCTGGGAAGGAAAAATGTAAAGGTTTGTGGAAGGATGTTTAGGGACTTGCGTAGTGGTTAAGTGGGCCAGACATGGATTGAAATTACACCAATTAAGCAGAGACCAGCCATAGTCGATCTATGTATGGGCTAGCTGGTTTTACACAAGTCAACCTATTAACCGACTTGAGTGCAACCAGCCTGTCAGGTTTTCCCCAAAACAATCAGTGCTGCCAGCTATAGTTAGCAACACTAATCATTGTATTCACTGGCAGAACACAATAACACTGCGGGAGTGATTGCCCCATTCACAGGGAAGCAGGTGAGAGGGTGTGTGGGGACAGGCTGGGGAGAGATACTAGTCAGTCCCTGGGTAGGCACTGGTTAGTATCAGAGCCAGATACACACAGGTTACATACGCCAAGATCATTAGAGCGAGAGCAATAATTCTAGCACTAGACCTCCTCTGTAACTCTAAACATGTAACCTGTAAAAAAATGTAAAGCATCGCTTAATACACAACAAAAAATCGTGATAACTTTAGTGTTTTTTTTAATGAATAAAACAGTTTCTTTCCAACATAAAAAGTTGCAAATACCACCATTTTATTCCATAGGGTGTCTGCTAAAACAATATATAATGCTCGAGGGTTCTGAGTAATTTTCTAGCATAAAAAAATGATGATTTTTACATGTAGGAGAGAAGTCTCAGAATGGGCCTGGTTGCCAAGGGGTTAATTATCATAAGTAATATACAAATAATTATTATAAGCACTGTGAGGTCATCCTCTCAGTCTGCTGCAGAGTGTTCCAGCTTGTATTTATACTGCCGCTCTGTATGTAGCTTCTGACAGGCTGCGCAAGGAGACCTGTATCTCTGGAACCATATATGACAGCAGCCCCATATTTTAACCAGTGCTGGGGTGGGTCTTTAGCTACATACCCACCAAATATGGGGTCTCTGTGACTCCTGATCGCCGAGCTACAATCCTCGAAGTCGATCTTTTTTTTTTTTTTTTTTTTGGGCAAATGGGCCTATCTTGAGAAAGGGGCCTGGAGCTGCAGCTCCAATAGCCCCTATGTTAATCCGGCCCTGCCCCCGATCACCCCCCCAATTACCCCTGCCCCCCAGTCACAGTGACACCAATGTCATTTTTTTTTTTTTTTTGCATTGGTGTCATTTGTGACTGTAATAACTGTTAGGGCAGTTAGGGTTAGCCCCCTTTAGTTCTAATGTACCCCCCTAACCCCCCCAATAAAGGTTTAACCCCGTGATCACCCCCCGTCGCCAGTGTCACTAAGGCTGGGTTCACATTGCAGCGGTTTATGAGAACGAATGTGATTCGCACCGCACTGCAGTGCAAATCACATCCGATCTCTGTGCGATTCGAGTTCAGCCATTCGCCGCACCCGCCACATCCGCCGCACCCGCCGCAAATTCGCACGGGACCCTTTTTTTGGCCCGCAGCAGAATCGGATCGCATGGGTGTTCACACCATGCGATCCGAGTTTGCAGATCGCACTGCGATATGCGAACTGATCTGGGGGTGTCAGTAACATTTCACTGACACTCCCAGCAGTTCGCATAGGGCAGTGTGAACTGCCGCCGGGAGGCATGCGATGCGGGAACCCGCCGCGGATTCGCGGCGTTTCCGCATCGCTCCAGTGTGAACCCAGCCTAATAAGCGATCATTTTTCTGATCGCCGTATTAGTGTCACAGGTGACGCTAGTTAGGCAGGTAGGTATTTAGGTTCGCCGCAGCTTTTTATAGCGCCAGGGACCCCCATATACTACCGCATAAAGCCCCCTGATTGCCCCCTAGTTAACCCTTTCACCAGTGATCACCATATAACTGTTACAGGTGACGCTGGTTGGTTAGTTATTTTTTTATAGTTTCAGGGCACCCGCCATTTATTACCTAATAAAGGTTTAACCCCCTGATCACCCGGCGGGTGTCATTTGTGACTAATAACTGTTAGGGCAGTTAGGGTTAGCCCCCTTTAGTTCTAAGGTACCCCCCTAACCCCCCCAATAAAGGTTTAACCCCGTGATCACCCCCCGTCGCCAGTGTCACTAAGGCTGGGTTCACATTGCAGCGGTTTATGAGAACGGATGTGATTCGCACCGCACTGCAGTGCAAATCACATCCGATCTCTGTGCGATTCGAGTTCAGCTATACAGATAGTATGGCTGAATTCGTGTCGCACCCGCCGCACCCGCCGCAAACTCGCACGGGACCCTTTTTTTGGTCCGCAGCAGAATCGGATCGCATGGGTGTTCACACCATGCGATCCAAGTTTGCAGATCGCACTGCGATATGCGAACTGATCTGGGGGTGTCATTAACATTTCACTGACACTCCCAGCAGTTCGCATAGGGCAGTGTGAACTGCCGCCGGGAGACATGCGATGCGGGAACCCGCCGCGCATTCGTGGCGTTCCCGCATCGCTCCAGTGTGAACCCAGCCTAATAAGCGATCGTTTTTCTGATCGCTGTATTAGTGTCACAGGTGACGCTAGTTAGGCAGGTAGGTATTTAGGTTCGCCGCAACTTTTTATAGCGCCAGGGACCCCCATATACTACCGCATAAAGCCCCCTGATTGCCCCCTAGTTAACCCTTTCACCAGTGATCACCATATAACTGTTACAGGTGACGCTGGTTGGTTAGTTATTTTTTTTATAGTTTCAGGGCACCCGCCATTTATTACCTAGTCTCACTAGTGTACCCCTAAATTTAGGGGTGTCTACTTTCCAAAATGGGGTCATTTGGGGGGGGTTTGTGCCATCTTGGCATTTTATGGCCTTCAAAACTGTAACGCCCTTAGAAAGCCTGAAGGCGGTGCTTGGTTTTCGGGGCCCCGTACGCGGCTAGGCTCCCAAAAAGTCCCACATATGTGGTAAAAAAAGTTTGTAATTTTCCCGCAACTTGTGGCAAAAATATAAAATATTCCATGAACTCAACATGCCTCTCAGCAAATAGCTTGGGGTGTCTACTTTCTAAAATGGGGTCATTTGTGGGGGTTTTGTGCCATCTTGGCATTTTATGGCCTTCAAAACTGTAATAGGTAGTGAGAAGTGAACTCAAAAATTTACGCCCTTAGAAAGCCTGAAGGCGGTGCTTGGTTTTCGGGGCCCCGTACGCGGCTAGGCTCCCAAAAAGTCCCACATATGTGGTATCCCCGTACTCAGGAGAAGCAGCAGAATTTATTTTGGGGTGTCATTTCACATATGCCCATAGCATGTGTGAGCAATATATCATTTAGTGACAACTTTGTGTAAAAAAAAAAAAAATATTTTTTTTTTTGTCATTATTCAATCGCTTGAGGCAAAAAAATAAAATATTCAATGGGCTCAACATGCCTCTTATCAATTTCCTTAGGGGGTCTACTTTCCAAAATGGGGTCATTTGGGGGGGTTTTGTACTGCCCTGCCAATTTAGCACCTCAAGAAATGAGATAGGCAGTCGTAAACTAAAAGCTGCGTAAATTCCAGAAAACGTACCTTAGTTTGTAGATGTGACAACTTTTGCGCAAACCAATAAATATACAATTATTGAATTTTTTTTTACCAAAGACATGTGGCTGAATACATTTTGGCCTAAATGTATGACTAAAATTGAGTTTATTGGATTTTTCTAATAACAAAAAGTAGAAAATATCATTTTTTTTCAAAATTTGCGGTCTTTTTACGTTTATATCGCAAAAAATAAAAATCGCAGAGGCAATCAAATACCATCAAAAGAAAGCTCTATTTGTGGGAAGAAAAGGACGCAAATTTTGTTTGGGTACAACATTGCATGACCGCGCAATTACCAGTTAAAGCAGCGCAGTGCCAAAGTGTAAAAAGACCTCTGGTCATTTACCAGCAAAATGGTCCGGTCTGAAAGTGGTTAAAGCGGGAGTCCGCCGGGACTCCGCGTTTTATTTTATTTTTTTAAAGCCAGCAGCTACAAATACTGCAGCTGCTGACTTTTAAAATAGTGACACTTACCTGTCCAGCGCGCCCGCGATGTCGGCACCCGAAGCCGATCTCTAGATCGTCACTCGGGTGCTGCCGCCGCCATCTTGGGTATGGGAATCAGGAAATTGAGCCTTTTGGCTTCATTTCCTGGTTCCCTACTGCGCGAGTCGCGCTGCGCAATAGGGACGGTCCCCGCTGCCTCTGGGATCTGTGTGTTTCCCTGCAGGCAGTGGGGCACTTGCGGAAGGGGGTGGGCACTTGCGGAAAGGGGCGTAATCTACGCCCCTTTCCGCAGAGAGCTATCCCTCCCCCCTGAAAGGTGCCAATTGTGGCGCCGGAGGGGGGGAGGATTCCGATGAGCGGAAGGTCCATTTTAGGGTGGACCTCCGCTTTAAGCCCCGGACGATTTGGCTGGCCAAAGACCAGAGCACGTTTTGCGATTTGTCACTGCGTCACTTTCACTGAGAATTGCGCAGTCGTGGGACGTGGCTCCCAAACAAAATTGTCATTTTTTTTCCCCACAAATAGAGCTTTCTTTTGGTGGTATTTGTTCACCTCTGTTGTTATTTTTTGAGCTATAAACAAAAAAAGAGCGACAATTTTGAAAAAAAAAACACAATATTTTTTACATTTTGCTGTAATAAATATCCCTAAAAAATATATAAAAAAAAAATTTTTTTCCTCAGTTTAGGCCGATATGTATTCTTCTACATATTTGTGGTAAAAAATAATAATAACAATAAGCGCGACATCGAGTCCGCGGGACCCACGCTCACTGAGCTCCCAGCGGGGGCACGCCTGCAAGCCGCCTCTTAAGGGCCAACGTACAGGTGCGTTAATCTGCCTGTACGTGCCCTTCTGCCACAGTATATCTGCGCGAGGCATTCAGGAAGCAATGTCTCCCAATGTAGATCCATCGCCATTCACAATGCCCACCGGACCCCAAAAAAAGAAATCACAAATTCTCCACCCGCAACGAAAGCTAACCGTGGAATGCCTGGCTTGCCGTTTAACAGTTCTTAAATAGGTAAGGGGCTGGGCCACCTGGTGACATCACCTGGTGGCACCACCCCATCGCGACTTCACCGACCCAGCATGCACCAGTCGGTGATGTCACAAGGGGGTGGTGCCACCATTTGACGTCATTAGGTGGCCCGGCCCCCTATGTATTTAAGAACTGTCAATCGGTGGAGCAGGTATTTAGCGGTTAGTCTTTGTTGCCAGAGGAGAAATGTTTTATTTTTTCGGGTCTGGTGGGCATCGTGACTAGCGATGGATCTACATCAGGGGACATTTTTTTTATGTTAGAACACACCCAGGGAACACAGTTAACCATTTGATCCCGCCCTAGTGTTAACCCCTTCCCTGCCAGTGTCATTTATACGTTGATCAGTTCCTTTTTTTTAGCACTGATCACTGTAATAATGTCACTGGTCCCCAAAAAGTGTCACTTGGGGTCAGATTTGCCTGCTGCAATGTCGCAGTCCCGCTAAAAATTGCAGATCGCCGCCAGTATCAGTAAAAGCAATAAAAAAAAAAGTTCACAAATCTATTCCCTATTTTGTAGATGCTATAGCTTTTGCGCAAACCAATCAATATAGACTTATTGCAATTTTTTTACCAGAAATATGTAGAAAAATACATATTGGCCTAAACTTATGAATACATTTTTTTTATATATTTTTATTGGATATGTTTTATAGCAGAAAGTAAAAAAAATATTGTTTTTTTTTCTTCAAAATTGACAGTCTTTTTGTGTTAATAGCGCAAAAAAAAAAATGCAGAGGTGATCAAATACCACCAAAAGAAAGCTCTTATTGTGGGAAAAAAAGGACATCAATTCTGTTTGGGTACAGCATCGCACGACCGCGCAATTGTCAGTTAATTCGACACAGGGCTCTATCGCAAACAATGGCCTGGTCATTAAGGGGGTAAATCCTTCCAGGGCTGAAGTGGTTAAAGGGATTTTTCATTTTTATTGTTTCACTTTAAGCATCATTAAAATCACTGCTCCTGTAAAAGCAATCTTTTTATTTTTTGCATTGATACATGTCCCCCAGGACAGTACCGGGCCCCCATACCCAATGTTGTAAAGCGATGCGTAAACTGTTGGCGCTATATAAATCCTGTATAATAATACATTTGGTATGGGCAATTACTTGCATAGAAGCCTTCAAAATGGGGATTTGATTTTTTTTTTTAGATTCTTCAAGTTTGGTTCCCATAGACTTTAATAGGGTTTGCAGTTCGGGTCCAAACTTTTGTGATGTTCGAGAATTCTGGCGTGAACCAAACTGGGGGGGGGGGGGGGGTGGAGTTCGGCCCAGTGCTAATCTTGGGGGGGGGGGGGGGTTAGTGGGCACAGATTATCCTGCAGGGGGTTATGGTGGGCATAGACTAACTTGGCGGGGGGGGGGGGGGGGGGGTGTGGCAGGCACAGAGTAGTGGAGAGGGGTTGTAGTGGGCACAGTGTAACCTTGGGGGTGGGTTGTAATGGGCAAAGTGTAGCCTGGGGAGAGGGGGTTGAGAGGGGGTTGTAGTGGGCACAGTGTAACCTGGGGGGCGTATAATGGGAACATTGTAGCCTGGGGAGAGGGGTTTGTAGTAGGCACAGTGTAACCTGCGGAGAGGGGGTTGTAGTGGGCACAGTGTAACCTGGGGGGGGCGGGGTGTAGTGGGCACAGTGTAACCTGGGGGGGTGTAATGAGCACAGTGTAGCCTGGGGAGAGGGGGTTGTAGTGGGCACAGTGTAACCTGGGGGGGCTGTAGTGGGCACATTGTAACCTGGGGGGTGTAGTGGGCACAGTGTAACCTGGGGGGGTGTAGTGGGCACAGTGTAACCTGGGGGGGTGCAGTGGACACAGACAAACCTAAAAAACAAATGGTGCTGTGGCCTAGTGCCTGTATAGGGACCCCACAGTGGGGCCCCTATAGTGTAGCCTGGGGAGAGGGGGTTGTAGTGGGCACAGTGTAAACTGGAGGGGGGTGAAGTGGGCACAGTGTAACCTGGGGGGGTGTAGTGTGCACAGTGTAACCTCTACACTGATCATCAGTACCCTGATCATCAGTGTAGATGTCCCCTTTCACAAAAGCCGGTTACCGGCTCTCCTCTTCTCATGATGTGACAGCATGAGGAAAGGAATGGCGATAACTGTCAAGTGTACTGATTACATTGTGATCAGCTGTGCTTGGACACAGCTGATCACATGGTAAATGGCCCCTGTGATTGGCCCTTTACCCCAATCTGATCAGCTGTGTCCAAAGAACATAGCGATTACAGAGCACACCGGGTGCAAGTGGTTACAGCAGTATTAAATCCAGCATTTTTTAGTTTAACACATTGAGCACAATAAAATAATTTTTTTTCCAGTAAACTATTTGTTAAAATTCATATCCAAGGACCTGCAGCCTACTGTTTTCAATTCTGCTGGCTCCTGTTCTCTCAGCGCTGCTCCCCCGAATTTCCAGTCTTTACAGGATACCAGTCAACAGTCATTCTGTAAGCTTGGAGTAAGAGGAAGGAGGAAGAGAGAGGGATAAGCGAGTGCTTTGCCATCCTAGGCTGTGTGTTTCTATTGATGCACACAGTGTAGAGAGACACAACTAAGCCCTGCATGCAATGGAGGCTCCATAGGATGCTGCAAGAGAAAGGAGCCACCCTGAAATTGGAAACCTGGGGCAACGGTCATGGCACCAGCTTAATGCGGAACATAGGCAAGGAATTAAAATATGAAGAAGCTGCATACTCAGTAAGTGATTACTGTAAATTGCACTGCAAGGATTCATTTTTTATTTGCCTGTAGTTGAGCTTTAAAATCTTACACTAGGCTGACGATGTCCCTGCCCCATGTGAGCGCACTGAGCCAAGTACCAGCGCTGTCATAAGGGGCGAGTCACATGCCAAGGATTTTCTTATTTCTTAGCAGCTGAAAAAGAAGAAGGGGGGGGGGGAGCTTGGGTAGTGTGAAGGTATGTGATGCTGGGGAGGGAGCAATAAGGGGGATCATGTTTGCTTTAAAACATATTTGGTCTTTTAAAGCCAAACTCTAGGGTTGTTTATATTCTTTTAACCCCTTTCTCTGCCATAGCCGTTTTTTGCATATATTTGTTTTGCATACAAGCTTAAAAGGCCTGAAGATTACATTGAATAAAATATAATTTTACTATATTCTCGTCCATTTTGCCTGGAAAGTCCGATTTAGATTTAGATTTTCTCAATTTTTTTTCTTGAACTTAAACCCCATACGGATGTGGCCTTGGGAGTGTTGTTCTAATGTTTTACATAAAACCCCCAAAACATTATATATTTTCTGAAAGCAGACACCCTATAGCAGGGATATGCAATTAGTGGACCTCCAGCTGTTGCAAAACTACAAGTCCCATGAGGCATAGCAAGACTCTGACAGCCACAAGCATGTCACCCAGAGGCAGAGGCATGATGGTCCGCTAATTGCATATCTCTGCCCTAGAGAATAAAATAGTGGTAGCTCCAATTTTTTATGTCACACGATATTACCTCAAAGGTGTAGGAAGCGCAACATTTCAGTAAGAAAAATATTCTAGGGCACAAAAACGCAATAGATTACCCAATTTTTGGCAGAGTATAAAAAATGAGGTTGCACCAAGTAAATAGATACCCAACATGTCAAACCTTAAATTTGTGTGCACCCATAAAATGGCAACAAACGTCTGTATGCTATATATTCTATAGGCAACGCTGAAAAAAAACTCCTATAGGTCATCAGTTTAGTGTTACAGAGGAGGTCTGGTGCTAGAAATAATTGTTCTCACTCAGGCGTGCTCAGTGATATGTAATACGTGCATCGCAATCTGCGTTTTATTGCGTAGACGTCCCCAAAGTGTGCATTTACATTCATACGTGTGTGGGGGTGGGCCTCAAAAAAAAATTTTTTTTGTTTACTTCACTTTTTTTTAATCACATAGGGGACAAAAAGTCTCTATGTGATGATATTTTGGTGACATGTTGTCTTTAATGAGACATCCAGGATCTGATGCTGATGTCTCCCCTGTGCTCCACTGAATGTAAAGGGAGTCCCAGAGCAAAAAAAAGAAAGAAAATAAGCGTAGGGACAGCATGACAGGCTGGATAGTAGGACAGCTGGATAAGGGTAAAAAATTGGTAGGGCAGTAGGTCTCTTTAAGGCAGGGGATTGTGGCTGGGGCTGGGAGGGGTCCCAGGAAGTTTAGGGGGAGTGGTGAACGGCGAGGGGCCAGTTGGATGCTGTACCAAGAAGAAGAATCTTCCCACCCGCCCTCCCTATGGTTGTGGTTTGCCATTGCAGCTGTCATGGCAGCCTGACGGTGGTTGGTCTTTGGAGGAGGAAGAAAAATTCTGGATTATAGAATGGTCAGGACCCATCAGTGATATGGGTTACATGGTTAGTAAGGTTGAATAAAGACACCAGTCCATCCTGAGTGATTGTCTACAATTGCCCCTATCCCTGTATATTGCACACTCACTTCGGTCCCTACCCTCAAGGAGCCCACAATCCAAGGTCTCCATTCATATACTAGGGCCAATTTAGACAGAAGCCAATTAACCTACCAGCACGTCTTTGGAGTGTGGGAGGAAACCGGGGTACCCGGAGAAAACCCATGCAGGCACAGGGAGAACATGCAAACTACACCACTGTGCTGCCCTTCTCATTTTTTTTTGTCTGATTGTTATTTTGAGTATGTTATTTATGGAAGTTATGTATTTTTGTTAAATAAAAGGCTGCGATAGCTATTTTACTCTAAAAAACCTTGTCACGTCTTTTAGCTTATAGTTTGGGGGGGGGGGGGGGGGTTGTAGGATATTGCCTAGCAGGTTTGGGCAAGGCTGGAGGTTATCTATCCTACACATCATAGAATGCACATTGCATTGCATTACATTCTTTCCTGGGTATGCTGGCCGGAGAGGCAGAGACACCAAGAGGCTGACCCAGAAGTGATGTCAAACACGATGCTTTCCGGGTCAGCAACAAGGAGGGGAGGAGAGTGGATGTGTGTGTGGGTGGCATCTGCTATGTTGGTCCTGGGCCTGCACATGGGCAAGCAGAGCCTGGGATAAATGGCAGTGGCATGCGCGGGGGCCGCCGTTACTGGGAGAGTGTGGAAGAAAATGCTTCCACCGGACAGGCAAGAGTCTCCTGTCAGATTTACACACTTTGTAGCCACTGGAAATCTGAGTAAAACCCCCCACTGTCAGGTCCATACGATATACTGTAGCTGCAAGTTAGAAATAGTGCTTACATGCACATTTGAAAAACGTAGGGATCTATTTCTAAAACATAAATTTAACAAATATCACAAGAATTCATCTAGGCTGCAAACATTTTCCCCAAATTCTCTCTAATGTTATGATTTCCTATGTTTGTCAGCGCCATCTAGTGGCTAAAATGTAGTATATATTTTTTTAAAGTACTTCAGTCTGAAATATACCACATTTGGGCCACTGGATGGAGCTGACAATCATAAGTCAAAGTATTACTAAAAACATGGGGGGGGGGGGGGATACCTGCAGCTTGGATAAATTCTTGTGACATTTGTCCAACGATTGTTTTAGAAATAGACCCCATAGTGGCTTTTCCAAAAGGTCTATCAGATGCTAGGCAACTATGAGCTTAGGCAGATTCGGACACAAGCCCGAACCATTTAAGATATCCAGTGAAGAAGCTGTCACTGTGGACAGCCAGTCATTCCCTGGCCCACAGACACACATATACAACTCCCCCCGGAGTGACAGTTTCCCACTGCTCAGATGAGTTTAGACTCATCACCGAACCTGCTGCTGAGCAGGCATAGTGAAGGACCCAGAATCCTCTATGACCTCTTGTTAAAAAACTGCGTTGTTTACTTCCAGCATGTTTGCTGTATGCATTGTATAGTGCAGACAGCAGCAACAAGCCTCAGACCAGGAATGAGAATAAGGAAAGTATCAGGGATTCCTTTAGATGTGCTTTCTACTTTCTAGGATGGTAGATGAGATGGGCTTACTAAAATGTATGCAGGCACTGCCTTCTTCCAGCAGTTTATGATCTCTTTCTCAAGTGACTACATGAATGCGGGGCAGTTTAGACATCTTTATTTATAGCTCCTAGCGCTGAAGCCATTGAATCAGACAGTCTAACTCTCTGCTTTGTCATACCGCCTATGTTTCCAAAACATGAAAGAGGCACATGTAAGGGCCATGCATGCCTCAGCAAAACAACGGGTGTGACTACAGAGCCCCGAGGTGCTGCTTAATCATAACCAACACAGCAAACTAGTACCACTGTAGGAAAACATGTTTGTAGAGCGCAAAGGTTTTTTTAATCAGAGTGTAAGAGGCTGTGGACATGCTACAGAAATATGCCAGATGCTGATGATTAGAGTCTATGTCAAGCCAACAACATGTTTTGTAGTTTTGAATACAGTGGGGAAGGATTAGATTCAATTAGAAAAAGTCTATAGCATAAAAACAAATAAAACATCTGCTCATTCAAGCTACTAAGTAATCCCAGGTCAGTTCCTGACTAACAGGGTGCCCACTAATGGGTTCCCCAAAACCAACAAGCAGCATATGTACCTTTTTAGTCTTCTGTTAGCAGTCAGCCTTTTCGTACAGCAGCAGAGAGAGCCCTAAGCATCAGTCCTGTGTACAACATTGGGGGTACAGTATTAGCCAACACTACAGAGGAAAAAGATTTGGGTGTACTTATTTCAGATGATTGCAAAATGAGCAAACACTGTGGCCAGGCAGTGGGAAAAGCAAATAGAATTCCAGGATGCATCACTAGAGGGATCACCAGCAGCATTAATGAGGTCCTAATTCTTCTATATACATATTTGTATCACTAGAGGGATCCCCAGCAGCAGGAAGGCAGTCCTCATTCTTCTATATACAGTAGATCTTTATATCACTAGAGGGATCACCAGCAGGAAGAAGGAGGTCCTGATTCTTCTATATAGATCTTTATGTAACCAGAGGGATCACCAGCAGGAGGAAGGAGGTCCTGATTCCTCTATATAGATCGTTACAGTATATCACTAGAGGGATCACCAGCAGGAGGAAGGAGGTCCTGATTCCTCTATATAGATTGTTATATCACTAGAGGGATCACCAGCAGGTGCAAGGATGTTCTGATTTCCCTATATAGATCTTTAGTTATCACTAGAGGGATCACCAGCAAGAGGAAGGAAGTCCTTATTACTCTATATAGATACTAGAGGGATCACCAGCAGGAGGAAGGAGGTCCTTATTACACTATATAGATCTTTATATCACTAGAGGGATCACCAGCAGGAGGAAAGAGGTCCTGATTCCTCTATATAGATCTTTATATCACTAGAGGGATCACCAGCAGGAGGAAGGATGTTCTGATTCCTCTATATAGATCTTTATATCACTAGAGGGATCACCAGCAGGAGGAAGGATGTTCTGATTCCTCTATATAGATCTTTACATCACTAGAGGGATCACCAGCAGGAGGAAGGGGGTCCTGAATCCCTTATATAGATCTTTAGTGAGATCTCATTTAGAATACTGTGTCCAGTTCTGGAGACCTCACTTACAGATAGATATTGATAAGATAAAACAAGTCCAGAAATGGGTAACAAAAATGGTGAAAGGTGTGGGGAATGAAACATATCGAGAGCGACCTCAGGATCTTAATTTGAACAGTCTGGAGGAAAGAAGGGAAAGGGAAAAGATAAGTGAAAAAAGGATCAGGAAGGCAGTTTTTTTCAATATGAAACCAAAATCAAGTACACGGGGACAGGTGTGGGTGATTATCTTAATAAACATCCATGTGCAGATGTCCTTATGCCCCATACACATGGTCGGATTTTCAGACGGAAAATCCGACCGTGTGTGGGCCCCATCAGACTTTTTCCATCAGATTTTCCGATACACAGTTTGAGAGCAGGATCCAAAATTTTCTGACAACAAAATCCGATCGCATAAATTCCGATCGTGTGTAGACAATTCCGACGGACAAAGCACCATTCATGCTCAGAATAAACGAAGAGACGAAAGCTATTGGCTACTGGTCCGTTTATAGTCCCGACGTACATGTTTGATGCCACCTCGTTCAGAACGATCGGATTTTCCGACAACTGTATGCAAGACAAGTTTCGGCCAAAATCAGTGGGAAAGAAATCAGACGGATTTTGTGGTCGAAATGTCCGACCGTGCATATGGGGCATTAGAGTCTGTAGAGTGGAGTGATTATCTCAAAGAGTTCAAATGCTTACCTTGGAGGGTGCATGTGCCTTTTTTTTCCTTCATCACACAACAGAAGCCATAATTCTATGGAAATCACAGATAAAGGTGGTATGGTTGCCCCCTTGCGCCACTTCCAGCCAATCAGAAGCAGGAACGAAACAACATCTTTTGCCCTTGGCCACAAATGGGTTATCTGCTGTGATGTACCTAGCAAATATGGCACCCTAAACAGGCATGTACTGGCCATTGGGACTACGGGGTGTTTCCCGGTGGGCCGATGGCTCAGTGGGCCAGTTTCAGTGACAAAGTAATGGCTGCGCGGCTCGCCCTCAACTTCACGCAGTGATGTGAGAAAGATGAGAAAAATACAGAGGAGAATAAGTGAAATAATAAAAGAGGTTAGTGAGGACTCCTTATGTTATGCTACTTATGTTTTTTTGCACAATTGCGTACAATATTGAGCAAAATTAAAGTGGGCTGGTCTGGATAAAGTCCAGGGCCAAATTTTTGTCCCAGTCCAGCCCTGACCCTAAATACGGGTGTAACATGTTCAGTAGGTGAACATGGGGGGTTATTTACGAAAGGCAAATCCACTTTGCACTGCAAGTGCACTTGGAAGTGAAGTTGCTCTAAATCTAAGGGGTAGATCTGAAATGAGGGGAAGCTCTGCTGATTTTATCATCCAATCATGTACAAGCTAAAATGCTGTTTATTATTTTCCTTGCATGTCCTCCTCGGAGCTGCAGCGACTGCACTTCCAAGTGCACTTGCAGTGCAAAGTGGATTTTCCTTTAGTAAATAACCCCCTTAGTCTATAAATTGAACCTGTAAGTAAGTTGCACACAAAATACTACCAAGAAGAGGTATAGGAAAGGTAGACAGTTAGTTATTTACTGGTTTAGTTAGGTAGTGTCTAAAGGGCAACTCCATCTTCATGAAAACAATACAGCTACATAAGATATTTCATTTAATGTTGATGTAAATTATCTTTAAATTTCAGTGTCCAGCCACTATAATTGTTTTTCTAATACTCAGTGTAATATGACAGTGTGAGGAGGATATCCTGCACACTTGTGTTGATGTACAGGACACCTCCAAAAAGGTTGTTTCCTGCTTGTTCGATTGGTTCACTGATGTTTGCAGAAGTCTACACTAAGATACAGGTCAGATTGTAGGCATCCTCTGCAAAATACATTTCACAGACTTTTCTCATCAGAGCACTGAGTGCACTATGTAATTATAATGAACCAGATCCTCCGAATCAGATTCAGTCGGCACAGGACATGCGGAAACAAACAACTATTTCGTTAGACCAGAAAAACGTGGGAATTTGCTTCAAAGTTTGTTAAAATACGGATTCTAAATGATTTCAACATGATTCGAAATTATTTCAACCGGATTCGAAAATATTTTGCGACCTGACTTTAGGGCCATGTATCTCGGGGTCACTTGGTGCTAGAAACCCCAAGATGTTGTAGTGCTAGTTCTATTGTGTTTGCATACCAAATTTGGGGTTTCTAGCACCAAATTACCCTGAGATATGTGGCCCCAAAGTCGGGTCGCAAAATGTAATTCTCTGCTGAAGAAAAGTGCTTGACATTTTGTGACCCGAATTTGGGGCCACGTATCTCGGGGTAATTTGGTGCTAGAAACCCCACATTTGGAGATGTTGTAGTGCTAGGTCTAATGTGTTTGCATACCTAATTTGGGGTTTCTAGCTATAAGTGGCCCCGAGATATGTGGCCCCAAATTCGGGTCGCAAAATGTAATTCTCTGCTGCAGAAAAGTACTTGGCATATTGCCCATATCTGGGGTCACTTGATGGCAGGTGATGTGGCAAGTGGACAATCCACAACTTGGTCACGTGGCACTTGTGGTCAGTCACATGGCACTCGTGACAGGTCACGTGGCACTCGTGGCAGGTGTCGTGGCAAGTGGACAATACACAACTTGAGGCAGGTGACGTGGCAAGTGGACAATACACAACTTGTGGCAGGTGATGTGGCAAGTGGACAAATACAATACACAACTTGTGGCAAGTGGACAATGACATACAGCATATGCACTTGCCTTGCGATCGACATCCGTGACTTCTTCAATCAGGCATGCTGACAACTTCATTGATACCATAAATATAAATGGAATAAGATGTGTGTGTTTTTTTTTGCACTGGTACACTGCAAGTATGAAAAGTTGATGTGACAGATATATATAAGTAAGTATAAGTAACTAACCATCTTCCAAAATTTCTAATTCAAATAGAAAAGATTAGAACAGAATAGAAAAAAAATATAATTTAATAGAATAAAATAGAAAGAATATACAACCATCTTCTGAAATTCGAAGTTGAATAGAATAAATTTGAATTTCGAATAGTATGAATTCAAAATTTTAAATTAATTAATTTTAAATTTGGATAGAAAAGATTATAATAAAATAGAAAATAGACTAGAAAAACGATAGAACAGAACAGAATAGAATATATTATATTTTATTCTGTTCTGTTCTATTGTTTTTCTAGTCTATTCTTTTATATTCTATTAAAATCTTTTCTATTAAAATCGAAATCATTATATACTAAATTCGAATTTCGGAAGATGGTTATATATATATATATTTCTTTCCGACATTCAAATTTCGTATCGAATGAATTCGAATTTGAATAGAAAAGATTAGAATAGAAATAGAGAATAGACTAGAACAATAGAACAGAATAGAATATAGATACTATCTATTTCATTTTAAAATTTTTTGCAGATTACCATTTGTTTTAATAAGCTCTCCTGCGGACTATTAGCATCTATTTATTTTTTTGCAGATCTCCTGCAAACTATTAGTATCTATTTTGTTTTCTCACCAGATCTCCTGCAGACTATTAGCATCTATTTCTTTTTTAGTAGAACTCTTGTAGACTATTAACAGCCATTTAACTTTTGTTCTGTTAGATTCATTTTTTTTTCTTTTTTTGCAGATTACTATTTATTTCCATCAGATCTCCTGCAGTATATTAACATCTATTTCATTTTTTGCAGATCTCCTGCAGACTATTAGCATCTATTTCATTTTTCTTTTTTTGCATTAGAACAGCCATTTCTTTTAGTTCAGCAGATCTCCTGCAGACTATTAGCATCCATTTCATTTTTTTTTTTTTTTTGCAGATTACTATTTATTTCCATCAGATCTCCTGCAGACTATTAGCATTTATATAATTTTTTTGCAGATCTCCTGCAGACTATTAGTATCTATTTAATTTTCTCATCAGATCTGCAGACTATAAGCATCTATTTATATTTGCTGGTCTCCTGCAGACTATTAGCAGCCATTTCCCTTTGTATGGAGATATAAGCGGTGATGTCTTTCTTGTTGTCTCTTCCTCATACCATTTCTCCATTCATAAATGAAAGATGCTAATAGTCTGCAGGAGATCTGCTGAAATAAAGGAAATGGCTGCTCTAATGCATAATAAGAAAAGAAAAATGAAATAGATGCTAATGGTCTGCAGGAGATCTCCTGAAATAAAGGAAATGGCTGCTCTAATGCAAAATAAGAAAAGAAAAATAAAATAGATGCTAATGATCTGCAGGAGATCTGCAAAAAATTAAATAGATGTTAATATACTGCAGGAGAGCTGAAGGAAATAAACAGTAATCTGCAAAAAAAATAAAAAATTAAATTGATTCTAACAGTCTGCAGGAGATCTTATGGAAACAAATAGTAATCTGCAAAAGAAATTAAATATGAAATAGATAGTATCTATATTCTATTCTGTTCTATTGTTTTTCTAGTCTATTATATAAATAACCATCTTTCACATTCATTCACATTTAGTATATAATGATTTCGACTTTAATAGAAAAGATTTTAATAGAATATAAAAGAATAGACTAGAAAAACAATAGAACAGAATAGAATAGAATAGAATATATTCTATTCTGTTCTATTGTTTTTCTAGTCTATTCTCTATTTCTATTCTAATCTTTTCTATTCAAATTCGAATTCATTCTATCCGAAATTCGAATGTCGGAAAGAAATATATATATATATTATAAAACCACCATGTTCCGAAATTCGAATTTAGTATATAATGATTTTGATTTTAATAGAATATAAAAGAAAAACAATAGAACAGAACAGAATAAAATATAATATATTCTATTCTGTTCTGTTCTATCGTTTTTCTAGTCTATTTTATATTTTATTATAATCTTTTCTATCCAAATTTAAAATTAATAAATTAATTCAAAAATTTGAATTCATACTATTCGAAATTCAAATTTATTCTATTTGAAATTTGAATTTCAGAAGATGATTGTATATTCTTTATATTTTATTCTATTAAATTGTATTTTTTTCTAATCTTTTCTATTTAAATTAGAAATTTTAGAAGATGGTTATTTACTTACTTATATACATCTGTCACATCAAGTTCTCATACTTGCAGTGTACCAGTGCAAAAAAACACACACATCTTATTTAATTTATATTTATCACATCAAGAAGTTGTCAGCATGCCTGATTAAAGAAGTCACGGATGTCGATCGCAAGGCAAGTACATATGCTGTATGTCATTGTCCACTTGCCAGGTCACCTGCCACAAGTTGTGTATTATCCACTTGCCACATCACCTGCCACAAGTTGTGTATTGTCCACTTGCCATGACACCTGCCACGAGTGCCACGTGACCGGCCACGAGTGCCATGTGACCTGCCACGAGTGCCATATGACCAAGTTGTGGATTGTCCACTTGCCACGTCACCTGCCACAAGTTGTGGGGTTCCTAGCACCAAGTGACCCCGAGGTATGGACAATATGTCAAGTACTTTTCTGCAGAAGAGAATGACCTTTTGCGACCCGACTTTGGGACCACGTATCTCGGGGCCACTTGTAGCTAGGAACCCCAAATTTGGTATGCAAACACAGTAGAACTACAAAAGCACCAAGTGACCCCCCGAGATACATGGCCCCAAAGTTGGGTCGCGAAATGTCATTCTCTGCTGCAGAAAAGTGCTTTACATTTTGTGACCCGACTTTGGGGCCCCCGTAACTCGGGGTCAGTTGGAGCTAGAAACCCCAAATGTTGTAGTGCTAGTTCTACTGTGGCTGCATACCAAATTTGGGGTTTCTAGCTATAAGTGGCCCAGAGATACGTGGCCCTAAATTCGGGTCGCAAAATGTCATTTTTCGAATTTCGTCCGAATTCAGTTGAATTCGTTAGCATTGTAATTCGGTAGTTTGGATGCATCCGAATGTCCGAATAGTGAAAATTCATCTGAATTTCGATTCGGAATGAAATGAAATGCACATGTCTAATGGGGGATGCAGAGGTAAGCAGCTGTGGAAGAAGGCTGAATTCTGCATTCTGTGCGCACCGTTAAACTCTGCACTCTGTATGCAGCGCACCCCTGAACTCTGCACTATTTACGTAGCACACCCTGAACTCTGCAGTCTGTGTGTAACCCCCTCCCTGAACTCTGCACTCTGTACATATTGCACTTCTGGTATTTAATGACCCTGTTAAGACCCTCCCACTGTTAGTGAAATTTGACCACAACCACTATTTGATGTGGTTTGCAGAGTGTTTGAGTTCCTGTACCTATTTTCCAAGAAAAAAAGCCCTGAGTAAACAAAATAATGGGCATAAATACTTAAACATGACTTTTGTACCTTTTTCATTGCAGAATCAATCACTCTCATTTAAAAACACAGGGGCCTGAAAGATTCTGAGCTAGTAAATGTTTGATGAAAGTCACATTCACTGCTTTATAAATAGACCCCTTAACCACTAAAAAATTAGATAAAAAAAATTAAAGCACCCCATCCCTTCGAGCTCACGTGCAGAAGTGAACGTATACATAAGTCGTGCCTGCATATGTAAAAGGTGTTCAAACCACACATGTAAGGTATCGCCACAATCTTTACAGCAAGAGCAATCACTCTAGCACAAGACCTCCTCTGTAATGCTAAACAGGTAAAATGTAATCATTTTTACAGCGTTGCCTATGGAGATTTTTTAAGTACTGTAGTTAGTCGCTATTCCACGAGTGTGCGCAATTTTAAAGCATTACATGTTAGGCTCGGCCTAACATCATCTTTCACATAATACAAAAAATTGGGCTAACTTTACTGTTTTTTTATTATTCATTAACCGGTTCCCGACCGGTTGCACGCCGATGTACATCCAGGTACGTCCAATCTTCAATGCCACCCTGCCATCGCGAGTGCGCCGGTCGGGAACTCCCGTGAGTCCGGTCGCGGGTCCTGCGGACTCGATCGCCGTGGGCATACCCGCGATCGTCTCACGGGGCGGCTGAACGGAGAAATGCAGTTGTAAACAGCATTTCCCCGTTCTGCCTAGCAACGAGTGACGCTGATCTCTGCTCCATGTGATTGGAGCAGAAATCAGTGTTTACTAAATGAAAGCCCAGCCCCCCACAGTTAGGAACACTGAACCCCTACACTGCCACCCCCTGGTTAACCCGTTCACTGCCAGTGTCATTTACACAGGAATCAGTGCATTTATATAGCAGTGATTGCTGTATAAATGACAATGGTCCCAAAAATGTGTCAGAAATGTTTGATGTGTCCGCCATAATGTCGCAGTCACAATAAAAATCACTGATTGTCACCATTACTAGTGAAAAAAAAGTATTAATAAAAATGCCATAAAACGATCCCCTCTTTTGTAAACGCTATAACCTTTGCGGAAACCAATCAATAATCGCTTATTGCGATTTTTTTTTACCAAAAATATGTAGAAGAATACGTATCGGCCTAAACTGAGAGAAAAAAATGTTTTTTTATATATTTTTGGGGGATATTTATTATAACAAAAAGTAAAAAATAATGAGTTTTTTTCAAAATTGTCGCTCTATTTTTGTTTATAGCACAAAAAATAAAAACCGCAGAGGTGATCAAATACCACCAAAAGAAAGCTCTATTTCTGGGAAAAAAAGGACGTCAATTTTGTTTGGGAGCCACGTCGCATAACCGCGCAATTGTCAGTTAAAGCGACGCAGTGCCGAATCGCAAAAAGTGGTCTGGTCTTTGACCAGCAAAATGGCCAGCTGAAGTGGTTAAAGTGTATTTTTTCCCAAAAAAAATTATGTTTGAATGACCGCCACGCAAATACAGTGTGATATAAAATATTGGCAGGGTCTTTGCTAAAAAAAAAAAAATGCAACTAGAGACAAAATACAAGTAGGACATATATAATGCAGTCCTTTACTAGCTTTAAAACAGATGTTTATATGTTCTGAGATCCTCCAATATTTATTACCAGATCTGTAATTTTTCTATTTCCTGTGACAGGGTGACGATGTTTGTTGTACAGCAAACTCACACAGCCGTGTTGTTGAACTGTGGACTGGGTAGTCTTTTTGATGGACATGCCATTTTGAATGGAATTTAAGTAGGAGACAAACAAATTAATCACTTCACGCCGACCTAAAACAAATATGCGGCCCCGCTGGAATGGGCTTTTTCCGTGGGGCCGCATATTTGCGTATCTCCCCTTGTGCTGTGAATAGGGTTTCCACCTTTTCAAGTCAAACTCGAACACTTTAGCGGTGCACAGCAATTTATTTTTATAGTATAAACTATACATATATTTTGCTATTAAATAACATTTCTGATCAAATGAAGTTAATAACAAGAGTCCCCTTTTACATTTGAATCCGCAGAGTTCCCCTTTTACATTTGAATGCGCAGAGTTCCCTTTCACTGTAAGGGGGACTCTGCAGACTTTGATGTAAGGGAGAACTCTGGGGACTCTAACATAAGGGATGCTCTGGAAAACCTGATTTAAGGGGGGAAACTGAGAACTCTGATGTATGGAGAGGACTCTGATGTAAAGGGAAACACTGTGACCTCTGGTGTAAAGGGGAACTCTGATGTAAGGGGTGCTCTGAGAATCCTGAGAGAGAAGGGGGGAGACTTCAGTCACAGGCAGGGATGGATGGGGAGCTCACTCACCCCTTGGCAGTCAGCACCTCTCATCCAGATGTATCTGAGGTTGCTGGACTTCAAATTTCCAGCCCACACTTTCCTTTTTCTGAGGCACAGCCCTGGGGATTGGAGTGTAGGCAGACACAGAGGGGTAGAGGTGGGGGGAAGAGGTGCAGATTGAGCCCTCTCTCCTCTCCTGTCTGTGTGTGTGTTGGGGGGGGGGGGTGTTAGTGCTGGCTTTGGGCAGTGTAAAAGAGAGTAAGGCCGCGTACACATGCGCGGACTGTTCGCCCAACTTTGTCCGCTGAACAGTGTTTGGGCGGACAGTCCGCTCGTGTGTGGGCTTTCAGCGGACAGTTTCAGCGGACAGTTGGACGGACAAGGTTTTTCGGAAATTCCGTAAAACTGTCCGCTGAAACCTTGTTTCAGCGAACAGTCCGCTCGTGTGTAGGCTTGTTCGTCAAACAAAGTTGCGCGCATGCTCAGAAAGGATTTTCACGCCGAAAGCTATAATGCAGTGTATAGGACGTCGTATTTTTCGTCCCGTCGTACGTGCCGTTCACGTCATCGCGCACGGTTTCAGCAAACTGTTCGTCCGTCGTGTGTGGCCATGTCCGTCCATGCTAAGTTTGAGCGGACTGTTTGCCGAAACTGTTGGACGGACAAAGTTGGGCGAACAGTCCGCGCGTGTGTACGCGGCCTAACAGATACTCTCAGCTTAGACAACTGCAGCCAGCAACCCTGCTGAGAAGCCATAGTCCAGTCTGAATAATGTGTCCGAGTTTCAGGCAGTCTGAAATCCGGACATATGATTCCAAACCCGAACTGTCATGGGGAATCCTGGACAGGTGACAACCCTAGCTGTGAGTGTGCCTCACGGTAAGCTCCCAGCACAGAGACCAGGGTCTCATGGAGAGCAACATACTAAAGTTTGGATACTAATCTAAACTACGGGGGTCTCATGGAGAGCCCCATACTAAAGTTTGACACTAAACTATGGGGTCTCATGGAGAGCCCCATACTAAAGTTTGGATACTAATCTAAACTACAGGGTCTCATGGAGAGCCCCATACTAAATTTTGGTTACTAAACTAAACTACGGGGTCTCATGGGGAGCCCCATACTAAAGTTTGGATACTAAACTACAGGGTCTCATGGAGAGCCCCATACTAAAGTTTGGATACTAAACTAAACTATGGGGTCTCATGGAGAACCCCATACTAAAGTTTGGGATACTAAACTCCTGATTCCGGGTCACCTGATCGCTGGGATAGCCTCTGATTGGCTATCACAGTGATCAGTCACCATGTTTTTTATCTGTGAATGGAGGAGAGCGATACATTGTATCTCTCTCTTTCCTTGCAGAGTGAAAAAAGTGTGTTTAAATAATAATAATATAATAAAAAAATACCCTCCTTTGGTAATAAAAATAAATAAATCAGGAGCTCTCCATTACCATTACCAGCAAATGGAAGCCCAATTTGTCCTTGAAAATAAAAAGCACTATAATCCACCTGGATACACAAAGTAGTTGTGATGATATGTACGGTTTTACTAACAAATGTCAAAGTTGCAAAATTGTGCTTAGGCATTCAGATTTGTTCTACCCTTAGGCGCAAAGCTGTTAAAGAGGTACTAAAGTCCGAAAATACTTAACCGGGCTCCTTTGCTGGCACCAATATCTTTTCCCTGGCTTCTTCCGGGTGCAGGGTCTTCGATCTTGATTGACCAGTGATGGAATGACATAAGTCAGGAACATGCGCATGAGAGTCAGTTTGGAGACAACCATCCTTCAGGTAAGTTCCCATCTGTCCTCCCGATTTCAAGTTTCATCATAGCTTTATTAGCACTTGCTTACCTTGCCAGTGGTGAATCTTTCAGGTTTGTAAGCAATACCCTGTTTCCCCTAAAATAAGACCTAGTGTGATTGTCGGTGATAGCTGCAATAAAAGCCCTACCCCCCAAATAAGCCCTAGTTAAAGTCCTTGTAGGTCTTCTTTTCAGGGTAGGGCTTATTTTTGAGGAAACAGAGTAGGGCTTATTTGGGTGGTAGGGCTTATATTGCAGCCAACACCGACAATCACGCTAGGTCTTATTTTAGGGAAAACAGGGTAAGAGTGCATTGGTTGTTGGCTGTCTGTCTGAATCTTATGGTGAAGGTTGGTGTTAGGACAATGTTATAATGTTAAAGCATAAGTTAAGATACTGTATACATTCAAAATATATACTGCAGCAGAATATAGTCAGTCTGTCGGCAGATGTGGTGCCCTTTTAGAGACACCAGTCCCCTGATGATGTTAGTGGGTGGAGCCTGTGCCCTTTATTATCTGCTGTGAGTGGGGGCCCAGGCAGAAGGGGACATGGGAATAAGTCACCCCTGATCAACATATTATAGGTCTTTTATCTGTGCCAGAAGCAGACCTCCTGGGGCAGGACTGGTACGAGGCTGGAGACCCATGTTAGGGGGACACACAATGGAGAAACCAGAAAGAAATCAAATATCCCTGACCTACATCCTGCAGGTTTGGAGTATGGAGGCTTTCAGGGCCTGGGTCCGGTGGTAAATACCAAGGGAGGACCCATGGTTAGGGTTGCCACCTGTCCAGGATTCACCCGGACAGTTTGGGTTTTGAATCATGTGTCTGGGTTTCAGACGGACTGAAACTAGGACACATTTTTCAGACTGGGCTGTGGCTCTTCAAGTAACCAAGATAGTTACACACAAATCTGTTGCCATCCGAGAGGCTGTCTGGTGGTAGGTTTGGCATCATTAGGGGGCAGGGTGATTATGTCAATAGCAAATTAGCCACAATTGCTGTTCATTGTGGCACGCTATGCACACCACATTACTACTCCCCTTGGGGCACCCAAAGGTGTCCCAGGCTGCTAAAGTGTTCGGGTTTGGCTTTGGCAACTCTACCCATGATTGAGGAACTCATAATAATAAGCTTGGGAAGGTGGCTGCTGTATCAATGGAACTGTTGTGCTATGCATGGTGAAGAGGAAAACATGTCATTATACCAGTGTGTAATGTAAGCTGTTCTTTTTTTTTGAAAAGGCATTTTGTATGAACATTTATTATTCTGGAAACAGGCCTCCAGCTGGGAACATGTAGGTGCTGTGAAGAGTATGGGCTTTGGGCCTAGAGTTTCTGTTAAACAATATGGTAGAGTCTCTCCAAAAGACAGGTATGTGCGCTTTCCATAGAGACAGGTATGTACGTATCCTACCTGGAGAAGTGGGGCAGGACCTGGGCCAGCTTGGCAGGAACCTCTGTCCAATCCAGGTGCTTTAAAAATCTATATAAAGATTCTTATTTAGGCCAATACATTTCAATTTAGAAGATTTGGGGAACTTTACAGATATTGTAAAATACAGTTTTTTTTTTTCAATTTTAAAAATAGTTTATTCATGAATAATTAAAAATATCTTATACAGCACATATAATAACCATTACCTTTAAATTAAAGCAGAACTAAATGAGTCATTAATCACCTTTCCAACAGTCCCTTCTTCTATGTGCCAGTCTTCAGCCATATTCATTAGCCGATGCAGAATGACTTCACTCCTGTGAAGTGACCCATCCCAGCACAAAGTGATCTGTTCGGTGTTGCAAACTGAGCTGCGTATGCACAGCTCAGGTCACATTGCTAGAGAAGACCACAAGCTGGCAGTTAGGGACATTTTATTGCAGAGGAGGCATTGCATGTCTCTTCTGCAATAAAAACCTGATTGCTGGTTGTTCATTACAGTGGAACTTTGGTTCCACTTTAACCACTTCAATACCAGGCATTTAACCCCCTTCCTGCCCAGGCCAATTTTCGGCTTTCAGGGCTGTAACTATTTAAATGACAATTACACGGTTATTCTACAGTGTACCCAAACAAATTTTTAATCATTTTATTCCCACAAATAGCGCTTTCTTTTGGTGGTATTTGACTCACAGGGGTCCCAACCAGCACGCGTGCGTGCCGCCGGCGGCGCGCTCGCGATGGCAGGGGCGGCATTGAAGATTGGACGTGCCTGTACGCAAATATGCCTGCCTGTGCCATTCTGCCGACGTACATCGGCGTGCGCTGGTCGGGAACTGGTTAATGTAACACAGTGGTTTGTAGCAATATCACGCAGTTATGATAGCCGCAGGAGGGGAGGGGCAGGAAGCAGATCGGCACTGTCACTAGCTGACAGGCAAGGAGGGAGAGAGTGAGCAAGGAGAGAAATGGGATGACAGAGGTACGTAAACTGGCCACGGTATCAGGGCTCAGCAGTCATGATAAATATGGTCAGTTTACAGGGGTGGGAGCAGCAATTGGCAGGATTAACCAGGTATTTGAGGTGATACAAGGGGCCAAATGACACAGCATAAGCATTGTGCTGTTATTCATGCTTTAAAGGAACAGGATCAATCTTTCTTTTTTTCTTTTTCTCTGAGTTACAACAACTTTAATATGTATGGAAAATCAATATGTGTATATATCTGATATATACTCCTGTGCTAGGAATGAGTGATAAACCAAAATAAGTAAATTGCTTGGGTTGCTGTTCTTTTAAGGTGACTGTGCATTTAAATGATGAAATCAGTATAAAGCGCTACCCAGCTACAAATTAAATAAATACAAATTCATATATCTACACCACAACTGTTAAACCATAGTGCAGCCAAATCTAACCACTGTGCAACATAATATGACATTCATAAGTCTGTATACAAAATTTACAATTAAAAAAACATAAATTAAAATGAAGTCCACATTAATCTCATAAGCTTTCTCAATCTTCTTTGTGCAAATTCATATTTTCATTGTGCAGAAATAAAGTGCCAGGTGCTGAAATAAATAGTCAGTGTAATCCGTGCTCCCCTCCTGTGTGCCCACTCACTCACCAGCAGCTAGGGACTCCTATTACAGGAGTCTTTCTCGCCTATCGAGTAAGGGTGACTGGGCTTTGTTTTCCTCCTGGTTGTTATTCTAGTTATCTTCAGGGTGTGCACCAACTGCTAGGGCCCTAATTCCGTTTATTAAACCAAAAATATCAAATATCCACTCACATATTAAAATCATTCAGTAATGCCACGTACACACGACCAGACTTAGATGGACTAGCTCAGACGGAACGAATCCGTCGGATATTACGATCGTGTATGGGCTCTAGCGGACTTTTTTTCCCAAAAGTGAGACGGACCTAGAAATAAAACATGTTTCAAATCTTTCCGACGGGCTTGAGTCTGGGCGAAAAATCCATTCGTCTGTATGCTAGTCCGACTGATGAAAACCGACACTAGGGCAGCTATTGGCTACTGGCAAGGAACTTCCATATTCTAGTCCGGTCGTACGCCATTACATTCAAATCCGTCAGACTTTGGTGTGCTTGGGTGTGGCCAAGTCCATTCGTCCGGAAAGTCCATCGGAACTCCTGCAAAAGTCCGTTGGGAAGACCATCGGACCTAGTCTGTCGAAAAGTCCGGTCATGTGTATGCGGCATTAAGCTTAAAACCGGAAACTGGAAGTATACCTGGGTAGAGCCAATTTCATACTTTAATATGAATGTATTTCTGTCCTAGAAATTTTAATGTGCTCCCCAATCTCCTGAAGAAGCAATAGGGTCCTTTCACACGGGGCGAATCAGTTCTGATCCGCCCCGTGGATATCCGTTTGCTCAGCGGGGATCACTCCGCCGATCCCCGCTGAGCAGGGAGATGACAGCTCCGTCTCTGCACACTGCGCAGGGACGGACCTGTCACAGCGCCGCTCTCCCCTATGGGAGATCGGATGACGACGGACCGCAGTGCCCGTCGTCACCCGATCCGATTCGCAAACAGATGGAAAAATAGCTTTTTCCTCCGTTACACTTTTTCGGATCGGAGCGGGTCGGATGTCAGCGGACATGTCACCGCTGACATCCGACGCTCCATAGAGCTCTATGGAGCACCCGTTCAGGTCCGCCTGAAAAACTGACAGGCGGGCCTGAACGGGACGTCAGTGTGAAAGGGGCCATAGACCGCAAAACATGTAGAGACATGTATTCAGCTTACCATGCATTCCTTTGACCTACGATCTACATCTTGTGATCACTAAACAGGATTGGAAACTCATGGCAGCTGTTGTGAATGTGAAATATATGTTTTAAACCAAATTTGTATTAATAAAAAATGTTTGCTTTTAATCTGCTGGTTTATGTGTGATGGTACCAAAATCTGTAAAATTTTCCCTTATTTTGCTGAATGTTTCATTGAACAGTTTCTGCTTCATCAAAATAAATAAAAGGGGTGAATGACCAAAATAATTTGTGTGACAGACTCAACCAGGACAGGGGCTTTTGGAGAGGACTAGGGGCAAGCCTCCTACCCATTGATTATGGACCATGGAGAGAGTAGATCATTCTCTAAGGCCGCGTACACACGCGCGGACTGTTGGCCCAACTTTGTCCGTCCAACAGTTTGAGCGAACAGTCCGCTCAAACTTAGCATGGACGGACATGGCCACACACGACGGACGAACAGTTTGCTGAAACCGTGCGCGATGACGTGAACGGCACGTACGACGGGACGAAAAATACGACGTCCTATACACTGCAATGCAACCTTCCGACGTGGAAATCCTTTCTGAGCATGCGCGAGACTTAGTTGGCCGAACAAGCCTACACACGAGCGAACAGTCCGCTGAAACCTTGTTTCAGCGGACAGTTTTTCGGAATTTCCGTAAGACCTTGTTCGGCCAACTGTCCGCTGAAACTGTCCGCTGAAGCCCCACACACGAGCGGACTGTCCGCCCAAACACTGTTCAGCGGACAAGGTTGGGCGAACAGTCCGCGCGTGTGTACGCGGCCTAATGATGTACAACAACGTGATGAACACTGAGAGCAAGGCTTTGATTAATTCTGAGTAAAGACAATAACGTTTCCCTTACAGAGTGGTTGGAAAGGTTTAATATTAATCTTGTACAGGTTAATGGCCAAAAGGAATATGTTGGCCCTCCTGCAGACTGGGTTGGAGGGACTCCTTCACTTGGGACCAGATTGGAGGAAGCTATCTCTTGAAGAAGCACCCAAGCTGGTGCTTTACTTCTATAATGTTTCTTGTCTTAGATTTGATCCACCTCATCCTGAAGGCCTTCATAAACTCTTAAAAACTGAGTACATCCCAGCGATACTAAGAAACAGGGGTGTTAACTCCCCAATTGTCTGGCATCGCCCCTTTACAAATTCCCAGTTTGAAGATATTATGGGAACTTACAGGTCCATGGGCACAATTTTTTCTGTCGTGCTTTGTTGGAAATGGTGCAGACACAGCTGGCTTGAAGGAGCCTGATTTTCTAATGTGAAACCACATATAAGGATGATGGAAGTACATGCAAGCTAAGCTTCTCTCACTCTATAGATGGGAGATTATATATATATATATATATATATATATATATATATATATATATATATATATATATATATATATCCATCCCAAGTTGAAGACGCAGATAATTTAAAGTTAAAGGCCAAACTTTGCAGAAGTACCTTGATCCAGGAATGATGCTTTAGAATAGATGTACAGTATTTGTAAAGGTATGCAACAGGAAATTTACCCTACCTTCAGTAGGCTGTAGACTAGCTGTAGAGTGTTGAGGAATTTTGTATTTGAAAGAGCCCCAGTTGTACAAAGTGATTAGGTAGAAAGCTAAAAAGACCAGCAACTTCACCCTACCAGCTGACCATGCAAGTCAAAGCCCCGTGACCAGATTGTACATGCAAATGATGATGTGCGGTTAAAGCATATAAGCTCCTTGAAGCGGAATTACACTGTCTCTGAGCACAGATATGAAGGACGCCATTTAGAATTCAGAGAATAACTACACTGCCTCTAAACGCCAGAAACCAAAAACGCGATTTAATTCATTTTTAATATTCAAAGCAAACCCACCCATCCATCCATGCTTTATTTTCATGAGAAATCAGTATCAAAAACACCCCCTAGCATTTTTGGCCACAGCCATTTTTTGTAAGGGCAGATTTATGTAGCATTTACTTCCTGGAATCCATCTGCCCTTAGTTCAGAAAGGCAGGAGGGTGTGCTTAGTTAAGAAAACCCCTCCTCCCCTCCTGAAGACACCTGGCGTGTATGGCATCATTTTCCTAGACATGAAAACCAAAAAGTAACTGAAAGATATAAAAAAAGAATGAAAACAAGTAAATATAACATACCTTCCCCTTTATTTGCTATTGCTAGCAGTATAAGGATTAAAAATAGTCTATGATGATTGAGAGAGTGAAGTTTTCCTTTAAGGGCAGGGACTGTAGTGAATGTATAATATATATGTAAAGTGTTGCACGAATTGTCGGTGCTATAGAAGTACCTGTAATAAAAAAACTAGCAATAAAATAGCAGTAGTGCACTTTCTTATTAACTGCTTTCCTTATCAGGATGTATTCCTAACTAGGACAGTGATGTCACAAAGGGTGACTGTTTAGGGCCACACGCTTTGAAGTATGTAAGCCGGTGGGACCTGGTAAGTGTTCTCTTGGACTATTTTACTAATTACATTGAAGAAGTTGTGTTTCTGAGTTCCCAGTAAACCCTGGCTCAAAGGGAACTGGCTGGACTTGCTTCAATTTGTGACTTGCATGTATTAATTTTGTCATCTCTAATCTAAACAGCCTACATAAACAACAATTATGCTGAGTGACCCTAAATTTTCCTGCATTAAAATCAATCAATAATTCTAACTGCTAGAGTGACAGGATTTTGGCACTTCCAAACAAGTTATTATGACACACGGAGGAGTGAGTGACAACTTAGAGAGCTGATCATGCAGAACTAATCTGCAGATCAAAGGTATTCCTGACTCTGTAACAGTAAGATATAGCACATTTGTCATTTTCTATAATTATTTCAAGAAAGAGATTGCTGAAAATAATCATTGTTATCAGTGGCGTAACTAGAACCTTCAGGGCCCCGATGCAGGAAACCATGGCGGGCCCCCCCCCCCCCCCCCCCGACCTCCGGATAGGGCTCTTTTCTCTGAGCCCGATGGTGGAACACCAGGGCCCAGTCCCAAGTGGGTGGCTGCATATAAAGGAACCGATTTAAAAAACATCAATTACAGCCACTGTGCCCATCAAATGTCACTACTGTGCCCATCAAATGTCACTACTGTGCCCATGAAACTCTGCCGCTGTGCCCATCAAATGCCGCCACTGTGCCCATCAAATGCTGTTGGTGTGCCCATCAAATGCTGCCACTGTGAATCCCCACCGCCCGCTCGCTGTCTGCCCGCCACTTACCCTGTCTTGGTGGGGCAGCGGGTAACGGCCATGAGCGGGGTCCTCCATGCATCTCCTGCCATCCTCATCTCCCGTCCTCTCCTCCTGATGGGCGTCCAATAGCTGTGTCTATCGTTTCAGCCAATCGGGTGATGGGTAACAGACCCGCACACCTGATTGGTGGAGAGGCGGTTCAGTGTTAGGAAAGTGAATATTAATTCACTTTTCTAACACACCTGGGTGGACTGTGAGCATCAAGCATGGCGCTCGCAGTTCATCTATTTTGAAGCCTATTAGAGCCCATGGCTCTAATCAGGTGCTGCAAAAACACCCCCCCCCCCCGCCGCTCTAATTCAGGCGCCCAGCACCCGAAAAGGGGCCAGACACCTAAATATGGGGGTGACAGCGGTGGCCATGGATAGATTCATGCTATGCATGAATCTATCCATTGGTCATAGAGGGGGTGGAACCTGTGCACCGCCACTGATAAACACATGCATACATGCACACTCACATACATGCACACTCACATACATGCTCACACACACGCACATACAAGCATGCTCACACACACACACACACACATACAAGCATGCTCACACACACACATACAAGCATGCTCACACACACGCACATACAAGCATGCTCACACACACGCACATACAAGCATGCTCACACACACGCACATACAAGCATGCTCACACACACGCACATACAAGCATGCTCACACACACGCACATACAAGCATGCTCAGACACACGCACATACAAGCATGCTCACACACATGCACATACAAGCATGCTCACACACATGCACATACAAGCATGCTCAGACACACACACATGCACATACAAGCATGCTCAGACACACACAAGCATGCTCACACACACACGCACATACAAGCATGCTCACACACATGCACATACAAGCATATTCACACACATGCACATACAAGCATATTCACACACACACGCACATACAAGCATGTTCACACACACGCACATACAAGCATGCTCACACACACGCACATACAAGCATGCTCACACACACGCACATACAAGCATGCTCACACACACGCACATACAAGCATGCTCACACACACGCACATACAAGCATGCTCACACACATGCACATACAAGCATGCTCACACATACACACATGCACATACAAGCATGCTCAGACACACACATGGGGGTGACAGCGGTGGCCATGGATAGATTCATGCTATGCATGAATCTATCCATTGGTCATAGAGGGGGTGGAACCTGTGCACCCTTTTGGATGCACCGCCACTGATAAACACATGCATACATGCACACTCACATACATGCACACTCACATACAAGCATGCACATGCACACTCACATACAAGCATGCTCACACACACACACATACAAGCATGTTCACACACATACGCACATACAAGCATGTTCACACACACACGCACATACAAGCATGTTCACACACACGCACATACAAGCATGTTCACACACACACGCACATACAAGCATGTTCACACACACACGCACATACAAGCATGTTCACACACACACGCACATACAAGCATGTTCACACACACGCACATACAAGCATGTTCACACACACGCACATACAAGCATGCTCACACACATGCACATACAAGCATGCTCACACACATACAAGCATGCTCAGACACACACATGCACATACAAGCATGCACACACACACACACACGCACATACAAGCATGCACACACACACGCACATACAAGCATGCTCACACACAAGCACATACAAGCATGCTCACACACATGCACATACAAGCATGCTCACACATACACACACGCACATACAAGCATGCACACACACACACAAGCATGCTCACACACACACACACGCACATACAAGCATGCTCACACACATGCACATACAAGCATGCTCACACACACGCACATACAAGCTTGCACACACACACGCACATACAAGCATGCTCACACACAAGCACATACAAGCATGCTCACACACATGCACATACAAGCATGCTCACACATACACACACGCACATACAAGCATGCACACACACACACAAGCATGCTCACACACACACACACACGCACATACAAGCATGCTCACACACATGCACATACAAGCATGCACACACACACACAAGCATGCTCACACACACACACACGCACATACAAGCATGCTCACACACAAGCACATACAAGCATATTCACACACACGCACATACAAGCATGTTCACACACACGCACATACAAGCATGTTCACACACACGCACATACAAGCATGTTCACACACACGCACATACAAGCATGTTCACACACACGCACATACAAGCATGTTCACACACACGCACATACAAGCATGCTCACACACACGCACATACAAGCATGCTCACACACACGCACATACAAGCATGCTCACACACACGCACATACAAGCATGCTCACACATACACACATGCACATACAAGCATGCTCAGACACACACATGCACATACAAGCATGCGCACGCACGCACACACACACACACACACACACACACACACACAAGCATGCTCACGCACACACATACAAATACAGTAGCTAGTGGGCTGGTGGCACTGGAGGGCAGGTGGTGGCACTGGAGGGGGGGTGGCACAGTCTGGAGGGGGGCTGGTGGCACTGGAGGGTGTGTGGTGGCACTGGAGGGGGGCACAATCTGGAGGGGGGTGGTGACTTACCGCCAATCAATCGATGATCGATCAATTCCCCCTCCTCAGAATCCTGCAGATGCAAAGTTCCTCCACAAAGCGTGTCTCCTCCAGGAATGCCTTGCTTCAGAGAGCTCCTCCCCCGCCTTCACTGAATTGGCTGAAGTTTTTTCTGTGTCCGCCCCGCCTCCCTTACAGTTGCTCTGGATAGGCGGGGGCGGAGCCCACAAAGCACTTCTCTCACGCTGCTCTCTTCACTGTAGTGGGTGAAAGGAAGCTCCCCCCTCCCCACGGCATGAACCGCAGCACCAGTGAATCACACCGGGTCCGTCACCACACACCCCCGGCCGGACAGTCAGGTGGGCCCCTCGGGCGGCGGGCGGGCGGGCTGCCGGTGGGCCCCCTGAAGTGGCAGAGAATTACAGGGCCCAGTCGCACTTGCGACTGTTGCGACCCTGATAATTCCGCCACTGATTGTTATGGCAAATAGTAATCATTATGGCTAAAAAGTGAGCTTTTTGACAAGTTCCTCTTTAACCACTTCCCAACCAGCCGCCGTCATACTGCGGCAAGGTGGCCTGATCCCGCAAATCACTGTAGGTGTACGTCGGCTCGTACACAGCAATTTGTGGGCATGCACGCACCCGCTGGAGGTACACAGCTCCCACTGGCCAGCAGGAGAGCCAATCTGCGGGTCCGGCGGACTTGATGTCCGCCAGCGGCCCACGATCGTTCTCCACAGTGACAGAATGGGGATCTGCCCATGTAAACAAGATAAATCTCCGTTCTGACAGGGGAGATCACACAGATCCTGTGTTTCTGCTATGCATGAAGATGGATCTGTGTGTTTCCACAGTCACACAGTCCCTCATACAGTTAGAACACACAGTGAGGGAACACATTTCACCCTTTGATCGCCCCTGATGTAACCCCTTCCCTGCCAGTCACATTAGTAGAATAACAGTGCATATTTTTAGCGCTGATCATGTCTGTTAGGTGTCTGATCTGTCCACCACAATGTCGCAGTCCCGCTAAAAACCATTGATCGCTGCCATTACTAGTAAAAAAAATAAAAATTATATATATATATATATATATATATATATATATATATATATATATATATATATATATATATATAAAATAAAAATGCCATAAATGTATCCCCTATTTTGTAGATGCGATAACTTTTGCGCAAACCAATCAATATACGCTTATTGTGATTTTTTGTTACCAAAAAACATGTACCAGAATACATATCAGCCTAAACAGATGAATGCATTTTTCTTTTTTTTTCTTTTTGGAAATGTTTTATAGGTAAAGCGACATAGTGCCGTATCGCAAAAAATAGCCTTGTTAGGAAGTGGGTAAATCCTTCCAGGGCTGAATTGGTTAAAGCTGAGTTCTACCCAAAAGTGGAACTTCTGCTAATTTCGGGGGGAGGGGTGACAGGATACCTGTCTTTGACAGGTATCCTGTTCCCACTTACGGGAGTCCAGGCCGTGGCCCGTGACATGACCGCGAGGTTCCCTATTCCTTCCTCTTCCTCTCGTCGGGCCAGTAGGAGAGAGGAGCAGGACCTCTCACATACACAGTAGGGTTCCCGGCGTTCAGCCGTAAGGCTACACTGCCGGGTACCCTGACCCGCAATGGCGGCAGCACTCAACAGCCAATGGAAACATCAGCTGCAGTGCGGACATTGCTGGACTCCAGGACAGGTAAGTGTCCTATTGTTAAAAGCCAGCATCTGCAGTATGTGTAGCTGCTGGCTTTAAATTTTTTTTATTATTTTTTTGTCCGAAACACCGTTTTTAGCTTTTTATTGAATAAGTGCCATCATTTGGACCTAACCACTTGCAAATTAATATAGTTGACATGATTATAGATCAGACAGCCCTAAGGAACATTATTCTTAGAATGTAGAGCTACAGTAGTAGTGAGTGTACAGCTTGTATAGCAGTGTTATATTTAAAAAAAAAAGGGTCAAAAATTTCAGTTAGGTGTCCGATTTGTCCACCTCAATGTGGCAGTCCAGGTAAAAATCTCTGCTCGCCGCCATTACTAGTAAGAAAGAAAAATGCCATAAAAATATATCCCATAGTTTGTAGTAGCAATAACTTTTGTGCAAACCAATCAATATATGCTTACTGGGATTTTTTTAAAAATATGTAGCAGAACACACATTGGCCTAAATAGATTTTTTTTAAATATTGTTTTTTTTTCAAAATTGTCGCTTTTTTTTGTTTATAGCGCATAAAAAACCCCCAGAGGTGATGAAATACCACCAAAAGAAAGCTGTATTTGTGGGGAAAAAAAAGGAAAAATGCATTTTATTTGGGTACAGCATAGAACGAGACCGCAATTGTCAGTTAAAATAATGCAGTGCCATATCTCAAAAAATAGCCTGGTCATTAAAGGGGTAAAACTTTCCAGACTGAAGTGGTTAATGTATGTCCTGTTATTAATCTTTTCTTACATAAAGCTTCTATTATTTCTATACTGGTTGGCATCTCTATGCTTATGGTTAATGTTATATGCTGGTTGCAGTAGTTCTTCTGCTTTCAATTACTTTGATTAGATTACTGATTAATTTCCCAGTAAGAGAAACCCTATTGTTTACAGAGGCCTTGTTCAAGGTGGAGGCATTGCCAACTTTACTATCAAACCCACACTTCCACTTAATAAAGGTGCTGGTTCTTTTATTTACCTATAGCAGGCATCACTAAATGGGGGGACCTTAGTCTGGATCTGCCCTGGGTCACTGTTCCATCTGGATCTGCCACAGTCGCACCATTTAGTGGCCAGTTCTTCCCCCCATCTGCCGCTAGCATTGTCACCTTCATAGAGCTGACATTGGGAGGCAGCACAGTGCTGGAAAGAAGATGAGAGCTGTCCCAGTTAACAGAATGGTTGCTAGGATGCAGGGTGGTCCTAGCAACCAATCACAAGCTGAAGACTGTAATGTGAAAAGGGGAGTGAGGACACTGCTGTGATGGGGAACTGATGTGAAGTTGGGGACTGTGATGTAAAGGAGGGGGATTGTTTTGTGCAGGGGGTACTGTGAACAGTGATGTAATGACAGGATTGTGTTTGGAAGGATCTGAGGCTAGGTTCACATTATTGCATCTTGTTTTCTGCATATAGGCAACCCATTCATTTCAGTGGGCTGCCATATACACAGAGGCGCACAAAGAAGTCCCTGTCCCATTTTTAAATAGAGCCAAACCGAACAGCATGGTGCTAGTTTGGCACTCACGAAAACACGCCTCGTTTGCCAATACACGCAGGTGCCATTAAGAAACAAACATGCGATTCGAACCTCTGCTGGAATAAAATTTTACTGACGCAAACCCCATGAATTTTAATTCAATACCCCTAACCTACAGGTTTAGTATAACATCGTGTTTGGGAAGGTTTATTTCTCATATCCTCTCCCTCCTCCCCAAAAAGAGAGATACAAGTGCTTGATGTCTTACTAGATTGAAAGAATCCACTCCAATAAAATAAGCCGACTAACGCATTTAACATTCCCAATCCAGACACTCCCAATCCCTTGGTTACGCTCAAAGCCTATGTCTGGTCTCTTAAATAAACCTCCAAACCATCTAAACCATCTAAAATTCCTAATTTTGGAAACCTCTGCTACTGATGGAGTAGTGCAATTCCAGATTAATCACTAATTTATGAAGCCAGCTAAATTTCTGATGAAGCAGGTTTCCATTGCAGTGGTCCTAGGTTGCTCAGATTTGAGTTGCTCAGATATAAGCTCACACTTGTAGCTTTACGCCAACAGAAACTAAGTATGCTGAAGAGCTCCTCCTATACACTTCACCAAATTTGAGACCACATTGTGGCCAAGTACTAACTAAAGGGTCATTTGTTTCCTCTAGACTTACGGATTTTCCCCAGGGCCTAGAATCTGCCAGATGGCATCATTGGGAAATCACAAATCAAATCTACCTTCAAATTTGTTAGCTAATAACAACTCTGTACCAAGTATAAGCTTCCCTGTTCAGATATCTTTTTATATCAACGCATCTGATATAGTGTTAAATTGCGCTTAGTGTTCAAACATATAAAATAGTGATAAGAACAAAGCGGCCAGCACTACAAGAGACAACTTGTGCAAAAGGAATAGGTGTAAAAAGTGCAGCGCTAAATATAAATCATATAAATTATAATGAATCATTGAAGTGAAAAAATATATATAAATGAGAGAACTCATGAACAGTACATATTTGAAAAAAGTGAGTCTATATATTCGTGATTCAAATAGTGGTAGTCAATCACCCAAGTGAAAAGAAATCGTGGATGTGTGAACCTCCTGCCACCAAATAGAGTATAAGAAGTCTTACCGGAACAATTGGACCCTATTTAGCATATACTAAATGGGTTAAGCGGGCATTGGTGTCACAGCACTTGAATGTGGCAACTTCACTGAAATCTTTGCAAATGGACCTTGTGATATTAGAAAAATACTGACAGCCACTGTAGCCAATATAATTGTATGCAAACTTGTAGGGCCTTTCAGAGTCTGGAGTCTCCAGTCTTCTTCTGGAGTTCCTATTTATATTTATCCTATTTATCCTATTATATCCTATTTATAGGGACAATGGTCACGATGGTCACATGGGAGAGACTCCTCCACAAGGTATGATAGTCATCAATCATCATTCAACTCTAATCAACACTATTCTAACCATCCAAATGGACCTATATATAACAAATACTCCACTTTTAGCCCTTGTACACACGGTCGGAGAATCTGTCGGAATGAGTCTTATCGGACCGTGTCGTCAGATAATCCGACTGTGTGTGGTATGCATCGAACTGATTCCGTCCGAATCTCTGTCCGACCCAATTTTCCAACATGTTGGAAAGATTTCCTGACCAACTGGGCCGGACGGAACTAATCCGATCATGTGTAGAGCATTTTCATCGGACCAAGTGCCACGCATGCTCACATTCAAATTCCGACACGGAAGAGCTCGTTCACGTAAAACTACTGCTCGTAAGCGATATAGCACATTCGTCACGCTGCAATGTTAAAAAATCAGTCATCAAGCTTATTCTCTTGATCTTTAACAATGCTGCAAGAACGAACTTCTTTTAATGCCCATAGTCACACACACTTCTCCCGAACGGATTTCATTACTCTTTTTTAACCATTTCAGCAATACAATTTTAGTTTAAGTCACATCTACACAATGTTTGTTATTTTTTTTTGGATGTTTTTTGGGGGGGGGGGGGGGGGATTCCCTAAAAAACTCCTTTAAAGACACTGGTCATTTCTCCTTTTTTGAACTTTTTATTTTGGTGTGTAAACTTACAACAACATTATTGTATTTTTTAGATTGTATTTTTGAATCTACAGGAGGTTGTTTAGTGTTGGTACCCCTTGTTATTTATTTTACTTTGTATTTTGGAAATGTACCTGCCTGCTCACAGATAAACTCTACTTTTTGAAGGAAAACACATTATACAAGTATTTCATCAAACAAAAATAAAATTTATTTTTTTTGCTTGAAAAGAAAACTAGGAACGCAGCACTGGAGAAACTTCTTAAAGAGGAAGTAAACCCTTCCAAACAACTTGGACCTATAGGTAAGCCTAGATTAAGGCTTACCTGTAGGTCCAAGCAATATCTCCTAAACCTATATGGTTTAGGAGATATTTGCCCGAAAATGGGCACCGCTGTCTACGGCGCATGCGCCGTAGACAGCGGCGCGCAGGCGCACTAAATGCGGCAAATCCAAGAATGGATTTGCCAAATTTGTCGACTCCCGTGCGCATGCGCGGGAGTGACGTCATCGCGGCTTCGCCGTATGGCAGCGGCGGAGCTGCGAGACGCGACTCCCGTGCGCATGCGCGGGAGTGACGTCATCGCGGTTGCGCCGCTGTGATTCGTCGGAGCTGCGAGACGCCACAAGCAACATGGATGCGGCGGACTACAGGGGACAGCGGCGACTTCGCTGGCTCCTGTGTCAGGTAAGTGACACATAATGAGCTACTATGCGATGCATAGTAGTCCATTATGCTTTACCTTTGCAGGGAAAAAAAGAGGAAGTAAACCCATCAGGGTTTACTTCCTCTTTAACTTTGGTGCAGCCTTTGGCCCCCAGGGCAGACATGACTAAATGAGATATTAAAAAATTGGTGGCCTGAGGAGTAGATATCTCAGGGAGAGAAGTCTGCTCCCGAAGTCCTAGAGAGCAGAAAATTCAGATGGCCAGGATGGTGATCTTGAAGAGGCTGCATCTTCTGGCACACCAGACTCATCCCAGGCCATCACTCTCTGGTCTTCCTTTGGGACTTCCCACCAGGCATCCTTCCAGGCTGTGGCTGGGCTCCTCTAGCTGGGGCAGGAGGAGGAGGTCGTTGTTGGACCTCCTGGCTGCCACTTGCCACAGCCTCCCCCCGACTGAGGTCTTCCTGTGTATGAAAAGGGGACATAGTTTTAGTTTTTTGATCATCAATCACAACATTTTGTGCTCCTGGCTTTTGCTATTTGACTGTTACCAAATAGAACAGACTATCATTCTGACACCAGCATTTTTCTTTCCCGTCCCAATCATTTTTGGTCACTACTGTCTATTGAGATGTAAACCACTTGGAGAAATCTCAACTTACTGATCAATAAGAACATCTAATCTAGTTAACATCATTAAATGTAACACAAGAAATATGTTCAACAATGCAATACCTGTCTCAAGCTGGGCCCCACCACATGGTGCTGCCTGGATGGCCCAGGTTGGTCATCAGAAGCCTCAGCTGGGGGTGAAGGATGCCTTGGAGGAAGCATGGAGAGTGGGGGCCTGAGTGGTGACCTGGGTACCCCCTGGTCTAACAGAAAATGTTACCTTCGTTTCCACGTTCGCCGCGTCCGTGACTCACACTCTCCTCCCAGATCGTACGGACGATACACATGTGTGGCGTTTTATATACAGTGCGCATGCGTGAAACTCTGCCCGCCCCTGACGTTCTTTCCAGACTATTCCCCGCCCCTTCGCTTCCCTCGCAGTGGGGAGAGCACATGGCGGAGAGAACGCAGGTGCGCAATAATAGTTCCACTAACGAGGAGGAGGGTGAGGAAAGCCCGGAGCCTGAAACGTCCCGATCCAGGAAGACAAGATTTAAGGTCTCAAATATGTCTTTTGGAGAGATGTTGGAGATGGTCGACATATTGAACAGGACCGACTATGATGGGAAGTATGGACCTTACCCAAACCCAAATATCAGAAAGGCCAAGATCATGAATAAAGTTGTGAAGAGTCTTCTGAAGAATTTTAGGGTACGCCGATCCAAGGATCAACTGAGAAAACGCTGGTCAGACCTGAAACTGAGGGAGCACGAGCAGTACGTAAGGATCAAGCGTGTTCTTAAAAAAGTAAGTAGTTGTCGTGTGTTCATATGATTATTCTTGCTTGCATACATGCTCCATGTGCTTGGATTTCATGTTGTGCATTTTTAAATGGCCACTTTCAAGGTCATGGTTTCGTTCGTTCGTAGGAAACATCGTTCTGCAGGGAAGTATTCCAGCTTAACAAAGTGGCAGCAATAATGTTCTCACCTTGTAACTCGGCCCAAAAAAACAATTGGACAACCCTTTCAAGCAATGTTTCATATTCCTATTTCTGCCCTCTGTGTGCTAATTAATCTTTGTTTACATTCTCATAGGGGAGAGAAGACTCGGCAAGTATGAGGACACCAGGGACCATGAGGACACCAGGGACCACACCCCTCCCAAAGAAGGGCAACTTCCAAAAGAAGAAACAGAGGAGCAGGAGCAGGAGGAGGAGGAGGAGGAGGAAGGAGAGATCGTGGAGGTTGGCCAAATTGTCACCACAACAGGTGAGTGTCGGAGAACACAGCTTCCGGTAAGCTCATCAATGTATATCACCGTTTGGATTACATGGTGTGTTTTTTTTTTTTCCTAGGTCATGTGGAGGAAGATTCCCGTTTTACCAGTGAAAGTGCCCAGATCTTGATCGGGGGGATAATGGGGTGCAATAGGGATTTGGAAATTGTACAACAAAACATCAATGATGTTAAAAATAAAATGAAGAACATCATTGATGTTTTGGGGAGAGTGTGAAAACGAAAAAACTAGATAGGGTTTTATTTTTGTTTTATTAAAAAAAAAAAGGTGTATTTTGCATAATACCAAATTTGGAAGATGCACAGAGTGTGTAAACATGCGCTATCTCCCATCATGGGGGATCAATGTACATGTTTTGTGTAAAGTGTCTGAGATGAAGGGGTTACAGCCCCAAAGCATGGACATTGATCCCCCATGATGGGAGATAGCACATGTTGACACACTGTGTGCATCTTCCAAATTTGTATTTTTCAGGGGTCACACCCCATGTGATGAAGGCAATATCAGCCCAGTTTGTACATACTCATGTCTGATATTGTCTTCACTTTTCCAAGTTGAACTTTGTAAGTTCCTGTGTTCTGTATTTTACGCTTTGATACATGCCTGTTTACACAAAAAAACAACTCAAAAATAAATATTAGTAAACTGGGTTTTGGATACCCAAAATATCTTGGTTGTGTTGTAAAAACCTTTACTAAACGCACATATGAATGTGCTTGTATTAAAAAGTTTCATTCTCAACCCATGTGTGGCTTCCTTTTTCATTGGGATTACAATGTATTTGTAGTGAAATTTGAGTTTGTGCTGAGAAGGAGTGTGATTTACTAAAGGCAACTTCACTTTGTACTCCAAGTGCAGTTTCAGGTGTACTTTTGCAGTGCACTTGTAGTGCATAGTGGATGTGCCTTTAGTAAAAAGCACCCACAGTGAGGTGTAAATTTGGACAATCATGCCATTTTTCTGCCATGGTGCTGAAAATGAGCATGATTTAGATCAGTAATGCACTACACATTAGTTAACAAAAAGAAGGTGTGTGTGTAGCAGACCAACAACATAATAAGATTATCCGAAGAAGAGACTGTCCCCTCATCTCGCTCTGAACTTGGGTTTGCACTGTTGCTGAAAAAGGCACAACTTGACAAAAAATGGCAAAGTGAGAGGCCACAGTCTGCCATTCCTGTGGTGTTGAAGGACACTGTGTAGTGACACAAGAAAACAAACTAGTAATTTGACAAATCAACATTGCATACAGATTAGACACCCACATTTTTGAAGACAATTAGTATAACATTTTTTAAAATGAGTATTTAAAGCCTAAAGTATAAGGTCCCATTATGAGAGGTAACCCTCTCCACTTGATTGAGAGCTGAATGCGTAAATAATGTGTGATACTTTGTGAAGCCCCTCCTTACTTACACTATTGGCAGCCCACCGGACAGGTAAGAAGTGTCATAATAACAAAATAGAAGGACATTTTGACATTTGCTATTACATAGCAATAAAATGAATATGTTGAAAAAATAAAACTAGCATTTGAAAGTATTGAGGCAGGCCCTTACACGACATGCTTTGGTGAATTTGGCCATAAATGTGATCATGAAAAAAGTATTTAGAGTGTGTATTGGGTTGGGACAAGTCATGAGATAGAAGATTGCTATCAGCTGAGGTAAAAGTTGGGGAGAGGGGGGTTACTAATGAGTTTGGCACAACTCCAAAAAACAAGAAAAAGGTCACTTTGCATGAATTGAAGCACACACATCACATTTGTAGAGATTTTAGGGGGTGTTTAGGGAAAAGCAATACTATGGAGCTGCCAAAAGACATTGTCAAGTGACTAGACTCTAGTTTTAGGGGCCAAGAAGAGCATGGTGAGGAAGTTAGTGAGGCAAATCTGCATGAGGACAAAGGGGCAGAGTATATGAATTAGAGCATATTGCAATGATGGTAATTAGGGAATGAGGAAAGAAATGCAAGACACTAGCAATCATGAAATACATAGAATGTGATGTTTACGGTTAAAAATTATCATAATATAGTCCTTCAGCAGGAGCTGAATGATGGCAGAACAGGTCTCTGGAATAATGATCCCCAGAGCCTGGGGGGAGATGCCTGTAGAGAACTTGAGGTCCTGAAGGTTCGTCTACGTCCTCATCGTACAGTTTGTGCTGTGCAGGGGTTCTTACTTTGACTTTGACACAAGCCCTTTGGCTTGTGTCAAAGTCAAAGTAAGAACCCCGCCACAGCACAAGCTGTACGATGAGGACGTAGACGAAACATGTTTGGAAAACGGTTAGGTGGTCAGAACAGAACACCAGAAAGCAACGCTAAACAGCAAGGCCTGAAAGGACGACCTGAATAGCAGAAGCAAGCAGACACTAAAAAATGCCTTTGAAAGCGTACTATACCAAGATAGAGTCCACAATGAGAAGCAAATACTTAATGACTGCACGCACTGATTATCAGATACGCAAAGACAAGCAGAAACTGAAGAGCAGTAGCGATCTGAATCACTAATCTAAAAAGCGCGAATCGTCTTTCACCAAACTTCTACTAAAACATGAGATCAGCAGAAGGAGCACAAAGGGTGCCGGACGTGGTGCTGAACTTCCTTTTTCTAGTCCCGCCGTACACGGCTTACGTCACCGCATTCTTGGCAACCGCAAAATCAGACAACTTGGCCCGACCGTGTGTATGCAACAGTTTCGGGCACAATCCATCGGACTCAATCCGACGGGCAAAATCCGACGGATTTGGTTGCCGAAATCTCCGACCGTGTGTACGTGGGCTAAGAGACACTTACCATGATGAACAATATTTATACATGGAAGAGGATTTTGATGACTGATCGCTCACCCTATAATTACAACCAACAGAATCCCAATATTGACAATCAGGTTTTTCCCCAGGGATACTCAGGGGAGAAAGGAGGGCCAGACCAAAAGATAAGCTCCCGAGGGGGGAGGCGACTTCAGATAAAAAAAAAAAAAAGGAGAGTGTAATTAACCAAGGAGTATTTAATCTTAGTAATAAGGAACTTAATGAACAAGAGCAATCAGTCCTAAATAGAGGTCCTAGGTTTGCCCCTCCTAAAAAGTTGGACAAATTTGGTACCTTTAAATACATAAATATATCCACAAATTAAACATCCAACATTATCTAATTTCAAATCCAACTGGGACATGTTCACATGGCATTTCATCAAGAATGGTACATTCCGGTCTATCCAACCCTTCAGGTCCTACGGCTCTGGCAGTCACTGTGTTTAGGGATTTAGTTCTCAAAGATTTAGACTCACTACCTTTAAAGAAAACTTTCGGTCAAATAACAATTAATATTGGATTAAAATCCTTATGTGAAAGGAAGGACCTAGTTATTTGCCCCACTGATAAGAGGGGTGGGATTGTAGTCTATGACAAAGAGGACTATCAGAAAGATGATCAAAATCTTGAGCGATCTAGATACCTATAGAGAATTGGATAAAAATCCCACCTCTCTATATAAAGGGATTTAAATGTCATTATTGAGAGAGCTTTTAATAAACATATATTCAATAGAAAAGAAAAAGCATTTTTGGTGCCACCTTGCCCCTAGAATGCCAACCATGTATTTATTAAAAGTCCACAAAGAATTACATCTACCAGGCTGCCCTATAGTAAGTAGAATTTACTCCATTACCTCACGTATGGGGCAGTACATTGAATTTTATTTGCAACCCGTCCTATCTTAAAGACACTATTAGAAAATTATTATTCAAGATTATATAATGGCCTCCCCCTACACCTGCATACCTCATAATTTAGGTATCGAGGCTGTGAGATATTTTTGGGCTCAAGGTGATTCACTATCCTGACGCCAACATAAATATATTATAGAACTTTTGAATTTCGCTACCAGGCATAACTATTTCTGGTTTGACGGCAAATATTATTTACAACAGAAAGGTGTGGCAATGGGGGCTAAATTTGTCCCAAGTGGGAGGAGGATGTCGTTTATGCTTCAAAGAGCTCAAATTTGGTCCTTTGGTCCAGATATATAGACAACATCCTCATTATACCGTGTCCCAGCTCAGCTCAGTGTGCCCACACAATATATACAGTTACCCAGCATGCCATCAGAGCTTGTCTCTCTGGGATCGGCCATGGCTGTATCAGAATTTATGCTGCCATCTGCATAGCTTCAGACCTATTATCCAGAAACCTCTCAAGTTTTCTAGATACAGGAAGAAACTCTAGGCCAGACTGGAAGCAGCTGTAAACATTGAGCAGACCTTACTATTAGATTATAGCTTCACTGGATCCAGTGAGCAGGATATGTTTTTGGCCTACCCAATAAATGCAGCCACACAGACTACAGTGTGGGTACCTATCAAAAACACAACTAATAATAACTTATCTAATCCTAGCACCTACCTAGGAGGGTGCTACATTCTCCCCCTGATAAAAGCAGCCATGTCCTCACTGGCCTGAACACAACTCCTACAAAATAAGAGGAAGGTTAACAAATGAACAGGGCCATGTGGCAATATGTACAAATAAGTTACTAGTGAAAAAATAGACTCTCTGTATAAGATATACACTATATTACCAAAAGTATTGGGATGCCTGCCTTTACACGCACATGATCTTTAATAGCATCCCAGTCTTAGTCCGTAGGGTTCAATATTGAGTTGGCCCACCCTTTGCAGCTATAACAGCTTCAATGCTTCTGGGAAGGCTGTCCACAAAGGTTTAGGAGTGTGTCTATGGGAATGTTTGACCATTCTTCCATAAGTGCATTTGTGAGGTCAGGCACTGTTGTTGGATGAGAAGGCCTGGCTCACACTCTCCATTCTAATTCATCCCAAAGGTGTTCTATCGGTTTGAGGTCAGGACTCTGTGCAGGCCATTCAAGTTCCTCCACCCCAAACTGTCTCATCCATGTCTTTATGGACCTTGCTTTGTGCACTGGTGTGCAGTCATGTCGGAGCAGGAAGGGACCATCCCCAAACTGTTCCCTCAGCGTTGGGACCATGAAATTGTTCAAAATGTCTTGGTATGTTGACAACTTAAGAGTTCCCTTCACTGGAACTAAGGGGCCAAGTCCAACCCCTGAAAAACAACCCCACGCCATAGTCCCCCCTCCAGCAAATGATTTGGACCAGTGCACAAAGCAAGGTCCATAATGACATGAATGAGTTTGGGGTGGAGTAATTGACTGCCCTGCACAAAGTCCTGACTTCAACCCAATAGAGCACCTTTGGGATGAATTAGAGCAGATACTGCGAGCCAGGCCTTCTCCTTCGCATCAGTGCCTGACCTCACAAATACACTTCTGGAAGAATGGTCAAACATTCCCATAGACACACTCCTAAACCTTGTGGACAACCTTCCCAGAAGAGTTGAAGCTGTTATAGCTGCAAAAGAGTGGGACAACTCGATATTCAGCCCTATGGACTAAGACTGGGATGCCAATAAAGTTAATGTGCGTACAACGGCAGGCGTCCCATTACTTTAGTAATATAGTGTATGTACAATATACATGTGAAAAGGCACCCCCGTCCCAAAAAATAAAAAATAAATGGTGGGGCATCCAAAATATACACAATTCCTAACCAGTTCCTGCTGCTAACTATATATACACATATACATAGCAACAAATGAAATACTGTGGTCAATTTTGGCAATCTTCACCTGGAAGAAAACAGAATTAACACAGGCAAAAAAAAAATAAGGCACATTTAGCAAAGGTAAGCATTGAAATTACATTCCCTTGAGAACCAAACTAAGCAAATATCTGCAATCTACTTGTTTTCCTTAAAAGTGCCCCCTAGTGGCTTAAGAGTCCATTGCTCCCCCACAGGGCATAAAAGTATTTAGCAAATTAACACTGTGAACGTAGAGTGAATTTTGCAACAATCATTCTGGAAAGGAAAGCACATGCAGACATCCTAACTACCTTGCAACTACCTAGGTATCTGCGGAACATGAATTATACTGAGTACAAAGTGGCAATAACACAAAAGTCCCCAAAGAATTCTTCAGGATCTAGGCACTGCTATTCAAAGTCCATGAACCTCAAACATGAAAAAAATTACTAGGGAATCCTTTCCTGTTTGGCAGGAACCAATCAGGTTGCCCCCTATGTTGGGCAACAGTTCAGTTCTTGTATTTAACAAATCTTTGCAAAATGTCCCTTTTTTTCAAGTGAATCTTCAAGTCTCCATTACCCCAGCACAACATGTGTGAACATGGGCCAAAGCACCCTCCTTGTATACAGTAAAGAAAGGGATTTATAGCAAGGGGTTCACCCCTTTCTGGTTGTAGTCCCGGATAACTTGCTTGGAGAGTCCTCATTAACCACTTAAGCCCGGACCATTTGGCTGCCTAAAGACCAGAGAACTTTTTACAATTTGGCACTGCGCTGATTTAACTGGTAATTGCGCAGTCATGCAATTTTGTACCCAAACAAAATTTGCATCCAAATAAATCTTTTTTTTTTTTGATGGTATCTGATTGCCTCTGCGATTTTTATTTTTTGCGATATAAACGGAAAAAGTCCAAAAATGTTGAAAAAACAATAAAAAAACATTTTACTTTTTCTTATAAGAAAAATCCAATAAACTCAATTCTAGTCATACATTTAGGCAAAAATGTATTCAGCCTCAGGTCTTTGGCACAAAAAATGTCAATAAGCGTATATTTATTGATTTGCGCAAAATTTATAGCGTCCACAACTAGGGTGCATTTTCTGGAATTTACACGGCTTTTAGTTTATGACTGCCTATCTAATTTTTGAGGTGCTAAAATGTCAGGGCAGTACAATCCCCCCCCCCATGACCACATTTTGGAAAGTAGACACCCCAAGGAAATTGCTGAGAGGCATGTTGATATTTAATTTTTTTGTACCAAGTGATTGAATGACAAAAAAAAACAAAAAAACTAAAAAATTTTTTTTACAAAAAGTTGTCAGTAAATGATATATTGCTCACACATGTCATGGTTATATGTGGAATTGCACCCCAAAATATATTTAGCTGCTTCTCCTGAGTACGGGGATACAACATCTGTGGGACTTTTTAGGAGCCTAGCCGTGTATGGGACCCCAAAAACCAAGCACCGCCTTCAGGATTTCTAAGGGCGTAAATTTTTGATTTCACTCCTCACTACCTATCACAGTTTTGAAGGCCATAAAATGCCAAGATGGCACAACCCCCCCCCCCCCCCCCAAATGACCCCATTTTGGAAAGTAGACACCCAAAGCTATTTGCTGAGAGGCATGGTGAGTATTTTGCAGCTCTCATTTGTTTTTGAAAACGAAGAAAAAAAAGAAAAACATTTTTTTTATTTTTTTTCAGTTTTCAAAACTTTGTGCCCAAAAGCGAGATATGCAAAAAATGACAACCATTTTTGTTTTTTTATCTTATAAATTTTACCTTTTTTTATACACTTTTATTTGTAACTGTAACAGTTCAGTTCCAGGTTCAGGTCTCTCAAAATGCGATGGCATCTTTGGAGACCCTGTGAAAGTGTGTCCTAGTCTGTGCAGTGCTGTACCTTACGCTAAAACTCCACTAGTGTATGGACAGGAGGAACAATAATAGCGGGTGTCAAGCCTATATCTGCACTTGCTACAGACACAACATCTTCTTTGGGGAGCTTGTTGGGTAGGGGTACTAGGGAGGATGTACAAAAAATGCCTCTCATGCAGCCGGCTTACTGCATTTGGATTGGGAAGGTAAGGTGAAAACAGAAGGGCTCTGACGATCTCTGCCTGGAATTTAAGGAATGATCCAGTCCGTCTTGAAGCTCTGTATAGCACATTAGCATTCAATAAAGCCAATTGAATTAAAGAACTGTATACAGACACTTTTTGCACCAGTTTCTGGCCTTACGGGCAACTAGGTATGGTGCCAACAACTGGTCGTTGAGGTCCACCACTCCCAAATTGGTTATATTTGTGGACACAGAGGGGTTTCTCCACAACACCATTCACCGTAGGAATTTGGACCATCGTGTCTGCACGAAGGGAGGAGAGAATGAAAACATTCTTATTAACCCTCCACTTCACCGCAAACACGTTACTACACTTTAAGCAGGCTCTCTCCCCCAGCTTAAGAAGGGAATCTACAAGCCTCTGGGGTAAGCCCCAGTGATTAGATCGCATGGTGCCACATGCACCAATTTGAGATCAAACAAGTTACTAAAAAGTGGCACGCTCGTGTAATAATTGTCCACATACAAATGGTACCCCTTTCCGAATAAGGGTGACTCCAAGTCCAACACAATCTTGCCAGTGCTCCCTATGTAATCTGGACAGCTCGGCGGCTCTATGTGACTATTACTTCCCTCGTAAACCATAAAACTATATGTATAGCATGTGCCCCTGTCACAGAGCTTATACATCTTGACCCCATATCTGGCACGCTTGCTGGGAAGATACTGTTTGAAAGACAAGTGGCCAGAAAACTTAATCAGGGATTCATCAATGCAGACAACTTGATGGGGAGTAAACAAGGCTGCAAAACGTTTGTTGAAGTGGTTTACGAGGGGCCGAATTTTGTACAGCCGATCGTATCCAGGGTTTCCACGAGGACGACAGTTCATTGTTGATGAAGTGCATGAACCGCAAGATCTGCTCATATCGTGCCCTGGCCATGGAGGCAGAGAACACGGGCAAATGGTAAATTGGATCAGTGAACCAATATGACCGCAACATACTCATTTTAACTATGCCCATGTCGAGGGATAGGCCCAGAAAGGTCTTAAATTTGGAAACTGTAATTGGTTTATAATCTCTGGCAAGGGAGGACTGGGTTAGCGGCGATGAATTGACCAGCATACAAATTACTTTGGTCTACAATAGATCTATAGAGATCTTCCGTGAAAAACAGTGAATAAAAATCAAGTGACGTAAAATCAACTGTTTCCACCTGAATTCCGGGTTGGCCAGTGAATGGGGGAAGTACGGGTTCTGCAGAAGTGGTGGGCTCCCATTTAGCATTGGCAAATTCTGCAGGAAGGGCACTATGGGCACGATGTCTGTCTGTCTTCTTGGTGGCAGCAGGACACTACTTGTGCTCGCCACCTCGCCAGCTTGAACTGCTCAACAGCAAAAGAAGATTGGTGTCTGATACGGCTGAACTTGGCAAGGACCAGAATTCTATCGTCAGAGCTATCTGTTATGGAGCTGCTGTGGTCTACAGGAACGTATTCTGAGCCTGAATCTGACAGATGAGTGCCTCTTCACTAGTGTACCTTCGATTTGCCATTTTGGGCTCTAAATTTACTGGTACAGTAGTGAGACTCACAGGTAAAAAAGCTCCTAGGCTGTCAGCAACTGTATCAGACGCTACCGAAAAAACTGTTAGCCATCGCAGGGATCAGACCTGACTCTGCGAACGCTGAAGTTATGTGTTTAGTAAGGGACAGTGATCGATCAATACTGCCCTTGGGTGGGCTGGGCTGGGTGGAGGAGCAAAATGCAGAGGCTAGCAGGTATCTGGGCTGATCCTGCTAACACTGCATTTTTGGGAACCCTAAACTGCTGGGGACGTTAGTATAGATCTGATCAGATCAGATATTGATCCGTTCAGAGACTATACCACTAAGGGAGGTGTATGCTGCATGCGTGGGTGTTAGCGGTACTGGCACTAATCTGATGCTGCCTGGGGCGACACAGACCCTAACTGACCCTAAAACCAAACTGATATCACCCGCTGTGCGATCAGGGGGGTAAACCTTTATTGGGTAATAAACGGCTGGTATAAAAAACCAAACCAACTAACCAGCGTCACCCATAACACTTATATGGTAATCACTGGTGACAGGGTTAACTAGGGGGCAATCAGTGGGTTAAAACAGTTATTATTAGGTAGTATATGGGGGTACCTGATGCTATAAAAAGCTGACGGTGAACCTAAATAACTAACAGGCTAACTAGCGTCACCCGTGACACCAATATGGCGATCAGAAAAATTATCGATTAGTGACACTGGTGATGGGGGGTGAAAGGGTTTACATGGGGGGCTACCAAGGGGTTAAACCTTTATTAGGAGGGGTTAGGGGTACCCTAGACCTAAAGGGGCCTACCGCTAATTGCCCTAACACTTATAACAGTCCTTGAAGCAGACCCCTTGAAACAGCCTTCCAAATTTTGCAAGGATAGAAGGGGAAGTTGCTTTTTTCTTTTTAGGGATTAGGGGGTTGCCCCCTGGTAAAGGCCTAAAACTGGCAACAACAATACATTAACAGGAGTCCTTCCTCCACAAAGTAACTTCTTCACATGGCACCCAAGGTGGCAGTCTCTTGAACAATAACAACTTCAGCAACTGAATAGGCTCCCCTTGAAGGTGCAGATAGAAATCACAGTTTAGTTTTTTTCACTCAGCAATATAAATCTGGATCTGGAAGCTGGATCTTTCTCCCATCTAGACCCCAGATGTGCTAACATGCTATATTAATAAATTAGAAAAACACCCACAAGTAACAAAATCAAAAGCCAAAATCACCAGCACACTGATACAGTGACATAGCTCACAGATATAACTTCATAAGGTTCATATAGATTAAGTGACTCTTTGGGAATATTCACATGTAATGCTCGAACATCCAATCACCAGTAGATCTCCAAAGTGTGACACCACCACCTTAAAGTGGAGGGCCACCCTGAAAACAATTTTTTTTTAAAAATTACAAAAAAATCAAAAAAAAAAAAAATGAAAAAAATTTTTTTTTTACTTACCAGAAATGCCTGTTGCTAGGCACATAATCCTAATCTTCCTCTTCCTCCTCCGCGGAGATCTTCTGTCTTCTCTCTTTGTCGCGGTGTCTTCTGGGTAATGGGTCGCGCTGTGTTCTGGGAACTGTGTGTTCCAGAACACAGCGCGTCCCATTCAGAAAGCGCTGCGGGACTCGCGCATGCGCAGTAGCTGCGGGACTCGCGCATGCGCAGTAGGAAACGGGCAGTGAAGCCATAAGTCTCCACTGCCTGTTTCCCTTAGAGGGAATGGCCGGCGCCGGGACCCGAGAGCCGAGGGACGGGTCGGCCTCAGGCGGCCGACATCGCGGGCGCCCTGGACAGGTAAGTGTGTTTATTAAGTCAGCAGCTGCAGTGTTTGCAGCTGCTGACTTTTTTTTTTTAAACGGCCCTCCTCTTTAATATGGATGTAGGCATACCAAAAACTGTGGACCCTCTAACAAAAGAGAGGTCAGATGCGCATATGGCCAAATACCCTGGCTGAGGTAATCACAGGACCCCCACACCGCTCTGGATAAAAGTGTAGGCTGTACTCCATATCCCGATAATACTCCACAGGGACCGCAATCAACATGACAAAATAAGCGGTACCCCCACCAATCATTGGGCACCACAACTCTTGAAGAGAACAGAGAATCCTCTTCACCCAACATACTTCCCAAAGCGTCAGACTTCTGTTTTCTTCTGCTGGCTCTTACATCACGTATCACTAACTTCCGGTACGTGTAGTGTTAGAGGAAGCAATTGATTAGTAATTTTCCCATAGACATACTCCTAAACCTAGTGGACAGCCTTTCCAGAAGAGTCAAAGCTGTTATAGCTGCAAAGGGTGGGCCAACTCAATATTGAACCCTACGGACTAAAACTGGGATCCCATTAAAGTTCATGTGCGTGTAAAGGCGGGGTCCCAATACTTTTGGTAATATAGTGTATACATAGACAAGCAGGTGAAATCAAACTTCACAAATTAAACAGGTGTACTATCAGATTAAATTATGGCATAGATGGTATAGAGAAACAAGCTTTAAAATATATAGATATCTCTATGGTCAAGGACGACATATTCCGGGTGTATATAATCTGGACATCTCATGAGATAAACAGTAGTTATTTTTAGTTGGTCATGTTAGACTCAATTGTGTTGTAATATTACCATAGCATGCTTTGACATCTCCTTTCAACAGTCAATTTGCAAGCTGGAAGACATAGAGAAACATGGAAAGGAATGGGTCACGTGACTCATCAAATACTATTTTAAAAACTGTGTTGCATTCCTGTAGAGGAATTTATCTAACTCATCATTCATGGGGAAACTACTTCAAAGGATGTAAGTGATAACGAAGGCACTCTTGAATAAGCACCAGTTCACTAATTGGTTATAGATGGCCATGGTCTAATTAAGAGAAAAATTTTGGTGCAATGCATATTTTTTTTCTGGCAGCACCCAGTTCTTTTTTCTCATATAGGCTGTCTGTTTTTATATATTCTCCCACCCCAGCCAGGGTAGATGCCCATCCACTTCTTTGGTGGTCAGTGGGGGGAGAAGGTTCCCTTATTTTGATGGTCATTGTAGAAGACACTGCTCCCATAAATTGGTGGCCGGTGGGAAAAGGAGGGTCCTCCTTACCTTGGTGGTCAGTGTGAGAGAAGGGCTGCTTTACATTGGTGGGCACTGGGCAAGAAGACCATTGGTATCAGTGGTAACCTACTTGTGGTGAAGGAGAATTGACTCTGGTATTGCAGTTGGCTCTGCCAAGTGACATTTTGCCAGAACAGGCTCTGTAAGGCATCAGATCCATCTACACTCAAAGTAGCGCTTGTAGGCTGGCTGTTAGGGCCTACAGGGGTAGCTGCTGTGTGGTTACTAGTGACATCCTCCATGTTCCCCATTAACTTGTTGGATGCCAAGTATTGGGTCTTATGTGAGGCCCACCCCGCATGGGTAGACACCCACAGGGTGCCTTTACTTTGTGTCATTTTCTCGATACCTTGCGATAAAGCTGAAGCTGCCGCGGGAGACTACTCAATCTTAAGATGGGCCTCTACCCCTCAGAGATGAACATACACCATGTACTCTGCAATGCAACTGTTCTCCAGCTAACTCTCGGTTCCCTGTGACAATGCACACCTTCACATTAACAATGAGGCAATGTCCACAACCACCTATCTAGCATTGTCCACTACTACTTCCAAGCGGCGGAATGGGCCCTGCTGTGCACTCTGTGTGGGCTCCTAACGTGCACTCAACTTGACCAGGGCCAGCTCTACCACTAGGCGATGTAGGCAGCTGCCTAGGGTGCACTACCACCTATGGCTCAGCCATGGCCTCTGTCTCAGTGAAGCTCCAGGCGTGTGTGAGCTTACCCCTGTTCAGTGCCGGGCCAATGACCCGCTGAGTGTCTGCTGTCACATCTCACACAGGAATATCTCACAGCACCTTTGCTCCAGCACGTGCCTCTGGTGCAGCGCTGTGTGTCTGTGAGTGCAGCGGAGGGGTGGGGCTGGGTGGAGATAAGAGCATTGAGAAAGGTGCAGCATCTGTTAGCTAACCTTCCGACAGGGGGGACACCATAGAGCGGCTGGAGGACACCAGTGGCGAGGACACCTAAGCAATACTGACCACCCAGCGCAAAGTGTGTCAGGTAGGTGGGCCAGTGTGTGGGTCAGTGTATGTTTTAGGTAGGTAGGTCAGTATGTGTCAGGTAGGTAGGTGAGCCAGTGTATATGTCAGGTAGGTAGGTGAACCAGTGTATAGGTCAGGTAGGTCAGCGGAGGGGTGGGGCTGGGTGGAGATAAGAGCATTGAGAAAGGTGCAGCATCTGTTAGCTAACCTTCCGACAGGGGGGACACCATAGAGCGGCTGGAGGACACCAGTGGCGAGGACACCTAAGCAATACTGACCACCCAGCGCAAAGTGTGTCAGGTAGGTGGGCCAGTGTGTGGGTCAGTGTATGTTTTAGGTAGGTAGGTCAGTATGTGTCAGGTAGGTAGGTGAGCCAGTGTATATGTCAGGTAGGTAGGTGAACCAGTGTATAGGTCAGGTAGGTCACATGTTACATGGGCAGGGCAAAGGAGGGGAGTCAGGGGAGTAGCCAAGGGGGTGCCAAAATGAGGTTTCGCCTAGGGTGTCAAAAAATTCTTGCACCAGCCCTGAACTTGACATTTGAACCTTCTGTACCCCTATACAGGATGGGGAACCTCTACGGTGAAATCCGCTCCCATTGCTATGGGAGACAAACCCCTGGCAGAAGGAGTGCTGACAGCATCTCCCTCGCTGCTAGAGGCCGTGCCACCTACAACAAGTATACGATATCGACAGGCTGCTTGTTACACTTCTATTACTCTTGGCAACTACTTATGTCTTCACGTTACTTCATTCTACGCTGATGTCTTCATACCAAAATGTGTTAAAGACCCACGTGTTAACTGTATGTGTGCATACCTCTATAACAACTTCAGACCAGCCAAGGACAAAGTTTTGAACGCTTTACTTAAAGGTGCAAATGTAGACATTTTACAGTCCAACATGATGCTTCCCTAATTCTAACTATAGCTACAGGCTAATGAGCTGTTCTGGTATACCTGTGAAAGTGCATTCCAGTGTCCATAGTCCTTTACAGGCTCTCTCACGCAAGTGTAGATCTTTTGGAGGTATAATCCAGTGCTGGTATCGTCAAGGCGAACCCCAAGTTAAATGTCTCTGCTGTGGGCCACGACGAGTGTCTTCCTCCTACTCCTATGGGGCTCTTCTTCTGTATCCGTCCCCTACGGGTCTCACAACCCAGGGCTGTACTATGCATGCAAAGCATCTCCTGTGGAACCACTGACAATGCCCTGAACTTCCACAGGGGACTCCCTCAGACCAGACCACTGTCTTGATATATACAGTATATCACACAAGCAAGTAGCCCAGACCTAGGCAGGAAAACAAGCCAAAAAAAAAAAACATCAGGAGAGCGGGTAAAGCATTAACTTTAACCTTCCCAGCTTGGGACAGCACCCACTAACTTCCAACCTGCTTACACGCTAGTCAAGGTACTATAATTCAGGCTGGGCAGATAAGGAGAGCAGCATTTTTGGTTGACTTTGTTACTCACCCCTTTCTTCTCCACCCTGGGTTCCATAGCAGTTGCATGGATTACTATTGAAGTAGATCAAGCTCTGAAGCCTGTTTACAGGCAAGTGTCTTCATTTGTCACCCATCACCAAATCATAACCTATCTCAGCTATGAGCTACTGTATGTCTTTGAAAATGGGCCTGTATCTCATCCTCCTCAGGCTTTGTACTCACAAGGAGGTAACATGGTCCCTGCCTTTGCCAGATCTCCCCAGTGTTTACACATTGACAATAAAGAACGTCTGTTATTTTATATATGGTTGTTTTAATTGAATTACTATGGACATTAGTTGCATTCCATTACTTCTGACAAATGTTATTTTTAAAATGGACCACAATAAGGGGAATTAACTTTAAAATGAAAATCATCTATTCAAATAAAAATGAATATGAAGCTTACATATTCTGCTGTCTTGGTTCAATAATCGGGGACATACTAAATCATTTAATGTGAAAATGGCTTAATGTAGCTTAATGTGAATAACTTTTGGTGTGATTAACCAAATGAGCTAAAAACTTTCAGAATATGTTGGCATGTTGGCATGGGTAGAGTCTTCTATTGTCTAAAGTTTGGGGGAAATTGGTTAACATTTTCTTTTTTGTACATTAAGCCCCATTAAGCTCCCTAAAAAAACAAGCTTAATATCCCTAGTTTGCCTTGTGGAACACGAACATGCATAAAGCGTATAGGGTAGGTTTCGAAAGGGAAAACTTTAGGCTGTGCAAAGTTTCAGGGCAATTGATTGAGGTTATACGCTTTATTACACATTAAGCTAAATTAAGTCATTTTCACATTAAATGTTTTAGTATGTCCCCAATAATCAGAAACCCTGAGTCAAGGCTTACTGCAATGCATTATATGATTCATGGTAAAAACAGCAATTCAACAAGGAGCATTTATTTTGTCTTTCTATCCCATTTTTAGAGCAAACCATCACTGGTCTCCTAAGTATGAAGCATGTAAACTGTACTGCAGCATTGTAGCTTTACTAAAGATAAGAAATTGTACATGTGCTTGGAATATGTAATATAATTTGTTGGAGTATACCAATGTAGCACCCTCTAACTAGGTACTAGTAGTTGCTAGTGTACTAGTGTACATACAGTAGTTGCAGTGTAGGAAAACTTGGGTTGAATCTGGGTCAGGGATGAGTGACTGAGGGAGGCTGGGTGACTCAGCAAGCAGCACCTCTGGTAACTCCCCCAGCTCTCTGGAACCTTGGAGAAGCTTCTGGAAATAGAGGGTGGAGTTTAGGAGGAGCTGCATGGAGTATTGATGAGGGCCCCAGCCAATCCCCAGCAAAATGGGCTGGCAGGGGGCAGGCACCTCAAAAATACTCATAGGTCATGCCAGCAGGGGCAGTCGGGTGGAAGATGGAGGAGGAGTGCTGAGGAGGCTTTCGGTGGCCCTTGAGGTTGACCCTTAGGCCTGGGGCTCAGGTACTGGAGGGGACCCTCTACAACACACAGAGGAAAGGCTTCTACAGCTGAAATGCGTTAGCATGTTGCATATATGTTTTACCATGTAGCGAAGAAAGATTTATACTTATTAGATGATACAGGTAGTTGGCTAAAACAAACTATCTTTCCTGTTGTTTGAGTGTGGACACACTTTAGCCAGAGCACCTCCCCGGCCACAAGAAGCTGTGCTTAGTGGCTGACCGATGGTAGCACATTTATTAACATTTGTAGCATGTTTTTAGATGGTATATCAGATGTTGTATTGTCTTGCGTTTTTTATTTGTTTGTTTTTTTAAATAAATGTCTACGTCATTAAATATAAATTGTAATGTGAAAAGTTGGTTGTGTTTATGTTTGCCTCAGAGATTTTTTCTTTTATTTGGTAGCCCTGTAAACAGTAACTCTGTAGTAAAAGGTTTGTTGTCTAATCCATATGCTTCCACTACTTAATGACCGGAAGTGGCATAGATACCCGCGGGTGGCTCGGCTATTTATGCCCAGAAGTGGGAGCAAAATACCAGTATTAGACAGGTATCTGCTCCCTCCCCCTTCCCCCCTGAAAGGTGCCAAATGTGACACCGGAGGGGAGGAGGAGTCCAAAAAGTGGAAGTTCCATTTTGGGTGGAACTCAGCTTTAAAACCAGAGTTTAGTGCCAATTACGGTTGTTATTGATAGGTTCACTCTTTATACAATAGATAAGCCCCACATTCCACCAGCCTTTGAGAACAATTTCATCTTATTCTACAGTCACAACAATGGATGGACCATCATTTTGTCCTTCAAATTGTGCTTCCATATTTAGCAGGCACAGGTATATAGCTCCACTGTCTTTCTGGAGTTCCTCTCTAAAGTGGTATTAAACCCAAAACCAAAAATGTAATATATCACAGCTTACCAATCCTTAGCTGTGATGCCTGCATTTGTTTTTTTATAGGCTTTCCCCCCTCTGTTTTGATCTTGTGATCTGCCCAGTAACACACCTCTTGTATTACAGTGCCCCCACTTTGGATGAAGGAGCACAGCGGGGTAGACATATGCAATTAGTTTCGGGACAAATCTAAATTCAGACAAATTTTGGGTTATTCAGAGATTCAGATAACATTTTGTAGCAATTTTGTTTAGCCGTTTTCTAACGAATTCCAAACTTCCAAAAATGATCGACCGATTCGAATTGTGTGTGAAGAATAGCTGGTTGTTAAAGAGCAGGCTGGGAACCCCGCCGCCACATCCTTAACAACTGATAAGTCATCAGCTGTTAGCGGGCTTCCCCACTGAAAGCTGAAATGTAAACAAAAGAATGCTGGCAATCGAAAATTCAGGAAAAAAAACAGCGTGGGAGTACCCCCCCTTCCACAACAGGCTCTTCCATATGGGGTCCCCTCTAAATTCCATACCAGACCCTTATCCGAACATGCAGCATGGCAGACCAGGAACAGGAGGGAGGGAAGGAGCGAACGCCCCCTTCTACACTATACCAGGCTCTGCCCCACCAAAGCACCATGTCCCCATGATGGGGACAAGGACCTCTTCCCCACAACCCTGGCAGGTGGTTGTATGGGTCTGCAGGCAGGGGGCTTATCAGAATCTGGAAACCCTCTTTAACAAGGGGGTCCTCAGGAGCTAGCCCCCCCCCCATGTGAATGAGTAGGGGTACATAGTACCCTTATTCAATTACCAAAAAGTGCTCAAAGGCTTCATGAAAATACATAATAAAAACACAATACTAATCACCAGTTATTTAGAAAAAAAATAATTCAGACCCAAGCGGAAAAAATAAATTGTATGAGTGTTATTCCTGAATGACAGATAAACATAGGGGTGGGGTGGATCATCTAACTCCTCTCTTAGCTCAAGTGGTATTAAGATGACTACTACTATTTTCATTGGTTTGGGGAATGTTTAAAGGCTAATAAGAGGTGTTACTACAACATTAAAGTTCTATGAATTCCTTCACTAGATATTAAATCTCTTCTGTCTTTTTGATGCTGATTATTTTCTGCACTGACACTGAAATCCACAGACGCCGATGTGTGCATAATAACAATTTGTGCCCTGGGGGGACTGACGTGATATGTGCTCGTCAACAGCTTGTATTGTCCTAAATCTGGATAATCCAACTGGGGGAATTAAACCCATCTCCATACATGCCCAGTAATGACAGGATGTTTTTGCTTGGTCACAGCAAATGTACTAAAACAGGGCTGAAACGATGAGCACTCCTAGAAATGTCACATATAGGGGAGGCTGAAAATCAAGCACCTTCATTCTTTTATAAAGTGAGTAATAGGGAAGTCAGTCAAAACCTTTCAAGGGAGTTTATCTTGCATTTTAAATAGGCATAGGATAGGACACACAGGGGACAGACTGAGGGGGGGACACACAGGAGACAGACTGAGGGGGGGTCACACAGGGGACAGACTGAGGGGGGGGACACACAGGGGAAAGACTGAGGGGGGACACACACAGGGGACAGACTGAGGGGGGGGACACACAGGGGACCGACTGAGGGGGGGACACGCACACACAGGGGACAGACTGGGGGGGCACACACAGGGGAGAGACTGAGGGGGGGGGGACACACAGGGGACAGACTGAGGGGGGGGACACACAGGGGACAGACTGAGGGGGGACACACACAGGGGACAGACTGAGAGGGGGACACACAGGGGACAGACTGAGGGGGGGGACACACAGCGGACAGACTGAGGGGGGACACACAGGGGACAGACTGAGGGGAGGACACAAAGGGGACAGACTGAGGGGGGGACACACAGGGGACAGACTGAGGGGGGACACACAGGGGACATACTGAGGGGGGGACACACAGGGGACAGACTGAGGGGGGGCACGCACACACAGGGGACAGACTGGGGGGGCACACACAGGGGATAGACTGAGGGGGGACACACAGAGGACAGACTGAGTGGGGGACACACAGGGGACAGACTGAGAGGGGGGACACACAGGGGACAGACTGAGGGGGGACACACAGGGGACAGACTGAGGGGACACACACACAGGGGACAGACTGAGGGGGGCACACACACACAGGGGACAGACTGAGGGGGACACACACACACAGGGGACAGACTGAGGGGGGACACACACACAGGGGACAGACTGAGGGGACACACACACAGGGGACAGACTGAGGGGACACACACACAAACACAGGGGACAGACTGAGGGGGGGGGGACAGGGGACAGTCTGAGAGGGGGACACACAGGGGACAGACTGAGGGGGGGACACACAGGGGACAGACTGAAGGGGGCGACACAGGGGACAGACTAAAAGGGGCGACACAGGGGACAGACTGAAGGGGGGTGACACAGGGGACAGACTGAAGGGGGGCGACACAGGGGACAGACTGAAGGGGGGCGACACAGGGGACAGACTTAGGAGGGGTGACACAGGGGACAGACTGGGGGGGGCACTCAGGAGCCAGACAGAGAGACATACTGGGACAAAACTGAGAGGGACAAATGAGGGCCAAACTGAGGGGGGCATACAGAGACCAAACTGAGAGACATACTGGGACATACCTGAGAGGGATATATGAGGGCCAAACTGATGGGGGGCATACAGAGTCCAGACTGTGAGGAACACATTGTAACCAGTCTGAGGGGGACATGTGGGTGAAATTGAGAGGGACACAAAGGGACCAAACTGAAAGGGAGACCTTGGGGCCAAACAGAAGGGAACACATGGGGCCAAATCAAAGGGGAGACAAGGTGGCCAAACTAAAGAGACTCAAGGGGGGTTAGCCCTTGTACACACGGTCGGAGAATCTGTCGGAATGAGTCTTATCGGACCGTGTCGTCAGATAATCCGACTGTGTGTGGTATGCATCGGACTGATTCCGTCCGAATCTCCGTCCGACCCAATTTTCCAACATGTTGGAAATATTTCCCGACCAACTGGGCCGGACGGACCTAATCCGATCATGAGTAGAGCATTTTCATCGGACCAAGTGCCACGCATGCTCAGATCAAATTCCTACATCAAAGCTATTGGCTACTAGCCTGAATGTAGTCCCATCGTAACGAAATTACGTCATCACGTTCTGAAAGATCGGATTTTTCGCCAACTTGGCCCGACCGTGTGTATGCAACAGTTTCGGACACAATCCGTCGGACTAAATCCGACGGGCAAAATCCGACGGATTTGGTTGGCAAAATCTCCGACCGTGTGTACGTGGGCTAAGAGTAACACATGAGAGGCACATACAGAAGCACTTACAGTTGGGCAGGAGGACATTGAGGTATGCAGTAATACCATAGGGTTAAATTCTGCAACACACAGCTGACTACAACTGGTCTAACATTGTAGTATAAAAATACATCAAGAGCACAACAAAGTCCTTTTTTTTCTCTGCTACACTGTATGTATGTATAAAGATAATATAGAATGCAACAGGCCTGCTATCATTGCCAAACAAATGCTACAAGTAGTAACCTTGTGCTGGTATGTACATATATTAAGATATAGTTTATGGATAGTATATATTTTCATGTTTGTTAGCCACTTGCCGACCACCCTATAGCAGTTTTACTGCTACAGGGTGGCCACTCTGCGCAGGATCACGTATATATACGCTATCCCGCACTTCCAGGAAGGGGGGGCACAAAATGCGTTACGCCGACGGTGCACTCCTGCTGTGAATATACACAGCAGGAGCCGATTGGCGGGTACCACAAACTCAATGTCTGCCGGCATCCGATGACCATCCTGCAGAGGCAGAACGGCAGTCTTCCTATGTAAACAAGGCAGATTGCTGTTCTGACAGGAGGGAAGGTGTTGATCTTGTGTCTCTGCAAAGCAGGGACTAGGATCTATGCCTTCCCCTAGTAAAAACGCCTCCCCCACAGTAATAAAACACAGGCTAGGCACACATTTAACCCTTTGATTGCCCCTGTTAATCCCTTCCCAGCCAGTGTCATTAATACAGTGACAGTGCATATTTTTAGCACTGATCACTGTTTTAGTGTTACTGGTTCCTAAAATAGTGTCAAAAGTGTCAGTTGATGTCCGATTGTCCGCCCCAATATCACAATCCTGCTATAAGTCACTGATCACCGCTAGTAATAAAGAAATAAATATATCCCATAGTTAGTAGATGCTATAACTTTTGCGCAAACCAATCAATATAGGCTTATTGGGATTTTTTACCAAAAGATGTTGCAGAAAAGATATTGGCCTAAATTGATGAAGAAATTAGATTTTTTTAAATGTTTTTTATTGGATGTGTTTTTTAGCAGAAAGATAGTTAAAATGTTTTTTTTTTTTCAAAATTGGCAGCCTTTTCTTTGTTTATAGCTCAAAAAATAAAAATAAAATGCAGAGATGATTAAATACCACCAAAATTGTATACTCACCTTTCTGTCATTTTCCTTTACTGGTGCTTCTTCATGGCAGCATACAATGGATTGTGGTTCAAACCCCACAACCTGATAGGACTGGTTAACTATAAATCAAAGACAGAGCCGGCTCCCAGCATTCTCTGTAACTCTCACCATTTGGGTGGGAATCTGTATGCTGCCATGAAGATGCACCAGGAAAGGAAAATTACGGAAAGGTGAGTATACAATTTTCCATTTTCCTGGTGCATCATGGCATATATAGGAACTATCTCGGCATACGGGAGGGTGCAAGAATTTTTTTGTAATCAGTAACGCAAGTATGCCCCATGAATTTTCCAGATTTTACTGTCGTGAGCCGGGTTCACTTATTAAATGTAATGAAGGTGTCCTGGGAGGACCATATTGCTGACTTGCAAATAGCCTCAGAAGACTCAGCACTGAGCTGTCCACAGAAATATGGTCTTCAGGGTTAGACTGCAATGTGTAGCCAATTCTGTTGGATAGAAATGAGGCCTTGATAGAGATGAGGACTATAAGCAAGTCCCACAAATGGTTTCCTGGCAGGTCTATAACTTCATGTAAGCCTTTTAAGAATTGCATCACTAAAGACTCCTTAAACCCTTGTAAGTGCAGACAAGGCTAAACTTTGAACTTTAAACATATTTGAACCAAGGCCCCTGTTTAGCCCCAGTTGTAAGAACTGTAGAACCTTGGCTGGTTTAGGTGATAAAGGACTCCAGACTTTTGCTGTGTGAGATCTTCATAATTTTCCCATATTCTTTGGTAAGTCTTTTTCATGAAGATCTCTCTGGCTTGACACAAGGTAGGTACTACCTGCACTGAGTACCCTTGACTTGGTAGCCTCCGCCTCTCAACTTCCATGCCATCAAAAGTAGTCTCTTGGAGCTGGATAGCAAAACTGTCCATGAGGGAGCAAATCCGTCATTGCTGGAAGAGGCAGTGGTGACTCAATGCTTAAGTATAGAAGAGATAGACATTAGAGTCTCCTAAGCCAAAATGGTATATTTGAAATTATTGATACAGAAAGTTCCACTGACAGCCTAAGAATTCTACCCTTCCGCTGCTGTCTAGGCACAGTGCAAGTCTTGCTCCTCTTCTAGAAGGAGTGGATGACAGAAGTGCTTTGAACACTACTCAGTTCAAGAGCATTCAATACTATGCCTCATAAGCTGAACATCCCATGACCTCGAACAGCGCGCTCTTTGAAATGCTTCCCCCAACCTTTCTAGCTGGGGTCTGATGTGATAATGTTCCATCTGAAAACAATCGGTCAGTTATGAAGAACCAAACATACTCCGGCACTGTTCTGCTGGAAGAGACTTCACTCCCAAAGCACCTTTGGCTTTCTCTATCAGAGGATGGATATTCCCTCGTGGAAGTTCTACTGAATTTTTGTTTCCGTCATTATTGCAGACAGCAAGACCTTTGTGAATGCCCTGGGGAAGATGTATAGACTGAAGGGGAGGCAATGAAACTGGTAGAGGAATTGATGAATTGGGACAAGTAGGTGTCTGATAAACCAACAGAGCATCCAGTCTCCCAGATTTATCAATAATATAAATGATTGGAGGTTTTCTATCTTGCACGACTCCAACTTCCTGTGCTTGTTGAGTTTTTTCTTTTTTTTCAACTTTAGCATTGGGCACAGATTACCAGCTTTAGATTTTTTTTTTTATTCGCAGAGGTGAACGAATCCTCCTCTCCTTTGAGCAACTGGAACCTTCACGATTGCTTGTTTTTTTTATTTAATCCGGCTACAAACTGGACCAGAATTGTTGACTTTTCCATCAACTCTGGTAGCCTGGCTGACTGTAAGAGATTGAAAGGTGGACTTCCCACCTATCACTGGTATATGATCGTTATGCTGATTGAATTATGTCCCTGGATGGGTGGACGTTTGTCATGTTATATATTTTCAATAAAAATGATTATACCAGAAAGATGGTCATCCCCCACCAATGTCAAGCCAATATAGCTGATCCTGTATAGTTTCCATACAGGTGTGTGTGCAAAGCTTCACACAGGCACCCCCTGGATGAGTGCACCCTTAACCACTTCAGCCCCGGAAGAATTTACCCCCTTCCTGACCAGAGAACTTTTTGCAATTCGGCACTGCGTCGCTTTAACTGACAATTGCGTGGTCATGCGACATGGCTCCCAAACAAAATTGGCGTCCTTTTTTTCCCAATAGAGTTTTCTTTTTGTGGTATTTGATTGCCTCTGCGGTTTTTATTTTCTGCACTATAAACAAATAAAGAATGACAATTTTGAAAAAACTAATTTTTTACTTTTTGCTATAATAAATATCCCCCGAAAATATATAGAAAAACTATTTTTTTCCTCAGTTTGGGCCCATACATATTCTTCTACATATTTTTGGTAAAAAAAATCACAATAAGTCATTATTGATTGGTTTGCGCAAAAGTTATAGCATTTACAAAATAGGGGATAGTTTTATGGCATTTTTATTGATAATTATTTTTTTTAAATGGCGGAGATCAGCAATTTTTATCATGACTGGGACATTATGGCGGGCACATCTGACATTTTTGACACATTTTTGGGACCATTGTCATTTATACAGCAATCAGTGCTATACAAATGCACCGATTTCTGTGTAAATGACACTGGCGGTGAAGGGGTTAACCACTAGGTGGCAGTGTAGGGGTTAAGTGTGTCCTAGGGGCGTGTGGCTAACTGTGGGGGTCGTGGCTGTGTGTGACACGTCACTGATCTCTGCTCCAATCACAGGGAGCAGAGATCAGTGTCACTGTTGCTAGGCAGAACAGGGAGATGCTTGTTTACTTTAGCATCTCCCCGTTCTTCCTCTCCGTGAGGCGATCGCGGATATCCCCGCAGTGATCGAGTCGGCTTCCCCCGCTGCCTCTTAAAGGGCAATGTACAGGTATGTGATTCTGCCTGTACGTGCCCTTCTGCCGACATATCAGTTGGGAAGTAGTTATAAAGGACTTCCGCTGTTCTCCCAAGACAGGTGTCTTTGATTTTTACAGCTTCAATAATGAAGATTGGGTATTTCTCCAGTTGCTTTACTAATCTTTTTCCAGGGCCTTAGGATTTTGCCTCCTTATACCTGCTTAGGGGTCGCCACCTGTATGCTGGACCTTTCTGAATTTTTTTTTTTTTTTTTTTGTCAGATGATATTCTCCCTGACCTACTAGTGGTCACCCTTGAGATGGCTGTATCCTGTCTACTCCCAAGTAGCTTGGATCCGTTGTCTGGTATCTTACACCAGTTTTATTTTCTTGTTTCTTTTAAGGCAGGATCCGCCAACCATGGCTTCAAGCATAATGTCCTCCTTGCCGTGGCCACAGGGAACGCCGCTCTTGAAAAAATCAATTGACATCTACTGACACATCCACCACAGAGTCTGCCACCAATTTCAGCTCTTACAAAGCTGTTACCACCTTGTCTCTTCACTTCTTCCAGAAGGGCTTCTTTAAAGGGTCACTCCACTTTTTTCTTTTTTGCAATCTGCAGGGCTGTAATTTTCTTTAAAACAAAATGCAATATGACTATCTGGAGGTGTTCTGTACACAGAATGTGTAGAGAACACCCTCCTGAAACATAATTTCCTGCTTGTATGACTGGTTCACTGATTTTCCCAGAAGTCTGCACCAAGATCAGATTTTTGGCATCCACTGCAACAAAAATGTCATTTTAGTTAGGATATTCACAATAGGAAATCACGTCTAAAGGGATGCAGACCCTGACACTTTCCTCAGAGTTCTGCAGATGCAGGAGCTGGTTGGTAATTATGAAACCACTCCCATTAGACTCACTTAGCACACTGGCTGGTTATTGCTCGTTTACCAGCACCTGCAGATGCTACAGTATGTAGGAGCACTTCAGCTCTAGATCTAATTTTCGGAACTAGAGCCTCCTTGAATTTAACAGCAAGGTGATATGTCTTGCCAGCTACATTAATGATGCAAGCACCATCAGAGGAGACTGTAGCAGGTTGACCTTTAGCTTTTTCAGGGTATACAGCTTTGACAGCCTGTTTATGCGGGCATTTTTCTGGCCCTTTCCATTCTTCCTGGATTAACTCCTCCAGTTGTTCAGTGAATGTATTTTAGTACTGTAGCGCCGGCTCCTGAAGAGCACGCGCTATGTGTTTTTGAAATTTAACGTTACACCTAAACTGCAGTTTGGTTTGGGTATAATTATTCCAAATTTTGACCTCAGCATCAGTCTGACTGGACTATAGGATGTTCGGCCTGGCCATAGGGGGCACTGTCACTTCTGGCAGGCATGGAAACAGTCTGGTTGGGTGCTTTAAGTATACTTTCTCTCTGAGTCAGCCCAGTGGGAGTATCACTCTTGCTGTGCTTTCTGGGAGAGGGTACTTAAGATGCGGATATCACGTGTTTCGGGGTTCCGGTCCAGAAGTATGTTCTGACTCCATGGTCCTGGTCCTCCTGACCAGCCCCCAGGAAGCCTATGGCCTGGGGTGAGGATCCACCCGACTTTATGTCTCGGGGCTGGCTATCCCGAGGCAAGGAAACTAAAGCAAGGATTCGGAGGTGGTCCGGTGCCGTCTCAGGTTGTGGAGAGACCCAGCAACTTCGTAGTTATCCAAGGGAGGACTCTTCAGAAGAAGGCCACGCAAAGATTGGCTTCTTAGCAAGAGCCTGGTAAAGCTGAAGGACCTACACAAATCCAATCTCGTGCGGTATCGCCGGACCGGCTGCAAGATACTGGTACCACATGAGTGTTCTACAAGTTTTCTGGTTTCCTATTCATGTTCTACAACAAAGTCTGTGGCAGAGATTATTTCTATTCATGTTCTACAACAAAGTCCGTGGCAGAGACTTATTCCTACATGTTCTACAACAAAGTCTGTGGCAGAGACTTGTTCCTGACTCAAGCACCCTGTTGCCTGCTAGGCCTGGTGAGAGAAAGACTATCCAACTAGGGGGAAGATCCAGCTGGGAATGGCTATTCTCTGGATTTTATTCAAAGTAAGAAAGTTCTTATATACTGACTTTGACACTAATGCCGCGTACACACGGTCGGAATTCCGGCCAGAAAAAGACCGATGAGAGATTTTCATCAGAAAATGCGACCGTGTGTATGCTCCATTGGAATTTAGCTATCCGAATTTCCGCCAGCCAAAAATTTATAGCATGTTCTCAATTTTCCAGACGGAAAAACTTTCTATCGGTAATTCCGATCGCGTGTATGCAATTCCGACATGCCAAAAATCACGCATGCTCAGATTCAACTACAAGACAGAAGCTATTGGCTACTGACTATTGAACTTCCTTTTTCTAGTCACGTCGTATGTGTTGTACGTCACCGTGTTATAAATGATCGGAATTTGATGTGACCGTGTGTAGACAAGACAGCTTGAGCCGAATTCCATCGGGAAAACCATCAGAGCTTTTTCCGACAAGAATTCCGATTGTGTGTACGCGGCATAAGAGTACCTGGACTTTTCACTTAACCCTCTGATCCTATAGTGAGAGACTGTTAACTACATTTTTGCAAATAAAAATCCCTTTAAGCGGATCTGCCGTCAGTCTCTATAGTTTCTGGGCCATCTACCATGGGAAACCCTTAGACGCAAATCGAGGTGAAGAAGGTAACGGTAAGCCCATTAAAACCAGCCACTCCTTCTACTTTCCAGACATCCTCTTTGTCATTTGTTGTTTCCTCCAAGCAGACTTGACATACTAGCTTGTCAAGCAATGACTTTCCACCACAAATGCAGCAACCATTAGGGCTGGTAACCTGTGGTGTTCAGGGCCGGATTAACATAGGGGCTATTGGAGCTGCAGCTCCAGGCCCCTTTCTCAAGATAGGCCCATTTGCCCAAAAAAAAAAAAAAAAAAAAGATCGACTTCGAGGATTGTAGCTCGGCGATCAGGAGTCACAGAGACCCCATATTTGGTGGGTATGTAGCTAAAGACCCACCCCAGCACTGGTTAAAATATGGGGCTGCTGTCATATATGGTTCCAGAGATACAGGTCTCCTTGCGCAGCCTGTCAGAAGCTACATACAGAGCGGCAGTATAAATACAAGCTGGAACACTCTGCAGCAGACTGAGAGGATGACCTCACAGTGCTTATAATAATTATTTGTATATTACTTATGATAATTAACCCCTTGGCAACCAGGCCCATTCTGAGACTTCTCTCCTACATGTAAAAATCATCATTTTTTTATGCTAGAAAATTACTCAGAACCCTCGAGCATTATATATTGTTTTAGCAGACACCCTATGGAATAAAATGGTGGTATTTGCAACTTTTTATGTTGGAAAGAAACTGTTTTATTCATTAAAAAAAACACTAAAGTTATCACGATTTTTTGTTGTGTATTAAGCGATGCTTTACATTTTTTTACAGGTTACATGTTTAGAGTTACAGAGGAGGTCTAGTGCTAGAATTATTGCTCTCGCTCTAATGATCTTGGCGTATGTAACCTGTGTGTATCTGGCTCTGATACTAACCAGTGCCTACCCAGGGACTGACTAGTATCTCTCCCCAGCCTGTCCCCACACACCCTCTCACCTGCTTCCCTGTGAATGGGGCAATCACTCCCGCAGTGTTATTGTGTTCTGCCAGTGAATACAATGATTAGTGTTGCTAACTATAGCTGGCAGCACTGATTGTTTTGGGGAAAACCTGACAGGCTGGTTGCACTCAAGTCGGTTAATAGGTTGACTTGTGTAAAACCAGCTAGCCCATACATAGATCGACTATGGCTGGTCTCTGCTTAATTGGTGTAATTTCAATCCATGTCTGGCCCACTTAACCACTACGCAAGTCCCTAAACATCCTTCCACAAACCTTTACATTTTTCCTTCCCAGATTACTTCATCCTCCTCTCCTATATATAGTGCACACTGTCATACTCTCCACACTTCTCTCCTATACATAGTGCCCACTGTCATACTCTCCACACTTCTCTCCTATACATAATGCCCACTGTCATACTCTCCACACTTCTCTCCTGTACATACTGCTCACTGTCATACCCTCCACACTTCTCTCCTATACATAACGCCCGCTGTCATATCCTACACTCTCCTCACCTGTACATAGTGCCCGCTGTCATACACTTCTCTCCTGTACATAGTGTCCACTGTCGTACCCTTCACACTCCTCTCCTATACAGTGCCCACCGACATACCCTCCATACTCCTCTCCTATACATAGTGCCCACCGCCATACCCTCCATACTCCTCTCCTATACATAGTGCCCACCGCTATACCCTCCATACTCCTCTCCTGTACATACTACTCACTGTCATACCCTCCACACTCCTCTCCTATACATAGTGCCCACTGTCATACCTCCAACACTTCTCTCCTATACATAGTGCCCATTGCCATACCTCCAACACTTCTCTCCTATACATAGTGCCCACTGTCATACCCTCCACACTCCTCTCCTGTACATACTACTCACTATCATACCCTCCATACTCCTCTCATATACATAGTGCCCACTGTCATACCTCCAACACTTCTCTCCTATACATAGTGCCCACTGCCATACCTCCAACACTTCTCGCCTATACATAGTGCCCACTGTCATACCCTCCACACTCCTCTCCTGTACATACTACTCACTATCATACCCTCCATACTCCTCTCATATACATAGTGCCCACTGTCATACCTCCAACACTTCTCTCCTATACATAGTGCCCACTGTCATACCCTCCACTCCTGTACATACTACTAACTTTCATACCCTCCATACTCCTCTCCTATACATAGTGCCCACCATCATACCCTCCCTCCACACTCCTCTCCTGTAATTACTGCTTACTGTCCTACTCTCCTGTACATAGTGCCCACTGTCATACCCTCCACACTCTTCTCTTATACATAGTGCCCAATTTCATACCCTCTACACTCCTCTGCTGTGCATACTGCCCACTGTCTTACCCTTCACACTCCTCTCCTGTACATAGTGCCTTCTGCCATACCCTCTGCACTCCTCTCATGTACATAGGGCCCACTGTTAGACCCTCCACATTCCTCTCCCTCACCTGCACATACTTTCCACTTTTATACCATCCACACTCCTCCCCTATGCCTCTTACCCACAAAAACTGTTCTTTAAAATTATATGTTAAAATGATATGTTAAAATTATATGTGCCTCAATGTTACCAGCTCTAGAATAGGCACTTTTGTCAGTTCAACTAAAGGAAATCTCACAGTCTTCATATTTGTTCTGCCCCATTATTAGTACTTATTTTATTTTGTAATTACTATTGTGATGTATAGAGGAACACGGGGGATGTCAGCTACTCTAAATATAGCACTTGTAAAAAAAGCGTCCCTAAAATATATTTGAAATGTTGACAACCATGTACTTAGGCACTGCCCAAGGGCCACAGGGTCAGTAGGGGCCCCATGAGAGGCTCCGGTGATAGTAAAGCGGTAGTAAACTTTTCTAACATTACTACTTTTTAGAGGCCCTTGGGGAGATTATGCAATAATGTACAAGTGTGCCCAGCATATTAGCACTTTAGGGTACACTTAAATTGTCAGATTGAGCCCTCCAGTGCTGTGCTGTGATCAGTCTGGCGGGGCCCGGGCACTTCCATCTTCACCCGGTCTTCCTTCTGGGTTCTGTGCCTTCCGTTATTTGCCTTGGCCAGGCTGCGTTGATGTCATTCCCTCTTTCTCCCATTCCCCCCTTTCTCTCTCATCCTCCCTCCCTTACCCCTCACACCTCTTTCATCCCCTTTCTCTCTCTCTCTTCCTCCCTCTCTCTCTTTAATTTAATTTGTTATAACAAAAATTTTTTTCATTTTTATTTATTTATTGTTTATAAAAGGCCCCATCAAAATCCTCAGCACCAGGCCCACGATGTTCTTAATCTGGCCCTGGTGGTGTTTGTAAATGGGGAGCAATAATAACGAGAAGTGAGATGATGACATTGATCAATGTTGCCTGAATCTCTGTGCCTGAATGGTGACTGTTCTGGCTCTTAGAAGGCTCCCTCCATCTTGAGGTCCTTGCAGGGCTGTATCCTGCTTGTTTCAGGGAGATTTGACATACTAACTTGACAGGCAATGACTTTCCAGCACAAATGCAGCGACTATTAGGGCTGGTAACCTAACCTGTTATGTTTTGCTAAACGGGGAGAAATTACAATGAGGGGTGAGATGATGACCTTAATCAACATTGCCTGGATAAAAGAGAAAAGATATTCCCGTGCTGCCTAAGATAGCAAGGATACAATCCTAGTTGCAGCAACACCGAATGGGTCAATCCAGAAACCCAATTAATAAAATCAATGTGAGGACATTCGTCTCCTTGTTTTAATAAAACTTAAATTTTTTAACATACTTCACGATTTGGACCTCCATTTTCTCCTTCCCTCCTATACATCACACTGGATCTGGAGCTTCTCCCTATCTTTTCTCATATGTACCGCTGAGGTATTCAAAGGAAAATCCCTACTGGTTGTGGCAGGAATTCAGATCACCTTTGTCATCCTGGTATTTTTTCATGCCGTTACCTTACGGCAGTAAGGTAAGGGACCAATTTACACAGAGGTGTAATTTACACTGAAGATTTTTATCACTAAGTCACTAATTACCTTTTTTGGATTTGAACCAACTGCTATTTGGTATTAGCAGTTACTATCTTAGTTCACCAATATAAGGACATTTTGTATACTACTAAGAACTTTACTTATGAATTATCTATATGTATTACTTTTACAAAATTGTATGTACCCCTGTATTATTGTTTGTAGCACTTGCACTTTATAGTGGCTGCCCCCTGGCACTGTATGATTAAGGATATTTTTTATGCTATATGAATTTAGTCACTATCTAGAGCGCAACATCAAACATTGCCTGGATGTCTGTTCTTAGATGGTGACTTGACCTTTATAAGGCTCCCTCCATATTGTGGTCCTTACAGGACTATAGATATTGTCTATTTTTCTCAATCTTCACTACTTCATAGCGCCCAACTGTCCCTGATTTCGAGGGACTGTCCCTGATTTCGAGGGACTGTCCCTGATTTGGAGCAATGTTTCTCTGTCACTCTTTCCCCCTCATTTGTCCCAAATTTTGGTCTGATCTATATAGTTGTATATAAAATGCACTTTTTATCAATGAAAAAGTGTTTTCCAGCGCTACCCCTTTCATATGATTTCTAAATTGCTGCATTTGTAAATTCCAAAAGCCAATATAAAGGAATAGTAGTAGTGAAAAAAGAACTTATGGGTTTAACAAATCTTGTTTTTTTTTGTAAAATTTTCCTTTAAGGGGGCGTGGTAAGGGGTGTGTCCTATGCCTGCATACTTTTGTTGATAGGTGTCCCTCATTCCTATCTCAAAAAGTTAGGAGGTATGCTACTTACCTAATCCCTGTACCTTAAAAACAATGGGTGATCTGACTGGGCAGCATTCCCCATAGAAACAGAGCAAAGCAGCAGACTGAAATTAAAAACAGCATAACGCAGTGATCCCAGAGCAAACGTTGAGAAGGAGATAGGAAGAGCCCAGGTAAATACCATAAAGAGCCCAATGATCCTAGAGCAGTGATGGCAAACCTTGGCACTCCAGATGTTTCGGAAACTACATTTCCCATGATGCTCAACTACACTGCAGAGTGCATGAGCATCATGGGAATTGTAGTTCCAAAACATCTGGGGTGCCAAGGTTCGCCATCACTGTCCTAGAGCAACACTGAGAAAGAGATAGGAAAAGCCTGGGTGAATGCATAAAAAGGGAAACCATACCTGCAAACAATGACCACATAAGCATCCAGCATGCATGAGTAGAGAGCTCCACCATTTGTTGCCCAAAAATGCCATAAAAACATTCCAAATGGTCACATTTTGCCATTAGTGACGATATCAGTGCCTGAGCATGCTCAGATCGCCATCCTGGAAAAGCTCTAGCCAGGAAACTGGACACAGATTACTTCCTGCCCCTCATGCTCAGAGTGTACTTGCACTGCTGCTGCCATCTTGGAAATGGCATAACGCCCATAAAACAGGACAAAATAAGTAAAATGCATATGGGAAGCTATGGGAAGCGCTGCCACTTATGTCAATGCTTGTTTAAAGCTTTCTTTGACAGGCCTGCACCACCAGAATGGGGCTCCAACCAACTAGCTCATTAGAGGCTGAACCTGGCTGGGGCGACAAACAGTAAGGGTTACCTCGGCACTCCAGTCCTAATCAGATGAGGGGGGAAAAAAACAAAAAAAAGGAGAATGCTGTGAGCCGAGTCTGTCTTTGATTTATAGTTAACCAGTCCTATCAGGTTGTGGGGGCGGAGCCACAACTCATTGTATGCTGCCATGATGAACCAGGAAAGATCTATTTATAGGAAAAAAAGGACATACATTTTATTTGGGTACAGCGTCGCACGACCGCGCAACTGTCAGTTAAAATAATGCAGTGCCGTATCGCAAAAAATGGCCTGGTCGTAAAAGGGGGGTAAATCTTCCAGCTGAAGTAGTTAAAGTAATCATTTTATTTTGGGATTAAGCCTTCTGTATTGCACACTTCTTTAAAATGTGCAACAAATTACCTGTGCAAAATTGGACAGCACTGTTTCCAAAAGATATTGTTAACACAATGGAATGCAACGGGCCTACAACAACAATACAGCTACTGCAGAAAAGACAAGAAAACAACAAACACCTTTTCCCAGTGATATACTGTGCATGTACACATGTTTTACATATATCTTAACCACTTCAGCCCCGGAAAGATTTACCCCCTTCCTGACCAGAGCACTTTTTGCGATTCGGCACTGCGTTGCTTTAACTGACAATTGCACGGTCGTGCAACGTGGCTCCCAAACAAAACTGACGCCCTTTTTTCCCACGAATAGAGCTTTCTTTTGGTGGTATTTGATCACCTCTGCGGTATTTATTTTTTGCGCTATAAACAAAAAAACTGCGACAATTTTGAAAAAAAAATCATTCTTTTTTAGATTTTGCTATAATAATTATCCCTCAAAAATATGTATAAAAAACGTTTTTTTTCCTCAGTTTAGGCTGATATGTATTCTTCTACATATTTTTGGTTAAAAAAAATTGCAAAAAGCGATTATTGATTGATCTGCACAAAAGTTATAGCGTTTACAAAATAGGGGATAGTTTTATGGCATTTTTATTAATATTTTTTTTTTAATTGGTGGCGATCAGCGATTTTTATCATGACTGTGACATTATGGTGGACACTTCGGACATTTTTGAAACATTTTTGGGACCATTGTCATTTATACAGCAATCAGTGCTATACAAATGCACTGATTTCTGTGTAAATGACACTGGCAGTGAAGGGGTTAACCATTAGGTGGCAGTGTAGGGGTTAAGTGTGTCCTGGGGAGTGTTTCTAACTGTGGGGGGGGGGGTGTGGCTGTGTGTGACATGTCACTGATCTCTGCTTCGATCACAGGGAGCAAAGATTAGTGTCACTGTCACTAGGCAGAACGCGGAGATGCTTGTTTACATTAGCATCTCCCCCTTCTTCCTCCCCATGAGGCGATTGCTGGTATCCCCACAGCAATCGAGTCCCGACTCACGGGCTTTGAAGCAGCTGGGGACAGATGCAACATTGGATCGATGCTCCATCCACCTAGGTAAGTATAATAAAAAAAAAAATAATCTCTTTTAAAGGAAAAAAAATCCCCCTCTCCCTCCCAAGTACCTTCTCTCCCAAAGCAAAGATTCCCACTGTACAATATCTCCCTCACTCAAATATCCCCCCAAAAATTAAAACCCACTGTCTCTAAATCGACCCACCAAAGCAAAAATATCTCCCTCAGTCAATACCCTCTTCCCCAGAAAAGATTCCTAATTATGAAGAACATCTCCCTTCATCCAATCAAACTCCCTCCCAGAAGCAAATCCCTGCCATTAACCACCCCCTGTAAACTTCTCTACAAGAAACCCCCCCTTCTCCAAAAGCAAACCCACCCCCCTTTCATTAACCCCCCCACCAAAAGAAACTCCCCAGACTGGAATTCTTACTTCCTCCTTTCTAAAACAGAAAACTGATGCCTCCCCACTTACCAGACCTCAGATTCAGCACGGCACAGAAGTAGGAAACCTTCTGCATCCCCAGTTTCCCTTCGGCTGTGTCATATGATACCTCGAGGAAGAGTCTAGGCGTTCCCTTAACTGTGCACTGTCAATTGCCGGCATCTGAGACCTCACAGTGATTTCATGCTTTTCAGGGGGACGCCTTAATAAACTGAGGGGATGGGGCACAATAGAAGGGGGGCTGGCTGCTGCACTCCAAAACTCTGATTGCTTCTACTGTGCACTAATGCTGAGGCAAAACAGCAGGGACACTGTCTGGGCATTTTGCCAGAATGCTCGGGTGGGGGGGGGGGTGAACACCCCTGAACCCCCCCTTATCTATGCCCCTGATGAGGATGATACTCAAGGAAGTCAGACTACTCCCTGGGTAAGGGGGTATTTAGAGGATTAAGAGGAACTGCAGTCTGCTCACATAATTTTTTAATAAAAACATCTTTGCCATTCTGAAGCTCCCCTCCAACCACTTTGCATATTATTTTATATATATTGTGATTCTGTACTTGCCAAATATGCTGCAGAAATCTCCATCCACTGAGTCTGGCTGCAACCATTTTAACTGTGGGCAACTGAAGCTGCTGCCTGTTCACTTCCTGGATTTACACAGACACACAGAGGTGGTTTGTCAGATTAGGCAACCCGTCAGATTTTGTAACAGAAGTGACGTTCCATCGCTGCCATCTTGCTACACCCCGCACTCCTCCACAGTAAGGATACAGTGAGAAGGCAGCAAGTGAGCATCTTGTTAAAACCTCTGGAGTCTTGCATTTCACAGAAAAGCCTGGAGCTGTACGAATAACAGGAGGTAAGCAGAAGGCTGGCATGACAGTGTTAACAGGGGAACAACTATTGGTGGTTGTTAGGCTATCCGGGATTGGGCAAAGGGGAGTCAGGGGAGGGGCCAGAGTTAATGTTGGGAATGGCCCCTCCTTTTCCTGTAACACAACGTGGGGAGAATTTTCAGGTGCAGTTGTGTGTGTCCCAGGCAGCTAATTCCTTTTGCTTATAATGGTGGATTTTTTAACGGTTGCGATCTGTGGCGGCGGTGCATCCCCCAGGGTGGCTGGTGGAGACTTTGGGGCAGGTACTGGGAACAGCGGCGGAAGGTCCTACTAGGGTGGGGGGTGAGGCAACGAGAGCATGGAGGTCACGGCCTCCGGAGCGGTTTTCGCCCGACCCCGCGCCCAGGTCTCAGCAGCTGGAGCGGAGTTCTGTGTGGGCTCCATCTGGGCCACCAGCAAAGAGGGCAGCCAAAAATACACGGGGCAGGCGGGCCAGCACATCCCCGGGAGGGTGGGCGGCAGTGGCTGGCGGACAGGACAGCATGGCGCGGGGCTCAAGTAGGACTATACAGCGGGAGCAGGCTGGTGTGGGCCCCACCCACTGCAGCAGCTCTGGCAGGACGAGCCAACAACGGGGGAGATCTGACGTTGCGGTGGCCGGGCCTTTTACCCCCATGGCCAGGCCACCCCAGGGGCTGGAAGCCACAGGACGGGATGAGTCTCACCCATTGGAGGACTGCACCAGTCCACGCAAGGCAGCGAGGAAATCGGACAGGTATGCAGCCAGGAAGAGCTGCTGGTCCCTCGGCATCCAGTGCAAGGCCGGCTGGAGGGCTGTCAGAGGAGGAAGAGGATGTTGCTGGTCAGAGATCCGAAGGAGAACTGACAGGGTCCGAGGACGATCTACCCTTGAGTAAAGCTCCAGCGGGGGAGATGAGGAGGTCGGCTGGTGGGTTCGCCCCCGTGCAGCCCGGTAAGCCACGTTTACTTTTACCTACTGTGGGGGAAGTGTTGGACAGTGAGGGGGCAGTACGTGGGGGTAACCCAGCCGGGGGCAGTGGATGGGCAGGTAAGTCCGGGGGAGGCTGCACCAGCGGCAAGCATGGGGCCCAGTCCCAGAGTGGGGGTGGACAACAACATGTTGGGTTTTCTGGCGGGGATTAATGAATTGGTTAGCAGGTTCAAGAAGAATGACAGAGCTCTCGCCAGCCCTACAACGGTCTGGGTTCCACCTACAGGGGGGGCCAGGAGTGACCACGGGGTGGATACAAGTATGACCACAACGGTAGGGGAAACTTCGGTGGGGGTTGGCGTGTTGCCGGCTCCACTCAAGGCCACAGGCGTCAGCGATGCCGCAAACAAGCAAAACATCATCCGTTTGGCGGATTGCGCAAAATGCGAGGTGTAGATTTGTCGCTGGATGCACATCTGAAGCCAGAGGTGCGAGAGAAGATATGGAAGGGGGAATACGTAGAGATATTTTCCCTTCTGCCACTTGAGAAGTTCAACCTGGATAGGGTGAAGCCCGATGATTCCAAAAAAGAAGAGGAAGAAAAGAGGGGTATAGATTGATCCCCAGGACATTTGCTAACTGGCTGCAAGCGTTTGCAATCATGGCCAGTGTCATTGGTGAAAAGAACGCTGAGCATTGTTCAGCTCTTTTTTGCTACATGGATTCAGTCGGAGAGGCGTATAGAGTATATGGGGGCACAGCTTGGCTGAGATACGATGAACAATTTTGGCAACGGAGGGCAGTGCGGCCGTCGTTGAGGTGGGACCATAAGGACATCAGCCTTTGGATGTGGCTCATAACGCCAGCGAGCGCTCCGGGTCAGTTTTTTCAAGGGGGGGGGGGGGGGCGGTGGACCTTCTTCCTCAGGACAACGGGCAGTAAGAAAAAGGGGACGTGTTGGCAGTACAATGAGGGTTCCTGTAGGTTTGGAACCTCTTCCCGGTACAAGCACGAGTGTTCCGGTTGCGAGGGGACTCACCCCCTGTCCAAATGTCTTAAACAAGGTAAAGGACGTGCCGGAGATGCTGCGCACAAGAGGGAGAACGCCGGTGAGAGTGGAAAGGATGCGGTAGTTTTTCGCTAGATACCTGGATAGGACAGCTGTGCGGTTGCTTGAGACAGGTTTTGACGACAGTTTTAGAATTCCAGGTAAGTTGGAGACGGTCCTGCCGGTGTCGCGCAATCTGAAGTCAGCAATGATACATGCGGGCGTAGTTTCAATGAAACTGCGCAAGGAAGTTGAACTTGGGCGTATGGCTGGCCCTTTCCCAGCCGCGCTGATTCCAGATTTGGTGGTCTCCCCATTAGGGGTGGTGCCAAAGAAGGAACCTAACAAATTTAGGCTAATTCACCACCTATCCTTTCCAAAAGGGGGGTCGGTTACCGATGCCATTAGGCCAAAGGATTGTATGGTCAGCTACACTTCATTTGACGCGGCAGTGGGCTGGGTTTGCTGTTATGACCGGGGAGGGACGTGGCGCAGGTGAACTCGGTCATCCACTATCTGGATGATTTCCTCTGCGTGGGTCCACCAGCTTCGAAGATCTGTGGGGTGCTCCTAGCTATGCTGAAACACAAGACGAAGGGGCCTAGGAAAGTGATTACTTTCTTAGGTATTGTCTTAGACTCAGAGGCCATGGAGTGCCGATTGCCAGAGGACAAGCTGGTAGACCTAAAGAAGGTTATAGCAGATATGTTGGGGATGCGTAAAGTGCAGCTCCGGGCCTTACAATCCTTGTTGGGGAAACTCAACTTTGCTTGTCGGATACTGCCGATGGGTAGAGTATTTTGCCGGCGGCTGTCAGCAAGCACGGCCGGGGTGAAGTCGCCCACGCACTTTGTGCGCTTAGTGAGGACTCACAGGGACGACTTGAAAATTTGGCATCGCTTCTTGGAATCCTTTAACGGGAGGGCACTGTGGATGTCAGGCTCGGTCAGCAATTTTGATTTGGAGTTGGTCACAGACGCCGCTGGATCATCAGGTTTTGGAGCCAGCCTTCTTCCAGGGACAGTGGAGTGCGGGCCGGTGGCCGCAGTCCTGGGTTGACGCAGGGTTTACAAAAAAACCTGGTGCTACTGGAATTGTTTCCAGTGGTACTGGCGGTAGAACTGTGGGGCGCTTCTTTCAGGGATCTGAAAGTGTGTTTTCACTTCGACAACATGGTTATAGTGCAGGTGCTTAACCGGCTATCTGCTTCATCTCCGCAGGTTATACAGTTATTGCAACACTTGGTATTGCGCTGCCTGCAGTTAAACTTCTTTATACATGCGGTGCATTTATCTGGTGTGGAAAACGTGATAGCTGATGCATTATCTTGCTTTCAGTGGGACAGGTTCCGGGAGTTGGTGCCGGACACGGAGCAACACCGAGTACCTTGTCCCGGTTGTGGGTGACTGCATTGGAAAGCTCGCAGGATGGATCAGGAGGTCGGTGACAGAGACTACGTTGGCGGCATACGGTAAAGTATGGGAAGAGTGGTTTGCCTTTATTGTGGGAACTGGGGAGGAGCCAGCTGGTCCCGAGGTGAGGCTGTTGCTATTGTATTTTATAGCTAGACTTATGGAAGATAGGGTCTCAGGGTCATCACTGAGTAGAAAGACGGCGGGTTTGGCCTTTTTATTTAAATGGCAAGGGCTTCCAGATTTCACAAAGGATTTCTGGGTGTGCCAGGCTCTCAAAGGGTACAAGAAGACAACGGGGAGTAGAGACAGCAGGCGACCGGTGTCGTTCGGGGTCATAAGGGGCATGATGGAACAGTTGGGAGGGTTATGTTCTTCGACTTACGAGGTGGGGTTGTTTAGGGTGGCCTTCCTATTGGCCTTTTTTGGGGCGTTTAGAATTAGTGAGTTGGTTAGCCCCTCTAAGAAGGTCCAAGGGGATATTCAGCATCGGGATGTAACATGTGAGGAGTCAGTGATGGTGCTCTTGCGCTGGTCCAAGACGGACCAAGGGGGTAGAAGCAAAATGATACAGATATTTGCAGTGGGGGGTTCCCCTTTTTGTCCGGTCACGGCGGTTAAGGGGTTCTTGGAGAGTAGGACGTCGGTTGCGGGGTCCTTTTTAATACACGAGGACTGTGTTCCTCTTTCCAAATTTTAATTTATAATGAATTTGGGAGGTGTTTGAGGAAGTTGGGGTTAGATGACAAGGAATTCTCGTCTTATTCCTTTAGGATAGGGGCAGCAACAGAGGCAGCCAGGCATGATATGGATGCGGATGTAGTTAAGCATATTGGGCGTTGGGAATCCAATAGGTTTAAATTGTACATCCGCCCACAACTGTTGGTTAGTCCTGTTCAGGCGGAGTAGGGGGCACCCAGGTAGGGGGGATATGCATGTCAGGTTTTTGAGTTCATGTTGGCGTGTGTGTTTTATTCTATTCCAGGTACAGGGCCATGTTTGATTTGGATTTTGGGACACTTTTATGTGTGCTGGGGGGCAAAAAGGGCAGACGTAAGGCTGAACGGTCGTCAACTGGGGTTTTCCAGATGGGAAGCCTGCGTTCGATGGCTGGGATTTCCTGGGATGTTGTGGAGCAGGATGGTGATGGAGGTATACCGTTTTGCTAGGCTCGACAGGCCCCCAGATGTGTTAATTTTACATGTGGGGGGTAATGATGTAGGGGTCAGATCTATGTTGGATGTGACTTGCGACATGAAGTTTGACATATCGTGGCTGCATATGGCATTCCCTGAAATGATTATAGTGTGGTCGGACATGGTGGCTAGGACATCATGGAGGATGGCCAGATTTGTGGTTGGGGTGAACAGGGCCAGGCGCAAAATTAACAAAGACATTAGTAAGTTTGTGTTAAAACATGGGGGTTTGGGCATAAGGCACGAGGACCTTAAAGTGGAGTCCTGGAGATATTTAAGGGGGGATGGAGTACATCTTAATGATGTAGGGGTTGACATGTGGACCCTTGGGCTGCAGGACGGTGCGCAGAGAGCATGGCGGGTGTGGAGGGGCTTCCAAGGGTAAGGTGTTTCCCTTGGAAGCTGTGGTTGAGGTTGGTCTTTGCAGGTGAAGGAAATTTTGTGGAAGGATGAGCTCAGAACCTGTTGGTGGGATGGGTTCTGATTATGGTATCCAAGGTAACTGAGGTTATTTGGAGAGGTTCCGCAGCGTCATTTTAGAATACATTATGGTTGATTGAGGACCTGCAAAGACCAAAGCTTGGAAGGACTGATGGCTATTTTTCATAACAGATGTTGTTGGTTATATTTTGTTTATGTTAATTATATATATTTATATTTATAAGTTTGTTAATAAAAAAAGGCTGCTACAGACTTTTTACTCCAAAAGTTGTACGACTATTATTTAACCACTTCCCTACCCGCCCATAGTAATATAACGCCCGCAGATGGGATCTCCCACGTCCCCCCATTTCTGGCCATCTAGGGGACCCGGTGCACATGCCCAGTGGCCGCGATGTCCGCCGGACACCCGCGATTGCCCAGGAACACAGCAGGACCGTGGATCTGTGTATGTAAACACACAGATCCAGGCCCTGTCAGAGGAGTTGAGACTGATGGTGTGTTCCCAGTACAGAGGAACACCGCTCGGTCTCCTCCCCTTGTGAGTCCCCTCCCCCCACAGTTAAAAATAACTCCCAGGGAACATAATTAACCCCTGCAGTGCCCCCTGGTGTTAACCCCTTCCCTGCTAGTCACATGTACACAGTAATCGGTGCTGATCGGTGCTGATCTGAATCAGCGCAGCGAATCCATCCTTCTTCTGTCTCCATGGAGGAGACACTGCAGGGATTCCGGCGGCCTGACGTTTCTTATATACAGAGGGCGGGGCCACCCGTCACCTGACCCCGCCCCCCTCTGATGCAAGGGGAAACCCGGGGTTCCCTGTGACGCATGGGTGACCCCGCACCCCTCTGATGTAACACAGGCAGGTTTCCGTTACATCAGAGGGGGGCGGGGTCACCCATACATCACGGGGAACCCCGGGTTTCCCCTTGCGTCAGAGGGGGCGGGGTCAGGTGACGGGTGGCCCCGCCCTCCGTATATATAAGAAACGTCAGGCCGCTGGAATCCCTGCAGTGTCTCCTCCGTGGAGACAGAAGAAGGATGGATTCGCTGTGCTGATTCAGATCAGCCATCGCTGGAGAGATGATCATCCGTCGCTGGATAACAAGAGTGGATTACCACCGCTGGAATCTTTTTTTTTATTTTTTTTTTATTTTTAATAAAGGAATTTTTCAAAAGTGTGTTTGTCTTATTTAACTATTTTTTACACTTTCTTTGTGAAATGGTAGGGGTACTTTTGTACCCCCTTACCATTTCAAATGGGGGGGGCCGTGATCTGGGTGTCCCCTTGTTAAAGGGGGCTTCCAGATTCTGATAAGTCCCCCGCCCGCAGACCCCCACAACCACCGGCCAGGGTTGTGGGGATGAGGCCCTTGTCCTCATCAACATGGGGACAAGGTGCTTTGAGGGGTCACAGACCCCCAAAGCATCCTCCCAATGTTGAGGGCATGTGGCCTGGTACGGTTCAGGAGGGAGGGGGGCCGCTCTCTCGTCCCCCCCCCTCTTTTCCTGCGGCCTGCCAGGTTGCGTGCTCGGATAAAGGGTCTGGTATGGATTTTTAGGGGCACTCCCACGTCAATTTTTTTTTAAATTTGACGTGGGGTTCCCCTTAATATCCATACCAGACCTGAAGGGTCTGGTTATGGATATTTAGGGGGAACCCCACGTCAAATTTTTTCTTAAATTTGAGGCAGGGTTCCTCTTAATATCCATACCAGACCTGAAGGGCCTGGTAATTGAATTTGGGGGACCCCCACGCTTTTTTTTTTTATATTTATTTTTTTTTCAATGACTTTCAATGAGTGTTCTCTGTATTACGGAGCCGACAATTCATAATAGCTGCGAGTGATTTTAAAGGACTTCTTTTCCTGCATAAATGACACTTTGTGCAGGGACAGTTCTAAGCACCAGACACATGCGCCCCTTCACAGGCATACTATAGACACCGCCCCCCCTACGAAATTTAAAGGAATATTACACTTTTATTGTTTCACTTTAAAGAGGAAGTAAACCCTGATGGGTTTACGTCCTCTTTTTTTCCCTGCAAAGGTAAAGCATAATGGACTACTATGCATCGCATAGTAGCTCATTATGTGTCACTTACCTGACACAGGAGCCAGCGAAGTCGCCGCTGATCCCTGTAGTCCGCCGCGTCCATCTTGCTGGTGGCGTCTCGCAGCTCCGACCAATGACAGCGGCGCAACCGCGATGACGTCACTCCCGCGCATGCGCACGGGAGTCGCGCCTCGCAGCTCCGTTGCTGTCATACGGCGAAGCCGCGATGACGTCACTCCCGCGCATGCGCACGGGAGTCGACAAATTTGGCAAATCCATTCTTGGATTTGCCGCATTTAGTGCGCCTGCGCGCCGCTGTCTACGGCGCATGCGCCGTAGACAGCGGTGCCCATTTTCGGGCAAATATCTCCTAAACCATATAGGTTTAGGAGATATTGCTTGGACCTACAGGTAAGCCTTAATCTAGGCTTACCTATAGGTCCAAGTTGTTTGGAAGGGTTTACTTCCTCTTTAATCATTATTAAAATCACTGCTCCCGAAAAAACTGCAGTATTTAAAACTTTTTTTTGTATTGATCCATGTCCCCTGGGGCAGAACCCGGGTCCCCAAACACTTTTTAGGACAGTAACTTGCAAATTAGTCTTTAAAATTAGCACTTTAGATTTTGAACGTTGGAGTCCCATAGACTTTAATAGGGTTCTAAAGTTCACACGAAGTATGCTATATACTAGCTCCGTCGAATCTTCTTTATACATTCGAAAGACACCATAAGCCTTCAAAGACAGATTCGACCGTAATTCCTGTGGATTTTCAGACGAATGCAATTTTTGAACGAAAAACAAAATAAATAAAAACGAATTTCGGGAGTAACTAAATAAATACATTTTTTGGACGAAAACGAAATTCCAAAACGAAATATTTTACTCTGCACATGTCTATTATTTTTAGCACTAAACTCAGCTTATATAGTGAAATTCTGTATTTTCAAATCCCTCAGACTGTTCTGATGTTGATTTTTTTATAGCAGCGGTGCTCTGTCATATTAGCAAGCCTGTGAGATCAGCAGGCTTGCCGCTGCTTTTAAAATTCAACATCTAAACAGAAACAGTAACAGGGAAAATAACTGTGAAATGCCAGTGGGTGAAACAAGATGTCCACTTTCCGCCTTCTCAATGCATCCTTACTGTGGACGAGTGCGGGGTGTAGCAAGATGGTGGCAACGGAATGTCACTTCAGTTACAAATTCTGACGGGTCGCCTAATCTGATGAAACAGAGGCACACTGCCAGCTCTGCAGCTCTCATTGTCCCTCTTCTGACTCATCCCCCATCCCTTCCTTGCAAACGCTCACGAGAGTGAGAGAGAGAGCTGTGCATGATGTCTTAAGCCTAGGCTAATGATCAGACAAAAAAGAGGAAGTGGGCTGTATAAGGTAGCAAAAAATGTTTTACTATACAAAGTTGAAACAACAAGGGCAGAAGATTTATTAGATGGAAAGCTGAAAAAATGACTGAAGTTCCGCTTTAATATGGACCTAAAATTATTCATATTTTCTACACTACAGTGGTATTAAACTAGCAGTTTTTATGCACTTTAACTTACTGAGTATTTAGTGTCTTTGTCTTTTAATCCTTGCCTGTGTTCCAGTTTTAGTTGGTGCCATGATTGATGCCCCAGATTTCCTGTTTTAGGGTGGCTATTTTCTCTTGCAGCATCCTATGAAGCCCTCTTGCATGCAGGGACTAGATTTATGCCTTACACTGTGTGCATCAGTAGAAACACACAGCCCCAGAGCACTTCCCTGCTCCTCCATACCCCTTTTTCCCCTTCCTAAAAGAGCGATTCAAGACTGAACAGACCACTGTTAAAGTGGTTGTAAAGGTTTTTCACCTTAAAGCTGAGTTCCACCTGAAAAAATAAATAAAAGTCAGCAGCTACAAATACTGCAGCTGCTGACTTTTAATATATGGACACTTACCTGCCCAGGGCGCCCGCAATGTCCTCACCCAAAGCCGATCTGTCCCTGGGTGGAGGCGCTGGCATCTTCAGTAAGGGAATTGTGAAGAGAAGCATTGCTGGTTCACAGACTGGTTCCCTACTGCGCATGCGCGAGTCACGCTGTGTGATTTCACTGGTCCCTGCTGTCTTCTGGGACCTGTGTGTCTCCCAGAAGACAGCGGAGGGAGGGGGGGCTGGACATGGCGTAGATAGTCACGGATAATGCGGCGATCTATACCCGAAAGTGGGAGAAAATACCTGGATTATACAGGTGTAGTGGGGTCTCTTTAAGGACTATAAAACTACTGTTCCCAGAACCCCGCTGGTTCCCAGGATGTTTGGAGTTATGCCCCGGAGACTCATGGGGGAGGGCATATAAGGAGGGGGAGAGGCCCAGTTCGCTTTTTTGGACACCCCCCCCCCTCCTAGCAAGAGGAGGTCTGTGCTGAACTGCTGGAGGCACAAGGCCTGAAGCCTGGGCCTTGTGCTCTTTTCCAAAGAGCCCTCTGCCAGCCTAGCTGCACCTGAGAGACATTTTCTCATCCTTGCTGCAGTACACCAGAAGGATTGAAGACTCGGAGGTCGGTGGATTCCTGTTCCTAGACGAATCGGCGGAGGAAACGGACTTGGACTTGTCCGGGTGGTGAGAGCTGTTTAAAGACAGATACTTTATCTTTATTATTCGTTTGGATTACAAAGTTGTTCTTCAAGTGCACCACCGAAAGATTGCTAGCGAATATTGTTTCACTGGACTTCCATCTAGATCAGTCAGGCCTGACTGCATAGGTAGATAGTGCTGGGTGTTAGTTTACCCATGCGGGGAAGTAGCTGAAAAAGGGCAGCGCTAGAGTTGCATAGCAATACTTTATTATGCTGATTACTCTGTTTATCTTTATTACTGGTTACTGCAGGGACCTGCTTATGTGTTGCAAACCAAATGTTCGATTCATGTTATTCCTTTTATAAAAACAACAAGTAAAGTCAGTTATATATACTTTCAAAGATTGTCTATGAGCTTGAGTTATCCACCCACGCACACACACATATTTAGAGTATAAGCGATTTAATGTGTATTGCTGATACTAACTGTTCCAGAGTGGGTAGAGCAGATTGTCGGGGGGGTTGGCGGAGCTGTGCTCAGGGCCCAAACCAAACTTGCGGCCCTCTTAAGTGAGGGTATCGCTATACGTGGGGGCTCGTAAATCCGGGATTTCTGAGACAGCGGTGAACACGCCAGAGGTACCGACATGGACCCACAGGGAGTCAGAGCGTGGTGTGAAGCGGCTAAGGCCGACCCAAGTCAGTCAGTGGTCATTAGCCTCCCAGGGGAGAAATGGTCGACTGAGACCGTAGAGGAGTTAATGAAGTCAGTGTCCCCAGACCATGAACCATGGGTGATGGAGATAAAATCAGACCCAGACATCTCATATCAGTACGCGCTAGTGGAATACTGGGATGGGATGCCAGAGGCTTGCAAGCACAACTGTGTACGGACACAAGACAACAGATCCTATAGGTTGGCACACGCAACAAAGGAGGAGCCATCGTCAACGGGATCACCGCAGGCTGCGGCCCGTACCTCACCCGAGAGTCTCAGATCAGCACCGGCCACCCTTAGCGCAGAACTGTGTGCTGTCCTGGGGGAGATTGTGGCCCAGTGCAAGAAGGATCCCACAGATTACCCGATGTCGGGGTACAGAAAACTCCGGATGTTTTCAGGGAGGAAACCTGTACCTTCGGAAGAAGAGGGATTTGAAGAGTGGTTAGCAACTCAGGCACTAGAGGAATGGGAAGTTCCAGAGCGCAGAAAGAAGCAGAGGATTGTGGAAAGTCTAAAGGGGCCCGCTCTAGAGGCCGTACGCAACCTGAAGATGAGAAAGACAGACTGTAATGCGCAGGAGTACCTAGATGTATTACAGAATGTGTTTGGTGGGACAGAGAAAATCTCTGAGCTTGCTTATCAGTTAGAGCATTGCTACCAGAAGAAAGGTGAAAAACTATCAGACTACATGGGACGTTTAGATAAAATCCTGCATAGGATGATCCTAAGGAAGGGGATCAGCCCAGGGAAAGTAGATGAGGCCCGTGCTCAACAGGTACTGAGGGGAGCTCAACCCTGGATCCTATTGCATGGACACTGTGTGCCTGACAGGATGGGAAGAATCTGGAGTACACTGACCTCATCCGAATGATCAGAGAGGAAGAGGCCCTACTGGAAGAGAAAAGGGAAGAACATCTCATGAGCCCGTCAAACAACCGGTAGCAATAGTTACACCGGCCATGACTCCCGCTAGAGATAAGGAGGTGGACACTTTGAAGTTACAGATGTCCCAGGTGATGGAGATGTTGACTGCTATGACGGCGAAAGGTCAAGGGGGAGCCGAGAAACCAAGTCCTAGGAAAGAGTTGTTTCCAGATACACCAACACCAAGCCCCACTCGAGACCGAGAAGAGATGCTATGCTACAACTGCGGGGGCAGTGGCCACTTCGCCAGTAGATGTTCCAGTCCCAAGAAGAAGAAGATAGATAACCGCCAGCCGGCGGGAAACTCCAGAGGGCCCCGGTGAGGGAGTCAACCGGGTGCCCATGCCTTTCAGTGAACTCCAAACTGAATAGAAGGAAGAGAAAGAGAGAAAACCAGACCCCTCAGAAGGAATGTCTACAAATAAGAAACAATAACATCCCTCAGCGGGTTTGTACTCCCATTACTGTGGGGAGGGTCAATGCATACCAGGCTCGAAAAAGAATAAGGTCAAAAACCAACTGGATGAAGACGGGTCCCCAGAAGAGGGTGGCCTCAACCCGGCCCTACCCAGAAGAATTGGTCGGCCCGTCCCCCACTGTCTCCATCCAGGTGGAAGGAGTCTACACGAAGGCCCTCCTGGACACTGGAGCTCAAGTGACTTTGTTGTACAGAGACTTCTATGATAGGCACTTGAGCCATTTGCCTATACAGAAGATAGAAGAGCTGGAGATATGGGGCCTGGGAGCTCAGAGTTTCCCCTACGATGGTTACCTGCCCATAAAGCTGACCTTCGATCCATCTGTGGCGGGGAAAACAGAGGTGTTTGACACCCTGGCAGTTGTGTGTCCTAGACCGCCCGGGGCCAGCAAGATGTCCCTCGTCATAGGGACCAATACGGATCTGGTGCGAAGACTTCTGACCCCTCTAGTGAAGACGAGAAACCATCAAGATCCCAATATCCATCCCATGCTGAAGACAGCCTACCAACGGTTGGTCCTAGAGCAGAAGACCCCAGGAGAGGGGATAGGGAAGGTGTGGAGACTTGGGAGAGAAGGAGTGGTGCTGCAGCCCGGAGAGGTAGCCTGCCTCAGGGCCACGGTGAAGCTTACCTGGGAGCAGCCTGGCCCCTTTGTTATGCTGGAATCCGATCCAAGGGAGGACCACTCAGGCCTGGAGGTGATACCGGAAGTGATTCCAATCAAGGTCCTGAAGAAGGCTCGAGGAAGAGTCCCAGTGAGTGTGAGAAACCCTACGGAGAGACCCATAGAGATCCCTGCCAGGATGCTGTTGGGGCAGGTGAGTCCTGCGGCCCCAGTCAGCTGGTCAGAAGTAAAAGGAACGGGTGAAGGAGGAGATGTTTGGGAAAAACTTTCCATGGAGAACCCAGACCTACCTGGAGCCTGGAAGGAGAGAGCCAAGGCCCAGCTGACTAGATGGGAGAGGATTTTCTCAAAGGATGAGTTTGATGTGGGATGTGCCAGGAGTGCCACCCACCGAATCCGCCTCCAAGAAGACAAACCCTTCAGGGAAAGGGTTAGGCGTGTCCCTCTAGCTGATCTGGAGGATCTGAGGGAGCAGCTTGCGGAGTTGAAGAAGACTGGTGTTATTCGGGAGTCTAGAAGTCCCTATGCCTCCCCCATAGTGGTGGTCAGGAAAAATAATGGGTTGTTGAGGCTTTGTATCGACTACAGGACTCTCAACAGGAGGACCATCCCTGACCAGTATACCACACCGAGAATAGAGGATGCCCTACAGAGTTTGTCTGGTGCCAAGTGGTTCAGTGTAATGGACCTCAAGAGTGGGTACTACCAAATCCCCATGCACCAGGAAGACCGAGAGAAGACAGCTTTCATAACCCCAGTGGGATTCTTTGAATTCAACAGAATGCCTCAGGGAGTGTCTGGAGCCCCTGCTACCTTTCAACGCCTCATGGAGAAGACCGTTGGAGACATGAACCTCATAGAAGTCCTTGTGTACTTGGACGATATCATTGTCTTCGGGAAGACTTTGGAAGAACATGAGGCCAGGTTGGAGAAGGTGTTGAGAAGACTCAGCGAAGAGGGACTCAAGCTTTCTCCCGAGAAGTGCCGGTTTTACCAATACTCTGTGAACTATCTGGGACACATAGTGTCTGAAAAGGGAGTGGCTACAGACCCTGAGAAGTTGGAGGCAGTTACCTCTTGGCCAAGACTGACAACAGTCACAGAGCTCAGATCTTTCCTGGGGTTCTGCTCCTATTATAGAAGATTTGTGGATGGGTTTGCCCGGATTGCCAAGCCACTAAACGAATTGCTCAAGACTGAAGGAGAAGAGGATGGCTTGGGACCTAGGAGGGCCGGTGAGTCGGTTCAAGATCAGTGGAACCCAAGGTGTGAAGAGGCTTTCCGAACCTTGAAGAGGAGCCTTACCACGGCCCCAGTCCTGGCCTATGCCGACCCCACCAGACCATATGAGCTACATGTCGATGCCAGTCATGAGGGCCTAGGCGGAGTGCTCTATCAAGAGTATGAAGAGCAGCTGCGATCAGTGGCCTATGTGAGCCGGAGCCTGACTCCCTCGGAGAAGAACTACCCCACTCATAAATTGGAGTTCTTGGCCCTCAAATGGGCAGTAGTAGACAAACTGAAGGACTATCTCTATGGGGCGGAGTTTACCGTAAAGACAGATAACAATCCTCTGACCTACCTCTTCACTACTGCAAAGTTAGATGCAACCGGACACAGATGGTTGGCTGCATTATCCGGATTCAACTTCAGTCTAAAGTACAGACCAGGGGCTGGAAATAGGGATGCAGATGCCCTGTCCCGAAGATCTCATGTCATGGTCAATGACTGGGAAGACTGGACCCAGGTAGCACCGGAAGGAGTGCGAGCACTCTGTCAGGGTGCTGAGTTTCAAGCAAGAGCGGGCTCCAGAGCAGAGGAGATAGGAGTCACCGCAGTGGGAGTCCCTCAACCCTACTGTGGGGTAACTCAACTAGCAGAGGAACTCCTGCCAAAGCTGTCCAGAAAGGAGCTGAGCTATGACCAATTGGAAGACCCCATGGGGAGATTGGTTCTTGAAGCTTTGGAGAACGAGAATCCAGAGGGACTTCGACATCACCCTTCCAAGGAGGCTCGCCTGCTGAGGAAAGAGTTGGATAAGCTACAAGTACATCAGGGAGTGGTCTACCGAAGGGGCCCCTCTGATAACTCAGAAGATAAGTGGCAGTTGTTTCTCCCAGAGAAGCACCGAGAGACGGTACTAATTGCCTTACATGACCAGCATGGCCATCTAGGGGCGGAGAGAACTTTCCAGCTTGTCAGAAGCCAGTTCTATTGGCCCTGTATGAGGGCAGAAGTGGAGGAATATTGCCATTCTTGTGCACGATGCATCCAGAGGAAGACTCTACCCCATCAAGCTGCCTCAATGGGCCACCTACAGAGTCAGGGTCCAATGGATTTGGTGTGCATTGACTTTCTCTGCCTCGAACCCGATTTGAGTGGATTGGGAAATGTTCTGGTGGTAACCGATCATTTCACCCGTTATGCCCAGGCTTTCCCCACCAAAGACCAAAAGGCCTCCACTGTGGCCAAGGTGCTCATGGAAAAATACTTTGTCCACTATGGATTACCACAGAGAATCCACTCAGACCAAGGAAGGGACTTTGAGAGTCGTCTGATCCGGAACCTACTGGACTCATTGGGAGTAGAGAAGACCAGGACTACAACTTATCATCCACAAGGAGATGCCCAACCTGAGAGGTTTAATCGGACCTTACTAAACATGCTTGGAACTCTAGAGACAGAGAAGAAGCAACACTGGAGCCAACACATATCAGCTTTGGTGCACGCTAACAACTGCACCACAAGTGATGTGACGGGTTACTCCCCCTACCGGCTCATGTTTGGGAGAGAAGCAAGATTTCCGGTGGATCTGGCCTTTGGCGTTTCCCTAGACCATGCCTCTGCTACCTCCCACAAGGGATATGTGGACCGACTTAGACACAATTTGAAAGTGGTCCATGAACGAGCTCAGGCGGCCTCGGACCAAAGGGGAGCCCGCAACAAGAGGAACTTCGATCTGAAGGTTCGAGTGCAAGACCTGCAGCCTGGGGACCGTGTACTGCTACGCAATCTGGGGATCCCTGGGAAGCACAAGCTTACTGATAGATGGAGATCGGAGCCCTATGTCATTTGCAGAAAGCTACCTGGATTGCCTGTGTATAAGTTAAAACCAGAGGGGAAAGTGGGGCCCTTGAAGACTTGGCACAGGAATCATTTGCTCCCGCTTACTGAAGCAGTCAGAATACCTCCAGTGAGAAATCCACCTGAATCTGTTTCCATTCTGGATACCCCGGGACCTAGCACTCGGTCTCAGACCTCCCGGGTTAGAGATGGACAAGATTCCCAACAAGGTTAAGGTGGAAGAGGAGAGCTTGAGTGGCTGTGGCCTTCATCAACTCCAGGAAATTCTGCCATAGATCTCCCACCTACTGAGGATACACAGGATGGGACACTGAACCCAGAAGCTACAGAGTTCATTCCATCTAGTGGTGTGCCTGAAGGCTGGGAAGATATCCCTAGCATTTACTCAGAAGAGGAAAGGACCGATGTTCCAGAACCAGTGGTGCTGTCAGAGTGTGTTCCTGAAGTAGAGCCTGTGGCACCAGAGCCTGAATTCCCCAGAGAACAGAGAGCTCGCCGAGTTGTGAGACCCCCCAAGAAGCTAACCTACTCTCAAATGGGGGAGAGCTCTGAGGACTCTGTTGTGACTGCTAGAAGAAGTGCTGAACGCTCTAATCCCTCCACTGACCATTTGGTGGAGGGCAACCCCAGCTCACTCTCTGGCACAGTTAGGCAGGCCACTCATGCCAGTGTGACCTGTGGGACAGGGAATCCCACCTCTGAGTTCTGGTGGAAATTCCCTGTACCAACATCATACCCAGCACTTTCAAAATTGGTACAGGATATGTGTTAAAAGTTTATCTTTGGGGACCAAAGAGTTTAAGTGGGGGGAGTGTGTAGCGGGGTCTCTTTAAGGACTATAAAACTACTGTTCCCAGAACCCCGCTGGTTCCCAGGATGTTTGGAGTTATGCCCCAGAGACTCATGGGGGAGGGCATATAAGGAGGGGGAGAGGCCCAGTTTGCTTTTTTGGACACCCCTCCCCCCTCTCCTAGCAAGAGGAGGTCTGTGCTGAACTGCTGGAGGCACAAGGCCTGAAGCCTGGGCCTTGTGCTCTTTTCCAAAGAGCCCTCTGCCAGCCTAGCTGCACCTGAGAGACATTTTCTCATCCTTGCTGCAGTACACCAGAAGGATTGAAGACTCGGAGGTCGGTGGATTCCTGTTCCTAGACGAATCGGCGGAGGAAACGGACTTGGACTTGTCCGGGTGGTGAGAGCTGTTTAAAGACAGATACTTTATCTTTATTATTCATTTGGATTACAAAGTTGTTCTTCAAGTGCACCACCGAAAGATTGCTAGCGAATATTGTTTCACTGGACTTCCATCTAGATCAGTCAGGCCTGATTGCATAGGTACATAGTGCTGGGTGTTAGTTTACCCATGCGGGGAAGTAGCTGAAAAAGGGCAGCGCTAGAGTTGCATAGCAATACTTTATTATGCTGATTACTCTGTTTATCTTTATTACTGGTTACTGCAGGGACCTGCTTATGTGTTGCAAACCAAATGTTCGATTCATGTTATTCCTTTTATAAAAACAACAAGTAAAGTCAGTTATATATACTTTCAAAGATTGTCTATGAGCTTGAGTTATCCACCCACGCACACACACATATTTAGAGTATAAGCGATTTAATGTGTATTGCTGATACTAACTGTGCCAGAGTGGGTAGAGCAGATTGTCGGGGGGGTTGGCGGAGCTGTGCTCAGGGCCCAAACCAAACTTGCGGCCCTCTTAAGTGAGGGTATCGCTATACAGGTATCTGCTCCCCCCTCCCCCCTTAGAGGTGCCAAATGTGACACCGGAGGGGGGAGGAATCCAAAAAGCGGAAGATCCATTTTTAGGTGGAACTCCGCTTTAATGCATTCTATACATTAAGGTGAAGAACCTTCTGTGCTGCAGCACCCCCCAGATCCCCCCCCCTCACCCTTTTTCTTATCTGAGCCAGATCCGATCCAGCGATGTGTATGAGTGCAGCAGCTCCAGCCACTGTCGCTCTCCTCATTGGACAGATTGATAGCTGTGTCAATCAAATCCTGTGACGCGGAGGGGGGGCAGGGCCTAGCAGCAGCAGGACTTGCGAGTGAGCACAGGTGCATCGAGAGAAAGTGGCTTTCTGTGGGGGCACCCGATGAAGTATAAGGGCCTGGATCGCCGGCAGGGGACCACAGAAGAAGAGGATTGGGGCTGCTCTATGCAAAACCATCGCATAGAGCAGGTAACTATAGGCATTTTTGTCATTTTTAATTTTTTTATTTTACATTTACAAACACTTTAACTAATTTCTGTTAGGAATGGGAGTTCAGGGAAGAAGCACTTGGAGAACAGGAGCCAGCATCATTACAAGTTATAAACCGCAAGTGCTTAGGTAAGAATTTACCACCTCTCTGCAAGATTTTATCTGGACCTCTGATGTAAGAGGGGACTCTGTTGGGGACTGTCATGTTAATGTGAGCTCAAATGTAAGGGGGATTCTGACGTAAGGGGCTCTGCTCTGATGGGGACTCTTATGGGCACCCTGATGTAAGGGGGCTTTAAAGAAGGTTCTGATCAGGTCCCTAATGTTAGGGCTGCTTAGATGTAGATGGGGAGGAACTCTGGTGGAGACCCTGATGTAATGGGTACTCTGATGGGCACCCTGATGTAAGGGGGCCCTAACGGGGACTCTGATAAGGACCCTGATGTTAGGGTTGCTCAGATGTAAAGTGGGCAGGACTCTGATGGGGACCCTGATGTAACAGGTGTACTCTGATGTAAGGGGCTCTGATGGGGACTCTGATCAGGACACTTATGTAAGGGGAATGTAGATGTAAAGGTGGTGGGGCTCTGATGGGGACCCTGATGAAAGGGGTAATTTGATGGAGACCCTGATGAAAGGGATAATTTGATGGGGACCCTGATGAAAGGGGGAATTTAAAGGGGGCCCTGTTGAAAGGGGGGACCCTGATGGGGATTGATATATTAGGGTGGATGTTCGTGTAAGGCTGTGAGGTTCGCACTGGTTTGAACAGACTGCTGTACCTGCGGGAAATGCAAAGAAAAAGTCCCTGACCCTTTTTTAAAACGCAGTCACAGGGAACCGCATGGTGCTGTGGCATTGTATGTTTGTAAAATATACAATGTGTCCTTCCAACTGGAAAGTTTGGAGACCCCTGCTCTAGAGGAAAGATTTGAGCTTGTCCTGGGAAAATGACACAACATACTGAATAAGAGGAAAAGTTACTGCTTGTTTGGTTTGTGGAGGAGACTGGGATTCTCAGAACAAATGAGAACATAAATCTGCTGTCTCTGTGCAGTCTATAGGATGCTAGGGGGGCTCCAGACAGAAATGGCAGTCATAAAGAAACACTGAAGAGAATGGGAACAGTCTCACTTCATTGAGGGGAACTAAATCAGGACTGCTTAGTTAAAGGGGTTTAAAACCTTCGTGTTTTTTCACCTTAATGCATCCTATGCATTAAGGTGAAAAAACAATGTGACGGATCCTATCTCAAACTCTGCTTGAGTGTTTCCCTCAGTATACCGCTTCCTAAGTCCTGGAACACGAGTCCAATGGATCTGGCTATAGGAAGTCCCAAGAACTAGACAACACCAGTCTTGGAGTACATCAGGAATCATCTTTTAGGTGAGATCTTCCACAAATATATACAGCAGGATGACTAAAATCTAACCTAATTAGCATGAGCTAATTATCTAATCATTGACCCAGACTAGTTGACTGAGAGATAAGACTTTTCAGGGTAAGACTTTATGTCTCCTAGCTCACTGACTGACTATTCAATACACATTACCATAAACATCAACACAGGGTTAATTAGCACAACCAAAAATGTGTGGAATACTCTTACAAGCCAGACTAGACTCATTTACACAACAGACAGGTGGCTGGAGTTCATGACATTAGCATCTAACAGTTTGTGTCCCAACAGTGTGATTCAGTCTATTGCTAATATGGCATATACATATCCAGAGTCTGTGTGTCTTGGGGGGGGACGATATGGACTGAATCCAAGTAACACCGCCTCAGGGGTCCCCAGGCATACAGCTCACAAAGAGCACCGTTCCCCCAAATGCCAGGGCCCATAATCGCAAGGCAAGAGGCTTGCATTTAGTCCCCTCCAAAAGCCTTGGTCCCGGCTAGGTCTGTCACACACCTGGCAGTGACCGCCCCCCCCCCAGCCCCCCGTTTTACTTACTTGGATCGATTGATAGCAGTATAGCCATTGGCTCCCGCTGCTGTCAATCAAATCCAATGATGCGGGCGCCAGGGGGTGGGGCCGAGTCCGGCATTCACCGGCTATGAACACCGAATGCTGGACTCGGGAGCGCGTCTGCAATGTAATCCCCCCCCCCCCGGAGATCGCTTCTTTTAGGGGGCTGTCTGCTGTGGGGAGGAGTCGCGAGAGCCGCCTGGGGACACCCAGAAGAGCAAGTTTGGGGCCACTCTGTGCAAAACGAGCTGTACACTAAATGTAAGTATAATATGTTTATTATAAAAAAAAAAAAAAAAAAAAAGAACCCTTACAGTCACTTTAAAGTAAGTATGAAGCATATTAGCAGTATATCCGGTTAAAGAGGAGGCAAATATGCCTTTCCTTCAACAGTCCCAGTCCCTCACTGGTGCCCACATCTTCTTCTGGGTGCTGGTCATCCTCTGTCTTCATTGGCTCTAGGGTTGCCACCTGTCGGGGATTCATCCAGACAGGTGAATCCCAGACAGACTGAAACCCAGACACATTCAGACTGGGCTGTGGCTCCCCAAGTAACCAAAATAGTCACACACAAACCTGTTGCCATCCAGGAGCTGCAGGCAGCTGTCTGGGGGCAGGTTCGGCATCACTGGTGGGCAGGGCAACGATGTCAGCAAGAGCAGGCCATGCCCAATGTTAGCTGTGGCACGGTATGTACACTGCATTACTCCTTTTCTTGAGGGCACCCAAAAGTGACCTCTTATGCCGCGTACACACGGCCGGACTTTCCGGCACACTAGGTCCGAAGGGATTAGTCCGTCGGACAATCCGACGGTGTGTGGGCTAGTCTGATGGTTTTTCGAAAAATAAATCCGATGGACCTAGAAATAGAACATGTTTAAAATCTATCCGACTGACTCAATTCCGACAGACTAAAATCGGGAAAACCTCTCGTCTGTGTGCTGGTCCGATGGACCAAATACGACACAAGGGAAGCTATTGGCTACTGGCTATTGAACTTCCTTGTTTAGTCCCATCTTATGTCACCACGTTCAAAAGGAACGGACTTAGTCCGTTTGTGTGTGGCCAAGTCCGTTTGTTCGGAAAGTCCATCGGAGCTCAGCCGAAAGTCCATCAGGAAGACCTAGTCTGCCGGTAAGCTGTAAATAGGCTGCAAATAATAACTGCTTGGCTAGTGTCCAAGCCTGGCCTCAGTTTTCACCATTTAGTGCTTCTGTTCCATAGAAGATATTTTTAATTTGTATATACAGTAAAACCTTGGTTTGAGAGTAACCTGGTTTGAGAGTGTTTTGCAAGACAAGCTAAGTTTTTATATTTTTTATATAGTTTTTTACATTTTGACTTGATATACAAGCGATGTCCTGATAGTGTCATGTCACAACTGAGTATAAAAGAGAAGAGAGGATTCTAAGTGTAGCGATATGGTTACATTTAATGAAGGTACAACATTTAGCAACATATTGCTACACTTAGAGGCGCCTCTTCTCTCTTTTATACTCTGTAGCTCCTGCTGGATTTTGCTTCTAATCCTCTTGTGGAGGTTTCCATTTGTGGATGGACATTTTATGGTTACACAACCTATCACATTGCTATAATCTTTTTATATGGACTATAAACTAAAGGCTTTATGAATAAATGATTGTGGAACGAATCATCTGAGTTTCCATTATTTCTTATGGGGAAATTCACTTTGATATACAAGTGCTTTGGATTACAAGCATGTTTCTGGAATGAATTATGCTCACAATCCGAGGTTTTACTGTACTGTATATTTTGTGGTTGAGCATCTTTCATTTGTGAATATCAGTTATCTGTGCTCACAGTGATGGCCTAATCACACCACTGATAGAAGTAATAAAAATGTGTTATTATTATGCATGAATTACATAGACTATGGCAATCCTGAGTTGTCACGTAATCTGCTTTTCTTTTTTTACACAAGTTCAACAGAGAACGATCGTGTGAGCTTTGTTCTTTCAGAGCATGCATGGTAATCCTTCTGGGTTTAATGTGAAGGTCTGCTATTTTTCTGCAGGTAATGATTCACTCTAATAAAGATACTGCATCCATAGTATACAGGAGAGGAGTGATGATAGCTAAACAGGTGGGTGCTGGAATCTGACCTGCAGGTGTGTTTGTAGAAGATAAATGCATTTGCCCGTAAAGAACTTCTCTTACTTATGGCACACTTGCCTGTATGCCTTGTAGGTACAGCTGCTGTGTGCAAACAACCAAAATAATAATTCTGCGAACACCGAACAATATGCAGTGTTTCGGGACAAATTCGAAAGCCACCGGAACACCGTTAAAATCTATGGGATACCAACATGAAATATCAAAAGTGCTCATTTTAAAGGCTTATATGCCAGTTATTGTCATAAAAATCGTTTGGGCACACGGGTCCTGCCCCAGGGGACATGTATCAATGCAATTTTTTTTTGTGAAGCAATAAAAATGAAATATTCCTTTAAATATCATGCCGTGGGGGGGGGGGTTGTCTATAGTATGCCTGTAAAGTGGCGCATTTTTCCCGTGTTTAGAACAGTACCACAGGAAAATTACATTTCTAAAGGAAAAATTATCATTTAAAACTGATTGCGGCTGTAATGAATTCTCGGGTCTCAAAAATAGATAAAACTATGGATCCCCCCAGTCTATTACCTGGCCCTTTGGGTCTGGTATGAATATTAAGGGGAACCCCGTACCAAAATGTAAAAAAAGAAAATGCGTGGGGGTCCCCCTAAAATCCATACCAGGCCCTTCGGGTCTGATATGGAAATTAAAGTGGAGGGCCACCCTGAAAAAAAAAATACATTAAAAATTAGAAAAAAATAAGAAAAAAAATGAAAATTTTTTTTTTTTTAACTTACCAGAAATGCCTGTTGCTAATCACATCATCCTAATCTGCCTCTTCCTCCTCCACAGAGATCTTCTTTCTTCTCTCCTCCGCGCGGTGTCTTCTGGGTAATGGGTCGCGCTGTGTTCTGGGAACTGTGTGTCCCAGAACACAGCGTGCCCCATTCACAAAGCGCTGCGCGACTCGCGCATGCGCAGTAGGAAACGGGCAGTGAAGCCGTAAGGCTCCATAGAATGGTGGCACTGGGACCTGAGAGCCAAGGGACGGATTGGCATCGGGCGGCCGACATCGCGGGCGCCCTGGACAGGTGAGTGCTTATTAAAAGTCAGCAGCTACAGTGTTTGCAGCTGCTGACTTTTAATTTTTTTTTTAAACTGGCCCTCCTCTTTAAGGGGAACCCTCCGCCAATTTTTAAAAAAAAATGGCGTAGGGATCCCCCCAAAATCCATAACAGACTCTTCAGGCAGGGCCACCCGGTTACGTAAACGGGTGACCCCGCCCCCCTCTGACACCAAGGGGAAGCCATGGGAAAGTCTCCATGCCGTCAGAGGGAGCAGGGTCACCAGGCTACGTCACAGGGTGGCCCCGCCCTCAGTTATATAAGTACTGTCAAAGTCGATGAAGCATCACACGGTGGGAGCCTCCCACGGAAGCAGATCAGTGGTCGGATTTTTTTTCTTTTTCGTTCCGTCGGCGGAGCAATATAAGAAGATGAATGTTAAAGGGGGCTTACAGATTCCGATAAGCCCCCCACCCGCAGACCCTCACAACCACCGGGCAAGGGTTGTGGGGATGAGGCCCTTGTCCCCATCAATATGGGGACAAGGTGCTTTGGAGAGCACCATGTTGAGGGCATGTGGCCTTTAGAAATTTAATTTTGCTGTGGTACTGCTCTAAACATGGGAAAAATGCACCACCTTACAGGCATACTATATTTTTATTGTTTCACTTGAAGCATTAAAAAAAATCACTGCTCCCGAAAAAACTTCCATTTAAAAAAAAAAAAAAATTTGCATTGATACATGTCCCCTTGGGCAGGACCCACTTTTTATGACAATAACTTGCATAAAAGCCTTTAGATTAGCACTTTTGATTATTTACGTTCGTGTCCCATAGACTTTAACGGTGTTCATGTGTTATGACAATTTTTTTGCCTGTTTGCATGTTCTGCTGCGAACTGAACAGGAGGGTGTTCGGCTCATCCCTATTCGCCATTTTGGTACTCATTTTCTCCCATTGAACCCAACGATGTGTGTACCGTATGTGTGGTCATGTTCTCCTTACGCAGGAAGTGTCTATATTGCCATTTTGGTACTCATTGGAGATCTCAATCGATGTATATGGTGTATTTAGTCATCTGTCATTTCTGCAGGTGTCACAAACCATGAAATCAGACCCAGACACAAGTACAGTTAAATCACACTTGCTTAATAATAAAAGTAAAGAGACGTAGTCAAAACATAACCAAAGTTCAGTAACCGGAATGGATAGTCAGCCAAGCCAGAAGTCAGGGATCAATGTAGCGGAACAGCAAGCAGGATCTGGAGCCAGAAGGGATGTCAGCAAGGCAAGTCTTGAACAGGATCAGTTATGTTGACCAAGGCGAAGGCAGAGCTCCTCTGGACTGGACGGCTTAAGTAGGCAGGACTGACGAGCAGGATATCATCAACAGCTGAGTAACTGTGGAGAGATAGGAGCTGGCAATTAGCAGACAGCTGAGCAGCAAGCTCAGAGAAGGAAGGGCTGAGCCCAGCCCTGACAGCTGGAAGTGACCTAGTTTCCATCCCAGCACTCCTGCGGTGTACCTATTGAGTATTTATGTTATTGAGACATTGGGGGGGGGGGGGTTATTTACGAAAGGCAAACCCACTTTGCACTGCAAGTGCACTTGAAAGTGCAGTCACTCTAAATCTAAGGGGTAAATCTGAAATGAGTAGAAACTCTGCTGATTTTATCATCCAATCATGTGCAAGCTAAAATACGACTTTACTTTCAAGTGCACTTTCAGTGCAAAGTTGATTTTCCGTTCGTAAATAACCCCCCATGGTGTCCTACATTAATCCTATATGTCACAACTGAGCTATAGTAGCTCACCCTCAATACATAATGGGTAATATGTAATCATACAGTAATGTCTTTCTTTGCATGGCTGCTACCATAAATATATAACTGCATCCATAATGGTCCTACATTTAGGTACATTATTCCATGGTTACAACAAATGCATTACAGTACAAATTACAAATCGATGACATATTAAGAGCAATTACCAACAATAATAGATTAAAAATGTAAAATTTAAATTTAAAATTAATAATATCAATATTAATACTGGAAATCATATTTTAATAGTTACTTATAAAACAATCTAGATCTACATTTAACCCTAATGGTGTCAAAGAATGTAGTTGGTATATCCATTTAGTTTCATTTTGAGAGATAGCCTGTTGACACGCCAGGGTTAAATGTAGATCTAGATGTAAATTGTTTTATAAGTAACTAAAAAAATACAATTTTAAATTAAAATGTAAAATTAATAATATTAATACTAGAAATTACATTTTAATAGTTACTTATAAAACAATTTACATCTAGATCTACATTTAACCCTGATTGATCAACAGGCTATCTATCAAGATGAAACTAAATGGATATACCAATTACATTCTTTGACACCATCAGGGTTAAATGTAGATCTAGATTGTTTTATAAGTAACTATTAAAATATAATTTCTAGTATTAAAATTGATATTATTAACCCTTTCCCGCCGAGCGTACGCACATCTGCGTACTCGGCTTCCGGGGGTTATACCGGGATGATGCCCGCACCTGCAGGCATCATCCCGGTACCGATTTTTACAGCAGGCGATTGGCTATCCAGGCATAACAACCGATGCGGCTAAAAGCCGCTCGGCTGTTATGCCGGAGGAGCGGGAGGGGACGCCCCCCCCTCCCGCCGCCTCTCGCCGCTGTTACCGGTGCTCCCGCTCGATCGGGAGCACCGATTAAAGATCCGTCGGCTCTGGCTGCTGGGGAGGAACTGGAACGAAGCCGTAATCGGCTTCGTTCCAGTCTCCTCATCGTAAACACGGAAGCGACGTCATGACGTCACTTCCCGTTTACTCGGCTGCCAATGGCGCCGGTTTTAAAAAAATATCCGGTATTCAGAATCGCCGTTTTCGGCGATCTGAATACACTGAAGTGTAAAGGAGGGGTGGGGGGTCTTTTAGACCCCCGATCCCTCCATAAAGAGTACCTGTCACTGCCTATTACTGTCACAAGGGATGTTTACATTCCTTGTGACAGCAATAAAAGTGATCAAATTTTTTATTTATTTTTTTAAACAATTTAGTCATTTAAAAATAAATAAAATAAATAAAAAAATAAAAAAAAAATTTTCAAAGCGCCCGCCGTCCCCGCGAGCTCGCGAAGCAAAGAAAACGCATGCGGAAGTCGTGCCCGCGTACGTAAACGGTGTTCAAGTCACACATGTGAGGTATCGCCGCGATCGTCAGAGCGAGAGCAATAATTCTAGCAGTAGACCTCCTCTGTAACGCTAACCTGGTAACCGTAAAAAATGTTTAAAGCGTCGCCTATTGAGATTTTTAGGTACCGTACTTTGTCGTCAATCTACAAGTGCGCGCAATTATAAAGTGTGACATGTTTGGTATCTATTTACTCGGCGTAACATTATCTTTCACATTTCGCAAAAAAATTGGGCTAATTTTACTGTTTTGTTTTTTTTTTATTCATGAAAGTGTCCCTTTTCCCAAAAAGTTGCGTTTAAAACACCACTGCGCAAATACCGTGCGACATAAAATATTGCAACAATCGCCGTTTTATTCTCTAGAGCCTCTGCTAAAAAAATATATATAATGTTTGGGGGTTCCAAGTAATTTTCTAGCAAAAAATATGGATTTTAACTTGTAAACACCAAATTCCAAAAATAGGCTTAGTCATGAAAGGGTTAATTTTAAATTTTTAATCTATTATTGTTGGTAATTGCTCTTAATATGTTATCAATTTGTAATTTGCACTGTAATGCATTTGTTGTAACCATGGAATAATGTACCTAAATGTAGGACCATTATGGATGTGGTTATAGACTTATGGTAGCAGCCATGCAAAGAAAGACATTACTGCATACCACCCAACTGTCCCTGATTTGGAGGGACTGTCCCTGATTTGGAGCAATGTCCCTCTGCCCCTAATTCCTCCTCATTTGTCCCTCATTTTGGTCTGATCTATATAGATGTATATAAAATCCCCTTTTTATCTATCAAAAAGTGTTTCCCAGTGCTAAACCTTTCATCTGATTTCTAAACGTCTGCATTTGTAAATTCCAAAAGGCAATATAAAGGAATAGTAGTGGTAAAAAAAAAGCACTTGTGGGTTTAACCAATCTTGTTTTTTTTTTACAATTCTCCTTTTTTGGGGGGCATCGCAAGGGGTGTGTCCTATGCCTGCATACTTTTGCTGATAGGTGTCCCTCATTCCCATCTCAAAAAGTTGTGAGGTATGTTACTGTATGATTACATATTATAAATTTAAAATTAATCACTGCACTAATACTAATAAATCAGCTGACAAAAATTGTATGGTAACAATAAATAACAAAAGGATGAATATATGTAGCACTTAAAGCATGAAATTATAAAGTAAGAGTCCATTGTGCTAAAACAAAGTCCTTGTTCAAGGAAAAAACTGGAACCACCCACGGTGTCAACAGGGGCACAATAAGGTGAGTATGAAATATATATCCTCCACCGAACATCAACAAGAATACAAGAAGGCAACTTTCGTCCAATTTTCGTCCAATAGGGACGTTGTTGGGGCCATTTTTTTTATATATTTATATAGGAATAAAAAGATGGAAGCCTGGTCCCCAACCAGGTCACCACAAATGACATGTGGGCAATATGGACTATCACGGTACAGTAAAACAATTAAATTGAGAATCAATAACAAGTATACGGTTAAAAAGAGATTTAACGAGCGCAGGGGGGGCGTGACCGGATGGTGATGGCGGCGGTGTGTGAGGAGTGAGTGTGAGAGAGATGTGTGCTCTCACTGCACGCTGACGGGAGCTGGCACCAGCGGCGCCCGTGACATCCCCGCTTGATCTCCCTAACGGAGAAGGCTCTGGCTCGGTGTGCTGGGGGGACCTGCGGTGCCCAGCAGTGGTTGCTGACGGTCGGGAGAGGCAGAGTGTGGCGGAGCGGTGGGATCTCTCGTGCACCGGCGGGGTGTGGAGGAATGTGAACGGAGGAGAGATTTCTCAGCTCAGCCCCTGGTGGTGAAACCCCGTGAGATCCGCTCGAGAGAGGAGCCACATTACTGAGACTGGGGATGAGGTACAGCCACGTCCAGGTAAAAGTCTGCTAAACCCAGCGAAGAAATTTAAAGGCATAGATATACTATTATGCAGTGACTGTGGAGAGACGTTTTTATTTCATGCCAGATCCCCCCCATCATTGCCCTTTTTGAGCTGATTTAAAGGAGAAGTAAGAGGGGAGCTGTTGTGAACGCTGTATTATCCTTGGGGAAAGTGTTGCAGTAAAGAAAGAAATATATAAATACATATACTGGAAAAATAGCTCCTGCTGCTGCTGCTTGCCCTTTAACCACTTTCAGACCGGACCATTTTGCTGGTAAATGACCAGAGGTCTTTTTACACTTTGGCACTGCGCTGCTTTAACTGGTAATTGCGCGGTCATGCAATGTTGTACCCAAACAAAATTTGCGTCCTTTTCTTCCCACAAATAGAGCTTTCTTTTGATGGTATTTGATTGCCTCTGCGATTTTTATTTTTTGCGATATAAACGTAAAAAGACCGCAAATTTTGAAAAAAAATGATATTTTCTACTTTTTGTTATTAGAAAAATCCAATAAACTCAATTTTAGTCATACATTTAGGCCAAAATGTATTCAGCCACATGTCTTTGGTAAAAAAAAAGTCAATAATTGTATATTTATTGGTTTGCGCAAAAGTTGTCACATCTACAAACTAAGGTACGTTTTCTGCAATTTACGCAGCTTTTAGTTTACGACTGCCTATCTCATTTCTTGAGGTGCTAAAATGGCAGGGCAGTACAAAACCCCCCCAAATGACCCCATTTTGGAAAGTAGACCCCCTAAGGAAATTGATAAGAGGCATGTTGAGCCCATTGAATATTTTATTTTTTTGCCTCAAGCGATTGAATAATGACAAAAAAAAAATTTTTTTTTTTTTTTACACAAAGTTGTCACTAAATGATATATTGCTCACACATGCTATGGGCGTATGTGAAATAACACCCCAAAATAAATTCTGCTGCTTCTCCTGAGTACGGGGATACCACATATGTGGGACTTTTTGGGAGCCTAGCCGCGTACGGGGCCCCGAAAACCAAGCACCGCCTTCAGGCTTTCTAAGGGCGTACATTTTTGAGTTCACTTCTCACTACCTATTACAGTTTTGAAGGCCATAAAATGCCAAGATGGCACAAAACCCCCACAAATGACCCCATTTTAGAAAGTAGACACCCCAAGCTATTTGCTGAGAGGCATGTTGAGTTCATGGAATATTTTATATTTTGCCACAAGTTGCGGGAAAATTACAAACTTTTTTTTTTTTTTTTTTTTTTTCACAAAGTTGTCACTAAATGATATATTGCTCACACATGCCATGGGCATATGTGAAATGACACCCCAAAATAAATTCTGCTGCTTCTCCTGAGTACGGGGATACCACATATGTGGGACTTTTTGGGAGCCTAGCCGCGTACGGGGCCCCGAAAACCAAGCACCGCCTTCAGGCTTTCTAAGGGCGTAAATTTTTGAGTTCACTTCTCACTACCTATTACAGTTTTGAAGGCCATAAAATGCCAAGATGGCACAAAACCCCCACAAATGACCCCATTTTAGAAAGTAGACACCCCAAGCTATTTGCTGAGAGGCATGTTGAGTCCATGGAATATTTTATATTTTGCCACAAGTTGCGGGAAAATTACAAACTTTTTTTTTTTTTTTTTTTTTTTCACAAAGTTGTCACTAAATGATATATTGCTCACGCATGCCATGGGCATATGTGAAATGACACCCCAAAATAAATTCTGCTGCTTCTCCTGAGTACGGGGATACCACATATGTGGGACTTTTTGGGAGCCTAGCCGCGTACGGGGCCCCGAAAACCAAGCACCGCCTTCAGGCTTTCTAAGGGCGTTACAGTTTTGAAGGCCATAAAATGCCAAGATGGCACAAACCCCCCCCAAATGACCCCATTTTGGAAAGTAGACACCCCTAAATTTAGGGGTACACTAGTGAGACTAGGTAATAAATGGCGGGTGCCCTGAAACTATAAAAAAATAACTAACCAACCAGCGTCACCTGTAACAGTTATATGGTGATCACTGGTGAAAGGGTTAACTAGGGGGCAATCAGGGGGCTTTATGCGGTAGTATATGGGGGTCCCTGGCGCTATAAAAAGCTGCGGCGAACCTAAATACCTACCTGCCTAACTAGCGTCACCTTAGACACTAATACAGCGATCAGAAAAACGATCGCTTATTAGGCTGGGTTCACACTGGAGCGATGCGGGAACGCCACGAATGCGCGGCGGGTTCCCGCATCGCATGCCTCCCGGCGGCAGTTCACACTGCCCTATGCGAACTGCTGGGAGTGTCAGTGAAATGTTACTGACACCCCCAGATCAGTTCGCATATCGCAGTGCGATCTGCAAACTCGGATCGCATGGTGTGAACACCCATGCGATCCGATTCTGCTGCGGGCCAAAAAAAGGGTCCCGTGCGAATTTGCGGCGGGTGCGGCGGGTGTGGCGGGTGCGGCGGGTGCGGCGAATGGCTGAACTCGAATCGCACAGAGATCGGATGTGATTTGCACTGCAGTGCGGTGCGAATCACATCCGTTCTCATAAACCGCTGCAATGTGAACCCAGCCTTAGTGACACTGGCGACGGGGGGTGATCACGGGGTTAAACCTTTATTGGGGGGGTTAGGGGGGTACCTTAGAACTAAAGGGGGCTAACCCTAACTGCCCTAACAGTTATTAGTCACAAATGACACCCGCCGGGTGATCAGGGGGTTAAACCTTTATTAGGTAATAAATGGTGGGTGCCCTGAAACTATAAAAAATAACTAACCAACCAGCGTCACCTGTAACAGTTATATGGTGATCACTGGTGAAAGGGTTAACTAGGGGGCAATCAGGGGGCTTTATGCGGTAGTATATGGGGGTCCCTGGCGCTATAAAAAGCTGCGGCGAACCTAAATACCTACCTGCCTAACTAGCGTCACCTGTGACACTAATACGGCGATCAGAAAAATGATCGCTTATTAGGCTGGGTTCACACTGGAGCGATGCGGAAACGCCGCAAATCCGCGGCGGGTTCCCGCATCGCATGCCTCCCGGCGGCAGTTCACACTGCCCTATGCGAACTGCTGGGAGTGTCAGTGAAATGTTACTGACACCCCCAGATCAGTTCGCATATCGCAGTGCGATCTGCAAACTCGGATCGCATGGTGTGAACACCCATGCGATCCGATTCTGCTGCGGGCCAAAAAAAGGGTCCCGTGCGAATTTGCGGTGGGTGCGGCGGGTGTGGCGGGTGCGGCGAATGGCTGAACTCGAATCGCACAGAGATCGGATGTGATTTGCACTGCAGTGCGGTGCGAATCACATTCGTTCTCATAAACCGCTGCAATGTGAACCCAGCCTTAGTGACACTGGCGACGGGGGGTGATCACGGGGTTAAACCTTTATTGGGGGGGTTAGGGGGGTACATTAGAACTAAAGGGGGCTAACTCTAACTGCCCTAACAGTTATTACAGTCACAAATGACACCAATGAAAAAAAAAAAAAAATGACATTGGTGTCACTGTGACTGGGGGGCAGGGGTAATTGGGGGGGTGATCGGGGGGTAAAGGGGGGGTGTGAGTGTGCCTGGCATGTTCTACTGTGTGTGTAGAGTGTTGGTGCAACTCACCGATCCGCTCTCCTCCGTGTCGGAACGGAAAATACCGACACGGAGGAGAGAATACATCACTTCCTCTCCTGTGTTTACATTACAGGAGAGGAAGTGATGTCACGGGGGATTCCTATTCGTCGGGAGCGATCGCGAGGGGGTGGCCATGAACGAATGGCCGTCCCCTCGTCCGGGATCGCTCCCGCACGAATACCGACCGCCGCAGGCACCGGGCGGGGGCCCGATCGGGCCCCCGACCCGCGGGAGGCAAGGGACGTACATGTACGCCAATATGCCTGCCCGTGCCATGCTATCGACGTACATCGTCGTGCGGCGGTCGGCAACTGGTTAAGAAATTAGCTCAAATTAGCCCATTCATTCTTAAAGTTCTGGACTAACTGCGGAGTAGCCGAAGCTGACCTCTCCTTTTTTTTTTTTTTTTTTTTTTTTTGCCTTGGCCTAGGGAAATTTACCCCCCCCCCCCCCCCCCTTCAAAAGAGATATTGTTTTTTTTTTTTTCTCTCTCGGGGACACTTGCGGATTTGAACGATGTCTGCAAGGAGGAGGGGGGAGGAGCATGCTAGGCAGGAAAATGTGGGGGCACAATCTTTGAGATCTGCCAAAGAAAAAGATAAAGAAAAAGACCCCCCGTTTACTGCAACAACAGCTGGGATAGCTGCTGCGGCCAAGCTGGAAAAATATGCCCATGCTCATACTCCTGATAATACGCCAACCAAGGGGGGACAGGGGAGTCTAGTGAAACCTCCAACGGATAGAAAGAGTCAAGGGCAACTGTCACAAGCAGGCGTAAAACAAATAAATCACAAAAATGCAGGAGCAATTGGAAGATCAGAGACAGATCCCACGCTGGTACACCCAATAAATGGTGAAGAAGAGCCAACGCTGAAGGAGGTCCTTGGGGCTGTTAATGTTTGTAAACAATCATTATTGGAGCTATGCGATCAAACAAGAAGTATTAAAGAAGAGCTGGCCTTTATACGGCAGGAACTTCAGTTAACGGTTGACAGATTAACAGCAGCAGAAGGCAGAATTTCTCAGATTGAAGATGAGGTGTACCCATTAAATCAAGAGGTCAAAGATTTAAAAATACAGATGGGCAAATATGAAGGGAAACTGGATGAATTGGAAAACAGACTCCGCAGGGACAATATAAGACTGGTAGGCCTTCCCGAGAAGTGTGAAGGCTCTGACACAGCTGAGTTTCTGGAAAAATGGCTTATTGAAGTGTTTGGCAGAGTCTTTCTCCCAACAATTTGCTATTGAAAGGGCACACAGAGTTCCGCTTAGAATTATGCATCGGGGGGGTCAGTCTAGATCTGTATTAATCAAATTTTTGAATTTCCGGGATAAGGTTGTTTTGCTTCGGAGGGCCAGGGAGATGGGGAGTGTCATCTACAAGGGCGCCAAAATCTCGTTTTACTCTGATTTTTCCCCTGATCTGCAGAAGCGCAGAGCAGGGTTTATAGAAGTCAAGCGCAGACTCCAGAAATTGGACATTACATATGCTCTGCTCTATCCGTCAAGGTTACGGGTAGTAGCATTGGGAGAGACCTTATTTTTTGACACGCCGGCAAGGGTAGAAGCATGGATGCAGGAGAAGGGAGATCAGTTATTGAAGAAGTGATGTGTTTTTTTCTTTTCTACATATGTATGTGTACGACCCCCTTTTCATCTCATTTATCCTTTTTTTTTTTTTTCTCTCCTTTCCCCTCCCTCTCTTATTGGGGGAGGGGAAGATTAGCGAAGGGGGGATGTAGCGGGTGCACTGTAAATGAAGTAAGGGAAGATGATACACTAAAGTCAGGGTGTAGGGAATGACACACAATATAGTAAGAATTTATGATTGAGAAAGGGGAGGGTCAAAGGGGGGGGGTTGTTGAGTATTGGGGGGGAGTGGGAGGGGGGTGGGGATGGAAGTATGAGAGAAGGAGGGGGGAGGGGGGAGCATGAGGGTACGTGTGGGAGTGTAGCGGTCACGGAAAAAGCCCCTAGGGGTAACCTAGATAGGTATGGAGAGGGTAGGGGGGAGGGAACAGGGAAAATGGAAGCATACAAAATTCAGGAAAAGGAAATGGGTAATACTTGCACAATTATTGACGTCAATTTAAAAGTAATGAGTAAATACGGGGTAATGGTGTGTGTAGACAGAAGGTTTGGTTCTCATGCTCACAAGAGGAGACTGAGAAGGGATGTCACTTGGGAGTATAAAAGATGGTATAGCTTTATCAAAGTACTCACTAAGCGGGATTGCACTTTCTTTTTTACATCCCCCCCTTGCATTCGCCTCCTCGGCATGAACTATAGAGGGAGAAGCTGGGATTATTTCTGCTTAACGTCAGGGAATTCAGGGAATTTAAATGTTAATTTGGAGCCTTCAGGTTTTACTCTTTCTTCGTTCTTCTTTTTTCTTTTTTCACACTTCCTAGAGGTATGCAGTCTAGAGTTTTGAATATTGGCTCTTGGAATGTCCGAGGGCTGGGAGCCTCCGTAAAAAGAGCAGTAGTGTTTGACACCCTGGAAAAGTGTAGAGTAGGATTGATCTGCCTACAGGAGACACACCTAATTAAAGAAACTATATTAAAAACTCAGAGTAGGAAATTTCAAGTCCAGTACCATTCAGTCCACACCTCTTATTCGAGGGGAGTGGCCGTGTTGGTAAGGAGAGAGGTGGCGTTTTCCTGCCGGCAGATCGATATAGACAAAGAAGGGCGGTTTATCTTTCTACACTGTGTAATTGAAAATCAGGAGTATGTTTTTGCAAATGTTTACATTCCTCCCCCATTTAAAATGGAAGTTTTATATTGTTTGATGGAATTTATAGCGGACAAATCGGGGATTCCTGTTATAGTAATGGGAGACTTTAATGAGGTTATAAATAAAAGCCAGGATAGGTTTCCGCCAGGAATATATATGCAAACGGAGGCTGAGACCCGGCTGTCTCGATTTTTGCGGGAGGGGGGCCTGTCTGATATATGGAGAATGCGCAACCCGGACCAGTTGCAATACTCATGTTTCTCTAGCTCATACTCCTCACTCTCAAGGATAGATTTAGTCCTCGGGAATGAGGAGGCGAGCCGTGTAGTAAAGGAAATAGTTTATCAACCTAGAGGGGTGTCAGATCATTCGCTCGTGACAGTAACGATAAATCTAGGGGGGATAAAGCCCCCAAGAGTATGGAATATGAATCCAGTGTGGTTTGAGTTAATAGGAGACCCCGAGAGGGTGCTGCGTAGAGTGGCAGAGTTTATGGAGTTTAACAGTGGGTCTGCAGAAGTAGGAGTAATATGGGACGCATTGAAGGCCTATCTTAGGGGTATTCACATTCAACAGGTAGCGAATGTCAAGAAAACATCTAATGAATATGAGAACAGGGTCAAAAGGGATTTAGTAATAGCAGAGAGAGCATATATAAAAAACCCTACCCCAGAGAAAAAAAAAATATGGTTAGAGAAACAACAGGAACATAAGGTAGTGGTTACTAGGAAAATAGAGAATAAAAGATTGTTCCAGAAACAAGTGGAATATGGGGAAGGGGAAAAAGTAGGAAAGATGTTGGCACAGATTGTAAGAAGCAACTCCTCGCCATCCACTGTCCCAGTGATAAGGACTGAGAATGGAGAAATATCAGCACAGAGCTCAGTGATTACTGATACCTTTAGGGTATTCTATGCCAAACTGTATTCCTCTCGGGGGACAGAGGTTGGTGAGGATATGGATAGGTTCTTTTCGAATATCAAAATGCCATCCCTAACAAAGGAGGAGAGTGAGATAATGGAAGCCCCATTAACAATAGAGGAAATTCAGTGCGCAGTAGCAGAAATGGCCAATAAGAAATCTCCAGGACCAGATGGTCTTCCTGCGGAAACTTATAAATACTACAGTAAAATATTGCTTCCAGAGCTTCTTAAAGTATTTAATTGGGCAAAAAAGGAGGGGAGATTGCCGACGTCAATGACGGAGGCAACAATAATCGTCTTACACAAGGAAGGGAAGGACCCATTGGAAACTCAGTCCTATCGACCTATCTCCCTTCTCTGTGCGGACACTAAAATATTGGCCAAAGTATTAGCCATTAGATTGAATAAAATTATTTCCAGGCTGATACATCCCGACCAAACAGGTTTTATCCCAGGTAGAACTACAAGTACGAACATAAGAAGATTATATCTTAATATGCAGATACCTATAGAGAATGATGGTAATGAGGCAATAATGGCTTTAGATGTAATCAAAGCCTTTGACAGTTTAGAATGGCCCTATATCTGGCGGGTACTGGGGGAATTTGGGTTCGGCCCTAATTTTATTGCATGGGTAAAAACTCTGTATAATGGCCCTAGTGCTAGAATTAGGGTCAATAATGAATATTCAGATAGGATTTTCCTAGAGAGGGGGACAAGACAGGGGTGCCCTCTGTCACCCCTGATCTTTGCTCTGGCAATAGAACCATTAGCTATTTCAATTAGATCTAGTAGGAATATGGTCGGGTTTCAAAGGAGGATGAGGGAAGAGAGGATAGCGCTATACGCGGACGATATTCTCCTTTTTCTGGGGGACACAGAGCAGTCCCTCAGACAAGGGATGAAACTTATTACAGATTTCGGGAGGTTCTCAGGCCTGGAGATAAACTGGGAAAAATCAGTTCTTATGCCATTGGATAAAAGTAGGGCCCAAAGCCCAGGGACAGGCGCGCAGCTGGAAGTTGTGGAGCGCATGAAATACCTGGGGATACACATACAAAGAGATCCTAATAAATATATAAATGATAATTTGGTTCCATTAATAGCTAAATTCAAAAAGAAAATCGAAATCTGGAAAAGACTCCCATTATCGAATGCAGGGAGATGTAACTTGATTAAAATGGTATGGATGCCTCAGTTATTGTATGTGTTACATAACTCCCCGATTTGGGTAGACATAATGTGGTTTAGGAAAATAGAGGTATTATTCCGAGAACTTATATGGAAAGGGGGAGTATCCAGGATAGCTCTACAAACTTTGCAATTACCTACAAGAAAAGGAGGAATGGCAGTTCCACATCCAAGGAGCTACTTTTTAGCTGCGCAATTACAACACCTGGACATGAGTGAGGAGATGGGTGGAGGAATTAATAGGGCCTTAATATTAATGGAGACACCCCATAATAATATGGTAGAAGCTCTGGAGGCAAACGCATTTCCCAAAAAAAAAATTCCCACAATAAAATTAGTAGTAAAGGTGTGGAAGGCAGTTAAGGCGATTAAAGGCCTGGGAGGCTTGACTCAGTACACCCCATTGTGGGATAACCGGAACCTGCAGGAAATGGAAGAAATAGGGGTGTATAAAGATTGGGAAGTCAAAGGGATAGATAAGTTGGCCCAGTTATATACAGGGAAAATATTAAAAACATTTAGCGCTTTAAGATCAGAGTTTGATATATCCAAACAATCATTTTATAAATACCTTCAAATTAGACATGCCCTAGGGAAACAATTTAATAGGCAAGGGCCTGTGTGGAATAACTCCCCTATTTTTAGCAGATTAAATGCCTCAGTGAGGACAAAAGGATTTATAGCGGATGTATATCCAGTTATATGTGAAGGAAGTATAGGAAGCCCAGAAGGGTTCAAATGCAGAAGGAAATGGGAGGAGGAGTTGGGAATATTCACGGATGAACAGTGGAGGAAAATACTGGAGGATGGTTACTCAATCTCAGTTTCGCCTGCCCAGAAGATGTCACACTTAATGCTGCTGCATAGGGCCTATTATACACCAAAAAGACTGTTTAGTTTCGGACGTAGAGCAGATGATAAGTGCCCTAGATGTCAAGAGTCTGGAGACCTAGCTCACATGTTCTGGCGATGCCCAAAATTGTTTCGCTACTGGTCAGAGATTGTTATCACCTTGAATGAAACATTTGGTGTAACGATCAGGGGGGATCCCAGGATATGTGTGCTGGGCCTGGGTGAAGCAATAGGGAGATCGCGACATACCAATAAAGCAATACTGAGATGTTTGTTTCAGGCAAGAAAATTGTTAGCTCAAAGGTGGCAAGCAAAAAATGCTCCCTCAGTAGAGGACTGGCAGATAGCAATTATGGAGACAATATGGAAGGAGAGGATGATATATTTGAGGAGAGGAAATCTTAAAGAATTTAAAAAGATGTGGAAACCCTGGCTGGATAGAATGAGATACCCAGAATGAGGTAAGGGAGAGGTGAAAGTTGGGTAGAGAGAGAGGAAGTAGGAGGGGAAGGAGGATTATATGAGTAATGAGTGAAAAGAGGGGTTAGATAGAAGAAATATTGACACATCATGGATAGGAATGTTTTCTAAAGGTTTTTATTACTCATTAAAGTATTATTGTATTTGTAAAGGAGAAATAAGTGCTACACATGCTATAGAGAATGTTCTTCTTGCTTTTATTTTGTAAAAGTATGTTGAAAATGAATAAAGATTATGAAATAAAAAAAAACAAATGACATGTGGGCAATATGGACTATCACGGTACAGTAAAACAATTAAATTGAGAATCAATAACAAGTATACGGTTAAAAAGAGATTTAATGATACAAAAATAGTTTTCAATTACACATAACAATGAATCATAGGGACAATTCATCGCAGAATACAGCTCAACTAGTTTCGCGGATCATAGCCGCTTCATCAGGAAAGTATCTGCGGATCAATAAATAATCAAAAAAACAATATAAAACCATGAGACATAAAGTAAAAATATATCATGATGTTTAAACGAATAATAAATACATAAGGGGGGGAAAAAGGGGCAGGACTGCTTACCCTCGTCCTGACAAGACCCGATCGCAGGGCATAACCACCAAAAAGGGGATGAACCAGTGAGAAGTGATCGTTTGTGAGAAACATAGTGAAAAGAGTGAAACAAACCCGTGAGATGGGAATAAATAATAGAAAAGGTGGGAAGATATTCCATTAACCATAAGAAGTGGGTGAGTGAAGAGAGATCAGTTAGGGCCATAATGATACCTGGTAGTATGGATGTATCAAGTTTGAGGATACCAGAAAAAGTTGCGCAGCTGAGGAAAAAACTATCAGCCTGCACCCACAATATGCAATGCTGCGGCCAGATGGCAAATGGTGGAGACCTAGGTCAGCCAGGCCACCCATGCCATAATCACCTAAAGGGGGGGAGGGACAAACAATGTCAAAAATTAAAATATTCTATGGTCAGTAACCAGAAGGAAACAGGTGCTGCAACAAGACTCGGATAGAAGGATAGGTTCCCCAGGTGACTTACTGTGTACTGGCCGCTGCATGCAATCAGAGTGTCTATGGTCCAGAGCTTAGCTCAAAGTTGTCAGCCTTTTTTTGTTTATAGCGCAAAAAATAAAAAATGCAGAGGTGATCAAATACCAACAAAAGAAAGCTCTATTTGTGGGGGAAAAAGGACATCAATTTTATTTGGGTTCAGTGTTGCACGTCCGCGCAATTGTCAGTTAAAATAACGCAGTGCCGTATAGCAAAAAATGGCCTGACCAGGAAGTGGGTTAAATCTTCCGGAGGTGAAGTGGTTAACATTTTAATCAGGATTTCAATGTGTCCACACAGAAGAGTTTGCTCTTCTCTTTCTGTTCTGTCTGACACTTGTGATCTGGACAGGTAGTGAGGAGAAATTTCCCTCAGGAAGACACAGACAATATCCCCCAAAACATTTGAATTGATTGCTGCTTATGGGGTCTTCCCTTCACTTCCTGTTCCGTTCCACATCAGTCAAAGTGAAAAGTAAAGAAAGTTCTTCTATACAGTCAGCACAAAACCCAGACAGGGGTTCTAACCCATACGCATTCTATCCAAAGGTTTTGACTTGAGTTGGGCTGTAAACTGTTATAATCCTACAAGCCTCTCATATAACAATTTCCCCCTCTTCTTTAGCATGATGTAGTTTGTGTAAGGATTTGTTTTGCTAAGAAAAGAGAGAGGCCTCCTGAGGTCTGAACTTATGCTGATAACACACCCTGGCCTCCAGCTTTCATATAACCACAATAATATCTAATGCCAGCCCTGCGGTTGTTTACATTCTTCGTAAAGGGACTCTAATGGGAACATTTTATTTTATTTTTATTTTTTTAGAAAACCTTGTAAAAGTAGTGGTACTTTAAGTATAACTAAAGGAAATTTTTTTAAAAAAATTTGGATGGAGTGGAGATGGATTACCCCCAATTTTTTTTTTTTTTTCCTTTTTTTTCTTCCATAAAAGATTTTATTGAAAAAATGCAAGACATACAAATGTGCAAGTCATAGAAGCATCATAAACACAAAGTGCTGCCATGACCTTATCTACTCGCAATACAGACAGCGCTATTACCCTGTTACATTGGTCATGGCTAATAGAACATTGCTATACAGAGGCACAACTGGTTAACAAACACATAAGTAATGTGGACCTATCTTTTAAAGAGGCTTACTCAGGTCGTGCCGGGTAGTGCTGGGCCTGAGTCCCCAGCCTTCAGGACCGGTATCTTCCAGACCCGCTAGGGTGTGTGGGGTGACGTAGTTCCAGACACTCGTGACTGAGTGGGAGAGCAAACGGCTGCTTTGTTAAAGTCCTATAGAATGAAATATTCCAGATCTGACTGAGGAAATGTGAGGGGGTAAAGGATTAAGGGGGGGGGGGTAAAGGGAAAAAGAAAGTAAGAATCTCGGGGGGGAGAAAAAGAGGTGGCGGGTAGGTGTCCCCCCCGCCAACCATGCGCCTCTTTGGTTTATCAATGTAGGGGAAAGAATGTTTTGTATTTATCTGTGGTTTGAAAATGTTTCCACAACGCCCAAATAGTCAAGAATGTCTGTAATCGGTCTTGAATGGTGTATATCAGCTCTTCCATCTCCTCTATCTTAGCGACCCTGGTTAGCCATTCCCTAATGGAAGGAGTGTCGGTAGATCGCCAGTGTGTAGGAACACACAGCCTGGCCGCGTTGACCATATGCATGGCTAATGATTTAAGGTCAGTCTGTTTAGGTAGAGTCATAAGGTGGAGGAGATATTGCGCGGGGTTATAGTTTAAGGTGTAGGTGGTGACTTGTGCGATAATGGAGTGGACTTCCTGCCAGAAGGGTTGTATCAAGGAGCATTCCCACCATATATGAATCATTGAACCTATCGCCGTCTGGCATCTCCAGCATGTGTTGGGAATCGTAGGGGAGAATTTGTGCATTTGTGCATTTAGTAGCGATCTTATACCCATTTTCTTGAATGGCAACGTTCATCGAGCCTTTACGGACATAAGTAAATATATCCTCCCACTGTTCATTTGGTGATGTTGGCCTGCAAATCCTTTTCCCAGGAGCTACGCTTGGGAGTCATCAGTGCCTGGTCCGTCTCCTCCTGTAGAAGTACGTATATGCTCGAGATTAAGTGTCGCAAAGGAGTGGTGCTTGTGCAAAGGCGTTCAAATGGGAGAAGTTGTCTGGACCACGTGGTAGATGGGTTCACCAAGGCGAGGAAGTGGCTCAGTTGTCTATACGACCAGAAGGGGAAGCTTTGGGTCAGGGAGAGTGCCACTAGGTTGTCATAGGAGCGTGGTTTATTTTTGTGAAAGAAGTGGTGTGCTAGAACCTCCGCATGAGGCCACTCTCTGCTTAAGAATGCAGTGCCTTCTCCCGGGCTAAACTCTGGGTTGCTGCGCAAGGGTGTCAGAGACGTAACGCTTGGTTGAAGGCCACCAGGGGCCCCCTATCAGTTTTTATTGCTGTCTGTGACCCCGTTAAGGAGTGAAAGAAAATAACAAATGTTGGGTTGTCCCCAGAAAAGTAATAGATGGGGAAATCTTCCAATAAGGACACTAGTTATGGAGACCTGGGGGTACCCAAGAAATTCCCTTAATTTGCAGGGATCTCCTCTTACTTCTTGTTTGGCTATGGGACAGGGAGTGAAGGGAAATCTTTGCAATGGCAAAAAAGAAATCTGACAGGGGTTATAACCCACCCTTGCTCTATCCAAAATGAAAAAAAAAAAGCTTTGCCTATAGTTCTACTTTAACTGTCCCACCACCCGTGTCTCTGACTTTTTCTCTCTTACCAGTTTACACCAGATATCGCACAGGATCACACTCACGTAAGTCTGCTATTCCTGTGCGATTTGTGTGTGCTTTCATTTGAACAGGCTTAAATTGCGCTGTACCACATCAAAAGTAGCGTGTGCACAAAAAGCACATTGTAACTGGATCGCATGGTACGTCTGTACCATGCGATCCGATGCAGACAAACGTACTGCATTTGTGACCTGCATTTGGGGTGCTTTTAGAATTGCATTGCCACCCACTGCAGATTGCAAGTGCAGTGTGTTTTGAATGTAGTGTGGGAAATGGGCACAGAACAGTTGTGGGCAGGGCTTAACACGCCCAACCGGGACACTGAAAAACAATGCTCGCTAATGCCCAGATGACCAGTCGAAGACCGTGGTCATGAGAAATCTACATTAAGGCGGTACTCCAAACTTAGTGCAGCTCTCGGTGCAATTACTTGCAGTCCACTTTGCACGCCTGCTTAGGGAATGTGTTTTTTTTTTATAATCACACTTACCTAGGTGGATCGCTCAGTTCTCACAGCATCCCGAGCACTGAGGTTCAGACTGTCAGTCACTGCTCCCTACTCTGAACCCGCCCCCCGCTCAATGGAGCAATGGGCTGTGGAGGGGGGTGGGAGTGGCCAGCTCAGGCTCTCTTTGGCTCACTGAGAAGCTGAGCCAGGGGTGGATCCAGGCATATTGGCGGATTCCAACCCTATTGATGCAATCTTGCCCGTGCCTGGTCCGGCTCTGTGATGTCAGCAGACTTTAACCCGCTGTCTGCTGAAAATGGGTCACAGGAGTGCAGTGCGAACTGCACTCTTGTGATTGTGCACTGACCCCCGAAGGAGCTGCTGAATTTGCTTGGGCTTGTACTCTGCTAGTGAACTCCCACTGACTTGGCTCAGTCCCCTTGAAACAGCTGTGATGCAATGTTGGTGTGGAGCTAATGGTGAAGGACAACCCCACAATATACAATATAATAACAGTATACCTCTGTTATCACCTGGGTATCCAATGGCTCCACCTGCAAACTGGGTCTGAAGAATAATTCCGCTCCACTCCACTGGTTTCAGTCCATTTGCTGCGGCCACGCTGTTCAGCTTCACAAGGTCACCAGGATCTCTCAGTTACCTCCGTCAGGGTGCCTTTGGATCCCTCTCGGTCCGACCACATAGCTGTCTCAGCACGCTGTGGTGTGAAGTCCTCCTCTGGCTTTAGATTGCTGCTCTGCAAGCTGCAGTTCTCTGGAGATCTCCTCACAGGTCCTCACACACAGGCAGGCCATGTGTCCAGAAGAGAAAGAAAATGGCCACACAGGCCCTTTTATAGCCTACCCAGCATGCAGTTCAGTAGAGGGTGATCATGGATAGGTCACCTGGCATTGTGGGTAGATAAGGTCAAATAACAAAAGTAAACACAGTCACTTCCTGTTATCTTTCCAACACCATGAAAAGGAAAATAACTAAAGTCCATTTCCAGTTTTGGTCACTGGATGGTGCCAAATACTAAAGAATAACCTTGTCCATAGGTTTACATTGTATTCACAATAACATTGCATTAGTAGGCAAAAATGTCAGCGCTACATGATCCACAGGAGAAGCACAGCCAAACAAGCTTTGGCTGTACATCTCCTTTAACTGTACTAGACTTCTTCCACACCGTGCAGCACATTCAAGGGAATACCACAGAGCCTGTACCTTGCTCCATCAGCTTAGCTTTCATGTCCCCTTGCTTCCAGTGACACACTTGAGACTTCTCACTGTATTAGGCAGAAACTCTCTACTTGTTTCTGAGCTTCTGTACCTCAGAGGATCCTCACTCTTCCTCTTCCTCGTGACATGCAGGATAGATCCACTGGTGCTCCGTGCCGCAATATCAGTCCCAGATATGGAGCGCCAATCTCTAGGGAGGGGGTTAAGCTCAGAAACTCCCTTACTGCCAGAGCACACCATCATGCCAAGTCACACTATTACTCACCAGCTGGCAGCTATAACCTTCAACACTCTTCTGGTTACTTGTGGCAACAGCAGTACAGCCTTTCACTTCTCAGCTTCACCACTTGTTAACCCTGGGTAGCATTCTCTCCTGAACTCCTCTTCATCTCCTGTTACAAGCCCTGTTCTTTTTATGTCATGCATGTGTAGCACCTTCTACCTTAGGTAGGTAGGTGCTAGTGTAGTGTTTGTGTTTTTTCTGCCGCTTCTCAGCCTTTTGGCTAAGATCAAAAGTAGTATCTGTTCTTATCAGTTACCAGAGGAGGCACTGTGCAACTCCCGAGTGTGGGGAGGGCACATGCAAATCCAATGATGTCATTGGACTTGGAAGGGTGGTTCAGCAGTGCCGGTGTCTGGACACCCACGAGACGTTAGCAGGGCTGAGCCCGAGACGTCCCGAAAGGTGCTCCTGGTGAGGATGGGTGCTGCATTGGGTCTGACCCAGAGGGTCAGGTCCCTGGCCTAGATTGGGGCAGCTCTAGCTCTGATCAGTTTTTTGAAAGAGAACACCGGTTCCTCTCTTGCTGGAGGGGGAGAAGCAGTTAGTATTCCCCAAATGTAATTAGGTAGGAGTGATGGGAGCAATGGTGGAGCCTGATGGTAAAGGGCTCTCACCAAGCTTCCAGAACTGCAGGCCTTCCTGGCTGGGGTGGGGGCTGCTGTGGTCTGGGTTGTTGGTCAGGGTTGGTACTGAAAGCCTATGGTGTATGTGCCCCTGGAGTGGTGCTCCAGGGGTGCCAGAAGATCACTGTGAACGAGGGTCATATTGATTTATGGCACCATGGTCACTGCACCATTACACTCCTTTTTTAGCACCTGCCTACTGGACCGGGACTTTTGGCTGGGAGCGGAGGAATTTTTTATTCCTGGCTGGAGAGCCTGGTCATTGTATTGCACAATGGCCAACTTTTCACTCTCCTTTACCTTCTTCTCACGCACTTTCTTTTATTTATTTCCTTTGTGTGTCATGTTTTGTTGCACTGTGTGACTGGTAGGGTGCAGGTCCCCGGGCCTACCCTGAAAGTCTTGGGAGGGGGTGGACGTGGCCTTTTGGCTTAGTTCACCCTCTCTCGTGGGGTCTCCCTTTGGGGGAGCCCCACCAAGTACTTGGGTTGGTCTGTTTTGGCAGACCCTCCAGAGAAAGGGGTCCGTCTGGTTTCGGCCAGATGGACCAAGTTTAAATACCCTTGTCCCCGTCAGGAGCCTAATGCCCTGGGGGATTCAGGGCAAGGCACCTCCTTATGTGTGTACACATTTTTATTGCACCGGGTGTATTTTTTAAATGTGTTTCACACACCATGGGCGTTCAAAAAGTTTGTGTTGTTTCTGCCAGTGCAGGTAAATTTGGTAGGTAGGCCTGTCTGTGAGCTAGGCTTGTTTGTTTTTGGTCTGGGGGCAGGGCAGTGGTTTAGTGCAGAAGCAGGTGACTGACATATGCCTCAAATCTTGTGCACCTCCTCTGTTTCCAGTGAGAAGGTTCTGCAAAAGAGGCAGGGCAGAGTGCTGGAGTGACATGGGGTGTATTTGGTATCCCAGACCAATCCCCAACTAGGATTGGCAGGGGGCAGACCTCCTATTTATACCCATGCTCAGCCAGAGGCAGCTCTCTAATTAGGGAAATTAGGCAGCCGCCTAAGGCCTCGTGCTCCCAGGAGCCTCGCGGCTGCCTAATTTACATCCGGGCCGAAACTAGTTTTCCCCACCCAGGGGTGGACTGTCACTGACCACTGCCCGAGGTTCCAGGGTCAGTGGGTGGCACCATGTACTCCTCTCGGCTCCCCCCATCTGTCCTGCACTGCGGATCTCTGGTTATGTGCAGGGCTCAGATAATGCCCCTACCACCTTACCCCTGTAATCATCATCCCCCATACCCCACCTCTGACATCCTACCAACCTGCCTTCTGTCATTATCATCCCCACGTACCCCAACTCTAGCATCCACTACCCTACCCCCATTATCATCATCCTTATCTTCACCCCCCTATATCCCACTGTCAGTTGCCTACCACCCACGTCATCATCATCCCTTCTGTACCCCACTGCTGACATCCTACCACCGCACCTATTATAATCAACATATCCATCATCCCTCTCTACCCCCACCTCTGGCATCCTACCACCCTACCCCCATCGTCCTCATCCCTCCTGTACCCCACCTCTGGCCTCCTATCACCCTACCCCCTATCATTATAGGGGAGATATGATCTCAGCCTTTCCCCAATACTGCCATCCCAAACTGCATCCTGTCGTCCAACCCAACAGTTGCATCACACACCATAATACTGCTCTGCCACCCAGTGAGCAAACAATCAGTGAGCGATAATGATAAGCAGTAACCAATAGCAACCAATCAGTCAGCGTTAATAATGTGCAGTAACCTCTAGCAACCAATCAGTGAAAATGATAAGCAGTAACCTATAGCAACCAATTAGTGAGCAGTAATATTGTGCAACCCACCAGAGAGCGGTAATAATGTGCAGTAACATCTACAGTGCCATTCATTCTAAATGGTGCCTGTCTGTCTTTTTATAAAAAACAGCGAATTTTAAAGAAACCAGACTTTATTCTGAAGAAGACCAGAACCCTTGTTGGGGGAAAATGTCATGATATAGACTTAAAATGCTGAGAAATCTAGTGTCTAGGTTTTTACCTTATTGCAGAAAATACATATTATGTTTCTTTTGCAATAAAAGCTTCTTACATTTCTTTTCACTATTTTCTTTAGTGTGCACGCACAGCTCAGTTTACAATGCCAGCACTTTCCGTGTGTTGGGATAAATGAACTCCTATACCAGTCAATCAAGATAGCCTAAGATGCCAAACCTGTGCAGTAACCTCTAGCAACCAATCATTGAATGTTAAAATTGCGCAGTAACCTCTAGCAACCAATCAGTGAGCGGTAATGATGTGCAGTGACCTATAACAACCAATTAGTGAGCCTGGAGCAAACAGTGAGTGTGAACCAGATCTTTATATTTACATTATTAAAGTTTTTTTTTTAAGATAAGTCTATCTGCGTTTGGTTTTTGGGATAGGGAGCGAAATTGCTAGGGGTGGGGGCCAGGAAAATATTTGAATTATTTTTCCCATTATGGGCGTGAGTGGGGCCTGATGTCTAAGATTTGCCTAAAGCCTCACAAAGCCTAGAGCTGCCTCTGTGGTCAGTCTGTTGTGGGAGGTGTTGTTGGATGGAAGAACTGAATGATGTAGTGTTATACTGTTGTGGTCTGAGTGAACCCCCTTTCTGGGGGGCGAACTCAGGCTTGGAGCCCGGGAGCTGGGAGGGAGCCTCTCTTTACACGGTCATTACAAGGTGTCCTGGAACAGGAGCAGGAGGAGGACAGTTGGGAGCACTGCCAGGCAAGTCATTCAGGAGGGATCCATGCTGGGGTCGGTGAGTGAGAAGCAATGTGCTGGAGGAGATGTGCAGTAGAAGAGACTCTCAGTTTGGATTCAATCACCTTTATTTAAACTAGAAGTATTCATCATATGGGCATCCCATGTCCCTTTTTCCCCATACCAGTTTAATCACCTAATAAAAACAACAAAAATAAGCAAAGGACTGTTCATTGATAGGAGAAAGTGTGCCTAAAATTAATATCTGACTAGCAGGGTGATGTCTGGATGCTGAAACACGCAGCGACTCCACTGGGGCATCTCTACACATGCACCACTTTCTTTAAAGATAGGCCCAGAGTTGAAAGAAGAAGGCATGACCAGTGGGCTACCATGACATGGTTAAAAAGGTTTTGGGATAAAAAGAGGGCTTCTGGTCAGTGGAAAGTATTATTCAAGTACTCACGTGATTAGAAGGGAGGACTGTAGAGGGTGGTACTGCAGAAATGGGATCCGTAGGGGGGTCTTAGGAAGTTATCACTTGGAGAAGAACATGCTTGGGACAACAGGTTGCCCTCCTTGAGGTGTGGTCTACAGTTGAGAAAGTGGTTTCTTGATATTTAGTCATGGCAGCTGGTGGGGGTACAAGGTCCTGCTATGGGTTTTTGAGAGTAAAAACATGTACTTTTGTAGGGACCCGTCCTTGGTACGGCTCCCATTAATATGGTTTGTGGTAGCTGTATTTAGTGGTCTGTCTCAAAGGCGGTGTTTGTTGCAGCTGGAGGCCTAACATTTTTCAGTGGTTACGCAGGTACAAGTAGTTGATGCCCACAAGGAACTTGTGAATCTTGTTCTTTAACAATGTACTGGATGATAATGTTTAAAATATTATTTATTATTGGTAATAAAAGGCTGCTTTGGCCATTTTACTCCATCTTTAGCCTCCAGTGGTTATTTTTTTAAAAGATTGGTGAAGGAGTGGTGGTCTAATAGCAGTTTTGGGATAGCAAAGTATCTTTTATACCCTAGTCAAGAACTTCAGATCAAGTTTTGGAACCTACAGAACATTTACGTGAAACTTTTTGCAGATATAGAATTAAGGTTAAACTGTCTCTCACATTTTCCCCCATACACAGCTTTAGTTCATCCTAGTACAGACTGCCCAGTTCATACTTATAGTAGTCCATTCATCAGTCCATAACTAACTTCCAGCACCTATGATAATGTTTATAATATTATTTATTATTGGTAATAAAAGGCTGCTTTGGCCATTTTACTCCATCTTTAGCCTCCAGTGGTTATTTTTTAAAAGATTGGTGAAGGAGTGGTGGTCTAATAGCAGTTTTGGGATAGCAAAGTATCTTTTATACCCTAGTCAAGAACTTCAGATCAAGTTTTGGAACCTACAGAACATTTACGTGAAACTTTTTGCAGATATAGAATTAAGGTTAAACTGTCTCTCACATTTTCCCCCATACACAGCTTTAGTTCATCCTAGTACAGACTGCCCAGTTCATACTTATAGTAGTCCATTCATCAGTCCATAACTAACTTCCAACAACCTGACTGGGTACCCCAAGAGGGAGGTCAGGTGTTCAGACCAGCATTAAATGCTGAATTGTACATTAACATTTATAGCCCACCACAAGGGGGCAGAGCCATGAATAAAGAGTTGGCAGCCTTAACCCCTTCCTAAGCTCCTGGACAGTTAAATACACCAAAACTCAATAACACATAGAAACACTGTACAGCTAACCACAAGGGGAAGTGCGCACCTCAACGATAGTCACCTGCCTACACACAGGTGTCTCTCACCATGTTCTGGTGTGAACAGACCCTTAAGCCGGGTTCACACTGTTATGACACGACAGTCGTACCGCTTTGGATCCAACTTTGACCTGCGACCTGAAGTCCGTCATCCGTCCAACTTCAATGAATGACTTTGATCCCTGACAATACCAGGCACTGTGTCTGGTATTAATCTTTAGGGGGAACTCCACACAAAATGTAAAAAAAAAGAGGTCTGGTATGGATTTTATGGAAATCCCCACGCCGAAAAAAACAGCATGGCGGTCCACCCAAAATCCATACCAGACCCCTATCAGAGCACACAGCCTGGCAGCTCAGGAAAGGGGATGGGGACGAGTGAGTGCCCACCCCCTCCTGAACCGCACCAAGCCGCAAGCCCTCAACATGAGGGTGCTTTGGGGGCAGGGGGCCCTGCGCCCCCCACCCCAAAGCACCTTGCCCCCATGTTGATACCCTGGCCATTGGCCTCTTGTTGCAACCCTGGCCATTGGTTGACGGGGTCTGCAGGCGGGGAGCTTATGGGAATCTGGAAGCCCCTTTAACAAGGGGGCCTCCAGATCCAAGCCCCCACCCTATGTGAATGAGTATGGGGTACATTGTACCCCTGCCCATTCACCTGAAAAAAGTGTCAAAAATAAACACAGTACACAGGTTTTTAAAGTAATTTATTAAGGCATCTCAGTCGTCTCTTCCAATCTCTTCTCCCCTATCCGGCTTTTCTGCCTCCTCCTCTGAAGTCTTCTGCCTCTGCAAATTTTTCTCCCCTCTTCGGGTCTTCTCCGCTCTCCGCAGATATCTTCTAGCCCTCTCCAGTTCTTCTCCCTCTGTCCGCTGTCTTCATATTTTCGTAGTCTTCGTAGTCGTATTTTAGTCTTTTGGCTAAAAGGCCATTTTAGGCTTGATTCACACTAATGTGTTTTTGATGCATTTTTCATTTTGCAGAAATGCAGGGACATTTTTTAACATGGGTTCCTATAGAACATGTTCACAACAATGCATTTTTGTGCCTCTGCATTTTTAGAAAGGGTTGAGGACTGCAAAATGCAGCATTTTGCATGTAATAGACTTCAATGGACCCGCGTCCAAAATACAAGTACCACATTTTTGCCGCAATTTGCATTTTGCGATTTGTGCTTGTTTTTTTTAGCTGTACATTCACTGTATATAACTGGTTGCTAAGGAAGGTGTCGGGAAGCCGTGTCCTTAACAACTGATGAGTCATTAGCTTTCAACGGACTTCCCCGCTGAATGTAAAAAAAAGAATTGCCGGCTAAAAAGAAAAATGTGAAAAAAAAACAGCATGGGGTCCCCCCCAGGTCCATACCAGACCTTTATCCGAGCATGGAGCCTGCCAGGTCAGGAAAGGGAGGGGATGAGTGAGCGCACCCCCTTCTGAACCATACCAGGCTGCATACCCTCAACATGGGGGGGTGGGTGCTTTGGAGCAGGGGGGTTCTGCGCCCCCCAACCCCAAAGCACCTTGCTGGTTGATGGGGACAAGGGCCTCTTCCTGACAAGCCTTGCCTGGTAGTTGTTAGGGTCTGTGGATGGGGGGGGGATTATCGGAATCTGGAAGCCCTCTTTAACAAGGGGTACATTGTACCTCTACCCATTCACCAAAAAAAAGTAATGCAGTATGAAAAAATACAGTAGACAGTTTTTGACAGTTTTTGACAGTTTTTGACATCTTCTCCTGCATCTTCCTCCTCCGTTCTTCTCCTTTCTCCTGTGTTCTTTGTCCGGTGTTCTTCCTCCTCTGCCGCCGCCGACCCCCCTCGATGCTGCGTCCCAATGATCTGTCCAAGCTAAAGTCAAGCATTTGTTAGATAACTATAGGGGTGTGGCCATAGGATTATGTCATCCGGAGGCCCCACACCCTTGTGACATCACTGACCCATCATGCCCTAGGTGGTGATGTCACAAGGGGGCGGGGCCTCTGGATGACGTGTCAGCTTCTGCATTCTTCCTGCCTTGCTTGTCTCAGGAAAGTGCTCAAAGCTGAGACAAGCTGCAGCTGTGAATTAACAATCTCCATCAAAGCTCCTGTTGTATTGGCTGTGACAGGATGGGGGATCCCTCCCAATTTTCTGAGATGGGAATGAAGGACACCTATTAGCAAACGTATGTAAGCATAGGACACACCCCCGCCACGCTTCCTTAAAGGAGAATTATACTAAAAAAATTATTAATTAAACCCATAAGTGCTTTTTTTTTACCACTACTATTCCTTTATACAGTTTTGGAATTTTCTGATACAGCAATTTAGAAATTGGATGAAAGGTTTAGCACTGAGAAACACTTTTGGATAGATAAAAAGTGGATTTTATATACAGCTATACAGACCAGACCACAAATGATAGACAAATGAGGAGGAAAGAGGGACAGAGGGGACTTTGTTCAAAAGGAAAGACAGTCCCTCGAAATCAGGGACAGTTGGGACAGCATTAAAGTGGTTATAAAAGCTGATGATTTTTACCTTCATGCATTCATGCATGAAGGTAAACATTTTTCAGTGTGCAGCTCCCCCCATAGCCCCATCTAAGCATTCCGGCTTTGTTCAAGATGCCAAACAGCTGGCAGACGTGCCATATGATCGGGCAGAGTGACAGAAGGCGGCGGGGATGTCCCCTCCTGCGCTTGGGGATAACAGCCGAGTGGCTTATTAGCCCCATTGGTTGTTATCATGAGATAGCCGACTGTTAGCTCTAAAAAAACAGTACCAGGGTGATGCCTGCAACTGTAGACATCATCCCGTTATAACCACTTCAAGTAAATGATGTACAGATATGTGATTTTGCATGAAGTGGTTAAAGCAGACCTTGCATGAAAATGTTTTAATACTTTTGGGGCAGGGATAGTAAATAGCAGGACCTTCTGGTCACATACAAGGTTTGATTTAAATTTACCTCCTTGCCCTCTGGTCCAGACATCTTCTTGTCCTTCAGATTGCCAAGCAAATGTGCTTTCACTTTCACTGCAAGGATCCACCCCGATTCACTGTTTTTATTTACTCCCACAGGGCTTTGCATGTTTTCCTATATCCTTAAGCGATGGACCTGGTGTTTGGATGCTCAGGCATAGGGCACTGAATTGTGGAATGGCAGGGGACGTGCCTTGTCTTCTACCATACTTGGTAGTACTTGGCATTTCTTGGGCAATCTGGTAGCAAACTGAGGTTACTGGGAAAAACAGAACAGATAAACACTGGCTAGGTATGGCCCTTTCTGTAAAGTGAACATATTATTTGCCTAGTTTGAACACAAATTTACTTTATAGAACCCAGTTGATCTTCCAGCAGCATTTGTAAAGTATATCTATACACAGTCTGATAAGAGCAGGCCAAGACTGGTCCAAGTGTTGACAGTACTCTGTACAGCACCACAAAGCACGTAATCCACCATCCTTTCATGTGCTTTCAGAAGGATCTCACTAACTTTATTGACAAGTAGAGGTTGCAAAATCTTGCCAGATCATTAATATATTTCATTGTTAGCAACATGACTCATTATTGAAAAAAATTGGTAAACAAGTGTTAAGTGTTCTGATATCTTTTACTAAACGCACAATGCAGTTGTTTTTTTTGCTGAAAACAGGCACACTTTTGTTCTGTCTGACCTTACAGAGGACAGATGAAGTTTAAAGGTTAACCAGAGTCAACAGCAATTTTATACTGATATATTGTCAGATCTATATGTCATAAACCTCTCTGAAGGTCACCCCTGGATTATTAAAAACTCTACCGTCATGGTGTCAGGAAACTATCAGGAAATGTTATCATGCAGGGCTCCAACAGAGGCTTGATCTACAAAGCGGTACTTCAGTCATATATTAAAAAAATTAAAAGTCAGCAGCTACAAAAACTGTAGCTGCTCACTTTTAATAAAAGGACACTCGCCTGTCCCAGGATCCAGCGGTGTCCTCACACAGCCTCTTCATTGCCTTCAGTCCCCAGTGCCAGCATGCTAACTGTGGCAGCCAGCTGTGACTGCTTGTTGCTCATTGTTAATGTGCGAGCTGCGCTGTGCTATCTGATTTTTTTCTTGACATATCGAAGAGGGCTGCAGGGAAGCCAAACTGACCAGAAGTGAGGGCGTGGGTACCTGTCAAAAACTGGTACCTGCTCCCCCCTAAAAAAAATGAAGGGTTAAAACTAAAAGGAGAAGGGGCAGAACTTGGTGTTTCCTTGAGGAGACATTAAAACAATGGGGAATTGGTCCTTTGCTTATGGAGAGGATAATGGTTTTGTATCATAATCCCACAGCTAGAATACATGCAAGTGGAGATTTATCCCATCCGGTGGTTATCCCAAATGGAACCCGACAGGGCTGCCCCCTTTCCCCCTGGTTGTATATATTGGTAATGGAGCATTTGAGTGTAGCGATGCATAAAAACATAAAACAGAAACAGAATATAAGATGTCAATATATGCAGATGATTTAATGCTATATATAACTAATCCAGTGGTGACAATGCCAAAGCTCATCTGGGAATTTAACTGTTTTGGAATATTGAGTAACTTTAAGGTCAATTATGACAAATCAGAAGCCCTTCATATTACATTATCAAATAGTACACTGGATCTTCTAAAAAATAACTTTTCTTTTAAATGGCAGAAAGAAGCCATTAAATATTTAGGTATATATATTTCTAGAGATCTAAATAAAAAATAAATAAACTTCAAGAGCTTAATTATTTCCCGATAATACAAAATATAATTAAGACACTTCAAAAATATGATAGAACGCATTTTTTTCCTGGATGGGAAGGATTAATATTGTAAAAATTGACATATTGCCAAAAATATTACACATATTTCAAACAATTCCGATATCTTCTCCAACAAATTTGCTGGATCAGTTATGAAAAGCTGTAGGGAGATTTATATGGGCGCATAAATCGGCTAGATTAGAAGAGATATATTAATTAGGACAAAAAAGGATTGAAGCTTGTCTCTTCCAGACTTTTCTAAATATCTTCTTTCTGTATTTTTGTCCAGGATAGTAGACTGGTTCCATAATGCAGAATATAAGCAATGGGTAAAATTTAAGGAAGATGCCACTGCCATGAAACTGAAATTATTACCCTGGATAATTAGAAAACATTGACCCCCAAAAGAGAAATGCCATTGTTGGTATTTTCAACATTGAAGGTCTGGGACGCATAATTGAAAATGGAGACTTGGTCCACTTATATTGGGCCAATGACACCTTTATTTTGTAATCCTGAGTTTCCACCAACAATGGAAGCCTTGACTTTTTTAAAATGGCGTAGATGTGATGACGTGAGGGTGGTCCAGACCCTGATAGAGAATAGGCTCCCCCTTTGGAATCCTTGGGTTTGGAGAATAAGACCAAATGGATGCAATATCAGCAACTTCAAACTTATACCCAATTTCTGATAAATACATCTTTATTAGATAGATCATTAACAGAATTTGAACAATTATTACTAGAAGAACAAAGACCAATGCATGTATTATCTACATTATATAAATACTCGATTCCTAAAAAAAAAGGAACAGGAATATTTAACTTAGTGGGAGGAAGAACTCGAGATGACTATCCTTAGATCAAAATGTGAAAAAGTGATCCTACTTATTAATAAATTATCTATCAAATAAACATCAGGTAAGGAATTATAAAATCTGAGCAAGATGGTATAGATGCCCAGTAGATATGCATAAAATAAATAGGGAAAATGAAGAGGTATGTTGGAGATGCTTAAGTGCAAAAGGTACAATGTCACATATTTGGTACTATTGTCCAGGGGTTCAGACATTTTGGTCAAGAATCTATGATGTGTATCATGCCAATACAGAAGTGAATATACAGCCAGATATATTAGTTTCAGTTTAGTCAATGATCTGGATCTATGAAAGCTGTAAGAAAATATATCCTGAGATTTATATTGACAGCAGCACAAAACGTTATAGCTCGAAAATGTAAAAAAACGATAGATCCCTCAATTGAGGAATGGGTGTGTGAGATGAGCGAGATGCAGTCACTATAATTGATGATAGCGGCAGAATTAGGTCTTAAGGAACAAACCTTAAAAAAACTGTCAAAAAAGGGAAGAGTTTAGAACCTCAGCAATTTTATTAAATTATCTGTAGAGTAATCTTCCATTGCCCCCCCCCCCCCCCCCACCTTTTTATTTTTTGTTTTTGTTTTTGTTTGTTTGCTGTGTGTGAGTGTTAGAGTAGAGTGAATGGTGAAATAATAGTTATAACATGGACTCCTAAATATGAATGAATTGTAAAATAATTGTTTATATCCAGTCTAGTTATTATATATTCAATGGAAGCATTGTTTTCACTGTGAACCTGCTTGATTTAAGTTTTTTGTTATGTTCTTGTATATATAATATTGATGTTATTGTAATAGCAATCTTTTAGTATTAATTCTATTATCGCACAGCGAGGAACTTAAAGTTACCTAAGATAATTTGCCCCCAGATATACTCGTTTGAAACTTATTATCAAAAATAAAAAGTAAAAAAGTAAATAAATACAAATATCATAAAAATAAAAAGTATTTAAAAAACCCAAATGTAAATCCAATGTCAGTCACGTTGCCCAGTGATGTAGATTCATTGTCAGTCAAGATGAATGACACTCGATCACCAGCCAACATAAATGCGATGACTGGTGCCAATGATCCTCTCTTGCCAGACTCCTGCTGAAAAGGCCAACTATTGGGCCGGCAACGAAATGTCAACAAACTAGCCAGGTGACATCTCTGATCAAATATTGTAATGACCATATTTGGTCAATGATGTCACCCAGCATGAGCATTGGCTTGTACTACAATAGTAGTACTGCCACTAAATTAATAATGTCTGGCTGAAGCAGTTTAGAGTACTGGAAGGTAGGTGAACTGGCCAAATCTGACCATTTAGTTTACTCGTTTGACGGACAGTGAACATCTCGAGTTTGGGTTGAACTCACCGGAAGATTATGGCAGAGAGTATGGGGAGGATAGGAGGAGGAAGATTTCAACTAAAACACCAACCAATTGCACAAGGGACAAATCACATTGATTGCACGTAATGTCCCTTATGCTGACATTTTTTTAATAAAATGTAAGCTTTAAGGTTGGCTCAGACAACAACGTGTTGCCTCTATCAATATTCTGTGTGGAAAAGGCATATGTAATAAAATCTTTTATTTTTATTTTTGTGCTGAAGTTTATCTATGCCTATTAGATGTTTTCTTGTGGAATAGTAATTAAAGTTAATGTATAGCTAAAACATTTTTTGTCTTAGAATAGAATGTGTTTTAACCTACATCAGTTAATTTTTTGCTTCTTGTGTCCTGTATATTTCTTTTAATCACTCAGTTGGAGATAAACAATAAAAGGAAATCACTACAAAGGGGAATTTCCCTCTTGGACAGTTGTTGCCAGAACATGTGTCCTCACTGGCAAGATTATGCTCACCTCCTGTTTTGGTGACAACTGTAACATTTTGGATTTCCCATAATTCAGTGGTGTACGTACAGGGGTTGCGGGGGTCGCAATTGTGACCTGGCCCCATGGATTACAAAGAGTTAACTGTGAGAGTTGTTGCCCACTTCTAAGTCCGGAGTTGTGCCATAATGTTGAATTCACATGACTGCAAACACCTGCCTAATGTCTAGGCATTAGCGAGTGCCTGAGTGTCCCTGCTATGCTGCCTCAAGTCCCACCCACATGCTTCCTCAACCACCCTGACCTCTGAGCTCAGGGATTATTCTGGTTGAAAGTTTACTGTGGGGGCTCTCCTCTATGACAGCAAACAACAACTGGATGTACCACATACTATGAAGTGTAATCATGTGATGTGAACCCTCTTTTTGCTATTTTCAAGAATTTAATATTATAATCAATTGTGTTCTAGCACTCCCAAATTGTCAGGAGTTTTTCATGATATGCAATGGAAATAAAAATGTAAAACTCTTTTAACTTAATGAACATTTTGTGTCTTTGGTTGCCTACAAAATTCCATAAAGGTTTTGGATAGAAATTGTATAGAAGGGATGGTGGCAACCATTTCCAAGTTTGAAGTGATAATTAGTTATCGACCTCTGGACTGTTCCTGGTACTTATAAAAGGGTGCCCCTGGGGGTCGCAAACTTGGACCAGCATGCTTTAAAGGCCAAATCCCTCTGAGGGGGGTCCCTGGTAAACAGCTGGATCTTGAACTTTGTGCCCTAGGAAAACCCATGTCACTCGCTCTAGTACTACTACTACTTCAGTGAGTCCTAATCTCCCCAGTTTCATCCATTTTATAGTGATTCCAGTCCAGTTACCAGTACCTCCTTTACTCAAGTGTGCCTCAGCATGGATATTGCTCCACAGATCCAGCTCTCAGGTCTATCCTGTTCCATGGTGCTCTACTCTACCATGAACTGATTGTCCACCTACACTTCTCAGGTAAGCCTACAACACTCATTGGGATTTCCTTACAGTCTAGCTGGAGAGTCCACATCGGCATAGTTGACATCCTAAGAAGAGCATACAGCACTCATGTTCGAGCAATGCTTTGCCCTCACTTGGAACAATGTTAGGGAATACTGTAAATGTAACTCAAAGGGGTGGTGCAGCCCAATCGTATGTAATTTTGATCTTAGCCTTTTGCTTCAGTGCACAAATTTGGCTGTTGAGGAACAATTGCCAGGTTTTAGAGATGTCTGCCGAGGGCCTCTTTTGCAGCTCACATAGAGACCTACAGAAAAAATTGTATCAACATATTTTTGCTTCCCTTCTTTGCAAAAACACATCAGTCGTTAAGGTGTTGATTACCGTACCAGTGGGTTTTTGCCCAGAATAGCACAACCTCAGTGCAGCAAAAACTGAATAAGCTACTGTCATGTAGAATAGTAGATTACAGCTAAAAGACTATAAAATTTCTTCTATGAAAAAACAATATAAAATTTAATTAAAAGAGAGTTGCAGGCTACGTGGAAACTTTGGACAATTTTGTTTATTTATAAATACACCAGTCTGGAAATTTCCACTCGTACGCAATGACTAATGATTTTCTTTCAGAATTTTGTCTCAGCACTCGCCTATTCCCTGCTATGAATACCCAGTAGGTAAATGATTCACTTACAGGGTTGACATGGAAGTGGAATTTCCCAGAAGCCTGTGCTTCTATATAGGAGTTGTATTGCTCTTCTGGGTAAATACATTTCTCTTTAACAACACATTTTTGTTTTTCACTAGGGATGTATTTGCTTTATCAAGTTTATCCTGCGCTTATGAGCCTCAGTATGGGTGAAACACGCTGTGGACTGAAAATGAATAGTAAATAAGACACCCCATAGGCTAGCATGGATTGTTTAGGTGCTCAAGGCTAACAAATAGCTATTTAAAAAGTATACAATTTTTAATACTATTTTCTTTTTTTTTAAAACATACATGAGACAAAAGTCTTTAACATAATATTGCAATTTGCACAATTGCGCAAATTGCAATAATGATTTAAAAAAAAAAATGTCTAATATATATTTTCATAAATTATTTTGCTAATAAAAATTACATACTACAACAAAATAAAAGTATAAAAATAATTATTCCAAATTGCAGTATTTATTTTAAAGACTTTTGTCTCATGTTTGTTTTTATAAATGAATTTGCTATTGAAAACAGAATACTTTTTTAATTACTAGTTTATATCCTTGAGCACCATACTACCCTCTTGGGTATTTTATTAACTACTGACTGGCCCACCCTGATCTGATAAACTAATCTGTGGATTGGAAGGGTATGTAAACCTTAGCAATTAACTTTTTTATTTGTTCCCTTTTGGCCTGTTTATTAAAACAATAAATGGCATTTTGTTATGTATATCTGATTAGTGCAAAAAAACTGCCTGATCTTGGACTAGAGAATAATTAGCCTTTATTTTTTAGAGATCAGGGAGATGGAGTGGTTGAGTAGCTTAGCAAAAGAAATGGGCAAAGCCGACATTTTACAACAAGACTGTGTGTTGTCAGCCCAGAACAGGGCTTAAAGGGTACGTTCACCTTTGTATTAAAATGTACTAAGCAATAAAGGGGCCACAGTATTTAAAAAAAAAATATTGCTCAGTAAAAATGTTCCACTGAGAGAGAGAGCTGCCACGAGGCATGTACTGGCTATCGGGACTACAAGGAGTTTCCCGGTGAACCGATGGCTCAGTGGGCTGGTTTCAGTGACAGACAGCCTGTCAAATTAACCACTTCAGCCCCGGACCAATAAACACCCTAAGGACCAGAGGTCTTTTTACAATTTCGCACTGCACTGCTTTAACTGGTAATTGCGCGGTCATGCAATGTTGTACCCAAACAAAATTTGCGTCCTTTTCTTCCCACAAATAGAGCTTTCTTTTGATGGTATTTGATTGCCTCTGCGATTTTTATTTTTTGCGATATAAATGGAAAAAAGACCGAAAATTTTGAGAAAAAATTATATTTTCTACTTTTTGTTATAAGAAAAATCGAATAAACTCAATTTTAGTCAAACATTTAGGGCAAAATGTATTCAGCCACATGTCTTTAGTAAAAAAAATGTAAATAAGCGTATATTTATTGGTTTGCGCAAAAGTTATAGCGTCTACAAACTAGAGTACATTTTCTGGAATTTACACAGCTTTTAATTTACGACTGCCTATCTCATTTCTTGAGGTGCTAAAATGGCAGGGCAGTACAAACCCCCCCCCCCCCCAAATGACCCCATTTTGGAAAGTAGACACCCCAAGGAAGTTGTGGAGAGGCATGTTGAGCCCATTGAATAATTTTTTTTTTGTCCCAAGTGATTGAATAATGACAAAAAAAAAAAAAAAAAGTTTACAAAAAGTTGTCACTAAATTATATATTGCTCACACATGCCATAGTTATATGTGGAATTGCACCCCAAAATATATTCTGCTGCTTCTCCTAAGTATGGGGATACCACATATGTGGGACTTTTTGGGAGTCTAGCCGCGTACGGTATCCCGAAAACTAATCACTGCCTTCAGGATTTCTAAGGGTGCAAATTTTTGATTTCACTCCTCACTACCTATCACAGTTTCGAAGGCCATAAAATGCCAAAATAACACAAAACCCCCCAAAATGACCCCATTTTGGAAAGTAGACACCCCAAGGAAGTTGTGGAGAGGCATGTTGAGCCCATTGAATATTTTTTTTTGTCCCAAATGATTGAATAATGACACAAAAAAAAAAGTTTACAAAAAGTTGTCACTAAATGATATATTGCTCACACATGCCATAGTTATATGTGGAATTGCACCCCAAAATATATTCTGCTGCTTCTCCTGATACGGGAATACCACATATGTGGGACTTTTTGGGGGGAGTCTAGCTGCGTATGGCCCCCCGAAAACCAATCACTGCCTTCAGGATTTCTAAGGGTGCAAATTTTTGATTTCACTCCTCACTACCTATCACAGTTTCGAAGGCCATAAAATTCCAAAATAACACAAAACCCCCCAAATGACCCCATTTTGGAAAGTAGACACCCCAAGGAAGTTGTGGAGAGGCATGTTGAGCCCATTGAATATTTTTTTTTTGTCCCAAGTGATTGAATAATGACAAAAAAAAAAAAGTTTACAAAAAGTTGTCACTAAATGATATATTGCTCACACATGCCATAGTTATATGTGGAATTGCACCCCAAAATATATTCTGCTGCTTCTCCTGAGTACGAGGATACCACATATGTGGGACTTTTTGGGAGTCTAGCTGCGTACGGCACCCCCCCGTAAACCAATCACTGCCTTCAGGGTTTCTAAGGGTGCAAATTTTTGATTTCACTCCTCACTACCTATCACAGTTTCGAAGGCCATAAAATGCCAAAATAACACAAAACCCCCCCAAATGACCCCATTTTGGAAAGTAGACACCCCAAGCTATTTACTGAGAGGCATGTTGAGTCCATGAAATATTTTATATTTTGCCACAAGTTGCAGGAATTTTACATTTTTTTTTTTTGCACAAAGTTGTCACTAAATGATATATTGCTCACACATGCTATGGGCATAAGTCAAATTACACCCCAAAATAAATTCTGCTGCTTCTCCCGAGTACGGGGATACCACATGTGGGGGACTTTTTGGGAGCCTAGCCACGTACGGGACCCTGAAAACCAAGCACTGCCTTCTGGATTTAAATATAAAATGCGGTGACGAAGAAGAATGCCGGGCTCCTCCGCTAGTAAAAGAGCTACAAGAAGATAGCGGAGGAGTCCGGCGAGAAGACCCCCGAAGACGGAAGACCCCCGGAGCTGTTCAATAAACTATTTTATCTTGTGTGTTGTGTTTTTGTGTACTTTATTTTACAGGTGAATGGGTAGGGGTACATTGTACCCCATACTCATTCACATAGGGTGGGGGTCGGTATATGGGGCCCCCTTATTAAAGGGGGCTCCTGGATTCCGATAAGCCCCCCGCCCGCAGACTCCGACAACCAACGGCCAGGGTTGTCGGGAAGAGGCCCTTGTCCTCATCAACATGGGGACAAGGTGCTTTGGGGTGGGGGGGCCGCGCGGCCCCCCTTCCCTAAGGCACCCCCATGTTGAGGGCACGCGGCCTGGTACGGCTCAGGAGGGGGGGTGCGCTCGCTCGCCCCTCCTTTCCTGGCCGGCCGGGTAGCGTGCTCGGACAAGGGTCTGTTGTGGACTTTGGGGGGACCCCACGACGATTTTTTTCAGCGTTGGGGTTCCCCTTTAAGTCCATACCAGGTGGCGGGGCCAGCGGCGTCTCCCTCACGGGCCCCACCTACCTGCAGACCCGCTCGAAATGAGCGGACTTTTCTCTGGGCGGTAAAAGTCCGTTCATTTCAAAAGTACGGCGGACTGGCGCACACAGGGCCGGATTGTCCGCCGAAATGCGAGTCCGGCGGGAAGATTGGAGTGCAACACTGCCTTCTAAGTCCGCCGTACTTTCGGGTCAAAAAAGTATGCCGGAGGCTACACACGGGGGGATTGTCCAGCAGACTTCAGTTTGCCGGACTTTTCCACCCGCTTGTTTGATCGTGTGTACGCGGCATAAGAGACTGTGTTTTGTGAACGTTCTACTGCAAAATAAAACCTTTTAAAAGGACTTTATCTGTGTCAGTATACAAGTCGTTGGTTATCAACCCTGGGAACCCCTAGATGCGGAAGAGCAGGCCAGGAGAAGGTAACCGGTAAGCCCATTCAGTCTAGGCCGCCCTGCAACGGGTTATGGCCGCTACACTTTAAAAGGATAAATCACAGGGAAGTGTGGATGTGCATGCAGAGGTGTACAACGCATATATATATGATTAAAAAAAATATATATGTAGCGCTGGCTCCTGATGAGTAGGCGCTATGGTTTTTTCTAACGTTAATTTGCCTGAAACCACAGTTGGGTTTCAGGACTATTCTCTAAATTTCTGGTTTCAGTACCAGTCCAGCTGGGTTGCACTGGGTTCTCCTTGACCGTAGGTGTCGCTGTCACCACCAGCAAGAGTAGAAATGCAGTTTAGCTGGGTGTATTGAATGCCACTGTTCTCTCTGAACCAGCCCAATGGGAGTGTTCTCCTGCTGTGCATTCTGGGGAGTGGTATTTAAGGTACCAACGCCACGTGGTTCGGGGGTTCCATCTGTGATTTTTCTGTCTGTTCGGTTCTGGTGTCCTCCTGACCCAGACCCAGGCTTACCACTGGGCTTGACTGGGCTCAAGCCCATGGGCCCGCCCAATAGGGGAACCCGCCTGTTTACGTTTTAAACACTAGGTGTCCGCTCTGTAGCCCGGAAGACGGCTGCAGCGCAAAATCCAATTGCCAGGAGGACGTCCCTGGACATCCTCCTGTTTACTTCCCCAATGCGCGCCGTCGTGGGCGTGCATCGGGGAAGTTCTGTGTTGCCCGTGTCTCTTGGACATAGCCAATCACAGATCATGCTTTAGCACTTGATCGCAGTGACCAATGGGAGATAATCTCATATGTAAACATATGAGATCATCTCTCATCGTCGGCTCTCCCTCCTCACACAGAGACAGCGTGTGAGGATGGAGAGCAAACGGCTGCAGCATCAAGGTAAAAAAAAAAGGGGAAAATAAAGTGCTCACAGTGCCATCTGTCCCCAGTGCCACCTGTCAGTAGTATCTGTCCCCAGTGCCATGCATAAGTGCCATCTCATCAGTGCCACATATAAGTGCCATCTGTCATCAGTGTCACGTGTCATCAGTGCCACCTATTTGTTTCATCTGTCAGTGTCACGTATTAGTGCCATCTGTCATCAGTGCCATCTGTAATCAGTGCCACGTGTCAGTGCCACATATTAGTGCCATCTGTCATCAGTGTCACGTGTCATCAGTGCCACATATTAGTGCCATCTCTCATCAGTGCCACATCAGTGTCACGTGTCATCAGTGCCACGTATCAGTGCCATTTGTCATCAGTGCCACGTATCAGTGCCATCTGTCATCAGTGCCACATATTAGTGCCATCTCTCATCAGGGCCACATCAGTGTCACGTGTCATCAGTGCCACTTATCAGTGCCATCTGTCATCAGTGCCACGTCAGTGTCATGTGTCATTGTCCTGGTGCTCCAGGGCCTTAAAAAGTGTAATAGGTAGTCAACAAGTTAGATGTGTAATTTATGCTCCTAGAACACCTGATGGCGCTCCCTGCATGTTGGGCCTCTCTAAGTGGCCAGGCTATGAAAAAGTCCCACACATGTGGTATTGTAATACTCAGGAGGAGTAGCAGAATGTATTTTGGGGTGTTCTTTGTGGTATACACATGACATGTGAGAGAAATAACCTATTACAATGACAATTTTGTGAAAACAATAAAATAAATCTTCATTTTCAGATTAATTCAAAATTTTTAATAGACTTCAGCAATTAACATAAATTATGTAATTTTGTTTAGTTGTTTGCTCAGAATTTTTATTTTTATTTTTTATTCTCAGTTTATCCTGAATTGTGTAGCTCTAATACATAGCTTGTTTATGTATCATTTTGTAATGATTTAATGTAATGTATAGAAGGTAAAGCCTGAAAGTGACTCAAGCCCAGGGGCCACCCTAAGTCCTGCCCTGCCTATGGCCCTCCTGGCCTGGGGTGCAGAACCATGCATTCCGGGGGCCTGTTGATCCAGGGGTGGTCCAGTGCCATCTCACCTGAAGGGAGAGGCCCAGCAACTGAAGAACGCCAGGGGAGGACTGTTCAGGAGAAGGCTGTGCGCAAGGTTGGCTTCTCTGAAGGAGCCTGAAGGCTTAGTTGAAGGACACAACCTGGATCCACACTCATACGTTATCTCTGAATCGGCTGAGAGAACCTGGTACCGTATGATAGCTCTTTAAAATTTATATACGTGCCTCAATAACGCTCAAGTGTACATCACAAGTCTGTGGCAGAGACTTTGTCAAACACCCTACCAGCTGCTAGGCCTAGTGAGATGAGGTCTATCCGGGGGTTGTAAAATCCAGTTGTGAAACGGTCTTTATTCTCTGGATTTTCTATAAGGACTTCCTTCATTTTTTGCAGTCTAAAGTACCTGAACTTACTCCTAATCCTCTACCCTTTGTTGAAAGACTCTGTTTCTGTTCCAAATAAATAACCCAAAAGAGGATTCAGTGTCAGTTTCCACATTCTTTAGGCCATCTACCACAGGAATCCCTAGAAGGAGAAATAACTAAGGAGGTAACGGTAAGCCCAATAAAACCAGCAGCTCCTTCGGGGGTTAGTGCTACATATATATACATATATATACATATATATATATATATATATATATATACATATATATATATATATATATATATATATATATATATATATATATATATATATATATATATATTTGAATTTTTTTTTTTTTTTGCTTTGACATACACATGAAGCCCTGCATGTGTCATGCTTAGTGTGGCCAGTGGGGTGTGTGGAACAGTTGCTCTTACAAAACATTTAGGTTTCACATTCTATTGATGCAAGAAATCCGATTGTTTGCTGTAAGGCTTTGCTCCACATTTGCTTAAATTTTCTCTGTTGCAGTTTTCGTAAATCACACACTTAATGAAAATTCAGCTCTGGAAATTACATTTTAATACTTGCCAACAGTCCCAATTTCCCTAGGACAATTCCGGAAATTAGACCTTTGTCCCGGTCTGAATGTGTCACGGTAAAAATCTTGATAATTTGAATTTGTCCTGGGCATTGGGTCTTTTTTTGGCAGTGATAGTGTTAGCAGCGATGCCGGCCGCCACTCTTGGATAAACAGCATCCAGGGTATCCTCTACCCCTGTCTCAGTCTGTCCTCCTTGTCTTCTATTGGCCGGGGAAGACACATGCTCCGATCTGCCTCCGCGATTTGCCAAGCATAGCAACCGGGGCATGGCTAGCTGAGTTACCACACCAGCCTGCTCAGACTTGGAACGCAGTCATTGGAGCATGTGATTGATAGAGGGAGGTGCTGCTGCTGCTGCTCCTCTTTCTCCTTCTGCTAGCAGCATCAGTGCGACAAGAAGACAACTGCATCTGGTGACAAGTGAGCGCTGCATCTGTTGACAAGCGAGCAATGCATCTGTGGTGACAAGCTGCATCTTGACAAGTGAGCGCTGCATCTGGTGACAAATGATCGCTGCATCTGTGGTGACAAGCTGCATCTGGTTAGAAGTGAGTGCTGCATCTGGTGACAAGTGACGCAAACTTCATCTGGTGACAAGTGAGTGCTGCACCTGGTGACAAGTGACACAAACTGCATCTGGTGACAAGTGAGCGCTGCATCTGGTGACAAGTGACACAAACTGCATCTGGTGACCAATGAGTGCTACATCTGGTGACAAGTGACACAAAATGCACCTGGTGACCAGTGAGTGCTACATCTGGTGACGAGTGAGCACTGCGTCTGGTGACAAGTGACAAGCTGCATCTGCTTACAAGCTGCAGCGGATGACAAATGAGTGCTGCATCTGGTGACAAGTCACACAAGTAAGCGGGGGGCGTGGCTAGCTGAGTTAACACAAACTGCATCTGGTGACAAGTGACACTATTGGCCAGGGAAGACACATGCTCTGATCTGCCTCCATGATTTGCCAAGCATAGCAAGCGGGGGGGGGGGCGTGGCTAGCTGAGTTACCATACCAGCCTGCCCAGCTTCAGAGCGCTGTCATTGGAGCATGTGAGGGATAGAGGGAGGTGCTGCTGCTTCTCCTTCTGCTAGCAGTGTCAGTGTGACAAGAAGACAACTGCATCTGGTGACAAGTGAGCGCTGTATCTAGTGACAAGTGAGTGCTGCATCTGGGGTAAGTGAGCGCTGCATCTTGTGACAAGTGAGTGCTGCATCTGGTGACAAGTGACACAATCTGCATCTGGTGACAAGTGGGAGCTGCATCTGTTGATAAGAGACAAGCTGCATCTGGTGACAAGTGACAAGCTGCATATGGAGACAAGTGACAAGCTGCATCTGGTTACAAGCTGCATCTGAAGACAAGTGAGCGATGCATCTGGTGACAAGTGACACAAGCAAGCAGGGGCATGGCTAGCTGAGTTAACACTAACTGCATCTGGTGACAAGTGACACTACTGGCCAGGGAAGACGCATGCTCTGATCTGCCTCTGCGATTTGTCAAGCATAGCAAGCGGGGGCGGGGCTAGCTGAGTTACCAGGCCAGCCTGCCCAGACTCGGAGCGCTGTCGTTGGAGCATGTGAGGGCTAGAGGGAGGTGCTGCTGCTCCTCCTTCTCCTTCTGCTAGTATTGTCAGTGCGACAAGAAGACAACAGCATCTGATGATAAGTGAGCGCTACATCTGGAGACAAGTGAACACTGAATATGTGGTGACAAGCTGCATCCGGTGACAAAGTGAGTGCTGCATCTGATGGCAAGTGACAAACTGCATCTGGTGACAAGTAACCAGGTAACTTTATTTACTAGTAGTATTTAGTCCCATTCAACTGAACCATTTCTCAGACAGATGGTAATTGTCCAGGATGTATTAACGCAAGTTGTGAACGTTTATGAAACTGCCCTTTTCTAATTAAATAATCTTTTTTTAAGTCTGAACACCATGGGACTGGATTATGGAAACAGTAACAGGGTGGCTTTCATAGACTTTCAAAACTTCCTTCATATTCTTGGACAATCAACATCTGCCATGACACATTCCATGGAAATTGGTGACCCATGTAGGTATAAACTCTGCCCCCTAGCTACATCACTAGCTTAGTCTCTAAATACCAACCTACTCGTGCTCTTCGTTCCTCTCAAGACCTCCTGCTCTCTAGCTCCCTCATCACCTCCTCCCATACTCGCCTCCAGGACTTTTCCAAAGCCTCCCCAATCCTATGGAATGCCCTACCCCAATCTGTCCGCTTATCTCCTACTTTATTAGCTTTTAGACGATCCCTGAAAACACTTCTCTTCAGAGAAGCCTACCCTACCCACACCTAACTGTATTTTCATTTTCTCCATCAGCTCATCCCCCCACAGTTAAAACCTTTTTGTTTCAACTTGACCCTCCCTTCTAGATTGTAAGCTCTAACGAGCAGGGCCCTCTGATCACTCCTGTATTGATTTGTATTGTAAGTGTACTGTCTGCCCTCATATTGTAAAGCGCTGCGCAAACTGTTGGCGCTATATAAATCCTGAATAATAATAATAATAATATAAATGTTGGGGGATGTTCCTGATACCCATTAAGACTAAGTAAGCTTCTTGGATGAGCAGTAAAACTTTAACATTAGAGAACAAGTTCAGTTTAATGTAACTAAATACTAAATACTACTAGCTATAGAAAAGTTTGCCTACCAGTTAGCTTTGCTACTAGTTCTTCCTTCATTTTTTTACACTTTTTTCCCCCAGGTGAATGAGGAAAAAACTGGGCATATAGCTCAGAACAACCAAAAGGAAAAAACCTCAGAGAGATGAGTTTCCTATTGGTTCAGTGGGAACAGGGACTATTGCGGTATCATAAATTAATGTGAAACAATCATTAAAACACGATTACATTTTATTATAATTTGATCCATATAAAAGATAATACAAAGACATTGCTGTAGCAGAACCACATTATTAAATCCAATCACAGGACCCAATTGGTTCAAATTCTAAACAATTGGATGTTTACGGAGATACAGAGATGACGCATAAGTCCGACCGGTTTCGCGGTACTAAGAACACCGCTTCCTCAGGGAACGTCACTTTTATAAATCTAGTATAAAAAATATATAAATATAAATATACAATAATTCCATACAGAGTATCAGTAAGATTTTACAAGAAGGAGAAGTAACAATAACAGCAGTATTTAATAATCAATACATCAAAATTGCATTAAGAAAAACAGTATTGGATCATGACTCACCCCTGGAGCTCCCAACCCACAGCAAACGAGCGACCTATTTCGAGACACCCTCAAAACAGGGTGCCCCCCCTAAGGGCGGACACGGGGGGCAAAGTGGAGAGACTCTAATCAACGCATAAAAGGACTGAAAAAGATAAATAGGTGCAATGGTCCATTTAGGCGATGTTCAATAGAAAAGAAGAAATATATAAGTATCAGAGACCATGGGCTGATAAAATAAAACAGGGTAAAGGAGTAAATATAGAGGTAAACAGATAGGATCTCTCATGCCGACAAAGGACACCCAGTGAGCCATGGTCAATAAAGCAATGTGCACCTCAAAGGATTGCAATTATTTAAGCAAAAGACATACCCCCAATCTGTTAGATAGTTAAATCAAATGCTTGTAAGGTGTCACAAGGTTTTCTATAAAGGATATCCACAATTTCAATTACAGATTTTTCCTGATTAAGAGTGGAGAATAAGCATAATCAGCCAGTAACAAGTCAATTAGGCAAGCCAAAAAGATATATGTGACTAGGTCATATGTAGAGTCAAAACGAGGGGACATTACCTGTAGCTCAAAGGTCCTATGCATTGCTCGTCTCCACACAGGCAGCGCTCTAAAGATTCAAATCTCGAGCGCGCCATTTAAACCCCCAACCCGGAAGTATTCAGGGCGCAATTGTGCGCTCCTTAATCTTGTCCCTGCATCACGGCGCATGCGCGGGTTCACTCGTGCGCACGGCTAACGTGTCCCCCATAGACGGAGGACCAGGGGGAGTGTCTAGAGGCGTGACTGGGCGGGGAGTTGCATAGCACAAGATCCCCGTCCACCATCGCCTCAACCAAGCAGGGATCAGTCCGGGTCAGGCAACCAGGTTGCCTGACCCGGACTGATCCCTGCTTGGTTGAGACAGATTGGGGGTATGTCTTTTGCTTAAATAATTGCAATCCTTTGAGGTGCACATTGCTTTATTGACCATGGCTCACTGGGTGTCCTTTGTCGGCATGAGAGATCCTATCTGTTTACCTCTATATTTACTCCTTTACCCTGTTTTATTTTATCAGCCCATGGTCTCTGATACTTATATATTTCTTCTTTTCTATTGAACATCGCCTAAATGGACCATTGCACCTATTTATCTTTTTCAGTCCTTTTATGCGTTGATTAGAGTCTCTCCACTTTGCCCCCCGTGTCCGCCCTTAGGGGGGGCACCCTGTTTTGAGGGTGTCTCGAAATAGGTCGCTCGTTTGCTGTGGGTTGGGAGCTCCAGGGGTGAGTCATGATCCAATACTGTTTTTCTTAATGCAATTTTGATGTATTGATTATTAAATACTGCTGTTATTGTTACTTCTCCTTCTTGTAAAATCTTACTGATACTCTGTATGGAATTATTGTATATTTATATTTATATATTTTTTATACTAGATTTATAAAAGTGACGTTCCCTGAGGAAGCGGTGTTCTTAGTACCGCGAAACCGGTCGGACTTATGCGTCATCTCTGTATCTCCGTAAAACATCCAATTGTTTAGAATTTGAACCAATTGGGTCCTGTGATTGGATTTAATAATGTGGTTCTGCTACAGCAATGTCTTTGTATTATCTTTTATATGGATCAAATTATAATAAAATGTAATCGTGTTTTAATGATTGTTTCACATTAATTTATGATACCGCAATAGTCCCTGTTCCCACTGAACCAATAGGAAACTCATCTCTCTGAGGTTTTTTCCTTTTGGTTGTTCTGAGCTATATGCCCAGTTTTTTCCTTATATACTTATTGGGACGATGGTATCCGGTTGATTTTGGAGGCTTTTGACTAGCCCCAGGTGAATGAGTAGGGGTACAATGTACCCCATACTCATTCACATAGGGTGGGGGGCCGGGATCTGGGGCCCCCCTTCCCCAAAGCACCTACCCCCATGTTGAGGGCACGAGGCCTGGTACGGTTCAGGAGGGGGGTCGCTCGCTTGTCTCCATCCCCTTTCATGACCGGCTGGGCTGCGTGCTTGGACAAGGGTCTGGTATAGACTCTGGGGGGACCCCCACGCTGTTTTTTCAGCGTACGGTTTCCCCTTAAAACCCATACCAGGGACAGGGCTAACAAGGTGTCAATCTCGCCCATGGAGGCTGCGACATTGAATTCCTTTGCTAGTCCCGTCATACCTGAAATCACGTTCAAAATTAATGGACTTTACTCCGTGTGTGGGCAAGTCCGTTCATTTGAAAAGTCCAGCGGACTAGCACACAGATGAGCGGATTGTCCGCTGGACAGCCGAGTAAATTTTGAGTCAAGTCTTCTTTCAAGAAGAAAAAAGTCCGCCGGAGCCCACACACGGACGAATAGATTGTTTGTGTGTACGTGCCATTAGAGAAATTAGATTCTTATTTTATAATCATTTAAAGCATGCTTGAAAAAGATTGCTTAGAAGTAGAATAGATTCAAGTTACACAGAGTTGTTTCGAGTCCTTGAAATGCATATAAATCACAGAGATAAGATAGTTAATTTCAAGTTACTAATGAGAAAAGAAACCTTTGACAGCTACAGCCTGATACGATAAGAACATCTTATACAGGAATAAATATATATAAAGTAGTTGGCCTTGCTCCCACATTGAAGTGGCCCGGCTGTGAGGTGGTGATGTGGAGCGGACAGAGAGAGAGGATGTCATCTCTGCTCATCCACCCGCTCATCTCCTCCACCTCTAATGCCACCTGCCCGCCCCAGGCAAGACCCTCTGGTTAGGCAGGGATGCAAGAGACTGGGGGCTATGGGCTCCAGATTCGGGGCTCCAGCCTTCATAGCCACCCCCTGGCGACGCCTATGCCTAGGGGTTCCCTTACACCGACTTTCGCCACCCTATACCAAGCAAAATTCCTCCGCCTTTTCGCTCTATACGGGAACTATTACAAAAATGGAAGTCCCACCACATATCCCTTTTGGGGCGTGTGGCCTCGGTCAAAATAACCATTCTCCCTAAACTCTTATACTTATTCCAAACACTGCCCATCCCTGTCCCCTATGTGCATTGAGAACTCTCCAAGTGGATCTGATACGCTTCCTTTGGAATTATAAGAGTCATAGGTTTCTCCATTAAGCATTAATGGCGTCCAGATCCGATGGAGGATTAGCGTTCCCTAACCTGATAAAGTAATACCAAGTGACCCAACTGCACGCTATAACCTCCTGGTTCCCCTAACGATCTTATAGTAAGTGGGCGGAGATTGAAAAATTATGGTTGGCACCCATACACCCGAACAGCTTTGGAAAACGAATGTGGAGGTGGACCCGAGTAGGCTCCTGGGATCCATGTCTCAACTCAGATGCTCTTCCGCAAACTATCCCGCAACCATGGGCTCTGGTCTGCAAAATTACTCCTAACCTCCTTTATCTGTAACCCCAGGCTGCCTGCTGGTCTCACCCACCAGATGTCCTCACCTTGGGCGACACGGAACTTATTTCACTTTGGACACTTGGTGGACCCTAGAACTCATAGGCTTCTAAAATTTGCTGAACTTCAGAACAAACATGAGTTACCTAGCCAGGTGTTCTATGGATACTTGCAAATACAACACTATGCCCAAACCATTGCTCAAAATTTACAATTGTCAGCACCTTCCCTTTCATGCGCATGATCTTGGATGGATCTGCACGACAGGGCCTGATCTCCAACATATATCAGTTACTTAATGCCTATTCTATGCCAAATCAGGGTAAACATGCCTATATGCTCCGCTGGGAAAAGATACTAGAAGAAGAAATCCATGAGATGACGTGGTGGACGATCTGGACCCAGGCAGCTAAGAGCTCCTATTGCACACGTTACAAGGAAAATGCCTATATAATCCTTTACTTTTGGTACTTGACTCCAGACGTGCTCCACGCCATCTATCCGTCTAGCTCTGACCGATGCTGGCGGTGTCAAAGGGATAGAGGTACTCTCTACCATATTTACTGGAGTTGCCCCCTGATGGTGCCCTTCTGGCATACAACACAGCACTTGTTGTCCCGCCTATTTGAGGTGCCGGTCCCTTTGACGCCAACATTTTTCCTGCTGGGTGCATCACTGCTACAAATTCCCTAACCGCACAAGAAACTACTCAGACACATCCTTACTGCTGCACGCTGTTTGGTTGCCCTCAACTGGAAGCAGAGCTTCCCACCTTCCAAAGATGCCCTGTACACCAGAATAAAAGATGTGGAGCTAATGGAAAAAAATGACTGCTAGAATACAGGATAGGCTGGAAACACATGATAAGGTCTGGGAGCTGTGGCATCTTCGGGAGGACTTCGGTGGATGAGCTGATTTGTGCTATTTCCCTACCATTCTTTATTTCATCTTTTCCCCAAGTACCCTCTTTCCCCTACCCTTCTTTTTTTCTCTTTTTTCACACTCTTTCTTTTACTCTATAAGCTTACACCTCAGCCGTGACAAACTCCATATGTTACCCAACAGTTCTGGGTATGATCTAGCACGGAGATCATGTTTCAGTATTACTTGGAGCTTACTGTGTTCTGTTCTTGTACTATTCTCTGCTGGGATGACAAATAAAAACTGTTATTGGGAAAAAAAAATAAGGTACTGTAAGGGCAGCCTGGAACTCTTTATTATAAATGAGAAAGTATTACAAATGATGAGCAGCATAATGTATGAACTGGGACACCATCCCTTTTCCCCCCAGGCAGTCTTAAAGCCTTAGGGTATAGTTTATGTTGCTAAGGCAGAAATCCAGCTCTGTGTACCATTTTATGCTCCATTTTTCCATTTTAGTTTTATTTTAAATTACAAGCAGAATATGTTTAAAAAAATAATGCTGAAGCATCCTAGTACCATAGTACATGGCATAGTTTAAAGAAAAATTTAAACAACTTAGAATTGTTTCAGTATACCAAAAAATAGATTTAAAATTTTTGGTCTTCAGGTAAAAGGCTAGACACAGACACAGGTTTTATTTACAGTTTCCTTTAGCTTGCTAGGTGAGTAATTATATGACCAGGAACTGCACAGAATGACTCTTGGACATGAATTATAGTTCACAGCTACCCAATACTGGAAAATAAGCATAAGCAGAAGGCGCACCAGCCTAGTGCATTACTGCAGGACTTTCTATTGAGTAAATAAAATTAATTCCAATATACACACAAAGAAGGTCAATAAGGTTAAGTGCATGTAACATTTCCCACTGCACCTCCAGACATGTGTCCACCAAATGGGTTCTGAGGAAGAGTGCGCTCCATTCTGGTGGACATGTGTCTGGTGGTGTGATGGAAATTGTTACATGCACTTGACCTTTTAACCTTTGAGAGTATATTGGAATTAATTTTATTTATTCAATTAAGCGTCCTACGGGAATGCATTAGGCTGGTGCACTTTCTTCTGCCTGTTTCCTTGTATTGGTTCTCCCCGAATTGAAGAAACCAGCAAGGTCGTTCAGTGTAATAGTGGAGGTCGTCGGTGGTAGAGACTCCCAGTTGATCTCGTGAGAAGACTGAAGAGATGTCTACTCTGAATCTCATTAGGACTTGACTGTCTGGAGGGCCCCCTTACATGAAGTACTGACTATTGTTTTGTTTTTTCAAACAGCTGCCCAGTAACATCATGGTCCCTAGCGACCGGTGGACACTTAGAAGCACAGGCCCACAAAAGCAATGCTAGAGATAAACAACAAATGTAAGTATTTATGAGAATTTTAATAGACTGTGGGTAGTCTTGTTGTGCTAAATAAAGAACCTAAGTGAAGACAATAAAAAAAAGTCCTTCTAAATGTGACCCCGTAGAGTGTAGGAAACAAATGAATCTCAATACTTCTCCAAAGTAGCCCTGGCAGTGAAATTCCAGGCTTGCTAATGAGCCTAAAAAAATTCCCATAAGATTCCAGCTCTTACCTCCTCTGCTGCCAGGATCAATTGAAGCCCCCAAAATTCAAGCAACGCTTTGTAGCGGGTGGCTGGCCACTCAGATGCAGAGTGCTGCATTATGGGAGATGGGTGCTAGGATGTATTAGGTATTTGGGTGACTTTAGTCATGAATTCCTTTAGCCAAAGCGAGATGAGGGAAGGTACCATATGATGTCTGTTATGGATGAGTAGGGTTGGTTTGCTTTTCTCCTTCACAGTTTCTATACTTGTTCACAATATCAGGTTATAAAGGTGTTATACATACATATGGAGGCTTGTAGAGCTTTGTGTTTGCCTGATTTCTCCCCACAGTAAATCCAGCAGTGGAAATCAAGCGTCGCTCAGTAGTCTAAATAAAACCCTCAACTCCAGATGACTTTAGATGTCCCAGCTCCAGAAATGACTGCTCTCCAAAACTATTTCATAGTAGCTATGGCTACTACAGCTACGTGTCCTAAATATCAGCTATGTATTTACTTCAGGACAAAAGAAAATACAGTTTTGTGATCTATACAGCTTTGCTAGTGACAAACTTATTTTTTGGTTTTGCTTTGCAACTTCTAGAGTTCCACCTCCAGTCTGCGTCCTAGACAATATATCACCACCATCACCCCAGTTCAGTGAACAGGCTGGTAACCACAGAAACAGTGAAACTGGACCAGCAAACAGTACAGTAAAAGTGGCTATACATGACTGTACAAATTTTGGCTGGTTCCTGATGAACAGGCTCGAATTAGCTTAGTGGGTGGGCATGTTGGCCTTTCCCGCCCGACATCCTGCAACTGAAAAATCAAAAGTGGTGGGTGGAAAACTGACTGCATCCAATCCAATGTAGTCTCTGTCCAGGTTCTCTGACAACTGTTGCTGGTTGCGACAGGGGGATTCATCTACCCATGCTTAAAGAAAATCGAATAGTTCATGGCCAGCTTCGGCTTTCTATCTGGACAGCATGGCAGAGGTGTGAGAATCACACAGCCACTGAACTGAATTACAGATACTTTGACAGGGTAAAAAGTTCACATATACATATCTAAACACCTGAACTTTTACTCCAAGTACTTTTGTTTTGTTATTGCAATGTGTGTGAAGTCACATTGAGAGGAGCAATGTTGGCTCCAGCCTAGGCTGACCACATATCCAAGCTGCCATTCAGGGAACCCCCCCCCCCCCCTCCCTGTACCCACGCGAGCCCAAAAAAAGATATTTTTTGATACTTTTTTTGCCAATTTTTGGGGAAAAAAACAAACAGTGGTGACCACTCCTGCAAGCCGCATCTTTGGAGCGGTAAAGATGCGCGTGTATACACCGCTCCTTCAACGCTCCTGCCCATTGATCTGAATGCACACCACTGCAGAACCGCTGGCAAACCGGAGGTGGAGAAGGAGAGGAGGTGGGTGGACTCCGAGCGATGCTCAGCGCAAAGCAGCTCTGGGTAAGCCTCGCTCAGCCAACGTCACTGGTTGCTAGACATGAGGCGGCCGCCCTAGCAACCAGTTCGGCAATATTTATCAGGGTGGCGATATGTTTTTTTTTCATTCCGGGACACTGTATTGTCTCAGAATGAAGGTGCCCGGGGCACGGGACACAAATATGAATTAAGGGACAATCCCGGGCAATCCAGGACACGTGGGTACCCTACTCCAGCCCCAGGATCCTGAGCTAGATTCCAGCATCCTTAGTTGTCAACTTCTATAATAAATACAATCACTGATATTTAGGTTTACTTTTTGCTCAGGTCATGTACTCTGCAATGGCTGGTGCATCCCTGACCATACTAAGAAACCTTTCAATCATAGCTCCCTATTATTTCCTGTTTTGAGGGACTCTTCCTCTATGGGCTCAAGTCCCTCTTTCCTCATTAGTTGTGTTTTTTTTTTGGCCTAATGTATAGACCTTTATAATGTTCTGTTTAACAAACTAAGTTTTTGCATTTGTTATAGGAAAAGCTGGTATAAAGGAAAATAAGTGGTGAAATCTGGTTAAACAATATTTTTTTGCATAATGATTCTTCATTGTCCAAGCAATTGAGGGCGTGATAGGTGAGTAGCTTTTTCCTACATAGTTTGTGTTACATTTTGTCCCTCTTTCTCATCAAGCAATTGGTGATGTTCCACTATAATATATTTGATTTTGCCAACCTTTTTATATTTCCAATACACTATATTGAGTCCCTCTTTCCCATCACAAATGTTTCAATGAGCCATCCAACCAGCGGTGTGGTGCTAGTGGGGTGAAATCTAATGAAATCTAATGAACGTTAATAGCCAATTAGTGCATCCAGAAACAATTCCCCTCAGAAAATTTGTTCTTATTGTTTATTATTGAAATTTGTATTTTATTGGAATTGGCCTAAATTGTAACCTAAAACAACAAATCATAAGTGATCATTTACTGCTCTGACTCCAGTAAATTGCAAACTGATTGGTTGCAATTGGTTCTTGTATTATGCACAGTAGCACTGGAATACAATACGTGTGGGATGTGAAAAAAACATACAGTTATACTAACCTAGATGGCTGCAGCACCGATCTGGGCTGCAGCTGTCACCCTACAGCTTTACAACGGGAACTGAGTTATCAAAGACTGCTGATCATTCAGTTCTCGGGTCCGCTGTGTACTCTGCCCTTTCAGCGATCACTGGAGTGCCAGACTGTGGAGGGGGCAGGCGCAGCTGGCTCAGAATCTCTCTTGCTGTGAGGCTGAGCCATCTGCTGGTCAGGCATCTGGGCAGATCACAACATTATTGTCAGGATCCCTGCAGAGCCTGGACCAGCTCTGTAATGTCAGCCCACTCTCAGCTGAATCTGGGTCACAGGAGTGTGATATTTATTTTTATTACCTGTTGATCCTGATGGTTAGATTTTTTATTTAGTTATTCAACAAAAGCTTGGCTTATGGGAGTTGGGAGATTCCATTTAAAACTGGCTGGAGAGTTGAAGTGGTTAAATATGAGTAATGTATATGAAGTGTTTTATGAAGATAATGGTTAGGTTGTTATGAGTTTCAGTATTTAGTAGCATACCTCATACTGAAACTGTGTTACACCACTGTGTGAGTTTGTAGTACAGATACATGTAATAGCATTAAAGTCAACATTTTCTCGTTCAGACCATCGTCCCAAATACTCTCATACTAACATTTAATGGTAAATCTGCCATCTGCTCACAACTGTACTTTAAACCTGTGCCATATAACAAAGCACTTGGCACTGGCTGCATGCTCCAGCTTTAGTTCTGCTTCTATCCACCTTTTGCAAAAAAAAAAAAATCTATTAAATTAAATGAAATTAAATTAAATGCATCCACATCAATTATTTTAAAAAAATGTGCATTTATTATTTTTTGCATTGGAGCCTGCAGAGCATTGCAACCACAATCATTTAAAAGTAATTTTAAATGCAAATGTTTTTCTTTGGTTAATTTTTTACTTGCTCGCTGTTCCATATATTGATTACTGCGTGCCATATTCACATTTGTAAACGCTCCTTCCTTTCATCATCTGGATATCCATGAATGTCATTAATATCATCTGCCATTGCAGACCTCCCTCTGAAAATGCTAGTTACCTGGCTGTCCCTGGCTTCATTACTTTCAGTTGCTGATCTGAAACAAGCATGCACACAGTGGAAGCAGAATTCTAGCGCATGCTTGTTCTGGGTTAGTAACACAAAAAACACAGAACCCGTTGGATCGGGGAGGAAGCCAGACAACTGGTACTTTTAAATGGAGCACTTTTAATGTTTCTTATCTGAAGATCCTGGCAGTACCAGCAATTCCTGTTGCAGGATGACAATGCCAAGCCACTACCTCTCAATTTCAGTAGGCTGTTGAGCTGCCTCTCAAGTCAACCACATAGGCAAAAAATAAAAATAAAATATAATTGCGCTACCAGAATAACGTAAAAAGTCTAGCAGCCAGCAACAACAATGAACATAAAAAACAAAAATTGCAGAGCTAAATAATGTGAGATACTAGTGACAATACACACTAGACAAATATAAAAAAAAAAAAAAAATTGTGAAAAAAAAAAAAATGTGTGAGGGTAAACTCACTGAAAACAGTGAGCCACAACAATAGTAGTGAAACTAATAAATATTGATAAAAAGCAAATGAATATCAAATCCAAAATGCATAACATTAAATCATAAAAAATTATCTGCCACATAGGCAACCCAATGGTCAACTGAAAGATCTGTTTAGCATGGCAGGCTGACAACACTGTTGTTTATTGAGAGGCAGTGGCTTAGCGTTGTCAGTCTACAAAAGGAAGGCAGATTATTATTATTATTTTTTTTAACTCCAGATAAAAAAAAATCTAATTGCAAGCAAACTACTGTAAAAAAAAAAAAAAAAAAAAAAAAAATATATATATATATATATATATATATATATATATATATGTATATATAGTTTCTGCAAATAAACTCTTTTTCTCACTATCACTTTTTATCCCCCCCCCCCCCCGCCCTCAAGCTTAGGAAAGACCATAATAATAAGGTCGTAAAAAAAAAAAAAATCTAAGGGCAAGCAAACTGCTGTAAAAAAAAACAAAAAACATTATATGTGATAGCTAACAATGTCGCTAATGTCAGTGGAATTTGCAAAAAGTGACCCTTTCTCTTCTGTGACATTGTATAACTGTTTAAAAAAATTAAATTATATATACTGTATATAAATATATAGAGTATATATACATTATATGCAATAAATAATACAGAATTTACATATATTCATATATATTAATTGTAGAAGTCATGTTTTGTTTAATTTTTCCATGAAATTCGTTTTTTTCTGCAAACATACAACTCTTTTTCTCACTCTTTTTTTTTTTTATATCTCCGACCCCCCCCCCCCCCCCCCCTCAAGTTTAGCAGAGAACAGGAAGAAAGTGCTTGGGTTCTAAAGTCTTCCACCCAGCAACAGGCTTACGTCAGCAAGCAGACGGCACCAACCAATCACGTTGCAGGGAAGATCGTATGAGCTAAGATTGTATCCTAGCAAAACAAGTACTCCGAAGCTTGACAGTTATTTGCATTTCCTTTGCACTTGCAATGTCGCTTGCAGACAGAAAGTCTCCCATATTTCAAAGAGAAGGACAAGGAACATGCATTAAAAAAATGAAAAACAAAAAACTTCATTAGAAAGACGAATTAGGATATTTTGTTTCCTGCGACGTTAAGACTGACAAGACAAATCTGCTTTTTTTTTTTAAATTAAAGACCTATAGAAAAAAAAAAACCTTTCACAAGATTTAATAATAGTGAACGAAACAACTAAAGTTGTTCCCTTTTTAAAGATAAGAGATTCTCAGCTATAGTAACATACATTATCGAAGGAGCTGATTTTTAATAAATAAATACATTGAAATCTCTCATTTAGGTCACGGGGAACTTTTCCTCTTTCAATGTTTTTATTGATTTTACGAGATCAAAATAACACGAGAGCAGGTCTCCTTTTTCCAAGGCGTATGGAATTTACATTTCTAATGCAAGGACAAGTAGAGAGCAAGTGACGTTTTTATTATCGCATACAGCCCAATTGGTTCATTGGTAATTGCACAAACAAACCTAGTAAATATCCGTCAATAAAGATAAAAATAGCAACAAAAAAAAGGCAGAAAAAAACAGGAAAAAAAAAAAAAGAGTATGAAAACTCTGCAGTGACTTGAAGGAGGTGGTATTTATTGGATTTATGGATCCCACTCAGATAGCAAGCAATTGTGCTGCAAGTTTAAAATGACTTGCTAAGCTATTGCTAGACTTGCCAAGTTTCACAAGTTCACATTGCATGACTCCAGTTTAAATTTCTTTGCAAACATTCTGAAAGTCTGCTGTAAGTTATGGTTAAGTTATGTTGTGCAATAGTCATCCCACCACAGGGGTCACTGTGGCTGATTTTCATCTTTGCTCCCTGCTGTAGACTTGCAGAGCTCTTGCTGTAGACTCACTACTGCAACTTTGCTCTTGCTGGAGACTTACCATACAAATATGCTTCAAATTGGAAGAGTGTCAACTAGAACTTGTGCTTCAGTTGCTATGCAAGTGTACAACTTGCCAGTGAAAATGTGCAGCAAGTTAACAGACTTATGCCCCATACACATGATCTGAAATTACGCCAGCAAAAGTCCGATGTGAGCTTTTGGTCAGAAATTCCGACCATGTGTACGCTCCATCAGACTTTTGCTGGCGGGAATTCCTGCCAGCCAAAGATTGAGAGCAGGTTCTCAATTTTTCGGTCGGAAAAAGTTCCGATCGGAAATTCTGATCGTCTGTACCAATTCCGACACACAAAATTCCTACGCATGCTCGGAAACAATTCGATGCATGCTGCGAAGCATTGAACTTAATTTTCTCGGCTCGTCGTAGTGTTGTACGTCACCGCGTTCTTGACAGTCGAAAGTTCAGGGAAGTTTTGTGTGACCGTGTGTATGCAAGCCAAGCTTGAGCGAAATTCCGTCGGAAAAACCATCCAAGATTTTTCTGACGGAAATTCTGCTCTTGTGTACGGGGCATTACAATTCAACACTGCCACAAATTTGTGCAAAATTATCCTTGCTATCTGGGAAGGAGTGTTCAGTTGTGAATTGTTCAATATGCTTGACTACCTATCACTTACCATAATCTTGTTAAGATTGTGTTTTTCCTGGTTCAAAAGAATCACAGATCTATGCTGTCATTTTGCTAACGCAATTCTGGCAGCCTCAAAACTATAAAAGAGTAATTTGCTAGACCTTCTGGGAACATTTGGAAATGTGCTACGTAGCAGTGCATCTTCAGGAGGTTTTTTTAGGCTAAAGGCCAGTGAAAGGAAACATTCCCCCCTTGCAGTGGGGCTGCCCCCTCACTGCAAGCGATAAATACTTGTTTTGGTCTAGAGGGGCCACAAAAAGCAGTCTTACTTACCCGATCCTCTGCTACCATGGGCACCCTCCATGCTGCTTGACCAGTTCCTGCAGCCTCTTCTTCCTATACTCTGGCAGTTGGGTGCCCTCTAAGGTCATCAAGACCAATGCGGAGCCTGTAACCTTACACTAAACGCGAGGACGCTGAGGGACAGTCCGCTTCTGGAGCATGGGGCAGAAGAGGAGAGTACCGGCTGCCAGAGGACCCAGATAACAAGGATAGCTTGCCACAAATTTGTGGCAGTGTTGAATTGTAAGCCTGTTAACTTGCTGCACATTTTCACTGGCAAGTTGTACATTTGCAGAGCACTTGAAGCACAAGGTTCTAGTAGACACTTTTTCAATTTGTAGCAAATTTGTGCTGCAAGTCTCTAGCAAGAGCAGAGTTGCAATGGTGAGCTTACAGCAAGAGCTCTGCAAGTCTACAGCATGAAAATTCAGTCACAGTGCCCCTTGTGGTGGGATGACTATTGCACAACATAACTGAACCATAACCTGCAGCAGACTTGCAGAATGCTAGCAAAAAGAGGTAATTTGAAATCATGCAATGTGGACTTGCTGCAATTCTGCAGCCTGGCAAGTCTAGCAATAGCTTAGCAAGTCATTTTCAAACTTACAGCCCAATTGATTACTATCTGGGGAGAGGAGGATCGTGTAAGTAAAACAGTTTTTTGAATCCCCCAAACCTAAACAATCAGTTAACTTTGCATTATGGGGGCACTCCCACTGCAAGGTAGCATATTTTCTCTCATTGTAGATGAGCTTCAAGATTAATTAGAGTCACTGTGTATATGCACATATTTTATTTATTTATTTATTACAGGTGCTTAAATAGCACCATCAATTTACGCAATGCTTTACATATACAGTATATCGTACATTCACATCAGTCCCTGCCCTCAAGGAGCTTACAATCTAAGGTCCCTAACTCACATACATACAGTACACATACTAGGGCCAATTTAGACAGGAGTCAATTAACCTACCAGCATGTCTTTGGAATGTTGGAGGAAACCAAAGTTCCTAAAAAAGGAAACCCAGGCACAGGGAGGATTTGAAAACTCCAGGCAGATACTCTAGTCCAAAACCTCTGAGACACAGCCTCCATGTATGATACATGGTACATTTGGTTACGTATTTCCTTAACCACCTAGGTGATATTCTCTGTTTACATTCAACTAATTCAGTAGGGACTAAGTAACATCGAAACATCAGATTAGAATTTGCTTCCCTCAAGGTAGTATTGATAAAAACTTTAGACATATTAGCAACCACGTTATGCCACTGAAAAAGTTCCAAAGCCTTGTTCAAATCACTTTTCCAATAGGTCACATAGGACAATTTGTTTTTTTTTAAATGTAATAGTGTATATAATCCAAGCTTTAACTTTGAATAACTTATTACATAGCATTTCAAAAGAGGTTCTTAGAGTATTAGAGGCATGTTTAATTATCTGCTGTTGTAAAAACTACCGTATTATCTTTGCTGGAATCAAAATATCTCCTTTGTGGGTAATTGATGCCTTGCCTTAAGATAATCCATGTCCATCCACCCCACTATTAAAGAATCTCCAATTGTAAAAAATACATTATTGGTCCACTAGTCAAAGGAGCTCAAACTAATTTTCCACACAAAAATAGGGTTCCCAAAAATGGTGTTAAAGGTGCATATGGGGACCTGAAACCATGTCTGTCATTTATTCTATCCCACAATGCCAGGAAATGTGATAACAAGGGGAAAATAATTGGAGGTCTAAACTTAGAATTAATCCACAATTAAGTGTCTGTAGAGTATGACTTGATAAAGCCTCCACGTGGAGCCACTGGGAAGTCTCTGATGCTTCATTACATAATGCCAACTGAGCCAACTGTGTGGCTTGGAATATTATTTAATGGCAGTAAGCCCAAGCCTCCAAGAGCTTTTGGTGCAAAAGGTGTTTTCTTATTCACTTGATGTCCCCTAAAATCTATCAATATCTTTCTAATGGGAGGAGGAAGAGTTCTAAGCAGGCACAACAATTTTGACAAAAGATGCATCTTTATAGCAAAAAAAACAAGGGACATGAGGCATTCAAACATTATCAAATAGTTCCCCTTGTACAAAGACTTCACATCAGGTGTAAGTTTAATACGTAGTTAAGAACTAATGGGGAACATTTAAAAAAATAAATGAACATAGTACATTGAGATGGTCTCATAGAACCTTATAGAAGATATGCCAGATAGTATGTAAGCACAAAGCAGCAGCTACCATTGCGAGGTAAAGCCCCGTACACACAATCAGAAATTCTGCCAGCAAAAGTCGGATGTGAGCTTTTGGTCAGAAATTCCGGCCATGTGTACGCTCCATCTGACCTTTGCTGGCAGAATTCCAGCCAACAAAAGATTGATAGCAGTTCTCTATTTTTCGGTCGGAAAAAGTTCCGATCGTCTGTACAAATTTTGACGTGCAAAATTCCTACGCATGTTCGGAAACAATTCGACACATGCTCAGAAGCATTGAACTTAATTTTCTCGGCTCATCATAGTGTTGTACGTCACTGCGTTCTTGATGGTCGAAAGTTCAGAGACCTTTTGTGTGACCGTGTGTATGCAAGCCAAGCTTCAGCGGAATTCCGTCAGAAAAACCATCCAAGTTTTTTCAGACGGAAAATCCACTCGTGTGTACAGGGCATAAGTGTGTATTCAGGAAAAGGGGCTAGAATAGTTAAGGGAAAGTGGGAAAAACAATCAGTGCACTTTGTTTGAAAGTAAACTTATTCTTTAAAGAAAACTAATATTGATTGGCCTTTTCAAACATTTGATAACATTTATCTTTTAGCTACTTATAGTGTAGAGCTATGAGTTGGATGCAGTTGTGCACACCCAAGAGCTGGGAGCTGAGAGCTGGGAGAAAGCTTTCATAACTGAGCTTGCACAAATATTGTAATTTACTGAGCCAAATCCTTCTTTATTTGTGTCTCACACAATCCCCCTCGCAGACACTGCAGCTCACAGTGGAAGGGTTTTAGTAGCTGAGGAAGTGCTGTCAATCCAAACCAATAAAAATTTGTGAATCAGCAGTGACAAAGCTCATCATCACGTTCACACAGCAAACTTCCTTGGGTGGACTTTTCTGGCAGGATAAACAGCTATTTGTGGTATTTAGCAGGGGGGTTAAAGGTGCTCATATACAGCTTTATTTTCTTTTGTTCAGCCCTGTGTGAAAATCAGTTGATCCACGCTAACAGTTTTGATGGAGAAATCTTCACTTCGGGCATAGACCATAGAGAGAAGAGGGAAGGCTCACTCTAAACCACTCTGGACCACCCCACATATATGTACTGTGGCAGGGCAGCCCTTTAGCGCAAAATCATGTAACTGTACGTGATTTTGATTTCCGGGTCTGAGGCACATGCGCCGCCAGCGACCAGCTTCTGCTGTGATTGGACACAGCTGGAGCCAATCAGCGGATCCAGCGGACCCCATGTCTGCCGAAACCCACCAATTGTTCCTGAGGCAGACAGAATGGTGGCCTGCCTATGTAAACAAGGCAGATCATCGTTCTGTGACAGCAGACAACAGGAATATTTTGTTTCTAAGCAGGAACATGGATCTTTATCTTCTTACAGTGCAAGAACACCCTCCCTACAGTTAGAAAGCACAGTTAGAAAGCACATTTAACCCTTTGATTGCCCCTGATGTTTAACCCATTCCCTGCCAGTGTGATTAGTACAGTTACAGTGCATATTATTTAGCACTGATCACTGTATTGGTGTCACTGGTCCCCAAAAAAGTGTCAAAGGTGTCACTTAGTGTCTCAATGTCGCAGTCCCACTATGAATCACTGATCACCGCCATTACTAATAAAATTTAAATAAATAAAAACATCCCAACTTTTGCGCAAACTGATCAATATACGCTTATTGGTAAGATAACAGGAAGTGACTGTGTTTACTTTGGTCATCTGACCTCATTTACCCAGGAGTCTGTGTGACCTACCCATGAACACTTTGATATACAGTGCATGCTGGGTAGGGTATAAAAGGGACTGCAGCGGCCATATTTGGTCTCTTGGTTCCCGGATGCATCGGTAGATAGTCACCGCGGAGTGCAAACCGGACTGTTTGCTGGGTGACTTGATGGAGCCAAGAGCTGGTGATCGGACCGACAGGGATTGGAGACGCTGGTTGGAGCAGTGGAGGGCCGGATCCAGTCGGTGGAGTGAAACGGAGCATCTGGCCTAGTCAGCGGAAGCAAGCTGCAGCTGTAGGTCTCGAGCCATCACTCAGAACTCTGGTCTGATTGGTTAGTGGGTTGCGACCCAATTAATCTATTACACGTACTTAGACTTACTAATAGGCCTTGCTGGAACCTGTTGTTCCACGTAAGTGCAACGGAGCAACTGACACTTAGTAGGCCCAAGGCCCGTTACACTTTGATATCTAAGTGTGATTACAAGTTTCTGGAGTTACACCTGGAGTGTTCTAAGTTAACTTTCTCTACTTACCCCTTTGGATTACAATTATTTGAGAAACTATTTAAGCTAGCGAAGAAAGAAGATAAAGGAGGAAATACATTAAGTGAGGCCTCACGTTAGACTTTAAATAAGGGGAGCTCCCAGGTCTATATAGTAACATACCTGCATGCTGTTTATTGTTTTTGACTGTTGATTTATGCTGTGCTGACGTTCTATGTTGGAACGACAGTGCAAACTCTGTAACCACCCATTCACTATATTTTCTGTAAAAGTATTCCTGTTTAAGAGTACAAGTGTGTGGTTTACTGTCTTTCCCCACCAGGTGGAGCCAGAGGATCCTGAGGGATAGACACAGGCACATTATATTGTTTACACTGTATTGTATTATTATTGCACCACAGCTGTGCCAAGGGGACAGAGTCATTCAGAAGGGGGGTTTCTCAGTAGAGTGCAGGCTCAATTTAAATCAGCAGCTCCTTTTGGGGTCGGTGCTACAACAGCGTTGCACAACTACACAATTGTCAGTTAAGGCAACGCAGTATCATATAACAAAAAATTGCCTGGTCATGAAGGGGGGTAAACTTTCCGTGGCTGAAGTGGTTAAAAATGCACAGGTAAACCACCTGAACTTCTACCTTCTAACCCGTTACAATCAACAATGAGCTGACACCTATGGCTGCGAGTGAGTGGCCAGATGATCTGTAGCAGAGTGTTAGATCTACTCTATTGGGGCAACCACGGCACCCATGGCTGCCTGAATATCTCAAAGGCAAAGAGAAAAGTGGTGGCACTTCCAGCATTAAAAATCCATGTTTATTGAAAAATGATTAAAATCCTGGACAAGACATACACAAACACAGCTCTAGCACCACTGTGCTTAATCAATGCAATGCCGCCACTTTTCTCTTTGCCTTATGGAATTTTGGGTCGTGGACCAGGCAGGCACCCTGCAATTGACAGCAGTACAAGACTTTATATGGTGATCTTTAGGAGCGGTGCAATTTCACCTTCTCTTCTGTTTGGCCTGAATACCTCAACACTGACTGCATTTGAGAGGGGGCAGTCACTGTTCCTCTGATAATTTTCCACCCATCTCAGTCCATTTTTTAAATCGATTTTTGTTGAGCCAGGTGGAGCTTTTAAAGCTACCCAGAGCTCGAATTTTGGCCAATTCAGCAGGAATTAGACGACATTGTAAATATCTATGGGGAGCGTAAGAGAAAACTGTAGGTGCAGATGAACCTCTAAATATGTGCTGCAGCACAAATTATTTTAATGGACACCCTGATCCTCTCTCACCTTGACTACTGAAACTCCCTTCTCATTGGCTTACCTTTACATTCGCTGTCCCCCTTTGGTCCATCATGAATGCTTCTGCCAGACTTATCCACCTTACCAACCGCTCCATGTCTGCGACTCCTCTCTGCCAATTCCTCCACTGGCTTCCGCTCACCAAAAGAATTTAATTCAAAATACTAACAACTTACAAAGCTATCCACAACTCAGCCCCCAGCTACATCACTAGCCTTGTCTCAAAATACCAACCAAACTCATTCCTCCCAACTTCTCCTGCTCTCTCATCACCTCCTCCCATGCTCACCTCCAGGACTTTTCCAGAGCCTCTCCTATCCTATGGAACTCCCAACCCCAATCTGTCTGATTATCTCCTACTCTGTTTTTAGATGATCCCTGAGAACCCTCCTCTTCAGAGAAGCTTATTCTGTCCACACCTAACAACTGTACTTTGATTTTTCTCCATCAGCTTATCCCACATCATTTGATTCTCCAGTCTAGATTGTAAGCTCCAATGAGCAGGGCCCTCTGATTCCTCCTGTATTGAATTGTATTGTAGCTGTACTGTCTGCCCTCATGTTGTAAAGCATTGCACAAATTGTTGGCGCTATATACATCTTGTATAATAATAAAATTATTAGTATTATTATTATTATTATTATTATTATTAATAATAATAATAATAATAATAATAATAATAATAATAGTCCTACTTTAAGACTGAATAATCACATTATTGTATAAGTATACAGTATGTCAGTCATGACTGGGTAAAGTTAAAGGAATTAATATTAATTTAAATATATTTTATTTTGTTCCTCTAAACTAAAAAAAACAAGGTAAAAGATAAATTTTTAGTAAGTATGGAGAACTGCATCTGAAGATTTACATTTTCAATAAGCTGTTGGAATTTTAGGCTTCTTTTGAGACATTTACCTGTCTATTCTTAGCTGATCTGTTAAAAAAAGTCTATTCCTTTGGAAAACTCATAATGCTCTGTGAATTATGTGTAATGTGTATCATGAAATATTTATTTGTAAAAAAATAGTTATATATATTTATATACATTAAGCATTCAATACATTATACAATGTTGTACATTTTATATACATTCTAAATAAAAGTTAGTTTAAACTACAAAAAAGAAGATATTTCCTCTTTTAAAATTGTATCTAATTAAAAAGCCCAGTACACCATCCTCCTCCCATATTCCTATAGTTCTGTTGGAGCTTACACCAGCTCACGAATATAAACAGACTGACTGGTCCCTCTGGAGAATGTTTGCACATTTCCAAGTCCAGGTCAGGGTATAACTCATTTTAAAAATGTACTCATGTACATACAATGTTACTGCAATAATACAATCAGTGAAGATGGTATGTGTATCAGATCTGGCTCTAGTGTTGATTTTATCCAAGGGTCAATCTGTGGGCATTTTCCAGCACAATTAAAAATAAGGAAATTGGATTGTCTGGTATGTATGTGGTCTCCTCTAGTGGCAATAACTCAAGGAGAAGAAGCAGCTGCGGGCCAGCTGGAATGGGATGGGAAAAACCCTGAGATGGTGCTGTGCTGAGTAGACATACCTCCTGTATTTGTGCAATGTGATGGATGTGATGGTGTGGGTGTGCAGAAATTGAGGTTGGGCACCTCTAGTCCGGAAACATTGCACAAATCAATGTCTCTCCTGGAGAAGAGCATCCTTTTCTATTCACCGTAATATCAAGCTTTATAAACACAAAAAATGGCTTTCCCTTTGAATCTTTTAAATGTGTATTTTTTTGCTGCCTGTCACAAAACCAATGCCTAATTGGCAATATTTAAAAGAAGGGTAGGGACTTTTTTTGCAATAAAAGTAAAATTAAAGATATCCATTAACCACTTCAGCCCGGACCATTTTGCTGGTCAAAGACCAGACCACTTTTTGCGATTCGGCACTGCGTCAATTTAACTGACAATTGCGTGGTCGTGCGACGTGGCTCCAAAACAAAATTGGTGTCCTTTTTTTCCCACAAATAGAGCTTTCTTTTGGTGGTATTTGATCGCCTCTGCGTTTTTTATTTTTTGCGCTATAAACAAAAATAGAGCGACAATTTTGAAAAAAACGCATTATTTTTTACTTTTTGTTATAATAAATATCCCCCAAAAATATATAAAAAACATTTTTTTCCCTCAGTTTAGGCCGATACGTATTCTTCTACATATTTTTGGTAAAAAAAAATCGCAATAAGCGATTATTGATTGGTTATAGCGTTTACAAAATAGGGGATAGTTTTATGGCATTTTTATTAATAATTTTTTTTTTACTAGTAATGGCGGCGATCAGCGATTTTTATTGTGACTGCGACATTATGGCGGACACATCGGACATTTTTGACACATTTTTGGGACCATTGTCATTTATACAGCAATCACTGCTATATAAATGCAGTGATTCCTGTGTAAATGACACTGGCAGTGAAGGGGTTAACCAGGCGGTGGCAGTGTAGGGGTTAAGCGTTTCTAGGGGTGTGTTACTAACTGTGGAGGGCTGGGCTTTCATTTAGTGAACACTGATCTTTTCTCCAATCACATGGAGCAGAGATCAGCATCACTAGTTGCTAGGCAGAATGGAGAAATGCTGTTTACAACAGCATTTCTCCGTTCTGACGCCTCGTGAGATGATCGTGGGTATGCCCGTGGCAATCGAGTCCACGGGACCCGCGACCGGACTCATGGGGGTCCCGACCGGCACACGAGCGCGCTGCCGGCGGCACGCTCGCGGTGGCAGGGCGGCAATAAAGATTGGATGTACCTGTATGCCAATATGCCTGCCCGTGCCATTCTGCTGACGTATATCGGCGTGCGCCGTTCGGGAAGCGGTTAAGCAGTGCAAAAAACTGGTGGGCTTAGTCATAAAGGAGAACTCAAAAGAAAAAGCCATAAAAAGTAGTAAAAGGCCTTTGTACCAAGTATTAAACACATTTCAGTTAACGTGTTCAAAACTTTTTCCCTGTGTCATTCCAGTTTTTTACACATAACTTAATTTCTGAACTTATTTGTTTTGGTTTCTTTGTATGCATTGATGGCATGGGTTGTTACCGACATGTGGTGAACATTTCATGTCAATAGCATCTTTAGAAATATATTTACCTAGAAAAATGGTGATGTGTTCAATACTTATTTTACCCATTGTATGTGTGGATGTTGCTGCAATATATAAAACTCTTAGCCCTTGTACACACGATCTGAGATTCCGACGGAATGTGTCCGATCGGAGCGTTTTGTTGGATATTCCGACTGTGTGTGGTATGCATCGGACTGTTTCTGTCGGAATATCCATCGGACCAAATTTTCCAACTTGCCGGAAATATTTTCCGACAAAATGCTTCGATCGGACTTACTCCGATCATGTGTAGAGAATTCCGATCGGACAAAGTGCCACGCATGCTCAGATCAAATTCCTACATCAAAGCTATTGGCTACTAGCCTGAACGTAGTCCCGTCGTAACAAAATAACGTCATCACGTTCTGAACGATCGGATTTTCCGACAACTTCGTCCGACCGTGTGTATACAACAGTTTCGGACAAAATCCGACGGATAGAATCTGACGGATTTGATTGTCGGAATCTCCGATCGTGTGTACAAGGGCTAAGTTGTGTTTTTTTACATTTTATAATGGGGTGCCGTGACTTGGATAAGGTTGAGATACACTGGTATAGATAGACCTTAAACATGTCCAAAATGCACTGAAACTGTATCGGTATATAGCAGATGTGTTCTCTATTTTCCTACTTCATTATGTATGTTACTGAATTAAAGAAGCTCATTAACAATATGCAATTAGCAATAAGATGCATATACTGTATATACTTTAGCACTGAAAGATGGATCTTCCTTCCAATACAAATCTGCATATGTTAATTTAGAATGACAGTCCTTCCACACCGAACAATCACGGGTTAACCTCCAGTGGCAAATATTTTCAGCATCACATAAAATGTTATGAGATGAACCAGGCAGACCTGCAGCGTTGTTGTCCACGTACGCAATGACATTCACCCATGCTATTTAACTTCTAAGGAAGAATTATTATCATTTCTGTAAATCAGACAGAGCTCATGCTGGGGCAATCGAAACCCAAGAAAAGCCAGGCGAAGCAAGCCTCTGAGATGATGCAAATATCTTTATTTAGAACATGAACTGAGATATAGCAATGGGGAGCTTAGGCTTTAATGAAACCCTCTTAACAAAAAAACATAAAATACAACTGCAGCAATAGGCTTAACATGCAGGAACCTAGAGGCACTTATTTGCAGCATTCTTTATTTCTTTGCTGTTATGGCATCCTGGAAAATGTTCTGTGATTGTGCCCACCGCCTCTGCTACAGATTCTATTTGACAAAGCAATTCAAATCAATCCACAATAGTGAAACAGCTAATGAGGTAGCCATTTGGTTCCTTGGTTTAGCTCTGCTCAGCTATTATAAGTTAGGCAGAAAGCTTGGCCAAACCTAGGACACTTATATTGTCCCTTCAGTCTTCAAAATTCAAACCCCCCACAGTAATCATAAATATGCTAGATAAACATATGAAATATATAATATATCTTTAGCCATGACATTTTTTTGTAGTTTTGGGATAGAGTGAGTAAGGTTTGGACTGTACAAGTGTAGGCAAGTTGAAACATGTTGTTGTAGTGAGTTATTGGCTGGCTCAGGCCAGGGGAAAGGGCTAAATGTTGTAAGCTCAATTCCTGGGCTTTTGGTCCTAGCCAGCCCATCTCTGCTATAAAAAGGGGATAGCTGAGGTCCAAAAAAGGCAGATTTTCAGTGGTTCCCAGTGCTACAGCATCACCTGTGAGCATGGACCTTGGCGCTATTGAAGAACCAAGATTCAGAGGACATCCAGTTATGGATAATGTCGTAATAGACCCTCACCTCACGGTGGTATGCCTGGGCCGCTATGTTATCTTAGTTAGGCTTATCGACATTGTTCATATTGAACTGCCACACTTGTTATGCCGCCCTTGTTCAGTAAAGTTATATTAACTCTCATGAGCCTGGTCTGAAGTAATTTAAAGGGATGCATGTTGGTTCTCTTGTATTCAAAAGAACCTGGGTCTCTTAAGCACTATGGGGTATGCTGTAACACCGTTACGAAAAAAACTCTGCAAGAAAAGAAGGAAAGTATTTGCTATGATTTACCATGCGAAGGAAGAAGCTACAAGAGTTAAGTGAGAGCATTTATGAGGCCCACGCTAGGTGTTGAGCAGAGCCCCATTCTGTTACTGGGAGTGAGGTAACAGAGGTATATTGGAGTGGTGGAGTGGGAGCAGACTCGGTACATCCCTCCTAGTGCAAACATGTAAGTTACAGTGTGGAGTGACATGGGACAAATCTCTTTTTGGAGAAACTGTATGTTTATTACTGCACACAGTGAAAGCTCATCTCTGAGTCGGGGAATGGCAGGCTATGCCTGGTCTTGGGCATTGGTGAGCACACACTGCGTGAAAAGTTATCCACATGTGCATGGGTGCAGGGGTCCCCACCCACAAATTTTTTTCAGATCAGGAGTTTATAGACATCTATGTCCCTGCAGGTGAGATTCATGCTGTTTATTCATTCTGTTGACCACTGTTGTCAGAACTGCATATGATGAGATATTCATAATGATATGGTTATGGAACAGGAGGGGAAGGTAAGCTTTCTATTTGGGACATATGTTCTATTGGCAGCTGTCTGAGGGGGTTGCCCCTCTCTAGACAATTTCCACTCACTTTATATCTTCACAGTTGCAGTTTCGGGACAAGAAGTGAAGGAAATGTTCCCCTACATGACACAGACACAAAAAAAGAAACTGGTTTGGGTTTTAATTATTCCCTATTCAATCCCAAACCAAAAGATGGCATCACGTACCTAGTAGAGGCCAAGCTGACAAAAGGGCTTTCCTTACACCACCTGTCCAAAAATCCAGGACTTGGTGAAAGGATGACGGGTGGTTCTTGCATGATAGGTCACCAGATGACAGTTTGGTTGTCGCTGAGATGCTGCAAAATGGTGGCACACAGGTTGAACACAAAAATCTGCAGGTTCATGAAGCAAAGACATAGTCAAGACGAGGTAGAGTCAGCAACAACTAAGTAACAGAGGTACCCAATCAGTAGACGGGAGCAGGGTCAGAAGCCAAGCTGCGGTCAAAATTTTATGAGCAACAGAAGTACCAAAACAGCAGAGAAAAGATGCAGTCAGGACATGATTCAACATCAGCAACAGGAGATTAGAATAAAGCAGGGTCAAGGAGTAAGCAGGTAAAAAACATGATAGCAGGATGTGAGTCTGGCCATGATGCACAGGAACTTATGACCACTCAGCAGTTCTCCCTAGTTGTGCTGAGCTTTAAAAAAGGCTGTAGGTGCCAAAGCCAGTGCTCGATGTGCACACTAATTAACACTAACACACATGGATGCACACATAGCTTTGATCATGTACTGGTTCATGAGCTGCAGCATGCGCACGCACAGAGCTTCGGGCATGGCCATACATTCAATCTTCCTGACAGATAGAGATAAACCTTAAGCTTCTACCTGAATAAATCTGGTTACACTGGCCGCCAATGCCAGTTGGTGACCAATACAGCACTAGTCAACTCATGAAGTATCACACCTTTAAAACTGTGACTCCATTTAAACTCCCTTCTCTACAGTTTTTAAAGCCTAAGGGACTTCTGGCTGGTCTCCTGACATTACGGGTTCTTCTTCTCTGGTGGCTCTGGTGGAAGGTCATTACTGCTGCACACAAGTCATTCATGTAATGATATATAAGCATCATTTAATGCAGTTCATGACAGCTTGGACTCAGAGAAAGTGGGTGGGATGGCTCTTCTCATCATTCAGTCAAGAAGACTGGTTACATCAAGTGGCAGAAAGGAATTAATGTACGGGACAGCTCCAGATTAAAGGTTAGTATTGCAGTAAAAACTGTGAGGGTTTTTTTGTTGGTACAGCTTTCAGATGCCTCCAGTATGGAGGAACTAGTAACATGCAGTGTGATTTTGGCCTGTTCTTCCACATAAACAGTCTTCAAAACTTGAAGGTTCAGTGAGCCTATTCTATGAACTCTGATCTTTAGTTCTTTCCATAGATTTTCTATTGGAAACAAGTCAGGTGATTGGCTGGGCCATTCAAGCAGCTTTATTTTCTTTCTTAAAAACCAATTGAGAGTTTCCTTGGATTTGTGTTTGGGATCATTGTCTTACTGAAATGTCCACCCTTGTTTTATCTTCATCATCCTGTTAGATGGCCGCAGATATTTTATCAAAAATGTCTTGGTACATTTTTCCATTCATCCTTCCTTCAAGGACATTAAGTTTGCCAGTATCGTATTCTGAAAAATAGCCCCACACCATGATGTTCCCACCACCAAACTTCACTGTTGTTATAGCAGTGTTTTTGGGGTGATGTGCCGTGCCATTTGACCTTCACACATGGTGTGTATTACGCACTCTAAAGAATTCAATTTTGGTCTCATCTGACCAGACTATATTCTGCCATTATTTCACAGGCTTGTCTAAATGTTGTGCAGCAAACTTTAAAAGAACGTCAACGGGGGGGCGTGGCCGGACGGCGAGGAGACAGGACGTGCTGAGGCTGAGCTCCGCCGGCCGGTTTAGAATCCGCAGCCATCCTCCGCTGTGGAAGCCTTGTTTCGCCCTGTACAGGTCTTGCCTGATAGCCTGGGCACTCCCGCACAGCTCCATCTGGATTTGGCAGCATTTCTCGACCCTCGGGCGGAACGATTCGGCCCGCCGTGGACGCCACCAGCGGCGCGCCGGCCGCCATCTTGCGGCCTACTCGGCCTCCGGGATCGCCGCTCTCGCCTGACACACCGGCCGGGACTATCCGCATCGGCAGCGGGAGGTCACCAGGTGAGGACCCTCCGGGTCGCCTGGACCCTGAAAACGGGAGCCAGCGATTGATCCCCTCCACGGACTTCTCTGGGCCTGGTGAGTCACAGGGCGGGCTGCATCCTACCCCCAGGCCATTCTATCCCAGCCGGGTGGGTCTCATCCTTCTGGGCTGTGAGGGGACTGAAGCAGGACAGGCCCTGGTAACCCCCCAGGAACCAAGGCTACTCAACAGCAGCTCCTTTTCCCAGGAAAGGCCCTGGCTTCGGCCTGTTCTGGATGACGGCGGCCATCTTGCTACACCCAGTACCCTAAAGTGTATCCTTACATAGCCTGTTTGTGTGGGGAGAGACTGTAACTCTTTGCCATTACCTAAAATTCTTTATACTGAGGGTATTCGTGCACTAAGAACCAAGATGGCCGCTAACTAATGGCGCTTCTCCACCACCGACCACACGGACAGTGAAATCGCCGCTCCTGCACATTTAATTGGGCTCGACATACCCCGCAATTGAAGCTGACATTATGGGACGCAAATCAGGCACAGCGCGGAGCACCTCGCGGAGACAAGCTGTGAGTGCAAGCCTTGAGGCCTTTCCACCGGACGGTCCGCTGAATTCGCAGGCCTCGGACATGGACTTTACCCCTCCGCTGCTGACTGGTGAGCCCGAAGCTTGCTCGGATGCAGAAAGTATGCCTGGAACCCAACAACCACCTGTAGCGCCTTCTTTGCGGGACGCTGACCTCTTATCTCGCTTTAAAACCATGCTGCAGGGGGAACTGTCAGCAGCCACTTCTAAACTGGCCACGCATCTCACGAAGGAAATTCGTGAACTTGGCAACCGTACGAATGCGTTGGAAGACAGAATGGAGGCTGCAGCAACGGTCATTGATCACCATGAGCAGGACTTACAGGACCTCCGCAGGGACCTGGACGCAGCTCTCCTAAAATTAGAAGACTATGAGAACAGGTCTAGACGTGGGAACCTTAGGCTTAGGGGACTTCCCGAAACTATTGAGGACTTAACTTCCACGGCCACGGCCCTATTCCAGGAACTGGTCCCGGGCATCCCTATTGATCGCATGGAGTTTGACCGGATCCATCGGGCCCTGGGGCCGAGGAGAGAGGGGGGCCCCCCTCGGGACATTATCATCAAGTTCACATACTACCGTACGAAGGAAACACTCCTTAGAGCAGCAAGGGACAAACCTGATCTCCGCTTCCAAGGTCACAAATACCAGCTCTTTACTGACCTGGCCCCCACCACGGTGCTCAAGAGACGTCAACTAAAGCCTTACACCTCAGCTTTGGTGGAACGCCACATTAAATACACATGGGGCTTCCCTTTTCGCCTCGCCTTTACCTACCAAGGTCGGGGCTACACTGTGCGTAACGCGGATGAAGCTCAAGCAACTTTTGAGGCACTGCACCTGCTCCCCCCCCCGGATGACCCCAGCATCCGCGAGAGAGCCCCAGGTCCTAAACCCGCTCCTCGGCGCTTGGGCCGTGTATGGGAGCCGGTCAGTAACAGGAAACGACCCCCACCGGATACCCAGCAGCATGTGCGATCCCCCTATTCCGACCCAGGATGACGACTGCACGGAGGAGCCCGTACATGATTCTTTGTTGTTTGCTTGGTAACCTTCTCCAGGCCTTTGGAAAACTGTTTGCCTCCTCCGGGTGCGGGACTTTGTTTTCTACCGGATGTTGTGCCAAGTGTTCCTTATTCATACCTCCTCCCCCCCCCTCCTTGTTTTTATTTCCAAATTTTTGGTTGGTTCTACTTGGATTTTGTGTTCAACCCAGTGGCCCTATACACCATCCTTAATGACTTTGGGCTTCTACCAGTGATTCGGCCCTACTGGGACTGCCTAGTCTTGCCCAGACCTCTCAGCTAACCTAGGGGTTCTATTTCCGGTCAAAGATTTGATGTTATTTATGCTTTTAAGTTAATTTTTATATTTTTCCTTCTACCTTTTAGGGGGGGAGGGGTCGGGGGAATGGGACTATAGTCCTGGTGGGGTGGGGGCGGTTTGGGAGGCTGGTTCCGGGAGTACTGTATGTATTGCCAACTTATTTGTAGGCAGGTTGCCCTCTGCACCCTGGCAGCCATCTGGGGCTTCAACTTTACATTTTTCTTCCCCTTGTATTTTTTGGTATGTTTTTGCCCCTCCTCCCCCCCGTCCCCACCCCCCTCCCCTTGTTCATGGCCCCTCCCTGTTTCCCCGTCAATTCCCCTACTCCCCTTACCCTGCTCCTTTATTTCCCCCCTTCCTGCTTCCCCTCTTGCCCCCCCCCCCCTCTCCACTTGACTCCTTCCCTTCCCTGACCTCTCCCTCCCTTTTTTACCCTTTTTGACTCCAGGGGCCTGGCGGCGAACCAATGTGGGGGTCACGTTTGGGGACCGTGGTCGCATCCTCTCCTCGGGCGCTCCCTACGGGGTGACGCCTGGTGGGGAGAACCTATGGTCCTGGGGCCAGTTTTTATCACTGCCATCTGATAGCGGTTCTCCGGGATGGGCCTGGTTCGTCTCATCTGTTTTTGGTTTAGTTCTCGTAGCCCTGTGCAGGGGCGGTAATAGGATAATAAGGTAGTAATGCTCTAGAAAATTGAAGTATTATTGTTCCTACTGTTGTTATGTTTTACTACTCGTTAGCCTTGTGGTTGGTGGTGCAGCCACCTATATTAGTGTCCGGTAACGGGATGCTAAGCCCACCCATTGTGGTGTGGGGTTTATGTGTGTCACATGTCTATTCAATGTTTTCTCTTCTCTTTCTTCCTCTTCTCCTCTGTGTTCTCCTCCCTCCCGCTCCCCTACTCGGGCTCGGACTGCCTCGCCATGGGATCAGGGTAAGTACGTACCTTGCTGGCTGCGCTATCATTATCTGTACCTTCCTTTGCCCCCCAGATGGCTCAAAATGAGTTGAAAATATTCTCGCAGAACATACATGGGTTCAACTCCCCCAATAAGAGATCAAAGGTCTTCCGCCATTTAAAATCACAATCTATTGATGTGGTGTGTCTGCAGGAGACCAGGTTCTCCCAATCCTCATCCCCCAAATATTTGTCCCCCCATTACCCGATGTTTTTTACGGCCTCGGCCACTGAGAAACATAGAGGGGTGCTGATGGCCTTCCGGCGTAATCTCCAATTTATCTGTTCTAAAGAAATAGCAGACCCTACGGGTAGATATTTGATCCTGCAGGGCATCTTGTGGGACCAGGAGGTCACTCTGGTTGGATACTACGCTCCTAACTCATTTCAGCAGAAGTTTTTCTCCCACCTACTTCAAGTAATCACCAGGCACCAAAAAGGCCTTCTGATTATGATGGGAGACTCAAACTCTGTTTTTAACTCCTCTTTGGACAGGCGTAGTCTCAGGGAAGTGCCTCCGTCCCGTGATGCCTCTCAGGAACAACTATTGCATGATCTTTTCCAATCTTATGGCATGGTGGACGTGTGGCGTGAGCTACATCCATTGTCTCGGGATTTTACCTTTTTCTCTAACCCCCATCAGAGTTTTTGTAGGATAGACCACGTGTTCCTGCATCTTAGCTCCCTACCATTGGCACGAAAGATCACTATAGCCACCTCTCCGTGGTCCGACCACGATCCCCTGATCTTTGGAATCGCTTGGGCGGGATTATCCCGCCCAGCCTATCTTTGGCGGCTTAACGAATCCCTCCTAAGTACGAAAGCTACATCCTCCCAGATAGAAACTCATATCCAAACTTATTTTGCAGAAAATGTGGGCTCGGTCGGCTCTCCCGTTGCCTTGTGGGAAGCCCACAAGGCGACGGTCAGGGGACACTTGATCCAGATCGCTTCCCGTACAAAGCGGGCCAGAGAGCAGCGGATACGGGAATTGATCTCCTTATTAGAGGCGGCGGACGCGACATGGAAGGCGCACCCTACGGTAACCCATAGGCGGACACGTGACAAATTGGCCACTGAGTTAGACCTGCTCGCCTCTGCTCAGGCGGAAAAGGCCCTGCGTTGGTCCAAATATAAGTTTTATAGTTGCTCGAACAAACCTGGTCCTATGTTGGCTAGGAAACTTAATTCAGTGGGACGCCCGGGCAGGCCGGTTCGACTGCAGGTGACGGGAGGGGGACTTACGTCAAACCCATCTAAAGTAGTGGCAGGCTTTGCCTCCTTCCTCTCATCCCTATATAATAGACCGGCAGCCTTCGACCGAGACAGGGCTGAGAGCTTCTTCCAATTGATTGACCTCCCTACATTGTCCTTGGCGGCACGAGATAATTTGAATGCTCCTATAACGGAAATGGAGGTCGCTCAAGCCCTAAAGTCCCTTAAGCCTTCCAAGGCTCCGGGTCCGGACGGTTTCACCGGTCTATATTATAAGACATTTGCACCCCTGCTCACGCCCCATCTCACATCTTATTTCAACGCCAGGCGGGACGGCGCGAGACCTTCGCCGGACTCGCTGAAAGCTCATATCACTATGATACCTAAGTCGCCTGAGGAGGCCACGGACCCACAGTCCTTTCGTCCCATCTCCTTGTTGAATGTTGACCTGAAGGTACTGGGCAAGGTCCTAAGTGCGCGGGTCAACAGATATCTTCAGGCCCTCATTCACAGGGATCAGGTGGGCTTTGTGCCCGGTCGCCAGGCGGGGGATAATGTCCGCAAGGTGGTCCATCTCCTCCATATACTTAATCAGCGCAAAATTCCAGGACTCTTGCTTTCCCTAGACATATATAAAGCGTTTGATTCGCTCTCGTGGGATTACCTTTATTTTGTTCTAACCAAATGGGGATTTGGTCCACATTTCCTGCAATGGATCCAAGCCCTATATTCCGCACCGTCGGCATCAGTAAAATACGCGAGCTTCCTTTCGGACCCTTTCCCGATACTCCGGGGAACTAGACAGGGCTGCCCCCTGTCCCCGGCACTGTTTATCCTGGCCTTGGAGCCGCTGGCGGCGGCGATCAGGGCCAATAATGATATCTCAGGAATTCCTTACGCGGGCACTCAATACAAAGTGAACCTGTTCGCGGACGACGCCCTCTTGACCATTTCAAACCCGCTCATCTCCCTGCCCAACCTGCAACTTGTATTAGATCAATTTTCAGCCTTCTCAGGTCTCCAAATTAACCACTCCAAAACCACAGCGCTGAATGTTAACCTCCCTTTGGAACTGGTACAGCGACTTCAAGACCATTTTCCTTATCGCTGGGCATCGCACTCGATTGACTATTTAGGTGTCAAATTGACCCCAGCTTACTCCTCCCTATTCTCTGCCAATTATTATCCCCTGTTACGCATGGTGTCCACCCTTATGCAATCCTGGCAATTTCCCTCGCTCTCCTGGGTGGGGAGGATCTCGGCGGCAAAGATGACGATACTTCCCAAAGTCCTTTATTATTTTCGCACCCTGCCTGTCCGGGTACCGGCCTTTTTCCTTCGACTCCTGCAGAATAGGATCCTCCAATTTATATGGGAGCGCAAACGCCCTAGGGTACCTAGAGCGACCCTGTATACCCATAGGCTCCGGGGAGGCCTGGGGGTCCCCAACATCTCTAAATACTACGTTGCTGCCCAGATCTCCCCATTGACCATGCTTCATGCAACCACGGATGTCCCTCTGTGGGTGCTCCTTGAGGTACCTGGTTCTGACCCGTGTTCACTTCAGGCACTCCTATGGCTCCCCAGGAATCTGCGCCCTCCCTCTCTAAGCCCCATGCTGCTTCATGGTCTGCAGGTATGGGACTCAGTTCGATCGGTTAACAATTTGATGTCCCCCTTCCTACCCCTACTCCCCATCACCCATAACCCTCTTTTCCTTCCCGGTCATGTGGAGCCTCAGGCATTCTCCTGGTGGTCTTCGCATGGCTACCCACAAGTTCAAAATTTTCTATCTTCACGTACTTTCCCCTCCTGGGAGAGTATCAGGGAAGCGCAGGGGGCGCCGGTCACGGAGCATTATCACTTTATCCAATTAAAGCACTGGATTGGGGCATTGCGCCACACGTCCACCTATCCCTTCCAAAAAACTTTTTTTGAACATACATGCCATCACTCCCCAGGGTCCCCGGGCCTCATCTCGGCCATTTATGCCTCCCTGAATGGTCGCCCGCCATCAGCACCCCTCTCTTATATGACTCAATGGGAAAAGGACCTTCAGGCCCCAGTAGACCCTGAGGATTGGAACAGAGCCTGGCACACGGTCGCCAAATGTTCGTTCAACACAAATACCTTAGAGGCCGCATATAAAGTAATGTTTCGATGGTATTGGGTGCCTGCCCGCACGGCCCGGGCGTTCCCTGGGAGTACTGACAGATGCTTCCGCAACTGTGGCCAGCGAGGTGATGTCATGCACACCTGGTGGGCTTGCCCAAGGTTGGTGGGGTTCTGGTCTAGGATCTTTGGTTTACTGCAGACACTCTTTCATCTAACGATTCGAAAGGACGCTAGGCTAGCTCTCCTACACTGCCCGGTTCCTGGCCTGCGCGGCCCTCAACAGAAGCTGGCTGCCTATTTATTTATAGCGGCCAAGCGGACCATTGCCCAAGCCTGGAAGTCACAACGGGTAGATTTTCAAGGGGTTAAGACACGTATGACTGCTATGTTACTTCAAGAACGTATGTCCAGTATTGTCCATGACTCTCATGCTAAATTTCTGAAGATCTGGGAGCCGTGGATCTCTTATGAGTTCCCCACGCTCCAGGCGGCATGCCTGGGCTTGGTCTGAATTCTCCTGGCGGGGTGTCCGAGCCCGAGCTTTCCCCCCTTCCTTTTCTCCCCCCCCCCCTTTTTTTTTTCTTTTCTTCTCTCTTTCTTTTCTGTCTTCTCTTTCTCCCTACCCTTCTTTCTTCTGTTCTCTAGTTCTCTTCTCTCTCATTAGTAATCTCTCCCATTGCTAATTAAAAACTGCTACCTCCCATGGACGGGGGTGGCAGGAACAGGGCTTACTCGCAGAACATAATTAAGAGATGAGTTGTTTGACACTGAATCAGTCTGGATTCCATTTTTTACTCATCTCACTTTATCATCCTGAGTTTATTAGAAATATATTGTGATGGTTAGCCCTTTGGATTTATATTCATGATTAGTGGCCCCTGCGAGGGCTCACAAGGAGATGATTATGCTCTTTTGTTTACTACTGTTTTTTCAAAAAACTCACAATAAACATATTGAAACAGAAAAGAACGTCAACATGTTTTTTCTTCAGCAATGGAGTCTTGCGTGGTGAACGTGCATACAGGCTATAGCGGTTGAGTGCATTACTTTTGTTTTCTTTGAAACAATTGTACCCGTCTTTATGAAGCACTCCATAAGTGGTCCTTGGCTCTTATACAACTCTTCTGATAATTCTGTTCACTTCTCTGTCAGGAATCTTGCAAGGAGTACCTGGTTGTGGCTGGTTTATGGTGAATTTATGTTCTTTCCACATTTCCGGATTATGGCCCCAACAATGCTCACTGGAACATTCAGAAGTTTACGAATCCTTCTGTCACCTGTCAATACCATCAGTATGTTTGGCAACAATACGTTTGCAAAGGTCTTGAGAGAGCTCTTTGCTTTTATCCATCATTAGATGTTTATTGTTTAACCGCTTCCCGCCCGCCCTATAGCCGAATGACGGCCTTAGGGCGGGCGGCTTCCCTCGCCTGGCCGTCCCTGGACGGCCTGGTGTTTACTTCCGCAATGCGCGCCGCCGCGGGCGCGCATCGCGGAAGTTCTGTGTTTGCCGTGTCCCCCGGGGACAGGCAAACACAGATCGCTGTAAACGGCCAATCACAGTGGCCGTTTACAGCGTGATCGGCGTGTCCAATGGGAGATGATCTCATATGTAAACATATGAGATCATCTCTCAGCGCCGCTCTCCCTCCTCACACAGACAGCGTGTGAGAGGGGAGAGAAGAACGGCTGCAGCAGCCGTCAGTGTAGAAAAAAAAAAAAAAAAGTAAAAAAAAAGTAAAAAAAAAAGTGCCATCCTCCCCCAGAGCCATCCTCCCCCAGTGCCACCCCCCCCCCCAGTGCCATGCCCCCCCAGTGCCATCCTGCCCCAGTGCCATCCTGCCCCAGTACCATCCTGCCCCACTGCCATCCGCCCCAGTGCCATCCGCCCCAGTGCCATCCTGCCCCAGTGCCATCCGCCCCAGTGCCATCCGCCCCAGTGCCATCCACCCCAGTGCAATCCACCCCACCCCAGTGCCACCTGCCCGCAGTGCTATCTGTCCCCAGTGCCACCTGTTGTCAGTGCCATTTGTCCCCAGTGCCATCTGTCATCAGTGCCACATATAAGTGGCATCTGTCATCAGTGCCACGTGTTATTAGTGCCACATAGTGCCATCTGTCATCAGTGCCACGTATTAGTGCCATCTGTCATCAGTGCCACGTATCAGTGGCATTTGTCATCAGTGCCACCTGTCAGTGTCACGTGCCATCTGTTGTCAGTGTCACGTGTCATCAATGCCACTTATCAGTGCCATCTGTCATCAGTGTCACGCGTCATTGGTGCCACGTATTAGTGCCATCTGTCACCGGTGGCACGTATTAGTGCCACATGTCATCAGTGCCACGTATTAGTGCCACGTGTCATCAGTGCCACATATTAGTGCCACGTGTCATCAGTGCCACGTATTAGTGCCACGTGTCATCAGTGCCACGTATTAGTGCCACGTGTCATCAGTGCCACATATTAGTGTCATCTGTCATCAGTGCCACGTGTCATCAGTGCCACGTATAAGTGTCATCATTGCCACGTATCAGTGCCATCTGTCATCAGTGTCACGTGTCATTGTCCTGGTATTTCAAAAGTGTAATAAGTAGTCAGCAAGTTAGATGTGTAATTTATGCTTCTAGAACACGTGATGGCGCTCCCTGCATGTTGGGCCTCTCTATGTGGCCAGGCTGTGAAAAAGTCCCACACATGTGGTATTGTAATACTCAGGAGGAGTAGCAGAATTTTTTGGGGGGTGTCATTTGTGGTATACACATGCCACGTGAGAGAAATAACCTATTACAATGACAATTTTGTGGAGAAAAATAAAGAAAATGAAAAATCTTAATTTTGCAAAGAATTGTGGGAAAAAAATGACAACATCAAAAAGCTCACCATGCCTCTTACTAAATACCTTGGAATGTCTACTTTCCAAAAAGGGGTCATTTGGGGGGTATTTGTACTTTCCTGACTTGTTCGGGTCACAAGAAGCGAGATAGTCCACCAGTACATCAGATGTGATCAATTTTGTGCGATTCGCACCACAGCTTGTAGACTCTATAACTTTCACAAAGACCAAATAATATCCACTAATTTGGGTTATTTTTACCAAAGATATGTAGCAGTATAAATTGTGGCCAAAATTTATGAAGAAAAATTAATAATTTGCATAATTCTGTCACAGAAACAAAGAAATATGCGTTTTTTTTCAAAATTTTCGGTCTTTTTTCATTTATAGCGCAAAAAATAAAAACCCCAGAGGTGATCAAATACCACCAAAAGAAAGCTCTATTTGTGGGAAAAAAAGGACACAAAATTCATTTGGGTACAGTGTTGCATGACTGAGTAATTGTCATTCAAAGTGTGAGAGCACCGAAAGCTGAAAATTGGTCTGGTCAGGAAGGGTGTTTAACCACTTTCAGACCGGACCATTTTGCTGGTAAATGACCAGAGGTCTTTTTACACTTTGGCACTGCGCTGCTTTAACTGGTAATTGCGCGGTCATGCAATGTTGTACCCAAACAAAATTTGCGTCCTTTTCTTCCCACAAATAGAGCTTTCTTTTGATGGTATTTGATTGCCTCTGCGATTTTTATTTTTTGCGATATAAACGTAAAAAGACCGCAAATTTTGAAAAAAAATGATATTTTCTACTTTTTGTTATTAGAAAAATCCAATAAACTCAATTTTAGTCATACATTTAGGCCAAAATGTATTCAGCCACATGTCTTTGGTAAAAAAAAAGTCAATAATTGTATATTTATTGGTTTGCGCAAAAGTTGTCACATCTACAAACTAAGGTACGTTTTCTGGAATTTACGCAGCTTTTAGTTTACGACTGCCTATCTCATTTCTTGAGGTGCTAAAATGACAGGGCAGTACAAAACCCCCCCAAATGACCCCATTTTGGAAAGTAGACCCCCTAAGGAAATTGATAAGAGGCATGTTGAGCCCATTGAATATTTTATTTTTTTGCCTCAAGCGATTGAATAATGACAAAAAAAAAATTTTTTTTTTTTTTTTACACAAAGTTGTCACTAAATGATATATTGCTCACACATGCTATGGGCGTATGTGAAATGACACCCCAAAATAAATTCTGCTGCTTCTCCTGAGTACGGGGATACCACATATGTGGGACTTTTTGGGAGCCTAGCCGCGTACAGGGCCCCGAAAACCAAGCACCGCCTTCAGGCTTTCTAAGGGCGTAAATTTTTGATTTCACGCCTCACTACCTATTACAGTTTTGAAGGCCATAAAATGCCAAGATGGCACAAAACCCCCACAAATGACCCCATTTTAGAAAGTAGACACCCCAAGCTATTTGCTGAGAGGCATGTTGAGTCCATGGAATATTTTATATTTTGCCACAAGTTGCGGGAAAATTACAAACTTTTTTTTTTTTTTTTTTTTTTCACAAAGTTGTCACTAAATGATATATTGCTCATGCATGCCATGGGCATATGTGAAATGACACCCCAAAATAAATTCTGCTGCTTCTCCTGAGTACGGGGATACCACATATGTGGGACTTTTTGGGAGCCTAGCCGCGTACGGGGCCCCGAAAACCAAGCACCGCCTTCAGGCTTTCTAAGGGCGTAATTTTTTGAGTTCACTTCTCACTACCTATTACAGTTTTGAAGGCCATAAAATGCCAAGATGGCACAAAACCCCCACAAATGACCCCATTTTAGAAAGTAGACACCCCAAGCTATTTGCTGAGAGGCATGTTGAGTCCATGGAATATTTTATATTTTGCCACAAGTTGCGGGAAAATTACAAACTTTTTTTTTTTTTCACAAAGTTGTCACTAAATGATATATTGCTCACGCATGCCATGGGCATATGTGAAATGACACCCCAAAATAAATTCTGCTGCTTCTCCTGAGTACGGGGATACCACATATGTGGGACTTTTTGGGAGCCTAGCCGCGTACGGGGCCCCAAAAACCAAGCACCGCCTTCAGGCTTTCTAAGGGCGTTACAGTTTTGAAGGCCATAAAATGCCAAGATGGCACAAACCCCCCCCCCCCAAATGACCCCATTTTAGAAAGTAGACACCCCTAAATTTAGGGGTACACTAGTGAGACTAGGTAATAAATGGCGGGTGCCCTGAAACTATAAAAAAATAACTAACCAACCAGCGTCACCTGTAACAGTTATATGGTGATCACTGGTGAAAGGGTTAACTAGGGGGCAATCAGGGGGCTTTATGCGGTAGTATATGGGGGTCCCTGGCGCTATAAAAAGCTGCGGCGAACCTAAATACCTACCTGCCTAACTAGCGTCACCTGTGACACTAATACAGCGATCAGAAAAACGATCGCTTATTAGGCTGGGTTCACACTGGAGCGATGCGGGAACGCCACGAATGCGCGGCGGGTTCCCGCATCGCATGCCTCCCGGCGGCATTTCACACTGCCCTATGCGAACTGCTGGGAGTGTCAGTGAAATGTTAATGACACCCCCAGATCAGTTCGCATATCGCAGTGCGATCTGCAAACTTGGATCGCATGGTGTGAACACCCATGCGATCCGATTCTGCTGCGGACCAAAAAAAGGGTCCCGTGCGAGTTTGCGGCGGGTGCGGCGGGTGCGACACGAATTCAGCCATACTATCTGTATAGCTGAACTCGAATCGCACAGAGATCGGATGTGATTTGCACTGCAGTGCGGTGCGAATCACATCCGTTCTCATAAACCGCTGCAATGTGAACCCAGCCTTAGTGACACTGGCGACGGGGGGTGATCACGGGGTTAAACCTTTATTGGGGGGGTTAGGGGGGTACCTTAGAACTAAAGGGGGCTAACCCTAACTGCCCTAACAGTTATTAGTCACAAATGACACCTGCCGGGTGATCAGGGGGTTAAACCTTTATTAGGTAATAAATGGCGGGTGCCCTGAAACTATAAAAAAATAACTAACCAACCAGCGTCACCTGTAACAGTTATATGGTGATCACTGGTGAAAGGGTTAACTAGGGGGCAATCAGGGGGCTTTATGCGGTAGTATATGGGGGTCCCTAGCGCTATAAAAAGCTGCGGCGAACCTAAATACCTACCTGCCTAACTAGCGTCACCTGTGACACTAATACGGCGATCAGAAAAATGATCGCTTATTAGGCTGGGTTCACACTGGAGCGATGCGGAAACGCCGCGAATCCGCGGCGGGTTCCCGCATCGCATGCCTCCCGGCGGCAGTTCACACTGCCCTATGCGAACTGCTGGGAGTGTCAGTGAAATGTTACTGACACCCCCAGATCAGTTCGCATATCGCAGTGCGATCTGCAAACTCGGATCGCATGGTGTGAACACCCATGCGATCCGATTCTGCTGCGGGCCAAAAAAAGGGTCCCGTGCGAATTTGCGGCGGGTGCGGCGGGTGTGGCGGGTGCGGCGGGTGCGGCGAATGGCTGAACTCGAATCGCACAGAGATCGGATGTGATTTGCACTGCAGTGCGGTGCGAATCACATTCGTTCTCATAAACCGCTGCAATGTGAACCCAGCCTTAGTGACACTGGCGACGGGGGGTGATCACGGGGTTAAACCTTTATTGGGGGGGTTAGGGGGGTACATTAGAACTAAAGGGGGCTAACCCTAACTGCCCTAACAGTTATTACAGTCACAAATGACACCAATGCAAAAAAAAAAAAAAAAAATGACATTGGTGTCACTGTGACTGGGGGGCAGGGGTAATTGGGGGGGTGATCGGGGGGTAAAGGGGGGGTGTGAGTGTGCCTGGCATGTTCTACTGTGTGTGGGATGTGTTGGTGCAACTCACTGATCCGCTCTCCTCCGTGTCGGAACGAAAAATACCGACACGGAGGAGAGAATACATCACTTCCTCTCCTGTGTTTACATTACAGGAGAGGAAGTGATGTCACCGGGGATTTCCATTCGTCGGGAGCGATCGCGAGGGGGTGGCCATGAATGAATGGCCGTCCCCTCGTCCGGGATCGCTCCCGAACGAAAACCGACCGCCGCAGGCACCGGGCGGGGGCCCGATCGGGCCCCCGACCCGCGGGAGGCAAAGGACGTACATGTATGTGCTTATGCCTGCCCGTGCCATTCTGCCGACGTACATCGGCGTGCGGCGGTCGGCAAGTGGTTAAGTGCCCAGTAAGCAAGTGGTTAACACCTAGGTAATGAGACACCTTTTTATAGGCCATCAGTTGAGACCGAACCAGCTGATATTTATTTGCACTAACAAAGGACAGGAATGATTTCTAATTACTGATAGATTTCAGGTGGTGTCTTGGCTTTCCATGACTTTTTTGCACCTCCTATTCTTCATGTGTTCAATATTTTTTCCTTACGTCACTCCATTTTATTACACATAACTTCATTTGTTTTGGTTTATTTGTATGTATGGATTGCATTGGTTTTTACCAACATGTGGTGACAATTTCATGTCAATAGCACCTTTAGACATATATTTATCCAGAAAAATTTGTGGTATGTTCAATACTTATTTTTTTCCCGCTGTATAAGACACCCAACATTTGAGGTGATTGATTTTTTTTAAAGCAAATACACTTCTGCACACTGGTACTGACTAGGATTCTAACATTTCTTCTTCCTCATTTTCTCTCCCTCACACACCTAATGTGACCTTAGTGCTGACAGAGGCGACCAATGATGCTCTGCAGGTGTGTGATGTCCTTATCAAGCAATGACATCAGCGATTGTAAGGGCACTGGCAGCTGGCCTGCATAGTGCCCAAGGTTGTAACATTGCACAATTAAAACCTGTGACTTTATGTAACAAAACAACAGCCTTGATCCACCCAACTGGCCTGAACAAAATTTTGGGCTATTTTGGGCAGTTTTAAGGCATTTTGCCAAAACACCCCTAAAGAACCCAGAAGGCACCCTGGTTAAAAAAGGCTTGTCTATACTATAAGGTCAAAAACGTGCTGATATCTGACCATATAACCTTTATGTACTTATTAGATATCCCATTCCGAAACTATGCAAATTCATACAGAGTGCTCCCCACTCTTCTCTGTGGCTATAACAGCCTAGACTCAGTTGGAAGGGTTTCCACAAGATTTTGTAGTGTGTCTGTAAGAATTTTTTTCCATTCAACCAAAACAGAATTTGTGAGGTCAGGTACTGATGTTGGACCAGAATACCTCGCTCGCAGTTGGCTTGCCTTTTCATTCAAAAGATGTCCTCCACACCAAACACATCAAATTATATCTTTATGGAGCTGGCTTTTTCAGTATGACTTCAGTCATACTGAAACAAAAAAGGAACCCAAACTATTATACAAGGTTGGAAATACAGTTAAATAAATGTCTTTGTGTGCTGTAGCATTAACAATTACCTAATTTGAAAACAGGGGTACCAACAGGGGGTACAGCCAGTCCTCTTGTACTGGGCCCAGGCCAGTAGGGGTCATTGGAGGGGTCTGGGTTCAGCTTGGGAGCAGGATGAGTCCCACAAAGTGTTGTAGAGCTTAGGCTCCTCTACTACAGCTGTCACATGCCAATCCAAATTTACACCAAACCAACTGGCCATCTCTGCCCCTCCAGTGACAGCCTATCTTGCTGGCTGCTCAAGCTTGTCTTTCAAGTGTCAGCCCCACTCCTGCCTCTGATCCAATAGCTGGCATTGTCCTATTAGGGACAGAGAATGGCTGGGACTAGCAGAGTGGACTGGTCCAGCAAGGGATGTGGGTGTCCGCCCCCCCCCCCCCCCAGTGTCTCTAATCTAAAGCAGGGATGTGAGTAGATGGGGATTGTGTCAGCCTTGGACATTATTCACTACAGGGCAACTTGATGTAGAAACCTGCCATTTTGTATCCCAACCATAGAGTCGGATAATCACTTGTTATCTGGTTTCTTCTCAAAAAAATTAAGACTTTCTAATCTGTTCTAAATAATTAAATGCGTTTATGTATAATGTATAAATGTAAATCTCTGCGCTGGTCTGAAATGGTGGAACAGCTGCTACTCAAGACCAGGAAGGAATAAAAATAAAAAAAACCGAAAAATTTAAATGGTGCGCTATTCCCCGTGTTAAAGTGTGTAACACAATGTATTTGAATAAACAAAAAGTGACCGATGTGTACACAATAGTTTGTGAGGTGATAGCCTTAATAAATGAGACTGATAACTAAATAAATTAGTGTATACGTGACACTCTAAGGTGCTCAAAACAGTACATTTGAATAAACAATCTATGTATGAAAAAACAGTGCCTTATGTGATAAAAAATTATATTGCACAAAGTTCCTATTCATGAGCAAAGATGCAGCATGTGGAATCTTTTCACACAGATTTCTGCATTAATCTCCTATGCTGAAAAGCGCTGAAATTTTGGGGGAATGTAGATGACAGTTTTGTGGAAAACACGTCGGATCAGAAAGTCCTTGTAGCGCCACTCAACTGGTTGGATGAATGACATCGCCACCAGACAATTTTTTCATGCCTGAATTTCCTGCCTTGCTGTAAGTGTAACCTTTATGAGCATTTTAATAAATGTATACGGTTTTACACTATGAGGGTTTTTCTTTGCTTATACAGTGCCTTGCAAAATTATTCACCCCCTTGGCATTTTTCATGTTTTGTTGCCTCACAACCCGGAATTAACGTGGATTGAGGATTTGCATCATTTAATTTACAGAATATGCCCACAACTTTGAAGATGTTTTTTTTTTTTTTTTTGAAGCAAACAACAAACAGGACAACATAACAGAAAAAGTCAATGTACATAACTATTCACCCCCCTAAAGTCGAAACTTTATAGAGCCACCTTTTGCGCTTACCACATCTTACCACTGGGATGTTTGCCCATTCCTCCTTGCAAAACTGCCCAAGTCCCTTCAAGTTGGATGGTTTGCACTTGTGAATAGTAATCTTTAAGTCTGACCACAGATTTTCTATTGGATTGAGGTTTGTGCTTTGACTAGGCCATTCAAACACATTTACATGTTTCCCCTTAAACCACTCAGGTATTGCTTTAGCAGTGTGTTTGGGGTGAACCTCCATCCTAACCTCAAATCACACAGAGTGGTACAGGTTTTGCTCAAGAATATCCCTTTATTTAGCACCATTCATCTTTCCCTCAACTCTGACCATTTTCCCAGTCCCGACTGCTTAAAAACATCCCCACAGCATAAAGCTGCCACCAGCATGTTTCACTGTGGGGGTGGTGTTCTTTGGGTGATGTGATGTGTTGGGTTTGCGCCAGACATAGTGTTTTCTTTGATGGCCAAAAAGTTAAATTTAAGTCTCATCAGACCAGAGCACGTTCCTCCATACATTTTGGGAGTCTGCCACATGCCTTTTCGCAAATTCAGAACGTGTCATTTTGTTTTTTGCTGAAAGTAATGGCTTTCTTCTGGCCACTCTACCATAAAGTCCAACTCTATGGAGCGTACGGCTTATTGTCGTCCCATGTACAGATACTCCGGTCTCTGCTGTGGAACTCTGCAGCTCCTCCAGGGTTACTTTAGGTCTCTGTGCTGCATCTCTGATTAATGCCCTCCTTGCCCGGTCTGTGAGTTTTGGTGTGCAGCCGTCTCTTGGCAGGTTTGCTGTTGTGCCATGTTCTTTCCATTTGGTTATGATAGATTTGATGGTGCTCCTAGGGATCAGGATATTTTTTTATAACCTAACCCTGACTTGTACTTCTCAGTAACATTGTCCCTTACTTGTTTGGAGAGTTCCTTGGTCTTCATGGCAGTGTTTGGTTAGTGGTGCCTCTTGCTTAGGTGTTGCAGCCTCTGGGTCCTCTCAAAAATGTGTGTATATGTAATGACAGATCATGTGACACTTAGATTGCACACAGGTGGACATCGTTTCAGAGCTTTTTTGGGTTCATAACAAAGGGGGTGAATACATACGTACATGCCAATTATCAGTTTTTTATTTCTGAAAAATAGTTTTATGTATATATTTTTCTAATTTTACTTCACCAACTTAGACTATTGTGTTCTGATCCATCACATATACAGTGGGGAGAACAAGTATTTGATACACTGCCGATTTTGCAGATTTTCCTTCTTACAAATCATGTAGAGGTCTGTAAGTTTTATCATAGGTACTCTTCAACTGTGAGAGAGTACAACAACCTCCTTCCCTCATTAAGAGCATTGAAGATGGGTCGTGGCTGGGTCTTCCAGCATGACAATGACCCAAAACACACAGCCGGGGCAACTAAGGAGTGGCCCTGTAAGAAGCAAGTCCTGGAGTGGCCTAAGTCAGTCTCCAGACCTGAATCCAACAGAAAATCTTTAGAGGGAGCTGAAAGTCCGTATTGCCCAGCGACAGTCCCGAAACCTGAAGGATCTGGAGAAGGTCTGTATGGAGAAGTGGGCCAAAATCCCTGCTGCAGTATATGTGTAGCGGTGACACTTTGGACAAAGTGTCTGCCATGTACAAATACATTTTTTACCTCAGAACAGTAAAAGGGTTCTGAGGGCTGATCGTGTAGGTTTAACTTTGACATCAGTTTGGCTGGGCTGTGTTAGAGTTCTGCCTGGTTATGTGTACAGTTGGGTGCACATGACAGGCCAGAACCTGGCCTGGTTGGACGTTTTGGGTATCAACGCTCTCCGGAACTAATCAGTGGGTGCATCTGGCCCCGCTGAGGAGTCTGAGGAAGGGTACTTAAGATGTTGAAGTCATGTGTTCAGGGTTCGTTCATGAGGCCATACCTGCCTGTTCCTGGTTCTGGACCGGGGTAGCCCCGCAAGAGGTCCCAGTTACGCAACATGCTTTGGTTGACTAACCCCAATAGACCCGCCTGGTCTGGGGTGGGGATCCGTCTGTTCCCGAGACCATGAACCGGCTGGTGCGAGGCACAGTAACTGAGGGAGGATTCAAGGCGTCCGGGTGCGCTCTCGTCTTGGAGAGGCACAGCATAGGAGAATAATGCAGAAATCTGTCTGAAAAGATTCCTCATGCTGCATCTTTGCTATGAACTTTGCGCGATATAATTGTTTATGACATAAGCACAATTTTTTATTACATAGCTTGTTTATTCATATGTACTGTTTTGAGCACCTTAGCGTGTCACTTATGCACTAATGGATTTAGTATCAGTCTCAATTTATTAAGACTATCATCTCACAAACTATTGTGTACACATCAGTCGCTTATGTATGATGCACTGACAGAAAATGCTACATGCATTTGTTTGGCAGCAAACCCCAATGCACACCTGTCCCCGGGTACGTGGGGGTGCCATTCATAATGAATGCCACCAAATTGTACCAACATATGTAATGTCAGTTAGGCTGTACAGGGCCCCATATTTCCTAATCATAGCCCTGAGTGGGTGGTGCCAATGCTCAGAGTGAAGGTCTTAGCAGGAAACAATTCTAATGCTGTGTACACACGACTGGACTTTTCAACGGACTTGGTCCGGTGGACTGGAATCCGTCGGACAGTTCAATCGTGTGTGGGTTGCAGTGGACTTTTTCTTCCCAAAATCCGGCAGACCTAGAAATAAAACTTGCTTCAAATCTTTCCGACGGACTCTAGTCCGGTCGAAAAATCCAGTCGTCTGTGTGCTAGTCCAATGGATTAAAACCGATGCTAGGGCAGCTATTGGCTACTGGCTATGAACTTCCTTATTCTACATCATCGTGTTCGGATCCGTCTGACTTTTGGAGTGATCATGTGTGGCCAAGTCCGTTTGTTTGAAAGTCCAGTGGACCTCAGCTGCAAAGTCCGTCGGATTGTCCGTCGGACCAAGTCCGTTGAAAAGTCTGGTCGTGTGTACGCGGCATAACTTTTAACGGTCCAAAGCCAGAAAGTTATCCTTTCGCAATATTTCTGGCTGGATGAACAATTATTGTTTTCCCACTTGTTGAATGCTTTTAATTTTATATTTAACAGACCTTCTGAAAAAGTCCTGTAAGGCATAATGTGTAAAGGTGGCGCCATGTCAATGACATCATCGATGGCACTGCATGTTCCTAGTGTAGAGCATTCCAAGTTTGTTGAGCATACCTTTCCATGGAGGGTATGTGGATTGTTCTTTTTAGTTTTATGAGTATCTTTACATGTGTGGAAGATTGGAATACGTTTTGCGGTGAACACTATGATATTCTCCTTGTTTCTTTGAGCTGGGCTGTTCATTAGAAATAACTAAACTCCTATCGCCTGGTACATGCATCAAGTGCTTATGTGCTCCTGGTAAGTGGTCTTTAGGCAAGGGGGTGAGCAGCTTTTGCGCACCAGGTTGAAAGGGGATGGGGCTTCTGTTTTGTTTGCAGGAGTGAGGACTATTTCTGTTTCTTCTTTTTTGAGTAATTTATATTGAATTTAAGAGTTTTAACCCTTAGTGTGATGTGCTAAGTGTGTTTGATCTGGAAACTTAAGAGGTCTTTTAAGCAGGTGAGTGGGTTTGAAGTACGGTATGGAGGAGTGCACATTTCTGCAACTTATGTTGACAAGCACCATTAAATTATTTATTTTTTTGCACATTGGTCACAGATTACATCACGTGCATACTTTATGGACACTTTATAATATTATATGGAAACTGTATAGTATTAACTGTTTGCATTTTATATCAATCTATTTGTTTTGTTGAGTATTTAAGAAGTCACATGAGATTCATTGTAATTATTTGTTTTTTTTTTAATCAGATATGACAAGTGTGGTCATCCTCCTTTCTGCGGAATCTGGGTGATATACAGTACTCCACATTTTGCAGAGATCTTTCCAGAACTGTACTGCATAGTCTTCTTGGAATATTTTGACTGCTCAACTTTCCCCAGGATCTCATCGGCTGGAGGATGACGGCGCCCCCCACAGCACAGAAGTCGGTGTATAGGTAAGTATATATTTTTTTCTACAAATAAAAACAACAGTGAAAAAAATGTAAATCAACAGTTCACAAATAACAAATACAGAAAGAAAGGAAATAAAACGCAAATGCAATGAACACTAAATAAAATAAACTATACTACCCTAAATACACCCTCAAAAATAATTAAAATTAAAAAAAAAAATTAAAATTGGGTCTTCTCTGTTGCAAACTTTCACCAGAATCACTTTGCCCGTCCCTACTTGTAACACGACAGCTTGTAAAATGAGAATTTGGATAGACTTTGCTGGTAACATTTTTATAGGTCTGATACAAGTTGGTTGCAGATGTAAAGTGCAGGCAGGGTGCTGAAGAAACTGACTTGTGCCGGTCTGTACAAGCTTGTGATAGAAATATAGAACATACGCCAGGTACAGCGTATATCGTGTGCTATAATTGTCAGCTTCTGTGACCTGCAGGTAACACACAGGATTCTCTCCACACCACAGAACTTCCTGAGCTCCATGTCCTATTGAGGTCAGCTTTGTCCTCCACATTTAGGACAGATGACCAGATAGGCACTCCTAAATACAGTGTACGTTTACTTCTCGTTGTACCACTGAATCAGGCTTTGTGGTGACCCATAAACTGTCTAACCACATCATAAAAGTATCATTAAAGCAGAAGCAACACAGCTCTCATCTGTGCCAGGTAAACGTAGAATGGCCTTGTGACCTTAGCTAGTCCATCTCCTGCAGCCATAACCTTCCATCCTCCCCTGCTGTTCTTCTTTTGCGTCTGATATAGAGATCTGTATAATAAATGTACCATTGAGTGATCTTGCACACAGCCAAAAGGAGGTCAAACAGCATGCGTGAGTTTCAAATACGTCAGTAAAAGAAAACGCAGCTGGCCATAAACAGCCATTACAAAACGTGACTGTATGCTTGTATGTGTGCCAGTACTTTCATAAAGCCCGCACACGGATGTATGTCCTAAAATCAGACTTCATGCATTCAGAGCATGCATCTGTAAATGTGTTTCAGGGCTAAGCATATACTATACAACTGGATTGTACAATCCTCTTTAGGCAACACCACCTGTCAAACTTGGCTATTCAAGTTAAAGGGGATGTTTCGCATTAGGCCCATTATAAAGTGCCATCCAGCAAATAAAAAAATAAAAAAAGTCATTCAGGAATTGCTGCTTGGCTGTACTCTGAAAAGCAATCCACCGCATGTCACTTTTTTTTAAAACATGGGCTAGTGTGAACCTACTTTTATATGTTGATCATTATTAGTTAAAGAAAATTTGTCATACCATAGATAAAAGGATAAATGATGATTCTGGTATAAAGCACTGCACTTTTTTTTTTCCTTTTAACCTTGATGCACTTATTTTTTTATACCTGACACAAAAAACAATTATGAACAAAACAAATAGAAATGGGAAAAAGGTTTAAATATTAATGGCTGGAGATAAAAAAAATAAAAAATAATTAGCAGTAAAATAATAGTTAAGGAGAGAAGGGGCAGAAGGATTTAATTAGGGCAGATTAGGGTGAACTAAGGGTGGACTGATGCCCCATACACACGATCAGAAATTCCTTCAGAAAAAACTTGGATGTTTTTTACGACTGAATTCCGCTCAAGCTTGCCTTGCATACACACAGTCACACAAAAGTTTTCGGAACTTTCGACTGTCAAGAACGTAGTGACGTACAACACTATGACGAGCCTAGAAAATGAAGTTCAATGCTTCTGAGCATGCGTCGAATTGTTTCCAAGCATGCATGATTTTTTACGTGTCTGAATTGCATACAGACGAACGTATTTTTGGATATGAACTTTTTTCGACTGAAAAATTGAGAACCTGCTCTCAATCTTTTGCTGGCAGGAATTCCGCCAGCAAAAGTTTGATGGAGCATACATAAGGTCGCATTTTCCAACCAAAAGCTCTCATAGGACATTTGCTGCCCGATTTCCAATCGTGTGTATGGGGCATAAGGGTTAATAAAGGGTTAAATAGGAACACATTTTATTTGAAAAGTCCTACTTCTCTCCTTTGGTTCACAGAAATGCATGGACACAGCCACGGCTCCCAATCTGAAATCTGTGCAGGTGCGTAAGGTACAAAAAGTCCTTGGAGCGGTGAAGGAGCGTAGTATACACCGCTTCTACTCATTGAAATCAATGGGGCAGTGCGGCTTTGCCGGCGGTTTTAACCCTTTTTAGGCCGCTAGCAGGGGTTAAAACTGCCCCGTTAGTGGCCAAAGACCGCCGCTAAAACGACGGTAAAGCGTCACTAAAAATAGCGCCTCTTTACCACCAACACCCGCACTGCCCCAGTGTGAAAGGGGCCTAAGGGTGTGGAATGTCTGCATTTGGGGACACACAACCATCCACACAATCATCAGATTGGGAGCAGCAGTTGTGTCTGTGCAGCTGCTGAGTCCCATTTGACATGAATGGGACTACCTACATGGGGATGCATGAAACACCTGTGCATTCCTGTAGGTCCCTTGCATTGGCATACGTTTAAGTAAGCTCATATACAAGGCCTTAAAGAGGAAGTAAACCCTTCCAAACAACTAGGACCTATAGGTAAGCCTAGATTAAGGCTTACCTGTAGGTCCAAGCAATATCTCCTAAACCTATATGGTTTAGGAGATATTTGCCCGAAAATGGGCACCGCTGTCTACGGCGCATGCACCGTAGACAGCGGCGCGCAGGCGCACTAAATGCGGCAAATCCAAGAATGGATTTGCCAAATTTGTCGACTCCCGTGCGCATGCGCGGGAGTGACGTCATCGCGGCTTCGCCGTATGACAGCGGCGGAGCTGTGAGGCGCAACTCCCGTGCGCATGCGCGGGAGTGACGTCATCGCGGTTGCATGGATGCGGCGGACTACAGGGGACAGCGGCGACTTCGCTGGCTCCTGTGTCAGGTAAGTGACACATAATGAGCTACTATGCGATGCATAGTAGTCCATTATGCTTTACCTTTGCAGGGAAAAAAAGAGGAAGTAAACCCATCAGGGTTTACTTCCTCTTTAAAGTTACTGAAATTTCTACTTTAAGGTAAGTATTTAATGATACATTAAAATCTGTGCTTAAAAAAAAGACTTTACTAGTTCAAACATAGCTCAAATGGGGCATACAGACAGTAGGATATGAGCATACTGCTGACACCATTCTATACAAAAGTTATATGAATTTATCTTGTTCAAGAATAATAAATATACAGTATCCAGCACCAGGGCAGTTACCTATATATTTATGGTGTTGGATATATTTATTAGTTATTACTGATATAATTTTTCTATGACATGGTTTTAGCAGTATGCTCAGTTCTGTTGCCTTATGAGGAGTTTATGAGTAATCTCCACTGTCTGTATGGCGTTTTGATCTATGTTTGAACAAGTATTTTGGCAGAGGAGCATCCATTGAATCACAGTGAGTCTATACCATAGCAAGATGAAGCAATATTAATGGGCTTAACTTTTTCATTTTAATTTTATTATAAAAATATACATTACCTATGCTATAATGGATGAACTTCCAACGGAACGTTTCGCGAACGCGAACCGCAGATGCGGCCGAAAGTTCACGAACCGCATAGTTCGCGGCAGGCCCCTTTGACTTCAATGGTAGGCGAACTTTAAAAACCTACAGGTCACATTTCCAGCCACAAAATAATTACTAGCTGTGCAAACATAGTCCCACCACATGGCCACTGACATAACACATGTATGAAGTGAATCTGGGATCGACAACTACAAGCATTCTTTTTTTATATGTGAAATTTTGACAATTCAGGACTCAGGAGCGCATGAAGGCAATGGAGGAGAGGAAAGGTCAGGGTAGGCTATGATGAGGGTGCAGGAGATGATCACCAGCACCGTGATATAGAGCACTGACACCAGCACCGTGATATAGAGCACTGACACCAGCACTGTGATATAGAGCAGTGCACCACAACCCTATATATTGTACACCTATACCAGTCCTTACAAGGACCTTTGTGGACCAAGTAGCTAGTGATTTGCAGACTGTACCTCAGTCCCTACACTGATGAAGGACTGCTGCAGAATAGGGCAGCAGTCAAGTAGAATATTCTTTCTATATTTGGAAGAAAGTATATTATACGTGTACACTAGGGATGAGCCGAACACCCCCCGGTTCGGTTCGCACCAGAACTTGCGAACGACCCCCGCGTTCGTTACGAACGTTCGAACCCCATTGAAGTCTATGGGACTCGAACGTTCGAAATGGAAAGTGCTAATTTTAATGGCTAATATGCAAGATAGTGTCCTAAAAAGGGTTTGGGGACCTGCCTCCTGCCTCAGGGGACATGGGTCACTGCAAAAAAAAGTTTTAAAAACTGCCGTTTTGGCGGGAGCACTGATTTTAATGACGATTAAAGTGAAAAAAAAAAGGTGAAATATTCCTTTAAATATGGTGCCTGGGGGGTGTCTGTAGTATGCCTGTGAAGTGCCACGTGTTTCCCGTGTTTAGAACAGTCCCTGCACAAAATGACATTAAACGGAAATAACACCATTTAAAACTGCTTGCGGTTTTAATGTTATATCTGGTTCCTGCAATATGGTTTAAAATCATTCAGAAAAATGGCATGGGTAGCCCTCCCTGCCCATTACCAGCCTATTTGGGTCTTGTACGCATATTAAGGGGAACCCCGTACCCATATTAAAAAAAGGAAATGCGTGTGGCCCCCAGGCCCTATATACTCAGAACAGCAGTATACAGGCGGTGCAAACAAGACAGGGACTGTGTAGGTTTGTTGTGTTAAGTTGAATCTGTTTGTAATTTTCAACCGGTACATTTTTAAAGTGTAGCTCCAGTCAAAAAAACTATTTTTAAGCTTTTTGGAAAACAGCGCCATCAGGCGTTCTGGAGCACCCAGGCCAATTCTGACATTTCTCTCCTACATGTAAAAATCATCATTTATTTGCTAGAAAATTACAGAGAACCCCAAAACATTATATATATATTTTTTTTTTAGCAAAGACCCTGGAGAATACAATGGTGGTCGTTGCAAATTTTTATCTCACACGGTATTTGCACAGCAATTTTTCAAACGCGTTTTTCTGGGGGAAAAAACAGTTTTGTGCTTAAAAAACAAACAAAAAAAACAGTAAAGTTAGCCCAATGTTTGCATAAAGTGAAAGATGAAGTTATGCTGAGTAAATAGATATCAAACATGTCACTCTTCAAAATTGCACATGCCCGTGGAATGGCGCCAAACGTCGCTACTTACAAAATCCCCATAGGGGACGCTTTAATTTTTTTTTTACTGGTTACATGTTTTGAGTTGCAGAGGAGGTCTAGGACTAGAATTATTGCTCTCGCTCTAACATTCTGGGCGGGGCTTACGCATGCGTTCGCTTCTGCATGCGAGCACATGGGGACATGGGCGCTTTAAAAAATTTTTTTTTTTTTTATTGTTCATTTTACTTTATTTATTTTAGTTTGACATTTTTTTCCCCAAAAATATATTTTTGATCACTTTTATTCCTATTACAAGGAATGTAAACATCCCTTGTAATAGGAATATGGGGTGACAGGTCCTCTTTACAGTGAAATCTGGGGGTCAATATGACCCCACATCTCACCTCTAGGCTGGGAAGCCTGAAATAAAAAAATAAAAAAAAGATTCTGGCTTTGATCGTACTGGCGAGTTGGTAGAAGCACCGGAGGGCGGTGAGGGGTGGGGGGGCGTCTATGGCTGGGTATTTCAGGGTATCACCGAGTATGGCTGGGTATGGCAATTTATGGCAGGGTATTGCAGAGTATTGGCGGGGTATTGGCGGGGTACTACAGAGTAATAGCAGGGTACTGCAGAGTATTGGGGGGTACTCCAGAGTAATGGGGGGTACTGCAGAGTAATGGCAGGGTACTGCAGAGTAATGGCAGGGTACTGCACTGCAGAGTAATGGCGGGGTACTGCAGAGTAATGGCGGGGTACTGCAGAGTATTGGGGGGTACTGCAGAGTATTGGGGGGTACTGCAGAGTAATGGGGGGTACTGCAGAGTAATGGCAGGGTACTGCAGAGTAATGGGGGGTACTGCAGAGTAATGGCAGGGTACTGCAGAGTAATGGCAGGGTACTGCACTGCAGAGTAATGGCGGGGTACTGCAGAGTAATGGCAGGGTACTGCACTGCAGAGTAATGGCGGGGTACTGCAGAGTAATGGCGGGGTACTGCAGAGTATTGGGGGGTACTGCAGAGTAATGGGGGGTACTGCAGAGTAATGGCAGGGTACTGCAGAGTAATGGGGGGTACTGCAGAGTAATGGCAGGGTACTGCACTGCAGAGTAATGGCGGGGTACTGCAGAGTAATGGTGGGGTACTGCAGAGTAATGGCAGGGTACTGCAGAGTATGCACTGGTATTGCAGAGTATTGGCAGGGAATTGAGGGGTTAAATTCGGTGAGCAGCGATGTGGGCACTGCAGATGCAGCCCACATCGCTGCTGACACCGATCTCTTTCCCCTCCGCTGTACCGATCGGTACAGAGAGGGGAGGGAGGAACCGGCGTCATAACATGACGCCGGTTTGTTTACAAGTGATCACTCCGTCATTTGACGGAGCGATCACGTGGTAAACGGCCGCGACGAGCGGCCGTTTACCGTGATCCGTGATGCGTGGTCACGGATGCTCTCGAGTGCGCGCCCCAGGGGGCGCGCGAGAGCAGAATTCTGGGAGGCCGTTAATTAAAGGCCTCTCAGAGTTAAACAACCGCCCTGAAGCCGTTAATCGGCAATGAGCAGTTGTTAAGTGGTTAAAGCTAGATCACTAGCTATATAGGTGAGGTGAATATAGTGGTGTATACTGCGGTCAGGGCACAGACAACAACCACTACACAGCAGCAAGATAGGAAATCAGCCAAAAACGATCGGTGTGTACTGTGTTGAAGGTACACAGAACACCCACTGCTTCAGATGCTAACACACTACACGAGGCCGCCTCAAAGGCGGCCTTATATAGTGTGGGGGCGTGCACTACACAGCCTGAGCTATGATTGGCCACAGGCAGGATGCCTGTGGGCAATCATGGCTCTCCTCGCTGCTGGCGCTACGATTGGCCAAGCATGCGGGGTCACAGTGCATGCTTGGCCAATCATGAGCCAGCAATGCACTGCGCCACCGCAGTGCATTGTGGTCCGCGCGCGCCACTCGAATTTTGACGCGAACGGCCCAAACGTTCGGAATTCGCCGAACGGCCGAACAGCCAATGTTCGAGTCGAACGTACGTTCGACTCGAACACGAAGCTCATCCCTAGTGTACACCTATACCAGTCCTTAAAAGGACCTTTGTGGACCTAATAGTAATAGCTAGCTAGTGATTAAACTGACTTTCCCTGCTGCACAGAGCGTCCTGTCCCTCCCTGCACTGACAAAAGACAGGCTGCTGCAATCACCAACACAGCAGTTCACTGAACCCTATATACTGTACACCTATACCAGTCCTTAAAAGGACCTTTGTGGACCTAATAGTAATAGCTAGTGATTAAACTGACTGTCCCTGCTGCACACAGCGTCCTGTCCCTCCCTGCACTGACAAAAGACAGGCTGCTGCAATCACCAGCACAGCAGTGCACTCAACCCTATATACTGTACTACACCTATACCATACCATTCCTTAAAAGGACTTTTGTGGACCTAATAGCTAGCGATTTGTGTCACTACAGTCTCTCCCTGCTCCACACAGCGTCCTATCCCTACACTGAAATAAGACAGAATGTAAGATGGGTGCCAGATCAGGTCTGTTTATAAGGTAGGGGGAATGTCCAATTGTCCATATGCTGAAATGTCTCAATTGGCTGTCCTGTACCCCATGATGGATTTGTCATCATGGGTCAAAGTTCTTTCACACTGTAAACACATATGTCCGCCGGGCGAACAGCGGCAATAGTCCGCCGATCGGGTGAATCGCGAACACGCAAAATTCGGCGCAAAACGACCGCCGGGCAAACAGTTCGGCCATCCTTAGCTATAATATACTTTTAGCCAACACTGACCAACATGGGACATGTAAAGAGGCACTGCTACTTGGCCATTCAGAATAACGTTTTGTAGGTTACTCAGCTAGAATAAATAATTGGCCCTTCAAATGTGACAATGTTTGTAATGGAAATTGGTTGAACTGGATGGACTTATGTCTTCTTTCAACCAGTCTAACTATGTAACTTGCCCCAAAAATGTGACAATGTTTGTAATGTCACTTCAGTGTTCAGGTTTGAGCACCATCTCATGGGAAGATTACATACGCCACCATATTTGGAAGGCCCAAGTCCCTTAAAGTGGTGTGAGGGCTGCCATGGAGCATTGAGATGTTAAGGGAGTATGGATCAGTATATACACTATATTTCCAAAAGTATTGGGATGCCTGTCTTTAACCACCTCAATACTGGGCACTTACACCAGCTTCCTGCCCAGGCCATTTTTCAGCTTTCAGCGCTGTCACACTTTGAATGACAATTCAAATGCTACACTGTAACCATGTGAAATTTTCTTCATACAAATAGAGCTTTCTTTTGGTGGTATTTAATCACTCCTGGGTTTTAAATTTTTTCCTAAAAAAAATAAAATAATAATTTTGAAAAAAAAAAGTTGGAAAAAAATTTTTGGGGAAAAAAATATGTTTTTCTTAGTTTCTGTCAGTAAATTTAGTAAATAAGTAATTTTTCTCCTTAATTGATGGGCGCTGATGAGGCAGCACTGATAGGCTGCACTGATGGGCACTGATGAGTAGGAATGAGCTTGGTGTTCGAGTCGAACGCTTATGGGCGAATTCCGAATACTGGTTGGTTTGGGGGACGGGAGCCACACTGGAGCAGATATTTTGTCAGTTCTGCAGGGGCAGGCCGAGAGGTGGTTGCCGCCATGCCAGCTTAAGCGAGGAATGGTGGTTTGTGACAATGGCACCAACCTCCTCTCCGCCCTCCGACAGGGACAACTGACCCATGTGCCCTGTGTGGCTCACGTCCTTAACCTGGTGGTGCAGCGGTTCTTGGGCAGGTACCCGGGCTTACAGGATGTCCTGAGGCAGGCCAGGAAAGTCGGTATACTTTTCCCGCCGATCATTTAATGCCAGTGCCCGGCTGGCTGAGCTCCAAAAGAAGTTAAACCTGCCCAAGAACTGCCTTATATGTGACATGCCCACCAGGTGGAACTCAATGTTGGCCATGCTGCAGCGGCTGCACATGCAGCAGAAAGCCATCAATGAGTACCTGTGCGACTACGGCACCAGGACAGGGTCAGGGGAGCTTGTTTTTTTTCACCACTCCAGTGGGGCATGATCAGGGATGCATGCACTGTCCTGTCACCATTTGAGGAGGCAACGAGGATGGCGATCAGTGACAGTGCTTGCATCAGTGACACTGTACCTCTTTTCCACCTGTTGGAGCATACACTGTGTGGAATAATGGACAGGGCACTTGAGGCACAACAGAGGCAGGAAGAGGAGGACTTCCTTGCCTCTCAAGGCCCCCTTTATCCAGACAATGTTCCTGCTGTCCCACCCATCACACAGGAAGAGGAGGAGGAGGAGGAGGATTGTGTCAGCATGGAGGTTGAGCCTGGCACACAGCATCAGCAGCAGCAGCAGTCTTTTAGGGATGATTTACAGTCCCAAGAAACCCGTGAACTTCTACGTGGCTGGGAGGAGGTGGCTGCGGATCATGTTGTCCTTAGTGACCCAGAGGACTCCGGACCGAATGCCTCAGATAACCTACGCTGCATGACCTCCCTGATCCTGCAAAGCCTGCGGAAGGATCCTCGTATTCTTCGGATCAAGGAGAGGGACCATTACTAACTGGCCACTCTCCTTTATCCAAGGGTAAGCGGACCTTATCTTGCCGTTGCAGAGGGAGCAGAGGATGAGACATCTCCGGGAGGCCTTGCAGAAAGGTCTGTGCAATGCGTTCCCAGAGACTGGGAGGTTACAAACTCCTGGTCCTGGACAACGTGTTGCTGAGGCTTCGATCAGTCACAGAAGGAGTGTTGGAGAAGGTGGCCGCCTGACCGATGCGTTCAGACAATTTTTTAGTCTGCAGCCCCAAGGTATGATCGGTTCCAGCAACCATCGCCAGCGTCTGATTTACCTAGGGGCAAAGTCAGACTTGGACACCTTTCCCACCGAAAATCCTCTGGCTTACTGAATCTTGAGGATGGATCACTGGCCAGAGCTTGCACAGTATACAATTGAGCTACTGGCCTGTCCTACATCCAGCGTTTTTTCGGAACGCACCTTCAGTACTGCTTGAGGCTTTGTAACCGATCACAGGGTGCACCTGTCCACCGACTCAGTTGATCGACTGACCTTCATAAAGATGAATCAGTCTTGGATCACCACCAGCTACCAAGCACCTGAAGCTGATGTAACCGAATTATTTTTTTTTAAATGTCACATCCCTTCAAGACTGCCTATGCTGATGCTGAGTGACTGTCCTGTTATGTTGACTGACTATCCTCTTCCTCCTCAATGATCCTGCTCATAGCTTGGAAGAACATTTTTGGTTCCAGTGATGCCCACCAGCCCAATTTTTTAGCCCCTGTTTAACAGGGGAGTGTAATTACAATTTTTGATGCAATACTTTGCAGCAGGGCTCATTCCTGTACTCCAACTAGAGTATCTGGGAGAGGTTGCAGTGTCATGGCACCAGCACCAGTGCCTAAGGCCCATTTTTTCAGCCCCTGTTTAACAGGGGCATGTAATTACAATTTTTGATGCAATGCTTTGCAGCAGGGCTCATTCCTGCACTCCAACTAGAGTATCTGGGAGAGGTTGCAGTGTCATGGCACCAGCACCAGTGCCTAAGGCCCAATTTTTCAGCCCCTTTTTAACAGGGGCATGTAATTACAATTTTTGATGCAATGCTTTGCAGCAGGGCTCATTCCTGCACTCCAACTAGAGTATCTGGGAGAGGTTGCAGTGTTGTGGCACCAGCAAGCAGTGCCTAAGGCATAATTTTTCAGCCCCTGTTTAACAGGGGCATGTAATTACAATTTTTGATATAATATTTCATAGCAGGGCCCGTTCCTGCACCCCCCGAGAGTAACTGTGAGGACTTATAGTGTTGTGGCACCAGCACCACCACCACCACCACAATCACCAAAGGCCCTATTTTTCTACCGCTGTTCAACAATGGCATGTAATTACATTTCTTGGTATAATCGTTCAAAGCAGGGTGCTCCAGCGCTCACCAAGAGTCACTTTGAGGGCTTACAGTGTTATGGCAACACCAACACCTTAGACCCCCATTTCTGCAGAGCATATAGGGCAGGACCCTACTTTCAAACATCCAACTTACAAATGTCTCCTACTTGCAAACGGAAAGAGACAACAGGAAGTGAGATGAAAAAAGACAGACGGCCAAAAAAAATTATACAGGGGTGATACCCCTTCCCTATGTTTTCCAAAAAGCTTAAAAATAGATTTTTTGATTGCAGCTACACTTTAAAAATGTACCAGTTCAAAATTACAAACAGATTCTACTTAACACAACAAACCTACACAGTCCCTGTCTTGTTTGCACCACCTGTATACTTCTGTTCTGAGTATATAGGGCTTGGGGGCCCCACGCCTTTCCTTTTTTTAATTGAGGTACGGGGTTCCCCTTAATATCCATACAAGACACAAAGGGGCTGGTAATGGGCAGGGGGGGCTACCCTTGCCATTTTTTTCTCAATGATTTTCATCTGTATTGCTGGGACCAGACATGACATTAAAACCGCAAGCAGTTTTAAATTACTTTTTTCCGTTAAATGTCATTTTGTGCAAGGACTCTTCTAAACAAGGGAAACACGTGCCACTTCACAGGCATACTATAGACTTCCCCCAGGCACGATATTTAAAGGAATATTTCACTTTTTTTTTTTCACTTTAATCGTCATTAAAATCAGTGCTCCTGAAAAAACAGCCATTTTAAAAAAAACATTTGGCATTGACCCATGTCCCCTGGGGCAAGAGCCGGGTCCCCAAACCCTTTTTAGGACAATATCTTGGATATTAGCCATTAAAATTAGCACTTTTTATTTTGAACGTTCAAGTCCCATAGACTTCAATGGGGTTCTAAAGTTTGCACAAATTTTTGGTCCGTTCGAAAGTTCTGGTGCGAACCGAACCGGGGGGTGTTCGGCTCATGCTTACTGATGAGGTGGCACTCATGGATGAGGCGGCACTTATGAGCACTGATTAGGTGGCACTGATCAGGAGACACGAATATGCCGCACATATGGGCACTGATAGGTGGCACTAATATGTAGCACTGATGAGCACTGATAGGCGGCACTGGGCACAGATAGGCGGCACTGGTGGGCTATTAAAGTTCATGGGTGTGTAAAGGCAGGTTTCCCAATACTTTTGTTAATATAGTGTGTATATTACCTGCTGGGATAAAGGGCTATCAGGAGATACTATCACTTTCCCCTGAATGGGCAAAGCAACTCTTTCTGTATGTAGTTTCTTTAAAATACTGAAGTGATTTGGTGCTTCTGTTACCATTTTTGGGCCTTCAAAATTAATGTATTTTCACAACAACAAAAAAATTACTTCTTCCCAGCCACTAATCAGAATTAGGCATGCCCTCAAAGTTTTAATCCAATTGGTGGTTGTTGGAAAAAAACTCCAGTTCTTAGCAAAGAAAGCCTTCATAAGGACTTCAGTGTTTAGGGAGTAAAGTGAGCAAGATCATAATTTTTTTTAAGACAGGTCTGCTTTAAAATATATTTATATGTATGTCTACGGAAGGAGCACTTCTATGGATACACAGCTTTGTCTGAAATGAAAACCTGCCATATTAGTACCTGTCACGACAAGCAGAATGGAAAAACAGACAGAATGCAGATAAAACTGGTGGACACATCTCTATTTATCTTCTATCTGCAAATAAGCAATCAATTTCTTTTCTACAACAAGGAGATAGTGTTATCACCAGCACCGATTAAAAACGCAGAATATATCTTTCTCAGTAGAAGAAAGAACATTGCACTGTTCATTAAATGACTTTGTCCTTAGTTCTATACCATGTATCTATGTACAAAACTCAAATATTTGCTCTGCCATACAGAAGAACATTGGCTGCTCCCCTAAACCATTTTCCTTTATTTGTTGTATAAGTAATTACTATATTATAGTCATTGCCTTGATCTACCCAAACATGTATTGTAATATCAATGTGTAATATCATAGATGGAAATTATGCCACAAGAAATAGAGAAACAGTAATTTCTTGATAATTCATTGAGATCAGAATAAGATAACTTGTAAAAAAAGAACAGCAATACTTACATAGTTTGTAAAGTTGAATAAAGACATCAGTCCATCTAATTCAACCTGTGTCTTTATGTCACTGCCATTTTCCATATCCCATTAAATCCCATTTAATATACTAAGAGACACATCTAAAAAGTTTTTTTTTATCTACACTCCCCATCGATACCACCAACTGTGGAAGGGAGTTCCACATACTTACTGCTCTAACAGTAAAGAATCCCTAACGCAGTTTAAGATGGAACAACTTCTCGTCCAACTTCACTGTGTGGCCACGTGTCTTCTTTAGAGACCTTAGGTTAAATAGTTCCCACCCAATGCTAGAGTCTCCATTTAAAAATGTGTAATTTGTAATCCTTAATGATGAAATAAACATATATTCTCCACGATAAAAGCTATCTTTTACAGTGATGTTTTTGAGGGTCTTGTCTGCCTGACCCTACCCATTCCACCTCCCATAAAAATCTTTCCAGCCCTTAGTATTTTTCAAACCTTGAACAAAAATAGGAGAACCATTACTGCAGATTTCTAAAGAGAAATGATCATATTTCGTTTATCGCCACACCGATCTCATGTAATGGGCCAACTGTTCAAAAGCCCTAAATGTATATATTGCCTGTAGACTTACTCTATGCTTTCTGAGATTGCCCCAAATTCAAAGATTCTGGAAAATAATTACCCAAGACCAGGACAGACCTGACTATGTATTGGGCAATATTTGAATACCTAGACTTAAAAGGAATAAAAGTTAAAAGAAGCAAGAAATTAGTATCCATTATTTGGTCTAAATCATTTATTGGAGAGGGGTTTATAGTGTGGGGTTGTTTTTCAGGGGTGGGGTTTGGCCCCTTAGTTCCAGTGAATGGAATGCTTAATTTGTCAGCACACCAAGACTTTTTGGAAAATATCATGCTCCCAACTTTGTGGGAACAGTTTGGGAATGGCCCCTTCCTGTTTCCTACATGACTGTGCACCAGTGCACAAAGTAAGGTCCATAAAGACCTCAATCTGATTGAACACCCTTGGAATGAATACGAGCGAAGACTGCGAGCCAGGCCTTCTCTCGCAACATTAGTGCCTGACCTCCCGATTGTGCTTCTTTGAGAATGGTCTAACATTCCCATAGACACACCCCTAAACCTTGAGGACAGCCTTTCCAGAAGAGTTGGAGCTGTTATAGCTGCAAAGGGTGGACCAACTCAATATAGAACCCTACAGACTAAGATTGGGATGTCATTAAAGTTTATGTGCGTGTAAAGGCAGGCGTCCCAATACTTTTCACAATATAGTGTATCACGAGCCTCCAACACTGCAACTCTTTTTTTCGACAAGTTAATGTTTATATTGCAAATGGAGTGGATAGAAACCTCTCTGTGCAAAGAAACTGTAACATACATTCCTTGAAATTAAGGCCGCATACACACGGGCGGACTGTCTGTCCAACTTAGTCCGCTGAAACGTGTTTCAGCGGAAAGTCCGCTCGTGTGTGGGCTTCAGCGGACTTTTTCAGCGGACAGTCTGGCGGACTAAGTCTTTCGGAATTTCCGTAATACAGTCCGTCCAACTTTGGTTTCAGCGGACAGTCCGCTCGTGAGTAGGCAAGTTGGACAGACTAAGTATGGCGCATGCTCAGAAAGGATTTACACGGCCGAAGGTTGCATTGCAGTGTATTGGACGTCGTATTTCTAGTCCCGTCGTACGTGCTGTACACGTCATCGCGCAAGCTTTCAGTGGACTGTCTGTTCATCGTGTGTGGTCAAGTCCGTTCATTCAAAAGTAGGACGGACTGTCTGTCGGATTGTCTGACGGACTTAGTTGGCCAGACAGTCCGCCCGTGTGTACGCGGCTTAAGGAATCATTTATAGATACCCTACCAAATTCAGTAAAACAGAAAATAATAAAAAAATATTTGCGCTAACATCATGGTATGGCATTCCACCAGAACACTATCTAGTGATCATCCAATACATGTAAAATAAATTATAAGGTGTAAATGAAAAAAAAGAAAGCATAATTAGATTTTTGACACTCCTAATACCAATAACATATCTTCCACGGGCCTCTTAAATTTCTTAAAGGAAAGTTATTCTGGGCTGGCCACCTCTGGAATATAACCTATGTTGCGTTAGTCTGTTCCATTCTATATTCCATTATAGTGCATCACACTTGACTCATCGACTGTTAGCGATGGCCGAACGGTTCGCCCGGTGGTCGTTTCGCGCCAAATTTCGGCTGTTTGCGGTCCGCCCGTTCTGGCGGACAATTGGCGCCGTTCGTATGGCGGACTTCCGTGTTTACTGTGTAAAAGAACTTTGACCTATGATGACACATCCATCATGGGGTACAGGACAGCCAATTGAGACATTACAGCACATGGACACTTGGACATTCCCCCTAACTTATAAATAGACCCGATCCGGCGGCCATTTTATATTCTTTCTTCTGTCACTATAGGGAGAGGTTGCTGTGTGGAGCAGGGAGAGATTGCAGTGACCCAAATCGCTAGCTATTTGGTACACAAAAGTTATTTTCAGGACTGGTATAGGTGTTAGGTGTATATAGGTTTGCTGTGCTACTGATTGTTGCAGCAGCCTGAGTGTCTTTTGTCAGTTTAGAGAAAGGGACAGGACGGTGTGTCTGCTGTAGGGACAGTCAGTTTAGTCATTAGCTGTTACTATCAGGTCCACAAAAGTGCTATTCCAGTAGCCTCTGTTTTGTCAGTTTATATAGGGACAGGGAGGAAGCAGTGTGTGAGGCAGTGAGGGTCAGTTTAATCAGTAGCTGTTACTATATTAGGTCCACAAAGGTTATTTTCAGCACTGGTATCAATGGTATGGTAATAGGCTTGTACACGTATAATATTCTTTCTTCCAAATATAGAAAGAATATTATACTTGACTGCTGCCCTTCTGCTGCAGTCTGCTAATCATTCACAACCTACTTGTTCCACAAAGATCCTTATAAGGACTGGTGATAACCTGGTGTAGGGTGCTATAGTACATAGGGTTGAGTGAGGTACAGTCTGCCATTCTATAAGGACTGGTATAGGTCCACAATACATAGGGTTGAGGTGCACTACTGCTGACCGCTGCCCTATACTGCAGCAGTCCTTCATCGGTATAGGGACTGACGTACAGTCTGCTAATCACTCACACACAACCTACTTGTTCCACAAAGGTCCTTATAAGGACTGGTAAGGTATAGGGTATTACAGTACATAGGGTTGAGTGAGGTACAGTCTGCTATTCTATAAGGACTGGTATAGGTCCACAATACATAGGGTTGAGGATCACTACTGCTGACCGCTGCCCTATACTGCAGCAGTCCTTCATCGGTATAGGGACTGACGTACAGTCTGCTAATCACTCACACACAACCTACTTGTTCCACAAAGGTCCTTATAAGGACTGGTAAGGTATAGGGTACTACAGTACATAGGGTTGAGTGAGGTACAGTCTGCCATTCTATAAGGACTGGTATAGGTCCACAATACATAGGGTTGAGGTGCACTACTGCTGACCGCTGCCCTATACTGCAGCAGTCCTTCATCGGTATAGGGACTGAGAGTTTTGTCACAGGGTCATTTAAAAAATGACAGGCAGAGGAAGAGGCAGGCCCTTCCGCAGGGGTGGTAGGGGTAGGGCAGGAGCAACAGGCTTGAGCCAAAGTGGGAAGTTGCAGAAGGTGCGTTCAATTACTTTAAAGGACGCACCAGACTTGGTTGAGTGGCTCACTCAGCCTTACTCTTCTGCACCCTCCTCATCCTCTCGATCTGCACCCTCTTCTTCACTCTCTGCTATGTGCACCCCCAAAGACACTACCACCAACAACACCACCACCATCACCACCACCACATACCTTCCGCTTGAGTCACAGGAATTATTTTCCGATCCATATCAAGACATTTCTGATGTGCAGCCACTCTTGGTATTGGATCAGGAAGAGGAGGTAGCAACAACCGCTACTCAGCAGTCTGACGACAGTACCCAGATCAGCCCAAGGAGGAGGTTGGTCCCCGGTGTTGCTGCCTACTCCGAGATCTCTACTTATAGCGGTGGAGAAGGTGACGTCGACGATGACGTGTCTAGTGATGTCACGTGGGTGCCCACAAGAGAGGAAGAGGAGGGGAGTTCAGAGGGAGATATGGACCAGCAGATATGGAGGAGTAGGGATGAGCTTCGTGTTTGAGTCAAACATACGTTCGACTCGAACATCGGCTGTTCGCCCGTTCGGCGAATTCCGAACATTATGGCCCATTCGCGCCAAATTCGTGTGGCGCTCACGGCCCACAATGCACTGCATCATCGCAGTGCATTGCTGGCTCATGATTGGCCAAGCATGCACTGTGACCCCGCATGCTTGGCCAATCACAGCGCCAGCAGTGAGGAGAGCCATGATTGGCCACAGGCAGGATGCCTGTGGCCAATCATAGCTCAGGCTGTGTAGTACACGCCCCACACTATATAAGACCGCCAGCGTGGCGGCCTTGTGTAGTGTGTTGGCATCTGAAGCAGTTAGTGGGTGTTCTGTGTACCTTCAACACAGTATACACCGATCGTTGTCGGCCGATTTTTCGTTCTTGCTCTTCTGTAGTGGTTGTTGTCTGTGTGCCCTGACCGCAATATACACCGCTATATTCACCTCACCTATATAGCTAGTGATCTATCTTTTATAATAGAGCTTGCAGTCAGTAGTGTTAGGAGCTTGTGCGTGGTGTCTGCGTGCTCTGTACCCACCGCTATATCCACCTACATAGCTCTTCTCTATTTGAGCAATCTGCCATCTGCAGGAGTTATTGGAAGTTGTGTGTACCTCCAGCACAGCACAGTATACATCTGTATATACCCCTTTATCTCTGGTGTTCTATAATAAAGGCATCTGCAGGAGTTAGTGGGTGTTGTGTGCCTCCAGCAAAATATACACTACCCAACTGCTGTTTTACCCAACTCCTTTCAGGCCATTACCATGTCTGGAAGGCCAGCAAGGAGAGGCAGACAGGCGCGAGCCGATAAAAGAGGGCAAGCAGGCTCTGTGTCTAGAGACAACAGTGCTGGTCGTGGACGCGGTGCATTGTCATCAGCACGTGGCCATGGGACACACTTGTCCTTCTTTTCGGCAGCTGGACATATTGAACCGCAACATGCCAACGACTTGGTAGAGTGGATGACCAAGCCCTCTTCATCCTCCTCATCCTCTCTCACCCAGTCTCAGGGTACTAGCAAAGCAGCTGCCAACGCATCGTCTTCCCTCGTCTCAATGTCATCATCAGTGACTCCTTCCCTAGACCCACCACGTCCTCCTGAGGAGTCTCCTGAACTCTTTGAGCACAGTGTTGGGTACATGCTCCAGGAGGATGCCCAGTGTTTTGTAGGCTCTGTTGATGACACTCAGCTAGAGGAAGGCAGTAGCGTGAATGCAGAGAGAGGGGATGCTCAAGAAGGACAGCAATCAGGCAGTCATGTTCCACAAGCTGCAGCATATTGCCAGGTTTGCTACAGCGATGAAGAGGGAGGGGATGATGAGGGCACTGACTCCACGTGGGTGCCTGGTAGGAGAGAGGAGGAGGAGGAGGAGGCACATGTCCAACGAGGCAGGATGCCCTCCGGGGGCCAGCTTAGGGGCAGCACACCGACTGAATCACACCGCAGAGCTCCGCCTGTGCAGGGCGCTGCCTCTGCGTGTTATTCTAAAAAGTTCTTTGGTGTGGGCCTTTTTTGAGACGAGTGCATCAGATCGCACCGCTGCTATTTGCAACATATGTCTCAAGCGTATCTCGCGTGGCCAAAACATCAGCCGCTTGGGCACCACATGCTTGGCCAGACATATGTTGACCTGCCATGCAGCTCGTTGGCAAGCGTACCTCAAAGACCCACACCAAAGAACAAAGCGGTCCTCTCCTTGCTCCTCATCAGCTGGCATCTCCAACCTCACTAGACCTTCAGTCCTCTCTAAAACCTGCTCTGAGAGGAATGAAGGTGTAGAATTAGGTGTGTCACAGCCAAGTGCTTCCGGGCACTCTGCTAGCAGTACACCCACGTCCGATTATAGCAGGCAAATGTCCCTGCCCCAGCTGCTGGACCGGCGAAAGAAGTTCACTCCCAGCCATCCACATGCCCAGCGGTTGAATGCTAGCTTGGCTAAATTGCTAGCACTTCAACTGCTGCCTTTTCAGTTGGTAGACTCGGCCCCCTTCCGTGAGTTTGTACAATGTGCGGTTCCTCAGTGGCAGGTCCCCAAACGCCACTTTTTCTCACGGAAGGTGATTCCGGCTCTCTACCGGCATGTGGAAGGCAATGTCCTTGCCTCGCTGGACAGGGCGGTCATGCGGTAAGGTGCATATTACCACTGACTCATGGTCCAGCAGGCATGATGGCTCCAGCAACCATCGCCAGCGTCTGATTTACATGGTGCAGGAATACCTAGGGGCAAGCTCAGACTTGGAAGATGAGGAAGTCGCAATGCTGGATGAATTCCCAGGGGGGGGCATGGTGGTTTGCGACAATGGCACCAACCTCCTCTCCGCCCTCCGACAGGGACAACTGACCCATGTGCCCTGTGTAGCTCACATCCTTAACCTGGTGGTGCAGCGGTTCTTGGGCAGGTACCCGGGCTTACAGGATGTCCTGAAGCAGGCCAGGAAAGTCTGTGTGCATTTCCGCCGATCATTTAATGCTTGTGCTCGGCTGGCTGAGCTCCAAAAGGAGTTGAACCTGCCCAATAATAGCCTTATATGTGACATGCCCACCAGGTGGAACTCAACATTGGCCATGCTGCAGCGGCTGCACACGCAGCAGAGGGCCATCAATGAGTACCTGTGCGACTACGGCACCAGGACAGGGTCAGGGGAGCTCGGTTTTTTCTCACCACGCCAGTGGGGCATGATCAGGGATGCATGCACTGTCCTGTCACCGTTTGAGGAGGCCACAAGGATGGTGAGCAGTGACAGTGCATGCATCAGTGACACTGTACCTCTTGTCCACCTCTTGGAGCATACGCTGCGTGGAATAATGGACAGGGCACTTGAGGCAGAACAGAGGCAGGAAGAGGAGGACTTCCTTGCCTCTCAAGGCCCCCTTTATCCAGACAGTGTTCCTGATGTGCCACCCATCACACAGGAAGAGGATGAGGAGGAGGAAGAGGAGGAGGAGGAGGATGATTGTGTCAGCATGGAGGTGGAGGCTGGTACTCAGCATCAGCAGCAGCAGCAGTCTTGTAGGGATGATTTACAGTCCCAAGAAACACGTGGACTTGTACGTGGCTGGGAGGAGGTAGCTGCGGATCATGTTGTCCTTAGTGACCCAGAGGACTCCGGACCGAATGCCTCAGCTAACCTACGCTGCATGGCCTCCCTGATCCTGCAAAGCCTGCGGAAGGATACTCGTATTCTTCGGATCAAGGAGAGGGACCATTACTGGCTGGCCACTCTCCTTGATCCACGGTACAAGGGTAAGGTTGCCGACCTTATCTTGCCATCGCAGAGGGAGCAGAGGATGAGACATCTCCGGGAGGCCTTTCAGAAAGGTCTGTGCAACTCGTTCCCAGAGACTGGGAGGTTACAAACTCCTGGTCCTGGACAAAGTGTTGCTGAGGCATCGGTCAGAAGGAGCGGTGGAGAAGGTGGCCGTCTGACTGATGCTTTCAGACAATTTTTTAGTCCGCAGCCCCAAGGTATGATCGGTTCCAGCAACCATCGCCAGCGTCTGATTTACATGGTGCAGGAATACCTAGGGGCAAGCTCAGACTTGGAAGATGAGGAAGTCGCAATGCTGGATGAATTCCCAGGGGGGGCTACTCTATCTGAGACAAGTCAACAACAGGAGTCTGAAGAGGAGTCAGAGGAGGATGGTGCCGGGGCGGATGAGGAGGAGCAAGAAGAGCATGCTTTAAACCTTTCTGGGATCCCTGTTGTGCATGGATGGGGAGAGGAGAATGAAGGGGACGACATTATCCTGGATGATGAGCAGGAGCCAGGCCACCACACCGCTTCCACTTTAGTGCAAATGGGGGCCTTCATGCTCCAGTGTTTTAATAGGGACCCCCGTATAAAAAGCATAAGGGTCAAGGACCAGTACTGGGTGGCAACGTACTTAGACCCCCGGTACAAACACAAAATGGCGGAAATGTTACCGCCGTCACAGAGGGCTGGCAGAATGGAGCACTTCCAGGCCTTGCTTCGAGAAATGCTGCATTCTGCCTTTGCGTGCGCTGGCAGAGGAGCAATTCCCACTCCCAGAGAAGGAGTTGCGGGTACCAATCCAACAGCGCCTGCAAGAAGAGGCCGGTTTGAAGATGTGTTGGTGACTTCGGATATGAGGTCATTCTTTCAGCTGACCCATCGACAGGTGTCATCCGGATCCAGCATCAGGGAACGCCTAGACCGTCAGGTGTCCGACTACATCGGGTTAACGGCCGATGTGGACGCTCTGAGGAGTGATGAACCCCTGGACTACTGGGTGGGCAGGCTTGACCTCTGGCCAGAGCTTGCCCAATTTACAATCGAACTGTTGGCTTGCCCCTCATCCAGTGTCCTGTCCAAAAGGACGTTCAGCGCATCAGGGGGGATCGTGACCGATAAGCGTACTCGCCTAGCTCACGACAGTGTTAACTACCTCACATTTCTAAAAATGAATGAGGCATGGATCTCGGAGGAATTCAACACGTGACCAATAGACCATGTATATGTCTATAAACAATTTTTTTAATCAAGCACAGAGACCTTCTTTCTTCATTTGGCTCACTTCCTTGTCCAAAAAAAGCACACCGTACTATATGCCCGTACCCTCCTCTTTGAAGAGGTTGAGCGGTGTCATATTTCTACTGGGGCTGCTTATTATGAAGGGCTCCCACCATCCCTGTGCTGTGCTGACATCCTCCTGGGGCTGTACCTCTGCTGTGCATATTATGAGGGGCTCCCACCATCCCTGTGCTGTGCTGACTTCCTCCTGGGGCTGTACCTCTGCGGTGCATATTTTGAGGTGCTCCCACCATCCCTGTGCTATGCTCATTATGAGGGGCTCCCACCATCCCTGTGCTGTGCTGACTTCCTCCTGGGGCTGCTTATTATGAGGGGCTCCCACCATCCCTGTGCTGTGCTGACTTCCTCCTGGGGCTGCTTATTATGAGGGGCTCCCACCATCCCTGTGCTATGCTGACATCCTCCTGAGGCTGCTTATTATGAGGGGCTCCCACCATCCCTGTGCTATGCTGACATCCTCCTGGGGCTGCTTATTATGAGGGGCTCCCACCATCCCTGTGCTATGCTCATTATGAGGGGCTCCCACCATCCCTGTGCTATGCTCATTATGAGGGGCTCCCACCATCCCTGTGCTATGCTGACTTCCTCCTGGGGCTGCTTATGGTGCAGGTGTCAGTGCTGTATATCACGGTGCTGATGTCAGTACTCTCTATCACGGTGCTGCTGTCAGTGCTGTATATCACGGTGCTGGTGTTAGTGCTTTATGTCACGGTGCTGTTGTCAGATGACTCTATCACGGTGCAGGTGTCATTGCTGTATGTCAGGCTGCTGATGTCAGTGCTCTCTATCACGGTGCTGCTGTCAGTGCTGCATTTCACGGTGCTGGTGTTAGTGCTTTATGTCACGCTGCTGATGTCAGTGCTCTCTATCATGGTGCTGTTGTCAGATGACTATCACGGTGCAGGTGTCATTGCTGTATGTCACGCTGCTGATGTCAGTGCTCTCTATCACGGTGCTGCTGTCAGTGCTGTATTTCACGGTGCTGGTGTTAGTGCTTTATGTCACGCTGCTGATGTCAGTGCTCTCTATCACGGTGCTGATGTCAGTGCTCTCTATCACGGTGCTGCTGTCAGTGCTGTATATCATGGTGCTGGTGTTAGTGCTTTATGTCACGCTGCTGATGTCAGTGCTCTCTATCACGGTGCTGCTGTCAGTGCTGTATATCACGCTGCTGATGTCAGTGCTCTCTATCACGGTGCTGCCGTCAGTGCTGTATATCACGGTGCTGGTGTTAGTGCTTTATGTCGCGCTGATGATGTCAGTGCTCTCTATCACGGTGCTGTTGTCAGATAACTCTATCACGGTGCAGGTGTCATTGCTGTATGTCACGCTGCTGGTGATCATCTCCTGCACCCTCTTCTTTGCCTACCCTGGTCCCTGACCTTCCCTCTGCTCCATTGCCTTCATGCGCTCCACAGTCCTGAATTGTCACAACAATTTCCCATATAAAAAAAGAATGCTTGTAGTTGTCGATCCCAGATTCACCTCATACATGTGTTATGTCATTGGCCATGTGGTGGGACTATGTTTGCACAGCTATTAATTATTTTGTGGCTGCAAATTTGACCTGTAGGTTTGCGAAGTTCGCCTCCCATTGAAGTCAATGGGGCCCCCCGCGAACGTTCCGGTTCACGAACTGTCGGCCGCGTTCGCGAAACGTCCCGTCGGAAGTTCGTCCATCACTATTGACTGTGACTTTTTTATGTATAAAAACTGTTTATGCTACTTAACCACTTCAATACAGGGCACTTTCACCCCCTTCCTTCCCAGCCCAATTTTCAGCTTTCAGCGCTCTAGCGCTTTCAGTGACAATTGCGCGGTCATGCTACACTGTACCCAAATGAAATTGTTATCATTTTGTTCGCACAAATAGAGCTTTATTTTGGTGTTATTTATTCACGACTCCGTTTTTTTTTTTTTGCGATATAAGCGCAAAAAAAGCGGAAATTTGGGAAAAAAACAATATTTTCTTTTTTCTATTTGAAAAGAAATCCAATAAAATCAAATTTTGTCATAAATTTAAGCCAAAATGTATTCTGCTACATGTTTCTGGTAAAAAAAATTCCGTTAAGTGTATAATAATTGGTTTGTGTGATCACGGACATATGTACGCAAATGATCATGTACATATGTGTGCAGGTGATCACGTACATATGTGTGCAGATAATCATTGGGACATGTGATTTTAGTGGGACATATGTGGGGGACATGTTTTTATTATTAGGGACATGTGTTTTTATTATTTGGGGACATGTATGTTTTGGGGACATGTGTGTTTTGGGGACATATGTGGGGACTGTGTTTTCACTGTGTGGTGTGTTGTGTGTTTACACTACACTGATGATCAGTGAGTAAAAAGCTGTGAAAAGCAGCCCATACTCACTGATCATCAGCCGGCTGCAGCGTTCTGCTCTCCTCTTCTCAGCGGTGACTTCCGTGTGAGGAGAGGAGAGCCGATTGCCTAGCAACCGGCTGTTTGTTTACATCACATGACGGCCGTGATTGGACACGGCCGTCATGTGATCAGGAGGGCCAATCACAGAGCCCTCCTGCCGATCTGAGATGTGCCGTGTCCGGGTGACACGAGCACATCGGGATCGCGCCGCTGCGCGGGCGCGCGCGCGCGCGATCCCGCTGCTCCTGAATGACGTTCCTGAACGTCCTATCAGGAGCAGGCGGCTCCCACCCGCCGTATATATACATTGGCCGGGTGGGAAGTGGTTAAGCAATGAATAGCAGCTGGTTGAATTTCTGTCGGACCTTACTTTTGTGTTTCTAACATCAACATCAACAGGCAGAATCAATAGCACATAAACAGTTGAGGCTTCCACCTTAATTTATTTAACTGTCTGTACAAAGGACATTCTTCACTCTGACAACCAATGTACAAGGCATCTTTCCAATTTACCGCTAATGTAAGAGGGCATTCTTTTTCTTTTCACTGCCCAGCAGTGTAAGGGTCCCTTCTCTCCAAGACTTCCAATGTAGTTGGGCCTTTTTCCCTAACCACCAATGTATGGGGCCCTTCTCCCACTAACTAAGAATATAAGGAGGCCCTTTTCCCATTCCCCACAAATTTAAGGGACCCTTTCCCCTTCTACCACTGAATATCAATGTAAGGGGTCCCTTCTCCTACTAACCACCAATGTGAAGGAGTTATTCCCACTGACCACCAATGAAACCTGGCATTTTTCCAATGATCAACAATGTGAAGCATTGTTCCACTGACCACCAATTTAAGGGAGTGTCAAATACATAAAGCATGTCAAATTCTGCATCCCTTATTTTTTCTTATACCTATGACATACTGATTATCTTAAAGTGGATGTAAACCGTCACGTATACCCAGTGAAGTGAGCAGCCTCAAATGATACACAGAGAAGGAAACAAATCTGCCTACATATATTTTACATATATGTCTGCTGTCTCCATCTTGCTATATTTTTTAGAATTCTTTAGAATTTTTTAGAATTCTTACATTAGCTACATTTCACTTCCTCATTTTGCACTGTTAGCAAAGGCTTGGATTACACTGGGAGCAGATGATTGGAGGAAAGGCCCCCCCCCCCATTGGTAGAAGAATGAAAATGCTTTCACAGCTCTGCTCTGATACGGCAAGATTACTGCTAATCTAATCTATAGCAACCTCCCCCGACACACACTTCTATCTTCCATCTCGAAGAGCATGTGAGAAGTTACCAAGCTGATCAGAAAGCTACGGAGCAAGAGACAGCTACGGGACATAGTGCTTTAGAGAGAGATAAGAAAACACTACAGATATATGTGCCCAGCTCAAATTTAATTAATTGGGTGAACATCCACTAACATACAGTATGCTGAAAATATAATCATATTTAGTAGGGGTTCCCTAAACCTTGGAAATTATTTCTTCCATGGTAAAAACAAAAAAGTTATAAAAGGCTGTCTAAACCCTCACTGGCTGAGAAAACAAGAATAATACAGATACTGTAAACATGAACCACTCCATAAAGTACAGGACTTTTAAGGTGCCAAGAACCACAGGTGTACACACACAAGGTCAAAATAAATATACTCCGATTTTTTTCCATAACAGGTTAAAAGGAAATAAAACAATTTTTTCCAGTCACATAACATGCTATTTGTACAGTAGTGCAGCAGCTTCTGCTCTACATGTTTCACCCTGGAGGGTTTTCTCAGGAGTCTTATGAATGATGCATATTGCTGATACTATAGATAAAGAGAACAAACATTTTAGAGAAACACAGATATTACATATCTTATGTGTACATTAGAAAACACTTTTTTTGTTTATTTTATTTAGTCAACCACAAATTAGTATGTTAATTTGAGTTAAGGAGACAGGCTTACCAGATGCTCAAGACCAAAAGATGTGCTGAATTGATTGAATACAAGATTTCCAACGAGAACCGAAATTGCAGGGTATTGTGTGACCATAGGAGGAACACAAGAAAATAGCCTAAAACTCAAAAATAAATAAGCTGAACCATTGAGAAAGGCATTGTCTTGCCTCGATAGTACTGTAAATAATCACCATAAAAGGAGATTTTTGTATGTGATAGTTGCCTTAGTTTAATTGTACCAGTTTATCGCAAATTAGTTCCCTGATGAGACATATCCCACTCCAAAAGATGCTAGGCTGCTGAAGATGGAAAAGAGGGGAGCATTTTACTCTAGAAAGGAGGAAAAAATCCCCTAGGTAATTCGGACTCGAATCAGTAAGAGTCTTCTCCAGTTTTAGGAAAACTAATAAGAACAACCCTCAGTCCCATAGCTACCTGGGGGGTCCCTAAAATAAATAAGTATACAGATACAAATGCCTTAGTATATAGCAGATGCTGTGTTATTGTGTGGCAGGGAGATTTGACCTGAACCCAGACGTTACCTTACATAGAGACTTGCAGTAGTCACAAAATAAAAGGGAGTAAAACAACATGCACCCCAGTGACTATACCATTATAGAAGAGTGACCGGCAGGCACCGCTCAAACCCCCCAGCCACCTCTCAATAATCAAATTTGATTACATAGTCGTTCTGTGTAAAGAATCTCACCTGTCTCATTTGTAATGTTGGAATCGTTGGGGGGAGAGATAGAGAGACGCAGGCCTTCCCTCTCGTAGCCTCTGTCACTAATGGTGGCTGATCACCACTCTTATATTTTTCCCATCCCACTGGCATCTGATATCACCAGCAGGATGTGGGTGCCTATTTGGTGCAGAACGCATGCACTGGCCAGTCCGGTGGAACGTCACACGCATGACGTGCATGACCCCAGAACCATCTTGGAAACCCCATGCCCAGAGTCCACAGGCCAGCAGCCAACAGGATAGGCCACTCATCTGAGTGACAGAGGGCTGGGCGAATCCAGAGGGGTCACTCATCCGGGGCTTGGGAAAGAACCCTAATCCGCAGATGCGATACCGGTGTGTGTAATAAATCAGGATTTATAAAATATGTGATTTTTTTGTGGGTTGGACACACTGCCATTAAATCAACAAAGCAGATTTAAAATATACAATCCAAGCTATATGATGAGATTCATTAAATTCAGCAGTTTTGCCCAAATTGTGAACAGATTTGCTTATATTAAGTTTGAGAGATCTGAACACAATTTTTACAGGATATATTCAGCTATATTTAAAAACATTTCTAATGCATAGTATTGAACAATCAGCTTTCAATTTTTCTGTCTGATCTCTCAAGCACCCGTAATGAACCACTATACAAATGGCTTTTATGATTGTAGATTATTTTAGAGCCTGTTTTGTGCTGTGAATGAGAAGGCAGAGTGAGGAGGGTGGACCAGCATTAGAGACTAGTAATAACAAAAATACATTAGCAACTGTTGTGTTAATGTAGCCACAGGATAGGATGGGTCCTCTGTTTTTTTCCCCTGACCCTCTCAAGAACCTCAGTCCCTCTGACACACCAGGTTAAGTATACAAATATACAATATCACAGGAGTTAACTTACAGTAATACTTAGTACCCAATAGCAGTGCTATATCAAACAAGCACGAAACCAGGTAGTAAAGGCAAACTTAATATATTGTCACCCAATATGGTTGGGAACTAGGCAAGCATAAAATGGATTAACAATACCACAATTTAGCAAATAATTAACAGTAGGGACTATGCATAAGATTTCATTTGGTGTCCAATTCAGCATAAATAGTGGCAAGCCCACCCCAAGTGCAGCAGTGACCAGTAGTAAAGTTTAACCTACTGAGTGCTGTAACTATAGTGCCAGAGTGCATTTATGGTGGTGATGCTAGTCCTAGACCGACTGGGTATGCTCTGTACGAAAGAAAAGAAGGATGGTAGTGGAGGGGGCAGGGGAGCAAAGGGGGCTTGCAGAATAATTATTCCGGGAGGGGCAGTCCTTTGAGATGTTCTTCTGCCAGCCATTGTCAGGCCCTTTAAGAGTAACAGTACCGGTTAACCTGCATGAAGTATAGGTACAGTATAGTTTTGGCATCTGTGCAATTTAGATGTGGTTCAGATATGGTAAAGGTTTGGTATAATGCGGTATAGGCGCAGTCTAGAGTGTAGTATGGGTGCAACATGGATTGGGTACACTTGGTGTTCTGCTCTCACTGGCCCAGTCTCTGCTACCAGGTTTCAACAATGTGCAAATAGCCCTTTTACCAGTCCTTGGGATGCAAAATGTGGGGCTCCCTCGTTCTCTCCCCGAAAGCCTCCAGTGATCAGCGATGAGAAGCAGAGGGTGAGTGAACACTCCAGTCTCCCTGTGATGCTCCAGTCTCCCTGCGACAGTGGTGCAGGTGCTGTAATATAGGCAGTGCCTCACTGCCCCCCAAGTGTCCTCACTCACAGTCTTGGGCTTGGATCTCTGCTGGTATGGTCTCCGCTGGCAAGTGAATATCCAGACAGAGGTGCTCTCTTTATTACTCCCTTGGTGCCAAGAGAAAGAACTTGTCTGGGAGGTTTAATAAAAATCAACTCTCCATGCCTACTGCACAGTGCCTATTGGAATTTGTAGTGTAAGGAGTCCATTGGTCCCATTTTATGGCTGCCTTCTGAAAATACAACTTTAAGGATTCTCAGCACTCTGCATAGAAGTCTATGACCTTGCTTGGCTTTAGCTCGCCCCCTGCTGGCAGGAGGATAATGGTGCAGCATAACATCAGTATCTCAGTAGAGGGAGAGAAGAATACGAGGCAATGTTTCCTTCTTCATATTGCTGTAGCCCAGCACCTGGCAACATAGATATGAATCCAATCTCTAAAATGTAATTTGTAGAATGACCCCTTCAGCAGTGTGTGTGGCACTCTTTCAAGGTCTGGTTCTTGGTGTATGGGGTGGTTTAGGAGTGCAGCATATCCAAAAAATAGCAGAAAAATAGTACAGGTATTCTGATAGTAGTAGGCCCTTTTAAGAACTGCCTCTTGGCGTCGGCCCTGTGAGAACAGCTATACAAGCTGCAGTGGATCTCTCTCTAATAAATCTGGCTCTTGACTGAGGGCCAGTCATACTGCTGGAAGAAAGTCTGTGAAATTAGGAATAAGATAAATATAGTTGTTTCTTATTTTCATGGAAAAAACAAGCATTGGACCCTTGTAGTGCTAATAGAGCCCCACTTGAAAGGTATTTTTTTCTTGGAGTTCAGCTTTAAATGGACACCGGTCTTGTCTGTTGACTATAGCAGCCAATCAATTGTAATGCATGTTTCTGTTTCTACCTAAAGACAGATCAAATGCCGTAAAATTGAACAGTTCTCAGAAAAACTCCTTGTTACACTTTAGAAAACCCTTAAAAATGCTTCAGACTAAAGAACCCTTAAGAAAGTAAAGTGCAGTTCAGTGTGAGGCTGCTCAGGTTCTTTCTTAAAGGGAATGCAATTTATTTAATGTTGGTGAGATTGAACTTTTCCACTTTACTAATTATTAGGGCTTAAAGCAGTTGCATAACCACAGAATTTTTATTTATTTTTAAAACCGGTAAGGCAAAAGGCATAATGAGTTAATATGCACCGCATACTAGCGCACTATGAAATACTTACCTTAGAACGTACAGGTTTAGGAGATATTCATTTTTACCTACAGGCTTACCTGTAGGTAAAAATACAAAAAAGGGTATACAACCGCTTTAATGTACTTTATCCTTTATTATATTACATTTTTTCTGTTCTTTGTATTTGATGCACATACTGTACATAAGAAATATTCAGTTCATTTTTTAAAGTATGTACTATTTCTTAAACTGGTTGTAAATGCAAAAGAATTTTTTTTTTTTACCTTAATGCATTCTCTGCTTTAAGGTAAAAAGCTTTCCAATCATTGGCATGTGCAGGCAGCATGCCAGATGTGCCTAGGCACACCCTAATCACTTCTTGCAGAACAAAATCCCCAGGCTGATATTTTACCAAAGCCCCTCAGTGGTGCTCCTAAAAAAATTTGGAAAAAATAAAAAACTACAGACACTGTTTACTGCCCTACTGACACCAACCTCTACCCTAACGAAAAGTTCACTGCTTTTCTGACACCATCCACTGCCCTACTGACACTCTCTCATGCACTCTGTGGAGCGATGTCTCCCGGCCATGTGCATCAGCTCCCTCACTGTGCAGCAGCACGCGCCTGCTATAGCTGTTTAAAGAGCCGACGTACAGCTACGACGATTTGCGGAAACGAGCCGACCTGCCGCAGTACATTGACGGCAAGTGGTTAAAGTGGAACTAAACCCTCCTATTGTTTTCAGCCAAGGAAGCTGCCATCTTGGTATCTATTTGATCTTCAACTGACATGATACTGCACGTTTGATCAGTTAAGACACCAGCCATTTGATGGTTTGACAGTTTGGTTGAAAGCTCAACATTCCCTGCACGTGTTGAAAATGTAGCTGTTGTTTTAAACTGTTAATTCAGTTAGCAGCAGAACATGTAAACAGGCAAAAAAATTTGTTTGAACACCATTAAAGTCCGTGGGACACGAACGTAAAAAAAAGCAAAAGTGCTAATTTTAAAGGCTTATATGCAAGTTATTGCCATAAAAAGTGTTTATTTTCCTGCCCCAGGAGACATGTATCAATGCAAAAAAAGTTTCAAAAGGCCGTTTTTTTGAGAGCAGGGATTTTAATAATGCTTGAAGTGAAACAATAAAAATGAAATATTCCTTTGAAGCGGAGTTCCATCCAAAAGAGGAACTTCCGCTCATTTGTCTCCTCTCCCCCTCTAGCGCCACAATTGACACCTTTCGGGGGGGGGGGGGAGGCAGGATACCTGTCTTTGACAGGTATCCTGTTCCCACTTACGGGAGTCCGGGCAGTGGTCCGTGACATGACCCCCGGGGCTCTCTCCTCGTCCCTCCTCCTCACCCTGTCACCGGGCCAGTAGGAGAGAGGAGCGGGGCCTCGAACATGCACAGTAGGTTTCCCCACATGAAGCCGTAAGGCTACACTGTCGAGTTCCCTTACCTGCAATGGAGGTGGCAGTACCCAACAGCTGATGGAAACATCAGTTGCAGTGCCGACATTGTGGGACTCCAGGACAGGTGAGTGTCCTATTGTTAAAAGCCAGCAGCTGCAGTATGCCACCTTTTCATTTTTTTTTTTTGGGACGGAACACCGCTTTAAATATGGTGCCTGGGGGGTGTCCTTAGTATGCTGTATTGTCGGATCCCAGCAATATAGATAAAAATACCAAAAATATTAAAAAATAAATGGCGTGGCTATCACCCCCAAAATCCATACCAGGCCCTTCAAGTCTAGTACCATACCAGGCCCTTCAAGAGGTTGAACTGACCAGAAATCCAGCAACCCCGATAGATTTCACTGGGGAAAGACTGTTTTTCTTGGTCACTGAATCCTCAGTTTCTCATGACTGCCTCCAAAAGTCGTGCAAACTAAAGGATCTTCAGCCCATTTAAACTTTTTTATTGCGATAAAGTGGACACTCGCAACCTCAATGAGTATAGACTAATGCCATGTACACACGAGCTGAATGTCCGACAGAAAAAGTCAGACAGAGTTTTTCATCATATATTCCGATGTGTATGCTTTTTATGTCGAAAGTTCTGACGGACCCAGAAATAGAACATGTTCTAAATATTTAGGATGGAACCAAATCCTATCGGGAAAACCACTCGTCTGTATGCTGTTCCAACAGACCAAAAATGACGCATGCTCTCAAGCAAGTACGAGACGGAAGCTATTGGCTACTGGCTATTGAACTTCCTTTTTCTAAAAGTTATAAGCTGATAAACTGCGTAAATAATTAAAGTGCTACATGCTGAGAAAAAATTTGATTAATAATGAAAAAAGTCTTTTGTAAAGTCAATATATTCTTCAGTGCTAAGTTACCATTGTAACATGAAGTGTAACACCATCACCATTTGGCAGTGAATCCACAGATACACACCCGATGTGCTTAGTTAGGATTTCCTACTCCCCACACAAATATGACCTCTTTAATTAAAAAGAAGGTCTATTAGGGGTTTGTAGGTGTAATCTTTAGACTTGCTTGGATATCATTGGAGATAAGAAAGGATATTTAAAATTGCAGCCTCCTCTCCACAATGGTGATCCATTGAAAAAAGGGAAGGAAGGATCCATAGCGTAAAATTGTATTTAATAAAAATAAATTAAAAACCTTCTCCTGGCACTGAGGATAGCCCACATTTGTCACTATAAGTGGAACCATACATTCCCCGACTCACGCTCATGGGTCGACGTGCATTCCACTGCCGTGCAGAGATGAAAACCGAAAGTTCGGGCACCGGATGTGACGTGACCAGAAGGCGCCTTTACGTACATTTCGTTTTACAATGTCATCAGGAAGCATTCCGGTCACTAGGCAGAAGTTATTAAATACCATGGAAGTGAAATGTGATTGGCGGAGTGGTTAATCTCCACTTATCTCATTCACTCCTATTTAAAAAAAACTTCCTCATAGAGAAACAATCAGTAAGTGACTGCAATCAATGATATATTGAGAAACATGTCAAATACAGGAGATTTTAGGAGAGATAAATTCCAAAATAATCATAAAAAAACTAGTGAACATCATCAAAAGAGTGAATAAATGTAAAACAATATACGTGATATGAGGTAAACACAAAAATAAATAAAAATAAATGAAAATAAATAGAAAATATTTTAAAAAGTTTAAAAATAAAGAATTCAAAATATGAAAAAATACTAAATAAAAAATAAAAAAATATTATTAGCGCCCCCTCACCATTGTCTTCAATCACTCAAGGTAGCACTGTCACACCTTTAGGGGAGCAGCTTAATTAGTTATTGTATTTATCACGTATAAATATTGGCGTTTCCCTTTCACTTTTCATGTCTTATCCAGCCTAGAGGAAGTATAGAACCGATGTCACAGGAGGCGCAGTAGGATCAATGTCTCGCCCGAGAAAACGCAAACTTGTTCCAGATTTTGGCATAGATGTTGTTAGCGTCTTTTCGCACTCAACAAAGTAGAGGTCCATCCAGGGCAACTCTGGAGCAACCTGAGTTCTCCCCCCTCCCCTTTCAGCACCCATGCTTGCAGCCCCAGTCTGTGTATGTGTGGAGGGGAATTGGCTTCTGTATCCTGAAGTGAATGGCCAGGGAAAATCAAGGCCTTCATGGCAAATATGGAGGAATGGTTTATGACTACCATGATCTCACTCGACAGCCTCAAGAGGAATCTCATTATGAGAGATGTTGGGAGAAAAATATAGGCTAAGTTGCAGTCCCAAGGAGAGACCATCTGTCCCTTCCACATTGGGGTGCGGATCAGACATATTCCAAGTTTGTGATTGCTGTGAGAAGTGAAGAGGTCTGTCTGTGATAGGGCCCCACTGTGGATAATCTCAGAGCAGACCTGGGGCATAGGGCCCACCCTTTGTGCTCTGGGAAGCATGCATGATAGTCGGTCTGCCTGTGTGTTCAATATCGCTGGGATGTAAATTGCTTTTGGAATTTGTAGGTGATTTTTCCACCCCAGACATTATGTGTTTCACCTCATTTAATAGCATATTGCTGCGAGTTCCTCCCTGGTGCTGAATATAGACAACTGCGACCCTGTTGTTCAACTGAACAGAGACTGTTTTTCCCTGATCCTCTGTAGCAAGGCAAAAGGTCTAAAAAGTCTGCTTGAGCTTCCAGCGCATTCAAGACCACCCTCCTTGGCTGGGAATCTCCACTTGCCCCGAACCAACAGTCCCTCGCAGTACGCCTCCCAGGCTGTCTTTCCAACATGATTCGTAACAATGATCTTCACAACATGCTGTCCAGATACCCAATCTGGCTCTTACCTCAAGAGTCTGGGCATGCGCTAGTCAAACAAAGGGGTTAGTGCGTACATGAGGTATATTCAATGTTATGGGCCATGTGAAAGGTTGCTTTATGGATTTCCTCTTCAACTACTGTGCCTATATCTTCTGACCAGAAACCTAAAGCACTAACCATCGAGGTAAGGGCCACTGCCGGATGGCAGGCTCCATTCGGGTGCCTCTTTACTAGACTACAGCCACATCTACTGTAGGTGTGACGGACTGGGGTTTATATGGTCACAAAACAGACACCCCAAAGCAAAGTACATATTCATTTTTTTTTATATTTCTAAACATGTCCCTTCTATTCTATTAATAACCAGTAGATGGCAGAGAAGGTACACAAACAGAGTCTATATAAGGCCACACACCATGTGACTGGAAATTAAACTACTTCCAGCCATAAAGTCAGTGGTCATATCTCATGCTGTTTGTGTGATTCTTTGCAGTCCACGCCTAGCTGATCACCTTATCTCATCGCGTCTACAACCATCGGCTCTCTTAATTCACATTTTGAGGCCGGTAACATTTTGGGGGCTCGTGTGCCGGGATTCGTTGTGTTACCAGTGAGAAGGAAGCGCGAGACAAGCGCGAGCCTGCTACAGAGCTACAAGGAGAGTCGTGAATGTCGTCTGCCTCGTGAGTGCAAGTCTTCAGATTGCAACAGAGATGGCGTCTCCTCGTCGTGCGCTGATGTGGGATATCCGGAAACAAATTCATCTGCTTAATGAAGAACAGCTGCATAGCCTCGCTATTACGCTGGAAGATGAAAGAGACGTGGACGTTCCATCAGTGACTGGTACCAACGAAATGGAACTTGTTGAATTTATTAAAGACTACTTGAAAAGTGATCAGCTGGAAAAGTTGGAAGATCAAGGTATGTCGTACCTACTCATCATCCAAGACAAGATCAATGAACTAAAACTCAACAAGGAAAGTACACCAACTGTGGACATTGCAACCGCTGCAAAAAAAATAAGTAGTGGAACTGCAAGGATTGAACAGGTATCGGAGGTGGTGAGATTAACTGATGTTGTTGCTTTATTGCCACGTAGAGAATTTAAAATGCATGGTTGTGTAATTTCAGATCATGGTTCGGACATGAGTAAGGCCGCGTACACACGGGCGGACTGTTCGCCCAACCTTGTCCGCTGAACAGTGTTTGGGCGGACAGTCCGCTCGTGTGTGGGCTTTCAGCGGACAGTTTCAGCGGACAGTTGGACGGACAAAGTCTTTCGGAAATTCCGAAAAACTGTCCGCTGAAACTGTGTTTGAGCGAACAGTCCGCCCGTGTGTGGGCCTGTCCGCTGTACTTTCGAAATGAGCGGACTGTTCCCGCTCGGAAAGTCCGCCCATTTCGAGCGCGTGTACAGGTAGGCGGGGCCCGCGAAGGAGACGTCGCGGGCTCCGCCGCCTGGAATGGGCTTAAAGGGGAACCCCAACGCCGAAAAAAATCGGCGTGGGGGTTCCCCCAAAGTCCACACCAGACCCTTGTCCGAGCACGCTACCCGGCCGGCCAGGAAAGGGGGGCGAGCGAGCGCGCCCCCCCTCCTGAGCCGTACCAGGCCGTGTGCCCTCAACATGGGGGGGTGCCTTGGGGAAGGGGGGGCGGCGCGGCCCCCCCACCCCAAAGCACCTTGTCCCCATGTTGATGAGGACAAGGGCCTCTTCCCGACAACCCTGGCCGTTGGTTGTCGGGGTCTGCGGGCGGGGGGCTTATCGGAATCCGGGAGCCCCCTTTAAGAAGGGGGCCCCCGGATACCGGCACCCCACCCTATGTGAATGAGTATGGGGTACAATGTACCCCTACCCATTCACCTGTGAAATAAAGTACAAAAAAAAACACAACACAGGGAAAAAATATTTTATTGCACAGCTCCGGGGGTCTTCCGTCTTCGGGGGTCTTCTCGCCGGACTCCTCCGCTATCTGTGTGTAGCTCTTTTACTAGCGGAGGAGTCCGGCTTTCTTCCTCCCCGCCGCCGGCCTCTTCTCCCGACTTCGGGGGTCTTGTCCCCCTCTTCGGTTCTTCTGCCGGGCCACCGCGCCTTCTTGTAGCTCTTTTGCAGGCGGTGGCCCGGTCTTCTGTCGCCGCTGCCTTCCGTTCTTCTGTCGCCGCCTTCGGTTCTTCTGCCGGGCCACCGCGCCTTCTTGTAGCTCTTTTACAGGCGGTGGCCCGGTCTTCTGTCGCCGCTGTCGTCGCCGCCGCCGCCGCCATCCGTTCTTGTTCTTCTTCTTGTTCTTCTTCTTCTTCTCCTGGAGATGTTGACTCGACGAGCTCTCCGGCCGGAATGCCAGAGCCGCGCTGTGCGGTCACTTATATAGTGACAATGGGGCGGTGTCACATGGTATATGTCACATGGGTTGGTCACATGGTGACCCCGCCCCCTTACGATGTCATAGTCCCCATGTGACATCAACCCATGTGACCAACCCATGTGACATATACCATGTGACACCGCCCCATTGTCACTATATAAGTGACCGCACAGCGCGGCTCTGGCATTCCGGCCGGAGAGCTCGTCGAGTCAACATCTCCAGGAGAAGAAGAAGAAGAACAAGAAAAAGAACAAGAACGGAAGGCGGCGGCGGCGGCGACGACAGCGGCGACAGAAGACCGGGCCACCGCCTGTAAATAAGCTACAAGAAGGCGCGGTGGCCCGGCAGAAGAACCGAAGGCGGCGACAGAAGAACGGAAGGCAGCGGCGACAGAAGACCGGGCCACCGCCTGCAAAAGAGCTACAAGAAGGCGCGGTGGCCCGGCAGAAGAACCGAAGAGGGGGACAAGACCCCCGAAGTCGGGAGAAGAGGCCGGCGGCGGGGAGGAAGAAAGCCGGACTCCTCCGCTAGTAAAAGAGCTACACACAGATAGCGGAGGAGTCCGGCGAGAAGACCCCCGAAGACGGAAGACCCCCGGAGCTGTGCAATAAAATATTTTTTCCCTGTGTTGTGTTTTTTTTTGTACTTTATTTCACAGGTGAATGGGTAGGGGTACATTGTACCCCATACTCATTCACATAGGGTGGGGGGCCGGTATCCGGGGGCCCCCTTCTTAAAGGGGGCTCCCGGATTCCGATAAGCCCCCCGCCTGCAGACCCCGACAACCAACGGCCAGGGTTGTCGGGAAGAGGCCCTTGTCCTCATCAACATGGGGACAAGGTGCTTTGGGGTGGGGGGGCCGCGCCGCCCCCCCTTCCCCAAGGCACCCCCCCATGTTGAGGGCACGCGGCCTGGTACGGCTCAGGAGGGGGGGCGCGCTTGCTCGCCCCCCTTTCCTGGCCGGCCGGGTAGCGTGCTCGGACAAGGGTCTGGTGTGGACTTTGGGGGAACCCCCACGCCGATTTTTTTCGGCGTTGGGGTTCCCCTTTAAGCCCATTCCAGGCGGCGGAGCCCGCGACGTCTCCTTCGCGGGCCCCGCCTACCTGTACACGCGCTCGAAATGGGCGGATTTGCCTCCTCCTTACGTGGGCGAGTCCGTTCATTTCAAAAGTTGAGCGGACTGTTTGGCAAACAGTTCGTTGAAACAGTCCGCTCGTGTGTGGGCAAGTCCGCTCATGCAAATTTTGAGCGGACTGTTTGACGAAACTGTTTGACGAACAAGGTTGGGCAAACAGTCCGCGCGTGTGTACGCGGCCTTACAGTAGCGTGAGCAGACAAATTGACGAGGGCCTAACAGAAAAATTCCCTGAATCTGAAATTATACGCACAGTGTTGAGAATAATCAAACCTGGTAATTTTAAAGATATGTTGACTGACAAAGATGATCTTACTGTTGCTGAATTGAAAAGGTTTTTGAAGTCACATATGAGAGAACGAAGTGGTAATGAGTTATTTCAGGACCTTAGCAATGCTGCCCAGCAAGAAAGAGAAACAGCACAACAATTTGTTTACAGGCTAGTGGGGTTAAAACAAAAAGTTCTGTCTACATCACAACATGATAGGCGAGAGCTTAACTATGACAAAAAACTGGTGCAAGGCATATTCCTTCATACACTCTATCAGGGACTAAATGAGAAAAATTCTAATGTTAGACGAGATATCAAGCCTTACGTGTCTGATTTGACAGTAATGGATGACTTTATCATAGAGCAGGTCACCAGATCAGTTGATGAGGAAACAGAAAGGCAGAGACGCTTAAACAGTGCTCCTAAACATAAACCTATTACTGTTCATTCATCCCAGACACCAGGTAATAGTGAAAAAGACACCTTGCAACAGAGAGTTGAGGGAGATGTTAAAGCAAATCACACTGCATTAATGGAACTAACAACACAGGTCTCTGCTCTCACAAAGAACCTGGAAAAGATGATGAAGCTCCTATTGTTGGAAACCAAATGACTAAGTCACTAACCAATGTTCAAGTTCCAGATACAACTCACTGCAAGCCCAGGTGTGATGATTGCATTAAACGAGAGAGTCAGAACTGCTACCATTGTTTCTACTGTGGTTGGACAGGACACAGAGTGGTTGATTGCTTGAAGAAAAGAAACGACAGACGGTCACTGGGAAAGGGACAACCAGTGACCACCTCAAATGATCTGTCCCATGCTAAGGTAAACAGGGTATTCACCCACCGGTCAACTAGAACACTCCCAAAAGAGAATGGATTCTCCAAACAACACGTAGCACAATTAATTGGAGGAAAATGCCTACTGTCATGTCAGATGAATGGTGTTCCGGTTGACATGTTGATGGATACAGGAGCTCAGGTCAGCATTGTCGGGAAGGCATGGTTAGAAAAGTTTCTACCCAGCGTCTCCATTAGGCACATACAAGATTTACTTTGTGATGACAACTTATCCATTACAGCTGCAAATGGTTCTCTCATTCCATTCATCGGATGGATTGAAGTCTGCCTGGAATTCAAAAGTAGTGGACATGGAAACTCAGCCATTTATGTGCCAATGCTGGTGAGTGACTGCTGTAATGACAATCCAATTCTTGGGTTTAATGTTATCGAAGAATTGATCAGAGAAAACCGTGACCGACCAAACAGCACCCAAAACCTGACTATCTTGCTGAGTGAAGCTATGAAAGTAAGACAGAGTGTAGCGAATAACATTGTCAATGCTGTCAGTCAAGCAACTGACCCAGGAGAAATATTCGATAGTCGTATGGTTAAAGTGGGGAAGAAGGGACTCCAGATTAAAGGAGGCGAGCTCTGTGAAGTCAAATGCAGAATTAGAGCATGGCCGAAAGGAGGAATCATGTCATTTGAACCACTTCCCGAATATCCAGTCGAGGAAGGACTTGAACTATTTCCTTCAGTGGTAGATGTGCCAAATGGGTTCTCTAAACTGGTGAAGATACCTATACTGAACCGTGCTCAACATGACATCTACCTTCCACCCAGAACAGTATTGGGTACCATTTCTCCAGCAGCTGAGATTCTACCATTGTCTCCAAACAAAGACGATGGAAAGGGAATTGACCAGAAGAAAAGGGTGTTTCATGTAAACCAGTTGAATCAAGTGGACACTGGAAATCAGCTACCCACTAACAAATCTGTTAAGTGGCACCCACCTGTCAATTTGGAAGATCTCTCAGAAGAAGAACAGGAGATAGCGAGACAAATGTTATATGATGAATCAGATGTCTTTGCTCGAGATGAGGGAGACATAGGATGCATCCCTAACCTGAAACTGAGGATAAATCTGAAAGATGAAACTCCTGTCCAGAAACGCTACAATTCGATACCGAAACCCCTATACAAAGAAGTGAAAGAATATATCCAAAACCTTCTTGACCGAGGTTGGGTAACAAAATCTTCTTCCGCATACTCATCACCAGTTGTTTGTGTTCGAAAGAAGGACAGTAGCCTACGACTATGTGTTGACTTTAGGGAGTTAAACCGAAAGACTATCCCAGATAGACATCCACTACCCAGAATACAAGATCTGCTGGATAGCTTAGGAGGATTTACGTGGTTCTCAATCCTGGACCAGGGTAGTGCGTATCATCAAGGCTTTGTGCATGAAGACTCCAGACATCTGACGGCTTTCAGCACCCCCTGGGGACTCCTGGAGTGGAACCGTATTCCATTTGGATTAACGAATGCCCCAGCAGCTTTTCAGAGATGCATGGAGAATGTATTAGAGGGCATCAGAGACAAATGTTGTTCTCCATACTTGGATGACGTACTTTGCTACTCCAAAACTTTTCAGGAGCATGTCAATGATATTAGGCAAGTGCTTAGTCGAATGCGTGAGCATGGTATCAAACTAAGACCGAAGAAGTGTGAACTCTTTAACCACTTCAGATCCGCGCTATTGCCAAATGACGGCATTAGCGCGGACCTACATTTTCAGGACTACGTCTATTGACGTCGTCCTGGTTACGAGCGGCCTGCGCGCCCCCTGAGGGGCGCGCGCGGCGCGCTCTGTGATCGGCGAGTCCGTGAGACTCGCCTGATCACCGATCCGTGTAAGGGGTCGATCCCGACCCCTTATCACGTGATCAGCTGTCAGCCAATGACAGCTGATCATGTGATAGAACGGAGCCGGTAATCGGCTATTATTCCTCCTCGCGCTGACAGCGCGAGGAGAGAAAAAAAAAGCCGATCACCGGCGGCCGTGATCGGGACATCAGTCCCGATCACGGCCATCAATACAAGGGACCACCTGCCACCTGCCTGTGCCCACCTGCCTCCCGCAGTGCCATCCTGAAGTAAAATAAAAGAAAAAGTAAGTGCCCCCCGTCAGTGCCCCCTGTCAGTGCCCATAGTGCCCACAGTGCCACCCACAGTGCCACCCACAGTGCCACCCACAGTGCCACCCACAGTGCCACCCCACAGTGCCACCCACAGTGCCACCCAATCTGCCTCAAAGGTGCTGCACCCCAGTGCCGCCCATCAGTGCCCAGCAGTGCCGCCCATCAGTGCCCAGCAGTGCCGCCCATCAGTGCCCAGCAGTGCCACCTATCAGAGCCACCTATCAGTGCCACCTATCAGTGCCCATCAGTCCCATCTATCTGTGGTACCTATCAGTGCCCATCCGTGCCACCCATCCGTGCCACTTATCCGTGCCACCCATCCGTGCCATCTTATCTGTGCCCATCTTTGCCCATCAGTGCCGCCTTATCTGTGCCCATCGGTGCCGCCTTATCTGTGCCTATTAGTGCCGCCTTAACTATGCCTATCAGTGCCCACCAGTGCAGCCCATCAGTGCCCACCAATGCAGCCCATCAGTGCCCACCAATGCAGCCCATCAGTGCCCACCAATGCAGCCTATCAGTGCCGCCTAATCAGCGCACTTCAATGAAGGAGAAAAATGACCCGTTTGCAAAATTTTATAACAAACTATTAAAACATGATTTTTTTTTTTTTTTTTTTTGCATCTTTTTTTGTTTGTTTAGCAAAAAATAAAACTCCGAGCTGTAACTAAATACCACCAAAAGAAAGCTCTATTTGTGGGAAAAAAATGATAAAAATTTCATTTGGGTACAGTGTTGTATGCCCGCGCAATTGTCACTCAAAGTGCATCAGCGCTGAAAGCTGAAAATTGGTCTGGGACTGAGGGGGGTTTAAGTGCCCAGTAAGCAAGTGGTTAAACGACAGATTCGATACCTTGGACGAATGGTGTCAGAAGAAGGCATAAAAATTGACCCAAAAGATCTTGAAGCGGTATTACATTTGAAAAGGAAAGAACCAAAAACAGTGGGAGGGGTCAGATCTTTGTTAGGATTCCTGAGCTACTACAGGTCCTTCATTCAAGATTTCTCTCGAATTGCTAAACCACTGTATGAACTTTTGCAGAACACTGAGAAAGAATCTGCTACATCCATCCCCAAAAACAATCGGAGGGAATCTATAAAGGAAAACGGGAACAAAGCACAAGTGCCATCTAAAACACTGATTCAATGGACACCCAAACATCAAGCTGTAGTATCCAGACTGGTGGACATGCTAACCAATCCACCAATTCTAGCATACCCTGATTTTGACTTACCCTTCGTCTTACACACTGATGCTTCCAATGAAGGCCTAGGTGCTGTACTATACCAACGACAAGGAGAAAAACTTCGTGTTATTGGGTTTGGCTCCAGAACATTGACTCCAGCAGAGCGCAATTACCATCTTCACTCTGGTAAACTTGAGTTTTTAGCTCTCAAGTGGGCAGTCTGTGACAAATTCAGAGATTACTTGTACTACGCTCCAACATTCACCGTTTACACAGACAACAACCCATTGACATATGTATTGAGTACTGCCAGACTGAATGCTGTGGGTCATCGCTGGGTTGGCGAGTTGGCTGATTTCCACTTCGATATCAAGTACAGGCCAGGTAAACAGAATGCAGACGCAGATACACTGTCACGATTTCCGGTGGAACTCACAAAGAATCTGAGTGAGTACACAGAGCTTGCACCATCTGAGGTTGTGTCAGCTATGTGGCAAGGGAGCAAAGCTGTTGACGAAGAAGAGGCATTATGGGTGGCTTCATTGACTCTTCACTCAGAAAGTGATGTGGCCGAAGAATTGCTGAAAGGACAGACAATCTGCCCAATAACTCAGGAGAATATCAGAGCATTACAACAAGACGATACCAACATTAGAGAAGTGGTCTGGCTAAAGGAGAACGACTGGATTCCAAACCACAAAGAAAAGGAGAGTATGACCAGCAAAACAAGACGTTTGATACATGAATGGAATAAACTCAGAGTCGATGAAGGAATCCTCTACCGACACTCTGGAACCCGAAAACAGCTAGTTCTACCAGAAAAGTTAAAACCATTGGTCTTAAGAAATCTTCATGATGACATGGGTCACATTGGTACTGACAAGGTAACCCACCTAGCACGTGAACGATTTTACTGGCCATTTATGCAAAAAGACATTGATGAATATGTGCTGAAGAAGTGCAGCTGCATCAAACGAAAGCGTCCAAATATCACCGAAAGAGCACCTATGGGTTCGATTACTACCAGTTCACCTTTGGAGTTAGTTTCCATTGATTATCTTCACTTGGAGAAAAGCAAAGGAGGATATGAGTATATACTTGTAATAGTTGACCATTTCACACGCTTTGCACAAGCGTATCCAACTAAGAACAAATCTGGAAAAACGGCGGCAGAAAAGATCTTTCAAGATTTCATACCACGTTTTGGCTATCCAGAGAAACTAGGAAGAGAATTTGAAAACAACTTATTTCAGACATTGCAACGATTGGCAGGGATTTCTCATTCAAGAACTACTCCATACCATCCACAGGGTAACCCAGTGGAGAGACTGAACCGTACTTTGTTACAGATGCTTCGCACCTTAGAGGAAGAGAAAAAGTCAGATTGGAAAGAACATCTTCCACATATGGTTCATGCATACAATTGCACCAGGCATGAAGCCACAGGATACTCGCCATTCTTTCTATTGTATGGAAGATCTCCTCGTTTGCCAATTGACCTAATGCTCAACCTAAATTTGAAAAAGGAATCAGAAAGTCAACCAACATTTACTCAGAAATGGGCATCTAGAATGCAAGAAGCTTACAAAATCGCATCCGAGAATAGCAAAAAATCATCTGCTAAAGGGAAGAAGTACTATGACAAACAGATAAAAGGAGCACCTCTTCAACCGGGTGATCGGGTCTTAGTACGAAATCTCTCTGAAAGAGGAGGACCTGGTAAACTTCGTTCATACTGGGAAGAATCAGTACACAAAGTGGTAGAAAGAATCAAAGATGGGCCTGTGTACAAAATTCAGCCTGAAAGTGGTAAAAAGACTATTCGAGTACTGCACAGAAATCTTTTACTACCAGTAAATGACCTACCAATTGAAGGACACATTCCAAGAGTACCGATGAAACAAAGGCAATCAAGTAACAGAAAGGATACCAGAATGGATGTGGACCAGGAGGAGGAATGTTCAGATGAAGAAAGATGGTATTATCCTTATATACCAGAGACTACAGAAAGTCATGATTGTGTTGTGTCTCAACCAAACTCTCAAAAGGTACAGAAAATCCCATTAAGAGTTTCTGCTGAAGAGTTCTATCCTACAACTACCACACCCAATCTTGAACAAGAACAAAATGATGGAACAGTAGTTGGCGACCAAATCTGGGCTACAGATATGGTGGGACTAGACACTGCAGAATTACCCTCATTAAGTCAAGACTTACCTGTGAACCAAGATATGCAAATGGCAAATGATGTTGATGGAGAAGACTCAACTCCTGTCAGAAGATCTACCAGACAAGCTAAGCCTAAAGAGATCTTTACATATGACACACTAGGTCAGCCAAGATACATACCAAGTCAGATTCACACCATACAAACTCCTACAATGCTAGCTACTCCCAGGTCATGCCAGGTAGTTAACGTAGCTCCTTGGTGGCAACAAGTACCTATTTGGGTTACTTAAATCACTAAATAGTGTTCAGATACCAATTGAGTTTAATGTCGGGAGCCATTAACTGAAGGAGGGGAGAGTGTGACGGACTGGGGTTTATATGGTCACAAAACAGACACCCCAAAGCAAAGTACATATTCATTTTTTTTTTATATTTCTAAACATGTCCCTTCTATTCTATTAATAACCAGTAGATGGCAGAGAAGGTACACAAACAGAGTCTATATAAGGCCACACACCATGTGACTGGAAATTAAACTACTTCCAGCCATAAAGTCAGTGGTCATATCTCATGCTGTTTGTGTGATTCTTTGCAGGTATGTACTCTAAATTGTTCCTAATCTGTATTAACCTGTGATAGAAAGATTCCTAAACATCTTGAGCAGATGCAGAAAAAGTCTCAGCAGATTTTATGCTATAGTTTTGCTGTAATTAGAAGTTTAGAACAGCATGTGTCAGAAACAAGTGAAAAGTGCATAAGAACATGAAAATACTGCATTAGTCAGAACAAATGTCTATGATAAACACTAAACCTTTCTAAATAGGTATATTTAAACCTGATTTATTGAAAATGGCATAGATTTATAAAAGCACATATTTTCTGTTATTAATATAGAAAAAAACCTATTGTATGTAAAGCTTATGTATTGCATCATACAGACATGCAATGTGCACCATCTAGTGGTTAAAACAGAGTACTACCATGAAAATATTTGTATTAAAGCAATGCATTGCCAGTATGATTATTGCACTTTTAAAGTGTACCAGAGAGATAAAGATAATTATCTATAACACTGAATAACAGGGATATATATGTTATTAAAATATAGTAATGTTCATTGTTATAACTACGTTTTAAAATACTTTAGTTAAAATCGGTATTATATATATTGTTAATGTTTATAAACATGTGGCTATAAAAATGTAAAAGATGTATTGTTATGTAAAAATTAAACTACTTCCAGCCATAAAGTCAGTGGTCATATCTCATGCTTTTTGTGTGATTCTTTGCAGTCCACGCCAAGCTGATCACCTTATCTCATCGCGTCTACAATCATCGGCTCTCTTAATTCACATTTTGAGGCCGGTAACATAGGCATAGATTTTGGTGATGCTATATTCGATTCCTGACAAGGATAAAACTTGTATAGACCACCAAAGGAGGTCTCATGCCATTCCTCAGTTCTAATCTTTTACATACACAGAAAAGGGATTTCCGTCTTGAAGAAAGTATAAATATAACCTTGTCATCTTACCCATATAATAGCCTGCTTGATTGCCTGGATACATGGTTCCACGAAGGAAAAACTGAAACCAAGCAGCTCCGGGTCTTCCTCTGATGAAGAGGAGCTACTATTGTCTGCAGGTTGTCAACTCAACAGGGTAGTAGAACTCAGAGATTGAGCTCCACCTACCAAGGTGTCAGGTTGCTATTCTAGTGGCTTGATTGGCAGCACGGAGGGGGCTAACTGCCTGGGATAATTGAAGTGAATTCAAAATAGAATCTTGCCCCACCCTTCTTTAATAATAATGACATTTGGGCATTACCTATTAACTGTGAACTCCTCCAGGAATTCTTTACTCACCAGCCTATTGAACAAAGGCACTGAGCCACAGGCCCTGCAGGACTTTTACTAGGGCACTGGCGTTGCTTTGGGGAAGAGGAGATAAGACCTCTTCCTTGGAACTTTTCCCTTGAGTGGAAGTGGAATCTAAGGCTACTCTCCTCTGAAGAACGTCCTCCTTCCCTGGCTCTTGACCTTTGAGAGCTTAAACATGCAGGGGTTGAAGAGAACCAAAGCAATCCGCATAAAGAGACAATCTTTTCCTGAAAACTTACCAATATGGTGGTCCCCTACCTTTGAATTTAAAGGGTCTTTTTGCAAAAGCGGTGACTGACTCATGATTTGAGGACAAATAGGACAGCCAGCTGAAATGAGGATAGCCAGAAAGGCAAATAGTGCTAGAGAGAGAAGTGCTTTAGACATGAAAGAGGTAGGAAAAATTGTGCATTCATAACAAATCAGAAATAAAAGGGAGAACACATATGGGGAGACAGAGAAGAAAAAGGGAAAGGCAGCCCTGTATGGTAGAAGGGACCTAAAAGAGAGAAGGAACAAAGTAGCTGCCCCCTCCCCAAACCTCAATCCGCAGGCACTTACATGATGGCAGATTTTTTTCCAAGTGAGGAAAAACTGCAGGGCCCCATCAAGACCCATAGATGGGGGCTCCCAAGCTATTTAGTGCATTTTGCAGCCCGAGCACTGGGACTGCATTCTGGGAGAGGCTGAACCCAGACAGACACTGCACTGCGGCAGAGGTGAGAACATAATACGGCCAGGGGTGGACTGACAACTCATGGGGCCCCCAGGCAATAGGAGATTATGGGGCTCCCAGGCAATCAGAGATTATGAGGTCACACAGTAGACACAAACACACACACACAGTATATAATCACACAGTAAACACAGACATGTTTCTATTGGCTGAGAAGGTACTGGAGAGGTGGGGCAGCTATAATCTCGGGATTTTTAGACCAAAAGGATGTCGGTAAGGGACATTTCAGAGACAGATGTAAAAAAAAAACGACAATTTTTTACATACTGTCCCTGTTTTTACTGAGGCTGGCAACCCTGATGGGGCCCCCTAGTGGTATGGGGCCCTCGGGCGGTGCCCGAGTGGCCCAGTGGTCAGTTCGCCCCTGAATATGGCTTATTCTTCACTGGTGCGTGGAGGTATGAGGGAAAAAAAGAATGGGGAGAGTGGCTAACTACTCAAGAGGAGGAGCTCTATCATTGGTATGCTGCCGTGTTGGCGTCAGGAAAACAGAATATAGAGCCATTTATGTCATGTATCAGACTTGTCATCCCTCATCAGTGTTAGTTGCGAAACATCATTATTTTGGAACATTTTCCATTGACCTGGTGCTTCTTTTGCTATAAACATAGTAGGAAGTAATATGCATAAAAGGACTGGTAAATTAGTACTGTTTTCATTTACAGGAATGGTGGGTGACATTATACAGAGAAGGTTGTGTTGGCTCCCACAGAGAAGGTTTGTTTGTATCTTGCTGTAAATACACTGAGTCCCGTTACTGGAAGCTAACACTATAATGAAATGACTTTATGTGGATCTGTTTACAACGTCAGGATCGGGAAGAGAACAAGGGCGAGCTGCGAGAATAGCTCTCCAATCGTACCAAAAAGTCTGCTGTTGTTTACTATGGTGAAAACACAGCTATAATTACTACAGTATGTCTGCTGTGTTATTGCTGTGGGTAACAGTTTTGGTTTGAGTTTTGCTTCTGTGAAAACATAGAAAATGGAGGTCTTGGCCATAACAACACATCAAGTGTTTTCATTTTTCTAAAGCCCCGTACACACGAGCGGACTTTTCAACATCCAAAGTCCGACGGACTGATTCCGTCAGACTATTCGATCGTGTGTGGGCTGCAACGGACTTTTGACTCGCCAAAGTCTGAAGGACTTTAGAATATGAAACATGCGTCAAATTTTTCCGAAGGAACTCCGCCGGACCTGGTCCCTTCGAAAAATTTGCTCGTGTGTATGCTATTCCGACGGACTAAAACCGAAGCTAGGGCAGCTATTGGCTACTGGCTATGAACTTCCTTATTCGAATCCAGTCGTACGTCATCACGTTCGAATCCGTCGGAGTTTAGTGTGATTGTGTGTGGCAGCTGTATCTGATTGGTATCTTTCAGCAAACTTTTCTTTCCTGAATTTTTTACACTGGAGACCCTTGGGGATAAGAGTGGGGTACTATACAGAACACAGACACATGCTGCAATATAATCTAACAAAACCAAAGAAAATTCCCAGTTCAACTTGTCAGCCAGCCTGCAACCAACCGAATGAACCTGTATTATGCCCTGTACACACGATCGGACATTCCGACCACAAAATCCGTTGGATTTTTTCAGACGGATTTTGTGCCAAACTTGTCTTGCATAGACACGGTCGGACAAAGTTGTCGGAAAATTAGATCGTTTGGAACGTTGTGATGTTCGTTGTGTATGACGAGACTACATAGAGGCTAGTAGCCAATAGCTTTGGTCTCGTAATTTAAACCGAGCATGCGTGGCACATTGTCCGTCGGAATTCTCTACAAACGATCGGAAAAAGTCAGATCAGATTTTGTTATCGGAAAATTTTAGATCCAGCTCTCAAAATTTTTCCATCGGGATTTCCGACGGAAAAAGTCCGATAGAGCCCAAACACAATTGGATTTTCCGACAACATAATCCGATCGGACCTGTTCAGTCGGAAAATCCGACCGTGTGTACAGGACATAACAATTTGCTTTAAAAACAGGGGTTTAGTTTGCACACAATTGCAAATATAGTGAGGGGAAAAAGAATTTGATCCCCTGTTGATTTTGTATGTTTGCCCACTGACAAAGAAATGATCAGTCTATAATTTTAATGGTAGGTTTATTTTAACAGTGAGAGAAAGAATAACAAAAAATATCCGGAAAAACGCATTTAAAAAAAGTCATAAATTGATTCGCATTTTAATGAGTAAAATACTGTATTTGACCCCTTCGCAAAACATAGCTTAGTACTTGGTGGCAAATCCCTTGTTGGCAATCACAGAGGTCAGGTGTTTCTTGTAGTTGGCCACCAGGTTTGCACACATCTCAGTAGGTATTTTGTCCCACTCCTCTTTGCAGATCCTCTCCAATTCCTTAAGGTTTTGAGGCTGACGTTTGGTAACTCGAATCTTCAGCTCTCTCCAAATGTTTTCTATAGGATTAAGGTCTGGAGACTGGCTAGGCCACTCCAGGACCTTGATGTGCTTCTTCTTGAGCCACTCCTTTATTGCCTTGGCCTATGTATTGGGTTATGGCCATGCTGGAATACCTATCCACGACCCATTTTCAATGTCCTGGCTGAGGGAAGGAGGTTCTCACCCAAGATTTGACGGTACATGGCTCCATCCATCGTCCCTTTTATGCAGTAAAGTTGTCCTGTCCCCTTAGCAGAAAAAACGCCTGAAACTCTGTTTCTATTGCATTAAACGTAATTTAACTTGTATTGTTTTAAATATATTCTTGTTTTGAAACAACATTGATTCTTTATTAAAAACGGGGGGGGGGGGGGGCACAGTTTGCCATCTTCGCCCTGGTCACCAAATGGCCTTGTCCCAGCACTGCCGCCAGCCACGAGCGATCATGAGCAGAAGACACAGAACAGGGACGAGTTTGCGTAAACAATTCCCTGTTCTGTTCTGACAGGAGTGACAGATCGTGTGTTCCTATTAGCTAGGAAACCACGATCAGTCACTTCCTCTAGTCAGTCCCATCCCCCTTCAGTTAGCATCACCTCCCAGGGAACACAGTTAACCCCTCGATTTCCCCCTAGTGTTAACCTCTTCACTGCCAGTGACATTTTTATACTAATCAATGCATTTTTATAGCATTGATTGCTGTATTAATGGCAGTGGTCCCAAAAATGTGTCAAAATTGTCCAATATGTCCGCCATAATGTCGCAGTCACAATAAAAATTGCAGATCGCCGCCATTACTAGTAAAACAAAATAATAATAAAAATGCTATAAATCTATCCCCTATTTTGTAGACGCTATAACTTTTGCACAAACCAATCAATGTACGCTTATTGCATTTTGTTTTTTTTACCAAAAATATGTAGAAGAATACATATCGGCCTAAACTGAGAAAAAATTCACTTTTTTTTTTTTTTAAATGGGGATATTTATTATAGCAAAAAGTACAAAATATTGTGTTTTTTTTCAAAATTGTCACTATTTTTTGTTTATAGCACAAAAAAATAAAAACCTCAGAGGCGATCAAATACCACCAAAAGAAAGCTCTATTTGTGGGGGAAAAAAGGATGTACATTTTGTTTGGGTGCAACATCGCACGACCGTTAAAACGACGCAGTGCCGAATCACAAAAAGTGCTCTGATCAGGAAGGGGGTAAATTCTTCCGGGGCTATAGTGGTTAAAGGCACAGGGGCACTGGCTGCCCTCCTCTCCCACCAGCAGCTGCAGTGTCCATTCATCACAGAAGCATAGTAAACTGTGTTTACTTTGCTTCAGTTTGTGAATGAACAGAAATCCGCTCCGCACAGATTACTCCCCATTCATTCACTGTCCAGTGCAGCTGAGGCTGCAGAGAAAAGTACTGGGGAATCTATATCCTTAGTCCTTTTCTCTGTCTCAAATGTGAGATGCCAGGGGTCTGTTTAGACCCATGATGTTTCATCAAAGGTCCGCAACAGGGCAGTATAAAATTCTTTAAAAAAAATGTAAAAAAATAAAAATGTTTAAGTCTAAAAAATGAATTGAAGAAAAAATAGCTTTTCCCATGCAGTGGGTTTGTGTCTGCACAGGTCAACTGCGTGGTTTTTGTCTAGGGGATTAGAGAACAGAGATATACTTACCTAATCCTCCGATCCTCCCCACACAAGACCTGTCCCTGTGGCTGCTGCTCTCCTGCAATCTAGCAGTTTTGTATGGTGAACTGTTCCTTATGTTGCTGGAGCGGAGGGTCGGCTAAGTATACAACCTTCTCCTCCCCCCTGGACAAAACAAGCAGTGCACCGATCTACTACATTGGAAAACCCATTTTTTTAGGCCGGAGTTGGGCTTTAAGTAGCACCATTGAATTAAATTCGAACACACAAAAATAAAAAATTTTTTGGTTATGCATTTTTGTGCTAATTTAGTGCTGAGTCTAAATAAAATACCCCTTTCACTATGAACAAAAAATACTCTTAAAGCCCAGTTCTGGGAAATTTGAAAATTCTCCCTTGAAGTGGGGCTGTGCCTGCTCTGCAAGGGTTAACTGCTCATTTATTACTGGGGCAGAGTAAAAGCACTTTTAGACTTAGTTCACACTACTGAAAACTGAAGATCGCACGACTTTTGGCAGGTGGCTTCCTGGCGACTTGAGCACTACTTTGATGCGACTTTGAAGTGAGCGAGGGGCTAAACTGCAAGGAATGCCTGGGTAATCTTCCTGCAATGTTGGATCCAAATCACATGAATATAGATGAGGATCCGACTTGGAGGATCCGACTTGGAGGCCATAAAAAGGATAGAAGCAGTGGCGTAACTAGAACCTTCAGGGCCCCGATGCAGGAAACCATGGCGGGCCCCCCCCCCCCCCCCCGACCTCCGGATAGGGCTCTTTTCTCTGAGCCCGATGGTGGAACACCAGGGCCCAGTCCCAAGTGGGTGGCTGCATATAAAGGAACCGATTTAAAAAACATCAATTACAGCCACTGTGCCCATCAAATGTCACTACTGTGCCCATCAAATGTCACTACTGTGCCCATGAAACTCTGCCGCTGTGCCCATCAAATGCCGCCACTGTGCCCATCAAATGCTGTTGGTGTGCCCATCAAATGCTGCCACTGTGAATCCCCACCGCCCGCTCGCTGTCTGCCCGCCACTTACCCTGTCTTGGTGGGGCAGCGGGTAACGGCCATGAGCGGGGTCCTCCATGCATCTCCTGCCATCCTCATCTCCCGTCCTCTCCTCCTGATGGGCGTCCAATAGCTGTGTCTATCGTTTCAGCCAATCGGGTGATGGGTAACAGACCCGCACACCTGATTGGTGGAGAGGCGGTTCAGTGTTAGGAAAGTGAATATTAATTCACTTTTCTAACACACCTGGGTGGACTGTGAGCATCAAGCATGGCGCTCGCAGTTCATCTATTTTGAAGCCTATTAGAGCCCATGGCTCTAATCAGGTGCTGCAAAAACACCCCCCCCCCCCGCCGCTCTAATTCAGGCGCCCAGCACCCGAAAAGGGGCCAGACACCTAAATATGGGGGTGACAGCGGTGGCCATGGATAGATTCATGCTATGCATGAATCTATCCATTGGTCATAGAGGGGGTGGAACCTGTGCACCGCCACTGATAAACACATGCATACATGCACACTCACATACATGCACACTCACATACATGCTCACACACACGCACATACAAGCATGCTCACACACACACACACACACATACAAGCATGCTCACACACACACATACAAGCATGCTCACACACACGCACATACAAGCATGCTCACACACACGCACATACAAGCATGCTCACACACACGCACATACAAGCATGCTCACACACACGCACATACAAGCATGCTCACACACACGCACATACAAGCATGCTCAGACACACGCACATACAAGCATGCTCACACACATGCACATACAAGCATGCTCACACACATGCACATACAAGCATGCTCAGACACACACACATGCACATACAAGCATGCTCAGACACACACAAGCATGCTCACACACACACGCACATACAAGCATGCTCACACACATGCACATACAAGCATATTCACACACATGCACATACAAGCATATTCACACACACACGCACATACAAGCATGTTCACACACACGCACATACAAGCATGCTCACACACACGCACATACAAGCATGCTCACACACACGCACATACAAGCATGCTCACACACACGCACATACAAGCATGCTCACACACACGCACATACAAGCATGCTCACACACATGCACATACAAGCATGCTCACACATACACACATGCACATACAAGCATGCTCAGACACACACATGGGGGTGACAGCGGTGGCCATGGATAGATTCATGCTATGCATGAATCTATCCATTGGTCATAGAGGGGGTGGAACCTGTGCACCCTTTTGGATGCACCGCCACTGATAAACACATGCATACATGCACACTCACATACATGCACACTCACATACAAGCATGCACATGCACACTCACATACAAGCATGCTCACACACACACACATACAAGCATGTTCACACACATACGCACATACAAGCATGTTCACACACACACGCACATACAAGCATGTTCACACACACGCACATACAAGCATGTTCACACACACACGCACATACAAGCATGTTCACACACACACGCACATACAAGCATGTTCACACACACACGCACATACAAGCATGTTCACACACACGCACATACAAGCATGTTCACACACACGCACATACAAGCATGCTCACACACATGCACATACAAGCATGCTCACACACATACAAGCATGCTCAGACACACACATGCACATACAAGCATGCACACACACACACACACGCACATACAAGCATGCACACACACACGCACATACAAGCATGCTCACACACAAGCACATACAAGCATGCTCACACACATGCACATACAAGCATGCTCACACATACACACACGCACATACAAGCATGCACACACACACACAAGCATGCTCACACACACACACACGCACATACAAGCATGCTCACACACATGCACATACAAGCATGCTCACACACACGCACATACAAGCTTGCACACACACACGCACATACAAGCATGCTCACACACAAGCACATACAAGCATGCTCACACACATGCACATACAAGCATGCTCACACATACACACACGCACATACAAGCATGCACACACACACACAAGCATGCTCACACACACACACACACGCACATACAAGCATGCTCACACACATGCACATACAAGCATGCACACACACACACAAGCATGCTCACACACACACACACGCACATACAAGCATGCTCACACACAAGCACATACAAGCATATTCACACACACGCACATACAAGCATGTTCACACACACGCACATACAAGCATGTTCACACACACGCACATACAAGCATGTTCACACACACGCACATACAAGCATGTTCACACACACGCACATACAAGCATGTTCACACACACGCACATACAAGCATGCTCACACACACGCACATACAAGCATGCTCACACACACGCACATACAAGCATGCTCACACACACGCACATACAAGCATGCTCACACATACACACATGCACATACAAGCATGCTCAGACACACACATGCACATACAAGCATGCGCACGCACGCACACACACACACACACACACACACACACACACAAGCATGCTCACGCACACACATACAAATACAGTAGCTAGTGGGCTGGTGGCACTGGAGGGCAGGTGGTGGCACTGGAGGGGGGGTGGCACAGTCTGGAGGGGGGCTGGTGGCACTGGAGGGTGTGTGGTGGCACTGGAGGGGGGCACAATCTGGAGGGGGGTGGTGACTTACCGCCAATCAATCGATGATCGATCAATTCCCCCTCCTCAGAATCCTGCAGATGCAAAGTTCCTCCACAAAGCGTGTCTCCTCCAGGAATGCCTTGCTTCAGAGAGCTCCTCCCCCGCCTTCACTGAATTGGCTGAAGTTTTTTCTGTGTCCGCCCCGCCTCCCTTACAGTTGCTCTGGATAGGCGGGGGCGGAGCCCACAAAGCACTTCTCTCACGCTGCTCTCTTCACTGTAGTGGGTGAAAGGAAGCTCCCCCCTCCCCACGGCATGAACCGCAGCACCAGTGAATCACACCGGGTCCGTCACCACACACCCCCGGCCGGACAGTCAGGTGGGCCCCTCGGGCGGCGGGCGGGCGGGCTGCCGGTGGGCCCCCTGAAGTGGCAGAGAATTACAGGGCCCAGTCGCACTTGCGACTGTTGCGACCCTGATAATTCCGCCACTGGATAGAAGTCACCTTGAAGTAGAAGAGGAACCCTTTTTAAAGTCAGAGCGACTTCAGTAGTGCTAATTAAGACAGCTCTCATTGACTATTATGGGATTTCACATGTTATGTGACTTTGGGTCTCACAAGTCAAATCCCAAGTCGCAGCAGTGTGAACCGAGCCTTACTTGCCTGATTCTCTGCTCCCCTGGAAGTGGTAATTTATGTTCTGGTGGTGGACTGTCCGTTGACGTCATCTTTTTCAACGCAGGGTCCAATGAATTAGTCTTGATAACAAAACCATATACTGCTGGAGCATGCGGGAGAAGACACTTGTGGGGATTGGCCAAGCAGCAGAAAGGAGCAGAGGTTCAGGTAAGTAAATCTTCCTTTCTATGTCCCCTAGAACTAAGCAAGCAATTGAACCTTGCAATGCAGGCACAGCCCCCTGAAAGGAGAATTTTCAAGTTTCCTGGAATTGGGTTTCAATACATGCTTACAGTAAATATACATGAACATTTGTTAGAAGTACATTAATACTCAAGTAAGTACATGTAAAATCTCACACAGATCTAAAAGGGCCCTTTGAGTCAGAGAGTGCCCCCGGCCATGTACAGCACACTTGCCTTTTGAAGAACACCTCTACTACGCTGAATATCTAAATCTGCATGTGCATTGAAACTGGTAACTGCTCCTTGTCGAGACGGCGTTGGACTCCTGGATCTCTGGACAGACGTTTCTTGTTCACTTTCTTCCCCATCTCTCCTTTTATTTTCCTGCTTTTGCTCATTTGATACTTTCTTTCTAAATTGTTCTCAATAATAATTAACGGGTCCTATATCTTGACTTCTGGATGTTTATCATAGTATGAAACCTGTTATATCTTAAAATTTACATTGTTAATAATATTTCTGATGGTATTAATCTGGGTTTATTACCCCTGGGTTAGTCCCTCACTTATATAATTATATGCATGTTTTTTCTATCTTTTGAGTCAACACTGGTGGTTATTGAAAATGTGGACTGTTCCCAGATAGCTCAGCGGTTGGGAGTACCATCAAATTGACTAAACCGATATCCCTTGATTTTGATTCTACTGTATGCCTTTACCATCCTTGATAGCCTAAACAATGTAAAAATGGATGTATTACTTTATTTTGTAAAACTAATAAAAATGGTTGAAACAGAAACTGGAAACTTAATTTCACTTCAACGTAAAAAACTCCTTTAAAAGAAAAGTTTGAGGCTCATCACCCAAGTTCAAGTAGCCAAAAGGAACGTCTTCATAATCTGTTCTGTCCTCACAGTGTACCGCAAAAAGTCACAGTGTCAACAAGCAGGTCTGTGAAACCATGTTGGGAATTAAAACCAGCTTGGAAAAAAATGACCCCATAAACCACAAACTAAGCAACTGGATAACAAAACATTGATCTAGCCTTTCTGCGCACGCTGAAAGAAGTTTCACCAAAATAGTGCAGTGTCTAGTCGTCTTTTTGTTCATCGTATTTTGATTCTGCCCTATGGAAGGTCAATGACTCTTTGAAAAATAAGGAAAACATGGATTGAAGCCCAGCGTACATCCTGCTGATAAGGCAGTTCTCTGAAGCATGGACGTTGCTGAAGCATTGATAGGAGCTTTCACAGAGGTCTGCAGTCTTTTATCCCCCATTTGCTGCTACGTTTCAATATAAAACTGGGTCCCAGGGTCAGCAGACCAGAAGATATTTGGAAATTTGCAGGTCTGTTTAGTCATCAATCTTCCAGTGTATCAGAGAACCTGTCATACAAATGTGTTAAATGTTTAGCCTTTATGAAGTAACAAAACAGGTCCTCCTGGTAGATGTTCAGTTCTTGGACCCAAAGACAACAATGCAGATCAGGTAAGTTAAGAGTATGGTTGGAACTCTTATCTGCATCCTTCTGGGCCATCGGGTTTTTACTGTATTTGAAAAGAAAAAAACATTTCATGACAGAAACTAAGGAGTTTAAGAGTGAACTAAGCAACTTTTAGTACACAGACACCCTGACAATGAACTTCTCTATGTGCTCCCTGATAAATATACTAATACATTTTTTTTTGCTTATGTAAAAAAAAATTCAATCCTTCCAAAAATCCAGATATGTCCTCTCTCTGAACTTCGGAACACTTTCCCCTAAGTTATGAAAATGAGGATGGGGAAAGCTTTCTGTAATTCAAATTAATGTAATTCAGCTTAGTATAACAATGCTAAGATAGGAAGTGTGTTATGTCGCGTACACACGGGCGGACTGTATGGCGTACTTAGTCAGTCGAAACACATTTCAGCGGACAGTCCGCTCGTGTGTGGGCTTCAGCGGACTTTTTCAGCGTGCAGTCTGGCGTACTAAGTATTTCGGATTTTTCGAAATTCTGTCCGTCGTACTTTGGTTTCAGCGGACAATCCGCTCATCAGTATGCTAGTTCGACGGACTAAGAATGGCGCATGCCCAGAAAGGATTTACACGGCGGAAGGGTGCTTTGCTGTGTATTGGACTTCCTATTTCTAGTCCAGTCGTACGTGCTGTACACGTCATCGCGCAAGCTTTCGACGGACTGTTTGTGCATCCGTGTGTGGTCAAGTCCGTTCAGTCGAAAGTAGGACGGACTGTCGGTCGGATTGCATGACGAACTAAGTACGCCATACAGTCCGCCCGTGTGTACGCGGCATTAATGACATAGTCACCAGGTGAAGATGATGGGAAAAAAAATAAAAAATTTGAATGCAGCAAGATAACATTTTTGTTCTTACATTTATAAATGCTAAAGTGCTATAAAGTGCATGGTCGTTCTCTACATAAAAGGCCCTTTCACCAAAACAATGCAGCGTTTAGTCTTCTTTTTTTAATTCGATTTTGATTCTGCCCTATGGAAGGTCAATGACTCCTAGAAATAAGGAAAACATGGGTTAAAGCCAAGCACACATCCTGCTGATAAGGCAGTTCTCTGAAGCATGAATGTTGCTGAAGCATTGACTGAAGCTTTCATTTTCATGTAGAGAGAGGCCATGCATTATTTTGGGATGCATTGATGGATTTTATTATTTTGGGGATCTTCCCTGGATTTTTCCCTAGTTTATTTTAGACTTCATCTGGGGATTGGGCTCCCAGGGATTTCCCACTGGCCAGCATTCATTTGTGCGCCACCTGGATTGTACAGGTTGGTCTTCATATTGTGACAGGGTACAAGTTATTATATTAGTGACTGAATAACCTTCTAAACATAACATACATAATCCTGATGAAGCAGGGTGGGCCGTGAAATGGTAACCAGACTTATACCATTGTGATTGCCATATATGATAGGTTGCTAATGGTTTTAACAATTATGGTATTTGCACAAGAGCATTTTTACGCATGAATATTTTGTAAGAATTTTTTTTTTTTAATAGTATTTATCTTTTTTGACTCCCGGTGGCATATATAAAGTCCCACTCATATACTTATATGTTTTTGCCACACTACCTATCACATTTCAAATGGAACACCAGGACAGTGGAAACAAGAAAAAAAAAAAACACACCCCAAGGTATTTTCTAAGAGGCATAAGGAGTTTTTTGAAAATTTGGGAAAATGTGAAAAGAAAATGAAAATGTATATTTTTACACAAAGTGATCAAATAATAAGTTATTTTATTAGTATGGACATACTTAGAATTACACTCCAAAACATATTTTACTCCCCCTCCTGCGTATGGAGATACCATATATGTAAGACTTTTTCACAACCTAACCAAATAGAGGAGCCCAAAATCCAAGGAGCACCTTAAGGCTTTTTTTTTTTTTCCACTTCTGTGAATTCCTTAGAGAGACCCGAATCAGCTTTACCGCTCATTTTCGTCCCTTTTCCTTTTCACATCATTGTGGTTATTTATTTTTCTCCCATTTTCTTTTCCTTTTTTGATTTTTTAAAATCTCTTAATTTATTTCATAATTTAACAAATGAGGTCAAAAACAAAAAAACGTAAACTTTGATCACTAATCTTACCCGCAATTCTTCTTTAATATAATATAATATAAAATATAAAATCTTTTTCCAATATTCTTTGATTTTTGGGCAACCCCACCATAGGTGGGCCATTGTTCCCACCTCTTTACACCCACGCCAACACTCCGCCGTTCCTCCAGGTTGAAATTTGCTAATCTTATCGGGGGTGGCGTACCGTCTAGTTAAACATTTGTAGTTCATCTCCGCGGTTTTAACATCTGATGCCGAACTACTACTATATTTTACCTATCATTATTTTATCTTTCTGTGTTCCCAATTCCCTTTCCCATTTTTTAATAAATGGAGGGATCTCCAGCTCATCCGCTATTAACAGCACTTTGTATAACCTCGATATAATCCCTTTGGTGTTATCCATTGTACATAGCTGTTCCAATGGAGTCAGCTTTCCCCCTGATCTAATTGGTTGAGGTAACTTTTTAAACGAAATGGGACAACTGGGAATATCTCCATTCATCAGTCACCATCAAATCTGTCTTGTGCCGTATTTCCTGATAAGAAACTATTTTCCCTTTTGTGATTATATCTCTTAACTGTGCCTCGTCTTTCACCCAATTACCTCCTATTTCCTTACACCCTGGTGGAAAATATTAATTTTCTTTTAGTGCTATTAAAGGCGAATTGTATTGCCCCTTCAATTGTTTATATACCCTATCCCAAATTTTAAGTGCATTTTGTGTTAGTGCATTACCATATAAAACTAGTGTCCTCTTATGTGGGGGGTTCCATATTATCTTCCCTAGCTGCGCCTCACAACACGCATATTCTAAATTTACCCACCTCTTTTCAGTGCTAATTTTCTTTGCCCATTCGACAATTCTCGACAGTACAACCGCATTATAATATTTTTGGACATCTGGGACCGCAAGCCCACCCTGTTTTTTAACTTGTTTTATTATTGAAAAAGATACTCTAGGTTTTTTATTTTTCCATACAAATTTGGTTATTAAGGTTTTTAACTTTATGAAATACGCTCAAGGTAGTGCTATAGGCAACATCTGAAAGCACCTAGAGGGTTTTGAGGGGCATAAATTATGCATCTATCTTCCTGATTTTTGGATGCCATGGAGTGCCAGGACAGTAGAAACACCCACAAAATTACCACATTTCAGAGCGTAAACACCCAAAGGTATTTTTCAGAGGCATGGCGAGTCTTTAGAAGACTTCCTTTTTATTTTACACAAGTTTTAAAAAATGTGGAAAGAAATGTATTTGTTTTATACAAAATTATCAGTTTTATATTGTTCACACGCAACATGGAAATACTTAGAACTACACCCCAAAACACATGCTGTTACTCCTCTTGAGTATGGTGATACCACATGTGTCAAACTTTGGACTCCTGCACAAGTGCAAAATCACTGCTTAATGCAGGACAAATATGACATGTTTTTTTTTTAAAGTTGAACCTTTAATATCACTTTAATGTACAATAGTAACTAATTATTTTTCTTAAAGGACAACTTTCTTTTAATGTAGCATGCACTATTTACCTTCATCCCCACCCCTGAGTTCCCCACTGTATGGCCGGTCTGGCGATACACAGTACTTGTAAGAGAAACCTCCCAGGTTGATCCGGTGCTACGTGTGCATGAATGCCACGGCCCCCATTCTTTGCTATAGCTGATCCATACTCCTCTAGATGGCTGGGGGCCACTACGAGTACAAACCAGCCATTGAAAAGAATGAGGAAGGTGAAGAACTGTGTGAAGAAAGATGGGGGATTTTTCATCAATTGTTTTTTAAAGGAGTTGTCCATTTTTTACAAGTTACAAAATGGCTGATAAAGTAAGACTTCCCCAACCCCCCTCCACCCATACCCCTCCTTCTAGAACCTCTTGGTAAATATGCAAATATTTGCAGCATCTTAATTCCATGTGTATTTTTCCCCAGTAATGTGATGCACGGTCCTTCCTTTTCTCTTGTTCTCAGTGCTGCATAGAACAGGAAATCATCGAATGATAGTGGGCATATTTCAACCTGGAAGAGGACCGATGACCAGCGATGGACACATATAGGGGGGGGATAGTATTTTAAACTTTTTTTTAACTGGAAGGGGCAAAGAACTGGGGTGGGGGGTTAGGCCCAGAAGTTAGAGTTGAGTTTTAACACTTAACTTCTAAGCCCTTGTACACACGGTCAGACTTTCCGAAGGAAAATGTCCGATCGGACTGTGTTATCGGATAATCCGACCTTGTGTTGGCTTCATCAGACTGTTTCCATCTGAATATCCGACCGACAAATTTTAGAGCTGGGCTATAAAATTTTCCGACAACATGGTCCGATGGGACTTTGTCCTATCATTTGTAGAGAATTCCGATCGGACAAAGTGCCACGCATGCTCAGATCAAATTCCTAGACCAAAGCTATTGGCTACTAGCCTGAACGTAGTCCCGTTGTAACGAAATAATGTCACCACGTTCTGAACGATCGGATTTTCCGACAACTTTGTCCGACCGTGTGTATGCAACACAAGTTTTGGACAAAATCCGTTGGACAAAATCCTATGGATTTTGTTGTCGGAATGTCTGACCGTGTGTACAAGGGCTAAGAATACTGCTGTTTGAGGCCCTGAAGGATGTACCTTCCACAGGTTAAGGGCTGCCCTCAGCACAACCCATAATGTAGCATCTTTTATGGGGATTATTATAAATCACATGCTTTGTTTGTCTTTAAATCATTTTGTTCCTTCCTCACTCTGTAGCTAGGGGATGCTCTGTATAGCTATCCCCACCCTCTTTTCAGTGTGCTCTTCTGAGCACACGTAATTGCTTGAGTCTGAGATACTTTGATTTTCTGACCTGATGTTCATCTGTGAAGATCTGCATAAGGTTTCAATTAAAGCTTTCTTTTATTTTTTATTTTTTTTTTTATATATTTTTATTGAGTAAAGAATAGAACATAACAAGGCATTACATATACCATGGAATAAGATGTATATGGTACACATGACTGGTTATAATAGCAATTACAACATTTTGAACAACCTTGGGAGGGGTAACAATCAAACCCTTGTTACTAATCATCCTGATGGCTACTATAAAGCTAGTGGGGGGATGAGTGGGTTTCGTTGTGTAGTGACTGAATACCTGATAGAGCAGAGGGTCAGTTGGACAGCCCAAGAGTAACTGATGAAAAAATATGAGTTGTTACCGTTGTTGGAGCAGTTACCTAAGGAAACTGGTATAGTATAGTAATTTGTCCGTCTAAGCTTAGGAAACCGTAATTAATATGCTTTACACAGGTTGTTATCTGAGGCTATAACTGATGCGTGTGTCCAGCACACCACCAACATTTTTAAAGAGGGGGGGAGGGGTGAGGGGGACAAAGAAAGGGGAGAAATTAGAGTGGGGATGGGTAAATGCCAGGTTCCATAGTAGGTGTATATTATAAAAAGAGTGAAAGGAATAGCCCAACTGAGGATGTGTCTCAACATCGCAACCTATAGAAGGTATAGAGGTCAAAGGGATTATGCCAATTGGTCATTCATCTGAATCAGGCAGGTGGCCGCGTTGCAAATACTGGATTGTATCTTGGGGGGGTCTAGTAAATGACCGATATTTATCTTCAAGTGTGAAATCTTCGCTTGTATTCATCAGTTAATTTAAAGTGTATCCAGCAAGCCCATAGTGTAGTGAATTTTTGAGGTGAGTTGTGTGAGATTGCTATGAGTTCTTCCATTTCTGCAATCTTGTTAACTCTCATAAACCAATCCCTTATGGAAGGAACTCTTGGGGAACCCCAGAAAGGGGGTATACACAATTTTGCAGCATTAACAAGCATCATGGCCAATGATTTAAAGTAGGGTATGTTTTTGGAGGTATGGAGATGGAGTAGGAATTGGGCAGGTGAGAATTCGAGTTCATATGTGGTAATTTTTGAGATCAGTTTGTGGACTTGAATCCAGAATGACTGTATGTATGGGCATGACCACCAGATATGGAGGAGTGTCCCCTGTTCCCCTTGGCATCTCCAACATTTGTCTGACTGGGATGTGTTGAATCTGCTTGAAAGGTAAGGGGTGCGGTACCATCGTGAAATTATTTTAAAGTTTGTCTCTTGAGTGGAGACGTTTATAGATCCTCTATGAGTGTTTCGGTATATTATGTCCTAAAGCTTTCTATGATCTGCAAGATGGCATTTGGATCGAATCACTGACAATGCTGTGGAGATTGTAAGTTATAACTATTTCAGCAATTGGATCAGTTACAGAGATCACACTTGCAATGCTTAAATTGGAGAAGCAGAACATGGATTTTCAGGTCCTGCATTGCATTCTGAAATATGCCGGGGTAAAGCACCTTTAATTATTTTGTACAGCTGTAATACTGTAGGGCTAATTGTTTTTTTTATGGCTCTAATGGTTTACAATAGGATAACAGGTGTTACCTAGTGTTAGGATTATTATTATTATTTATTATTATACAGGATTTATATAGCGCCGACAGTTTACGCAGCGCTTTACAACATTGGGGTAGACATTACAATACAATTCAAGACAAGGGGAATCAGAGGGCCCTGCTCGTTAGAGCTTACAATCTAGGAGGGAGGGTCAAGTTATACAAAAGGGTAATAGCTGTGGGGATGAGATAATGGAGACAATAGTGAAGTTGTTAGATGGAGGCAGGATAGGCTTCGGATATGGGAGGAGATGATGAGGGAGCTAGAGAGCAGGGGGTCTTGGGAGGAACGAAGTGGGCGATTAGGTTGGTATTTTGAGACTAGGCTAGTGATGTAGCTGGGGGCAGTGTTGTGGATGGCTTTGTAAGTAAGTGTTAGTATTTTGAATTTAATTTGTTGGGAAAGTGGCAGCCAATGGAGGGATTGGCAGAGAGGGGTAGCAGACATTGTGCGGTTTGTAAGGTGTATGAGTCTGGCAGCAGCATTCATGATGGACTGAAGGGGGGATAGTCTATTTAAAGGTGAACCAACGAGGAGGGAGTTGCAGTAGTCAAGGCGAGAGATAGCCAGGGAGTGAATCAGGAGCTTTGTGGTTTCATTGGTTAGAAAGGGACGTAGTTTAGAGATGTTACGGAGGTTGAGGCGGCAAGCTTTGGAAAGTGATTTGATGTGGGGCTGAAAGGAGAGTTCAGAGTCCAGGATAACACCTAGCACCCTGGCATGTGGGGATGGGTGGATGGTTGTGCCATTACTCTTGACAGAGAAGTCAGGGGAAGAGGCGCGTGGGGGAGGAAATATTATAAGTTCGGTTTTGGACAAGTTGAGTTTAAGGAAGTGTTGTGACATCCATACAGATATGTCTGTTAGTAAGTTGGTGATGCGTGAGGAGACTGATTGAGTGAGTTGAGGGGTGGAGAGATAGATTTGTGTGTCGTCAGTGTAGAAATGATATTGAAAGCCGTGAGAGGCTATCAGCTTACCCAGGGAAGAGGTATAGATTGAAAATAAAAGAGGTCCAAGAACAGAACCTTGGGGGACTCCGACAGAGAAGGGAAGAGGAGTGGAGGAAGTAGAATTGTAAGTGACACTGAAGGTGCGTTGGGATAGGTAGGATGAGAGCCACTGAAGAGCACAGTCACGGAGACCAAGGGAGTAACGTTTTTCGAGGAGGAGAGGGTGGTCAACCATGTCAAAGGCAGCTGAAAGGTCCAGAAGTAGGAGTACAGAATAGTGTCCGTTGGTTTTTGCAGTTAGTAGGTCATTTGTGAGTTTTAAAAGAGCAGTTTCTGTTGAGTGTTGAGGGCGAAATCCAGATTGAAGAGGATCAAGAAGGTTGTTTTTAATGAGGTAGTCACTCAGTTGGTTGTAAACCAGACGCTCAAGGAGTTTAGAGGAAAATGGGAGCAAGGAAATAGGGTGTAGGTTGTTAGGATTGGTAGGGTCCAAGGATGGCCTTTTAAGTATGGGGGTAACCAGTGCATGTTTTAGAGCATTGGGGAAAATGTCAGAGGTGAGGGAGAGATTGAAGATGTGGGTTAGAGAGTGTAGTATAGAGTCAGATGGCGACTGTAGTGTTTGAGAGGGAATAGGATCCAGGGGGCAGGTGGTTAGGTGGGCATTAGAAAGGAGTTTAGCAACTTCGTCTGTAGTAGTAGTTTTGAATAAGGGGTGTGTTGAGAGTACCTGTTGTAGTGGGGTCTTAACTGGGGGAGATACCTGTAGAGTGGAGATTTCATCACGGATTGTATCAATCTTGTTTTTGAAGTGATTAGCAATCTCCTGGGCAGTGAGTGAGTCAGTGGGTGGAGGCGGCGGAGGACAGAGTAGAGAGTTGAAGGTAGAGAAAAGTTTACGGGGACTGGACGAGAAGGTGTTAATAAGAGTTGTAAAGTAGGTCTGCTTGGCAGTGTGGAGGAAAGAGTAGTATTTTTTGAGGGCAGATTTGTATTGGTTGAAGTCTTTGAGAGACTTGGTCTTGTGCCACAGACGCTCAAGAGCGTGACTACGTTTTTTGAGAATTCTAGTGTCATCTGTTTGCCAGGGTTGTAGGGGTCGAGGTCTGATTCTGCGTTTAGTGATTGGAGTGAGCTTGTCCAGGGTGGAGGACAGGGTTTTATTGTAGATGGAAGTGGCTTGGTTGGGGCAGGACAGGGGAGAGATTTTGTCATAGAGGTGGTCAGCAGCAGAATAGAGGAGAGAAGAGCTGAAGTTGCGAAAGTTTCTACGGGTGATGGTTAGGCGATTGGAGGGAAAGGTGTTGGAAGACAGGGAGAGAGAGAAATTAAGTGATGGTCGGAAAGAGGAGAAGGATTATTTGAGAAGTTGCATGGAGTTCAAAGGTAGGAGAATACAAGGTCAAGGGTGTTGCCATCAGAATGAGTAGAAGCCTGTACTGGTGCTGGTGGCACTGCAATGGTCTGTTTGCTGCAGCTTCAGCATCCACCAGCAGGCGTCTCCCAAGAGCCAGCAGGCTGGAATGATCAGTGACACCAGGGTTCAGCTTCCAGGTGGATATTTAAGGCTGCTCCTACCTTCCCTTTAGTGCATCACTATCCTGTTGATTGCCCCCTTGCTACCAGATGCTTGTGCTTCCTATATCCTGATCCTTCCTACACCCCTCTGCCTTGCTCCTGCTCTTGTACCAAGTTGTGATTCCCTTCCTTGCATCCCTGTTACCTTTGTCCCTTATATTGTACATATATTGTATATAGTTAGTAGTTAGATTATTAGTTATTTTTGTTTTGTTTACTGGAGGGGTTTATGTTTTCACTGGTTGCTCTCCCTCTATCTATGTTGCCTGCTGATGGTGCCCAGACCTCCTGCATGCTGATGACTGCTGCTGATGTGATCCAGTCCTCCTCCATGCAGATGACTGCTGCCTATGCGATCCAGTCCTCCTCCATGCTGATGAATGCTTCCGATGCAATCCAGTCCTCCTCCATGCTGATGACTGCTGCCGATGCAATCCAGTCCTCCTCCATGCTGATGCCACTTGTCGATGTGATCCAGACTGCCTCTATGCTGATGCCGCCTGCTAATATTGTCCAGTCCTCCTCCATGCTGATGCTGCCTGCTAATGGGTCTGAAAGCTCCAAGTCCTCACATACCTTATGTATCGCCACCCCCGAAGGAGCCGCTTGGAAATTTTGAGTTCTCTGTTCTACACCTCGACTCCAATAATTGCCTCAGCCCCTTTCTGGGCTCACATCGACAGGATCCATTTTGATGCTTTCATGGGTGTTGTCTTGATTTGCTAGCAGAACAGGAAATCCCAGACGAGCCCCCACGTGTAGCGCCACCCCCAAAGAAGCCGCTTGGAAATGTTAGGTTCTCTTTTCTATGCATCAAATCCAAGAATTTGATCCAAGAATCAGCCCCTCTGGCACACCTGGTTAGTTATACAATTACTGCAAACACTTTCAAGAATGCAAGTGAAGAGCTGTGGATTGATATCAGAAACAGACAGACACAACTAGTAGTGATAAATGAGCTGAATATATTATCACTGTTTAAAAAATATGGAAACTTACAACACGTTTAAACCTTGCTGCAAAGAATTAATATTTTAGAAAAGTCAACCTTCAATGCTTAGAAACTGTATAGAAAAGGTAGTAATCTATATGCCCTTAACACAGGCCCTGAGAGGGAGGACAGAAGACTGGTCAACTTCTCAGCTCCTTCCGGGCTGCAAACTTCATTGAAAATAACAAAACAAAAAAGAAGAAATGGGTTAACAGGTAGAGTAAGCACAGTTCTGTAACGTTACAGGTCCTGAGTTGAAGGGTACTAGTGTCTTCTGCTAGCAAACGTTGGGGCCCTTTGTAAAGAGAATAGGTTTAACCAATCAAAAGTGAGAGTAATCCTCTAGGAAATCCCGTTAGGTAGTGGTTTGTAAGAACAGAATGGCTAAAAGTGACAGCTCCAAACAAGCATCCTCAGTAGAAAAGGGAATAGATGTCTGCATGCAATGTCTGTACTGTGCTAAGAAAGATGTTTGGTTTGTTGTGGAAATATTGAGGCCTTAGTTTTTACTTTCAAGGACATCAAATTTGATCAATATGTATGAACTTTTTGTATTGCCACAAATTCTCTGAATAGGCACTATACATCTCTTCTGTACTTTTCTTCTTTCTGCAATTGTTCTAATATACTGAAAGCTTTTGTATGTCCATTGTAGCAATATTCTGTTTGTATTACTTACTTGGTATCTTTGGAAACATCTTCGTTTTTAAGGTTTTGCCATCTACCTTATAGTTGGTAATACCTGATTAATACAAGTTTCTTTTCTGTACAATATTAAGTTTAAATATATTTGATATTCTTTTCACACAGTTATTATTCGTTTTAATTCTATCCGCAGTAGCTGCAACCGCATTGGTTGATTCTTATATAGACGAAAGGTTTTGATCATTTATTTTATGTATCATTAATCATATAAGTGAGGTAGGTAAAAATCTCCATAACAGGTTTAAACCCATTCACCAATCCTCTGGGTGATGGCACAATGGAAGTCCCAAATGGCGGTTCAGGCTCCTGGCAATGTTGTATGGCATTGGATCACCTCCTGTCAGCCGAACAGGATGGCTGGTAGCTGAACTGGCAGGGTGATGGAACAACAGCTAACAGGACACCTGGATGGGTCTTATGATCCCCGAAGCAGTGTGTGGGTTGTCTCCGCTGGGCTAGATGGAGCTGAGTTGCTGAGCAGCGTCCCTGGGCTGAACGGTGGAGGACCATGTGGGTGACACTGTTCCTGGCATCATTATCCTCAGTCTCTTGGGGCCAGTCTCGGGAAAAGCGTGTCTCTCTCTCTCAGATGTTGGTAGACAGTCCCGTCACCTCACCACTCCTGTCCTCTATACCCCTCTCCTCTTGGTATCTCTCCCCGGTAGTCTCAAGAGAAACGTGGCCTTCTCTCCCTCTGTTGGGTCACACAGTCCCTGGTGTCAGCTTGTGTCTCTCGCCTCAATCAGATGCTGGTACCTCAGACCGCTCTCCTCACTCTCCTTAGACAGCCTACTCAGATATTCTGTCAGCACTCTTTCTCTTTCAATCATCTCAGCACTTTCCTTTCTTCAGTCTCCTGTCAGCACTCTCTCTGTAGTCTCTTTCTTGCTCTTTTCTTTCACCTCAGCACTCCCCTCTCCTCATTTACCTCAGCACTTCCTGAAACTCCCCTTTTTCCCAGTGTGCTTTGTGTTTCTGAGTTTTCTGGAAGGACAAGTCAGCATCTCTCTGTCTCCATCTTGTGGTCAAAAGGAGAAATTGCATTACAACATGCCTGCTACACTTATATGGGTTACCTGCTTGGCCTGAGATTTGTTTGACGGTTGCCTTGGTTGAGTCCCTCTGGCAGTGTGTTACTCCTATGACGCCAAGGCCTGGTGGGCTGGACATACCCTTGGCAACTGGTAGCTGCATCTGCCTTCATAGCCCTGGTCGTGGTAAGCTCCCGGAGAATGTCAGAGTAAAATCTGTGCCTTGCTATGATCCGGATGCGATTGTCACAGCTCCGGGTGTACTAGGGGACCTGGGTTGGGTAACCAGTGCCTCAGAAAGACATAGGTGGCTTTTGATGTGCAGCGCAAGTCCTGGAAACCAGGCAAGCTACTTGGTTATGAAGAGACACTTCAGTGTCTGGGTTCCCGTATTGTCACATGACCCCACCTCTAAGTCTGCAGATAACCTGTGGAACGCCATCATGTGGTACCTGCTGTTTTGAGGGACTTGAAGTACTGAGTGCTGTACATCTTAGAGAATCCGGCCAGCAGGAGACCCAGCCAGTTACTTGAACCCAGCAGTGGGGTACCCAGTCAGTCACCTCACCCGAGAGCCTATCGATGGATCTTGGCAGTATGGTATTTCTATTGGAACTCGGCACTTCAGCCTTTGAGGAACTTGTTTTGGGCTCCTTAAAGGGGAGGGGTCTGTTGGGATTGAATTCACCTGCTGGTGGCACTGTGCTGCTCTGGGCTGTTTGCTGCAGCTGGTGCTGCAGCTGGTGTCTTTCAAGAGCCAGCAGGCTGGAATGATCAGTGACACCAGGGTTCAGCTGTCAGGTGGATATTTAAGGCTGCTCCTCCCTCCCCCCAGCATGTCAATATCCTGTTGCTTGCCCCCTTACTACCAGATCCTTGGGCTTCCTGTATGTTTATCATTCCTGCACCCTTCTGCCTTGCTCTTGCAGCGTTAATTTTGGCAGAAAATTTCGTTTTAGTTTTAGTCTTATTCTTAGGACTAAAATGGCATTTTAGTTTTAGTCCCATTTTAGTCTTATGCAATTGTTTTAGTTTTAGTCATCTTAATGCCGCATACACACGATCGGATTTCTTGTCGGAAAAAGATATGATGGCTTTTCCAACAGGATTCTGCTCAAGTTTGCCTTGCATACATGCGGTTATGCAAAAGTTCGCTGAAATTGCAACCGTCAAGAACGTGGTGATGTACAACACTACGACGAGCCGAGAAAATGAAGTTAGCATGTCGGAATTGCCACAGACAATCGCATTTTCGGATAGGAACTACTCTCAATCTTTTGCTGGCTGGAATTCCGCTAGCAAAAGACCGAGCATATACACGATCGCATTTTCCAATGAAAAACTCGCATCGGTCTTTTGCGGGCCGAAATTCTGATTGTGTGTACGTGGCATTAGTCGACTAAATCTCCAGTACATTTTAGTCGGCTAAAATGTTCTACGTTTTAGTCGACTAAAATCTCCAGTACATTTTAGTCGACTAAAACTCATTTTAGTCGTCTAAAATCTAATAGGTATAATTAAATTGTAATGCATTATTTAACATTTTTCTACAATTTCCAAACTCATTATATACTGCTGGGGTGAAAAATCTAACATGTTATTTATTATGGCATTAAGGCATGAACATGCACTACAGACCAATGTTAATTTTGAAGTCAAATTTCAATTTAGTTTTAGTCTTATGCTGCATACACACGACCGGACTTTCCGGCAGACTAGGTCCGAAGGGATTAGTTCATCGGACAATCCGATCGTGTGTGAGCTAGTCCGATCGAAAAAAAATCAAACGGACCTTGAAATAGAACATGTTTCAAATCTATCCGACGGACTAAAACTGGAAAAAACTTTCGTCTGTGTGCTGGTCCGACGGACAAAATATGACGCAAGGGAAGCTATTAGCTACTGGCTATTGAACTTCCTTGTTTAGTCCCGTTTAAGTCATCTCGTTCAAAATGAACATACTTACAAACTGACTTAGTCCGTTCGTGTGTGGTCAAGTCCATTCGTTCAGAAAGTCAGTCGGAACTCCGCCAAAAATCCGTCGGGAAGACAGTCGGACCTAGTCTGCCGGAAAGTCCGGTTGTGTGTACGTGGCATTAGTTTTTTGACTAAAATGGCATTTTAGTTTTAGTCCGATTTTAGTCTTTTGACTAAAATTTTTGTTTTAGTTGTAGTTCAGTCATCTCAGTTGTTTTAGTTTTAGTCGTATTTTAGTTGACTAAAATAATATTCATTTAGTCAACTAAAATGTTTTAGTTGTTGAAATGAACACTGTTAGTAGTTTATTAGGTTTTTTTTTCTTGTTTGCTGGAGTGGTTTATGTTTTTTGATATGTGTTCACCATCACCAATAATAAATATCACTTTAAGGATATGTAGAACTGGCTCCTGACGAGCAGGCGCTATGTTTTTTTGAAAAGTAAATTTGCCTGAAACCACAGTTGGGTTTCAGAACTTTCTCTAAATTTCTGGTTTCAGTACCAGTCTAGCTGGATTGCACTCTGTTCTCCTTGACCGCAGGTGTCGCTGTCTCCACCGGCAACAGTAGAAACGCAGTCTAGCTGGGTGTATTGAATGCCATTGTTTTCTCGGAACCAACCCAGTGGGAGTGTTTCCTGCTTTGCATTCTGGGAGGTGGTATTTAAGGTACCGATGCCACGTGCTTCGGGGTGTTCCATCTTTATTTTCTGACTATTTGGTTCTGGTGGTCCTCCTGACACAGCCCCATGGCCCTCTTGGCTTGGGGTGCGGAACCATGCATACCAAGTCTCGGGGCCGGCTAGCCTGAGGCGACGCAACTGCAGGGACAGGCCTGACTGGATTTCGGGGCCTAATCATCTGAGGGTGGTCCGGTGCCATCTCATCTGAAGGGAGAGGCCCAGCAACTGAAGAATCCCAGGGGAGGCCTCTTCAGGAGAAGGCCGTGCGCAAGGCTGGCTTCTCTGAAGGAGCCTGGAGGCTTAGTTGAAGGACGCATCCTGGATCAAAACACATATGGTATTGCCGGATCGGCTGAGAGAACCTGGTACCGTATGTTAGCTCTTTAAATTAATCTACGTCCCTCAGTAACACTCAAGTGTACATTACAAGTCTGTGGCAGAGACTTTGTCGAGCACCCTACAGGCTGCTAGGCCTAGTGAGAGGAGGTCTATCCGGGGGTTGTTAAATCCAATTGTGAAACTGTCTTCATTCTCTGGATTTTCTATAAAGACTTCCATTATTTTTGCAGTCTAAAGTACCTGAACTTATTCCTAACCCTCTACCCTTTATTGAAAGACTCTGTTTCTGTTCCAAATAAATAACCCAAAAGATGATTCAGTGTCAGTTTCCACATCTTTGGGCCATCTATCACGGGAATCCCTAGACGGAGAGCCCAATAAAACCAGCAGCTTCTTCGGGAGTCAGTGCTACATATATATACGTTTTTTGTTTGGTCTCAGTTTCTGGGTGTGGCTACAGGTCTGTTCTCCTTGCCGCTGATTCCTGACAACTAGTGGTATTATGGTGCCTAACTTAACGTTAGGGGTTAGTTTCTACTACAAGATGTTGCCAGTCTTGGTGATTGAGGAGTTGGTGGAATATGAATTGTTGACATTTAACAATACAAAGCTGACACAGGTTTTAACCCTTTACTGTTCTTCTAAAAACGAATTTACTTGTTTCCTTCTCTATCAAAAAAAAAAAAATGTTCTGGAGATTCATGTGTGCCACACAGTTGGTCAAGAAATGAACAGGATACTTTTAACAGAAATACTTCCCACTCTGTCAGTGAGTAACACAATGCTGAACTTTTGTCCAGCAAAGTAAGATCGGTATCTGTAGAGTCAGCCTGTGTCATCATTTAGGAAGGATGCCTCTGAATCAGCCAATAATCTGCAATGTTGTACATGTACAATTCCTGCATGAAGAGTTTAATGGACTTTCTGTTTTCAAGGAAACTTTTCCGAAAGAATTCCTGAAAGACCAAGTGCAAACAGAGGCCATTTCTTCCTATGTTCAGTCTATGAAGTTCACATTATCACTAATGGGACATTATATAGTTATAGTCAGTCAATAGTTAGTGTCACTGCTATTCAAAATTGATTGCAACTGAATTACAAATCAGGAAGGCGTGATTAATCAATAGTAAGGGCAATATATCTGTTTTCTGGGCCGTACTAGAGGAGGTTCAATGCAGGAGATGTGCCAGACCAGCTCTCTGATGGGCAGAAGAAGTGCCAGGGGCACTAAATGCAGCAGTCTTTGGCTCCAATATCTATCCATTTGCTATGTTCCCCTAGGGTCTGTAAATTAAATTCCAGGAAATACAGTTGGAGCAGTTGAGGGGCAGTTTATGCTACCCTCAAAAGAAAAGCCTTCTTTACACTTTACAGGTGAGTTGTGATGGACTTTTTATGCCCCCTTATGAAGTCCCCCATTTACATAGCTGGTCAGTGGCTGTAAGCCTTGACGACTCTAAAAAAAAAAAAAAAAAATCCCTTTAAGTTAGTGATTAGTAGCGGTTAGCCTTTTATGCCCACCAATAAAAATAAAACACCCTTTTATATTGGTAGCCAATGTGATTCATGCTGTACATTTCTGTTTATTGTGGCTATTGTGTCTATCACAGGGATCTTCAAACTGCATACCAAGGGCTATATCTGGCCTGCTACAAGATTTTACCCAGCTCAAAGCAACTTGTCCCATATTTGCATCATGTGTTTTCAAGGTGCAGGTGGGCCATCCCACCAGCACCATAACAGCCAATGATGCTCAGCGATCAGCAGACATGGCGTCATTCTTTGCTATGGTCCTGGCGTCTGGTCCATCCATACCATAGAAACATCTGATGTGGATCCAGGGTGGTGGTATCCAGGGCCACCCCATCATTCAGAAGAAGGCCTGCTCTACCTCCCAGGCTCCCATCCTCCCATCCAGACCTGCTCCGCCTTCTGCCCTGTGCCAAGCTGTGATTGTCATGAAGATTGTAAGGCTGGATAAGGGACTGAGGGATCTGATGAAAAAGGGAGGGGGGTGACTGATATGAAGAGGGGAGAGTCTAATGTGAATGGTGGGACTTCTGATGTCAAGGGGTGGACGTCTGATGGAAAGGTATTTCTTGGAGTGTGCTTATTCATTCATTTTTAAAAACTAACTTTTTCTGGCCTACGAGTATTTGTAAAATATAAAAGGTGGATCTAGTACTGAAATGTTTGAGCCCCCTGCTCTATCAGATGCAGCAAGGTGATAGAAGAGCAGTAATCAAAGAAAAAAACCTTCTAGTCAACCTTTTTTTTTATCATGAAAGCTTGTACGTGTACTGCTGTCTAACTCCAGGCACAGTTCTGATAGCTCTTTTAAGTGCTCTTCTTTGTGCCAAAAGGTGTGCTGTCTTGGGTGATGAAATGTGCAGGGGTAAAATTTTAAAAACGGAGCTCCAACCTAAAGTTGAACTTTCCCTCATTGGATCCCCCCCCCCGTGCCACAACTGGCACCTTTCAGGGGAGAAGGGGGTGCAGATATCTGGTATCTGCACCCAGTTCCGGGCATAGATAGCCGCAGAATATCCGCTCCCCCCCGGTTGTGTTCTGGGAAACACACAGTTCCCAGAACACAACGGGGACCAGTGAAGACACACAGCGTGACTTGCACATGCGCAGTAAGGAACCGGGCAGTGAAGCCGTTATGCTTCACTTCCTGATTCTCTGACCGAGGGTGACGGTGGGGCAACCGAGAGACGAGCGACTGCTCGTCATCTGATGCCGACATCACGGGTGCCTTGGACAGGTAAGTGTCCATTTATTAAAAGTCAGCAGCTGCAGTATTTGTAGCTGCTGGCTTTTAATAATTTTTTTAAGGTGGAGCTCCGCTTTAAGATGTATCCAAAATGTATTGTTTTGGTCTTACATACAGTAGAGAAGGGTTAGAAGAACGGATTCTAACCTTTTCAACTTGACTGCTGTTCTTCTCCCTGCCGCCTAGATTCACGCTTGCAGACTGTACTAGTGACTATTGTCAAGGGGAAAGAAAGTAAAAGAATATTCTAAATTTTGGGTTTTTGCCAAAACAGAAATAGAGGAGAAATGGGGAACGTTGTTCTCCTGACACCTGTCTAAGTGAGATTTATCTTACTTTGGCGGGATTTTCTGAACTTCTTTTTTATCTGCAAGACAAGTGAAGCAAAATTTTATAAAAGGGGCACAAATGGCAAAGTAGTAACCTGAAATGCTTTAACCATTTCCAGTTCTATCCAAAATGTAACCGAAAAATATTTTGGGTACAACTGGTGAATTTTTTCGCAAAGACAGATGTGGGATATTGGGACCACAGATGCACTGTAGACCTGCTTCCTGCTACCTTGGTCTTCTCTATGCAGTGCTTATATATTTTTTCATCTGGCAGTAGGGAAATACGCAGTTCATACAACAGTCTCTATAGAGACAAAAGGGGAGACGTTATTTCATTATTATACAGTGCAGAGAACTATGCTCAGGAGAAGGGGCCGTGAAGTACTGCACTTACTTTCCTTCTTCTGTGTTGAGTGACAATAAACATCATTCAGCCAGGATAACTGAGGACATTTGGATAACAGTGGAACAGTGTAAAAAAAGCTCTAGATTAAAAGTGAGTATTGCAGCCAGGGCTGATTTTATTTTATTTTTTTTCTGTGGCCCCAGGGGTCATTTATTTTGAGCACCAAAGGGCTGCACATAAAATTCAGTGAATATTAATTATCAGGGACAGCAGACACCCAATCAAAGACTATAGGCATGATACAAGAGATAGTCGCAGACTGTGGACATAATACAAGTGATGTTTAGAAAGTGCTATAGGCATTGTTGGAGACTGTGGACATACAGTACTGTGCAAACATTTTAGGCAGGTATGAAGAAATGCTGCAAAGTAAGAAAGCTTTCAAAAAAATATATTTTAATTGTTTATTTTTACCAATTTACAAAATGCCAAGAACGCGAACAGAAGAAAAATCAAATCAAATAAATATTTGGTGTGACTTCCCTTTGGCTGTAAACCAGCATCAATTCTTGCTTTTGCACACTTTGTACACTTGCACACTTTGTACACTTGCATAAAGTCAGAGATTTTGGAGGATTAGAGTCAGGTGTAGGATTAACCAATCGTACCAAATGGCTGCTAATGATCATCAATTTCATATGTAGGTTGAAACACAGTCCGTAACTGAAACAGAAACAGCTGTGTAGGAGGCTTAAAACCGACTGAGGAACAACCAAATTCTGCTCCTAAGATGAGGTTATGGAGGACAATTTTATGTCCTAGGTCATACACCATGGCAAGACTGAGCACAGCAACAAAACACAAGGTAGTTATACTGCATCTGCAAGTTCTCTCCCAGGCAAAGATTTCAAAGCAGACTGGGGTTTCAAGATGTACTGTTCAAGCACAAAGAAACAGGCAACATTAAGAACCGTAGACACCTCCGGCCTTATTCCAGACCAGAAAGGTTATCCTCATGGAATGGAAATCATCCCATAAACATAACACACATGTGAAAAAACCCTCATTGTGGAGTGGTATATCTATCAGCATAGGTGAAATCTGGGCAAATTCGAAAGGCTCTGGGCCCCTTGGTTTGATACACCAGGGATAAGTTTTAGGGAACTTGTCATGTCAAGAATTCTTCAATGTCCATGTCAAAGTACATTCATTGTTGGTTGTACTATTTGACTGCTAAGAAGCTTAGACAAGCTGGCTATATGAGAGAAAGAAAATGTACTTTGGTAGGCAAATGTCTGCTGTGGTTTGTACAAATGTTTGTTGCACTTTGGAATTCATGTACACTGGAAGTTGTTTTCTTTTCAATACATTTTTTTTTGATTTAAGAAAAAAAAAAAAGAACCGTATACGCAGTGGTCAGCCATGGAAACATAAAGAGGAAGTAAACACTGATGGGTTTTACTTCCTCTTTATTTTCCTGCAAAGGCATTGCATAGTAGCCCGTTATGTGTCACTTACCTGAAACCAAAGCCTACGATTTCACCGCTGTCCACACTAGCAGCGAGCGTCCATCTTCAACCCTCTTCCTTCCGGGGCCGCGAATTCCGGCTCTGTGACTGGCCGGAGTCTTGTGACGTTACTCCCACGTATGCGCACGTGAGCTGCCAGTGACAGCATGACCCCTTTAGAAACAGCACTATCTGCCCTTTCTAAAGGCACACAGAGCATGGCTTTTTTGTAAATATCTCCTAAACCGTGGAGGTGTAGGAGATATTTCCCGCACCTAAAGGGAGGGCCTTAATATAAGCTTAACCCGTGAGGAAAAAGTGGCACAAAGATCACCTTTCCAACCTCCCAGATCCACAATAAAATGCTCACGCTAATGGAACTCACAGGTGCTGGCTCTGCTCAAGATTGAGGAGAAAAATAATTCCTGGATGGTCGCACATCAAAAAAGGCATCTTTATTGGCAAACGATTAAAATCCAAGAACAGTCACCTCATAAAAATAGGGAAAACAGGACAAATAGCTAACGCGTTTCACACCCCAGCATGGCGCTTATTCATAGCTTGGGTAAAAGTGGTTGTACAGGGTTTACAACCACTTTAATGTAGCAGATAAAAGACACATCATAATTACTTCCCTTCCAGCAATGCTATCAACACAAAATTGGTGTAAAGCAGTAGGACCTGGGTACACCTATCTACTGTCTGAAGAAGTCTGGATAGCAGTGGTCTTGATGGAAGAATTAAGGCCAAAAAGCCATACCCCTGACATAGAAACAAAGCTAAGCAACTCAAATATGCATGAAAACATAGGAACTGGGGTGCAGTAAAATTGCAGCTGGTGCTCTGGACTGATGACTCAAAATGTGAAATAAACATGGACAGACAGAAATGTTGAAGAAAATGAGGAAGATGCCTGGGCCTACTAGTTCAACTCCATAGCTCCAAACTGTCCCTGATTTTGAGGGAATGTTCCTGATTTGGCTGTAGCAGGAAGCAGTTTGTTTTCCGAAGTGCTGGAGATCGGCACAATAATGAGTGTCTGCAGCATGGTGGAGGTTCCTTGCAAGGTTGGGGCTGCATTACTGAAAATGGAGTTGGAGATTTGGCCAGGATCAATGGTGTCATAGCCTGACGACATATTACATGAGGCTGCTAGAATTCTCTACTATAACAGGACAAAACACAGATTAGTGTCTGCAGGGGCTCCAAGGGCCATACAAAAAGTGCCAAAGGTCCACATGTGGCCTCTGGGCTGCACTTTGGGTGCCAGGGTGCTAGGCTAATACAACTCAGAATCCAGTTACATGGGCTATGGGCATACTTATACCTATTTATACTTATACCCACTTATATATATATTTATCCCATGCAGCCTGACTTGGCTTACCCAACACAAAACTGAACATACAATTGAATAAACAAACTCTCACGATCTCCAGGTTTGTATATCACCTGGTGTTTCTTTAGAAAAATAAGTGTTATTTATGGCCAGATCCTACAAAAGGAATAGGAAAGGTAAAAACTATTTCAGAGTTGAGTCAGAATCTGGTAACATATGCACAGTGAACCAAGGAGTGTGTAGGCCTGACATGTTACATCATCTCAAAGTATTTACTTTCCCTTGTATGCTGTGTCAGTGAGTGGGTGACAGGGAGTGGGCAGGAAAACCAGTTAGTGAGACATTTTCATAAATCATTTTTTGTGTCTTGGTTTTATGAGATTTTATTACAGAGAGATGATTTAGATGAGATTTATTACCTTTTTTTTTAAAGATAAACATAGACAGGCAGAAATGTTGAAGAAAACGAGAAAGATGCCTGGGCCTACTAGCACAACTCCATAGCTCCCAACTGTCCCTGATTTTGAGGGAATGTCCCTGATTTGCAACAAAGTCCCTCTGACCCTCTTTCCTCCTTATTTGTCCCTCATTTTAGTCTGATCTATATAGTTGTATATAAAATGCACTATTTATATTTAAAAAGTGTTTCCCAGGGCTAAACCTTCCATCCAATTTCTAAATTGCCGGATCTGTAAATTTCAAAAGCCAGTATAAAGGAATAGCAGGGGTAAGAAAAAGCACCTGTGGGTTTAACTAATATTTTCTTTTGTTCAATTCACCTTTGAGGGAGGCATGCCAGGGGGTGTGTCCTATGCCTACATACATTTGCTAATATGTGTCCCTTATTCCTATCTCAAAAAGTTGGGAGGTACACAACTTCAATAAGACTGACAGCAACAAATTTTGCATCGTTCTTCATAGAAGAGAGGAGAATCAGGAGTCACTTGGTGGAAGATTTTTCAACAGGTTATCAAATCTCTGTGAATTACCCTGAAATTCACAAGTGATGCTTGCTTAGCTGTAAGCAGCTTATCCTATCTTATTTTTTTTTAATGCAAGTAATGCAAGTATTTGAAGTATTTGAAGTAGCTGCACATGGAGTCAATCAGGTTTTGCGCTGACAATGAGCATTCTGATTCTGACAGAGAAATTAGTTCATACATTTCTGATGCTTACAGGATTATGTAAAGTGAACCTATGCCCAGACTATTCTTAATAAGCAGCAAAACACTTTAAAACAAGCCTTCATTCACCTATGTAGCTATAGGTAATTTACAGAAATTCATTTGCAACATAGGTATTGAAATCTTTGCAGATTGCACTGCTTTATTACCCAGTCACTGGTCGGGGGGTGGCTCATGATGGCCTGGGTCCAGAAGAATTAGGTTGAATGATACTAAGCATCATTCAACCCGAAAGACTGAGGACATTTTGTGGCAGAATAGAAGTACTGTGGGAGGCTTGCAGATTGAAGGATAATATTGGGGTGAAAGTGACTATTGTTTTTTTTATAAATTTAATGAGTATTTAAAAAAAAAAAAGTCTTGTATTGCTGGCTGGAGTTCGGTTTAAAGGCTAACGCCAGTTATTTTTTAGATTCATTTACACTTGTCACACCATCGGAGAGATCTTCCCTCACGTCCTGCAAAGCCGATTAAAAATGAAGGTGTGGTTTGTTACTAGGAAAGGAATGTGCAGACAGCAACTGAAACATTTATCCTATTTGAAAGATTTTTTTATCACTTCCTGTACTGACAGGAAGTGCAGGTAACACTCTGGTTAGAGTTCTGAAAAGTTATCTGCAATGGCCTCTGCACATGTACCAAGTCTTAGTCCCCTGAACCCCAATATTTCTTTTTAAAACCAGGACCGGGGACAGGGGGACGTGCAGGCAGAAGAGACACACATATGTGTGTTGTGTGCCCAGATAGTAAGCAATTGTGCTGCAAGTGTGAAAATGACTTATTAAAGCGGGAGTCTGCCGGGAGTTTCGCCGTTTTTTTTTTTTAAAAGCCAGCAGCTACAAATACTGCAGCTGCTGACTTTTAAAATAAGGACACTTACCCTCCCAGCTCGCCCGCGATGTCGGCACCCGAAGCCGATCTCTCGATCGTCTCTCGGGTGCTGCCGCCGCCATCTTGGGTATGGGAATCAGGAAGTGGAGCCTTTCGGCTTCATTTCCCGGTTCCCTACTGCGCATGCGCAAGTCGCGCTGCGCAATAAGGATGGACCCGCTGCCTCTGGGATCTGTGTGTTTCCCAGCAGGCAGCGGGGGACTTTCGGAAAGGGGCGTAATCTACGCCCCTTTCCGCAGAGAGCTATCCCGGAAGTGGGTGCAGATACCTGTACTGTACAGGTACCTGCACCCCCCTCCCCCCTGAAAGGTGCCAATTGTGGTGCCCGGAGGGGGGGGGGGGATTCCAATGAGCGGAAGGTCCACTTTAGGGTGGACCTCCGCTTTAAGCTATTGCTAGACTTGCCAGGCTTTACAAATTTGTTGCACAATTTCAGCAAGTCCTCATTGCATGACTCCAGATGAACTTTCTTTGCAGTTCTGGTTCAGTTATGTTGTGCAATAGTCATCCCACCACAGGGGTCACTGTGGCTGAATTTTCATGCCGTAGCCTTGCAGAGCTCTTGCTGTAGACTCAACATTGCAACCTTGCTCTTGTTGGAGACTTGCCGCTTAAATTTGCTACAAATTGGAAAAGTGTTAACTAGAACTTGTGCTTCAAGTGTTCTGCAAGTGTACAACTTGCTAGTGAAAATGTGCAGCAAGTTCACAGACTTACAAATTTGTGGCAAGTTGTCCTTGTTAACTGGGCTTGCGTAAAAGTCAACACTTTTGCCGCCGCACATATGAGTAGCTGGGTGGCTGTTGTTTATCTGCACATTTACTGTGTCCTCCCAGGCACAAAGTCTGAGCTGTCAAAGATAGATCTCAGTTTGAAATGAATGGTAGCCAGAGGGACTGGCTTACGATCATGTGACCACTGTGACAGTGGCCACATGATCGCTGATCCCTACGCCCCCCAGGCAATCTGAACTATTTAGAGGGATGCTGGGGCAGACAGGAAGTGGTTAAAGGTGAAGTAAAGTCTTCCCATTTAATTGTACCTACAGATAAGCCAATAATAAGGCTTACCTGTAGGTACCGTAAATATCTCCTAAAATTGCACCGTTCAGGAGATATTTACTATACACACTGCTGCTGACGTCATGGACGCATGCGCACTGAAGGAATGGCCCACTCGTGCCGTCTCTTCAGGGTCCCTGCCATGACCGGCAGCTCCTGTGCGAATGTGAGGGCGTGACGTCATCGTGGGTCCAGCCAATCACAGCGCCGGGGGACCCACGAATCCGGAAGTAACCCCCGAAAAGATGTCAGTCCTGTCAGCGGCGTGCCAGCGCCGATTCAGGGCATCATTCTAAGGTAAGAATTTCATAATGAGCTAGTATGCGATGTCTTCCAGGTTATTTTTTTTTTTATTTGCTTTTTGGAGGTTTACAACCTCTTTAAGAACCTCAACTGTGTGTTTACATTAAAAGGCTGGAAGCCTGCCAAGATCTGATCTCATAAAAAATAGCAAATATTTTAGTACCTCCATTGTAAACTTTGAAAATGAATTTAGCTAAAATACCTATAGCTACAGAGGTGAATGAGGGCTTGTTTTAACCACTTACAGGCCGGACCATTTTGCTGGTCAAAGACCAGACCCCTTTTTGTGATTCGGGACTGCGTCGCTTTAACTGACAATTGCGCGGTCGTGCGACATGGCTCCCAAACAAAATTGACGTCCTTTTTTTTCCACAAATAGAGCTTTCTTTTGGTGGTATTTGATCACCTGTGCGGTTTTTATTTTTTGCGCTATAAACAAAAATAGAGCGACAATTTTAAAAAAAACGCATTATTTTTTACTTTTTGTTATAATAAATATCCCCCAAAAATATATAAAAAAAAACTTTTTTTTCCCTCAGTTTAGGCCGATACATATTCTTCTACATATGTTTGGTAAAAAAAAAAAAAAAAAATAGCAATAAGCGATTATTGTTTGGTTTGCGCAAAAGTAATAGCGTTTACAAAATAGGGATAGTTTTATGGCATTTTTATTTATAATTTTTTATTATTTTTTTTTTTACTAGTAATGGGGGTGATCAGCGATTTTTATTGTGACTGCGACATTGTGGCGGACACATCGGACATTTTTGACACATTGTTGGGACCATTGTAATTTCTACAGTAATCACTGCTATATAAATGCAGTGATTCCTGTGTAAATGACACTGGCAGTGAAGGGGTTAACCAGTGGGTGGCAGTGTAGGGGTTAAGTGTTCCTAGGGGTGTGTTGCTAACTGTGGGGGGGTTGAGCTTTCATTTAGTGAACACTGATCTCTGCTTCAATTACATGGAGCAGAGATCAGCGTCACTACTTGCTAGGCAGAATGGAGAAATGCTGTTTACACGTTATTTCCTCCATTCAGCCGTCCCGTGAGACGATCGCTGGTATGCCTGCGGCGATCGAGTCCGCGGGACCTGTGACCGGACTCACGGGGGTCCCGACCGGCACGAGAGCGCGCCGGTGGCGGCGCGCTCGCGATGGCAGGGCGGCATTGAAGATTGGACGTACCTGTACGCCAATATGCCTGCCCGTGCCATTCTGCTGACGGCGTGCGCTGGTCAGGAACCGGTTAAAGTGTTTTACTGCCTAATAAGAATAGTCTAGGCACAGGTTAAAGGGGTTGTAAAGCTTTGTTTTTTTATTTTCTAAATAGGTTCCTTTAAGCTAGTGCATTGTTGGTTCACTTACCTTTTCCTTCGATTCCCCTTCTAAATGTTTTTAAATTTCTCACTTCCTGTTTCTCTTCAGTAAACTTCCCACCATCATCCGAGTGGTGTTTAGTCAGCCAGAACAGCTTACTGAGGAGGAACAGGAAGTGAGAAATTCAGACAAAGAAAAAAAACATTTAGAAGGGAAATCGAAGGAAAAGGTAAGTGAACCAACAATGCACTAGCTTAAAGGAACCTATTTAGAAAATAAAAAATGAACCTTTACAACCCCTTTAACGTTAAATAATCTTATAAGAATCAGAAACATATGAACATTGAAGATGACCTAAGTTTACCTGTAGTCTCTGTCCCCTGCTTGTTCTAACAGGACAGATAAATCATTGCTTGTGGATATAATGCGCTTTGCATGTACTAAATGTTTGCATTTATTTGTACAGATTTTATTAATCCAATTTGAAAGTAATAACTGGATGTTTTTTTGCTTTGCAACCAGCGTTCAGATAACACTGCACTTGAGGAAGTTAGTAATGGCTGAACTACGTCACAGACTGTGATTTAGACACCTCTGACTGCATACCCCGGCAATGTTCACACAAGTCACATAGGGCCACAGGGGCCAGCAGCCCTCCCACCTTTTTTAGATTTATTTAAGGTTTGTTCCCCACTTTAAAAAAAACGGATGTACTTTGGTTGTGCCTTGGTTCTCCTGTTTCTGTGCTTCTATTCTCAGGTGCAGTGTATGTTGCTGGGCAGAATCTACAAGCTGTTGCCGAGGAAAAGTCCAAACTCTACTGACCTGTCATTGGCTCCAGCATTTCCGAGGGAAAATTGCACACCAGCAAATGAGCTTTAAAGGGTTTATATTCTTCTGTCTCCTCATCTCTTCACCATGAAGAGAGGACATTACTGGACGAGTACTATTCTGCAGTATTCTGCTGTTTGGTTACATTCTTACCTCTGCATGAGAGGTGCAATGCAATTGGTAGGGGTTCTAGGCTTCTTTTACATCTGTTGCTATTCATATGGAAGGTGCGTTTTATTGAACTGTAACAAGGATTAGCATGCAGGATTTTTTAATTAAAGTAGTGTAGTTGCAACAAACCAGAATGTTTAAAGAATCTTTACTGGATTAAAGAAGGTGTACAGAGAGTTAACCACTTCAATACCAGGCCTATTATGGCACTCTACTCCTACACGTAAAAATCATAATTTGTTTGCTAGAAAATTACTCAGAACCCACAAACATTATATATTTTTTTTTAGCAGATACCCTAGGGAATAAAATGGCGGTAATTGCAACTTTTTATCTCGCACAGTATTTGCGCAACAATTTTTCAAACACATTTTTTTGGGGAAAAAAAAGTTTCATGATTTAAAAAATTACAAAACAGTAAAGTTAGCCCAATATTTTTATATAATGTGAAAGATGTAACGCCAAGTAAATAGATACCTAACATGTCGCGCTTTAAAATTGCGCACACTCGTGGAATGATGTCAAACTTCAGTACTTAAAAAATCTCCATAGGCAACGCTTTTTTTTTTTACAGGTTACATATTGAGAGTTACAGAGGAGGTCTAGAGCTAGAATCGTTGCTTGCGCTCTAACGCACGTGGCAATACCTTACATGTGTAGTTTGAATGGCGTTTACATATGTGGGCGGGACTAACGTGTGCGTTCGCTTCTGAGTGCGAGCTACCGGGGACAGGGGCGTTTTAAAAAACACATTTTTTTATTTTACTTTATTTTTTTTTATTTTTACAACTTTTTTTTTTTATCACTTTTATTCCTATTACAAGGAATGTAAACATCCCTTGTAATAGGAATCATTCATGACAGGTCCTCTTTATGGAGAGATGTGGGGTTAATAAGACCCCACATCTCTCCTCCAGGCTGGAAAACATGAGATCGTGAAAAAAATGTCACTGATCCCATGCCGACAGCCGCGATCGCGGCTTTGTTTACTTCCAGGAAACTGGGCGTGACGTCATAACGTCGCGCCTGAGCCTCTGACAGTCGTAGAGATGACTGGTGACCATCTGGTTGCCAGAAATCTCTATCGTCATCATCCGGCGCTGGACGATTCTTTCTGCGGGTCCCCGATCGCACGGGAGAGCCTGGAGAAGCACCGGATGGCGGAAGGAGGGGGGGCGCCCCCTCCCGTCGCCTGTAAGAACGTTCAAGCGGCGGAACTGCACAGAATCGCCGGCTGAAAACAAGGATATCTGAATGATGCCGGTGGCTGCTGGCATCATTCAGATATTCCCACTGAAAGTCCAGGACGTCATATGACGTCCTTGGGCGGGAAGTGGTTAAATAGATCAATAGGCACAGGAGTTTATTATAACTTAGCATTAAATAAGGAAATTTAATAAGTTCTGATGGTTGATGCATGCTTCTACAATGGTCAAGGCGTGTTATCACCTGGTCAGAGCACTTAGCTATTGCCGCTATCCTTCCATTGTTTCCAAAAGCCACATGGTCAAATGTACTCCTACCCACTATTCTACTTCCTGCCAACGTCACTGTTTAACCACTTCAGCCCCGGAAGAATTTACCCCCTTCCTGACCAGAGCACTTTTTCGGCACTGCGTTGCTTTAACTAACAATTGCGTGGTCGTGTGACGTGGCTCCCAAACAAAATTTACATTTTTTTCCCCACAAATAGAGATTTCTTTTGATGGTATTTGATCACCTCTGCGGTTTTTATTTTTTATGCTATAAACAAAAAAATTGTGACAATTTCGAAAAAAATTCATTATTTTTTGCTATAATAAATAGCCCCAAAAAATATATTAAAAAAACGTTTTTCTCTCAGTTTAGGCCGATACGTATTCTTCTACATATGTTTGGTAAAAAAAAAATTGCAGTAAGTGTTTATTGATTGGTTTGTGCAACAGTTATAGCCTCTATAAAATAGGGGATAGTTTTGGGCATTTTTTATAAATTTTTTTTTTTTTTGCTAGTAATGGCGGCGATCAGCGATTTTTATAGTGACTGCGGACACATTGGACACTTTATGGCGGACACATCGGACACTTTTGAAGCAATTTTGGGACCAGTCACATTTATACAGCAATCAGTGCATTTAAAAATGCATTGATGACGGTGTAAATGTCACTGGCAGTGAAGGGGTTAACCACTAGGTGTCGCTGTAGGAGTTAAGTGTGTCCTAGGGAGTGATTCTAACTGTGGGGGGGAGGGGCTGTGTATGACACTACACTGATCACCGTTCATGATTATAGGGAGCTGTGATCAGTGACAGTGTCACTAGGCAGAACGGGGAGATGCTTGTTTACATTAGCATCTCCCTGTTCTTCCTCTCCATGAGACGATCGTGAGTATCCCCGCGGACATCGAGTCTGCGGGACCCACGGGCACGGTGCACCCAGTAGGCGGGCGCGCCCGCAAGCCGCCCTTTAGAGGGCAATCTACCGGTACGTTAATCTGCCTGCACGTGCCCTCCTGCCACAGTATATCTGCGTGAGGCGGTTGGGAAGCGGATAACCAGCCTTCCAGACTAGCTGCTCAAGTTCCTTAGTATTAAAGGCTAAGTTCACCTTTACAGAAAAAAGAATAAAGGCACATATTTTTTCCTGTAGGAGCTGGGAAAGTATTGCACTATGATCAGTAGATCTGTTTGAAAGCCAGAGGAACTGTCAGTGGACTATGAGAGCGCTGATCAGTGTCCCCTCTGCCCAATTGCAACTACTGTACAAGTCCGTCTTCCACGGTACTTGTAGTCCAGATTTTAGTAATTTGGGATTATATGCAGCTTGCAAAGTCCATTTTTCATATTTTTGTTTTTTCTCCACATATTACTGGATGTGGTGCCATGCTATGTCATTTTTGTCTCAAACTTTTTCTCACTTGTAATCTATTTATTCATGGGAATCTGTGGATGAGTGACACAGTGGTGGAAGAGCCCCCGTTTTTAAAAAGTGACAGTGAGTGCAGGAAGAAGAACAGAGGCAGAAGCTGGAACATGTTACATATCCCACCCTAAATATCAGTGGAACATGCAACATGTTCTAAAGCTGTATCCTTTAACCACTTTTAGACCTGACCATTTTGCTTGCTTAAGACCAGAGCACGATCATGCGACGTGGCTCCCAAACAAAATTGACGTCTTTTTTTCCCCCACAAATAGAGCTTTCTTTTGGTGGTATTTGAGCACCCCTGCGGTTTTTATTTTTTGCGATATAAACAAAGAAATAGCGTCAATTTTTGATTATTGATTGGTTTGTGCAAAAGTTATAGCGTTTACAAAATAGGGGATAGTTTTATGGCATTTTTATTAATCTTTTTTTTTTTTACTAGTAATGCCGGTGATCAGCGATTTTTATTGTGACTGCTACATTATGGCGGACACATTGGACATGTCTGACACATTTTTAGGACCATTGTCATTTATACAGCAATCAATGCTATACAAATACACTGATTCCTGTGTAAATGACACTGACAGTGAAGGGGTTAACCAGGAGGTGGCAATGTAGGGGTTAAGTGTGTCCTAGGGGCGTGTTGCTAACTGTGTGGGGCGTGGCTGTGTTTTACACATCACTGATCTCTGCTCCAATCACAGGGAGCAGAGATCAGTGTCACTGTTGCTAGGCAGAACGGGGAGATGCTTGTTTACTTTAGCATCTCCCCGTTCTTCCTCCCTGTGAGATGATCGTGGGTATCCCCACGGCGATTGAGTCAGGAATAGAAGGGACATTTTTCAATAGGGGCACTTGTTCCCGTAACAACTATCTAATGCCCCATACACACAGCCGGATATTCCGACCACAAAATCCGTCAGATTTTTTCCGATGGATTTTGGCCAAAACTTGTCTTGCATACACATGGTTGCACAAAGTTGTCGGAAAATCAGATCGTTCGGAAAGAGGTGATGTTATACACGTACGACGGGACTACGTAGAGGCCAGTAGTCAATACCTTTTGTCTACAAATTTCTGAGCATGTGTGGCACTTTGTGCATCGGAATTCTCTACACTTGACCGGAAAAAGTCAGATCGGATTTTGTTGTCAGAAATTTTTAAATCCAGCTCTCAAATTTTTCCGTTGGAAATTCCATCAGAAAAAGTCCGCTAGATCACACGATCGGATTTTCCGACAATATAATCCGATCAGACTTTTTCCGTCTGAATTTCTGACCGTGTGTATCGGGCATAAGGCCTTGTTCAAAATATTGACACTTAAAGAGGTTGTAAACCCTCATGATTTTTCACCTTAATACATTCTATGCATTAAGATGAAAAACCTTTTGTAATGCAGCACCCCCCCCCCAGACCACCCCCCCCCCCTTTTCTTACCTGAACGCGATCGCTCCAGGAACAGGGACGAGCACAGCAGCTCCAGCCACTGTCTTGGGTCCTCATTGGATAGATTGATAGCAGCGGGAGCCATTGGATACTGGTGCTGTCAATCAAATCCAGTGACACTGGAGCCAGGAGGTGGAGCCAAGTCCTGCTGTCTGTGCCAATGGAGGCAGCAGCAGGACTCGGGAGTGGCCCCATGGAATGCCGCTCTACATGGGGGCACTCAAGAAGAGGAGGAGCCAGGAATGCCGCAGAGGGGACCCCAGAAATGGAAGATCAGGGCCACTCTGTGCAAAACTCTTGCACAGAGGAGGTAAGTATAACATGTTTGTTATTTTAAAAAACAAAGCTTTGCAGTCCCTTTAAAGTGGTATTAAGGGATCTGCTTTAAGAAATAATAAAAAAAAAAAAGTCATACTTACCTGCTCTGTGCAATGGTTTTACACAGAGCAGCCCCGATCCTCCTCTTCTCGGGTCCCCCATTGGTGCTCCTGGCTCCTCCCCCTTGACCAGTACCTCCAATACCAGACTGATTGCTATGTTAGCACTGGCAGGTGCTCACTTCTGAGCCACGCTCAATGCGTCCATAAGCCCCACCCCCTGCTCTCTACTCATTGGATCACTGGCTGTGATTGACAGCAGTGGGAGCCAATAGCTCCTGCTGCTGTCTCAGCCAATGAGGAGAGGGAATCCCGGGACAGCCAAAGCTCTCGTCCACATCACTGGATTGAGATGGGGCTCGGGTGAGTATTAAGGGGGCTGTGGTGGGAGCAGCACACAAAAGGTTTTTACTTTCATGCATAGAATGCATGAAGGTAAAAATAAAACTTCACCCTTTACACCCACTTTAACAAACGTGCCTATAGCGTTAATGAGAGTTGTTCATTGAGTTTTACTCGCGTTAAAGGCGCGGTAAAAACTTTCCCCGAATGCCATATGCTTGTTTGACGTGTTAAAAACACTGATGCTACATACAGTTTATACAGCACTGACGGCAGCTGCATTTCTTAGTAATGAAAATAATGGAAGAAAAAGAGAATGAAAGTCTTATTTAAACTCAGTAATCAAAGCAAGCAATCAGAATTCACTGGGCTGAAGTCCGTCCAGCGCAAGATGAATTCTGACTGGTTGGTTTGGCTACTGCACCTAATAATTAGCACTTAAAGTGCACCTATGGGCAAAATAAAAAATACATATATGATACATATATGATGCTGGCAAGTTTAACAGGTAATAAAATGTTGCTACAGCGGTTGATCAAAACCTGCTGTGCCAATGCTAGTGGCAGACTCCATCATATATGTCATTTCTTATATTGTCGATGAACCCTGCAGATGACCTAAGTTTACCTGTAGCCTCTGCCCCACACCGCCTGCAGCATGGCAGATTAAACATTACAGGTGAAAATGCTGTGCTTTGCATATACTTTACAAATGAACTTGTTTGTATAGATTTTGTTAATCTAATTTGGTGATGCTTTAATTAGATGTACAGTGACCACTGACTGTAACGCTGTCTAATGTAAGGCAGATGGTGTAAGCTTTCATCTGTAGAACGTATGCATGAAATTGCTGCTTGCTAAGCCAGATAAATTGTAACCTTATGTGACACCAAAGCAGGCGGCGGTAGAAGTGGAAGGATACATGTACACTAGGGGCCTGATTTACTAAGTGACAGGGCTTGCTGGAGCAATCATAGCGTGACCTTGCTTATCTACATCAACAACACCATGCTTACTGGTTACTTACTACATTGTCATTGCCATGCATACATGTTTAGCTACATCAACCCCTGATGCATGCATTCCTCCAATAATGGGGGTCCGGCATTTGAATGTTTCCTATATTAGTGATAAAGTAAAGCTTAACTCCAGGTTTCATTTCACTTTAAATAGTTAGTTTGGGCCAAGCTGGCTCAAGCAAACTATTTCCATTACTAAGAAATGCGCCCACTGCCAGCACTGTATAAACTGGATGTAGAATCAGCTACGGTGTACAATGCTGTGTTGTGGCAGCAATGGGGGGACTTCCCATCTTGTCCAGCTGAGCCCCCTGATCAACCATTTACAGGAAGTCTGGATTCACATCTATGCATTTTGTGTGCTTTTTGCATTTTGCAGATGTGCACTACAGATTGTGTTCCATAGGAAACCATGTTATATGGACTGTAGTGCAAATCTACAAAATGCAAAAAGCACTAAAACTGCATAGGTGTGAATCCAGCCGAAGGCTTGTATTTTATGAATGAATATAAGGCTTCCTCTGATTGGCTGAGATGGAGTTCATGACATAATCTACCCGCCTCTCCACCTCAACCAATAGGAGGAAGCCTTGTATTCATTCCTAAAATACAAGCTTTTTTTTTTGTATGTACTTGGAGTGCAGTGGTAAAGAGTATGCAATGTACAGCCCAGTATACAGAGTGCAGAGCCCAGTAATATGTAACCTACAACCCATTGTAGGGAGTGCAGCATTCGGAAATACCATCTAGAGGACATTACAACCGTTACAGATTTGTAACATATAGCATTCAGAGTATAGAACTTCTGAGTATGTAATGTACAAGGTACGTATGTTACAAAATCCTGACCCTGTATGTTATGCCATAGTCTTGACCACTTGACTGGTATATGCTTTGCTGTCCACCAGTAAATTTCCCTCCTTATCCCCAAGCAAAAATCTTGTCTTTCTTTTGCACACCTCCTTTCTTAATCCTGCACCCCTCACCCACAACTGAGTTCTGCCTCCCCTATCCACAGCTAACCTCTGCACCCCTCTCCACAGCTCACCTTTGCATTCCACCCTCATCCACAACTGAACACTGTATCCCCCATCCACAGCTAACCTCTGTGTTCCTTGTCTACAGCTCACCTCTGCATCCCCCCCCCCCATCCACAGCTAACCTCTGTGCTCCTTGTCTACAGCTCACCTCTGCATCCCCCCCCATCCACAGCTAACCTCTGTGCTCCTTGTCTACAGCTCACCTCTGCATCCCCCCCATATACAGCTAACCTCTGTGCTCCTTGTCCACAACTAACCTCTGCATCCCCCCCATCCACAGCTAACCTCTGTGCTCCTTGTCCACAACTGACCTCTGCATCCCCCCCATATACAGCTAACCTCTGTGCTCCTTGTCCACAACTGACCTCTGCACCCCCCCCCCCCCCCCCCCATCCACAGCTAACCTCTGTGCTCCTTGTCTACAGCTCACCTCTGCATCCCCCCCATATACAGCTAACCTCTGCATCCCCCCATCCACAGCTAACCTCTGTGCTCCTTGTCCACAACTAACCTCTGCATCCCCCCCCATCCACAGCTAACCTCTGTGCTCCTTATCCACAACTAACCTCTGCATCCCCCCCCCCCCCATCCACAGCTAACCTCTGTGCTCCTTGTCCACAGCTAACCTCTGCATCCCCCCCATCCACAGCTAACCTCTGTGCTCCTTGTCCACAGCTAACCTCTGCATCCCCCCCCCCCATCCACAGTTAACCTCTGTGCTCCTTGTCCACAGCTAATCTCAGCAACCCTCATTCACAGCTCACCTCTGCATCCCCCATCTATAGCTAACCTCTGTGCTTTTTGTTCACAGCTCACCTCAACAACCCTCATCCACAGCTCATCTCTGCAACTCCACAGCTTATCTATGCAACTCTCGTCCACGGCTCACCTCTGCATCCCCCCATCCATAGCTAACCTCTGTGCTTCTTGTCCATAGCTCATCTTAACAACCCTCATGCACAGCCGACCTCTCCATCCCCCCATCCACAGATAACCTTTGCGCTCCTTGTCTATGGCTCATCTCAGCAACCCTCATCCACTTCTAACCTCTGTGTTCCTTGTCCACAGCTAATCTCAGCAACCCTCATCCACAGCTCACCTCTGAATCCCGTCTCCCATCCACATCTCACCCCCACATTCACCCCCTCGGTCACAGCTCACCTTTTGCATCCCACCATTCACAACTCAGCTCAGCATCCCCCTAAGTGCAGTTTTACCTCTGCATCCCTCTCTACAGTTCCCCTCTGAATCCCCCCCACACCTCTTACTTCTGCCCCCTCCCCACTTCTAAACTGCTGAAATTAAATGAAGATGTTGACCTTTTCTGTAAAGGCCGTACATACCAACCCGAAAATCGTACGAAAACTACCGCTTTCGAATCGATCGTACGATAATCTGATCATTAGTACACAGCTTTCGACAACATTTTATCTGATATTATGCAATTGGACAAGCAAGAAAATGTTTCTCATACAATAGCAGATCGTATGATTTTCTTTTAGGCTAGGTTCACACTATTGCGATGCGGGAACGCCGCGAATCCGCGGCGTTTTCCCGCATCGCTCACCTCCCGCCAGCAGTTCACACTGCCCTATGCGGACGGCTGGGAGTGTCAATGATATGTTAATGACACCCCCAGATCCGTCGGCATATCGCAGTGCGATCTGCCGACTCGCACAGGAATCGGATCGCATGGTGTGAACCCCCATGCGATCCGATTCCGTTGCGGACCCAAAAAAGGGTCCTGTGCGAGTTTGCTGCGGGACAGCTGCGAGTTCAGCCATACTATCTGTATGGCTGAACTCGCAGTGCTACGGAGATCGGATGTGATTTGCTGTGCGAATCACATCCGGATCTCCCCCCGCAGCAGTGTGAACCCAGCCTTAATCAGTACAGTTGGCGTCCGAAAACACAATACAAATTCATTACATCACTTCCGAATTTTATTCTGTCATACGAGAATTTTCGTAACTTTAGTATCCCATTCAATTTCTACTTGTGACTAGTAAGTGAAAAAAGTCAGACGATATGTCCTCCGATTTTCGGATCGTGTGTACGGAGCATTAAGGTTGCACCTGAACAAACTGCTCTCTCTTCTATTGCCACCCATTACCACTTCTTAAAGCTGAATTTTACCAATAACAGTTTGATAAGAATTAACATTCTTTAACCACATAAGCCCCGGACCATTTTGCTGGCCAAAGACCAGACCACTTTTTGCGTTTCGGCACTGCGTCGCTTTAACTGACAATTGCGCGGTCGTGGGACGTGGCTCCCATACAAAATTTATGTCCTTTTTTTCCCATGCGTTTTTTATTTTTTGCGCTATAAACAAAAAAGGAGGGACAATTTTAAAAAAAACGCATTATTTTTTACTTTTTGTTATAATAAATATCCCCCAAAAATGTATAAACATTTTTTTCCTCAGTTTAGGCCGATACGTATTCTGCTACATATTTTTGGTAAACAAAATCGCAATAAGCGATTATTGATTGGTTTGCACAAAAGTTATAGCGTTTACAAAATAGAGGATAGTTTTATGGCATTTTTATTAATAATTTTTTTTTCTACTAGTAATCGCGGCGATCAGCGATTTTTATTGTGACTGCGACATTATGGCGGACACATGGGACATTTTTGACACATTTTTGGGACCATTGTCATTTATACAGCAATCACTGCTATAAAAATGCAGTGATTCCTGTGTAAATGACACTGGCAGTGAAGGGGTTAACCACTAGGTGGCAGTGTAGGGGTTAAGTGTGTCCTAGGGGCATGTTGCTAACTGTGGGGGGCTAGGCAATGTGTGACACATTGCTGATCTCTGCTCCGATCACAGGGAGCAAAGATCAGTGTCACTGTTGCTAGGCAGAACAGGCAGATGCTTGTTTACTTTAGCATCTCCCGGTTCTTCCTCCCCATGAGACGATCACGACTCACGGAGGTCCTGACTGGCATGCACGTGATGGAACGGCGGCAAATTTAAAGGGACGTACCTGTACGCCCATTTGCCTGCCCGTGCCATTTTGCCAACGTACATCGGCGTGCGCCGGTCGGGAAGTGGTTAACAAATGAACATACATTCCACATTAATAATTTTGCTACCAAAATGTGTGAGTGCTGTAAATTGCCTCCAGGATTACTTCTGTTTCTTCTTGCTGGAGGCGGCCATTTTGCTGACACCAAGAACAGTCACTTCCCTATTGGAAACCCTCTCCCTCTGGAGACTTGGTCTTAAAAACTATATGTCAAAATATGTGCATTTCTAGCCTTGTTTGTCTTGGCTCAGCTAGAGAGAAAGGCTGACAGAAGCTGTACAGTGCTGAAGTTCAAGGCATTGCCACTCCCCAGGGGGGCTGTCCCCCTATCAGAACGCAACAGAACAGCAGGGGAGATCACTGTACTAATGTCAATAGTTAGTATAGCAGCTCCTCCTGAGCTTCCATTTTTTTTATTTTTTTTGGTTGAGCCCTGCTGGGTCGAATGAACAAAAACTACTAGTGTGTACCAGGCTTAACTCTTTTCTCCCTCCTTAATCTATGTTCCCTCCACACAGTTTATCTCATTCCTGTTGTTTCCTCCTCCTCAGCAGCAGTAAATCTTTAGGCTGCATTATCCTCACAGTGCAAGAATACGGGACAATTGAAGCTGTAAAGAGCAGGTATTGTGATTTACTGAATTTTAAACAGTATAGGCAATTGCTTTTAATGTTTTACATAAATATACCTGCAAAAGGGACCCGCCTGAAGTGATCTAGCCTGACTTAATTGTCTGTCTAAAGTTCCATGTTAATTTTCCTGGAGTGTCTCAGGGTTAAGATTAAAGGGAAACCTAACCAGTGCAGAAACAGACAAAACCTTAGAACGTTTTTAATCCACAATGTACTAAAAATGGGGGAGGGGGTTGAATTTGTGCTGAAGTTGAGATTTAAATTAAAAAAAATATGTATTTTGTAGGCCAGGCGTTTGGGATTAAGATTTACATGAAAAAATAAAAGCTGATAGTTTTAAGCACCTGTCAGTGTTAAATGGTTTGTCTCATCCTTGTAAACTGATACATCCTGCTAGAGAACTTGTGTTTTAAAAAAAAAAAATCAACAAACTTGTTGGCTGGATCATCAGATGAAAATAGAAAAAAAAAAGCATAAAAAGAATATAAATGCAGCTTTCACATCTAAGAATTGGTACGCTGCAATGTAAAAAATGTTTACTCTTGGGTTTAATATCGCTTGAAATCACCTAATATCCAGATGGAAGCCGCCAAACCAATACAATGGATATTGTGACTGTTAATTTTGTTACATTCCCTGTGCTGTCAGCTTGATAAATGTATCCTCACTTAGTAATAAAGACACAAGTTACAATGTCTAAAAGAAATTTTTTTCTGGAGAACACATTTTATATATTCAGAATTCATATTTGCCAGCAACATAACAAAAAAAATTCTATATGTATGAGAAATACATATAGAATATATATATATATATATATATATATATATATATATATATATATATATATATATATATATATATATATATATATATATATATATATATATATATATATATATATATATATATATATATATATATATATATATATACACACTACTAACAACATCCACTGCTCTACTGTCTGCATATATACACATGCATGTGTTTGAGCATTGAGGTGCATATCCATGCCTCTCAGATAAAGCTGTGTTTTATTTCCAAGTGACTCTGGGATGCTGAATGGAATAATGTTGTTTATTTATAGGAGAAAATATGAGGCAATCCATTAGAGGGTAATAGCTGGCCACCGCCTGTCTGATGTACCATGTTTGGAGAAAATAAATATGTGCTGCTCTAGACAATACCAGATCACGATCTGTAAACATTACCGGGTTGTTCTGTCTTCACATAACATTGAACACCAGGAAACGTTCAGAGCAGCAATCAAAACAAATATCATTATGAATCTGATGGATTTTTAATGTATACGTAGAATTCTTTATAGATAAATCAACAAAAAAAATGATCCTTTTGTAGTGGGGCTGTACCTGCAATGCAACAGTTCATTGCTCATTTTGGTCTAAGGCAGAGGTCTCCAAACTGCAGCCAAATGTGGCCCTTTGCTTGCTTTTATCTGGCCCTTGGAGCACTATTCCTTCCACTGACACCAAAGACGGGACACTATTCCTCCCACTGACACCAAAGACGGGACACTATTCCTCCCACTGACACCAAAGACGGGACACTATTCCTCCCACTGACACCAAAGACGGGACACTATTCCTCCCACTGACACCAAAGACGGGACACTATTCCTCCCACTGACACCAAAGACGGGACACTATTCCTCCCACTGACACCAAAGACGGGACACTATTCCTCCCACTGACACCAAAGACGGGACACTATTCCTCCCACTGACACCAAAGACGGGACACTATTCCTCCCACTGACACCAAAGACGGGACACTATTCCTCCCACTGACACCAAAGACGGGACACTATTCCTCCCACTGACACCAAAGACGGGACACTATTCCTCACACTGACACCAAAGACGGGACACTATTCCTCCCACTGACACCAAAGACGGGACACTATTCCTCCCACTGACACCAAAGACGGGACACTATTCCTCCCACTGACACCAAAGACGGGACACTATTCCTCCCACTGACACCAAAGACAGGGCACTATTCCTCCCACTGACACCAAAGACGGGACACTATTCCTCTCACTGACACCAAAGACGGGACACTATTCCTCCCACTGACACCAAAGACGGGACACTATTCCTCCCACTGACACCAAAGACGGGACACTATTCCTCCCACTGACACCAAAGACGGGACACTATTCCTCCCACTGACACCAAAGACGGGACACTATTCCTCCCACTGACACCAAAGACGGGACACTATTCCTCCCACTGACACCAAAGACGGGACACTATTCCTCCCACTGACACCAAAGACGGGACACTATTCCTCCCACTGACACCAAAGACGGGACACTATTCCTCCCACTGACACCAAAGACGGGGCACTATTGATCTTTTATTAGAAAGAATCAAGCGACCAATTTTATACAAAAGTAAAAAACAAAACCATATTATAAAACGTCAACAGAAAACAAAGGAATACACATCAACGTTCAGAATATATACAATATATACATAGTCCATTAGCAAAACATGTTTAGAAAACTATTTACATAAAGCAGCAGAGAGGGCCTAAGAGGCACAACCCATCACCTATGTACGCAGCCATTTATCAAAAATGAATCATAAATGAAAAAAATCTGGGGTGATAAGAGACAGACAGCCACACCTGGGAAAGAGACTCCTGGCAGTCAGGGAGGCTTGAAACCCCTCCACGCCTTCAACCAAGCCCCCTGACTCCGCTTGTCTCTCTCAAGCACCCGGATCTTCTCCACCTCATGCAGAATGTCATACACCACCACCTCAACAGGAAGGATTTTATGCCGAATGCTGACCTGACACCGTGCGTTCCAGGTGAAATAACGGACTACTAGGCCAACTAGAAAAAGTGTATCCAAACAAAAAACCCCCACCAGTATTGAATGCTCCGTACGCCCACTCAGCATAACCCAGCCTGGAGAGGAAAGGAACACCGAGGGCCCGCCCCACCTGTTTGTACACCTCTATGTTAAAGGGGCAATGAAGTAGAAAATGGTCCATAGTCTCCTCCTCATCTGCACACTCCTCCCGAGGACAGCTACGATCCACCCCACTGCGGAATTTCAAATTGCCCCGAACATAGAGCCTCCCATGGAAGCACAACCAGGCCAGATCCCTAAATTTAGGGGGTACTCTATCCAAATTAATCAATCTTAACCCTACCCTCAAAACTGGGCCTGGGCAATCCCTTAAGGCCAGTGGGTCATGAAAGACTTCGCTCAAGACTCGACTCATAAGGACTTTCCTCGGAACCGAACTGAGATCTTCAGCTGACAATCGCCACTGCTGCAGTAACTTCAGGCACGGAGCAACATAGACTGGTAGCTGACCACGATGACCCCTGAGATTCTTCACTTGGCCACCTTCTTCCCAAAGTTGCAGAAAAGGCCTAAACCAAGATCTAAATATGCCTACCCATCCAGGGAGGTTCCACTGCAAGCATATTACCAATGTTAAAAATTTGAGAAAAAGCAGTGAAAAGAAAAAAACTGGGTTGACCATACCTAAGCCACCCTCCCTCCTGGATAGATAGGTGACATTCCTCTTGATGGGGTTCAGTCTGTTCCCCCACAGCATCTGGAAGAACACACTACTGACCCTAGCATAGAGAGACACTGGCAAGATGCAGACAAAGCTGACATACAAGAAGATCGGAATCAGGTAAGTCTTAATCAGATCAACCCTTTCCCTCAGAGATAACTTCCATCTCTTCCAGCTGACCACCTTAGTATTGCCAATTTCCAGTCTGCCTTCCCAGTTTTTGAGGCCATAATCGCCGGGTCCAAATTCAATGCCTAGAATCTTAATTTTTTCCTGGGGCACTGGAAAGGTGTCCGGGAGATCAAACCCCTCACCTTCCTTTCCTATCCCAAAAACTTCACTCTTTTCCTGATTGATCTTGGAGCCTGATGCTTCAGAATACCGTGATGTCAGAGAGACCACCTCCTCTGCTTCATCTGCCCCAGTGACAATCACTGACACATCGTCCGCATAGGCAACAACCCTCAAAGGTGGCTCACCCGGGAGCCCCACTGGCACCCCACACAACATGCCGCTCTCTAGCCTCCTGATGAAGGGGTCGATTGCAAACACAGAGCAGGGGACTCAGAGGACAACCCTGGCGCACCCCGGAGCCAACCTCAAAGGACTGCCCAACCCAACCATTAACAAGAGGAAAGCTTTCTGCCCCCTTATACAAGACCTTTAACCAATCGATAAAACCACCCGGCAGACCGTACTTACTAAGGAGCAACCACAGGTACTCATGGTTAACACGATCAAAAGCCTTTGCCTGATCCAACGTCAGCAAATACTTTCCCCAGCCTGCAGCCCTGCACCGCTCCAAGGCCTCCCGGACAGCTAAAACCGCTGTGAAGGTGCTTCTACCCTGGACCGAACAGTGCTGATGGCGAGAAAGCAAAGACTCTGCTACTGACGATAGGCGCCAGAAAAAAATCTTTGCCAGTATCTTTCTAGCGACATTAAGAAGGCTGATGGGGCGCCAATTCTCAATCATCGAAGGATCTTTACCCTTTGAAAGAAGAATCACAGCCGAGTGCCTCATGGAAGGGGAAAGCACCCCCTCAGCAAGGCAACTGTTAAAAACCTCTACCAAATGTGGGGCCAGAATAGACTTAAAGGCTTTGTAAAACTCAGCCGTCAAGCCATCCGGTCCAGGTGACTTTTTGATGGCAAGCTGATCAATTGCCCTCATCACCTCATCAACTGCGATCTCCTCTGTCAAATTCATCAATGGAACATCTCCACCATTTAGACCTGGGGTAGAGTCCAAAAAGCTGTCCATCTTGTCACGGTCAAGCTCTTTCCTCCCAAGAAGGTCCTCATAAAAGGTCCTCACGACCTCCAGGATCCCTGACCTGGACTTTGTCAAGGAATCTGTACTGTCCTTAAGGCCAACAACTGTTTTAACAGCTACACCTTGTTTGCAGTTCTGGTAAGGGTCAGGCGAGTGGTACTTCCCATAGTCCCTCTCCAGAACCAAAGAGGCATGCCGGTCATATTGACACTTCCTGAGGAGAAGTCTCACTTCAGAGATTGCCCCAGGATCTCCTCCTCTCGAGACAAGAATATCCAGCTTCCTCCGTAAACGTTGGTAGGTCATGTACTTATTAAACTGCTTTCTATTGGCTAGGCCCCTGAAGAATCCAGCGATCCTCTTTTTGGTCATCTCCCACCACTCAGCCTTGCTGCTACAAAAGTCCAGGATGGTCACCTGAGCCTGAAAGAATTCCTCAAAGGATTGTCTAACATGTTCTTCCTTAAAGTGGTGTTGCCACCAAAAAATTAAAAGCTGCTTAAAATTCGTTAAAAAAAATAAAAAAAAAATAATTGGCAAAAAAAATATTTTTTTACTCACCTCTAAATACCGGTTGCTAGGGGGTCCCTCGTAATCTGCCTTCTTCATTGCCCGGGCTGGTGACATCACTTCCCCTCGCGCCGCACATTCACCTGGGACCTGTCATGTGTCCCAGGTGACTGTACGGCGTATCCCGGCGCCCTGCGCCGCTCGCGCATGCGCAGTGGGTGCCCGGCTGTGAAGCCACAGCCGGGTGCCCACAGTATGCATGACGGCGCCGCGAGCGGAGCGGGGAGCGAGGGGGGGGGGCTTCGTTCCCCCGCATCGCTGGACCCTGGGGCAGGTAAGTGTCTGATTATTAAAAGCCAGCAGCTGCAGTATTTGTAGCTGCTGATTTTTAATATTTTTTTTATTTTTTTTTTTTTTTTTAGGGGGTACCCCACTTTAAGTAGAGTCTAATTCAATCTCCAGATGCCCTTGCCCCTCTGAGGGGCGTCTGAAGCATTCAGGACCACAGATAGCATACAGTGATCAGAGAACTCTACTGCCTGCACCACTGGGGGCGAGAAAGCAGAGGTCTCCTTAAAAAAAAAAAAAAAAAACTATCTATCCTACTCTGACTACTACCTCGATGAAAGGTGAACCCGGTGTCATCCGGGAGGTGCTTAATGTGCACATCCACAAGACCAGCATCCCTAAAACGCTATCATATCCCAGCCTGTCCTTGAAGTCCTTCCTGTCCTTGGGCCTAGTTACTGTATTAAAGTCACCTCCAAAGACCACTTGCCGGGATGTAATAAGAAATGGCTTGATCCTTGTAAAAAGGCATTTCCTGTCCCACTTTGTGTGCGGCCCATAAACATTAATTAGGCGCAGGTCCTGCCCCCCCCCCCCCCACAAGGACGTCTAAGACCATACATCTCCCAATCTCCACCTCAACAACCCGCCGGACATTTACCATGCCGGTTTTAAACAACACCGCCACACCGCTGTAAGGCTCGGCCGCAAGAGACCATTAAGATGGACCATACCTCCACTCTCTCTTGGCCATATGAATATCTGCCAAGGAGGTGAGCCTAGTCTCTTGCAAAAATAAAATTTCAGCGTCTAATTGGCTGAACAAAAAGAAGGCCATGGAACGAGCTCTTACTGACTTAATGCTGGCGACATTTATTGTCACCACTTTTAACGGAGGGGGAACCTCCATTTGGGTTATTGGGTGGATTGCTTCTTAGCTCCCCTCTGCTGCTCATCACCAGAAGCCTCTCTCTTTCTTGAGGCAGCCTCAAACTCCATTTCAGAATCGGAACTTCGTTCCGAGGAAGCTCCAGATGAAGAAACATACCATTCAGAGGACCTACGATGGTTGGAGACAGGCGCTGGAGCCCGTTCCGTCCTCACCACCTGCTTCCGCTTCCCAACCTTCCTTCTCTCCTCCAGGTACCACAGGTCAGCTTCAGAGATGCCATAATCTCAGTTTTTTTTCTTTGGAGTCTTCACAGAAAACTCCTTTATAGAGGAAGAAGCGACCTTTTTAGTACCTGCTACCACTCCTGGTGGGGGTGGTGTTCCCTTTGAGACAGACTTAGAGGGGGGGGGGGGGGTAACTGACACGGGGGCACAGACTTGGAAGGTTCTGACACAAGAGGAGAGGATACAGTAGGCTGGGGGGACACAGAGACAGATACAGAAGGAATACTTACAGACACAGGAGGGGTGGCCACAGGAACTGGAGAGGGATCCTGAGCAGGACCAGGGGAGTCAGTCACCGCAGAGGAGGATGGTACACCAGGGGCCTCACCCTCCATCCTGTCCAGCCCAGACAAGTCATCCATTACCTCCTTCTCCATATTGTGCCAGGCTTCAGGACATCTGTTGTAGGGATGGCCAAGGCGCAGGCACGGGTTGCACCTGATCATATCAGTGCAGTCCTTGGGCATGTGACCCTGACCCCGACACACTGAACATATCAAGGCTGAACAGGAGGAGCTCAAATGCCCCTTTTCTCCACAGCGGTGACACAGCTTTGGCTGACCAGGGTAGAAAATAGTCATCCTATCCCTCCCTATAAAAGCTGAGGAGGGCAGGTGACGGACAACATTCCCATCCCTGGCCAACCTGACTGTTACTGACCAACCCCCAGTCCAGATGTTACGCTCATCAAGGATTTTGCTGGGCTTAATCAAAACCTCCCCATAGTTCCGCAACCAAACCTCTAAATCCCGAGCGGGGACGCTCTCATTGGTCAGAATGATGGTGATTTTTTTAACAGTTGACCTCTGAGAGATCGCAACTGGGGCCAGACCTTCCCATTCAGGTCTTGACCTGCACTGAGCCTCATATCGCTCCCAGAACAGGTCAAGACCCTCTGGCCTGGTGAAGCTAACTGTATAATCCCTCGTCCCAGACACATGTATAAAGGCATACAGATCATTTGCCCCAAACCCCATTTCTAAAATGAGATCCACCACCGCACGCCGCGCTGGAGGGACTGCACCACCTTCCCATTTTAGAATCACAACATTACGTCTGGGACCCCCAGCAGAAGCCAGAGACCCAAGACCAGATCCTGGGGTGCCCAAAGTGGTAGGCTGTAGGGGAAAACCCGCTTGGGAGCGGAGCTACCAGAAGCAGAGCGTACCACCTGAGCAAACGTGGGTTTATCAGGGCCAAGGCTCCATACTGAAGTCACATTAGTCTTTACATCAGGGGCGGACTGACCAGTCGGTCACTCGGGGGCCCGAGGGCCCGCGGACGTTAGGGGCCCGGACTCGACCATATGAGAGGCCACTTGCAGCGGCTGAATTACATGCCGCGCCCGCGATGCAGATAATAACACTGCTAACTGTGCGCTGCTCCCCGCCGGCCCCTCCTTCCCCTGTCCATCCCAGGCCAGGTGCTTGTACTGTATGCATCGTGACATCACCTTACTTGGGACCGACGAGAAGAGTGGAGGGGCCGGCGGGGAGCAGCGCGCTGTTAGAAGTGTCTCAGGCTCAGCATCCAGTGGCTCGGTGAGTGAAGCCGAGACACCAGGGCCGCCACACGCGATGGGGGGGGGGGCGGCGCGGTACAGACAGATGCATGGGCCCCGGGTCCCTCCATCCCACAGTGTCCTCCTGTGCTGTGTGTATGTCCTGTGTGCATGTCCCCCTGTGTGCATGTCCTGTGTGCATGTACCCCTGTGTGCTGTGTGCATGTCCTGTGTGCATGTCCCCCTGTGTGCTGTGTGCATGTCCTGTGTGCATGTCCCCCTGTGTGCTGTGTGCATGTCCTGTGTGTATGTCCTGTGTGCTGTGTGCATGTCCCCCTGTGTGCTGTGTGCATGTCCTGTGTGCATGTCCCCCTGTGCTGTGTGCATGTCCTGTGTGCATGTCCCCCTGTGTAAGTGTCCCCCTGTGTGCTGTGTAAGTGTCCAGTGTGTGTCCTGTGTGCATGTCCCCCTGTGCTGTGTGCATGTCCTCCTGTGTGCATGTCCCCCTATGCTGTGTGCATGTCCTGTGTGCATGTCCCCCTGTGCTGTGTGCATGTCCTGTGTGCATGTCCCCCTGTGCTGTGTGCATGTCCTGTGTGCATGTCCCCCTGTGCTGTGTAAGTATGTGTCCTGTGTGCATGTCCCCCTGTGTGCCTGTCCCCCTGTGTGCATGTCCTCCCGTGTGCATGTCCCCCTGTGTGCATGTCCCCCTGTGTGCATGTCCCCCTGTGTGCATGTCCTGTGCTGTGTAAGTATGTGTCCTGTGTGCATGTCCTCCCATGTGCGTGTCCTCCCGTGTGCGTGTCCTCCCGTGCTGTGTGCGTGTCCCCCTGTGTGCTGTGTAAGTGTCCTGTGTGCATGTCCTGTGCTGTGTAAGTGTGTGTCCTGTGTGCATGTCCCCCTGTGCTGTGTGCATGTCCTCCTGTGTGCGTGTCCCCCTGTGTGCATGTCCTCCTGTGCTGTGTGCATGTCTCCCTGTGCTGTGTGCATGTCCCCCTGTGTGCATGTCCCCCTGTGTGCATGTCCCCCGGTGTGCTGTGTAAGTGTCCTGTGTGCATGTCCCCCCGTGTGCCTGTCCCCCCGTGTGCCTGTCCCCCCGTGTGCCTGTCCCCCCGTGTGCCTGTCCTCCCGTGTGCCTGTCCTCCCGTGTGCCTGTCCTCCCGTGTGCCTGTCCTCCCGTGTGCATGTCCTCCCGTGTGCATGTCCCCCTGTGTGCATGTCCTGTGCTGTGTAAGTATGTGTCCTGTGTGCATGTCCCCCTGTGTGCATGTCCCCCTGTGCTGTGTGCATGTCCTGTGTGCATGTCCCCCTATGTGCATGTCCCCCTGTGTAAGTGTCCCCCTGTGTGCTGTGTAAGTGTCCTGTGTGCATGTCCTGTGCTGTGTAAGTGTGTGTCCTGTGTGCATGTCCCCCTATGCTGTGTGCATGTCCCCCTGTGCTGTGTGCATGTCCTGTGTGCATGTCCTGTGCTGTGTAAGTATGTGTCCTGTGTGCATGTCCCCCTGTGTGCCTGTCCCCCTGTGTTCATGTCCTCCCGTGTGCATGTCCTCCCGTGTGCATGTCCTCCCGTGTGCATGTCCTCCCGTGTGCATGTCCCCCTGTGTGCATGTCCCCCTGTGTGCTGTGTAAGTGTCCTGTGTGCATGTCCTGTGCTGTGTAAGTATGTGTCCTGTGTGCGTGTCCTCCCGTGTGCGTGTCCTCCCGTGTGCGTGTCCTCCCGTGTGCGTGTCCTCCCGTGTGCGTGTCCTCCCGTGTGCGTGTCCTCCCGTGCTGTGTGCGTGTCCTGTGTGCATGTCCTGTGCTGTGTAAGTGTGTGTCCTGTGTGCATGTCCCCCTGTGCTGTGTGCATGTCCTCCTGTGTGCGTGTCCCCCTGTGTGCATGTCCTCCTGTGTGCATGTCCCCCTGTGTGCATGTCCCCCGGTGTGCTGTGTAAGTGTCCTGTGTGCATGTCCTGTGCTGTGTAAGTATGTCCCCCCGTGTGCCTGTCCCCCCGTGTGCCTGTCCCCCCGTGTGCCTGTCCCCCCGTGTGCCTGTCCTCCCGTGTGCCTGTCCCCCCGTGTGCCTGTCCCCCCGTGTGCCTGTCCTCCCGTGTGCCTGTCCTCCCGTGTGCCTGTCCCCCCGTGTGCCTGTCCCCCCGTGTGCATGTCCTCCCGTGTGCATGTCCTCCCGTGTGCATGTCCTCCCGTGTGCATGTCCTCCCGTGTGCATGTCCCCCTGTGTGCTGTGTAAGTGTCCTGTGTGCATGTCCTGTTCTGTGTAAGTATGTGTCCTGTGTGCATGTCCTCCCGTGTGCGTGTCCTCCCGTGTGCGTGTCCTCCCGTGCTGTGTGCGTGTCCCCCTGTGTGCTGTGGAAGTGTCCTGTGTGCATGTCCTGTGCTGTGTAAGTGTGTGTCCTGTGTGCATGTCCCCCTGTGTGCGTGTCCTCCTGTGTGCGCGTCCTCCTGTGTGCGCTTTCTCCCTCCAGTGTCCCCATGTGTGTGTGCCTTCTCCCTCCAGTGTCCCCCTGTGTGTGTGCCTTCTCCCTCCAGTGTCCGTGTGTGTGTGTGTGTGTGTGTGTGTGTGTGTGCGTTCTCCCTCCAGTGTCCCCCCCTGTGTGTGTGCTTTCTCCCTCCAGTGTCCCCCCCGTGTGTGTGCGCGTTCACCCTCCAGTGTCCCCCCCCTGTGTGTGTGTGTGCGCGTTCTCCCTCCAGTGTCCCCCCCCTGTGTGTGTGTGTGTGCGCGTTCTCCCTCCAGTGTCCCCCCTGTGTGTGTGTGTGTGTTCTCCCTCCAGTGTCCCCCCCCGTGTGTGTGTTCTCCCTCCAGTGTCCCCCCCCTGTGTGTGTGTGCGTTCTCCCTCCAGTGTCCCCCCTGTGTGTGTGTGTGTGTTCTCCCTCCAGTGTCCCCCCCCGTGTGTGTGTTCTCCCTCCAGTGTCCCCCCCCCCGTGTGTGTGTGTGTGTGTGTTCTCCCTCCAGTGTCCCCCCCGTGTGTGTGTTCTCCCTCCAGTGTCCCCCCCCCCCGTGTGTGTGTGTGTGCGTTCTCCCTCCAGTGTCCCCCCCTGTGTGTGTGTGTGTGCGTTCTCCCTCTGGTGCCCCTGTGTGTGTGTGTGCGTTCTCCCACTAGTGACCCCCTGTGTGTATGTTCTCTCTCTCCAGTGTCTCCCTGTGCAGGTTTGGCTTGAGTGTGGAGACCAAGGGGGCCCCATGATCTATTGCCCGGGGGCCCCATGAGTTGTCAGTCCGCCCCTGCTTTACATTATTAGCATCATCAACTGTCTGAACTGGATTAGCAGAATCCGCAGCAGGACGATTGTCCATCACACTGGTGCTGGGGTGATTGTTATCAGTCACAGAAATTTTCCCATCGGGAATGGTCATAGTTTCTGCTGCAGAACCAGCTGTCTCCTGATGCTGTGCTGTAGAGTCCTCAGCAGCAGTGGGGCAAACAGCTTTGGACTCTGCTAAAGAAGGGTTAATTGGCTCTGCTGACACCTGTAGTTCATCCACAGAACTTACACTTTTTAAATGTAAGTTTTGCTGCATTGCAACATCATCAAGCACAACATGGCTGCACACAGGATTAGCAGTCTGACTGTCATCAGGCACATTGTCAGCATCAGTAAAAGACACAAACACAGTCTTGTCCACAACATGGGGCTTCGCTGGCTTTACCTTATCAGGTACATCATCTGTAATGTCCTCCTCATTAAACACCAAACGATCCCCCCGCATAGGAGACTCCATTACCTGGATGGCCCTCAGCATGCCTCCTGAGTCCTGGGAAGGCATGGGGCTGCTTACCTCTCCCTGGGGGGGCAGGGGGGCGGAATTGGGGGTCTCCTCCTCCACCTCCATCTTTGTCACCCTTCCAAACCTCCTGTCGTTACCAAACTTCTCCCTGAAGGGCCCATCTCTGCCTTCCATCATGGCCACGATGGTCTCCTGGTGGTCCACACGGACTTTAGCCAATTGGATCTCCGGATCCATGGATCCTCACTTCTGGCTGTGTAAGCCCTCATGCTGCCTTCTCAGGCGCTTCAGCTCCGCACGCAGCTTGTACAGCTTATCCCTCTCCCTATTCAGGACCTTTATCCCGGCCACCACTCACTCCCGAAAATGGCTTGCGAGCCTTCGTCCTCTCCAGGGGCAGAGAGATCCGCTTGTCCACCAGAAGGCATGTCACCCGACGGCCCAGGAGATGGCTGAGAACTTCCAGCAGGAGAGGCCCTGCTGGCCTCCATGGCTTCCCCAGAAAGGGGCCAGGAGAGCTGGGATAGATTTCCTCACCACTCCCCTCTCTCACCAATCAGCTGGAGGAGCTGCAGACACCTGACACACCTGTGCTCAATGATGGGTGGGGTACTATTCCTCCCACTGACACCAAAGACGGGACACTATTCCTCCCACTGACACCAAAGACGGGGCACTATTCCTCCCACTGACACCAAAGACGGGGCACTATTCTTCCCACTGACACCAAAGACGGGGCACTATTCCTCCCACTGACACCAAAGACGGGGCACTATTCCTCCCACTGACACCAAAGACGGGGCACTATTCTTCCCACTGACACCAAAGACAGGACACTATTCCTCCCACTGACACCAAAGACGGGACACTATTCCTCCCACTGACACCAAAGACGGGGCACTATTCCTCCCACTGACACCAAAGACGGGGCACTATTCCTCCCACTACCACCAAAGACAGGGCACTATTCCTCCCACTGACACCAAAGACGGGGCACTATTCCTCCCACTGACACCAAAGACGGGGCACTATTCCTCCCACTGACACCAAAGACGGGGCACTATTCCTCCCACTGCCACCAAAGACAGGGCACTATTCTTCCCACTGACACCAAAGATGGGGTACTATTCCTCCCAATGACACCAAAGATTACATTTTTTGACACCAGAGATGGGGATGAATTTCTCACACTGACACCAACAATACTATTCATCCCACTGGCACCAATGATGCAATTTTTTTACACTCACCTACCACCAGGCCTATGGCATTGCTTACTCCCTTACTCCCACTGATGCCAGAGCATTTTCTACTCCCACTGCCCACAGTCGTCGCCCCCCCCTAAAGTTTGAAGAACAGTTAACTGGCCCCTTGTTTGAAAAGTTTGGAGACCCCTGGTCTAGGGGAATAAAAACAAAATGAAAAATGACTTACCCAATCCTCTGCCCCTCCCCGCGTGCTCTTCCCCCTCACACTCTAGCACTCTACATTCGTGATGTCATCAAGACAAAAACAGGGTCTAGAGCCCTATATTGGATGTGATAACGCAGAGAGGCAGTGCACTGATAGCAAGGCACTCACCTGCTCCTTCATTCTCCAATCTAAAAGATTGTCTGGAGACTGTACTGTCCTTGTGAAGAATGGAAGCTCAGGAAAGCAGCACTGAGATAGCAGGAGCCAGCACCATGAAAATGAAAAACTGCAAATGCTGGGGTAGGAATTTTAACAAATAGTTTAGCAAGAAATGTTTACTTTATTGTTCTCAGTGTGTTAAACTAAAAAAAAGGTTTAATACTACTTTAACCACCACCCACATGACCATCATTTGTCTATAGGAGGCACTGCTATCCTGGGTGAACATCATATGATTCCTCTGCAGTGCAAAATAAGTGCATTTTCTGTTGGTCTGCCCTTCCAATGCCTTCCCGCTTACTGTCCAGATTGGCATGTTCTCCCAGTATGGGTATTTCCTCCTGATACCAGGCGAACCATTGACATGTTGTATACATTTTGCTCAGTTCTTTATAGAAGTTGTTCCTTTGAGCTCTGGCCTGCATCTAGTACAGAATCCCACAGCTGCCAACTAGTGCTAAGGATCACGAAACAGGAGTGAGATTCCCATCCCAAAAATCCACATTTATTCACAAACACTCATTTAATGATCACAAAATACATTCCTCACCTGTGTAGTCCTCTGGATTGAATCAAAGTGTCGAATGGCCATTTGTTAGATAAGTAATTTAGAGTATAAGTGGTTATAGAAGAGCCTCACAAATGAGCACATCCCCTAGTCAAGTGTCTACTACACACAGTATGTCACTTTCTGCATCATCTCCCAGCACACTACACTGCCCCCTTCTGACAGGACCCCTTGTGTCTGGATCAAAATCTGAACCTGAGACCTCTGCAATGTCTGGCTGTGGCTCTTCTCACTGTGCCACCTGAGATGCTGGGCAGCTCCTTGCCTGATTCCTTGGACAGCCTTACTTAGTGTATTGTTTTTGGTGAACCTTAAAGCGGTAGTAAACCCGCTGATGTTTTTTTTTTTTAGGCACCGCATATTATGAAATACTTACCTTAGAACGAGGCCCCGACATCTGGCCCGATCCACACCGAGGGAGCTGATGTGTTCCCTCTGCGTTTCTTCTGGGTATCGCGGCTTCGGCGCTGTGAGTGGCCGGAGCCGCGCTATCATCACTTCCACGCATGGGCGTGCGAGATTTCTTTCCGGCAGGGTCCGGCAACTTTCAGCCGAGAATCCCCTGTGCGTATGCGCCGCTGCAGTCAGCGGCGCATCGCGAGGGGAATATCTCCTAAACCGTACAGGTTTAGGAGATATTTTCTTTACCTACAGGTAATTATAGGCTTTCCTGTAGGTAAAAGTCCCAAAAATGACTATACAATCACTTTAAAATCTTGGCTCCTCCAATTAACTTAATATTTAAGCCATGTCTCTGCACTGCCTGTTTGCCAGCTTATTGTGCTCTCTCCAGTCGATATCTTGCCCCTTGATTACCTGCTGCTGTCCTTATCTTCGTCTACCACTCTTTATCGACCCTTGGTTTGTTTATTGACTATGCTTTTGCCTGATCCCATCAAGCTACTACTTGTTATCAACCTTTGGTTTGTTCATCCATTATGCTTTTGCCTGATACCATCCAGCTACAACTTGCTAACCTTTTGGCTTGTTTATCGAATACATTTCTGTCTAATCCCATCCAGCTGCTACTTGTTACTGACCTTTTTGACTTGTTTGTCAACTATGCTTTTGCCTAATCCCATCTAGCTACTACTCGTTCATCGACTACACTTCGGCTTGTTCCCTGTCTGTTTCATCCACTACCTGACCCCCGCTTGCTCCCTTCCTGATGGGGCAATCCAGAGGACCACAACCTAGCATTAGTACGAAGCAAAACCCAACTCCACTATCAGGAGGTCTGGTGAAGACCAACTTGTGCTTAGACCCCATGCCTCAGGTGAGGCCGTATTATCTGCTATGGGGATCTGCTGTGTATTTACTCAGCTGATAACTGCGTCAACCTCTTTACTGCTACAGGCACCGGTCTCCAGTCCCAGACAGTGACACCCTGTGAGAAGGACAAGAATTTTTTCACATTTTTAGGACACACACCCATCCACCAGCCATGGAACAGACCAGAGCTAGCAAAAGCTTCACCAAACTACTTCAATAGCTGCAGCAATACTTCACAATCCACAATAATTATAGCAAACATTTCCAGCAGGTACTTATGGTACAAGGGACTTTGTATGTCTCTTCTAGTCCTGCCTGCTAGAAATAATTTACTAATTGTACTGTACACAGTGTTGCCAACCTACCAGATTGACATTTACTGACATAACACCCAAAATTTACTGGCACAGCCACGTTTTTACTGGCATTTCCAAAAGTTACAAAATTACAATTGTAAGCGCAAATTTCAGTGTTTGGGCTACAAATAAGGATAATATGCAATTAGCAATGTGATTTAAGGTAGCTATTCAGGCAAAAAGCATATTTCTTATTTTATTTTCAATATAATAAGTGGCTCAGGGACAGGAAATTAGAATAGGAGGCGCACACATAAAATTGACTCTCATAGTGATACTGACAACAGTGTGCAGCAGCACAGATCCCCGACACAACGCGTCCCCTCCTGAGTCACAGTGATAGTCTCTCTTCATGCCAGGTGGTCCCTTCTGTACCCTCCAGTCCAAACAGCACTGACAGTTCCTCTCCTGGCTTGCCTTGCTCCCGTCCCGCAGACCCGCACACAAAGCTCTGGCCGCTCAGATCGGCTCCCTTGCACCATGACATCACACAAAATGCTCAGGCTCTGCCTCCGCCAGACCCGCCCCCCACCGCTACCACCTAAACACACTGTAGCAGGCACTTTGATGGTCTTGGCCGGCTCTGGACCCGAGTTGTGCATGCCCATTTCCAAGTCAAGCATCACAGCCATATTTTTTACTGGCAAACTTTTCCTCTTACTGGCATTTACTGGCAGGAGAAAAGCGCCTGTTTTTTACTAGCTGCCAGTAAAAATACTGACATTTGACAACACTGACTGTTCATTGGCAGCTCAGTCTACAAGTGCCAGGAGAAAGTAATTGCTATGTGAATGTGTGGGATTCGTGTCATTCCTGGCCTGCCAATAGAGAAGAAAGAAGACTCCGGACCCAGGAGAAGACCAAGAGAAAATGTTGAGCCAACGAGGGGGAGCGCGCACCTGTTTCAATAAACCCGTCTTCTAGAGGAGCATGTTTTTTTACATGCCACTGTTTTTAAATTGGATAAAGAGAAATATCGCTCTTAGTGTATAAGTGAATAAATTAAAAATATGTGAAAAATGCATGATTATATGACAGCAGCACTCACAATATTGTACACAGCAACATCCAATAAATATAAAAAAGCATGTTGCGCTGTCTGAATAAAATGTGCAAAATGTCGCACTTTGAAAGACAATTACGCGGTCTTGCAACACTGTACATAAATGAAATCTTTATCATTTTTTGAGACAGAGCTTTCTTTTTGGTGGTATTTAGTCACCACTGGGGTTTTTTATTTTTGGCTAAACAAACAAAAAACTACGGATAATGTTGAAAAAAATTTTTTTTTCGTTTCTGTTATAAAATTTTGCAAATAAGTATTTTTTCTCCTTCACTGGTGTGCACTGATGAGGCTGCACTGATGAGCACTGATGAGACTTTACTGATGAGCACTGATAGGCTGCAATGATGAGCACTAATTGGCACTGATGGAGCTGCATTAATGATCAGTGCCCTGATTATCTGATATGCAGCACTGATAGGTGGGACTAATGGGCATTGAAAGGCAACACTGATGGGCACTTATATGCAGCATTACTGATGTGCAGCACTGATGAGCACTGATTGGCACTGATGGGGCTCCATTAATGATCAGTGCCCTTATTATCTTTGTGTGCCCTGTCAGGATTGCCATTTACTGGCACTCCTCTCTTCACACTGTGACAGCATGAGGAAAGGAGAGCAAGGTTCCCGGAGGATTTCATGGACACCCTCCCAGAATGAGAGAAGCATCTTTTGGCTATAGTGCGATAAGGAGGTGGTTAATCCTTGCCTATGTTCCCATTTAAGCTGCTGATATGACCACAGCCGCAGGTTTCCTGTTTCAGAGTGGCACCTTTCTCTTGCAGCATGCTATGGAGCCACCTTCTATGCAAGGACTAGAGCTGTGTCTCCCTTCATTGCGTGCATCAATAGAACTACACAGCCCCATAACCTAGGGTGGCAAGGCACTCCTTTGCTCTTCCCTCTCCCTTCTCCAAACTTATGCTGCGTACACACAACTGGACTTTTCGACAGCAAAGGTCCGACTGATTAGTTCCGTTGGACAATTCGATCGTCTGTGGGCTCCATAGGACCTTTGCTGTCCAAAAATCTGATGGACTTTAGAAATAGAACATGTTTCACATTTTTCTGCAAGAACTCCACCAGACCCAGTTGCTATCAAGAAATCCCTTCCTGTGTATGCTAGTCCGATGGACGAAAAGCGACGCTAGGGCAGCTATTGGCTACTGGCTATGAACTTCCTTATTCTAGTCTGGTCGTACGTCATCACGTTCGAATCCGTCAGACTTTGGTGTCATTGTGTGTGGCCAAGTCCGTTCATTCGGAAAGTCCACCAGAACTCCACTGAAAGTCCCTCGGGAAGACCATCGGACCTAGTCCGTCGAAAAGTCCGGTTGTGTGTACGCAGCATTACAGATTGACTGGAGACTGCACTGTCCACTGGTGATTCTTTCCTGTGAAGACTGGATGTTCAGAATTCTAACATAGAGTTTACTGGGGAGTGTTTATTTTATTGTGCTTAATGTGTTAAGCTAAACAACACTGAAGGTCTAAAACTATTAAATGACATACTGCCTCTAGTGTCCACCTCTATTTATTACACTAGAATGACATTACTTCTTACAACATACATCAGGAATCTCCAAACTTTATAAACAAAGGGGCAGATTATTGTCATTCAATCTTTATGGGGGCCGGACTGTGGCCAGTGGGAGTAGAACATGTCCCGCATCACTAGGATTAAATAATGCCTAAGGCTTGGTTGTCAGTGGGAGTAAGGCAGCCCATAGATAATTTGATTCTGTTTCTTTTAACCACGGGAAAGAAGGGAAAGAAAATCGCTCGATTGCCTCCTGCAGTGCTTTTGTGTTCTGCTATCAGTAAAGTGCAGGGAGCCTTTCTGGCTGACAGAACACAACGATTACCGCCAGCAGCTATAGCCGCTGACAGTAATTTTCATGCCAAAAATCCAACAGACTGGTTGTACACATGTTGATTGATGAATCGACTTGGGTACAATCAGCCTGCCCATACATGGATCGTAATTTGATTGGTCCCTGTTGAACCTGCCAAATTTTGATCTATTTATTGCAGCTTAAGAAAATTACAGAATGCCTGTAGTCATTAGGAGGAGGTATAGTGTCTCATTATTGGTATTGATGGCAGGAATAGCCCCCCACCATTGGTGTGAGTGGTAGGAATAGGGCCCCATTGTTGGTGTCAGTGGGGGGGGGGGGAATAGTGTCCTGTCATTGGTCTCAGTGGGGGTAATAGTCCCCCATCATTGGCGTAAGTGATAGGAATAGGGCACTATTGTTGGTGTCAGTGGAAGAAATAGTCCCCCATCATTGGTGTGAGTGGTAGAAATAGTGCCCCATTGTTGGTGTCAGTGGGAGGAATAGTCGCCCTTCATTGGTGATAGTGGTAGGAATAGGGCCCCATTGTTGGTGTCAGTGGGGGGGAATAGTGTCCTGTCATTTGTGTCAGTGGGGGTAATAGTCCCCCATCATTGGTGTGAGTGGTAGAAGTAGGGCCCCATTGTTGGTGTTAGTGGGAGGAATAGTCCCTCATTATTGGTGATAGTGGTAGGAATAGGGCCCCATTGTTGGTGTCAGTGGGGGGAATAGTGTCTTGTCATTGGTGTCAGTGGGAGTAATAGTCCCCCATCATTGGTGTGAGTGGTAGGAATAGGGCCCCATTGTTAGTGTCAGTGGGGGTAATAGCCCCCCATCATTGGTGTGAGTGGTAGAAATAGGGCCCCATTGTTGGTGTCAGTGGGAGGAATAGTCCCCCATCATTGGTGTGAGTGGTAGTAATAGGCCCCATTGTTGGTGTCAGTGGGAAGAATAGTGTCCCATCATTGGTATGAGTTGTAGGAATATTGCCCCATTGTTGGTGTCAGTGGGGGTAATAGTCCCCCATAATTGGTGTGAGTGGTAGGAATAGGGCCCCATTGTTGGTGTCAGTGGGAGGAATGGTCTGCCATCATTGGTGTGGAAGGAATAGGGCCCCATTGCTGGTGTCTGGGGGGGGGGAATAGTGTCCTCTCATTGGTGTCAGTGGAGGGGGGGGGGAATAGTGCCTCATCATTGGGGCCAGTGGAAGGAACAGCGCACCATGGTTGATGTTAGTGAAAGGAATGGTGCCTTGTTGTTGTCAGTGGAAGGAACAGTGCCTATACCCGTGGGAGAAACAGTGTCCAAAGGGCCAGATAAAGACAAGCAAAGGGCCGCATCTGGCACGTGGGTTGCAGTTTGGAGACCACTGACATAGATCATGAGCCTTCAATAAGTACCACCCACCCTGAGGACCCGGTCCCATCAATGTTGTACCTCGATAAGCATGGATCTTGCACATTTAAGAATAATTTCAGCATGCTGCAACTTTTTTTTTTGCATTCTTGCTCAGAAAAGTGTACCGGGTGCCGTCACTTCCGGTTGCGGCCGAGGTTACATACAAGAAGCTTGACTTGGCCCGTGGAGGTCTCTGTATGAGGTGAGAGGCTGGGGCAAACTATTTGTACACAGCGGATGGTGACAACATTTGAATGAATTGGATGGTTTCCGTTTTTCATGCACAAGCACTTTACTTTATTAACTATCTATTATCCTTGATTGGACAATACTAAGGGGATGGTGACAACACTGGATGAATTGGATGTTTCCTGCTTACTTGCACAAGCACTGTACTTTATGAATTTTTTGTTACCTTTGATTGGACATTTTATTTTCAAATACTTATTATCACTTTGATGCACCTTTTCACTTTTGAATTTTTTTTTGCACAGTTATATGTAAGATTATTATTATGAAGTTTCTCATTTGATTGCACTTTTGAACATTGCACTTTACATTTATTCATTATTGTTTTACTGAGTATGCACCATATTATTCCCCTTTATTCATCTATGTAGTATGAGAGCACTTTGTTATGTTGGCAGCTATTCATAATGCCCCGTACACACACTATCAGAAATTCAGTCAGAAAAAACTTGGATGGTTTTTCCGACGGATTTCCACTCAAGCTTGCCTTGCATACACACGGTCACACAAAAGTTCTCTGAACTTTCAACTGTCAAGAACGCGGTGACGTACAACACTACGACGAGCCGAGAAAATTAAGTTCAATGCTTCCGAGCATGCGTGAATTGTTGCGTGTCCGAATTGCATACAGATGAACACATTTTCGGATAGGAACTTTTTCCAGCCAAAAAATAGAGAACCTGCTCTCAATCTTTTGCTGGCTCGAATTCTGCCAGCAAAAGTCCGATGCAACATACACACGGTTGGAATTTATGACCAAAAGCTCACATCCGACTTTTGCTGGCAGAATTTCTGTATGGGGCTTTAGTCTTCTATTTTGTAGTGGTTTGCGCATTGGTATTCTCACATTGCACATTTAAAGGGGTTGTAAAGGTAAAAGTTTTTTCACCTTAATGCATTCTATGCATTAAGGTGAAAAAACATCTGACAGTGCCGCCCCCCCCCAGCCCCCCCCCCCCCACCTTACTTACCTGACCCCTCGAAAGTCCCGCGCTCATCCCCGACATCCTCTTCGCCGCTCAGCCTGGCCATTGATTGGCTGGAGTGGATGGATTGAAAGCAGCGCAGCCACTGGCTCGCACTGCTGTCAATCACATCCAATGACGCAGCGTGCCGGGGGGCGGGGCCAAGTGATACAGTGAGCGGCTATAGCCGCCGGCTGTATCACGGCAGCACGCCCGCAAGTGCTTCTCACCATGCGTAGGAGCTTGCATGAACATAAGAAGTACTTGCGGGGGGAAGCTGAGACAGCTGCCGAGGGACCCCAGAAGAGCAGGTTCGGGGCCACGCTGTGCAAAACGAGCTGCACAGTGGAGGTAAGTATAACATGTTTGTTATTTAAAAAAAAAAAATTCCCTTTACAATCCCTTTAAGAATAATTTCAGCATGCTGTAACTTTTTTGCATTCTTGCTCAGAGAAGTGTACAGATCTGCCTCCAGTATATGATTTCCTTCCACAAACTATATTTAGCGTGATTTCTTCACCCTCCTAATCCCAGCTAGATAAATTGCAGTATACATTTACCAAGAAGTATTTGATACATCTGGGTGTTAGCGCGCTGTTCCCCAGCAGCTTTCGCACTTGGGATGCCAAGGGTGGTAGGATGTCACAAGATGTGTCAGGTGCAGCTAGGAAAATGACACATGATCATTATGGGGCTTATTTAATAACACAGTGCAAAGAACAGAAAAATGTTGAAGCCTTTATTAGCCAATCAGATAGTAACTTTTATTATGGTGGTATGGTTACACTACTAAAAGAGGCAGCAAATCTTTGGAGACAACACAGTGCAACAGCTATGACAGTGAGTGCCAATTGGACCATTAAGCAGACATTCATGACTCATCACCTAAAAAATGAATCAATGTTTGTGCAACAGTACTTAAAGTGTTACTAAGCCCACAACAGTAAAAATCAGTCTGTATATGCAGTAAAGCATGCTTTTTATACTCACTGTGCTACTTAAGGGGTTAATTATCTGTATTGTGTAAAAATGCTGTATGATCCTGTCTTTGCTGACCCCCCCCCCCTCTTCTTCCACTGTCCCCAATCCATCTCCTGATAAGACAGAGCCTTTGAAGTCACTCTGCACATGCTCAGTTTGGTGTCTATTGCTAGAGAGATTTCATTTTCTTAGGAGGGTGCATGTGATCAGCAAGGGCCAATCAGCACTGTCCAGACAGAGGGTCAGGGGTCCTGCAGCCTCAGGGGATAGTCAGAAAAGAATAAAAAATCCTCCTACCAGACACTGGTAGAAGTCACAAGACCGCTATATACTGCTGATGAGAAAATATATTTAGCAGTTTATATTTACTAAACTAATTGCTTTCTCATGTTTTGTGTACTGTGGGAGAACAGATATAGTAAATGCAGGGTCCTGAATCCAGTAACAATTTAAAGCAGTGGTTGTCAACTCGCAATGTATAGGGGACCTCAGTTGTGGCCCTGGACATCGCCCAAGGGCCACATATAATGCTCAATATACTGTCAAAAACATTATAGAAGACCATCATTGGACATACCACAGGAGATGCCCAAAGACTGTGGACATGGAGACTTAGTGCAAGACACTGACAATGTTTGGGAACATATTACAAGAGACTGCTAGAGATCACTGCCATTGCAGTCCCTTTACAAATTAGCGCTCTCACTACTAACTGCTGGGGTCACAGGTTGGGCTCCAGGGACTTAAAAGAGAAGTATGGCCAAAGCTTTTTTGCCCCTACTTCTCCTACGGATCACAGGTGTGCACTCTTCTCTTGTTCCTGTGACCCGTTTTCAGACAAGACTTTTTTCTTTTTTTTATTCTTTCTATTAAATTTTGCAATTTTCATACTAAAAGCAAGACTGCCAATCTACCCAAAATAGCAGGCAGTCCAAAAATAATATAATCAAACATAAAAATAAACAGTTCCAAAGGGTCAGAAATAAGAGCAGGCTTTTGACGCCACTGAGCCGGTCCAAGCTCTGGAAAGACCGGCCTGGTAAACTGCTCAACTGCCTATTTTTACCACCACCCAAACACAGGTGTAAACTAAGCCTAATGACTTGAATAGATGGCTTAGGGTGGCCCTTGCACTACATACAGTGGCTTTTTGTATATTTCAAGAGGTTACACAGATATGGTACCTTTTTTGGCCCAGCTTTTGGGTGGGGATATGCTTGGGAAATCAAAAGCTGGTGTAAAATGAAATCCTATGGAAGAAAATCTCAGCACATGGAAGGTGAAAACACAGGCTTGTTGTTCAGGCTCCATCCCTGAGAACATTTGTGGAGTGAAAGTCCAGCTGAAGATTAAAGGGACGGCTTAACATTTTATGGTACTGATTAGCGGTGCCTCAGTGAATGGTGCATTTCATCGATCGGCTCAAGGCTACGAGGTCACAAGGAGTTCACCTCGCAGACTTCATTTCATAGAGGAGAGGCAATACAACTTTCCAACTTTGCAAGCCAACAGCAAAGTGGTATTATTAAAGTAAATGTAAACCAGTGACAGTTTGTAAATTCCCTGTGTATCATAAAATTTTACATAAAAAAAAAAAAAACTTGTTTTCACCTGTTCTTCACCCTATATTGTATCTCAATGACTTCAATCTTCTACATCTTTGCAGGTCACTTCCTGTCTACATGCACTCCAAGGATGGCTGCATGGCATTTCCCAGGGCCTGTTTGCTGATGATGACAGCAATGGTCCATGTTTGCATAATATGTGCTGAAATGGCCACCTCTAGTCTCCATCGGAAGCCTGTGACAGGATGTCAACACAGGAGCATATTTGGGAGACAAGAAAAAAGCATTGTCACACTATGGCAGGAAGTGCCTGAACTAAGATCTTCATGGGAGGATCACCAGGCATTGTTTTAATACTGTAAAATCTATGAATTAAAAAAAAAAAACATGTGAAAATGACTTTTGAGGATAAAATAACATGTTAAATTTTAAATGTAATTTTAGTGATTGGGTTTACTTTATTAAAATCATTCACCTGTCACAAACCCGGGCAAGTTAAACAGCATGTGATGAAAGAAGTCCTAAGCAGGGTTTTTATCCTAATGCCGCATACACATGATTGGAATTCTCGTTGGAAAAAGCTCTGATGGTTTTCCTGACGGAATTCGGCTCAAGCTGTCTTGCCTACACACGGTCACATCAAATTCCGATCATTTATAACATGGTGACGTACAACACTTACAACGTGACTAGAAAAAGGAAGTTCAATAGCCAGTAGCCAATAGCTTCTGTCTCGTAGTTGAATCTGAGCATGCGTGATTTTTGGCGTGTCGGAATTGCATACACGCGATCGGAATTATCGATAGAATGTTTTTCCGTCAGGAAAATTGAGAACATGCTATCAATTTTTGGCTGGTGGAAATTCGGACAGCTAAATTCCGATGGAGCATACACACGGTCGCATTTTCCGATGAAAAGCTCTCATCTGTCTTTTTCTGGCCGGAATTCTGATCGTGTGTACGCGGCATTAGAGAAAACTGCATGCAGCTAAATCGTATGCAAATATTGACTTCACCTGTAAATATTCAGCTTTGCCCCACCCTTTCCACCGATCAAGCTTCACTGCTGATCCATCAATGTGATTGGGAGTCTTATTGACATATAGAGGGGATGCTGAAAGGAAAGGATTAGGGTTAAAGGACACCTTAAAGTGTTACTAAACCCACAACAGTAAAATAAGTCTGTATATGCAGTGAAGCATGTTTGTTATGCACTTTAGAGTGGTACCTAAGGGGTTAATCCTCTGCATTATGTAAAAAGCTGTTTGATCCTGTCTTCTCTGATCCTCCTCTTTTTCCACTGACTCCAAAACATGTCTGGATAATATAGAGTTACTGGAGTCAGGCTGCACATGCTCAGTTTGGTGTGTATTGCTAGAGAGTTTTTATTTTTTCTTGGGAGAGTGCATGTGATCAGCACAGGGCCAATTAGCATTGTCTATACAGAGGGTCAAGTGTCCTGCATCCAGTGCAGTATGAAAACTCCTCCTACAAATTTTAATCAGGCACTGATAGAAGTCACAAGACTGCCATATACTGCTGATGAGAAAAGGTATTTAGCAGTTTGTTTTTACTAAAATAATTGCATTCCCACGTTTTGTGTACTGTGGCAGATCAGATATAGTGAATGCAGAGTCCTGGGTTTAGTAACCCTTTAATTTCCCAGATTGACTAAGGCTTTGTGTACTGCTGCTATCGTTCATAATTTAAATTGGCACTTTTTTTGGTTCTTTAATATATATACAGTGGTGTGAAAAAGTGTTTGCCCCCTTCCTCATTTCCTGTTCCTTTGCATGTTTGTCACACTTAAGTGTTTCGGAACATCAAACCAATTTAAACAATAGTCAAGGACAACACAAGTAAACACAAAATGCAATTTGTAAATGAAGGTGTTTATTATTAAAGGTGAAAAAAAATCCAAACCATCATGGCCCTGTGTGAAAAAGTGATTGCCCCCTAAACCTAATAACTGGTTGGGCCACCCTTAGCAGCAACAACTGCAACCAAGCATTTGCGATAACGTGCAATGAGGCTTTTACAGCGTCCTGGAGGAATTTTGGCCCACTCATCTTTGCAGAATTGTCCTAATTCAGTTACATTAGAGGGTTTTCGAGCATGAACGGCCTTTTTAAGGTCATACCACAACATCTCAATAGGATTCAGGTCAGGACTTTGGCTAGGCCACTCCAAAGTCTTCATTTTGTTTTTCTTCAGCCATTCGGTGGTGGACTTGCTGGTGTGTTTAGGATCATTGTCCTGCTGCAGAACCCAAGTTCGTTTCAGCTTGAGTACACGAACAGATGATCGGACATTCTCCTTCAGGATCTCTTGGTAGACAGCAGAATTCATAGTTCCTTTTATCACGGCAAGTCTTCCAGGTCCTGAAGCAGCAAAACAGCCCCAGACCATCACACTACCACCACCATATTTTACTGTTGGTATAATGTTCTTTTTATGAAATGCAGTGTTCCTTCTACGCCAGATATACTTGGACACACACCTTCCAAAGAGTTCCACTTTTGTCTCATCGGTCCACAGAATGTTGTCCCAAAAGTTTTGGGGATCATCAAGATGTGTTGTGGAGAAATTGAGACGAGCTTTGATGTTCTTTTTGCTCAGCAGTGGTTTTCTCCTTGGAACTCTGCCATGCAGGCCATTTTTGCCCAGTCTTTTCCTGATGGTGGAGGCATGAACGCTGACCTTAACTGAGGCAAGTGAGGCCTGCAGTTCCTTGGACGTTGTTGTGGGGTCTTTTGTGACCTCTTGGATGAGTCGTCGCTGCGCTCTTGGGGTAATTTTGGGCGGCCGGCCACTCCTGGGAAGGTTCACCACTGTTCCATGTCTTCGCCATTTGTGGATAATGGCTCTCACTGTGGTTCACTGGATTCCCAAAGCTTTGGAAATGGCTTTATAACCCTTTCCAGACTGATAGATCTCAATTACTTTCTTTCTCAATTGTTCCTGAATTTCTTTGGGTCTCGGCATGATGTGTAGCTTTTAAGGATCTTCTGGTGGACCTTACTGTGTCAAGCAGCTCCTATTTAAGTGATGCCTTGATTGTGAACAGGTGTGGCAATAATCAGGCCTGGGTGTGGCTAGAGAAATTGAACTCAGGTGTGGACAACCACAGTTATAGTATGTTTTAACAAGGGGGGCAATCACTTTTTCACACAGGGCCATGATGGTTTGGATTTTTTTTCACCTTTAATAATAAACACCTTCATTTACAAATTGCATTTTGTGTTTACTTGTGTTGTTCTTGACTATTGTTTAAATTGGTTTGATGTTCCGAAACACTTAAGTGTGACAAACATGCAAAGGAACAGGAAATGAGGAAGGGGGCAAACACTTTTTCACACCACTGTATGGATTTTGTTTTATTTACTTTAGTCCTAGACAGGAATGACATGTCCTTGCTGCCTGAGCCTCCTGGGAATCCATACCACATTACCAAGGAGGCTGCAGACATAAAAAAAATAGTGGCTGGTGGGCAGAGCTGTGGTTGCCATCGGAGGCTTCCGATGACTGAGCAGGACCAAGAGGGTGTCATGGGACCCTGGCTGCTGCACTTAATCACCAGATCATAGCAGGACAATGCTGGATCCACTGTGGAGCTCTGAATCCAGGATAACGCTGCATAACAGATAAGTTGGACTAAAAAAAAATAAAAAAATCAAACATACAACTGAAGTTCCTCTTTAAGCTTGACTGTAATAGGAAAGTAAAGATTTTCAAATAAACACAGCTGAATATATCTCTAGATCTACTGACCATTTTGTCATGCAATGTTCACTGTGGGAACATTTTTCATCATACAGACAGTTTAAATTGTCCAATTTAGTGGCACAACTACTTACATGTATGGAGTCCCAATAGAGTCTTTCTTATGCCGTGTACACACATCCGGACTTTCCGGCAGACTAGGTCCGACGGTCTTCTCGACGGACTTTCGGCGGACTTCCGACGGATTTTCCGAACTAACGGACTTGGCCACACACGATCACACCAAAGTCCAACGGATTCGACCGTGATGACATACGACTGAACTAGAATAAGGAAGTCCATAGCCAGTAGCCAATAGCTGTCCTAGCGTCAGTTTTCGTCCGTCGGACTAGCATACAGACGAACTGATTTTTTGACCGGACTTTTCCGTTGGAAAGATTTGAATCATGTTCTAAATCTAAAGTCCGTCTGATTTTCCGACAGCAAAGGTCCGATGAAGCCCACACATGATCGAATTGTCCGACAGATTCGTTCCTTCGGACCTTTGCTGTTGAAAAGTCCAGCCGTGTGTACACGGCATAAGTGAAATGCAGGCATGTACTTTGCAGCAGATTCTCAATCGCCCTTGGAACTTTAATCCTCAGGTACTCTAAAATGTTCAATTTGACTTTATCTGAGAAATGTTTGGGCTGGGCCACAGATTCCTGCAACTCACTATTGGCTGCCCATTATTTTAAAGAACCAATAAATTATATCAATATAGGTGATATGATGTACTGTGATTGCAAGTAAATCTTGTTTGTAATGTCACCCACTTGTATTGGAGCAAAAATGATGTGTTATATATTTTAATGTATGTATTTTCTTTGATTTATAGTACCCCAATTTCCCAAAGAAGCCCCTCCTTTCTAAACTCATTGCGAGATGTAGCCTCCCACCCTTGTTATCCTCAATTTGTACTCGTGAGGACATCATTCTGAAACAAGACATACATCATGATGTCTATGGGGGTTATTTACGAAAGGCAAATCCACTTTGCACTGCAAGTGCACTTGCTCTATATTAAGAGGTAGATCTGAAATGAGTCGCAGCTCTGCTGATTTTATCATCCAATCATGTGGAAGCTAAAATGCTGTTTATTTTCCTTGCATGTCCCCCTCGGATCTACAGCGACTGCACTTCCAAGTGTACTTTCAGTGCAAAGTGGATTTTCCTTTAGTAAATAACTCCCTATGCCAGTGATGGCGAACCTTGGCACCCCAGACGTTTTGGAACTACATTTCCCATGATGCTCCACTACACTGCAGAGTGCATGAGCATCATGGGAAATGTAGTTCCAAAACATCTGGGGTGCCAAGGTTCGCCATCACTGCCCTATGCCATAAATGTGTTATAAGGGAAGAACAGCTACATATAGGGTTATTTAAGCAAACTGTAATTTGTCTGTATTTCCTCTTCCTGTAAAGTGTGTTGCACCTATAAGGTGCACACTGTGCAGGGACGGACCTGTCAGAGCGCTGCTCTCCCCTATGGGAGATCGGATGATGACAGACCGCAGAGTCCGTCGTCACCCAATCCGATCAGCAGACGGATGGAAAAGTAGGTTTTTCCTCCGTCGCGCTTTTTCGGATCGGGGCGGGTCGGATGTCAGCGGATGTGTCACTGTTCAGGTCCGCCTTGAAAACTGACAGGCGGACCTGAACGGATCAGTAGTGTGAAAGAGGCCTAAGGCTTGCACCTTAAAAAGAAAAAAACAAAGGGAAAGAAATAAAAGAAAGGGGAGAGTGATGTATAGTAAGAAAGAACCACAGAGAAAAATTGTCGGAATACTGAGTTAAGGATAGGGAAAAACCAACCAAAACTGAAACATGACATGTAAGAGTCATAGCATACCTAATGTAGGGAAGTGAATCCCATAGATCAAGGCTAGGCATAGTATCCGTGATGTGGAGAAAGGAACCAAGGGTGCCTAGCCCACCTAGGGACGATGCCTAATGAGGGAGTGCCACCGTATCACAGCCCCCAACGTTATGCTGGCATGCAAAGGGAGAGGGAGGTACCATCACCTAGACGGCTATGCTGTCCGGCGATTGGCACCAAATCTAATTCCTGTGTCACAGACCAACGGTGTTAACTCTGTTGGTGTTGCGGCACAAGTGACAATGTGCCCGCCCAACCTGCGTCATAGGGGCGGAGGAAGAGTGTAGTGTGCATCGCAGCTCCCGGATTGGATGAAAAACCCAGATGGCTCAGCAGTGCCCAGGCACAACCACCAAACCAAACAACACTCATTGATTACAAAAGATTTACCTGTGGAAAATATGGAGTGAACACCATATGTCCTGTTTGGAGTGATATTTTAATGATATTTCATGGGAGTATTATTTAAAGAGAGCCATGGGGCTATTTACAAGCAAAAGTGCATTACTGAGAATGGTATTGATAGACCACCACGGCACGCTCCCATCCCTGGATTGCAGCATTTAAAAATTGGGGGTTTATGGCCTTTAAATGAAGCAAGGCCTACTAAGGTCCTATGCCTCCATCTCTAATCGATAGAGGAAGGGCAAGAGATTGGGACTTTATATGAAGCATGCAGTGGTAATCAATAAATTAATATAAAAATATTTATTAGTTCACAGATGTACATATATATATATATATATATATATATATATATAGTCAATACCAACTTCAATATCAACTTTTAAGAACAACAGTATTCTTATAACAATTTCAAAGATATCACATAACAGTATTTTATGATCCAACGCTTACACATATTACAAAATATTTATATAGCCTATAACCTTGCTACTCTCTGTCACGGTTGATAAAATGATATACAGTATATTGTACATGATGGCAAAAAGTACATATATAGTCATATTATATAAAGTCCCAATCTCTTGCCCTTCCTCCGTTGATTAGAGATGGAGGCATAGGATCTTAGTAGGCCTTGCTTTGTTTAAAGTCCCATAAACCCTCAATTTTTAAATACTGTACCCTTCTCTTCTTCCTTCTTGAAGAATCACATTCAAACGTCCAAAGCTTGCTTGAATCTCATTAGTGGCTGTGAACTTCTTTGTACTTGTGTGATCCCAGAATGCCAACGAAAGGGGGAACGGTGGATTTGTGTACTTCAGCAATCCCTGGAAATAAACCTACAGATCAAATGGACTGTTCTCCCTCTATGTACTTTAAGTATTAATGTTCAATTTTTACTAGAGTGCTTCTTTATCATTTTTTTCACCTTCTCAGGTTCCTTTCAACTAGATGCCACCTGAAATCTGGCATCAGCTATGCCCTTTTCTGTGAGAGCATTAAGTTCCATTCCTGGTAGGAACATGGAACACTTTTGTGCACGTTTCTAGTTCTCAGACCCTATGGATGATGGTCTTGATACCTGCAGATTTCCTCCAGCTATTGGGGAACCGGAAACTGTTTTTCCTCGTTATGTGACCAATGCTAGAGAATTTATCGTTGATAATGTGCAGGCTGGAGGTTAATTTGCAAAATAAACCTCTCTAGTCTGCAGATTTCATGGCAGCCTTATGCCTGGTACACACAATGAGATTATAGGACTAGTGATCGTCCAGATTTTTTTTATTTTTTGCATAGCTTAGTCTCATATCAAAAATTAAGAGTTTACTAAATTTATGAAAATTCTTGTATGGCAGAATAAAATTTTGAAAGTGATGTAATGTATTGTAGTTTATTGTATTTTCAAACGACAGCTGTACTGATTAACCACTTCAGCCCCAGAAGATTTTACTCCCTTCCTGACCACAGCACTTTTTGCGATTAGGCACTGTGTCGCTTTAACTGACAATTGCGTGGCCGTGCGACTGTGCACCCAAACAAAATTGATGTCCTTTTTTTCCCCCACAAATAGAACTTTCTTTTGGTGGTGTAATGGAAATTTGTAAGTTCTGTATATAATTGTATTCTATTTAATATGTATTGCACACTGCCCTCACTGTGCACACGGCACTAATAATGTTTTCAGTACATGTTTTGCATTCTTTCAAGTCCTGATTAGAATTAGCCTGCCTATGTAACGCCCCTTGTTACCATAAATGTACAATTGTAATATTAATGTGATACCTACGTAATCATGTGTATAAAAACCTTCAAATGCATCATAATAAAGGAGAAGGGTTATTTGGAAAGATGCTGAGCGTATCTTTTGTGTCTGTTCCCTAGTGCGGTAGTTATTAATTTGGAACCACTAATCAATATGAGGATAGGAGTTGCCTATCATCAAAATATCCATTTCAGTGGTATTTGATCACCTCTGTGGTTTTTATTTTTTGCACTATAAACAGAAAAAGAGCTACAATTTAACAAAAACTCAATCTTTTTTACTTTTTGCTATAATAAATATCCACTAAAAATATATAAAAAAACTATTTTTTTCCTCAGTTTAGGCCGATATGTATTCTTCTACATATTTTTGGTAAAAAAAAAAAACAATAAGCGTATATTGATTGGTTTGCGCAAAAGTTATAGCATTTACAAAATAAGGGATAGTTGTATGGCATTTTTATTATTAATTTTTTTGTTATTAGTAATGGCAGCAATCTTTTTTTTATCGTGACTGCAACATTATGGTGGACACATCGGACACTTTTGACACAATTTTGGGACCATTGTCATTTATACAGCGATCAGTGCTATAAAAATGCACTGATTCCTGTGTAAATGACACCGGCAGGGAAGGGGTTAAACACTAGGGGGCAATCAAGGGGCTAAGTGTGTCCTAGGGAGTGATTCTAACTGGGGGGTGGGCTTCCACTCACATGACAGCGATCACTGCTTCTGATGACAGGGAGCAGTGATCTTTGTCACGTCACAAGGCAGAATGGGGAAATGCCTTGTTTACATAGGCATCTCCACGTTCTACGGCTCCGTGACACGATTGCTGGGACACCAGCGGACATCGAGTCCGCGGGTCCTGTGGGCACGGTCATGCTGTACATGGCAGGCACACGCCACTGGCAGCACATGTGCACCCGCTAGGCCCGCCAATTAAAGGGGACATACAGGTACGCCCATTTGCCCACCGCTGCCATTATGCCGACGTATATCGGCATGCAGTGCTCGGCAAGTGGGTAAATGAAAATCGTACAATCTTGTATCGTACAAGAAACATTTTCATGCTTGTCTGATCAGATAATTTAGGATAAATTGTCGCTCTTAAAAGCTGTGTGCTAAGGATCCGATTATCGTACGATCGCTTCAAAAGCTGTATTTTTCATATGATTTTCTGATTGTGTGTACTGGCCATTAGAATAGCAGTGTACCTCTGTTTAATACTGTAATTGCTAGATACAATTACAGTGAGAAGGAAAAGTAATTCATTACTTAAAGCGGGACTGTACTGCGGAAAAAAATATTAAAAGCCAGCAGCTACAAATACTACAGCTTCTGACTTTTAATAAATGGACACTCACCTGTCCCGGGGTCCAGCGATGCCGGCAGCCGAGGCTGATCGATCGCTCGGCTCCCGGCTGCTGCCGCCACCATTCTAGGTGAGGGAATCAGGAAGTGAAGCAAATCGGCTTCACTTCCCGGTTCCCTACTGCGCATGCGTGAGTCGCGCAGCGCAATAGGAATTGTCCGCGCTGTCTCTGGGACCCGTGTGTCCCAGCAGACATCGCGGCAGGACAGGAAATAGCATAGACTCCCACGGTAGTCTATGCCCAGAAGTGGGTGTAAATACCTGTCTTTGACAGGTATCTGCACCACCCTCCCCCCTGAAAGGTGCCAATTGTGACACCGGAGGGGGGGAGGGTTCCGATCAGCGGAAGTTCCAATTTAGGGTGGAACCCCACTTTAACAAAATAATTTTTTTCTCAATTCACATTTTTGCCTATTTGTTAGCCTACAATTCGAAAAAACCATGAGCACTGTGAATTTTCTAAGCCTCATATGCGTTGTAAAAATATTCAGGCAGACAAATTACTCATAAATCACCCAATGCATACTGATGTGGCCATCTAGACTTCAACAACCTCCAGTCATGAATTGGGTTAATGTTACCAGAATGGCCTCATGTCTCTCACACCTCTGAAGAGGGGGGGGGGGGAAGAAATACAAATAAGTGACTCAGAGTGCATTGCTTACTGATTTCTGGTGCACAACAAGAAACACGGGCTTGTGCCAGATCCTGGCTCAGCATGATAAAACAAGGCTCAGCGCCAAAGATGAAGCAATCCTGTAATTACTTGACCACCGCATTCTGTATTGGGGCTGCAGAACAAGCACAATACAACTTGCAGAACTTCATTAAAAGTGTTTGCTTAACAAAGCATGGAATAGAGTGTGTTCAGCAGCCGGATTAAAGTCTTATGTGTTTCTCTGGGGTTGTTCCCAGCCGGCGTCTGTTTGCAACATAAGGTGTATAGATTATGTTTCCTATTACTGTTTACTAACTCAATACGGTGTCATTAACATTCGTATTGAAAACACATTTAATGGCTGTTTTGTGCAGCAGGAAAAACAGCGATGAAAGGCGGATTTTTTTTTTAAAGGGCCAGTAACAAGGCCAGATTTTGGTATGTGCTTCCTAGGGTAGTGACTGTTGTTCAATCCCCAAAAAAGAGATCTTTAAGGGTGCATTTTATCATGAATCTAATATATCTGTGTGCTATGCAACAACAGCTACACACTGAAGATGACACCTCTTTTCAGCCAAGGACAGGATGACCCCACCCAGGGACCACCCCTCCTTGACGCATTTCACCCCAAATGTGCCTATTCGATATGCCTATTGGGGTGAAACACGTTAAGGAGCGGTGGACCCTGGGCAGGGACATCCTGTATGCTGTCTGTGGCTGAAGGTTTTTATTAAAAAGGTGACATCATCAGTTTTTAGCTGGTGTTTTATAGCTTCCTTTGGATTAGGGGACTGGACAGACTCAGCCAGCACCCACAACCATCTTGAGGCACTGGCCTGTGGAGCAGTGCTGCTGGGTCTAGATTCTATATATGTGTATTGCACGCTTGTTAAAGCGGGACTCCGCCGTTTTTTTTAAAAGCCAGCAGCTACAAATACTGCCGCTGCTGACTTTTAAAATAGTGACACTTACCCGCCCAGCGCGCCCGCGATGTCGGCACCCGAAGCCGATCTCTCGATCGTCCCTCGGGTGCTGCCGCTGCCATCTTGGGTATGGGAATCAGGAAGTGGAGCCTTTCGGCTTCATTTCCCGGTTCCCTACTGCGCATGCGCGAGTCGCGCTGTGCAATAAGGATGGACCCGCTGCCTCTGGGATCTGTGTGTTTCTGCGGAAAGGGGCGTACCTTCTGCAGAATCTACGCCGGAAGTGGGTGCAGATACCTGTACTGTACAGGTACCTGCACCCCCTCCCCCCTGAAAGGTGCCAATTGTGGCGCCGGAGGGGGGGAGGGTTCCAATGAGCGGAAGGTCCACTTTAGGGTGGACCTCCGCTTTAAACATTTAAAGCCAAATTTCAACCACTCTTTTGTACATATTGTAAAGAGGAATAGCTGGACTCTATTCTTAAGCCCCATACACACTATCAGATTTTCTGCAGATTTTTCCTTCAGATTTACCAAAACCATATAATATGAGGTCAAACCTTAGGAGTTTCAATTTGTATGCAATCAGGCAGGCCCTTCTACTACATGGTTTTGGTAAAACGGAAGGAAAAAAATCAGCAGAAAATCTGATGTGTGTGTGTGTATGAGGCTTGACATTCAGTTCTTCTTTACTGAAATTGCTTACTGTGATTTCACTGCACATTGTGAGCTTTTCATAGTGTGCATTAGAATCTGTAGCATGTCAAATAAAGTCTGCCTCATTTCTTGGTTGGAGGATGTCCAGCATCATCTAGCTCTTATCTCTCCAGCCCGAGTGTCCCTGGCCCCAGGGGTTTGCCACCAATAAGGTAAACTGAGTAGACCACCTCCCACAGGCTCAGCCATCATGGACACTCCAGGAAGCATGCCCCAGGGGGCATGCAAGCAAGGGAGGCTGTCATTCGGCTATAGCACGGTCTGCAAGTGGTTAATGTGCCTAGAATTTATTTAGCTGATTTAAATTGAAGGTAATTTTAATGTACAATATTTCACAAAAGTGAGTACAACCCTCACATTTTTGTAAATATTTTCTTCTATCTTTTCATGTGACAACACTGAAGAAATGACACTTTGCTACAATGTAAAGTAGTGAGTGTACAGCTTGTATAACAGTGTAAATTTGCTGTCCCCTCAAAATAACTCAACACCATACTCAGCCATTAATGTCTAAACCACTGACAACAAAAGTGAGCACACCCCTAAGTAAAAATGTCCAAATTGGGCCCAAAGTGTCAATATTTTGTGTGGCCACCATTATTTTCCAGCACTGCCTTAACCCTCTTGGGCATGGAGTTCACCAGAGCTTCACAGGTTGCCACTGGAGTCCTCTTCCACTCCTCCATGATGACATCACAGAGCTGGTGGATATTAGAGACCTTGCACTCCTCCATCTTCCATTTGAGAATGCCCTACAGATGCTCAATAGGGTTTAGGTCTGGAGACATGCTTGGCCAGTCCGTCACCTTTACCCTCAGCTTGTTTAGCAAGACAGCGGTTGTCTCTGAGGTGTGTTTGGGGTCATTATCATGTTGGAATACTACCCCGAAGCCCAGCCTCTGAAGGGAGGGGATCATGCTCTACTTCAGTATGTCACAGTACATGTTGGCATTCATGGTTCCCCCAATGAACTGTAGCTCCCCATGCTTGACTGTAGGCAAGACACACTTGTCTTTGTACTCCTCACCTGGCTGCTGCCACACATGCTTAACACCATCTGAACCAAATAAGTTTATCTTGGTCTCATCAGACCACAGGACATGGTTCCAGTAATCCATGTCCTTAGTCTGCTTGTCTTCAGCAAACTGTGAGCTTTCTTGTGCATCATCTTTAAAAGAGGCTTCTTCTGGGATGACAACCATGCAGACCAATTTGATGCAGTGTGCGGCGTATGGTCTGAGCATTGACAGGCTGACACCTCACCCCTTCAACCCCTGCAGCAATGCTGGCAGCACTCATACGTCTATTTCCCTAAGACAACCTCTGGATATGCCGCTGAGCATATGCATTCAATTTCTTTGGTCAATCATGGTGAGGCCTGTTCTGAGTGGAACCTGTCCTGTTAAACCTCTGTATGACCTTGGCCACTGTGCTGCCGCTCAGTTTCAGGGTCTTGGCAATCTTCTTATAGCCTAGGCTATCTTTATGTAGAGCAACAACTCTTTTTTTAGATCCTCAGAGAGTTCTTTGCCATGAGGTGACATGTTGAACTTCCAGTGACAAGCATAAGAGAGTGAGAGCGATAACACCAAATTTAACACACCTACTCCCCATATACACATGAGACCTTGTAACACTAATGAGTCACTTGACACCAGGGAGGGAAAATGGCTAATTGGGCTCAATTTGGACATTTTCCCTTAGGGGTATACTCACTTTTGTTGCCAGCGGTTTAGACATTAATGGCTGTGAGTTATTTTGAGGGGACAACAAACTTACACAGTTATACAAGCTGTACACTACTTCTTCACTACTTTACATTGTAGCAAAGTGTAATTTCTTCAGTGGTGACACATGAAAAGATATAATAAAATATCTACAAAAATGGGAGGGGTGTACTCACCTTTGTGAGATACTGTATGTACACTGCATACCTGATATACAGTGCCTTGAAAAAGTATTCATACCCCTTGAAATTTTCCACATATTGTCATGTTACAACCGAAAGCATAAATGTATTTTATTGGGATTTTATGTGATAGACCAACACAAAGTGCTACATAATTGTGAAGTGGAAGGAAAATGATAAATGGTTTTCAATGGCTTTTCTGAAGAGATGGGTTTTTAGGGATCGTCTAAAAGCAAACAGAGTAGGAGATAATTGGACAGATTGGGGTAGAGAGTTCCATAGGATTGGAGAGGCTCTGGAAAAGTCCTTAACAGGCTCAAGGGGGATAGGCTATGTAAAGGTGAGCCAATGAGAAGGGAGTTGCAGTCGTTGAGGCGAGAGATGACCAGGGAGTGAATTAAGATATTAGTAGTGTTGTTGGTTAGAAAGGGACATATTTTGGAGATGTTGCTGAGGTTGAGACGGCAAGATTTGGACAGTGATTGTATGTGGGGCCAAAAGGATAGATCAGATCCCAGGATTACACCTAGAACCTTGGCATGCTGGGATGGGCTGATAGTTGTGCCATCGATCTTGACAGAGAGATCAGGGATATTAGCTTTCTCCAACTTCTCTTTCTCCTTTCCTCCTGCTTATACTATTTATTCCTATCTTTCTTTATTCTTCCCCATCAATTTGTAAAGACACTTACCTGTTTATTTCTGGCACGTACCTCCAAGACAGCGGTCTACCAAGCTGAGAGGCATAGGCGTGCGCACAGGGTGTGCCAGAGCACACCCTAATCACCTTGTGTGGCATGCACATTAACATTATTGCTCTGTGTACCAGCAAGGAGATAGAAAAGTTCTGCCTCTGACCAGCTCTTCCATAGAAGTGCTGCTGTGCTTCTTTTTCACTGTGCCGGTGGGAAGAGCAATGTACGGGCACTATATATATATATATATATATATATATATATATATATATATATATATATATATATATTTATTTATATATTACACTTTGGGGTGCACACCCCAATGCTTTAAGCTGTGCACACCTATACTGAGAGCAGGAGCCAACATTCTGAATGTATCAACATGCTGCACCTGTATCCCTATAGCCACTTGCTGACCAAGACTTTTTTGGCACTTTTTGTTTACAAGTTTAAATCAGTATTTTTTTCTAGAAAATTACTTAGAACCCCGAAAAAGTATATATATTTTTTTTTTTAGCAGAGACCCTAGAGAATAAAATGATGATTACTGCAATTTTTTATGTCACACTGTATTTGCGCAGAGGCTTTTCAAACACAATTGTTTTGGAAAAAATACTCTTTAATGAATTTTAATGCAAAAAAAAAAAAAATGTTTAACCACATTTTTTGGTAAAATATAAAAGAGAATATTACGCCTAGTAAATAGATACCTAACATGTCACGCTTCAAAATTGCGCACACTTGTGGAATGGCCACAAACTACAATACTTAAAAATCTCCATAGGCAACGTTTTAAAAATCTTTACAGGTTATCTGTTTGGAGCTGCAGCAGGGGTCTAGCGCTAGAATTACTGCTTGCACTCTAACATTCGTGGTGATACCTCACATATGTGTTAAGAACACTGTTTACATATGCGTGCTCGACTTATGTGATCTTTTGCTTTAATTTTTTTTTTTTTGTAAATAAATAGTTTACTTCCGCCCCTCATGACGTCTCTTCTGTCCTCCAAGGTCATAAAGGCGATCGGAGACGAGCTGGTCTCTAGTAACCTCTATGGCCAGTTGCGCGACCTGTCAGATCGTTTCTCAGGCGCACTGGTAAAAACGGAAAGCTGCGTGAGGGGGGCAACAACGACGACACCTGGCTGGCTGAAAAAAACAAAAAACACTGGGGTTATGGCTAATAGCTTCAGCCATAACCCCAGAAAACCACTTGCAAGTCCCAACGTATACATACATATTGCGGTCGGCAAGTGGATATTTTACAGCTTCCCACTTTATGAGTAATTACTACAGTATATCAACCTCTTTGGTGCCTGATCTCTATACTGATTCTTACTGTGTGGTCTCATACAGTATCTGATATCCTAACTTTTTGTTCTCTGCTATGACATTCTTATATTTTCTATAAAAATCAATTAATAAAGAACATTTAAAGAAAATAAATTGTGGGGGCCTTCATATCAACCAATGCAGTGATCTCCCTGCAGAGGTCCTACATGCTCCTTGACAAGTCTGACCTCAGCTTTGACCCAGAAGGGGGGCCTGTCAAACTTCTGCAAAGGCCACTACCTCCCTGAAGAAAGCAGGGGTGCTTCTCTGCAGCATGCTGAAAGGGGACAGGCTTTTCTACCGAGTCATTGGCTGCTATCTAAAGAACACAAACTGATATTATTAGCTACCTCCAGCCCAGACCAACTATGACAATTCTCTCCTACATGTAAAAATCATCTTTTGCTAGAAAATTTCTCAGAACTCCTAAACATAAACATATATATTTTTGAAGCAGAGGCCCCCAGAGCACATATGTCAAACCCAAGGCCGCGGGCCGAATCTGGCCCACCAGGCCACGTCATGGGGCCCTTTCACCCAGTTTTGCAGCCAGAGCATGGAGGAACACCATTCTACCACATCTGCTCTCACTCTTCACTGTCACTTGTAAACAAAGAAGTCTGCGTGCCCTTGTGGTGGGGCATGATGGGGATAGATCTCTAGAATCTGTTAGAAAGATAGATCACCCTGCAAAGTGAAGCAGATTAGCCTACACATAGAGTTACTAGAGCTGAGCCACGTAGGAGAGAGAGATACAAAGAAGCTTGGGGAGGTTGCACACTGTGCATTGTGCGCCTAAACTCTGTACACAGCGCAGCCCTTAAAACTGCACTCTGTAGATAGCACAGCCCTAAACACTGCACTCTGCACATAGCACAGCCCTAAACACTACACTCTGCACATAGCACAGCCCTAAACACTGCACTCTGCACATAGCACAGCCCTAAACCCTGCACTCTGTACATAGCACAGCCCTAAACCCTGCACTCTGTACTAATGCACCCCTAAACACTGCACTCTGTACATAATGCACTCATAAACCTTGCACAATGTACGTAGTGCACCCCTAAATCCTGCACTCTGAGCATAGGAAACCCTTGAACCCTGCACTCTGTACATAGCCTAATACTAAACTCTGTGCTCTGTACAAAACGCACTCCTGAACCCTGCACTCTGTATGTAGCGCTTCCCAGATGCATCCAGACCCACTGAGGGCAACCATACTACTGATGCAGCCCACAAGGAAATTAAGTTTGACACCCCTGCCCTGGAGAATAAAATGGTGTTTTTTTTTAATGTCACACAGTATTTTGCACAGAGATTTTTGAAACGCAATTTAAAAAAATATACTTGAATGGCTTCTAATTTAAAAAAACTACGGTATATATAACCTGATTTGCTAGTAAAATATAAAAGATGATGTTACGGTGAGTAAATAGATACCTAAAATGTCATACTTTAAAATTGCTCACACTAATGTAATGGTGGCAAGCTCTGATACTTTAAATTATCCATAGGCAAGGCTTTAAGAATTTTTACAGGTTACCAATTTAGAGTTACACAGGAGGTCCATGGGTAGAATTATTGTTCTTGCTATAATGCGGCGATACCTCACATCTAATTTTGCGGCGATACCTCACACCCTTTACATATGTATGCACGACCTACATATGTGGTTGCTTCTGCACATGAGTGCGGGGGGGGGGGTCATTAAAAAACAAAACAAAAAAATTCTACACTGTCCCCTTAATTTCTTTTTAGATCTTTTTTATTTCTATCACAAGAAATTGAAACGTCCCTTGTGACAGAAAGAAGGCATGACAGGTCCTCTTTATGGAGACATCTGGGGTCTATAAGTCTCCAAATCTCTCCTCTACCCTGGAAAGCATGAGATAAAAAAAAAATTGAGCTCATACTTTGCAGCAGGTCCAAATCATTTGGTAGAGGAGGGATTATGGTGTGGGGTTGTTTTTCAGGGGTTGAGCTTGGCCCCTTAGTTCCAGTGAAGGGAACTCTTAAGGCGTCAGCATATCAAGACATTTTGGACAATTTCATGCTCCCAACTTTGTGGGGACAGTTTGGGGATGGTTAAAATAAAGAGTCCTGCGCAAATCGTGCCACTGAAAAAATGGATGATATATATAAATGTGAAAAACAAGAGTCAATGGAAAACTCATATAAATAAATACACCAATAAGTGTAGGTGTATGGTGAAAAAACTTGAGAAAGAACAGGACCAAATGTTCCAAAATATCAGGCTCTCAGAACTCTCACCTCAAAGAAGGAATAATCAGGCAAAATAAAGATGATCCCAATAAACTTCTCCTTTACTTCTCTGTGCACAATAACCAAGTGGTATAGACTTCTGCCACTAGAGGGCCAATTCAACCTCTTGTATGTAATACTGCAGCATTTGTATCCTCGTGGTATAAAACTTAAAGAGAACACAGAGGGGAGGAGGGAAGGGAGAGAGAGAGGGGACTCCAATAGTGTAGTGGTTTCAATAACTAAATAAGTTTATTAAGAGAAAGCAATAGACTCTCACATTTAAAAAGAAAGTTCAAACAGATAGAGATCTGGCGTGTACCGCCAGTCTTACGTTAGTTCCGGTTTGTCCTACGGCCACTCCCTACGCGTTACGTCACCACGTGAGTTCTTCATGGGGAGTTTGGGGATGGTCCCTTCTTGTTCCAACATGACTGTGCACCAGTGCACAAAGAAAGGTCTATAAAGACATGGATCAGCAAGTTTGGGGTGGAGGAACTTGACTGGCCTGCACAGTGTCCTAGCCTCAACCCGATAGAACAGCTTTGGGATGAATTAGAGCGGAGACTGTGAGCCAGGCCTTCTCATCCACATCAGTGCCTGACCTCACAAATGCGCTTCTGGAAGAATAGTCAAACATTTCCATAGACACACTCCTAAACCTTGTGGACAGCCTTCCCAGAAGATCTGAAGCTGTTATAGCTGCAAAGGGTGGGCCAACTCAATATTGAACCCTACGGTCCCAATAATTTTGACAATATAGTGTATTTACTAATGCTAGCAGCATAAGGATTACAAATAGTCAATGTTGATAGAGAGAGTGAGGTTCTGCTTGCCGACTGCAATACATACAATATATATAAAGTACGTTGCAGTTTCCAAGTGGTTTACCAGGATTATGGCTGAAGATACCTGCCATAGCCCCAGTATCGCATTTTGCAGCAGACGGCAGGCTTTCTCATGAAACCGTTCCGAGCAGCTCATGAGCCACTGGAACAGTTTCCACAGCGGGGGGGGGACGTTCCCCCCCCCCCCCCCCAGCCCCTCGCTTGATCTGGCGGTGCGGCCAGCCGCTTCCATAAGCGATCAAAGAGTAGAAAGATACACTTTGATCACCCTATGGCCTTGGAGGAACAGAGCGACGTAATGGCGTCACTTCCGGAGCAGGCTGGAAGTATTTTTTTTTTTTTAATCAAAAGATCAAACAATTTTTTTTTGATCTTTTGCTTTTAAAGGTAAAGAAGAGATTCAAATACAAATATCACTGATAAAAATCTTACAATATATATCACTGATCCAAGCGCTCAATGGATAATTTTCCTAATTAAGCTGCTGTCATAATAAATCAACCAATCCATACACATATATAGTAACACGTATTCAGAACAGAGTACTCAACAGAGTCACTAAATTGACAGCGCTAATAGCACTGTCAATATAGTGACTCTGTTGAGTACTCTGTTCTGAATACGTGTTACTATATACAGTGGTGTGAAAAAGTGTTTGCCCCCTTCCTCATTTCCTGTTCCTTTGCATGTTTGTCACACTTAAGTGTTTCGGAACATCAAACCAATTTAAACAATAGTCAAGGACAACACAAGTAAACACAAAATGCAATTTGTAAATGAAGGTGTTTATTATTAAAGGTGAAAAAAAATCCAAACCATCATGGCCCTGTGTGAAAAAGTGATTGCCCCCCTTGTTAAAACATACTATAACTGTGGTTGTCCACACCTGAGTTCAATTTCTCTAGCCACACCCAGGCCTGATTATTGCCACACCTGTTCACAATCAAGGCATGACTTAAATAGGAGCTGCTTGACACAGTAAGGTCCACCAGAAGATCCTTAAAAGCTACACATCATGTCGAGACCCAAAGAAATTCAGGAACAATTGAGAAAGAAAGTAATTGAGATCTATCAGTCTGGAAAGGGTTATAAAGCCATTTCCAAAGCTTTGGGAATCCAGCGAACCACAGTGAGAGCCATTATCCACAAATGGCGAAGACATGGAACAGTGGTAAACCTTCCCAGGAGTGGCCGGCCGCCCAAAATTACCCCAAGAGCGCAGCGACGACTCATCCAAGAGGTCACAAAAGACCCCACAACAACGTCCAAGGAACTGCAGGCCTCACTTGCCTCAGTTAAGGTCAGCGTTCATGCCTCCACCATCAGGAAAAGACTGGGCAAAAATGGCCTGCATGGCAGAGTTCCAAGGAGAAAACCACTGCTGAGCAAAAAGAACATCAAAGCTCGTCTCAATTTCTCCACAACACATCTTGATGATCCCCAAGACTTTTGGGACAACATTCTGTGGACCGATGAGACAAAAGTGGAACTCTTTGGAAGGTGTGTGTCCAAGTATATCTGGCGTAGAAGGAACACTGCATTTCATAAAAAGAACATTATACCAACAGTAAAATATGGTGGTGGTAGTGTGATGGTCTGGGGCTGTTTTGTTGCTTCAGGACCTGGAAGACTTGCCGTGATAAAAGGAACTATGAATTCTGCTGTCTACCAAGAGATCCTGAAGGAGAATGTCCGACCATCTGTTCGTGTACTCAAGCTGAAACGAACTTGGGTTCTGCAGCAGGACAATGATCCTAAACACACCAGCAAGTCCACCACTGAATGGCTGAAGAAAAACAAAATTAAGACTTTGGAGTGGCCTAGCCAAAGTCCTGACCTGAATCCTATTGAGATGTTGTGGTATGACCTTAAAAAGGCCGTTCATGCTCGAAAACCCTCTAATGTAACTGAATTAGGACAATTCTGCAAAGATGAGTGGGCCAAAATTCCTCCAGGACGCTGTAAAAGCCTCATTGCACGTTATCGCAAACGCTTGGTTGCAGTTGTTGCTGCTAAGGGTGGCCCAACCAGTTATTAGGTTTAGGGGGCAATCACTTTTTCACACAGGGCCATGATGGTTTGGATTTTTTTTCACCTTTAATAATAAACACCTTCATTTACAAATTGCATTTTGTGTTTACTTGTGTTGTCCTTGACTATTGTTTAAATTGGTTTGATGTTCCGAAACACTCAAGTGTGACAAACATGCAAAGGAACAGGAAATGAGGAAGGGGGCAAACACTTTTTCACACCACTGTATGTGTATGGATAAAGAAGAGATTTGGCGGTCTTTTTGACCCCAGATCTTTTCAAAAAGAGGACCTGTCAATCTTAATCATATTACAGAGGGATGTTTACATTCCTTCTAATAGGAATAAAAGTGATTAACCACTTAAGGACCAAGCCTCTTTCTGAGATTTGTTGTTTACAAGTTAAAAACATTTTTTTTTTGCTATAAATTACTTAAAACTCCCAAACATTATACATTTTTTTTCTAACACCCTAGAGAATAAAATGGCGGTTGTTGCAATACTTTCTTTCAGACTGTATTTGCACAGCGGTCTTAAAAGTACACTTTTTTGGGGAAAAAAATCCACTTTTTTGAATTAAGAAATAAGACATCAGTGAAGTTAGCCCAAAAAAGTTTTTTTATTGTGAAAGCTAATGTTACGCCGAGTAATTTGATACCCAACATGTCACGCTTCAAAATTGCGCCCGCTCGTGGAATGGTGACAAACTTTTACCCTTAAAAGTCCCCATAGGCGACATTTAAAAAATTCTACAGGTTGCATGTTTTGAGTTACAGAGTATTGCGTACCAAGAGAAGTCCCACCTAATACGTCACTTCTGGCGGTTTTCCGGTTGTGGTTAGTCCGGCCGTGGAACGCACGCGGCGCCGGCCGTGATTATGAAAGACTGAGTAGGTTTGCATTCAGTTAAGGACTTATCGGTCCCTGCTTGTATACTACATATATATTTGCCTTATTTTTAATAAATATACATTTTTAATGGATTCACGCTATGAGGCCTATCCTTTCCCATATATGTGGATTGCCCGCTGCTGACACTACAATGAGTGTAAGGATTACCTGCTGCTGATACATTTCTGGGGAGAGAAAAAAAGCCACTGTTGGTCTTACAAACACCTGGACCCTAGAGATATCCAGATTAGTGGGATACCAGTTTCGGGATAAGGAGTTTATATGTCTGTTACCCCATCTGGGGTGAGGCGCTCTGGTGAGTGCATATACAAGAGGGGGAAGCTGAAGGAGGGGAGCACTGAAAAGTCACCTTTTTCCCTGCTGTATTCACACATTCTTTCACCTGTGGACTGTGGTGGCTGTGGTTTAAGATTTTTATTTATATTTTTTGAACATATATTTTCTTTTTTAATCATCTTTTTTTCTGGAGACTCACATTTTGGACAATAATTTATTATGGACATTATATTCATTATTTTGTATGCACTTTACTATTATATATATATATATATATATATATATAGATACATTCACAGTATTTTTATGCACTTTATTATTATATATTTAATGTATTAATTATTTTTATGCACTTTAGGAGGGTATATATATATATATATATATATATATATATATATATATATATATATAAAGATTTATTGCTATTGTGTTTCTTCATCATTTTACACAGATTTTCTTGCACTTTATATGCCATTGCACTTTTTATATATCTGATGCACAACAAACTTGTAACTTAATGAAAATGTGAACTGCAACTTTACACCGCCGCCTGCAAAACCCTGCGGCCAAAGAAAGCATCCGAAGATGCGCTTACGTCAACTTTAGAGTAGAATTTAGTGAAAGTGTGAACGGACGACCAAGTCACCGCCTTACACATCTGGGAAACAGATGCTTGATGTTGGAAAGCCCAGGAGGTTCCAATTGTATGGTGGAATGAGTCTTGACAGGAAAAAGGGCCACCTGCCCCTTTAAGGCATAGGCCTGAACCACAATCTGTCTGATCCACCGAGATATGGTGGTCAACGAGACCGCCAGACCTTTCTTCGGACCAGCCACCAATGCAGACAGAGAGTCTGACCTCCAGAAAGGAGCCGTAGCAAGGAATGTTATTGCAACTTCTTTCGGATGTGTCGGCTTAGGACATAGGGATGATAACACGATGTCCTCATTTAGATGAAAGGCCGAAACCACCTTTGGAAGATAACAGGGCTGCGGACATAGCACCACCTTATCCTTGTGGAGGACCAAATAGGGAGACTTGCATGACAAGGCTGCCAACTCAGAAACCCTTCTGGCAGATGTAATAGTCATTAGAAAGACTACTTTCTGAGAAAGTCAACAAGGGAATCTCCCTAATATTTTCAAACGGTGGTGTCTGAAGAACCGATAGCACCAGGTTCAGATCCCATGGAGGTAGCGGTGGTCGAACTGGAGGGGCTACATGTCGAACCCCTTGCACAAATGTACTCACCAATGAGTGAGTCGCCAAGGGACGTTAGAAAAAGACAGCCAAGGCTGATATCTGCCCCATGATGGTGCTTAAGGCAAGTTTCTGATCCACTCCTCGCTGTAAAAACAGCAGGATCCTGGAAACTGAGTATGTGCGCGGACGCCACCCCATCTCCTCACATATGGAGATGTAAGCCTTCCATGTACAATTGTAAATCTTCAGAGAAGATGACATCCGTGTGCTCAGCATAGTGGAAATTACCGAGTCTGACAGACCTCATTCCCTTAGTACCTGGCTTTCAACAGCCAAGCTGGTAAAACCAGCGGCTGTAAAGCAGGATGAAGTATCGGACCTTGCGATAGAAGGTCCTCTCGCATCGGCAGCTGCCAAGGAACATCTGCCACCAGTCGTACTAGGTCGGCGTACCAAGGACGCCAAGGCCAAACTGGAGCAATCAGAATTACTGGAATCCCCTCAGTCTCCACTCTGTACAGCAGACGTGGCAGGAGCTTTAGTGGAGAGAAGGCATAAATTAGCCGATAATGCCCCCATGTAGCCACCAACGCACCTGCCCATGGGTCCTTAGCCATCTTGTCCTGGACACAAACCTCTGCACCTTTCCGATTGAGCCAAGAGGCCAAGACATCCACATCTGGTGAGCCTCACTTTATACAAAGAGCCAGAATACATCCGGATGCAACAACCATTCCGCTTGGTTCAGCATCTGATGACTTAGGTAGTCTGCCTGCCAGTTTTCTACGCCCGGAATGTATATGGCCGACAGGGCCAGCACGTGCCGCTCTGCCCACTGTAGGATGTGAGCGACCTCCCGGGCTGCAGCCAAGCTTCTTGTTCCTCCTTTATGGTTGACGTACACCACCGCTGTAGCGTTGTCTGACTGGATCATGACCGGATGCCCCTGCAGCCTCTGTGACCATGTGGAGAGGTGTTAGCCCCAATTGGGGCTAATTGTGACCATGTGGAGAGGTGTTAGCCTGATCGCCCTCTGTGACCATGTGGAGAGGTGTTAGCCTGATCGCCCGAAGCTCGAGTACATTGATCAGCAGTTGGGATTCTTCCCATGTCCAAAGGCCCTGGGCCGACTGTACGCCCAAAACTCCCCCCCAACCGGTCAGGTTGGTGTCCATTATGATCACCGTCCAATGGAAAGGAAGGAATGATCTCCCGGACTGAAGTGCCGGAGACCTCAGCCACCTGAGAAGGGAATCCCTGACTAGTTAGCACACCAGAATTTGATAATCCAGGGATAACGGAGATTTTTCCCATTTTGACAAAATCTCCTTTTGCAAGAATTGAGCGTACGGTACTGATTCGAAAGTGGCTACCATGAGGCCCACGATTCGCATGCAGAAGCGCAGCGATGACCACCTGTGGTTCACCAACAACTTCAACTCAGTTTGAAGAGTCTGCAGCTTGTCTGAAGGGAGAAAAACTCTCGCTTCTGAGGAGTCCAACAGTAAGCCTAGGTATTCCAGGCATTGAGTCGGCACTAACACCGACTTTTTTAGGTTCAGTACCCAACCAAACTCCCGGAGAGTCTGTATGGTGATTGCTACATCCTCCTTAATTCTGAGGTGGAAGCTGCCCTCAGAAGGAGGTCGTCTAGGTAACCCACAATTGCAATCCCACGTTGCCTTAACAATGCCAGAATTGGGGCTAAGGCTAACACCTTGGTGAAGACTTGGGGGGGGGGGTTGACGCCAGGCGATAAGGGAGAGCCACAGATTGTTAGTGATCTTCCCCGACTGCATGCAGGCGAGCCACTTGCATTGGCAGGGGTGTCTGGGGAAGAAGCGCCGGCTTTTGATGGTATGCTGAGCCTCACTTGCCTGCCACAACTCAGGGACTTAAGGCAAGGGCAAGGTCCCCCACAGGACTCACCACCCTGATCGAGTAATGAGCTGTGCTGCTGCGTCCACTCTACCCTGTGTCAGTCATGAAGTGCTCAGAGTAAAAACCGTGCTGTTTTGAAGTATGCAGACACCAGCACTAGAGGTAAACCGTGCTGAGCCTGGCCGCCGTCTGTTCTAGCAAATAAAAAAAATTACCAAGAAAATGGCCACCGAACCTTCTATAAAATGTCTGACACCATATACACTGCATAAGGCTACAGAAAAATGGCTGCAGTCTCAGCAAAATGGCCACGGCCCGCGCGGCAGCCTCCTGTCATGGCCAGCAGCCTGAATACCACACTGTGACAGGAAAAAAGCAGGGACAGAAAGAGCGGACCCTGACAACCAGCGCAGCCCTCCCGTCAAGGCCCGGAGCCCTCCCGGCCAGCTACATACACTGAACCTCATGCCCAGTCACACGGTGGCCCCAGCATGGGGAGGAGGGAATGAGGGCTAGGGAGAGAGGAAAGGGAGAGTGAGAGACCCCCTAGTCAACCTCCCAGGGAATGCCCAGCTGCTCCATACTGCTGAGGCAGGGGGAGCCATACTTACCCCTCCTGTCGGGACTGCTGGACGCATTCCACCACAGACCCGTCACCTGAGCAGTACGGGGTGGCTGTTGGCCATGGCACACTGTGACATGGACAGCAGTAGCCTGGTCATATGTGTGCCCTGGGGCATATAGCCCACTGGCCGCCCCTGGACCAGAAGGGGCATGTTGTGGCCGACCCAGCGTGTAGCTAGGGTCTGCTCACGCTCGTTGGCCAGGCTGGGGAGACTACAAGGATCTATATTATCCAGCCTGTCACCCAGCCCGGCTGTTGATTGTAGATCACAGGCTCAAAATTGCAGAAAAAATGAAAAAATTCCCAGGACCAATGGTCCCCTCAGGGAGCCAGGTCCTTCTCCTACACTAGGCAGAAAAAAACAGCTGCATGAAGCAGGGTGAGGGGTTATAGCCAGTGGGACTGCTCCCTGGGTGGTGCTGTGCAGTCTTGCTGTTTTTACATGTTCTGCCTAGTCCTCTCCTGAAGGTGGCGTAATAACCTAAGGTCAAGATTTAAAGGAGCTGTGTCCGTCAATGAACGAAGGAGAATTTTTTTTTTCTTTTTTTTTTACCTTTAAATTTTTCACTGTTCTTTAAAAAAATTAAATAAATTGTGTCACTTTTATTCCTATTACAAGGAATCTAAATATCCCTTGTAATAGAACAAAAGCATGACAGGACTCATATTTACACTAAAATGCAATAGTTCAAAGTTGAGACGTATATCGGCGTGCAGCGGTCCGGAAGTGGTTAAAAAAAAAAATAAAAAAGGGACAGTTTAAAAATAAAAAAGTTAATCAAATAGGAAAAAATAAATAAAAAAAATGTATAAGCCCCCCCCCCCCATGCTCCTGCGCAGAAGCGAACGCATATGTAAGTCACACGCACATGTGTAAACAGTGTTCGCACCACATGTGAGGTATCGTGGCAACTCTTAAGAGTGAGAGCAATAATTCTAGTATTAGACCTCCTCTGTAACTTTAAATAGGTAACCTGTAAAGGCGTTTAAAATGTTGCCTGTTGAGATTTTTAAGTACTGTTGTTTTTCACCATTCCATGAGCGTGCGCAATGTTAAAGCATGACATGTTAGGTATCTGTTTACTCAGTGTAACATCATCTTTCACATTATACAAAAAATTGGGTTAAATATTGTGTTTTGTTTTTAAATCATTAAAGTGTATTTTTTACCAAAAAATTAAGTTTGCAAAACAGCTGTGCAAATACTGTGTGACATAAAACATTGCAATGATCGCCATTTTATTCTCTAAGGTCTTGGCTAAAAATAAATGTATAATGTTTGAGGGTTCTAATAAATTTTCTAGCAAAAAATACTGATTTAAACTTGTAAAATCAAAAGGTGCCAGAAAAAGCCTGGTCGGCAAGTGGTTAAAGAGGTCCATGGGCAGTAAATGCCGAAATGTAAGAGCAGTCCTATTTATACATTTGTTGTAACACCATATACCCCGAAATAAAACAAAAACAACTTTAGTACAAGTCAGATTTTGACCTTTTAAATGGATGGGAAAAAACAAACAATGAGGTTGTCCTATGTATACGGGTGGCTTAGAAGACAATGATTAATTTATGAGGCGTTTAAAGCCATGTCTGATCCATGTTTTCCTTTATTTGGGTGGGGTGGAGTGAAGTAATCACACATAGTCATTAAATTGGATCTTGTTCTGATTTGGAAACACTCCACTGTCAACATTTTGCAATGTGGTGTTACATACCGACTAAAAGAATATCAGTAGTTTATAAAAGACCTACAGTGCCTTGCAAAAGTATTCACCCCCCCCCCTGGCATTTTTTGTGTTTTGTTGCCTCACAACCTGGAATTAACATGGATTGTTTTAGGATGCATCATTTAATTTACAGAACATGCCCACAACTTTGAAAAACAATTTTTTTTTATTGTGAAGCTAACAAATAGGACAAAATAACAGAAAAAGTCAATATGCATAACTATTCACCCCCCTCAAGTCAATACTTTGTAGAGCCACCTTTTGCGGATATCACAGCTCCAAGTCGCTTTGGATAAGTCTCTATGAGTTTTCCACATCTTACCAATGGGCTTTTTGCCCATTCCTCCTCCCAAAACTGCTCCAGCTTCTTAAAGTTGGAAGGTTCGCACTTGTGAACAGCAATCTTTCAGTCTGACCACAGATTTTCTATTGGATTGAGGTCTGGGCTTTTACTAGGCCATTCCAACACATTTACATGTTTCCCCTTAAACCACTCAAGTGTTGCTTTAGCAGTGTGTTTGGGGCCATTGTCCTGCTGGAAGGTGAACCTCCATCCTAGCCTCAAATCACACACAGAGTGGTACAGGTTTTACTCAGGAATATCCCTGTATTTAGCATCATCCATCTTTCCCTCAACTCTGACCAGTCTCCCAGTCCCGACTGCTTGGGTTGGTGTTCTTTGGGTGATGTGATGGGTTTGCTCCAGACATAGCATTTTCTTTGATGGCCAAAAAGTTCAATTTTAGTCTCATCAGACCAGTGCACCTTCCTCCATACATTTTGGGAGTCTCCCACATGCCTTTTCACAAACTCAAAACGTGCCATTTTGTTTTTTGCGGAAATTAATGGATTTCTTCTAGACACTCTGCCATAAAGACCAACTCTATGGAGCGTATGACTTATTGTCGTCCTATGTACAGATACTTCGGTCTCTGCTGTGGAACTCTGCAGCTCCTCCAGGGTTACCTTAGGTCCCTGTGCTGCCTCTCTAATTAATGCCCTCCTTCCCCGGTCTGTGAGTTTTGGTGTGCGGCCATCTCTTGGCAGGTTTTCTGTTGTGCCATGTTCTTTCCATTTGGTTATAATAGATTTGATGGTGCTCCTAGGCATCATCAAAGATTTTGATATTTTGTTTTATAACCTAACCCCGACTTGTACTTCTCAATAACATTGTCCCTTACTTGTTTGGAGAATTCCTTGGTCTTCATGGCAGTGTTTGGTTAGTGGTGCCTCTTGCTTAGGTGTTGCAGCCTCTGGGGCCTTTCAAAAAGGTGTGTATATGTAATGACAGATCATGTGACACTTAGATTGCACACAGGTGGACATTATTTCACAAATTATGTGACTTCTGAAGGTAATTGGTTGCACCAGAGCTTTTTATGGGCTTCATAACAAAGGGGGTGAATACATTCCAATTATCAGCTTTTTATTTCTGAAAAAATTATATATATTTATTTATATATTTTTCTGATTTTACTTCACCAACAAGACTATTGTGTTCTGATCCATCACATATTCAGATAAAAAAAACATTGAAATAAAGGCTGTAATGTAACAAAATAAGTAAAAAGCCGGGGGGGGGGGGGGGTGGGATACTTTTGCAAGGCACTGTACCTGTAATAGAAATGCCTTGCATTTATCTTTCATAGGTATGGTGTCATGCAGCTGTTGGGAGCCCAAAGTGGTAAGATCACCTACCCTTACTTCTCCAGCTCGAGAGAGCAGAGGTGACAAGTGACACAGCAGCAGAAGAGGTGCTGTAGCGCTTGGAGCTTCAGTGAACATTAAGAACCAGAGGACTGAGGCCAATCATGTAGATGCAACTGTTTTTTTTTTTTTTTAAGTCTGCGGTGGTGCAAAAACCACCAAACCCAAAAAAAAACGTAAGTGTACAAAAAACATGCATGGGAACACACACAAAAAAAAGTGCACTTAAGGGTATGCTTTAGTCCACCCCCCAAAAAAAGTAGGACTTCTACTTTGACCCCTGGGGCGCAAGGCTCCTGACAGGGACATAGGTTTACATGGTCTGCCTAGCTAGAAGGCTTGGCAGACCCCGTTCTTCTGAGACAGCCAAAGCCATCACTGAATACTAAATCGGGGGAGCTCTCCCGAAGAGACCCCCCTGGAGGCAGGGGAAGGAGAAGCCTGAGGGCCACACATCCTCCCCCTAGACGTCAGGGTTAGCCCGGGGACTCATACCCTTCATCCAGTGATAAACACACAAAAGTGAAAAGATGACAAAGGTGGGAGAAAAATAAATAAAAATAATAAAGTAGCTCTGCCAAATAGTGCACTGGCTGGGCCTGAGGTCTGGTAAACTGCCCCGAACTTAAGCCAGAAGAGCCCAGTCCTAAAGGAAAAGTGCAGAAAAATAGTTTGGAGCTGCGACCACGTGATCTTTTCACACCGTGGGTTCCCACACCCAAGTGTTACTAACAGCACCTCTGGGATGACCACTTCCAGAGGGCACAGACACAGTGGACTTTCTTCCTTTCCAGCCCATGTCCAGACAAGGTAGTTTGCTCAAACCAGGATGTAATGGACCTTTCCAGCTTTCCCGGAGAGAATTTACTCCCGGCCCCCAATATCGCTTGGGCGTTTTGGTTTCAATTTCTGCCAGTACTAACCTTCCAGGCCCCCATCATTCCAGCAGGGTTGCATAGTCACCACTCCAACCCGGTCGTGTCAGAATGATAACACAGAATCCCCACTGGATCACTGATAAGAATAGATACTACATTTGATCTTAGCCAAAAGGCCGAGAATATTAAGAGGAGTTTTTTAGCTGTAAAAACACTCTACCTCTGATAAAAGCTGAAAAACATGGCTATTCTGTGTTTATCAGCATTGTTGAGCCATAAGCTTTTGTAGGCGTATAGTTTTGCAAAAAAAATAAAAAAGCTATAATACGCTACTGCAAAAATGCTGCAAAACTCATTCTCCAGCTACAGCAAATGCTACTGCCGGCTTTTATAACTTCTAGTTTGCATGAGGCCTTAACATGTATGTCTAGGCAAAACCCTTTTTTTTAAGCTTTAGATTGGGGAAGGTTATACCCCCTGTTAAGTTTTTATTGCAGTCTTTATTCCCTATTCTACACAAAAGTCTAAATAAAGCTTTTGGCTATACATATACTTTAACCACTTAAGCCCCAGACCAATCTGCAGCCAAAGGACCAAGCCCATTTTTGCGATTCGGCACTGCGCAGGTTTAACTGACAATTGCGCGGTCGTGCGACCTGGCTCCCAAACAAAATCGGGGTCCTTTTTTCCCACAAATAAAGCTTTCTTTTGGTGGTATTTGATCACCTCTGCGGTTTTTATTTTTTGCGCTATAAACAAAAATAGAGTGACAATTTTGAAAAAAATTCAATATTTTTTTACTTTTTGCTATAATAAATATCACCAAAAAAATATATATAAAAAAATTTTTTTTCCCTCAGTTTAGGCCGATACGTATTCTTCTACATATTTTTGGTTAAAAAAAAATCGCAATTGGCGATTATTGATTGGTTTGCGCAAAAGTTATAGCGCTTACAAAATAGGGGATAGTTTTATAGCATTTTTAATTTTTATAAAAAAATTTTTTTACTAGTAATGTGTGTAGGCAAGACAGCCTGAGTAGAATTCCATTGGAATTCTGTCGGGAAAACCATCAGACCTTTTTCTGACCATAATTCCGATTGTGTGTACGTGGCATAAGCCCCGCCTCCTGGCATTTTAAATGCCTTAAGGGTGCAACAGGGGCCAGCTCCAAGGGGTTAAGGATCTATTAATGACTATAGAGCTGCATTAATTTCCCTGGAGTTTAGCGTTAATCTCAGGTTTGTGTAATCCTGCAGAATAATCATGGATGTTTCACATCCATTTTATGTTATAGCCACATAGTTTGTCCATATTTACTTGTATAAATATAATATACACAATAGACCAGGGGAGAAATAATGGTGCTACTTCTAACAATAACGACCAGTTCTTGCTTTAATTGTATAAACAGGAAAGAGATGAAAACTGAAATCTGACATATTACTATACACACCCTCTGCTTCTAGGTTCTGCATTTTGTATCATCAGCAAGAGTGTGATGAAAGGCTGTGCCGATACCGCTATGAGTTAATGTTGTATGTTCATGTTGTGTCAGCAGCATCTAGTGGTTATATGATTAAATGCAAATTTTACTCCTGTAAAGGTTATAATTAAATGGTTAAAAAGGCAAGATTTTTTTTATTTTAATATTAATGAATTCCTTGCATGAATTACTTGACAACCCCCCCCCCCCCCCCCATCAAGGCCAAGTCTGATATTTCTCGCATGCATGTGAAAACCTGCATTTTTATTTATTTTTTGCTAGGAAATTACTTATAATCCCCGATCATCATCAAGCAGAGGCCCTAGAGAATAAAATGGTAGATGTGCAATTTTATTGTGTCACACAATATTTGTGCAAGGTTTTTCAAACAAAAATCTTTTGGAAAAACAAAAACAAAAAAAATATTTCATGAATTTTAGGGAACGCAAACACAATGCAATAGCCAATTTATTGGTAAAATATAAAAGATAATGTTAGGCCAAGTAAATAGATACCAAACATGTCACGCTTTAATAATACGCATGTCCGTAAAATGGTGACAAGCAATGGTACATTAAATTAACCATAGGCAACACTTTAAAAGCCTTTACAGGTTACTAGTTTAGAGTTACACAGAAGTCTAGCGCTAGAATTATTGCTCTCACTCTGACAGTCACAGCAATAGCTCAAATGTGTTGTGCGATCACTGTTTTTATATGCATACAAGACCTATGCGCACTTTTGCATTTGTGCATAAACGCAGGGTGGTGGGGTGCTTTAACCACCTGACATCTGCGCCATGGCCGAATGACGGCCACATTGCGGATCTGAATTCCCGGGAGGCCGTCCTATGATGGCCTCCCCTGTGCGCGCCCTACGGGGTGTGTGCAGAGCGCACTGTGATCACCGAGTCAGTGTGACTCGGCCAGCCCCTTACCATGTGATCAGCTGTCAGTCAATGACAGCTGATCACATGATCAAAACAAAAGCTCAGTGGTCGTTTTTTTTTTTCTCCTCATGCTGACAGCAGAAGAGAGAAAAAAAAAAGCCGATCACCGGCTTATCTTAAAGAGACATTGGCCCAGAAAAGGAAGAGGCAATTATGCCAATTTATGCCATCTAACAGTGAACACAAGTGCCACCTATCAATGCCCATCAGTGCCACCTAGAAGTGCTGCCTATCAGTGCCCATCAGTGCCACCCATCAGTGCCGCCTCTCATCAGCATACATCAATGACGGACAAAAATTACCCGTTATAAAATTTTAAAACAAAATCACACAGGTGATCAAATACCACCAAAAGAAAGCTCTATTTTGGGGGAAAAATTATAAAAAATAATTTGGGTACAGTATTGTATGACCGCATAATTGTCATTCAAAGTGCAACAGCGCTGATAGCTGAAAATTGGTCTGGATAAGAGGGGGGTTTAAGTGCCCAGTAAGAAAGGGGTTAAAGAATTCTTCTTTAATTTAAATATAATTTTTTACATTGTAGCTTTATTTATTAGGATCAGCTTAATTGCTGCCACAAGGAATAAACAACATCTCTTATGATAGCATAGGCCATTACAGGTCCTCTTTAAAGGAGATATTGGGGGTCTTTTGGATCGCCAATCTCTCCTTTGGCTTCTAAAGTATCTGATCAAACCGAGAGTGGTTTGATCAGATGCTGTCCAAGCCGGAAACCAGATTTCTGACATCATGGAAGAGGGGCAAGAACACCCATTCCTTCCACTCTTCACAGGGAATGTAACCCGAGCAGTTGCATTGGTACAATGGGGCTGGAGAGCCCAGTAAAGGTGACAGTGCCACCTGCAAAAGTGATGGAGCAGCTGTATAGTCGCTTGGATCACTTTGCCGACAGAAAAGAATGGCATCAGGATCATGGCTGTAGTTGCCATGATCCTAGTATAACCACTTCAACCCGAGCCCCTATATACATTCACAGGACACTTTATTAGGAACAGCTTTTCAACTGGTAACACAAATTGTAAATCAGCCAATCACATGGCAGCAACTCATTGCATTTAGGCATCTAGATGTGGTGAAGACGACCTGCTAAAGTTCTAACAGTATCAGAATGGGGAAGAAAGGGGATTTAAGGACTTTGAATGTGGCATGGTTGTTGGTGCCAAACGGGCTGGTCTGAGCATTTAAAGGGTAACTTCACTTTCGTGGGGAACAAAAATAGCAAATAAAGGAAAACGAATGTAGTGTGTACAATTGTGATACAAGCTGTATTTTGATTGAATGTTATTAAGAATTAGCTTTGCTTTTCAATCTGCAGCCACTGTAATTTTCTATAAATGCAAAGCAATATTGCGCATTTTTCTGTACACAGGATGTGTACTGACCACTCCCCGGAAACATAATTTCCTGCTTGTGCAATTTCCCCAGAAGTCTGCTTAAGATACAAGTCATATTTCAGGCATCCCCTGTAACAAAAATGTCATTGTTGGTGAGATATTTCCAATAGGAACCCATCTAAAGGGATGCAGACCCAGCAGTTTTCCTCATTAGTGCTCTGCAGTTGCCACAGCTGACTGATAATTATGAAACCACTCCCATTAGACCCACTCAGTACAGAGGCACAGACAAACACACAGGGATTTCTTCAGAATTACAAAAGGTAGGAATGTGCAAAAAAGATTTTTTATAATCCGTGCAATGTACCCAGAGGGGAAGGTTTTTTTCTCAGTAAAAGTGGAGTTACGCTTTAAAAAAATTGCTGATCTACTGAGATTTTCAGACACAAGCATCTCTAGGGTTTACAGAGAATAGTCGGAAAAAGAGAAAATATCCAGTGAGTGGCAGTTGTGTGGACAAAAATGCCTTGTTGATGTCAGAGGGGAATAGGTAGACTGGTTTGAGATGATAGAAAAGAAACCGTAACTCAAATAACCACTCGTTACAACCAAGGTATGCAAAATACCATCTCTGAAAGCATAACACATTGAACCTTGAAGCAGATGAACTACAGCAGTGGCAGACCACACCAGGTGTCACTTCTGTCAACTAAGAACAGGAAACTGAGGCTAAAATTCACACAGGCTCACCAAAATTGGACAATAGAAGATTGGAAAAACATTGCCTGGTCTTGTGAGTTTCGATTTCAGCTGCGACATTCACATGGTAGAGTCAGAATTTGGCATATACAACATGAAATCGTGGATCCATCCTGCCTTGAATCAATGGTTCAGGCTGGTGGTGGTTAGGTAAGTTTTCTTGGCACACTTTGGGCAACTTAGTACCAATTGAGCATCGTTTAAAGGCCATGGTCTACCTGAGTATTGTTGTTGACACTGTCCATCCCTGTATGACTACAGTGTACCCATCTTCTGATGGCTCCTTCCAGCAGGATAATGCACCATGTCACAAAGCTCCAATCATCTCACCACTGGTTTCTTGAACATGAGAATGAGGTCACTGTAGTCCAATGGCCTCCACACTCACCAGATCTCAATACAATAGAGCAGTATATGTATTGAAAACAAGGGGGAAAAAGTGCTTAGTGTTAATTATTAATAGCGTCTAGAGCTGCACTTATAATTCACCAGAATACCAGATGATATAAATGATATCCACAAAAAATAAATGTGCATACAAGCACAAACATCACTAAAAACGTAACCACTTCAATACAGGGCACTTAAACACCTTCCTGCCCAGACCAATTTTGAGCTTTCAGCGATGTCGCAATTTGAATGACGATTGCGCAGTCATGCTACACTGTACCCAAATGAAATTTTTATCGTTTTTTTCCCCACAAATAGAGCTTTCTTTTGGTGGTATTTGATCACCTCTACGGTTTTTATTTTTTGCTAAACAAATAAAAAAAATACAGAAAATTTGGAAAAAAAATGTTTTTTTTGTTTCAGTTTCAAAACTTTGTAAATAAGTAAGTTTTCTCCTTCACTGATGGGCACCGATGAGGTGGCACTGATGAGGTTGCATTGATGGACACTGATATGTGGCACTGATGGGCGACATGGATGGGCACTGATAGGTGGCACAAATTGGCACTGATAGCTGACACGGATTGGCATGGATAGGCGGCACAGATGGGCACCGATAGGCGGCATTGTATTATATTATACTGTACTAATGGATGCCAGTGCCAAACAATAATACATGCCAATCAGTGATGCCCATTGTGGGCACTGATTGGCATCCATTATGGGCACTGATTAGCATCCATTGTGGCACTGACTGGAATCCCTGGTGGTCTAGGGTGGCATACCTTGTGCTGGGCATCACTGGTGGTCTGGTGGCGTCCCTGGTGGTCCAGTGTGGGCATCCTTGGGGGGGCTGCGCTGATAATCAATCAGCACAGACCCCCCTGTCAGAGGAGCAGCCGATCGGCTCTCCTCTACTTGCGTCTGACAGACGCGAGTGAGGAAAAGCCGATCACCGGCTCTTCCTATTTACACTGTGATCAGCCGTAATTGGACGCGGCTGATCACGTGGCAAAGAGTCTCCGTCGGGGACTCTTTCCCGAGATCGTAGATGCAGGGTGTCAGACTGACACCCCTCAACAACGATCGCTGTGATGCGCGCCCCCCGGGGGTGCGCAGCGGCTCAAAATCCTGATCACGTCATATGACGTCCGGTCAGGAATTTTAAACCACTATGCCGCCGTGCTTTTGTTATAAGGCGGGCGGCAAGTGGTTAAAGGTCCAGTGATTCCCAAATGATGTGATAAAAATCAATATGAAAAAATAATTTTCAAAAAAATAAATTCCAGACTTCGACAAACAGGATGCACGATTCTTCAAAAAGCACCCATGTCCTTGAGCCCTTCACCGCATGAATGATCCTCTTACCAGATTGTGTTGATCCCCAATTACACAGATCAACAAAGCATATGAACACTAGGATGATTCCAGGCTTTCAATAGTAGATCATCAGCATCAAACACCATTGATGAAGTCCCCAGACACTTCCAGTATCAGTTGGCTCAGCCGGCTGGCCATACACAGACCATATGCAGGATGTTATGCAAATAAACAAAGGATATACATAATGTAATTTCGCATCACACGTTTAATCCATAAAAATTGTACAGACAATTTAGCGGGTATAAAACGAAAAATCCCTGCACCAGTGGGTACTCAGTGGCACGTTGACATCACAAGCAGAGTCCCTTGGGTCTGGGATTCCATCAATGGTGGTTGATGCTGATGATCTGCTATTGAAAGCCTGGAATCATCCTAATGTTCATATGCTGTGTTGGTCTTTGTAAGACGCCTTTCACACTGGGGCCATGGCCATGTTAGCACTAAAGCGGCGCTTGTTTTAGTGCCGCTTTTCAGCTGCCAGCGGGACTAAAGGTGGGGTTAAAAACTCCTGTGTTGCGGTGCTTCCGAAGTGCTGCCCATTCATGACAATGGGCAGAGGCGTTTTGGGAGCGATGTATACAGCACTCCCAAACTGCCCCAAAGATGCTGCTTGCAGGACTTTTCCGAACTAGCACACCGCCCATGTGTGAAAGCACTTATTGTAATGAATGGGAGGCAGTTTTCAGGTGCTATTAAAAATGCCTGAAAACTGCCTCAGTGTGAAAGGGGTCTAATTGGGGATAAGCACAATCTGGTAAGAGGCTCATTCATGTGGTGAAGAGCACAAGCACGTGTGCTTTTGGAGAATCGTGTATCCTGTTGGTGGAAGTCTGGAATTTTATTTACCTTTGTCTGAATAGATTCACTTTTTTCACATAGATTTTTATCACATTTGGAAATCACTGGACCTTCACGTTTTTTTTTATCACGTTTGTGATAATTGTATCTGTATGCACATTTCCAGTATATGTATTGCCCCAACCCTGTAGTGTACAATTAAGAAATGTGTTGCTTCAGCAACAATGTAGGCTTTGTAGATCTCCACTCAGAGATCTAGATACTTAAATCAATAAATATTCCACAAAGACACATTGGGGGTTATTTACGAAAGGCAAATCCACTTTGCACTGCAAGTGCACTCGAAAGTGCAGTCACTCTAAATCTAAGGGGTAGATCTGAAATGAGTGGAAGCTCTGCTGATTTTATCATCCAATCATGTGCAAGCTACAATTCTGTTTTTTATTTTCCTTGCATGTCCCCCTCGGATCTACAGCGACTTTACTTCCAAGTGCACTTGCAGTGCAAAGTGGATTTTCCTTTAGTAAATAACCCCCATTGCTACAAGGCATGAGCACAGGTTTGAGAACACTGTATGCGTTAGCAAGAACTATGGGTTCTGGATATCATTTACTATAATAGGACCTAAAGGATTTCATTTCATGTCTAGCCAGTTAGGAATCAAGGTTGTGCACGATACGCCCCAAGTCCATTTCCTGCTCAAGCCAGACCACGCATTTAACTGTCCCGACCTGCTGTGAGTTTGATGGGCGAATCCTCCAGGCTTTGGTCACATGACCTTTGCTCCAGGTCCACCACCATCCATTTCCATTAATCGGGTTAAAAGATGAACTACAGACTGTGCTTGGAGCTTATCCGTCATTCATATCTAGATCACTATGACACTACTTCAGCCTAGGTTCTCACAGGTGTGGTGCGGCAAACTGCATGTGATTTGGATAGGAATCAAACCACATGCATGTCCAAAGCACATGCGCACTGGATGAAATAAATAGGTATTGATGAGTATTTGATAAAATGCATTGGTAATCGTACTTATTCTTAAAAATCGGGTATCAGTGCATCCCTACCCAATACCAGCATGGACAAGAAAATAATGTGAGCGGCAAAAAAAAAAGAAAAAAAATGTTGTGACTGCTACAGTGCCTTGCAAAAGTATTCACCCCCTTCACATTTTTTGTGTTTTGTTGCCTCACAACCTGGAATTAACATGGATTGTTTTAGGATTTGCATCATTTAATTTACAGAACATGCCCACAACCTTTCAAGATTTATTTATTTTTATTGTGAAGCAAACAACAAATAGGACAAAATAACAGAAAAAGTCAATGTGCATAACTATTCACCCCCCTAAAGTCAATACTTTGTAGAGCCCCCTTCTGCGGCTATCACAGCTTTGGATAAGTCTCTATGAGCTTGCCACAACTTACCACTGGGATTTTTGCCCATTTCTCCTTGCAAAACTTCACCAGCTCCTTCAAGTTGGATGGTTTGTGCTTGTGAACAGCAATCTTTAAGTCTGCCCACAGATTTTCTTTTGGATTGAGGTCTGGGCTTTGACTAGACCATTCCAACACATTTACATGTTTCCTCTTAAACCACTCAAGTGTTGCTTTAGCAATGTGTTTGGGGTCATTGTCCTGCTGGAAGGTGAACCTCCGTCCTAGCCTCAAATCACACACAGAGTGGTACAGGTTTTGCTCAAGAATATCCCTGTATTTAGCACCATCCATCTTTCCTTCAACTCTGACCAATTTCCCAGTCCCGACTGCTGAAAAACATTCCCACAGCATGATACTGCCACCACGTTTCACTGTGGGGATGGTGTTCTTTGGGTGATGTGATGGGTTTGTGCCAGACATAGCATTTTCTTTGATGGACAAAAAGTTCAATTTCAGTCTCATCAGACCAGAACACCTTCCCCCATACATTTTGGGAGTCTCCCACATGCCTTTTCGCAAACTCAAAACGTGCCATTTTGTTTTTTGCTGAAAGTAATGGCTTTCTTCTGGCCACTCTGCCATAAAGCCAACTATATGGAGCGTACGGCTTATTGTCATCCTATGTACAAATACTCCAGTCTCTGCTGTGGAACTCTGCAGCTCCTCCAGGGTTACCTTAGGTCTCTGTGCTGCCTCGATTACAGCCCTTCCTTGCCTGGTCCGTGAGTTTTTGGTGTGTGGCCGTCTCTTGCCAGGTTGTGCTGGCGTGTCCATGTTCTTTCCATTTGGTTATGATAGATGTGATGGTGCTCCTGGGGATCATCAAAGATTTGGATATTTTTTTTATAACCTAACCCTGACTTGTACTTCTCAACAACAGTTCCCTTACTTGTTTGGAGCGTTCCTTAGTCTTTCATTGCAGTGTTTTGATTAGTGGTGCCTCTTGCGTAGGTGTTGCAGCCTCTGGGGCCTTTCAAAAAAATGTGTAATGACAGATTATTATACATGATTTATATAGTGCCAACAGTTTACACAGCACTTTACAATGTATAGGGAGGACAACACAATTACAGTACAATACAAAAGGTACAGGAGGGCCCTGCTCGTAGAGCTTACATTCTAAAGGGAGGGGGTGGTGGTAAAAAAAAAAAAAGGTAATAGACAGATGATGTGAGACTTGGATTGAAAACAGGTGGACATCATTTCACTAATTATGTGACTTCTGAAGGTAATTGATTGCACCAGAGATTTTATGGGCTTCATAACAAAGGGGGTGAATACTTACGTACGTGCCAATTATTATTATTTTTTTTTCTTCTGAAAAATAGTTATGTATATATTTTTCTAATTTTACTTAATCAACTTAGAATATTGTGTTCTGAGCCATCACATATAATTCAGACTAAAAAAAAACATTGAACTAAAGGCTGTAATGTAACAAAATAAGTAAAAAAACAAAGGGGGTGAATATTTTTACTCTTCTGCTCTCCAGTAACATTCCCTCAAAGACTTAACCATCCAGAGATGTGGTGCTGCTCCTATTAAGGGTTGAATAACCCCTACCATCATTTAACCCTTTCTATGGAGCAGATCAAGTCTCCCCCCCCCCCCCCCCCCCCCCCTCTGGACACGACGCTGATGAGAGTGCTGGCACACAATTACAATGTATTACTCTTCGCAGACTTTAGGATCCTCATGCTACAGGAACAGGATCTGTGACATTTTGGACACTGCCAGACACCAGGAATAGAAGTGTGCCTTTTGTTTTTCCTAAATGGGTATTGAATACTACAAATGGGAAACAGGTGGGGGCAAGCCCATGTTCTCCATTATCAATCCTCTTATTACACATCAAAAGCCCTAATTAGCACCTTCCTCAGAATTTATTTTTACAGTGCCATGATGTTTAAATCACAACACCATGACCTGGTCCATTTGAAGACCCCTCTTGCAAGAAGCAACCCCTTACAATTTGTGGAGCACTTATTTCAACCCCCAACCAAACCTTAGACCAGGAAAAGCACACAATTATTGTTTCAGATGACAGCTCAAGACTTTCTTTTCAATCTTATTTTATTGAAGGGTAAGGGAACAACAAAAGTATTTATCAAGTTACAAAATATTATACACATGTATCTTACATACAGCAGTGAGGTAAACCTTTACGGAATATGCAGTCTGAGGCTTCTTATCTTTTGTATTCCTGGTGTAATAGTGGTGCATCACTATATAATATCATGCCACAAAGAAGAGTGAATAACATGTGGGCGGGTTCCAACCTACAATTCTATACCAATTGAACGCTGATCTATGATGTAATGTGGACCATCCTAATCAGGAAGGTATGCTGTAAGGATCCCTCATTGTCTAAGGGTGAACATCTAGTTCACATATCTATACTGGGCATATGACCTCAGTTTGCATGCTTGGGTGTTTTGTTTTGGAAGGAGAGCAAGTAGGGAGAGAGAAAAAAGGTTACATCAAAGGAAGGGATAAGAGAGGTTAAAGATCACTCCAGCATGGCTAATTGGTAGATGAGTGAGGTTGGGTCACTCAAGAATTTTTTTTGGCAGATATGGTGGAGAACCATCCAGGAATCCTTACTTCTGGACTCGACTTGAACATCAATACCTACAAGCATCCAACTCACCAGGGGAACAAGAATGAGGAAGGAAAATGACCTACCCAGCCTGTCCAGCAGCCATTGACCAGGTCCTGGAAACTCATAATCAAGTGGGGCCTAGGGCAGGTAACCACTAGAGAATCAACAGGGATGCAAATAAAAGGGACAGAAAGCATAGAAATGAAAGCTGAAACCAAAATACATATGTGAGCTGCTTTACTTGCCAAAAATAGGATTTTTATAACAGCTTACCTGTAAAATCCTTTTCTTTGATGTACATCAGGGGACACAGAACCATAGTAATTACTATGTGGGTTATATCGGACCGACAAGTGCTGGACACTGGCATTCCCCTAAAGGCGTGTACTCCCCTATATAACCCCTCCCATTATTGGGAGTCCTCAGTTTTGTAGCCAAGCAATACAAGTGCATCCCAAAGAAGGGAGGGACCTCTGTGTCCCGTTGTACATCAAAGAAAAGGATTTTACAGGTAAGCTGTTATAAAAATCCTATTTTCTTTTCTTACATCAGGGGACATAGAGCCATAGTAATTACTATGTGGGATGTCCCATAGCAATGGCAACTGAAAGGGGGGGGGGGGGGGAACAAAAACAGGAGGCCAGAGGACTCATACTGCAGCCTACTGCGCCCAGAATTTTCTTCTTTAAGCTGAAGCTTGACGAATCCATTTGGGAAAATAGTTGATCTTGACGCTGCCTGTCCACATCTTGGACCCTCTGCTAGTACAAACAAAATCTGTGTTTTGCGAACCTGAGCGGTCGCCTTTAAATAGGCTCTGATCGCTCTTACTACATCAAGAAAATATAGTGCCTTCTCTTCCCTAGATTAAGGGTCCTTTCACACAGGGCGGATCAGTGCTGATCCGCCCCGTGGATATCCGCTTGTTCAGCGGGGATTTCCGGGGCGATCTCCGCTGAGCAGGAAGATGACAGGTCTGTCTCTGCACACTGCACAGGGACAGACCTGTCACAGTGCTGCTCTCCCCTATGGGAGATCGGGTGACGATGGACCGCAGCGTCCGTCGTCACCCGATCTGATGACGGATGGAAAAATTGCTTTTTCTTCCGTCACACTTTTTCGGATCAGAGCGGGTGGGATGTCAGCGGACATGTCACCCCTGACATCCGACGCTCCATAGAGGTCTATGGAGCATCCGTTCAGGTCCGCCTGAAAAACTGACAGGCGGACCTGAATGGATCGTCCATGTGAAAGGGGCCTAAGGCTCTGGGGAAAAGAAGGAAGAATATCCTGGTTTAAATGAAAAACCTGTTACCACTTTGGTAGGAATTCAGGATGAGGACTTGAAACCACTTCATCCTTATGCATGATGAAATATGGCTCTTACAAGACAGAGCCGCTACTTCTGATACTCTTCTAGCAGAAGAAATTGCAACCAGAAAAGATTATCTTTCTTGTCAAAGAACCAAGGCAATTTCTCGTAAAGGTTAGAACGGCTGATTCAGCAAAGCCAACAAGACCAATTTTAAATCCCAAGGATTTAGAGGTGCCTTGATAGGGGGAATAAACCGTGTTACCCCCTGAATAAGCTACGCACCAAGAGGCCATAGGAAAAAAACAATGACAAGGCCGGGATCTGGCTCTTGATAGAAGTCAAGGCCAGCTTAATTTCAGATCCCATATGCAGGACATCAGGAATCCTGCCTATGACTTACTTCCTGGGGTGCCAACCCCTGGATCCACACCAAGAAACATATGCCTTCCAGACTCTAAAGTAAGTGAATTTATAGAATTAAAGAACTGCGCTAACTCATAGTGAAGTGATATAATAACCACCAATCGGGGCCATCCTCCCCTTAACCAACCGTGCAAACCTCAGTGCTAGTTGACCAAGAAAATCAAAGATGAAAATTAATCACCAATGGAATGACTCTTAATAAATTGAGAAATAGTGACTTAAACACAATAATATAACCTAATATAAAATGTGTATGGATAACTCCAAATAAGTAAAACAAAACACGTGACTAATAATATATATACTCAAATTCTCTAAAGAATTCAGCATTAAATATAAACACCACTTGTGACCATAAGCGTGACTGATAAAACACATATAAATTATATAAATAGCTAAGTGCAAAAAAGTCCATCCAGAAATCTTCTGTTGTGAGCCGTGTAGAATCTACCACCACCTAAGTATAAAATGGCTTCTTACCAGAACTTTCAGACCCCTAGTGCCCCAGGACGACGTAACATATTACGAAGTGCGTAGGGCGGAGCGACGCGCTGACGTCACCTTGTGGCTTGTGTTTGCAATCTGGGAGGACGGGTTTGTGTTGGTGTGCATCCGGCCGGCGCACCCCACTTAAGGCCTATTGTCTTTTTCGAGCTTGTAAGTATTCATTTTATATTTTTTACTGCAATAAATTGGGATTTTACACTATTTGGAGCCATTTTGTTTCTATGTATGGCTGCCCACCTATGAGTTGGTGTTTACGGGAGAGCCATTTTGGGACCCAATTCCAGCTGGTGCACACATTGGAGATTATTCTAACTGGCTGAGGAATGTGAAGGTTGGAGAAGCTGCCACAACTTTGATGAGCTACCGTTGACCCTTTGGGGTCTGAAGGTTCTGGTAAGAAGCCATTTTATACATAGGTGGTGGTGGATTCTACACGGCTCACAACAGAAGATTTCTGGATGGACTTTTTTGCACTTAGCTATTTATATAATTTATATGTGTTTTATCAGTCCCGCTTATGGTCACAAGTGATGTTTATATTTGATGCTGAATTCTTTTAGAGAATTTGAGTATATATTATTAGTCACGTGTTTTGTTTTACTTATTTGGAGTTATCTATACACATTTTATATTAGGTTATATTATTGTGTTTAACCACTTAAGGACCGCGGCATATAACTATACGTCGGCAGAATGGCACGGACATGCACAATCACGTACCTGTACGTGCCTGCCTTCCAGCGGGTGGGGGGTCCGATCGGACCCCCTCCTGCTGGCTGCGGCAGTCTGTTTCGCTTCAGGAGCGATCCGGGATGAGGGGATGGCCGTTGGTTTCTGGTGAAAGAGAAGCTTCCCCTGCCTGTGTAGTGTAAACACAGGCAGGAGGAAGTGATGTCACTCTCCTCTGGGCGGTCTTTTTAACCGGACGGCGAGGAGAGAAGACATATTAAGTGCACCAACACTACACTGACATGTAGGTACACATAGGCACACTGTCACCCCCTGATCACCACCCCCCAGTCACAGTGTCACTGATTGCAGTGATCATTTATTTACTGATCACTGCATTTAGTGTCAGTTGTGACTGTAAAAAGTGTCAGGGCAGTTAGTATTAGGTCCAGGGTAGCCCCCTACCCCCCGCCCAATAAAGGTTTTAACCCCGATTGCCCCTAGAGTTAACCCTTTCACCCCCTTTTGCCAGTGTCACTAAGCAATCGTTTTTCTGATCGCTGCATTAGTGTCCCTAGTGCAACTAGGTAGCTAGTTATTTTTTAGGTTCACCGCCAGGTTTTTATAGCGTTAGGTACCCCCATATACTACCTAATAAAGATTTTAACCCCCTGATTGCCCCTAGAGTTAACTCTTTCACCAGCGATCACCGTATAAGTGTCACTGGTGACGCTGGATAGCCAGTTAGTCATTTAGGTTCCCCGTCAGGTTTTTATATAGCGTCAGGGACCCCCATATATTACCCAATAAAGGTTTTAACCCCCTGATTGCCCCTAGTTAACCCTTTCACCACTGATCACCGTATAAGTGTTACGGGTGACTCTGGTTAGTTTGCTTTTTATAGCATCAGGGCACCCACCATTTATTATCCAATAAAGGTTTAACCCCCTGATCACCTGGCGGTGATATCAATTAGGTTTTAGGGTCAGATAGAGTCTGTATCGCCCCAGGCAGCGCTAGGTTAGTGCCAGTACCGCCAACACCCACGCGCAATGCATACACCTCCCGTAGTGGTATAGAATCTGAACAGATCAATATCTGATCAGATCTATACTAGCGTCCCCAGCAGTTTAGGGTTCCAAAAAACGCATTGTTAGCGGGATCAGCCCAGATACCTGCTAGCATCTGCGTTTTGCCCCTCCGCCCAGCCCACCCAAGTGCAGTATCGATCGATCACTGTCACTTACAAAACACTAAACACATAACTGCATCGCTAACAGTTTTTTTGTAGCGTTTTATATTTAAATCCTGAAGGCGGTGCTTGGATTTCAGGGTCCTGTACGTGGCTAGGCTCCCAAAAAGTCCCCCATATGTGGTATCCCCGTACTCAGGAGAAGCAGAATGTATTTTGTGGTGTAATTTCACATATGCCCATAGCATGTGTGAGCAATATATAATTTAGTGCCAACTTTGTGCAAAAAAAAAAAAATAAGTTTGTAATATTCCCACAACTTGTGGCAAAATATAAAATATTCCATGGACTCAACATGCCTCTCAGTAAATAGCTTGGGGTGTCTGCTTTCCAAAATGGGGTCATTGGGGGGGGCGGGGGTTGTGCTATTTTGGCATTTCATGCCCTTCGAAACTGATAGGTAGTGAGGAGTGAAATAAAAAATTTGCACCCTTAGAAATCCTGAAGGCAGCGATTGGTTTTTGGGGTGCCGTACGCGGCTAGGCTCCCAAAAAGTCCCACACATGTGGTATCCCCGTAATCAGGAGAAGCAGCAGAATATAATTGGGGTGCAATTCCACATATAACTATGGCATGTGTGAGCAATATATCATTTAGTGACAACTTTTTTTGTCATTATTCAATCACTTGGGACAAAAAAAAAATATTCAATGGGCTCAACATGCCCCTCAGCAATTTCCTTGGGGTGTCCACTTTCAGAAAATGGGGTCATTGGGGGGGGGGGGGTTGTACTGCCCTGCCATTTTAGCACCTCAAGAAATGAGATAGGCAGTCATAAGTTAAAGCTGTGTAAATTCCAGAAAATGTACTCTAGTTTGTAGATGCTATAACTTTTGCGCAAACCAATATACGCTTATTGACATTTTTTTTTTACTAAAGACATGTGGCTGAATAAATTTTGGCCTAAATGTATGACTAAAATTGAGTTTATTAGATTTTTCTTTTTTCTACAAAAAGTAGAAAATAATTTCTCAAAATTTTCAGTCTTTCCTTTAATATCGTAAAAAATAAAAAAACGCAGAGGCAATCAAATACCATCAAAAGAAAGCTCTATTTGTGGGAAGAAAAGCACGCAAATTTCATTTGGGTACAACATTGCATGACCGCGCAATTACCAGTTAAAGCAGTGCAGTGCGAAATTGTAAAAAGACCTCTGGTCCTTAGGCTGACAATTGGTCTGGGGCTTAAGTGGTTAAGTCACTATTTCTCAATTTTTTTGTAGTCATTCCATTGACGATTCATTTTCATCTTTGATTTTCTTGGTCAACTAGCACTGAGGTTTGCACGGTTGGTTAAGGGGAGGATGGCCCCGATTGGTGGTTATTATATCACTTCACTATGAGTTAGCACAGTTATTTAATTCTATAAATTCACATATATGTTTATGTAGTTTTGGTACAAGATAGAACCACAGCTTCCATTTACTCATATCTTTTTTGTTTATAAGTTATTCTGTAGCGCAGTTTCTTCCCCATTTCTTTTCTAAAGTAAGTGATTCTGGAAGCCGGTTTCCTGGCATTACTCAAAGTAGACCCTACCGAAGGAGATCACCCACGATCTTTTATAGAGTGGGATTAAACCTGTTAAATTTTTCCTCCGTAAGGTAGGATGAAATACCGGACCTTGTGCAAGAAGGTCTGGCTATAATGGCAGAGTCCGAAGGACTCCTGCCATCTTTATGATCTCGGTAAACCAAGATTTTCTGGGACCCGCTGGGGCCAACAGAATCACCCCCTTTTGTTCCTGCTTAACCCTGCGGAGAAGGCGCGGAAGTAGCAGAACTGGAAATGCATAGATCAGTGAAAACTGATCCCATGGGAAGACTAATCCATCTGTTCCGCCTGCTAGCGGACCCCTTGTTCGACAAAGTTGTCGACCTTGTTGATGAACCTGGACGCGAATAGGTCCATGTCCGGAATACCCCATCTGACATATCACTAGGAAGATGTCGGGGGTGAAGAGATCATTCTCCTGGAAATAAATGTTGGTGATTCAAATAGTATGCCTGAAAAATGAAAATTGCCGATAGGCAAGGAATGTTGTGTCCTGCCCAAGCTAGAACATTATTCACCTCTTTTTGGGCTGCACGACCTCTCATGCCCCCCCCCTCCCCCTGGTGATTGATGTAAGCCACCGCTGTGGCCTTGTCAGACTGAATCCTGACAGGACAGTCCCGTAGTCTGACCGCCAAGATTCTCAGGCCAGATGTACTGCCTGAAACTTCCAAAAAAAAGTTGATAGTCAAGGTCCTCTAACCTGGACCATCTCCCCTGGACAGAATCTTCTTCCAGGGCTGCTCCCCAGCCTAGAAGGCTGGCATCTGTTAACACCTTCCAGGATAAAGATTTTCCCTTTTGCTGGATAACAACCAATTTAGGCTCTGACTTATGTCGGGAGCCAGGCATATTGGAAACAAACAAGGCCTAAATCTCTTTTTATTCTAGACCGACAGGATGGTGCCTTGAAGCAGTTTTTGACTAAAACTGCGCGTAAGGGACTGCCTTGAAGGAGACCTCCATTTCTCCTAAAAATCTCCTGCACAGCCGAATGAAGGAATTTTCCTTTGCTTTGATAAGTTGAATTAGTCCTACAATGGAGCCTATTCTTGTCTGGGTTAAGAATACCTTCTTCTGTATGGTATCTATAACCAGCCCCAAAGTACTGTAATCTCCTTGATGGTTTTAAGGAGACTCTTCCTAGGTTGAGTATCCAACCTAGAGACTTCAGATAGTTATGGCCGAGATCAGACTCTGGTTTTAGACCCGAGATTGAATGATCTATTAAAAGTAGATCTTCCAATAGGCTAGGACCACTATGCCTTGAGCCCTTAATCTGGCTAAAGGAGGTGCCATAATCTTTCAGAACACACGTGGTGCTGTGGCTAAGCCGAATGGCAGGGCCACAACTAAAAAGATACATTTTATATTTAAAAAATGCAGAAATTTCTGGTGAGCAGGAAAATTTGGCACAAGGAGATATGCAACTCCCCCTCCTTTCAGGATGGACACAGCTGATCGAATGTTTAAGTGCCGATTCAGATCTTCAAGATCTAGAATGGGTCTTACCTGTTTGGTTCTGGAACTTTAAAAGGTTTGAGCCAAAACCCCGTTCCACTAAGGAAACCTCCGATATCACTGACTGGGATAACAGCTGATCCAGAGGCCAGAAAGAGACCTCTTTTTCTCTGGATTCTTAGGAACATTCTCCAAGGAGACGGAAACTCTTGCATAAAGACTGCCCCATCAGCAGCCCAAGGACACCACAGGCAGCACCCAAACAGGGACCCGGACCCCAAGATCAAAAGTCTGATGTTCTACCGACAGCCATCCGGGCTCTCGGAACTCTAGTCATAACCTAGAGAAAATTGCAGAAATCCATCTGTCCTGACATTGTTCCTGCCAGATCTTGAGAATCACAGGACCTTTCCCCTAACAAGTGGGGGCGCCTCTTCGTGAGAAGACTTTAGCATTCTTCTTTGTGGGCTTTCTGTCCCAAGATCCTGGTGCTGCCAAAATGGTGGAACAGACGTTAAAAGGGTTAATGGACTGAGATACACCAATTGTGGCAAGAACCAGCTGCGCTACTGAACTGCAAAAGACATCTTGTCTTAAAAAGGAAGTTCCAACTTTAATTTGCTGGGTCATTTAACATCAGTGCATTATCCACCAGACATGTGAGACTCTGCTCACTGAGGTGATTGCAGCATCAATTGCTAGAACCCATTTTCTTCATAGAAATGTTCCCATTCAGAATACATAATCTATGCATGAATAGGGAAAAAAACATCCCCAGGTGGGGGAGGTTCTAATGAACCCAATTAGAGGTAGATACCTCAAGAGCCCGTGCTGCAGGCAACAAAAGGGTTAAGTAAGCGAGCAAACAAGCACCTGACTTGTGAAGCTACTCCTTCCATATTAGGATCCTCCGAAGAGGAAAAATAAGTATCTTCCAATATTTTGGAAAATCTACTTGATCCCCACAGCCTCCTACACCTCAACAAAGGGGCCCTGAGGACTAGATGGGAATCTGCTATTTTAGTCCTACTATGGAGAGACATAGCATTAAAATTTTTTTTTTTTTTTTTTTTTTTTTTTTTTTTTAAATGGTAGAAGAAACAAACCCATTTGTATGATATATACAGGGACTGAAATGTTCTATCCCTGATGGCTCAATCTGACTAGCCGTATCCCTCTCAGAGGAGGATGACATTTTGGAAATGCATTTAGTTTACAGTGAAAAAAAAAAAATGACCTTTTGGAAAAGTTCCTGGTCCCATTACCATTCATAGCCTAACGCCTAAAGCAGAGGCACTATGCAAAAGAACGTACATTGCTAGGTTATAGTTCAGCAGCATTATCTGCTATTAACCCTAGCTACAGTAAAGTATAATGTGCCAAAGTAGAAAGCCTGTGTACACTAACCTGACCAAGCCACCCACCTGCTCTGTCCCTCCACAGCCAGCAGCAGCTTTCACACATACAGTGCCAAGACCAGCTTCCTCCTTGTGTGGCTAGCATCAGATGCAGTTAGCCATGCCCCCTGTGAATTACGGCCCCCTTTCCTTTCAAGGAAGGTGTTTTCCCGTGCTTAGCGGCATCCTGTGGACCTGTAAGCATGGCGGGGGGGGGTAAAATTTATTTTAAAGAAAAAAGGCAACTGTTCTGGCATGTCCCCCGAAGGGGAATAAAGCCAATCTGGGGGAAAAGGAAGAGACCAGACCCCCTTTTCTTACCAAGGGGGTGTTCCAATTGGAGGAGAGGAGAGTGAAGGCTTCTGCTGTTTCCAGCGTCAGGACGGTGAGTGCTCAATACAACCCCCAGTGGTGACACATAGGCATGACAACACTATACATAGGAGAAATTCCTGAGAAAATCTCCCTTACCTTATCCTCGCAGCGGGGTTTTATGAAAGATAAAGAGCCAATCTTCATCCTTCACGGTGGGCTCCGAGACCTTATAGGAAACCTTCAGGAACCGGGGAAATCTCAGGTTAACCCACAATCCTGGACCTGCGACAGTGCCCTGACAGTAAAAACTTCATGGCCTCACTACCAAAAAGTACTGGATCCCAGCTCTCTAAAGAGAAGCATTCGCAAGCAAAATCTTGTTTCTACAGACACAAGGCCCAGATACCATTCATTTAGCCCATGAAAAGACATCAGAGCGGATCCGGTCAGCATGGCTAGCCTTCATCAAGGATTACTACCCGTGGAGCTCAGCACAGCCCATCTTTACTCGTGACCAACACCTTAGACACTGGCGAAAAAACTGAGGACTCCCAGTAATGGGAGGGGTTATATAGGGGAGTACACGCCTTTAGGGGCGTGCCAGTGTCCAGCACCTGTCAGTCCGATATACCCCACATAGTAATTACTATGGCTCTGTGTCCCCTGAAGAAAAGAAAGATAGTTATTCATGTCCATCCAGTTCAAAGATTTACACAGCTCTGCAACAAAGAACAGTCTTGTCTGACAGGGGAACTAATTTTTCACCACTTTAGTTTTCTTTTCATCTAGAGCAGTGGATATCAACCCTGTCCGCTGGGTCCATTAACAGGCCAGGTTTTATGCATTACCTTGGGGAGATGCAGACTAGAATACTGCAATCACCAAGCAGCAAATGATATCACCTGTGATGTATTTCAGTTATCTTGCAAACCTGGCCTGTTAGTGGGCCCAGAGGACAGGGTTGATGACCACTGACCTAGAGTACTTGCTGCTCCCCCAGCCTCCAACTGGACAGCGACATGAGAAGCAGCAGACCGATGAGGTCATGTCACCAATCCCTTCCGTCAGCATGCTCACACCAGATTGCCCTGTGCTGCTCCGCCCTCTCCCAGACTTGAGACCCTTACAAACTTTATGGTGGGCAGTGGTGCATCTATTTGCATCAGTGTTCATCTGATCCGTCACCTTGGGGTCTACAAAGACACCAGACATTTTCTATTTGTTTTTGCAACCTGCACACTCTGTCTGCGTGCTGGTTGTTCACACTGCCCAATAGTACTGTGGGGGGGCTGTTCTCATGCCTAGGTCTGATGGGTTTTGTCCCAGTCTTCTCCTGCGACCTTTGTTTAGGTTTCCAGTGCTACATGCATGCCAATCTCTGCAGATTTACAAGTGGATACTTTGTTTTATTCAAAGATTCAAGATTAGAAGATACAGATATTCCTTGTTTAAATGACCACTTGGCCATACAACCAGCTCTCCTGACCCACACTACGCGCTATATATATATCATTGTATAGTACAGAATTTCATTTTTGTTCTGTACTTCTGCAAATTAAAACAACCTTAGAGCTGGAGTTGTGTTTAGGCCTTTTTTTTTTCACAATACAATAGTTAAGAATGCTTAAAATATTGATTACTTGTGGCTCCTCATTTAACAACCAATTCGTTTAATGACCTGGTCGTTAAGGGCACCTTTGCAGTGACTTATGTTGCCCGATGCTGTCGGATCCTCCCTGATTTTAAGTGTGTGGTGTTGCGTGAGGCTTTAACCCTTGAATTGACAGATGGCCATTACCCTTGCTGGTTCTGACTGTGTTGGTCCACAGTCCATATGAGTGAACTTCAATCCAGTGACAGATACCTGGACTCTAGACTTGAATATTTAATACCACAATTATTCCCGACTCCTTTGGGGAGGCAGACCAACAGAGCTTCCACTTTTGGGTGTAGCTCTGCTTTAAGCCTTTAGAACCAAATTGTTGGTATTTTTTGGAGCTATTATTAGGTGAGTGGAAAGGTTTACAGTAACTAGGGGTGCACCGAATGGAAATTTTGGTGCCGAAACTGAAAAAATGAAGGATACACTAGGCCGAAAAACGATACAGAAAACGACAGTTTAAAAAATATTCATATATAAATCAATTTTTTAATATCAAATTAATATGAATTTATTGTTGGCCATTGACACCTTTAGTGCAAGAAAAGCTGAAGAAAAATGCAGTCTGCAGTCAACCATCTCGTGTCATGTCTGCAAACGCTTACTTAAAAAACTTAAAACACACTGCTAATAGTATTAGCAAAATTTCTATTCGGTGCACCTCTAGCAGACATGATACAAGAGATCAATTCAGCCTCACCAGTGCCCATCATATGCAGCCTGCCAGTGCCCAGCAGCCTTAGTGCCAGTCATATGCAGCCTGCCCGGGCCCGGATTAGAACAGTGATCTATGTGTCACGGGAGCTGTATTTGAATTGCCTGGTCAAAAAGTAACAATGTCCCGCCTTCTGTGATTAGGTCACACTGATTCAATGTCCAGCCATTGGATCTGTGTGCAGTCTATGACAGGCGGCAGGACATTGTTACTGCGGACCAGGCAATCCAGCTCCCTGACACACGGAGATTGCAGCGAGGAGGGGGGGAGGGGAGGACTGGGGTGTGCCAGGATAACACCCCCGCAATAAGCAGCACCCGGGCGGACCCTGTCCACTTTAAGTATCAGCGTTTTTTTTTTCTCCTTTCGGCCGAATAAAAAAAAACACCATTTTCCACGGGCCGAAATTTCAGTGCACCACTAGTTTACAGTCAGGTCTATCATAAAAGGTTAATATGTAAATTCATAAATGTTAGCATACAAAACCAGGCAATTTTTTAAATCAAGTTTCATTTTATTGTGAAATATTGGATTTAGAAAAAAATATACAAAATGCCAACAGTAAGATGTGCAAGTATAGTATCCCAATAATCTATACAGGTGAAAAAGCTGACTGCGTCATGTTGACACTGCATATCTGGACAAATATACATAATGTAGGTAGGAACAACGCGTATTCACAAGCTCTGAATGCACAAACAGATCTCACTGGGTAATATCACTAAACATCTGAAAATATCCTGGAGTAAGCACAATACAGTACGTCTTATCTGAGCCACATGAAAAGAAATTCATTCATTTCACGACAGACCCTAGATCGAGAATATCGTTCAAATTGTTTTTTTTCCCATCCTTTTTATACATTTTTTTTTAAGTTAGAAAATGAGGTTAATATAGTCATATTTAATGTGGACTAATACTGTGAAGCCCCTAAAACAAAAGCAAAACAAGATTTTAGAGACTTACTCCACCTTTTTAGGAAATTAGACAGTGTAAAAGCAGGGCAGCAAAATCAACTTTGTAAATAGTACACATTAGCCATCTTGTTCAGTTATGTCTGTACTGGCTCTTGCATTATCTACTGGGGAAAAAAAAAAACAAAAAAAAAAAACAACCACACACACACACACACACACACACACCTTGTTTGCTGGAATGGAGAAATTGTTGCAGCTGTAGACTCGTGCCGTGACAACAAGCAAGACTGAGCAATTCTCACTGTATACAAAAGGAAACATTTCCAACACCGTACAGACAGAATTAAACAGATTAGCTAATACAAGGTTGGTTTTACTCTCCTTTCTACCATTATGAAAAGGCATAAAAAGGTGGAGTAATGCAATAAAATAAAAATACCTGATGAAAATATATATTTAGAATTTTTTTTTTTAACCTTCCTTTACCTTGTTGAACTACAGATCATAATCCAACCACCAAGCGATACATGAAAACAAAAAATCCAACTTATCTTATCTTAAGTTAGTCTTCAATAAAATAAACATATGTATATAGAATATACAAATTTATAATGTACTGCAGTTTTGAATTTTCTTAAATAAGCTAAATATAATAATTCAGACAAATCCAGTTCACCACTAAGATTAATAACCGCATAAAAAGGCAGACTTTCTTCCAAGGTTGCAATCGAAATATTTGGATTTCGACTATGGCTTTGCTAGAAATTAAAAAAAAAAAAAATGTGAAGCAAAAGGCTAAATCAAGCAGCATTAAAGACAGAGGGAAAAAAAAACAAAAAAATAAATAAATAAATTTACAAAAGCTAAAAGGAAACTGCTGAGGCAGTTTTGGGTGGGCATGTTGCAATACAAACAAACAGGTTTTAATCTGGATAATCAGACCAATTCCAGCCAACTGATTTCAATATTTAATGAATGCAACTCAAAACTATTAAAAGAGAAGTACAGTAAAACCTTGGTTTGACAGTTTTGTAAGACGAGCAACATTTTTTCATAAATTTTGACTTGATATACAAGTAGCGCCGTGTCACAACTGATAAAAAAAAAAAAAGAAGGAGAGGCGACTCTAAATGTAGCAATATGATTACATTTAACCCTTTCATGACTAAGCCCATTTTTGGAATTTGGTGTTTACAAGTTAAAATCCATATTTTTTGCTAGAAAATTACTTGGAACCCCCAAACATTATATATATTTTTTTAGCAGAGGCTCTAGAGAATAAAAACGGCGATTGTTGCAATATTTTATGTCACACAGTATTTGCGCAGTGGTGTTTTAAACGCAACTTTTTGGGAAAAGGGACACCTTCATGAATAAAAAAAAAAAAAAAAAAAAAAAACAAACAGTAAAATTAGCCCAATTTTGTGAAAGATAATGTTACGCCGAGTAAATAGATACCAAACATGTCACACTTTATAATTGCGCGCACTTGTAGATTGACGACAAAGTACGGTACCTAAAAATCTAAATAGGCGACGCTTTAAAATTTTTTTACGGTTACCAGGTTAGCGTTACAGAGGAGGTCTACTGCTAGAATTATTGCTCTCGCTCTGACGATCGCGGCGATACCTCACATGTGTGATTTGAAGACCGTTTACATACGCGGGCGCGACTTCCGTATGCGTTTTCTTTGCTTCGCGAGCTCGCGGGGACGGCGGGCGCTTTGAAATTTTTTTTTTTTATTTTAAAATGACTAAATTGTTTAAAAAAAAAAAAAAAATTTGATCACTTTTATTGCTGTCACAAGGAATGTAAACATCCCTTGTGACAGTAATAGGTGGTGACAGGTACTCTTTATGGAGGGATCGGGGGTCTAAAAGACCCCCCACCCCTCCTTTACACTTCAATGTATTCAGATCGCCGAAAACGGCGAATCTGAATACCGGATATTTTTTTTAAACCGGCGCCATTGGCAGCCGAGTAAACGGGAAGTGACGTCATGACGTCGCTTCCGTGTTTACGATGAGGAGACTGGAACGAAGCCGATTACGGCTTCGTTCCAGTTCCTCCCCAGCAGCCAGAGCCGACGGATCGCTAATCGGTGCTCCCGATCGAGCGGGAGCACCGGTAACAGCGGCGAGAGGCGGCGGGAGGGGGGGGACGTCCCCTCCCGCTCCTCCGGCATAACAGCCGTGCGGCTTTTAGCCGCATCGGTTGTTATGGCTGGATAGCCAATCGCCCGCTGTAAAAAACGGTACCGGGATGATGCCTGCAGGTGTGGGCATCATCCCGGTATACTCCCCGGAAGCCGAGTACGCAGATCTGCGTATGCTCGGCGGGAAGGGGTTAATGAAGGTACAACATTTAGCAACTCGCATGGTTGATGATTAAAACAGGCACATCCAAGTATGCAGGGATCCGGGGTAAAGCTGTCCACATAGATCATCCTCCATACCACCATTAACGTCATCCTTTCCACGCTGCGCTACACGAGCTCTTCAAGCCTCACTTTCAGATCGCTCTACTGCAGGGTAGTCTTACCGCTGTCAATCTGCAATCGCGGCCGGGGAGAGCCGGCAGTGCGGGGGATGGTGTATGTGGACACCTTTATCCCATCCCTGGATGCCTGCATCCTTAGATGTGACTGTTTTGATCAACCATGCGAGTTTCTAAATGTTGTACCTTCATTAAATGTAACCATATTGCTACACTTAGAGGCGCCTCTTCTCTTATACTCAGTTGTGACATGATGCTACTTGTATAGCAAGTCAAAATTTAGGAAAAAAATGTTGCTCGTCTTGCAAAACGCTCTCAAACCAATGTTTTAATGTACTTCTCTTTTTATATTTTTGAGTTGCATTCATTAAATATCTAAATCAGTTGGCTGGAATTGGCCTGATTATATACACACCCACACACTTGTGCTAATAAAAGTTTACATACCCTGCCATAATTTGTGATTTCTTGGCCAATTTTCAGACAATATGAATAACACAATCTTTTCTTTCATTCATGGTCGGCGTTTGGCTGAAGACATTTATCATCAATCAACTGCGTTTATTCTTTAACTCATAATCACAACACAGATACTACCCAAATGACCCTGATCAAAAGTTTACATACTGTGGTGATTTTGGCCTGATAACATGCACACAAAATGAAACAAAGGGGTATGAATGGCTATTAAAAAGGTAACCATCCTCAGCTGTGCTCTGTTTGCTTGTAGTGTGTGTGTGTGTGTGTGTGTGTGTGTGTGTGTGTGTGTGTGTGTGTGTGTGTGTGTGTGTGTGTGTGTGTGTGTGTGTGTGTGTGTAAAGGTCAATGAGTTTCTGGACTCCCGATAGACCCTTGCATCTTTCATCCAGTGCTGCACTGACCTTTCTGGATTCTGAGTTACGGGGAAAGCAAAAGAATTGTCAAAAGATCTGCGGGAAAAAGTAGCTGAACTGTATAAAACAAGAAAAGGAATATAAAAAGATATCCAAGGAATGGAGAATACCAATCAGCAGTGTTCAAACTCTAAACAAGAAGTGGAAAATTAGGGGTTCTGTTCTGAAACAAAACCACGGTCAGGAAGACCAACTAAAATTTCAACCACAACTGCCGGGACAATTGTTCAGGATGCAAAGAAAAAAACCCCACAAACTTCAGGTGAAATACAGGACTCTCTGAAAACATGTGGTGTGGCCGTTGCAAGATGCACAATAAGGAGGCACTTGAAGAAAGATGGGCTGCATGGTCGAGTCGCCAGAAGAAAGCCATTACTGCGCAAATGCCACAAAGTATCCTGCTTACAATACGCCAAACGGCACAGAAACAAGCCTCAAACCTTCTGGCACAAAGTCATTTGGAGTGATGAGACCAAAACTTAGATTTTTGGCCCCAACCATAGACACTATATTTGGAAAGGAGTTAACAAGGCCCATGCTGAAAAAGGTACACCATTCCTACTGTGAAACACGGTGGTGGATCACTGATGTTTTGGGGATGTGTGGGCAACAAAGACACAAGAAATTTGGTCAAAAACGAAGGCAAGATGAATGATGTTATTAAAAAAAAAAAACCTGGAGAAACATTTGCATTCAGCCAGGAAGCTGTGCATGGGACGTACTTGGACATTCCAACATGACAAAAACAAAAGACCAAGTCGACCTGTGAATGGCTACAGCAGAATAAAGTGAATATTCTGGAGGGGCCATCTCAGTCTTCTGACCCCAAAACATGCAATTCATGCAAGACAGCCCAAGAATTTACAGGAACTGGAGGCTTTTGCCAAGAGGAATGGGCAGCTTTACCATCTGAGAAGAGAAAGAGCCTCATCCACAAATACCACAAACGACTTCAAGCTATCGTTGTTAAAGGGGGCAATACACGCTATTAAGAACTGGGGTATGTAAACTTTTAAACCATAAATTCTGCCAGGGTATGTGTACACTTATGAGCACAACTGTATTACATACAATTTTTTATATATACATATAATTTTTTTTCCCCAGGATCTAAAGAGTTAAGAAGCAGCTGAGAGATAGTTCAGCCAGCTTAAAAGGCTTTATTCAGCAAAAAGCAACAGAAATTTGACAGGCTGCCTTTATGGGCAGTTAAAACACACAAGGTCTTAGCAGTGTAAAACAGTCCTTTTAATAAATGCTCAGCCTCCCAGCCACAGCATATAACATAGCAAAGTCCCAGTTCAGGCAAGCTTACCCAGCAGGATCAAGTCACAGGCAACAGGGGTCTTCCCAGCTGCAATCTCCTCTAAGCTCTGATAGCTCAACAGACATCTCTCTCACAGCCTCTATGACCAGGTGCCCAATAAGCAGGCCTGAAAGGTTAGTACTTGCATTGTGTCATTACCCATTCCCAGGCTGACTCCCCACAATATGTACAATAATAATAATAATAATAATGTAAGTGTATAGCGTAAAGAATATGTAAACACAACATTTTATATTCCAGATGTGCCTGTTGTACCATGTATTTGTATGAAAGGGTATCCTGTTGTCTTTGTATTGCTTTTTTTTGTGAAATCCATAGTGATCCTGCCAGTCACTCTGCTTTGCTACTAAAAACTGACCACACTAAGCAGAACACATCATGGTCAGTTCACTAGCTATGCTGGAAACTCTGCCTGCTCTGCTCCAAGGATCAGACTCTCTCTCCCCCCCCATTCACTAAGAAGATGAGTGTGCTGTTGATACTCCTCCTCCACCTCTTATGCAGCTGAGAACAAAGGGAACTGTAACACTTAAACAAGGAAAAATACGATTTGTTTTGTTTTTAATATCTACACGCAAATGTTTTGCCTTTCACCATTTTAAAAACTGAGTGGGTTGTTTTACAAGGTGATTTTACAATCACAAAAAAGTTAAATAAATAAAATAACCCCCCACAAAAAAAAAAAAATAAAAAAAAAAAAGCACGTTTGACTATACTTCTCCTATGGATCACAGGAGTGCAGTTTGTTCTGCACTCCCGTGACCCGTTTTCAGAAGACAGCGAGCTGAAGTCCGCTGTCAGAGCCAGTCCAGGCTCAAGAATCATTGCGACACTGGAGTCGGGTCCGCCCACATGACTGGACCAGCACCCCCTCCACAGGCAAGTGCTCCAGTGAGCGAGGAGGGGGTAGATCAGAGAGCGGTGAATGACAATCAGCGGCTCTCTGCACAGGGAGCTCTGAGAATTGATCGAGCAGCGGTGTTTGAACGCTCAGTGCTAGAGCCGGCAGGGGACACAAGTATAAAATTTGCAAAAACCCCACAGTTCTCTTTTAAGGGATAATTTACACTAGCAGTTTGGGGGGGGGGGGGGGCGCAGTAAAAGCATGCAGGGGTTCAGCCTCTCAACCACTCTTCCTTTAGCTGGAAAGATAGCTGCCGGGGGTGTACACGTGCTGCAATGCTTTGCTACAGAAGCCCACCCCTGTTACTTTTGGCGGGCACTACCATCCACTAAATGCAACCCAGTCAAGTAAATAATGCCATACAGCAATCATGCGCAATGAAAGCAGTTTAGGTGCAGAAGTCTGGCATTTTGGGGGTTACAAGTGGCGAGGAAGCAAAACAATGCCTCCTCACCACTCCAAAAGCAGAACGCTCTTCAGAGAGCAACGCAAGTGTATACTATTCCCAAGATTATAGTTTCCCTTTCAGGGGTAAACACTGCAGTTAGATATAGAACAGAAGACATGACACCCCTATAGGTAAGAAATGAACAAGGGTGAGATCAATTGGCTATGCCAACTAGTGCGATCTCTCATTAGCTCAAGCAAAACCCTAATGAAAAGAATCAGCAATACATTCCCTTCATGCAACACATGGAAGATGGACATGATTACAGCAAACTACCTTTCACATTATTGATATATACCACAAAGCTTCATGCGGACATCAAATACATAATATGTTGCCTCATTCTAAACAGCATGAATTGACACAAATAAAATGCACAACACTGGCGGATCATAGAAATGCATTCCCATTTCATAACGGAAGAGAGATCTATGGGCCTGTTCAATCTCCACAACACAGCGGCCATCAGAGGTAACCTGCAGAGCAATCGGGGAAACCACCGGAGGTCACGGGAGGTAGATCACAATACTGGGCTGCAGTGCACCAATTTAAACAGTACATGTTGCGTTTGACCATATGCTTTCAGGCTTCTAGGAGAAAAATTGTAAAAAAACAAAAACAAAAAAACAAACAAACACCACTACAAGAAAAAAAACCATATGCTTGTGTATTCTCAATTCAAACATATGAGTAAGAAAAATAAACACAACACTCACATCTAAAAACAGCCATGATGATACGGTATACCATTTCATTAGCAAAGTCGTAAACAAGGCTTAGGGGTCATGTCACACCAACAACTTTGTAACAGATTTCTATCAGCTAGAGATTTGCTGCTGTGACTGACAAGTTATACCTAGACGGGTACAATCCCTGGTGTGCCACGGTCATCAGCAGCTGCACCCCAGAACACCACAAAGATAGTAAAAGCTGAACTCCGGTATAAGAAAATATTCTCTAAATACAAGTCATGTGTATTCATATGTGAACCTTGGTGTGCTTGCATATTTCTACCAGATATGCACAGTAATGTTGCCTCTGAGTAAAGTTTCCAGTAATAAATAGCAATCATAGCTTCTCGCTCTCTTTGCACAGGGCGACTGGTCTAACACCCCTTTCACACCGAACCGCGACAGCGGTAAAGCGGCGCTATTTGGCTAGCTAGCGGCCGAAAAGGGGTTAAATCCACCCACAAAGCAACGTTTTGCTGGTGTTATTGCAGTGCTGCCCCATTGATTTCAGCGAGTTCACCACTGCAAAGAAGCTGCCTGCAAGACTTTTTCTGATGCCCTGCCAGCGCACCGCTCTGTGAAAGCCCTCTGGCACACTGGAGTGCATGGAGCAGCTGTTTTAGGGCATTTTTCGGGTGCTATTTTTAACACTATAGCATCCGACAAAACACTCCAGTGTGAAAGGGGGTCTTAAATCCACCCCCCCCCTGCTACAGTCATCCTACAGGGGGCACCTGCTCTGCTCTTTTCATAGGCTATGTACAGCACAGTGATGCGGTCACTATTACAAGGTAATAACTGGGTTTGCAAAGGCATTTGATGCTCACAAAGTAGGTTTATATCCTTTGTGATTGAGGAATATATTTATGGACATTTTTGTGTCTGGACTTGCGTTTGAAACTGGCAATTCTGAAGCTAGCTTAAAATGCTGCAAAAAGCCTCCCAGCATCAAGGACATAATGGACCATTTCCAACTACACAACTTAAAGTCACCCCTGACTGCTAATTTTTTTTTTTTGGGGGGGGGGGGGGGGGGGTGTTGGGGCAATGCCAATCTGGACAACATCCCTGCCCATCCAATGAAAGTGGGCATTTAAGACCTGGAAGCCGGCTGCCCAAAGATGTCAATGGAAGTTTAGGCACCCCCTTTAACCCACTCCCCTTTTTACTTACCTGAGCCCTCATTTCATCCAGCACTGCTAATGTCTGCAGATCTCTCCCCTCACCTCCTGATCTCATGGGCTTTGCTGATGCAGTGGCTCCCACTTCTGTCAATCAAGTGATGAGAGCAGGGGCGGGCCAAGTTCCACGCCGTGAGACTCAACAGTGAACCCGCACACGTGTCCCCATAGAAAGCGGCTTGCTATGGGGACACTTGGCGGAGGGGAGGAGGATGTTAAGGGCCACTCCATTACACACAGCAGGTAAGTATAAGCCTGTTTTGTTATGTCTGCTATGACATTGAGCTGTAGATATGCCACACCACTGACGCTGCAAATGCCAAAACGGTTTACATCTGTGTACCGCCTTACCATTAAACTATTCATATATATATATATTATGTACGTTTTGATAAAATCGCATTAAAGATGCAAGCCAATTTTTTCTTATTTAATGCATCACCTAAAACCGCACACTTACAATAAACTGGAGGCTATACCCAAACAGCAGTCAGTTGTGTGGGTTTTGCTACGGATGTCATGGTTAGCTCTAGAGAAAATCACCAGTATGGTTTCATCCTAAACATCTCTATTGTGTGGAGAAAGTTGGGGACGGCAGAGGATAGGAAAATAAATGTAATAACCACTAAGAGAAACAAATTCAAGGGGGGGGGTTAAGGCCCCTGCAATGGCACCGCCAAACCTGCATTTATACTTGCTTAGAGGGAATGTAATGGTTTCTCAATGGTGCCATTCACACCGAGTGTTTACCTGCATTATGGTAGGGGTTTAGGATCCAGCTAGATATATGAAACATGTAAATACATGCAAATTTGTCTAAACCTGCTTTAACCCCTTCAAGCCCAAGGATAAAACAAATGTTAATGCCCAAGCACAAATTTTTATTTTATCTTTTGCTAATTTGTCATGTGTTAGTAAAACCGTATATATCAATCACTACTCATTTGTGCATCCAGGTGGATTACACCTTGTTTTTTTCAGGACAAATTGGGCTTTCATTTGGCGGTAAAGGGCAGACCCAGAAACAGTGCGCACTTTGCTTTTTTGTCCCACCTAAAAACCAGACACCAACTTAAAAAAAAATGTTTTCATTTTTTTTTTTTTTTAAATAAGATCCTGCCCAAAATATACTGACCCTTATTTAACCCAAACACAAACCCTGGCACTGACTTAGATAAACCATTGATCTAGGCATTTTATCTTTACATTTTTTTAACATATATTTTATTAAATTATCACACACTTCTCTCTTCAGAGCGAGAAGAGAGGCTTCACTGTGACTGATCACTGTGGTAGCCAAACAGAGGCTACCACAGCAATCAGGTGACGCAGAATCGGGAGTTCCTGGTCCCGATCATTAATAGCGCTTGGTGAGACCCCGGAACATGCTGAGTGGCAAACTCCCAATACAAAAACAGATATGCATAAAAAGCTGTGTGTGTGTGTGTGTGTGTGTACACACATATGAGAGTTATATCTGTGTGAAGGGGTTAAAGCAGAAAGGAAGCTACAAAAGAAGGAAAATTGATCTAGGAAGAAAAAACTTCATTCATACTTCTCAGATTACTTCTGAGTTTATAAAAAGATACACGCAGTGGCGTAACTAGAACCTTCAGGGCCCCAATGCAAGAAACCATGAAGGGCCCCCCTGAACCCCAGCCAGGGCCCTTCCCTCCGAGTCCGGCGGTGGAACTCCAGGGCGTGGTCACAGGTATGACCTTTGTGAGCCCTGTAGTTCCACCACTGGTATCAGTATTTTTATTTTTAGGTGCCCCATTGGGGGACTGTCCCTAGGCAGGATGGGGTCCCCGTCCCCAGAAGAGATGAGGTCCTTTTCTCCTGGGCAGATGAAGTTACTGCCCCCAGGTGAGAAGGGGTCCCTGTCCCCAGGGGAAGTGGGGGTCCCTGTCCCCACGTGAGAAGGGGTCCCTGTCCCCAGGGGGAGATGGAGGGGGTATGTAATGGTGTGTGGGGGATGGGGTCCTCTCACTCACCATGACCAAGCTGTAGGCCATGCACTCATCCATGTTGGCCTGGGCTCCATCCAGTGTGCTGCACGGGCGATCAGCATATCTCCCAGAAAGACCTTTCATCATCTGTGTAAGACGGGAGGAGGAGGGGCTGGCAGACAAGCCTGCAGTGTCCTCCGGGGAGCTCTCATAGGGCTGCACTGCATCTGTGTGCTTAAAGTTTGTTTACCCGGGAAAAGTTTGCAGTGCAGAGTGGGCCGGACTCGGGGTGGGCGGGACTCTGGCTGGGGAGAACAGACATCGGACTGAGTGGCAATGCATGGAGCAGGAGAGGGGTAATCTGAGGAGCCGGCTGAGGATACAGGTCATGCGGGGAATGCACAACTAAAGAGCAGCCATATGTAGAGGGGGCTGCATGGGCCCCCTGCATCACAGGGCCCGGTTGCGGTCGCAACTGCTGCACCCCCTATAGTTATGCCCCTGGATACACGGCATTAGAGCCAGTGTGAATGAGGCCTTAATCTCTACCTTTTCATGAATGGGGAGACGTTCAGTGATCTACAACCCCTAGCCTTTTAATTTCCAAAGAAAAAAGGGCCATGTGAAGTAGGAGGAGATGTAGGCGAGCATCTTCCTAACATGCTGATAATTGAGAAGTACTGTCATAAGTATTCATAAAACTGAATAGCCACCAACCCCTACAACAACCAGTCCTTTTCAACACAGCCGATTTCTGATAGGGGTGGACACTACATGCAGGCCAAGCTTCTCGTAAGAATAATCCAAACGCTGAAAATCACCGAACAGCCTTCCATTATGAGGAAGGTCCAAACGTCAAATATGAGCTAATGCACTAGATCTTTCATCAATTTTTTGATGGTCAGTACAGAACACAACACAAAACTATTGTCTCCATACATATAAGAATCACACACACACACACACACACACACACACACACACACACACACACACACACACACCTATAAATTTTAAAAAGAACACCCAAGGCACTTGCAAGTAAAAATCCACAAACAGATCTTACAAAAAAAAAAAAAAAAAAAAAAAAAAAAAACACACACATACACCTTTTGTTTTCCTGCTGGCACTGTACAAGAAATTAGCAGTTTCCTTTCTCTTAAGAAAATGACATATTACTGAATAGATAAATCTTGGAAGTCATTTACACAGTTTTTATTTTAAAGAAGAACTCCACCCACAAGCTTAGGCTAAGAGCGTTTGGCAATTAGGCCCCACACCCCAATATGCCATGCTGGTCCAATCAATTCTCAAGAACATTAAAATGGAACATGGGGTAGTATTTTTGTTTGGCTACATTTTTAATTCACTAAAATTTGATTCAGAAAAACACCTCAATAGCAAACACTACAATACACTTTAAGGGGAATGTACTACATGCATAAAATGTATGTTCCGAACTTAAACATTTTCATGAAAGATCTTCAAAAATTTTAAAAAAACATAACTTGGTAGAAGCAGCCATGCATGGTGACAAGAACTATTTATTTTTAACTACTGTGATGTAAGGTGTCCAGTGTGGTGACCTGAACAGTAGCTAAAGGTTTCAGAGGAAGGGCCACTGTGCCCGTCTGGATTTCCTATATGTAGGGGCAGAGCGTATCACATTTTACAAACACTGTATTGTAAAAAAGCACAGTGTTTATTATTTCATTTAAAAAAAATGGATTAAAATAAGACAAGTAATGAGACCAAATGATATGAATCTGCAATTTATAAACTCATAAAAATGTTTTAATTAAAATTGATCAAAAAGCCATAATCCTTTCCTTTAATGTCTTATACACATGATTAGCGATATTCGAGTGGTCAAACAAAACTGGTAAATTTTTCAGATGCAATTAGAATATCAGGATTGTTCACATAATTGGATAGGAAGTTTTGTAGCCACTCTGCAGTTGACCTATACACAAGTAATAACATATTAAAAATGAGGCAAAAATGGAAAATCAAGAGTAATAGTACTGGAGAAAACACTGTACAAGGCTTCTTCCAGTGGCATGGAGGTATGGCACTAAACGCTAAAAGTCAGAGAGAAGGAGTGCAATCTGGCTTGTCCTCTTACTACAGAACAGATGACCAAAGAGAGGAAACCTGACGGACTGAGACCCTTCCATGTATTAACCTGGAATGGTCAGAACCCTGATCTCAGACCCTGAACTGCTTCCTGACCATTAAAACCCAATAGGTCTTTTAGATGAGTGCTACACTTAATGGCCATTGCCACAGTAGCAATTCAACACTGAAAACATAATTGGTATTTTCTGCTCTGTCCCGAAATAAAATAATGGGAGAAGCAGGAGTTGTCTTAAAATATTTACTTCACCAAACCTTTCTGCCCAAACTGTTTTGGGTGGAGTCCCCCTTTAACCCTTTCTATGATGAAGGGAAACCAGCAGCACACTATCTTCCATAGCATTTTACCTGTTGCTGACAGCAGAGGGTATAAAGCACCATCATTAATCCTGCTGCATTATTAAAAAACAAAATTTTTAAAACACCCAGTTACCCCCCCAAAAAATCCCCAAAAAGTAATTTGTCACAGCAGATGTAAAGTGCTCATAAAAAATGCGAGCACCAATATAACAACGCCAGCTGTTGATCTAAGTTTTATTTATTTTTTTTCCATTTTATTGCCTTCTGCTTTTTTCTTTATTTTTTTCCTATCTTAGTGATGCTCTTCCTCCACAGCTGAAGTGGATTAGAGGTATCTTCAAGCCAGTTGAAGTTGGTTGCGTCTGAGCGGTTTATAATTAAAAAGAGTCCAGGATTGACTATAAAATAGGCTAAAAATGAAGATTCCCTTGTGACTAAAACCATTTTAAGGGCTTCACAGACTAACAAACACTGTGTCCTCCTGTTAAAACAGGTCCTCAAGAGGTCAGGATGCTGCCACTTTTATCAAATTTTTTACCCTTTGACAGAGCTGCAACTTGTTTCAGTAATTCCCGGTTTTTGCCCTAAAGACCAAAGAAAAAAAAGAAGAAAAAAAAAAAAAAAAAAAAAGTTAGGACACCACATATATCCAATCAAATTCCAATGTAATATGGAAACTTTCAGCCAGTGTTAGCTCCACTATTGAATAGGCCTGGTACACACTAGCAGAGTCCCCCCCCCCTTTTTAACTTGTTTAACTGTTTTGTGGCTGTATCACTATAGATATTGGAGTTTTGTAAGTTGAAACGCGTTAGTCTTGGACATTATGCCCACATTTATGTAACCAATAAAGTTATTGAGTTGCTGGCTATTATCATGAATTTATGGTATACACAGTTTCATTGGTCCAAGCTGGACCAGTGTAACATGTATAAAAAAAGACATACCTGGAATTCCTCTTTGAATTCCATGGGGACGTTAAAAAGGTGCAACTTACACTTGCCTCCAAAAATGCAGTCAATTCCAGCTTATGGCACATTTTTCTTAAAAACTGCTTTTCATTACATAGGATGCAGATTTCCCAAAACCAAGCATTTTGCAGATATGTACTCAGGTGCCAGAAGCGTGGCAGCTGGTGTGATCCCTGCATGGCAGCAATGAAGGTTGATTCGGTTATCAGCTTTATGCTGCCTTCTCCAGATGTGATTTTTACAGGGATCGGCAAGTATCAGATTTGAACATTTCTAATAGGAAAGACAGCATGGCCTGTGCCAGACAAAATGGAAAAAGGCATTGCACAAAAAAAAAAAAAAAAAAAAAAATAAAATAAATAAATAAATTGTCTCTCTCTTCCAGCCCACCGCCTTCGTTCTGGGTGGACACCATGTGACGGCCCTCCAGAACGACCACTCATCGCACGCCCGGGGGCATGCAGCAATCGCTGCTGCACCGTGTTGCTAGGACACGGCGCGACCACAATCTGTGTAAACAGCCGCAGCTCTTTAACCATGTAAATCGGCTGTGTCCAATCACAGCCAGTCACATGTAAACACGGAGATGCTGGTAATCAGCACGCCTCACACAGAGTGTGAGTGGAGGAGAGCCAATCAGCGGCATATCCTCAGAGGACATCTAGGGATGTAATCGGGGCCTTAACGCCCATCAGTAAAAGGTGAAAAATTTGTTATTTACAAAAATTTACAGACAGAAACCAAGTACCTTTTTTTTCCCCCAACATTTTTGGTATTTTAGGAAAAAAATATAAAAACCCAGAAGTGATTAAATACCACCAAAAGAAAGCTCCATTTGTGTGAACAATTAAAATGTCACATGGTTACAGTGTAGCATGACCAGCAACTCATTTAAAGAGTGACAGGGCTGAAAGCTGAAAAATGGCCCGGGCAGGAAGGGGGTTTAGGTGCCCAGCATTGAGGTGGTTAAAGGTGTATTAAACCAAAAATCTAAAATGTAATATATTGCAGAATACCAAGCATTAGATGTGGTGGCTGCATTCGTTTTCTTTTCTTAGGCCCCCCCCCCCCCGTTTTCACCTGGTGATCTTGCCAGTAACACCTCCAGAACTGCCTCCATTTTGATTGAAGAAGCACAAGGGGCACACATTTGAATAGCAGCATTATCTGTCGGGGGGGGGGGGGGAAGTTAGTGTATTTATTTAAATCTTCTAGTATATCTAACAAATTGAATCTCTGTAACTGATACATTCTCCTGGAGAGCTTGTCCTTTGAAAAAGACTTACTGGCAGGATCACTAGGTGAAAACAAAAGAAAGCCTAAAAAAAAAAAAAAAAAAAAAAAAAAAAAAAAAAGGAAAATGAATGCAGCCACCACATCTAAGAATTGATAAGCTGCAATATGTTAAAGGTTTACTTTAAAGTTTAATACTCAAGTAGTATAGTCCGGGCTGTTCTTCTGAAAACTGTTCTGTAAATATAGATTATTCTGGTGAATAATGTAAAAATAGACTGTAAGGGTTTGGTCAAACTGCAGCAAGAATGGGACACACAGCAGGGGATTGTCAACTTCCCAGCACCTCCAATTACATGATCCAATGTTGGTCACTGGAGGTAGAGGTGGCAAAAAACAGTAGCCCACGTTAAGGCATGGCTGCCTATTGATTTATACTGCCTAGCCCCTCCCCTCAGGCATGGTTGTCGATTTGTACAGCTTCTGCATGCTCTACCCCCCAGCCGCCTTACCAGCCAATGGATGAACTTCTGCACCACACATAGTATATGAACAGCCAAAGTTGTATTCCTTTACCACAAAACAAGAATGGGATTCTTTAATACAACAGGAAGGAAGCAAGAAATGCTTACCTGCAACTGCTCAAAGGATTCCTTGTGGGCCTTTTCCATGCCATTCATCTTTGTTCTCAAGTTATTCTCTTGGAACCTGAAGTCTGCTTTCAGTTCTGTCAACTTAAAAAGAGAAAATAAAATAAATAAATAAATCCACATGCATTTAAAACCCCATGTAGTAAATATATACTGGGTCTAATCATCTCAGAAATTTCAAATAAAACCAAGCAGAGATAGAGAGGGGAAAAAAAAAAAATTTTTTTATATATATATATATATATATATATATATATATATATATATATATATATATATATATATATATATATATATATATATATATATATATATATATAATTTTTTTTTTTTTTTTTTCTTATATAAAAAAGTTACAGTAAACTGGTGGCACAGGTCAGACAAATTCTGGTTCTTCCATGGAATGGGGTCAATTGTATGTAGCATAATCACTTTCTTATTCAATCTTTTAAATTAACACTGAACATGTACTGTTTGCATGGCAGGGCAAGTTTACAGGTCCACTTAAAGTGGAGGTCCACCCTAAAGTGGACCTTCCGTTCATTGGAATCCTCCCCCCCTCCGGCGCCACAATTTGCACCTTTCAGGGGGGAGGGGGGGGTGCAGGTACAGTACAGGTATCTGCACCCACTTCCGGGGTAGCTCTCTGCGGAAAGAGGCGTAGATCTACGCCCCTTTCCGAAAGTCCCCCGCTGCCTGCTGGGAAACACACAGATCCCAGAGGCAGCGGGTCCATCCTTATTGCGCAGCGCGACTCGCGCATGCACAGTAGGGAACCGGGAAATGAAGCCGAAAGGCTCCACTTCCTGATTTCCATACCCAAGATGGCGGGGGCAGCACCGGAGAGACGATCGAGAGATCGGCTTCGGGTGCCGACATTGCGGGCGCGCCAGGCGAGTAAGTGTCATTATTTTTAAAAGTCAGCAGCTGCTGTATTTGTAGCTGCTGGCTTTAAAAAAAAAAAAAAAAAAAAAAAAAAGGCGGAACTCCCGGCGGACTCCCGCTTTAAAGTGGTTCCTAAGGCTATTTGCACTCTGATCCACCGCAAAAATGCATATGCCACGTTTGCAGTGCATTTTTTTAAGGACATGCGACTCAAACTGCACCAATAAATGCATTGCCAAGTGTGTTTTTGCTGCATTTTCCATTGCTTTTAATGGAGAGCAGAGTTTTTTTTTTTTTTTTTTAACAACTGACCAAACATGCTTCCGAAAATGGGCAAACAGGACACAGTATTACTATGCAACGGAAGTGTAATGCCCCAGTCTGAACACATACATAGAACTTAAAAGGAAGCATTTTTTAAGCTTTTCTGTGCAATAGTATTGGGAAGTAAAACATGTTTGACATTTTGGCCAAAAAATAAATACGCTTGGAGGCTAAACTGCCAACATGTCACCAGATATAGTACAAATATATATATTAAAAAAAGAAAAAGAAAAAAGGACTAAACAACCGCTTTAAAACTTGATCTTTGAAGTGCAATCCACCAGTGAGAACGTTGGCACGCTTACCAGAAATGGTGGACTTCTATACTGTACAGCACAGGAGTCAAGCAGCCATAAGGAAATGCCTTAACCGAATCCAGTATGGATATACCGATGTTTGTGGAATAAGCCCCATCAGATTTTGAAAGGAGAGATTCCACCTTTATATAGCAAGCTCCCAATATGCAGTAGACCACATCAGGTAATAAGGCAATTTGTGGCAGTATGTAAAAAAATAAAAAAAAAATAAAATAAACAGCCGCACATAGTGTAAAAACTATCTTTTAGGTTTTAATGTAAAAAATTGATGTGCACTTACAAGAATTACGCTATGTAATCCTTCAGTAGTGTATACAGGTTGCAATGACTCCACGAGCGTCAACCAACATGTTTCGTCCTATTGGACATCTGGGATGAACACCACAGATGTCCAATAGGACAAAACACATCGGATAACGCTCGTGGAGTTATTGCGTTCTTTATACGCTACTGAAGGAATATATAGCGTGTTTTTATTGTAATTCGTGTAAGTGCACCTCCATTTTTTACATTAAAACCTAAAAGATACAGTTTTACACTATGTCCGGCTGTTTTTTTTATACATACTGCCAGAGATTGCCTTATTACCTGATGTGGTCTACCGCATATTGGGAGCTTGCTATATAAAAAGGTGGAACCTCTCCTTTCAAAATCAGATGGGGCCTATTCCATAAACATTGGCATACTGGATTCGGTTGAGGCATTTCCTGATGACTGCTTGATTGACTCCCATTCTGTACAGTATAGAAGTCCACCACTTCTGTTAAGTGTGCCAACGTTCTCACTTGGTGGACTGCACTTTAAAGATCAAGTTTTAATCTACTGTGAACAGTCACGGGTGATCTTTTCTTAATTTATGGGATTTATATTTTACAATACAAGTATGATAAATATGATGTTCATTCATGAACTTTGGGACACTTTTTTTCACTTTACATCATCATTCATTTTATTTTTCACATTGAGTGTTTATTTTGGCATCTTTATTCATTTGTTTTAGACCTTGGGAAACCCAGGTTTATACATTGTTTTCATCCTAATTTTGGTTTATTATTATTATTATTATTAATTTTTTTTTTTTTTATACGTTTGCCACTTTAACTGCTGCCCTCCACAGTTCCTTCCTTTCACTTTCCTGTTGCTCTAATCAGAAGGGGCCATGTGGAAGCTCTAGGTCAGTGATGGCGAACCTTGGCACCCCACGTTTGGAACTACATTCCCCATGATGCTCATGCACTCTGCAGTGTAGCTGAGCATCATGGGAAATGTAGTTCCAAAACATCTGGGGTTCCAAGGTTCACCATCACTGACCTAGAACTTCCACATGGCATCTTCTGATCCGTACCGGCATCTGATTAGAGCAACCGGAAAGTGAAAGGAAGGAGCTGTGGAGGGCAGCAGTTAAAGTGTCAAACATAAAAAAATATATAGTGCAAGTCATGACTTGCATCTAACACAGGACTAAGAGCTCCCTGTCCAACCCATGGTGAATTTTACAAGGACTAAGGGATCTTTCTTTACACCCAGATAATGCTTACACAGGGCTACAGAGGCAAAAATACCTCTCTATCTGCCCCCAGGTTAAGCTTAGATATGGCTAAGAGCTCTCTTTGCCTCCGTGGGTGAACTGGGAGCTTAGAAGTACCACTTTTCTTCACCAACTGTGGTTAGAGTAAGCAAAAAAAAGAGACGTGCTGCTGGTGAGGCCACCATTATATTAAACTGGTTTTACTTTGAAAAAAAGAACAGATCCATTTTCATCCTATTAAATGAAAAGTCAAATTATACTGGTGCAGGCAGTCCCCAAGTTAAACATCCGACTTACAAACGGAGGGAGACAACAGGAAGTGAAAGGAAATCTACCCCAAGGAAGGGAAATTCACTCTTCTAAAAAAAAAAAGTTATGAGAAAAATTGGTCTCCACTGAAGCTTTATCACCAGTCCTCATTTTCACCACTCAATTTTCGAAATATTTTGTAAAAAAAAAAAAAAAAAAAAAAAAAAAAAAAAAAGGTACCGGTTTCAACTTACCGTATATACTCGAGTATAGGCCGACCCGAATATAAGCCGAGGCCCCCAATTTACCCCCAAAAAAACTGGCAAACTTATTGACTCGTGTATAAGCCGAGGGTGAGACATGCCTGTCCATCCCTGTGTGTCCGTCCATCCCTGTGTGTCCGTCCATCCATCCCTGTGTGTCCGTCCATCCATCCCTGTGTGTGTGTGTCCATCCATCCCTGTGTGTGTGTGTCCATCCATCCCTGTGTGTGTGTGTCCATCCATCCCTGTGTGTGTGTGTCCATCCATCCCTGTGTGTGTGTGTCTCCATCCATCCATCCATCCCTGTGTGTGTGTGTCTCCATCCATCCATCCCTGTGTGTGTGTCTCCATCCATCCATCCATCCCTGTGTGTGTGTGTCTCCATCCATCCATGTGTGTGTGTGTATCCATCCGTGTGTGTGTGTGTGTGTGTGTGTGTGTGTGTGTGTGTGTGTGTGTGTGTGTGTGTGTGTGTCCAGCCTACCTGTGTCCCGAGCCTCCGTCCCGTGCCTTGCCGCCGTGCCTTGCCTCCGTCCCGTCCCGTGCCTTGCCTTGCCTCCGTCCCGTGCCCTCTTCGTCGGCGCCTCGGCGGCCATTGTAAAATTCAAAAGCTGCGCCGCCGCCTTCGCCTGTGATAGGCGGAACACTGAATTTCCCAGCAGCCTGTGTTCCGCCTATCACGGACATCGTATCATCCTCGTCCGTAGTACGAGGATGATACGATGTCCGTGATAGGCGGAACACAGGCTGCTGGGAAATTCAGTGTTCCGCCTATCACAGGCGAAGGTGGAGCCGGAGGCGCGGCTTTTGAATTATAGAATGGCCGCTGTCTGCTCGACACGCTGATCGAGCGGGCAGACAGCGATGACTCGAGTATAAGCCGAGGGGGGCACTTTCAGCCTCAAAAAAGAGGCTGAAAATCTCGGCTTATACTCGAGTATATACGGTACATACACATACAACTTAAAGTGATATTAAAGTCTTTTTTTTGTTAAAAATAACAAACATGTTATACTTAACTGCTCTGTGTAATGGTTTTGAACAGAGCAGCCCGATCCTCCTCTTTGGTGCTTCTGGCACCTCCCTCCTGTTGAGTGCACCCACAGCAAGCAGCTTGCTATGGGGGCACCCGAGGCAGACAGAGCTGCGGCCTGGCCCCCTCTCTCTCATTGGCCAAGTTTGATTGTCAGCAGCAGGAGCCACTGGTGCTTTGCTGCCATCTTAGCCAATAAGGAGGGGAGTCCCAGACAGCTGAATAGTGCAACATCGCTGGATCGAGATGGGGCTCAGGTAAGTATTATGGGGCTGATGCACACAGAAGGCCTTTTATCTTAATGCATAGATAAAAAATAAAAAAAATAAACCCACACACAAACGTCTGCCTTTACAACCACTTTAAAAACAAACCTACAGAACCTGGGTTTGTAAGCCGGAGACGCCTCTACTTGGATCAAAATTCCTACAAAAAAGGTGCAGCTTGTCTTTTTAAAAATAAATATAACAAGTATGTACCATGATTTGGTATAAAGCAGACTTTACTTTCATTCTGCGGAGCTATTATCAGATTTAGTTTATAAAAAAAAAAAAAAAAAATTTATGTTAGCCAACAGAAGCCTGTGATTAGAAGATGCAGGTAAAACTACAAAAAGAAAGAAAATGAAAATTGAGCCTGCATTCACACATACCTTTTTATCCTTCTCCAGAATGGTTTGGTCTCTCTGTTGCAAGAGACGTTTCAGAGACATGACTTCCTCTTTCAGCTGGCTGATTAGGACAAAGTTGTCTGTACCACCACTGTCAGTCGACTGAGTGATTGAACTACTAAAATAAAACATGCTGGAATTTGAATATTTATTGTAATACCGAAGAATTGTGTGTTTCTCACAGCACAGACATGCTTTTTCATTGCAACAAAAAAACTTTAACAATAGCAACTACTCCTAGCCTCATTGTTCTTACTACTATAGTAAACCTATTGGGGGGGGGGGGGGGGACCCCAGCACTACCAAATGTATGACTATCCACATCTAATGTTCCTTGTGCTTGGAGAACCCATCCAGTTCCCAGGACAACACACAAATATGCCACACACAGAAGACGTCTGTAAAGCACATTTATGTACTTATAGCCGCAATATAGCTGCAGTACTGCCTTCCCGATTCTATTTACCCACTTCGATACCAGGTACTTTCACCCCCTTTCTGCCCAGACTAATTTTCAGTGATGTCGCACTTTGAATGACAATTAGGCAATTCTGTACCCAAAACGGTTATTTTTTTATTGACAGACCGAACTTTCTTTTGGTGGCATTTCATAACCACAGAGTTAAATTTTTTTGCTAAAGAAAAGAAAATAGACCGAACATTTTTATTTTTGTTCAAAAAAGTCTTAGTTTGTTACAAAAGTAAATAAGTAATTTTTCTCCTTCACTGATGTGCGCAGGTGAGGCTGCACTGACTACCACTGATGGGCGGCAAGGATAAGCAGTACTGATGGGCAGCCTTTATGGGCACTGATAGGCGGCACTGGCAGGCATCACTGATGGGACTGCACCAATTATCAGTGTAGGTCCCTTTCACACTGGGGCATTTTTCAGGCGCTACAGAGCTAAAAATAGCGCCTGAAAAAAATCTGGCCCCTTTCACTCCAATGTGAAAGCCGGAGGGCATTCACACTGGAGCTGTGCGCTAGCAGGACGGGGAAAAAAGTCCTGCTAGCCGCATCTTTGGAGCAGTGTGTTCACCGCTCCTACCCATTGAATTCAATGGGGCAGCACGGCTATACCGCCAGAAAAGCGCCGCTTTGCGGCAGTTTTAACGCTTTTTCGGCCACTAGCGGGGGTTAAAACTGCCCCGCTAGCGGGCACATACCGCCGCTAAAGCAGCGCTAAAAATAGCGCCACTTTACCGCCGACGTCGCTCCCGCCCCAGTGTGAAAGGGGCCTCATCAGCTCTCCTCTACTCACGCTGTCAGCCTGAGTAGAGGATAACCATAATTTCATATTTACTCTATCAGCTGTGGATTGGACACAGCTGATCACATGGTAAAGGGCCTACCTCATTGGTTCTTTACCATGATTAAAGATGTGGTGTGTCCGAGATACACAACACCGATCGTTGCGCTGCACACCCAAAGCGGCTTGTTCTGAAGGAGGTTGTATGATGTCCAGTCAGAATAATGAAAACCCCTGCTGGAATTTTGCTATAGGCCAGGCGGGAAGGTGTTAAAAATTGCCCCCCCTAGGTATAGTGTGGGCCTGAGATCCAGGTGTCCTACACACAAGAAAAAGGATGGGCAAATATACATATACATTAGGGCGGCACAGTGGTGTAGTGGTTAGCACTCTCGCCTCACTGGTTCAAATCCCAACCACGGCACTACCTGCCTGGAGTTCGTATGTTCTCCCTGTGCCTGCGTAAGTTTCCTCTGGGTTCTCTGGTTTCCTCCCACACTCCAAATACATGCTGGTAGGTTAATTGGCTTCAGTCCAAAAATTGGCCCTAATATATGAATGGAGACCTTGGATTGTGGGCTCCTTGAGAGTAGGGACCAATGTGAGTGTGCAATGTACAGGGATAGGGACAATTGTAGACACTCACTCAGGTTGAACTGGATGGACTAGTGTCTTTATTCAACCTATGTAACTATGTAACATACAGGCACAAAACAAGGAACCTCCATTTTGACAATGTTAATCAAATATTCTTAAGTGCCTGAAAGGTTCACTTTGCTTTTCATATTGACGTCAGTTCCTAAAGCTCAAAACCATGCAAAAAAAAAAAAAACGTTGTCAGATTTTAAATCTCTGTCTAATGGTTCTGCTACGCAGGTAGACCCAGACCCTGTGACACAGGTACCAGAAATAAGGGGGGGGGGGGGGGGGGGGGGGTGACTGGTAGAGAATACAACCAGCAATAAAAGATGTAAATTTCTATGTTCACCACTTTACTCTGCATTACGGGTTTCTGATCTCACATCTTTTCCAATAGTAGAGAATCTCCATTACTTCCCGTTGCTCTGATAACCTGCAACTAACACAGGAAGTAGGAGGTATCCTGCAGATGACAAAAGGGACATATGCTGACCATGGTGGTTAGGGCTCAGCAGCCCTGATTATCGTGGTCAGCACAGAGAGAGGGGGCACAGGAAGTGGCAGGATCAGCCAGGTTTATTACAGTTTAGAGAGAAGCAGGACTCTGCTGTTTAATGCACTTTAAAGGGAACAGGATCTCCATATTTTTAACACTTTAAAGTTGCCGACCAGTAAAAACGAAAAACACATCAGGAATCCTGAACTCATTTACAGCAGCTTTTTTTCAAAATTTGTGACTTAAAAGTAAAATTTAAAAAAAATATACTGACAGATAGGTGTCTAAGTTATGTAATCCCAATCCAGACCACCAAGACAGGTTGAGAATTTCGAATTCAGAAAACGGGGCAAAGATTGAAGCACTAGTGACCGATGATGGAAAGAGCAGAAACCTAAATCACTGAAGAAGCAAATTTGCAAGGTAAGACTTCTGCAGGGCCCAAAACTATCTTAGCAAGTCAGACAACAGCATTTCAAGAAGGAAGCCAATGATGGCAAGCCCCTGTATGTCTCTTACAATGTTTACTTTATATGCAACATGGCAGACACACAGGGACAACTATTAAAGTGTTACTAAACCCACAGCAGTAAAGTCATTCTGTAGATGCAGTAAAGCATGCTCGTTATACTCACTGTGGAACCCAAGGGGTTAATCCTCTGTATTGCATAAAAAGGTTGTTTGATCCTGTTTTCTCTGATCCTCCCCTTTTTCCACAGTCCCCAACCCATCTACCGATAGTACAGAGCCTTGGGGGCACTCTGCACATGCTCAGTTTGGTGTGTATTGCTAGAGTTTTTTCCTTGGGAGGGGGGGCATGCGATCAGCATAGGACCAAGCAGCACAGTCCAGACAGAGGTCAGAGGTCCTGCAGCCTTATAGGACAGTCAGAGTAGAATGAAAACTCCTACAAGCTTTAGCCAGACACTGATAGAAGTCACAAGACTGCTATATACTGCTGATGAGAAAAGGTGTTTAGCAGTTTATATTTACCACTATTGCATTTCCATATTCTGTGTACTACGGAGACCAGATATAATGAATGCAGTGTCCTGGGTTTAGTAACACTTTAGTAATAACCTCCATTTTTACATGTGTGTAAAGATTGATAAAAAGGCAAACCTGTGCTTTTCCCATGCCCCTCCAAGCAACAGATTTGCATTACTACTGCTGTCTGCAGTAACACCCCAACCCTGTGTAAGCTCTGACCAAAGTGACACAGGGCTGTACTAAGAAAAAGTATTATCTTCTCCATGACTATGTGGTCGTGACTAAGCCAGCCCTGTCGTATAAGACAGAGGTGTGCTACTCGCTCCCATCTTCATACCCAGAAATATCAATTTCTTTCACTACAGGTGGCTGAACAGAGGTGCAGGGAGGTGAATAACATTTTGCAGGGAAAACAAACACTACCAGGAATCCAATGCTTTACTGTGTGGGCACAGCAGATTTTTGCTTTGAAATCAATTCTTAAAAATGAAGTGGTAACATTAAACACCACGTTCCTATATATAGCTTATAACCATAAGGGCTTGCTTACCTTAACGGCACTCTCTACCACCGTTCTAAAAAAGCGGCAAGTAGCCCTGGCCTGTAGTGGCTTGAATGAATTGTACTTGGCAAAGGGTACTTCCTGACAGACACAGCAGCTGGTATGAAGTAACGGTGACAAGTACCAATGTGGTCATTTTAACCTGCGGCTTGGCAGTGAGTAAAACTGCAACCCAGCCACCTATTTTTTTTTTTACTGCTCCCCTCACCCAATGTAAACGAGACCTAAAATGTAGTTGTGGGCATTCATTATTTGTTATTTAAATATGCAAGTTCTGCTTCCAGCCTAATAGTGCTGTACAATGATTGTGCTTTACGGCACCCCTCCATAATAAATTTGCAGCGTCTAATGGAATTAAAAACAACAGCGCTCCAGTAAGAGCGAGACCATGTGAACATTTTCCTAATCTAGGCCTCACAAAGCAGCGTGTTTAATGACAGCAACAACTTTTTTTTTTTTTTTTATATATAAACTTAAACCAATACCATCTTTAGTAATGCTGAAATGTAATGTAGAGATTAATAAGACACTTGAATTTTAGGAGGTTCACTTTACACTGCTTTTTAAATAAAATACATTGCAAAATAAAGACCTGTAAAAACCCTGCATTTTTGACATGACGTTTTGGAGCAGCCAGTCATTTTTAGGGATATACATGATCTTGTATAACAATTTAAGATTGTTGGGTTTCAATTTCTATCAAATATGCTGCAAAGTCCCATCTGAGAATTGGAAGCAGACGGCAGGGCTGGAACCCCCCAGTAAAATTACATTTGTAGCACTGCTGTATATTATGTTGATAACCATAAACTCACAGCCCCCACCCCTATTGAATAAAAAGGTGACTAAGCATACCTGTCTCCGTTAGATGGCTTTGATTCCAATTTGGGCTTTTTCTTTGGAGTTTCATTCTGAATTGCTGTAGTGGATTTATGACTGGGAAAAAAAAAAAAAACAACAAATGTTTGTCAAAATCCAAAAATTCTGAGAAATGTATTACAAATGTATTTTTCTTCTTTAACCACTTCAATACTGGGCACTCTGCCCCCCCCCCCCCGGCCAATTTTCAGCGCGGTCACATTTTAAATGATAGTTGCTTGGTCATGCAAGACTGTACCCAAAAAATTCTTATTTTGTTTCCACAAACCGAGCCTTCTTTTAGACGTATTTGATCACCGTTTTTTTTTTTTTGCTGAACAACAAAAAAAAAGGACCGAAAATTTTGAAGTTTGTTTCAGTTATAAAATTTTGTAAATAAGTAAGTTTTCTCCTTCACTGATGAGGTACTAATATGCAGCACTGAAGGGTGGCACTGATAGGCAGCAATGAGGGACACTTATAATCAGTGCAGACCCCCCCCCCCATAGGGAGAGAAGCTCTCCTCTACTTGAATAGGACAGTGCGAGTGGAGGAAAAGCCGATAAATGGCTCTTCCTGTTTACGCTGTGAATGAACACAGCTGATCACATGGTAAAGAGCCTACGTCACATGGGTGATGTGGACGTCATATGACATCCAGTCAGGATAACTTAACCACCTTGCGCATGTTATTCTGGTATATGGCGGCGGGAAGTGGATAAGGTTTAAATCCCATCAGATTGATACCCGTGTACCTGTTCTGGCGCTTCACACCATTTGTCCTGGTAACCACTATAACTAGCACCCAAAGAGGTATATTTATAAAGAAATGTCACATTCATTACACTTTCACTACCGATGACTTTCTAGTACACAAGTTAAGATTACAGTAAATGATTCATCTGTAGGGAATGACTGGTGAATGACAAGTTTCAGTGCCACATAGGGTTGGGGGGGGGGGGAAGAGAGAATCTAAAAAACTTGAAGCTTACACCAAAATTATCGAGTGACGTTGTCCATGTCACTTCCTGTGTGCTGACCCGGAGGAAGCAAAACAATCTTTTGCAAACGTCTAATCCAATCAACCCTTATTTAAATGGAGGTTAACAAAAAGGCAAACATTTAACCTGGATTCACACCTATGCATTTTTAGTGCTTTTTGCATTTTGCAGATTTGCACTACAGAACACATTCCATAGGAAACCATGTTAGATGGACTGTAGTGCAAATCTGCAAAATGCACAAAAAAAAAAAAAAATACATAGATGTAAATCCAGCCTTAAAGTCCAGGTTGAGTAACAGCCATGGCTCACTTTTGCCTCCATGTCCAAAAGGAAGAAAGAGCAGTGCTGTTGTTTTCAGGCACAGCGCTGGATAAAAGTCAGCTAAGTATTTAGGTTGGGAAGGAGCTGAACATAGGGTTTTTTTTTTTATCTTAATGCAGAGAATGCAATAAAAAAGTAATCTTAACCTTCAAGCTAATAGCCACTGTGATAAACATTTCCAAGTATTAGAATTACTTGTACACAGAATGTCTGTACCTTTATCTGTATACCTGTAGAGGATAAAGAAAAGGGCATATTGTTCAAAATAAATAAAATTACCTTGGTTTCCAAATTCCCTGCTCTGATTCTGGGCTTAGACTGCCAACTCTAAAAAAAAATAAAAAAAATAAAAAAGAAGGAGGAAAGAAAAACAAGTTATGTTGCTGAAAAAAAATATTTACCGAAGCAGATTTCAGAGTAAAGAAAACAAAAACATAAACCATGTTGCGGTGATCATCACATTGCTAATCATGTTTATTTCAGTCCAAACCCAACTCCCATTTGCTGCATCTTAAAAACAAAAAAATACTTAGAAGACGACCCAGGATTGTGGAGCAGTTGGGACTCCTATATCAGGCAAGAATGGGACAACATTCCTCTCCCAAAACTCCAGCAACTGGTCTCCTCAGTGCGAAGACATTTACAGAGCGTTACAAGAAGAGAGGATGCTACTACGTGGTAAACATTGTCTAATCAACATTTTTGAAACAAGTTGCTGCCAATTTCAAAATGACCTATTTTTCTCAGTTTAAAAATGTGAAAAAAAGTTTTCTATTCTAAATAAAAATATGGCTTTATGTAGATTTTACACAGCGTCTGAATGTTTTTGGGATTTGGGTTGCTGTCACTAACTTTGGAAAAACAAAAGAAGAATTCCCCATGGGGTTTTTAAGCAGCAACAGAAGGACCAATTACTTGTTGAAAAGGTTTTTTAACCAATCCACTTCTGAAGTTCCATTATGATACAACAGAATTTTTAACAGTTTATTTAAAAACATGAGCTCTGGTATAGAATAGTGTGAAAGTAGATACAAGGAAAAATATATATTGTATTACAAAACATTGTTACAGTGGATCATGTTTTTAAATAAACTATTGAAAGTACTGTTGTATCATAATTGAACTTCAGAAGTGGATTGGTAAATAAACCCAATCATTTTCAACAATTGGTCCTTCTGTTGCTGCTTAAAAACCCCATGGGGAATTCTTTTGTTTATCCAAATATGGCTACGAGATGTGCAGCTAGCTCAAAATTTCAGGTGTGTGCCTCTCTTTGGTGTCACTAACTTGACAGTATAGCACAAAAAAAATAATGTAATTTACATGCTTACAGTGCTATATCTTCTCACTTTTTTTATTTACTTGCAAAGGTGTCTTGATAGAAAAACTGATTAGCAAAGGCCCCTCCATTTCTCACCATGCCTTCTCTTTCTCAGTGATATCGCTATACAGAGTACAGCTTACAGGCATCACTGTTCACCATACTTCTATTACATTATAAATTGTATGGTTTAATATTCCACAGCACTGGTGGGATACCAGCAGGATGATAAGAAGCAGCAGCAGAAGAGAATACAGTTCATCAGCGCCCACTAAAAGATCAGTTTTGGGTGGCCATATCTATCAAGTGGAATGAATAGCTATTACTCGCTGTCCTGCATTTATTAGTAAATGTGACAAGTGAATACTGATCCCTAGTACTCTGCTTCAGGGGACAGGGGGGGAAAAAAAACTAAAAAAATTCCGTCTTCTCAGTTTGCATACACTGTTTTGCCTATGGAGAGATTATAAGATGCAAAACGTCCTGTAATTCCTAAGCGTTCTCATAGTAAACCCATATGCAACAATAACCAAAACAGTATGAAAGTTGCCCTCCAGTGCCACATTACCTCTGGAATGTTCAAACTAACCCCTTAAAATTGTATGCAAATAACTACATTTCCAAAATTGGTATAGGGCAAATTCCTCCCACATGACAATGATGGCCTTTGTCTGTAGGTCAACTCCAGCACTAAAGCACTGAGGCAGGACTATATACAACTTACAGGGCTGCATTAAAGCTTTTTACAAACTGGAAATTTCTGTTTTTGCTTGCCTGTGGCTATGGAACATAACCAGTTTCTAAAGCCATCCAGAAGCCTAATAACCAGCCTCAGACAACATGTTCCCTGCATTAGGCAGACAGCCTCTAGTCTCATGCTCCATATTGACATCAGTTCAGTTATACAGCAGATCCTAATGCCAGCAAGAATATGCATGCATGCCAAAATGTAATTTAACTATCTGCCATGTACATGCACAACCTGCAATCCATCAGATGACAGCCTGTCAGCGAACAGACTTGACAAACAGTAATGCCGCGTACACACGAGTGGAATGTCTGACAGAAAAAGTCAGATGGGAGCTTTCATCGTATATTCTGATCGTGCCCCATCGGACTTTTTACTTCAAAAATTCTGACGGACCTAGAAAATGGAACATGTTCTAAATATTTGCGACGGAACCAATTCCTATCAGGAAAACCGCTTGTCTGTATGCTGTGCCGACGGACCAAAAACGACGCATGCTCTGAAGTATGTTCAAGACGAAAGCTATTGGCTACTGGCTATTGAACTTACTTTTTCTAGTCCCGTTGTATGTGACCGCGTTCTTGACAGTTGGACTTTTGTGTGATCGTGAGTGTACGCAAGACAGTTTCAGCGGAATTCCGTTGGAACGACCTTCAGAGTTTATTCCGACTGGAAAACCGGTCGTGTGTACAGGGCATTTGACTTTAAGTCTATGTATTATGCTGCATGAGAATAGTGCTAAGTGCATCCTTAGGAGCCAGGCCGAAATGTGTACGCTCCTCTACGTTAAAAACAAAATATGAATAACAAACCTTCTTTAAACGGGACAGAAGTACTACAAGCAACTTACAGTATATGCAAAAAGTACATGTAAACAAGAATACAAAACAGGAAAGGGGCTTACTTGTGGTGGCTGCTGCTGTGTCGGTGATGATGGTGATGGTGGTGATGATGGTGAGGTTTAGATTGTTGGTCTTTCTCAGTAAGGGAAGACGTAGAGGAGTTGGAATGGGTGGAGCCCAAACTTTTACGCTGCTCCTTAGTCTTCTGAAGAACTCTCTTGTAGGACAGCGTGCAAAGCCAACAGAGGAGCTTCCCATCAACCTACATAGAATGAAATATAGATCTCAAAGTCACTTGTCCAGCTAATACAGCAGAAATGTTCAGAACCATATCTAAAATGTCACTCCTCCAGTGACCACTCCAATAAGGCCATAGATGACACACCGAACTTCAAAGACTCATTTTAAAACTCAAAATATTGCACACATTTAAAGTGGCTGTATTCCCTAATCATACATTTTTACCTACAGCTAAGCCTATAATAAAGGCTTACCAGTAGGTAAAATGAATATCTCCTAAACCTGTACGGCTTTAGGAGATATTCACTTTGCATGCAGCCGCTCATGTCAGCAGCACATGTGCTGTGAAATGCCTGGCTGAAGTGCCTTTCCGGGAAGAAAACGCTCACGTGCATGAGCGGGGGTGACATCATTGCGGCTCCGGTCAGTGACAACGCCGGAGCTGCGAACCCCCGAAGACACACTGAGGGCAAAATGTCAGCTCCCTCGGCATGGACCAGGATTAGATACTGACGCCTCATTATAAAAAAGGTGAGTATTTCATAATGAGCTAGTATGCATACTAGCTCATTGTGCCTTTGTCTTACAGGTGTGTTTTTTTTTTCCCCTGTGGGTATACAACCGCTTTAAGCTAGATGGAATCTAATTTCCTCTGAGAGATAGATATAGATATAGATATAGATATATAATTTTCATATTGATATTAACCACTTGACCGCCAGAATATTTACCCCCCCCCCCCCCCCCTTTCATGACCAGGGCATTTTTTGATATACGGTACTGAGTTACCATAACACACAATTGCGTGTCGTGAGACGCTATACTTTGATCATCTCTGCGTTTTGTTTTTTGGGCTATAAGCAAAAAAACAAAAACACGACAATTTAGAACAATTTCTTCATAAATTTAGGCCAATATATATTCTGCCTAATAATATTTTTGATAAAATAAATCCTAATAATCGCATGTTGATTCGTTTGTGCAAAAGGTTAAAGTGTTTACAAACAGATATTTTTATTGGCAACGATCAGCATGAACCCGGGCTCATCATAGCGACTTCAGACTGGATAAACACAGAAGTGCAGGCGATTCAGATAGGAATCGCACCACTTTCCTGTTCAAATCACACGAGATTCTTTTCATAGTGATTCGAGTCCATTCATTTTGTATGGGCGCAAAACTGCACCACAAAAAGTTATTGGTTTTAGATATCAGAGCATTTGCATATGTACTCGTGCAAATGTTTAGTATGAAGACTGATACCTGTATCACTGAATCCCCAATAGACCATTGGTGATAAATCCATCAGGTTAGTTCCAATTTCTCACACTTTGACAAAGAAAAGTGTCTTTCACACCCCTCTGTAAATGTGCTGTTCCCTGTTATAACATGAGATTTATTGAATGAGTAAAAGGTATTTGGTTTTCATGGACCACTGTTGGATTTTCGCACCTGCCTTTCATTTGGCTGCCATGTTGGCTTCAATACTTTCAATTACTGAACCAGGAGTATGCAGATCAGGATTGTGGGCATAATTTGCTGCACTCTTGCTACAATCCAGTGACAGGAACAACAAAGCCAGAACATTGGTATGAAATACTGAAGGGAAAAGCAGGTAGCTGGAAAAGCAATTCAATGCTGAAATTCTACTAAAGACAGTTAAAAATGCCTATATCAGGGATATGTAATTAGCGGACCTCCAGCTGTTGCAGAACTACAAGTCCCATGAGGCATAGCAATACTCTGACAGCCACAAGCATCACACCCAGAGTCAGAAGCATGATGGTTGTTGTTTTGCAACAGCTGGAGGTCCGCTAATTCCATATCCCTGGCCTATATTATTATGGGAATAGTCACAAAACATGATGCACGATTCTCACATACCTTTCGTCTCCCTTCCTCCTTCCGATCAAAAGCACATTGCTGCTTGCATTGCTCACAGGTCTGAGGAGGTCCATATTTTTTCTCTGAGTTGGTACAACGCTGGCACTTTGTGCCAATAAATGCAGCTATGATGTTACAGTACTGACAAGGCTTGGGCTGCAAGATAAAAAAAAAGATAAAAAATATGAAACACTAGAATTAAAAAAAAATATGGATTTACAACAGAGATCGTAATTTTACATTTAAAAGGTTGCATACAAACCAAATGATTCAAGTTCATGTATTTGTTTTTTTTCCCCAGGCATCTGATCTAATGAGAGCTCACCACTCATCTCTAGCCCACTCAATGGCCACTCTCCAGCATCTTGTTTGTTAAAGTCTACCTTCTGGTAGGTTAAAAAAAAAAAAAAAAAACCCTAGGAGGTGTACCAAATGGGAATTTTGGTGTTGCATTTTCTAATTGGACGACATGGAAAGGAGGGGTAAAGTGACATCAAAAGTGGATTCACTAGTACACTGGACTTTCAGATTGTATGGAAACCTCTCTCATCACATTTTGAATTTTTTTGTTTGTTTTTTGCACAATGATATTTGCACAAATTTTTAAGATATATATATATATATAAGAGGTGTACATTTGTTTAAAGTGGTAGTAAAAGGCACTTGCTTTTCTTGTACAAACAAATCAGGCTTACCTATAGGCACGTTTAGGAGATATTCACAGTGACACACTGCATTCCTGGGCATACAGTATGTTACATAGTAAGGTTGAATTAAAGACACCAGTCCATCCAGTTCAACCTGAGTGAGTGTCTACAACTGTCCCTATCCCTGTACACTGCACACTCATATTGGTCCCTACCCTCAAGGAGCTCACAATTCAATGTCACATACTGGGGCCAATTTTTGGACAGAAGCCAATTAACCTACCAGCATGTCTTTGGAGTTGTAATAATGCAGAGAGCTGTGCCGCTGCCAGGCCTCCCATGTGCCGCAGCTCTGTCTGGTACACCGTCAGCTTACTTTGTAAATGTGGCGCTGCATCATTTAAATTCCAAACTCCAGACATAATAACCCCAGAGTGAAATCAGTTTAACACCCCATTTCCTCCAAAGCTACCTGCCATAGGGTATGTTTTCTTCACCCGCAAATATTCCTGTTCACACGCTGGTCAAAGTGTGCACTGTACTTCCCGACTGCTCTGGCTGTAGACACAAATCCCAAAAACACAAAATACATCTCCACCTCTCTGTTTTTTACATTTGAAATGTAAAGAGGAGAAACATAAAAATAAAAATAAACCACACAGCCTCAGGCTTCGTTTTGTGAATACAGAGATGTGACCGCAGACCTGGGGGTCTACGAGACCTACAGCGATTACAGGCGAGCGGGCACAGAAGTACATTGGGAGGTGTACTTTTCCCAGCATGTAAACAAGAAAATAAACCCTATGGCAGTTGGATTTAAAGGGAATGGGGTGTTCAACCAATATAACCCCAGTAAGCTTTTTGTGTCCAGAGAGAAGCTTTAATGAAGTTCAAAAGATCTGCGTAAATCTCAGTCCCCAAGTGGTATTGGATTCATAAGCGGTGCATAAGTATCCAGCCTAAAAGTAGACATAACAAAATCCAAACTTACCGTTCCAAATTGCTTAACATTTTGCGCACATTTCTTGCATATAGTGTTGGTTTTACTAGGAAAACAAAAAAGTACAATAAATCAGGGTAGGTACATACAGGATGGTAATAAATAAGTTCACAAGAATACAATGGGGGTTATTTACTAAAGGCAAACCCACTTTGCACTAAGAGTGCAAAGTGCACTTGAAAGTAAAGTCGCTGCAGATCCGAGGGGAACATGCAAGGAAAATAAAAAACAGCATTTTAGCTTGCATGTGACTGGATAATAAAATCAGCAGAGCTTCCCCTCATTTCAGATCTACAGCAAGTGCACTTGTAGTGCAAAGGGCATTTGCCTTCCGTAAAAAACCCAATGTTAGTTGCAAACTGAATAGAATTTTGATTAGGTGCTACATGTGGTTGAATAGAGGACATTTTGGCCACTTTAATTTGGGTGTAGTTCAGTTTTCCCATATATAAAGTTGATAAAGGGAAATGGTCACTGACTCATCCTCTTGGTGCTCAGGTGGACGGGTGTGCTTTAAAAACACTAGGTTTGCTTTTGAGTTGAAAATACATGTGTGTTAATGGCAAATGCAAAGTTTATGTTTTGTCTGGAGTTCAAATGCATCTCAATAGGACATGCTGCGACTAAGGAAACTCAACAAGACAATAGGAAGTCAAAACATAGCCTGGGAAGGGAACCACCATATGTACTGCTCAATTAAAAAAAGGTGGGATGTTGCTGATCTGCATTTCAAAAATATTAAATTCAGAAAAACAATGCCCACTGACACAGGACTTTAGGCATAAGACTGCCATCACACCAAGTCGCCTGGGCGTCAGCAGCGATATCTTTTGCGCTGTGTTACCGTCGCTATTCGGCTGCTAGCGGGGCAGTTTTAACCCTCAGGCTTTTACACTAGAGTGAATGGGGCCTCTTTTTTCAGGCGCTATTTTTAGCGCTGGAGCGCCTGAAAAACACTGGCAGTGTGAAAGGGGTCTAAGGGTTTTCACGAGCCGAGTTAAGATTTTTCATGCATTTCCAAACATGTACTAATAAGAGAAAGTTGACCTAAAGTTCCATCTTTTGCAGATTTACTGTTTATTTAGCCCCCTCCCTCCTAGTACTTTCCTCTAACCTGCAAATAAAGCCTTACCCAGCACCTGTCTACAACACAGTTGGGATAGAAGTCCTGGCTGCAGCATCTGCTAGGGAGTTACATGGCTACTGCCCTCATCCACAAAGCTTTTGTAACAGAGCCACTTACTGGCCAACTCAACCTAAACAACCAGCCACTAAGACATTTCCCTGATGGTGACATCGCTATCATGGCTACAACCTAAGCCTGGGGCAGGTGTTATACTTTTCTATTTGAAGGTTAGGTGTAAAGTTCCCTTCAAACATTTGCATTATTCTTGATTTAAAACTAATATAAAAAAAAGAAGTACAAGACGGATCCTAAAATAGACAGGAAGCTTCCTGTGAAATGATGACCCTCCGCTGCTTCACACCACAAAAACGCACCTCAGATACATTCTGGATGCATTCCTGCATGCGCATTTTTGAAGCCTTCCAGATGCTTTCTCCCCGTATCCCCCCCCCCCCCTGTACTGGGGGGGGGGGGGGGGGGGGGATCTAGTGCTTTTTTTAAATGCGTTTTACCGTGCCACAGTACAGGAAAAATGCCGAATGCTCTACTTTTTTCTGGAACTGATCAAAATTATTGGAAACCATATAACCTACTTTCCATGCGTTTTTGATTCAAAAAAAAAAAAAACACTGGACTGCATGTAGTGTGAACCGGCCCTAAAACCAGAGACATTCAGGCAACTAGCATGTACACAGATAGATCAGTAAATGCATCCCCAAATTTTTCACAGATAAAATATTTCCTTAAAGCAAAGCTCCACCCAAAAGGGGGAAGCTCAGCCTCCCCCCCCCCCCCATTTGGAACAGGCCCTGGTTTTGACAGGTAAGATCACCACAGCGACCTCTGAGCATTTCCACCGCCCCCCCCCGCTGCATTCTTGGACATAGACAAAGATGGCGAGACCATTCAGAAAGCGCAGCTCACACGTGCGCAGTAGGAAACCGGCTGCAATGCCTGAAGACTTCAGGCTCGGTTCACAATGGTGCGCTGTTTGACATTGGATGCGATTCGCACTGCAAATCACATGTGGTTGCGAACTCAACCACACAGATTGTATGGCTGAAATCGCATCACATTCAGACCAAACTCGTACAGGGCCCTTTTTCTGTTCACACCCAGACTGTCTGAATTGACAGTTTGCACTGTGATATGCGAACTGATTTGGGGGGGTCATTAACTTTCTATTGACAATCCCAGCATTTCGCATATGGTGGTGTGAACTGCATTTGAGTCGGGTGTGGGATCCTGCAGTGGATTTGCAGGGACCAATGTGAACCAAGCCAGTTTTCCTTAACCAAACTCGATTGACAAATCAGCTTGGGGCCAACATCACTGGATCCCTGGACAGGCAAGTGTCTGTATATTAAAAAACAAAAAAAAAAAAAAAAACAGTATTTGTAGCTGCTGACTTAATTTTTTTTTTTTTCCAGACTGGAACACCTCTTTAGTGACACGTTGTTAGTTTGAGGAAATGCCCACGCTGCCACGTTTTAGGTATTGTAGCTCTCAATGGAAAAGGATAAATAAATCACAAAAGCAACAGGACTTTGGGTGTGTTGTGCCATCTCGACCACTAAAACAACCTACCTTTCTTGCTGGAACTCCGATCGGCAATAGGTGCATTTTACAATTGGGTGAGCAATTCGGCACTCCTGAAAATGAACAACATAAAAAGGTTAATGTCATGACAAATGTCAATTCACAAGCAACTAACTGACAAGTGCACAACATGTTGTTGGCTTGAGTATAATCCAACCTGTGAATATGTGACCGGAAATCAATATAACATGTATGCCTGGTTTGCCCGAACATACATTTAGCTAAATGGATAAGACCAAGGGAATGGTTTGAGTTGGCATTACATTAAGGTTGCTGTTGTCAGCAGGAGCCATGCTGCAGGCTGATCTAATATGCAAGTCTCAACGCTTAATCTGAATACCTTACTCTCACTATGTTGGGCAGCTGTCCTAGCCCATAAAAAAAAAAAAAAAAAAAAAAAAAGAAGGGGCATCTTATTGAATGATCCACTTTGCGAGGAGTACGTCTACTGACGTCCTGCCCTTCGCAGCCCCACCTGAAGGGGGCACGCGGCGCACCCTGATCACCCGAGTCAATAAGACTCGAGTGATCACAGATCCAGGTAAGGGGTCGATCCCGGCCCCTTACCGCGTGATCAGCTGTCAGCCAATGACAGCTGATCACATGATGTAAACAGAGGATCGGTTATAGTTTTTTTCCTTCTCACGCTGTCAGCGTGAGACGAAAAAAAGCCAATCACCGGCCCTGAAGAGGAGAAGCATGTTATGTGCCCACCAGTTCCACCTGTAAGTGCCACAAATCAGTGCCCACAAGTGCCACCTATGAATGCCCACCAGTGCTGCACATGCACAACTCGGAATTGTATTCTATGTTGTATGTATTGCACATGGCACTCGTGTTGTCAGTACGTTTGCATTCTTTCGAGTCCCGATTAGAATTAGCCTGCCTATGTTACGTCCCTTGTTACTATAAACGTGCAATTGTAATATTAAAAGTGGAGTTTCACCCAAAAAAAGTAAAATTTAACTTTTGCTTTTCAGAAATTCAAATGCTAACACATACAGAACACACGAGTGCCATGTGCAATACATACAAAATAGAACACAATTCCATGTCGCGCTTGCGCAGTAGGGAACCAGGAAGTGAGGCCGCAAGGAAATTTAAGTTTCCGAAAAGCATTAGCTCTATTTTGGGGTGAAACTCCACTTTAATATTACAATGGTACTTTTATAGCAACAAGGGGCATAACATAGGCAGGCGAATTCTAATCAGGACTCGAAAGAATGCAAACATGTACAGAAAACACGAGTGCCGTGTGCAATACATACAAAATAGAATACAATTATATACAGAATAGGGATGAGCTCAGGCGTGTTCGCATGCTCCACGTGCAGAGCCTACCAGGAAGTCGGCGCAGCGCTAATCACAGGCAGTGATACATTGCCCCATCTCTGCAGCCGCACATCGGGGAAATGTCTCAGTGCCTGTGATTAGCGCAGCGCTGACTTCCTGGCGGGCTCTGCACGTGGAGCATGCGAACATGCCTGAGCTCATCTCTAATAAGGAACTTAGAAATTTCCTTTACACTTGTAAAGCTGGACATTGCTAAGGGAGGCCTAGGTCCCCCACGCTGCTAAGGGAGGCCTAGGTCCCCCTCCACCATCACGGGGGACAGAAGGGACATGTCGGGGGGTTCAGATCAGAGCCTTGGCTCACTCCTGTCTCTTAGAACCATCCTGGGAGTTTTCCAGTGAGGCTTCATAAGGTACATAAATGGCCTACACCTATAAAAAGGGGGTTATCCCTCTTTAGTCAGAGCTGCACAGTGTTCTCATCCACAGAAACCCTTTATCTGCATAGACAGTGTTTAGTAAAGGTGAGCTGCCACTTTAAGAGTAAAGGCTGACTGGTTGCTATAGGCAACAGCGCCATGTTGGCCCTGGAGTAGTATCAGTTCTCCTTGGTGACCCCGAGGCCTCGGCACTGCGACTCCCCGAGCAGGCCGCACAGGGAGAAGGATTGCGCAGGCGCACTAGGCCCCCCTGTGTCGGGCGGACTCACCTTACACAGTTGCTGGCCCTGGGAGAGCTCCTCGAACGGGTACCGCTGGTGACACTTGGTGCAGGCGTACAGAGCCGAGGCCATCCTCCTCCGCCGGCGCTCGCTTCACTTAGGAAGGGGGAAAAAAGACGAGAAACTGCCCGACCGCTCCGGATCACACCACAGGATCAACCGGCGAGGGGAAGAGAATCCGGCCGACCGCTCCGGGGGGACAACCACAAGATTTGCCGGTGTCCGGCACTCTTCTCCCAGCACGGACCTGTCCTTTTTTTTATTTTTAGAGTCCGCCGCCCGGCCGTCTCCTTTATTTATTTTTCTCCTTTTTTTGTGTCTGGCGCCCGCCCGTCTGCTTTCTCCTTGGTGTTACACAATCCAGCCCTGGGAGAGGCGGCGGAGATTCCCGGATTCTCTGCTCTCTCCGGGGAAGCTTCTTCCGTCCTCGGCCTACACAATCAGCCGGCGCCGCTCCACGATAAGACAATTTTTTGTGCAAAAGGAAGAAAAAAAATACGGAGCGCAGCAACCGGATGCGGATCACTCTTGCATCACCACAAAGGAAGGGCAGCGGCAGCCAATTGCAGCGCCTTGCGCCGGAGCGGGAAACACCCGTTTGAATCTGGCTGGCCAATGGCTGGACCAGAATGTAAACCTTCGACCAATCACAGGATCTAAGATAAAAAAGACAGGCAGCTTGGGTGGCAGTTGGCTGATTTTGAAGCCAATGAAATCGCCGCAGGGGGCGGGTCGTACCAGGCCTCGCCCACGTGGGGTTATTATTGGTCAGCGGCAGTGCGGAGGCGGAATGCTTTATGGAGGCTCAGCGAAGGTCCATCTAGGAAGCAGGATTAGCCGCGGCCGTCATCTGTATAGCTGTGGGCAGGAAAAGGGGCAACGCTGGTGCCTCAAATGCCTTGTCGGAGAAACGTTTTTTGATTGGTCTGTGCGATTGTCAATAACGGGCTTGTGGCCGTGTTTTGATGACGTCACCTGGCCAACCCGTGTGAGCGGAGGGGGCGGGGCTATGCCTGCTTAGAGGAAAAGAGATGAGCAGTGCGGCGCTACAGCCTAGGATGGTGAGATGTGTGCTGTGCTGGGGCCTGTCATAGAGTGGGTGGGTGATTATGGGGATCAGGTGGGCTCTGCACTCTCTGGTTGGGCTGCTTTATGTGTATTCTATACAAAGCCCCATTGTATCCCCTCTGCACACACCTGTAGCAGATTGGTGGTCTCCCTACCCCATTGTGTTGTCTCCCCTCTCTTGGGGCTTCTAATTCTCCATTCTATGACATAGAACGCTTCTCAGGAATCCTATAGGAAGCTTTGTCCTGTATTATTCCTGATGAAGGGGGGCAAGTCCCTGAAACACGTTGGCTGTCTTTTTTTTTTTTTTTTTTTCTTTCTTTTTTTTTTTTTACTTTTTCTGCTATTTCCACTCGGGCCTCGTTCACATGGAGCATATATCTCTGTGAGGGCCGTGTACACCGGCACAGGAGTTTCTTGGGTAGGAAGTCCCATTGAAACACAGCTGCTGCTTCCAATGTGACATCTGTGTAGGTGCAAATGCACGTATTCTCCAGCACACCACGGATCGCCAATTACATCCGACTATTGAAGAATGATCACAGCACAAAAGGATCTAGTGCAACGTTTCGGACCCATGCAGGACCCCTTCATCAGGCATGACTGCTGAAAACGTTGTACTATGTCTTCTGTGATGTGATGGTTCTTCAATATTCGGACGGAATTGGCGATCCGTGGTGTGCTGGAGAATATGTGCGTTTCATCTGCGACGTCAACCGTTCCAGCTGGTTGTTGCTACATCACTCGCTGCTCCTAAGTCTAAAGCCTCGTACACACGATTTTTACAAGGCAGGTTTTAAAATTTTCTGTGGACAAATGTCTCAGATTTTCTGAGCATGTGGACACAAGTCCGTCAGACAAAAGTACAAACAGGCATGCTCGGAAGCGGTCGGTCTTGTAAACTAGCATTCATAATGGAGAATTAATATTCATGACGTGGCAAATTATGAAATCTGGAAATACAGCGCACAATTCTCTTCTTCTTTATTGGGTTAATAATGAAGCTGCTTTGCTGGTGACACTGATGGAGTTATTGCAAACACATTTTCAAAGGCTTTTTTTTTTTTTTTTTTTCTAGTGATATCAAAAATATTTATTATGCTTTTTTTTTTTTTTTTTTGGGCAAGTTACCACACCACCATTATCCCATAGTTTTTAAGATGAAAGATACAACTATGTTGGTGTTCCTTGTCAATTTTACATTGTATTTCTTTTTAAATGTAACTGCCTCCTACCAAACTGTCATCTGAAGTAAAACGCACAGCCAAGTATTATTCTACACAATTTTTTTGTTGTGCATTAAAAAAAGAAATCAAATAAAATTAGACATGATATCTGCCAATAGAACTTAACCAAAAAGTGCATTCTATACATCCAAAAATATACCAAATCAAAATTCAACCCAAAAAAATGTCAAAGCAATAATTCCAAGGCCAATAATAAATAACACGTTGTCTCCTCCGATTCTGCAACATGTCTGGTTGATGAACTTCCGTTCGGAAATGAACTGAAAAGCGCAAAACTTAAAAGTTCGAATCCACACTCGCCAAACTTCCACTAACACGAAATTAGCTGAAGGAGCCCAAAGGGTGGCGCTAATGAACTGAAAAACTATAGTGCGTCACTAAGTTTGTAATTGTTGGCCGACAGTTTTGTGGCTGTGCGTATGCAAGACAAGTTTGGGCCAACAGCCTTTGGACAAAAGTCCACAGTTTTGTTGGCCAACAATCCAGTTGTGTGTACGCGGCTTTATTCAGGAAAGTGTGTGATGGAACTATAGATATTAACCACTTCAGACCCAGGCCAATTCTGACATTTCTCTCCTACATGTAAAATTCCTAATTTTTTTGCTAGAAAATTACATAGAACCCCCAAACATTATATATGTTTTTTTTAGCAAAGACCCTAGAGAATACAATGGCGGTCACTGCAACTTTTTATCTCGCACGGTATTTGCGCAGCAATTTTTCTAACGTGTTTTTTTTTCAGAAAAAAAACAGTTTCATGCTTAAAAAAAAAAAAAAAACAGTAAAGTTAGCCCAATTTTTTTGCATAACGTGAAAGAGGAGGATACGCCGAGTAAATAGATACCCAACATGTCACGCTTCAAAATTGCACGCGCTCGTGGAATGGCGCCAAACTTTGGTATTTAAAAATCCCCATAGGCGACACTTTACATTTTTTTTACTGGTTACATGTTTGGAGTTACAGAGGAGGTCTAGGGCTAGAATTATTGCTCTCGCTCTAACGTTCGCGGCAATACCTCACATGTGTGGTTTGAACACCGTTTTCATACGTGGGCGGGACTTACGTATGCGTTCGCTTCTGTGTGCGAGCTCACGGGGACAGGGGCGCTTAATTTTATTGTTAATTTTATTTTAATATTTTTAGTTTTACACTTAAAAAAAAAAAAAAAAAATTGATGACTTTTATTCCTATTACAAGGAATGTAAACATCCCTTGTAATAGGAATATGGCACGATCGGACCTATTTACAGTGAAATATGGGGTCAATAAGACCCCGCATCTCACCTCTAGGCTGGTAATAATAAAAAAAATAAAAATTAAATAATCCTGGCTTCCTAGCCAGATCGGCGCCGGTAATTTGAATACCGAGGCCGGGCGTGACGTCATAACATCGCGCCCGGCCTCCGAACGATCATAGAGACTCCGGGGACAATCTAGTCCGCCGGAAATCTCTATGATCACATGCTGGGGCCGGCGGATCCTGTGACCGACTCACCGATGGAAGCGGTGAGTCGGTAGATGCGGCGGGAGGGGGGGCATCCCCTCCCGCCGCCCGTAAGAACGATCAAGCGGTGGAACAGCCGCTATGATCGTTCTTATGGTGTAGGGAATCGCCGGCTGAAACCGGCAATATCTGAATGATGTCTGTGGACTCAGGCATCATTTAGATATAACCAGCGAAACCCCATGACGTCAATAGACGTAGTGCGGGTCTCAAGTGGTTAATCCATGTAGGTGCAACGCCCCAAACCCACCTAGGGTATGTTTGGCCTCTTGCACCTGAATGGATGTCCCATTGGAAGAAGCGACTGTCCATACATTCCCAATTGACTACCTGTTTGAGGATTCATGGAACACCTGTGCGGGTAAACCTGGCCCCCACATGGGTGTAGGGGTTCATACATCCCGTGTGATTAAGGCTTTAATCGATAATAAAAAATTGTGGCAAACTTATTGTTGAATTTCAATTAATTGGAATGGGCTGCCTAGTACACTAATGCACCTAATAATATACACTATATTGATAAAAATATTGGGACGCCTGCTTTTACATGCAAATTAATTTTAATGGCATCCCAGTCTTACTCTGTAGGGTTCAACATTGAGTTGGCCCACCCTTTGCAGCTATAACAGCTTCAACTCTTCTGCAAAGGCTGTCCACAGGTTTAGAAGTGTGTCCATGGGAATGTTTGTCCGTTCTTCCAGAAGCACATTTGTGAGGTCAGGCACTGATGTTGGATCAGAAGGCTTGGCTCAGTCTCCACTGTAACTCATCCCAAAGGTGTTCTATCAGGTTGAGGTCAGGACTCTGTGCAGGCCAGTCAACATGTCACTATGGCCTAGGCTGGACAACTTACCGCAGTTCTGCTTGGGTGGGGGGTGTACAAATGTAATTAACTAGGGTTGCACCGATACTAGTATCGGTATCAGTGCCGATACCGTGTATTTGCACAAGTATCGGTGCTCGTGAAAATGCACCGGTACTTTCAGGCTCGATTCTTTGAGCTGTCAGTTTGTCTCCCCAATAGTAGCTGGCAATGTTTATTAACAACATTGCTCAGCCCTGAAACACTTAAAATAAAAAGAAACATTGTTTCTTTTTGTATCTTTCTGTTTCTTCATCTGCAGATCAACGGGATGAACAAATGTCCCTCTGTTTAACCCCTTATTAACCCTTAATTTACTGTAATCAGTCTTAATTAACTCCCTAATCGCCTCCATTTATTTATTATCCTGCTTTTTTATGTCTATTTTATAAACAATAAACAATTAAAACTTTTTTTTTGTTTTCTTTGTTAGTGAATATTTTTACAGATGTATATTAACATATTTCACATTGAAAAAGCGCTAAATAAATAGATTTTATTTATTTATTTTTTATTTAATTTGTAAGTAACTTTTCAATGGTTTGTACCATTGCTGACAGGTGAAGTTAAAACAAAAAAGTTGCGGTAGGTATCGGTAATTTGTATCAGCGAGGAGTAAAAAAAAAAATGTCTCTGTCTCTATCAGGATAATGGGCTACTATGCATCCAGGCTTTGCGACTGGCTGGGGTCGTGTGACGTCACTTCTGCGCATGCGCGTGGGAGTTGGCAGTCACGGCATGACCCCTATTGGAAACGGTACGACGTGCCCTCGTCTTTTTAGTAAATATCTCTAAAACCATGGAGGTTTAGCAGATATTTCAAGCACCTACAGGTAAGCCTTTAATATAGGCTTACCTGTAGGTAAAAGTGGTTGTGCAGAGTGTACAAGCACTTTTAACCACTTGGCGCCCATACTACGTCTATTGACGTCATGGGCTTTCAGTGGTTATATCTAAATGATGCTTGAGGCCACAGACATCATTCAGTTATTGCCGTTTTCAACCGGCGATCTCCCTGCACCATAAGAACGATCATAGCGGCTGTTCCGCCGCTTGATCGTTCTTACGGACGGCGGGAGGGGACGCTCCCGCCGTCCTCCGGTGCTTCTACCGACTCACCGTTTCCATCAGTGAGTCGGTCACAGGATCCGCCGGCCCCAGCAAGTTACCATAGAGATTTCCGGTGGACTAGATCGTCCCCGGAGTCTCTATGATCGTTCGGAGGCCGGGCGCGATGTTATGACGTCACGCCCGGCCTCTGTATTCAAATTAACGGCGCCGATCTGGCTAGGAAGCCAGGATCGTTTTTTTTTTTTTTTGTTTATCTTTTTTGTTTTTTATTCTTCCCAGCCTAGAGGTGAGATATGGGGTCTTATTGACCCCATATCTCACTGTAAATATGTCCAATCGTGCCATATTCCTATTACAAGGGATGTTTACATTCCTTGTAATAGGAATAAAAGTCATCAATTTTTTTTTTTTTTTTAAGTGTAAAACTAAAAAAATAAAAATAAAATTAACAATAAAAAAAAAATGTAAGCGCCCCTGTCCCCGTGAGCTTGCACACAGAAGCGAACGCATACGTAAGTCCCGCCCACATATGAAAACGGTGTTCAAACCACACATGTGAGGTATCGCCACGAACGTTAGAGCGAGAGCAATAATTCTAGCCCTAGACCTCCTCTGTAACCTAAAATATGTAACCAGAAAAAAAAAATGAAAGCGTCGCCTATGGGGATTTTTAAATACCAAAGTTTGGTGCAATTTTGAAGCGTGACATGTTGGGTTTCTATTTACTCGGCGTATCCTCCTCTTTCCCATTAAGCAAAAAAATTGGGCTAACTTTACTGTGTTATTTTTTTTTTTTTTTTTAAAGCATGAAACCATTTTTTTTCTGAAAAAAAGTGTTCGAAAAATTGCTGCGCAAATACCGTGCGAGATAAAGTTGCAACGAGCGCCATTGTATTCTGTAGGGTCTTTGCTAAAAAAAACATAGATAATGTTTGGGGGTTCTATGTAATTTTCTAGCAAAAAAATTAGGAATTTTACATGTAGGAGAGAAATGTCAGAATTGGCCTGGGTGCGAAGTGGTTAAGAATAAATAACAGCCCTGTATCTCAGTGCACTAACATGCACATCTCTGCAGTGAAAGGTGCAAACCCAGGCTCATTGAAACCCAAATGTACTCGCTTGCACATGCTTTGCACCACAATGTATGGAAACACATTACTGCAACACCTGTGCAAAAGTACATTTGGGATTGCCTGGGGCTGGATTTTATTTATTTATTTCAGGTACTTGTATAGCGCCGTCAATTTACGCAGCGCTTTACATATACATTGTACATTCACATCAGTCCCTACCCTCAAGGAGCTTACACTCTAAGGTCCCTAACTCACATTCATACATACTAGGGACAATTTAGACAGGATCCAATTAACCTACCAGCATGGATTCACACCTTTGCACTGCAGGAATGTGTGTTGGTGCATTAGGGTGCTGCGGTGCCATTGGCTAATGCCCTTATTTAATATGCTTTTAAAGTAAACCCATCTCTCCCCCGCGTTCATTTTTCCTAAGATTTTATCCCAATTTATGCCTTCTAGTAAGGTTTGTAGTTTAGGGAAGTTGTCTCTTTTGAAATTCAGTGTCCTTGTATTCCCCTTATGTTTCCTATTTGTGTGATTTATACGGAAGCCAATTGACCTGTGATCGCTGTTCCCTAAATTGCCCTGTATTTTCACATCCGTGATCAGGTCTGTATTGTTGGTAATCAGTAGATCCAGTAACACTTTATTTTTAGTTGGTACGTCTACCATCTGACCCATAAAATTATCCTGCAAGACATTTGGGAACTGGCGAGCCTTAGATGAATGCACGGTTCCCTCCGCCCAGTCTATGTCTGGATAATTTAAAATCCCCCATTATAACACTTCCCATCCTTGCTGCTAATCCAAATTGTGATAGGAGATCTGTCTCCCCTTCCTCCCTCAGGTTAGGGGGCCTATAGCATATTCTCAGTATTATTTTCCCCATAGCTTCATCCCTTTGGAGCTCTACCCATAAGGATTCCACCTCCTCCCTAGCACCTTTAGTGATGTCATCTATTACATTCACATTCTTTTTTTCTGTTCTGAAGATATCTCCAAATGGGTTTTCTTGTTCTGGAGACAACTGCCTACAGCAGGACTTTACTCAATATGGAGAGATTTTCTCTTTTTTCCTGTTGTCTCTAGTGAATAGGATGTATATGGAAAAATTAAAAACCTGATAGATGTTTAGTGATTGTAAGGGTTTTTTATTTTTATAACAAACATATCATACTTGCCTCCACTGTGCAACTCGCTTTGACCCCGAACATCCTCTTCTGGGGTCTCCCGGCAGCTCCTCCGCATGTCGGATTACCCCCTAGGAGAAGAGCTCTCGTGAGGGGTTACCTTGCAAGCGCCATCCCGAGTCGAGCATTCGGCGTCCATAGCTGCCGACTGTATGACTCATGGATTCGATTGACAGCAGCAGTAGTCAAGGGCTGTGCTGCTATCAATCTATCCAATCAAGAGCCGAGAACCCCGGGCAGGGGGACAGCAAATCCCCGTCGGGTCAAGTTCCAGGGCTCAGGTAAGTAAAACGGAGGAGCCGCCGGGTGTTTTTTCACCTTAATGCATAGGATGCATTAAGGTGAGAAAACCCAAGGGTTTACAACCCCTTTAAGCAATATCTATGCTTTAAAAAAAAAAAAAAGTCTGGATACATATTAACTTTTTCCACGTCTGCTATTTTTCACCAGTAAGCTATATTATTCTTACCATTTGTTTTACTCTGTTGTTTTTAGCTGAACAGTCCCTTGGCTGGATCTTCTAAAGGTGCACAGTCCAGCACTTCATACATCTCTTACCCCAATGGAAGGCCATTCATAAATTCTGATTTCCAGAGGTCTCCAGACAGACCAGGTCATGCTTATCCAGAGAGCAATGGCAGAGGTAACATTTGATGTACAGGTTATCTGTTATGTAGTTACATAGTTAGTCTGGCTGAAAAAAGACACAAGTCCATCTGGTTCAACCAATAAAAGGGGGGGGGGGGGCGCTTCAATGCAAAACAGGGTAGGAAACCGACATTGAAGAGGCAGCAGTTTCGTCTTCTGTAAGCCGATTCTCGAACATCTCTGAAAAGTGGTCCACCTGCTTTTCAGAGGTCTGTTTAGCACCACCACACATGTGAACAAAGTCTCTTAAAAGAGACGTAGGGCAAAAACCATTACGGCCATACTTCTCCTGTAGGTCACAGAAGGGTAGTATATTCTGCAGCTATATTCATTGGACAGGGTAAAATCAGAAGGGATTCCGACTTTAATGTTGGTATCTGCCCAGATGCCTGAGCTGCAGCTAGCTGAGCCTCTCGGCATGCTACTTGGAGCCTAAGCCAGCCACTCCCACCCTCTCCCCAGCTCAGCGCTCCAGTGAGCACTGGAGGGGCAGAGCAGACAGCAGTGATTGGCAGTCACTGTCTCTCTTGGGAACTGAGCAATTTGCGTTGTTTGATCTTTCAGTTCTCAGTGAGGCGGCAGGGGACAGATGTAGCATCAGACTAATATGTGAGAATATATGAGTATGTATGTTTTTTTTTTTTTTTTTTTTTTTTTCAGAACTCCATACATCCCTTAGTAGTTAGTCATATTCAGCTGGATGTCTTCTGTAATGTTGAAGACATTTCACAACACCTCCGAGTGTCAGGAGAATACCCAGCAATTATATCCACACAGGTAGTACATCCAAAGCAAATGGCACAGCTCTAGACCCGCGCCACTGCGACCGCCAAGGTGCCAGCACAAAGAGTCCATAAATTCTGCCATGTTATGTAAACTTATGAACAGAACTGTGTGTGTGTGTGTGTGTATATATCTATATATACATGCAAATGCTGCACAAGAAAATGTATTTGCGAAGAATAAATTACATCAAAAACCAGGTACAGATGGTAACGTTTCGAGCTCACATGGATAACACCCTTCTTCACAACCACATACTTACAACTGGCAATGTACATCACTCGAGATTATATATTTATTATTATTTACCTTTTTTGTTTCTTTTTTAATGCTCATCAATGCAGTACAACATTATGCTGCCCAGAGAATCTGTGAAAATGTGCCCATAGCCTTCTATACTGCTACATACAAAACTCTATGCTGTATGCTGCATTTTTGATTCCTGTGTTAAGGAGCCTTTTACAAGTTTAGCTTCAAAGGGATTCTGCTGAAGGGGTATGACCGAAAATGGTCTACGAATCGGTGCTCTCAGCCAGTGGCTGAGCGCTGGCTGGGGTGTTTTGATGTCCCCCTGTCAGAACACAACAGCTCAGTGGGGAGATCGATGTACTAACAGCTAGTTAGTACAGCAGCTCTTCCTGAGCACTTCCGTTTTTTTCGTTCAACAAAAAAGAAACTAGTAGCGTGTACCAGGCTTAACTCGAACTATTCTTAAAAATGTTTCATCCCCCCTCTTTCCACCTATTCTGTATAATTAAAAAAAAAAAAAGTGTGTGGTTACATATTGTTAATCTGGTCCGGTCACGTGATCCTCAGCTCCTTCTCCCCTGTGTCAGCCGATTCTGCGGGGGGGGGGGGGGGGGTGCAATAATGGCTTGCGGCATTAATAGCTGTTGTCCAGCACACCCTTACACAGGAGAACCAGAATAAAATAAGGTAAGTACACAGATCTTTTTTTTACACAGGGTATGCAGGATAAGTAGGCCAGGGGAGAGAACAATCTTTAAGAATAGTTAATGTTTGGCTTTACTACCACTTTAAGACAACCTGTCCTTTTTAAGTAGTAGTAAAACCCAACACTAACTTTTTGTAATGTTCCCTCCCCTCTCCCACCTATCCTGCATACTTTATGTAAAAAAGATCTGTGTTATTTAGAAGATCATCTACCACTGTCATCTAAAAAAATAAGAGTTTATTAAAAAAATAAACGAATTGAGTGATCTGCATGGGGCAATTTAGATTTAAAAAAATTGCTCTTTATCAGCCGTCCTCAGTTGGACGAACTCCTCATGATCCATGGAGATCAGCTGAAATACAGTACAAGTAATATACATTCATGCTGTGATCATTTGAAATAATAAAGATTTTTTATGCTTCTTGTCTACCTCCAGTTTTATATACCATTAGATTGATTGTTACCTTTCCATTTGATCTTGAACAGTGTAAATAATTTCAGAGGCTGGATACTGATAGTACTGATTGAATTATGTATGAGTTGCCTTGTTGGTAACATCTGTGCTGTGTCAGAAGCAACGTGTGTTTATGGAAACGGATATCCCTGGACTGCCTACTGTCCTACATCAGTGCGCTGTAGAATTTGTAAGGATTATTGGGAGTTCCCGTCAAGGTTTCTGTACGTAGTCCGTAGATGTAATTTTCAACCACTAAAGACCATGTAATCAGGGCACACAAAGACATGAATTAAATGTTCATGATTAGCTACACCCTAAACTTTTATTTCATCCGCTGCTATGACATTACCTCGTGGGTAATGACTTTTTTAAAATTAATTATTATTCAGCGGATTGGCACACTCATAGATATGTGAGAAGGAGCAGTAATGCATAAAAATATGTATGCAAATATGGCTGCTGGGTGTACATGGAGCGACAGACTATACATAGAAACGCAAGCTTAGCCTCACTTCTCTAAAACATGACAGAGGCAGGATTTTCTAAGCTGTGCTTTATTTACTTTAAAAAAAAAGTAACTTAAAAAATATTAAATTTTTTAAACAAAGGCATTACCATATTGCTCCGATAATTTACAGCATACACATTATTTTATCATTTTGTGATGTGTTTGATTGTTAAAGCCCAACTAAATTTATTTTTAAATGCATCAAAACAGAAGGCTTTTAAAGTCTTACAGCTCATCTTCTTTGGGAAGCAGCCTCAGCATGAGTAGGAAAGTCTGTCCTCTGCCAGCATGTTGCTTAGCGGGACCCTTGCTCTGGTTTGGAAGCAGTGGTCTCTATGCAGAGTGCCAGAATGCCCACCTAAATCATACCTATAGCTCTGCAATCAACTAAGCTCATGCTTCTTGCTGATTGAAGACCTAAAACTTTGACTCAGTGGGGGGGGGGGGGGGGGGGTTGGTTAATTTCAGTGGGCTGCCTTTCACGTGGCAAAGAAGCTCAAATCTGTCAGCTCTGCTAGTTTTGCTACACATTTTTTCTGTTAAACTGTACGCCTTGCTTGCCAGTTGTTAACATCTCAGGCACAATGCACTTTATTTGCACGTTTTCGTGAAAGCAAGCAAAATCACGCTTCATGTTTGAATATGGTCTTGGGCCCCTTTCAGACTTGTGCAACTTGTCTTGAGACTTGGGACAGCAAAGTCGCATGACAAGTCGTTTTCCAATGAGTATCATTCATATCTGTGCAACTTCAAGTCTCAGCGACTTCAAAGTAGTCCCTGCACTACTTTGGCCCAACTTTGATGCCATTTGAGGCCCATAGCCCTCATTTTTACACTAAATTTGCATCAAAATCACGCGACTTTTTCAGATCACAAAAGTGTGAACGGGACCTAAGGGTCTGAACACTGCTGCATTGTTTTCAATGGAGACATTCACACAGGTGCATAAACATACTCTGCGTTCAGATCCGTAATGCAAAACTTTTCATCTCAGACTATGTATATAAATGTGTGCCATTGAGAGAGAGAGAACAGGACAATTTTTATGCTTTAAATAATTTAATTATTTACTGATCATTATTTCTTCTGTTCTTTGCCTTAATGATCAGTAAATTGTAAGAATTAACATAGTACAGCTAAAGGAACCAAGGCACATGCAATACGTGAAATACATTTATATAATGTTTGGTGTGAACAAGCCCAAAAAAAAGAGGGTTCAGTAACCATAATACGTATTGGTGCACCAAAATGAAAATTCAGGATGCACTTGGCCGAAACCAAAATTGACGTTTTTTTAAAAAAAAGATAATTTTTTTTTTTTTTTTTTTTAATTCTACTTAATTCGACCGCCATTATCGGCACCTTTTTTGAAGCGGTGTCTAAAGTCTTGCTTGCTGTATTTTTGGTGCAGATTTGGCAAACTGCACCTCCCCATTGAAATGCATTGAAAACGCAGAAAGAACACATGAACAATGCAGCTGTTGCATTTTTTGAGTCACATGACCCATAAAAAACCCACCATAAGCAAGGCAAAATCAGACGTTTTCAGCAGCCGTTTATCAGCACTTTATTTATTTTTATTTTTTTATTTCAGCACAACGATGAAAACCCTATTTTTGTGCGATAATTTTCAGTGGCCAAAATTTTGTTGCACCACTAATGTGTCTCACTAACACTCATCCCAGGTGCATTTACAGGTGTTAAGAGCTTGGGCCTTAATTCCTTTCATTGGCCAGAATAATAATTTATTCTGGCCATTGAAATTAATGCTCAAGCTTCATTTTTGCACGTTTAACGACCTTAGGGCGATTTTTTTTTTTTTTTTGGGATTTTTTTTTCTGCCAAACTGCTGCTCCTGGCAGTGGTGTGGTGTGTTTTTTTTTTTTTTTGTTTTTTTTTCCTGCCTCTAATAGCCCCTGCCACTAAACACTGCTAAAAGCCTATGGGGGTTATTTACTAAAGGAAAATCCACTTTGCACTGCAAGTGCACTTGGAAGTAAAATCGCTGTAGATCCGAGGGGGACATGCAAGGAAAATAAAAAAACAGCATTTTAGCTTGCACATGATTGGATGATAAAATCTGCAGAGCTTCCCCTCATTTCAGATCTACCTCTTAGATTTAGAGTGACTGCACTTCCAAGTGCACTTGCAGTGCAAAGTGGATTTACCTTTCGTAAATAACCCCCATTGTGTGAATGGACAGATAGGATAACATGCACGGGAGTTTAGAGGCAGGAAAAAAGAACGTCAGCTGCAAAAATGTCCAGTGTGCATGAGGCCTTACTCTTTCACTAAAACTCTTCCCTTCTTATGATGTTGCATGTTGTTTTTTTTTTTTTTTTTTTCCATTTCTACAGCAATTATCTCAGCTTTGAAGAATCTTCAGGAAAAGCTCCGGCAGCTGGAACTGGATCGAAAGAAAGCCGAGGAGAACATAAACCAGCTGGCAAAGGAGTCTTTGGATTATAGGCAGCACCTGGATGAGCAAAGACAGTCTAAGGACAGCCTGGTGGATGATATGTCTAGAAAGAATAAAGGTACAGTACAGGTTCTCCTGCCATGGACAATCAGTCAGCTCCCAGCTTCTCTTCTATTTTAGCTTACAGTGGGAAAACTAGCACAGGATTGGTTGCTGAGGGCAGGCCAAGTATTTCTCTCACTTTTTTTTTTTTTTTAAACTGTTACCTATTGGTGACTGCAAATTCACTACCTGAAACACATAGGTTCTTCCCTACCTGTCCCCCTTTGCCATTCTGAGCACTGTAGGGACCCTCTACTCGGGTTGTTACTGCTGTCTGTGACCCCATAAGCGGGATATCCTTTTAGTCCAATGACACCAAGAAAATAAAATGATTGGAACTGGTGTCAAGACACAGAGACAGCTAAAATCCTTTGGTATTTTTCAGTCTATATACAGTACCTAATCTCACGTCTGCTTGCTGTGAAAACGAGAATGAAAGTATTTGTGAGCACACTGCTTCAAAAGGGCATTTTATTATAGAATATATTATTGCATGACTCAATACGTTTTTATAATAAATAAAAGTTTTTCTCTTGCGTTTGACGGACACACTGTCTTCTATTCTCCACCTCTAGGATCCCTACCTACACATCCCCATCTATGCTGGGCACCATAGTTTCCTCCCCTTTGCGGTGGGAGAAGAGCATTATCAGTTTGTGGAGCTGCCCTTTGGTTTCGCCTCCCCTCCTTTTGGGTTTTCACCGAGGTGCTGGCTCCATTCTTGGCCTTGCTGAGACAACGGGGGATTGGTTATCTGAACAACCTACTTCTGAGGGCAGAGTCTCACTTGGGCTTGAAGGACGACGTGGCGATCATGCTCAGCACCTTGCAAGAGTTCTGGTGGATCCTGAACTTCCAGAAATCCATGAGTCAGGGTGTACAAGGAGCTGGGGGGCTTGTCCCTCTTGGACAGGATTGCCTTCTGAAGGTCATCCTATGGAACTGAGTGTACGGTACCACCTTGAAGGCAGATACCAGCAGTCCTAGGACCTGCATGCAATAGCGAAGGGAGGAACAGCTGCAGTTGAATCACTGATTGAAGCTCCCAGAGCTTGGCCAAGGTGCTCCTACCGCTAGACAACGCCGTGTTGAGTCAATCCCAGATAGTCCAGTTATTTGGAAGTAGCAGAGCGGATTTTTGGACGATCAGGATCCACCTGAACTCTTGCAAGGTGCTGATTGTGATTGCCATCTCGTCCCTCAAGGCCAAATGAGAATCTGCCCCTAGAAGCAGATTGTCAAAATAACCAATAATGGAAATCCCCCATTTGTCTCAACAAGGCCAAGACTGGTTTTCACCTTGGTGAAAACCATGAGGAGCTGAGGCAAGACCAAAGGGCAGAGCCACAAAGTGATAATACCCCTGTCCTGTTGCGAAGTAGAGGAAACGCTGGTGCCCAGCACAGATGGGGATGTGCAGGTAGGCATCCTAGAGGTCGAGAATAGAAGACTCTGTGACATAATAGACACTGTGTCCGTCAATGAACATCAGAGAAAGGAATTTTACGATGAGTAACAAAAGCCAGTTTTTAACCTCTTTCATTCTCTTATTTTGGCATGTGAGATGAAAGCCTCACCAGTCTCTCTGTAGCAGGGGTGTGTCTGTTTAGAAGATGTGGACACAGTGGAAAAGTCTGTGGCTTAGTCCAGTGGCTGTCCACTTATGAGCTAAAGCGGGTTAGCAATATACAAACACACAGCAGAGAAGCGGCTTCCCTATCTGCGTGCTGCATTCCAGAGACCCCAAATTGGGGTTAGCTAGTCTACGTCCTACCCCACCACTGGTTAAAAAATAATGGGGTTCCTACGACCTCTGGTTCCAGAGATATGGGGCTCCTTGCGCAGCCTGTCAGAAGCTACATACAGAGCGGCCAGTTTAAATACAAGATGGCACACTCTGTTTGCAGCAGACTGAGAGGATGAACTCACAGTGCCTCTCCTCACTTCTTATCAGAGGCACTGAGCTCAATGGACAGCTTGGAGTCTTGGACCAATGGTAAACTACCATCGACCCAGCTGTCCAAAAAAAAAAAAAAAATGCAGCAGTGGAGGCACCCCTCTCACTGCAGTGTCATAGAAGGGGCATGTGTCTAAAAGACAAATGCTTCCTCCCAGCCCAGCCCTCTTAACTACAAGGAAAAAACGTGTTTATGTGTATGAAATTTACCCATAATCCCGTGTTTTTCTCACACAGTTAAGAGGGAGAATGAGAATCTGCTGCCTCCTGAAAAGGTACTGTTATAATCAAGCTAAATCATATATTTATATGCTATGTTATAACATAATAATGTTATCATTATCTATTTACTGTGAAATTACTGGTTGGAAGTTATAACTTGTTATAATAAACAATCACCTTGTAAAACAACCCATTCAATTATAAAACAGGAATGAAAAGCAAAACATTTTTGTATAGATCCGAAAAACATGAAAAATGTGTTTCTCCCCCCATACTATTTATTTATTTTTTATAAATGATTACATTCTCTCTGTTATCAGCTACAGTACATAAGAGCTGTGGGGAGGAGGAGAAGCAGCAGCACACTGAGCGTATCAGTGAATGGCTGTGCAGAGGGGGCATATCAGGATAAGTCTGAACATTGGAGGAGAGCACACTGAGTTAGCTAAAGAACTGACCACTGTGTGCTCTCATGCTTAGCGTGGTAAGATTTTAACAGGAAAGCAAGGGAACTAGCAGGAACACCGGAGATTTAACACAAAGGAAGCAATACAAAGAGGACAGGATAATTTCTCATACAAGTACATGGTACAGCAGGCACATATCAGGAATATGAAGTGTTGGGGTAACAAATGCTTTAAGCCTCATGCACACCACTATGTATGTCGGCTCAGGTCAGAGCTGCTGTACTAACAAGCTGATGTTAGTTCTCCGATCTCCACTGCTGTGCTATTGTGTTCTGACAGGGGGACAGCGTTCTCAGCCATTGGTTAGTTGGCTGACCTTTTTCAGTCATGAGCCTTCAACAGAAGCCAGCCCGGCTGCCATATATTCAGCTTTACCTGCTTGTTTGCAGTCCCTTTTGTGAATGTACATTGAGCTGCTCATGAGCAACTCCGTTTACATTTTGGCACACTGTGTGGTGGAAGGACTGCATTGCTGCCATTCAAGATGGCTGTAGACTGGCACCCAGGAAGAAGATTCCGGCCAGAGAGTTTGTGGTCATTGTACTGTTTGTAGGAGGTATTTTTTTACCTTTCGTTTCGCTAACAGTGAAATGTTCCCAATGGGACACAAACTGAAATAAATCCTGGCAGGGATATCAACCTTTCCTTATTCTATCATCCAAAATGTAAAGTTTTTGTTCCTAGATAAAATGTAAAGGATAAGTTCACCTTTTTGTAACACGTTCCATCCATATACCCCATATACAGGGTGTAACATGTTACAAATGCACCGGCCCCTGCACCCCCCCCCCCAACTTCGTGTTGTGTCGGGTGGGGGATCTTCTGCCAAGAACGTGGCTGTGCAGGGCTCTGGCCACTTCATTCTTCTGATCGTGGGTGCAATGCTTTCCAGGCTACCAATACACTATACTTTTTAACTGATAATGCAAGTAAATGCTGGTGTAAGTTCTTCAGTTTGTATACACAGTTGCTGTAATTGTATTACCAACAATATAGACCTGATCGTGGATGTGGAAATGTGGGGCAATTTAGGAAACGGCGATCACAGGTCAATTGGCTTCAGTATAAATCACACAAATGGGAAACGTAAGGGAAATACAAAGACACTTAATTTCAAAAGAGCCAACTTCCCTAAACTACGAATCTTGCTAGAAGATAGAGGTTGGGATAAAATCTTAGGAACCAAGAACACGGAGGAGAGATGGGTATGCTATAAGGCCATTAGCCAATGCATCCCATTGGGTAATAAATTTAAAAGAACGAACAAAAGTCCTGGATAGCTTGACTCCAATGTAAAAATGCATATAAAAGCAAAAGCGAAGGCCTTCAAAAAATACAAGTTTGCGTGATCATCATTAGCATTCAGACTATAAAGAATGCAACAAGAAATGTAAGGGTGCAATTAGGGCGGCTAAGATAGAATACGAAACACACATAGGGGAGGAGAGCAAAAAAATTCCAAGAAATTCTTTAAGTATGTAAACAGTAAAAAAGGAGAAAAAAATAAAAAATCTGGGTATAAAGGATGGGGAGATGGCGAACGTATTCAATTGATTCTCCTCCTCAGTCTTCACAAGGGAATCTGGGTGGCTTCACTAACCAAAACTGCATTGTTTATCCTCGTGATACATCACAGGAATCACCTCCATGGCTAACAGGACAGAATTAGAATTAGACTTGGGGAAACTTAACATTAATAAATCACTGGGACTGGATGACTTGCACCCAAGGATACTTGGGGCACTTCGTCAAGTAATTGCCAGACCATTGAACCTAATTTTTACTGAGAGTCTACTGACTGGAAGTATATCGGGTGATTGGAGAAAAACTAAAGTAGTACCAATATTTAGAAAGGGCCCAAAATACATTCCTGGGAATTGCAGACCAGCTCGCCTTACATCAATAGTATGCAGGCTCTTGGAGGGGATAAGGGACTATATACAAGATTTTAGTAATGGCAACGGTATCATTCGCAGTAATCAGCATGGATTCATGAAGAATCGTTCTTGCCAAACCAATCTATTAACCTTCTATGAGGAGGTGAGTTGCCATCTAGATAAAGGAAGGCCCGTAGACGTGGTTTATCTGGATTTTGCAAAATCATTTGACACAGTTCCCCATAAACATTTACTGTACAAAATAAGGTCCATTGACATGGACCATAAGGTGAGTACACGGATTGAAAACTGGCTACAAGGGCGAGTTCAGAGGGTGGCGATAAATGGGGAGTACTCTGAATGGTCAGGGGTTAGTAGTGGGGTCCCCCAGGGTTCTGTGCTGGGACCAATCCTACTTAATTTGTTCATAAACAACCTGGAGGATGGGGTAAACAGTTCAATCTCTGTATTTGCAGAAGATAGTAAGCTAAGCAGGGCAATTTCTCCGCAGGATGTGGAAACCTTGCAAAAGATCTGAACAAATGAATAGGGTGGGCAACTACATGGCAAATGAGGTTCAATGTTGAAAAATTTAAAATAATGTATTTGGCAAAAATATGAATGCAATATATACACTGGGGGGTGAACCTTTGGGGGAATCTAGGATGGAAAAGGACCCAGGAGTCCTAGTAGTTGATGGGCTAACAAAGCAGACATAATATTGGCATGCATTAACCCCCCTGACGGTATTCCCGAGTCTGACTCGGGGTGGATTTTTTATACCAAGAGCGGTATCCCCGAGTCAGACTCGGGACAGCGTCGCTGGATCCAGGAGGAGGTTTACTTACCTTCTCCTTCGGATCCAGCGTTGTCTCCCCGCTGTACGAGCGAGCCGTGTCTCGCTCGATCTATCACATCGCCGATCTCCGTGCCCTGCGAGCGTTGCGACGCACGGGCACGGAGATCGGCGCCAAATTCAAAAAGTGAAACAAACAGTAAACATACAGTATAATGTAATCTTACAGATTACATTGCTGTATGTAAATATTTCACATCCCCGTTGTCCCTAGTGGTCTGCCCAGTGTCCTGCATGCACTTTTATATAATAAAAACTGTTCTTTATGCCTGGAAACTGGAGATTGTAGATAGCAACCAAAACTGTCACTGTACATCAAAAATTATTTTAGACCAGCTAGAAAACAGCGATAATAAATTGGAATCACTCGCAGAATTGAGGGATAGCGATTTGTGGGGAGATCCGTCATCAAATACTGAAAAGTAATGACAGTGACAATTCTGCAACTGAGCAAATTTCAGTGTTTTTGATTTGATTACATTATTGAATAATTTTTATTATTGTTATATTATTATTTGGTACAATTATTTATAATTATTTATTATATTATAATTTATGATTTAATTTTTCAAACTTTATCATACCCGGGATGTCTGCTAGACTCTGGTTTGGACAGATTTAAGAGAGTTATTCCTAAGAATTGCAGGACTACAATATAAAACGCCAAATTTTCATGCAAAATAATGGTACCGCTTTTAGCACCTAAAATCCGAAATAATCGTACCGCCAGGGAGGTTAAAAAGGGGATCAACTCCAGAGATAAAGCGATAATTGTCCCGCTCTACAAGACTCTGGTCTGGCCACACCTGGAGTATGCTGTCCAGTTCTGGGCACCAGTCCTCAGGAAGGATGTACTGGAAATGGAGCGAGTACAAAGATGGGCAACAAAGCTAATAAAGGGTCTGGAGGATATTAGTTATGAAGAAAGGTTGCGAGCACTGAACTTATTCTCTCTGGAGAAGAGACGCTTGAGAGGGGATTTGATTTTTCAATTTACAGATACTATACTGGTGACCCCACAATAGGGATAAAACTTTTTTGCGGAAGAGAGTTTAACAAAATTTTTGGCCACTCATTAAAATTGGAAGAAAAAAAGGTTTAACCTTAAACTACGTAGAGGGTTCTTTACTGTAAGAGTGGCAAGGATGTGGAATTCCCTTCCACAGGCGGTGGTCTCAGCGGGGAGCATCGATCGTTTAAAAAAACTATTAATAAGCAGCTGAACGACCACAACATACAGGGATATAAAATGTAATACTGACATATAATCGCACACATGGATTGGACTTGATGAACCTGTGTCTTTTTTCAACCTCACCTACTATGTAATATAACAGTGCCCAAACAAAAATCCCCAGAAGCCTCCAGTTTTCATGCATTGTAGTCTGGTTATATACATGGTAGTGATTTTCTCTGTGTTCTTTCACAGATCTCACCAGACAGCTGTTGACGGCACAGTCCCGATGCAGCCTTTTGGAAAGACAGCTGGAATACATGAAAAAGACGGTACAGAATGCAGAGAGTGAAAGGAAATCTGTGCTCCAGACACAGGTAGATCCAAATGTGTGCCAACATTTTAATGTGGTTTTTATAATATATATGCTTTATTCATTCGAATCAGTTTAACAACATATAAACTTAAAGTGATTTTAAAGGCTCTTTAAAAAAATAAATAAAATGTAATTGTAACAAACATGTTATACTTGCCTCCTATGTGCAGTGGATTTGCACAGAGCAGCTCAGATCCTCTTCTCTGGTCCCTCTTTGGTGCTCCTGGCCACTCCCTCCTGCTGAGTGCCCCCACAGCAAGCAGCTTGCTACGGGGACACCTGAGCCAAGCTGCAGCTCCCTGTGTCCATTCAGACACTGAGCTGTTCAGCCCCACCTCCTCTTTCCCCTGATTGGCTAAATTACTTTGACAGCAGCGGGAGCCAATGGCGCCAGTACTGTGTCTCAGCCAAATAGGGGGGAGAGTCCCGGGTGGCCAAGGGATTTGTGGACATCGCTGGACAGAGATGCATTTTATCTTAATGCATTAACCACTTACGGACCACCCGCTGTCGTCCTACATTGGCTGTTTGAAGAAGGATATCGTTGTGATGGCAGCAGCTACCTACCATAACCCCGGTATCCTCTTCTTCAGTGGGCTGTCTGCTTTCAGATGAAAGTGGGCTCTGTGGCGGATTCACAGTGAGATCACTTTTATCGGCAGTGGGTGCCCTCCGCCGCTTGCTGGATTCACCGGCGGAGGCGATCGGATCCTTCTCCCTTGCTGGGTATGGAGATGAGTGAGGGGAAGATGACCGCCACCCATCTCCATACCATTGCAGGGCGGAAGCGACGTCAAAACATCACTTCTGCCCATAGCTCTTAAAGCAACTTTTTATTTTTATTTTTTTATATTTAGTTCCTTTTTATTTATTTTTTTATTTTAGTGTAAAGATGAAATGTGAGGTCTTTTTGACCCCAGAGCTCGTATTTAAGAGGTCCTGTCATTCTTTTTTTTTTTTTTTTTTTTTTCCTATTGCAAGGGATGTTTACATTCCTTGTAATAGGAGTAAAAGAGATAGAGAGAGATTATATATATGTATATGTATATGTATTTATATATATATATATATATATATATATATATATATATATATATATATATATATATATATATGTATGTATGTGTATATATATATATATATATATATATATATATATATGTGTGTGTGTGTGTGTTCAAACCACACATTTTGAGGTATCGCCATTTCACCGCCGTGATCGTTAAAGCAAGAGCAATAATTCTAGCCCTGGATCTCCTATTTAACTCAAAACATGTAACCTGTCGCATTTTTAAAATGTCGCATATGGACATTTTTAATGGTAAAAGTTTGTCGCCATTCCAAGAGCAGGCGCCACGTTGGGTATCAATTTGCTCAGCATAACATCATATTTCACAATATAAAATTGGGTAACTTTACTGTTATTTTATTTTTACTTCAAAACATGCGCTTGTAAGACCGCTGTGCAAATACAGTGTGACAAAGTATTGCAACGACTGCCATTTTATTCTCTAGGGTGTTAGAACCCCCAAACATTATAAATATTTTTTTTCTAAGTAATTTTGTAGCAGAAAAAAAAATTATTTTAACCAGTTGCCGACCGCCGCACGACGATGTACGTCGATAGCATGGCACGGGCAGGCATATTGGCGTACATGTACGTCCCTTGCCTCCCGCGGGTCGGGGGCCCGATCGGGCCCCCGCCCGGTGCCTGCGGCGGTCGGTATTCGTGCGGGAGCGATCCCGGACGAGGGGACGGCCATTCGTTCATGGCCACCCCCTCGCGATCGCTCCCGACGAATAGGAATCCCCCGTGACATCACTTCCTCTCCTGTAATGTAAACACAGGAGAGGAAGTGATGTATTCTCTCCTCCGTGTCGGTATTTTCCGTTCCGACACGGAGGAGAGCGGATCGGTGAGTTGCACCAACACTCTACACACACAGTAGAACATGCCAGGCACACTCACACCCCCCCTTTACCCCCCGATCACCCCCCCAATTACCCCTGCCCCCCAGTCACAGTGACACCAATGTCATTTTTTTTTTTTTTTTTTTTTTTTTTGCATTGGTGTCATTTGTGACTGTAATAACTGTTAGGGCAGTTAGAGTTAGCCCCCTTTAGTTCTAATGTACCCCCCTAACCCCCCCAATAAAGGTTTAACCCCGTGATCACCCCCCGTCGCCAGTGTCACTAAGGCTGGGTTCACATTGCAGCGGTTTATGAGAACGAATGTGATTCGCACCGCACTGCAGTGCAAATCACATCCGATCTCTGTGCGATTCGAGTTCAGCCATTCGCCGCACCCGCCACACCCGCCGCACCCACCGCAAATTCGCACGGGACCCTTTTTTTGGCCCGCAGCAGAATCGGATCGCATGGGTGTTCACACCATGCGATCCGAGTTTGCAGATCGCACTGCGATATGCGAACTGATCTGGGGGTGTCAGTAACATTTCACTGACACTCCCAGCAGTTCGCATAGGGCAGTGTGAACTGCCGCCGGGAGGCATGCGATGCGGGAACCCGCCGCGGATTTGCGGCGTTTCCGCATCGCTCCAGTGTGAACCCAGCCTAATAAGCGATCATTTTTCTGATCGCCGTATTAGTGTCACAGGTGACGCTAGTTAGGCAGGTAGGTATTTAGGTTCGCCGCAGCTTTTTATAGCGCCAGGGACCCCCATATACTACCGCATAAAGCCCCCTGATTGCCCCCTAGTTAACCCTTTCACCAGTGATCACCATATAACTGTTACAGGTGACGCTGGTTGGTTAGTTATTTTTTATAGTTTCAGGGCACCCACCATTTATTACCTAATAAAGGTTTAACCCCCTGATCACCCGGCGGGTGTCATTTGTGACTAATAACTGTTAGGGCAGTTAGGGTTAGCCCCCTTTAGTTCTAAGGTACCCCCCTAACCCCCCCAATAAAGGTTTAACCCCGTGATCACCCCCCGTCGCCAGTGTCACTAAGGCTGGGTTCACATTGCAGCGGTTTATGAGAACGGATGTGATTCGCACCGCACTGCAGTGCAAATCACATCCGATCTCTGTGCGATTCGAGTTCAGCCATTCGCCGCACCCGCCGCACCCGCCACACCCGCCGCACCCGCCGCAAATTCGCACGGGACCCTTTTTTTGGCCCGCAGCAGAATCGGATCGCATGGGTGTTCACACCATGCGATCCGAGTTTGCAGATCGCACTGCGATATGCGAACTGATCTGGGGGTGTCAGTAACATTTCACTGACACTCCCAGCAGTTCGCATAGGGCAGTGTGAACTGCCGCCGGGAGGCATGCGATGCGGGAACCCGCCGCGCATTCGTGGCGTTCCCGCATCGCTCCAGTGTGAACCCAGCCTAATAAGCGATCGTTTTTCTGATCGCTGTATTAGTGTCACAGGTGACGCTAGTTAGGCAGGTAGGTATTTAGGTTCGCCGCAGCTTTTTATAGCGCCAGGGACCCCCATATACTACCGCATAAAGCCCCCTGATTGCCCCCTAGTTAACCCTTTCACCAGTGATCACCATATAACTGTTACAGGTGACGCTGGTTGGTTAGTTATTTTTTTATAGTTTCAGGGCACCCGCCATTTATTACCTAGTCTCACTAGTGTACCCCTAAATTTAGGGGTGTCTACTTTCCAAAATGGGGTCATTTGGGGGGGGTTTGTGCCATCTTGGCATTTTATGGCCTTCAAAACTGTAACGCCCTTAGAAAGCCTGAAGGCGGTGCTTGGTTTTCGGGGCCCCGTACGCGGCTAGGCTCCCAAAAAGTCCCACATATGTGGTATCCCCGTACTCAGGAGAAGCAGCAGAATTTATTTTGGGGTGTCATTTCACATATGCCCATGGCATGCGTGAGCAATATATCATTTAGTGACAACTTTGTGAAAAAAAAAAAAAAAAAAAAAAGTTTGTAATTTTCCCGCAACTTGTGGCAAAATATAAAATATTCCATGGACTCAACATGCCTCTCAGCAAATAGCTTGGGGTGTCTACTTTCTAAAATGGGGTCATTTGTGGGGGTTTTGTGCCATCTTGGCATTTTATGGCCTTCAAAACTGTAATAGGTAGTGAGAAGTGAACTCAAAAATTTACGCCCTTAGAAAGCCTGAAGGCGGTGCTTGGTTTTCGGGGCCCCGTACGCGGCTAGGCTCCCAAAAAGTCCCACATATGTGGTATCCCCGTACTCAGGAGAAGCAGCAGAATTTATTTTGGGGTGTCATTTCACATATGCCCATGGCATGTGTGAGCAATATATCATTTAGTGACAACTTTGTGAAAAAAAAAAAAAAAAAAAAAAGTTTGTAATTTTCCCGCAACTTGTGGCAAAATATAAAATATTCCATGAACTCAACATGCCTCTCAGCAAATAGCTTGGGGTGTCTACTTTCTAAAATGGGGTCATTTGTGGGGGTTTTGTGCCATCTTGGCATTTTATGGCCTTCAAAACTGTAATAGGTAGTGAGAAGTGAACTCAAAAATGTACGCCCTTAGAAAGCCTGAAGGCGGTGCTTGGTTTTCGGGGCCCCGTACGCGGCTAGGCTCCCAAAAAGTCCCACATATGTGATATCCCCGTACTCAGGAGAAGCAGCAGAATTTATTTTGGGGTGTTATTTCACATACGCCCATAGCATGTGTGAGCAATATATCATTTAGTGACAACTTTGTGTAAAAAAAAAAAAAAAATTTTTTTTTTTGTCATTATTCAATCGCTTGAGGCAAAAAAATAAAATATTCAATGGGCTCAACATGCCTCTTATCAATTTCCTTAGGGGGTCTACTTTCCAAAATGGGGTCATTTGGGGGGGTTTTGTACTGCCCTGCCATTTTAGCACCTCAAGAAATGAGATAGGCAGTCGTAAACTAAAAGCTGCGTAAATTGCAGAAAACGTACCTTAGTTTGTAGATGTGACAACTTTTGCGCAAACCAATAAATATACAATTATTGACTTTTTTTTTACCAAAGACATGTGGCTGAATACATTTTGGCCTAAATGTATGACTAAAATTGAGTTTATTGGATTTTTCTAATAACAAAAAGTAGAAAATATCATTTTTTTTCAAAATTTGCGGTCTTTTTACGTTTATATCGCAAAAAATAAAAATCGCAGAGGCAATCAAATACCATCAAAAGAAAGCTCTATTTGTGGGAAGAAAAGGACGCAAATTTTGTTTGGGTACAACATTGCATGACCGCGCAATTACCAGTTAAAGCAGCGCAGTGCCAAAGTGTAAAAAGACCTCTGGTCATTTACCAGCAAAATGGTCCGGTCTGAAAGTGGTTAACTTGTAAGCAACAAACTCACCTGGATGGCAGCAGGGTCCTGGCGCTCCGTAAGCCGTGGATCCAAAAGGCCTTCCACGCCACTTACTCCACTTTTGCCAGGGGCGTCTCCATTTTGATCAGTCGGTCCGTGCCTTGCTCGGTCCACCAGGTGATCTCTGATCCGGGAGGCCGATATGTGGCGGTAGTTGTGGATATATGTTATAAACGTATAGTGCTCGTTAATATATATGTGCCCCCCCCCGTTTCAAGTTAAAGTGTTGGTTGACCTGTTGGTTAGGCTTGCGCCCTACACCCATTTGCCCCTGGTTCTGTTGGGGGATTTTAACGCCGTATTAGACGCGGCCTTGGACACCTCCAACCCGACTAGAGGGGGGTCCCCGGACTTAAATGGATGGGGGTCGGTGGCGGGCCTCACGGAGCTGTGGAGGTGGAAGCACCCGTTGGAGAGGGGTTACTCCCATGTCTCGATAACGCATAGGTCCTCTGCTAGAATTGATATGGCGTTTGGGAACAACGCCATCCTACCCTACGTGGGAGATGTCACCTACCTGGCGGGTGGCCTGACTGACCATAACCCTCTTGCTGTGACACTTACATTCCCGACGGGAAGGGGGCGGGGGGGTGGAGGCTTCAGCCGGGGTGGATACAGAATGAGCATGTTTTGGCCCGACTGACAGAAGCCATGCAGACCTACTGGACTGTTAATGACGGCTCGACTGACCGCCAGACTGAATGGGATGCCTTTAAGGCTGTGACCCGTGGGGAGTATATCTCAGCCATTAAGACAGTTAAAACTCAGGATAGAGAGGACATTGAGCTACTGCAACTGAAGGAAAGGGAGAGTGCGAGGGCGCATGCGGATTCCCCTACGGGGGCCTCGTATGTGGCCTTGCTGTCATGTTGTCCATCCATGTTACGGGTCAGGCTCGGGTCAGGCTCGGGCGGACCTGGTCAAGAGGGCACAGACCAACTTTGCTGAAGGGGATAAGAATGGCAAGCTTCTGGCCATGCTGGTGGCGGACTGCCGTCCGCTGACGTGCATCCCTGTTATTAAAGATACGGAGGGGAACCTAATTGACGAACCTGGACGCATAATGCACGCTTTCGTTCAATACTACTCTACCCTATATTCACCTATACCCCCCTATGACCCATTGGCTCTGGACTCCCTTTTGAGCACCCTGCCTATGCCCAGGCTCTCCGATACTGACGTTCAAATGCTAGACGCCCGGATTACTAAGCGGGAAATTGAGCAGGCAATTTTTTCTTTTCCTCCTAACAAGGCTCCGGGGCCTGATGGCCTCCCTGCTGACTTTTACAAGGCGAATGTGGAGATAATATCCCCTAGATTGGATCTGCTCCTGGCATACTGTCTGGAGCAGGACACCCTGCCTGACTCTATGTTGGAGGCTTATATGGTTTTGCTTTTGAAACCGGGCAAGGACCCGACGGAATGCTCCTCTTACCGGCCTATAGCCCTGCTTAATATGGACCTGAAAATCCTTACTAAAATTTTGGCCACTAGGCTAGCGAAGGTTTTACCCACTCTTGTAAGTATAGACCAGACGGGCTTCATGCCGGGGAAGTCGACAGATACTAATTTGAGGAGACTTTTCACACACTTGCAACTTCGACCGCAGTCTGACAGTCAGAGTTGTGGTCTCTATCGATTTTGAGAAGGCCTTCGACTCTGTGGACTGGCAATATATGTTTAAGGTATTAGAAGTCATGGGGTTTGGACCGCAGTACCGGAGGTGGGTGGCCTTGTTATACAGGCGACCGAGAGCGGCGGTTCGACTGGGGATGTCCACTTCGGATTTCTTTGACGTGGGTAGGGGGACTCGACAGGGTTGCCCGCTATCTCCATTTTTGTTTTCACTTGCGCTGGAGCCGCTGGCGGTGGCACTTAGGTCTGCCAAGGACCTGAGTCCCATCCGGGTTGGTTCAATTGATGAGACTTTGGCGTTATACGCTGATGACATGTTGTTGTTCTTAGACGACCCCGGGAGGCCCCTGCAAAATGCCTTGGAGATTATTGATCGCTTTGCAGCCTTCTCGGGTCTGCGGGTGAATTGGGGTAAGTCCTCGTTCTGCCGCTGGATCCTGGGGCTCGAGCAAAGGCTGATCCCGCCCTGCCCCTTCAGTGGGTCTCCTCGATGAGGTATCTTGGGGTCCAGATAACGGCAAGTGTTCAAGATTATATCCCTCTTAATATTCTTCCCTTAATCACACTCCTGAAGCGGAAAGTGCTAACCTGGTCCAAGCTGCCGTTGTCTCTTGTGGGCAGGATTAGTTTGTTAAAAATGAAATTTCTTCCGGTGGTGCTGTACTTTTTGAGACAGGCACCAGTATGGATCCCTAAATCTTTCTTTAAGAAGCTTGATAGTGTTGTCTCAACGTTTTTGTGGACCCCTAGGCCACCTAGGATAGGACTCAGGGTGCTGCAGGAACCTGGGGATCAGGGAGGTCTGGCTTTGCCGGATTGGCAAAAATATTATTTGGCTGGGCAAATGGTTTTCGCCCGCAGATGGTTGACGGCTGACGAGGGTGACGCGGCCACGGTTTTGGAGGCGGCTCACCTGGGGTCCTATGATAGTTTACGTTTTGCTCTATTTAGGGGCCTTAAATCAGAACTCCCGCTGACGCTGACAATGAAAGCTACTATTAAGGCTTGGGAGATGGTGGTGAGGGTGGCATGCCCCAGCTTTAGGGGGGTGTCGCCCTCCACTCCCATTTGGATGAACCCAACCCTTTCTCATTTTTATAATTTGCCGGACCCCATGCTCTGGGCAAGTAAAGGAATCAAGACATTGAAAGACATAACTTCTTACGGGGAGTTGCTGTCTTTCCCACAGCTCCAGGCGAGACATGATCTTCCTAATTTCTACCTGTTTAGATTTCTGCAGGTCAGACATGCTTTCCAGGTCCAGTTTCAGGAGCGGAGAGTTGAGTCCATGCCCTCGGCCTTTGAAACATTGTTGGCTAGTGGTGATCTGACGAAACCCCTCTCGGTATCATATAAGGAGCTGTTCAAGACGACTCCCAAAGCAATCGTCAGGTGTAGGGAACGGTGGGCACTTGAAGTTCCGGAGGTGCAGGGGGAGGATTGGGACGAACTATGGGCCCAGCCGTTTAGCTGCTTGGTATCGGCACGAGATACAATTCAAATTTCTTCATAGAAGCTACAATACACCTGCCAGATTGAATAGGATTTTCCCCTCAGTCTCGGCGGAGTGTTGGAGGTGTTCTCATTCGCCTGCTGACACTGATCACATTTTCTGGCACTGCCCGCTAGTGCAGGGGTTCTGGACTGCAGTGGTCATGTGTGTGTCAGAACTAATCTCGGTCCCAATACCGTTGACTATAAAAGTGTGTCTCCTGGGCCTGGTGGAAGAAGTGGTCCCTACGAGGGCCATGTGAACAATGCTTACTATCTTGTTCTTCTACACTAAGAAAGCCATTTTAATGAAATGGAAAAAAACAGAGGCTCCGAGCCTATTAACATGGAAGGGCTTGGTGAATGCAATGCTACCTTATTATAAAGCCACGTATGAAAGTAGGGGGTGTTTGCGAAAATTTGACAAGATATGGCACTCATGGTTACATTCCACCGATACTGTGGGATGAGGTACTATCCTGAGCCCAGATGCTGTGGTCGCACATTAGACGAGATCCTATTAATCTAGTACCCACCGGTATAGTCTAGGGGGATACCACCCCATAAAACAATGGGATAGTTCCATGTGATATTCCCACATGTACAGGACTTTGAGGAAAATTAGCATCCGTGAAATGGTCGAGATGTGACGGGGAGGGGGGGGGTGGGGGGGGGGATTGGGTTGTTCTTAGTACGTTAGCTTTTGTTGTTAGGTAACTGCGGGCCTCCGGGCCCAGTCGTGGATGAGGCTGTGAGGGCACATCCACTGTTGTATATGTGTATGTTTGTTATAAAACCAATAAAAAGATTAAAAAAAAAAAAAAAACTTTTAAGCAACAAGTTTAAAGAATAGACCTGGTCTTAAAGTGGTTAAGATAAGAAACCTAATGACTTTACAACTGCTTTATCAAGTGGTTTTAAAGCCTAAACGTTTTCTTTTTACCTTCATGCATTCCTTGCACTTAGGAAAAAGAGTTTTGGCATCAGCTACACTCCCCCCCCCCCCCCCCCCCCTTACACTTCCCCTTATACTTGCCTGAGCCCTCATTCTATCCAGCACTGTGCATGTTTGCAGCTCTTCTCTCACCTCCGTTCTGGGTCTCATGGGCTTTACTGGAGCACCAGAAGCCAAGACAAGTGTAAACTTGTTTTTGTGTATTTGTTTATTTTTAATTTACCTTTTTACAATTGCTTTAAAACAAAGTTTTCGATGTCTGAGAATATGTACCCAAAACCATTACATTTTTGCACGGTTTGAACACCATTTTCACTTGCAGGCACTATTAACGTATGTGTGCACGCGAGCTCGCCGGTTCACACAAAGCACGGATGTATGTGTGTTTTTGCTCATTCTCTACAACCCATTCATTTCAACGGGCTGCCATAAGTCGTGCTGCACTAAACTGCATGGTACTGTGGTACCATACAGTTTGGTGTGCACATTTCCTATATGCCTTTTAGCAATCAATGGTACCCAGGAATATCTAACAAGAGCAGCGCATTCTCATGCGGTGCCGGAAATGCACATGGAAGCAAAACATTTCCTGCACTGCAGTTGGCGTGAACAGGCTCTAAAAGAAACACACTTTAAATTATTGGCAACTCCAATTAACAACAAATATATATATATATATATATATATATATATATATATATATATATATATATATATATTTTTTTTTTTTTACTTGTTTGGTTGCTTTAAGGGCTCGTTCACGTGTGTCAATGCCCTGTGTTTTTTGCTGAATTTTTAAAGCCTCATAACTGCCCTTCAATGCCTGCCATGATTATTACAATGGGCACCACACTCTGCTGTGGTATTGTTGTGGTAAATATTAAGCGGCATATCGCTTTCATGAGGCATCGATGCTTGTCAACTGCCTCCATTGATTTCAATGATAATGCTCTGTGACCGCACCTACAGCATTTGGTAAATGCTTCACTAACATGTCATAAAGTGTTAGCTGGGAATGGGGGGAGAGACAGTGGAGGTTCCTGTATCCCAGAATGCACTGGAAAATAGACCTAGGACAGAGTGGCTCCAGACACTGCCTGGTTGTGCAGAGCAGACGTGTGGAAACTCCATTTGCTTCTGTGTGGGGGCAAAATCATCAAGCCAGCCAGGAATACTGACCGTGCCGGACAGGAGCAGAGACACTAAGCATGGTCAGCAGCAATGCTTTTTGTTTCAGCAGAGCTGGATCAAGCCAAGTGTCAAGGAGATCCAAGTATTGTACATAAATCCACCTGGCAGAGAATTCCTAAAAATGTCCACAGCCTAACCACGTCTCAAAGTAGATAATTTCTTCCACGTCACTTACTATTTTTAAACACTTACCACTAGAAAAGCAGCTCTTTCATGGGCATTATTAACATTTCATAAATGCTAGATATAGGTTCAGCCCTTTTTGTATCTTTGTTCATCTGCAGAATAAAAGTTACAATATGTTCCATTTGTAGCTTTGTATGATAATCCTCTGGAGCAGTGTTTATACACTTTTAAAAAGTGAAAATAAACTTAAACCCAGTGAAGTGACTGGTCTCAGGTGATACACAGAAATTAAACAAATCCTTCTACATACAGTGAGGGGGAAAAAAGTATTTGATCCCCTGCTGATTTTTTACATTTGCCTACTGACAAAGTAATTTTAATGGTAGATTAATTTTAACAGTGACAGACAGAATAACAAACAAAAATCCAGAAAAAACGCATTTCAAAAAAGTTTTAAATTTGCATTTTAATGAGTGAAATAAGTATTTGATCCCCTATCAGTTGGCAAGATTTCTGGCTCCCAGGTGTCTTCTATACAGGTAACAAGCTGAGATTCAGAGCACTCTCTTCAAGGGAGTGCTCCTAATCTCAGCTTGTTACCTGTATAAAAGACACCCATCCACAAAAGCAATCAATCAGACTCCAATCTCTCCACCATGGCCAGACCAAAGAGCTGTCGAAGGATGTCGGGGACAAGATTGTAGACCTACACAAGGCTGGAATGGGCTACAAGACCATCCACAAGCAGCTTGGTGAGAGGGTGACAACAGTAATTCGCAAATGGAAGAAACACAAAATAACTGTCAATCTCCCTCGGTCTGGGGCTCCATGCAAGATCTCACCTAGTGGAGTTTCAATGATCATGGGATCGGTGAAGAATCAGCCCAGAACTACATGGCAGAATCTTGTCAATGATCTCAAGGCAGCTGGGATCAGTCACTAAAACAATTGGTAACACACTACGCCGTCAAGGACTGAAATCCTGCCAGGTCCCCCTGCTCAAGAAAGCACATGTACAGGCTCATCTGAAGTTTGCTAAAGAACATTTGAATGATTCAAAGGAGAACTGGGTGAAAGTGTTGTGGTCAGAGGAGACCAAAATCAAGCTCTTTGGCATCAACTCAACTCTCTGTGTTTGGAGGAGGAGGAATGCTGCCTATGACCCCAAGAACACCATCTCCACCGTCAAACACGGAGGTGGAAACATTATGCTTTGAGGGGTGCTTTTCTGCTAAGGGGATAGGACCACTTCACTGCATCAAAGGGACAATGTACAGGGCCATGTACCATCAAATCTTGGGTGAGAACCTCCTTCCCTCACCCAGGGCATTGAAAATGGGTCGTGGATGGGTATTCCAACATGACAATGACCCAAAACACACGGCCAAGGCAACAAAGGAGTGGCTCAAGAAGAAGCACATTAAGGTCCTGGAGTGGCCTAGCCCGTCTCCAGACCTTAATCCTATAGAAAGTATGCAGAGGGAGATGAAGGTTCGAGTTACCAAACGTCAGCCTCGAAAACCTTAATGACTTGAGAGGATATGCAAAGAGTGGAACAAAAGCCCTCCTGAGATGTGTGCAAACCTGGTGGCCAACTACAAGAAACGTCGGACCTCTGTGATTTCTAACAAAGATTTTGCCACCAAGTGCTAAGTCATGTTTTGTGAAGGGGTCAAATACTTATTTCACTCATTATAATGCAAGTTAATTTTATAACTTTTTTTTTTTATGCGTTTTTTTTCTGGATATTTTTGTTCTGTTAAAATAAACCTAGCGTTAAATTTATAGACTGATCATTTCTTTGTCAGTGGGCAAATGTACAACATCAACGGTGGGGGGGGGGGGGGTCAAATACTTTTTTCCCCTCACTGTAATGCCACTTACACGCGACCGGACTTTCCGGCAGACTATGTCCGAAGGGATTAGTCCGTCGGACAATCCGAGCGTGTGTTTTTTTTTTTTTTTTTTTTTTTTTTTTTTTATAAATCAGACGGACTAGAAATAGAACATGTTTCAAATCTATCCGACGGACTTGATTCCGACGGACTAAAATCAGGAAAACCGTTCATCTGTGTGCTGATCAGGCAGACCAAATACGACACAAGGGAAGCTATTGGCTAGTGGCTAATGAACTTCCTTGTTTAGTCCCGTTTACGTCATCACGTTCAAAATGTCCGTTCGTGTGTTGTTAAGTCCGTTCATTCGGGAAGACCGTCAGACCTAGTCTGCTGTAAAGTCCGGTCGTGTGTACGCAGCATAAGTTGTACCCATTTTATCTGGAGTCTTCTCTTCTCCGCATCTGTCTAAAGTCCAGAATTTATAAAGCTTTTCTGGGAGTTCAGAGAAAAGAGGGCGGAGAGCAGAAATTACACTGCAGAGCTCAGTGAGGAGAGCTCTGAGAAATGATTGGAGGGAAGGTACCCACCACCCTTCAGTAAGCACACAGGAACAGAGCTGAGGCTGTCAATAACAGGTTGCATGCCAGAGATCCCTCCACTGTCACCTTTGTTCTTTTTGTTGTTGGGAAAACTTGTCAGAAGTGATTCCTGCTGATAGCAGAGGAAGGAAGCAGCAGACAGAAATGACACTTGGTGCTCTTCAGACAAGTACACACTATAGAGGGATATGCTTTGTTCATATTTCTTGTCTGAGGTTTAAAACCATTTTAAAGCGGAGCTGTACTGAACTTGGACCCTCCCATAGCACTTTATTTAAGCTTTAAAGCCCAACCCCAGATCTCAAAGTAATAAATACCCTTCTCCACCTTCTCTTCCCAAATCCTGAATGGCATGGAACCAACTCTTTGAGCTTTTTACTTGTTCTTTGCAATCTTTAAATATCCTTCTGAATGGCTTTTAAAATGTACATTGTAAATATGAGAAGCTTTTTACATGTTATTTGTATGTTCTTCCCATGCTTGGCTGGGTTTTCTCCAGTTGCTGTAATTTGATCCAACTGCTGAACCAAATACTGATTATTCCATTCAATGAAACTTCCCACATACAATATTTTGTAGCTCCGTAATGCTAACCTGCAATATTATTGTCATTGTTTGTTTATTTCTGCAGGCGACCCTTGAAAGTGATAAAGCACTCGAGAAAATTAATATGCGAGAAAAGCTCGATAAACTGGAACAAGAATACTTGAAGCTTACTACAATACAAGTTGTGTCAGAGGTAAGTTGTGTCAAACACTGTTTGCTGTTAAAGTGATTAAGGGTGAAGGTATTGCATAGAGTAAAAAACCTTCAGTGTGCCCCCCCCCCCCCCATACTTGAGCCCAAACTCGATCCAGTGACATGCATGAGAGCTGAGGCTCTCCTGGGACTCGCCCTCCTCATTGGCTGAGACACAGCTGGTAATCACAGCCAGTGAGGAGGGAATGGGAGGCAGGGGCCGAGCCACGCTTTGTGTGTTTTTATAGACAGGGGCAGCTTGAGAGTAAGCATGCATAAGTGCCCCAAGAGCAAGAAGATTGTTATGGGAGCACTCAGCAGGCGGGAGGGGCCAAATGGTGCTGGCGGGGGACCCGAGAATAGGAGAATTTTTTTTAAATCTGAACCTAACACTTGAAACCAGGAGGTAAGAAAGTATGCTGTCGATGGCAGCTTGTCTTCCTAGCCTGCAAAAAAACCTCAATTAATCTGTTGCAGCTACTTGGGTTAAAAATGGGCTGTTGAAGCCACACTGCCAATCTAAGTTCTCAGGTATGGGAACATATATAGCAATTCACAGAGAGCAGGTTTACATGAAGACAGCCCCGTCATCCTTTAAAGGTACAACAACAAGCCAGAAGCCCAGACATCACCTTTGCAAGGAAGCTTTGATGTTTTTGAAATTGGCAAAAAAAAAAAGAAAGATGTACATATGCAGGACATTAGCAAGCTTAATTCACACAGCCATAAAAAAACACATTTACAAACTTTTTTTATTTATGGATCTGATTGCAGCTGCACGGTTTTCATTGGAGACACACAGGTTTGTAAACATGCACTGCGTTCAGATCCGAGAGACACAAAATTAAAAAATCTGCATCTGAGGCTATTATTTATACAGTTATGCCAGATGCAGGTATTGGGGGGGGGGGGGGGCTGCAATTGTATGCAAATATTTACTGATCAATATGCAGGAACTTTTGTGCTAGAAAAAAAAAAAACATGCATACGCAGATAAGTAAAAATTTTAAACCCATGTGAGTAAAAACAGTCCAAAAAAAGTCTATAAATGCATACATTTGCAAATAGGTGTTAAACATGGTGGATATTTATTCATAGAGGGTAGGTGGGCAAGGCCCATCTAAGTGTGATCAGCCTATGGTCAACAAATAAAGCTCGAGAAACTGTAATGGCTAAATTTGGATCCATTGGGGATAAGTCAACATAGTCTAGCAGGCACAGTAGTAGGTTAATCCCAAATAAGCTGCTTAGTGTACCAACAACCTCAGCCTAACACCTTTTATAACTTGAGGCATCCCAACAAAAGCTAGATAAGGAGCGATCACTTTTTGAACTTTTTTTTTTTTTTTTTTTTTTTATATTATTTTTTACTTTTTTCAACCATTTGCTAGTTTAAAAAGGGATTGTAAAGTCAAAATGTTTTTTTTATCCTTTGTGTCTGAATGGACACAGGGAGCTGTGACTCAGCGCGGATGCCCCCATAGCAAGCTGCTTGCTATGGGGGCACTCAACGGGGGAGGACCCAAGAAGAGGATCCAGGCTGCTCTGTGCAAAACTATTACACTAGTAAGTATAACATTTTGTTATTTTTAAGGGGGGGGGGGGGGGGGAACAGGACTTTACAATCACTTAAACTACTATTTGCCACCCACCCACAGTAGATTTGCTGCGGACGGGCTGCACAGGCTGGCTTGACAACTTGCCTGTATGTCGCCCCCTGTCTTCCTAAATGGAAACCGCATGGGTTTGGCAGCAGATTTCAGCCAATAATTTCGGCTGAAAGCTGCTGAGCGGCTGTGTCCAGTCGCACACAGTTCTGTGTTTACAAGCATACAGAACTCTGTGTGCAGTCCACAGCAATCTGTCTCTGAAAGGCAAGGGAAAAAACAGCCAGATTAGTAAGTAAAAGCAGCACATACTGCACACTACACTTATTGGGCACACAGTTAATCCCTTCTCAGCCAGTGTCATATGTACAGTATTATCACTGATTGCTGTGTTAATGTCTCTTACAACGTCGGTGTCTGTTAGCACCACATTGCGTGCCACCATATCCTAGTCACAATATATAAGTCTCTGATCATCACTATTACAGTATTGTATCTCTAACTGTATACATTCCAGTATATATACCATGCTATAAATTTTACATAAATAAAATATATACACTTTATTGGGATTTTTATTTTGAATGTGTTTTTTTTTTTTACCATAGATGTAGCAGAATACATTTTGACCTAAATTTATGAAGAAATAAATTTTTTTTTGAATATGTATTATAACAGAAGAAAATATTGATTTATTTTTTTATTTTTTTCCAAAACGTTTCCTTTTTATTGTATAAAAAAAATACACAGTGGGGATCAAATAGAAAAGAAAGAGAGCTCTATTTGTGTGTAAAATATGATGTAAATTTCATTTTCGAGGGATGTTGAACGTCTGGAATATCGGCTTTACATGATTTGCAGTAGAAGTTCAGAAAACTGGAAGAAGAGAGTGTTGGTATTCAAAAAGCTATGTTATGTGGCTCAGATATCCTCGTAGGGAAGACACATGAGCCCTGCCAATATATCTTTCTGAATTGAGAACGGCCTCCTCTTCTGTGTTACTTGAGCATGGCGTTGGTCATGATAACGTGTGTGTGTGTGTGTGTGTGTGTGTGTGTGTGTGTGTGTGTGTGTGTGTGTGTATATATATATATATTACACACAGTATGTTCAGTGCCTGATAATAAAAGGACGCAAATACAGTGGTGTGAAAAAGTGTTTGCCCCCTTCCTCATTTCCTGTTCCTTTGCATGTTTGTCACACTTAAGTGTTTCGGAACATCAAACCAATTTAAACAATAGTCAAGGACAACACAAGTAAACACAAAATGCAATTTGTAAATGAAGGTGTTTATTATTAAAGGTGAAAAAAAATCCAACCATCATGGCCCTGTGTGAAAAAGTGATTGCCCCCCTTGTTAAAACATACTATAACTGTGGTTGTCCACACCTGAGTTCAATTTCTCTAGCCACACCCAGGCCTGATTATTGCCACACCTGTTCACAATCAAGGCATCACTTAAATAGGAGCTGCTTGACACAGTAAGGTCCACCAGAAGATCCTTAAAAGCTACACATCATGCCGAGACCCAAAGAAATTCAGGAACAATTGAGAAAGAAAGTAATTGAGATCTATCAGTCTGGAAAGGGTTATAAAGCCATTTCCAAAGCTTTGGGAATCCAGCGAACCACAGTGAGAGCCATTATCCACAAATGGCGAAGACATGGAACAGTGGTGAACCTTCCCAGGAGTGGCCGGCCGCCCAAAATTACCCCAAGAGCGCAGCGACGACTCATCCAAGAGGTCACAAAAGACCCCACAACAATGTCCAAGGAACTGCAGGCCTCACTTGCCTCAGTTAAGGTCAGCGTTCATGCCTCCACCATCAGGAAAAGACTGGGCAAAAATGGCCTGCATGGCAGAGTTCCAAGGAGAAAACCACTGCTGAGCAAAAAGAACATCAAAGCTCGTCTCAATTTCTCCACAACACATCTTGATGATCCCCAAGACTTTTGGGACAACATTCTGTGGATCGATGAGACAAAAGTGGAACTCTTTGGAAGGTGTGTGTCCAAGTATATCTGGCGTAGAAGGAACACTGTATTTCATAAAAAGAACATTATACCAACAGTAAAATATGGGGGTGGTAGTGTGATGGTCTGGGGCTGTTTTGCTGCTTCAGGACCTGGAAGACTTGCCGTGATAAAAGGAACTATGAATTCTGCTGTCTACCAAGAGATCCTGAAGGAGAATGTCCGACCATCTGTTCGTGTACTCAAGCTGAAACAAACTTGGGTTCTGCAGCAGGACAATGATCCTAAACACACCAGCAAGTCCACCACCGAATGGCTGAAGAAAAACAAAATGAAGACTTTGGAGTGGCCTAGCCAAAGTCCTGACCTGAATCCTATTGAGATGTTGTGGTATGACCTTAAAAAGGCCGTTCATGCTCGAAAACCCTCTAATGTAACTGAATTAGGACAATTCTGCAAAGATGAGTGGGCCAAAATTCCTCCAGGACGCTGTAAAAGCCTCATTGCACGTTATCGCAAACGCTTGGTTGCAGTTGTTGCTGCTAAGGGTGGCCCAACCAGTTATTAGGTTTAGGGGGCAATCACTTTTTCACACAGGGCCATGATGGTTTGGATTTTTTTTCACCTTTAATAATAAACACCTTCATTTACAAATTGCATTTTGTGTTTACTTGTGTTGTCCTTTACTATTGTTTAAATTGGTTTGATGTTCCGAAACACTTAAGTGTGACAAACATGCAAAGGAACAGGAAATGAGGAAGGGGGCAAACACTTTTTCACACCACTGTAAACTCAGAATAAGGATATGATGGGGGGGGGGGGGGGGGCTTCACAATACATTATATAATTCCGAATTTTTTAAATAAAGATCATATTCACACTACATAATACATTTATTTTTCCCCTCCAGAACAAAATTCGGGACATTGAGCAGAAATTAAGAGAAGAGGAACACCAGCGGAAACGGATTGAAGAGAAGGCAACACAGGTGTGTTCAGCAAAACCTACAGATCTGAAATGATTGAGATGTTCTGTTGCCTCCTGAGCTCCTGGTCATGTGACCTCTTGATTTGTGGGCTTTTGTCTTAATATCTGCACAAAAGAGCAGTGATTTGCAATAACCAATGGCAACCATAATGTTAGATTATAAATTGGTTGTTCTTGTTTACTGCAATTTTGCCTCTATATGTCCACAGCCAGTATTGAAAGAGGATGACAGCTGTTGGAGCCCCAGTATTGTGAGAATCAAAATCAAAGAGGGACAGCGAAGACGGAATAGAAGTCACCTTGTGGAGGCAGGACTTTAACATTTAAAATTTCATAGATCATGGGACACAGTCAGGATAATATTCATTACCTGCTGGGTTATACTTCATCTCCAGGTGAATGGACAATTGTAGACCAAAGGTCTTTAGATAGGAAGTGTTCCCCCTATATAACCCATACAGGAAGCACTTCAGTTTTTACCACTGTCTGCAAGCTGGATGGCACGGTTTTCCCCACAAACAGTTCTTAAATGAATCAAGGGATTGACCGATCGGATCCATTTGCCACCGGCTTTATATGCTTAGATAAATGGTACCCGAGCCTAGCAAAGAAGACTCAAGATCCGGCAAGGTTTTGCTTGTAATGCGACCTCCGGGTGTTGGATCCTGCAAAGTGGAATCCTGGACACCACAGTGCTAAGGCATTCCTGCAGGGTGCTGAACAGCTCCAAAGGAGTGGACCCCAAACATGAAAAGGGTACCCAGTCCTTGAAGGTCCTCAAGTGACAGGATCCCGCCGTGATGGGTGAAGTTTGGGCTCTTAGTTTCTAAACTGCCTTATGCCTGGATGGGCAAGTGAAACCGCTTTACTTATTATTCTGGCGTGTCCCAGTGATTGTAACAATCAGTCAAGCTAGCTAGAGGCTGGACAACTGTGGTGTGGTGACCATACGGGGGAGTTTTGGGCTAGCTGTGGGTGTTTGAAAAGTGTACCTTTTTTTTTTTTTGCTTGTGTCTGGCTGTTTTTGACCTGTATGACCTGTATTTCACCTTGATTCACCATGGCACATGTGCGTTCACAAGAGTTCCGCTGTGCTCAGCAGTTTGTTTGCGGCCATGATGCACGCTTCTTCGCCTCACATGCGCAGTAGCTTTTATCTGGGTGCACGAAGATTTGCGTCATATGCAAATACAGCCGCGCTGGGACCACGCACGTACATGCGCACACATGCACAATGTTCTGGCGCACAGCCAGCTTATTTAGGTTGTATATGCCAAGCATGCGGTACTTCCAGAAGGCAGCTGTGGGACACAGAGCAGACCTTGAACCAGGCATTTGCAGCAGTTCATTTCTCCTTACCCAGGTCATGTGAGTCACTAAGTGTTGCTTGGCAGGCTAAGGTGCCTAGCAGGATTGTTGCATAGGTGCTTGGTGAGCCCTATTAAAGGGTCTCCCTTCTGAGGTGTTTAAATAGTACACCCAAGTTCTCTTTTTGTGGCTAGTAAATGTCTTCAAAAAAGAGTAGTGGGACTAACACTACAGGGAAGGGCACACCTATGTCGTCAGTAGTTATTATTATTATACAGGTTTTATATAGCGCCAACAGTTTGCGCAGTGCTTTACAACATGAGGGTAGACATTACAGCTACATTACAATTTGGTACAAGAGGAATCAGAGGGCCCTGCTCGTTAGAGCTTACAATCTAAAAAGGAAGGGTCAATTGATACAAAAGGTAATAGCTGTGGGGAGATGAGCTGATGAAGTAAAACAGTGTTAGTTAGAAGTAGGATAGGCTTCTTTGAAGAGAAGGGTTTTCAGGGATCGCCTAAAGATGGATAGATTAGGGGACAGTCGGACAGATCAGGGTAGGGAGTTCCAAAGGATGGGAGAAGCTCTGGAGAAATCCTGGAGGCGAGCATGAGAGGAGGTGACAAGGGAGCTAGAGAGCAGGAGGTCTTGGGATGACTGAAGAGAGCATCTTGGTTGGTATTTTGGGACTAGGTTAGTGATGTAACTAGGGGCAGAGTTATGGATGGCTTTGTAAATTATTGTTAGTACTTTGAATTTTATTAGTTGGGTGAGTGGATGCCAGTTGAAGGATTGGCAGAGAGGGGTGGAGGACACTGACTGGCTGTTAAGGTGGATGAGTCTGGCAGCGGCATTCATTATGGGCTGAAGGGGGGATAGTCTATATAAAGGTAATCCAATGAGGAGGGAGTTGCAGTTGGTCAAGGCAAGAGATGACCAGAGAGTGAATTAGAAGCTTGGTGGTGTCATTAGTTAAAAAGGGACGTATTCTGGAAATGTTGCGGAGGCTAAGGCGGCATGATTTGGACAGGGATTGTATGTGGACCTAAAAGGGACAGTTCAGAGTCTAAGGTTACTCCTAGCACCCTGGCATGTGGGGACGGACTAATAGATGTACCATTAATCTTGACAGAGAAGTCAGGGGAAGGGGCACGTGGGGGAGGAAATATTAGAGTTCAGTTTTGGATAGATTAAGTTTGAGGAAGTGGTGTGACATCCAGGCTGATATGTCTGTTAGTAGATCAGTGATACGTGAGGAGATTGATGGGGTGAGCTGAGGGGCAGAGAGATAGATTTGGGTGTCATCAGCATATAAATGGTAGTGAAAGCCATGGGAGGCTATTAGCTGACCTAGGGAGGATGTGTAGATTTAGAATAGTAGAGGTCCAAGGACAGAACCTTGGGGGACCCCAACGGAAAGGGGAGTTGAAGAAGAGGAAGTGGAGTTGTAGGTGACACTGAAGGTGCAATGATATGGGTAAGATTCGATCCGACAGAGTGCAGCCTTGGAGACCAAGCAAATTGAGTTTTTTGAGGAGGGGGTGGTGGACTGTAGCAGCAGAAAGGTCCAAGAGTAAGAGTATGGAATAATGACCGTTGGTTTTGGCTGTTAGTAAGTTGTTTGTGAGTTTTAGGAGGGCAGTTTCAGTGGAGTGCTGTGGACAAAATCCAGACTGAAGGGGATTAAGAAGGTTATTCTCAATGAGGTGGTCGCTCAGTCGGTTGTAAACTAAACATTCAAGGAGTTTGGAGGCAAAAGGGAGTAAATAGATGGGTCTTAAGTTGTTAAGATTGGTGGGGTCTGAGGCCTTTTTTGGTATGGGAGTGACTAGCGCATGTTTTAGACCGTTGGGGAAGATGCCAGTAGAGAGTGAGCGGTTGAAGATATGAGTTAAGATGGTGATGGCGACTATAGTATTTGAGAAGGAACAGGGTCCAGGGGGCATTAGAAAAAAGTTTAGTGACTTCCTCTATAGTAGCTGGATTAAAAGAGCGAAGTATTGATTGCGCAGGAGGACAAGTAGTGTAAAGAGATGGTGTAAAGTAGTTCCTGACAAACCTAGTTGTATCCCCTGAAGGACCAGGGGCATCTGAGCTTCTGCGCCTATCTGGTATTGTGCCTACAGTCAACGCTGCTGCTTCACCCTTTATCACCAAGGATGAACCGTCCTCTGCCCTAGCCGGGTTAGAGCACAGGATTGCTGGCAATATTGCCTCCATCCCGCAGGGTGGCAAGAAGCCTGACAGATCCCCCACCCTGGAGCCTCCTAGTTTGGAGGAGGGATGGGTTGAGAATGGAGAAAAGCTCAGGATTCTGTGGAGGGCCTGACGGATGAGTCCGCTTCCGAGCAGTCTGGACAAAAAGATATCCAGTTGATGTCTGCCTCTCTGTTGCAGTGGCTTTTCATCCTGACTCAGACCGAAATGGTTCGTTCTACCTTAAACTACTTAAAGTGGAAGTAAACCCATCGATTTAAACAGGTATAAAAAAAGGCATGCCGGGAATGCTAACTGCACATTGGCTGTGCTCTCAGCCAAACTATCAAACCATCCAATGGCTGGTGTCATAAGGAATCACATGTGCAGCACCATAGGTGCTGAAGATTAAACAGAGGCAAAGATGGCAGCTTCCTTGGCTGAAAACGATAGGGGAGTTTACTTCCACTTTAAGGACCAGGCCTCTTTTTCAGACTCGGTGTTCACATGTTTAAAACAGTTTTTTTTTTTTTTTTTTTTTTTGTTCGAAAATTACTTGGAACCCCCAAACATTATATATTTTTTTTCTAACACCCTAGAGAATAAAATGGCGGTTATTGCAATACTTTTTTCACACCGTATTTGCGCAGCAGTCTTACAAGCGCACTTTTTTTTGGAAAAAAAATCACTTTTTTGAATAAGACAACAGTAAAATTAGCCCAATTTTTTTTTTTTTTACATTGTGAAAGATAATGTTATGCCGAGTAAATTGATACCCAACATGTCACGCTTCAAAATTGCGCCCACTCGGGGAATGGCGTCAAACTTTTACCCTCAAATCTCCATAAGCGACATTTAAAAAAATTCTACAGGTTGCATGTTTTATGTTACAGAGTAGGTCTAGGGGTATAATTATTGCTCTCACTCTACCAATCGCGGCGATACCTCACGTGTGGTGCGACTACCGTTTTCATATGCGGGCACTTCTCACGTATGCGTTCGCTTCTGCGTGCGAGCTCGTCGAGACAGGGTGTTTTTTGAACGGGGAGATGCCATTGTAAACAGCATCTCCCCATTCTGCCTAGCAACAAGTGACGCTGATCTCTTCTCCATGTGATTGAAGCAGAGATCAGCGTTCACTAACACAAAGCCCAGCCCCCCACAGTTGGTAACACACCCCTAGGAACACTTAACCCCTACACTGCCACTCCCTGGTTAACCCCTTCACTGTCAGTGTCATTTACACAGGAATCAATGCATTTGTATAGCACCGATTGCTGTATAAATGACAATGGTCCCAAAAATGTCCGATGTGTCCGCCACAATGTCGCAGTCACAATAAAAATAAACGAGTAAAATTTTTTTTTTTTATTAAAGTAGTGGTGCTCTGTACTATGGTGGGATATGCTTATCAACGAGGGCAATATACTGAATCCACAGTTCAGGAGGTACAACATAAAATTTAGGGTAAACTGAATAGGTAAAAACACAACATATATGTGAGCCTGTGCGGCATATTAAAGTAGTGATACTTTGTGTTAATAGATAGTATAGAGCATCAATATACAAAATCCGATATAAAAATAAAAGATATAAATTCCAAAGTGCAGCGTGTTGCGATAACAAAAATTGCATAAAGTGCAAGTGCTCTAGTGTGATGCACATAGGCAACCCTTTTATTGTGACAAACAATACCGGTGTATTGAACAAATGTCCGTTTCAAGTGCAAAGTGCTGCGATTATTCCTGTAATCGCACAGAGTGTGAATGCTTCAACATAATAATTTGTGAAAAATGTGGGAGTATAGCTATTGAAAGGGCAGTGGTGCTGGTGATGGGGGATATATCCTTCGTTGCTCCGTGTATTCTGATGATGAGTGTCCCCTTACCTCACCGCTGTAAGGTAACAGCGTATATAAAGATCTTTAGGATCCTTTGGCGGTGTTTCCCTTTAGTATGAAGTTCCCAGGTCCTGACAAATGGTGTTGTCCCTTTAAGGGATTTCTCTGGGGTATTGCAGTAAGGGTTCCTCAGTGGAGTAGCGTGTATGTGGGTTTAAACATACATGGAGGAAGGATACTCCATAGTGTAAAATGTTTCAACAATCAGATCTTTTATTCAAAAAAAATATTAAAATACTCACAAACACAGTGTGTACAGGCAATGTACAAACTAGCTGCGGGCTCGGTCTACGTCACTTCCGGTAGCTTAGTGTCCTGACGCGTGTTCGTCACGGGTCACGTGACTTCATCAGGGGATAAACATAGCTATAGGAAGTGTCCTTAAATAGTGGTTGAGCGCTGTTAGTATGGCGGCCATTACTGTGAAGATCCGGAAATGCGCCGGCGGCCATATTCTTAATGACAATGTCGCCGGAAAGGGTACCGCGGCCATTTTTTTGGTGTGCAAAACATCCGGTATGTATATTACCCGGAAATGGAATAGTGGCCATCTTTGTTTATAACTCGCACGTATCCGGTATTTACAATACTGGAAGTGCGGCAGCCGCCATTGTTTGGGTTATTAACCACCAACAACAGGCAAGCATAGGAATATTAAAAGAGAGTATCAAGCGAGCTAAATAAAAAATATAAAAAGATAAACGAAAAGGACTGTACATGATGCTAATCGGCCAGCAAGTATTAAGGCAATGTTTTTGAAAAAACAAAAAAAGGGGAGGAAATACAAAACTAACTATTATAAGGAGTAATGGATAAAGTATACTTATACCTGAATAAAGGAGAAAAAGGAGGTAATAGTAGATATAAAATGCGAAATGCATAAAAAATATTAAAACAATATAATTTAAAAAATCAATTAATGTAAAAGGTGTACCGATTTGAGGAGTGTTCAGACATATATAATTTTTTCCATTCCTATCAAAAAATATTCTAATAAAAACAGGAGGGACGAAAAATCGCATAATATGGATATATTGGTATGAATGTCCAAATTCCTTTAACGCACCCGGAAATGACGTATTTAACCAAGTGGGCAATAAAAGCAAAACAAGTCTGGAAATTGTATTAAACATAAGGCTAGTAATAATCGTAATAATACTGATAGTCATATAAGGGGGAAGGTAGAAGTTCCAATCCATAGTTAGAGAAAAAACTGGGGTGTGACTAATAATTCTATGGAGTTCCATTCAGTAAGATAGTAGGAAGGGGATTTGTCTTTGTAAAAAAAAAAAAAAAAAAAAATTGCTAATAAAGCTGTTGAGGTCGCATTTCCGGGTCTTCACAGTAATGGCCACCATACTAACAGCGCTCAACCACTATTTAAGGACACTTCCTATAGCTATGTTTATCCCCTGATGAAGTCACGTGACCCGTGACGAACACGCGTCAGGACACTAAGCTACCGGAAGTGACGTAGACCGAGCCTGCAGCTAGTTTGTACATTGCCTGTACACACTCTGTGTTTGAGTATTTTAATATTTTTTTTGAATAAAAGATCTGATTGTTGAAACATTTTACACTATGGAGTATCCTTCCTCCATGTCTGTTTAAACCCACATACACGCTACTCCACTGAGGAACCCTTACTGCAATACCCCAGAGAAATCCCTTAAAGGGACAACACCATAAAGATCTTTATACATGCTGTTACCTTACAGCGGTGAGGTAAGGGGACACCCATCATCAGAATACACGGAGCAACGAAGGATATATCCCCCATCACCAGCACCACTGCCCTTTCCATCGCAATACTCCCACATTTTTCACAAATTATTATGTTGAAGTAGTCACACTCTGTGCGATTACAGGAATAATCGCAGCACTTTGCACTTAAAACGGACATTTGTTCAATACACCGGTATTGTTTGTCACAATATTTCTGTGTATATTTGAAGGGTTGCCTATGTGCATCACACTAGAGCACTTGCACTTTATGCGATTTTTGTTATCGCAACACGCTGCACTTTGGAATTTATATCTTTTATTTTTATATCGTGATTTGTATATTGATGCTCTATACCAGTGATGGCGAACCTTGGCACCCCAGATGTTTTGGAACTACATTTCCCATGATGCTCAGCTATACTGTAGAGTGCATGAGCATCATGGGAAATGTAGTTCCAAAACATCTGGGGTGCCAAGGTTCGCCATCACTGCTCTATACTATCTAATAACACTAAAAGTATCACTACTTTAATATGCCGCACAGGCTCACATATGTTGTGTTTTTACCTATTCAGTTTACCCTAAATTTTATGTTGTACCTCCTGAACTGTGGATTCAGTATATTGCCCTCGTTGATCGGCATATCCCACCATAGTACAGAGCACCACTACCTCCTCTTTATTACTCCCCTGGGTTCAGATATTTCCCTCCCAGTGTGTGCAGCAGTACACTATCTACCTCTACCCTGACTAGGCACAGGAATATTTTCCTTTACTAATATGTAGAATACGTATCGGCCTAAACTGAGGGAAAAAAATGTTTTTTTTATATATTTTTGGGGGAAATTTATTATAACAAAAAGTAAAAAATTCGTTTTTTGTTTTTTTTTTCAAAATTGTCGCTCTATTTTTGTTTATAGCGCAAAAATAAAAACCGCAAGGGTGATCAAATACCACCAAAAGAAAGCTCTATTTGTGGGGAAAAAAAGGACATCAATTTTGTTTGGGAGTCACGTCGCATGACCGCGCAATTGCCAGTTAAAGCGACGCAGTGCTGAATCGCAAAAAGTGGTCTGGTCTTAAGCCAGCAAAATGGTCTGGTCTGAAAGTGGTTAAATATGAGATCTGGGGTCAAAGTCCTCAGATCTCATATTTGGACTTAAATGCAATAAAAAAAAATTACATTGGAAAAATTTTCCTTTTTAAGAGGTATGGGCGGAAGTGACATTTTGACGACGCTTCCGCCCTCCTATGGTATAAAGACGAGTGGGGGGCCATCTTGGCCTCACTCTATACCCAGGCACAGACAGGACCCGATCACCTCCGCCGCTACCGACGGCTCGGGAGAGCGGCGGGAGGGGGGGTGGCACCTCTCCTGCTGCTGATAACGGTGATCTTGCGGTGAACCCGCCGTGGAGACCACCATTACCGTACACACAACCGGCGCCTGAAGAGATGGATATCTCGGTTGTGGCAGCAGCTGCTGCCGTTATCGAGATATCCCTCTTCAAAAAATGGACGTACATCGTCGTGCTCCGGTCGTAAAGTGGTTAAGTTGCCTCTTGCAGAGGTGACTGAGCCCCCCTGGTCCTTTTGGGATCCCTGAGGCCTCTTCAGGCCACACAGGCTTTTCCCCCTACACCCCCTGCTGGAATATATACTGATTGGGAACATTCTGACAGGATTTTGTTCCTCTTCAGAGGTTTTCCCTTTTTATATCCCATGGATGAAAAGTTTGTGAAAGGGAGCATGCCAGCCGTACATGCAGCAGTCTCTTCCTTAAACAAGAACTTAACTTGTCTGGTAGATAACGCACAGGGGTTGAAAGACCCTCTTAACAAGAAATTGGAGTCAATAAAGGCTTCCTTTTCTTTGGCCAGTTCAGCTGTTGCAGCAATTGGTATCTGCCAGTACGTTAAAGGTTCAGGTCAAACTGTCTGATAGGCCTAACCAGGAGGATGATCTGGATGGATCTCCATCGATATAAGATGCGCATTTACACGTACCTATCTTTCAGCCTCATCAGAGGTTCCTGCGATTTGCAGTAGAGGAACGTCATTTTCAGTTTGTGACTCTACTTTCCAGGTTTGCTTCAGCTCTGCGGCTGTTCACAAAGGTCCTAGCACCAGTATTGGGTCTTTTAAGGGCCCAAGGGATCCTGGTGCTTGGGTATCTGGGCGGCCTCCTGCTCAGAGATCACTCATTGCAGGCTCTAGAACAGAGCATAATATGCACAGTGGGGTATTTGAAAAGCTTAGGCTGGATCAAAAATACTGAAAGGTCAGTCTTGAAACCAGCTCAAGGTCTAAAGTATTTAGATCTGATCGTAGATACGGTCTAAGCAAGAGTATTCTTGCCACCCACAAGGATCTATGCTCTGAAGAATCAGGTGTGTCAGATAAGGAGCACAAGACAACCCTCCGTACGGCTCTGTATGAGTCTTCTAGAGAGGATGGTGTCCTCTTTCGAGGCAATGCCCTATACCTGGTTCCATTCCAGGCCTCTACAACAAGACCTCTTGTTGGCTTGGAACAGGAGAGGACGAACCCTGGATTATCCAATGTTCTCATCTCCTCGGGCACACTTAAGCCTAAACTGGTGGTTCCAGGATCAGAACCTGCGAAAGGGAAGATCCTTTCTCCCGGTAACTTGGAGAGGACTGACTACGTATGCCAGTCTCTCAGGCTGGGGAGCGACACTAAAGGGGCTCACAGCTCAAGGGAAATGGTCACGGACAGTACAGATCCTGCCCATTAACGTCCTGGAATTATGGGCAGTATGACTGGCCCTACGGTCATGGACGGTGGAGCTATCCGGGTCTGACAATGCCACTGCATTAGTGGCACCAGCCTGGCCCAGAAGGCCCTGGTTCTCGAAGATTGCGAGACTGACAATAGACTGGCCATGGACGCTTCCACGTTGCTCCGATCTACTGTGTCAAGATCCTATATTCCACCCTAATTTACAGTCTCTAAATTTGACGGCATGGACTCTGGCAACTGAAGTGCCTCCTGTATGGGAGGGGTTATATAGGGGATCACTTCCTGTCTAAAGACCCTTGGTCTACCAGTGTCCATTCAACTGGAAATGAAGTATAACCCAGCTGGTAATGAATATTAGCCTGACTGTGTCCTAAGATGTAATCAAAGAAAATTATTTTACGGTTAAGTATGACGAAAAAAATCCTATTTTTTTTTCTTTGTAAATAAATAACAAACATGTTATGTTATACTTACCTGCTCTGTGCAGTTGGTTTTGCACAAAGCAGCCCAGATCTTCCTCTTCTTGGGTCCCTCTTCGCTGCTCCTGGCCCTTCCCTCCTGTCTAGTGCCCCCACCGCAAGAAGTTTGCTATGAGGGCACCCGAGTCGAGCGGTAGCTCCGTGTGTCCATTCAGACATCGAGCTGCCATTCGGCCCTGCCCTCTCTCACCCCTGATTGGCTAAAGGACGTTGACAGGCACGGAAGCCAATGGCATCACTAATAAATATATATATATATATATATATATATATATATATATATATATATATAATATATATTACACACACACACACACACACACACACATAAATATATATATTTTTTTCCTCCAATTTTAATTTTTTATATAATAAAAAAACAAAAATCCATCGGTGATCAAATACCACCAAAAGAAAGCGCTATCAATTTTATTTGGGTACAGTGTTGCATAACAACGCCATTACCCGTTAAAGTAGCGCAGAGCTAAATGCCAAAAAATGGCCTGGCCATGAAGGGGGGTAAAATCTTCTGGAGCTCAAGTGGTTAACAACTTCAGCCCAGGAAGAATTTACCCCCTTCCTGACCAGAGAACTTTTTGCGATATGGCACTGCGTCGCTTTAACTGACAAATTGCGCAGTTTTGCGACATGACTCCTAAACAAGTTATGTCCTTTTTTTTTTTTTTTTTTTCACACAAATAGAGCTTTTCTTTTGGTTGTATTTGATCACCCCTGCGGTTTTTATTTTTTGCGCTATAAACAAAAAAATCTAAAAATGCATTTTTTACTTTTTGCTATAATAAATATCCCCCAAAAATATATAGAAAAACAATAATTTTTACCTCAGTTTGGGCCAATACATATTCTTCTACATATTTTTGGTAAAAAAAAAAATCGCAATAAGCGATTGATTGGTTTGCGCAAAAGTTATAGCGTTTACAAAATAGGGGATAGTTTTATGGCATTTTTATTAATATTTTTTTTATTTTTTAAATGCTGGAGCGATTTTTATCGTGACTGTGACATTATGGTGGACACATCGGACATTTTTGGGTCCGTTGTCATTTATAGAGCAATCAGTGCTTTACAAATGCACTGATTCCTGTGTAAATGACACTGGCACTGAAGGGGTTAACCACAAGGTGGCAGTGTAGGGGTTAAGTGTGTCCTAGGGGCGTGTTGCTAACTGTGAGGGGCGTGGCATGGCTGTGTTTTACAGATCACTGATCTCTGCTCCAATCACAGGGAGCAGAGATCAGTGTCACTGTTGCTAGGCAGAACA